>NC_064835.1:15000-2981669 GCF_024166365.1 Elephas maximus indicus
AACCTAACCCCTTATCAACAAACAACCCTAACCCACTAACAAAAAACAACCCTAACACCCTAACAACAAACAACCCTAACCCCCTAACAACAAACAGCACTAACCCTCTAACAACAAAGAACCCTAAACCCCTAACATCAAAGAACACTAACACCCTAACAACAAACAACCCTAACCCCCTAACAACAAACACTCACCCACAAACAACAAACAACCCTAACACCCTAACAACAAACAACCCTAACACCCTAACAACAAACAACCCTAAACCCCTAACATCAAATAAAACTAACCCCCTAACAACGCAAAACACTAACACCCTAACAACAAACAACACTAACACCCTAACAACAAAAACCACTAAACCCCAACAAGAAACAACCCTAAACCCCTAACAACAAACAACCCTAACCAAACAAAAAACAACCCTAACCCACTAACAACAAACAACACTAACACCCCAACAACAAACGACACTAAACCCGTAACAACAAAAACCACTAAACCCCAACAAGAAACAACCCTAAACCCCTAACAACAAACACTAACCCCCTAACAAAAAACAACACTAAACCCCTAACAAGAAACTACCTTAACCCCGTAACAACAAACAACACTAACCCCCTAACAACAAACAACCCTAACCCCCAAACAACAAACAACCCTAAACCCCTAACATCAAAGAACACTAACACCCTAACAACAAACAACACTAACCCCCTAAAAACAAACACTAACCCCCAAACAACAAACAACCCTAACCCCTAAAAACCAAAAACACTAACCCACTAACAACAAACAACCCTAACCCACTAACAGCAAACAACCCTAACACCCTAACAACAAACAACACTAACCCCCTAACAAGAAACAACCCTAAACCGCTAACATCAGACATCACTAACCCCTAACAACACAAAACACTAACACCCTAACAACAAACAACCCTAAACCCCTAACAACAAACAACACTAACCCCCTAAGTACAAACAACACTAACCCCCAACAACGAACAATACTAACCCCCTAACAACACAAAACCTAACCCCTTATCAACAAACAACCCTAACCCACTAACAAAAAACAACACTAAACCTCCAACAACAAACAACCTTAAACCCCTAACATCAAAGAACACTAACACCCTAACAACAAACAACCCTAACCCCCTAACAACAAACAACACTAACCCCCTAACAACAAACAACCCTAAACCCCTAACATCAAACAACACTAACCCCCTAACAACACAAAACAGTAACACCCTAACAACAAACAACACTAAACCCCAACAACAAACAACACTAACCCCCTAAGAACAAACAACCCTAAACCCCTAACATCAAACAACACTAACCCCCTAACAACACAAAACACTAACATCCTAACAATAAACAACACTAACACCCTAACAACAAAAACCACTAAACCCCAACAAGAAACAACCCTAAACCCCTAACAACAAACACTAAACCCCTAACAACAAACAACACTAAACCCCTAAGAAGAAACTACCCTAACCCCGTAACACCAAACAACACTAACCCCGTAACAACAAACAACCCTAACCCCGAAACAACAAACAACCCTAACCCCCAAACAACAAACAACCCTAACCCCCAAACAACAAACAACCCTAACCCCCAAACAACAAACAACCCTAACCCCCTAACAACAAACAACCCTAACCAAACAACAAACAACCCTAACCGACTAACAACAAACAACACTAACCCCCTAACAAGAAACAACAGTAACCCCCTAACAAGAAACAACACTAACCCCCTAACAACAAACAACACTAACACCCTAACAACAACCAACCCTAACGCCCTAAGAACAAACAACACTAAGCACTAAGAACAAACAAAACTAACCCCCAACAACGAACAATACCAACCCCTTACAACACAAAACCTAACCCCTTATCAACAAACAACCCTCACCCACTCACAAAAAACAACCCTAACACCCTAACAGCAAACAACCCGAAACCCCTAACAACAAACAACACTAACCCCAAACAACAAACAATCCTAACCCCTAAAAACCAAAAACACTAACCCACTAACAACAAACAACCCTAACCCCCTAACAACAAACAACCCTAAACCCCTAACATCAAACAACACTAACCCCCTAACAACAAACAACAATAAAACCCTAACAACAAACAACACTAACACCCTAACAACAAAAACCACTAAACCCCAACAAGAAACAACCCTAAACCCCTAACAACAAACACTAACCCCTAACAACAAACAACACTAAACCCCTAACAAGAAACTACCCTAACCCCGTAACAACAAACAACACTAACCCCGTAACAACAAACAATCCTAACCCCTAAAAACAAAAAACCCTAACCCCCTAACAACAAACAACCCTAACCAAACAACAAACAACCCTAACCCACTAAAAACAAACACTAACCCCCTAACAAGAAACAACACTAACCCCCTAAGAAGAAACAACACTAACCCCCTAACAAGAAACAACACTATCCCCCTAACAACAAACAACACTAACACCCTAACAACAACCAACCCTAAACCCCAAAGACCAAACGACACTAACCCCCTAAGAACAAACAACACTAACCCATAACAACGAACAATACTAACCCCCTAACAACACAAAACCTAACCCCTTATCAACAAACAACCCTAACCCACTAACAAAAAACAACCCTAACACCCTAACAACAAACAACCCTAACCCCCTAACAACAAACAACACTAACCCTCTAACAACAAACAACCCTAAACCCCTAAGATCCAAGAACACTAACACCCTAACAACAAACAACCCTAACCCCCTAACGACAAACACTAACCCCCAAACAACAAACAACCCTATCCCCTAAAAACAAAAAACACTAACCCACTAACAACAAACAACCCTAACCCACTATCAACGAACAACCCTAACACCCTAACAACAAACAACACTAACCCCCTAACAACAAACAACCCTAAACCCCTAACATCAAACAACACTAACCCCCTAACAACACAAAACACTAACACCCTAACAACAAACAACACTAAACCCCTAACAAGAAACTACACTAACCCCGTAATAACAAACAACACTAACCCCGTAACAACAAACAACGCTAACCCCCAAACAACAAACAACCCTCAGCCCCTAACAACAAACAATCCTAACCCCCGAAGAACCAACAACACTAACCACCTAACCACAATAAACACTAACACCCTAACAACAAAAACCACTAAACCCCAACAAGAAACAACCCTAAACCCCTAACAACAAACAACACTAACCCCCTAACAACAAACAACCCTGACCAAACAACAAAAAAACCTAACCCACTAACAACAAACACTAACCCCCAAACAACAAACAACCCTAACACGTAAAAACCAAAAACACTAACCCACTAACAACAAACAACCCTAACCCCCTAACAACAAACAACCCTAACCCCCTAACAACAAAAAACACTAACCCCCAATCAACAAACAACCCTAACCCCCTAACAACCAAGAACACTAACCAAACAACAATCAACCCTAACCGACTAACAACAAACAACACTAACCCTCTAACAACAAACAACCCTAAACCCCTAACATCAAAGAACACTAACACCCTAACAACAAACAACCCTAACCCCCTAACAACAAACACTAACCCCCAAACAACAAACAACCCTAACCCCTAAATACCAAAAACACTAACCCACTAACAGAAAACAACCCTAACCCACTAACAACAAACAACCCTAACATCCTAAGAACAAAAACCACTAAACCCCAACAAGAAACAACCCTAAACCCCTAACAAAAAACAACACTAACCCCCTAACAACAAACAACCCTAACCAAACAACAAACAACACTAACCCACTAACAACAAACAACACTAACCACCTAACAGGAAACTACTCTAACCCCGTAACAACAAACAACCCTAACCCCTAAAAACAAACATCCCTAACCCCCTAACAACAAACAACCCTAACCAAACAACAAACAACCCTAACCGAATAACAACAAACAACACTAACCCCCTAACAAGAAACAACACTAACCCCTAAGAAGAAACAACACTAACCCCCTAACAAGAAACAACACTAACCCCCTAACAAGAAACAACACTAACCCCCTAACAACAAACAACACTAACACCCTAACAACAACCAACCCTAACCCCCTAAGAACAAACAACCCTAACCCCCTACGAACAAAGAACACTAAAAACCAACAATGAACAAAACTAACCCCCTAACAACACAAAACCTAACCCCTTATCAACAAACAACCCTAACCCTCTAACAAAAAACAACCCTAACACCCTAACAACAAACAACCCTAACCCCCTAACAACAAACACTAACCCCCAAACACCAAACAACCCTAACCCCTAAAAACCAAAAACACTAACCCACTAACAGCTAACAACCCTAAGCCACTAACAACAAACAACCCTAACACCCTAACAACAAACAACACTAACCCCCTAACAACAAACAACCCTAAAGCACTAACATCAAGCAACACTAACCCCCTAACAACACAAAACACTAACACCCTAACAACAAACAACACTAACACCCTAACAACAAAAACCACTAAACCCCAACAAGAAACAACACTAAACCCCTAACAACAAACACTAAACACGTAACAACAAACAACACTAACCCCGTAACAACAAACAACCCTAACATCTAAACAACAAACAACCCTAACCCCCTAACAACAAACAATCCTAACCCCCGAACAACCAACAACACTAACCCCCTAACCACAATAAACACTAACACCCTAACAACAAAAAACACTAAACCCCAACAAGAAACAACCCTAAACCCCTAACAACAAACAACACTAACTCCCTAACAACAAACAACCCTAACCAAACAACAAACAACCCTAACCCACTAACAACAAACAACACTAACCCCCTAACAAGAAACTACTCTAACCCCGTAACAACAAAGAACCTAAACCCTAAAAACAAACAACCCTAACCCCCTAACAACAAACAACACTAACTAAACAACAAACAACCCTAACCCACTAACAACAACCATCACTAACCCCCTAACAAGAAAGAACACTAACCCCCTAAGAAGAAACAACACTAACCCCCTAACAACAAACACTAACCCCCTAACAATAAACAACACTAACACCCTAACAACAACCAACCCTAACCCCCTAAGAACAAACAACACTAACCCCCTAAGAACAAACAACACTAACCCCCACAACGAACAATACTAACCCCCTAACAACACAAAACTTAACCCCTTATCAACAAACAACCCTAACCCACTAACAACAAACAACAGTAACCCCCTAACAAGAAACTACTTTAACCCCGTAACAACAAACAACCCTAACCCCTAAAAACAAAGAACCCTAACCAAACAACAAACAACCCTAAGCGACTAACAACAAACAACACTAACCCGCTAACAAGAAACAACACTATCACCCCAAGAAGAAACAACACTAACCCCCTAACAACAAACAACACTAACACCCTAACAACAAACAACACTAACACCTTAACAACAAACAACACTAACCCCCTAAGAACAAACAACACTAACCCCCAACAACGAAAATACTAACCCCCTAACAACACAAAACCTAACCCCTTTTCAACAAACAACCCTAACCCACTAACAAAAAACAACCCTAACACCCTAACAACAAACAACCCTAACCCCCTAACAACAAAAAACACTAACCCCCAATCAACAAACAACCCTAACCCCCTAACAACCAAGAACACTAACCAAACAACAATCAACCCTAACCGACTAACAACAAACAACACTAACCCTCTAACAACAAACAACCCTAAACCCCTAACATCAAAGAACACTAACACCCTAACAACAAACAACCCTAACCCCCTAACAACAAACACTAACCCCCAAACAACAAACAACCCTAACCCCTAAATACCAAAAACACTAACCCACTAACAGAAAACAACCCTAACCCACTAACAACAAACAACCCTAACATCCTAAGAACAAAAACCACTAAACCCCAACAAGAAACAACCCTAAACCCCTAACAACAAACAACACTAACCCCCTAACAACAAACAACCCTAACCAAACAACAAACAACACTAACCCACTAACAACAAACAACACTAACCACCTAACAAGAAACTACTCTAACCCCGTAACAACAAACAACCCTAACCCCTAAAAACAAACATCCCTAACCCCCTAACAACAAACAACCCTAACCAAACAACAAACAACCCTAACCGAATAACAACAAACAACACTAAACACCTAACAAGAAACAACACTAACCCCTAAGAAGAAACAACACTAACCCCCTAACAAGAAACAACACTAACCCCCTAACAAGAAACAACACTAACCCCCTAACAACAAACAACACTAACACCCTAACAACAACCAACCCTAACCCCCTAAGAACAAACAACCCTAACCCCCTACGAACAAAGAACACTAAAAACCAACAATGAACAAAACTAACCCCCTAACAACACAAAACCTAACCCCTTATCAACAAACAACCCTAACCCTCTAACAAAAAACAACCCTAACACCCTAACAACAAACAACCCTAACCCCCTAACAACAAACACTAACCCCCAAACACCAAACAACCCTAACCCCTAAAAACCAAAAACACTAACCCACTAACAGCTAACAACCCTAAGCCACTAACAACAAACAACCCTAACACCCTAACAACAAACAACACTAACCCCCTAACAACAAACAACCCTAAAGCACTAACATCAAGCAACACTAACCCCCTAACAACACAAAACACTAACACCCTAACAACAAACAACACTAACACCCTAACAACAAAAACCACTAAACCCCAACAAGAAACAACACTAAACCCCTAACAACAAACACTAAACACGTAACAACAAACAACACTAACCCCGTAACAACAAACAACCCTAACATCCAAACAACAAACAACCCTAACCCCCTAACAACAAACAATCCTAACCCCCGAACAACCAACAACACTAACCCCCTAACCACAATAAACACTAACACCCTAACAACAAAAAACACTAAACCCCAACAAGAAACAACCCTAAACCCCTAACAACAAACAACACTAACTCCCTAACAACAAACAACCCTAACCAAACAACAAACAACCCTAACCCACTAACAACAAACAACACTAACCCCCTAACAAGAAACTACTCTAACCCCGTAACAACAAAGAACCTAAACCCTAAAAACAAACAACCCTAACCCCCTAACAACAAACAACCCTAACTAAACAACAAACAACCCTAACCCACTAACAACAACCATCAATAACCCCCTAACAAGAAACAACACTAACCCCCTAAGAAAAAACAACACTAACCCCCTAACAACAAACACTAACCCCCTAACAATAAACAACACTAACACCCTAACAACAACCAACCCTAACCCCCTAAGAACAAACAACACTAACCCCCTAAGAACAAACAACACTAACCCCCACAACGAACAATACTAACCCCCTAACAACACAATACCTAACCCCTTATCAACAAACAACCCTAACCCACTAACAAAAAACAACCCTAACCTCTAACAGTAAACAACCCTAAACCCCTAACATCAAAGAACACTAACACCCTAACAACAAACAACACTAACCCCCTAACAACAAACAACCCTAAACCCCTAACATCAAAGAACACTAACCCACTAACAACAAACAACCCTAACCCACTAACAACAAACAACCCTAAACCCCTAACATCAAACAACACTAACCACCTAACAACACAAACCACTAACACCCTAACAACAAACAACACTAACCCCCTAACAACAAACACTAACCCCCAAACAACAAACAACACTAACCCCTAAAAACCAAAAACAGTAACCCACTAACAAAAAAGAGCCCTAATCCACTAACAACGAACAACCCTAACACCCTAACAACAAACAACACTAACCCCCTAACAACAAACAACCCTAAACCGCTAACATCAAACAACACTAACCCCCTAACAACAAACAACACTAACACCCTAACAACTACCAACCCTAACCCCTAAGAACAAACAACACTACCGCCCTAAGAACAAACAACACTAACCCCCAGCAACGAACAATACTAACCCCCTAACAACACAAAACCTAACCCCTTATCAACAAACAACCCTAACCCACTAAAAACAAACAACCCTAACCCCTAACAACCAACAACACTAACCCCCCTAACCACAATAAACACTAACACCCTATCAACAAAAACCACTAAACCCCAACAAGAAACAACCCTAAACCCCTAACAACAAACAACACTAAGCCCCTAACAACAAACAACACCAACACCCGAACAACAAACACCACTAAACCCCAACAAGAAACAACCCTAAGCCCCTAACAACAAACAACACTAACCCCCTAAGAAGAAAGAACCCTAAACCCCTAACAACAAACAACACTAACCCCCTAACAACAAACAACACTAACACCCTAACAACAACCAACCCTAACCCCTAAGAACAAACAACACTAACGCCCTAAGAACAAACAACACTAACCCCCAGCAACGAACAATACTAACCCCCTAACAACACAAAACCTAACCCCTTATCAACAAACAACCCTAACCCACTAACAACAAACAACCCTAACACCCTAACAACAAACAACCCTAACCCCCTAACAACAAACAACACTAACCCCCTAACAACAAACAACCCTAAACCCCTAACATCAAAGAACACTAACACCCTAACAACAAACAACCCTAACTTCCTAAAAACAAACACTAACCCCCAAACAACAAACAACCCTAACCCCTAAAAACCAAAAACACTAACCCACTAACAACAAACAACCCTAAACCACTAACAACAAACAACACTAACACCCTAACAACAAACAACACTAACCCCCGAACAACAAACAACACTAACCCCCTAACAACACAAAAAACTAAGACCCTAAGAACAGACAACACTAACACCCTAACAACAAAAACCACTAAACAGCAACAAGAAACAACCCTAATCCCCTAACAACAAACACTAACCCCCTAACAACAAACAACACTAACCCCCTAAAAACAAACAACACTAACGCCCTAAGAACAAACAACACTAACCCCCAGCAACGAACAATACTAACCCCCTAACAACACAAAACCTAACCCCTTATCAACAAACAACCCAAACCCACTAACAACAAACAACACTAACACCCTAACAACAAACAAC
Source organism: Elephas maximus indicus (assembly GCF_024166365.1). Taxonomy (NCBI): domain Eukaryota; kingdom Metazoa; phylum Chordata; class Mammalia; order Proboscidea; family Elephantidae; genus Elephas; species Elephas maximus. The sequence goes on from NC_064835.1 coordinate 24,241, forward strand.
ACTAACCCCCTAACAACAAACAACCCTAAACCCCTAACATCAAAGAACACTAACACCCTAACAACAAACAACACTATCCCCCTAACAACAAACAACACTAACCCCCTAACAACAAACAACACTAACCCCCTAACAACAAACAACCCTAAAGGCTGAAAACCAAAAACACTAACACACTAACAACAAACAACCCTAACCCACTAACAACAAACAACCCTAACACCCTAACAACAAACAACACTAACCCCCTAAGAACGAACAACCCTAAACACCTAACATCAAACAACACTAACCCCCTAACAACACAAAACACTAACACCCTAACAACAAACAACACTAACCCCCTAACAACAAACCCTAAACCCCTAACATCAAAGAACACTAACACCCTAACAACAAACAATCCTTACCCCCTAACAACAAACACTAACCCCCAAAAAACAAACAAACCTAACCCCTAAAAACCAAAAACACTAACCCACTAACAACAAACAACCTTAAAAAACTAACAACAAACAACCCTAACACCCTAACAACAAACAACACTAACCCCATAACAACAAACAACCCTAAACCCCTAACATCAAACAACAGTAACCCCCAAACAACACCAAACACTAACACCCTAACAACAAACAACACTAACACCCTAACAACAAAAACCATTAAACCCCAACAAGAAACAACCCTAAACCCCTAACAACAAACACTAACCCCCAAACAACAAACAACCCTTACCCCTGAAAACCAAAAACACTAACCCACTAACAACAAACAACCCTAACCCACTAACAACAAACAACCCTAACACCCTAACAACTAACAACACTAACCCCCTAACAACAAACAACCCTAAACCCCTAACATCAAACAACACTAACCCCCTAACAACAAACAACACTAACACCCTAACAACTACCAACCCTAACCTCTAAGAACAAACAACACTACCGCCCTAAGAACAAACAACACTAACCCCCAGCAACGAACAATACTAACCCCCTAACAACACAAAACCTAACCCCTTATCAACAAACAACCCTAACCCACTAACAACAAACAACCCTAACACCCTAACAACAAACAACCCTAACCCCCTAACAACAAACAACACTAACCCCCTAACAACAAACAACCCTAAACCCCTAACATCAAAGAACACTAACACCCTAACAACAAACAACCCTAACCCCCTAAAAACAAACACTAACCCCCAAACAACAAACAACCCTAACCCCTAAAAACCAAAAACACTAACCCACTAACAACAAACAACCCTAAACCACTAACAACAAACAACACTAACACCCTAACAACAAACAACACTAACCCCCGAACAACAAACAACACTAACCCCCTAACAACACAAAACACTAAGACCCTAACAACAGACAACATTAACACCCTAACAACAAAAACCACTAAACAGCAACAAGAAACAACCCTAAACCCCTAACAACAAACACTAACCCCCTAACAACAAACAACACTAACACCCTAACAACAAACAACACTAACCCCCTAACAATAAACAACCCTAAACCACTAACATCAAAGAACACTAACACCCTAACAACAAACAACACTATTCCCCTAACAACAAACAACCCTAACCCCCTAACAACAAACAACACTAACCCCTAACAACAAACAACCCTAAACCCTGAAAACCAAAAACACTAACCCACTAACAACAAACAACCCTAACCCACTAACAACAAACAACCCTAACACCCTAACAACAAACAACACTAACCCCCTAAGAACGAACAACCCTAAACCCCTAACATCAAACAACACTAACCCCCTAACAACACAAAACACTAACACCCTAACAACAAACAACACTAACACCCTAACAACAAACAACATTAACACCCTAACAACAAACAACACTAACCCCCTAACAACAAACCCTAAACCCCTAACATCAAAGAACACTAACACCCTAACAACAAACAACCCTAACCCCCTAACAACAAACACTAACCCCCAAAAAACAAACAAACCTAACCCCTAAAAACAGAAAACACTAACCCACTAACAACAAACAACCGTAAACCACTAAGAAAAAACAACCCTAACACCCTAACAACAAACAACACTAACCCCGTAACAACAAACAACCCTAAACCCCTAACATCAAACAACACTAACCCCCAAACAACACCAAACACTAACACCCTAACAACAAACAACACTAACACCCTAACAACAAAAACCATTAAACCCCAACAAGAAACAACCCTAAACCCCTAACAACAAACACTAACCCCCAAACAACAAACAACCCTAACCCCTGAAAACCAAAAACACTAACCCACTAACAACAAACAACCCTAACCCACTAACAACAAACAACCCTAACACCCTAACAACAAACAACACTAACCCCCTAACAACAAACAACCCTAAACCCCTAACATCAAACAACACTAACCCCCTAACAACAAACAACACTAACACCCTAACAACTACCAACCCTAACCCCTAAGAACAAACAACACTACCGCCCTAAGAACAAACAACACTAACCCCCAGCAACGAACAATACTAAACCCCTAACAACACAAAACCTAACCCCTTATCAACAAACAACCCTAACCCACTAAAAACAAACAACCCTAATCCCCGAACAACCAACAACACTAACCCCACTAACCACAATAAACACTGACACCCTATCAACAAAAACCACTAAACCCCAAAAAGAAACAACCCTAAACCCCTAACAACAAACAACACTAACCCCCTAACAACAAACAACCCTAACCAAACAACAAAAAACCCTAACCCTCTAACAACAAACAACACTAACCCCTAAAAACCAAAAACACTAGCCCACTAACAACAAACAACCCTAACCCACTAACAACAAACAAGCCTAACAGCCTAACAACAAACGACACTAACCCCCTAACAACAAACAACCCTAAACCCCTAACATCAAACAACACTAACCCCCTAACAACACAAAACACTAACACCCTAACAACAAACAACACTAACACCCTAACAACAAAAACCACTAAACCCCAACAAGAAACAACCCTAAACCCCTAACAACAAACACTAACCCCCTAACAACAAACAACACTAAACCCCTAACAAGAAACTACACTAACCCCGTAACAACAAACAACACTAACCCCGTAACAACAAACAACCCTAACCCCCAAACAACAAGCAACCCTAACCCCCTAACAACAAACAATCCTAACCCCCGAAGAACTAACAACACTAACCTCCTAACCACAATAAACACTAACACCCTAACAACAAAAACCACTAAACCCCAACAAGAAACAACCCTAAACCCCTAACAACAAACAACACTAACCCCCTAACAACAAAGAACCCTAACCAAACAACAAAAAACCCTAACCCACTAACAACAAACAACACTAACACCCTAACAACAAACAACCCTAACCCCCTAACAACAAACAACACTAACCCCCAAACAACAAACAACCCTAACCCCTAAAAACCAAAAAAACTAACCCACTAACAACAAACAACCCTAACCCCCTAAGAAGAAACAACACTAACCCCCTAACAACAAACAACCCTTAACCCCTAACAACAAACAACACTAACCCCCAAACAACAAAGAACCCTAACCCCTAAAAAAGGAAAAACACTACCCCACTAACAACAAACAACCCTAACCCCCTAACAACAAACAACCCTAAACCCCTAACATCAAACAACACTAACCCCCTAACAACAAACAACACTAAAACCCTAACAACAAACAACACTAACACCCTACCAACAAAAACCACTAAATCCCAATAAGAAACAACCCTAAACCCCTAACAACAAACACTAACCCCCTAACAGCAAACAACACTAAACCCCTAACAAGAAACTAACCTAACCCCGTAACAACAAACAACACTAACCTCCTAACAACAAACAACCTTAACCCTCTAACAACAAACACCCCAAAACCCCTAACAACAAACAATCCTAACCCCCTAACAACCTACAACACTAACCCCCTAACCACAGACAACACTAACCCCGTAAGAACAAACAACACTAACCCCCTAACAACAGTCCTAACCACCTAACAACAAACAACACTAACCCCCTTAAAAGAAACAACAATAAACCCCTAAAAACAAACAACACTCATCCCCTAAGAACAAACAACACTAACCCTCTAACAACAAACAACACTAACCCCTAAGAACAAAAACACGAACCCCCTAACAACAAACAACACTAACCCCCGAAAAACAAACAACCCTAAAACCCTAAAAACAAACAACACTGAACCCCTTAAAAGAAACAACACTAAGCCCCTAACAACAAACAGCACTAACACTATAACAACAAAAAACACTGACACGCTAACAACAACCAACACTAAACCCCTAACAACAAACAATCCTAAGTCCCTAAAAACAAACAACCCTAAAACCCTAAAAACAAACAACACTGAACCCCTAAAAACAAACAACAGTAAGCCAATAACAACAAACAGCACTAACCCACTAACAACAAAAAACACTAACCCGCTAACAACATCCAACAGTAACGCCCTAACCACAAACAACACTAACCCCCTAAAAACAAACAACCCTAAACCCCTAACAACAAGCAACACTCACCCCTAGAAAACAAACAACCCTAAAACCCTAAAAGCAAACAACACAGAACCCCTAAAAACAAACAACACTAAGCCCCTAACAACAAACAACACTAACACCCGAAAAACAAACACCACTAAACCCCAACAAGAAACAACCCTAAGCCCCTAACAACAAACAACACTAACCCCCTAACAAGAAACAACCCTAAACCCCTAACAACAAGCAACACTAACCCCCTAACAACAAACAACACTAAACCCCTAACAGGAAACTACCCTAACCCCGTAACAACAAACAACACTAAACCCGTAACAACAAACAACCCTAACCCCCAAACAACAAACAACCCTAACCCCCTAACAACAAACAATCCTAACCCCCGAACAACCAACAAAACTAACCCCCTAACCACAATAAACACTAACACCCTAACAACAAAAACCACTAACCCCAACAAGAAACAACCGTAAACCCCTAACAAGAAACAACACTAACCCCCTAACATCACAAAACACTTACACCCTAACAACAAACAGCACTAACACCCTAACAACAAAAACCACTAAACCCCAATAAGAAACCACCCGAAACCCCTAACAACAAACACTAACCCCCTAACAACAAACAACACTAAACCCCTAACAAGAAACTACCCTAACCCCGTAACAACAAACAACACTAACCCGGTAACAACAAACAGCCCTAACCCCCAAACAACAAAAAACCCTAAGACCCTAACAACAAACAATCCTAAACCCCGAACAACCAACAACACTAACCGCCTAAACACAATAAACACACCCTAACAACAAAAACCACTGAACCCCAAAAAGAAACAACCCTAAACCCCTAACAACAAACAACACTAACCCCCTAACAACAAACAACTCTAAACAAGCAACAAACAAACCTAACCCACTAACAACAAACAACACTAACACCCTAACAACAAACAACCCTAAAACCCCAACAAAAAACAACACTAACACCCTAACAACAAACAACCCTAACCCCTTAACAACAAACAACCCTAAACCCCTAAAATCAAAGAACACTAACACCCTAACAACAAACAACCCTATACCCCTAACAACAAACACTAACCCCCAAACAACAAACAACCCTAACCCCTAAAAACCAAAAACACTAAACCACTAACAACAAACAACGCTAACCCACTAACAACAAACAACCCTAAACCAGAAACAACAAACAACGCTAACCCCTTAACAACAAACAACCCTAACCAAACAACAAACAACACTAACCAAACAACAAACAACACTAACCCACTAACAACAAACAACACTAACCCCTTAACAAGAAACTACTGTAACCCCGTAACAACAAACAACCCTAACCCCTAAAAACAAACAACCCTAACCCCCTAACAACAAACAACCCTAACCAAACAACAAACAACCCTAACCCACTAACAACAAACACTAACCCCCTAAGAAGAAACAACACTAACCCCCTAACAACAAACAACACTAACCCCCTAACAACAAACAACACTAACACCCTAACAACAACCAACCCTAATCCCCAAGAACAAACAACACTAACCCCCTAAGAACAAACAACACTAACCCCCAACAACGAACAATACTAACCCCCTAACAACACAAAACCTAACCCCTTATCCACAAACAACCCTAACCCACTAACAAAAAACAACCCTAACACCCTAACAACAAACAACACTAACCCCCTAACAAAAAACAAACGTAAACCCCTAACATCAAACAACACTAACCCCCTAACAACACAAAACACTAACACCCTAACAACAAACAACACTAACACCCTAACAACAAAAACCACTAAACCCCAACAAGAAACAACCCTAAACCCCTAACAACAAACACTAACCACGTAACAGCAAACAACACTAACAGCGTAACAACAAACAACCCTAACATCCAAACAACAAACAACCCTAACCCCCTAACAACAAACAATCCTAACCCCGAACAACCAACAACACTAACCCCCTAACCACAATAAACACTAACACCCTAACAACAAAAAACACTAAACCCCAACAAGAAACAACCCTAAACACCTAACAACAAACAACACTAACTCCCTAACAACAAACAACCCTAACCAACAAGAAACAACCCTAACCCACTAACAACAAACAACACTAACCCCCTAACAAGAAACTACTCTAACCCCGTAACAACAAACAACCTAAACCCTAAAAACAAACAACCCTAACCCCCTAACAACAAACAACCCTAACCAAACAACAAACAACCCTAACCGACTAACAACAACCATCACTAACCCCCTAACAAGAAAGAACACTACCCCCTAAGAAGAAACACTAACCCCCTAACAACAAACAACACTAACCTCCTAACAATAAACAACACTAACACCCTAACAACAACCAACCCGAACCCCAAAAGAACAAACGACACTAACCCCCTAACAACAAACAATCCTATCCCCCGAACAACCAACAACACTAACCCCCTAACCACAATAAACACTAACAGCCAAACAACAAAAACCACTAAACCCCAACAAGAAACAACCCTAAACCCCTAACAACAAACAACACTAACCCCCTAACAACAAACAACCCTAACCAAACAACAAACAACACTAACCAAACAACAAACAACACTAACCCACTAACAACAAACAACACTAACCCCTTAACAAGAAACTACTGTAACCCCGTAACAACAAACAACCCTAACCCCTAAAAACAAACAACCCTAACCCCCTAACAACAAACAACCCTAACCAAACAACAAACAACCCTAACCCACTAACAACAAACACTAACCCCCTAAGAAGAAACAACACTAACCCCCTAACAACAAACAACACTAACCCCCTAACAACAAACAACACTAACACCCTAACAACAACCAACCCTAATCCCCAAGAACAAACAACACTAACCCCCTAAGAACAAACAACACTAACCCCCAACAACGAACAATACTAACCCCCTAACAACACAAAACCTAACCCCTTATCCACAAACAACCCTAACCCACTAACAAAAAACAACCCTAACACCCTAACAACAAACAACCCTAACCCCCTAACAACAAACAGCACTAACCCTCTAACAACAAAGAACCGTAAACCCCTAACATCAAAGAACACTAACACCCTAACAACAAACAACCCTAACCCCCTAACAACAAACACTAACCCAGAAACAACAAACAACCCTAACACCTAGAAACCAAAAACACTAACCCACTAACAACAAACAACCCTAACCCTCTAACAACAAACAACCCTAACACCCTAAAAACAAACAACCCTAACACCCTAACAACAAACAACCCTAAACCCCTAACATCAAACAAAACTAACCCCCTAACAACGCAAAACACTAACACCCTAACAACAAAAACCACTAAACCCCAACAAGAAACAACCCTAAACCCGTAACAACAAACAACACTAACCCCCTAACAACAAACAACCCTAACCAAACAAATACAACCCTAACCCACTAACAACAAACAACACTAACACCGTAACAACAAACAACACTAACCACCTAACAACAAACAACACTAAACCCCTAACAAGAAACTACCCTAACCCCGTAACAACAAACAACACTAACCCCCTAACAACAAACAACCCTAACCCCCAAACAACAAACAACCCTAAACCCCTAACATCAAAGAACACTAACACCCTAATAACAAACAACCTTAACTCCCTAGCAACAAACACTAACCCCCAAACAACAACCCTAACCCCTAAAAACCAAAAACACTAACCCACTAACAACAAACAACCCTAACCCACTAACAACAAACAACCCTAACACCCTAACAACAAACAACACTAACCCCCTAACAACAAACAACACTAACCCCCTAACAACACAAAACACTAACACCGTAACAAAAAACAACACTAACCCCCTAACAACAAACAACCCTAAACCGCTAACATCAGACATCACTAACACCTAACAACACAAAACACTAACACCCTAACAACAAACAACCCTAAACCCCTAACAACAAACAAAACTAACCCCCTAACAAGAAACAACCCTAACCAAACAACAAACAACCCTAACCCACTAACAACAAACAACACTAACCACCTAAAAGGAAACTACTCAAACCCCGTAACAACAAACAACTCTAACCCGTAACAACAAACAACACTAACCACCTAAATAGAAACTACTCAAACCCCTTATCAACAAACAACCCTCACCCACTAACAAAAAACAACCCTAACACCCTAACAGCAAACAACCCTAAACCCCTAACAACAAACAACACTAACCCCAAACAACAAACAACCCTAACCCCTAAAAACCAAAAACACTAACCCACTAACAACAAAAAACCCTAACCCCCTAACAACAAACAACCCTAAACCCCTAACATCAAACAACACTAACCCCCTAACAACAAACAACAATAAAACCCTAACAACAAACAACACTAACACCCTAACAACAAAAACCACTAAACCCCAACAAGAAACAACCCTAAACCCCTAACAACAAACACTAACCCCTAACAACAAACAACACTAAACCCCTAACAAGAAACTACCCTAACCCCGTAACAACAAACAACACTAACCCCGTAACAACAAACAATCCTAACCCCTAAAAACAAACAACCCTAACCCCCTAACAACAAACAACCCCAACCAAACAACAAACAACCCTAACCCACTAACAACAAACACTAACCCCCTAACAAGAAACAACACTAACCCCCTAAGAAGAAACAACACTAACCCCCTAACAAGAAACAACACTAACCCCCTAACAAGAAACAACCCTAACCCCCTAACAACAAACAACACTAACCCCCTAACAACAAACAACCCTAACCAAACAACAAACAACCCTAACCGACTAACAACAAACAACACTAACCCCCTAACAAGAAACAACTCAAACCCCCTAAGAAGAAACAACACTAACCCCCTAACCACAAACGACACTATCCCCCTAACAACAAACAACACTAACACCCTAACAACAACCAAACCTAAACCCCAAAGACCAAACGACACTAACCCCCTAAGAACAAACAACACTAACCCATAACAACGAACAATACTAACCCCCTAACAACACAAAACCTAACCCCTTATCAACAAACAACCCTAACCCACTAACAAAAAACTACCCTAACACCCTAACAACAAACAACCCTAACCCCCTAACAACAAACAACACTAACCCTCTAACAACAAACAACCCTAAACCCCTAAGATCCAAGAACACTAACACCCTAACAACAAACAACCCTAACCCCCTAACGACAAACACTAACCCCCAAACAACAAACAACCCTAACCCCTAAAAACCAAAAACACTAACCCACTAACAACAAACAACCCTAACCCACTATCAACGAACAACCCTAACACCCTAACAACAAACAACACTAACCCCCTAACAACAAACAACCCTAAACCCCTAACATCAAACAACACTAACCACCTAACAACACAAAACACTAACACCCTAACAACAAACAACACTAAACCCCTAACAAGAAACTACACTAACCCCGTAACAACAAACAACACTAACCCCGTAACAACAAACAACGCTAACCCCCAAACAACAAACAACCCTCAGCCCCTAACAACAAACCATCCTAACCCCCGAAGAACCAACAACACTAACCACCTAACCACAATAAACACTAACACCCTAACAATAAAAACCACTAAACCCCAACAAGAAACAACCCTAAACCCCTAACAACAAACAACACTAACCCCCTAACAACAAACAACCCTGACCAAACAACAAAAAAACCTAACCCACTAACAACAAACACTAACCCCCAAACAACAAACAACCCTAACACCTAAAAACCAAAAACACTAACCCACTAACAACAAACAACCCTAACCCCCTAACAACAAACAACCCTAACCCACTAACAACAAACAACAGTAACCCCCTAACAAGAAACTACTTTAACCCCGTAACAACAAACAACCCTAACCCCTAAAAACAAAGAACCCTAACCAAACAACAAACAACCCTATGCGACTAACACCAAACAACACTAACCCGCTAACAAGAAACAACACTAACACCCCAAGAAGAAACAACACTAACCCCCTAACAACAAACAACACTAACACCCTAACAACAACCAACCCTAACCCCCTAAGAACAAACAACACAAACCCCCTAAGAACAAACAACACTAACCCCCAACAACGAAAATACTAACCCCCTAACAACACAAAACCTAACCCCTTTTCAACAAACAACCCTAACCCACTAACAAAAAACAACCCTAACACCCTAACAACAAACAACCCTAACCCCCTAACAACAAAAAACACTAACCCCCAATCAACAAACAACCCTAACCCCCTAACAACCAAGAACACTAACCAAACAACAATCAACCCTAACCGACTAACAACAAACAACACTAACCCTCTAACAACAAACAACCCTAAACCCCTAACATCAAAGAACACTAACACCCTAACAACAAACAACCCTAACCCCCTAACAACAAACACTAACCCCCAAACAACAAACAACCCTAACCCCTAAATACCAAAAACACTAACCCACTAACAGAAAACAACCCTAACCCACTAACAACAAACAACCCTAACATCCTAAGAACAAAAACCACTAAACCCCAACAAGAAACAACCCTAAACCCCTAACAACAAACAACACTAACCCCCTAACAACAAACAACCCTAACCAAACAACAAACAACACTAACCCACTAACAACAAACAACACTAACCACCTAACAAGAAACTACTCTAACCCCGTAACAACAAACGACCCTAACCCCTAAAAACAAACATCCCTAACCCCCTAACAACAAACAACCCTAACCAAACAACAAACAACCCTAACCGAATAACAACAAACAACACTAACCCCCTAACAAGAAACAACACTAACCCCTAAGAAGAAACAACACTAACCCCCTAACAAGAAACAACACTAACCCCCTAACAAGAAACAACACTAACCCCCTAACAACAAACAACACTAACACCCTAACAACAACCAACCCTAACCCCCTAAGAACAAACAACCCTAACCCCCTACGAACAAAGAACACTAAAAACCAACAATGAACAAAACTAACCCCCTAACAACACAAAACCTAACCCCTTATCAACAAACAACCCTAACCCTCTAACAAAAAACAACCCTAACACCCTAACAACAAACAACCCTAACCCCCTAACAACAAACACTAACCCCCAAACACCAAACAACCCTAACCCCTAAAAACCAAAAACACTAACCCACTAACAGCTAACAACCCTAAGCCACTAACAACAAACAACCCTAACACCCTAACAACAAACAACACTAACCCCCTAACAACAAACAACCCTAAAGCACTAACATCAAGCAACACTAACCCCCTAACAACACAAAACACTAACACCCTAACAACAAACAACACTAACACCCTAACAACAAAAACCACTAAACCCCAACAAGAAACAACACTAAACCCCTAACAACAAACACTAAACACGTAACAACAAACAACACTAACCCCGTAACAACAAACAACCCTAACATCTAAACAACAAACAACCCTGACCCCCTAACAACAAACAATCCTAACCCCCGAACAACCAACAACACTAACCCCCTAACCACAATAAACACTAACACCCTAACAACAAAAAACACTAAACCCCAACAAGAAACAACCCTAAACCCCTAACAACAAACAACACTAACTCCCTAACAACAAACAACCCTAACCAAACAACAAACAACCCTAACCCACTAACAACAAACAACACTAACCCCCTAACAAGAAACTACTCTAACCCCGTAACAACAAAGAACCTAAACCCTAAAAACAAACAACCCTAACCCCCTAACAACAAACAACCCTAACTAAACAACAAACAACCCTAACCCACTAACAACAACCGTCACTAACCCCCTAAGAAGAAAGAACACTAACCCCCTAAGAAGAAACAACACTAACCCCCTAACAACAAACACTAACCCCCTAACAATAAACAACACTAACACCCTAACAACAACCAACCCTAACCCCCTAAGAACAAACAACACTAACCCCCTGAGAACAAACAACACTAACCCCCACAACGAACAATACTAACCCCCTAACAACACAAAACCTAACCCCTTATCAACAAACAACCCTAACCCACTAACAAAAAACAACCCTAACCCTCTAACAGTAAACAACCCTAAACCCCTAACATCAAAGAACACTAACACCCTAACAACAAACAACACTAACCCCCTAACAACAAAAACTAACCCCCAAACAAACAACACTAACCCCTAAAAACCAAAAACAGTAACCCACTAACAAAAAAGAGCCCTAATCCACTAACAACGAACAACCCTAACACCCTAACAACAAACAACACTAACCCCCTAACAACAAACAACCCTAAACCCCTAACATCAAACAACACTAACCCCCAAACAACAAACAACACTAACACCCTAACAACTACCAACCCTAACCCCTAAGAACAAACAACACTACCGCCCTAAGAACAAACAACACTAACCCCCAGCAACGAACAATACTAACCCCCTAACAACACAAAACCTAACCCTTTATCAACAAACAACCCTAACCCACTAAAAACAAACAACCCTAACCCCTAACAACCAACAACACTAACCCCCCTAACCACAATAAACACTAACACCCTATCAACAAAAACCACTAAACCCCAACAAGAAACAACCCTAAACCCCTAACAACAAACAACACTAACCCCCTAACAAGAAAGAACCCTAAACCCCTAACAACAAACAACACTAACCCCCTAACAACAAACAACACTAACACCCTAACAACAACCAACCCTAACCCCTAAGAACAAACAACACTAACGCCCTAAGAACAAACAACACTAACCCCCAGCAACGAACAATACTAACCCCCTAACAACACAAAACCTAACCCCTTATCAACAAACAACCCTAACCCACTAACAACAAACAACCCTAACACCCTAACAACAAACAACCCTAACCCCCTAACAACAAACAACACTAACCCCCTAACAACAAACAACCCTAAACCCCTAACATCAAAGAACACTAACACCCTAACAACAAACAACCCTAACTCCCTAAAAACAAACACTAACCCCCAAACAACAAACAACCCTAACCCCTAAAAACCAAAAACACTAACCCACTAACAACAAACAACCCTAAACCACTAACAACAAACAACACTAACACCCTAACAACAAACAACACTAACGCCCTAAGAACAAACAACACTAACCCCCAGCAACGAACAATACTAACCCCCTAACAACACAAAACCTAACCCCTTATCAACAAACAACCCAAACCCACTAACAACAAACAACACTAACACCCTAACAACAAACAACACTAACCCCCTAACAACAAACAACCCTAAACCCCTAACATCAAAGAACACTAACACCCTAACAACAAACAACACTATCCCCCTAACAACAAACAACCCTAACCCCCTAACAACAAACAACACTAACCCCCTAACAACAAACAACCCTAAAGGCTGAAAACCAAAAACACTAACCCACTAACAACAAACAACCCTAACCCACTAACAACAAACAACCCTAACACCCTAACAACAAACAACACTAACCCCCTAAGAATGAACAACCCTAAACCCCTAACATCAAACAACACTAACCCCCTAACAACACAAAACACTAACACCCTAACAACAAACAACACTAACACCCTAACAACAAACAACACTAACACCCTAACAACAAACAACACTAACCCCCTAACAACAAACCCTAAACCCCTAACATCAAAGAACACTAACACCCTAACAACAAACAATCCTTACCCCCTAACAACAAACACTAACCCCCAAAAAACAAACAAACCTAACCCCTAAAAACCAAAAACACTAACCCACTAACAACAAACAACCGTGAAAAACTAACAACAAACAACCCTAACACCCTAACAACAAACAACACTAACCCCGTAACAACAAACAACCCTAAACCCCTAACATCAAACAACAGTAACCCCCAAACAACACCAAACACTAACACCCTAACAACAAACAACACTAACACCCTAACAACAAAAACCATTAAACCCCAACAAGAAACAACCCTAAACCCCTAACAACAAACACTAACCCCCAAACAACAAACAACCCTTACCCCTGAAAACCAAAAACACTAACCCACTAACAACAAACAACCCTAACCCACTAACAACAAACAACCCTAACACCCTAACAACTAACAACACTAACCCCCTAACAACAAACAACCCTAAACCCCTAACATCAAACAACACTAACCCCCTAACAACAAACAACACTAACACCCTAACAACTACCAAGCCTAACCTCTAAGAACAAACAACACTACCGCCCTAAGAACAAACAACACGAACCCCCAGCAACGAACAATACTAACCCCCTAACAACACAAAACCTAACCCCTTATCAACAAACAACCCTAACCCACTAACAACAAACAACCCTAACACCCTAAAAACAAACAACCCTAACCCCCTAACAACAAACAACACTAACCCCCTAACAACAAACAACCCTAAACCCCTAACATCAAAGAACACTAACACCCTAACAACAAACAACCCTAACCCCATAAAAACAAACACTAACCCCCAAACAACAAACAACCCTAACCCCTAAAAACCAAAAACACTAACCCACTAACAACAAACAACCCTAAACCACTAACAACAAACAACACTAACCCCCTAACAACAAACAACACTAACCCCCGAACAACAAACAACACTAACCCCCTAACAACACAAAACACTAAGACCCTAACAACAGACAACATTAACACCCTAACAACAAAAACCACTAAACAGCAACAAGAAACAACCCTAATCCCCTAACAACAAACACTAACCCCCTAACAACAAACAACACTAACACCCTAACAACAAACAACACTAACCCCCTAACAACAAACAGCCCTAAACCACTAACATCAAAGAACACTAACACCCTAACAACAAACAACACTATCCCCCTAACAACAAACAACCCTAACCCCTAACAACAAACAACACTAACCCCCTAACAACAAACAACCCTAAACCCTGAAAACCAAAAACACTAACCCACTAACAACAAACAACCCTAACCCACTAACAACAAACAACCCTAACACCCTAACAACAAACAACACTAACCCCCTAAGAACGAACAACCCTAAACCCCTAACATCAAACAACACTAACCCCCTAACAACACAAAACACTAACACCCTAACAACAAACAACACTAACACCCTAACAACAAACAACACTAACACCCTAACAACAAACAACACTAACCCCCTAACAACAAACCCTAAACCCCTAACATCAAAGAACACAAACACCCTAACAACAAACAACCCTTACCCCCTAACAACAAACACTAACTCCCAAAAAACAAACAAACCTAACCCCTAAAAACCAAAAACACTAACCCACTAACAACAAACAACCGTAAACCACTAACAAAAAACAACCCTAACACCCTAACAAGAAACAACACTAACTCCGTAACAACAAACAACCCTAAACCCCTAACATCAAACAACACTAACCCCCAAACAACACCAAACACTAACACCCTAACAACAAACGACACTAACACCCTAACAACAAAAACCATTAAACCCCAACAAGAAACAACCCTAAACCCCTAACAACAAACACTAACCCCCAAACAACAAACAACCCTAACCCCTGAAAACCAAAAACACTAACCCACTAACAACAAACAACCCTAACCCACTAACAACAAACAACCCTAACACCCTAACAACAAACAACACTAACCCCCTAACAACAAACAACCCTAAACCCCTAACATCAAACAACACTAACCCCCTAACAACAAACAACACTAACACCCTAACAACTACCAACCCTAATCCCTAAGAACAAACAACACTACCGCCCTAAGAACAAACAACACTAACCCCCAGCAACGAACAATACTAACCCCCTAACAACACAAAACCTAACCCCTTATCAACAAACAACCCTAACCCACTAAAAACAAACAACCCTAACCCCCGAACAACCAACAACACTAACCCGCCTAACCACAATAAACACTAACACCCTATCAACAAAAACCACTAAACCCCAAAAAGAAACAACCCTAAACCCCTAACAACAAACAACACTAACCCCCTAACAACAAACAACCCTAACCAAACAACAAAAAACCCTAACCCTCTAACAACAAACAACACTAACCCCTAAAAACCAAAAACACTAACCCACTAACAACAAACAACCCTAACCCACTAACAACAAACAAGCCTAACAGCCTAACAACAAACAACACTAACCCCCTAACAAAAAACAACCCTAAACCCCTAACATCAAACAACACTAACCCCCTAACAACACAAAACACTAACACCCTAACAACAAACAACACTAACACCCTAACAACAAAAACCACTAAACCCCAACAAGAAACAACCCTAAACCCCTAACAACAAACACTAACCCCCTAACAACAAACAACACTAAACCCCTAACAAGAAACTACACTAACACCGTAACAACAAACAACACTAACCCCGTAACAACAAACAACCCTAACCCCCAAACAACAAGCAATCCTAACCCCCTAACAACAAACAATCCTAACCCCCGAAGAACTAACAACACTAACCTCCTAACCACAATAAACACTAACACCCTAACAACAAAAACCACTAAACCCCAACAAGAAACAACCCTAAACCCCTAACAACAAACAACACTAACCCCCTAACAACAAACAACCCTAACCAAACAAGAAAAAACCCTAACCCACTAACAACAAACAACACTAACACCCTAACAACAAACAACCCTAACCCCCTAACAACAAACAACACTAACCCCCAAACAACAAACAACCCTAACCCCTAAAAACCAAAAAAACTAACCCACTAACAACAAACAACCCTAACCCCCTAACAACAAACAACCCTAAACCCCTAACATCAAACAACACTAACCCCCTAACAACAAACAACACTAAAACCCTAACAACAAACAACACTAACCCCCAAACAACAAAGAACCCTAACCCCTAAAAAAGGAAAAACACTACCCCACTAACAACAAACAACCCTAACCCCCTAACAACAAACAACCCTAAACCCCTAACATCAAACAACACTAACCCCCTAACAACAAACAACACTAAAACCCTAACAACAAACAACACTAACACCCTAACAACAAAAACCACTAAATCCCAATAAGAAACAACCCTAAACCCCTAACAACAAACACTAACCCCCTAACAGCAAACAACACTAAACCCCTAACAAGAAACTAACCTAACCCCGTAACAACAAACAACACTAACCTCCTAACAACAAACAACCTTAACCCTCTAACAACAAACACCCCTAAACCCCTAACAACAAACAATCCTAACCCCCTAACAACCTACAACACTAACCCCCTAACCACAGACAACACTAACCCCGTAAGAACAAACAACACTAACCCCCTAACAACAGTCCTAACCACCTAACAACAAACAACACTAACCCCCTAAAAAGAAACAACAATAAACCCCTAAAAACAAACAACACTCATCCCCTAAGAACAAACAACACTAACCCTCTAACAACAAACAACACTAACCCCTAAGAACAAAAACACGAACCCCCTAACAACAAACAACACTAACCCCCGAAAAACAAACAACCCTAAAACCCTAAAAACAAACAACACTGAACCCCTTAAAACAAACAACACTAAGCCCCTAACAACAAACAGCACTAACACTATAACAACAAAAAACACTGACACGCTAACAACAACCAACACTAAACCCCTAACAACAAACAATCCTAACCCCCTAAAAACAAACAACCCTAAAACCCTAAAAACAAACAACACTGAACCCCTAAAAACAAACAACAGTAAGCCAATAACAACAAACAGCACTAACCCACTAACAACAAAAAACACTAACCCGCTAACAACATCCAACAGTAACGCCCTAACCACAAACAACACTAACGCCCTAAAAACAAACAACCCTAAACCCCTAACAACAAACAACACTCACCCCTAGAAAACAAACAACCCTAAAACCCTAAAAGCAAACAACACAGAACCCCTAAAAACAAACAACACTAAGCCCCTAACAACAAACAACACTAACACCCGAAAAACAAACACCACTAAACCCCAACAAGAAACAACCCTAAGCCCCTAACAACAAACAACACTAACCCCCTAACAAGAAACAACCCTAAACCCCTAACAACAAGCAACACTAACCCCCTAACAACAAACAACACTAAACCCCTAACAGGAAACTACCCTAACCCCGTAACAACAAACAACACTAAACCCGTAACAACAAACAACCCTAACCCCCAAACAACAAACAACCCTAACCCCCTAACAACAAACAATCCTAACCCCCGAACAACCAACAAAACTAACCCCCTAACCACAATAAACACTAACACCCTAACAACAAAAACCACTAACCCCAACAAGAAACAACCCTAAACCCCTAACAAGAAACAACACTAACCCCCTAACATCACAAAACACTTACACCCTAACAACAAACAGCACTAACACCCTAACAACAAAAACCACTAAACCCCAATAAGAAACCACCCGAAACCCCTAACAACAAACACTAACCCCCTAACAAGAAACTACCCTAACACCGTAACAACAAACAACACTAACCCGGTAACAACAAACAACCCTAACCCCCAAACAACAAAAAACCCTAAGCCCCTAACAACAAACAATCCTAAACCCCGAACAACCAACAACACTAACCGCCTAACCACAATAAACACACCCTAACAACAAAAACCACTGAACCCCAACAAGAAACAACCCTAAACCCCTAACAACAAACAACACTAACCCAATAACAACAAACAACTCTAAACAAGCAACAAACAAACCTAACCCACTAACAACAAACAACACTAACACCCTAACAACAAACAACCCTAAAACCCCAACAAAAAACAACACTAACACCCTAACAACAAACAATCCTAACCCCTTAACAACAAACAACCCTAAACCCCTAACATCAAAGAACACTAACACCCTAACAACAAACAACCCTATACCCCTAACAACAAACACTAACCCCCAAACAACAAACAACCCTAACCCCTAAAAACCAAAAACACTAAACCACTAACAACAAACAACGCTAACCCACTAACAACAAACAACCCTAAACCAGAAACAACAAACAACCCTAACCCCCTAACAACAAACAATCCTAACCCCCGAACAACCAACAACACTAACCCCCTAACCAAAATAAACACTAACACCCTAACAACAAAAACCACTAAACCCCAACAAGAAACAACCCTAAACCCCTAACAACAAACAACACTAACCCCCTAACAACAAACAACACTAACCAAACAAAAAAAACCCTAACCCACTAACAACAAACAACCCTAACACGCTAACAACAAACAACACTAACCACCTAAGAACGAACAACCCTAAACCCCTAACATCAAACAACACTAACCCCCTAACAACACAAAACACTAACACCCTAACAACAAACAACACTAACACCCTAACAACAAAAACCACTAAACCCCAACAAGAAACAACCCTAAATCCCTAACAACAAACAACACAAACCCCCTAACAACAAACAGCCCTAACCAAACAACAAACAACCCTAACCCACTAACAACAAACAAAACTAACCCCTTAACAAGAAACTACACTAACCCCCTAACAACAAACAACACTAACCCCCAAACAACAAACAACACTAACCCCCTAACAACAAAGAATCCTATCCCCCGAACAACCAACAACACTAACCCCCTAACCACAATAAACACTAACACCCAAACAACAAAAACCACTAAACCCCAACAAGAAACAACCCTAAACCCCTAACAACAAACAACACGAACCCCCTAACAACAAACAACCCTAACCAAACAACAAACAACACTAACCAAACAACAAACAACACTAACCCACTAACAACAAACAACACTAACCCCTTAACAAGAAACTACTGTAACCCCGTAACAACAAACAACCCTAACCCCTAAAAACAAACAACCCTAACCCCCTAACAACAAACAACCCTAACCAAACAACAAACAACCCTAACCCACTAACAACAAACACTAACCCCCTAAGAAGAAACAACACTAACCCCCTAACAACAAACAACACTAACCCCCTAACAACAAACAACACTAACACCCTAACAACAACCAACCCTAATCCCCAAGAACAAACAACACTAACCCCCTAAGAACAAACAACACTAACCCCCAACAACGAACAATACTAACCCCCTAACAACACAAAACCTAACCCCTTATCCACAAACAACCCTAACCCACTAACAAAAAACAACCCTAACACCCTAACAACAAAGAACCCTAACCTCCTAACAACAAACAGCACTAACCCTCTAACAACAAAGAACCCTAAACCCCTAACATCAAAGAACACTAACACCCTAACAACAAACAACCGTAACCCCCTAACAACAAACACTAACCCAGAAACAACAAACAACCCTAACACCTAAAAACCAAAAACACTAACCCACTAACAACAAACAACCCTAACCCTCTAACAACAAACAACCCTAACACCCTAAAAACAAACAACCCTAACACCCTAACAACAAACAACCCTAAACCCCTAACATCAAACAAAACTAACCCCCTAACAACGCAAAACACTAACACCCTAACAACAAACAACACTAACCCCCTAACAACAAACAACCCTAACCAAACAAATACAACCCTAACCCACTAACAACAAACAACACTAACACCCCAACAACAAACAACACTAACCACCTAACAACAAACAACACTAAACCCCTAACAAGAAACTACCCTAACCCCTAACAACAAACAACACTAACCCCCTAACAACAAACAACCCTAACCAAACAACAAAAAACCCTAACCCACTAACAACAAACAACACTAACACCCTAACAACAAACAACCCTAACCCCCTAACAACAAACAACACTAACCCCCAAACAACAAACAACCCTAACCCCTAAAAACCAAAAAAACTAACCCACTAACAACAAACAACCCTAACCCCCTAACAACAAACAACCCTAAACCCCTAACATCAAACAACACTAACCCCCAACAACAAACAACACTAAAACCCTAACAACAAACAACACTAACCCCCAAACAACAAAGAACCCTAACCCCTAAAAAAGGAAAAACACTACCCCACTAACAACAAACAACCCTAACCCCCTAACAACAAACAACCCTAAACCCCTAACATCAAACAACACTAACCCCCTAACAACAAACAACACTAAAACCCTAACAACAAACAACACTAACACCCTAACAACAAAAACCACTAAATCCCAATAAGAAACAACCCTAAACCCCTAACAACAAACACTAACCCCCTAACAGCAAACAACACTAAACCCCTAACAAGAAACTAACCTAACCCCGTAACAACAAACAACACTAACCTCCTAACAACAAACAACCTTAACCCTCTAACAACAAACACCCCTAAACCCCTAACAACAAACAATCCTAACCCCCTAACAACCTACAACACTAACCCCCTAACCACAGACAACACTAACCCCGTAAGAACAAACAACACTAACCCCCTAACAACAGTCCTAACCACCTAACAACAAACAACACTAACCCCCTAAAAAGAAACAACAATAAACCCCTAAAAACAAACAACACTCATCCCCTAAGAACAAACAACACTAACCCTCTAACAACAAACAACACTAACCCCTAAGAACAAAAACACGAACCCCCTAACAACAAACAACACTAACCCCCGAAAAACAAACAACCCTAAAACCCTAAAAACAAACAACACTGAACCCCTTAAAACAAACAACACTAAGCCCCTAACAACAAACAGCACTAACACTATAACAACAAAAAACACTGACACGCTAACAACAACCAACACTAAACCCCTAACAACAAACAATCCTAACCCCCTAAAAACAAACAACCCTAAAACCCTAAAAACAAACAACACTGAACCCCTAAAAACAAACAACAGTAAGCCAATAACAACAAACAGCACTAACCCACTAACAACAAAAAACACTAACCCGCTAACAACATCCAACAGTAACGCCCTAACCACAAACAACACTAACGCCCTAAAAACAAACAACCCTAAACCCCTAACAACAAACAACACTCACCCCTAGAAAACAAACAACCCTAAAACCCTAAAAGCAAACAACACAGAACCCCTAAAAACAAACAACACTAAGCCCCTAACAACAAACAACACTAACACCCGAAAAACAAACACCACTAAACCCCAACAAGAAACAACCCTAAGCCCCTAACAACAAACAACACTAACCCCCTAACAAGAAACAACCCTAAACCCCTAACAACAAGCAACACTAACCCCCTAACAACAAACAACACTAAACCCCTAACAGGAAACTACCCTAACCCCGTAACAACAAACAACACTAAACCCGTAACAACAAACAACCCTAACCCCCAAACAACAAACAACCCTAACCCCCTAACAACAAACAATCCTAACCCCCGAACAACCAACAAAACTAACCCCCTAACCACAATAAACACTAACACCCTAACAACAAAAACCACTAACCCCAACAAGAAACAACCCTAAACCCCTAACAAGAAACAACACTAACCCCCTAACATCACAAAACACTTACACCCTAACAACAAACAGCACTAACACCCTAACAACAAAAACCACTAAACCCCAATAAGAAACCACCCGAAACCCCTAACAACAAACACTAACCCCCTAACAAGAAACTACCCTAACACCGTAACAACAAACAACACTAACCCGGTAACAACAAACAACCCTAACCCCCAAACAACAAAAAACCCTAAGCCCCTAACAACAAACAATCCTAAACCCCGAACAACCAACAACACTAACCGCCTAACCACAATAAACACACCCTAACAACAAAAACCACTGAACCCCAACAAGAAACAACCCTAAACCCCTAACAACAAACAACACTAACCCAATAACAACAAACAACTCTAAACAAGCAACAAACAAACCTAACCCACTAACAACAAACAACACTAACACCCTAACAACAAACAACCCTAAAACCCCAACAAAAAACAACACTAACACCCTAACAAAAAACAATCCTAACCCCTTAACAACAAACAACCCTAAACCCCTAACATCAAAGAACACTAACACCCTAACAACAAACAACCCTATACCCCTAACAACAAACACTAACCCCCAAACAACAAACAACCCTAACCCCTAAAAACCAAAAACACTAAACCACTAACAACAAACAACGCTAACCCACTAACAACAAACAACCCTAAACCAGAAACAACAAACAACCCTAACCCCCTAACAACAAACAATCCTAACCCCCGAACAACCAACAACACTAACCCCCTAACCAAAATAAACACTAACACCCTAACAACAAAAACCACTAAACCCCAACAAGAAACAACCCTAAACCCCTAACAACAAACAACACTAACCCCCTAACAACAAACAACACTAACCAAACAAAAAAAACCCTAACCCACTAACAACAAACAACCCTAACACGCTAACAACAAACAACACTAACCACCTAAGAACGAACAACCCTAAACCCCTAACATCAAACAACACTAACCCCCTAACAACACAAAACACTAACACCCTAACAACAAACAACACTAACACCCTAACAACAAAAACCACTAAACCCCAACAAGAAACAACCCTAAATCCCTAACAACAAACAACACAAACCCCCTAACAACAAACAGCCCTAACCAAACAACAAACAACCCTAACCCACTAACAACAAACAAAACTAACCCCTTAACAAGAAACTACACTAACCCCCTAACAACAAACAACACTAACCCCCAAACAACAAACAACACTAACCCCCTAACAACAAAGAATCCTATCCCCCGAACAACCAACAACACTAACCCCCTAACCACAATAAACACTAACACCCAAACAACAAAAACCACTAAACCCCAACAAGAAACAACCCTAAACCCCTAACAACAAACAACACGAACCCCCTAACAACAAACAACCCTAACCAAACAACAAACAACACTAACCAAACAACAAACAACACTAACCCACTAACAACAAACAACACTAACCCCTTAACAAGAAACTACTGTAACCCCGTAACAACAAACAACCCTAACCCCTAAAAACAAACAACCCTAACCCCCTAACAACAAACAACCCTAACCAAACAACAAACAACCCTAACCCACTAACAACAAACACTAACCCCCTAAGAAGAAACAACACTAACCCCCTAACAACAAACAACACTAACCCCCTAACAACAAACAACACTAACACCCTAACAACAACCAACCCTAATCCCCAAGAACAAACAACACTAACCCCCTAAGAACAAACAACACTAACCCCCAACAACGAACAATACTAACCCCCTAACAACACAAAACCTAACCCCTTATCCACAAACAACCCTAACCCACTAACAAAAAACAACCCTAACACCCTAACAACAAAGAACCCTAACCTCCTAACAACAAACAGCACTAACCCTCTAACAACAAAGAACCCTAAACCCCTAACATCAAAGAACACTAACACCCTAACAACAAACAACCGTAACCCCCTAACAACAAACACTAACCCAGAAACAACAAACAACCCTAACACCTAAAAACCAAAAACACTAACCCACTAACAACAAACAACCCTAACCCTCTAACAACAAACAACCCTAACACCCTAAAAACAAACAACCCTAACACCCTAACAACAAACAACCCTAAACCCCTAACATCAAACAAAACTAACCCCCTAACAACGCAAAACACTAACACCCTAACAACAAACAACACTAACCCCCTAACAACAAACAACCCTAACCAAACAAATACAACCCTAACCCACTAACAACAAACAACACTAACACCCCAACAACAAACAACACTAACCACCTAACAACAAACAACACTAAACCCCTAACAAGAAACTACCCTAACCCCGTAACAACAAACAACACTAACCCCCTAACAACAAACAACCCTAACCCCCAAACAAAAAACAACCCTAAACCCCTAACATCAAAGAACACTAACACCCTAACAACAAACAACCTTAACTCCCTAACAACAAACACTAACCCCCAAACAACAAACAACCCTAACCCCTAAAAACCAAAAACACTAACCCACTAACAACAAACAACCCTAACCCACTAACAACAAACAACCCTAACACCCTAACAACAAACAACACTAACCCCCTAACAACAAACAACACTAACCCCCTAACAACACAAAACACTAACACCATAACAAAAAACAACACTAACCCCCTAACAACAAACAACCCTAAACCTCTAACATCAGACATCACTAACACCTAACAACACAAAACACTAACACCCTAACAACAAACAACCCTAAACCCCTAACAACAAACAAAACTAACCCCCTAACAAGAAACAACCCTAACCAAACAACAAGCAACCCTAACCCACTAACAACAAACAACACTAACCACCTAAAAAGAAACTACTCAAACCCCGTAACAACAAACAACCCTAACCCGTAACAACAAACAACCCTAACCCCCTAAAAACAAACATTAACCAAACAACAAACAACCCTAACCGACTAACAACAAACAACACTAACCCCCTAAAAAGAAACAACACTAACCCCTAAGAAGAAACAACACTAACCCCCTAACAAGAAACAACACTAACCCCCTAACAAGAAACAACACTAACCCCCTAACAACAAACAACACTAACACCCTAACAACAACCAACCCTAACCCCCTAAGAACAAACAACACTAACCCCCTACGAACAAACAACACTAAAAACCAACAACGAAGAAAACTAACGCCCTAACAACACAAAACCTAACCCCTTATCAACAAACAACCCTAACCCTCTAACAAAAAACAACCCTAACACCCTAACAACAAACAACCCTAACCCCCTAACAACAAACAACACTAACCCTCTAACAACAAACAACCCTAAACACCTAACATCAAAGAACACTAACACCCTAACAACAAACAACCCTAACCCCCTAACAACAAACACTAACCCCCAAACACCAAACAACCCTAACCCCTAAAAACCAAAAACACTAACCCACTAACAACTAACAACCCTAACCCACTAACAACAAACAACCCTAACACCCTAACAACAAACAACACTAACCCCCTAACAACAAACAACCCTAAAGCACTAACATCAAACAACACTAACCCCCTAACAACACAAAACACTAACACCCTAACAACAAACAACACTAACACCCTAACAACAAAAACCACTAAACCCCAACAAGAAACAACCCTAAACCCCTAACAACAAACACTAACCACGTAACAGCAAACAACACTAACAGCGTAACAACAAACAACCCTAACATCCAAACAACAAACAACCCTAACCCCCTAAAAACAAACAATCCTAACCCCGAACAACCAACAACACTAACCCCCTAACCACAATAAACACTAACACCCTAACAACAAAAAACACTAAACCCCAACAAGAAACAACCCTAAACACCTAACAACAAACAACACTAACTCCCTAACAACAAACAACCCTAACCCACTAACAACAAACAACTCTAACCCCCTAACAAGAAACTACTCTAACCCCGTAACAACAAACAACCTAAACCCTAAAAACAAACAACCCTAACCCCCTAACAACAATCAACCCTAACCAAACAACAAACAACCCTAACCGACTAACAACAACCATCACTAACCCCCTAACAAGAAAGAACACTACCCCCTAAGAAGAAACAACACTAACCCCCTAACAACAAACAACACTAACCCCCTAACAATAAACAACACTAACACCCTAACAACAACCAACCCGAACCCCCAAAGAACAAACGACACTAACCCCCTAAGAACAAACAACACTAACCCCCAACAACGAACAATAATAACCCCCTAACAACACAAAACCTAACCCCTTATCAACAAACAACCCTAACCCACTAACAAAAAACTACCCTAACACCCTAACAACAAACAACCCTAACCCCCTAACAACAAACAACACTAACCCTCTAACAACAAACAACCCTAAACCCCTAACATCCAAGAACACTAACACCCTAACAACAAACAACCCTAACTCCCTAACAACAAACAACACTAACCCCCGAAAAACAAACAACCCTAAAACCCTAAAAACAAACAACACTGAACCCCTTAAAACAAACAACACTAAGCCCCTAACAACAAACAGCACTAACACTATAACAACAAAAAACACTGACACGCTAACAACAACCAACACTAAACCCCTAACAACAAACAATCCTAACCCCCTAAAAACAAACAACCCTAAAACCCTAAAAACAAACAACACTGAACCCCTAAAAACAAACAACAGTAAGCCAATAACAACAAACAGCACTAACCCACTAACAACAAAAAACACTAACCCGCTAACAACATCCAACAGTAACGCCCTAACCACAAACAACACTAACGCCCTAAAAACAAACAACCCTAAACCCCTAACAACAAACAACACTCACCCCTAGAAAACAAACAACCCTAAAACCCTAAAAGCAAACAACACAGAACCCCTAAAAACAAACAACACTAAGCCCCTAACAACAAACAACACTAACACCCGAAAAACAAACACCACTAAACCCCAACAAGAAACAACCCTAAGCCCCTAACAACAAACAACACTAACCCCCTAACAAGAAACAACCCTAAACCCCTAACAACAAGCAACACTAACCCCCTAACAACAAACAACACTAAACCCCTAACAGGAAACTACCCTAACCCCGTAACAACAAACAACACTAAACCCGTAACAACAAACAACCCTAACCCCCAAACAACAAACAACCCTAACCCCCTAACAACAAACAATCCTAACCCCCGAACAACCAACAAAACTAACCCCCTAACCACAATAAACACTAACACCCTAACAACAAAAACCACTAACCCCAACAAGAAACAACCCTAAACCCCTAACAAGAAACAACACTAACCCCCTAACATCACAAAACACTTACACCCTAACAACAAACAGCACTAACACCCTAACAACAAAAACCACTAAACCCCAATAAGAAACCACCCGAAACCCCTAACAACAAACACTAACCCCCTAACAAGAAACTACCCTAACACCGTAACAACAAACAACACTAACCCGGTAACAACAAACAACCCTAACCCCCAAACAACAAAAAACCCTAAGCCCCTAACAACAAACAATCCTAAACCCCGAACAACCAACAACACTAACCGCCTAACCACAATAAACACACCCTAACAACAAAAACCACTGAACCCCAACAAGAAACAACCCTAAACCCCTAACAACAAACAACACTAACCCCCTAACAACAAACAACTCTAAACAAGCAACAAACAAACCTAACCCACTAACAACAAACAACACTAACACCCTAACAACAAACAACCCTAAAACCCCAACAAAAAACAACACTAACACCCTAACAACAAACAACCCTAACCCCTTAACAACAAACAACCCTAAACCCCTAACATCAAAGAACACTAACACCCTAACAACAAACAACCCTATACCCCTAACAACAAACACTAACCCCCAAACAACAAACAACCCTAACCCCTAAAAACCAAAAACACTAAACCACTAACAACAAACAACGCTAACCCACTAACAACAAACAACCCTAAACCAGAAACAACAAACAACCCTAACCCCCTAACAACAAACAATCCTAACCACCGAACAACCAACAACACTAACCCCCTAACCAAAATAAACACTAACACCCTAACAACAAAAACCACTAAACCCCAACAAGAAACAACCCTAAACCCCTAACAACAAACAACACTAACCCCCTAACAACAAACAACACTAACCAAACAAAAAAAACCCTAACCCACTAACAACAAACAACCCTAACACGCTAACAACAAACAACACTAACCACCTAAGAACGAACAACCCTAAACCCCTAACATCAAACAACACTAACCCCCTAACAACACAAAACACTAACACCCTAACAACAAACAACACTAACACCCTAACAACAAAAACCACTAAACCCCAACAAGAAACAAACCTAAACCCCTAACAACAAACAACACTAACCCCCTAACAACAAACAGCCCTAACCAAACAACAAACAACCCTAACCCACTAACAACAAACAAAACTAACCCCCTAACAAGAAACTACACTAATCCCCTAACAACAAACAACACTAACCCCCAAACAACAAACAACACTAACCCCCTAACAACAAAGAATCCTATCCCCCGAACAACCAACAACACTAACCCCCTAACCACAATAAACACTAACACCCAAACAACAAAAACCACTAAACCCCAACAAGAAACAACCCTAAACCCCTAACAACAAACAACCCTAACCAAACAACAAACAACACTAACCAAACAACAAACAACACTAACCCACTAACAACAAACAACACTAACCCCTTAACAAGAAACTACTGTAACCCCGTAACAACAAACAACCCTAACCCCTAAAAACAAACAACCCTAACCCCCTAACAACAAACAACCCTAACCAAACAACAAACAACCCTAACCCACTAACAACAAACACTAACCCCCTAAGAAGAAACAACACTAACCCCCTAACAACAAACAACACTAACCCCCTAACAACAAACAACACTAACACCCTAACAACAACCAACCCTAATCCCCAAGAACAAACAACACTAACCCCCTAAGAACAAACAACACTAACCCCCAACAACGAACAATACTAACCCCCTAACAACACAAAACCTAACCCCTTATCCACAAACAACCCGTAACCCACTAACAAAAAACAACCCTAACACCCTAACAACAAAGAACCCTAACCTCCTAACAACAAACAGCACTAACCCTCTAACAACAAAGAACCCTAAACCCCTAACATCAAAGAACACTAACACCCTAACAACAAACAACCCTAACCCCCTAACAACAAACACTAACCCAGAAACAACAAACAAACCTAACACCTAAAAACCAAAAACACTAACCCACTAACAACAAACAACCCTAACCCTCTAACAACAAACAACCCTAACACCCTAAAAACAAACAACCCTAACACCCTAACAACAAACAACCCTAAACCCCTAACATCAAACAAAACTAACCCCCTAACAACGCAAAACACTAACACCCTAACAACAAACAACACTAACCCCCTAACAACAAACAACCCTAACCAAACAAATACAACCCTAACCCACTAACAACAAACAACACTAACACCCCAACAACAAACAACACTAACCACCTAACAACAAACAACACTAAACCCCTAACAAGAAACTACCCTAACCCCGTAACAACAAACAACACTAACCCCCTAACAACAAACAACCCTAACCCCCAAACAAAAAACAACCCTAAACCCCTAACATCAAAGAACACTAACACCCTAACAACAAACAACCTTAACTCCCTAACAACAAACACTAACCCCCAAACAACAAACAACCCTAACCCCTAAAAACCAAAAACACTAACCCACTAACAACAAACAACCCTAACCCACTAACAACAAACAACCCTAACACCCTAACAACAAACAACACTAACCCCCTAACAACAAACAACACTAACCCCCTAACAACACAAAACACTAACACCGTAACAAAAAACAACACTAACCCCCTAACAACAAACAACCCTAAACCTCTAACATCAAACATCACTAACACCTAACAACACAAAACACTAACACCCTAACAACAAACAACCCTAAACCACTAACAACAAACAAAACTAACCCCCTAACAAGAAACAACCCTAACCAAACAACAAACAACCCTAACCCACTAACAACAAACAACACTAACCACCTAAAAAGAAACTACTCAAACCCCGTAACAACAAACAACCCTAACCCGTAACAACAAACAACCCTAACCCCCTAAAAACAAACAACATTAACCAAACAACAAACAACCCTAACCGACTAACAACAAACAACACTAACCCCCTAAAAAGAAACAACACTAACCCCTAAGAAGAAACAACACTAACCCCCTAACAAGAAACAACACTAACCCCCTAACAAGAAACAACACTAACCCCCTAACAACAAACAACACTAACACCCTAACAACAACCAACCCTAACCCCCTAAGAACAAACAACACTAACCCCCTACGAACAAACAACACTAAAAACCAACAACGAAGAAAACTAACGCCCTAACAACACAAAACCTAACCCCTTATCAACAAACAACCCTAACCCTCTAACAAAAAACAACCCTAACACCCTAACAACAAACAACCCTAACCCCCTAACAACAAACAACACTAACCCTCTAACAACAAACAACCCTAAACACCTAACATCAAAGAACACTAACACCCTAACAACAAACAACCCTAACCCCCTAACAACAAACACTAACCCCCAAACACCAAACAACCCTAACCCCTAAAAACCAAAAACACTAACCCACTAACAACTAACAACCCTAACCCACTAACAACAAACAACCCTAACACCCTAACAACAAACAACACTAACCCCCTAACAACAAACAACCCTAAAGCACTAACATCAAACAACACTAACCCCCTAACAACACAAAACACTAACACCCTAACAACAAACAACACTAACACCCTAACAACAAAAACCACTAAACCCCAACAAGAAACAACCCTAAACCCCTAACAACAAACACTAACCACGTAACAGCAAACAACACTAACAGCGTAACAACAAACAACCCTAACATCCAAACAACAAACAACCCTAACCCCCTAACAACAAACAATCCTAACCCCGAACAACCAACAACACTAACCCCCTAACCACAATAAACACTAACACCCTAACAACAAAAAACACTAAACCCCAACAAGAAACAACCCTAAACACCTAACAACAAACAACACTAACTCCCTAACAACAAACAACCCTAACCAACAACAAACAAAACTAACCCACTAACAACAAACAACACTAACCCCCTAACAAGAAACTACTCTAACCCCGTAACAACAAACAACCTAAACCCTAAAAACAAACAACCCTAACCCCCTAACAACAAACAACCCTAACCAAACAACAAACAACCCTAACCGACTAACAACAACCATCACTAACCCCCTAACAAGAAAGAACACTACCCCCTAAGAAGAAACAACACTAACCCCCTAACAACAAACAACACTAACCCCCTAACAATAAACAACACTAACACCCTAACAACAACCAACCCGAACCCCCAAAGAACAAACGACACTAACCCCCTAAGAACAAACAACACTAACCCCCAACAACGAACAATAATAACCCCCTAACAACACAAAACCTAACCCCTTATCAACAAACAACCCTAACCCACTAACAAAAAACTACCCTAACACCCTACCAACAAACAACCCTAACCCCCTAACAACAAACAACACTAACCCTCTAACAACAAACAACACTAAACCCCTAACATCCAAGAACACTAACACCCTAACAACAAACAACCCTAACCCCCTAACAACAAACACTAACCCCCAAACAACAAACAAACCTAACCCCTAAAAACCAAAAACACTAACCCACTAACAACAAACAACCCTAACCCACTATCAACGAACAACCCTAACACCCTAACAACAAACAACACTAACCCCCTAACAACAAACAACCCTAAACCCCTAACATCAAACAACACTAACCCCCTAACAACACAAAACACTAACACCCTAACAACAAACAACACTAAACCCCTAACAAGAAACTACACTAACCCCGTAACAACAAACAACACTAACCCCGTAACAACAAACAACGCTAACCCCAAACAACAAACAACCCTCAGCCCCTAACAAAAAACAATCCTAACCCCCAAAGAACCAACAACACTAACCACCTAACCACAATAAACACTAACACCCTAACAACAAAAACCACTAAACCCCAACAAGAAACAACCCTAAACTCCTAACAACAAACAACACTAACCCCCTAACAACAAACAACCCTGACCAAACAACAAAAAAACCTAACCCACTAACAACAAACACTAACCCCCAAACAACAAACAACGCTAACCCCTAAAAACCAAAAACACTAACCCACTAACAACAAACAACCCTAACCCCCTAACAACAAACAACCCTAACCAAACAACAAACAACCCTAACCCACTAACAACAAACAACAGTAACCCCCTAACAAGAAACTACTTTAACCCCGTAACAACAAACAACAATAACCCCTAAAAACAAACAACCCTAACCAAACAACAAACGACCCTAAGCGACTAACAACAAACAACACTAACCCCCTAACAAGAAACAACACTAACACCCTAAGAAGAAACAACACTAACCCCCTAACAACAAACAACACTAACCCCCTAACAACAAACAACACTAACACCCTAACAACAACCAACCCTAACCCCCAAAGAACAAACAACACTAACCCCCTAAGAACAAACAACACTAACCCCCTAACAACAAACCCTAAACCCCTAACATCAAAGAACACTAACACCCTAACAACAAACAATCCTTACCCCCTAACAACAAACACTAACCCCCAAAAAACAAACAAACCTAACCCCTAAAAACCAAAAACACTAACCCACTAACAACAAACAACCGTAAAAAACTAACAACAAACAACCCTAACACCCTAACAACAAACAACACTAACCCCGTAACAACAAACAACCCTAAACCCCTAACATCAAACAACAGTAACCCCCAAACAACACCAAACACTAACACCCTAACAACAAACAACACTAACACCCTAACAACAAAAACCATTAAACCCCAACAAGAAACAACCCTAAACCCCTAACAACAAACACTAACCCCCAAACAACAAACAACCCTTACCCCTGAAAACCAAAAACACTAACCCACTAACAACAAACAACCCTAACCCACTAACAACAAACAACCCTAACACCCTAACAACTAACAACACTAACCCCCTAACAACAAACAACCCTAAACCCCTAACATCAAACAACACTAACCCCCTAACAACAAACAACACTAACACCCTAACAACTACCAACCCTAACCTCTAAGAACAAACAACACTACCGCCCTAAGAACAAACAACACTAACCCCCAGCAACGAACAACACTAACCCCCTAACAACACAAAACCTAACCCCTTATCAACAAACAACCCTAACCCACTAACAGCAAACAACCCTAACACCCTAACAACAAACAACCCTAACCCCCTAACAACAAACAACACTAACCCCCTAACAACAAACAACCCTAAACCCCTAACATCAAAGAACACTAACACCCTAACAACAAACAACCCTAACCCCCTAAAAACAAACACTAACCCCCAAACAACAAACAACCCTAACCCCTAAAAACCAAGAACACTAACCCACTAACAACAAACAACCCTAAACCACTAACAACAAACAACACTAACACCCTAACAACAAACAACACTAACCCCCGAACAACAAACAACACTAACCCCCTAACAACACAAAACACTAAGACCCTAACAACAGACAACATTAACACCCTAACAACAAAAACCACTAAACAGCAACAAGAAACAACCCTAATCCCCTAACAACAAACACTAACCCCCTAACAACAAACAACACTAACACCCTAACAACAAACAACACTAACCCCCTAACAACAAACAACCCTAAACCACTAACATCAAAGAACACTAACACCCTAACAACAAACAACACTATCCCCCTAACAACAAACAACCCTAACCCCCTAACAACAAACAACACTAACCCCCTAACAACAAACAACCCTAATCCCTGAAAACCAAAAACACTAACCCACTAACAACAAACAAACCTAACCCACTAAAAACAAACAACCCTAACACCCTAACAACAAACAACACTAACCCCCTAAGAACGAACAACCCTAAACCCCTAACATCAAACAACACTAACCCCCTAACAACACAAAACACTAACACCCTAACAACAAACAACACTAACACCCTAACAACAAACAACACTAACACCCTAACAACAAACAACACTAACCCCCTAACAACAAACCCTAAACCCCTAACATCAAAGAACACTAACACCCTAACAACAAACAACCCTTACCCCCTAACAACAAACACTAACTCCCAAAAAAAAACAAACCTAACCCCTAAAAACCAAAAACACTAACCCACTAACAACAAACAACCGTAAACCACTAACAAAAAACAACCCTAACACCCTAACAACAAACAACACTAACCCCGTAACAACAAACAACCCTAAACCCCTAACATCAAACAACACTAACCCCCAAACAACACCAAACACTAACACCCTAACAACAAACGACACTAACACCCTAACAACAAAAACCATTAAACCCCAAAAAGAAACAACCCTAAACCCCTAACAACAAACACTAACCCCCAAACAACAAACAACCCTAACCCCTGAAAACCAAAAACACTAACCCACTAACAACAAACAACCCTAACCCACTAACAACAAACAACCCTAACACCCTAACAACAAACAACACTAACCCCCTAACAACAAACAACCCTAAACCCCTAACATCAAACAACACTAACCCCCTAACAACAAACAACACTAACACCCTAACAACTACCAACCCTAACCCCTAAGAACAAACAACACTACCGCCCTAAGAACAAACAACACTAACCCCCAGCAACGAACAATACTAACCCCCTAACAACACAAAACCTAACCCCTTATCAACAAACAACCCTAACCCACTAAAAACAAACAACCCTAACCCCCGAACAACCAACAACACTAACCCCCCTAACCACAATAAACACTAACACCCTATCAACAAAAACCACTAAACCCCAAAAAGAAACAACCCTAAACCCCTAACAACAAACAACACTAACCCCCTAACAACAAACAACCCTAACCAAACAACAAAAAACCCTAACCCTCTAACAACAAACAACACTAACCCCTAAAAACCAAAAACACTAACCCACTAACAACAAACAACCCTAACCCACTAACAACAAACAAGCCTAACAGCCTAACAACAAACAACACTAACCCCCTAACAACAAACAACCCTAAACCCCTAACATCAAACAACACTAACCCCCTAACAACACAAAACACTAACACCCTAACAACAAACAACACTAACACCCTAACAACAAAAACCACTAAACCCCAACAAGAAACAACCCTAAACCCCTAACAACAAACACTAACCCCCTAACAACAAACAACACTAAACCCCTAACAAGAAACTACACTAACCCCGTAACAACAAACAACACTAACCCCGTAACAACAAACAACCCTAACCCCCAAACAACAAGCAACCCTAACCCCCTAACAACAAACAATCCTAACCCCCGAAGAACTAACAACACTAACCTCCTAACTACAATAAACACTAACACCCTAACAACAAAAACCACTAAACCCCAACAAGAAACAACCCTAAACCCCTAACAACAAACAACACTAACCCCCTAACAACAAACAACCCTAACCAAACAACAAAAAACCCTAACCCACTAACAACAAACAACACTAACACCCTAACAACAAACAACCCTAACCCCCTAACAACAAACAACACTAACCCCCAAACAACAAACAACCCTAACCCCTAAAAACCAAAAAAACTAACCCACTAACAACAAACAACCCTAACCCCCTAAGAAGAAACAACACTAACCCCCTAACAACAAACAACCCTTAACCCCTAACAACAAACAACACTAACCCCCAAACAACAAAGAACCCTAACCCCTAAAAAAGGAAAAACACTACCCATCTAACAACAAACAACCCTAACCCCCTAACAACAAACAACCCTAAACCCCTAACATCAAACAACACTAACCCCCTAACAACAAACAACACTAAAACCCTAACAACAAACAACACTAACACCCTAACAACAAAAACCACTAAATCCCAATAAGAAACAACCCTAAACCCCTAACAACAAACACTAACCCCCTAACAGCAAACAACACTAAACCCCTAACAAGAAACTAACCTAACCACGTAACAACAAACAACACTAACCTCCTAACAACAAACAACCTTAACCCTCTAACAACAAACACCCCTAAACCCCTAACAACAAACAATCCTAACCCCCTAACAACCTACAACACTAACCCCCTAACCACAGACAACACTAACCCCGTAAGAACAAACAACACTAACCCCCTAACAACAGTCCTAACCACCTAACAACAAACAACACTAACCCCCTAAAAAGAAACAACAATAAACCCCTAAAAACAAACAACACTCATCCCCTAAGAACAAACAACACTAACCCTCTAACAACAAACAACACTAACCCCTAAGAACAAAAACACGAACCCCCTAACAACAAACAACACTAACCCCCGAAAAACAAACAACCCTAAAACCCTAAAAACAAACAACACTGAACCCCTTAAAACAAACAACACTAAGCCCCTAACAACAAACAGCACTAACACTATAACAACAAAAAACACTGACACGCTAACAACAACCAACACTAAACCCCTAACAACAAACAATCCTAACCCCCTAAAAACAAACAACCCTAAAACCCTAAAAACAAACAACACTGAACCCCTAAAAACAAACAACAGTAAGCCAATAACAACAAACAGCACTAACCCACTAACAACAAAAAACACTAACCCGCTAACAACATCCAACAGTAACGCCCTAACCACAAACAACACTAACGCCCTAAAAACAAACAACCCTAAACCCCTAACAACAAACAACACTCACCCCTAGAAAACAAACAACCCTAAAACCCTAAAAGCAAACAACACAGAACCCCTAAAAACAAACAACACTAAGCCCCTAACAACAAACAACACTAACACCCGAAAAACAAACACCACTAAACCCCAACAAGAAACAACCCTAAGCCCCTAACAACAAACAACACTAACCCCCTAACAAGAAACAACCCTAAACCCCTAACAACAAGCAACACTAACCCCCTAAAAACAAACAACACTAAACCCCTAACAGGAAACTACCCTAACCCCGTAACAACAAACAACACTAAACCCGTAACAACAAACAACCCTAACCCCCAAACAACAAACAACCCTAACCCCCTAACAACAATCATAACCCCCGAACAACCAACAAAACTAACCCCCTAACCACAATAAACACTAACACCCTAACAACAAAAACCACTAACCCCAACAAGAAACAACCCTAAACCCCTAACAAGAAACAACACTAACCCCGTAACATCACAAAACACTTACACCCTAACAACAAACAGCACTAACACCCTAACAACAAAAACCACTAAACCCCAATAAGAAACCACCCGAAACCCCTAACAACAAACACTAACCCCCTAACAACAAACAACACTAAACCCCTAACAAGAAACTACCCTAACCCCGTAACAACAAACAACACTAACCCGGTAACAACAAACAACCCTAACCCCCAAACAACAAAAAACCCTAAGCCCCTAACAACAAACAATCCTAAACCCCGAACAACCAACAACACTAACCGCCTAACCACAATAAACACACCCTAACAACAAAAACCACTGAACCCCAACAAGAAACAACCCTAAACCTCTAACAACAAACAACACTAACCCCCTAAAAACAAACAACTCTAAACAAGCAACAAACAAACCTAACCCACTAACAACAAACAACACTAACACCCTAACAACAAACAACCCTAAAAACCCAACAAAAAACAACACTAACACCCTAACAACAAACAACCCTAACCCCTTAACAACAAACAACCCTAAACCCCTAACATCAAAGAACACTAACACCCTAACAACAAACAACCCTATACCCCTAACAACAAACACTAACCCCCAAACAACAAACAACCCTAACCCCTAAAAACCAAAAACACTAAACCACTAACAACAAACAACGCTAACCCACTAACAACAAACAACCCTAAACAAGAAACAACAAACAACCCTAACCCCCTAACAACAAACAATCCTAACCCCCGAACAACCAACAACACTAACCCCCTAACCAAAATAAACACTAACACCCTAACAACAAAAACCACTAAACCCCAACAAGAAACAACCCTAAACCCCTAACAACAAACAACACTAACCCCCTAACAACAAACAACACTAACCAAACAAAAAAAACCCTAACCCACT
Source organism: Elephas maximus indicus (assembly GCF_024166365.1). Lineage (NCBI taxonomy): Eukaryota > Metazoa > Chordata > Mammalia > Proboscidea > Elephantidae > Elephas > Elephas maximus. The sequence goes on from NC_064835.1 coordinate 64,086, forward strand.
AACAACAAACAACCCTAACACGCTAACAACAAACAACACTAACCACCTAAGAACGAACAACCCTAAACCCCTAACATCAAACAACACTAACCCCCTAACAACACAAAACACTAACACCCTAACAACAAACAACACTAACACCCTAACAACAAAAACCACTAAACCCCAACAAGAAACAACCCTAAACCCCTAACAACAAACACTAACCACGTAACAGCAAACAACACTAACAGCGTAACAACAAACAACCCTAACATCCAAACAACAAACAACCCTAACCCCCTAACAACAAACAATCCTAACCCCGAACAACCAACAACACTAACCCCCTAACCACAATAAACACTAACACCCTAACAACAAAAAACACTAAACCCCAACAAGAAACAACCCTAAACACCTAACAACAAACAACACTAACTCCCTAACAACAAACAACCCTAACCAACAACAAACAACCCTAACCCACTAACAACAAACAACACTAACCCCCTAACAAGAAACTACTCTAACCCCGTAACAACAAACAACCTAAACCCTAAAAACAAACAACCCTAACCCCCTAACAACAAACAACCCTAACCAAACAACAAACAACCCTAACCGACTAACAACAACCATCACTAACCCCCTAACAAGAAAGAACACTACCCCCTAAGAAGAAACAACACTAACCCCCTAACAACAAACAACACTAACCCCCTAACAATAAACAACACTAACACCCTAACAACAACCAACCCGAACCCCCAAAGAACAAACGACACTAACCCCCTAAGAACAAACAACACTAACCCCCAACAACGAACAATAATAACCCCCTAACAACACAAAACCTAACCCCTTATCAACAAACAACCCTAACCCACTAACAAAAAACTACCCTAACACCCTAACAACAAACAACCCTAACCCCCTAACAACAAACAACACTAACCCTCTAACAACAAACAACCCTAAACCCCTAACATCCAAGAACACTAACACCCTAACAACAAACAACCCTAACCCCCTAACAACAAACACTAACCCCCAAACAACAAACAAACCTAACCCCTAAAAACCAAAAACACTAACCCACTAACAACAAACAACCCTAACCCACTATCAACGAACAACCCTAACACCCTAACAACAAACAACACTAACCCCCTAACAACAAACAACCCTAAACCCCTAACATCAAACAACACTAACCCCCTAACAACACAAAACACTAACACCCTAACAACAAACAACACTAAACCCCTAACAAGAAACTACACTAACCCCGTAACAACAAACAACACTAACCCCGTAACAACAAACAACGCTAACCCCAAACAACAAACAACCCTCAGCCCCTAACAAAAAACAATCCTAACCCCCGAAGAACCAACAACACTAACCACCTAACCACAATAAACACTAACACCCTAACAACAAAAAACACTAAACCCCAACAAGAAACAACCCTAAACCCCTAACAACAAACAACACTAACCCCCTAACAACAAACAACCCTGACCAAACAACAAAAAAACCTAACCCACTAACAACAAACACTAACCCCCAAACAACAAACAACCCTAACCCCTAAAAACCAAAAACACTAACCCACTAACAACAAACAACCCTAACCCCCTAACAACAAACAACCCTAACCAAACAACAAACAACCCTAACCCACTAACAACAAACAACAGTAACCCCCTAACAAGAAACTACTTTAACCCCGTAACAACAAACAACAATAACCCCTAAAAACAAACAACCCTAACCAAACAACAAACGACCCTAAGCGACTAACAACAAACAACACTAACCCCCTAACAAGAAACAACATTAACACCCTAAGAAGAAACAACACTAACCCCCTAACAACAAACAACACTAACCCCCTAACAACAAACAACACTAACACCCTAACAACAACCAACCCTAACCCCCAAAGAACAAACAACACTAACCCCCTAAGAACAAACAACACTAACCCCCAACAACGAACAATACTAACCCCCTAACAACACAAAACCTAACACCTTTTCAACAAACAACCCTAACCCACTAACAAAAAACAACCCTAACACCCTAACAACAAACAACCCTAAACCCCTAACAACAAAAAACACTAACCCCCAATCAACAAACAACCCTAACCCCCTAACAACCAACAACACTAACCAAACAACAAACAACCCTAACCGACTAACAACAAACAACACTACCTCCCTAACAAGGAACAACACTAACTCCCTAACAACAAACAACACTAACCCCCTAACAACAAACAACACTAACACCCTAACAACAACCAACCCTAACGCCCTAAGAACAAACAACACTAACCCCCTAAGAACAAACAACACTAACCCCCAACAACGAACAATACTAACCCCCTAACAACACAAAACCTAACCCCTTATCAACAAACAACCCTAACCCACTAACAAAAAACAACCCTAACACCCTACCAACAAACAACCCTAACCCCCTAACAACAAACAACACTAACCCTCTAACAACAAACAACCCTAAACCCCTAACATCAAAGAACACTAACACCCTAACAACAAACAACCCTAACCCCCTAACACCAAACACTAACCCCCAAACAACAAACAACCCTAACCCCTAAAAACCAAAAACACTAACCCACTAACAGAAAACAACCCTAACCCACTAACAACAAACAACCCTAACATCCTAACAACAAAAACCACTAAACCCCAACAAGAAACAACCCTAAACCCCTAACAACAAACAACACTAACCCCCTAACAAGAAACAACACTAACCCCCTAACAAGAAACAACACTAACCCCCTAACAACAAACAACAGTAACACCCTAACAACAACCAACCCTAACCCCCTAAGAACAAACAACACTAACCCCCTACGAACAAACAACACTAAAAACCAACAACGAACAAAACTAACCCCCTAACAACACAAAACCTAACCCCTTATCAACAAACAACACTAACCCTCTAACAAAAAACAACCCTAACACCCTAACAACAAACAACCCTAATCCCCTAACAACAAACAACACTAACCCTCTAACAACAAACAACCCTAAACACCTAACATCAAAGAACACTAACACCCTAACAACAAACAACCCTAACCCCCTAACAACAAACACTAACCCCCAAACACCAAACAACCCTAACCCCTAAAAACCAAAAACACTAACCCACTAACAACTAACAACCCTAACCCACTAAACAACAAACAACCCTAACACCCTAACAACAAACAACACTAACCCCCTAACAACAAACAACCCTAAAGCACTAACATCAAACAACACTAACCCCCTAACAACACAAAACACTAACACCCTAACAACAAACAACACTAACACCCTAACAACAAAAACCACTAAACCCCAACAAGAAACAACCCTAAACCCCTAACAACAAACACTAACCACGTAACAGCAAAAAACACTAACAGCGTAACAACAAACAACCCTAACATCCAAACAACAAACAACCCTAACCCCCTAACAACAAACAATCCTAACCCCGAACAACCAACAACACTAACCCCCTAACCACAATAAACACTAACACCCTAACAACAAAAAACACTAAACCCCAACAAGAAACAACCCTAAACACCTAACAACAAACAACACTAACTCCCTAACAACAAACAACCCTAACCAACAACAAACAACCCTAACCCACTAACAACAAACAACACTAACCCCCTAACAAGAAACTACTCTAACCCCGTAACAACAAACAACCTAAACCCTAAAAACAAACAACCCTAACCCCCTAACAACAAACAACCCTAACCAAACAACAAACAACCCTAACCGACTAACAACAACCATCACTAACCCCCTAACAAGAAAGAACACTACCCCCTAAGAAGAAACAACACTAACCCCCTAACAACAAACAACACTAACCCCCTAACAATAAACAACACTAACACCCTAACAACAACCAACCCGAACCCCCAAAGAACAAACGACACTAACCCCCTAAGAACAAACAACACTAACCCCCAACAACGAACAATAATAACCCCCTAACAACACAAAACCTAACCCCTTATCAACAAACAACCCTAACCCACTAACAAAAAACTACCCTAACACCCTACCAACAAACAACCCTAACCCCCTAACAACAAACAACACTAACCCTCTAACAACAAACAACCCTAAACCCCTAACATCAAAGAACACTACCACCCTAACAACAAACAACCCTAACCCCCTAACACCAAACACTAACCCCCAAACAACAAACAACCCTAACCCCTAAAAACCAAAAACACTAACCCACTAACAGAGAACAACCCTAACCCACTAACAACAAACAACCCTAACATCCTAACAACAAAAACCACTAAACCCCAACAAGAAACAACCCTAAACCCCTAACAACAAACAACACTAACCCCCTAACAAGAAACAACACTAACCCCCTAACAACAAACAACACTAACCCCCTAACAACAAACAACACTAACACCCTAACAACAACCAACCCTAACCCCCTAAGAACAAACAACACTAACCCCCTACGAACAAACAACACTAAAAACCAACAACGAACAAAACTAACCCCCTAACAACACAAAACCTACCCCCTTATCAACAAACAACCCTAACCCTCTAACAAAAAACAACCCTAACACCCTAACAACAAACAACCCTAACCCCCTAACAACAAACAACACTAACCCTCTAACAACAAACAACCCTAAACCCCTAACATCAAAGAACACTAACACCCTAACAACAAACAACCGTAACCCCCTAACAACAAACACTAACCCCCAAACACCAAAAAACCCTAACCCCTAAAAACCAAAAACACTAACCCACTAACAACTAACAACCCTAACCCACTAACAACAAACAACCCTAACACCCTAACAACAAACAACACTAACCCCCTAACAACACAAAACACTAACACCCTAACAACAAACAACACTAACACCCTAACAACAAAAACTACTAAACCCCAACAAGAAACAACCCTAAACCCCTAACAACAAACACTAACCACGTAACAGCAAACAACACTAACAGCGTAACAACAAACAACCCTAACATCCAAACAACAAACAACCCTAACCCCCTAACAACAAACAATCCTAACCCCCGAACAACCAACAACACTAACCCCCTAACCACAATAAACACTAACACCCTAACAACAAAAAACACTAAACCCCAACAAGAAACAACCCTAAACCCCTAACAACAAACAACACTAACTCCCTAACAACAAACAACCCTAACCAAACAACAAACAACCCTAACCCACTAACAAAAAACAACCCTAACACCCTACCAACAAACAACCCTAACCCCCTAACAACAAACAACACTAACCCTCTAACAACAAACAACCCTAAACCCCTAACATCAAAGAACACTAACACCCTAACAACAAACAACCCTAACCCCCTAACACCAAACACTAACCCCCAAACAACAAACAACCCTAACCCCTAAAAACCAAAAACACTAACCCACTAACAGAAAACAACCCTAACCCACTAACAACAAACAACCCTAACATCCTAACAACAAAAACCACTAAACCCCAACAAGAAACAACCCTAAACCCCTAACAACAAACAACACTAACCCCCTAACAAGAAACAACACTAACCCCCTAACAAGAAACAACACTAACCCCCTTACAACAAACAACAGTAACACCCTAACAACAACCAACCCTAACCCCCTAAGAACAAACAACACTAACCCCCTACGAACAAACAACACTAAAAACCAACAACGAACAAAACTAACCCCCTAACAACACAAAACCTAACCCCTTATCAACAAACAACACTAACCCTCTAACAAAAAACAACCCTAACACCCTAACAACAAACAACCCTAACCCCCTAACAACAAACAACACTAACCCTCTAACAACAAACAACCCTAAACACCTAACATCAAAGAACACTAACACCCTAACAACAAACAACCCTAACCCCCTAACAACAAACACTAACCCCCAAACACCAAACAACCCTAACCCCTAAAAACCAAAAACACTAACCCACTAACAACTAACAACCCTAACCCACTAACAACAAACAACCCTAACACCCTAACAACAAACAACACTAACCCCCTAACAACAAACAACCCTAAAGCACTAACATCAAACAACACTAACCCCCTAACAACACAAAACACTAACACCCTAACAACAAACAACACTAACACCCTAACAACAAAAACCACTAAACCCCAACAAGAAACAACCCTAAACCCCTAACAACAAACACTAACCACGTAACAGCAAAAAACACTAACAGCGTAACAACAAACAACCCTAACATCCAAACAACAAACAACCCTAACCCCCTAACAACAAACAATCCTAACCCCGAACAACCAACAACACTAACCCCCTAACCACAATAAACACTAACACCCTAACAACAAAAAACACTAAACCCCAACAAGAAACAACCCTAAACACCTAACAACAAACAACACTAACTCCCTAACAACAAACAACCCTAACCAACAACAAACAACCCTAACCCACTAACAACAAACAACACTAACCCCCTAACAAGAAACTACTCTAACCCCGTAACAACAAACAACCTAAACCCTAAAAACAAACAACCCTAACCCCCTAACAACAAACAACCCTAACCAAACAACAAACAACCCTAACCGACTAACAACAACCATCACTAACCCCCTAACAAGAAAGAACACTACCCCCTAAGAAGAAACAACACTAACCCCCTAACAACAAACAACACTAACCCCCTAACAATAAACAACACTAACACCCTAACAACAACCAACCCGAACCCCCAAAGAACAAACGACACTAACCCCCTAAGAACAAACAACACTAACCCCCAACAACGAACAATAATAACCCCCTAACAACACAAAACCTAACCCCTTATCAACAAACAACCCTAACCCACTAACAAAAAACTACCCTAACACCCTAACAACAAACAACCCTAACCCCCTAACAACAAACAACACTAACCCTCTAACAACAAACAACCCTAAACCCCTAACATCCAAGAACACTAACACCCTAACAACAAACAACCCTAACCCCCTAACAACAAACACTAACCCCCAAACAACAAACAAACCTAACCCCTAAAAACCAAAAACACTAACCCACTAACAACAAACAACCCTAACCCACTATCAACGAACAACCCTAACACCCTAACAACAAACAACACTAACCCCCTAACAACAAACAACCCTAAACCCCTAACATCAAACAACACTAACCCCCTAACAACACAAAACACTAACACCCTAACAACAAACAACACTAAACCCCTAACAAGAAACTACACTAACCCCGTAACAACAAACAACACTAACCCCGTAACAACAAACAACGCTAACCCCAAACAACAAACAACCCTCAGCCCCTAACAAAAAACAATCCTAACCCCCGAAGAACCAACAACACTAACCACCTAACCACAATAAACACTAACACCCTAACAACAAAAACCACTAAACCGCAACAAGAAACAACCCGAAACCCCTAACAACAAACACTAACGCCCTAACAACAAACAACACTAAACCCCTAACAAGAAACCACGCTAACCCCGTAACAACAAACAACACTAACCCCGTAACAACAAATAGTCCTAACCCCGTAACAACAAACAACCCTAACCCCCTAACAACAAACAATCCTAACCCCCGAACAACCAACAACACTAACCCCCTAACCACAATAAACACTAACACCCTAACAACAAAAACCACTAAACCCCAAGAAACAACCCTAAACCCCTAACAACAAACAACACTAAACCCCTAACAACAAACAATCCTAACCAAACAACAAAAAACCCTAACCCACTAACAAACAACACTAACACCCTAACAACAAACAACCCTAACCCCCCACAACAAACAACACTAACACCCTAACAACAAACAACCCTAACCCCCTAACAACAAACAACACTAACCCCCTAACAACAAACAGCCCTAAACCCCTAACATCAAAGAACACTAACACCCTAACAACAAACAACCCTAACCCCCTAACAACAAACACTAAACCCCAAACAAGAAGCAACCCTAACCCCTAAAAACCAAAAACACTAACCCACTAACAACAAACAACCCTAACCCACTAACAACAAACAACCCTAACACCCTAACAACAAACACTAACCCCCTAACAACAAACAACCCTAAACCCCTAACATCAAACAACACTAACCCCCTAACATCGCAAAACACTAACACCCTAACAACAAACACTAACACCCTAACAACAAAAACCACTAAACCCCAACAAGAAACAACCCTAAACCCCTAACAACAAACACTAACCCCCTAACAACAAACAACACTAAACCCCTAAAAACAATCAATCCTAACCAAACAACAAAAAACCCTAACCAACTAACAACAAACAACACTAACACCCTAACAACAAACAACCCTAACCCCCTAACAACAAACAAAATTAACACCCTAACAACAAACAACCCTAACCCCCTAACAACAAACAACACTAACCCCCTAACAACAAACAACCCTAAACCCCTAACATCAAAGAACACTAACACCCTAACAACAAACAACCCTAACCAACAACAACAAACACTAACCCCCTAACAACAAACAACACTAAACCCCTAACAACAAACAGTCCTAACCAAACAAAAAAAAACCCTAACCAACTAACAACAAACAACACTAACACCCTAACAACAAACAACCCTAACCCCCTAACAACAAACAACACTAACCCCCTAACAACAAACAACCCTAAACCCCTAACATCAAAGAACACTAACACCCTAACAACAAAAAACCCAAACCCCCTAACAACAAACACTAACCCCCAAACAACAAACAACCCTAACCGCTAAAAACCAAAAACACTAACCCACTAACAACAAACAACCCTAAACCACTAACAACAAACAACCCTAACACCCTAACAACAAACAACACTAACACCCTAACAACAAACAACCCTAACCCCTAAGAACAAACAACACTAACGCCCTAAGAACAAACAACACTAACCCAAAGCAACGAACAATACTAACCCCCTAACAACACAAAACCTAACCCCTTATCAACAAACAACCCTAACCCACTGACAACAAACAACCCTAACACCCTAACAACAAACAACACTAACCCCCTAACAACAAACAACACTAAACCCCTAACATCAAAGAACACTAACACCCTAACAACAAACAACCCTAGCCCCCTAAAAACAAACACTAACCCCCAAACAACAAACAACCCTAAGCCCTAAAAACCAAAAACACTAACCCACTAACAACAAACAACCCTAACCCACTGACAAAAAAACAACCCAAACCCCCTAACAACAAACAACCCTAAACCCCTAACATCAAACAACACTAACCCCCTAACAACACAAAACACTAACACCCTAACAACAAACAACACTAACACCCTAACAACAAAAACCACTAAACCCCAACAAAAAACAACCCTAAACCCCTAACAACAAACACTAACCCCCTAACAACAAACACTAAACCCCTAACAAGAAACTACCCTAACCCCGTAACAACAAACAACACTAACCCCGTAACAACAAACAGCCCTAACCCCAAAACAACAAACAACCCTAACCCCCTAGCAACAAACAATCCTAACCCCCGAACAACCAACAACATTAACCCCCTAACCACAATAAAGACTAACACCCTAACAACAAAAACCACTAAACCCCAACAAGAAACAACCCTAAACCCCTAACAACAAACAACACTAACCCCCTAACAACAAACAACACTAACCCCCAACAACAAACAATCCTAACCAAACAACAAACAACCCTAACCCACTAACAACAAACAACAATAACACCCTAACAACAAACAACCCTAACCCCCTAACAACAAACACTAACCCCCTAACAACAAACAACCCTAACCCCCTAACAACAAACAACACTAACCCCCTAACAACAAACAAACCTAACCCCCAACAACAAACAACAATAACCCCCTAACAACAAACAACCCTAAACCCCTAACATCAAAGAACACTAACACCCTAACAACAAACAACCCTAACCCGCTAGCAACAAACACTAACCCCCAAAGAACAAACAACCCTAACCCCTAAAAACCAAAAACACTAACCCACTAAAAACAAACAACCCTAACCCACTAACAACAAACAACCCTAACACCCTAACAACAAAAAACACTAACCCCCTAACAACAAACAACCCTAAACCCCTACCATCAAACAACACTAGCACCCTAACATCACAAAACACTAACACCCTAACAACAAACAACACTAACACCCTAACAACAAAACCACTAAACCCCAACAAGAAACAACCCTAAACCTCTAAGAAAAAACAACACTAACCACCTAACAACAAACAACCCTAACTAAACAACAAAAAACCCTAACCCACTAACAACAAACAACACTAACACCCTAACAACAAACAACCCTAAAACCCTAATAACAAACAACACTAACACCCTAACAACAAACAACCCTAACCCCCTAACAACAAACAACCCTAAACCCCTAACATCAAAGAACACTAACACCCTAACAACAAACAACCCTAACCCCCTAACAACAAACACTAACCCCCAAACAACAAACAACCCTAACCCCTAAAAACCAAAAAAACTAACCCACTAACAACAAACAACCCTAACCCACTAACAACAAACAACCCTAACACCCTAACATCAAACAACACTAACCCCCTAACAACACAAAATACTAACACCCTAACAACAAACAACACTAACACCCTAACAACAAACAACCCTAACCCCTAAGAACAAACAACACTAACGCCCTAAGAACAAACAACACTAACCCAAAGCAACGAACAATACTAACCCCCTAACAACACAAAACCTAACCCCTTATCAACAAACAACCCTAACCCACTAACAACAAACAACCCTCACACCCTAACAACAAACAACACTAACCCCCTAACAACAAACAACCCTAAACCCCTAACATCAAAGAACACTAACACCCTAACAACAAACAACCCTAACCCCCTAACAACAAACACTAACCCCCAAACAACAAACAACCCTAACCCCTAAAAACCAAAAAAACTAACCCACTAACAACAAACAACCCTAACCCACTAACAACAAACAACCCTAACACCCTAACATCAAACAACACTAACCCCCTAACAACACAAAATACTAACACCCTAACAACAAACAACACTAACACCCTAACAACAAACAACCCTAACCCCTAAGAACAAACAACACTAACGCCCTAAGAACAAACAACACTAACCCAAAGCAACGAACAATACTAACCCCCTAACAACACAAAACCTAACCCCTTATCAACAAACAACCCTAACCCACTAACAACAAACAACCCTCACACCCTAACAACAAACAACACTAACCCCCTAACAACAAACAACCCTAAACCCCTAACATCAAAGAACACTAACACCCTAACAACAAACAACCCTAGCCCCCTAAAAACAAACACTAACCCCCAAACAACAAACAACCCTAAGCCCTAAAAACCAAAAACACTAACCCACTAACAACAAACAACCCTAACCCACTGACAACAAACAACCCTAACCCCCTAACAACAAACAACCCTAAACCCCTAACATCAAACAACACTAACCCCCTAACAACACAAAACACTAACACCCTAACAACAAACAACACTAACACCCTAACAACAAAAACCACTAAACCCCAACAAAAAACAACCCTAAACCCCTAACAACAAACACTAACCCCCTAACAACAAACAACACTGACCCGTAACAACAGACAACCCTAACCCCCAAACAACAAACAACCCTAACCCCCTAACAAAAAAAAACCCTAACCAAACAACAAAAAACCCTAACCCACTAACAACAAACAACACTAACACCCTAACAACAAACAACCCTAACTCACTAACAACAAACAACACTAACCCCCTAACAACAAACAACCCTAAACCCCTAACATCAAAGAACACTAACACCCTAACAACAAACAACCCTAAACACCTAACAACAAACACACCTAAACCCCTAACAACAAACAATCCTAACCCACTTACAACCTACAACACTAACCCACTAACCACAAACAACACTAACCCCGTAAGAACAAACAACACTAACCCCTAACAACAGTCCTAACCACCTAACAACAAACAACACTAACCCCCTAAAATAAACAACAATAAACCCCGAAAAACAAACAACACTCATCCCCTAAGAACAAACAACACTAACCCTCTAAAAACAAACAGCACTAACCTCTAAGAACAAAAACACTAACCCCCTAACAACAAACAACACTAACCCCCTAAAAACAAACAACCCTAAAACCGTAAAAACAAACAACACTGAACCCCTTAAAACAAACAACACTAAGCTCCTAACAACAAACAGCACTAACACTCTAACAAACAAAAAACACTGACACGCTAACAACAACCAACACTAACCCCCTAACAACAAACAATCCTAACCCCCTAAAAACAAACAACACTAACCCCCTAAAAACAAACAACCCTAAAACCCTAAAAACAAACAACACTGAACCCCTAAAAACAAACAACACTAAGCCAATAACAACAAACACCACTAACCGACTAACAACAAAAAACACTAACCCGCTAACAACATCCAACAGTAACGCCCTAACCACAAACAACACTAAACCCCTAAAAACAAACAACCCTAAAAGCCTAACAACAAACAACACTCACCCCTAAAAAACAAACAACCCTAAAACCCTAAAAGCAAATAACACTGAACCCCTAAAAACAAACAACACTAAGCCCCTAACAACAAACAACACTAACACCCGAACAACAAACACCACTAAACCCCAACAAGAAACAACCCTAAACCCCTAACAACAAACAACACTAACCCCCTAACAACAAACAACCCTGACCAAACAACAAAAAAACCTAACCCACAAACAACAAACACTAACCCCCAAACAACAAACAACCCTAACCCCTAAAAACCAAAAACACTAACCCACTAACAACAAACAACCCTAACCCCCTAACAACAAACAACCCTAACCCACTAACAACAAACAACAGTAACCCCCTAACAAGAAACTACTTTAACCCCGTAACAACAAACAACAATAACCCCTAAAAACAAACAACCCTAACCAAACAACAAACGACCCTAAGCGACTAACAACAAACAACACTAACCCCCTAACAAGAAACAACACTAACACCCTAAGAAGAAACAACACTAACCCCCTAACAACAAACAACACTAACCCCCTAACAACAAACAACACTAACACCCTAACAACAACCAACCCTAACCCCCAAAGAAGAAACAACACTAACCCCCTAAGAACAAACAACACTAACCCCCAACAACGAACAATACTAACCCACTAACAACACAAAACCTAACACCTTTTCAACAAACAACCCTAACCCACTAACAAAAAACAACACTAACACCCTAACAAGAAACAACCCTAACCCCCTAACAACAAAAAACACTAACCCCCAATCAACAAACAACCCTAACCCCCTAACAACCAACAACACTAACCAAACAACAAACAACCCTAACCGACTAACAACAAACAACACTAACCCCCAAACAAGGAACAACACTAACTCCCTAACAACAAACAACACTAACCCCCTAACAACAAACAACACTAACACCCTAACAACAACCAACCCTAACGCCCTAAGAACAAACACTAACTCCCTAAGAACAAACAACACTAACCCCCAACAACGAACAATACTAACCCCCTAACAACACAAAACCTAACCCCTTATCAACAAACAACCCTAACCCACTAACAAAAAACAACCCTAACACCCTACCAACAAACAACCCTAACCCCCTAACAACAAACAACACTAACCCTCTAACAACAAACAACCCTAAACCCCTAACATCAAAGAACACTACCACCCTAACAACAAACAACCCTAACCCCCTAACACCAAACACTAACCCCCAAACAACAAACAACCCTAACCCCTAAAAACCAAAAACACTAACCCACTAACAGAGAACAACCCTAACCCACTAACAACAAACAACCCTAACATCCTAACAACAAAAACCACTAAACCCCAACAAGAAACAACCCTAAACCCCTAACAACAAACAACACTAACCCCCTAACAAGAAACAACACTAACCCCCTAACAACAAACAACACTAACCCCCTAACAACAAACAACACTAACACCCTAACAACAACCAACCCTAACCCCCTAAGAACAAACAACACTAACCCCCTACGAACAAACAACACTAAAAACCAACAACGAACAAAACTAACCCCCTAACAACACAAAACCTACCCCCTTATCAACAAACAACCCTAACCCTCTAACAAAAAACAACCCTAACACCCTAACAACAAACAACCCTAACCCCCTAACAACAAACAACACTAACCCTCTAACAACAAACAACCCTAAACCCCTAACATCAAAGAACACTAACACCCTAACAACAAACAACCGTAACCCCCTAACAAAAAACACTAACCCCCAAACACCAAACAACCCTAACCCCTAAAAACCAAAAACACTAACCCACTAACAACTAACAACCCTAACCCACTAACAACAAACAACCCTAACACCCTAACAACAAACAACACTAACCCCCTAACAACACAAAACACTAACACCCTAACAACAAACAACACTAACACCCTAACAACAAAAACTACTAAACCCCAACAAGAAACAACCCTAAACCCCTAACAACAAACACTAACCACGTAACAGCAAACAACACTAACAGCGTAACAACAAACAACCCTAACATCCAAACAACAAACAACCCTAACCCCCTAACAACAAACAATCCTAACCCCCGAACAACCAACAACACTAACCCCCTAACCACAATAAACACTAACACCCTAACAACAAAAAACACTAAACCCCAACAAGAAACAACCCTAAACCCCTAACAACAAACAACACTAACTCCCTAACAACAAACAACCCTAACCAAACAACAAACAACCCTAACCCACTAACAGAAACAACACTAACCCCCTAACAAAAAACTACTCTAACCCCGTAACAACAACCTAAACCCTAAAAACAAACAACCCTAACCCCCTAACAACAAACAACCCTAACCAAACAACAAACAACCCTAACCGACTAACAACAACCATCACTAACACCCTAACAAGAAAGAACACTACCCCCTAAGAAGAAACAACACTAACCCCCTAAAAACAAACAACACTAACCCCTAACAACAAACACTAACCCCCAAACAACAAACAACACTAACCCCTAAAAACCAAAAACAGTAACCCACTAACAAAAAACAGCCCTAATCCACTAACAACGAACAACCCTAACACCCTAACAAAAAACAACCCTAAACCCCTAACATAAAACAACACTAACCCCCTAAAAACAAACAACAATAAAACCCTAACAACAAACAACACAAACACCCTAACAACAAAAACCACTAAACCCCAACAAGAAACAACCCTAAACCCCTAACAACAAACACTAACCCCCTAACAACAAACAACACTAAACCCCTAACAAGAAACTACCCTAACCCCGTAACAACAAACAACCCTAACCCCCAAACAACAAACAACCCTAACCCCCTAACAACAAACAATCCTAACCCCCGAACAACCAACAACACTAACCCCCTAACCACAATAAACACTAACACCCTAACAACAAAAACCACTAAACCCCAACAAGAAACAACCCTAAACCCCTAACAACACACAACACTAACCCCCTAACAACAAACAACCCTAACCAAACAACAAAAAACCCTAACCCACTAACAACAAACAACACTAACACCCTAACAACAAACAACCCTAACCCCCTAACAACAAACAACACTAACCCCCAAACAACAAACAACCCTAACCCCTAAAAACCAAAAAAACTAACCCACTAACAACAAACAACCCTAACCCCCTAAGAAGAAACAACACTAACCCCCTCACAACAAACAACCCTTAACCCCTAACAACAAACAACACTAACCCCCAAACAACAAAGAACCCTAACCCCTAAAAAAGGAAAAACACTACCCCACTAACAGCAAACAACCCTAACCCCCTAACAACAAACAACCCTAAACCCCTAACATCAAACAACACTAACCCCCTAACAACAAACAACACTAAAACCCTAACAACAAACAACACTAACACCCTAACAACAAAAACCACTAAATCCCAATAAGAAACAACCCTAAACCCCTAACAACAAACACTAACACCCTAACAGCAAATAACACTAAACCCCTAACAAGAAACTAACCTAACCCCGTAACAACAAACAACACTAACCTCCTAACAACAAACAACCTTAACCCTCTAACAACAAACACCCCTTAACCCCTAACAACAAACAATCCTAACCCCCTAACAACCTACAACACTAACCCCCTAACCACAGACAACACTAACCCCGTAAGAACAAACAACACTAACCCCCTAACAACAGTCCTAACCACCTAACAACAAACAACACTAACCCCCTAAAAAGAAACAACAATAAACCCCTAAAAACAAACAACACTCATCCGCTAAGAACAAACAACACTAACCCTCTAACAACAAACAACACTAACCCCTAAGAACAAAAACACGAACCCCCTAACAACAAACAACACTAACCCCCGAAAAACAAACAACCCTAAAACCCTAAAAACAAACAACACTGAACCCCTTAAAACAAACAACACTAAGCCCCTAACAACAAACAGCACTAACACTATAACAACAAAAAACACTGACACGCTAACAACAACCAACACTAAACCCCTAACAACAAACAATCCTAACCCCCTAAAAACAAACAACTCTAAAACCCTAAAAACAAACAACACTGAACCCCTAAAAACAAACAACAGTAAGCCAATAACAACAAACAGCACTAACCCACTAACAACAAAAAACACTAACCCGCTAACAACATCCAACAGTAACGCCCTAACCACAAACAACACTAACCCCCTAAAAACAAACAACCCTAAACCCCTAACAACAAACAACACTCACCCCTAGAAAACAAACAACCCTAAAACCCTAAAAGCAAACAACACAGAACCCCTAAAAACAAACAACACTAAGCCCCTAACAACAAACAACACTAACACCCGAAAAACAAACACCACTAAACCCCAACAAGAAACAACCCTAAGCCCCTAACAACAAACAACCCTAACCCCCAAACAACAAACAACCCTAACCCCGTAACAACAAAAAATCCTAACCCCCGAACAACCAACAAAACTAACCCCCTAACCACAATAAACACTAACACCCTAACAACAAAAACCACTAACCCCAACAAGAAACAACCCTAAACCCCTAACAAGAAATAACACTAACCCCCTAACATCACAAAACACTTACACCCTAACAACAAACAGCACTAACACCCTAACAACAAAAACCACTAAACCCCAATAAGAAACCACCCGAAACACCTAACAACAAACACTAACCCCCTAACAACAAACAACACTAAACCCCTAACAAGAAACTACCCTAACCCCGTAACAACAAACAACACTAACCCGGTAACAACAAACAACCCTAACCCCCAAACAACAAAAAACCCTAAGCCCCTAACAACAAACAATCCTAAACCCCGAACAACCAACAACACTAACCGCCTAACCACAATAAACACACCCTAACAACAAAAACCACTGAACCCCAACAGGAAACAACCCTAAACCCCTAACAACAAACAACACTAACCCCCTAACAACAAACAACTCTAAACAAGCAACAAACAAACCTAACCCACTAACAACAAACAACACTAACACCCTAACAACAAACAACCCTAAAACCCCAACAAAAAACAACACTAACACCCTAACAACAAACAACCCTAACCCCTTAACAACAAACAACCCTAAACCCCTAAAATCAAAGAACACTAACACCCTAACAACAAACAACCCTATACCCCTAACAACAAACACTAACCCCCAAACAACAAACAACCCTAACCCCTAAAAACCAAAACCACTAAACCACTAACAACAAACAACGCTAACCCACTAACAACAAACAACCCTAAACCAGAAACAACAAAAAACCCTAACCCCCTAACAACAAACAATCCTAACCCCCGAACAACCAACAACACTAACCCACTAACCAAAATAAACACTAACACCCTAACAACAAAAACCACTAAACCCCAACAACAAACAACCCTAAACCCCTAACAACAAACAACACTAACCCCCTAACAACAAACAACACTAACCAAACAAAAAAAACCCTAACCCACTAACAACAAACAACCCTAACACGCTAACAACAAACAACACTAACCCCCTAAGAACGAACAACCCTAAACCCCTAACATCAAACAACACTAACCCCCTAACAACACAAAACACTAACACCCTAACAACAAACAACACTAACACCCTAACAACAAAAACCACTAAACCCCAACAAGAAACAACCCTAAACCCCTAACAACAAACAACACTAACCCCCTAAAAACAAACAGCCCTAACCAAACAACAAACAACACTAACCCACTAACAACAAACAAAACTAACCCCCTAACAAGAAACTACACTAACCCCCTAACAACAAACAACACTAACCCCCTAACAACAAACAATCCTATCCCCCGAACAACCAACAACACTAACCCCCTAACCACAATAAACACTAACACCCAAACAACAAAAACCACTAAACCCCAACAAGAAACAACCCTAAACCCCTAACAACAAACAACACTAACCCCCTAACAACAAACAACCCTAACCAAACAACAAACAACACTAACCAAACAACAAACAACACTAACCCACTAACAACAAACAACACTAACCCCTTAACAAGAAACTACTGTAACCCCGTAACAACAAACAACCCTAACCCCTAAAAACAAACAACCCTAACCCCCTAACAAGAAACAACCCTAACCAAACAACAAACAACCCTAACCCACTAACAACAAACACTAACCCCCTAAGAAGAAACAACACTAACCCCCTAACAACAAACAACACTAACCCCCTAACAACAAACAACACTAACACCCTAACAACAACCAACCCTAATCCCCAAGAACAAACAACACTAACCCCCTAAGAACAAACAACACTAACCCCCAACAACGAACAATACTAACCCCCTAACAAAACAAAACCTAACCCCTTATCCACAAACAACCCTAACCCACTAACAAAAAACAACCCTAACACCCTAACAACAAACAACCCTAACCCCCTAACAACAAACAGCACTAACCCTCTAACAACAAAGAACCCTAAACCCCTAACATCAAAGAACACTAACACCCTAACAACAAACAACCCTAACCCCCTAACAACAAACACTAACCCCGAAACAACAAACAACCCTAACACCTAAAAACCAAAAACACTAACCCACTAACAACAAACAACCCTAACCCTCTAACAACAAACAACCCTAACACCCTAAAAACAAACAACCCTAACACCCTAACAACAAACAACCCTAAACCCCTAACGTCAAACAAAACTAACCCCCTAACAACGCAAAACACTAACACCCTAACAACAAACAACACTAACACCCTAACAACAAAAACCACTAAACCCCAACAAGAAACAACCGTAAACCCGTAACAACAAACAACACTAACCCCCTAACAACAAACAACCCTAACCAAACAAATACAACCCTAACCCAGTAACAACAAACAACACTAACACCCCAACAACAAACAACACTAACCACCTAACAACAAACAACACTAAACCCCTAACAAGAAACTACCCTAACCCCGTAACAACAAACAACACTAACCCCCTAACAACAAACAACCCTAACCCCCAAACAACAAACAACCCTAAACCCCTAACATCAAAGAACACTAACACCCTAACAACAAACAACCTTAACTCCCTAACAACAAACACTAACCCCCAAACAACAAACAACCCTAACCCCTAAAAACCAAAAACACTAACCCACTAACAACAAACAACCCTAACCCACTAACAACAAACAACCCTAACACCCTAACAACAAACAACACTAACCCCCTAACAACAAACAACACTAACCCCCTAACAACACAAAACACTAACACCGTAACAAAAAACAACACTAACCCCCTAACAACAAACAACCCTAAACCGCTAACATCAGACATCACTAACACCTAACAACACAAAACACTAACACCCTAACAACAAACAACCCTAAACCCCTAACAACAAACAAAACTAACCCCCTAACAAGAAACAACCCTAACCAAACAACAAACAACCCTAACCCACTAACAACAAACAACACTAACCACCTAAAAAGAAACTACTCAAACCCCGTAACAACAAACAACCCTAACCCGTAACAACAAACAACCCTAACCCCCTAAAAACAAACAACATTAACCAAACAACAAACAACCCTAACCGACTAACAACAAACAACACTAACCCCCTAACAAGAAACAACACTAACCCCTAAGAAGAAACAACACTAACCCCCTAACAAGAAACAACACTAACCCCCTAACAAGAAACAACACTAACCCCCTAACAACAAACAACACTAACACCCTAACAACAACCAACCCTAACCCCCTAAGAACAAACAACACTAACCCCCTACGAACAAACAACACTAAAAACCAACAACGAACAAAACTAACCCCCTAACAACACAAAACCTAACCCCTTATCAACAAACAACCCTAACCCTCTAACAAAAAACAACCCTAACACCCTAACAACAAACAACCCTAACCCCCTAACAACAAACAGCACAAACCCTCTAACAACAAAGAACCCTAAACCCCTAACATCAAAGAACACTAACACCCTAACAACAAACAACCCTAACCCCCTAACAACAAACACTAACCCAGAAACAACAAACAACCCTAACACCTAAAAACCAAAAACACTAACCCACTAACAACAAACAACCCTAACCGTCTAACAACAAACAACCCTAACACCCTAAAAACAAACAACCCTAACACCCTAACAACAAACAACCCTAAACCCCTAACATCAAACAAAACTAACCCCCTAACAACGCAAAACACTAACACCCTAACAACAAACAACACTAACACCCTAACAAGAAAAACCACTAAACCCCAACAAGAAACAACCCTAAACACGTAACAACAAACAACACTAACCCCCTAACAACAAACAACCCTAACCAAACAAATACAACCCTAACCCACTAACAACAAACAACACTAACACCCCAACAACAAACAACACTAACCACCTAACAACAAACAACACTAAACCCCTAACAAGAAACTACCCTAACCCCGTAACAACAAACAACACTAACCCCCTAACAACAAACAACCCTAACCCCCAAACAACAAACAACCCTAAACCCCTAACATCAAAGAACACTAACACCCTAACAACAAACAACCTTAACTCCCTAACAACAAACACTAACCCCCAAACAACAAACAACCCTAACCCCTAAAAACCAAAAACACTAACCCACTAACAACAAACAACCCTAACCCACTAACAACAAACAACCCTAACACCCTAACAACAAACAACACTAACCCCCTAACAACAAACAACACTAACCCCCTAACAACACAAAACACTAACACCGTAACAAAAAACAACACTAACCCCCTAACAACAAACAACCCTAAACCGCTAACATCAGATATCACTAACACCTAGCAACACAAAACACTAACACCCTAACAACAAACAACACTAACACCCTAACAACAAAACCACTAAACCCCAACAAGAAACAACCCTAAACCCCTTCAACAAACACTAACCACGTAACAGCAAACAACACTGACAGCGTAACAACAAACAACCCTAACATCCAAACAACAAACAACCCTAACCCCCTAACAACAAACAATCCTAACCCCGAACAACCAACAACACTAACCCCCTAACCACAATAAACACTAACACCCTAACAACAAAAAACACTAAACCCCAACAAGAAACAACCCTAAACACCTAACAACAAACAACACTAACTCCCTAACAACAAACAACCCTAACCAACAACAAACAACCCTAACCCACTAACAACAAACAACACTAACCCCCTAACAAGAAACTACTCTAACCCCGTAACAACAAACAACCTAAACCCTAAAAACAAACAACCCTAACCCCCTAACAACAAACAACCCTAACCAAACAACAAACAACCCTAACCGACTAACAACAACCATCACTAACCCCCTAACAAGAAAGAACACTACCCCCTAAGAAGAAACAACACTAACCCCCTAACAACAAACAAAACTAACCCCCTAACAATAAACAACACTAACACCCTAACAACAACCAACCCGAACCCACAAAGAACAAACGACACTAACCCCCTAAGAACAAACAACACTAACCCCCAACAACGAACAATAATAACCCCCTAACAACACAAAACCTAACCCCTTATCAACAAACAACCCTAACCCACTAACAAAAAACTACCCTAACACCCTAACAACAAACAACCCTAACCCCCTAACAACAAACAACACTAACCCTCTAACAACAAACAACCCTAAACCCCTAACATCCAAGAACACTAACACCCTAACAACAAACAACCCTAACCCCCTAACAACAAACACTAACCCCCAAACAACAAACAAACCTAACCCCTAAAAACCAAAAACACTAACCCACTATCAACAAACAACCCTAACCCACTATCAACGAACAACCCTAACACCCTAACAACAAACAACACTAACCCCCTAACAACAAACAACCCTAAACCCCTAACATCAAACAACACTAACCGCCTAACAACACAAAACACTAACACCCTAACAACAAACAACACTAAACCCCTAACAAGAAACTACACTAACCCCGTAACAACAAACAACACTAACCCCGTAACAACAAACAACCCTAACCCCTAAAAACCAAAAACACTAACCCACTAACAGAAAACAACACTAACCCACTAACAACAAACAACCCCAACATCCTAACAACAAAAACCACTAAACCCCAACAAGAAACAACCCTAAACCCCTAACAACAAACAACACTAACCCCCTAACAAGAAACAACACTAAACCCCTAACAAGAAACAACACTAACTCCCTAACAACAAACAACACTAACACCCTAACAACAACCAACCCTAACCCCCTAAGAACAAACAACACTAAACCCCTACGAACAAACAACACTTAAAACCAACAACGAACAAACCTAACCCCCTAACAACACAAAACCTAACCCCTTATCAACAAACAACCCTAACCCTCTAACAAAAAACAACCCTAACACCCTAACAAAAAACAACCCTAACCCCCTAACAACAAACAACACTAACCCTCTAACAACAAACAACCCTAAACCCCTAACATCAAAGAACACTAACACCCTAACAACAAACAACCGTAACCCCCTAACAACAAACACTAACCCCCAAACACCAAACAACCCTAACCCCTAAAAACCAAAAACACTAACCCACTAACAACTAACAACCCTAACCCACTAACAACAAACAACCCTAACACCCTAACAACAAACAACACTAACCCCCTAACAACACAAAACACTAACACCCTAACAACAAACAACACTAACACCCTAACAACAAAAACTACTAAACCCCAACAAGAAACAACCCTAAACCCCTAACAACAAACACTAACCACGTAACAGCAAACAACACTAACAGCGTAACAACAAACAACCCTAACATCCAAACAACAAACAACCCTAACCCCCTAACAACAAACAATCCTAACCCCCGAACAACCAACAACACTAACCCCCTAACCTCAATAATCACTAACACCCGAACAACAAAAAACACTAAACCCCAACAAGAAACAACCCTAAACCCCTAACAACAAACAACACTAACTCCCTAACAACAAACAACCCTAACCAAACAACAAACAACCCTAACCCACTAACAACAAAAAACACTAACCCCCTAACAAGAAACTACTGTAACCCCGTAACAACAAACAACCTAAACCCTAAAAACAAACAACCCTAAACCCCTAACAACAAACAACCCTAACCAAACAACAAACAACCCTAACCGACTAACAACAACCATCACTAACACCCTAACAAGAAAGAACACTACCCCCTAAGAAGAAACAACACTAACCCCCTAACAACAAACAACACTAACCCCTAACAACAAACACTAACCCCCAAACAACAAACAACACTAACCCCTAAAAACCAAAAACAGTAACCCACTAACAAAAGCAGCCCTAATCCACTAACAACGAAGAACCCTAACACCCTAACAACAAACAACCCTAAACCCCTAACATAAAACAACACTAACCCCCTAACAACAAACAACAATAAAACCATAACAACAAACAACACAAACACCCTAACAACAAAAACCACTAAACCCCAACAAGAAACAACCCTAAACCCCTAACAACAAACACTAACCCCCTAACAACAAACAACACTAAACCCCTAACAAGAAACTACCCTAACCCAGTAACAACAAACAACCCTAACCCCCAAACAACAAACAACCCTAACCCCCTAACAACAAACAATCCTAACCCCCGAACAACCAACAACACTAACCCCCTAACCACAATAAACACTAACACCCGAACAACAAAAACCATTAAACCCCAACAAGAAACAACCCTAATCCCCTAACAGCAAACAACACTAACCCCCTAACAACAAACAACCCTAACCAAACAACAAACAACCCTAACCCACTAACAACAAACAACACTAACACCCTAACAACAAACAACGCTAACCCCCTAACAACAAACAACACTAACACCCTAACAACAAACAACCCTAACCCCCTAACAACAAACAACACTAACCCCCTAACAACAAACAACCCTAAACCCCTAACATCAAAGAACACTAACACCCTAACAAAAAACAACCCTATCCCTCTAACTACAAACACTAACCCCCAAACAACAAACAACCCTAACCCCTAAAAACCAAAAACACTAACCCACTAACAACAAACGACCCTAACCCACTCCCATCAAACAACACTAACCCCCAACACCACAAAACACTAACATCCTAACAACAAACAACACTAACCCCCTAAGAACAAACAACCCTAACCAAACAACAAACAACCCTAACCCATAAAAACAAAAAACCCTAAACCCCTAACAACAAACAACCCTAACCAAACAACAAAAAACCCTAACCGACTAACAACAAAAAACACTAACCCCCTAACAAGAAACAACAGTAACCCCCTAACAAGAAACAACACTAACCCCCTAACAACAAACAATACTAACACCCTAACAACAACCAACGCTAACCCCCTAAGAACAAACAACACTAAACACTAAGAACAAACAATATTAAACCCCAACAACGAACAATACCAACCCCTAACAACACAAAACCTAACCCCTTATCAACAAACAACCCTAACCCACTAACAAAAAACAACCCTAACACCCTAACAACAAACAACCCTAAACCCCTAACAACAAACAACACTCACCCCCAAACAACAAACAACCCTAACCCCTAAAAACCAAAAACACTAACCCACTAACAACAAACAACCCTAACCCCCTAACAACAAACAACCCTAAACCCCAACATCAAACAACACTAACCCCTAACAACAAACAACAATAAAACCCTAACAACAAACAACACTAACACCCTAACAACAAACAACCCAAACCAAACAACAAACAACCCTAACCCACTAACAACAAGCAACACTAACCCCCTAAGAAGATACTACACCAACCCCGTAACAACAAACAACCCTAAACCCTAAAAACAAACAACCCTAACCCCCTAACAACAAACAACCCTAGCCAAACAACAAACAACCCTAAGCGACTAACAAGAAACAACACTAACCCCCTAACAACAAACAACAGTAACCCCCTAACAAGAAACAACACTAACCCCCTAACAACAAACAACACTAACACCCTAACAACAACCAACCCTAACCCCCTAAGAACAAACAACACTAAGCACTAAGAACAAACAATACTAACCCCCAACAACGAACAATACCAACCCCTAACAACACAAAACCTAACCCCTTATCAACAAACAACCCTAACCCACTAACAAAAAACAACCCTAACACCCTAACAACAAACAACCCTAAACCCCTAACAACAAACACTAACCCCCAAACAACAAACAACCCTAACCCCTAAAAACCAAAAACACTAACCCACTAAAAACAAACAACACTAACCCCCTAACAACAAACAACCCTAAACCCCTAACATCAAACAACACTAACCCCCTAACAACACAAAACACTAACACCCTAACAACAAACAACACTAACACCCTAACAACAAAAACCACTAAACCCCAACAATAAAAAAACCTAAACCCCTAACAACAAACACTAACCCCCTAACAACAAACAACACTAAACCCCTAACAAGAAACTACCCTAACCCCGTAGCAACAAACAACACTAACCCCTAACAAGAAACTACCCTAACACCCTAACAACAAACAACAATAAAACCCTAACAACAAACAACACTAACACCCTAACAACAAAAACCACTAAACCCCAACAAGAAACAACCTTAAACCCCTAACAACAAACAACACTAACCCCCTAACAACAAACAACCCTAACCCCTAAAAACCAAAAACACTAACCCACTAACAACAAACAACCCTAACCCGCTAACAACAAACAACTCTAACACCCTAACAACAAACAACACTAACCCCCTACCAACAAACAACCCTAACCCCTAAAAAACAAAAACACTAACCCACTAACAACAAACAACCCTAACCCGCTAACAACAAACAACCCTAACACCCTAACAACAAACAACACTAACCCCCTAACAACAAACAACAGTAACACCCTAACAACAACCAACCCTAACCCCCTAAGAACAAACAACACTAACCCCCTAAGAACAAACAACACTAACCCCAACAACGAACAATACTAACCCCCTAAAAACACAAAACCGAACCCCTTATCAACAAACAACCCTAACCCACTAACAAAAAACAACCCTAACCCCCTTAGAACAAACAACACTAACCCTCTAACAACAAACAACCCTAAATCCCTAACATCAAACAACCCTAAAACCCTAACATCAAAGAACACTAACACCCTAACAACAAACAACCCTAACCCCCTAACAACAAACACTAACCCCCAAACAACAAAGAACCCTAACCCCTAAAAACCAAAAACACTAACCCACTAACAAAAAACAACCCTAACCCACTAACAACAAACAACCCTAACACCCTAAAAACAAACAACACTAACCCCCTAACAAAAAACAACCGTAAACCCCTAACATCAAACAACACTAACCCCCTAACAACACCAAACACTAACACCCTAACAACAAACAACACTAACACCCTAACAACAAAAACCACTAAACCCCAACAAGAAACAACACCAAACCCCTAACAAGAAACTACCCTAACCCCGTAACAACAAACAACCCTAAGCCCCAAACAACAAACAACCCTAACCCCCTAACAACAAACAATGCCAACCCCCGAACAAGCAAAAACACTAACCCCCTAACCACAATAAACACTAACACCCTAACAACAAAAACAACTAAACCCAACAAGAAACAACCCTAAACCCCTAACAACAATCAACACTAACCCCCTAACAACAAACAACCCTAAACCCCTAACATCAAAGAACACTAACACCCTAACAACAAACAACCGTATCCCTCTAACTACAAACACTAACCCCCAAAGAACAAACAACCCTAACCCCTAAAAACCAAAAACACTAACCCACTAACAACAAACGACCCTAACCCACTCCCATCAAACAACACTAACCCCCAACAACACAAAACACTAACACCCTAACAACAAACAACACTAACCCCCTAAGAACAAACAACCCTAACCAAACAACAAACAACCCTAACCCATAAAAACAAACAACCCTAAACCCCTAACAACAAACAACCCTAACCAAACAACAAAAAACCCTAACCGACTAAAAACAAACAACACTAACCCCCTAACAAGAAACAACAGTAACCCCCTAACAAGAAACAACATTAACCCCCTAACAACAAACAATACTAACACCCTAACAACAACCAACGCTAACCCCCTAAGAACAAACAACACTAAACACTAAGAACAAACAATATTAAACCCCAACAACGAACAATACCAACCCCTTACAACACAAAACCTAACCCCTTATCAACAAACAACCCTAACCCACTAACAAAAAACAACCCTAACACCCTAACAACAAACAACCCTAAACCACTAACAACAAACAACACTAACCCCCAAACAACAAACAACCCTAACCCCTAAAAACCAAAAACACTAACCCACTAACAACAAACAACCCTAACCCCCTAACAACAAACAACCCTAAACCCCAACATCAAACAACACTAACCCCTAACAACAAAAAACAATAAAACCCTAACAACAAACAACACTAACATCCTAACAACAAAAACCACTAAACCCCAACAAGAAACAACCCTATACCCCTAACAACAAACAACACTAACCCCCTAACAACAAACAACCCTAACCAAACAACAAACAGCCCTAACCCACTAACAACAAACAACACTAACCCCCTAAGAAGATACTACACTAACCCCGTAACAACAAACAACCCTAAACCCTAAAAACAAACAACCCTAACCCCCTAACATCAAACAAAACTAACACCCTAACAACGAACAACTCTAACCCCCTAACAACAAACAACCCTAAACCCCTAACATCAAACAACACTAACCCCCTAACAACACAAACCACTAACACCTTAACAACAAACAACACTAACACCCTAACAACAAAAACCACTAAACCCCAACAAGAAACAACCTTAAACCCCTAACAACAAACAACCCTAAACCCCTAACAACAAACAACACTAACACCCTAACAACAAACAACTCTTACCCCCTAACAACAAACAACCCTAAACCCCTAACATCAAACAACACTAACCCCCTATCAACACAAACCACTAACACCCTAACATCAAACAACACTAACACCCTAACAACAAAAACCACTAAACCCCAACAAGAAACAACCTTAAACCCCTAACAACAAACAACCCTAAACCCCTAACATCAAACAACACTAACACCCTAACAACACAAACCACTAACACCCTAACAACAAACAACACTAACCCCCTAACAACAAAAACCACTAAACCCCAACAAGAAACAACCTTAAACCCCTAACAACAAAAAACCCTAAACCCCTAACAACAAACAACACTAACACCCTAACAACAAACACTAACCCCCTAACAAAAAACAACCCTAAACCCCTAACATCAAACAACACTAACCCCCTAACAACACAAACCACTAACACCCTCACAACAAACAACACTAACACCCTAACAACAAACAACCCTAAACCCCTAACATCAAACAACACTAACAACCTAACAACACAAACCACTAACACCCTAACAACAAACAACCCTAACCCCCTAACAACAAACACTAACCCCCAAACAACAAACAACCCTAACCCCTGAAAATCAAAAACACTAACCCACTAACAACAAACAACCCTAACCCACTAACAACAAACAACCCTAAACCCCTAACATCAAACAACACTAACCCCCTAACAACACAAACCACTAACACCCTAACAACAAACAACACTAACACCCTAACAACAAAAACCACTAAACCCCAACAAGAAACAACCTTAAACCCCTAACAACAAACAACCCTAAACCCCTAACATCAAACAACACTAACACCCTAACAACAAACAACTCTAACCCCCTAAAAACAAACAACCCTAAACCCCTAACATCAAACAACACTAACACCCTAACAACAAAAACCACTAAACCCCAACAAGAAACAACCTTAAACCCCTAACAACAAACAACCCTAAACCCCTAACATCAAACAACACTAACCCCCTAACAACACAAACCACTAACACCCTAACAACAAACAACACTAAAACCCTAACAACAAAAACCACTAAACCCCAACAAGAAACAACCTTAAACCCCTAACAACAAACAACCCTAAACCCCTAACAACAAACAACACTAACACCCTAACAACAAACAACTCTAACCCCCTAACAACAAACAACCCTAAACCCCTAACATCAAACAACACTAACACCCTAACAACACAAACCACTAACACCCTAACAACAAAAAACCCTAACCCCCTAACAACAAACACTAACCCCCAAACAACAAACAACCCTAACCCCTGAAAAGAAAAACACTAACCCACTAACAACAAACAACCCTAACCCACTAACAACAAACAACCCTAAACCCCTAACATCAAACAACACTAACCCCCTAACAACACAAACCACTAACACCCTAACAACAAACAACACTAACACCCTAACAACAAAAACCACTAAACCCCAACAAGAAAGAACCTTAAACCCCTAACAACAAACAACCCTAAACCCCTAACAACAAACAACACTAACACCCTAACAACACAAACCGCTAACACCCTAACAACAAAAACCACTAAACCCCAACAAGAAACAACCTTAAACCCCTAACAACAAACAACCCTAAACCCCTAACAACAAACAACACTAACACCCTAACAACAAACACTAACCCCCTAACAACAAACAACCCTAAACCCCTAACATCAAACAACACTAACCCCCTAACAAGACAAACCACTAACACCCTAACAACAAACAACACTAACACCCTAACAACAAAAACCACTAAACCCCAACAAGAAACAACCTTAAACCCCTAACAACAAACAACCCTAAACCCCTAACATCAAACAACACTAACACCCTAACAACACAAACCACTAACACCCTAACAACAAACAACCCTAACCCCCTAACAACAAACACTAACCCCCAAACAACAAACAACCCTAACCCCTGAAAACCAAAAACACTAACACACTAACAACAAACAACCCTAACCCACTAACAACAAACAACCCTAAACCCCTAACATCAAACAACACTAACCCCCTAACAACACAAACCACTAACACCCTAACAACAAACAACACTAACACCCTAACAACAAAAACCACTAAACCCCAACAAGAAACAACCTTAAACCCCTAACAACAAACAACCCTAAACCCCTAACATCAAACAACACTAACACCCTAACAACACAAACCACTAACACCCTAACAACAAACAACACTAACCCCCTAACAACAAACACTAACCCCCAAGCAACAAACAACCCTAACCCCTGAAAACCAAAAACACTAACCCACTAACAACAAACAACCCTAACCCACTAACAACAAACAACCCTAAACCCCTAACATCAAACAACACTAACCCCCTAACAACACAAACCACTAACACCCTAACAACAAACAACACTAACACCCTAACAACAAAAACCACTAAACCCCAACAAGAAACAACCCTAAACCCCTAACAACAAACACTAACCCCCTAACAAAAAACAACACTAAACCCCTAACAAGAAACTACCCTAACCCCGTAACAACAAACAACACTAACCCCGTAACAAGAAACAACCCTAACCCCCTAACAACAAAGAACACTAACACCCTAACAACAAACAACCCTAACCCCTGAAAACCAAAAACACTAACCCACTAAGAACAAACAACCCTAACCCACTAACAACAAACAACCCTAAACCCCTAACATCAAACAACACTAACCCCCTAACAACACAAACCACTAACACCCTAACAACAAACAACACTAACACCCTAACAGCAAAAACCACTAAACCCCAACAAGAAACAACCTTAAACCCCTAACAACAAACAACCCTAAACCTCTAACAACAAACAACACTAACACCCTAACAACAAACAACTCTAAACCCCTAACAACAAACAACCCTAAACCCCTAACATCAAACAACACTAACCCCCTAACAACACAAACCACTAACACCCTAACATCAAACAACACTAACACCCTAACAACAAAAACCACTAAACCCCAACAAGAAACAACCTTAAACCCCTAACAACAAACAACCCTAAACCCCTAACATCAAACAACACTAACACCCTAACAACACAAACCACTAACAACCTAACAACAAACAACACTAACCCCCTAACAACAAAAACCACTAAACCCCAACAAGAAACAACTTTAAACCCCTAACAACAAACAACCCTAAACCCCTAACAACAAACAACACTAACACCCTAACAACAAACACTAACCCCCTAACAACAAACAACCCTAAACCCCTAACATCAAACAACACTAACCCCCTAACAACACAAACCACTAACACCCTAACAACAAACAACACTAACACCCTAACAACAAAAACCACTAAACCCCAACAAGAAACAACCTTAAACCCCTAACAACAAACAACCCTAAACCCCTAACATCAAACAACACTAACACCCTAACAACGAACAACTCTAACCCCCTAACAACAAACAACCCTAAACCCCTAACATCAAACAACACTAACCCCCTAACAACACAAACCACTAACACCCTAACAACAAACAACACTAACACCCTAACAACAAAAACCACTAAACCCCAACAAGAAACAACCTTAAACCCCTAACAACAAACAACCCTAAACCCCTAACAACAAACAACACTAACACCCTAACAACAAACAACTCTTACCACCTAACAACAAACAACCCTAAACCCCTAACATCAAACAACACTAACCCCCTAACAACACAAACCACTAACACCCTAACAACAAACAACACTAACACCCTAACAACAAAAACCACTAAACCCCAACAAGAAACAACCCTAAACCCCTAACAACAAACACTAACCCCCTAACAAAAAACAACACTAAACCCCTAACAAGAAACTACCCTAACCCCGTAACAACAAACACCACTAACCCCGTAACAAGAAACAACCCTAACCCCCTAACAACAAAGAACACTAACACCCTAACAACAAACAACCCTAACCCCTGAAAACCAAAAACACTAACCCACTAATAACAAACAACCCTAACCCACTAACAACAAACAACCCTAAACCCCTAACATCAAACAACACTAACCCCCTAACAACACAAACCACTAACACCCTAACAACAAACAACACAAACACCCTAACAACAAAAACCACTAAACCCCAACAAGAAACAACCTTAAACCCCTAACAACAAACAACCCTAAACCCCTAACATCAAACAACACTAACACCCTAACAACACATACCACTAACACCCTAACAACAAACAACCCTAACCCCCTAACAACAAACACTAACCCCCAAACAACAAACAACCCTAACCCCTGAAAACCAAAGACACTAACCCACTAACAACAAACAACCCTAACCCACTAACAACAAACAACCCTAAACCCCTAACATCAAACAACACTAACCCCCTAACAACACAAACCACTAACACCCTAACAACAAACAACACTAACACCCTAACAACAAAAACCACTAAACCCCAACAAGAAACAACCCTAAACCCCTAACAACAAACACTAACCCCCTAACAAAAAACAACACTAAACCCCTAACAAGAAACTACCCTAACCCCGTAACAACAAACACCACTAACCCCGTAACAAGAAACAACCCTAACCCCCTAACAACAAAGAACACTAACACCCTAACAACAAACAACCCTAACCCCTGAAAACCAAAAACACTAACCCACTAAGAACAAACAACCCTAACCCACTAACAACAAACAACCCTAAACCCCTAACATCAAACAACACTAACCCCCTAACAACACAAACCACTAACACCCTAACAACAAACAACACTAACACCCTAACAACAAAAACCACTAAACCCCAACAAGAAACAACCTTAAACCCCTAACAACAAACAACCCTAAACCTCTAACAACAAACAACACTAACACCCTAACAACAAACAAATCTAACACCCTAACAACAAACAACCCTAAACCCCTAACATCAAACAACACTAACCCCCTAACAACACAAACCACTAACACCCTAACATCAAACAACACTAACACCCTAACAACAAAAACCACTAAACCCCAACAAGAAACAACCTTAAACCCCTAACAAAAAACAACCCTAAACCCCTAACATCAAACAACACTAACACCCTAACAACACAAACCACTAACAACCTAACAACAAACAACACTAACCCCCTAACAACAAAAACCACTAAACCCCAACAAGAAACAACCTTAAACCCCTAACAACAAACAACCCTAAACCCCTAACAACAAACAACACTAACACCCTAACAACAAACACTAACCCCCTAACAACAAACAACCCTAAACCCCTAACATCAAACAACACTAACCCCCTAACAACACAAACCACTAACACCCTAACAACAAACAACACTAACACCCTAACAACAAAAACCACTAAACCCCAACAAGAAACAACCCTAAACCCCTAACAACAAACACTAACCCCCTAACAAAAAACAACACTAAACCCCTAACAAGAAACTAACCTAACCCCGTAACAACAAACACCACTAACCCCGTAACAAGAAACAACCCTAACCCCCTAACAACAAAGAACACTAACACCCTAACAACAAACAACCCTAACCCCTGAAAACCAAAAACACTAACCCACTAAGAACAAACAACCCTAACCCACTAACAACAAACAACCCTAAACCCCTAACATCAAACAACACTAACCCCCTAACAACACAAACCACTAACACCCTAACAACAAACAACACTAACACCCTAACAACAAAAACCACTAAACCCCAACAAGAAACAACCTTAAACCCCTAACAACAAACAACCCTAAACCTCTAACAACAAACAACACTAACACCCTAACAACAAACAACTCTAACCCCCTAACAACAAACAACCCTAAACCCCTAACATCAAACAACACTAACCCCCTAACAACACAAACCACTAACACCCTAACATCAAACAACACTAACACCCTAACAACAAAAACCACTAAACCCCAACAAGAAACAACCTTAAACCCCTAACAACAAACAACCCTAAACCCCTAACATCAAACAACACTAACACCCTAACAACACAAACCACTAACACCCTAACAACAAACAACACTAACCCCCTAACAACAAAAACCACTAAACCCCAACAAGAAACAACCTTAAACCCCTAACAACAAACAACCCTAAACCCCTAACAACAAACAACACTAACACCCTAACAACAAACACTAACCACCTAACAACAAACAACCCTAAACCCCTAACATCAAACAACACTAACCCCCTAACAACACAAACCACTAACACCCTAACAACAAACAACACTAACACCCTAACAACAAAAACCACTAAACCCCAACAAGAAACAACCTTAAACCCCTAACAACAAACAACCCTAAACCCCTAACAACAAACAACACTAACACCCTAACAACAAACAACTCTAACCCCCTAACAACAAACAACCCTAAACCCCTAACATCAAACAACACTAACCCCCTAACAACACAAACCACTAACACCCTAACAACAAACAACACTAACACCCTAACAACAAAAACCACTAAACCCCAACAAGAAACAACCTTAAACCCCTAACAACAAACAACCCTAAACCCCTAACATCAAACAACACTAACACCCTAACAACACAAACCACTAACACCCTAACAACAAACAACCCTAACCCCCTAACAACAAACACTAACCCCCAAACAACAAACAACCCTAACCCCTGAAAACCAAAAACACTAACCCACTAACAACAAACAACCCTAACCCACTAACAACAAACAACCCTAAACCCCTAACATCAAACAACACTAACCCCCTAACAACACAAACCACTAACACCCTAACAACAAACAACACTAACACCCTAACAACAAAAACCACTAAACCCCAACAAGAAACAACCCTAAACCCCTAACAACAAACACTAACCCCCTAACAAAAAACAACACAAAACCCCTAACAAGAAACTACCCTAACCCCGTAACAACAAACAACACTAACCCCGTAACAAGAAACAACCCTAACCCCCTAACAACAAAGAACACTAACACCCTAACAACAAACAACCCTAACCCCTGAAAACCAAAAACACTAACCCACTAAGAACAAACAACCCTAACCCACTAACAACAAACAACCCTCAACCCCTAACATCAAACAACACTAACCCCCTAACAACACAAACCACTAACACCCTAACAACAAACAACACTAACACCATAACAGCAAAAACCACTAAACCCCAACAAGAAACAACCTTAAACCCCTAACAACAAACAACCCTAAACCTCTAACAACAAACAACACTAACACCCTAACAACAAACAACTCTAACCCCCTAACAACAAACAACCCTAAACCCCTAACATCAAACAACACTAACCCCCTAACAACACAAACCACTAACACCCTAACATCAAACAACACTAACACCCTAACAACAAAAACCACTAAACCCCAACAAGAAACAACCTTAAACCCCTAACAACAAACAACCCTAAACCCCTAACATCAAACAACACTAACACCCTAACAACACAAACCACTAACAACCTAACAACAAACAACACTAACCCCCTAACAACAAAAACCACTAAACCCCAACAAGAAACAACCTTAAACCCCTAACAACAAACAACCCTAAACCCCTAACAACAAACAACACTAACACCCTAACAACAAACACTAACCCCCTAACAACAAACAACCCTAGACCCCTAACATCAAACAACACTAACCCCCTAACAACACAAACCACTAACACCCTAACAACAAACAACACTAACACCCTAACAACAAAAACCACTAAACCCCAACAAGAAACAACCTTAAACCCCTAACAACAAACAACCCTAAACCCCTAACATAAAACAACACTAACACCCTAACAACGAACAACTCTAACCCCCTAACAACAAACAACCCTAAACCCCTAACATCAAACAACACTAACCCCCTAACAACACAAACCACTAACACCCTAACAACAAACAACACTAACACCCTAACAACAAAAACCACTAAACCCCAACAAGAAACAACCTTAAACCCCTAACAACAAACAACCCTAAACCCCTAACAACAAACAACACTAACACCCTAACAACAAACAACTCTTACCACCTAACAACAAACAACCCTAAACCCCTAACATCAAACAACACTAACCCCCTAACAACACAAACCACTAACACCCTAACATCAAACAACACTAACACCCTAACAACAAAAACCACTAAACCCCAACAAGAAACAACCTTAAACCCCTAACAACAAACAACCCTAAACCCCTAACATCAAACAACACTAACACCCTAACAACACAAACCACTAACAACCTAACAACAAACAACACTAACCCCCTAACAACAAAAACCACTAAACCCCAACAAGAAACAACCTTAAACCCCTAACAACAAACAACCCTAAACCCCTAACAACAAACAACACTAACACCCTAACAACAAACACTAACCCCCTAACCACAAACAACCCTAAACCCCTAACATCAAACAACACTAACCCCCTAACAACACAAACCACTAACACCCTAACAACAAACAACACTAACACCCTAACAACAAAAACCACTAAACCCCAACAAGAAACAACCCTAAACCCCTAACAACAAACACTAACCCCCTAACAAAAAACAACACTAAACCCCTAACAAGAAACTAACCTAACCCCGTAACAACAAACACCACTAACCCCGTAACAAGAAACAACCCTAACCCCCTAACAACAAAGAACACTAACACCCTAACAACAAACAACCCTAACCCCTGAAAACCAAAAACACTAACCCACTAAGAACAAACAACCCTAACCCACTAACAACAAACAACCCTAAACCCCTAACATCAAACAACACTAACCCCCTAACAACACAAACCACTAACACCCTAACAACAAACAACACTAACACCCTAACAACAAAAAACACTAAACCCCAACAAGAAACAACCTTAAACCCCTAACAACAAACAATCCTAAACCTCTAACAACAAACAACACTAACACCCTAACAACAAACAACTCTAACACCCTAACAACAAACAACCCTAAACCCCTAACATCAAACAACACTAACCCCCTAACAACACAAACCACTAACACCCTAACATCAAACAACACTAACACCCTAACAACAAAAACCACTAAACCCCAACAAGAAACAACATTAAACCCCTAACAACAAACAACCCTAAACCCCTAACATCAAACAACACTAACACCCTAACAACACAAACCACTAACACCCTAACAACAAACAACACTAACCCCCTAACAACAAAAACCACTAAACCCCAACAAGAAACAACCTTAAACCCCTAACAACAAACAACCCTAAACCCCTAACAACAAACAACACTAACACCCTAACAACAAACACTAACCCCCTAACAACAAACAACCCTAAACCCCTAACATCAAACAACACTAACCCCCTAACAACACAAACCACTAACACCCTAACAACAAACAACACTAACACCCTAACAACAAAAACCACTAAACCCCAACAAGGAACAACCTTAAACCCCTAACAACAAACAACCCTAAACCCCTAACAACAAACAACACTAACACCCTAACAACAAACAACTCTAACCCCCTAACAACAAACAACCCTAAACCCCTAACATCAAACAACACTAACCCCCTAACAACACAAACCACTAACACCCTAACATCAAACAACACTAACACCCTAACAACAAAAACCACTAAACCCCAACAAGAAACAACTTTAAACCCCTAACAACAAACAAACCTAAACCCCTAACAACAAACAACACTAACACCCTGACAACAAACAACTCTAACCCCCTAGCAACAAACAACCCTAAACCCCTAACATCAAACAACACTAACCCAATAACAACACAAACCACTAACACCCTAACAACAAACAACACTAACACCCTAACAACAAAAACCACTAAACCCCAACAAGAAACAACCTTAAACCCCTAACAACAAACAACCCTAAACCCCTAACATCAAACAACACTAACACCCTAACAACACAAACCACTAACACCCTAACAACAAACAACCCTAACCCCCTAACAACAAACACTAACCCCCAAACAACAAACAACCCTAACCCCTGAAAACCAAAAACACTAACCCACTAACAACAAACAACCCTAACCCACTAACAACAAACAACCCTAAACCCCTAACATCAAACAACACTAACCCCCTAACAACACAAACCACTAACACCCTAACAACAAACAACACTAACACCCTAACAACAAAAACCACTAAACCCCAACAAGAAACAACCCTAAACCCCTAACAACAAACACTAACCCCCTAACAAAAAACAACACAAAACCCCTAACAAGAAACTACCCTAACCCCGTAACAACAAACAACACTAACCCCGTAACAAGAAACAACCCTAACCCCCTAACAACAAAGAACACTAACACCCTAACAACAAACAACCCTAACCCCTGAAAACCAAAAACACTAACCCACTAAGAACAAACAACCCTAACCCACTAACAACAAACAACCCTAAACCCCTAACATCAAACAACACTAACCCCCTAACAACACAAACCACTAACACCCTAACAACAAACAACACTAACACCCTAACAGCAAAAACCACTAAACCCCAACAAGAAACAACCTTAAACCCCTAACAACAAACAACCCTAAACCTCTAACAACAAACAACACTAACACCCTAACAACAAACAACTCTAACCCCCTAACAACAAACAACCCTAAACCCCTAACATCAAACAACACTAACCCCCTAACAACACAAACCACTAACACCCTAACATCAAACAACACTAACACCCTAACAACAAAAACCACTAAACCCCAACAAGAAACAACCTTAAACCCCTAACAACAAACAACCCTAAACCCCTAACATCAAACAACACTAACACCCTAACAACACAAACCACTAACAACCTAACAACAAACAACACTAACCCCCTAACAAAAAAAACCACTAAACCCCAACAAGAAACAACCTTAAACCCCTAACAACAAACAACCCTAAACCCCTAACAACAAACAACACTAACACCCTAACAACAAACACTAACCCCCTAACAACAAACAACCCTAAACCCCTAACATCAAACAACACTAACCCCCTAACAACACAAACCACTAACACCCTAACAACAAACAACACTAACACCCTAACAACAAAAACCACTAAACCCCAACAAGAAACAACCTTAAACCCCTAACAACAAACAACCCTAAACCCCTAACATCAAACAACACTAACACCCTAACAACGAACAACTCTAACCCCCTAACAACAAACAACCCTAAACCCCTAACATCAAACAACACTAACCCCCTAACAACACAAACCACTAACACCCTAACAACAAACAACACTAACACCCTAACAACAAAAACCACTAAACCCCAACAAGAAACAACCCTAAACCCCTAACAACAAACACTAACCCCCTAACAAAAAACAACACTAAACCCCTAACAAGAAACTAACCTAACCCCGTAACAACAAACACCACTAACCCCGTAACAAGAAACAACCCTAACCCCCTAACAACAAAGAACACTAACACCCTAACAACAAACAACCCTAACCCCTGAAAACCAAAAACACTAACCCACTAAGAACAAACAACCCTAACCCACTAACAACAAACAACCCTAAACCCCTAACATCAAACAACACTAACCCCCTAACAACACAAACCACTAACACCCTAACAACAAACAACACTAACACCCTAACAACAAAAAACACTAAACCCCAACAAGAAACAACCTTAAACCCCTAACAACAAACAATCCTAAACCTCTAACAACAAACAACACTAACACCCTAACAACAAACAACTCTAACACCCTAACAACAAACAACCCTAAACCCCTAACATCAAACAACACTAACCCCCTAACAACACAAACCACTAACACCCTAACATCAAACAACACTAACACCCTAACAACAAAAACCACTAAACCCCAACAAGAAACAACCTTAAACCCCTAACAACAAACAACCCTAAACCCCTAACATCAAACAACACTAACACCCTAACAACACAAACCACTAACACCCTAACAACAAACAACACTAACCCCCTAACAACAAAAACCACTAAACCCCAACAAGAAACAACCTTAAACCCCTAACAACAAACAACCCTAAACCCCTAACATCAAACAACACTAACCCCCTAACAACACAAACCACTAACACCTTAACAACAAACAACACTAACACCCTAACAACAAAAACCACTAAACCCCAACAAGAAACAACCTTAAACCCCTAACAACAAACAACCCTAAACCCCTAACAACAAACAACACTAACACCCTAACAACAAACAACTCTTACCCCCTAACAACAAACAACCCTAAACCCCTAACATCAAACAACACTAAC
The DNA here is from genome assembly GCF_024166365.1 of Elephas maximus indicus. Taxonomy (NCBI): domain Eukaryota; kingdom Metazoa; phylum Chordata; class Mammalia; order Proboscidea; family Elephantidae; genus Elephas; species Elephas maximus. The sequence goes on from NC_064835.1 coordinate 105,484, forward strand.
CCCCTATCAACACAAACCACTAACACCCTAACATCAAACAACACTAACACCCTAACAACAAAAACCACTAAACCCCAACAAGAAACAACCTTAAACCCCTAACAACAAACAACCCTAAACCCCTAACATCAAACAACACTAACACCCTAACAACACAAACCACTAACACCCTAACAACAAACAACACTAACCCCCTAACAACAAAAACCACTAAACCCCAACAAGAAACAACCTTAAACCCCTAACAACAAAAAACCCTAAACCCCTAACAACAAACAACACTAACACCCTAACAACAAACACTAACCCCCTAACAAAAAACAACCCTAAACCCCTAACATCAAACAACACTAACCCCCTAACAACACAAACCACTAACACCCTCACAACAAACAACACTAACACCCTAACAACAAACAACCCTAAACCCCTAACATCAAACAACACTAACAACCTAACAACACAAACCACTAACACCCTAACAACAAACAACCCTAACCCCCTAACAACAAACACTAACCCCCAAACAACAAACAACCCTAACCCCTGAAAATCAAAAACACTAACCCACTAACAACAAACAACCCTAACCCACTAACAACAAACAACCCTAAACCCCTAACATCAAACAACACTAACCCCCTAACAACACAAACCACTAACACCCTAACAACAAACAACACTAACACCCTAACAACAAAAACCACTAAACCCCAACAAGAAACAACCTTAAACCCCTAACAACAAACAACCCTAAACCCCTAACATCAAACAACACTAACACCCTAACAACACAAACCACTAACAACCTAACAACAAACAACACTAACCCCCTAACAAAAAAAACCACTAAACCCCAACAAGAAACAACCTTAAACCCCTAACAACAAACAACCCTAAACCCCTAACAACAAACAACACTAACACCCTAACAACAAACACTAACCCCCTAACAACAAACAACCCTAAACCCCTAACATCAAACAACACTAACCCCCTAACAACACAAACCACTAACACCCTAACAACAAACAACACTAACACCCTAACAACAAAAACCACTAAACCCCAACAAGAAACAACCTTAAACCCCTAACAACAAACAACCCTAAACCCCTAACATCAAACAACACTAACACCCTAACAACGAACAACTCTAACCCCCTAACAACAAACAACCCTAAACCCCTAACATCAAACAACACTAACCCCCTAACAACACAAACCACTAACACCCTAACAACAAACAACACTAACACCCTAACAACAAAAACCACTAAACCCCAACAAGAAACAACCCTAAACCCCTAACAACAAACACTAACCCCCTAACAAAAAACAACACTAAACCCCTAACAAGAAACTAACCTAACCCCGTAACAACAAACACCACTAACCCCGTAACAAGAAACAACCCTAACCCCCTAACAACAAAGAACACTAACACCCTAACAACAAACAACCCTAACCCCTGAAAACCAAAAACACTAACCCACTAAGAACAAACAACCCTAACCCACTAACAACAAACAACCCTAAACCCCTAACATCAAACAACACTAACCCCCTAACAACACAAACCACTAACACCCTAACAACAAACAACACTAACACCCTAACAACAAAAAACACTAAACCCCAACAAGAAACAACCTTAAACCCCTAACAACAAACAATCCTAAACCTCTAACAACAAACAACACTAACACCCTAACAACAAACAACTCTAACACCCTAACAACAAACAACCCTAAACCCCTAACATCAAACAACACTAACCCCCTAACAACACAAACCACTAACACCCTAACATCAAACAACACTAACACCCTAACAACAAAAACCACTAAACCCCAACAAGAAACAACCTTAAACCCCTAACAACAAACAACCCTAAACCCCTAACATCAAACAACACTAACACCCTAACAACACAAACCACTAACACCCTAACAACAAACAACACTAACCCCCTAACAACAAAAACCACTAAACCCCAACAAGAAACAACCTTAAACCCCTAACAACAAACAACCCTAAACCCCTAACATCAAACAACACTAACCCCCTAACAACACAAACCACTAACACCTTAACAACAAACAACACTAACACCCTAACAACAAAAACCACTAAACCCCAACAAGAAACAACCTTAAACCCCTAACAACAAACAACCCTAAACCCCTAACAACAAACAACACTAACACCCTAACAACAAACAACTCTTACCCCCTAACAACAAACAACCCTAAACCCCTAACATCAAACAACACTAACCCCCTATCAACACAAACCACTAACACCCTAACATCAAACAACACTAACACCCTAACAACAAAAACCACTAAACCCCAACAAGAAACAACCTTAAACCCCTAACAACAAACAACCCTAAACCCCTAACATCAAACAACACTAACACCCTAACAACACAAACCACTAACACCCTAACAACAAACAACACTAACCCCCTAACAACAAAAACCACTAAACCCCAACAAGAAACAACCTTAAACCCCTAACAACAAAAAACCCTAAACCCCTAACAACAAACAACACTAACACCCTAACAACAAACACTAACCCCCTAACAAAAAACAACCCTAAACCCCTAACATCAAACAACACTAACCCCCTAACAACACAAACCACTAACACCCTCACAACAAACAACACTAACACCCTAACAACAAACAACCCTAAACCCCTAACATCAAACAACACTAACAACCTAACAACACAAACCACTAACACCCTAACAACAAACAACCCTAACCCCCTAACAACAAACACTAACCCCCAAACAACAAACAACCCTAACCCCTGAAAATCAAAAACACTAACCCACTAACAACAAACAACCCTAACCCACTAACAACAAACAACCCTAAACCCCTAACATCAAACAACACTAACCCCCTAACAACACAAACCACTAACACCCTAACAACAAACAACACTAACACCCTAACAACAAAAACCACTAAACCCCAACAAGAAACAACCTTAAACCCCTAACAACAAACAACCCTAAACCCCTAACATCAAACAACACTAACACCCTAACAACAAACAACTCTAACCCCCTAAAAACAAACAACCCTAAACCCCTAACATCAAAAAACACTAACACCCTAACAACAAAAACCACTAAACCCCAACAAGAAACAACCTTAAACCCCTAACAACAAACAACCCTAAACCCCTAACATCAAACAACACTAACCCCCTAACAACACAAACCACTAACACCCTAACAACAAACAACACTAAAACCCTAACAACAAAAACCACTAAACCCCAACAAGAAACAACCTTAAACCCCTAACAACAAACAACCCTAAACCCCTAACAACAAACAACACTAACACCCTAACAACAAACAACTCTAACCCCCTAACAACAAACAACCCTAAACCCCTAACATCAAACAACACTAACACCCTAACAACACAAACCACTAACACCCTAACAACAAAAAACCCTAACCCCCTAACAACAAACACTAACCCCCAAACAACAAACAACCCTAACCCCTGAAAAGAAAAACACTAACCCACTAACAACAAACAACCCTAACCCACTAACAACAAACAACCCTAAACCCCTAACATCAAACAACACTAACCCCCTAACAACACAAACCACTAACACCCTAACAACAAACAACACTAACACCCTAACAACAAAAACCACTAAACCCCAACAAGAAAGAACCTTAAACCCCTAACAACAAACAACCCTAAACCCCTAACAACAAACAACACTAACACCCTAACAACACAAACCGCTAACACCCTAACAACAAAAACCACTAAACCCCAACAAGAAACAACCTTAAACCCCTAACAACAAACAACCCTAAACCCCTAACAACAAACAACACTAACACCCTAACAACAAACACTAACCCCCTAACAACAAACAACCCTAAACCCCTAACATCAAACAACACTAACCCCCTAACAAGACAAACCACTAACACCCTAACAACAAACAACACTAACACCCTAACAACAAAAACCACTAAACCCCAACAAGAAACAACCTTAAACCCCTAACAACAAACAACCCTAAACCCCTAACATCAAACAACACTAACACCCTAACAACACAAACCACTAACACCCTAACAACAAACAACCCTAACCCCCTAACAACAAACACTAACCCCCAAACAACAAACAACCCTAACCCCTGAAAACCAAAAACACTAACCCACTAACAACAAACAACCCTAACCCACTAACAACAAACAACCCTAAACCCCTAACATCAAACAACACTAACCCCCTAACAACACAAACCACTAACACCCTAACAACAAACAACACTAACACCCTAACAACAAAAACCACTAAACCCCAACAAGAAACAACCTTAAACCCCTAACAACAAACAACCCTAAACCCCTAACATCAAACAACACTAACACCCTAACAACACAAACCACTAACACCCTAACAACAAACAACACTAACCCCCTAACAACAAACACTAACCCCCAAGCAACAAACAACCCTAACCCCTGAAAACCAAAAACACTAACCCACTAACAACAAACAACCCTAACCCACTAACAACAAACAACCCTAAACCCCTAACATCAAACAACACTAACCCCCTAACAACACAAACCACTAACACCCTAACAACAAACAACACTAACACCCTAACAACAAAAACCACTAAACCCCAACAAGAAACAACCCTAAACCCCTAACAACAAACACTAACCCCCTAACAAAAAACAACACTAAACCCCTAACAAGAAACTACCCTAACCCCGTAACAACAAACAACACTAACCCCGTAACAAGAAACAACCCTAACCCCCTAACAACAAAGAACACTAACACCCTAACAACAAACAACCCTAACCCCTGAAAACCAAAAACACTAACCCACTAAGAACAAACAACCCTAACCCACTAACAACAAACAACCCTAAACCCCTAACATCAAACAACACTAACCCCCTAACAACACAAACCACTAACACCCTAACAACAAACAACACTAACACCCTAACAGCAAAAACCACTAAACCCCAACAAGAAACAACCTTAAACCCCTAACAACAAACAACCCTAAACCTCTAACAACAAACAACACTAACACCCTAACAACAAACAACTCTAAACCCCTAACAACAAACAACCCTAAACCCCTAACATCAAACAACACTAACCCCCTAACAACACAAACCACTAACACCCTAACATCAAACAACACTAACACCCTAACAACAAAAACCACTAAACCCCAACAAGAAACAACCTTAAACCCCTAACAACAAACAACCCTAAACCCCTAACATCAAACAACACTAACACCCTAACAACACAAACCACTAACAACCTAACAACAAACAACACTAACCCCCTAACAACAAAAACCACTAAACCCCAACAAGAAACAACTTTAAACCCCTAACAACAAACAACCCTAAACCCCTAACAACAAACAACACTAACACCCTAACAACAAACACTAACCCCCTAACAACAAACAACCCTAAACCCCTAACATCAAACAACACTAACCCCCTAACAACACAAACCACTAACACCCTAACAACAAACAACACTAACACCCTAACAACAAAAACCACTAAACCCCAACAAGAAACAACCTTAAACCCCTAACAACAAACAACCCTAAACCCCTAACATCAAACAACACTAACACCCTAACAACGAACAACTCTAACCCCCTAACAACAAACAACCCTAAACCCCTAACATCAAACAACACTAACCCCCTAACAACACAAACCACTAACACCCTAACAACAAACAACACTAACACCCTAACAACAAAAACCACTAAACCCCAACAAGAAACAACCTTAAACCCCTAACAACAAACAACCCTAAACCCCTAACAACAAACAACACTAACACCCTAACAACAAACAACTCTTACCACCTAACAACAAACAACCCTAAACCCCTAACATTAAACAACACTAACCCCCTAACAACACAAACCACTAACACCCTAACAACAAACAACACTAACACCCTAACAACAAAAACCACTAAACCCCAACAAGAAACAACCCTAAACCCCTAACAACAAACACTAACCCCCTAACAAAAAACAACACTAAACCCCTAACAAGAAACTACCCTAACCCCGTAACAACAAACACCACTAACCCCGTAACAAGAAACAACCCTAACCCCCTAACAACAAAGAACACTAACACCCTAACAACAAACAACCCTAACCCCTGAAAACCAAAAACACTAACCCACTAATAACAAACAACCCTAACCCACTAACAACAAACAACCCTAAACCCCTAACATCAAACAACACTAACCCCCTAACAACACAAACCACTAACACCCTAACAACAAACAACACAAACACCCTAACAACAAAAACCACTAAACCCCAACAAGAAACAACCTTAAACCCCTAACAACAAACAACCCTAAACCCCTAACATCAAACAACACTAACACCCTAACAACACATACCACTAACACCCTAACAACAAACAACCCTAACCCCCTAACAACAAACACTAACCCCCAAACAACAAACAACCCTAACCCCTGAAAACCAAAGACACTAACCCACTAACAACAAACAACCCTAACCCACTAACAACAAACAACCCTAAACCCCTAACATCAAACAACACTAACCCCCTAACAACACAAACCACTAACACCCTAACAACAAACAACACTAACACCCTAACAACAAAAACCACTAAACCCCAACAAGAAACAACCCTAAACCCCTAACAACAAACACTAACCCCCTAACAAAAAACAACACTAAACCCCTAACAAGAAACTACCCTAACCCCGTAACAACAAACACCACTAACCCCGTAACAAGAAACAACCCTAACCCCCTAACAACAAAGAACACTAATACCCTAACAACAAACAACCCTAACCCCTGAAAACCAAAAACACTAACCCACTAAGAACAAACAACCCTAACCCACTAACAACAAACAACCCTAAACCCCTAACATCAAACAACACTAACCCCCTAACAACACAAACCACTAACACCCTAACAACAAACAACACTAACACCCTAACAACAAAAACCACTAAACCCCAACAAGAAACAACCTTAAACCCCTAACAACAAACAACCCTAAACCTCTAACAACAAACAACACTAACACCCTAACAACAAACAAATCTAACACCCTAACAACAAACAACCCTAAACCCCTAACATCAAACAACACTAACCCCCTAACAACACAAACCACTAACACCCTAACATCAAACAACACTAACACCCTAACAACAAAAACCACTAAACCCCAACAAGAAACAACCTTAAACCCCTAACAAAAAACAACCCTAAACCCCTAACATCAAACAACACTAACACCCTAACAACACAAACCACTAACAACCTAACAACAAACAACACTAACCCCCTAACAACAAAAACCACTAAACCCCAACAAGAAACAACCTTAAACCCCTAACAACAAACAACCCTAAACCCCTAACAACAAACAACACTAACACCCTAACAACAAACACTAACCCCCTAACAACAAACAACCCTAAACCCCTAACATCAAACAACACTAACCCCCTAACAACACAAACCACTAACACCCTAACAACAAACAACACTAACACCCTAACAACAAAAACCACTAAACCCCAACAAGAAACAACCCTAAACCCCTAACAACAAACACTAACCCCCTAACAAAAAACAACACTAAACCCCTAACAAGAAACTAACCTAACCCCGTAACAACAAACACCACTAACCCCGTAACAAGAAACAACCCTAACCCCCTAACAACAAAGAACACTAACACCCTAACAACAAACAACCCTAACCCCTGAAAACCAAAAACACTAACCCACTAAGAACAAACAACCCTAACCCACTAACAACAAACAACCCTAAACCCCTAACATCAAACAACACTAACCCCCTAACAACACAAACCACTAACACCCTAACAACAAACAACACTAACACCCTAACAACAAAAACCACTAAACCCCAACAAGAAACAACCTTAAACCCCTAACAACAAACAACCCTAAACCTCTAACAACAAACAACACTAACACCCTAACAACAAACAACTCTAACCCCCTAACAACAAACAACCCTAAACCCCTAACATCAAACAACACTAACCCCCTAACAACACAAACCACTAACACCCTAACATCAAACAACACTAACACCCTAACAACAAAAACCACTAAACCCCAACAAGAAACAACCTTAAACCCCTAACAACAAACAACCCTAAACCCCTAACATCAAACAACACTAACACCCTAACAACACAAACCACTAACACCCTAACAACAAACAACACTAACCCCCTAACAACAAAAACCACTAAACCCCAACAAGAAACAACCTTAAACCCCTAACAACAAACAACCCTAAACCCCTAACAACAAACAACACTAACACCCTAACAACAAACACTAACCACCTAACAACAAACAACCCTAAACCCCTAACATCAAACAACACTAACCCCCTAACAACACAAACCACTAACACCCTAACAACAAACAACACTAACACCCTAACAACAAAAACCACTAAACCCCAACAAGAAACAACCTTAAACCCCTAACAACAAACAACCCTAAACCCCTAACAACAAACAACACTAACACCCTAACAACAAACAACTCTAACCCCCTAACAACAAACAACCCTAAACCCCTAACATCAAACAACACTAACCCCCTAACAACACAAACCACTAACACCCTAACAACAAACAACACTAACACCCTAACAACAAAAACCACTAAACCCCAACAAGAAACAACCTTAAACCCCTAACAACAAACAACCCTAAACCCCTAACATCAAACAACACTAACACCCTAACAACACAAACCACTAACACCCTAACAACAAACAACCCTAACCCCCTAACAACAAACACTAACCCCCAAACAACAAACAACCCTAACCCCTGAAAACCAAAAACACTAACCCACTAACAACAAACAACCCTAACCCACTAACAACAAACAACCCTAAACCCCTAACATCAAACAACACTAACCCCCTAACAACACAAACCACTAACACCCTAACAACAAACAACACTAACACCCTAACAACAAAAACCACTAAACCCCAACAAGAAACAACCCTAAACCCCTAACAACAAACACTAACCCCCTAACAAAAAACAACACAAAACCCCTAACAAGAAACTACCCTAACCCCGTAACAACAAACAACACTAACCCCGTAACAAGAAACAACCCTAACCCCCTAACAACAAAGAACACTAACACCCTAACAACAAACAACCCTAACCCCTGAAAACCAAAAACACTAACCCACTAAGAACAAACAACCCTAACCCACTAACAACAAACAACCCTCAACCCCTAACATCAAACAACACTAACCCCCTAACAACACAAACCACTAGCACCCTAACAACAAACAACACTAACACCATAACAGCAAAAACCACTAAACCCCAACAAGAAACAACCTTAAACCCCTAACAACAAACAACCCTAAACCTCTAACAACAAACAACACTAACACCCTAACAACAAACAACTCTAACCCCCTAACAACAAACAACCCTAAACCCCTAACATCAAACAACACTAACCCCCTAACAACACAAACCACTAACACCCTAACATCAAACAACACTAACACCCTAACAACAAAAACCACTAAACCCCAACAAGAAACAACCTTAAACCCCTAACAACAAACAACCCTAAACCCCTAACATCAAACAACACTAACACCCTAACAACACAAACCACTAACAACCTAACAACAAACAACACTAACCCCCTAACAACAAAAACCACTAAACCCCAACAAGAAACAACCTTAAACCCCTAACAACAAACAACCCTAAACCCCTAACAACAAACAACACTAACACCCTAACAACAAACACTAACCCCCTAACAACAAACAACCCTAGACCCCTAACATCAAACAACACTAACCCCCTAACAACACAAACCACTAACACCCTAACAACAAACAACACTAACACCCTAACAACAAAAACCACTAAACCCCAACAAGAAACAACCTTAAACCCCTAACAACAAACAACCCTAAACCCCTAACATAAAACAACACTAACACCCTAACAACGAACAACTCTAACCCCCTAACAACAAACAACCCTAAACCCCTAACATCAAACAACACTAACCCCCTAACAACACAAACCACTAACACCCTAACAACAAACAACACTAACACCCTAACAACAAAAACCACTAAACCCCAACAAGAAACAACCTTAAACCCCTAACAACAAACAACCCTAAACCCCTAACAACAAACAACACTAACACCCTAACAACAAACAACTCTTACCACCTAACAACAAACAACCCTAAACCCCTAACATCAAACAACACTAACCCCCTAACAACACAAACCACTAACACCCTAACATCAAACAACACTAACACCCTAACAACAAAAACCACTAAACCCCAACAAGAAACAACCTTAAACCCCTAACAACAAACAACCCTAAACCCCTAACATCAAACAACACTAACACCCTAACAACACAAACCACTAACAACCTAACAACAAACAACACTAACCCCCTAACAACAAAAACCACTAAACCCCAACAAGAAACAACCTTAAACCCCTAACAACAAACAACCCTAAACCCCTAACAACAAACAACACTAACACCCTAACAACAAACACTAACCCCCTAACCACAAACAACCCTAAACCCCTAACATCAAACAACACTAACCCCCTAACAACACAAACCACTAACACCCTAACAACAAACAACACTAACACCCTAACAACAAAAACCACTAAACCCCAACAAGAAACAACCCTAAACCCCTAACAACAAACACTAACCCCCTAACAAAAAACAACACTAAACCCCTAACAAGAAACTAACCTAACCCCGTAACAACAAACACCACTAACCCCGTAACAAGAAACAACCCTAACCCCCTAACAACAAAGAACACTAACACCCTAACAACAAACAACCCTAACCCCTGAAAACCAAAAACACTAACCCACTAAGAACAAACAACCCTAACCCACTAACAACAAACAACCCTAAACCCCTAACATCAAACAACACTAACCCCCTAACAACACAAACCACTAACACCCTAACAACAAACAACACTAACACCCTAACAACAAAAAACACTAAACCCCAACAAGAAACAACCTTAAACCCCTAACAACAAACAATCCTAAACCTCTAACAACAAACAACACTAACACCCTAACAACAAACAACTCTAACACCCTAACAACAAACAACCCTAAACCCCTAACATCAAACAACACTAACCCCCTAACAACACAAACCACTAACACCCTAACATCAAACAACACTAACACCCTAACAACAAAAACCACTAAACCCCAACAAGAAACAACCTTAAACCCCTAACAACAAACAACCCTAAACCCCTAACATCAAACAACACTAACACCCTAACAACACAAACCACTAACACCCTAACAACAAACAACACTAACCCCCTAACAACAAAAACCACTAAACCCCAACAAGAAACAACCTTAAACCCCTAACAACAAACAACCCTAAACCCCTAACAACAAACAACACTAACACCCTAACAACAAACACTAACCCCCTAACAACAAACAACCCTAAACCCCTAACATCAAACAACACTAACCCCCTAACAACACAAACCACTAACACCCTAACAACAAACAACACTAACACCCTAACAACAAAAACCACTAAACCCCAACAAGGAACAACCTTAAACCCCTAACAACAAACAACCCTAAACCCCTAACAACAAACAACACTAACACCCTAACAACAAACAACTCTAACCCCCTAACAACAAACAACCCTAAACCCCTAACATCAAACAACACTAACCCCCTAACAACACAAACCACTAACACCCTAACATCAAACAACACTAACACCCTAACAACAAAAACCACTAAACCCCAACAAGAAACAACTTTAAACCCCTAACAACAAACAAACCTAAACCCCTAACAACAAACAACACTAACACCCTGACAACAAACAACTCTAACCCCCTAGCAACAAACAACCCTAAACCCCTAACATCAAACAACACTAACCCAATAACAACACAAACCACTAACACCCTAACAACAAACAACACTAACACCCTAACAACAAAAACCACTAAACCCCAACAAGAAACAACCTTAAACCCCTAACAACAAACAACCCTAAACCCCTAACATCAAACAACACTAACACCCTAACAACACAAACCACTAACACCCTAACAACAAACAACCCTAACCCCCTAACAACAAACACTAACCCCCAAACAACAAACAACCCTAACCCCTGAAAACCAAAAACACTAACCCACTAACAACAAACAACCCTAACCCACTAACAACAAACAACCCTAAACCCCTAACATCAAACAACACTAACCCCCTAACAACACAAACCACTAACACCCTAACAACAAACAACACTAACACCCTAACAACAAAAACCACTAAACCCCAACAAGAAACAACCCTAAACCCCTAACAACAAACACTAACCCCCTAACAAAAAACAACACAAAACCCCTAACAAGAAACTACCCTAACCCCGTAACAACAAACAACACTAACCCCGTAACAAGAAACAACCCTAACCCCCTAACAACAAAGAACACTAACACCCTAACAACAAACAACCCTAACCCCTGAAAACCAAAAACACTAACCCACTAAGAACAAACAACCCTAACCCACTAACAACAAACAACCCTAAACCCCTAACATCAAACAACACTAACCCCCTAACAACACAAACCACTAACACCCTAACAACAAACAACACTAACACCCTAACAGCAAAAACCACTAAACCCCAACAAGAAACAACCTTAAACCCCTAACAACAAACAACCCTAAACCTCTAACAACAAACAACACTAACACCCTAACAACAAACAACTCTAACCCCCTAACAACAAACAACCCTAAACCCCTAACATCAAACAACACTAACCCCCTAACAACACAAACCACTAACACCCTAACATCAAACAACACTAACACCCTAACAACAAAAACCACTAAACCCCAACAAGAAACAACCTTAAACCCCTAACAACAAACAACCCTAAACCCCTAACATCAAACAACACTAACACCCTAACAACACAAACCACTAACAACCTAACAACAAACAACACTAACCCCCTAACAAAAAAAACCACTAAACCCCAACAAGAAACAACCTTAAACCCCTAACAACAAACAACCCTAAACCCCTAACAACAAACAACACTAACACCCTAACAACAAACACTAACCCCCTAACAACAAACAACCCTAAACCCCTAACATCAAACAACACTAACCCCCTAACAACACAAACCACTAACACCCTAACAACAAACAACACTAACACCCTAACAACAAAAACCACTAAACCCCAACAAGAAACAACCTTAAACCCCTAACAACAAACAACCCTAAACCCCTAACATCAAACAACACTAACACCCTAACAACGAACAACTCTAACCCCCTAACAACAAACAACCCTAAACCCCTAACATCAAACAACACTAACCCCCTAACAACACAAACCACTAACACCCTAACAACAAACAACACTAACACCCTAACAACAAAAACCACTAAACCCCAACAAGAAACAACCCTAAACCCCTAACAACAAACACTAACCCCCTAACAAAAAACAACACTAAACCCCTAACAAGAAACTAACCTAACCCCGTAACAACAAACACCACTAACCCCGTAACAAGAAACAACCCTAACCCCCTAACAACAAAGAACACTAACACCCTAACAACAAACAACCCTAACCCCTGAAAACCAAAAACACTAACCCACTAAGAACAAACAACCCTAACCCACTAACAACAAACAACCCTAAACCCCTAACATCAAACAACACTAACCCCCTAACAACACAAACCACTAACACCCTAACAACAAACAACACTAACACCCTAACAACAAAAAACACTAAACCCCAACAAGAAACAACCTTAAACCCCTAACAACAAACAATCCTAAACCTCTAACAACAAACAACACTAACACCCTAACAACAAACAACTCTAACACCCTAACAACAAACAACCCTAAACCCCTAACATCAAACAACACTAACCCCCTAACAACACAAACCACTAACACCCTAACATCAAACAACACTAACACCCTAACAACAAAAACCACTAAACCCCAACAAGAAACAACCTTAAACCCCTAACAACAAGCAACCCTAAACCCCTAACATCAAACAACACTAACACCCTAACAACACAAACCACTAACACCCTAACAACAAACAACACTAACCCCCTAACAACAAAAACCACTAAACCCCAACAAGAAACAACCTTAAACCCCTAACAACAAACAACCCTAAACCCCTAACATCAAACAACACTAACCCCCTAACAACACAAACCACTAACACCCTAACAACAAACAACACTAACACCCTAACAACAAAAACCACTAAACCCCAACAAGAAACAACCTTAAACCCCTAACAACAAACAACCCTAAACCCCTAACATCAAACAACACTAACACCCTAACAACGAACAACTCTAACCCCCTAACAACAAACAACCCTAAACCCCTAACATCAAACAACACTAACCCCCTAACAACACAAACCACTAACACCCTAACAACAAACAACACTAACACCCTAACAACAAAAACCACTAAACCCCAACAAGAAACAACCTTAAACCCCTAACAACAAACAACCCTAAACCCCTAACAACAAACAACACTAACACCCTAACAACAAACAACTCTTACCACCTAACAACAAACAACCCTAAACCCCTAACATCAAACAACACTAACCCCCTAACAACACAAACCACTAACACCCTAACATCAAACAACACTAACACCCTAACAACAAAAACCACTAAACCCCAACAAGAAACAACCTTAAACCCCTAACAACAAACAACCCTAAACCCCTAACATCAAACAACACTAACCCCCTAACAACACAAACCACTAACACCCTAACAACAAACAACACTAACACCCTAACAACAAAAACCACTAAACCCCAACAAGAAACAACCTTAAACCCCTAACAACAAACAACCCTAAACCCCTAACAACAAACAACACTAACACCCTAACAACAAACAACTCTTACCACCTAACAACAAACAACCCTAAACCCCTAACATCAAACAACACTAACCCCCTAACAACACAAACCACTAACACCCTAACATCAAACAACACTAACACCCTAACAACAAAAACCACTAAACCCCAACAAGAAACAACCTTAAACCCCTAACAACAAACAACCCTAAACCCCTAACATCAAACAACACTAACACCCTAACAACACAAACCACTAACAACCTAACAACAAACAACACTAACCCCCTAACAACAAAAACCACTAAACCCCAACAAGAAACAACCTTAAACCCCTAACAACAAACAACCCTAAACCCCTAACAACAAACAACACTAACACCCTAACAACAAACACTAACCCCCTAACAACAAACAACCCTAAACCCCTAACATCAAACAACACTAACCCCCTAACAACACAAACCACTAACACCCTAACAACAAACAACACTAACACCCTAACAACAAAAACCACTAAACCCCAACAAGAAACAACCCTAAACCCCTAACAACAAACACTAACCCCCTAACAAAAAACAACACTAAACCCCTAACAAGAAACTAACCTAACCCCGTAACAACAAACACCACTAACCCCGTAACAAGAAACAACCCTAACCCCCTAACAACAAAGAACACTAACACCCTAACAACAAACAACCCTAACCCCTGAAAACCAAAAACACTAACCCACTAAGAACAAACAACCCTAACCCACTAACAACAAACAACCCTAAACCCCTAACATCAAACAACACTAACCCCCTAACAACACAAACCACTAACACCCTAACAACAAACAACACTAACACCCTAACAACAAAAACCACTAAACCCCAACAAGAAACAACCTTAAACCCCTAACAACAAACAACCCTAAACCTCTAACAACAAACAACACTAACACCCTAACAACAAACAACTCTAACCCCCTAACAACAAACAACCCTAGACCCCTAACATCAAACAACACTAACCCCCTAACAACACAAACCACTAACACCCTAACATCAAACAACACTAACACCCTAACAACAAAAACCACTAAACCCCAACAAGAAACAACCTTAAACCCCTAACAACAAACAACCCTAAACCCCTAACATCAAACAACACTAACACCCTAACAACACAAACCACTAACAACCTAACAACAAACAACACTAACCCCCTAACAACAAAAACCACTAAACCCCAACAAGAAACAACCTTAAACCCCTAACAACAAACAACCCTAAACCCCTAACAACAAACAACACTAACACCCTAACAACAAACACTAACCCCCTAACAACAAACAACCCTAAACCCCTAACATCAAACAACACTAACCCCCTAACAACACAAACCACTAACACCCTAACAACAAACAACACTAACACCCTAACAACAAAAACCACTAAACCCCAACAAGAAACAACCTTAAACCCCTAACAACAAACAACCCTAAACCCCTAACAACAAACAACACTAACACCCTAACAACAAACAACTCTTACCACCTAACAACAAACAACCCTAAACCCCTAACATCAAACAACACTAACCCCCTAACAACACAAACCACTAACACCCTAACATCAAACAACACTAACACCCTAACAACAAAAACCACTGAACCCCAACAAGAAACAACCTTAAACCCCTAACAACAAACAACCCTAAACCCCTAACATCAAACAACACTAACACCCTAACAACACAAACCACTAACAACCTAACAACAAACAACACTAACCCCCTAACAACAAAAACCACTAAACCCCAACAAGAAACAACCTTAAACCCCTAACAACAAACAACCCTAAACCCCTAACAACAAACAACACTAACACCCTAACAACAAACACTAACCCCCTAACAACAAACAACCCTAAACCCCTAACATCAAACAACACTAACCCCCTAACAACACAAACCACTAACACCCTAACAACAAACAACACTAACACCCTAACAACAAAAACCACTAAACCCCAACAAGAAACAACCCTAAACCCCTAACAACAAACACTAACCCCCTAACAAAAAACAACACTAAACCCCTAACAAGAAACTAACCTAACCCCGTAACAACAAACACCACTAACCCCGTAACAAGAAACAACCCTAACCCCCTAACAACAAAGAACACTAACACCCTAACAACAAACAACCCTAACCCCTGAAAACCAAAAACACTAACCCACTAAGAACAAACAACCCTAACCCACTAACAACAAACAACCCTAAACCCCTAACATCAAACAACACTAACCCCCTAACAACACAAACCACTAACACCCTAACAACAAACAACACTAACACCCTAACAACAAAAAACACTAAACCCCAACAAGAAACAACCTTAAACCCCTAACAACAAACAACCCTAAACCTCTAACAACAAACAACACTAACACCCTAACAACAAACAACTCTAACACCCTAACAACAAACAACCCTAAACCCCTAACATCAAACAACACTAACCCCCTAACAACACAAACCACTAACACCCTAACATCAAACAACACTAACACCCTAACAACAAAAACCACTAAACCACAACAAGAAACAACCTTAAACCCCTAACAACAAACAACCCTAAACCCCTAACATCAAACAACACTAACCCCCTAACAACACAAACCACTAACACCCTAACATCAAACAACACTAACACCCTAACAACAAAAACCACTAAACCCCAACAAGAAACAACCTTAAACCCCTAACAACAAACAACCCTAAACCCCTAACATCAAACAACACTAACCCCCTAACAACACAAACCACTAACACCCTAACAACAAACAACACTAACACCCTAACAACAAAAACCACTAAACCCCAACAAGAAACAACCTTAAACCCCTAACAACAAACAACCCTAAACCCCTAACAACAAACAACACTAACACCCTAACAACAAACAACTCTTACCACCTAACAACAAACAACCCTAAACCCCTAACATCAAACAACACTAACCCCCTAACAACACAAACCACTAACACCCTAACATCAAACAACACTAACACCCTAACAACAAAAACCACTGAACCCCAACAAGAAACAACCTTAAACCCCTAACAACAAACAACCCTAAACCCCTAACATCAAACAACACTAACACCCTAACAACACAAACCACTAACAACCTAACAACAAACAACACTAACCCCCTAACAACAAAAACCACTAAACCCCAACAAGAAACAACCTTAAACCCCTAACAACAAACAACCCTAAACCCCTAACAACAAACAACACTAACACCCTAACAACAAACACTAACCCCCTAACAACAAACAACCCTAAACCCCTAACATCAAACAACACTAACCCCCTAACAACACAAACCACTAACACCCTAACAACAAACAACACTAACACCCTAACAACAAAAACCACTAAACCCCAACAAGAAACAACCCTAAACCCCTAACAACAAACACTAACCCCCTAACAAAAAACAACACTAAACCCCTAACAAGAAACTAACCTAACCCCGTAACAACAAACACCACTAACCCCGTAACAAGAAACAACCCTAACCCCCTAACAACAAAGAACACTAACACCCTAACAACAAACAACCCTAACCCCTGAAAACCAAAAACACTAACCCACTAAGAACAAACAACCCTAACCCACTAACAACAAACAACCCTAAACCCCTAACATCAAACAACACTAACCCCCTAACAACACAAACCACTAACACCCTAACAACAAACAACACTAACACCCTAACAACAAAAAACACTAAACCCCAACAAGAAACAACCTTAAACCCCTAACAACAAACAACCCTAAACCTCTAACAACAAACAACACTAACACCCTAACAACAAACAACTCTAACACCCTAACAACAAACAACCCTAAACCCCTAACATCAAACAACACTAACCCCCTAACAACACAAACCACTAACACCCTAACATCAAACAACACTAACACCCTAACAACAAAAACCACTAAACCCCAACAAGAAACAACCTTAAACCCCTAACAACAAACAACCCTAAACCCCTAACATCAAACAACACTAACCCCCTAACAACACAAACCACTAACACCCTAACATCAAACAACACTAACACCCTAACAACAAAAACCACTAAACCCCAACAAGAAACAACCTTAAACCCCTAACAACAAACAACCCTAAACCCCTAACAACAAACAACACTAACACCCTAACAACAAACACTAACCCCCTAACAACAAACAACCCTAAACCCCTAACATCAAACAACACTAACCCCCTAACAACACAAACCACTAACACCCTAACAACAAACAACACTAACACCCTAACAACAAAAACCACTAAACCCCAACAAGAAACAACCTTAAACCCCTAACAACAAACAACCCTAAACCCTTAACAACAAACAACACTAACACCCTAACAACAAACAACTCTTACCACCTAACAACAAACAACCCTAAACCCCTAACATCAAAGAACACTAAACCCCTAACAACACAAACCACTAACACCCTAACATCAAACAACACTAACACCCTAACAACAAAAACCACTGAACCCCAACAAGAAACAACCTTAAACCCCTAACAACAAACAACCCTAAACCCCTAACATCAAACAACACTAACACCCTAACAACACAAACCACTAACAACCTAACAACAAACAACACTAACCCCCTAACAACAAAAACCACTAAACCCCAACAAGAAACAACCTTAAACCCCTAACAACAAACAACCCTAAACCCCTAACAACAAACAACACTAACACCCTAACAACAAACACTAACCCCCTAACAACAAACAACCCTAAACCCCTAACATCAAACAACACTAACCCCCTAACAACACAAACCACTAACACCCTAACAACAAACAACACTAACACCCTAACAACAAAAACCACTAAACCCCAACAAGAAACAACCCTAAACCCCTAACAACAAACACTAACCCCCTAACAAAAAACAACACTAAACCCCTAACAAGAAACTAAACTAACCCCGTAACAACAAACACCACTAACCCCGTAACAAGAAACAACCCTAACCCCCTAACAACAAAGAACACTAACACCCTAACAACAAACAACCCTAACCCCTGAAAACCAAAAACACTAACCCACTAAGAACAAACAACCCTAACCCACTAACAACAAACAACCCTAAACCCCTAACATCAAACAACACTAACCCCCTAACAACACAAACCACTAACACCCTAACAACAAACAACACTAACACCCTAACAACAAAAAACACTAAACCCCAACAAGAAACAACCTTAAACCCCTAACAACAAACAACCCTAAACCTCTAACAACAAACAACACTAACACCCTAACAACAAACAACTCTAACACCCTAACAACAAACAACCCTAAACCCATAACATCAAACAACACTAACCCCCTAACAACACAAACCACTAACACCCTAACATCAAACAACACTAACACCCTAACAACAAAAACCACTAAACCCCAACAAGAAACAACCTTAAACCCCTAACAACAAACAACCCTAAACCCCTAACATCAAACAACACTAACCCCCTAACAACACAAACCACTAACACCCTAACAACAAACAACACTAACACCCTAACAACAAAAACCACTAAACCCCAACAAGAAACAACCTTAAACTCCTAACAACAAACAACCCTAAACCCCTAACAACAAACAACACTAACACCCTAACAACAAACACTAACCCCCTAACAACAAACAACCCTAAACCCCTAACATCAAACAACACTAACCCCCTAACAACACAAACCACTAACACCCTAACAACAAACAACACTAACACCCTAACAACAAAAACCACTAAACCCCAACAAGAAACAACCTTAAACCCCTAACAACAAACAACCCTAAACCCCTAACAACAAACAACACTAACACCCTAACAACAAACAACTCTTACCACCTAACAACAAACAACCCTAAACCCCTAACATCAAACAACACTAACCCCCTAACAACACAAACCACTAACACCCTAACATCAAACAACACTAACACCCTAACAACAAAAACCACTAAACCCCAACAAGAAACAACCTTAAACCCCTAACAACAAACAACCCTAAACCCCTAACATCAAACA
The DNA here is from genome assembly GCF_024166365.1 of Elephas maximus indicus. Classification (NCBI taxonomy): domain Eukaryota; kingdom Metazoa; phylum Chordata; class Mammalia; order Proboscidea; family Elephantidae; genus Elephas; species Elephas maximus. Next base: position 126,771 of record NC_064835.1, read on the forward strand.
ACACTAACACCCTAACAACACAAACCACTAACAACCTAACAACAAACAACACTAACCCCCTAACAACAAAAACCACTAAACCCCAACAAGAAACAACCTTAAACCCCTAACAACAAACAACCCTAAACCCCTAACAACAAACAACACTAACACCCTAACAACAAACACTAACCCCCTAACAACAAACAACCCTAAACCCCTAACATCAAACAACACTAACCCCCTAACAACACAAACCACTAACACCCTAACAACAAACAACACTAACACCCTAACAACAAAAACCACTAAACCCCAACAAGAAACAACCCTAAACCCCTAACAACAAACACTAACCCCCGAACAAAAAACAACACTAAACCCCTAACAAGAAACTACCCTAACCCCGTAACAACAAACACCACTAACCCCGTAACAAGAAACAACCCTAACCCCCTAACAACAAAGAACACTAACACCCTAACAACAAACAACCCTAACCCCTGAAAACCAAAAACACTAACCCACTAAGAACAAACAACCCTAACCCACTAACAACAAACAACCCTAAACCCCTAACATCAAACAACACTAACCCCCTAACAACACAAACCACTAACACCCTAACAACAAACAACACTAACACCCTAACAACAAAAAACACTAAACCCCAACAAGAAACAACCTTAAACCCCTAACAACAAACAACCCTAAACCTCTAACAACAAACAACACTAACACCCTAACAACAAACAACTCTAACACCCTAACAACAAACAACCCTAAACCCCTAACATCAAACAACACTAACCCCCTAACAACACAAACCACTAACACCCTAACATCAAACAACACTAACACCCTAACAACAAAAACCACTAAACCCCAACAAGAAACAACCTTAAACCCCTAACAACAAACAACCCTAAACCCCTAACATCAAACAACACTAACACCCTAACAACACAAACCACTAACACCCTAACAACAAACAACACTAACCCCCTAACAACAAAAACCACTAAACCCCAAGAAGAAACAACCTTAAACCCCTAACAACAAACAACCCTAAACCCCTAACAACAAACAACACTAACACCCTAACAACAAACACTAACCCCCTAACAACAAACAACCCTAAACCCCTAACATCAAACAACACTAACCCCCTAACAACACAAACCACTAACACCCTAACAACAAACAACACTAACACCCTAACAACAAAAACCACTAAACCCCAACAAGAAACAACCTTAAACCCCTAACAACAAACAACCCTAAACCCCTAACAACAAACAACACTAACACCCTGACAACAAACAACTCTAACCCCCTAGCAACAAACAACCCTAAACCCCTAACATCAAACAACACTAACCCCCTAACAACACAAACCACTAACACCCTAACAACAAACAACACTAACACCCTAACAACAAAAACCACTAAACCCCAACAAGAAACAACCTTAAACCCCTAACAACAAACAACCCTAAACCCCTAACATCAAACAACACTAACACCCTAACAACACAAACCACTAACACCCTAACAACAAACAACCCTAACCCCCTAACAACAAACACTAACCCCCAAACAACAAACAACCCTAACCCCTGAAAACCAAAAACACTAACCCACTAACAACAAACAACCCTAACCCACTAACAACAAACAACCCTAAACCCCTAACATCAAACAACACTAACCCCCTAACAACACAAACCACTAACACCCTAACAACAAACAACACTAACACCCTAACAACAAAAACCACTAAACCCCAACAAGAAACAACCCTAAACCCCTAACAACAAACACTAACCCCCTAACAAAAAACAACACAAAACCCCTAACAAGAAACTACCCTAACCCCGTAACAACAAACAACACTAACCCCGTAACAAGAAACAACCCTAACCCCCTAACAACAAAGAACACTAACACCCTAACAACAAACAACCCTAACCCCTGAAAACCAAAAACACTAACCCACTAAGAACAAACAACCCTAACCCACTAACAACAAACAACCCTAAACCCCTAACATCAAACAACACTAACCCCCTAACAACACAAACCACTAACACCCTAACAACAAACAACACTAACACCATAACAGCAAAAACCACTAAACCCCAACAAGAAACAACCTTAAACCCCTAACAACAAACAACCCTAAACCTCTAACAACAAACAACACTAACACCCTAACAACAAACAACTCTAACCCCCTAACAACAAACAACCCTAAACCCCTAACATCAAACAACACTAACCCCCTAACAACACAAACCACTAACACCCTAACATCAAACAACACTAACACCCTAACAACAAAAACCACTAAACCCCAACAAGAAACAACCTTAAACCCCTAACAACAAACAACCCTAAACCCCTAACATCAAACAACACTAACACCCTAACAACACAAACCACTAACAACCTAACAACAAACAACACTAACCCCCTAACAACAAAAACCACTAAACCCCAACAAGAAACAACCTTAAACCCCTAACAACAAACAACCCTAAACCCCTAACAACAAACAACACTAACACCCTAACAACAAACACTAACCCCCTAACAACAAACAACCCTAAACCCCTAACATCAAACAACACTAACCCCCTAACAACACAAACCACTAACACCCTAACAACAAACAACACTAACACCCTAACAACAAAAACCACTAAACCCCAACAAGAAACAACCTTAAACCCCTAACAACAAACAACCCTAAACCCCTAACATCAAACAACACTAACCCCCTAACAACACAAACCACTAACACCCTAACAACAAACAACACTAACACCCTAACAACAAAAACCACTAAACCCCAACAAGAAACAACCTTAAACCCCTAACAACAAACAACCCTAAACCTCTAACAACAAACAACACTAACACCCTAACAACAAACAACTCTAACCCCCTAACAACAAACAACCCTAAACCCCTAACATCAAACAACACTAACCCCCTAACAACACAAACCACTAACACCCTAACATCAAACAACACTAACACCCTAACAACAAAAACCACTAAACCCCAACAAGAAACAACCTTAAACCCCTAACAACAAACAACCCTAAACCCCTAACATCAAACAACACTAACACCCTAACAACACAAACCACTAACAACCTAACAACAAACAACACTAACCCCCTAACAACAAAAACCACTAAACCCCAACAAGAAACAACCTTAAACCCCTAACAACAAACAACCCTAAACCCCTAACAACAAACAACACTAACACCCTAACAACAAACACTAACCCCCTAACAACAAACAACCCTAAACCCCTAACATCAAACAACACTAACCCCCTAACAACACAAACCACTAACACCCTAACAACAAACAACACTAACACCCTAACAACAAAAACCACTAAACCCCAACAAGAAACAACCTTAAACCCCTAACAACAAACAACCCTAAACCCCTAACAACAAACAACACTAACACCCTAACAACAAACAACTCTTACCACCTAACAACAAACAACCCTAAACCCCTAACATCAAACAACACTAACCCCCTAACAACACAAACCACTAACACCCTAACATCAAACAACACTAACACCCTAACAACAAAAACCACTGAACCCCAACAAGAAACAACCTTAAACCCCTAACAACAAACAACCCTAAACCCCTAACATCAAACAACACTAACACCCTAACAACACAAACCACTAACAACCTAACAACAAACAACACTAACCCCCTAACAACAAAAACCACTAAACCCCAACAAGAAACAACCTTAAACCCCTAACAACAAACAACCCTAAACCCCTAACAACAAACAACACTAACACCCTAACAACAAACACTAACCCCCTAACAACAAACAACCCTAAACCCCTAACATCAAACAACACTAACCCCCTAACAACACAAACCACTAACACCCTAACAACAAACAACACTAACACCCTAACAACAAAAACCACTAAACCCCAACAAGAAACAACCCTAAACCCCTAACAACAAACACTAACCCCCGAACAAAAAACAACACTAAACCCCTAACAAGAAACTACCCTAACCCCGTAACAACAAACACCACTAACCCCGTAACAAGAAACAACCCTAACCCCCTAACAACAAAGAACACTAACACCCTAACAACAAACAACCCTAACCCCTGAAAACCAAAAACACTAACCCACTAAGAACAAACAACCCTAACCCACTAACAACAAACAACCCTAAACCCCTAACATCAAACAACACTAACCCCCTAACAACACAAACCACTAACACCCTAACAACAAACAACACTAACACCCTAACAACAAAAAACACTAAACCCCAACAAGAAACAACCTTAAACCCCTAACAACAAACAACCCTAAACCTCTAACAACAAACAACACTAACACCCTAACAACAAACAACTCTAACACCCTAACAACAAACAACCCTAAACCCCTAACATCAAACAACACTAACCCCCTAACAACACAAACCACTAACACCCTAACATCAAACAACACTAACACCCTAACAACAAAAACCACTAAACCCCAACAAGAAACAACCTTAAACCCCTAACAACAAACAACCCTAAACCCCTAACATCAAACAACACTAACACCCTAACAACACAAACCACTAACACCCTAACAACAAACAACACTAACCCCCTAACAACAAAAACCACTAAACCCCAAGAAGAAACAACCTTAAACCCCTAACAACAAACAACCCTAAACCCCTAACAACAAACAACACTAACACCCTAACAACAAACACTAACCCCCTAACAACAAACAACCCTAAACCCCTAACATCAAACAACACTAACCCCCTAACAACACAAACCACTAACACCCTAACAACAAACAACACTAACACCCTAACAACAAAAACCACTAAACCCCAACAAGAAACAACCTTAAACCCCTAACAACAAACAACCCTAAACCCCTAACAACAAACAACACTAACACCCTGACAACAAACAACTCTAACCCCCTAGCAACAAACAACCCTAAACCCCTAACATCAAACAACACTAACCCCCTAACAACACAAACCACTAACACCCTAACAACAAACAACACTAACACCCTAACAACAAAAACCACTAAACCCCAACAAGAAACAACCTTAAACCCCTAACAACAAACAACCCTAAACCCCTAACATCAAACAACACTAACACCCTAACAACACAAACCACTAACACCCTAACAACAAACAACCCTAACCCCCTAACAACAAACACTAACCCCCAAACAACAAACAACCCTAACCCCTGAAAACCAAAAACACTAACCCACTAACAACAAACAACCCTAACCCACTAACAACAAACAACCCTAAACCCCTAACATCAAACAACACTAACCCCCTAACAACACAAACCACTAACACCCTAACAACAAACAACACTAACACCCTAACAACAAAAACCACTAAACCCCAACAAGAAACAACCCTAAACCCCTAACAACAAACACTAACCCCCTAACAAAAAACAACACAAAACCCCTAACAAGAAACTACCCTAACCCCGTAACAACAAACAACACTAACCCCGTAACAAGAAACAACCCTAACCCCCTAACAACAAAGAACACTAACACCCTAACAACAAACAACCCTAACCCCTGAAAACCAAAAACACTAACCCACTAAGAACAAACAACCCTAACCCACTAACAACAAACAACCCTAAACCCCTAACATCAAACAACACTAACCCCCTAACAACACAAACCACTAACACCCTAACAACAAACAACACTAACACCATAACAGCAAAAACCACTAAACCCCAACAAGAAACAACCTTAAACCCCTAACAACAAACAACCCTAAACCTCTAACAACAAACAACACTAACACCCTAACAACAAACAACTCTAACCCCCTAACAACAAACAACCCTAAACCCCTAACATCAAACAACACTAACCCCCTAACAACACAAACCACTAACACCCTAACATCAAACAACACTAACACCCTAACAACAAAAACCACTAAACCCCAACAAGAAACAACCTTAAACCCCTAACAACAAACAACCCTAAACCCCTAACATCAAACAACACTAACACCCTAACAACACAAACCACTAACAACCTAACAACAAACAACACTAACCCCCTAACAACAAAAACCACTAAACCCCAACAAGAAACAACCTTAAACCCCTAACAACAAACAACCCTAAACCCCTAACAACAAACAACACTAACACCCTAACAACAAACACTAACCCCCTAACAACAAACAACCCTAAACCCCTAACATCAAACAACACTAACCCCCTAACAACACAAACCACTAACACCCTAACAACAAACAACACTAACACCCTAACAACAAAAACCACTAAACCCCAACAAGAAACAACCTTAAACCCCTAACAACAAACAACCCTAAACCCCTAACATCAAACAACACTAACCCCCTAACAACACAAACCACTAACACCCTAACAACAAACAACACTAACACCCTAACAACAAAAACCACTAAACCCCAACAAGAAACAACCTTAAACCCCTAACAACAAACAACCCTAAACCTCTAACAACAAACAACACTAACACCCTAACAACAAACAACTCTAACCCCCTAACAACAAACAACCCTAAACCCCTAACATCAAACAACACTAACCCCCTAACAACACAAACCACTAACACCCTAACATCAAACAACACTAACACCCTAACAACAAAAACCACTAAACCCCAACAAGAAACAACCTTAAACCCCTAACAACAAACAACCCTAAACCCCTAACATCAAACAACACTAACACCCTAACAACACAAACCACTAACAACCTAACAACAAACAACACTAACCCCCTAACAACAAAAACCACTAAACCCCAACAAGAAACAACCTTAAACCCCTAACAACAAACAACCCTAAACCCCTAACAACAAACAACACTAACACCCTAACAACAAACACTAACCCCCTAACAACAAACAACCCTAAACCCCTAACATCAAACAACACTAACCCCCTAACAACACAAACCACTAACACCCTAACAACAAACAACACTAACACCCTAACAACAAAAACCACTAAACCCCAACAAGAAACAACCTTAAACCCCTAACAACAAACAACCCTAAACCCCTAACAACAAACAACACTAACACCCTAACAACAAACAACTCTTACCACCTAACAACAAACAACCCTAAACCCCTAACATCAAACAACACTAACCCCCTAACAACACAAACCACTAACACCCTAACATCAAACAACACTAACACCCTAACAACAAAAACCACTGAACCCCAACAAGAAACAACCTTAAACCCCTAACAACAAACAACCCTAAACCCCTAACATCAAACAACACTAACACCCTAACAACACAAACCACTAACAACCTAACAACAAACAACACTAACCCCCTAACAACAAAAACCACTAAACCCCAACAAGAAACAACCTTAAACCCCTAACAACAAACAACCCTAAACCCCTAACAACAAACAACACTAACACCCTAACAACAAACACTAACCCCCTAACAACAAACAACCCTAAACCCCTAACATCAAACAACACTAACCCCCTAACAACACAAACCACTAACACCCTAACAACAAACAACACTAACACCCTAACAACAAAAACCACTAAACCCCAACAAGAAACAACCCTAAACCCCTAACAACAAACACTAACCCCCTAACAAAAAACAACACTAAACCCCTAACAAGAAACTAACCTAACCCCGTAACAACAAACACCACTAACCCCGTAACAAGAAACAACCCTAACCCCCTAACAACAAAGAACACTAACACCCTAACAACAAACAACCCTAACCCCTGAAAACCAAAAACACTAACCCACTAAGAACAAACAACCCTAACCCACTAACAACAAACAACCCTAAACCCCTAACATCAAACAACACTAACCCCCTAACAACACAAACCACTAACACCCTAACATCAAACAACACTAACACCCTAACAACAAAAAACACTAAACCCCAACAAGAAACAACCTTAAACCCCTAACAACAAACAACCCTAAACCCCTAACATCAAACAACACTAACACCCTAACAACACAAACCACTAACAACCTAACAACAAACAACACTAACCCCCTAACAACAAAAACCACTAAACCCCAACAAGAAACAACCTTAAACCCCTAACAACAAACAACCCTAAACCCCTAACAACAAACAACACTAACACCCTAACAACAAACAACCCTAAAACCCTAACATCAAACAACACTAACCCCCTAACAACACAAACCACTAACACCCTAACAACAAACAACACTAACACCCTAACAACAAAAACCACTAAACCCCAACAAGAAACAACCCTAAACCCCTAACAACAAACACTAACCCCCTAACAAAAAACAACACTAAACCCCTAACAAGAAACTACCCTAACCCCGTAACAACAAACAACACTAACCCCGTAACAAGAAACAACCCTAACCCCCTAACAACAAAGAACACTAACACCCTAACAACAAACAACCCTAACCCCTGAAAACCAAAAACACTAACCCACTAAGAACAAACAACCCTAACCCACTAACAACAAACAACCCTAAACCCCTAACATCAAACAACACTAACCCCCTAACAACACAAACCACTAACACCCTAACAACAAACAACACTAACACCCTAACAACAAAAACCACTAAACCCCAACAAGAAACAACCTTAAACCCCTAACAACAAACAACCCTAAACCTCTAACAACAAACAACACTAACACCCTAACAACAAACAACTCTAACCCCCTAACAACAAACAACCCTAAACCCCTAACATCAAACAACACTAACCCCCTAACAACACAAACCACTAACACCCTAACATCAAACAACACTAACACCCTAACAACAAAAACCACTAAACCCCAACAAGAAACAACCTTAAACCCCTAACAACAAACAACCCTAAACCCCTAACATCAAACAACACTAACACCCTAACAACACAAACCACTAACAACCTAACAACAAACAACACTAACCCCCTAACAACAAAAACCACTAAACCCCAACAAGAAACAACCTTAAACCCCTAACAACAAACAACCCTAAACCCCTAACAACAAACAACACTAACACCCTAACAACAAACACTAACCCCCTAACAACAAACAACCCTAAACCCCTAACATCAAACAACACTAACCCCCTAACAACACAAACCACTAACACCCTAACAACAAACAACACTAACACCCTAACAACAAAAACCACTAAACCCCAACAAGAAACAACCTTAAACCCCTAACAACAAACAACCCTAAACCCCTAACAACAAACAACACTAACACCCTAACAACAAACAACTCTTACCACCTAACAACAAACAACCCTAAACCCCTAACATCAAACAACACTAACCCCCTAACAACACAAACCACTAACACCCTAACATCAAACAACACTAACACCCTAACAACAAAAACCACTGAACCCCAACAAGAAACAACCTTAAACCCCTAACAACAAACAACCCTAAACCCCTAACATCAAACAACACTAACACCCTAACAACACAAACCACTAACAACCTAACAACAAACAACACTAACCCCCTAACAACAAAAACCACTAAACCCCAACAAGAAACAACCTTAAACCCCTAACAACAAACAACCCTAAACCCCTAACAACAAACAACACTAACACGCTAACAACAAACACTAACCCCCTAACAACAAACAACCCTAAACCCCTAACATCAAACAACACTAACCCCCTAACAACACAAACCACTAACACCCTAACAACAAACAACACTAACACCCTAACAACAAAAACCACTAAACCCCAACAAGAAACAACCCTAAACCCCTAACAACAAACACTAACCCCCTAACAAAAAACAACACTAAACCCCTAACAAGAAACTAACCTAACCCCGTAACAACAAACACCACTAACCCCGTAACAAGAAACAACCCTAACACCCTAACAACAAAGAACACTAACACCCTAACAACAAACAACCCTAACCCCTGAAAACCAAAAACACTAACCCACTAAGAACAAACAACCCTAACCCACTAACAACAAACAACCCTAAACCCCTAACATCAAACAACACTAACCCCCTAACAACACAAACCACTAACACCCTAACAACAAACAACACTAACACCCTAACAACAAAAAACACTAAACCCCAACAAGAAACAACCTTAAACCCCTAACAACAAACAACCCTAAACCTCTAACAACAAACAACACTAACACCCTAACAACAAACAACTCTAACACCCTAACAACAAACAACCCTAAACCCCTAACATCAAACAACACTAACCCCCTAACAACACAAACCACTAACACCCTAACATCAAACAACACTAACACCCTATCAACAAAAACCACTAAACCCCAACAAGAAACAACCTTAAACCCCTAACAACAAACAACCCTAAACCCCTAACATCAAACAACACTAACCCCCTAACAACACAAACCACTAACACCCTAACATCAAACAACACTAACACCCTAAAAACAAAAACCACTAAACCCCAACAAGAAACAACCTTAAACCCCTAACAACAAACAACCCTAAACCCCTAACATCAAACAACACTAACCCCCTAACAACACAAACCACTAACACCCTAACAACAAACAACACTAAAACCCTAACAACAAAAACCACTAAACCCCAACAAGAAACAACCTTAAACCCCTAACAACAAACAACCCTAAACCCCTAACAACAAACAACACTAACACCCTAACAACAAACAACTCTTACCACCTAACAACAAACAACCCTAAACCCCTAACATCAAACAACACTAACCCCCTAACAACACAAACCCCTAACACCCTAACATCAAACAACACTAACACCCTAACAACAAAAACCACTGAACCCCAACAAGAAACAACCTTAAACCCCTAACAACAAACAACCCTAAACCCCTAACATCAAACAACACTAACACCCTAACAACACAAACCACTAACAACCTAACAACAAACAACACTAACCCCCTAACAACAAAAACCACTAAACCCCAACAAGAAACAACCTTAAACCCCTAACAACAAACAACCCTAAACCCCTAACAACAAACAACACTAACACCCTAACAACAAACACTAACCCCCTAACAACAAACAACCCTAAACCCCTAACATCAAACAACACTAACCCCCTAACAACACAAACCACTAACACCCTAACAACAAACAACACTAACACCCTAACAACAAAAACCACTAAACCCCAACAAGAAACAACCCTAAACCCCTAACAACAAACACTAACCCCCTAACAAAAAACAACACTAAACCCCTAACAAGAAACTAACCTAACCCCGTAACAACAAACACCACTAACCCCGTAACAAGAAACAACCCTAACCCCCTAACAACAAAGAACACTAACACCCTAACAACAAACAACCCTAACCCCTGAAAACCAAAAACACTAACCCACTAAGAACAAACAACCCTAACCCACTAACAACAAACAACCCTAAACCCCTAACATCAAACAACACTAACCCCCTAACAACACAAACCACTAACACCCTAACAACAAACAACACTAACACCCTAACAACAAAAAACACTAAACCCCAACAAGAAACAACCTTAAACCCCTAACAACAAACAACCCTAAACCTCTAACAACAAACAACACTAACACCCTAACAACAAACAACTCTAACACCCTAACAACAAACAACCCTAAACCCCTAACATCAAACAACACTAACCCCCTAACAACACAAACCACTAACACCCTAACATCAAACAACACTAACACCCTAACAACAAAAACCACTAAACCCCAACAAGAAACAACCTTAAACCCCTAACAACAAACAACCCTAAACCCCTAACATCAAACAACACTAACCCCCTAACAACACAAACCACTAACACCCTAACATCAAACAACACTAACACCCTAACAACAAAAACCACTAAACCCCAACAAGAAACAACCTTAAACCCCTAACAACAAACAACCCTAAACCCCTAACAACAAACAACACTAACACCCTAACAACAAACACTAACCCCCTAACAACAAACAACCCTAAACCCCTAACATCAAACAACACTAACCCCCTAACAACACAAACCACTAACACCCTAACAACAAACAACACTAACACCCTAACAACAAAAACCACTGAACCCCAACAAGAAACAACCTTAAACCCCTAACAACAAACAACCCTAAACCCTTAACAACAAACAACACTACCACCCTAACAACAAACAACTCTTACCACCTAACAACAAACAACCCTAAACCCCTAACATCAAACAACACTAACCCCCTAACAACACAAACCACTAACACCCTAACATCAAACAACACTAACACCCTAACAACAAAAACCACTGAACCCCAACAAGAAACAACCTTAAACCCCTAACAACAAACAACCCTAAACCCCTAACATCAAACAACACTAACACCCTAACAACACAAACCACTAACAACCTAACAACAAACAACACTAACCCCCTAACAACAAAAACCACTAAACCCCAACAAGAAACAACCTTAAACCCCTAACAACAAACAACCCTAAACCCCTAACAACAAACAACACTAACACCCTAACAACAAACACTAACCCCCTAACAACAAACAACCCTAAACCCCTAACATCAAACAACACTAACCCCCTAACAACACAAACCACTAACACCCTAACAACAAACAACACTAACACCCTAACAACAAAAACCACTAAACCCCAACAAGAAACAACCCTAAACCCCTAACAACAAACACTAACCCCCTAACAAAAAACAACACTAAACCCCTAACAAGAAACTAACCTAACGCCGTAACAACAAACACCACTAACCCCGTAACAAGAAACAACCCTAACCCCCTAACAACAAAGAACACTAACCCCCAAACAACAAACAACCCTAACCCCTGAAAACCAAAAACACTAACCCACTAAGAACAAACAACCCTAACCCACTAACAACAAACAACCCTAAACCCCTAACATCAAACAACACTAACCCCCTAACAACACAAACCACTAACACCCTAACAACAAACAACACTAACACCCTAACAACAAAAAACACTAAACCCCAACAAGAAACAACCTTAAACCCCTAACAACAAACAACCCTAAACCTCTAACAACAAACAACACTAACACCCTAACAACAAACAACTCTAACACCCTAACAACAAACAACCCTAAACCCCTAACATCAAACAACACTAACCCCCTAACAACACAAACCACTAACACCCTAACATCAAACAACACTAACACCCTAACAACAAAAACCACTAAACCCCAACAAGAAACAACCTTAAACCCCTAACAACAAACAACCCTAAACCCCTAACATCAAACAACACTAACCCCCTAACAACACAAACCACTAACACCCTAACATCAAACAACACTAACACCCTAACAACAAAAACCACTAAACCCCAACAAGAAACAACCTTAAACCCCTAACAACAAACAACCCTAAACCCCTAACATCAAACAACACTAACCCCCTAACAACACAAACCACTAACACCCTAACAACAAACAACACTAACACCCTAACAACAAAAACCACTAAACCCCAACAAGAAACAACCTTAAACCCCTAACAACAAACAACCCTAAACCCCTAACAACAAACAACACTAACACCCTAACAACAAACAACTCTTACCACCTAACAACAAACAACCCTAAACCCCTAACATCAAACAACACTAACCCCCTAACAACACAAACCACTAACACCCTAACATCAAACAACACTAACACCCTAACAACAAAAACCACTGAACCCCAACAAGAAACAACCTTAAACCCCTAACAACAAACAACCCTAAACCCCTAACATCAAACAACACTAACACCCTAACAACACAAACCACTAACAACCTAACAACAAACAACACTAACCCCCTAACAACAAAAACCACTAAACCCCAACAAGAAACAACCTTAAACCCCTAACAACAAACAACCCTAAACCCCTAACAACAAACAACACTAACACCCTAACAACAAACACTAACCCCCTAACAACAAACAACCCTAAACCCCTAACATCAAACAACACTAACCCCCTAACAACACAAACCACTAACACCCTAACAACAAACAACACTAACACCCTAACAACAAAAACCACTAAACCCCAACAAGAAACAACCCTAAACCCCTAACAACAAACACTAACCCCCTAACAAAAAACAACACTAAACCCCTAACAAGAAACTAACCTAACCCCGTAACAACAAACACCACTAACACCGTAACAAGAAACAACCCTAACCCCCTAACAACAAAGAACACTAACACCCTAACAACAAACAACCCTAACCCCTGAAAACCAAAAACACTAACCCACTAAGAACAAACAACCCTAACCCACTAACAACAAACAACCCTAAACCCCTAACATCAAACAACACTAACCCCGTAACAACACAAACCACTAACACCCTAACAACAAACAACACTAACACCCTAACAACAAAAAACACTAAACCCCAACAAGAAACAACCTTAAACCCCTAACAACAAACAACCCTAAACCTCTAACAACAAACAACACTAACACCCTAACAACAAACAACTCTAACACCCTAACAACAAACAACCCTAAACCCCTAACATCAAACAACACTAACCCCCTAACAACACAAACCACTAACACCCTAACATCAAACAACACTAACACCCTAACAACAAAAACCACTAAACCCCAACAAGAAACAACCTTAAACCCCTAACAACAAACAACCCTAAACCCCTAACATCAAACAACACTAACACCCTAACAACACAAAACACTAACACCCTAACAACAAACAACACTAACCCCCTAACAACAAAAACCACTAAACCCCAACAAGAAAGAACCTTAAACCCCTAACAACAAACAACCCTAAACCCCTAACAACAAACAACACTAACACCCTAACAACACAAACCGCTAACACCCTAACAACAAAAACCACTAAACCCCAACAAGAAACAACCTTAAACCCCTAACAACAAACAACCCTAAACCCCTAACAACAAACAACACTAACACCCTAACAACAAACACTAACCCCCTAACAACAAACAACCCTAAACCCCTAACATCAAACAACACTAACCCCCTAACAAGACAAACCACTAACACCCTAACAACAAACAACACTAACACCCTAACAACAAAAACCACTAAACCCCAACAAGAAACAACCTTAAACCCCTAACAACAAACAACCCTAAACCCCTAACATCAAACAACACTAACACCCTAACAACACAAACCACTAACACCCTAACAACAAACAACCCTAACCCCCTAACAACAAACACTAACCCCCAAACAACAAACAACCCTAACCCCTGAAAACCAAAAACACTAACCCACTAACAACAAACAACCCTAACCCACTAACAACAAACAACCCTAAACCCCTAACATCAAACAACACTAACCCCCTAACAACACAAACCACTAACACCCTAACAACAAACAACACTAACACCCTAACAACAAAAACCACTAAACCCCAACAAGAAACAACCTTAAACCCCTAACAACAAACAACCCTAAACCCCTAACATCAAACAACACTAACACCCTAACAACACAAACCACTAACACCCTAACAACAAACAACACTAACCCCCTAACAACAAACACTAACCCCCAAGCAACAAACAACCCTAACCCCTGAAAACCAAAAACACTAACCCACTAACAACAAACAACCCTAACCCACTAACAACAAACAACCCTAAACCCCTAACATCAAACAACACTAACCCCCTAACAACACAAACCACTAACACCCTAACAACAAACAACACTAACACCCTAACAACAAAAACCACTAAACCCCAACAAGAAACAACCCTAAACCCCTAACAACAAACACTAACCCCCTAACAAAAAACAACACTAAACCCCTAACAAGAAACTACCCTAACCCCGTAACAACAAACAACACTAACCCCGTAACAAGAAACAACCCTAACCCCCTAACAACAAAGAACACTAACACCCTAACAACAAACAACCCTAACCCCTGAAAACCAAAAACACTAACCCACTAAGAACAAACAACCCTAACCCACTAACAACAAACAACCCTAAACCCCTAACATCAAACAACACTAACCCCCTAACAACACAAACCACTAACACCCTAACAACAAACAACACTAACACCCTAACAGCAAAAACCACTAAACCCCAACAAGAAACAACCTTAAACCCCTAACAACAAACAACCCTAAACCTCTAACAACAAACAACACTAACACCCTAACAACAAACAACTCTAAACCCCTAACAACAAACAACCCTAAACCCCTAACATCAAACAACACTAACCCCCTAACAACACAAACCACTAACACCCTAACATCAAACAACACTAACACCCTAACAACAAAAACCACTAAACCCCAACAAGAAACAACCTTAAACCCCTAACAACAAACAACCCTAAACCCCTAACATCAAACAACACTAACACCCTAACAACACAAACCACTAACAACCTAACAACAAACAACACTAACCCCCTAACAACAAAAACCACTAAACCCCAACAAGAAACAACTTTAAACCCCTAACAACAAACAACCCTAAACCCCTAACAACAAACAACACTAACACCCTAACAACAAACACTAACCCCCTAACAACAAACAACCCTAAACCCCTAACATCAAACAACACTAACCCCCTAACAACACAAACCACTAACACCCTAACAACAAACAACACTAACACCCTAACAACAAAAACCACTAAACCCCAACAAGAAACAACCTTAAACCCCTAACAACAAACAACCCTAAACCCCTAACATCAAACAACACTAACACCCTAACAACGAACAACTCTAACCCCCTAACAACAAACAACCCTAAACCCCTAACATCAAACAACACTAACCCCCTAACAACACAAACCACTAACACCCTAACAACAAACAACACTAACACCCTAACAACAAAAACCACTAAACCCCAACAAGAAACAACCTTAAACCCCTAACAACAAACAACCCTAAACCCCTAACAACAAACAACACTAACACCCTAACAACAAACAACTCTTACCACCTAACAACAAACAACCCTAAACCCCTAACATCAAACAACACTAACCCCCTAACAACACAAACCACTAACACCCTAACAACAAACAACACTAACACCCTAACAACAAAAACCACTAAACCCCAACAAGAAACAACCCTAAACCCCTAACAACAAACACTAACCCCCTAACAAAAAACAACACTAAACCCCTAACAAGAAACTACCCTAACCCCGTAACAACAAACACCACTAACCCCGTAACAAGAAACAACCCTAACCCCCTAACAACAAAGAACACTAACACCCTAACAACAAACAACCCTAACCCCTGAAAACCAAAAACACTAACCCACTAATAACAAACAACCCTAACCCACTAACAACAAACAACCCTAAACCCCTAACATCAAACAACACTAACCCCCTAACAACACAAACCACTAACACCCTAACAACAAACAACACAAACACCCTAACAACAAAAACCACTAAACCCCAACAAGAAACAACCTTAAACCCCTAACAACAAACAACCCTAAACCCCTAACATCAAACAACACTAACACCCTAACAACACATACCACTAACACCCTAACAACAAACAACCCTAACCCCCTAACAACAAACACTAACCCCCAAACAACAAACAACCCTAACCCCTGAAAACCAAAGACACTAACCCACTAACAACAAACAACCCTAACCCACTAACAACAAACAACCCTAAACCCCTTACATCAAACAACACTAACCCCCTAACAACACAAACCACTAACACCCTAACAACAAACAACACTAACACCCTAACAACAAAAACCACTAAACCCCAACAAGAAACAACCCTAAACCCCTAACAACAAACACTAACCCCCTAACAAAAAACAACACTAAACCCCTAACAAGAAACTACCCTAACCCCGTAACAACAAACACCACTAACCCCGTAACAAGAAACAACCCTAACCCCCTAACAACAAAGAACACTAACACCCTAACAACAAACAACCCTAACCCCTGAAAACCAAAAACACTAACCCACTAAGAACAAACAACCCTAACCCACTAACAACAAACAACCCTAAACCCCTAACATCAAACAACACTAACCCCCTAACAACACAAACCACTAACACCCTAACAACAAACAACACTAACACCCTAACAACAAAAACCACTAAACCCCAACAAGAAACAACCTTAAACCCCTAACAACAAACAACCCTAAACCTCTAACAACAAACAACACTAACACCCTAACAACAAACAAATCTAACACCCTAACAACAAACAACCCTAAACCCCTAACATCAAACAACACTAACCCCCTAACAACACAAACCACTAACACCCTAACATCAAACAACACTAACACCCTAACAACAAAAACCACTAAACCCCAACAAGAAACAACCTTAAACCCCTAACAAAAAACAACCCTAAACCCCTAACATCAAACAACACTAACACCCTAACAACACAAACCACTAACAACCTAACAACAAACAACACTAACCCCCTAACAACAAAAACCACTAAACCCCAACAAGAAACAACCTTAAACCCCTAACAACAAACAACCCTAAACCCCTAACAACAAACAACACTAACACCCTAACAACAAACACTAACCCCCTAACAACAAACAACCCTAAACCCCTAACATCAAACAACACTAACCCCCTAACAACACAAACCACTAACACCCTAACAACAAACAACACTAACACCCTAACAACAAAAACCACTAAACCCCAACAAGAAACAACCCTAAACCCCTAACAACAAACACTAACCCCCTAACAAAAAACAACACTAAACCCCTAACAAGAAACTAACCTAACCCCGTAACAACAAACACCACTAACCCCGTAACAAGAAACAACCCTAACCCCCTAACAACAAAGAACACTAACACCCTAACAACAAACAACCCTAACCCCTGAAAACCAAAAACACTAACCCACTAAGAACAAACAACCCTAACCCACTAACAACAAACAACCCTAAACCCCTAACATCAAACAACACTAACCCCCTAACAACACAAACCACTAACACCCTAACAACAAACAACACTAACACCCTAACAACAAAAACCACTAAACCCCAACAAGAAACAACCTTAAACCCCTAACAACAAACAACCCTAAACCTCTAACAACAAACAACACTAACACCCTAACAACAAACAACTCTAACCCCCTAACAACAAACAACCCTAAACCCCTAACATCAAACAACACTAACCCCCTAACAACACAAACCACTAACACCCTAACATCAAACAACACTAACACCCTAACAACAAAAACCACTAAACCCCAACAAGAAACAACCTTAAACCCCTAACAACAAACAACCCTAAACCCCTAACATCAAACAACACTAACACCCTAACAACACAAACCACTAACACCCTAACAACAAACAACACTAACCCCCTAACAACAAAAACCACTAAACCCCAACAAGAAACAACCTTAAACCCCTAACAACAAACAACCCTAAACCCCTAACAACAAACAACACTAACACCCTAACAACAAACACTAACCACCTAACAACAAACAACCCTAAACCCCTAACATCAAACAACACTAACCCCCTAACAACACAAACCACTAACACCCTAACAACAAACAACACTAACACCCTAACAACAAAAACCACTAAACCCCAACAAGAAACAACCTTAAACCCCTAACAACAAACAACCCTAAACCCCTAACAACAAACAACACTAACACCCTAACAACAAACAACTCTAACCCCCTAACAACAAACAACCCTAAACCCCTAACATCAAACAACACTAACCCCCTAACAACACAAACCACTAACACCCTAACAACAAACAACACTAACACCCTAACAACAAAAACCACTAAACCCCAACAAGAAACAACCTTAAACCCCTAACAACAAACAACCCTAAACCCCTAACATCAAACAACACTAACACCCTAACAACACAAACCACTAACACCCTAACAACAAACAACCCTAACCCCCTAACAACAAACACTAACCCCCAAACAACAAACAACCCTAACCCCTGAAAACCAAAAACACTAACCCACTAACAACAAACAACCCTAACCCACTAACAACAAACAACCCTAAACCCCTAACATCAAACAACACTAACCCCCTAACAACACAAACCACTAACACCCTAACAACAAACAACACTAACACCCTAACAACAAAAACCACTAAACCCCAACAAGAAACAACCCTAAACCCCTAACAACAAACACTAACCCCCTAACAAAAAACAACACAAAACCCCTAACAAGAAACTACCCTAACCCCGTAACAACAAACAACACTAACCCCGTAACAAGAAACAACCCTAACCCCCTAACAACAAAGAACACTAACACCCTAACAACAAACAACCCTAACCCCTGAAAACCAAAAACACTAACCCACTAAGAACAAACAACCCTAACCCACTAACAACAAACAACCCTCAACCCCTAACATCAAACAACACTAACCCCCTAACAACACAAACCACTAACACCCTAACAACAAACAACACTAACACCATAACAGCAAAAACCACTAAACCCCAACAAGAAACAACCTTAAACCCCTAACAACAAACAACCCTAAACCTCTAACAACAAACAACACTAACACCCTAACAACAAACAACTCTAACCCCCTAACAACAAACAACCCTAAACCCCTAACATCAAACAACACTAACCCCCTAACAACACAAACCACTAACACCCTAACATCAAACAACACTAACACCCTAACAACAAAAACCACTAAACCCCAACAAGAAACAACCTTAAACCCCTAACAACAAACAACCCTAAACCCCTAACATCAAACAACACTAACACCCTAACAACACAAACCACTAACAACCTAACAACAAACAACACTAACCCCCTAACAACAAAAACCACTAAACCCCAACAAGAAACAACCTTAAACCCCTAACAACAAACAACCCTAAACCCCTAACAACAAACAACACTAACACCCTAACAACAAACACTAACCCCCTAACAACAAACAACCCTAGACCCCTAACATCAAACAACACTAACCCCCTAACAACACAAAGCACTAACACCCTAACAACAAACAACACTAACACCCTAACAACAAAAACCACTAAACCCCAACAAGAAACAACCTTAAACCCCTAACAACAAACAACCCTAAACCCCTAACATAAAACAACACTAACACCCTAACAACGAACAACTCTAACCCCCTAACAACAAACAACCCTAAACCCCTAACATCAAACAACACTAACCCCCTAACAACACAAACCACTAACACCCTAACAACAAACAACACTAACACCCTAACAACAAAAACCACTAAACCCCAACAAGAAACAACCTTAAACCCCTAACAACAAACAACCCTAAACCCCTAACAACAAACAACACTAACACCCTAACAACAAACAACTCTTACCACCTAACAACAAACAACCCTAAACCCCTAACATCAAACAACACTAACCCCCTAACAACACAAACCACTAACACCCTAACATCAAACAACACTAACACCCTAACAACAAAAACCACTAAACCCCAACAAGAAACAACCTTAAACCCCTAACAACAAACAACCCTAAACCCCTAACATCAAACAACACTAACACCCTAACAACACAAACCACTAACAACCTAACAACAAACAACACTAACCCCCTAACAACAAAAACCACTAAACCCCAACAAGAAACAACCTTAAACCCCTAACAACAAACAACCCTAAACCCCTAACAACAAACAACACTAACACCCTAACAACAAACACTAACCCCCTAACCACAAACAACCCTAAACCCCTAACATCAAACAACACTAACCCCCTAACAACACAAACCACTAACACCCTAACAACAAACAACACTAACACCCTAACAACAAAAACCACTAAACCCCAACAAGAAACAACCCTAAACCCCTAACAACAAACACTAACCCCCTAACAAAAAACAACACTAAACCCCTAACAAGAAACTAACCTAACCCCGTAACAACAAACACCACTAACCCCGTAACAAGAAACAACCCTAACCCCCTAACAACAAAGAACACTAACACCCTAACAACAAACAACCCTAACCCCTGAAAACCAAAAACACTAACCCACTAAGAACAAACAACCCTAACCCACTAACAACAAACAACCCTAAACCCCTAACATCAAACAACACTAACCCCCTAACAACACAAACCACTAACACCCTAACAACAAACAACACTAACACCCTAACAACAAAAAACACTAAACCCCAACAAGAAACAACCTTAAACCCCTAACAACAAACAATCCTAAACCTCTAACAACAAACAACACTAACACCCTAACAACAAACAACTCTAACACCCTAACAACAAACAACCCTAAACCCCTAACATCAAACAACACTAACCCCCTAACAACACAAACCACTAACACCCTAACAACAAACAACACTAACACCCTAACAACAAAAACCACTAAACCCCAACAAGAAACAACCTTAAACCCCTAACAACAAACAACCCTAAACCCCTAACATCAAACAACACTAACACCCTAACAACACAAACCACTAACACCCTAACAACAAACAACACTAACCCCCTAACAACAAAAACCACTAAACCCCAACAAGAAACAACCTTAAACCCCTAACAACAAACAACCCTAAACCCCTAACAACAAACAACACTAACACCCTAACAACAAACACTAACCCCCTAACAACAAACAACCCTAAACCCCTAACATCAAACAACACTAACCCCCTAACAACACAAACCACTAACACCCTAACAACAAACAACACTAACACCCTAACAACAAAAACCACTAAACCCCAACAAGGAACAACCTTAAACCCCTAACAACAAACAACCCTAAACCCCTAACAACAAACAACACTAACACCCTAACAACAAACAACTCTAACCCCCTAACAACAAACAACCCTAAACCCCTAACATCAAACAACACTAACCCCCTAACAACACAAACCACTAACACCCTAACATCAAACAACACTAACACCCTAACAACAAAAACCACTAAACCCCAACAAGAAACAACTTTAAACCCCTAACAACAAACAAACCTAAACCCCTAACAACAAACAACACTAACACCCTGACAACAAACAACTCTAACCCCCTAGCAACAAACAACCCTAAACCCCTAACATCAAACAACACTAACCCAATAACAACACAAACCACTAACACCCTAACAACAAACAACACTAACACCCTAACAACAAAAACCACTAAACCCCAACAAGAAACAACCTTAAACCCCTAACAACAAACAACCCTAAACCCCTAACATCAAACAACACTAACACCCTAACAACACAAACCACTAACACCCTAACAACAAACAACCCTAACCCCCTAACAACAAACACTAACCCCCAAACAACAAACAACCCTAACCCCTGAAAACCAAAAACACTAACCCACTAACAACAAACAACCCTAACCCACTAACAACAAACAACCCTAAACCCCTAACATCAAACAACACTAACCCCCTAACAACACAAACCACTAACACCCTAACAACAAACAACACTAACACCCTACCAACAAAAACCACTAAACCCCAACAAGAAACAACCCTAAACCCCTAACAACAAACACTAACCCCCTAACAAAAAACAACACAAAACCCCTAACAAGAAACTACCCTAACCCCGTAACAACAAACAACACTAACCCCGTAACAAGAAACAACCCTAACCCCCTAACAACAAAGAACACTAACACCCTAACA
The DNA here is from genome assembly GCF_024166365.1 of Elephas maximus indicus. Lineage (NCBI taxonomy): Eukaryota > Metazoa > Chordata > Mammalia > Proboscidea > Elephantidae > Elephas > Elephas maximus. The sequence continues at coordinate 150,664 of NC_064835.1, forward strand.
ACAAACAACCCTAACCCCTGAAAACCAAAAACACTAACCCACTAAGAACAAACAACCCTAACCCACTAACAACAAACAACCCTAAACCCCTAACATCAAACAACACTAACCCCCTAACAACACAAACCACTAACACCCTAACAACAAACAACACTAACACCCTAACAGCAAAAACCACTAAACCCCAACAAGAAACAACCTTAAACCCCTAACAACAAACAACCCTAAACCTCTAACAACAAACAACACTAACACCCTAACAACAAACAACTCTAACCCCCTAACAACAAACAACCCTAAACCCCTAACATCAAACAACACTAACCCCCTAACAACACAAACCACTAACACCCTAACATCAAACAACACTAACACCCTAACAACAAAAACCACTAAACCCCAACAAGAAACAACCTTAAACCCCTAACAACAAACAACCCTAAACCCCTAACATCAAACAACACTAACACCCTAACAACACAAACCACTAACAACCTAACAACAAACAACACTAACCCCCTAACAAAAAAAACCACTAAACCCCAACAAGAAACAACCTTAAACCCCTAACAACAAACAACCCTAAACCCCTAACAACAAACAACACTAACACCCTAACAACAAACACTAACCCCCTAACAACAAACAACCCTAAACCCCTAACATCAAACAACACTAACCCCCTAACAACACAAACCACTAACACCCTAACAACAAACAACACTAACACCCTAACAACAAAAACCACTAAACCCCAACAAGAAACAACCTTAAACCCCTAACAACAAACAACCCTAAACCCCTAACATCAAACAACACTAACACCCTAACAACGAACAACTCTAACCCCCTAACAACAAACAACCCTAAACCCCTAACATCAAACAACACTAACCCCCTAACAACACAAACCACTAACACCCTAACAACAAACAACACTAACACCCTAACAACAAAAACCACTAAACCCCAACAAGAAACAACCCTAAACCCCTAACAACAAACACTAACCCCCTAACAAAAAACAACACTAAACCCCTAACAAGAAACTAACCTAACCCCGTAACAACAAACACCACTAACCCCGTAACAAGAAACAACCCTAACCCCCTAACAACAAAGAACACTAACACCCTAACAACAAACAACCCTAACCCCTGAAAACCAAAAACACTAACCCACTAAGAACAAACAACCCTAACCCACTAACAACAAACAACCCTAAACCCCTAACATCAAACAACACTAACCCCCTAACAACACAAACCACTAACACCCTAACAACAAACAACACTAACACCCTAACAACAAAAAACACTAAACCCCAACAAGAAACAACCTTAAACCCCTAACAACAAACAATCCTAAACCTCTAACAACAAACAACACTAACACCCTAACAACAAACAACTCTAACACCCTAACAACAAACAACCCTAAACCCCTAACATCAAACAACACTAACCCCCTAACAACACAAACCACTAACACCCTAACATCAAACAACACTAACACCCTAACAACAAAAACCACTAAACCCCAACAAGAAACAACCTTAAACCCCTAACAACAAACAACCCTAAACCCCTAACATCAAACAACACTAACACCCTAACAACACAAACCACTAACACCCTAACAACAAACAACACTAACCCCCTAACAACAAAAACCACTAAACCCCAACAAGAAACAACCTTAAACCCCTAACAACAAACAACCCTAAACCCCTAACATCAAACAACACTAACCCCCTAACAACACAAACCACTAACACCTTAACAACAAACAACACTAACACCCTAACAACAAAAACCACTAAACCCCAACAAGAAACAACCTTAAACCCCTAACAACAAACAACCCTAAACCCCTAACAACAAACAACACTGACACCCTAACAACAAACAACTCTTACCCCCTAACAACAAACAACCCTAAACCCCTAACATCAAACAACACTAACCCCCTATCAACACAAACCACTAACACCCTAACATCAAACAACACTAACACCCTAACAACAAAAACCACTAAACCCCAACAAGAAACAACCTTAAACCCCTAACAACAAACAACCCTAAACCCCTAACATCAAACAACACTAACACCCTAACAACACAAACCACTAACACCCTAACAACAAACAACACTAACCCCCTAACAACAAAAACCACTAAACCCCAACAAGAAACAACCTTAAACCCCTAACAACAAAAAACCCTAAACCCCTAACAACAAACAACACTAACACCCTAACAACAAACACTAACCCCCTAACAAAAAACAACCCTAAACCCCTAACATCAAACAACACTAACCCCCTAACAACACAAACCACTAACACCCTCACAACAAACAACACTAACACCCTAACAACAAACAACCCTAAACCCCTAACATCAAACAACACTAACAACCTAACAACACAAACCACTAACACCCTAACAACAAACAACCCTAACCCCCTAACAACAAACACTAACCCCCAAACAACAAACAACCCTAACCCCTGAAAATCAAAAACACTAACCCACTAACAACAAACAACCCTAACCCACTAACAACAAACAACCCTAAACCCCTAACATCAAACAACACTAACCCCCTAACAACACAAACCACTAACACCCTAACAACAAACAACACTAACACCCTAACAACAAAAACCACTAAACCCCAACAAGAAACAACCTTAAACCCCTAACAACAAACAACCCTAAACCCCTAACATCAAACAACACTAACACCCTAACAACAAACAACTCTAACCCCCTAAAAACAAACAACCCTAAACCCCTAACATCAAAAAACACTAACACCCTAACAACAAAAACCACTAAACCCCAACAAGAAACAACCTTAAACCCCTAACAACAAACAACCCTAAACCCCTAACATCAAACAACACTAACCCCCTAACAACACAAACCACTAACACCCTAACAACAAACAACACTAAAACCCTAACAACAAAAACCACTAAACCCCAACAAGAAACAACCTTAAACCCCTAACAACAAACAACCCTAAACCCCTAACAACAAACAACACTAACACCCTAACAACAAACAACTCTAACCCCCTAACAACAAACAACCCTAAACCCCTAACATCAAACAACACTAACACCCTAACAACACAAACCACTAACACCCTAACAACAAAAAACCCTAACCCCCTAACAACAAACACTAACCCCCAAACAACAAACAACCCTAACCCCTGAAAAGAAAAACACTAACCCACTAACAACAAACAACCCTAACCCACTAACAACAAACAACCCTAAACCCCTAACATCAAACAACACTAACCCCCTAACAACACAAACCACTAACACCCTAACAACAAACAACACTAACACCCTAACAACAAAAACCACTAAACCCCAACAAGAAAGAACCTTAAACCCCTAACAACAAACAACCCTAAACCCCTAACAACAAACAACACTAACACCCTAACAACACAAACCGCTAACACCCTAACAACAAAAACCACTAAACCCCAACAAGAAACAACCTTAAACCCCTAACAACAAACAACCCTAAACCCCTAACAACAAACAACACTAACACCCTAACAACAAACACTAACCCCCTAACAACAAACAACCCTAAACCCCTAACATCAAACAACACTAACCCCCTAACAAGACAAACCACTAACACCCTAACAACAAACAACACTAACACCCTAACAACAAAAACCACTAAACCCCAACAAGAAACAACCTTAAACCCCTAACAACAAACAACCCTAAACCCCTAACATCAAACAACACTAACACCCTAACAACACAAACCACTAACACCCTAACAACAAACAACCCTAACCCCCTAACAACAAACACTAACCCCCAAACAACAAACAACCCTAACCCCTGAAAACCAAAAACACTAACCCACTAACAACAAACAACCCTAACCCACTAACAACAAACAACCCTAAACCCCTAACATCAAACAACACTAACCCCCTAACAACACAAACCACTAACACCCTAACAACAAACAACACTAACACCCTAACAACAAAAACCACTAAACCCCAACAAGAAACAACCTTAAACCCCTAACAACAAACAACCCTAAACCCCTAACATCAAACAACACTAACACCCTAACAACACAAACCACTAACACCCTAACAACAAACAACACTAACCCCCTAACAACAAACACTAACCCCCAAGCAACAAACAACCCTAACCCCTGAAAACCAAAAACACTAACCCACTAACAACAAACAACCCTAACCCACTAACAACAAACAACCCTAAACCCCTAACATCAAACAACACTAACCCCCTAACAACACAAACCACTAACACCCTAACAACAAACAACACTAACACCCTAACAACAAAAACCACTAAACCCCAACAAGAAACAACCCTAAACCCCTAACAACAAACACTAACCCCCTAACAAAAAACAACACTAAACCCCTAACAAGAAACTACCCTAACCCCGTAACAACAAACAACACTAACCCCGTAACAAGAAACAACCCTAACCCCCTAACAACAAAGAACACTAACACCCTAACAACAAACAACCCTAACCCCTGAAAACCAAAAACACTAACCCACTAAGAACAAACAACCCTAACCCACTAACAACAAACAACCCTAAACCCCTAACATCAAACAACACTAACCCCCTAACAACACAAACCACTAACACCCTAACAACAAACAACACTAACACCCTAACAGCAAAAACCACTAAACCCCAACAAGAAACAACCTTAAACCCCTAACAACAAACAACCCTAAACCTCTAACAACAAACAACACTAACACCCTAACAACAAACAACTCTAAACCCCTAACAACAAACAACCCTAAACCCCTAACATCAAACAACACTAACCCCCTAACAACACAAACCACTAACACCCTAACATCAAACAACACTAACACCCTAACAACAAAAACCACTAAACCCCAACAAGAAACAACCTTAAACCCCTAACAACAAACAACCCTAAACCCCTAACATCAAACAACACTAACACCCTAACAACACAAACCACTAACAACCTAACAACAAACAACACTAACCCCCTAACAACAAAAACCACTAAACCCCAACAAGAAACAACTTTAAACCCCTAACAACAAACAACCCTAAACCCCTAACAACAAACAACACTAACACCCTAACAACAAACACTAACCCCCTAACAACAAACAACCCTAAACCCCTAACATCAAACAACACTAACCCCCTAACAACACAAACCACTAACACCCTAACAACAAACAACACTAACACCCTAACAACAAAAACCACTAAACCCCAACAAGAAACAACCTTAAACCCCTAACAACAAACAACCCTAAACCCCTAACATCAAACAACACTAACACCCTAACAACGAACAACTCTAACCCCCTAACAACAAACAACCCTAAACCCCTAACATCAAACAACACTAACCCCCTAACAACACAAACCACTAACACCCTAACAACAAACAACACTAACACCCTAACAACAAAAACCACTAAACCCCAACAAGAAACAACCTTAAACCCCTAACAACAAACAACCCTAAACCCCTAACAACAAACAACACTAACACCCTAACAACAAACAACTCTTACCACCTAACAACAAACAACCCTAAACCCCTAACATTAAACAACACTAACCCCCTAACAACACAAACCACTAACACCCTAACAACAAACAACACTAACACCCTAACAACAAAAACCACTAAACCCCAACAAGAAACAACCCTAAACCCCTAACAACAAACACTAACCCCCTAACAAAAAACAACACTAAACCCCTAACAAGAAACTACCCTAACCCCGTAACAACAAACACCACTAACCCCGTAACAAGAAACAACCCTAACCCCCTAACAACAAAGAACACTAACACCCTAACAACAAACAACCCTAACCCCTGAAAACCAAAAACACTAACCCACTAATAACAAACAACCCTAACCCACTAACAACAAACAACCCTAAACCCCTAACATCAAACAACACTAACCCCCTAACAACACAAACCACTAACACCCTAACAACAAACAACACAAACACCCTAACAACAAAAACCACTAAACCCCAACAAGAAACAACCTTAAACCCCTAACAACAAACAACCCTAAACCCCTAACATCAAACAACACTAACACCCTAACAACACATACCACTAACACCCTAACAACAAACAACCCTAACCCCCTAACAACAAACACTAACCCCCAAACAACAAACAACCCTAACCCCTGAAAACCAAAGACACTAACCCACTAACAACAAACAACCCTAACCCACTAACAACAAACAACCCTAAACCCCTAACATCAAACAACACTAACCCCCTAACAACACAAACCACTAACACCCTAACAACAAACAACACTAACACCCTAACAACAAAAACCACTAAACCCCAACAAGAAACAACCCTAAACCCCTAACAACAAACACTAACCCCCTAACAAAAAACAACACTAAACCCCTAACAAGAAACTACCCTAACCCCGTAACAACAAACACCACTAACCCCGTAACAAGAAACAACCCTAACCCCCTAACAACAAAGAACACTAACACCCTAACAACAAACAACCCTAACCCCTGAAAACCAAAAACACTAACCCACTAAGAACAAACAACCCTAACCCACTAACAACAAACAACCCTAAACCCCTAACATCAAACAACACTAACCCCCTAACAACACAAACCACTAACACCCTAACAACAAACAACACTAACACCCTAACAACAAAAACCACTAAACCCCAACAAGAAACAACCTTAAACCCCTAACAACAAACAACCCTAAACCTCTAACAACAAACAACACTAACACCCTAACAACAAACAAATCTAACACCCTAACAACAAACAACCCTAAACCCCTAACATCAAACAACACTAACCCCCTAACAACACAAACCACTAACACCCTAACATCAAACAACACTAACACCCTAACAACAAAAACCACTAAACCCCAACAAGAAACAACCTTAAACCCCTAACAAAAAACAACCCTAAACCCCTAACATCAAACAACACTAACACCCTAACAACACAAACCACTAACAACCTAACAACAAACAACACTAACCCCCTAACAACAAAAACCACTAAACCCCAACAAGAAACAACCTTAAACCCCTAACAACAAACAACCCTAAACCCCTAACAACAAACAACACTAACACCCTAACAACAAACACTAACCCCCTAACAACAAACAACCCTAAACCCCTAACATCAAACAACACTAACCCCCTAACAACACAAACCACTAACACCCTAACAACAAACAACACTAACACCCTAACAACAAAAACCACTAAACCCCAACAAGAAACAACCCTAAACCCCTAACAACAAACACTAACCCCCTAACAAAAAACAACACTAAACCCCTAACAAGAAACTAACCTAACCCCGTAACAACAAACACCACTAACCCCGTAACAAGAAACAACCCTAACCCCCTAACAACAAAGAACACTAACACCCTAACAACAAACAACCCTAACCCCTGAAAACCAAAAACACTAACCCACTAAGAACAAACAACCCTAACCCACTAACAACAAACAACCCTAAACCCCTAACATCAAACAACACTAACCCCCTAACAACACAAACCACTAACACCCTAACAACAAACAACACTAACACCCTAACAACAAAAACCACTAAACCCCAACAAGAAACAACCTTAAACCCCTAACAACAAACAACCCTAAACCTCTAACAACAAACAACACTAACACCCTAACAACAAACAACTCTAACCCCCTAACAACAAACAACCCTAAACCCCTAACATCAAACAACACTAACCCCCTAACAACACAAACCACTAACACCCTAACATCAAACAACACTAACACCCTAACAACACAAACCACTAAACCCCAACAAGAAACAACCTTAAACCCCTAACAACAAACAACCCTAAACCCCTAACATCAAACAACACTAACACCCTAACAACACAAACCACTAACACCCTAACAACAAACAACACTAACCCCCTAACAACAAAAACCACTAAACCCCAACAAGAAACAACCTTAAACCCCTAACAACAAACAACCCTAAACCCCTAACAACAAACAACACTAACACCCTAACAACAAACACTAACCACCTAACAACAAACAACCCTAAACCCCTAACATCAAACAACACTAACCCCCTAACAACACAAACCACTAACACCCTAACAACAAACAACACTAACACCCTAACAACAAAAACCACTAAACCCCAACAAGAAACAACCTTAAACCCCTAACAACAAACAACCCTAAACCCCTAACAACAAACAACACTAACACCCTAACAACAAACAACTCTAACCCCCTAACAACAAACAACCCTAAACCCCTAACATCAAACAACACTAACCCCCTAACAACACAAACCACTAACACCCTAACAACAAACAACACTAACACCCTAACAACAAAAACCACTAAACCCCAACAAGAAACAACCTTAAACCCCTAACAACAAACAACCCTAAACCCCTAACATCAAACAACACTAACACCCTAACAACACAAACCACTAACACCCTAACAACAAACAACCCTAACCCCCTAACAACAAACACTAACCCCCAAACAACAAACAACCCTAACCCCTGAAAACCAAAAACACTAACCCACTAACAACAAACAACCCTAACCCACTAACAACAAACAACCCTAAACCCCTAACATCAAACAACACTAACCCCCTAACAACACAAACCACTAACACCCTAACAACAAACAACACTAACACCCTAACAACAAAAACCACTAAACCCCAACAAGAAACAACCCTAAACCCCTAACAACAAACACTAATCCCCTAACAAAAAACAACACAAAACCCCTAACAAGAAACTACCCTAACCCCGTAACAACAAACAACACTAACCCCGTAACAAGAAACAACCCTAACCCCCTAACAACAAAGAACACTAACACCCTAACAACAAACAACCCTAACCCCTGAAAACCAAAAACACTAACCCACTAAGAACAAACAACCCTAACCCACTAACAACAAACAACCCTCAACCCCTAACATCAAACAACACTAACCCCCTAACAACACAAACCACTAACACCCTAACAACAAACAACACTAACACCATAACAGCAAAAACCACTAAACCCCAACAAGAAACAACCTTAAACCCCTAACAACAAACAACCCTAAACCTCTAACAACAAACAACACTAACACCCTAACAACAAACAACTCTAACCCCCTAACAACAAACAACCCTAAACCCCTAACATCAAACAACACTAACCCCCTAACAACACAAACCACTAACACCCTAACATCAAACAACACTAACACCCTAACAACAAAAACCACTAAACCCCAACAAGAAACAACCTTAAACCCCTAACAACAAACAACCCTAAACCCCTAACATCAAACAACACTAACACCCTAACAACACAAACCACTAACAACCTAACAACAAACAACACTAACCCCCTAACAACAAAAACCACTAAACCCCAACAAGAAACAACCTTAAACCCCTAACAACAAACAACCCTAAACCCCTAACAACAAACAACACTAACACCCTAACAACAAACACTAACCCCCTAACAACAAACAACCCTAGACCCCTAACATCAAACAACACTAACCCCCTAACAACACAAACCACTAACACCCTAACAACAAACAACACTAACACCCTAACAACAAAAACCACTAAACCCCAACAAGAAACAACCTTAAACCCCTAACAACAAACAACCCTAAACCCCTAACATAAAACAACACTAACACCCTAACAACGAACAACTCTAACCCCCTAACAACAAACAACCCTAAACCCCTAACATCAAACAACACTAACCCCCTAACAACACAAACCACTAACACCCTAACAACAAACAACACTAACACCCTAACAACAAAAACCACTAAACCCCAACAAGAAACAACCTTAAACCCCTAACAACAAACAACCCTAAACCCCTAACAACAAACAACACTAACACCCTAACAACAAACAACTCTTACCACCTAACAACAAACAACCCTAAACCCCTAACATCAAACAACACTAACCCCCTAACAACACAAACCACTAACACCCTAACATCAAACAACACTAACACCCTAACAACAAAAACCACTAAACCCCAACAAGAAACAACCTTAAACCCCTAACAACAAACAACCCTAAACCCCTAACATCAAACAACACTAACACCCTAACAACACAAACCACTAACAACCTAACAACAAACAACACTAACCCCCTAACAACAAAAACCACTAAACCCCAACAAGAAACAACCTTAAACCCCTAACAACAAACAACCCTAAACCCCTAACAACAAACAACACTAACACCCTAACAACAAACACTAACCCCCTAACCACAAACAACCCTAAACCCCTAACATCAAACAACACTAACCCCCTAACAACACAAACCACTAACACCCTAACAACAAACAACACTAACACCCTAACAACAAAAACCACTAAACCCCAACAAGAAACAACCCTAAACCCCTAACAACAAACACTAACCCCCTAACAAAAAACAACACTAAACCCCTAACAAGAAACTAACCTAACCCCGTAACAACAAACACCACTAACCCCGTAACAAGAAACAACCCTAACCCCCTAACAACAAAGAACACTAACACCCTAACAACAAACAACCCTAACCCCTGAAAACCAAAAACACTAACCCACTAAGAACAAACAACCCTAACCCACTAACAACAAACAACCCTAAACCCCTAACATCAAACAACACTAACCCCCTAACAACACAAACCACTAACACCCTAACAACAAACAACACTAACACCCTAACAACAAAAAACACTAAACCCCAACAAGAAACAACCTTAAACCCCTAACAACAAACAATCCTAAACCTCTAACAACAAACAACACTAACACCCTAACAACAAACAACTCTAACACCCTAACAACAAACAACCCTAAACCCCTAACATCAAACAACACTAACCCCCTAACAACACAAACCACTAACACCCTAACATCAAACAACACTAACACCCTAACAACAAAAACCACTAAACCCCAACAAGAAACAACCTTAAACCCCTAACAACAAACAACCCTAAACCCCTAACATCAAACAACACTAACACCCTAACAACACAAACCACTAACACCCTAACAACAAACAACACTAACCCCCTAACAACAAAAACCACTAAACCCCAACAAGAAACAACCTTAAACCCCTAACAACAAACAACCCTAAACCCCTAACAACAAACAACACTAACACCCTAACAACAAACACTAACCCCCTAACAACAAACAACCCTAAACCCCTAACATCAAACAACACTAACCCCCTAACAACACAAACCACTAACACCCTAACAACAAACAACACTAACACCCTAACAACAAAAACCACTAAACCCCAACAAGGAACAACCTTAAACCCCTAACAACAAACAACCCTAAACCCCTAACAACAAACAACACTAACACCCTAACAACAAACAACTCTAACCCCCTAACAACAAACAACCCTAAACCCCTAACATCAAACAACACTAACCCCCTAACAACACAAACCACTAACACCCTAACATCAAACAACACTAACACCCTAACAACAAAAACCACTAAACCCCAACAAGAAACAACTTTAAACCCCTAACAACAAACAAACCTAAACCCCTAACAACAAACAACACTAACACCCTGACAACAAACAACTCTAACCCCCTAGCAACAAACAACCCTAAACCCCTAACATCAAACAACACTAACCCAATAACAACACAAACCACTAACACCCTAACAACAAACAACACTAACACCCTAACAACAAAAACCACTAAACCCCAACAAGAAACAACCTTAAACCCCTAACAACAAACAACCCTAAACCCCTAACATCAAACAACACTAACACCCTAACAACACAAACCACTAACACCCTAACAACAAACAACCCTAACCCCCTAACAACAAACACTAACCCCCAAACAACAAACAACCCTAACCCCTGAAAACCAAAAACACTAACCCACTAACAACAAACAACCCTAACCCACTAACAACAAACAACCCTAAACCCCTAACATCAAACAACACTAACCCCCTAACAACACAAACCACTAACACCCTAACAACAAACAACACTAACACCCTAACAACAAAAACCACTAAACCCCAACAAGAAACAACCCTAAACCCCTAACAACAAACACTAACCCCCTAACAAAAAACAACACAAAACCCCTAACAAGAAACTACCCTAACCCCGTAACAACAAACAACACTAACCCCGTAACAAGAAACAACCCTAACCCCCTAACAACAAAGAACACTAACACCCTAACAACAAACAACCCTAACCCCTGAAAACCAAAAACACTAACCCACTAAGAACAAACAACCCTAACCCACTAACAACAAACAACCCTAAACCCCTAACATCAAACAACACTAACCCCCTAACAACACAAACCACTAACACCCTAACAACAAACAACACTAACACCCTAACAGCAAAAACCACTAAACCCCAACAAGAAACAACCTTAAACCCCTAACAACAAACAACCCTAAACCTCTAACAACAAACAACACTAACACCCTAACAACAAACAACTCTAACCCCCTAACAACAAACAACCCTAAACCCCTAACATCAAACAACACTAACCCCCTAACAACACAAACCACTAACACCCTAACATCAAACAACACTAACACCCTAACAACAAAAACCACTAAACCCCAACAAGAAACAACCTTAAACCCCTAACAACAAACAACCCTAAACCCCTAACATCAAACAACACTAACACCCTAACAACACAAACCACTAACAACCTAACAACAAACAACACTAACCCCCTAACAAAAAAAACCACTAAACCCCAACAAGAAACAACCTTAAACCCCTAACAACAAACAACCCTAAACCCCTAACAACAAACAACACTAACACCCTAACAACAAACACTAACCCCCTAACAACAAACAACCCTAAACCCCTAACATCAAACAACACTAACCCCCTAACAACACAAACCACTAACACCCTAACAACAAACAACACTAACACCCTAACAACAAAAACCACTAAACCCCAACAAGAAACAACCTTAAACCCCTAACAACAAACAACCCTAAACCCCTAACATCAAACAACACTAACACCCTAACAACGAACAACTCTAACCCCCTAACAACAAACAACCCTAAACCCCTAACATCAAACAACACTAACCCCCTAACAACACAAACCACTAACACCCTAACAACAAACAACACTAACACCCTAACAACAAAAACCACTAAACCCCAACAAGAAACAACCCTAAACCCCTAACAACAAACACTAACCCCCTAACAAAAAACAACACTAAACCCCTAACAAGAAACTAACCTAACCCCGTAACAACAAACACCACTAACCCCGTAACAAGAAACAACCCTAACCCCCTAACAACAAAGAACACTAACACCCTAACAACAAACAACCCTAACCCCTGAAAACCAAAAACACTAACCCACTAAGAACAAACAACCCTAACCCACTAACAACAAACAACCCTAAACCCCTAACATCAAACAACACTAACCCCCTAACAACACAAACCACTAACACCCTAACAACAAACAACACTAACACCCTAACAACAAAAAACACTAAACCCCAACAAGAAACAACCTTAAACCCCTAACAACAAACAATCCTAAACCTCTAACAACAAACAACACTAACACCCTAACAACAAACAACTCTAACACCCTAACAACAAACAACCCTAAACCCCTAACATCAAACAACACTAACCCCCTAACAACACAAACCACTAACACCCTAACATCAAACAACACTAACACCCTAACAACAAAAACCACTAAACCCCAACAAGAAACAACCTTAAACCCCTAACAACAAGCAACCCTAAACCCCTAACATCAAACAACACTAACACCCTAACAACACAAACCACTAACACCCTAACAACAACAACACTAACCCCCTAACAACAAAAACCACTAAACCCCAACAAGAAACAACCCTAAACCCCTAACATCAAACAACACTAACACCCTAACAACGAACAACTCTAACCCCCTAACAACAAACAACCCTAAACCCCTAACATCAAACAACACTAACCCCCTAACAACACAAACCACTAACACCCTAACAACAAACAACACTAACACCCTAACAACAAAAACCACTAAACCCCAACAAGAAACAACCTTAAACCCCTAACAACAAACAACCCTAAACCCCTAACAACAAACAACACTAACACCCTAACAACAAACAACTCTTACCACCTAACAACAAACAACCCTAAACCCCTAACATCAAACAACACTAACCCCCTAACAACACAAACCACTAACACCCTAACATCAAACAACACTAACACCCTAACAACAAAAACCACTAAACCCCAACAAGAAACAACATTAAACCCCTAACAACAAACAACCCTAAACCCCTAACATCAAACAACACTAACCCCCTAACAACACAAACCACTAACACCCTAACAACAAACAACACTAACACCCTAACAACAAAAACCACTAAACCCCAACAAGAAACAACCTTAAACCCCTAACAACAAACAACCCTAAACCCCTAACAACAAACAACACTAACACCCTAACAACAAACAACTCTTACCACCTAACAACAAACAACCCTAAACCCCTAACATCAAACAACACTAACCCCCTAACAACACAAACCACTAACACCCTAACAACAAACAACACTAACACCCTAACAACAAAAAACACTAAACCCCAACAAGAAACAACCTTAAACCCCTAACAACAAACAATCCTAAACCTCTAACAACAAACAACACTAACACCCTAACAACAAACAACTCTAACACCCTAACAACAAACAACCCTAAACCCCTAACATCAAACAACACTAACCCCCTAACAACACAAACCACTAACACCCTAACATCAAACAACACTAACACCCTAACAACAAAAACCACTAAACCCCAACAAGAAACAACCTTAAACCCCTAACAACAAACAACCCTAAACCCCTAACATCAAACAACACTAACACCCTAACAACACAAACCACTAACACCCTAACAACAAACAACACTAACCCCCTAACAACAAAAACCACTAAACCCCAACAAGAAACAACCTTAAACCCCTAACAACAAACAACCCTAAACCCCTAACAACAAACAACACTAACACCCTAACAACAAACACTAACCCCCTAACAACAAACAACCCTAAACCCCTAACATCAAACAACACTAACCCCCTAACAACACAAACCACTAACACCCTAACAACAAACAACACTAACACCCTAACAACAAAAACCACTAAACCCCAACAAGGAACAACCTTAAACCCCTAACAACAAACAACCCTAAACCCCTAACAACAAACAACACTAACACCCTAACAACAAACAACTCTAACCCCCTAACAACAAACAACCCTAAACCCCTAACATCAAACAACACTAACCCCCTAACAACACAAACCACTAACACCCTAACATCAAACAACACTAACACCCTAACAACAAAAACCACTAAACCCCAACAAGAAACAACTTTAAACCCCTAACAACAAACAAACCTAAACCCCTAACAACAAACAACACTAACACCCTGACAACAAACAACTCTAACCCCCTAGCAACAAACAACCCTAAACCCCTAACATCAAACAACACTAACCCAATAACAACACAAACCACTAACACCCTAACAACAAACAACACTAACACCCTAACAACAAAAACCACTAAACCCCAACAAGAAACAACCTTAAACCCCTAACAACAAACAACCCTAAACCCCTAACATCAAACAACACTAACACCCTAACAACACAAACCACTAACACCCTAACAACAAACAACCCTAACCCCCTAACAACAAACACTAACCCCCAAACAACAAACAACCCTAACCCCTGAAAACCAAAAACACTAACCCACTAACAACAAACAACCCTAACCCACTAACAACAAACAACCCTAAACCCCTAACATCAAACAACACTAACCCCCTAACAACACAAACCACTAACACCCTAACAACAAACAACACTAACACCCTAACAACAAAAACCACTAAACCCCAACAAGAAACAACCCTAAACCCCTAACAACAAACACTAACCCCCTAACAAAAAACAACACAAAACCCCTAACAAGAAACTACCCTAACCCCGTAACAACAAACAACACTAACCCCGTAACAAGAAACAACCCTAACCCCCTAACAACAAAGAACACTAACACCCTAACAACAAACAACCCTAACCCCTGAAAACCAAAAACACTAACCCACTAAGAACAAACAACCCTAACCCACTAACAACAAACAACCCTAAACCCCTAACATCAAACAACACTAACCCCCTAACAACACAAACCACTAACACCCTAACAACAAACAACACTAACACCCTAACAGCAAAAACCACTAAACCCCAACAAGAAACAACCTTAAACCCCTAACAACAAACAACCCTAAACCTCTAACAACAAACAACACTAACACCCTAACAACAAACAACTCTAACCCCCTAACAACAAACAACCCTAAACCCCTAACATCAAACAACACTAACCCCCTAACAACACAAACCACTAACACCCTAACATCAAACAACACTAACACCCTAACAACAAAAACCACTAAACCCCAACAAGAAACAACCTTAAACCCCTAACAACAAACAACCCTAAACCCCTAACATCAAACAACACTAACACCCTAACAACACAAACCACTAACAACCTAACAACAAACAACACTAACCCCCTAACAAAAAAAACCACTAAACCCCAACAAGAAACAACCTTAAACCCCTAACAACAAACAACCCTAAACCCCTAACAACAAACAACACTAACACCCTAACAACAAACACTAACCCCCTAACAACAAACAACCCTAAACCCCTAACATCAAACAACACTAACCCCCTAACAACACAAACCACTAACACCCTAACAACAAACAACACTAACACCCTAACAACAAAAACCACTAAACCCCAACAAGAAACAACCTTAAACCCCTAACAACAAACAACCCTAAACCCCTAACATCAAACAACACTAACACCCTAACAACGAACAACTCTAACCCCCTAACAACAAACAACCCTAAACCCCTAACATCAAACAACACTAACCCCCTAACAACACAAACCACTAACACCCTAACAACAAACAACACTAACACCCTAACAACAAAAACCACTAAACCCCAACAAGAAACAACCCTAAACCCCTAACAACAAACACTAACCCCCTAACAAAAAACAACACTAAACCCCTAACAAGAAACTAACCTAACCCCGTAACAACAAACACCACTAACCCCGTAACAAGAAACAACCCTAACCCCCTAACAACAAAGAACACTAACACCCTAACAACAAACAACCCTAACCCCTGAAAACCAAAAACACTAACCCACTAAGAACAAACAACCCTAACCCACTAACAACAAACAACCCTAAACCCCTAACATCAAACAACACTAACCCCCTAACAACACAAACCACTAACACCCTAACAACAAACAACACTAACACCCTAACAACAAAAAACACTAAACCCCAACAAGAAACAACCTTAAACCCCTAACAACAAACAATCCTAAACCTCTAACAACAAACAACACTAACACCCTAACAACAAACAACTCTAACACCCTAACAACAAACAACCCTAAACCCCTAACATCAAACAACACTAACCCCCTAACAACACAAACCACTAACACCCTAACATCAAACAACACTAACACCCTAACAACAAAAACCACTAAACCCCAACAAGAAACAACCTTAAACCCCTAACAACAAGCAACCCTAAACCCCTAACATCAAACAACACTAACACCCTAACAACACAAACCACTAACACCCTAACAACAACAACACTAACCCCCTAACAACAAAAACCACTAAACCCCAACAAGAAACAACCTTAAACCCCTAACAACAAACAACCCTAAACCCCTAACATCAAACAACACTAACCCCCTAACAACACAAACCACTAACACCCTAACAACAAACAACACTAACACCCTAACAACAAAAACCACTAAACCCCAACAAGAAACAACCTTAAACCCCTAACAACAAACAACCCTAAACCCCTAACATCAAACAACACTAACACCCTAACAACGAACAACTCTAACCCCCTAACAACAAACAACCCTAAACCCCTAACATCAAACAACACTAACCCCCTAACAACACAAACCACTAACACCCTAACAACAAACAACACTAACACCCTAACAACAAAAACCACTAAACCCCAACAAGAAACAACCTTAAACCCCTAACAACAAACAACCCTAAACCCCTAACAACAAACAACACTAACACCCTAACAACAAACAACTCTTACCACCTAACAACAAACAACCCTAAACCCCTAACATCAAACAACACTAACCCCCTAACAACACAAACCACTAACACCCTAACATCAAACAACACTAACACCCTAACAACAAAAACCACTAAACCCCAACAAGAAACAACATTAAACCCCTAACAACAAACAACCCTAAACCCCTAACATCAAACAACACTAACCCCCTAACAACACAAACCACTAACACCCTAACAACAAACAACACTAACACCCTAACAACAAAAACCACTAAACCCCAACAAGAAACAACCTTAAACCCCTAACAACAAACAACCCTAAACCCCTAACAACAAACAACACTAACACCCTAACAACAAACAACTCTTACCACCTAACAACAAACAACCCTAAACCCCTAACATCAAACAACACTAACCCCCTAACAACACAAACCACTAACACCCTAACATCAAACAACACTAACACCCTAACAACAAAAACCACTAAACCCCAACAAGAAACAACCTTAAACCCCTAACAACAAACAACCCTAAACCCCTAACATCAAACAACACTAACACCCTAACAACACAAACCACTAACAACCTAACAACAAACAACACTAACCCCCTAACAACAAAAACCACTAAACCCCAACAAGAAACAACCTTAAACCCCTAACAACAAACAACCCTAAACCCCTAACAACAAACAACACTAACACCCTAACAACAAACACTAACCCCCTAACAACAAACAACCCTAAACCCCTAACATCAAACAACACTAACCCCCTAACAACACAAACCACTAACACCCTAACAACAAACAACACTAACACCCTAACAACAAAAACCACTAAACCCCAACAAGAAACAACCCTAAACCCCTAACAACAAACACTAACCCCCTAACAAAAAACAACACTAAACCCCTAACAAGAAACTAACCTAACCCCGTAACAACAAACACCACTAACCCCGTAACAAGAAACAACCCTAACCCCCTAACAACAAAGAACACTAACACCCTAACAACAAACAACCCTAACCCCTGAAAACCAAAAACACTAACCCACTAAGAACAAACAACCCTAACCCACTAACAACAAACAACCCTAAACCCCTAACATCAAACAACACTAACCCCCTAACAACACAAACCACTAACACCCTAACAACAAACAACACTAACACCCTAACAACAAAAACCACTAAACCCCAACAAGAAACAACCTTAAACCCCTAACAACAAACAACCCTAAACCTCTAACAACAAACAACACTAACACCCTAACAACAAACAACTCTAACCCCCTAACAACAAACAACCCTAGACCCCTAACATCAAACAACACTAACCCCCTAACAACACAAACCACTAACACCCTAACATCAAACAACACTAACACCCTAACAACAAAAACCACTAAACCCCAACAAGAAACAACCTTAAACCCCTAACAACAAACAACCCTAAACCCCTAACATCAAACAACACTAACACCCTAACAACACAAACCACTAACAACCTAACAACAAACAACACTAACCCCCTAACAACAAAAACCACTAAACCCCAACAAGAAACAACCTTAAACCCCTAACAACAAACAACCCTAAACCCCTAACAACAAACAACACTAACACCCTAACAACAAACACTAACCCCCTAACAACAAACAACCCTAAACCCCTAACATCAAACAACACTAACCCCCTAACAACACAAACCACTAACACCCTAACAACAAACAACACTAACACCCTAACAACAAAAACCACTAAACCCCAACAAGAAACAACCTTAAACCCCTAACAACAAACAACCCTAAACCCCTAACAACAAACAACACTAACACCCTAACAACAAACAACTCTTACCACCTAACAACAAACAACCCTAAACCCCTAACATCAAACAACACTAACCCCCTAACAACACAAACCACTAACACCCTAACATCAAACAACACTAACACCCTAACAACAAAAACCACTGAACCCCAACAAGAAACAACCTTAAACCCCTAACAACAAACAACCCTAAACCCCTAACATCAAACAACACTAACACCCTAACAACACAAACCACTAACAACCTAACAACAAACAACACTAACCCCCTAACAACAAAAACCACTAAACCCCAACAAGAAACAACCTTAAACCCCTAACAACAAACAACCCTAAACCCCTAACAACAAACAACACTAACACCCTAACAACAAACACTAACCCCCTAACAACAAACAACCCTAAACCCCTAACATCAAACAACACTAACCCCCTAACAACACAAACCACTAACACCCTAACAACAAACAACACTAACACCCTAACAACAAAAACCACTAAACCCCAACAAGAAACAACCCTAAACCCCTAACAACAAACACTAACCCCCTAACAAAAAACAACACTAAACCCCTAACAAGAAACTAACCTAACCCCGTAACAACAAACACCACTAACCCCGTAACAAGAAACAACCCTAACCCCCTAACAACAAAGAACACTAACACCCTAACAACAAACAACCCTAACCCCTGAAAACCAAAAACACTAACCCACTAAGAACAAACAACCCTAACCCACTAACAACAAACAACCCTAAACCCCTAACATCAAACAACACTAACCCCCTAACAACACAAACCACTAACACCCTAACAACAAACAACACTAACACCCTAACAACAAAAAACACTAAACCCCAACAAGAAACAACCTTAAACCCCTAACAACAAACAACCCTAAACCTCTAACAACAAACAACACTAACACCCTAACAACAAACAACTCTAACACCCTAACAACAAACAACCCTAAACCCCTAACATCAAACAACACTAACCCCCTAACAACACAAACCACTAACACCCTAACATCAAACAACACTAACACCCTAACAACAAAAACCACTAAACCACAACAAGAAACAACCTTAAACCCCTAACAACAAACAACCCTAAACCCCTAACATCAAACAACACTAACCCCCTAACAACACAAACCACTAACACCCTAACATCAAACAACACTAACACCCTAACAACAAAAACCACTAAACCCCAACAAGAAACAACCTTAAACCCCTAACAACAAACAACCCTAAACCCCTAACATCAAACAACACTAACCCCCTAACAACACAAACCACTAACACCCTAACAACAAACAACACTAACACCCTAACAACAAAAACCACTAAACCCCAACAAGAAACAACCTTAAACCCCTAACAACAAACAACCCTAAACCCCTAACAACAAACAACACTAACACCCTAACAACAAACAACTCTTACCACCTAACAACAAACAACCCTAAACCCCTAACATCAAACAACACTAACCCCCTAACAACACAAACCACTAACACCCTAACATCAAACAACACTAACACCCTAACAACAAAAACCACTGAACCCCAACAAGAAACAACCTTAAACCCCTAACAACAAACAACCCTAAACCCCTAACATCAAACAACACTAACACCCTAACAACACAAACCACTAACAACCTAACAACAAACAACACTAACCCCCTAACAACAAAAACCACTAAACCCCAACAAGAAACAACCTTAAACCCCTAACAACAAACAACCCTAAACCCCTAACAACAAACAACACTAACACCCTAACAACAAACACTAACCCCCTAACAACAAACAACCCTAAACCCCTAACATCAAACAACACTAACCCCCTAACAACACAAACCACTAACACCCTAACAACAAACAACACTAACACCCTAACAACAAAAACCACTAAACCCCAACAAGAAACAACCCTAAACCCCTAACAACAAACACTAACCCCCTAACAAAAAACAACACTAAACCCCTAACAAGAAACTAACCTAACCCCGTAACAACAAACACCACTAACCCCGTAACAAGAAACAACCCTAACCCCCTAACAACAAAGAACACTAACACCCTAACAACAAACAACCCTAACCCCTGAAAACCAAAAACACTAACCCACTAAGAACAAACAACCCTAACCCACTAACAACAAACAACCCTAAACCCCTAACATCAAACAACACTAACCCCCTAACAACACAAACCACTAACACCCTAACAACAAACAACACTAACACCCTAACAACAAAAAACACTAAACCCCAACAAGAAACAACCTTAAAACCCTAACAACAAACAACCCTAAACCTCTAACAACAAACAACACTAACACCCTAACAACAAACAACTCTAACACCCTAACAACAAACAACCCTAAACCCCTAACATCAAACAACACTAACCCCCTAACAACACAAACCACTAACACCCTAACATCAAACAACACTAACACCCTAACAACAAAAACCACTAAACCCCAACAAGAAACAACCTTAAACCCCTAACAACAAACAACCCTAAACCCCTAACATCAAACAACACTAACCCCCTAACAACACAAACCACTAACACCCTAACATCAAACAACACTAACACCCTAACAACAAAAACCACTAAACCCCAACAAGAAACAACCTTAAACCCCTAACAACAAACAACCCTAAACCCCTAACAACAAACAACACTAACACCCTAACAACAAACACTAACCCCCTAACAACAAACAACCCTAAACCCCTAACATCAAACAACACTAACCCCCTAACAACACAAACCACTAACACCCTAACAACAAACAACACTAACACCCTAACAACAAAAACCACTAAACCCCAACAAGAAACAACCTTAAACCCCTAACAACAAACAACCCTAAACCCTTAACAACAAACAACACTAACACCCTAACAACAAACAACTCTTACCACCTAACAACAAACAACCCTAAACCCCTAACATCAAAGAACACTAAACCCCTAACAACACAAACCACTAACACCCTAACATCAAACAACACTAACACCCTAACAACAAAAACCACTGAACCCCAACAAGAAACAACCTTCAACCCCTAACAACAAACAACCCTAAACCCCTAACATCAAACAACACTAACACCCTAACAACACAAACCACTAACAACCTAACAACAAACAACACTAACCCCCTAACAACAAAAACCACTAAACCCCAACAAGAAACAACCTTAAACCCCTAACAACAAACAACCCTAAACCCCTAACAACAAACAACACTAACACCCTAACAACAAACACTAACCCCCTAACAACAAACAACCCTAAACCCCTAACATCAAACAACACTAACCCCCTAACAACACAAACCACTAACACCCTAACAACAAACAACACTAACACCCTAACAACAAAAACCACTAAACCCCAACAAGAAACAACCCTAAACCCCTAACAACAAACACTAACCCCCTAACAAAAAACAACACTAAACCCCTAACAAGAAACTAACCTAACCCCGTAACAACAAACACCACTAACCCCGTAACAAGAAACAACCCTAACCCCCTAACAACAAAGAACACTAACACCCTAACAACAAACAACCCTAACCCCTGAAAACCAAAAACACTAACCCACTAAGAACAAACAACCCTAACCCACTAACAACAAACAACCCTAAACCCCTAACATCAAACAACACTAACCCCCTAACAACACAAACCACTAACACCCTAACAACAAACAACACTAACACCCTAACAACAAAAAACACTAAACCCCAACAAGAAACAACCTTAAACCCCTAACAACAAACAACCCTAAACCTCTAACAACAAACAACACTAACACCCTAACAACAAACAACTCTAACACCCTAACAACAAACAACCCTAAACCCATAACATCAAACAACACTAACCCCCTAACAACACAAACCACTAACACCCTAACATCAAACAACACTAACACCCTAACAACAAAAACCACTAAACCCCAACAAGAAACAACCTTAAACCCCTAACAACAAACAACCCTAAACCCCTAACATCAAACAACACTAACCCCCTAACAACACAAACCACTAACACCCTAACAACAAACAACACTAACACCCTAACAACAAAAACCACTAAACCCCAACAAGAAACAACCTTAAACTCCTAACAACAAACAACCCTAAACCCCTAACAACAAACAACACTAACACCCTAACAACAAACACTAACCCCCTAACAACAAACAACCCTAAACCCCTAACATCAAACAACACTAACCCCCTAACAACACAAACCACTAACACCCTAACAACAAACAACACTAACACCCTAACAACAAAAACCACTAAACCCCAACAAGAAACAACCTT
This sequence comes from Elephas maximus indicus, assembly GCF_024166365.1. Lineage (NCBI taxonomy): Eukaryota > Metazoa > Chordata > Mammalia > Proboscidea > Elephantidae > Elephas > Elephas maximus. The sequence goes on from NC_064835.1 coordinate 175,325, forward strand.
AAACCCCTAACAACAAACAACCCTAAACCCCTAACAACAAACAACACTAACACCCTAACAACAAACAACTCTTACCACCTAACAACAAACAACCCTAAACCCCTAACATCAAACAACACTAACCCCCTAACAACACAAACCACTAACACCCTAACATCAAACAACACTAACACCCTAACAACAAAAACCACTAAACCCCAACAAGAAACAACCTTAAACCCCTAACAACAAACAACCCTAAACCCCTAACATCAAACAACACTAACACCCTAACAACACAAACCACTAACAACCTAACAACAAACAACACTAACCCCCTAACAACAAAAACCACTAAACCCCAACAAGAAACAACCTTAAACCCCTAACAACAAACAACCCTAAACCCCTAACAACAAACAACACTAACACCCTAACAACAAACACTAACCCCCTAACAACAAACAACCCTAAACCCCTAACATCAAACAACACTAACCCCCTAACAACACAAACCACTAACACCCTAACAACAAACAACACTAACACCCTAACAACAAAAACCACTAAACCCCAACAAGAAACAACCCTAAACCCCTAACAACAAACACTAACCCCCTAACAAAAAACAACACTAAACCCCTAACAAGAAACTACCCTAACCCCGTAACAACAAACACCACTAACCCCGTAACAAGAAACAACCCTAACCCCCTAACAACAAAGAACACTAACACCCTAACAACAAACAACCCTAACCCCTGAAAACCAAAAACACTAACCCACTAAGAACAAACAACCCTAACCCACTAACAACAAACAACCCTAAACCCCTAACATCAAACAACACTAACCCCCTAACAACACAAACCACTAACACCCTAACAACAAACAACACTAACACCCTAACAACAAAAAACACTAAACCCCAACAAGAAACAACCTTAAACCCCTAACAACAAACAACCCTAAACCTCTAACAACAAACAACACTAACACCCTAACAACAAACAACTCTAACACCCTAACAACAAACAACCCTAAACCCCTAACATCAAACAACACTAACCCCCTAACAACACAAACCACTAACACCCTAACATCAAACAACACTAACACCCTAACAACAAAAACCACTAAACCCCAACAAGAAACAACCTTAAACCCCTAACAACAAACAACCCTAAACCCCTAACATCAAACAACACTAACACCCTAACAACACAAACCACTAACACCCTAACAACAAACAACACTAACCCCCTAACAACAAAAACCACTAAACCCCAAGAAGAAACAACCTTAAACCCCTAACAACAAACAACCCTAAACCCCTAACAACAAACAACACTAACACCCTAACAACAAACACTAACCCCCTAACAACAAACAACCCTAAACCCCTAACATCAAACAACACTAACCCCCTAACAACACAAACCACTAACACCCTAACAACAAACAACACTAACACCCTAACAACAAAAACCACTAAACCCCAACAAGAAACAACCTTAAACCCCTAACAACAAACAACCCTAAACCCCTAACAACAAACAACACTAACACCCTGACAACAAACAACTCTAACCCCCTAGCAACAAACAACCCTAAACCCCTAACATCAAACAACACTAACCCCCTAACAACACAAACCACTAACACCCTAACAACAAACAACACTAACACCCTAACAACAAAAACCACTAAACCCCAACAAGAAACAACCTTAAACCCCTAACAACAAACAACCCTAAACCCCTAACATCAAACAACACTAACACCCTAACAACACAAACCACTAACACCCTAACAACAAACAACCCTAACCCCCTAACAACAAACACTAACCCCCAAACAACAAACAACCCTAACCCCTGAAAACCAAAAACACTAACCCACTAACAACAAACAACCCTAACCCACTAACAACAAACAACCCTAAACCCCTAACATCAAACAACACTAACCCCCTAACAACACAAACCACTAACACCCTAACAACAAACAACACTAACACCCTAACAACAAAAACCACTAAACCCCAACAAGAAACAACCCTAAACCCCTAACAACAAACACTAACCCCCTAACAAAAAACAACACAAAACCCCTAACAAGAAACTACCCTAACCCCGTAACAACAAACAACACTAACCCCGTAACAAGAAACAACCCTAACCCCCTAACAACAAAGAACACTAACACCCTAACAACAAACAACCCTAACCCCTGAAAACCAAAAACACTAACCCACTAAGAACAAACAACCCTAACCCACTAACAACAAACAACCCTAAACCCCTAACATCAAACAACACTAACCCCCTAACAACACAAACCACTAACACCCTAACAACAAACAACACTAACACCATAACAGCAAAAACCACTAAACCCCAACAAGAAACAACCTTAAACCCCTAACAACAAACAACCCTAAACCTCTAACAACAAACAACACTAACACCCTAACAACAAACAACTCTAACCCCCTAACAACAAACAACCCTAAACCCCTAACATCAAACAACACTAACCCCCTAACAACACAAACCACTAACACCCTAACATCAAACAACACTAACACCCTAACAACAAAAACCACTAAACCCCAACAAGAAACAACCTTAAACCCCTAACAACAAACAACCCTAAACCCCTAACATCAAACAACACTAACACCCTAACAACACAAACCACTAACAACCTAACAACAAACAACACTAACCCCCTAACAACAAAAACCACTAAACCCCAACAAGAAACAACCTTAAACCCCTAACAACAAACAACCCTAAACCCCTAACAACAAACAACACTAACACCCTAACAACAAACACTAACCCCCTAACAACAAACAACCCTAAACCCCTAACATCAAACAACACTAACCCCCTAACAACCCAAACCACTAACACCCTAACAACAAACAACACTAACACCCTAACAACAAAAACCACTAAACCCCAACAAGAAACAACCTTAAACCCCTAACAACAAACAACCCTAAACCCCTAACAACAAACAACACTAACACCCTAACAACAAACAACTCTTACCACCTAACAACAAACAACCCTAAACCCCTAACATCAAACAACACTAACCCCCTAACAACACAAACCACTAACACCCTAACATCAAACAACACTAACACCCTAACAACAAAAACCACTGAACCCCAACAAGAAACAACCTTAAACCCCTAACAACAAACAACCCTAAACCCCTAACATCAAACAACACTAACACCCTAACAACACAAACCACGAACAACCTAACAACAAACAACACTAACCCCCTAACAACAAAAACCACTAAACCCCAACAAGAAACAACCTTAAACCCCTAACAACAAACAACCCTAAACCCCTAACAACAAACAACACTAACACCCTAACAACAAACACTAACCCCCTAACAACAAACAACCCTAAACCCCTAACATCAAACAACACTAACCCCCTAACAACACAAACCACTAACACCCTAACAACAAACAACACTAACACCCTAACAACAAAAACCACTAAACCCCAACAAGAAACAACCCTAAACCCCTAACAACAAACACTAACCCCCTAACAAAAAACAACACTAAACCCCTAACAAGAAACTAACCTAACCCCGTAACAACAAACACCACTAACCCCGTAACAAGAAACAACCCTAACCCCCTAACAACAAAGAACACTAACACCCTAACAACAAACAACCCTAACCCCTGAAAACCAAAAACACTAACCCACTAAGAACAAACAACCCTAACCCACTAACAACAAACAACCCTAAACCCCTAACATCAAACAACACTAACCCCCTAACAACACAAACCACTAACACCCTAACAACAAACAACACTAACACCCTAACAACAAAAAACACTAAACCCCAACAAGAAACAACCTTAAACCCCTAACAACAAACAACCCTAAACCTCTAACAACAAACAACACTAACACCCTAACAACAAACAACTCTAACACCCTAACAACAAACAACCCTAAACCCCTAACATCAAACAACACTAACCCCCTAACAACACAAACCACTAACACCCTAACATCAAACAACACTAACACCCTATCAACAAAAACCACTAAACCCCAACAAGAAACAACCTTAAACCCCTAACAACAAACAACCCTAAACCCCTAACATCAAACAACACTAACCCCCTAACAACACAAACCACTAACACCCTAACATCAAACAACACTAACACCCTAAAAACAAAAACCACTAAACCCCAACAAGAAACAACCTTAAACCCCTAACAACAAACAACCCTAAACCCCTAACATCAAACAACACTAACCCCCTAACAACACAAACCACTAACACCCTAACAACAAACAACACTAAAACCCTAACAACAAAAACCACTAAACCCCAACAAGAAACAACCTTAAACCCCTAACAACAAACAACCCTAAACCCCTAACAACAAACAACACTAACACCCTAACAACAAACAACTCTTACCACCTAACAACAAACAACCCTAAACCCCTAACATCAAACAACACTAACCCCCTAACAACACAAACCCCTAACACCCTAACATCAAACAACACTAACACCCTAACAACAAAAACCACTGAACCCCAACAAGAAACAACCTTAAACCCCTAACAACAAACAACCCTAAACCCCTAACATCAAACAACACTAACACCCTAACAACACAAACCACTAACAACCTAACAACAAACAACACTAACCCCCTAACAACAAAAACCACTAAACCCCAACAAGAAACAACCTTAAACCCCTAACAACAAACAACCCTAAACCCCTAACAACAAACAACACTAACACCCTAACAACAAACACTAACCCCCTAACAACAAACAACCCTAAACCCCTAACATCAAACAACACTAACCCCCTAACAACACAAACCACTAACACCCTAACAACAAACAACACTAACACCCTAACAACAAAAACCACTAAACCCCAACAAGAAACAACCCTAAACCCCTAACAACAAACACTAACCCCCTAACAAAAAACAACACTAAACCCCTAACAAGAAACTAACCTAACCCCGTAACAACAAACACCACTAACCCCGTAACAAGAAACAACCCTAACCCCCTAACAACAAAGAACACTAACACCCTAACAACAAACAACCCTAACCCCTGAAAACCAAAAACACTAACCCACTAAGAACAAACAACCCTAACCCACTAACAACAAACAACCCTAAACCCCTAACATCAAACAACACTAACCCCCTAACAACACAAACCACTAACACCCTAACAACAAACAACACTAACACCCTAACAACAAAAAACACTAAACCCCAACAAGAAACAACCTTAAACCCCTAACAACAAACAACCCTAAACCTCTAACAACAAACAACACTAACACCCTAACAACAAACAACTCTAACACCCTAACAACAAACAACCCTAAACCCCTAACATCAAACAACACTAACCCCCTAACAACACAAACCACTAACACCCTAACATCAAACAACACTAACACCCTAACAACAAAAACCACTAAACCCCAACAAGAAACAACCTTAAACCCCTAACAACAAACAACCCTAAACCCCTAACATCAAACAACACTAACCCCCTAACAACACAAACCACTAACACCCTAACATCAAACAACACTAACACCCTAACAACAAAAACCACTAAACCCCAACAAGAAACAACCTTAAACCCCTAACAACAAGCAACCCTAAACCCCTAACAACAAACAACACTAACACCCTAACAACAAACACTAACCCCCTAACAACAAACAACCCTAAACCCCTAACATCAAACAACACTAACCCCCTAACAACACAAACCACTAACACCCTAACAACAAACAACACTAACACCCTAACAACAAAAACCACTGAACCCCAACAAGAAACAACCTTAAACCCCTAACAACAAACAACCCTAAACCCTTAACAACAAACAACACTACCACCCTAACAACAAACAACTCTTACCACCTAACAACAAACAACCCTAAACCCCTAACATCAAACAACACTAACCCCCTAACAACACAAACCACTAACACCCTAACATCAAACAACACTAACACCCTAACAACAAAAACCACTGAACCCCAACAAGAAACAACCTTAAACCCCTAACAACAAACAACCCTAAACCCCTAACATCAAACAACACTAACACCCTAACAACACAAACCACTAACAACCTAACAACAAACAACACTAACCCCCTAACAACAAAAACCACTAAACCCCAACAAGAAACAACCTTAAACCCCTAACAACAAACAACCCTAAACCCCTAACAACAAACAACACTAACACCCTAACAACAAACACTAACCCCCTAACAACAAACAACCCTAAACCCCTAACATCAAACAACACTAACCCCCTAACAACACAAACCACTAACACCCTAACAACAAACAACACTAACACCCTAACAACAAAAACCACTAAACCCCAACAAGAAACAACCCTAAACCCCTAACAACAAACACTAACCCCCTAACAAAAAACAACACTAAACCCCTAACAAGAAACTAACCTAACGCCGTAACAACAAACACCACTAACCCCGTAACAAGAAACAACCCTAACCCCCTAACAACAAAGAACACTAACCCCCAAACAACAAACAACCCTAACCCCTGAAAACCAAAAACACTAACCCACTAAGAACAAACAACCCTAACCCACTAACAACAAACAACCCTAAACCCCTAACATCAAACAACACTAACCCCCTAACAACACAAACCACTAACACCCTAACAACAAACAACACTAACACCCTAACAACAAAAAACACTAAACCCCAACAAGAAACAACCTTAAACCCCTAACAACAAACAACCCTAAACCTCTAACAACAAACAACACTAACACCCTAACAACAAACAACTCTAACACCCTAACAACAAACAACCCTAAACCCCTAACATCAAACAACACTAACCCCCTAACAACACAAACCACTAACACCCTAACATCAAACAACACTAACACCCTAACAACAAAAACCACTAAACCCCAACAAGAAACAACCTTAAACCCCTAACAACAAACAACCCTAAACCCCTAACATCAAACAACACTAACCCCCTAACAACACAAACCACTAACACCCTAACATCAAACAACACTAACACCCTAACAACAAAAACCACTAAACCCCAACAAGAAACAACCTTAAACCCCTAACAACAAACAACCCTAAACCCCTAACATCAAACAACACTAACCCCCTAACAACACAAACCACTAACACCCTAACAACAAACAACACTAACACCCTAACAACAAAAACCACTAAACCCCAACAAGAAACAACCTTAAACCCCTAACAACAAACAACCCTAAACCCCTAACAACAAACAACACTAACACCCTAACAACAAACAACTCTTACCACCTAACAACAAACAACCCTAAACCCCTAACATCAAACAACACTAACCCCCTAACAACACAAACCACTAACACCCTAACATCAAACAACACTAACACCCTAACAACAAAAACCACTGAACCCCAACAAGAAACAACCTTAAACCCCTAACAACAAACAACCCTAAACCCCTAACATCAAACAACACTAACACCCTAACAACACAAACCACTAACAACCTAACAACAAACAACACTAACCCCCTAACAACAAAAACCACTAAACCCCAACAAGAAACAACCTTAAACCCCTAACAACAAACAACCCTAAACCCCTAACAACAAACAACACTAACACCCTAACAACAAACACTAACCCCCTAACAACAAACAACCCTAAACCCCTAACATCAAACAACACTAACCCCCTAACAACACAAACCACTAACACCCTAACAACAAACAACACTAACACCCTAACAACAAAAACCACTAAACCCCAACAAGAAACAACCCTAAACCCCTAACAACAAACACTAACCCCCTAACAAAAAACAACACTAAACCCCTAACAAGAAACTAACCTAACCCCGTAACAACAAACACCACTAACCCCGTAACAAGAAACAACCCTAACCCCCTAACAACAAAGAACACTAACACCCTAACAACAAACAACCCTAACCCCTGAAAACCAAAAACACTAACCCACTAAGAACAAACAACCCTAACCCACTAACAACAAACAACCCTAAACCCCTAACATCAAACAACACTAACCCCGTAACAACACAAACCACTAACACCCTAACAACAAACAACACTAACACCCTAACAACAAAAAACACTAAACCCCAACAAGAAACAACCTTAAACCCCTAACAACAAACAACCCTAAACCTCTAACAACAAACAACACTAACACCCTAACAACAAACAACTCTAACACCCTAACAACAAACAACCCTAAACCCCTAACATCAAACAACACTAACCCCCTAACAACACAAACCACTAACACCCTAACATCAAACAACACTAACACCCTAACAACAAAAACCACTAAACCCCAACAAGAAACAACCTTAAACCCCTAACAACAAACAACCCTAAACCCCTAACATCAAACAACACTAACACCCTAACAACACAAACCACTAACACCCTAACAACAAACAACACTAACCCCCTAACAACAAAAACCACTAAACCCCAACAAGAAACAACCTTAAACCCCTAACAACAAACAACCCTAAACCCCTAACAACAAACAACACTAACACCCTAACAACAAACACAAACCCCCTAACAACAAACAACCCTAAACCCCTAACATCAAACAACACTAACCCCCTAACAACACAAACCACTAACACCCTAACAACAAACAACACTAACACCCTAACAACAAAAACCACTAAACCCCAACAAGAAACAACCTTAAACCCCTAACAACAAACAACCCTAAACCCCTAACAACAAACAACACTAACACCCTAACAACAAACAACTCTTACCACCTAACAACAAACAACCCTAAACCCCTAACATCAAACAACACTAACCCCCTAACAACACAAACCACTAACACCCTAACAACAAACAACACTAACACCCTAACAACAAAAACCACTAAACCCCAACAAGAAACAACCCTAAACCCCTAACAACAAACACTAACCCCCTAACAAAAAACAACACAAAACCCCTAACAAGAAACTACCCTAACCCCGTAACAACAAACAACACTAACCCCGTAACAAGAAACAACCCTAACCCCCTAACAACAAAGAACACTAACACCCTAACAACAAACAACCCTAACCCCTGAAAACCAAAAACACTAACCCACTAAGAACAAACAACCCTAATCCACTAACAACAAACAACCCTAAACCCCTAACATCAAACAACACTAACCCCCTAACAACACAAACCACTAACACCCTAACAACAAACAACACTAACACCCTAACAGCAAAAACCACTAAACCCCAACAAGAAACAACCTTAAACCCCTAACAACAAACAACCCTAAACCTCTAACAACAAACAACACTAACACCCTAACAACAAACAACTCTAACCCCCTAACAACAAACAACCCTAAACCCCTAACATCAAACAACACTAACCCCCTAACAACACAAACCACTAACACCCTAACATCAAACAACACTAACACCCTAACAACAAAAACCACTAAACCCCAACAAGAAACAACCTTAAACCCCTAACAACAAACAACCCTAAACCCCTAACATCAAACAACACTAACACCCTAACAACACAAACCACTAACAACCTAACAACAAACAACACTAACCCCCTAACAACAAAAACCACTAAACCCCAACAAGAAACAACCTTAAACCCCTAACAACAAACAACCCTAAACCCCTAACAACAAACAACACTAACACCCTAACAACAAACACTAACCCCCTAACAACAAACAACCCTAAACCCCTAACATCAAACAACACTAACCCCCTAACAACACAAACCACTAACACCCTAACAACAAACAACACTAACACCCTAACAACAAAAACCACTAAACCCCAACAAGAAACAACCTTAAACCCCTAACAACAAACAACCCTAAACCCCTAACATCAAACAACACTAACACCCTAACAACGAACAACTCTAACCCCCTAACAACAAACAACCCTAAACCCCTAACATCAAACAACACTAACCCCCTAACAACACAAACCACTAACACCCTAACAACAAACAACACTAACACCCTAACAACAAAAACCACTAAACCCCAACAAGAAACAACCTTAAACCCCTAACAACAAACAACCCTAAACCCCTAACAACAAACAACACTAACACCCTAACAACAAACAACTCTTACCACCTAACAACAAACAACCCTAAACCCCTAACATCAAACAACACTAACCCCCTAACAACACAAACCACTAACACCCTAACATCAAACAACACTAACACCCTAACAACAAAAACCACCAAACCCCAACAAGAAACAACCTTAAACCCCTAACAACAAACAACCCTAAACCCCTAACATCAAACAACACTAACCCCCTAACAACACAAACCACTAACACCCTAACAACAAACAACACTAACACCCTAACAGCAAAAACCACTAAACCCCAACAAGAAACAACCTTAAACCCCTAACAACAAACAACCCTAAACCTCTAACAACAAACAACACTAACACCCTAACAACAAACAACTCTAACCCCCTAACAACAAACAACCCTAAACCCCTAACATCAAACAACACTAACCCCCTAACAACACAAACCACTAACACCCTAACATCAAACAACACTAACACCCTAACAACAAAAACCACTAAACCCCAACAAGAAACAACCTTAAACCCCTAACAACAAACAACCCTAAACCCCTAACATCAAACAACACTAACACCCTAACAACACAAACCACTAACAACCTAACAACAAACAACACTAACCCCCTAACAACAAAAACCACTAAACCCCAACAAGAAACAACCTTAAACCCCTAACAACAAACAACCCTAAACCCCTAACAACAAACAACACTAACACCCTAACAACAAACACTAACCCCCTAACAACAAACAACCCTAAACCCCTAACATCAAACAACACTAACCCCCTAACAACACAAACCACTAACACCCTAACAACAAACAACACTAACACCCTAACAACAAAAAACACTAAACCCCAACAAGAAACAACCTTAAACCCCTAACAACAAACAACCCTAAACCTCTAACAACAAACAACACTAACACCCTAACAACAAACAACTCTAACACCCTAACAACAAACAACCCTAAACCCCTAACATCAAACAACACTAACCCCCTAACAACACAAACCACTAACACCCTAACATCAAACAACACTAACACCCTAACAACAAAAACCACTAAACCCCAACAAGAAACAACCTTAAACCCCTAACAACAAACAACCCTAAACCCCTAACATCAAACAACACTAACACCCTAACAACACAAACCACTAACACCCTAACAACAAACAACACTAACCCCCTAACAACAAAAACCACTAAACCCCAACAAGAAACAACCTTAAACCCCTAACAACAAACAACCCTAAACCCCTAACAACAAACAACACTAACACCCTAACAACAAACACAAACCCCCTAACAACAAACAACCCTAAACCCCTAACATCAAACAACACTAACCCCCTAACAACACAAACCACTAACACCCTAACAACAAACAACACTAACACCCTAACAACAAAAACCACTAAACCCCAACAAGAAACAACCTTAAACCCCTAACAACAAACAACCCTAAACCCCTAACAACAAACAACACTAACACCCTAACAACAAACAACTCTTACCACCTAACAACAAACAACCCTAAACCCCTAACATCAAACAACACTAACCCCCTAACAACACAAACCACTAACACCCTAACAACAAACAACACTAACACCCTAACAACAAAAACCACTAAACCCCAACAAGAAACAACCCTAAACCCCTAACAACAAACACTAACCCCCTAACAAAAAACAACACAAAACCCCTAACAAGAAACTACCCTAACCCCGTAACAACAAACAACACTAACCCCGTAACAAGAAACAACCCTAACCCCCTAACAACAAAGAACACTAACACCCTAACAACAAACAACCCTAACCCCTGAAAACCAAAAACACTAACCCACTAAGAACAAACAACCCTAATCCACTAACAACAAACAACCCTAAACCCCTAACATCAAACAACACTAACCCCCTAACAACACAAACCACTAACACCCTAACAACAAACAACACTAACACCCTAACAGCAAAAACCACTAAACCCCAACAAGAAACAACCTTAAACCCCTAACAACAAACAACCCTAAACCTCTAACAACAAACAACACTAACACCCTAACAACAAACAACTCTAACCCCCTAACAACAAACAACCCTAAACCCCTAACATCAAACAACACTAACCCCCTAACAACACAAACCACTAACACCCTAACATCAAACAACACTAACACCCTAACAACAAAAACCACTAAACCCCAACAAGAAACAACCTTAAACCCCTAACAACAAACAACCCTAAACCCCTAACATCAAACAACACTAACACCCTAACAACACAAACCACTAACAACCTAACAACAAACAACACTAACCCCCTAACAACAAAAACCACTAAACCCCAACAAGAAACAACCTTAAACCCCTAACAACAAACAACCCTAAACCCCTAACAACAAACAACACTAACACCCTAACAACAAACACTAACCCCCTAACAACAAACAACCCTAAACCCCTAACATCAAACAACACTAACCCCCTAACAACACAAACCACTAACACCCTAACAACAAACAACACTAACACCCTAACAACAAAAACCACTAAACCCCAACAAGAAACAACCTTAAACCCCTAACAACAAACAACCCTAAACCCCTAACATCAAACAACACTAACACCCTAACAACGAACAACTCTAACCCCCTAACAACAAACAACCCTAAACCCCTAACATCAAACAACACTAACCCCCTAACAACACAAACCACTAACACCCTAACAACAAACAACACTAACACCCTAACAACAAAAACCACTAAACCCCAACAAGAAACAACCTTAAACCCCTAACAACAAACAACCCTAAACCCCTAACAACAAACAACACTAACACCCTAACAACAAACAACTCTTACCACCTAACAACAAACAACCCTAAACCCCTAACATCAAACAACACTAACCCCCTAACAACACAAACCACTAACACCCTAACATCAAACAACACTAACACCCTAACAACAAAAACCACTAAACCCCAACAAGAAACAACCTTAAACCCCTAACAACAAACAACCCTAAACCCCTAACATCAAACAACACTAACCCCCTAACAACACAAACCACTAACACCCTAACAACAAACAACACTAACACCCTAACAGCAAAAACCACTAAACCCCAACAAGAAACAACCTTAAACCCCTAACAACAAACAACCCTAAACCTCTAACAACAAACAACACTAACACCCTAACAACAAACAACTCTAACCCCCTAACAACAAACAACCCTAAACCCCTAACATCAAACAACACTAACCCCCTAACAACACAAACCACTAACACCCTAACATCAAACAACACTAACACCCTAACAACAAAAACCACTAAACCCCAACAAGAAACAACCTTAAACCCCTAACAACAAACAACCCTAAACCCCTAACATCAAACAACACTAACACCCTAACAACACAAACCACTAACAACCTAACAACAAACAACACTAACCCCCTAACAACAAAAACCACTAAACCCCAACAAGAAACAACCTTAAACCCCTAACAACAAACAACCCTAAACCCCTAACAACAAACAACACTAACACCCTAACAACAAACACTAACCCCCTAACAACAAACAACCCTAAACCCCTAACATCAAACAACACTAACCCCCTAACAACACAAACCACTAACACCCTAACAACAAACAACACTAACACCCTAACAACAAAAACCACTAAACCCCAACAAGAAACAACCTTAAACCCCTAACAACAAACAACCCTAAACCCCTAACATCAAACAACACTAACACCCTAACAACGAACAACTCTAACCCCCTAACAACAAACAACCCTAAACCCCTAACATCAAACAACACTAACCCCCTAACAACACAAACCACTAACACCCTAACAACAAACAACACTAACACCCTAACAACAAAAACCACTAAACCCCAACAAGAAACAACCTTAAACCCCTAACAACAAACAACCCTAAACCCCTAACAACAAACAACACTAACACCCTAACAACAAACAACTCTTACCACCTAACAACAAACAACCCTAAACCCCTAACATCAAACAACACTAACCCCCTAACAACACAAACCACTAACACCCTAACATCAAACAACACTAACACCCTAACAACAAAAACCACTAAACCCCAACAAGAAACAACCTTAAACCCCTAACAACAAACAACCCTAAACCCCTAACATCAAACAACACTAACCCCCTAACAACACAAACCACTAACACCCTAACAACAAACAACACTAACACCCTAACAACAAAAACCACTAAACCCCAACAAGAAACAACCTTAAACCCCTAACAACAAACAACCCTAAACCCCTAACAACAAACAACACTAACACCCTAACAACAAACAACTCTTACCACCTAACAACAAACAACCCTAAACCCCTAACATCAAACAACACTAACCCCCTAACAACACAAACCACTAACACCCTAACATCAAACAACACTAACACCCTAACAACAAAAACCACTAAACCCCAACAAGAAACAACCTTAAACCCCTAACAACAAACAACCCTAAACCCCTAACATCAAACAACACTAACACCCTAACAACACAAACCACTAACAACCTAACAACAAACAACACTAACCCCCTAACAACAAAAACCACTAAACCCCAACAAGAAACAACCTTAAACCCCTAACAACAAACAACCCTAAACCCCTAACAACAAACAACACTAACACCCTAACAACAAACACTAACCCCCTAACAACAAACAACCCTAAACCCCTAACATCAAACAACACTAACCCCCTAACAACACAAACCACTAACACCCTAACAACAAACAACACTAACACCCTAACAACAAAAACCACTAAACCCCAACAAGAAACAACCCTAAACCCCTAACAACAAACACTAACCCCCTAACAAAAAACAACACTAAACCCCTAACAAGAAACTAACCTAACCCCGTAACAACAAACACCACTAACCCCGTAACAAGAAACAACCCTAACCCCCTAACAACAAAGAACACTAACACCCTAACAACAAACAACCCTAACCCCTGAAAACCAAAAACACTAACCCACTAAGAACAAACAACCCTAACCCACTAACAACAAACAACCCTAAACCCCTAACATCAAACAACACTAACCCCCTAACAACACAAACCACTAACACCCTAACAACAAACAACACTAACACCCTAACAACAAAAACCACTAAACCCCAACAAGAAACAACCTTAAACCCCTAACAACAAACAACCCTAAACCTCTAACAACAAACAACACTAACACCCTAACAACAAACAACTCTAACCCCCTAACAACAAACAACCCTAAACCCCTAACATCAAACAACACTAACCCCCTAACAACACAAACCACTAACACCCTAACATCAAACAACACTAACACCCTAACAACAAAAACCACTAAACCCCAACAAGAAACAACCTTAAACCCCTAACAACAAACAACCCTAAACCCCTAACAACAAACAACACTAACACCCTAACAACAAACACTAACCCCCTAACAACAAACAACCCTAAACCCCTAACATCAAACAACACTAACCACCTAACAACACAAACCACTAACACCCTAACAACAAACAACACTAACACCCTAACAACAAAAACCACTAAACCCCAACAAGAAACAACCTTAAACCCCTAACAACAAACAACCCTAAACCCTTAACAACAAACAACACTAACACCCTAACAACAAACAACTCTTACCACCTAACAACAAACAACCCTAAACCCCTAACATCAAACAACACTAACCCCCTAACAACACAAACCACTAACACCCTAACATCAAACAACACTAACACCCTAACAACAAAAACCACTGAACCCCAACAAGAAACAACCTTAAACCCCTAACAACAAACAACCCTAAACCCCTAACATCAAACAACACTAACACCCTAACAACACAAACCACTAACAACCTAACAACAAACAACACTAACCCCCTAACAACAAAAACCACTAAACCCCAACAAGAAACAACCTTAAACCCCTAACAACAAACAACCCTAAACCCCTAACAACAAACAACACTAACACCCTAACAAGAAACACTAACCCCCTAACAACAAACAACCCTAAACCCCTAACATCAAACAACACTAACCCGCTAACAACACAAACCACTAACACCCTAACAACAAACAACACTAACACCCTAACAACAAAAACCACTAAACCCCAACAAGAAACAACCCTAAACCCCTAACAACAAACACTAACCCCCTAACAAAAAACAACACTAAACCCCTAACAAGAAACTAACCTAACCCCGTAACAACAAACACCACTAACCCCGTAACAAGAAACAACCCTAACCCCCTAACAACAAAGAACACTAACACCCTAACAACAAACAACCCTAACCCCTGAAAACCAAAAACACTAACCCACTAAGAACAAACAACCCTAACCCACTAACAACAAAAAACCCTAAACCCCTAACATCAAACAACACTAACCCCCTAACAACACAAACCACTAACACCCTAACAACAAACAACACTAACACCCTAACAACAAAAAACACTAAACCCCAACAAGAAACAACCTTAAACCCCTAACAACAAACAACCCTAAACCTCTAACAACAAACAACACTAACACCCTAACAACAAACAACTCTAACACCCTAACAACAAACAACCCTAAACCCCTAACATCAAACAACACTAACCCCCTAACAACACAAACCACTAACACCCTAACATCAAACAACACTAACACCCTAACAACAAAAACCACTAAACCCCAACAAGAAACAACCTTAAACCCCTAACAACAAACAACCCTAAATCCCTAACATCAAACAACACTAACCCCCTAACAACACAAACCACTAACACCCTAACATCAAACAACACTAACACCCTAACAACAAAAACCACTAAACCCCAACAAGAAACAACCTTAAACCCCTAACAACAAACAACCCTAAACCCCTAACATCAAACAACACTAACCCCCTAACAACACAAACCACTAACACCCTAACAACAAACAACACTAACACCCTAACAACAAAAACCACTAAACCCCAACAAGAAACAACCTTAAACCCCTAACAACAAACAACCCTAAACCCCTAACAACAAACAACACTAACACCCTAACAACAAACACTAACCCCCTAACAACAAACAACCCTAAACCCCTAACATCAAACAACACTAACCCCCTAACAACACAAACCACTGACACCCTAACAACAAACAACACTAACACCCTAACAACAAAAACCACTAAACCCCAACAAGAAACAACCTTAAACCCCTAACAACAAACAACCCTAAACCCCTAACAACAAACAACACTAACACCCTGACAACAAACAACTCTAACCCCCTAGCAACAAACAACCCTAAACCCCTAACATCAAACAACACTAACCCCCTAACAACACAAACCACTAACACCCTAACAACAAACAACACTAACACCCTAACAACAAAAACCACTAAACCCCAACAAGAAACAACCTTAAACCCCTAACAACAAACAACCCTAAACCCCTAACATCAAACAACACTAACACCCTAACAACACAAACCACTAACACCCTAACAACAAACAACCCTAACCCCCTAACAACAAACACTAACCCCCAAACAACAAACAACCCTAACCCCTGAAAACCAAAAACACTAACCCACTAACAACAAACAACCCTAACCCACTAACAACAAACAACCCTAAACCCCTAACATCAAACAACACTAACCCCCTAACAACACAAACCACTAACACCCTAACAACAAACAACACTAACACCCTAACAACAAAAACCACTAAACCCCAACAAGAAACAACCCTAAACCCCTAACAACAAACACTAACCCCCTAACAAAAAACAACACAAAACCCCTAACAAGAAACTACCCTAACCCCGTAACAACAAACAACACTAACCCCGTAACAAGAAACAACCCTAACCCCCTAACAACAAAGAACACTAACACCCTAACAACAAACAACCCTAACCCCTGAAAACCAAAAACACTAACCCACTAAGAACAAACAACCCTAACCCACTAACAACAAACAACCCTAAACCCCTAACATCAAACAACACTAACCCCCTAACAACACAAACCACTAACACCCTAACAACAAACAACACTAACACCATAACAGCAAAAACCACTAAACCCCAACAAGAAACAACCTTAAACCCCTAACAACAAACAACCCTAAACCTCTAACAACAAACAACACTAACACCCTAACAACAAACAACTCTAACCCCCTAACAACAAACAACCCTAAACCCCTAACATCAAACAACACTAACCCCCTAACAACACAAACCACTAACACCCTAACATCAAACAACACTAACACCCTAACAACAAAAACCACTAAACCCCAACAAGAAACAACCTTAAACCCCTAACAACAAACAACCCTAAACCCCTAACATCAAACAACACTAACACCCTAACAACACAAACCACTAACAACCTAACAACAAACAACACTAACCCCCTAACAACAAAAACCACTAAACCCCAACAAGAAACAACCTTAAACCCCTAACAACAAACAACCCTAAACCCCTAACAACAAACAACACTAACACCCTAACAACAAACACTAACCCCCTAACAACAAACAACCCTAAACCCCTAACATCAAACAACACTAACCCCCTAACAACACAAACCACTAACACCCTAACAACAAACAACACTAACACCCTAACAACAAAAACCACTAAACCCCAACAAGAAACAACCTTAAACCTCTAACAACAAACAACCCTAAACCCCTAACATCAAACAACACTAACCCCCTAACAACACAAACCACTAACACCCTAACAACAAACAACACTAACACCCTAACAACAAAAACCACTAAACCCCAACAAGAAACAACCTTAAACCCCTAACAACAAACAACCCTAAACCCCTAACAACAAACAACACTAACACCCTAACAACAAACAACTCTTACCACCTAACAACAAACAACCCTAAACCCCTAACATCAAACAACACTAACCCCCTAACAACACAAACCACTAACACCCTAACATCAAACAACACTAACACCCTAACAACAAAAACCACTAAACCCCAACAAGAAACAACCTTAAACCCCTAACAACAAACAACCCTAAACCCCTAACATCAAACAACACTAACACCCTAACAACACAAACCACTAACAACCTAACAACAAACAACACTAACCCCCTAACAACAAAAACCACTAAACCCCAACAAGAAACAACCTTAAACCCCTAACAACAAACAACCCTAAACCCCTAACAACAAACAACACTAACACCCTAACAACAAACAACCCTAAACCCCTAACATCAAACAACACTAACCCCCTAACAACACAAACCACTAACACCCTAACAACAAACAACACTAACACCCTAACAACAAAAACCACTAAACCCCAACAAGAAACAACCCTAAACCCCTAACAACAAACACTAACCCCCTAACAAAAAACAACACTAAACACCTAACAAGAAACTAACCTAACCCCGTAACAACAAACACCACTAACCCCGTAACAAGAAACAACCCTAACCCCCTAACAACAAAGAACACTAACACCCTAACAACAAACAACCCTAACCCCTGAAAACCAAAAACACTAACCCACTAAGAACAAACAACCCTAACCCACTAACAACAAACAACCCTAAACCCCTAACATCAAACAACACTAACCCCCTAACAACACAAACCACTAACACCCTAACAACAAACAACACTAACACCCTAACAACAAAAACCACTAAACCCCAACAAGAAACAACCTTAAACCCCTAACAACAAACAACCCTAAACCTCTAACAACAAACAACACTAACACCCTAACAACAAACAACTCTAACCCCCTAACAACAAACAACCCTAAACCCCTAACATCAAACAACACTAACCCCCTAACAACACAAACCACTAACACCCTAACATCAAACAACACTAACACCCTAACAACAAAAACCACTAAACCCCAACAAGAAACAACCTTAAACCCCTAACAACAAACAACCCTAAACCCCTAACATCAAACAACACTAACACCCTAACAACACAAACCACTAACAACCTAACAACAAACAACACTAACCCCCTAACAACAAAAACCACTAAACCCCAACAAGAAACAACCTTAAACCCCTAACAACAAACAACCCTAAACCCCTAACAACAAACAACACTAACACCCTAACAACAAACACTAACCCCCTAACAACAAACAACCCTAAACCCCTAACATCAAACAACACTAACCCCCTAACAACACAAACCACTAACACCCTAACAACAAACAACACTAACACCCTAACAACAAAAACCACTAAACCCCAACAAGAAACAACCTTAAACCCCTAACAACAAACAACCCTAAACCCCTAACAACAAACAACACTAACACCCTAACAACAAACAACTCTTACCACCTAACAACAAACAACCCTAAACCCCTAACATCAAACAACACTAACCCCCTAACAACACAAACCACTAACACCCTAACATCAAACAACACTAACACCCTAACAACAAAAACCACTGAACCCCAACAAGAAACAACCTTAAACCCCTAACAACAAACAACCCTAAACCCCTAACATCAAACAACACTAACACCCTAACAACACAAACCACTAACAACCTAACAACAAACAACACTAACCCCCTAACAACAAAAACCACTAAACCCCAACAAGAAACAACCTTAAACCCCTAACAACAAACAACCCTAAACCCCTAACAACAAACAACACTAACACCCTAACAACAAACACTAACCCCCTAACAACAAACAACCCTAAACCCCTAACATCAAACAACACTAACCCCCTAACAACACAAACCACTAACACCCTAACAACAAACAACACTAACACCCTAACAACAAAAACCACTAAACCCCAACAAGAAACAACCCTAAACCCCTAACAACAAACACTAACCCCCTAACAAAAAACAACACTAAACCCCTAACAAGAAACTAACCTAACCCCGTAACAACAAACACCACTAACCCCGTAACAAGAAACAACCCTAACCCCCTAACAACAAAGAACACTAACACCCTAACAACAAACAACCCTAACCCCTGAAAACCAAAAACACTAACCCACTAAGAACAAACAACCCTAACCCACTAACAACAAACAACCCTAAACCCCTAACATCAAACAACACTAACCCCCTAACAACACAAACCACTAACACCCTAACAACAAACAACACTAACACCCTAACAACAAAAACCACTAAACCCCAACAAGAAACAACCTTAAACCCCTAACAACAAACAACCCTAAACCTCTAACAACAAACAACACTAACACCCTAACAACAAACAACTCTAACCCCCTAACAACAAACAACCCTAAACCCCTAACATCAAACAACACTAACCCCCTAACAACACAAACCACTAACACCCTAACATCAAACAACACTAACACCCTAACAACAAAAACCACTAAACCCCAACAAGAAACAACCTTAAACCCCTAACAACAAACAACCCTAAACCCCTAACATCAAACAACACTAACACCCTAACAACACAAACCACTAACAACCTAACAACAAACAACACTAACCCCCTAACAACAAAAACCACTAAACCCCAACAAGAAACAACCTTAAACCCCTAACAACAAACAACCCTAAACCCCTAACAACAAACAACACTAACACCCTAACAACAAACACTAACCCCCTAACAACAAACAACCCTAAACCCCTAACATCAAACAACACTAACCCCCTAACAACACAAACCACTAACACCCTAACAACAAACAACACTAACACCCTAACAACAAAAACCACTAAACCCCAACAAGAAACAACCTTAAACCCCTAACAACAAACAACCCTAAACCCCTAACAACAAACAACACTAACACCCTAACAACAAACAACTCTTACCACCTAACAACAAACAACCCTAAACCCCTAACATCAAACAACACTAACCCCCTAACAACACAAACCACTAACACCCTAACATCAAACAACACTAACACCCTAACAACAAAAACCACTGAACCCCAACAAGAAACAACCTTAAACCCCTAACAACAAACAACCCTAAACCCCTAACATCAAACAACACTAACACCCTAACAACACAAACCACTAACAACCTAACAACAAACAACACTAACCCCCTAACAACAAAAACCACTAAACCCCAACAAGAAACAACCTTAAACCCCTAACAACAAACAACCCTAAACCCCTAGCAACAAACAACACTAACACCCTAACAACAAACACTAACCCCCTAACAACAAACAACCCTAAACCCCTAACATCAAACAACACTAACCCCCTAACAACACAAACCACTAACACCCTAACAACAAACAACACTAACACCCTAACAACAAAAACCACTAAACCCCAACAAGAAACAACCCTAAACCCCTAACAACAAACACTAACCCCCTAACAAAAAACAACACTAAACCCCTAACAAGAAACTAACCTAACCCCGTAACAACAAACACCACTAACCCCGTAACAAGAAACAACCCTAACCCCCTAACAACAAAGAACACTAACACCCTAACAACAAACAACCCTAACCCCTGAAAACCAAAAACACTAACCCACTAAGAACAAACAACCCTAACCCACTAACAACAAACAACCCTAAACCCCTAACATCAAACAACACTAACCCCCTAACAACACAAACCACTAACACCCTAACAACAAACAACACTAACACCCTAACAACAAAAACCACTAAACCCCAACAAGCAACAACCTTAAACCCCTAACAACAAACAACCCTAAACCTCTAACAACAAACAACACTAACACCCTAACAACAAACAACTCTAACCCCCTAACAACAAACAACCCTAAACCCCTAACATCAAACAACACTAACCCCCTAACAACACAAACCACTAACACCCTAACATCAAACAACACTAACACCCTAACAACAAAAACCACTAAACCCCAACAAGAAACAACCTTAAACCCCTAACAACAAACAACCCTAAACCCCTAACATCAAACAACACTAACACCCTAACAACACAAACCACTAACAACCTAACAACAAACAACACTAACCCCCTAACAACAAAAACCACTAAACCCCAACAAGAAACAACCTTAAACCCCTAACAACAAACAACCCTAAACCCCTAACAACAAACAACACTAACACCCTAACAACAAACACTAACCCCCTAACAACAAACAACCCTAAACCCCTAACATCAAACAACACTAACCCCCTAACAACACAAACCACTAACACCCTAACAACAAACAACACTAACACCCTAACAACAAAAACCACTAAACCCCAACAAGAAACAACCTTAAACCTCTAACAACAAACAACCCTAAACCCCTAACATCAAACAACACTAACCCCCTAACAACACAAACCACTAACACCCTAACAACAAACAACACTAACACCCTAACAACAAAAACCACTAAACCCCAACAAGAAACAACCTTAAACCCCTAACAACAAACAACCCTAAACCCCTAACAACAAACAACACTAACACCCTAACAACAAACAACTCTTACCACCTAACAACAAACAACCCTAAACCCCTAACATCAAACAACACTAACCCCCTAACAACACAAACCACTAACACCCTAACATCAAACAACACTAACACCCTAACAACAAAAACCACTAAACCCCAACAAGAAACAACCTTAAACCCCTAACAACAAACAACCCTAAACCCCTAACATCAAACAACACTAACACCCTAACAACACAAACCACTAACAACCTAACAACAAACAACACTAACCCCCTAACAACAAAAACCACTAAACCCCAACAAGAAACAACCTTAAACCCCTAACAACAAACAACCCTAAACCCCTAACAACAAACAACACTAACACCCTAACAACAAACAACCCTAAACCCCTAACATCAAACAACACTAACCCCCTAACAACACAAACCACTAACACCCTAACAACAAACAACACTAACACCCTAACAACAAAAACCACTAAACCCCAACAAGAAACAACCCTAAACCCCTAACAACAAACACTAACCCCCTAACAAAAAACAACACTAAACACCTAACAAGAAACTAACCTAACCCCGTAACAACAAACACCACTAACCCCGTAACAAGAAACAACCCTAACCCCCTAACAACAAAGAACACTAACACCCTAACAACAAACAACCCTAACCCCTGAAAACCAAAAACACTAACCCACTAAGAACAAACAACCCTAACCCACTAACAACAAACAACCCTAAACCCCTAACATCAAACAACACTAACCCCCTAACAACACAAACCACTAACACCCTAACAACAAACAACACTAACACCCTAACAACAAAAACCACTAAACCCCAACAAGAAACAACCTTAAACCCCTAACAACAAACAACCCTAAACCTCTAACAACAAACAACACTAACACCCTAACAACAAACAACTCTAACCCCCTAACAACAAACAACCCTAAACCCCTAACATCAAACAACACTAACCCCCTAACAACACAAACCACTAACACCCTAACATCAAACAACACTAACACCCTAACAACAAAAACCACTAAACCCCAACAAGAAACAACCTTAAACCCCTAACAACAAACAACCCTAAACCCCTAACATCAAACAACACTAACACCCTAACAACACAAACCACTAACAACCTAACAACAAACAACACTAACCCCCTAACAACAAAAACCACTAAACCCCAACAAGAAACAACCTTAAACCCCTAACAACAAACAACCCTAAACCCCTAACAACAAACAACACTAACACCCTAACAACAAACACTAACCCCCTAACAACAAACAACCCTAAACCCCTAACATCAAACAACACTAACCCCCTAACAACACAAACCACTAACACCCTAACAACAAACAACACTAACACCCTAACAACAAAAACCACTAAACCCCAACAAGAAACAACCTTAAACCCCTAACAACAAACAACCCTAAACCCCTAACAACAAACAACACTAACACCCTAACAACAAACAACTCTTACCACCTAACAACAAACAACCCTAAACCCCTAACATCAAACAACACTAACCCCCTAACAACACAAACCACTAACACCCTAACATCAAACAACACTAACACCCTAACAACAAAAACCACTGAACCCCAACAAGAAACAACCTTAAACCCCTAACAACAAACAACCCTAAACCCCTAACATCAAACAACACTAACACCCTAACAACACAAACCACTAACAACCTAACAACAAACAACACTAACCCCCTAACAACAAAAACCACTAAACCCCAACAAGAAACAACCTTAAACCCCTAACAACAAACAACCCTAAACCCCTAACAACAAACAACACTAACACCCTAACAACAAACACTAACCCCCTAACAACAAACAACCCTAAACCCCTAACATCAAACAACACTAACCCCCTAACAACACAAACCACTAACACCCTAACAACAAACAACACTAACACCCTAACAACAAAAACCACTAAACCCCAACAAGAAACAACCCTAAACCCCTAACAACAAACACTAACCCCCTAACAAAAAACAACACTAAACCCCTAACAAGAAACTAACCTAACCCCGTAACAACAAACACCACTAACCCCGTAACAAGAAACAACCCTAACCCCCTAACAACAAAGAACACTAACACCCTAACAACAAACAACCCTAACCCCTGAAAACCAAAAACACTAACCCACTAAGAACAAACAACCCTAACCCACTAACAACAAACAACCCTAAACCCCTAACATCAAACAACACTAACCCCCTAACAACACAAACCACTAACACCCTAACAACAAACAACACTAACACCCTAACAACAAAAACCACTAAACCCCAACAAGAAACAACCTTAAACCCCTAACAACAAACAACCCTAAACCTCTAACAACAAACAACACTAACACCCTAACAACAAACAACTCTAACCCCCTAACAACAAACAACCCTAAACCCCTAACATCAAACAACACTAACCCCCTAACAACACAAACCACTAACACCCTAACATCAAACAACACTAACACCCTAACAACAAAAACCACTAAACCCCAACAAGAAACAACCTTAAACCCCTAACAACAAACAACCCTAAACCCCTAACATCAAACAACACTAACACCCTAACAACACAAACCACTAACAACCTAACAACAAACAACACTAACCCCCTAACAACAAAAACCACTAAACCCCAACAAGAAACAACCTTAAACCCCTAACAACAAACAACCCTAAACCCCTAACAACAAACAACACTAACACCCTAACAACAAACACTAACCCCCTAACAACAAACAACCCTAAACCCCTAACATCAAACAACACTAACCCCCTAACAACACAAACCACTAACACCCTAACAACAAACAACACTAACACCCTAACAACAAAAACCACTAAACCCCAACAAGAAACAACCTTAAACCCCTAACAACAAACAACCCTAAACCCCTAACAACAAACAACACTAACACCCTAACAACAAACAACTCTTACCACCTAACAACAAACAACCCTAAACCCCTAACATCAAACAACACTAACCCCCTAACAACACAAACCACTAACACCCTAACATCAAACAACACTAACACCCTAACAACAAAAACCACTGAACCCCAACAAGAAACAACCTTAAACCCCTAACAACAAACAACCCTAAACCCCTAACATCAAACAACACTAACACCCTAACAACACAAACCACTAACAACCTAACAACAAACAACACTAACCCCCTAACAACAAAAACCACTAAACCCCAACAAGAAACAACCTTAAACCCCTAACAACAAACAACCCTAAACCCCTAGCAACAAACAACACTAACACCCTAACAACAAACACTAACCCCCTAACAACAAACAACCCTAAACCCCTAACATCAAACAACACTAACCCCCTAACAACACAAACCACTAACACCCTAACAACAAACAACACTAACACCCTAACAACAAAAACCACTAAACCCCAACAAGAAACAACCCTAAACCCCTAACAACAAACACTAACCCCCTAACAAAAAACAACACTAAACCCCTAACAAGAAACTAACCTAACCCCGTAACAACAAACACCACTAACCCCGTAACAAGAAACAACCCTAACCCCCTAACAACAAAGAACACTAACACCCTAACAACAAACAACCCTAACCCCTGAAAACCAAAAACACTAACCCACTAAGAACAAACAACCCTAACCCACTAACAACAAACAACCCTAAACCCCTAACATCAAACAACACTAACCCCCTAACAACACAAACCACTAACACCCTAACAACAAACAACACTAACACCCTAACAACAAAAACCACTAAACCCCAACAAGAAACAACCTTAAACCCCTAACAACAAACAACCCTAAACCTCTAACAACAAACAACACTAACACCCTAACAACAAACAACTCTAACCCCCTAACAACAAACAACCCTAAACCCCTAACATCAAACAACACTAACCCCCTAACAACACAAACCACTAACACCCTAACATCAAACAACACTAACACCCTAACAACAAAAACCACTAAACCCCAACAAGAAACAACCTTAAACCCCTAACAACAAACAACCCTAAACCCCTAACATCAAACAACACTAACACCCTAACAACACAAACCACTAACAACCTAACAACAAACAACACTAACCCCCTAACAACAAAAACCACTAAACCCCAACAAGAAACAACCTTAAACCCCTAACAACAAACAACCCTAAACCCCTAACAACAAACAACACTAACACCCTAACAACAAACACTAACCCCCTAACAACAAACAACCCTAAACCCCTAACATCAAACAACACTAACCCCCTAACAACACAAACCACTAACACCCTAACAACAAACAACACTAACACCCTAACAACAAAAACCACTAAACCCCAACAAGAAACAACCTTAAACCCCTAACAACAAACAACCCTAAACCCCTAACAACAAACAACACTAACACCCTAACAACAAACAACTCTTACCACCTAACAACAAACAACCCTAAACCCCTAACATCAAACAACACTAACCCCCTAACAACACAAACCACTAACACCCTAACATCAAACAACACTAACACCCTAACAACAAAAACCACTGAACCCCAACAAGAAACAACCTTAAACCCCTAACAACAAACAACCCTAAACCCCTAACATCAAACAACACTAACACCCTAACAACACAAACCACTAACAACCTAACAACAAACAACACTAACCCCCTAACAACAAAAACCACTAAACCCCAACAAGAAACAACCTTAAACCCCTAACAACAAACAACCCTAAACCCCTAACAACAAACAACACTAACACCCTAACAACAAACACTAACCCCCTAACAACAAACAACCCTAAACCCCTAACATCAAACAACACTAACCCCCTAACAACACAAACCACTAACACCCTAACAACAAACAACACTAACACCCTAACAACAAAAACCACTAAACCCCAACAAGAAACAACCCTAAACCCCTAACAACAAACACTAACCCCCTAACAAAAAACAACACTAAACCCCTAACAAGAAACTAACCTAACCCCGTAACAACAAACACCACTAACCCCGTAACAAGAAACAACCCTAACCCCCTAACAACAAAGAACACTAACACCCTAACAACAAACAACCCTAACCCCTGAAAACCAAAAACACTAACCCACTAAGAACAAACAACCCTAACCCACTAACAACAAACAACCCTAAACCCCTAACATCAAACAACACTAACCCCCTAACAACACAAACCACTAACACCCTAACAACAAACAACACTAACACCCTAACAACAAAAAACACTAAACCCCAACAAGAAACAACCTTAAACCCCTAACAACAAACAACCCTAAACCTCTAACAACAAACAACACTAACACCCTAACAACAAACAACTCTAACACCCTAACAACAAACAACCCTAAACCCCTAACATCAAACAACACTAACCCCCTAACAACACAAACCACTAACACCCTAACATCAAACAACACTAACACCCTAACAACAAAAACCACTAAACCCCAACAAGAAACAACCTTAAACCCCTAACAACAAACAACCCTAAACCCCTAACATCAAACAACACTAACCCCCTAACAACACAAACCACTAACACCCTAACATCAAACAACACTAACACCCTAACAACAAAAACCACTAAACCCCAACAAGAAACAACCTTAAACCCCTAACAACAAACAACCCTAAACCCCTAACATCAAACAACACTAACCCCCTAACAACACAAACCACTAACACCCTAACAACAAACAACACTAACACCCTAACAACAAAAACCACTAAACCCCAACAAGAAACAACCTTAAACCCCTAACAACAAACAACCCTAAACCCCTAACAACAAACAACACTAACACCCTAACAACAAACAACTCTTACCACCTAACAACAAACAACCCTAAACCCCTAAGATCAAACAACACTAACCCCCTAACAACACAAACCACTAACACCCTAACATCAAACAACACTAACACCCTAACAACAAAAACCACTGAACCCCAACAAGAAACAACCTTAAACCCCTAACAACAAACAACCCTAAACCCCTAACATCAAACAACACTAACACCCTAACAACACAAACCACTAACAACCTAACAACAAACAACACTAACCCCCTAACAACAAAAACCACTAAACCCCAACAAGAAACAACCTTAAACCCCTAACAACAAACAACCCTAAACCCCTAACAACAAACAACACTAACACCCTAACAACAAACACTAACCCCCTAACAACAAACAACCCTAAACCCCTAACATCAAACAACACTAACCCCCTAACAACACAAACCACTAACACCCTAACAACAAACAACACTAACACCCTAACAACAAAAACCACTAAACCCCAACAAGAAACAACCCTAAACCCCTAACAACAAACACTAACCCCCTAACAAAAAACAACACTAAACCCCTAACAAGAAACTAACCTAACCCCGTAACAACAAACACCACTAACCCCGTAACAAGAAACAACCCTAACCCCCTAACAACAAAGAACACTAACACCCTAACAACAAACAACCCTAACCCCTGAAAACCAAAAACACTAACCCACTAAGAACAAACAACCCTAACCCACTAACAACAAACAACCCTAAACCCCTAACATCAAACAACACTAACCCCCTAACAACACAAACCACTAACACCCTAACAACAAACAACACTAACACCCTAACAACAAAAAACACTAAACCCCAACAAGAAACAACCTTAAACCCCTAACAACAAACAACCCTAAACCTCTAACAACAAACAACACTAACACCCTAACAACAAACAACTCTAACACCCTAACAACAAACAACCCTAAACCCCTAACATCAAACAACACTAACCCCCTAACAACACAAACCACTAACACCCTAACATCAAACAACACTAACACCCTAACAACAAAAACCACTAAACCCCAACAAGAAACAACCTTAAACCCCTAACAACAAACAACCCTAAACCCCTAACATCAAACAACACTAACCCCCTAACAACACAAACCACTAACACCCTAACATCAAACAACACTAACACCCTAACAACAAAAACCACTAAACCCCAAGAAGAAACAACCTTAAACCCCTAACAACAAACAACCCTAAACCCCTAACAACAAACAACACTAACACCCTAACAACAAACACTAACCCCCTAACAACAAACAACCGTAAACCCCTAACATCAAACAACACTAACCCCCTAACAACACAAACCACTAACACCCTAACAACAAACAACACTAACACCCTAACAACAAAAACCACTAAACCCCAACAAGAAACAACCTTAAACCCCTAACAACAAACAACCCTAAACCCTTAACAACAAACAACACTAACACCCTAACAACAAACAACTCTTACCACCTAACAACAAACAACCCTAAACCCCTAACATCAAACAACACTAACCCCCTAACAACACAAACCACTAACACCCTAACATCAAACAACACTAACACCCTAACAACAAAAACCACTGAACCCCAACAAGAAACAACCTTAAACCCCTAACAACAAACAACCCTAAACCCCTAACATCAAACAACACTAACACCCTAACAACACAAACCACTAACAACCTAACAACAAACAACACTAACCCCCTAACAACAAAAACCACTAAACCCCAACAAGAAACAACCTTAAACCCCTAACAACAAACAACCCTAAACCCCTAACAACAAACAACACTAACACCCTAACAACAAACACTAACCCCCTAACAACAAACAACCCTAAACCCCTAACATCAAACAACACTAACCCCCTAACAACACAAACCACTAACACCCTAACAACAAACAACACTAACACCCTAACAACAAAAACCACTAAACCCCAACAAGAAACAACCCTAAACCCCTAACAACAAACACTAACCCCCTAACAAAAAACAACACTAAACCCCTAACAAGAAACTAACCTAACGCCGTAACAACAAACACCACTAACCCCGTAACAAGAAACAACCCTAACCCCCTAACAACAAAGAACACTAACACCCTAACAACAAACAACCCTAACCCCTGAAAACCAAAAACACTAACCCACTAAGAACAAACAACCCTAACCCACTAACAACAAACAACCCTAAACCCCTAACATCAAACAACACTAACCCCCTAACAACACAAACCACTAACACCCAACAACAAACAACACTAACACCCTAACAACAAAAAACACTAAACCCCAACAAGAAACAACCTTAAACCCCTAACAACAAACAACCCTAAACCTCTAACAACAAACAACACTAACACCCTAACAACAAACAACTCTAACACCCTAACAACAAACAACCCTAAACCCCTAACATCAAACAACACTAACCCCCTAACAACACAAACAACTAACACCCTAACATCAAACAACACTAACACCCTAACAACAAAAACCACTAAACCCCAACAAGAAACAACCTTAAACCCCTAACAACAAACAACCCTAAACCCCTAACATCAAACAACACTAACCCCCTAACAACACAAACCACTAACACCCTAACATCAAACAACACTAACCCCCTAACAACACAAACCACTAACACCCTAACATCAAACAACACTAACACCCTAACAACAAAAACCACTAAACCCCAACAAGAAACAACCTTAAACCCCTAACAACAAACAATCCTAAACCCCTAACATCAAACAACACTAACCCCCTAACAACACAAACCACTAACACCCTAACAACAAACAACACTAACACCCTAACAACAAAAACCACTAAACCCCAACAAGAAACAACCTTAAACCCCTAACAACAAACAACCCTAAACCCCTAACAACAAACAACACTAACACCCTAACAACAAACAACTCTTACCACCTAACAACAAACAACCCTAAACCCCTAACATCAAACAACACTAACCCCCTAACAACACAAACCACTAACACCCTAACATCAAACAACACTAACACCCTAACAACAAAAACCACTGAACCCCAACAAGAAACAACCTTAAACCCCTAACAACAAACAACCCTAAACCCCTAACATCAAACAACACTAACACCCTAACAACACAAACCACTAACAACCTAACAACAAACAACACTAACCCCCTAACAACAAAAACCACTAAACCCCAACAAGAAACAACCTTAAACCCCTAACAACAAACAACCCTAAACCCCTAACAACAAACAACACTAACACCCTAACAACAAACACTAACCCCCTAACAACAAACAACCCTAAACCCCTAACATCAAACAACACTAACCCCCTAACAACACAAACCACTAACACCCTAACAACAAACAACACTAACACCCTAACAACAAAAACCACTAAACCCCAACAAGAAACAACCCTAAACCCCTAACAACAAACACTAACCCCCTAACAAAAAACAACACTAAACCCCTAACAAGAAACTAACCTAACCCCGTAACAACAAACACCACTAACCCCGTAACAAGAAACAACCCTAACCCCCTAACAACAAAGAACACTAACACCCTAACAACAAACAACCCTAACCCCTGAAAACCAAAAACACTAACCCACTAAGAACAAACAACCCTAACCCACTAACAACAAACAACCCTAAACCCCTAACATCAAACAACACTAACCCCCTAACAACACAAACCACTAACACCCTAACAACAAACAACACTAACACCCTAACAACAAAAAACACTAAACCCCAACAAGAAACAACCTTAAACCCCTAACAACAAACAACCCTAAACCTCTAACAACAAACAACACTAACACCCTAACAACAAACAACTCTAACACCCTAACAACAAACAACCCTAAACACCTAACATCAAACAACACTAACCCCCTAACAACACAAACCACTAACACCCTAACATCAAACAACACTAACACCCTAACAATAAAAACCACTAAACCCCAACAAGAAACAACCTTAAACCCCTAACAACAAACAACCCTAAACCCCTAACATCAAACAACACTAACACCCTAACAACACAAACCACTAACACCCTAACAACAAACAACACTAACCCCCTAACAACAAAAACCACTAAACCCCAACAAGAAACAACCTTAAACCCCTAACAAGAAACAACCCTAAACCCCTAACAACAAACAACACTAACACCCTAACAACAAACACTAACCCCCTAACAACAAACAACCCTAAACCCCTAACATCAAACAACACTAACCCCCTAACAACACAAACCACTAACACCCTAACAACAAACAACACTAACACCCTAACAACAAAAACCACTAAACCCCAACAAGAAACAACCTTAAACCCCTAACAACAAACAACCCTAAACCCCTAACAACAAACAACACTAACACCCTAACAACAAACACTAACCCCCTAACAACAAACAACCCTAAACCCCTAACATCAAACAACACTAACCCCCTAACAACACAAACCACTAACACCCTAACAACAAACAACACTAACACCCTAACAACAAAAACCACTAAACCCCAACAAGAAACAACCCTAAACCCCTAACAACAAACACTAACCCCCTAACAAAAAACAACACTAAACCCCTAACAAGAAACTACCCTAACCCCGTAACAACAAACACCACTAACCCCGTAACAAGAAACAACCCTAACCCCCTAACAACAAAGAACACTAACACCCTAACAACAAACAACCCTAACCCCTGAAAACCAAAAACACTAACCCACTAAGAACAAACAACCCTAACCCACTAACAACAAACAACCCTAAACCCCTAACATCAAACAACACTAACCCCCTAACAACACAAACCACTAACACCCTAACAACAAACAACACTAACACCCTAACAACAAAAAACACTAAACCCCAACAAGAAACAACCTTAAACCCCTAACAACAAACAACCCTAAACCTCTAACAACAAACAACACTAACACCCTAACAACAAACAACTCTAACACCCTAACAACAAACAACCCTAAACCCCTAACATCAAACAACACTAACCCCCTAACAACACAAACCACTAACACCCTAACATCAAACAACACTAACACCCTAACAAAAAAAACCACTAAACCCCAACAAGAAACAACCTTAAACCCCTAACAACAAACAACCCTAAACCCCTAACATCAAACAACACTAACACCCTAACAACACAAACCACTAACACCCTAACAACAAACAACACTAACCCCCTAACAACAAAAACCACTAAACCCCAACAAGAAACAACCTTAAACCCCTAACAACAAACAACCCTAAACCCCTAACAACAAACAACACTAACACCCTAACAACAAACACTAACCCCCTAACAACAAACAACCCTAAACCCCTAACATCAAACAACACTAACCCCCTAACAACACAAACCACTAACACCCTAACAACAAACAACACTAACACCCTAACAACAAAAACCACTAAACCCCAACAAGAAACAACCTTAAACCCCTAACAACAAACAACCCTAAACCCCTAACAACAAACAACACTAACACCCTAACAACAAACAACTCTAACCCCCTAACAACAAACAACCCTAAACCCCTAACATCAAACAACACTAACCCCCTAACAACACAATCCACTAACACCCTAACATCAAACAACACTAACACCCTAACAACAAAAACCACTAAACCCCAACAAGAAACAACTTTAAACCCCTAACAACAAACAACCCTAAACCCCTAACAACAAACAACACTAACACCCTGACAACAAACAACTCTAACCCCCTAGCAACAAACAACCCTAAACCCCTAACATCAAACAACACTAACCCCCTAACAACACAAACCACTAACACCCTAACAACAAACAACACTAACACCCTAACAACAAAAACCACTAAACCCCAACAAGAAACAACCTTAAACCCCTAACAACAAACAACCCTAAACCCCTAACATCAAACAACACTAACACCCTAACAACACAAACCACTAACACCCTAACAACAAACAACCCTAACCCCCTAACAACAAACACTAACCCCCAAACAACAAACAACCCTAACCCCTGAAAACCAAAAACACTAACCCACTAACAACAAACAACCCTAACCCACTAACAACAAACAACCCTAAACCCCTAACATCAAACAACACTAACCCCCTAACAACACAAACCACTAACACCCTAACAACAAACAACACTAACACCCTAACAACAAAAACCACTAAACCCCAACAAGAAACAACCCTAAACCCCTAACAACAAACACTAACCCCCTAACAAAAAACAACACAAAACCCCTAACAAGAAACTACCCTAACCCCGTAACAACAAACAACACCAACCCCGTAACAAGAAACAACCCTAACCCCCTAACAACAAAGAACACTAACACCCTAACAACAAACAACCCTAACCCCTGAAAACCAAAAACACTAACCCACTAAGAACAAACAACCCTAACCCACTAACAACAAACAACCCTAAACCCCTAACATCAAACAACACTAACCCCCTAACAACACAAACCACTAACACCCTAACAACAAACACTAACACCATAACAGCAAAAACCACTAAACCCCAACAAGAAACAACCTTAAACCCCTAACAACAAACAACCCTAAACCTCTAACAACAAACAACACTAACACCCTAACAACAAACAACTCTAACCCCCTAACAACAAACAACCCTAAACCCCTAACATCAAACAACACTAACCCCCTAACAACACAAACCACTAACACCCTAACATCAAACAACACTAACACCCTAACAACAAAAACCACTAAACCCCAACAAGAAACAACCTTAAACCCCTAACAACAAACAACCCTAAACCCCTAACATCAAACAACACTAACACCCTAACAACACAAACCACTAACAACCTAACAACAAACAACACTAACCCCCTAACAACAAAAACCACTAAACCCCAACAAGAAACAACCTTAAAACCCTAACAACAAACAACCCTAAACCCCTAACAACAAACAACACTAACACCCTAACAACAAACACTAACCCCCTAACAACAAACAACCCTAAACCCCTAACATCAAACAACACTAACCCCCTAACAACACAAACCACTAACACCCTAACAACAAACAACACTAACACCCTAACAACAAAAACCACTAAACCCCAACAAGAAACAACCTTAAACCCCTAACAACAAACAACCCTAAACCCCTAACATCAAACAACACTAACCCCCTAACAACACAAACCACTAACACCCTAACAACAAACAACACTAACACCCTAACAACAAAAACCACTAAACCCCAACAAGAAACAACCTTAAACCCCTAACAACAAACAACCCTAAACCCCTAACAACAAACAACACTAACACCCTAACAACAAACAACTCTTACCACCTAACAACAAACAACCCTAAACCCCTAACATCAAACAACACTAACCCCCTAACAACACAAACCACTAACACCCTAACATCAAACAACACTAACACCCTAACAACAAAAACCACTAAACCCCAACAAGAAACAACCTTAAACCCCTAACAACAAACAACCCTAAACCCCTAACATCAAACAACACTAACACCCTAACAACACAAACCACTAACAACCTAACAACAAACAACACTAACCCCCTAACAACAAAAACCACTAAACCCCAACAAGAAACAACCTTAAACCCCTAACAACAAACAACCCTAAACCCCTAACAACAAACAACACTAACACCCTAACAACAAACAACCCTAAACCCCTAACATCAAACAACACTAACCCCCTAACAACACAAACCACTAACACCCTAACAACAAACAACACTAACACCCTAATAACAAAAACCACTAAACCCCAACAAGAAACAACCCTAAACCCCTAACAACAAACACTAACCCCCTAACAAAAAACAACACTAAACCCCTAACAAGAAACTAACCTAACCCCGTAACAACAAACACCACTAACCCCGTAACAAGAAACAACCCTAACCCCCTAACAACAAAGAACACTAACACCCTAACAACAAACAACCCTAACCCCTGAAAACCAAAAACACTAACCCACTAAGAACAAACAACCCTAACCCACTAACAACAAACAACCCTAAACCCCTAACATCAAACAACACTAACCCCCTAACAACACAAACCACTAACACCCTAACAACAAACAACACTAACACCCTAACAACAAAAAACACTAAACCCCAACAAGAAACAACCTTAAACCCCTAACAACAAACAACCCTAAACCTCTAACAACAAACAACACTAACACCCTAACAACAAACAACTCTAACCCCCTAACAACAAACAACCCTAAACCCCTAACATCAAACAACACTAACCCCCTAACAACACAAACCACTAACACCCTAACATCAAACAACACTAACACCCTAACAACAAAAACCACTAAACCCCAACAAGAAACAACCTTAAACCCCTAACAGCAAACAACCCTAAACCCCTAACATCAAACAACACTAACACCCTAACAACACAAACCACTAACACCCTAACAACAAACAACACTAACCCCCTAACAACAAAAACCACTAAACCCCAACAAGAAACAACCTTAAACCCCTAACAACAAACAACCCTAAACCCCTAACAACAAACAACACTAACACCCTAACAACAAACACTAACCCCCTAACAACAAACAACCCTAAACCCCTAACATCAAACAACACTAACCCCCTAACAACACAAACCACTAACACCCTAACAACAAACAACACTAACACCCTAACAACAAAAACCACTAAACCCCAACAAGAAACAACCCTAAACCCCTAACAACAAACACTAACCCCCTAACAAAAAACAACACTAAACCCCTAACAAGAAACTACCCTAACCCCGTAACAACAAACAACACTAACCCCGTAACAAGAAACAACCCTAACCCCCTAACAACAAAGAACACTAACACCCTAACAACAAACAACCCTAACCCCTGAAAACCAAAAACACTAACCCACTAACAACAAACAACCCTAACCCACTAACAACAAACAACCCTAAACCCCTAACATCAAACAACACTAACCCCCTAACAACACAAACCACTAACACCCTAAAAACAAACAACACTAACACCCTAACAACAAAAACCACTAAACCCCAACAAGAAACAACCTTAAACCCCTAACAACAAACAACCGTAAACCCCTAACAACAAACAACACTAACACCCTAACAACAAACAACTCTAACCCCCTAACAACAAACAACCCTAAACCCCTAACATCAAACAACACTAACCCCCTAACAACACAAACCACTAACACCCTAACAACAAACAACACTAACACCCTAACAACAAAAACCACTAAACCCCAACAAGAAACAACCTTAAACCCCTAACAACAAACAACCCTAAACCCCTAACAACAAACAACACTAACACCCTAACAACAAACAACTCTAACCCCCTAACAACAAACAACCCTAAACCCCTAACATCAAACAACACTAACCCCCTAACAACACAAACCACTAACACCCTAACATCAAACAACACTAACACCCTAACAACAAAAACCACTAAACCCCAACAAGAAACAACTTTAAACCCCTAACAACAAACAACCCTAAACCCCTAACAACAAACAACACTAACACCCTGACAACAAACAACTCTAACCCCCTAGCAACAAACAACCCTAAACCCCTAACATCAAACAACACTAACCCCCTAACAACACAAACCACTAACACCCTAACAACAAACAACACTAACACCCTAACAACAAAAACCACTAAACCCCAACAAGAAACAACCTTAAACCCCTAACAACAAACAACCCTAAACCCCTAACATCAAACAACACTAACACCCTAACAACACAAACCACTAACACCCTAACAACAAACAACCCTAACCCCCTAACAACAAACACTAACCCCCAAACAACAAACAACCCTAACCCCTGAAAACCAAAAACACTAACCCACTAACAACAAACAACCCTAACCCACTAACAACAAACAACCCTAAACCCCTAACATCAAACAACACTAACCCCCTAACAACACAAACCACTAACATCATAACAACAAACAACACTAACACCCTAACAACAAAAACCACTAAACCCCAACAAGAAACAACCCTAAACCCCTAACAACAAACACTAACCCCCTAACAAAAAACAACACAAAACCCCTAACAAGAAACTACCCTAACGCCGTAACAACAAACAACACTAACCCCGTAACAAGAAACAACCCTAACCCCCTAACAACAAAGAACACTAACACCCTAACAACAAACAACCCTAACCCCTGAAAACCAAAAACACTAACCCACTAAGAACAAACAACCCTAACCCACTAACAACAAACAACCCTAAACCCCTAACATCAAACAACACTAACCCCCTAACAACACAAACCACTAACACCCTAACAACAAACAACACTAACACCATAACAGCAAAAACCACTAAACCCCAACAAGAAACAACCTTAAACCCCTAACAACAAACAACCCTAAACCTCTAATAACAAACAACACTAACACCCTAACAACAAACAACTCTAACCCCCTAACAACAAAGAACCCTAAACCCCTAACATCAAACAACACTAACCCCCTAACAACACAAACCACTAACACCCTAACATCAAACAACACTAACACCCTAACAACAAAAACCACTAACACCCTAACAACAAACAACACTAACACCCTAACAACAAAAACCACTAAACCCCAACAAGAAACAACCTTAAACCCCTAACAACAAACAACCCTAAACCCCTAACATCAAACAACACTAACACCCTAACAACGAACAACTCTAACCCCCTAACAACAAACAACCCTAAACCCCTAACATCAAACAACACTAACCCCCTAACAACACAAACCACTAACACCCTAACAACAAACAACACTAACACCCTAACAACAAAAACCACTAAACCCCAACAAGAAACAACCTGAAACCCCTAACAACAAACAACCCTAAACCCCTAACAACAAACAACACTAACACCCTAACAACAAACAACTCTTACCACCTAACAACAAACA
Organism: Elephas maximus indicus; assembly: GCF_024166365.1. Lineage (NCBI taxonomy): Eukaryota > Metazoa > Chordata > Mammalia > Proboscidea > Elephantidae > Elephas > Elephas maximus. The sequence continues at coordinate 216,098 of NC_064835.1, forward strand.
ACCCTAAACCCCTAACATCAAACAACACTAACCCCCTAACAACACAAACCACTAACACCCTAACATCAAACAACACTAACACCCTAACAACAAAAACCACTAAACCCCAACAAGAAACAACCTTAAACCCCTAACAACAAACAACCCTAAACCCCTAACATCAAACAACACTAACACCCTAACAAAACAAACCACTAACACCCTAACAACAAACAACACTAACCCCCTAACAACAAACACTAACCCCCAAACAACAAACAACCCTAACCCCTGAAAACCAAAAACACTAACCCACTAAGAACAAACAACCCTAACCCACTAACAACAAACAACCCTAAACCCCTAACATCAAACAACACTAACCCCCTAACAACACAAACCACTAACACCCTAACAACAAACAACACTAACACCCTAACAACAAAAACCACTAAACCCCAACAAGAAACAACCCTAAACCCCTAACAACAAACACTAACCCCCTAACAAAAAACAACACTAAACCCCTAACAAGAAACTACCCTAACCCCGTAACAACAAACAACACTAACCCCGTAACAAGAAACAACCCTAACCCCCTAACAACAAAGAACACTAACACCCTAACAACAAACAACCCTAACCCCTGAAAACCAAAAAAACTAACCCACTAACAACAAACAACCCTAACCCACTAACAACAAACAACCCTAAACCCCTAACATCAAACAACACTAACCCCCTAACAACACAAACCACTAACACCCTAACAACAAACAACACAAACACCCTAACAACAAAAACCACTAAACCCCAACAAGAAACAACCTTAAACCCCTAACAACAAACAACCCTAAACCCCTAACATCAAACAACACTAACACCCTAACAACACAAACCACTAACACCCTAACAACAAACAACCCTAACCCCCTAACAACAAACACTAACCCCCAAACAACAAACAACCCTAACCCCTGAAAACCAAAGACACTAACCCACTAACAACAAACAACCCTAACCCACTAACAACAAACAACCCTAAACCCCTAACATCAAACAACACTAACCCCCTAACAACACAAACCACTAACACCCTAACAACAAACAACACTAACACCCTAACAACAAAAACCACTAAACCCCAACAAGAAACAACCCTAAACCCCTAACAACAAACACTAACCCCCTAACAAAAAACAACACTAAACCCCTAACAAGAAACTAACCTAACCCCGTAACAACAAACACCACTAACCCCGTAACAAGAAACAACCCTAACCCCCTAACAACAAAGAACACTAACACCCTAACAACAAACAACCCTAACCCCTGAAAACCAAAAACACTAACCCACTAAGAACAAACAACCCTAACCCACTAACAACAAACAACCCTAAACCCCTAACATCAAACAACACTAACCCCCTAACAACACAAACCACTAACACCCTAACAACAAACAACACTAACACCCTAACAACAAAAAACACTAAACCCCAACAAGAAACAACCTTAAACCCCTAACAACAAACAACCCTAAACCTCTAACAACAAACAACACTAACACCCTAACAACAAACAACTCTAACACCCTAACAACAAACAACCCTAAACCCCTAACATCAAACAACACTAACCCCCTAACAACACAAACCACTAACACCCTAACATCAAACAACACTAACACCCTAACAACAAAAACCACTAAACCCCAACAAGAAACAACCTTAAACCCCTAACAACAAACAACCCTAAACCCCTAACATCAAACAACACTAACCCCCTAACAACACAAACCACTAACACCCTAACATCAAACAACACTAACACCCTAACAACAAAAACCACTAAACCCCAACAAGAAACAACCTTAAACCCCTAACAACAAACAACCCTAAACCCCTAACAACAAACAACACTAACACCCTAACAACAAACACTAACCCCCTAACAACAAACAACCGTAAACCCCTAACATCAAACAACACTAACCCCCTAACAACACAAACCACTAACACCCTAACAACAAACAACACTAACACCCTAACAACAAAAACCACTAAACCCCAACAAGAAACAACCTTAAACCCCTAACAACAAACAACCCTAAACCCTTAACAACAAACAACACTAACACCCTAACAACAAACAACTCTTACCACCTAACAACAAACAACCCTAAACCCCTAACATCAAACAACACTAACCCCCTAACAACACAAACCACTAACACCCTAACATCAAACAACACTAACACCCTAACAACAAAAACCACTGAACCCCAACAAGAAACAACCTTAAACCCCTAACAACAAACAACCCTAAACCCCTAACATCAAACAACACTAACACCCTAACAACACAAACCACTAACAACCTAACAACAAACAACACTAACCCCCTAACAACAAAAACCACTAAACCCCAACAAGAAACAACCTTAAACCCCTAACAACAAACAACCCTAAACCCCTAACAACAAACAACACTAACACCCTAACAACAAACACTAACCCCCTAACAACAAACAACCCTAAACCCCTAACATCAAACAACACTAACCCCCTAACAACACAAACCACTAACACCCTAACAACAAACAACACTAACACCCTAACAACAAAAACCACTAAACCCCAACAAGAAACAACCCTAAACCCCTAACAACAAACACTAACCCCCTAACAAAAAACAACACTAAACCCCTAACAAGAAACTAACCTAACGCCGTAACAACAAACACCACTAACCCCGTAACAAGAAACAACCCTAACCCCCTAACAACAAAGAACACTAACACCCTAACAACAAACAACCCTAACCCCTGAAAACCAAAAACACTAACCCACTAAGAACAAACAACCCTAACCCACTAACAACAAACAACCCTAAACCCCTAACATCAAACAACACTAACCCCCTAACAACACAAACCACTAACACCCTAACAACAAACAACACTAACACCCTAACAACAAAAAACACTAAACCCCAACAAGAAACAACCTTAAACCCCTAACAACAAACAACCCTAAACCTCTAACAACAAACAACACTAACACCCTAACAACAAACAACTCTAACACCCTAACAACAAACAACCCTAAACCCCTAACATCAAACAACACTAACCCCCTAACAACACAAACAACTAACACCCTAACATCAAACAACACTAACACCCTAACAACAAAAACCACTAAACCCCAACAAGAAACAACCTTAAACCCCTAACAACAAACAACCCTAAACCCCTAACATCAAACAACACTAACCCCCTAACAACACAAACCACTAACACCCTAACATCAAACAACACTAACCCCCTAACAACACAAACCACTAACACCCTAACATCAAACAACACTAACACCCTAACAACAAAAACCACTAAACCCCAACAAGAAACAACCTTAAACCCCTAACAACAAACAATCCTAAACCCCTAACATCAAACAACACTAACCCCCTAACAACACAAACCACTAACACCCTAACAACAAACAACACTAACACCCTAACAACAAAAACCACTAAACCCCAACAAGAAACAACCTTAAACCCCTAACAACAAACAACCCTAAACCCCTAACAACAAACAACACTAACACCCTAACAACAAACAACTCTTACCACCTAACAACAAACAACCCTAAACCCCTAACATCAAACAACACTAACCCCCTAACAACACAAACCACTAACACCCTAACATCAAACAACACTAACACCCTAACAACAAAAACCACTGAACCCCAACAAGAAACAACCTTAAACCCCTAACAACAAACAACCCTAAACCCCTAACATCAAACAACACTAACACCCTAACAACACAAACCACTAACAACCTAACAACAAACAACACTAACCCCCTAACAACAAAAACCACTAAACCCCAACAAGAAACAACCTTAAACCCCTAACAACAAACAACCCTAAACCCCTAACAACAAACAACACTAACACCCTAACAACAAACACTAACCCCCTAACAACAAACAACCCTAAACCCCTAACATCAAACAACACTAACCCCCTAACAACACAAACCACTAACACCCTAACAACAAACAACACTAACACCCTAACAACAAAAACCACTAAACCCCAACAAGAAACAACCCTAAACCCCTAACAACAAACACTAACCCCCTAACAAAAAACAACACTAAACCCCTAACAAGAAACTAACCTAACCCCGTAACAACAAACACCACTAACCCCGTAACAAGAAACAACCCTAACCCCCTAACAACAAAGAACACTAACACCCTAACAACAAACAACCCTAACCCCTGAAAACCAAAAACACTAACCCACTAAGAACAAACAACCCTAACCCACTAACAACAAACAACCCTAAACCCCTAACATCAAACAACACTAACCCCCTAACAACACAAACCACTAACACCCTAACAACAAACAACACTAACACCCTAACAACAAAAAACACTAAACCCCAACAAGAAACAACCTTAAACCCCTAACAACAAACAACCCTAAACCTCTAACAACAAACAACACTAACACCCTAACAACAAACAACTCTAACACCCTAACAACAAACAACCCTAAACACCTAACATCAAACAACACTAACCCCCTAACAACACAAACCACTAACACCCTAACATCAAACAACACTAACACCCTAACAATAAAAACCACTAAACCCCAACAAGAAACAACTTTAAACCCCTAACAACAAACAACCCTAAACCCCTAACAACAAACAACACTAACACCCTGACAACAAACAACTCTAACCCCCTAGCAACAAACAACCCTAAACCCCTAACATCAAACAACACTAACCCCCTAACAACACAAACCACTAACACCCTAACAACAAACAACACTAACACCCTAACAACAAAAACCACTAAACCCCAACAAGAAACAACCTTAAACCCCTAACAACAAACAACCCTAAACCCCTAACATCAAACAACACTAACACCCTAACAACACAAACCACTAACACCCTAACAACAAACAACCCTAACCCCCTAACAACAAACACTAACCCCCAAACAACAAACAACCCTAACCCCTGAAAACCAAAAACACTAACCCACTAACAACAAACAACCCTAACCCACTAACAACAAACAACCCTAAACCCCTAACATCAAACAACACTAACCCCCTAACAACACAAACCACTAACATCATAACAACAAACAACACTAACACCCTAACAACAAAAACCACTAAACCCCAACAAGAAACAACCCTAAACCCCTAACAACAAACACTAACCCCCTAACAAAAAACAACACAAAACCCCTAACAAGAAACTACCCTAACGCCGTAACAACAAACAACACTAACCCCGTAACAAGAAACAACCCTAACCCCCTAACAACAAAGAACACTAACACCCTAACAACAAACAACCCTAACCCCTGAAAACCAAAAACACTAACCCACTAAGAACAAACAACCCTAACCCACTAACAACAAACAACCCTAAACCCCTAACATCAAACAACACTAACCCCCTAACAACACAAACCACTAACACCCTAACAACAAACAACACTAACACCATAACAGCAAAAACCACTAAACCCCAACAAGAAACAACCTTAAACCCCTAACAACAAACAACCCTAAACCTCTAATAACAAACAACACTAACACCCTAACAACAAACAACTCTAACCCCCTAACAACAAAGAACCCTAAACCCCTAACATCAAACAACACTAACCCCCTAACAACACAAACCACTAACACCCTAACATCAAACAACACTAACACCCTAACAACAAAAACCACTAACACCCTAACAACAAACAACACTAACACCCTAACAACAAAAACCACTAAACCCCAACAAGAAACAACCTTAAACCCCTAACAACAAACAACCCTAAACCCCTAACATCAAACAACACTAACACCCTAACAACGAACAACTCTAACCCCCTAACAACAAACAACCCTAAACCCCTAACATCAAACAACACTAACCCCCTAACAACACAAACCACTAACACCCTAACAACAAACAACACTAACACCCTAACAACAAAAACCACTAAACCCCAACAAGAAACAACCTGAAACCCCTAACAACAAACAACCCTAAACCCCTAACAACAAACAACACTAACACCCTAACAACAAACAACTCTTACCACCTAACAACAAACAACCCTAAACCCCTAACATCAAACAACACTAACCCCCTAACAACACAAACCACTAACACCCTAACATCAAACAACACTAACACCCTAACAACAAAAACCACTAAACCCCAACAAGAAACAACCTTAAACCCCTAACAACAAACAACCCTAAACCCCTAACATCAAACAACACTAACACCCTAACAAAACAAACCACTAACACCCTAACAACAAACAACACTAACCCCCTAACAACAAACACTAACCCCCAAACAACAAACAACCCTAACCCCTGAAAACCAAAAACACTAACCCACTAAGAACAAACAACCCTAACCCACTAACAACAAACAACCCTAAACCCCTAACATCAAACAACACTAACCCCCTAACAACACAAACCACTAACACCCTAACAACAAACAACACTAACACCCTAACAACAAAAACCACTAAACCCCAACAAGAAACAACCCTAAACCCCTAACAACAAACACTAACCCCCTAACAAAAAACAACACTAAACCCCTAACAAGAAACTACCCTAACCCCGTAACAACAAACAACACTAACCCCGTAACAAGAAACAACCCTAACCCCCTAACAACAAAGAACACTAACACCCTAACAACAAACAACCCTAACCCCTGAAAACCAAAAAAACTAACCCACTAACAACAAACAACCCTAACCCACTAACAACAAACAACCCTAAACCCCTAACATCAAACAACACTAACCCCCTAACAACACAAACCACTAACACCCTAACAACAAACAACACAAACACCCTAACAACAAAAACCACTAAACCCCAACAAGAAACAACCTTAAACCCCTAACAACAAACAACCCTAAACCCCTAACATCAAACAACACTAACACCCTAACAACACAAACCACTAACACCCTAACAACAAACAACCCTAACCCCCTAACAACAAACACTAACCCCCAAACAACAAACAACCCTAACCCCTGAAAACCAAAGACACTAACCCACTAACAACAAACAACCCTAACCCACTAACAACAAACAACCCTAAACCCCTAACATCAAACAACACTAACCCCCTAACAACACAAACCACTAACACCCTAACAACAAACAACACTAACACCCTAACAACAAAAACCACTAAACCCCAACAAGAAACAACCCTAAACCCCTAACAACAAACACTAACCCCCTAACAAAAAACAACACTAAACCCCTAACAAGAAACTAACCTAACCCCGTAACAACAAACACCACTAACCCCGTAACAAGAAACAACCCTAACCCCCTAACAACAAAGAACACTAACACCCTAACAACAAACAACCCTAATCCCTGAAAACCAAAAACACTAACCCACTAAGAACAAACAACCCTAACCCACTAACAACAAACAACCCTAAACCCCTAACATCAAACAACACTAACCCCCTAACAACACAAACCACTAACACCCTAACAACAAACAACACTAACACCCTAACAACAAAAAACACTAAACCCCAACAAGAAACAACCTTAAACCCCTAACAACAAACAACCCTAAACCTCTAACAACAAACAACACTAACACCCTAACAACAAACAACTCTAACACCCTAACAACAAACAACCCTAAACCCCTAACATCAAACAACACTAACCCCCTAACAACACAAACCACTAACACCCTAACATCAAACAACACTAACACCCTAACAACAAAAACCACTAAACCCCAACAAGAAACAACCTTAAACCCCTAACAACAAACAACCCTAAACCCCTAACATCAAACAACACTAACCCCCTAACAACACAAACCACTAACACCCTAACATCAAACAACACTAACACCCTAACAACAAAAACCACTAAACCCCAACAAGAAACAACCTTAAACCCCTAACAACAAACAACCCTAAACCCCTAACAACAAACAACACTAACACCCTAACAACAAACACTAACCCCCTAACAACAAACAACCGTAAACCCCTAACATCAAACAACACTAACCCCCTAACAACACAAACCACTAACACCCTAACAACAAACAACACTAACACCCTAACAACAAAAACCACTAAACCCCAACAAGAAACAACCTTAAACCCCTAACAACAAACAACCCTAAACCCTTAACAACAAACAACACTAACACCCTAACAACAAACAACTCTTACCACCTAACAACAAACAACCCTAAACCCCTAACATCAAACAACACTAACCCCCTAACAACACAAACCACTAACACCCTAACATCAAACAACACTAACACCCTAACAACAAAAACCACTGAACCCCAACAAGAAACAACCTTAAACCCCTAACAACAAACAACCCTAAACCCCTAACATCAAACAACACTAACACCCTAACAACACAAACCACTAACAACCTAACAACAAACAACACTAACCCCCTAACAACAAAAACCACTAAACCCCAACAAGAAACAACCTTAAACCCCTAACAACAAACAACCCTAAACCCCTAACAACAAACAACACTAACACCCTAACAACAAACACTAACCCCCTAACAACAAACAACCCTAAACCCCTAACATCAAACAACACTAACCCCCTAACAACACAAACCACTAACACCCTAACAACAAACAACACTAACACCCTAACAACAAAAACCACTAAACCCCAACAAGAAACAACCCTAAACCCCTAACAACAAACACTAACCCCCTAACAAAAAACAACACTAAACCCCTAACAAGAAACTAACCTAACGCCGTAACAACAAACACCACTAACCCCGTAACAAGAAACAACCCTAACCCCCTAACAACAAAGAACACTAACACCCTAACAACAAACAACCCTAACCCCTGAAAACCAAAAACACTAACCCACTAAGAACAAACAACCCTAACCCACTAACAACAAACAACCCTAAACCCCTAACATCAAACAACACTAACCCCCTAACAACACAAACCACTAACACCCTAACAACAAACAACACTAACACCCTAACAACAAAAAACACTAAACCCCAACAAGAAACAACCTTAAACCCCTAACAACAAACAACCCTAAACCTCTAACAACAAACAACACTAACACCCTAACAACAAACAACTCTAACACCCTAACAACAAACAACCCTAAACCCCTAACATCAAACAACACTAACCCCCTAACAACACAAACAACTAACACCCTAACATCAAACAACACTAACACCCTAACAACAAAAACCACTAAACCCCAACAAGAAACAACCTTAAACCCCTAACAACAAACAACCCTAAACCCCTAACATCAAACAACACTAACCCCCTAACAACACAAACCACTAACACCCTAACATCAAACAACACTAACCCCCTAACAACACAAACCACTAACACCCTAACATCAAACAACACTAACACCCTAACAACAAAAACCACTAAACCCCAACAAGAAACAACCTTAAACCCCTAACAACAAACAATCCTAAACCCCTAACATCAAACAACACTAACCCCCTAACAACACAAACCACTAACACCCTAACAACAAACAACACTAACACCCTAACAACAAAAACCACTAAACCCCAACAAGAAACAACCTTAAACCCCTAACAACAAACAACCCTAAACCCCTAACAACAAACAACACTAACACCCTAACAACAAACAACTCTTACCACCTAACAACAAACAACCCTAAACCCCTAACATCAAACAACACTAACCCCCTAACAACACAAACCACTAACACCCTAACATCAAACAACACTAACACCCTAACAACAAAAACCACTGAACCCCAACAAGAAACAACCTTAAACCCCTAACAACAAACAACCCTAAACCCCTAACATCAAACAACACTAACACCCTAACAACACAAACCACTAACAACCTAACAACAAACAACACTAACCCCCTAACAACAAAAACCACTAAACCCCAACAAGAAACAACCTTAAACCCCTAACAACAAACAACCCTAAACCCCTAACAACAAACAACACTAACACCCTAACAACAAACACTAACCCCCTAACAACAAACAACCCTAAACCCCTAACATCAAACAACACTAACCCCCTAACAACACAAACCACTAACACCCTAACAACAAACAACACTAACACCCTAACAACAAAAACCACTAAACCCCAACAAGAAACAACCTTAAACCCCTAACAACAAACAACCCTAAACCCCTAACATCAAACAACACTAACACCCTAACAACACAAACCACTAACACCCTAACAACAAACAACCCTAACCCCCTAACAACAAACACTAACCCCCAAACAACAAACAACCCTAACCCCTGAAAACCAAAAACACTAACCCACTAACAACAAACAACCCTAACCCACTAACAACAAACAACCCTAAACCCCTAACATCAAACAACACTAACCCCCTAACAACACAAACCACTAACACCCTAACAACAAACAACACTAACACCCTAACAACAAAAACCACTAAACCCCAACAAGAAACAACCTTAAACCCCTAACAACAAACAACCCTAAACCCCTAACATCAAACAACACTAACACCCTAACAACACAAACCACTAACACCCTAACAACAAACAACACTAACCCCCTAACAACAAACACTAACCCCCAAGCAACAAACAACCCTAACCCCTGAAAACCAAAAACACTAACCCACTAACAACAAACAACCCTAACCCACTAACAACAAACAACCCTAAACCCCTAACATCAAACAACACTAACCCCCTAACAACACAAACCACTAACACCCTAACAACAAACAACACTAACACCCTAACAACAAAAACCACTAAACCCCAACAAGAAACAACCCTAAACCCCTAACAACAAACACTAACCCCCTAACAAAAAACAACACTAAACCCCTAACAAGAAACTACCCTAACCCCGTAACAACAAACAACACTAACCCCGTAACAAGAAACAACCCTAACCCCCTAACAACAAAGAACACTAACACCCTAACAACAAACAACCCTAACCCCTGAAAACCAAAAACACTAACCCACTAAGAACAAACAACCCTAACCCACTAACAACAAACAACCCTAAACCCCTAACATCAAACAACACTAACCCCCTAACAACACAAACCACTAACACCCTAACAACAAACAACACTAACACCCTAACAGCAAAAACCACTAAACCCCAACAAGAAACAACCTTAAACCCCTAACAACAAACAACCCTAAACCTCTAACAACAAACAACACTAACACCCTAACAACAAACAACTCTAAACCCCTAATAACAAACAACCCTAAACCCCTAACATCAAACAACACTAACCCCCTAACAACACAAACCACTAACACCCTAACATCAAACAACACTAACACCCTAACAACAAAAACCACTAAACCCCAACAAGAAACAACCTTAAACCCCTAACAACAAACAACCCTAAACCCCTAACATCAAACAACACTAACACCCTAACAACACAAACCACTAACAACCTAACAACAAACAACACTAACCCCCTAACAACAAAAACCACTAAACCCCAACAAGAAACAACTTTAAACCCCTAACAACAAACAACCCTAAACCCCTAACAACAAACAACACTAACACCCTAACAACAAACACTAACCCCCTAACAACAAACAACCCTAAACCCCTAACATCAAACAACACTAACCCCCTAACAACACAAACCACTAACACCCTAACAACAAACAACACTAACACCCTAACAACAAAAACCACTAAACCCCAACAAGAAACAACCTTAAACCCCTAACAACAAACAACCCTAAACCCCTAACATCAAACAACACTAACACCCTAACAACGAACAACTCTAACCCCCTAACAACAAACAACCCTAAACCCCTAACATCAAACAACACTAACCCCCTAACAACACAAACCACTAACACCCTAACAACAAACAACACTAACACCCTAACAACAAAAACCACTAAACCCCAACAAGAAACAACCTTAAACCCCTAACAACAAACAACCCTAAACCCCTAACAACAAACAACACTAACACCCTAACAACAAACAACTCTTACCACCTAACAACAAACAACCCTAAACCCCTAACATTAAACAACACTAACCCCCTAACAACACAAACCACTAACACCCTAACAACAAACAACACTAACACCCTAACAACAAAAACCACTAAACCCCAACAAGAAACAACCCTAAACCCCTAACAACAAACACTAACCCCCTAACAAAAAACAACACTAAACCCCTAACAAGAAACTACCCTAACCCCGTAACAACAAACACCACTAACCCCGTAACAAGAAACAACCCTAACCCCCTAACAACAAAGAACACTAACACCCTAACAACAAACAACCCTAACCCCTGAAAACCAAAAACACTAACCCACTAATAACAAACAACCCTAACCCACTAACAACAAACAACCCTAAACCCCTAACATCAAACAACACTAACCCCCTAACAACACAAACCACTAACACCCTAACAACAAACAACACAAACACCCTAACAACAAAAACCACTAAACCCCAACAAGAAACAACCTTAAACCCCTAACAACAAACAACCCTAAACCCCTAACATCAAACAACACTAACACCCTAACAACACATACCACTAACACCCTAACAACAAACAACCCTAACCCCCTAACAACAAACACTAACCCCCAAACAACAAACAACCCTAACCCCTGAAAACCAAAGACACTAACCCACTAACAACAAACAACCCTAACCCACTAACAACAAACAACCCTAAACCCCTAACATCAAACAACACTAACCCCCTAACAACACAAACCACTAACACCCTAACAACAAACAACACTAACACCCTAACAACAAAAACCACTAAACCCCAACAAGAAACAACCCTAAACCCCTAACAACAAACACTAACCCCCTAACAAAAAACAACACTAAACCCCTAACAAGAAACTACCCTAACCCCGTAACAACAAACACCACTAACCCCGTAACAAGAAACAACCCTAACCCCCTAACAACAAAGAACACTAACACCCTAACAACAAACAACCCTAACCCCTGAAAACCAAAAACACTAACCCACTAAGAACAAACAACCCTAACCCACTAACAACAAACAACCCTAAACCCCTAACATCAAACAACACTAACCCCCTAACAACACAAACCACTAACACCCTAACAACAAACAACACTAACACCCTAACAACAAAAACCACTAAACCCCAACAAGAAACAACCTTAAACCCCTAACAACAAACAACCCTAAACCTCTAACAACAAACAACACTAACACCCTAACAACAAACAAATCTAACACCCTAACAACAAACAACCCTAAACCCCTAACATCAAACAACACTAACCCCCTAACAACACAAACCACTAACACCCTAACATCAAACAACACTAACACCCTAACAACAAAAACCACTAAACCCCAACAAGAAACAACCTTAAACCCCTAACAAAAAACAACCCTAAACCCCTAACATCAAACAACACTAACACCCTAACAACACAAACCACTAACAACCTAACAACAAACAACACTAACCCCCTAACAACAAAAACCACTAAACCCCAACAAGAAACAACCTTAAACCCCTAACAACAAACAACCCTAAACCCCTAACAACAAACAACACTAACACCCTAACAACAAACACTAACCCCCTAACAACAAACAACCCTAAACCCCTAACATCAAACAACACTAACCCCCTAACAACACAAACCACTAACACCCTAACAACAAACAACACTAACACCCTAACAACAAAAACCACTAAACCCCAACAAGAAACAACCCTAAACCCCTAACAACAAACACTAACCCCCTAACAAAAAACAACACTAAACCCCTAACAAGAAACTAACCTAACCCCGTAACAACAAACACCACTAACCCCGTAACAAGAAACAACCCTAACCCCCTAACAACAAAGAACACTAACACCCTAACAACAAACAACCCTAACCCCTGAAAACCAAAAACACTAACCCACTAAGAACAAACAACCCTAACCCACTAACAACAAACAACCCTAAACCCCTAACATCAAACAACACTAACCCCCTAACAACACAAACCACTAACACCCTAACAACAAACAACACTAACACCCTAACAACAAAAACCACTAAACCCCAACAAGAAACAACCTTAAACCCCTAACAACAAACAACCCTAAACCTCTAACAACAAACAACACTAACACCCTAACAACAAACAACTCTAACCCCCTAACAACAAACAACCCTAAACCCCTAACATCAAACAACACTAACCCCCTAACAACACAAACCACTAACACCCTAACATCAAACAACACTAACACCCTAACAACACAAACCACTAAACCCCAACAAGAAACAACCTTAAACCCCTAACAACAAACAACCCTAAACCCCTAACATCAAACAACACTAACACCCTAACAACACAAACCACTAACACCCTAACAACAAACAACACTAACCCCCTAACAACAAAAACCACTAAACCCCAACAAGAAACAACCTTAAACCCCTAACAACAAACAACCCTAAACCCCTAACAACAAACAACACTAACACCCTAACAACAAACACTAACCACCTAACAACAAACAACCCTAAACCCCTAACATCAAACAACACTAACCCCCTAACAACACAAACCACTAACACCCTAACAACAAACAACACTAACACCCTAACAACAAAAACCACTAAACCCCAACAAGAAACAACCTTAAACCCCTAACAACAAACAACCCTAAACCCCTAACAACAAACAACACTAACACCCTAACAACAAACAACTCTAACCCCCTAACAACAAACAACCCTAAACCCCTAACATCAAACAACACTAACCCCCTAACAACACAAACCACTAACACCCTAACAACAAACAACACTAACACCCTAACAACAAAAACCACTAAACCCCAACAAGAAACAACCTTAAACCCCTAACAACAAACAACCCTAAACCCCTAACATCAAACAACACTAACACCCTAACAACACAAACCACTAACACCCTAACAACAAACAACCCTAACCCCCTAACAACAAACACTAACCCCCAAACAACAAACAACCCTAACCCCTGAAAACCAAAAACACTAACCCACTAACAACAAACAACCCTAACCCACTAACAACAAACAACCCTAAACCCCTAACATCAAACAACACTAACCCCCTAACAACACAAACCACTAACACCCTAACAACAAACAACACTAACACCCTAACAACAAAAACCACTAAACCCCAACAAGAAACAACCCTAAACCCCTAACAACAAACACTAATCCCCTAACAAAAAACAACACAAAACCCCTAACAAGAAACTACCCTAACCCCGTAACAACAAACAACACTAACCCCGTAACAAGAAACAACCCTAACCCCCTAACAACAAAGAACACTAACACCCTAACAACAAACAACCCTAACCCCTGAAAACCAAAAACACTAACCCACTAAGAACAAACAACCCTAACCCACTAACAACAAACAACCCTCAACCCCTAACATCAAACAACACTAACCCCCTAACAACACAAACCACTAACACCCTAACAACAAACAACACTAACACCATAACAGCAAAAACCACTAAACCCCAACAAGAAACAACCTTAAACCCCTAACAACAAACAACCCTAAACCTCTAACAACAAACAACACTAACACCCTAACAACAAACAACTCTAACCCCCTAACAACAAACAACCCTAAACCCCTAACATCAAACAACACTAACCCCCTAACAACACAAACCACTAACACCCTAACATCAAACAACACTAACACCCTAACAACAAAAACCACTAAACCCCAACAAGAAACAACCTTAAACCCCTAACAACAAACAACCCTAAACCCCTAACATCAAACAACACTAACACCCTAACAACACAAACCACTAACAACCTAACAACAAACAACACTAACCCCCTAACAACAAAAACCACTAAACCCCAACAAGAAACAACCTTAAACCCCTAACAACAAACAACCCTAAACCCCTAACAACAAACAACACTAACACCCTAACAACAAACACTAACCCCCTAACAACAAACAACCCTAGACCCCTAACATCAAACAACACTAACCCCCTAACAACACAAACCACTAACACCCTAACAACAAACAACACTAACACCCTAACAACAAAAACCACTAAACCCCAACAAGAAACAACCTTAAACCCCTAACAACAAACAACCCTAAACCCCTAACATAAAACAACACTAACACCCTAACAACGAACAACTCTAACCCCCTAACAACAAACAACCCTAAACCCCTAACATCAAACAACACTAACCCCCTAACAACACAAACCACTAACACCCTAACAACAAACAACACTAACACCCTAACAACAAAAACCACTAAACCCCAACAAGAAACAACCTTAAACCCCTAACAACAAACAACCCTAAACCCCTAACAACAAACAACACTAACACCCTAACAACAAACAACTCTTACCACCTAACAACAAACAACCCTAAACCCCTAACATCAAACAACACTAACCCCCTAACAACACAAACCACTAACACCCTAACATCAAACAACACTAACACCCTAACAACAAAAACCACTAAACCCCAACAAGAAACAACCTTAAACCCCTAACAACAAACAACCCTAAACCCCTAACATCAAACAACACTAACACCCTAACAACACAAACCACTAACAACCTAACAACAAACAACACTAACCCCCTAACAACAAAAACCACTAAACCCCAACAAGAAACAACCTTAAACCCCTAACAACAAACAACCCTAAACCCCTAACAACAAACAACACTAACACCCTAACAACAAACACTAACCCCCTAACCACAAACAACCCTAAACCCCTAACATCAAACAACACTAACCCCCTAACAACACAAACCACTAACACCCTAACAACAAACAACACTAACACCCTAACAACAAAAACCACTAAACCCCAACAAGAAACAACCCTAAACCCCTAACAACAAACACTAACCCCCTAACAAAAAACAACACTAAACCCCTAACAAGAAACTAACCTAACCCCGTAACAACAAACACCACTAACCCCGTAACAAGAAACAACCCTAACCCCCTAACAACAAAGAACACTAACACCCTAACAACAAACAACCCTAACCCCTGAAAACCAAAAACACTAACCCACTAAGAACAAACAACCCTAACCCACTAACAACAAACAACCCTAAACCCCTAACATCAAACAACACTAACCCCCTAACAACACAAACCACTAACACCCTAACAACAAACAACACTAACACCCTAACAACAAAAAACACTAAACCCCAACAAGAAACAACCTTAAACCCCTAACAACAAACAATCCTAAACCTCTAACAACAAACAACACTAACACCCTAACAACAAACAACTCTAACACCCTAACAACAAACAACCCTAAACCCCTAACATCAAACAACACTAACCCCCTAACAACACAAACCACTAACACCCTAACATCAAACAACACTAACACCCTAACAACAAAAACCACTAAACCCCAACAAGAAACAACCTTAAACCCCTAACAACAAACAACCCTAAACCCCTAACATCAAACAACACTAACACCCTAACAACACAAACCACTAACACCCTAACAACAAACAACACTAACCCCCTAACAACAAAAACCACTAAACCCCAACAAGAAACAACCTTAAACCCCTAACAACAAACAACCCTAAACCCCTAACAACAAACAACACTAACACCCTAACAACAAACACTAACCCCCTAACAACAAACAACCCTAAACCCCTAACATCAAACAACACTAACCCCCTAACAACACAAACCACTAACACCCTAACAACAAACAACACTAACACCCTAACAACAAAAACCACTAAACCCCAACAAGGAACAACCTTAAACCCCTAACAACAAACAACCCTAAACCCCTAACAACAAACAACACTAACACCCTAACAACAAACAACTCTAACCCCCTAACAACAAACAACCCTAAACCCCTAACATCAAACAACACTAACCCCCTAACAACACAAACCACTAACACCCTAACATCAAACAACACTAACACCCTAACAACAAAAACCACTAAACCCCAACAAGAAACAACTTTAAACCCCTAACAACAAACAAACCTAAACCCCTAACAACAAACAACACTAACACCCTGACAACAAACAACTCTAACCCCCTAGCAACAAACAACCCTAAACCCCTAACATCAAACAACACTAACCCAATAACAACACAAACCACTAACACCCTAACAACAAACAACACTAACACCCTAACAACAAAAACCACTAAACCCCAACAAGAAACAACCTTAAACCCCTAACAACAAACAACCCTAAACCCCTAACATCAAACAACACTAACACCCTAACAACACAAACCACTAACACCCTAACAACAAACAACCCTAACCCCCTAACAACAAACACTAACCCCCAAACAACAAACAACCCTAACCCCTGAAAACCAAAAACACTAACCCACTAACAACAAACAACCCTAACCCACTAACAACAAACAACCCTAAACCCCTAACATCAAACAACACTAACCCCCTAACAACACAAACCACTAACACCCTAACAACAAACAACACTAACACCCTAACAACAAAAACCACTAAACCCCAACAAGAAACAACCCTAAACCCCTAACAACAAACACTAACCCCCTAACAAAAAACAACACAAAACCCCTAACAAGAAACTACCCTAACCCCGTAACAACAAACAACACTAACCCCGTAACAAGAAACAACCCTAACCCCCTAACAACAAAGAACACTAACACCCTAACAACAAACAACCCTAACCCCTGAAAACCAAAAACACTAACCCACTAAGAACAAACAACCCTAACCCACTAACAACAAACAACCCTAAACCCCTAACATCAAACAACACTAACCCCCTAACAACACAAACCACTAACACCCTAACAACAAACAACACTAACACCCTAACAGCAAAAACCACTAAACCCCAACAAGAAACAACCTTAAACCCCTAACAACAAACAACCCTAAACCTCTAACAACAAACAACACTAACACCCTAACAACAAACAACTCTAACCCCCTAACAACAAACAACCCTAAACCCCTAACATCAAACAACACTAACCCCCTAACAACACAAACCACTAACACCCTAACATCAAACAACACTAACACCCTAACAACAAAAACCACTAAACCCCAACAAGAAACAACCTTAAACCCCTAACAACAAACAACCCTAAACCCCTAACATCAAACAACACTAACACCCTAACAACACAAACCACTAACAACCTAACAACAAACAACACTAACCCCCTAACAAAAAAAACCACTAAACCCCAACAAGAAACAACCTTAAACCCCTAACAACAAACAACCCTAAACCCCTAACAACAAACAACACTAACACCCTAACAACAAACACTAACCCCCTAACAACAAACAACCCTAAACCCCTAACATCAAACAACACTAACCCCCTAACAACACAAACCACTAACACCCTAACAACAAACAACACTAACACCCTAACAACAAAAACCACTAAACCCCAACAAGAAACAACCTTAAACCCCTAACAACAAACAACCCTAAACCCCTAACATCAAACAACACTAACACCCTAACAACGAACAACTCTAACCCCCTAACAACAAACAACCCTAAACCCCTAACATCAAACAACACTAACCCCCTAACAACACAAACCACTAACACCCTAACAACAAACAACACTAACACCCTAACAACAAAAACCACTAAACCCCAACAAGAAACAACCCTAAACCCCTAACAACAAACACTAACCCCCTAACAAAAAACAACACTAAACCCCTAACAAGAAACTAACCTAACCCCGTAACAACAAACACCACTAACCCCGTAACAAGAAACAACCCTAACCCCCTAACAACAAAGAACACTAACACCCTAACAACAAACAACCCTAACCCCTGAAAACCAAAAACACTAACCCACTAAGAACAAACAACCCTAACCCACTAACAACAAACAACCCTAAACCCCTAACATCAAACAACACTAACCCCCTAACAACACAAACCACTAACACCCTAACAACAAACAACACTAACACCCTAACAACAAAAAACACTAAACCCCAACAAGAAACAACCTTAAACCCCTAACAACAAACAATCCTAAACCTCTAACAACAAACAACACTAACACCCTAACAACAAACAACTCTAACACCCTAACAACAAACAACCCTAAACCCCTAACATCAAACAACACTAACCCCCTAACAACACAAACCACTAACACCCTAACATCAAACAACACTAACACCCTAACAACAAAAACCACTAAACCCCAACAAGAAACAACCTTAAACCCCTAACAACAAGCAACCCTAAACCCCTAACATCAAACAACACTAACACCCTAACAACACAAACCACTAACACCCTAACAACAACAACACTAACCCCCTAACAACAAAAACCACTAAACCCCAACAAGAAACAACCCTAAACCCCTAACATCAAACAACACTAACACCCTAACAACGAACAACTCTAACCCCCTAACAACAAACAACCCTAAACCCCTAACATCAAACAACACTAACCCCCTAACAACACAAACCACTAACACCCTAACAACAAACAACACTAACACCCTAACAACAAAAACCACTAAACCCCAACAAGAAACAACCTTAAACCCCTAACAACAAACAACCCTAAACCCCTAACAACAAACAACACTAACACCCTAACAACAAACAACTCTTACCACCTAACAACAAACAACCCTAAACCCCTAACATCAAACAACACTAACCCCCTAACAACACAAACCACTAACACCCTAACATCAAACAACACTAACACCCTAACAACAAAAACCACTAAACCCCAACAAGAAACAACATTAAACCCCTAACAACAAACAACCCTAAACCCCTAACATCAAACAACACTAACCCCCTAACAACACAAACCACTAACACCCTAACAACAAACAACACTAACACCCTAACAACAAAAACCACTAAACCCCAACAAGAAACAACCTTAAACCCCTAACAACAAACAACCCTAAACCCCTAACAACAAACAACACTAACACCCTAACAACAAACAACTCTTACCACCTAACAACAAACAACCCTAAACCCCTAACATCAAACAACACTAACCCCCTAACAACACAAACCACTAACACCCTAACAACAAACAACACTAACACCCTAACAACAAAAAACACTAAACCCCAACAAGAAACAACCTTAAACCCCTAACAACAAACAATCCTAAACCTCTAACAACAAACAACACTAACACCCTAACAACAAACAACTCTAACACCCTAACAACAAACAACCCTAAACCCCTAACATCAAACAACACTAACCCCCTAACAACACAAACCACTAACACCCTAACATCAAACAACACTAACACCCTAACAACAAAAACCACTAAACCCCAACAAGAAACAACCTTAAACCCCTAACAACAAACAACCCTAAACCCCTAACATCAAACAACACTAACACCCTAACAACACAAACCACTAACACCCTAACAACAAACAACACTAACCCCCTAACAACAAAAACCACTAAACCCCAACAAGAAACAACCTTAAACCCCTAACAACAAACAACCCTAAACCCCTAACAACAAACAACACTAACACCCTAACAACAAACACTAACCCCCTAACAACAAACAACCCTAAACCCCTAACATCAAACAACACTAACCCCCTAACAACACAAACCACTAACACCCTAACAACAAACAACACTAACACCCTAACAACAAAAACCACTAAACCCCAACAAGGAACAACCTTAAACCCCTAACAACAAACAACCCTAAACCCCTAACAACAAACAACACTAACACCCTAACAACAAACAACTCTAACCCCCTAACAACAAACAACCCTAAACCCCTAACATCAAACAACACTAACCCCCTAACAACACAAACCACTAACACCCTAACATCAAACAACACTAACACCCTAACAACAAAAACCACTAAACCCCAACAAGAAACAACTTTAAACCCCTAACAACAAACAAACCTAAACCCCTAACAACAAACAACACTAACACCCTGACAACAAACAACTCTAACCCCCTAGCAACAAACAACCCTAAACCCCTAACATCAAACAACACTAACCCAATAACAACACAAACCACTAACACCCTAACAACAAACAACACTAACACCCTAACAACAAAAACCACTAAACCCCAACAAGAAACAACCTTAAACCCCTAACAACAAACAACCCTAAACCCCTAACATCAAACAACACTAACACCCTAACAACACAAACCACTAACACCCTAACAACAAACAACCCTAACCCCCTAACAACAAACACTAACCCCCAAACAACAAACAACCCTAACCCCTGAAAACCAAAAACACTAACCCACTAACAACAAACAACCCTAACCCACTAACAACAAACAACCCTAAACCCCTAACATCAAACAACACTAACCCCCTAACAACACAAACCACTAACACCCTAACAACAAACAACACTAACACCCTAACAACAAAAACCACTAAACCCCAACAAGAAACAACCCTAAACCCCTAACAACAAACACTAACCCCCTAACAAAAAACAACACAAAACCCCTAACAAGAAACTACCCTAACCCCGTAACAACAAACAACACTAACCCCGTAACAAGAAACAACCCTAACCCCCTAACAACAAAGAACACTAACACCCTAACAACAAACAACCCTAACCCCTGAAAACCAAAAACACTAACCCACTAAGAACAAACAACCCTAACCCACTAACAACAAACAACCCTAAACCCCTAACATCAAACAACACTAACCCCCTAACAACACAAACCACTAACACCCTAACAACAAACAACACTAACACCCTAACAGCAAAAACCACTAAACCCCAACAAGAAACAACCTTAAACCCCTAACAACAAACAACCCTAAACCTCTAACAACAAACAACACTAACACCCTAACAACAAACAACTCTAACCCCCTAACAACAAACAACCCTAAACCCCTAACATCAAACAACACTAACCCCCTAACAACACAAACCACTAACACCCTAACATCAAACAACACTAACACCCTAACAACAAAAACCACTAAACCCCAACAAGAAACAACCTTAAACCCCTAACAACAAACAACCCTAAACCCCTAACATCAAACAACACTAACACCCTAACAACACAAACCACTAACAACCTAACAACAAACAACACTAACCCCCTAACAAAAAAAACCACTAAACCCCAACAAGAAACAACCTTAAACCCCTAACAACAAACAACCCTAAACCCCTAACAACAAACAACACTAACACCCTAACAACAAACACTAACCCCCTAACAACAAACAACCCTAAACCCCTAACATCAAACAACACTAACCCCCTAACAACACAAACCACTAACACCCTAACAACAAACAACACTAACACCCTAACAACAAAAACCACTAAACCCCAACAAGAAACAACCTTAAACCCCTAACAACAAACAACCCTAAACCCCTAACATCAAACAACACTAACACCCTAACAACGAACAACTCTAACCCCCTAACAACAAACAACCCTAAACCCCTAACATCAAACAACACTAACCCCCTAACAACACAAACCACTAACACCCTAACAACAAACAACACTAACACCCTAACAACAAAAACCACTAAACCCCAACAAGAAACAACCCTAAACCCCTAACAACAAACACTAACCCCCTAACAAAAAACAACACTAAACCCCTAACAAGAAACTAACCTAACCCCGTAACAACAAACACCACTAACCCCGTAACAAGAAACAACCCTAACCCCCTAACAACAAAGAACACTAACACCCTAACAACAAACAACCCTAACCCCTGAAAACCAAAAACACTAACCCACTAAGAACAAACAACCCTAACCCACTAACAACAAACAACCCTAAACCCCTAACATCAAACAACACTAACCCCCTAACAACACAAACCACTAACACCCTAACAACAAACAACACTAACACCCTAACAACAAAAAACACTAAACCCCAACAAGAAACAACCTTAAACCCCTAACAACAAACAATCCTAAACCTCTAACAACAAACAACACTAACACCCTAACAACAAACAACTCTAACACCCTAACAACAAACAACCCTAAACCCCTAACATCAAACAACACTAACCCCCTAACAACACAAACCACTAACACCCTAACATCAAACAACACTAACACCCTAACAACAAAAACCACTAAACCCCAACAAGAAACAACCTTAAACCCCTAACAACAAGCAACCCTAAACCCCTAACATCAAACAACACTAACACCCTAACAACACAAACCACTAACACCCTAACAACAACAACACTAACCCCCTAACAACAAAAACCACTAAACCCCAACAAGAAACAACCTTAAACCCCTAACAACAAACAACCCTAAACCCCTAACATCAAACAACACTAACCCCCTAACAACACAAACCACTAACACCCTAACAACAAACAACACTAACACCCTAACAACAAAAACCACTAAACCCCAACAAGAAACAACCTTAAACCCCTAACAACAAACAACCCTAAACCCCTAACATCAAACAACACTAACACCCTAACAACGAACAACTCTAACCCCCTAACAACAAACAACCCTAAACCCCTAACATCAAACAACACTAACCCCCTAACAACACAAACCACTAACACCCTAACAACAAACAACACTAACACCCTAACAACAAAAACCACTAAACCCCAACAAGAAACAACCTTAAACCCCTAACAACAAACAACCCTAAACCCCTAACAACAAACAACACTAACACCCTAACAACAAACAACTCTTACCACCTAACAACAAACAACCCTAAACCCCTAACATCAAACAACACTAACCCCCTAACAACACAAACCACTAACACCCTAACATCAAACAACACTAACACCCTAACAACAAAAACCACTAAACCCCAACAAGAAACAACATTAAACCCCTAACAACAAACAACCCTAAACCCCTAACATCAAACAACACTAACCCCCTAACAACACAAACCACTAACACCCTAACAACAAACAACACTAACACCCTAACAACAAAAACCACTAAACCCCAACAAGAAACAACCTTAAACCCCTAACAACAAACAACCCTAAACCCCTAACAACAAACAACACTAACACCCTAACAACAAACAACTCTTACCACCTAACAACAAACAACCCTAAACCCCTAACATCAAACAACACTAACCCCCTAACAACACAAACCACTAACACCCTAACATCAAACAACACTAACACCCTAACAACAAAAACCACTAAACCCCAACAAGAAACAACCTTAAACCCCTAACAACAAACAACCCTAAACCCCTAACATCAAACAACACTAACACCCTAACAACACAAACCACTAACAACCTAACAACAAACAACACTAACCCCCTAACAACAAAAACCACTAAACCCCAACAAGAAACAACCTTAAACCCCTAACAACAAACAACCCTAAACCCCTAACAACAAACAACACTAACACCCTAACAACAAACACTAACCCCCTAACAACAAACAACCCTAAACCCCTAACATCAAACAACACTAACCCCCTAACAACACAAACCACTAACACCCTAACAACAAACAACACTAACACCCTAACAACAAAAACCACTAAACCCCAACAAGAAACAACCCTAAACCCCTAACAACAAACACTAACCCCCTAACAAAAAACAACACTAAACCCCTAACAAGAAACTAACCTAACCCCGTAACAACAAACACCACTAACCCCGTAACAAGAAACAACCCTAACCCCCTAACAACAAAGAACACTAACACCCTAACAACAAACAACCCTAACCCCTGAAAACCAAAAACACTAACCCACTAAGAACAAACAACCCTAACCCACTAACAACAAACAACCCTAAACCCCTAACATCAAACAACACTAACCCCCTAACAACACAAACCACTAACACCCTAACAACAAACAACACTAACACCCTAACAACAAAAACCACTAAACCCCAACAAGAAACAACCTTAAACCCCTAACAACAAACAACCCTAAACCTCTAACAACAAACAACACTAACACCCTAACAACAAACAACTCTAACCCCCTAACAACAAACAACCCTAGACCCCTAACATCAAACAACACTAACCCCCTAACAACACAAACCACTAACACCCTAACATCAAACAACACTAACACCCTAACAACAAAAACCACTAAACCCCAACAAGAAACAACCTTAAACCCCTAACAACAAACAACCCTAAACCCCTAACATCAAACAACACTAACACCCTAACAACACAAACCACTAACAACCTAACAACAAACAACACTAACCCCCTAACAACAAAAACCACTAAACCCCAACAAGAAACAACCTTAAACCCCTAACAACAAACAACCCTAAACCCCTAACAACAAACAACACTAACACCCTAACAACAAACACTAACCCCCTAACAACAAACAACCCTAAACCCCTAACATCAAACAACACTAACCCCCTAACAACACAAACCACTAACACCCTAACAACAAACAACACTAACACCCTAACAACAAAAACCACTAAACCCCAACAAGAAACAACCTTAAACCCCTAACAACAAACAACCCTAAACCCCTAACAACAAACAACACTAACACCCTAACAACAAACAACTCTTACCACCTAACAACAAACAACCCTAAACCCCTAACATCAAACAACACTAACCCCCTAACAACACAAACCACTAACACCCTAACATCAAACAACACTAACACCCTAACAACAAAAACCACTGAACCCCAACAAGAAACAACCTTAAACCCCTAACAACAAACAACCCTAAACCCCTAACATCAAACAACACTAACACCCTAACAACACAAACCACTAACAACCTAACAACAAACAACACTAACCCCCTAACAACAAAAACCACTAAACCCCAACAAGAAACAACCTTAAACCCCTAACAACAAACAACCCTAAACCCCTAACAACAAACAACACTAACACCCTAACAACAAACACTAACCCCCTAACAACAAACAACCCTAAACCCCTAACATCAAACAACACTAACCCCCTAACAACACAAACCACTAACACCCTAACAACAAACAACACTAACACCCTAACAACAAAAACCACTAAACCCCAACAAGAAACAACCCTAAACCCCTAACAACAAACACTAACCCCCTAACAAAAAACAACACTAAACCCCTAACAAGAAACTAACCTAACCCCGTAACAACAAACACCACTAACCCCGTAACAAGAAACAACCCTAACCCCCTAACAACAAAGAACACTAACACCCTAACAACAAACAACCCTAACCCCTGAAAACCAAAAACACTAACCCACTAAGAACAAACAACCCTAACCCACTAACAACAAACAACCCTAAACCCCTAACATCAAACAACACTAACCCCCTAACAACACAAACCACTAACACCCTAACAACAAACAACACTAACACCCTAACAACAAAAAACACTAAACCCCAACAAGAAACAACCTTAAACCCCTAACAACAAACAACCCTAAACCTCTAACAACAAACAACACTAACACCCTAACAACAAACAACTCTAACACCCTAACAACAAACAACCCTAAACCCCTAACATCAAACAACACTAACCCCCTAACAACACAAACCACTAACACCCTAACATCAAACAACACTAACACCCTAACAACAAAAACCACTAAACCACAACAAGAAACAACCTTAAACCCCTAACAACAAACAACCCTAAACCCCTAACATCAAACAACACTAACCCCCTAACAACACAAACCACTAACACCCTAACATCAAACAACACTAACACCCTAACAACAAAAACCACTAAACCCCAACAAGAAACAACCTTAAACCCCTAACAACAAACAACCCTAAACCCCTAACATCAAACAACACTAACCCCCTAACAACACAAACCACTAACACCCTAACAACAAACAACACTAACACCCTAACAACAAAAACCACTAAACCCCAACAAGAAACAACCTTAAACCCCTAACAACAAACAACCCTAAACCCCTAACAACAAACAACACTAACACCCTAACAACAAACAACTCTTACCACCTAACAACAAACAACCCTAAACCCCTAACATCAAACAACACTAACCCCCTAACAACACAAACCACTAACACCCTAACATCAAACAACACTAACACCCTAACAACAAAAACCACTGAACCCCAACAAGAAACAACCTTAAACCCCTAACAACAAACAACCCTAAACCCCTAACATCAAACAACACTAACACCCTAACAACACAAACCACTAACAACCTAACAACAAACAACACTAACCCCCTAACAACAAAAACCACTAAACCCCAACAAGAAACAACCTTAAACCCCTAACAACAAACAACCCTAAACCCCTAACAACAAACAACACTAACACCCTAACAACAAACACTAACCCCCTAACAACAAACAACCCTAAACCCCTAACATCAAACAACACTAACCCCCTAACAACACAAACCACTAACACCCTAACAACAAACAACACTAACACCCTAACAACAAAAACCACTAAACCCCAACAAGAAACAACCCTAAACCCCTAACAACAAACACTAACCCCCTAACAAAAAACAACACTAAACCCCTAACAAGAAACTAACCTAACCCCGTAACAACAAACACCACTAACCCCGTAACAAGAAACAACCCTAACCCCCTAACAACAAAGAACACTAACACCCTAACAACAAACAACCCTAACCCCTGAAAACCAAAAACACTAACCCACTAAGAACAAACAACCCTAACCCACTAACAACAAACAACCCTAAACCCCTAACATCAAACAACACTAACCCCCTAACAACACAAACCACTAACACCCTAACAACAAACAACACTAACACCCTAACAACAAAAAACACTAAACCCCAACAAGAAACAACCTTAAAACCCTAACAACAAACAACCCTAAACCTCTAACAACAAACAACACTAACACCCTAACAACAAACAACTCTAACACCCTAACAACAAACAACCCTAAACCCCTAACATCAAACAACACTAACCCCCTAACAACACAAACCACTAACACCCTAACATCAAACAACACTAACACCCTAACAACAAAAACCACTAAACCCCAACAAGAAACAACCTTAAACCCCTAACAACAAACAACCCTAAACCCCTAACATCAAACAACACTAACCCCCTAACAACACAAACCACTAACACCCTAACATCAAACAACACTAACACCCTAACAACAAAAACCACTAAACCCCAACAAGAAACAACCTTAAACCCCTAACAACAAACAACCCTAAACCCCTAACAACAAACAACACTAACACCCTAACAACAAACACTAACCCCCTAACAACAAACAACCCTAAACCCCTAACATCAAACAACACTAACCCCCTAACAACACAAACCACTAACACCCTAACAACAAACAACACTAACACCCTAACAACAAAAACCACTAAACCCCAACAAGAAACAACCTTAAACCCCTAACAACAAACAACCCTAAACCCTTAACAACAAACAACACTAACACCCTAACAACAAACAACTCTTACCACCTAACAACAAACAACCCTAAACCCCTAACATCAAAGAACACTAAACCCCTAACAACACAAACCACTAACACCCTAACATCAAACAACACTAACACCCTAACAACAAAAACCACTGAACCCCAACAAGAAACAACCTTCAACCCCTAACAACAAACAACCCTAAACCCCTAACATCAAACAACACTAACACCCTAACAACACAAACCACTAACAACCTAACAACAAACAACACTAACCCCCTAACAACAAAAACCACTAAACCCCAACAAGAAACAACCTTAAACCCCTAACAACAAACAACCCTAAACCCCTAACAACAAACAACACTAACACCCTAACAACAAACACTAACCCCCTAACAACAAACAACCCTAAACCCCTAACATCAAACAACACTAACCCCCTAACAACACAAACCACTAACACCCTAACAACAAACAACACTAACACCCTAACAACAAAAACCACTAAACCCCAACAAGAAACAACCCTAAACCCCTAACAACAAACACTAACCCCCTAACAAAAAACAACACTAAACCCCTAACAAGAAACTAACCTAACCCCGTAACAACAAACACCACTAACCCCGTAACAAGAAACAACCCTAACCCCCTAACAACAAAGAACACTAACACCCTAACAACAAACAACCCTAACCCCTGAAAACCAAAAACACTAACCCACTAAGAACAAACAACCCTAACCCACTAACAACAAACAACCCTAAACCCCTAACATCAAACAACACTAACCCCCTAACAACACAAACCACTAACACCCTAACAACAAACAACACTAACACCCTAACAACAAAAAACACTAAACCCCAACAAGAAACAACCTTAAACCCCTAACAACAAACAACCCTAAACCTCTAACAACAAACAACACTAACACCCTAACAACAAACAACTCTAACACCCTAACAACAAACAACCCTAAACCCATAACATCAAACAACACTAACCCCCTAACAACACAAACCACTAACACCCTAACATCAAACAACACTAACACCCTAACAACAAAAACCACTAAACCCCAACAAGAAACAACCTTAAACCCCTAACAACAAACAACCCTAAACCCCTAACATCAAACAACACTAACCCCCTAACAACACAAACCACTAACACCCTAACAACAAACAACACTAACACCCTAACAACAAAAACCACTAAACCCCAACAAGAAACAACCTTAAACTCCTAACAACAAACAACCCTAAACCCCTAACAACAAACAACACTAACACCCTAACAACAAACACTAACCCCCTAACAACAAACAACCCTAAACCCCTAACATCAAACAACACTAACCCCCTAACAACACAAACCACTAACACCCTAACAACAAACAACACTAACACCCTAACAACAAAAACCACTAAACCCCAACAAGAAACAACCTTAAACCCCTAACAACAAACAACCCTAAACCCCTAACAACAAACAACACTAACACCCTAACAACAAACAACTCTTACCACCTAACAACAAACAACCCTAAACCCCTAACATCAAACAACACTAACCCCCTAACAACACAAACCACTAACACCCTAACATCAAACAACACTAACACCCTAACAACAAAAACCACTAAACCCCAACAAGAAACAACCTTAAACCCCTAACAACAAACAACCCTAAACCCCTAACATCAAACAACACTAACACCCTAACAACACAAACCACTAACAACCTAACAACAAACAACACTAACCCCCTAACAACAAAAACCACTAAACCCCAACAAGAAACAACCTTAAACCCCTAACAACAAACAACCCTAAACCCCTAACAACAAACAACACTAACACCCTAACAACAAACACTAACCCCCTAACAACAAACAACCCTAAACCCCTAACATCAAACAACACTAACCCCCTAACAACACAAACCACTAACACCCTAACAACAAACAACACTAACACCCTAACAACAAAAACCACTAAACCCCAACAAGAAACAACCCTAAACCCCTAACAACAAACACTAACCCCCTAACAAAAAACAACACTAAACCCCTAACAAGAAACTACCCTAACCCCGTAACAACAAACACCACTAACCCCGTAACAAGAAACAACCCTAACCCCCTAACAACAAAGAACACTAACACCCTAACAACAAACAACCCTAACCCCTGAAAACCAAAAACACTAACCCACTAAGAACAAACAACCCTAACCCACTAACAACAAACAACCCTAAACCCCTAACATCAAACAACACTAACCCCCTAACAACACAAACCACTAACACCCTAACAACAAACAACACTAACACCCTAACAACAAAAAACACTAAACCCCAACAAGAAACAACCTTAAACCCCTAACAACAAACAACCCTAAACCTCTAACAACAAACAACACTAACACCCTAACAACAAACAACTCTAACACCCTAACAACAAACAACCCTAAACCCCTAACATCAAACAACACTAACCCCCTAACAACACAAACCACTAACACCCTAACATCAAACAACACTAACACCCTAACAACAAAAACCACTAAACCCCAACAAGAAACAACCTTAAACCCCTAACAACAAACAACCCTAAACCCCTAACATCAAACAACACTAACACCCTAACAACACAAACCACTAACACCCTAACAACAAACAACACTAACCCCCTAACAACAAAAACCACTAAACCCCAAGAAGAAACAACCTTAAACCCCTAACAACAAACAACCCTAAACCCCTAACAACAAACAACACTAACACCCTAACAACAAACACTAACCCCCTAACAACAAACAACCCTAAACCCCTAACATCAAACAACACTAACCCCCTAACAACACAAACCACTAACACCCTAACAACAAACAACACTAACACCCTAACAACAAAAACCACTAAACCCCAACAAGAAACAACCTTAAACCCCTAACAACAAACAACCCTAAACCCCTAACAACAAACAACACTAACACCCTGACAACAAACAACTCTAACCCCCTAGCAACAAACAACCCTAAACCCCTAACATCAAACAACACTAACCCCCTAACAACACAAACCACTAACACCCTAACAACAAACAACACTAACACCCTAACAACAAAAACCACTAAACCCCAACAAGAAACAACCTTAAACCCCTAACAACAAACAACCCTAAACCCCTAACATCAAACAACACTAACACCCTAACAACACAAACCACTAACACCCTAACAACAAACAACCCTAACCCCCTAACAACAAACACTAACCCCCAAACAACAAACAACCCTAACCCCTGAAAACCAAAAACACTAACCCACTAACAACAAACAACCCTAACCCACTAACAACAAACAACCCTAAACCCCTAACATCAAACAACACTAACCCCCTAACAACACAAACCACTAACACCCTAACAACAAACAACACTAACACCCTAACAACAAAAACCACTAAACCCCAACAAGAAACAACCCTAAACCCCTAACAACAAACACTAACCCCCTAACAAAAAACAACACAAAACCCCTAACAAGAAACTACCCTAACCCCGTAACAACAAACAACACTAACCCCGTAACAAGAAACAACCCTAACCCCCTAACAACAAAGAACACTAACACCCTAACAACAAACAACCCTAACCCCTGAAAACCAAAAACACTAACCCACTAAGAACAAACAACCCTAACCCACTAACAACAAACAACCCTAAACCCCTAACATCAAACAACACTAACCCCCTAACAACACAAACCACTAACACCCTAACAACAAACAACACTAACACCATAACAGCAAAAACCACTAAACCCCAACAAGAAACAACCTTAAACCCCTAACAACAAACAACCCTAAACCTCTAACAACAAACAACACTAACACCCTAACAACAAACAACTCTAACCCCCTAACAACAAACAACCCTAAACCCCTAACATCAAACAACACTAACCCCCTAACAACACAAACCACTAACACCCTAACATCAAACAACACTAACACCCTAACAACAAAAACCACTAAACCCCAACAAGAAACAACCTTAAACCCCTAACAACAAACAACCCTAAACCCCTAACATCAAACAACACTAACACCCTAACAACACAAACCACTAACAACCTAACAACAAACAACACTAACCCCCTAACAACAAAAACCACTAAACCCCAACAAGAAACAACCTTAAACCCCTAACAACAAACAACCCTAAACCCCTAACAACAAACAACACTAACACCCTAACAACAAACACTAACCCCCTAACAACAAACAACCCTAAACCCCTAACATCAAACAACACTAACCCCCTAACAACCCAAACCACTAACACCCTAACAACAAACAACACTAACACCCTAACAACAAAAACCACTAAACCCCAACAAGAAACAACCTTAAACCCCTAACAACAAACAACCCTAAACCCCTAACAACAAACAACACTAACACCCTAACAACAAACAACTCTTACCACCTAACAACAAACAACCCTAAACCCCTAACATCAAACAACACTAACCCCCTAACAACACAAACCACTAACACCCTAACATCAAACAACACTAACACCCTAACAACAAAAACCACTGAACCCCAACAAGAAACAACCTTAAACCCCTAACAACAAACAACCCTAAACCCCTAACATCAAACAACACTAACACCCTAACAACACAAACCACGAACAACCTAACAACAAACAACACTAACCCCCTAACAACAAAAACCACTAAACCCCAACAAGAAACAACCTTAAACCCCTAACAACAAACAACCCTAAACCCCTAACAACAAACAACACTAACACCCTAACAACAAACACTAACCCCCTAACAACAAACAACCCTAAACCCCTAACATCAAACAACACTAACCCCCTAACAACACAAACCACTAACACCCTAACAACAAACAACACTAACACCCTAACAACAAAAACCACTAAACCCCAACAAGAAACAACCCTAAACCCCTAACAACAAACACTAACCCCCTAACAAAAAACAACACTAAACCCCTAACAAGAAACTAACCTAACCCCGTAACAACAAACACCACTAACCCCGTAACAAGAAACAACCCTAACCCCCTAACAACAAAGAACACTAACACCCTAACAACAAACAACCCTAACCCCTGAAAACCAAAAACACTAACCCACTAAGAACAAACAACCCTAACCCACTAACAACAAACAACCCTAAACCCCTAACATCAAACAACACTAACCCCCTAACAACACAAACCACTAACACCCTAACAACAAACAACACTAACACCCTAACAACAAAAAACACTAAACCCCAACAAGAAACAACCTTAAACCCCTAACAACAAACAACCCTAAACCTCTAACAACAAACAACACTAACACCCTAACAACAAACAACTCTAACACCCTAACAACAAACAACCCTAAACCCCTAACATCAAACAACACTAACCCCCTAACAACACAAACCACTAACACCCTAACATCAAACAACACTAACACCCTATCAACAAAAACCACTAAACCCCAACAAGAAACAACCTTAAACCCCTAACAACAAACAACCCTAAACCCCTAACATCAAACAACACTAACCCCCTAACAACACAAACCACTAACACCCTAACATCAAACAACACTAACACCCTAAAAACAAAAACCACTAAACCCCAACAAGAAACAACCTTAAACCCCTAACAACAAACAACCCTAAACCCCTAACATCAAACAACACTAACCCCCTAACAACACAAACCACTAACACCCTAACAACAAACAACACTAAAACCCTAACAACAAAAACCACTAAACCCCAACAAGAAACAACCTTAAACCCCTAACAACAAACAACCCTAAACCCCTAACAACAAACAACACTAACACCCTAACAACAAACAACTCTTACCACCTAACAACAAACAACCCTAAACCCCTAACATCAAACAACACTAACCCCCTAACAACACAAACCCCTAACACCCTAACATCAAACAACACTAACACCCTAACAACAAAAACCACTGAACCCCAACAAGAAACAACCTTAAACCCCTAACAACAAACAACCCTAAACCCCTAACATCAAACAACACTAACACCCTAACAACACAAACCACTAACAACCTAACAACAAACAACACTAACCCCCTAACAACAAAAACCACTAAACCCCAACAAGAAACAACCTTAAACCCCTAACAACAAACAACCCTAAACCCCTAACAACAAACAACACTAACACCCTAACAACAAACACTAACCCCCTAACAACAAACAACCCTAAACCCCTAACATCAAACAACACTAACCCCCTAACAACACAAACCACTAACACCCTAACAACAAACAACACTAACACCCTA
This sequence comes from Elephas maximus indicus, assembly GCF_024166365.1. Lineage (NCBI taxonomy): Eukaryota > Metazoa > Chordata > Mammalia > Proboscidea > Elephantidae > Elephas > Elephas maximus. The sequence continues at coordinate 252,203 of NC_064835.1, forward strand.
ACAACAAAAACCACTAAACCCCAACAAGAAACAACCCTAAACCCCTAACAACAAACACTAACCCCCTAACAAAAAACAACACTAAACCCCTAACAAGAAACTAACCTAACCCCGTAACAACAAACACCACTAACCCCGTAACAAGAAACAACCCTAACCCCCTAACAACAAAGAACACTAACACCCTAACAACAAACAACCCTAACCCCTGAAAACCAAAAACACTAACCCACTAAGAACAAACAACCCTAACCCACTAACAACAAACAACCCTAAACCCCTAACATCAAACAACACTAACCCCCTAACAACACAAACCACTAACACCCTAACAACAAACAACACTAACACCCTAACAACAAAAAACACTAAACCCCAACAAGAAACAACCTTAAACCCCTAACAACAAACAACCCTAAACCTCTAACAACAAACAACACTAACACCCTAACAACAAACAACTCTAACACCCTAACAACAAACAACCCTAAACCCCTAACATCAAACAACACTAACCCCCTAACAACACAAACCACTAACACCCTAACATCAAACAACACTAACACCCTAACAACAAAAACCACTAAACCCCAACAAGAAACAACCTTAAACCCCTAACAACAAACAACCCTAAACCCCTAACATCAAACAACACTAACCCCCTAACAACACAAACCACTAACACCCTAACATCAAACAACACTAACACCCTAACAACAAAAACCACTAAACCCCAACAAGAAACAACCTTAAACCCCTAACAACAAGCAACCCTAAACCCCTAACAACAAACAACACTAACACCCTAACAACAAACACTAACCCCCTAACAACAAACAACCCTAAACCCCTAACATCAAACAACACTAACCCCCTAACAACACAAACCACTAACACCCTAACAACAAACAACACTAACACCCTAACAACAAAAACCACTGAACCCCAACAAGAAACAACCTTAAACCCCTAACAACAAACAACCCTAAACCCTTAACAACAAACAACACTACCACCCTAACAACAAACAACTCTTACCACCTAACAACAAACAACCCTAAACCCCTAACATCAAACAACACTAACCCCCTAACAACACAAACCACTAACACCCTAACATCAAACAACACTAACACCCTAACAACAAAAACCACTGAACCCCAACAAGAAACAACCTTAAACCCCTAACAACAAACAACCCTAAACCCCTAACATCAAACAACACTAACACCCTAACAACACAAACCACTAACAACCTAACAACAAACAACACTAACCCCCTAACAACAAAAACCACTAAACCCCAACAAGAAACAACCTTAAACCCCTAACAACAAACAACCCTAAACCCCTAACAACAAACAACACTAACACCCTAACAACAAACACTAACCCCCTAACAACAAACAACCCTAAACCCCTAACATCAAACAACACTAACCCCCTAACAACACAAACCACTAACACCCTAACAACAAACAACACTAACACCCTAACAACAAAAACCACTAAACCCCAACAAGAAACAACCCTAAACCCCTAACAACAAACACTAACCCCCTAACAAAAAACAACACTAAACCCCTAACAAGAAACTAACCTAACGCCGTAACAACAAACACCACTAACCCCGTAACAAGAAACAACCCTAACCCCCTAACAACAAAGAACACTAACCCCCAAACAACAAACAACCCTAACCCCTGAAAACCAAAAACACTAACCCACTAAGAACAAACAACCCTAACCCACTAACAACAAACAACCCTAAACCCCTAACATCAAACAACACTAACCCCCTAACAACACAAACCACTAACACCCTAACAACAAACAACACTAACACCCTAACAACAAAAAACACTAAACCCCAACAAGAAACAACCTTAAACCCCTAACAACAAACAACCCTAAACCTCTAACAACAAACAACACTAACACCCTAACAACAAACAACTCTAACACCCTAACAACAAACAACCCTAAACCCCTAACATCAAACAACACTAACCCCCTAACAACACAAACCACTAACACCCTAACATCAAACAACACTAACACCCTAACAACAAAAACCACTAAACCCCAACAAGAAACAACCTTAAACCCCTAACAACAAACAACCCTAAACCCCTAACATCAAACAACACTAACCCCCTAACAACACAAACCACTAACACCCTAACATCAAACAACACTAACACCCTAACAACAAAAACCACTAAACCCCAACAAGAAACAACCTTAAACCCCTAACAACAAACAACCCTAAACCCCTAACATCAAACAACACTAACCCCCTAACAACACAAACCACTAACACCCTAACAACAAACAACACTAACACCCTAACAACAAAAACCACTAAACCCCAACAAGAAACAACCTTAAACCCCTAACAACAAACAACCCTAAACCCCTAACAACAAACAACACTAACACCCTAACAACAAACAACTCTTACCACCTAACAACAAACAACCCTAAACCCCTAACATCAAACAACACTAACCCCCTAACAACACAAACCACTAACACCCTAACATCAAACAACACTAACACCCTAACAACAAAAACCACTGAACCCCAACAAGAAACAACCTTAAACCCCTAACAACAAACAACCCTAAACCCCTAACATCAAACAACACTAACACCCTAACAACACAAACCACTAACAACCTAACAACAAACAACACTAACCCCCTAACAACAAAAACCACTAAACCCCAACAAGAAACAACCTTAAACCCCTAACAACAAACAACCCTAAACCCCTAACAACAAACAACACTAACACCCTAACAACAAACACTAACCCCCTAACAACAAACAACCCTAAACCCCTAACATCAAACAACACTAACCCCCTAACAACACAAACCACTAACACCCTAACAACAAACAACACTAACACCCTAACAACAAAAACCACTAAACCCCAACAAGAAACAACCCTAAACCCCTAACAACAAACACTAACCCCCTAACAAAAAACAACACTAAACCCCTAACAAGAAACTAACCTAACCCCGTAACAACAAACACCACTAACCCCGTAACAAGAAACAACCCTAACCCCCTAACAACAAAGAACACTAACACCCTAACAACAAACAACCCTAACCCCTGAAAACCAAAAACACTAACCCACTAAGAACAAACAACCCTAACCCACTAACAACAAACAACCCTAAACCCCTAACATCAAACAACACTAACCCCGTAACAACACAAACCACTAACACCCTAACAACAAACAACACTAACACCCTAACAACAAAAAACACTAAACCCCAACAAGAAACAACCTTAAACCCCTAACAACAAACAACCCTAAACCTCTAACAACAAACAACACTAACACCCTAACAACAAACAACTCTAACACCCTAACAACAAACAACCCTAAACCCCTAACATCAAACAACACTAACCCCCTAACAACACAAACCACTAACACCCTAACATCAAACAACACTAACACCCTAACAACAAAAACCACTAAACCCCAACAAGAAACAACCTTAAACCCCTAACAACAAACAACCCTAAACCCCTAACATCAAACAACACTAACACCCTAACAACACAAACCACTAACACCCTAACAACAAACAACACTAACCCCCTAACAACAAAAACCACTAAACCCCAACAAGAAACAACCTTAAACCCCTAACAACAAACAACCCTAAACCCCTAACAACAAACAACACTAACACCCTAACAACAAACACAAACCCCCTAACAACAAACAACCCTAAACCCCTAACATCAAACAACACTAACCCCCTAACAACACAAACCACTAACACCCTAACAACAAACAACACTAACACCCTAACAACAAAAACCACTAAACCCCAACAAGAAACAACCTTAAACCCCTAACAACAAACAACCCTAAACCCCTAACAACAAACAACACTAACACCCTAACAACAAACAACTCTTACCACCTAACAACAAACAACCCTAAACCCCTAACATCAAACAACACTAACCCCCTAACAACACAAACCACTAACACCCTAACAACAAACAACACTAACACCCTAACAACAAAAACCACTAAACCCCAACAAGAAACAACCCTAAACCCCTAACAACAAACACTAACCCCCTAACAAAAAACAACACAAAACCCCTAACAAGAAACTACCCTAACCCCGTAACAACAAACAACACTAACCCCGTAACAAGAAACAACCCTAACCCCCTAACAACAAAGAACACTAACACCCTAACAACAAACAACCCTAACCCCTGAAAACCAAAAACACTAACCCACTAAGAACAAACAACCCTAATCCACTAACAACAAACAACCCTAAACCCCTAACATCAAACAACACTAACCCCCTAACAACACAAACCACTAACACCCTAACAACAAACAACACTAACACCCTAACAGCAAAAACCACTAAACCCCAACAAGAAACAACCTTAAACCCCTAACAACAAACAACCCTAAACCTCTAACAACAAACAACACTAACACCCTAACAACAAACAACTCTAACCCCCTAACAACAAACAACCCTAAACCCCTAACATCAAACAACACTAACCCCCTAACAACACAAACCACTAACACCCTAACATCAAACAACACTAACACCCTAACAACAAAAACCACTAAACCCCAACAAGAAACAACCTTAAACCCCTAACAACAAACAACCCTAAACCCCTAACATCAAACAACACTAACACCCTAACAACACAAACCACTAACAACCTAACAACAAACAACACTAACCCCCTAACAACAAAAACCACTAAACCCCAACAAGAAACAACCTTAAACCCCTAACAACAAACAACCCTAAACCCCTAACAACAAACAACACTAACACCCTAACAACAAACACTAACCCCCTAACAACAAACAACCCTAAACCCCTAACATCAAACAACACTAACCCCCTAACAACACAAACCACTAACACCCTAACAACAAACAACACTAACACCCTAACAACAAAAACCACTAAACCCCAACAAGAAACAACCTTAAACCCCTAACAACAAACAACCCTAAACCCCTAACATCAAACAACACTAACACCCTAACAACGAACAACTCTAACCCCCTAACAACAAACAACCCTAAACCCCTAACATCAAACAACACTAACCCCCTAACAACACAAACCACTAACACCCTAACAACAAACAACACTAACACCCTAACAACAAAAACCACTAAACCCCAACAAGAAACAACCTTAAACCCCTAACAACAAACAACCCTAAACCCCTAACAACAAACAACACTAACACCCTAACAACAAACAACTCTTACCACCTAACAACAAACAACCCTAAACCCCTAACATCAAACAACACTAACCCCCTAACAACACAAACCACTAACACCCTAACATCAAACAACACTAACACCCTAACAACAAAAACCACCAAACCCCAACAAGAAACAACCTTAAACCCCTAACAACAAACAACCCTAAACCCCTAACATCAAACAACACTAACCCCCTAACAACACAAACCACTAACACCCTAACAACAAACAACACTAACACCCTAACAGCAAAAACCACTAAACCCCAACAAGAAACAACCTTAAACCCCTAACAACAAACAACCCTAAACCTCTAACAACAAACAACACTAACACCCTAACAACAAACAACTCTAACCCCCTAACAACAAACAACCCTAAACCCCTAACATCAAACAACACTAACCCCCTAACAACACAAACCACTAACACCCTAACATCAAACAACACTAACACCCTAACAACAAAAACCACTAAACCCCAACAAGAAACAACCTTAAACCCCTAACAACAAACAACCCTAAACCCCTAACATCAAACAACACTAACACCCTAACAACACAAACCACTAACAACCTAACAACAAACAACACTAACCCCCTAACAACAAAAACCACTAAACCCCAACAAGAAACAACCTTAAACCCCTAACAACAAACAACCCTAAACCCCTAACAACAAACAACACTAACACCCTAACAACAAACACTAACCCCCTAACAACAAACAACCCTAAACCCCTAACATCAAACAACACTAACCCCCTAACAACACAAACCACTAACACCCTAACAACAAACAACACTAACACCCTAACAACAAAAAACACTAAACCCCAACAAGAAACAACCTTAAACCCCTAACAACAAACAACCCTAAACCTCTAACAACAAACAACACTAACACCCTAACAACAAACAACTCTAACACCCTAACAACAAACAACCCTAAACCCCTAACATCAAACAACACTAACCCCCTAACAACACAAACCACTAACACCCTAACATCAAACAACACTAACACCCTAACAACAAAAACCACTAAACCCCAACAAGAAACAACCTTAAACCCCTAACAACAAACAACCCTAAACCCCTAACATCAAACAACACTAACACCCTAACAACACAAACCACTAACACCCTAACAACAAACAACACTAACCCCCTAACAACAAAAACCACTAAACCCCAACAAGAAACAACCTTAAACCCCTAACAACAAACAACCCTAAACCCCTAACAACAAACAACACTAACACCCTAACAACAAACACAAACCCCCTAACAACAAACAACCCTAAACCCCTAACATCAAACAACACTAACCCCCTAACAACACAAACCACTAACACCCTAACAACAAACAACACTAACACCCTAACAACAAAAACCACTAAACCCCAACAAGAAACAACCTTAAACCCCTAACAACAAACAACCCTAAACCCCTAACAACAAACAACACTAACACCCTAACAACAAACAACTCTTACCACCTAACAACAAACAACCCTAAACCCCTAACATCAAACAACACTAACCCCCTAACAACACAAACCACTAACACCCTAACAACAAACAACACTAACACCCTAACAACAAAAACCACTAAACCCCAACAAGAAACAACCCTAAACCCCTAACAACAAACACTAACCCCCTAACAAAAAACAACACAAAACCCCTAACAAGAAACTACCCTAACCCCGTAACAACAAACAACACTAACCCCGTAACAAGAAACAACCCTAACCCCCTAACAACAAAGAACACTAACACCCTAACAACAAACAACCCTAACCCCTGAAAACCAAAAACACTAACCCACTAAGAACAAACAACCCTAATCCACTAACAACAAACAACCCTAAACCCCTAACATCAAACAACACTAACCCCCTAACAACACAAACCACTAACACCCTAACAACAAACAACACTAACACCCTAACAGCAAAAACCACTAAACCCCAACAAGAAACAACCTTAAACCCCTAACAACAAACAACCCTAAACCTCTAACAACAAACAACACTAACACCCTAACAACAAACAACTCTAACCCCCTAACAACAAACAACCCTAAACCCCTAACATCAAACAACACTAACCCCCTAACAACACAAACCACTAACACCCTAACATCAAACAACACTAACACCCTAACAACAAAAACCACTAAACCCCAACAAGAAACAACCTTAAACCCCTAACAACAAACAACCCTAAACCCCTAACATCAAACAACACTAACACCCTAACAACACAAACCACTAACAACCTAACAACAAACAACACTAACCCCCTAACAACAAAAACCACTAAACCCCAACAAGAAACAACCTTAAACCCCTAACAACAAACAACCCTAAACCCCTAACAACAAACAACACTAACACCCTAACAACAAACACTAACCCCCTAACAACAAACAACCCTAAACCCCTAACATCAAACAACACTAACCCCCTAACAACACAAACCACTAACACCCTAACAACAAACAACACTAACACCCTAACAACAAAAACCACTAAACCCCAACAAGAAACAACCTTAAACCCCTAACAACAAACAACCCTAAACCCCTAACATCAAACAACACTAACACCCTAACAACGAACAACTCTAACCCCCTAACAACAAACAACCCTAAACCCCTAACATCAAACAACACTAACCCCCTAACAACACAAACCACTAACACCCTAACAACAAACAACACTAACACCCTAACAACAAAAACCACTAAACCCCAACAAGAAACAACCTTAAACCCCTAACAACAAACAACCCTAAACCCCTAACAACAAACAACACTAACACCCTAACAACAAACAACTCTTACCACCTAACAACAAACAACCCTAAACCCCTAACATCAAACAACACTAACCCCCTAACAACACAAACCACTAACACCCTAACATCAAACAACACTAACACCCTAACAACAAAAACCACTAAACCCCAACAAGAAACAACCTTAAACCCCTAACAACAAACAACCCTAAACCCCTAACATCAAACAACACTAACCCCCTAACAACACAAACCACTAACACCCTAACAACAAACAACACTAACACCCTAACAGCAAAAACCACTAAACCCCAACAAGAAACAACCTTAAACCCCTAACAACAAACAACCCTAAACCTCTAACAACAAACAACACTAACACCCTAACAACAAACAACTCTAACCCCCTAACAACAAACAACCCTAAACCCCTAACATCAAACAACACTAACCCCCTAACAACACAAACCACTAACACCCTAACATCAAACAACACTAACACCCTAACAACAAAAACCACTAAACCCCAACAAGAAACAACCTTAAACCCCTAACAACAAACAACCCTAAACCCCTAACATCAAACAACACTAACACCCTAACAACACAAACCACTAACAACCTAACAACAAACAACACTAACCCCCTAACAACAAAAACCACTAAACCCCAACAAGAAACAACCTTAAACCCCTAACAACAAACAACCCTAAACCCCTAACAACAAACAACACTAACACCCTAACAACAAACACTAACCCCCTAACAACAAACAACCCTAAACCCCTAACATCAAACAACACTAACCCCCTAACAACACAAACCACTAACACCCTAACAACAAACAACACTAACACCCTAACAACAAAAACCACTAAACCCCAACAAGAAACAACCTTAAACCCCTAACAACAAACAACCCTAAACCCCTAACATCAAACAACACTAACACCCTAACAACGAACAACTCTAACCCCCTAACAACAAACAACCCTAAACCCCTAACATCAAACAACACTAACCCCCTAACAACACAAACCACTAACACCCTAACAACAAACAACACTAACACCCTAACAACAAAAACCACTAAACCCCAACAAGAAACAACCTTAAACCCCTAACAACAAACAACCCTAAACCCCTAACAACAAACAACACTAACACCCTAACAACAAACAACTCTTACCACCTAACAACAAACAACCCTAAACCCCTAACATCAAACAACACTAACCCCCTAACAACACAAACCACTAACACCCTAACATCAAACAACACTAACACCCTAACAACAAAAACCACTAAACCCCAACAAGAAACAACCTTAAACCCCTAACAACAAACAACCCTAAACCCCTAACATCAAACAACACTAACCCCCTAACAACACAAACCACTAACACCCTAACAACAAACAACACTAACACCCTAACAACAAAAACCACTAAACCCCAACAAGAAACAACCTTAAACCCCTAACAACAAACAACCCTAAACCCCTAACAACAAACAACACTAACACCCTAACAACAAACAACTCTTACCACCTAACAACAAACAACCCTAAACCCCTAACATCAAACAACACTAACCCCCTAACAACACAAACCACTAACACCCTAACATCAAACAACACTAACACCCTAACAACAAAAACCACTAAACCCCAACAAGAAACAACCTTAAACCCCTAACAACAAACAACCCTAAACCCCTAACATCAAACAACACTAACACCCTAACAACACAAACCACTAACAACCTAACAACAAACAACACTAACCCCCTAACAACAAAAACCACTAAACCCCAACAAGAAACAACCTTAAACCCCTAACAACAAACAACCCTAAACCCCTAACAACAAACAACACTAACACCCTAACAACAAACACTAACCCCCTAACAACAAACAACCCTAAACCCCTAACATCAAACAACACTAACCCCCTAACAACACAAACCACTAACACCCTAACAACAAACAACACTAACACCCTAACAACAAAAACCACTAAACCCCAACAAGAAACAACCCTAAACCCCTAACAACAAACACTAACCCCCTAACAAAAAACAACACTAAACCCCTAACAAGAAACTAACCTAACCCCGTAACAACAAACACCACTAACCCCGTAACAAGAAACAACCCTAACCCCCTAACAACAAAGAACACTAACACCCTAACAACAAACAACCCTAACCCCTGAAAACCAAAAACACTAACCCACTAAGAACAAACAACCCTAACCCACTAACAACAAACAACCCTAAACCCCTAACATCAAACAACACTAACCCCCTAACAACACAAACCACTAACACCCTAACAACAAACAACACTAACACCCTAACAACAAAAACCACTAAACCCCAACAAGAAACAACCTTAAACCCCTAACAACAAACAACCCTAAACCTCTAACAACAAACAACACTAACACCCTAACAACAAACAACTCTAACCCCCTAACAACAAACAACCCTAAACCCCTAACATCAAACAACACTAACCCCCTAACAACACAAACCACTAACACCCTAACATCAAACAACACTAACACCCTAACAACAAAAACCACTAAACCCCAACAAGAAACAACCTTAAACCCCTAACAACAAACAACCCTAAACCCCTAACAACAAACAACACTAACACCCTAACAACAAACACTAACCCCCTAACAACAAACAACCCTAAACCCCTAACATCAAACAACACTAACCACCTAACAACACAAACCACTAACACCCTAACAACAAACAACACTAACACCCTAACAACAAAAACCACTAAACCCCAACAAGAAACAACCTTAAACCCCTAACAACAAACAACCCTAAACCCTTAACAACAAACAACACTAACACCCTAACAACAAACAACTCTTACCACCTAACAACAAACAACCCTAAACCCCTAACATCAAACAACACTAACCCCCTAACAACACAAACCACTAACACCCTAACATCAAACAACACTAACACCCTAACAACAAAAACCACTGAACCCCAACAAGAAACAACCTTAAACCCCTAACAACAAACAACCCTAAACCCCTAACATCAAACAACACTAACACCCTAACAACACAAACCACTAACAACCTAACAACAAACAACACTAACCCCCTAACAACAAAAACCACTAAACCCCAACAAGAAACAACCTTAAACCCCTAACAACAAACAACCCTAAACCCCTAACAACAAACAACACTAACACCCTAACAAGAAACACTAACCCCCTAACAACAAACAACCCTAAACCCCTAACATCAAACAACACTAACCCGCTAACAACACAAACCACTAACACCCTAACAACAAACAACACTAACACCCTAACAACAAAAACCACTAAACCCCAACAAGAAACAACCCTAAACCCCTAACAACAAACACTAACCCCCTAACAAAAAACAACACTAAACCCCTAACAAGAAACTAACCTAACCCCGTAACAACAAACACCACTAACCCCGTAACAAGAAACAACCCTAACCCCCTAACAACAAAGAACACTAACACCCTAACAACAAACAACCCTAACCCCTGAAAACCAAAAACACTAACCCACTAAGAACAAACAACCCTAACCCACTAACAACAAAAAACCCTAAACCCCTAACATCAAACAACACTAACCCCCTAACAACACAAACCACTAACACCCTAACAACAAACAACACTAACACCCTAACAACAAAAAACACTAAACCCCAACAAGAAACAACCTTAAACCCCTAACAACAAACAACCCTAAACCTCTAACAACAAACAACACTAACACCCTAACAACAAACAACTCTAACACCCTAACAACAAACAACCCTAAACCCCTAACATCAAACAACACTAACCCCCTAACAACACAAACCACTAACACCCTAACATCAAACAACACTAACACCCTAACAACAAAAACCACTAAACCCCAACAAGAAACAACCTTAAACCCCTAACAACAAACAACCCTAAATCCCTAACATCAAACAACACTAACCCCCTAACAACACAAACCACTAACACCCTAACATCAAACAACACTAACACCCTAACAACAAAAACCACTAAACCCCAACAAGAAACAACCTTAAACCCCTAACAACAAACAACCCTAAACCCCTAACATCAAACAACACTAACCCCCTAACAACACAAACCACTAACACCCTAACAACAAACAACACTAACACCCTAACAACAAAAACCACTAAACCCCAACAAGAAACAACCTTAAACCCCTAACAACAAACAACCCTAAACCCCTAACAACAAACAACACTAACACCCTAACAACAAACACTAACCCCCTAACAACAAACAACCCTAAACCCCTAACATCAAACAACACTAACCCCCTAACAACACAAACCACTGACACCCTAACAACAAACAACACTAACACCCTAACAACAAAAACCACTAAACCCCAACAAGAAACAACCTTAAACCCCTAACAACAAACAACCCTAAACCCCTAACAACAAACAACACTAACACCCTGACAACAAACAACTCTAACCCCCTAGCAACAAACAACCCTAAACCCCTAACATCAAACAACACTAACCCCCTAACAACACAAACCACTAACACCCTAACAACAAACAACACTAACACCCTAACAACAAAAACCACTAAACCCCAACAAGAAACAACCTTAAACCCCTAACAACAAACAACCCTAAACCCCTAACATCAAACAACACTAACACCCTAACAACACAAACCACTAACACCCTAACAACAAACAACCCTAACCCCCTAACAACAAACACTAACCCCCAAACAACAAACAACCCTAACCCCTGAAAACCAAAAACACTAACCCACTAACAACAAACAACCCTAACCCACTAACAACAAACAACCCTAAACCCCTAACATCAAACAACACTAACCCCCTAACAACACAAACCACTAACACCCTAACAACAAACAACACTAACACCCTAACAACAAAAACCACTAAACCCCAACAAGAAACAACCCTAAACCCCTAACAACAAACACTAACCCCCTAACAAAAAACAACACAAAACCCCTAACAAGAAACTACCCTAACCCCGTAACAACAAACAACACTAACCCCGTAACAAGAAACAACCCTAACCCCCTAACAACAAAGAACACTAACACCCTAACAACAAACAACCCTAACCCCTGAAAACCAAAAACACTAACCCACTAAGAACAAACAACCCTAACCCACTAACAACAAACAACCCTAAACCCCTAACATCAAACAACACTAACCCCCTAACAACACAAACCACTAACACCCTAACAACAAACAACACTAACACCATAACAGCAAAAACCACTAAACCCCAACAAGAAACAACCTTAAACCCCTAACAACAAACAACCCTAAACCTCTAACAACAAACAACACTAACACCCTAACAACAAACAACTCTAACCCCCTAACAACAAACAACCCTAAACCCCTAACATCAAACAACACTAACCCCCTAACAACACAAACCACTAACACCCTAACATCAAACAACACTAACACCCTAACAACAAAAACCACTAAACCCCAACAAGAAACAACCTTAAACCCCTAACAACAAACAACCCTAAACCCCTAACATCAAACAACACTAACACCCTAACAACACAAACCACTAACAACCTAACAACAAACAACACTAACCCCCTAACAACAAAAACCACTAAACCCCAACAAGAAACAACCTTAAACCCCTAACAACAAACAACCCTAAACCCCTAACAACAAACAACACTAACACCCTAACAACAAACACTAACCCCCTAACAACAAACAACCCTAAACCCCTAACATCAAACAACACTAACCCCCTAACAACACAAACCACTAACACCCTAACAACAAACAACACTAACACCCTAACAACAAAAACCACTAAACCCCAACAAGAAACAACCTTAAACCTCTAACAACAAACAACCCTAAACCCCTAACATCAAACAACACTAACCCCCTAACAACACAAACCACTAACACCCTAACAACAAACAACACTAACACCCTAACAACAAAAACCACTAAACCCCAACAAGAAACAACCTTAAACCCCTAACAACAAACAACCCTAAACCCCTAACAACAAACAACACTAACACCCTAACAACAAACAACTCTTACCACCTAACAACAAACAACCCTAAACCCCTAACATCAAACAACACTAACCCCCTAACAACACAAACCACTAACACCCTAACATCAAACAACACTAACACCCTAACAACAAAAACCACTAAACCCCAACAAGAAACAACCTTAAACCCCTAACAACAAACAACCCTAAACCCCTAACATCAAACAACACTAACACCCTAACAACACAAACCACTAACAACCTAACAACAAACAACACTAACCCCCTAACAACAAAAACCACTAAACCCCAACAAGAAACAACCTTAAACCCCTAACAACAAACAACCCTAAACCCCTAACAACAAACAACACTAACACCCTAACAACAAACAACCCTAAACCCCTAACATCAAACAACACTAACCCCCTAACAACACAAACCACTAACACCCTAACAACAAACAACACTAACACCCTAACAACAAAAACCACTAAACCCCAACAAGAAACAACCCTAAACCCCTAACAACAAACACTAACCCCCTAACAAAAAACAACACTAAACACCTAACAAGAAACTAACCTAACCCCGTAACAACAAACACCACTAACCCCGTAACAAGAAACAACCCTAACCCCCTAACAACAAAGAACACTAACACCCTAACAACAAACAACCCTAACCCCTGAAAACCAAAAACACTAACCCACTAAGAACAAACAACCCTAACCCACTAACAACAAACAACCCTAAACCCCTAACATCAAACAACACTAACCCCCTAACAACACAAACCACTAACACCCTAACAACAAACAACACTAACACCCTAACAACAAAAACCACTAAACCCCAACAAGAAACAACCTTAAACCCCTAACAACAAACAACCCTAAACCTCTAACAACAAACAACACTAACACCCTAACAACAAACAACTCTAACCCCCTAACAACAAACAACCCTAAACCCCTAACATCAAACAACACTAACCCCCTAACAACACAAACCACTAACACCCTAACATCAAACAACACTAACACCCTAACAACAAAAACCACTAAACCCCAACAAGAAACAACCTTAAACCCCTAACAACAAACAACCCTAAACCCCTAACATCAAACAACACTAACACCCTAACAACACAAACCACTAACAACCTAACAACAAACAACACTAACCCCCTAACAACAAAAACCACTAAACCCCAACAAGAAACAACCTTAAACCCCTAACAACAAACAACCCTAAACCCCTAACAACAAACAACACTAACACCCTAACAACAAACACTAACCCCCTAACAACAAACAACCCTAAACCCCTAACATCAAACAACACTAACCCCCTAACAACACAAACCACTAACACCCTAACAACAAACAACACTAACACCCTAACAACAAAAACCACTAAACCCCAACAAGAAACAACCTTAAACCCCTAACAACAAACAACCCTAAACCCCTAACAACAAACAACACTAACACCCTAACAACAAACAACTCTTACCACCTAACAACAAACAACCCTAAACCCCTAACATCAAACAACACTAACCCCCTAACAACACAAACCACTAACACCCTAACATCAAACAACACTAACACCCTAACAACAAAAACCACTGAACCCCAACAAGAAACAACCTTAAACCCCTAACAACAAACAACCCTAAACCCCTAACATCAAACAACACTAACACCCTAACAACACAAACCACTAACAACCTAACAACAAACAACACTAACCCCCTAACAACAAAAACCACTAAACCCCAACAAGAAACAACCTTAAACCCCTAACAACAAACAACCCTAAACCCCTAACAACAAACAACACTAACACCCTAACAACAAACACTAACCCCCTAACAACAAACAACCCTAAACCCCTAACATCAAACAACACTAACCCCCTAACAACACAAACCACTAACACCCTAACAACAAACAACACTAACACCCTAACAACAAAAACCACTAAACCCCAACAAGAAACAACCCTAAACCCCTAACAACAAACACTAACCCCCTAACAAAAAACAACACTAAACCCCTAACAAGAAACTAACCTAACCCCGTAACAACAAACACCACTAACCCCGTAACAAGAAACAACCCTAACCCCCTAACAACAAAGAACACTAACACCCTAACAACAAACAACCCTAACCCCTGAAAACCAAAAACACTAACCCACTAAGAACAAACAACCCTAACCCACTAACAACAAACAACCCTAAACCCCTAACATCAAACAACACTAACCCCCTAACAACACAAACCACTAACACCCTAACAACAAACAACACTAACACCCTAACAACAAAAACCACTAAACCCCAACAAGAAACAACCTTAAACCCCTAACAACAAACAACCCTAAACCTCTAACAACAAACAACACTAACACCCTAACAACAAACAACTCTAACCCCCTAACAACAAACAACCCTAAACCCCTAACATCAAACAACACTAACCCCCTAACAACACAAACCACTAACACCCTAACATCAAACAACACTAACACCCTAACAACAAAAACCACTAAACCCCAACAAGAAACAACCTTAAACCCCTAACAACAAACAACCCTAAACCCCTAACATCAAACAACACTAACACCCTAACAACACAAACCACTAACAACCTAACAACAAACAACACTAACCCCCTAACAACAAAAACCACTAAACCCCAACAAGAAACAACCTTAAACCCCTAACAACAAACAACCCTAAACCCCTAACAACAAACAACACTAACACCCTAACAACAAACACTAACCCCCTAACAACAAACAACCCTAAACCCCTAACATCAAACAACACTAACCCCCTAACAACACAAACCACTAACACCCTAACAACAAACAACACTAACACCCTAACAACAAAAACCACTAAACCCCAACAAGAAACAACCTTAAACCCCTAACAACAAACAACCCTAAACCCCTAACAACAAACAACACTAACACCCTAACAACAAACAACTCTTACCACCTAACAACAAACAACCCTAAACCCCTAACATCAAACAACACTAACCCCCTAACAACACAAACCACTAACACCCTAACATCAAACAACACTAACACCCTAACAACAAAAACCACTGAACCCCAACAAGAAACAACCTTAAACCCCTAACAACAAACAACCCTAAACCCCTAACATCAAACAACACTAACACCCTAACAACACAAACCACTAACAACCTAACAACAAACAACACTAACCCCCTAACAACAAAAACCACTAAACCCCAACAAGAAACAACCTTAAACCCCTAACAACAAACAACCCTAAACCCCTAGCAACAAACAACACTAACACCCTAACAACAAACACTAACCCCCTAACAACAAACAACCCTAAACCCCTAACATCAAACAACACTAACCCCCTAACAACACAAACCACTAACACCCTAACAACAAACAACACTAACACCCTAACAACAAAAACCACTAAACCCCAACAAGAAACAACCCTAAACCCCTAACAACAAACACTAACCCCCTAACAAAAAACAACACTAAACCCCTAACAAGAAACTAACCTAACCCCGTAACAACAAACACCACTAACCCCGTAACAAGAAACAACCCTAACCCCCTAACAACAAAGAACACTAACACCCTAACAACAAACAACCCTAACCCCTGAAAACCAAAAACACTAACCCACTAAGAACAAACAACCCTAACCCACTAACAACAAACAACCCTAAACCCCTAACATCAAACAACACTAACCCCCTAACAACACAAACCACTAACACCCTAACAACAAACAACACTAACACCCTAACAACAAAAACCACTAAACCCCAACAAGCAACAACCTTAAACCCCTAACAACAAACAACCCTAAACCTCTAACAACAAACAACACTAACACCCTAACAACAAACAACTCTAACCCCCTAACAACAAACAACCCTAAACCCCTAACATCAAACAACACTAACCCCCTAACAACACAAACCACTAACACCCTAACATCAAACAACACTAACACCCTAACAACAAAAACCACTAAACCCCAACAAGAAACAACCTTAAACCCCTAACAACAAACAACCCTAAACCCCTAACATCAAACAACACTAACACCCTAACAACACAAACCACTAACAACCTAACAACAAACAACACTAACCCCCTAACAACAAAAACCACTAAACCCCAACAAGAAACAACCTTAAACCCCTAACAACAAACAACCCTAAACCCCTAACAACAAACAACACTAACACCCTAACAACAAACACTAACCCCCTAACAACAAACAACCCTAAACCCCTAACATCAAACAACACTAACCCCCTAACAACACAAACCACTAACACCCTAACAACAAACAACACTAACACCCTAACAACAAAAACCACTAAACCCCAACAAGAAACAACCTTAAACCTCTAACAACAAACAACCCTAAACCCCTAACATCAAACAACACTAACCCCCTAACAACACAAACCACTAACACCCTAACAACAAACAACACTAACACCCTAACAACAAAAACCACTAAACCCCAACAAGAAACAACCTTAAACCCCTAACAACAAACAACCCTAAACCCCTAACAACAAACAACACTAACACCCTAACAACAAACAACTCTTACCACCTAACAACAAACAACCCTAAACCCCTAACATCAAACAACACTAACCCCCTAACAACACAAACCACTAACACCCTAACATCAAACAACACTAACACCCTAACAACAAAAACCACTAAACCCCAACAAGAAACAACCTTAAACCCCTAACAACAAACAACCCTAAACCCCTAACATCAAACAACACTAACACCCTAACAACACAAACCACTAACAACCTAACAACAAACAACACTAACCCCCTAACAACAAAAACCACTAAACCCCAACAAGAAACAACCTTAAACCCCTAACAACAAACAACCCTAAACCCCTAACAACAAACAACACTAACACCCTAACAACAAACAACCCTAAACCCCTAACATCAAACAACACTAACCCCCTAACAACACAAACCACTAACACCCTAACAACAAACAACACTAACACCCTAACAACAAAAACCACTAAACCCCAACAAGAAACAACCCTAAACCCCTAACAACAAACACTAACCCCCTAACAAAAAACAACACTAAACACCTAACAAGAAACTAACCTAACCCCGTAACAACAAACACCACTAACCCCGTAACAAGAAACAACCCTAACCCCCTAACAACAAAGAACACTAACACCCTAACAACAAACAACCCTAACCCCTGAAAACCAAAAACACTAACCCACTAAGAACAAACAACCCTAACCCACTAACAACAAACAACCCTAAACCCCTAACATCAAACAACACTAACCCCCTAACAACACAAACCACTAACACCCTAACAACAAACAACACTAACACCCTAACAACAAAAACCACTAAACCCCAACAAGAAACAACCTTAAACCCCTAACAACAAACAACCCTAAACCTCTAACAACAAACAACACTAACACCCTAACAACAAACAACTCTAACCCCCTAACAACAAACAACCCTAAACCCCTAACATCAAACAACACTAACCCCCTAACAACACAAACCACTAACACCCTAACATCAAACAACACTAACACCCTAACAACAAAAACCACTAAACCCCAACAAGAAACAACCTTAAACCCCTAACAACAAACAACCCTAAACCCCTAACATCAAACAACACTAACACCCTAACAACACAAACCACTAACAACCTAACAACAAACAACACTAACCCCCTAACAACAAAAACCACTAAACCCCAACAAGAAACAACCTTAAACCCCTAACAACAAACAACCCTAAACCCCTAACAACAAACAACACTAACACCCTAACAACAAACACTAACCCCCTAACAACAAACAACCCTAAACCCCTAACATCAAACAACACTAACCCCCTAACAACACAAACCACTAACACCCTAACAACAAACAACACTAACACCCTAACAACAAAAACCACTAAACCCCAACAAGAAACAACCTTAAACCCCTAACAACAAACAACCCTAAACCCCTAACAACAAACAACACTAACACCCTAACAACAAACAACTCTTACCACCTAACAACAAACAACCCTAAACCCCTAACATCAAACAACACTAACCCCCTAACAACACAAACCACTAACACCCTAACATCAAACAACACTAACACCCTAACAACAAAAACCACTGAACCCCAACAAGAAACAACCTTAAACCCCTAACAACAAACAACCCTAAACCCCTAACATCAAACAACACTAACACCCTAACAACACAAACCACTAACAACCTAACAACAAACAACACTAACCCCCTAACAACAAAAACCACTAAACCCCAACAAGAAACAACCTTAAACCCCTAACAACAAACAACCCTAAACCCCTAACAACAAACAACACTAACACCCTAACAACAAACACTAACCCCCTAACAACAAACAACCCTAAACCCCTAACATCAAACAACACTAACCCCCTAACAACACAAACCACTAACACCCTAACAACAAACAACACTAACACCCTAACAACAAAAACCACTAAACCCCAACAAGAAACAACCCTAAACCCCTAACAACAAACACTAACCCCCTAACAAAAAACAACACTAAACCCCTAACAAGAAACTAACCTAACCCCGTAACAACAAACACCACTAACCCCGTAACAAGAAACAACCCTAACCCCCTAACAACAAAGAACACTAACACCCTAACAACAAACAACCCTAACCCCTGAAAACCAAAAACACTAACCCACTAAGAACAAACAACCCTAACCCACTAACAACAAACAACCCTAAACCCCTAACATCAAACAACACTAACCCCCTAACAACACAAACCACTAACACCCTAACAACAAACAACACTAACACCCTAACAACAAAAACCACTAAACCCCAACAAGAAACAACCTTAAACCCCTAACAACAAACAACCCTAAACCTCTAACAACAAACAACACTAACACCCTAACAACAAACAACTCTAACCCCCTAACAACAAACAACCCTAAACCCCTAACATCAAACAACACTAACCCCCTAACAACACAAACCACTAACACCCTAACATCAAACAACACTAACACCCTAACAACAAAAACCACTAAACCCCAACAAGAAACAACCTTAAACCCCTAACAACAAACAACCCTAAACCCCTAACATCAAACAACACTAACACCCTAACAACACAAACCACTAACAACCTAACAACAAACAACACTAACCCCCTAACAACAAAAACCACTAAACCCCAACAAGAAACAACCTTAAACCCCTAACAACAAACAACCCTAAACCCCTAACAACAAACAACACTAACACCCTAACAACAAACACTAACCCCCTAACAACAAACAACCCTAAACCCCTAACATCAAACAACACTAACCCCCTAACAACACAAACCACTAACACCCTAACAACAAACAACACTAACACCCTAACAACAAAAACCACTAAACCCCAACAAGAAACAACCTTAAACCCCTAACAACAAACAACCCTAAACCCCTAACAACAAACAACACTAACACCCTAACAACAAACAACTCTTACCACCTAACAACAAACAACCCTAAACCCCTAACATCAAACAACACTAACCCCCTAACAACACAAACCACTAACACCCTAACATCAAACAACACTAACACCCTAACAACAAAAACCACTGAACCCCAACAAGAAACAACCTTAAACCCCTAACAACAAACAACCCTAAACCCCTAACATCAAACAACACTAACACCCTAACAACACAAACCACTAACAACCTAACAACAAACAACACTAACCCCCTAACAACAAAAACCACTAAACCCCAACAAGAAACAACCTTAAACCCCTAACAACAAACAACCCTAAACCCCTAGCAACAAACAACACTAACACCCTAACAACAAACACTAACCCCCTAACAACAAACAACCCTAAACCCCTAACATCAAACAACACTAACCCCCTAACAACACAAACCACTAACACCCTAACAACAAACAACACTAACACCCTAACAACAAAAACCACTAAACCCCAACAAGAAACAACCCTAAACCCCTAACAACAAACACTAACCCCCTAACAAAAAACAACACTAAACCCCTAACAAGAAACTAACCTAACCCCGTAACAACAAACACCACTAACCCCGTAACAAGAAACAACCCTAACCCCCTAACAACAAAGAACACTAACACCCTAACAACAAACAACCCTAACCCCTGAAAACCAAAAACACTAACCCACTAAGAACAAACAACCCTAACCCACTAACAACAAACAACCCTAAACCCCTAACATCAAACAACACTAACCCCCTAACAACACAAACCACTAACACCCTAACAACAAACAACACTAACACCCTAACAACAAAAACCACTAAACCCCAACAAGAAACAACCTTAAACCCCTAACAACAAACAACCCTAAACCTCTAACAACAAACAACACTAACACCCTAACAACAAACAACTCTAACCCCCTAACAACAAACAACCCTAAACCCCTAACATCAAACAACACTAACCCCCTAACAACA
Organism: Elephas maximus indicus; assembly: GCF_024166365.1. NCBI lineage: Eukaryota > Metazoa > Chordata > Mammalia > Proboscidea > Elephantidae > Elephas > Elephas maximus. Next base: position 275,036 of record NC_064835.1, read on the forward strand.
CAAACCACTAACACCCTAACATCAAACAACACTAACACCCTAACAACAAAAACCACTAAACCCCAACAAGAAACAACCTTAAACCCCTAACAACAAACAACCCTAAACCCCTAACATCAAACAACACTAACACCCTAACAACACAAACCACTAACAACCTAACAACAAACAACACTAACCCCCTAACAACAAAAACCACTAAACCCCAACAAGAAACAACCTTAAACCCCTAACAACAAACAACCCTAAACCCCTAACAACAAACAACACTAACACCCTAACAACAAACACTAACCCCCTAACAACAAACAACCCTAAACCCCTAACATCAAACAACACTAACCCCCTAACAACACAAACCACTAACACCCTAACAACAAACAACACTAACACCCTAACAACAAAAACCACTAAACCCCAACAAGAAACAACCTTAAACCCCTAACAACAAACAACCCTAAACCCCTAACAACAAACAACACTAACACCCTAACAACAAACAACTCTTACCACCTAACAACAAACAACCCTAAACCCCTAACATCAAACAACACTAACCCCCTAACAACACAAACCACTAACACCCTAACATCAAACAACACTAACACCCTAACAACAAAAACCACTGAACCCCAACAAGAAACAACCTTAAACCCCTAACAACAAACAACCCTAAACCCCTAACATCAAACAACACTAACACCCTAACAACACAAACCACTAACAACCTAACAACAAACAACACTAACCCCCTAACAACAAAAACCACTAAACCCCAACAAGAAACAACCTTAAACCCCTAACAACAAACAACCCTAAACCCCTAACAACAAACAACACTAACACCCTAACAACAAACACTAACCCCCTAACAACAAACAACCCTAAACCCCTAACATCAAACAACACTAACCCCCTAACAACACAAACCACTAACACCCTAACAACAAACAACACTAACACCCTAACAACAAAAACCACTAAACCCCAACAAGAAACAACCCTAAACCCCTAACAACAAACACTAACCCCCTAACAAAAAACAACACTAAACCCCTAACAAGAAACTAACCTAACCCCGTAACAACAAACACCACTAACCCCGTAACAAGAAACAACCCTAACCCCCTAACAACAAAGAACACTAACACCCTAACAACAAACAACCCTAACCCCTGAAAACCAAAAACACTAACCCACTAAGAACAAACAACCCTAACCCACTAACAACAAACAACCCTAAACCCCTAACATCAAACAACACTAACCCCCTAACAACACAAACCACTAACACCCTAACAACAAACAACACTAACACCCTAACAACAAAAAACACTAAACCCCAACAAGAAACAACCTTAAACCCCTAACAACAAACAACCCTAAACCTCTAACAACAAACAACACTAACACCCTAACAACAAACAACTCTAACACCCTAACAACAAACAACCCTAAACCCCTAACATCAAACAACACTAACCCCCTAACAACACAAACCACTAACACCCTAACATCAAACAACACTAACACCCTAACAACAAAAACCACTAAACCCCAACAAGAAACAACCTTAAACCCCTAACAACAAACAACCCTAAACCCCTAACATCAAACAACACTAACCCCCTAACAACACAAACCACTAACACCCTAACATCAAACAACACTAACACCCTAACAACAAAAACCACTAAACCCCAACAAGAAACAACCTTAAACCCCTAACAACAAACAACCCTAAACCCCTAACATCAAACAACACTAACCCCCTAACAACACAAACCACTAACACCCTAACAACAAACAACACTAACACCCTAACAACAAAAACCACTAAACCCCAACAAGAAACAACCTTAAACCCCTAACAACAAACAACCCTAAACCCCTAACAACAAACAACACTAACACCCTAACAACAAACAACTCTTACCACCTAACAACAAACAACCCTAAACCCCTAAGATCAAACAACACTAACCCCCTAACAACACAAACCACTAACACCCTAACATCAAACAACACTAACACCCTAACAACAAAAACCACTGAACCCCAACAAGAAACAACCTTAAACCCCTAACAACAAACAACCCTAAACCCCTAACATCAAACAACACTAACACCCTAACAACACAAACCACTAACAACCTAACAACAAACAACACTAACCCCCTAACAACAAAAACCACTAAACCCCAACAAGAAACAACCTTAAACCCCTAACAACAAACAACCCTAAACCCCTAACAACAAACAACACTAACACCCTAACAACAAACACTAACCCCCTAACAACAAACAACCCTAAACCCCTAACATCAAACAACACTAACCCCCTAACAACACAAACCACTAACACCCTAACAACAAACAACACTAACACCCTAACAACAAAAACCACTAAACCCCAACAAGAAACAACCCTAAACCCCTAACAACAAACACTAACCCCCTAACAAAAAACAACACTAAACCCCTAACAAGAAACTAACCTAACCCCGTAACAACAAACACCACTAACCCCGTAACAAGAAACAACCCTAACCCCCTAACAACAAAGAACACTAACACCCTAACAACAAACAACCCTAACCCCTGAAAACCAAAAACACTAACCCACTAAGAACAAACAACCCTAACCCACTAACAACAAACAACCCTAAACCCCTAACATCAAACAACACTAACCCCCTAACAACACAAACCACTAACACCCTAACAACAAACAACACTAACACCCTAACAACAAAAAACACTAAACCCCAACAAGAAACAACCTTAAACCCCTAACAACAAACAACCCTAAACCTCTAACAACAAACAACACTAACACCCTAACAACAAACAACTCTAACACCCTAACAACAAACAACCCTAAACCCCTAACATCAAACAACACTAACCCCCTAACAACACAAACCACTAACACCCTAACATCAAACAACACTAACACCCTAACAACAAAAACCACTAAACCCCAACAAGAAACAACCTTAAACCCCTAACAACAAACAACCCTAAACCCCTAACATCAAACAACACTAACCCCCTAACAACACAAACCACTAACACCCTAACATCAAACAACACTAACACCCTAACAACAAAAACCACTAAACCCCAAGAAGAAACAACCTTAAACCCCTAACAACAAACAACCCTAAACCCCTAACAACAAACAACACTAACACCCTAACAACAAACACTAACCCCCTAACAACAAACAACCGTAAACCCCTAACATCAAACAACACTAACCCCCTAACAACACAAACCACTAACACCCTAACAACAAACAACACTAACACCCTAACAACAAAAACCACTAAACCCCAACAAGAAACAACCTTAAACCCCTAACAACAAACAACCCTAAACCCTTAACAACAAACAACACTAACACCCTAACAACAAACAACTCTTACCACCTAACAACAAACAACCCTAAACCCCTAACATCAAACAACACTAACCCCCTAACAACACAAACCACTAACACCCTAACATCAAACAACACTAACACCCTAACAACAAAAACCACTGAACCCCAACAAGAAACAACCTTAAACCCCTAACAACAAACAACCCTAAACCCCTAACATCAAACAACACTAACACCCTAACAACACAAACCACTAACAACCTAACAACAAACAACACTAACCCCCTAACAACAAAAACCACTAAACCCCAACAAGAAACAACCTTAAACCCCTAACAACAAACAACCCTAAACCCCTAACAACAAACAACACTAACACCCTAACAACAAACACTAACCCCCTAACAACAAACAACCCTAAACCCCTAACATCAAACAACACTAACCCCCTAACAACACAAACCACTAACACCCTAACAACAAACAACACTAACACCCTAACAACAAAAACCACTAAACCCCAACAAGAAACAACCCTAAACCCCTAACAACAAACACTAACCCCCTAACAAAAAACAACACTAAACCCCTAACAAGAAACTAACCTAACGCCGTAACAACAAACACCACTAACCCCGTAACAAGAAACAACCCTAACCCCCTAACAACAAAGAACACTAACACCCTAACAACAAACAACCCTAACCCCTGAAAACCAAAAACACTAACCCACTAAGAACAAACAACCCTAACCCACTAACAACAAACAACCCTAAACCCCTAACATCAAACAACACTAACCCCCTAACAACACAAACCACTAACACCCAACAACAAACAACACTAACACCCTAACAACAAAAAACACTAAACCCCAACAAGAAACAACCTTAAACCCCTAACAACAAACAACCCTAAACCTCTAACAACAAACAACACTAACACCCTAACAACAAACAACTCTAACACCCTAACAACAAACAACCCTAAACCCCTAACATCAAACAACACTAACCCCCTAACAACACAAACAACTAACACCCTAACATCAAACAACACTAACACCCTAACAACAAAAACCACTAAACCCCAACAAGAAACAACCTTAAACCCCTAACAACAAACAACCCTAAACCCCTAACATCAAACAACACTAACCCCCTAACAACACAAACCACTAACACCCTAACATCAAACAACACTAACCCCCTAACAACACAAACCACTAACACCCTAACATCAAACAACACTAACACCCTAACAACAAAAACCACTAAACCCCAACAAGAAACAACCTTAAACCCCTAACAACAAACAATCCTAAACCCCTAACATCAAACAACACTAACCCCCTAACAACACAAACCACTAACACCCTAACAACAAACAACACTAACACCCTAACAACAAAAACCACTAAACCCCAACAAGAAACAACCTTAAACCCCTAACAACAAACAACCCTAAACCCCTAACAACAAACAACACTAACACCCTAACAACAAACAACTCTTACCACCTAACAACAAACAACCCTAAACCCCTAACATCAAACAACACTAACCCCCTAACAACACAAACCACTAACACCCTAACATCAAACAACACTAACACCCTAACAACAAAAACCACTGAACCCCAACAAGAAACAACCTTAAACCCCTAACAACAAACAACCCTAAACCCCTAACATCAAACAACACTAACACCCTAACAACACAAACCACTAACAACCTAACAACAAACAACACTAACCCCCTAACAACAAAAACCACTAAACCCCAACAAGAAACAACCTTAAACCCCTAACAACAAACAACCCTAAACCCCTAACAACAAACAACACTAACACCCTAACAACAAACACTAACCCCCTAACAACAAACAACCCTAAACCCCTAACATCAAACAACACTAACCCCCTAACAACACAAACCACTAACACCCTAACAACAAACAACACTAACACCCTAACAACAAAAACCACTAAACCCCAACAAGAAACAACCCTAAACCCCTAACAACAAACACTAACCCCCTAACAAAAAACAACACTAAACCCCTAACAAGAAACTAACCTAACCCCGTAACAACAAACACCACTAACCCCGTAACAAGAAACAACCCTAACCCCCTAACAACAAAGAACACTAACACCCTAACAACAAACAACCCTAACCCCTGAAAACCAAAAACACTAACCCACTAAGAACAAACAACCCTAACCCACTAACAACAAACAACCCTAAACCCCTAACATCAAACAACACTAACCCCCTAACAACACAAACCACTAACACCCTAACAACAAACAACACTAACACCCTAACAACAAAAAACACTAAACCCCAACAAGAAACAACCTTAAACCCCTAACAACAAACAACCCTAAACCTCTAACAACAAACAACACTAACACCCTAACAACAAACAACTCTAACACCCTAACAACAAACAACCCTAAACACCTAACATCAAACAACACTAACCCCCTAACAACACAAACCACTAACACCCTAACATCAAACAACACTAACACCCTAACAATAAAAACCACTAAACCCCAACAAGAAACAACCTTAAACCCCTAACAACAAACAACCCTAAACCCCTAACATCAAACAACACTAACACCCTAACAACACAAACCACTAACACCCTAACAACAAACAACACTAACCCCCTAACAACAAAAACCACTAAACCCCAACAAGAAACAACCTTAAACCCCTAACAAGAAACAACCCTAAACCCCTAACAACAAACAACACTAACACCCTAACAACAAACACTAACCCCCTAACAACAAACAACCCTAAACCCCTAACATCAAACAACACTAACCCCCTAACAACACAAACCACTAACACCCTAACAACAAACAACACTAACACCCTAACAACAAAAACCACTAAACCCCAACAAGAAACAACCTTAAACCCCTAACAACAAACAACCCTAAACCCCTAACAACAAACAACACTAACACCCTAACAACAAACACTAACCCCCTAACAACAAACAACCCTAAACCCCTAACATCAAACAACACTAACCCCCTAACAACACAAACCACTAACACCCTAACAACAAACAACACTAACACCCTAACAACAAAAACCACTAAACCCCAACAAGAAACAACCCTAAACCCCTAACAACAAACACTAACCCCCTAACAAAAAACAACACTAAACCCCTAACAAGAAACTACCCTAACCCCGTAACAACAAACACCACTAACCCCGTAACAAGAAACAACCCTAACCCCCTAACAACAAAGAACACTAACACCCTAACAACAAACAACCCTAACCCCTGAAAACCAAAAACACTAACCCACTAAGAACAAACAACCCTAACCCACTAACAACAAACAACCCTAAACCCCTAACATCAAACAACACTAACCCCCTAACAACACAAACCACTAACACCCTAACAACAAACAACACTAACACCCTAACAACAAAAAACACTAAACCCCAACAAGAAACAACCTTAAACCCCTAACAACAAACAACCCTAAACCTCTAACAACAAACAACACTAACACCCTAACAACAAACAACTCTAACACCCTAACAACAAACAACCCTAAACCCCTAACATCAAACAACACTAACCCCCTAACAACACAAACCACTAACACCCTAACATCAAACAACACTAACACCCTAACAAAAAAAACCACTAAACCCCAACAAGAAACAACCTTAAACCCCTAACAACAAACAACCCTAAACCCCTAACATCAAACAACACTAACACCCTAACAACACAAACCACTAACACCCTAACAACAAACAACACTAACCCCCTAACAACAAAAACCACTAAACCCCAACAAGAAACAACCTTAAACCCCTAACAACAAACAACCCTAAACCCCTAACAACAAACAACACTAACACCCTAACAACAAACACTAACCCCCTAACAACAAACAACCCTAAACCCCTAACATCAAACAACACTAACCCCCTAACAACACAAACCACTAACACCCTAACAACAAACAACACTAACACCCTAACAACAAAAACCACTAAACCCCAACAAGAAACAACCTTAAACCCCTAACAACAAACAACCCTAAACCCCTAACAACAAACAACACTAACACCCTAACAACAAACAACTCTAACCCCCTAACAACAAACAACCCTAAACCCCTAACATCAAACAACACTAACCCCCTAACAACACAATCCACTAACACCCTAACATCAAACAACACTAACACCCTAACAACAAAAACCACTAAACCCCAACAAGAAACAACTTTAAACCCCTAACAACAAACAACCCTAAACCCCTAACAACAAACAACACTAACACCCTGACAACAAACAACTCTAACCCCCTAGCAACAAACAACCCTAAACCCCTAACATCAAACAACACTAACCCCCTAACAACACAAACCACTAACACCCTAACAACAAACAACACTAACACCCTAACAACAAAAACCACTAAACCCCAACAAGAAACAACCTTAAACCCCTAACAACAAACAACCCTAAACCCCTAACATCAAACAACACTAACACCCTAACAACACAAACCACTAACACCCTAACAACAAACAACCCTAACCCCCTAACAACAAACACTAACCCCCAAACAACAAACAACCCTAACCCCTGAAAACCAAAAACACTAACCCACTAACAACAAACAACCCTAACCCACTAACAACAAACAACCCTAAACCCCTAACATCAAACAACACTAACCCCCTAACAACACAAACCACTAACACCCTAACAACAAACAACACTAACACCCTAACAACAAAAACCACTAAACCCCAACAAGAAACAACCCTAAACCCCTAACAACAAACACTAACCCCCTAACAAAAAACAACACAAAACCCCTAACAAGAAACTACCCTAACCCCGTAACAACAAACAACACCAACCCCGTAACAAGAAACAACCCTAACCCCCTAACAACAAAGAACACTAACACCCTAACAACAAACAACCCTAACCCCTGAAAACCAAAAACACTAACCCACTAAGAACAAACAACCCTAACCCACTAACAACAAACAACCCTAAACCCCTAACATCAAACAACACTAACCCCCTAACAACACAAACCACTAACACCCTAACAACAAACACTAACACCATAACAGCAAAAACCACTAAACCCCAACAAGAAACAACCTTAAACCCCTAACAACAAACAACCCTAAACCTCTAACAACAAACAACACTAACACCCTAACAACAAACAACTCTAACCCCCTAACAACAAACAACCCTAAACCCCTAACATCAAACAACACTAACCCCCTAACAACACAAACCACTAACACCCTAACATCAAACAACACTAACACCCTAACAACAAAAACCACTAAACCCCAACAAGAAACAACCTTAAACCCCTAACAACAAACAACCCTAAACCCCTAACATCAAACAACACTAACACCCTAACAACACAAACCACTAACAACCTAACAACAAACAACACTAACCCCCTAACAACAAAAACCACTAAACCCCAACAAGAAACAACCTTAAAACCCTAACAACAAACAACCCTAAACCCCTAACAACAAACAACACTAACACCCTAACAACAAACACTAACCCCCTAACAACAAACAACCCTAAACCCCTAACATCAAACAACACTAACCCCCTAACAACACAAACCACTAACACCCTAACAACAAACAACACTAACACCCTAACAACAAAAACCACTAAACCCCAACAAGAAACAACCTTAAACCCCTAACAACAAACAACCCTAAACCCCTAACATCAAACAACACTAACCCCCTAACAACACAAACCACTAACACCCTAACAACAAACAACACTAACACCCTAACAACAAAAACCACTAAACCCCAACAAGAAACAACCTTAAACCCCTAACAACAAACAACCCTAAACCCCTAACAACAAACAACACTAACACCCTAACAACAAACAACTCTTACCACCTAACAACAAACAACCCTAAACCCCTAACATCAAACAACACTAACCCCCTAACAACACAAACCACTAACACCCTAACATCAAACAACACTAACACCCTAACAACAAAAACCACTAAACCCCAACAAGAAACAACCTTAAACCCCTAACAACAAACAACCCTAAACCCCTAACATCAAACAACACTAACACCCTAACAACACAAACCACTAACAACCTAACAACAAACAACACTAACCCCCTAACAACAAAAACCACTAAACCCCAACAAGAAACAACCTTAAACCCCTAACAACAAACAACCCTAAACCCCTAACAACAAACAACACTAACACCCTAACAACAAACAACCCTAAACCCCTAACATCAAACAACACTAACCCCCTAACAACACAAACCACTAACACCCTAACAACAAACAACACTAACACCCTAATAACAAAAACCACTAAACCCCAACAAGAAACAACCCTAAACCCCTAACAACAAACACTAACCCCCTAACAAAAAACAACACTAAACCCCTAACAAGAAACTAACCTAACCCCGTAACAACAAACACCACTAACCCCGTAACAAGAAACAACCCTAACCCCCTAACAACAAAGAACACTAACACCCTAACAACAAACAACCCTAACCCCTGAAAACCAAAAACACTAACCCACTAAGAACAAACAACCCTAACCCACTAACAACAAACAACCCTAAACCCCTAACATCAAACAACACTAACCCCCTAACAACACAAACCACTAACACCCTAACAACAAACAACACTAACACCCTAACAACAAAAAACACTAAACCCCAACAAGAAACAACCTTAAACCCCTAACAACAAACAACCCTAAACCTCTAACAACAAACAACACTAACACCCTAACAACAAACAACTCTAACCCCCTAACAACAAACAACCCTAAACCCCTAACATCAAACAACACTAACCCCCTAACAACACAAACCACTAACACCCTAACATCAAACAACACTAACACCCTAACAACAAAAACCACTAAACCCCAACAAGAAACAACCTTAAACCCCTAACAGCAAACAACCCTAAACCCCTAACATCAAACAACACTAACACCCTAACAACACAAACCACTAACACCCTAACAACAAACAACACTAACCCCCTAACAACAAAAACCACTAAACCCCAACAAGAAACAACCTTAAACCCCTAACAACAAACAACCCTAAACCCCTAACAACAAACAACACTAACACCCTAACAACAAACACTAACCCCCTAACAACAAACAACCCTAAACCCCTAACATCAAACAACACTAACCCCCTAACAACACAAACCACTAACACCCTAACAACAAACAACACTAACACCCTAACAACAAAAACCACTAAACCCCAACAAGAAACAACCCTAAACCCCTAACAACAAACACTAACCCCCTAACAAAAAACAACACTAAACCCCTAACAAGAAACTACCCTAACCCCGTAACAACAAACAACACTAACCCCGTAACAAGAAACAACCCTAACCCCCTAACAACAAAGAACACTAACACCCTAACAACAAACAACCCTAACCCCTGAAAACCAAAAACACTAACCCACTAACAACAAACAACCCTAACCCACTAACAACAAACAACCCTAAACCCCTAACATCAAACAACACTAACCCCCTAACAACACAAACCACTAACACCCTAAAAACAAACAACACTAACACCCTAACAACAAAAACCACTAAACCCCAACAAGAAACAACCTTAAACCCCTAACAACAAACAACCGTAAACCCCTAACAACAAACAACACTAACACCCTAACAACAAACAACTCTAACCCCCTAACAACAAACAACCCTAAACCCCTAACATCAAACAACACTAACCCCCTAACAACACAAACCACTAACACCCTAACAACAAACAACACTAACACCCTAACAACAAAAACCACTAAACCCCAACAAGAAACAACCTTAAACCCCTAACAACAAACAACCCTAAACCCCTAACAACAAACAACACTAACACCCTAACAACAAACAACTCTAACCCCCTAACAACAAACAACCCTAAACCCCTAACATCAAACAACACTAACCCCCTAACAACACAAACCACTAACACCCTAACATCAAACAACACTAACACCCTAACAACAAAAACCACTAAACCCCAACAAGAAACAACTTTAAACCCCTAACAACAAACAACCCTAAACCCCTAACAACAAACAACACTAACACCCTGACAACAAACAACTCTAACCCCCTAGCAACAAACAACCCTAAACCCCTAACATCAAACAACACTAACCCCCTAACAACACAAACCACTAACACCCTAACAACAAACAACACTAACACCCTAACAACAAAAACCACTAAACCCCAACAAGAAACAACCTTAAACCCCTAACAACAAACAACCCTAAACCCCTAACATCAAACAACACTAACACCCTAACAACACAAACCACTAACACCCTAACAACAAACAACCCTAACCCCCTAACAACAAACACTAACCCCCAAACAACAAACAACCCTAACCCCTGAAAACCAAAAACACTAACCCACTAACAACAAACAACCCTAACCCACTAACAACAAACAACCCTAAACCCCTAACATCAAACAACACTAACCCCCTAACAACACAAACCACTAACATCATAACAACAAACAACACTAACACCCTAACAACAAAAACCACTAAACCCCAACAAGAAACAACCCTAAACCCCTAACAACAAACACTAACCCCCTAACAAAAAACAACACAAAACCCCTAACAAGAAACTACCCTAACGCCGTAACAACAAACAACACTAACCCCGTAACAAGAAACAACCCTAACCCCCTAACAACAAAGAACACTAACACCCTAACAACAAACAACCCTAACCCCTGAAAACCAAAAACACTAACCCACTAAGAACAAACAACCCTAACCCACTAACAACAAACAACCCTAAACCCCTAACATCAAACAACACTAACCCCCTAACAACACAAACCACTAACACCCTAACAACAAACAACACTAACACCATAACAGCAAAAACCACTAAACCCCAACAAGAAACAACCTTAAACCCCTAACAACAAACAACCCTAAACCTCTAATAACAAACAACACTAACACCCTAACAACAAACAACTCTAACCCCCTAACAACAAAGAACCCTAAACCCCTAACATCAAACAACACTAACCCCCTAACAACACAAACCACTAACACCCTAACATCAAACAACACTAACACCCTAACAACAAAAACCACTAACACCCTAACAACAAACAACACTAACACCCTAACAACAAAAACCACTAAACCCCAACAAGAAACAACCTTAAACCCCTAACAACAAACAACCCTAAACCCCTAACATCAAACAACACTAACACCCTAACAACGAACAACTCTAACCCCCTAACAACAAACAACCCTAAACCCCTAACATCAAACAACACTAACCCCCTAACAACACAAACCACTAACACCCTAACAACAAACAACACTAACACCCTAACAACAAAAACCACTAAACCCCAACAAGAAACAACCTGAAACCCCTAACAACAAACAACCCTAAACCCCTAACAACAAACAACACTAACACCCTAACAACAAACAACTCTTACCACCTAACAACAAACAACCCTAAACCCCTAACATCAAACAACACTAACCCCCTAACAACACAAACCACTAACACCCTAACATCAAACAACACTAACACCCTAACAACAAAAACCACTAAACCCCAACAAGAAACAACCTTAAACCCCTAACAACAAACAACCCTAAACCCCTAACATCAAACAACACTAACACCCTAACAAAACAAACCACTAACACCCTAACAACAAACAACACTAACCCCCTAACAACAAACACTAACCCCCAAACAACAAACAACCCTAACCCCTGAAAACCAAAAACACTAACCCACTAAGAACAAACAACCCTAACCCACTAACAACAAACAACCCTAAACCCCTAACATCAAACAACACTAACCCCCTAACAACACAAACCACTAACACCCTAACAACAAACAACACTAACACCCTAACAACAAAAACCACTAAACCCCAACAAGAAACAACCCTAAACCCCTAACAACAAACACTAACCCCCTAACAAAAAACAACACTAAACCCCTAACAAGAAACTACCCTAACCCCGTAACAACAAACAACACTAACCCCGTAACAAGAAACAACCCTAACCCCCTAACAACAAAGAACACTAACACCCTAACAACAAACAACCCTAACCCCTGAAAACCAAAAAAACTAACCCACTAACAACAAACAACCCTAACCCACTAACAACAAACAACCCTAAACCCCTAACATCAAACAACACTAACCCCCTAACAACACAAACCACTAACACCCTAACAACAAACAACACAAACACCCTAACAACAAAAACCACTAAACCCCAACAAGAAACAACCTTAAACCCCTAACAACAAACAACCCTAAACCCCTAACATCAAACAACACTAACACCCTAACAACACAAACCACTAACACCCTAACAACAAACAACCCTAACCCCCTAACAACAAACACTAACCCCCAAACAACAAACAACCCTAACCCCTGAAAACCAAAGACACTAACCCACTAACAACAAACAACCCTAACCCACTAACAACAAACAACCCTAAACCCCTAACATCAAACAACACTAACCCCCTAACAACACAAACCACTAACACCCTAACAACAAACAACACTAACACCCTAACAACAAAAACCACTAAACCCCAACAAGAAACAACCCTAAACCCCTAACAACAAACACTAACCCCCTAACAAAAAACAACACTAAACCCCTAACAAGAAACTAACCTAACCCCGTAACAACAAACACCACTAACCCCGTAACAAGAAACAACCCTAACCCCCTAACAACAAAGAACACTAACACCCTAACAACAAACAACCCTAACCCCTGAAAACCAAAAACACTAACCCACTAAGAACAAACAACCCTAACCCACTAACAACAAACAACCCTAAACCCCTAACATCAAACAACACTAACCCCCTAACAACACAAACCACTAACACCCTAACAACAAACAACACTAACACCCTAACAACAAAAAACACTAAACCCCAACAAGAAACAACCTTAAACCCCTAACAACAAACAACCCTAAACCTCTAACAACAAACAACACTAACACCCTAACAACAAACAACTCTAACACCCTAACAACAAACAACCCTAAACCCCTAACATCAAACAACACTAACCCCCTAACAACACAAACCACTAACACCCTAACATCAAACAACACTAACACCCTAACAACAAAAACCACTAAACCCCAACAAGAAACAACCTTAAACCCCTAACAACAAACAACCCTAAACCCCTAACATCAAACAACACTAACCCCCTAACAACACAAACCACTAACACCCTAACATCAAACAACACTAACACCCTAACAACAAAAACCACTAAACCCCAACAAGAAACAACCTTAAACCCCTAACAACAAACAACCCTAAACCCCTAACAACAAACAACACTAACACCCTAACAACAAACACTAACCCCCTAACAACAAACAACCGTAAACCCCTAACATCAAACAACACTAACCCCCTAACAACACAAACCACTAACACCCTAACAACAAACAACACTAACACCCTAACAACAAAAACCACTAAACCCCAACAAGAAACAACCTTAAACCCCTAACAACAAACAACCCTAAACCCTTAACAACAAACAACACTAACACCCTAACAACAAACAACTCTTACCACCTAACAACAAACAACCCTAAACCCCTAACATCAAACAACACTAACCCCCTAACAACACAAACCACTAACACCCTAACATCAAACAACACTAACACCCTAACAACAAAAACCACTGAACCCCAACAAGAAACAACCTTAAACCCCTAACAACAAACAACCCTAAACCCCTAACATCAAACAACACTAACACCCTAACAACACAAACCACTAACAACCTAACAACAAACAACACTAACCCCCTAACAACAAAAACCACTAAACCCCAACAAGAAACAACCTTAAACCCCTAACAACAAACAACCCTAAACCCCTAACAACAAACAACACTAACACCCTAACAACAAACACTAACCCCCTAACAACAAACAACCCTAAACCCCTAACATCAAACAACACTAACCCCCTAACAACACAAACCACTAACACCCTAACAACAAACAACACTAACACCCTAACAACAAAAACCACTAAACCCCAACAAGAAACAACCCTAAACCCCTAACAACAAACACTAACCCCCTAACAAAAAACAACACTAAACCCCTAACAAGAAACTAACCTAACGCCGTAACAACAAACACCACTAACCCCGTAACAAGAAACAACCCTAACCCCCTAACAACAAAGAACACTAACACCCTAACAACAAACAACCCTAACCCCTGAAAACCAAAAACACTAACCCACTAAGAACAAACAACCCTAACCCACTAACAACAAACAACCCTAAACCCCTAACATCAAACAACACTAACCCCCTAACAACACAAACCACTAACACCCTAACAACAAACAACACTAACACCCTAACAACAAAAAACACTAAACCCCAACAAGAAACAACCTTAAACCCCTAACAACAAACAACCCTAAACCTCTAACAACAAACAACACTAACACCCTAACAACAAACAACTCTAACACCCTAACAACAAACAACCCTAAACCCCTAACATCAAACAACACTAACCCCCTAACAACACAAACAACTAACACCCTAACATCAAACAACACTAACACCCTAACAACAAAAACCACTAAACCCCAACAAGAAACAACCTTAAACCCCTAACAACAAACAACCCTAAACCCCTAACATCAAACAACACTAACCCCCTAACAACACAAACCACTAACACCCTAACATCAAACAACACTAACCCCCTAACAACACAAACCACTAACACCCTAACATCAAACAACACTAACACCCTAACAACAAAAACCACTAAACCCCAACAAGAAACAACCTTAAACCCCTAACAACAAACAATCCTAAACCCCTAACATCAAACAACACTAACCCCCTAACAACACAAACCACTAACACCCTAACAACAAACAACACTAACACCCTAACAACAAAAACCACTAAACCCCAACAAGAAACAACCTTAAACCCCTAACAACAAACAACCCTAAACCCCTAACAACAAACAACACTAACACCCTAACAACAAACAACTCTTACCACCTAACAACAAACAACCCTAAACCCCTAACATCAAACAACACTAACCCCCTAACAACACAAACCACTAACACCCTAACATCAAACAACACTAACACCCTAACAACAAAAACCACTGAACCCCAACAAGAAACAACCTTAAACCCCTAACAACAAACAACCCTAAACCCCTAACATCAAACAACACTAACACCCTAACAACACAAACCACTAACAACCTAACAACAAACAACACTAACCCCCTAACAACAAAAACCACTAAACCCCAACAAGAAACAACCTTAAACCCCTAACAACAAACAACCCTAAACCCCTAACAACAAACAACACTAACACCCTAACAACAAACACTAACCCCCTAACAACAAACAACCCTAAACCCCTAACATCAAACAACACTAACCCCCTAACAACACAAACCACTAACACCCTAACAACAAACAACACTAACACCCTAACAACAAAAACCACTAAACCCCAACAAGAAACAACCCTAAACCCCTAACAACAAACACTAACCCCCTAACAAAAAACAACACTAAACCCCTAACAAGAAACTAACCTAACCCCGTAACAACAAACACCACTAACCCCGTAACAAGAAACAACCCTAACCCCCTAACAACAAAGAACACTAACACCCTAACAACAAACAACCCTAACCCCTGAAAACCAAAAACACTAACCCACTAAGAACAAACAACCCTAACCCACTAACAACAAACAACCCTAAACCCCTAACATCAAACAACACTAACCCCCTAACAACACAAACCACTAACACCCTAACAACAAACAACACTAACACCCTAACAACAAAAAACACTAAACCCCAACAAGAAACAACCTTAAACCCCTAACAACAAACAACCCTAAACCTCTAACAACAAACAACACTAACACCCTAACAACAAACAACTCTAACACCCTAACAACAAACAACCCTAAACACCTAACATCAAACAACACTAACCCCCTAACAACACAAACCACTAACACCCTAACATCAAACAACACTAACACCCTAACAATAAAAACCACTAAACCCCAACAAGAAACAACTTTAAACCCCTAACAACAAACAACCCTAAACCCCTAACAACAAACAACACTAACACCCTGACAACAAACAACTCTAACCCCCTAGCAACAAACAACCCTAAACCCCTAACATCAAACAACACTAACCCCCTAACAACACAAACCACTAACACCCTAACAACAAACAACACTAACACCCTAACAACAAAAACCACTAAACCCCAACAAGAAACAACCTTAAACCCCTAACAACAAACAACCCTAAACCCCTAACATCAAACAACACTAACACCCTAACAACACAAACCACTAACACCCTAACAACAAACAACCCTAACCCCCTAACAACAAACACTAACCCCCAAACAACAAACAACCCTAACCCCTGAAAACCAAAAACACTAACCCACTAACAACAAACAACCCTAACCCACTAACAACAAACAACCCTAAACCCCTAACATCAAACAACACTAACCCCCTAACAACACAAACCACTAACATCATAACAACAAACAACACTAACACCCTAACAACAAAAACCACTAAACCCCAACAAGAAACAACCCTAAACCCCTAACAACAAACACTAACCCCCTAACAAAAAACAACACAAAACCCCTAACAAGAAACTACCCTAACGCCGTAACAACAAACAACACTAACCCCGTAACAAGAAACAACCCTAACCCCCTAACAACAAAGAACACTAACACCCTAACAACAAACAACCCTAACCCCTGAAAACCAAAAACACTAACCCACTAAGAACAAACAACCCTAACCCACTAACAACAAACAACCCTAAACCCCTAACATCAAACAACACTAACCCCCTAACAACACAAACCACTAACACCCTAACAACAAACAACACTAACACCATAACAGCAAAAACCACTAAACCCCAACAAGAAACAACCTTAAACCCCTAACAACAAACAACCCTAAACCTCTAATAACAAACAACACTAACACCCTAACAACAAACAACTCTAACCCCCTAACAACAAAGAACCCTAAACCCCTAACATCAAACAACACTAACCCCCTAACAACACAAACCACTAACACCCTAACATCAAACAACACTAACACCCTAACAACAAAAACCACTAACACCCTAACAACAAACAACACTAACACCCTAACAACAAAAACCACTAAACCCCAACAAGAAACAACCTTAAACCCCTAACAACAAACAACCCTAAACCCCTAACATCAAACAACACTAACACCCTAACAACGAACAACTCTAACCCCCTAACAACAAACAACCCTAAACCCCTAACATCAAACAACACTAACCCCCTAACAACACAAACCACTAACACCCTAACAACAAACAACACTAACACCCTAACAACAAAAACCACTAAACCCCAACAAGAAACAACCTGAAACCCCTAACAACAAACAACCCTAAACCCCTAACAACAAACAACACTAACACCCTAACAACAAACAACTCTTACCACCTAACAACAAACAACCCTAAACCCCTAACATCAAACAACACTAACCCCCTAACAACACAAACCACTAACACCCTAACATCAAACAACACTAACACCCTAACAACAAAAACCACTAAACCCCAACAAGAAACAACCTTAAACCCCTAACAACAAACAACCCTAAACCCCTAACATCAAACAACACTAACACCCTAACAAAACAAACCACTAACACCCTAACAACAAACAACACTAACCCCCTAACAACAAACACTAACCCCCAAACAACAAACAACCCTAACCCCTGAAAACCAAAAACACTAACCCACTAAGAACAAACAACCCTAACCCACTAACAACAAACAACCCTAAACCCCTAACATCAAACAACACTAACCCCCTAACAACACAAACCACTAACACCCTAACAACAAACAACACTAACACCCTAACAACAAAAACCACTAAACCCCAACAAGGAACAACCCTAAACCCCTAACAACAAACACTAACCCCCTAACAAAAAACAACACTAAACCCCTAACAAGAAACTACCCTAACCCCGTAACAACAAACAACACTAACCCCGTAACAAGAAACAACCCTAACCCCCTAACAACAAAGAACACTAACACCCTAACAACAAACAACCCTAACCCCTGAAAACCAAAAAAACTAACCCACTAACAACAAACAACCCTAACCCACTAACAACAAACAACCCTAAACCCCTAACATCAAACAACACTAACCCCCTAACAACACAAACCACTAACACCCTAACAACAAACAACACAAACACCCTAACAACAAAAACCACTAAACCCCAACAAGAAACAACCTTAAACCCCTAACAACAAACAACCCTAAACCCCTAACATCAAACAACACTAACACCCTAACAACACAAACCACTAACACCCTAACAACAAACAACCCTAACCCCCTAACAACAAACACTAACCCCCAAACAACAAACAACCCTAACCCCTGAAAACCAAAGACACTAACCCACTAACAACAAACAACCCTAACCCACTAACAACAAACAACCCTAAACCCCTAACATCAAACAACACTAACCCCCTAACAACACAAACCACTAACACCCTAACAACAAACAACACTAACACCCTAACAACAAAAACCACTAAACCCCAACAAGAAACAACCCTAAACCCCTAACAACAAACACTAACCCCCTAACAAAAAACAACACTAAACCCCTAACAAGAAACTAACCTAACCCCGTAACAACAAACACCACTAACCCCGTAACAAGAAACAACCCTAACCCCCTAACAACAAAGAACACTAACACCCTAACAACAAACAACCCTAATCCCTGAAAACCAAAAACACTAACCCACTAAGAACAAACAACCCTAACCCACTAACAACAAACAACCCTAAACCCCTAACATCAAACAACACTAACCCCCTAACAACACAAACCACTAACACCCTAACAACAAACAACACTAACACCCTAACAACAAAAAACACTAAACCCCAACAAGAAACAACCTTAAACCCCTAACAACAAACAACCCTAAACCTCTAACAACAAACAACACTAACACCCTAACAACAAACAACTCTAACACCCTAACAACAAACAACCCTAAACCCCTAACATCAAACAACACTAACCCCCTAACAACACAAACCACTAACACCCTAACATCAAACAACACTAACACCCTAACAACAAAAACCACTAAACCCCAACAAGAAACAACCTTAAACCCCTAACAACAAACAACCCTAAACCCCTAACATCAAACAACACTAACCCCCTAACAACACAAACCACTAACACCCTAACATCAAACAACACTAACACCCTAACAACAAAAACCACTAAACCCCAACAAGAAACAACCTTAAACCCCTAACAACAAACAACCCTAAACCCCTAACAACAAACAACACTAACACCCTAACAACAAACACTAACCCCCTAACAACAAACAACCGTAAACCCCTAACATCAAACAACACTAACCCCCTAACAACACAAACCACTAACACCCTAACAACAAACAACACTAACACCCTAACAACAAAAACCACTAAACCCCAACAAGAAACAACCTTAAACCCCTAACAACAAACAACCCTAAACCCTTAACAACAAACAACACTAACACCCTAACAACAAACAACTCTTACCACCTAACAACAAACAACCCTAAACCCCTAACATCAAACAACACTAACCCCCTAACAACACAAACCACTAACACCCTAACATCAAACAACACTAACACCCTAACAACAAAAACCACTGAACCCCAACAAGAAACAACCTTAAACCCCTAACAACAAACAACCCTAAACCCCTAACATCAAACAACACTAACACCCTAACAACACAAACCACTAACAACCTAACAACAAACAACACTAACCCCCTAACAACAAAAACCACTAAACCCCAACAAGAAACAACCTTAAACCCCTAACAACAAACAACCCTAAACCCCTAACAACAAACAACACTAACACCCTAACAACAAACACTAACCCCCTAACAACAAACAACCCTAAACCCCTAACATCAAACAACACTAACCCCCTAACAACACAAACCACTAACACCCTAACAACAAACAACACTAACACCCTAACAACAAAAACCACTAAACCCCAACAAGAAACAACCCTAAACCCCTAACAACAAACACTAACCCCCTAACAAAAAACAACACTAAACCCCTAACAAGAAACTAACCTAACGCCGTAACAACAAACACCACTAACCCCGTAACAAGAAACAACCCTAACCCCCTAACAACAAAGAACACTAACACCCTAACAACAAACAACCCTAACCCCTGAAAACCAAAAACACTAACCCACTAAGAACAAACAACCCTAACCCACTAACAACAAACAACCCTAAACCCCTAACATCAAACAACACTAACCCCCTAACAACACAAACCACTAACACCCTAACAACAAACAACACTAACACCCTAACAACAAAAAACACTAAACCCCAACAAGAAACAACCTTAAACCCCTAACAACAAACAACCCTAAACCTCTAACAACAAACAACACTAACACCCTAACAACAAACAACTCTAACACCCTAACAACAAACAACCCTAAACCCCTAACATCAAACAACACTAACCCCCTAACAACACAAACAACTAACACCCTAACATCAAACAACACTAACACCCTAACAACAAAAACCACTAAACCCCAACAAGAAACAACCTTAAACCCCTAACAACAAACAACCCTAAACCCCTAACATCAAACAACACTAACCCCCTAACAACACAAACCACTAACACCCTAACATCAAACAACACTAACCCCCTAACAACACAAACCACTAACACCCTAACATCAAACAACACTAACACCCTAACAACAAAAACCACTAAACCCCAACAAGAAACAACCTTAAACCCCTAACAACAAACAATCCTAAACCCCTAACATCAAACAACACTAACCCCCTAACAACACAAACCACTAACACCCTAACAACAAACAACACTAACACCCTAACAACAAAAACCACTAAACCCCAACAAGAAACAACCTTAAACCCCTAACAACAAACAACCCTAAACCCCTAACAACAAACAACACTAACACCCTAACAACAAACAACTCTTACCACCTAACAACAAACAACCCTAAACCCCTAACATCAAACAACACTAACCCCCTAACAACACAAACCACTAACACCCTAACATCAAACAACACTAACACCCTAACAACAAAAACCACTGAACCCCAACAAGAAACAACCTTAAACCCCTAACAACAAACAACCCTAAACCCCTAACATCAAACAACACTAACACCCTAACAACACAAACCACTAACAACCTAACAACAAACAACACTAACCCCCTAACAACAAAAACCACTAAACCCCAACAAGAAACAACCTTAAACCCCTAACAACAAACAACCCTAAACCCCTAACAACAAACAACACTAACACCCTAACAACAAACACTAACCCCCTAACAACAAACAACCCTAAACCCCTAACATCAAACAACACTAACCCCCTAACAACACAAACCACTAACACCCTAACAACAAACAACACTAACACCCTAACAACAAAAACCACTAAACCCCAACAAGAAACAACCCTAAACCCCTAACAACAAACACTAACCCCCTAACAAAAAACAACACTAAACCCCTAACAAGAAACTAACCTAACCCCGTAACAACAAACACCACTAACCCCGTAACAAGAAACAACCCTAACCCCCTAACAACAAAGAACACTAACACCCTAACAACAAACAACCCTAACCCCTGAAAACCAAAAACACTAACCCACTAAGAACAAACAACCCTAACCCACTAACAACAAACAACCCTAAACCCCTAACATCAAACAACACTAACCCCCTAACAACACAAACCACTAACACCCTAACAACAAACAACACTAACACCCTAACAACAAAAAACACTAAACCCCAACAAGAAACAACCTTAAACCCCTAACAACAAACAACCCTAAACCTCTAACAACAAACAACACTAACACCCTAACAACAAACAACTCTAACACCCTAACAACAAACAACCCTAAACACCTAACATCAAACAACACTAACCCCCTAACAACACAAACCACTAACACCCTAACATCAAACAACACTAACACCCTAACAATAAAAACCACTAAACCCCAACAAGAAACAACCTTAAACCCCTAACAACAAACAACCCTAAACCCCTAACATCAAACAACACTAACACCCTAACAACACAAACCACTAACACCCTAACAACAAACAACACTAACCCCCTAACAACAAAAACCACTAAACCCCAACAAGAAACAACCTTAAACCCCTAACAACAAACAACCCTAAACCCCTAACAACAAACAACACTAACACCCTAACAACAAACACTAACCCCCTAACAACAAACAACCCTAAACCCCTAACATCAAACAACACTAACCCCCTAACAACACAAACCACTAACACCCTAACAACAAACAACACTAACACCCTAACAACAAAAACCACTAAACCCCAACAAGAAACAACCTTAAACCCCTAACAACAAACAACCCTAAACCCCTAACAACAAACAACACTAACACCCTAACAACAAACACTAACCCCCTAACAACAAACAACCCTAAACCCCTAACATCAAACAACACTAACCCCCTAACAACACAAACCACTAACACCCTAACAACAAACAACACTAACACCCTAACAACAAAAACCACTAAACCCCAACAAGAAACAACCCTAAACCCCTAACAACAAACACTAACCCCCTAACAAAAAACAACACTAAACCCCTAACAAGAAACTACCCTAACCCCGTAACAACAAACACCACTAACCCCGTAACAAGAAACAACCCTAACCCCCTAACAACAAAGAACACTAACACCCTAACAACAAACAACCCTAACCCCTGAAAACCAAAAACACTAACCCACTAAGAACAAACAACCCTAACCCACTAACAACAAACAACCCTAAACCCCTAACATCAAACAACACTAACCCCCTAACAACACAAACCACTAACACCCTAACAACAAACAACACTAACACCCTAACAACAAAAAACACTAAACCCCAACAAGAAACAACCTTAAACCCCTAACAACAAACAACCCTAAACCTCTAACAACAAACAACACTAACACCCTAACAACAAACAACTCTAACACCCTAACAACAAACAACCCTAAACCCCTAACATCAAACAACACTAACCCCCTAACAACACAAACCACTAACACCCTAACATCAAACAACACTAACACCCTAACAACAAAAACCACTAAACCCCAACAAGAAACAACCTTAAACCCCTAACAACAAACAACCCTAAACCCCTAACATCAAACAACACTAACACCCTAACAACACAAACCACTAACACCCTAACAACAAACAACACTAACCCCCTAACAACAAAAACCACTAAACCCCAACAAGAAACAACCTTAAACCCCTAACAACAAACAACCCTAAACCCCTAACAACAAACAACACTAACACCCTAACAACAAACACTAACCCCCTAACAACAAACAACCCTAAACCCCTAACATCAAACAACACTAACCCCCTAACAACACAAACCACTAACACCCTAACAACAAACAACACTAACACCCTAACAACAAAAACCACTAAACCCCAACAAGAAACAACCTTAAACCCCTAACAACAAACAACCCTAAACCCCTAACAACAAACAACACTAACACCCTAACAACAAACAACTCTAACCCCCTAACAACAAACAACCCTAAACCCCTAACATCAAACAACACTAACCCCCTAACAACACAATCCACTAACACCCTAACATCAAACAACACTAACACCCTAACAACAAAAACCACTAAACCCCAACAAGAAACAACTTTAAACCCCTAACAACAAACAACCCTAAACCCCTAACAACAAACAACACTAACACCCTGACAACAAACAACTCTAACCCCCTAGCAACAAACAACCCTAAACCCCTAACATCAAACAACACTAACCCCCTAACAACACAAACCACTAACACCCTAACAACAAACAACACTAACACCCTAACAACAAAAACCACTAAACCCCAACAAGAAACAACCTTAAACCCCTAACAACAAACAACCCTAAACCCCTAACATCAAACAACACTAACACCCTAACAACACAAACCACTAACACCCTAACAACAAACAACCCTAACCCCCTAACAACAAACACTAACCCCCAAACAACAAACAACCCTAACCCCTGAAAACCAAAAACACTAACCCACTAACAACAAACAACCCTAACCCACTAACAACAAACAACCCTAAACCCCTAACATCAAACAACACTAACCCCCTAACAACACAAACCACTAACACCCTAACAACAAACAACACTAACACCCTAACAACAAAAACCACTAAACCCCAACAAGAAACAACCCTAAACCCCTAACAACAAACACTAACCCCCTAACAAAAAACAACACAAAACCCCTAACAAGAAACTACCCTAACCCCGTAACAACAAACAACACCAACCCCGTAACAAGAAACAACCCTAACCCCCTAACAACAAAGAACACTAACACCCTAACAACAAACAACCCTAACCCCTGAAAACCAAAAACACTAACCCACTAAGAACAAACAACCCTAACCCACTAACAACAAACAACCCTAAACCCCTAACATCAAACAACACTAACCCCCTAACAACACAAACCACTAACACCCTAACAACAAACACTAACACCATAACAGCAAAAACCACTAAACCCCAACAAGAAACAACCTTAAACCCCTAACAACAAACAACCCTAAACCTCTAACAACAAACAACACTAACACCCTAACAACAAACAACTCTAACCCCCTAACAACAAACAACCCTAAACCCCTAACATCAAACAACACTAACCCCCTAACAACACAAACCACTAACACCCTAACATCAAACAACACTAACACCCTAACAACAAAAACCACTAAACCCCAACAAGAAACAACCTTAAACCCCTAACAACAAACAACCCTAAACCCCTAACATCAAACAACACTAACACCCTAACAACACAAACCACTAACAACCTAACAACAAACAACACTAACCCCCTAACAACAAAAACCACTAAACCCCAACAAGAAACAACCTTAAAACCCTAACAACAAACAACCCTAAACCCCTAACAACAAACAACACTAACACCCTAACAACAAACACTAACCCCCTAACAACAAACAACCCTAAACCCCTAACATCAAACAACACTAACCCCCTAACAACACAAACCACTAACACCCTAACAACAAACAACACTAACACCCTAACAACAAAAACCACTAAACCCCAACAAGAAACAACCTTAAACCCCTAACAACAAACAACCCTAAACCCCTAACATCAAACAACACTAACCCCCTAACAACACAAACCACTAACACCCTAACAACAAACAACACTAACACCCTAACAACAAAAACCACTAAACCCCAACAAGAAACAACCTTAAACCCCTAACAACAAACAACCCTAAACCCCTAACAACAAACAACACTAACACCCTAACAACAAACAACTCTTACCACCTAACAACAAACAACCCTAAACCCCTAACATCAAACAACACTAACCCCCTAACAACACAAACCACTAACACCCTAACATCAAACAACACTAACACCCTAACAACAAAAACCACTAAACCCCAACAAGAAACAACCTTAAACCCCTAACAACAAACAACCCTAAACCCCTAACATCAAACAACACTAACACCCTAACAACACAAACCACTAACAACCTAACAACAAACAACACTAACCCCCTAACAACAAAAACCACTAAACCCCAACAAGAAACAACCTTAAACCCCTAACAACAAACAACCCTAAACCCCTAACAACAAACAACACTAACACCCTAACAACAAACAACCCTAAACCCCTAACATCAAACAACACTAACCCCCTAACAACACAAACCACTAACACCCTAACAACAAACAACACTAACACCCTAACAACAAAAACCACTAAACCCCAACAAGAAACAACCCTAAACCCCTAACAACAAACACTAACCCCCTAACAAAAAACAACACTAAACCCCTAACAAGAAACTAACCTAACCCCGTAACAACAAACACCACTAACCCCGTAACAAGAAACAACCCTAACCCCCTAACAACAAAGAACACTAACACCCTAACAACAAACAACCCTAACCCCTGAAAACCAAAAACACTAACCCACTAAGAACAAACAACCCTAACCCACTAACAACAAACAACCCTAAACCCCTAACATCAAACAACACTAACCCCCTAACAACACAAACCACTAACACCCTAACAACAAACAACACTAACACCCTAACAACAAAAAACACTAAACCCCAACAAGAAACAACCTTAAACCCCTAACAACAAACAACCCTAAACCTCTAACAACAAACAACACTAACACCCTAACAACAAACAACTCTAACCCCCTAACAACAAACAACCCTAAACCCCTAACATCAAACAACACTAACCCCCTAACAACACAAACCACTAACACCCTAACATCAAACAACACTAACACCCTAACAACAAAAACCACTAAACCCCAACAAGAAACAACCTTAAACCCCTAACAGCAAACAACCCTAAACCCCTAACATCAAACAACACTAACACCCTAACAACACAAACCACTAACACCCTAACAACAAACAACACTAACCCCCTAACAACAAAAACCACTAAACCCCAACAAGAAACAACCTTAAACCCCTAACAACAAACAACCCTAAACCCCTAACAACAAACAACACTAACACCCTAACAACAAACACTAACCCCCTAACAACAAACAACCCTAAACCCCTAACATCAAACAACACTAACCCCCTAACAACACAAACCACTAACACCCTAACAACAAACAACACTAACACCCTAACAACAAAAACCACTAAACCCCAACAAGAAACAACCCTAAACCCCTAACAACAAACACTAACCCCCTAACAAAAAACAACACTAAACCCCTAACAAGAAACTACCCTAACCCCGTAACAACAAACAACACTAACCCCGTAACAAGAAACAACCCTAACCCCCTAACAACAAAGAACACTAACACCCTAACAACAAACAACCCTAACCCCTGAAAACCAAAAACACTAACCCACTAACAACAAACAACCCTAACCCACTAACAACAAACAACCCTAAACCCCTAACATCAAACAACACTAACCCCCTAACAACACAAACCACTAACACCCTAAAAACAAACAACACTAACACCCTAACAACAAAAACCACTAAACCCCAACAAGAAACAACCTTAAACCCCTAACAACAAACAACCGTAAACCCCTAACAACAAACAACACTAACACCCTAACAACAAACAACTCTAACCCCCTAACAACAAACAACCCTAAACCCCTAACATCAAACAACACTAACCCCCTAACAACACAAACCACTAACACCCTAACAACAAACAACACTAACACCCTAACAACAAAAACCACTAAACCCCAACAAGAAACAACCTTAAACCCCTAACAACAAACAACCCTAAACCCCTAACAACAAACAACACTAACACCCTAACAACAAACAACTCTAACCCCCTAACAACAAACAACCCTAAACCCCTAACATCAAACACTAACCCCCTAACAACACAAACCACTAACACCCTAACATCAAACAACACTAACACCCTAACAACAAAAACCACTAAACCCCAACAAGAAACAACTTTAAACCCCTAACAACAAACAACCCTAAACCCCTAACAACAAACAACACTAACACCCTGACAACAAACAACTCTAACCCCCTAGCAACAAACAACCCTAAACCCCTAACATCAAACAACACTAACCCCCTAACAACACAAACCACTAACACCCTAACAACAAACAACACTAACACCCTAACAACAAAAACCACTAAACCCCAACAAGAAACAACCTTAAACCCCTAACAACAAACAACCCTAAACCCCTAACATCAAACAACACTAACACCCTAACAACACAAACCACTAACACCCTAACAACAAACAACCCTAACCCCCTAACAACAAACACTAACCCCCAAACAACAAACAACCCTAACCCCTGAAAACCAAAAACACTAACCCACTAACAACAAACAACCCTAACCCACTAACAACAAACAACCCTAAACCCCTAACATCAAACAACACTAACCCCCTAACAACACAAACCACTAACATCATAACAACAAACAACACTAACACCCTAACAACAAAAACCACTAAACCCCAACAAGAAACAACCCTAAACCCCTAACAACAAACACTAACCCCCTAACAAAAAACAACACAAAACCCCTAACAAGAAACTACCCTAACGCCGTAACAACAAACAACACTAACCCCGTAACAAGAAACAACCCTAACCCCCTAACAACAAAGAACACTAACACCCTAACAACAAACAACCCTAACCCCTGAAAACCAAAAACACTAACCCACTAAGAACAAACAACCCTAACCCACTAACAACAAACAACCCTAAACCCCTAACATCAAACAACACTAACCCCCTAACAACACAAACCACTAACACCCTAACAACAAACAACACTAACACCATAACAGCAAAAACCACTAAACCCCAACAAGAAACAACCTTAAACCCCTAACAACAAACAACCCTAAACCTCTAATAACAAACAACACTAACACCCTAACAACAAACAACTCTAACCCCCTAACAACAAACAACCCTAAACCCCTAACATCAAACAACACTAACCCCCTAACAACACAAACCACTAACACCCTAACATCAAACAACACTAACACCCTAACAACAAAAACCACTAACACCCTAACAACAAACAACACTAACACCCTAACAACAAAAACCACTAAACCCCAA
This sequence comes from Elephas maximus indicus, assembly GCF_024166365.1. NCBI lineage: Eukaryota > Metazoa > Chordata > Mammalia > Proboscidea > Elephantidae > Elephas > Elephas maximus. The sequence goes on from NC_064835.1 coordinate 305,606, forward strand.
CAAGAAACAACCTTAAACCCCTAACAACAAACAACCCTAAACCCCTAACATCAAACAACACTAACACCCTAACAACGAACAACTCTAACCCCCTAACAACAAACAACCCTAAACCCCTAACATCAAACAACACTAACCCCCTAACAACACAAACCACTAACACCCTAACAACAAACAACACTAACACCCTAACAACAAAAACCACTAAACCCCAACAAGAAACAACCTGAAACCCCTAACAACAAACAACCCTAAACCCCTAACAACAAACAACACTAACACCCTAACAACAAACAACTCTTACCACCTAACAACAAACAACCCTAAACCCCTAACATCAAACAACACTAACCCCCTAACAACACAAACCACTAACACCCTAACATCAAACAACACTAACACCCTAACAACAAAAACCACTAAACCCCAACAAGAAACAACCTTAAACCCCTAACAACAAACAACCCTAAACCCCTAACATCAAACAACACTAACACCCTAACAACACAAACCACTAACACCCTAACAACAAACAACACTAACCCCCTAACAACAAACACTAACCCCCAAACAACAAACAACCCTAACCCCTGAAAACCAAAAACACTAACCCACTAAGAACAAACAACCCTAACCCACTAACAACAAACAACCCTAAACCCCTAACATCAAACAACACTAACCCCCTAACAACACAAACCACTAACACCCTAACAACAAACAACACTAACACCCTAACAACAAAAACCACTAAACCCCAACAAGAAACAACCCTAAACCCCTAACAACAAACACTAACCCCCTAACAAAAAACAACACTAAACCCCTAACAAGAAACTACCCTAACCCCGTAACGACAAACAACACTAACCCCGTAACAAGAAACAACCCTAACCCCCTAACAACAAAGAACACTAACACCCTAACAACAAACAACCCTAACCCCTGAAAACCAAAAAAACTAACCCACTAACAACAAACAACCCTAACCCACTAACAACAAACAACCCTAAACCCCTAACATCAAACAACACTAACCCCCTAACAACACAAACCACTAACACCCTAACAACAAACAACACAAACACCCTAACAACAAAAACCACTAAACCCCAACAAGAAACAACCTTAAACCCCTAACAACAAACAACCCTAAACCCCTAACATCAAACAACACTAACACCCTAACAACACAAACCACTAACACCCTAACAACAAACAACCCTAACCCCCTAACAACAAACACTAACCCCCAAACAACAAACAACCCTAACCCCTGAAAACCAAAGACACTAACCCACTAACAACAAACAACCCTAACCCACTAACAACAAACAACCCTAAACCCCTAACATCAAACAACACTAACCCCCTAACAACACAAACCACTAACACCCTAACAACAAACAACACTAACACCCTAACAACAAAAACCACTAAACCCCAACAAGAAACAACCCTAAACCCCTAACAACAAACACTAACCCCCTAACAAAAAACAACACTAAACCCCTAACAAGAAACTACCCTAACCCCGTAACAACAAACAACACTAACCCCGTAACAAGAAACAACCCTAACCCCCTAACAACAAACAACACTAACACCCTAACAACAAACAACCCTAACGCCTGAAAACCAAAAACACTAACCCACTAAGAACAAACAACCCTAACCCACTAACAACAAACAACCCTAAACCCCTAACATCAAACAACACTAACCCCCTAACAACACAAACCACTAACACCCTAACAACAAACAACACTAACACCCTAACAACAAAAACCACTAAACCCCAACAAGAAACAACCTTAAACCCCTAACAACAAACAACCCTAAACCTCTAACAACAAACAACACTAACACCCTAACAACAAACAACTCTAACACCCTAACAACAAACAACCCTAAACCCCTAACATCAAACAACACTAACCCCCTAACAACACAAACCACTAACACCCTAACATCAAACAACACTAACACCCTAACAACCAAAACCACTAAACCCCAACAAGAAACAACCTTAAACCCCTAACAACAAACAACCCTAAACCCCTAACAACAAACAACACTAACACCCTAACAACAAACAACTCTTACCACCTAACAACAAACAACCCTAAACCCCTAACATCAAACAACACTAACCCCCTAACAACACAAACCACTAACACCCTAACATCAAACAACACTAACACCCTAACAACAAAAACCACTAAACCCCAACAAGAAACAACCCTAAACCCCTAACAACAAACACTAACCCCCTAACAAAAAACAACACTAAACCCCTAACAAGAAACTACCCTAACCCCGTAACAACAAACAACACTAACCCCGTAACAAGAAACAACCCTAACCCCCTAACAACAAAGAACACTAACACCCTAACAACAAACAACCCTAACCCCTGAAAACCAAAAACACTAACCCACTAACAACAAACAACCCTAACCCACTAACAACAAACAACCCTAAACCCCTAACATCAAACAACACTAACCCCCTAACAACACAAACCACTAACACCCTAAAAACAAACAACACTAACACCCTAACAACAAAAACCACTAAACCCCAACAAGAAACAACCTGAAAACCCTAACAACAAACAACCCTAAACCCCTAACAACAAACAACACTAACACCCTAACAACAAACAACTCTAACCCCCTAACAACAAACAACCCTAAACCCCTAACATCAAACAACACTAACCCCCTAACAACACAAACCACTAACACCCTAACAACAAACAACACTAACACCCTAACAACAAAAAGCACTAAACCCCAACAAGAAACAACCTTAAACCCCTAACAACAAACAACCCTAAACCCCTAACAACAAACAACACTAACACCCTAACAACAAACAACTCTAACCCCCTAACAACAAACAACCCTAAACCCCTAACATCAAACAACACTAACCCCCTAACAACACAAACCACTAACACCCTAACATCAAACAACACTAACACCCTAACAACAAAAACCACTAAACCCCAACAAGAAACAACCTTAAACCCCTAACAACAAACAACCCTAAACCCCTAACATCAAAGAACACTAACACCCTAACAACACAAACCACTAACACCCTAACAACAAACAACACTAACCCCCTAACAACAAAAACCACTAAACCCCAACAAGAAACAACCTTAAACCCCTAACAACAAAAAACCCTAAACCCCTAACAACAAACAACACTAACACCCTAACAACAAACACTAACCCCCTAACAACAAACAACCCTAAACCCCTAACATCAAACAACACTAACCCCCTAACAACACAAACCACTAACACCCTAACAACAAACAACACTAACACCCTAACAACAAACAAACCTAAACCCCTAACATCAAACAACACTAACACCCTAACAACACAAACCACTAACACCCTAACAACAAACAACCCTAACCCCCTAACAACAAACACTAACCCCCAAACAACAAACAACCCTATCCCCTGAAAACCAAAAACACTAACCCACTAACAACAAACAACCCTAACCCACTAACAACAAACAACCCTAAACCCCTAACATCAAACAACACTAACCCCCTAACAACACAAACCACTAACACCCTAACAACAAACAACACTAACACCCTAACAACAAAAACCACTAAACCCCAACAAGAAACAACCTTAAACCCCTAACAACAAACAACCCTAAACCCCTAACATCAAACAACACTAACACCCTAACAACAAACAACTCTAACCCCCTAAAAACAAACAACCCTAAACCCCTAACATCAAACAACACTAACACCCTAACAACAAAAACCACTAAACCCCAACAAGAAACAACCTTAAACCCCTAACAACAAACAACCCTAAACCCCTAACATCAAACAACACTAACCCCCTAACAACACAAACCACTAACACCCTAACAACAAACAACACTAACACCCTAACAACAAAAACCACTAAACCCCAACAAGAAACAAACTTAAACCCCTAACAACAAACAACCCTAAACCCCTAACAACAAACAACACTAACACCCTAACAACAAACAACTCTAACCCCCTAACAACAAACAACCCTAAACTCCTAACATCAAACAACACTAACCCCCTAACAACACAAACCACTAACACCCTAACAACAAACAACACTAACACCCTAACAACAAAAACCACTAAACCCCAACAAGAAACAACCTTAAACCCCTAACAACAAACAACCCTAAACCCCTAACATCAAACAACACTAACACCCTAACAACGAACAACTCTAACCCCCTAACAACAAACAACCCTAAACCCCTAACATCAAACAACACTAACCCCCTAACAACACAAACCACTAACACCCTAACAACAAACAACACTAACACCCTAACAACAAAAACCACTAAACCCCAACAAGAAACAACCTGAAACCCCTAACAACAAACAACCCTAAACCCCTAACAACAAACAACACTAACACCCTAACAACAAACAACTCTTACCACCTAACAACAAACAACCCTAAACCCCTAACATCAAACAACACTAACCCCCTAACAACACAAACCACTAACACCCTAACATCAAACAACACTAACACCCTAACAACAAAAACCACTAAACCCCAACAAGAAACAACCTTAAACCCCTAACAACAAACAACCCTAAACCCCTAACATCAAACAACACTAACACCCTAACAACACAAACCACTAACACCCTAACAACAAACAACACTAACCCCCTAACAACAAACACTAACCCCCAAACAACAAACAACCCTAACTCCTGAAAACCAAAAACACTAACCCACTAAGAACAAACAACCCTAACCCACTAACAACAAACAACCCTAAACCCCTAACATCAAACAACACTAACCCCCTAACAACACAAACCACTAACACCCTAACAACAAACAACACTAACACCCTAACAACAAAAACCACTAAACCCCAACAAGAAACAACCCTAAACCCCTAACAACAAACACTAACCCCCTAACAAAAAACAACACTAAACCCCTAACAAGAAACTACCCTAACCCCGTAACAACAAACAACACTAACCCCGTAACAAGAAACAACCCTAACCCCCTAACAACAAAGAACACTAACACCCTAACAACAAACAACCCTAACCCCTGAAAACCAAAAAAACTAACCCACTAACAACAAACAACCCTAACCCACTAACAACAAACAACCCTAAACCCCTAACATCAAACAACACTAACCCCCTAACAACACAAACCACTAACACCCTAACAACAAACAACACAAACACCCTAACAACAAAAACCACTAAACCCCAACAAGAAACAACCTTAAACCCCTAACAACAAACAACCCTAAACCCCTAACATCAAACAACACTAACACCCTAACAACACAAACCACTAACACCCTAACAACAAACAACCCTAACCCCCTAACAACAAACACTAACCCCCAAACAACAAACAACCCTAACCCCTGAAAACCAAAGACACTAACCCACTAACAACAAACAACCCTAACCCACTAACAACAAACAACCCTAAACCCCTAACATCAAACAACACTAACCCCCTAACAACACAAACCACTAACACCCTAACAACAAACAACACTAACACCCTAACAACAAAAACCACTAAACCCCAACAAGAAACAACCCTAAACCCCTAACAACAAACACTAACCCCCTAACAAAAAACAACACTAAACCCCTAACAAGAAACTACCCTAACCCCGTAACAACAAACAACACTAACCCCGTAACAAGAAACAACCCTAACCCCCTAACAACAAACAACACTAACACCCTAACAACAAACAACCCTAACGCCTGAAAACCAAAAACACTAACCCACTAAGAACAAACAACCCTAACCCACTAACAACAAACAACCCTAAACCCCTAACATCAAACAACACTAACCCCCTAACAACACAAACCACTAACACCCTAACAACAAACAACACTAACACCCTAACAACAAAAACCACTAAACCCCAACAAGAAACAACCTTAAACCCCTAACAACAAACAACCCTAAACCTCTAACAACAAACAACACTAACACCCTAACAACAAACAACTCTAACACCCTAACAACAAACAACCCTAAACCCCTAACATCAAACAACACTAACCCCCTAACAACACAAACCACTAACACCCTAACATCAAACAACACTAACACCCTAACAACCAAAACCACTAAACCCCAACAAGAAACAACCTTAAACCCCTAACAACAAACAACCCTAAACCCCTAACAACAAACAACACTAACACCCTAACAACAAACAACTCTTACCACCTAACAACAAACAACCCTAAACCCCTAACATCAAACAACACTAACCCCCTAACAACACAAACCACTAACACCCTAACATCAAACAACACTAACACCCTAACAACAAAAACCACTAAACCCCAACAAGAAACAACCCTAAACCCCTAACAACAAACACTAACCCCCTAACAAAAAACAACACTAAACCCCTAACAAGAAACTACCCTAACCCCGTAACAACAAACAACACTAACCCCGTAACAAGAAACAACCCTAACCCCCTAACAACAAAGAACACTAACACCCTAACAACAAACAACCCTAACCCCTGAAAACCAAAAACACTAACCCACTAACAACAAACAACCCTAACCCACTAACAACAAACAACCCTAAACCCCTAACATCAAACAACACTAACCCCCTAACAACACAAACCACTAACACCCTAAAAACAAACAACACTAACACCCTAACAACAAAAACCACTAAACCCCAACAAGAAACAACCTGAAAACCCTAACAACAAACAACCCTAAACCCCTAACAACAAACAACACTAACACCCTAACAACAAACAACTCTAACCCCCTAACAACAAACAACCCTAAACCCCTAACATCAAACAACACTAACCCCCTAACAACACAAACCACTAACACCCTAACAACAAACAACACTAACACCCTAACAACAAAAACCACTAAACCCCAACAAGAAACAACCTTAAACCCCTAACAACAAACAACCCTAAACCCCTAACAACAAACAACACTAACACCCTAACAACAAACAACTCTAACCCCCTAACAACAAACAACCCTAAACCCCTAACATCAAACAACACTAACCCCCTAACAACACAAACCACTAACACCCTAACATCAAACAACACTAACACCCTAACAACAAAAACCACTAAACCCCAACAAGAAACAACCTTAAACCCCTAACAACAAACAACCCTAAACCCCTAACATCAAAGAACACTAACACCCTAACAACACAAACCACTAACACCCTAACAACAAACAACACTAACCCCCTAACAACAAAAACCACTAAACCCCAACAAGAAACAACCTTAAACCCCTAACAACAAAAAACCCTAAACCCCTAACAACAAACAACACTAACACCCTAACAACAAACACTAACCCCCTAACAACAAACAACCCTAAACCCCTAACATCAAACAACACTAACCCCCTAACAACACAAACCACTAACACCCTAACAACAAACAACACTAACACCCTAACAACAAACAAACCTAAACCCCTAACATCAAACAACACTAACACCCTAACAACACAAACCACTAACACCCTAACAACAAACAACCCTAACCCCCTAACAACAAACACTAACCCCCAAACAACAAACAACCCTATCCCCTGAAAACCAAAAACACTAACCCACTAACAACAAACAACCCTAACCCACTAACAACAAACAACCCTAAACCCCTAACATCAAACAACACTAACCCCCTAACAACACAAACCACTAACACCCTAACAACAAACAACACTAACACCCTAACAACAAAAACCACTAAACCCCAACAAGAAACAACCTTAAACCCCTAACAACAAACAACCCTAAACCCCTAACATCAAACAACACTAACACCCTAACAACAAACAACTCTAACCCCCTAAAAACAAACAACCCTAAACCCCTAACATCAAACAACACTAACACCCTAACAACAAAAACCACTAAACCCCAACAAGAAACAACCTTAAACCCCTAACAACAAACAACCCTAAACCCCTAACATCAAACAACACTAACCCCCTAACAACACAAACCACTAACACCCTAACAACAAACAACACTAACACCCTAACAACAAAAACCACTAAACCCCAACAAGAAACAACCTTAAACCCCTAACAACAAACAACCCTAAACCCCTAACAACAAACAACACTAACACCCTAACAACAAACAACTCTAACCCCCTAACAACAAACAACCCTAAACCCCTAACATCAAACAACACTAACCCCCTAACAACACAAACCACTAACACCCTAACAACAAAAACCACTAAACCCCAACAAGAAACAACCTGAAAACCCTAACAACAAACAACCCTAAACCCCTAACAACAAACAACACTAACACCCTAACAACAAACAACTCTAACCCCCTAACAACAAACAACCCTAAACCCCTAACATCAAACAACACTAACCCCCTAACAACACAAACCACTAACACCCTAACAACAAACAACACTAACACCCTAACAACAAAAAGCACTAAACCCCAACAAGAAACAACCTTAAACCCCTAACAACAAACAACCCTAAACCCCTAACATCAAACAACACTAACACCCTAACAACACAAACCACTAACACCCTAACAACAAACAACACTAACCCCCTAACAACAAAAACCACTAAACCCCAACAAGAAACAACCTTAAACCCCTAACAACAAAAAACCCTAAACCCCTAACATCAAACAACACTAACACCCTAACAACAAACACTAACCCCCTAACAACAAACAACCCTAAACCCCTAACATCAAACAACACTAACCCCCTAACAACACAAACCACTAACACCCTAACAACAAACAACACTAACACCCTAACAACAAACAAACCTAAACCCCTAACATCAAACAACACTAACACCCTAACAACACAAACCACTAACACCCTAACAACAAACAACCCTAACCCCCTAACAACAAACACTAACCCCCAAACAACAAACAACCCTAACCCCTGAAAACCAAAAACACTAACCCACTAACAACAAACAACCCTAACCCACTAACAACAAACAACCCTAAACCCCTAACATCAAACAACACTAACCCCCTAACAACACAAACCACTAACACCCTAACAACAAACAACACTAACACCCTAACAACAAAAACCACTAAACCCCAACAAGAAACAACCTTAAACCCCTAACAACAAACAACCCTAAACCCCTAACATCAAACAACACTAACACCCTAACAACAAACAACTCTAACCCCCTAAAAACAAACAACCCTAAACCCCTAACATCAAACAACACTAACACCCTAACAACAAAAACCACTAAACCCCAACAAGAAACAACCTTAAACCCCTAACAACAAGCAACCCTAAACCCCTAACATCAAACAACACTAACCCCCTAACAACACAAACCACTAACACCCTAACAACAAACAACACTAACACCCTAACAACAAAAACCACTAAACCCCAACAAGAAACAACCTTAAACCCCTAACAACAAACAACCCTAAACCCCTAACAACAAACAACACTAACACCCTAACAACAAACAACTCTAACCCCCTAACAACAAACAACCCTAAACCCCTAACATCAAACAACACTAACCCCCTAACAACACAAACCACTAACACCCTAACAACAAAAACCACTAAACCCCAACAAGAAACAACCTTAAAACCCTAACAACAAACAACCCTAAACCTCTAACAACAAACAACACTAACACCCTAACAACAAACAACTCTAACCCCCTAACAACAAACAACCCTAAACCCCTAACATCAAACAACACTAACCCCCGAACAACACAAACCACTAACACCCTAACATCAAACAACACTAACACCCTAACAACAAAAACCACTAAACCCCAACAAGAAACAACCTTAAACCCCTAACAACAAACAACCCTAAACCCCTAACATCAAACAACACTAACACCCTAACAACACAAACCACTAACAACCTAACAACAAACAACACTAACCCCCTAACAACAAAAACCACTAAACCCCAACAAGAAACAACCTTAAACCCCTAACAACAAACAACCCTAAACCCCTAACAACAAACAACACTAACACCCTAACAACAAACACTAACCCCCTAACAACAAACAACCCTAAACCCCTAACATCAAACAACACTAACCCCCTAACAACACAAACCACTAACACCCTAACAACAAACAACACTAACACCCTAACAACAAAAACCACTAAACCCCAACAAGAAACAACCTTAAACCCCTAACAACAAACAACCCTAAACCCCTAACATCAAACAACACTAACACCCTAACAACGAACAGCTCTAACCCCCTAACAACAAACAACCCTAAACCCCTAACATCAAACAACACTAACCCCCTAACATCACAAACCACTAACACCCTAACAACAAACAACACTAACACCCTAACAACAAAAACCACTAAACCCCAACAAGAAACAACCTTAAACCCCTAACAACAAACAACCCTAAACCCCTAACAACAAACAACACTAACACCCTAACAACAAACAACTCTTACCACCTAACAACAAACAACCCTAAACCCCTAACATCAAACAACACTAACCCCCTAACAACACAAACCACTAACACCCTAACATCAAACAACACTAACACCCTAACAACAAAAACCACTAAACCCCAACAAGAAACAACCCTAAACCCCTAACAACAAACAACCCTAAACCCCTAACAACAAACAACACTAACACCCTAACAACAAACAACTCTAACCCCCTAACAACAAACAACCCTAAACCCCTAACATCAAACAACACTAACCCCCTAACAACACAAACCACTAACACCCTAACATCAAACAACACTAACACCCTAACAACAAAAACCACTAAACCCCAACAAGAAACAACCTTAAACCCCTAACAACAAACAACCCTAAACCCCTAACATCAAACAACACTAACACCCTAACAACACAATCCACTAACACCCTAACAACAAACAACACTAACCCCCTAACAACAAAAACCACTAAACCCCAACAAGAAACAACCTTAAACCCCTAACAACAAAAAACCCTAAACCGCTAACAACAAACAACACTAACACCCTAACAACAAACACTAACCCCCTAACAACAAACAACCCTAAACCCCTAACATCAAACAACACTAACCCCCTAACAACACAAACCACTAACACCCTAACAACAAACAACACTAACACCCTAACAACAAACAAACCTAAACCCCTAACATCAAACAACACTAACACCCTAACAACACAAACCACTAACACCCTAACAACAAACAACCCTAACCCCCTAACAACAAACACTAACCCCCAAACAACAAACAACCCTAACCCCTGAAAACCAAAGACACTAACCCACTAACAACAAACAACCCTAACCCACTAACAACAAACAACCCTAAACCCCTAACATCAAACAACACTAACCCCCTAACAACACAAACCACTAACACCCTAACAACAAACAACACTAACACCCTAACAACAAAAACCACTAAACCCCAACAAGAAACAACCCTAAACCCCTAACAACAAACACTAACCCCCTAACAAAAAACAACACTAAACACCTAACAAGAAACTACCCTAACCCCGTAACAACAAACAACACTAACCCCGTAACAAGAAACAACCCTAACCCCCTAACAACAAACAACACTAACACCCTAACAACAAACAACCCTAACGCCTGAAAACCAAAAACACTAACCCACTAAGAACAAACAACCCTAACCCACTAACAACAAACAACCCTAAACCCCTAACATCAAACAACACTAACCCCCTAACAACACAAACCACTAACACCCTAACAACAAACAACACTAACACCCTAACAACAAAAACCACTAAACCCCAACAAGAAACAACCTTAAACCCCTAACAACAAACAACCCTAAACCTCTAACAACAAACAACACTAACACCCTAACAACAAACAACTCTAACACCCTAACAACAAACAACCCTAAACCCCTAACATCAAACAACACTAACCCCCTAACAACACAAACCACTAACACCCTAACATCAAACAACACTAACACCCTAACAACCAAAACCACTAAACCCCAACAAGAAACAACCTTAAACCCCTAACAACAAACAACCCTAAACCCCTAACAACAAACAACACTAACACCCTAACAACAAACAACTCTTACCACCTAACAACAAACAACCCTAAACCCCTAACATCAAACAACACTAACCCCCTAACAACACAAACCACTAACACCCTAACATCAAACAACACTAACACCCTAACAACAAAAACCACTAAACCCCAACAAGAAACAACCCTAAACCCCTAACAACAAACACTAACCCCCTAACAAAAAACAACACTAAACCCCTAACAAGAAACTACCCTAACCCCGTAACAACAAACAACACTAACCCCGTAACAAGAAACAACCCTAACCCCCTAACAACAAAGAACACTAACACCCTAACAACAAACAACCCTAACCCCTGAAAACCAAAAACACTAACCCACTAACAACAAACAACCCTAACCCACTAACAACAAACAACCCTAAACCCCTAACATCAAACAACACTAACCCCCTAACAACACAAACCACTAACACCCTAAAAACAAACAACACTAACACCCTAACAACAAAAACCACTAAACCCCAACAAGAAACAACCTGAAAACCCTAACAACAAACAACCCTAAACCCCTAACAACAAACAACACTAACACCCTAACAACAAACAACTCTAACCCCCTAACAACAAACAACCCTAAACCCCTAACATCAAACAACACTAACCCCCTAACAACACAAACCACTAACACCCTAACAACAAACAACACTAACACCCTAACAACAAAAACCACTAAACCCCAACAAGAAACAACCTTAAACCCCTAACAACAAACAACCCTAAACCCCTAACAACAAACAACACTAACACCCTAACAACAAACAACTCTAACCCCCTAACAACAAACAACCCTAAACCCCTAACATCAAACAACACTAACCCCCTAACAACACAAACCACTAACACCCTAACATCAAACAACACTAACACCCTAACAACAAAAACCACTAAACCCCAACAAGAAACAACCTTAAACCCCTAACAACAAACAACCCTAAACCCCTAACATCAAAGAACACTAACACCCTAACAACACAAACCACTAACACCCTAACAACAAACAACACTAACCCCCTAACAACAAAAACCACTAAACCCCAACAAGAAACAACCTTAAACCCCTAACAACAAAAAACCCTAAACCCCTAACAACAAACAACACTAACACCCTAACAACAAACACTAACCCCCTAACAACAAACAACCCTAAACCCCTAACATCAAACAACACTAACCCCCTAACAACACAAACCACTAACACCCTAACAACAAACAACACTAACACCCTAACAACAAACAAACCTAAACCCCTAACATCAAACAACACTAACACCCTAACAACACAAACCACTAACACCCTAACAACAAACAACCCTAACCCCCTAACAACAAACACTAACCCCCAAACAACAAACAACCCTATCCCCTGAAAACCAAAAACACTAACCCACTAACAACAAACAACCCTAACCCACTAACAACAAACAACCCTAAACCCCTAACATCAAACAACACTAACCCCCTAACAACACAAACCACTAACACCCTAACAACAAACAACACTAACACCCTAACAACAAAAACCACTAAACCCCAACAAGAAACAACCTTAAACCCCTAACAACAAACAACCCTAAACCCCTAACATCAAACAACACTAACACCCTAACAACAAACAACTCTAACCCCCTAAAAACAAACAACCCTAAACCCCTAACATCAAACAACACTAACACCCTAACAACAAAAACCACTAAACCCCAACAAGAAACAACCTTAAACCCCTAACAACAAACAACCCTAAACCCCTAACATCAAACAACACTAACCCCCTAACAACACAAACCACTAACACCCTAACAACAAACAACACTAACACCCTAACAACAAAAACCACTAAACCCCAACAAGAAACAACCTTAAACCCCTAACAACAAACAACCCTAAACCCCTAACAACAAACAACACTAACACCCTAACAACAAACAACTCTAACCCCCTAACAACAAACAACCCTAAACCCCTAACATCAAACAACACTAACCCCCTAACAACACAAACCACTAACACCCTAACAACAAAAACCACTAAACCCCAACAAGAAACAACCTGAAAACCCTAACAACAAACAACCCTAAACCCCTAACAACAAACAACACTAACACCCTAACAACAAACAACTCTAACCCCCTAACAACAAACAACCCTAAACCCCTAACATCAAACAACACTAACCCCCTAACAACACAAACCACTAACACCCTAACAACAAACAACACTAACACCCTAACAACAAAAAGCACTAAACCCCAACAAGAAACAACCTTAAACCCCTAACAACAAACAACCCTAAACCCCTAACATCAAACAACACTAACACCCTAACAACACAAACCACTAACACCCTAACAACAAACAACACTAACCCCCTAACAACAAAAACCACTAAACCCCAACAAGAAACAACCTTAAACCCCTAACAACAAAAAACCCTAAACCCCTAACATCAAACAACACTAACACCCTAACAACAAACACTAACCCCCTAACAACAAACAACCCTAAACCCCTAACATCAAACAACACTAACCCCCTAACAACACAAACCACTAACACCCTAACAACAAACAACACTAACACCCTAACAACAAACAAACCTAAACCCCTAACATCAAACAACACTAACACCCTAACAACACAAACCACTAACACCCTAACAACAAACAACCCTAACCCCCTAACAACAAACACTAACCCCCAAACAACAAACAACCCTAACCCCTGAAAACCAAAAACACTAACCCACTAACAACAAACAACCCTAACCCACTAACAACAAACAACCCTAAACCCCTAACATCAAACAACACTAACCCCCTAACAACACAAACCACTAACACCCTAACAACAAACAACACTAACACCCTAACAACAAAAACCACTAAACCCCAACAAGAAACAACCTTAAACCCCTAACAACAAACAACCCTAAACCCCTAACATCAAACAACACTAACACCCTAACAACAAACAACTCTAACCCCCTAAAAACAAACAACCCTAAACCCCTAACATCAAACAACACTAACACCCTAACAACAAAAACCACTAAACCCCAACAAGAAACAACCTTAAACCCCTAACAACAAGCAACCCTAAACCCCTAACATCAAACAACACTAACCCCCTAACAACACAAACCACTAACACCCTAACAACAAACAACACTAACACCCTAACAACAAAAACCACTAAACCCCAACAAGAAACAACCTTAAACCCCTAACAACAAACAACCCTAAACCCCTAACAACAAACAACACTAACACCCTAACAACAAACAACTCTAACCCCCTAACAACAAACAACCCTAAACCCCTAACATCAAACAACACTAACCCCCTAACAACACAAACCACTAACACCCTAACAACAAAAACCACTAAACCCCAACAAGAAACAACCTTAAAACCCTAACAACAAACAACCCTAAACCTCTAACAACAAACAACACTAACACCCTAACAACAAACAACTCTAACCCCCTAACAACAAACAACCCTAAACCCCTAACATCAAACAACACTAACCCCCGAACAACACAAACCACTAACACCCTAACATCAAACAACACTAACACCCTAACAACAAAAACCACTAAACCCCAACAAGAAACAACCTTAAACCCCTAACAACAAACAACCCTAAACCCCTAACATCAAACAACACTAACACCCTAACAACACAAACCACTAACAACCTAACAACAAACAACACTAACCCCCTAACAACAAAAACCACTAAACCCCAACAAGAAACAACCTTAAACCCCTAACAACAAACAACCCTAAACCCCTAACAACAAACAACACTAACACCCTAACAACAAACACTAACCCCCTAACAACAAACAACCCTAAACCCCTAACATCAAACAACACTAACCCCCTAACAACACAAACCACTAACACCCTAACAACAAACAACACTAACACCCTAACAACAAAAACCACTAAACCCCAACAAGAAACAACCTTAAACCCCTAACAACAAACAACCCTAAACCCCTAACATCAAACAACACTAACACCCTAACAACGAACAGCTCTAACCCCCTAACAACAAACAACCCTAAACCCCTAACATCAAACAACACTAACCCCCTAACATCACAAACCACTAACACCCTAACAACAAACAACACTAACACCCTAACAACAAAAACCACTAAACCCCAACAAGAAACAACCTTAAACCCCTAACAACAAACAACCCTAAACCCCTAACAACAAACAACACTAACACCCTAACAACAAACAACTCTTACCACCTAACAACAAACAACCCTAAACCCCTAACATCAAACAACACTAACCCCCTAACAACACAAACCACTAACACCCTAACATCAAACAACACTAACACCCTAACAACAAAAACCACTAAACCCCAACAAGAAACAACCCTAAACCCCTAACAACAAACAACCCTAAACCCCTAACAACAAACAACACTAACACCCTAACAACAAACAACTCTAACCCCCTAACAACAAACAACCCTAAACCCCTAACATCAAACAACACTAACCCCCTAACAACACAAACCACTAACACCCTAACATCAAACAACACTAACACCCTAACAACAAAAACCACTAAACCCCAACAAGAAACAACCTTAAACCCCTAACAACAAACAACCCTAAACCCCTAACATCAAACAACACTAACACCCTAACAACACAATCCACTAACACCCTAACAACAAACAACACTAACCCCCTAACAACAAAAACCACTAAACCCCAACAAGAAACAACCTTAAACCCCTAACAACAAAAAACCCTAAACCGCTAACAACAAACAACACTAACACCCTAACAACAAACACTAACCCCCTAACAACAAACAACCCTAAACCCCTAACATCAAACAACACTAACCCCCTAACAACACAAACCACTAACACCCTAACAACAAACAACACTAACACCCTAACAACAAACAAACCTAAACCCCTAACATCAAACAACACTAACACCCTAACAACACAAACCACTAACACCCTAACAACAAACAACCCTAACCCCCTAACAACAAACACTAACCCCCAAACAACAAACAACCCTAACCCCTGAAAACCAAAAACACTAACCCACTAACAACAAACAACCCTAACCCACTAACAACAAACAACCCTAAACCCCTAACATCAAACAACACTAACCCCCTAACAACACAAACCACTAACACCCTAACAACAAACAACACTAACACCCTAACAACAAAAACCACTAAACCCCAACAAGAAACAACCTTAAACCCCTAACAACAAACAACCCTAAACCCCTAACATGAAACAACACTAACACCCTAACAACAAACAACTCTAACCCCCTAAAAACAAACAACCCTAAACCCCTAACATCAAACAACACTAACACCCTAACAACAAAAACCACTAAACCCCAACAAGAAACAACCTTAAACCCCTAACAACAAACAACCCTAAACCCCTAACATCAAACAACACTAACCCCCTAACAACACAAACCACTAACTCCCTAACAACAAACAACACTAACACCCTAACAACAAAAACCACTAAACCCCAACAAGAAACAACCTTAAACCCCTAACAACAAACAACCCTAAACCCCTAACAACAAACAACACTAACACCCTAACAACAAACAACTCTAACCCCCTAACAACAAACAACCCTAAACCCCTAACATCAAACAACCCTAACCCCCTAACAACACAAACCACTAACACCCTAACAACAAAAACCACTAAACCCCAACAAGAAACAACCTTAAAACCCTAACAACAAACAACCCTAAACCCCTAACAACAAACAACACTAACACCCTAACAACAAACAACTCTAACCCCCTAACAACAAACAACCCTAAACCCCTAACATCAAACAACACTAACCCCCTTACAACACAAACCACTAACACCCTAACAACAAACAACACTAACACCCTAACAACAAAAACCACTAAACCCCAACAAGAAACAACCCTAAACCCCTAACAACAAACAACCCTAAACCCTTAACATCAAACAACACTAACACCCTAACAACACAAACCACTAACACCCTAACAACAAACAACCCTAACCCCCTAACAACAAACACTAACCCCCAAACAACAAACAACCCTCACCCCTGAAAACAAAAACACTAACCCACTAACAACAAACAACCCTAACCCACTAACAACAAACAACCCTAAACCCCTAACATCAAACAACACTAACCCCCTAACAACAGAAACCACTAACACCCTAACAACAAACAACACTAACCCCCTAACAACAAAAACCACTAAACCCCAACAAGAAACAACCTTAAACCCCTAACAACAAACAACCCTAAACCCCTAACAACAAACAACACTAACACCCTAACAACAAACACTAACCCCCTAACAACAAACAACCCTAAACCCCTAACATCAAACAACACTAACCCCCTAACAACACAAACCACTAACACCCTAACAACAAATAACACTAACACCCTAACAACAAAAACCACTAAACCCCAACAAGAAACAACCTTAAACCCCTAACAACAAACAACCCTAAACCCCTAACATCAAACAACACTAACACCCTAACAACACAAACCACTAACACCCTAACAACAAACAACCCTAACCCCCTAACAACAAACACTAACCCCCAAACAACAAACAACCCTAACCCCTGAAAACCAAAAACACTAACCCACTAACAACAAACAACCCTAACCCACTAACAACAAACAACCCTAAACCCCTAACATCAAACAACACTAACCCCCTAACAACACAAACCACTAACACCCTAACAACAAACAACACTAACACCCTAACAACAAAAACCACTAAACCCCAACAAGAAACAACCTTAAACCCCTAACAACAAACAACCCTAAACCCCTAACATCAAACAACACTAACACCCTAACAACACAAACCACTAACACCCTAACAACAAACAACCCTAACCCCCTAACAACAAACACTAACCCCCAAACAACAAACAACCCTAACCCCTGAAAACCAAAAACACTAACCCACTAACAACAAACAACCCTAACCCACTAACAACAAACAACCCTAAACCCCTAACATCAAACAACACTAACCCCCTAACAACACAAACCACTAACACCCTAACAACAAACAACACTAACACCCTAACAACAAAAACCACTAAACCCCAACAAGAAACAACCTTAAACCCCTAACAACAAACAACCCTAAACCCCTAACATGAAACAACACTAACACCCTAACAACAAACAACTCTAACCCCCTAAAAACAAACAACCCTAAACCCCTAACATCAAACAACACTAACACCCTAACAACAAAAACCACTAAACCCCAACAAGAAACAACCTTAAACCCCTAACAACAAACAACCCTAAACCCCTAACATCAAACAACACTAACCCCCTAACAACACAAACCACTAACTCCCTAACAACAAACAACACTAACACCCTAACAACAAAAACCACTAAACCCCAACAAGAAACAACCTTAAACCCCTAACAACAAACAACCCTAAACCCCTAACAACAAACAACACTAACACCCTAACAACAAACAACTCTAACCCCCTAACAACAAACAACCCTAAACCCCTAACATCAAACAACCCTAACCCCCTAACAACACAAACCACTAACACCCTAACAACAAAAACCACTAAACCCCAACAAGAAACAACCTTAAAACCCTAACAACAAACAACCCTAAACCCCTAACAACAAACAACACTAACACCCTAACAACAAACAACTCTAACCCCCTAACAACAAACAACCCTAAACCCCTAACATCAAACAACACTAACCCCCTTACAACACAAACCACTAACACCCTAACAACAAACAACACTAACACCCTAACAACAAAAACCACTAAACCCCAACAAGAAACAACCCTAAACCCCTAACAACAAACAACCCTAAACCCTTAACATCAAACAACACTAACACCCTAACAACACAAACCACTAACACCCTAACAACAAACAACCCTAACCCCCTAACAACAAACACTAACCCCCAAACAACAAACAACCCTCACCCCTGAAAACAAAAACACTAACCCACTAACAACAAACAACCCTAACCCACTAACAACAAACAACCCTAAACCCCTAACATCAAACAACACTAACCCCCTAACAACAGAAACCACTAACACCCTAACAACAAACAACACTAACCCCCTAACAACAAAAACCACTAAACCCCAACAAGAAACAACCTTAAACCCCTAACAACAAACAACCCTAAACCCCTAACAACAAACAACACTAACACCCTAACAACAAACACTAACCCCCTAACAACAAACAACCCTAAACCCCTAACATCAAACAACACTAACCCCCTAACAACACAAACCACTAACACCCTAACAACAAATAACACTAACACCCTAACAACAAAAACCACTAAACCCCAACAAGAAACAACCTTAAACCCCTAACAACAAACAACCCTAAACCCCTAACATCAAACAACACTAACACCCTAACAACACAAACCACTAACACCCTAACAACAAACAACCCTAACCCCCTAACAACAAACACTAACCCCCAAACAACAAACAACCCTAACCCCTGAAAACCAAAAACACTAACCCACTAACAACAAACAACCCTAACCCACTAACAACAAACAACCCTAAACCCCTAACATCAAACAACACTAACCCCCTAACAACACAAACCACTAA
Source organism: Elephas maximus indicus (assembly GCF_024166365.1). Lineage (NCBI taxonomy): Eukaryota > Metazoa > Chordata > Mammalia > Proboscidea > Elephantidae > Elephas > Elephas maximus. The sequence continues at coordinate 326,526 of NC_064835.1, forward strand.
CACCCTAACAACAAACAACACTAACACCCTAACAACAAAAACCACTAAACCCCAACAAGAAACAACCTTAAACCCCTAACAACAAACAACCCTAAACCCCTAACATCAAACAACACTAACACCCTAACAACACAAACCACTAACACCCTAACAACAAACAACCCTAACCCCCTAACAACAAACACTAACCCCCAAACAACAAACAACCCTAACCCCTGAAAACCAAAAACACTAACCCACTAACAACAAACAACCCTAACCCACTAACAACAAACAACCCTAAACCCCTAACATCAAACAACACTAACCCCCTAACAACACAAACCACTAACACCCTAACAACAAACAACACTAACACCCTAACAACAAAAACCACTAAACCCCAACAAGAAACAACCCTAAACCCCTAACAACAAACACTAACCCCCTAACAAAAAACAACACTAAACCCCTAACAAGAAACTACCCTAACCCCGTAACAACAAACAACACTAACCCCGTAACAAGAAACAACCCTAACCCCCTAACAACAAAGAACACTAACACCCTAACAACAAACAACCCTAACCCCTGAAAACCAAAAACACTAACCCACTAAGAACAAACAACCCTAACCCACTAACAACAAACAACCCTAAACCCCTAACATCAAACAACACTAACCCCCTAACAACACAAACCACTAACACCCTAACAACAAACAACACTAACCCCCTAACAACAAAAACCACTAAACCCCAACAAGAAACAACCTTAAACCCCTAACAACAAAAAACCCTAAACCGCTAACAACAAACAACACTAACACCCTAACAACAAACACTAACCCCCTAACAACAAACAACCCTAAACCCCTAACATCAAACAACACTAACCCGCTAACAACACAAACCACTAACACCCTAACAACAAACAACACTAACACCCTAACAACAAACAAACCTAAACCCCTAACATCAAACAACACTAACACCCTAACAACACAAACCACTAACACCCTAACAACAAACTACCCTAACCCCCTAACAACAAACACTAACCCCCAAACAACAAACAACCCTAACCCCTGAAAACCAAAAACACTAACCCACTAACAACAAACAACCCTAACCCACTAACAACAAACAACCCTAAACCCCTAACATCAAACAACACTAACCCCCTAACAACACAAACCACTAACACCCTAACAACAAACAACACTAACACCCTAACAAAAAAAACCACTAAACCCCAACAAGAAACAACCTTAAACCCCTAACAACAAACAACCCTAAACCCCTAACATCAAACAACACTAACACCCTAACAACAAACAACTCTAACCCCCTAAAAACAAACAACCCTAAACCCCTAACATCAAACAACACTAACACCCTAACAACAAAAACCACTAAACCCCAACAAGAAACAACCTTAAACCCCTAACAACAAACAACCCTAAACCCCTAACATCAAACAACACTAACCCCCTAACAACACAAACCACTAACTCCCTAACAACAAACAACACTAACACCCTAACAACAAAAACCACTAAACCCCAACAAGAAACAACCTTAAACCCCTAACAACAAACAACCCTAAACCCCTAACAACAAACAACACTAACACCCTAACAACAAACAACTCTAACCCCCTAACAACAAACAACCCTAAACCCCTAACATCAAACAACACTAACCCCCTAACAACACAAACCACTAACACCCTAACAACAAAAACCACTAAACCCCAACAAGAAACAACCTTAAAACCCTAACAACAAACAACCCTAAACCCCTAACAACAAACAACACTAACACCCTAACAACAAACAACTCTAACCCCCTAACAACAAACAACCCTAAACCCCTAACATCAAACAACACTAACCCCCTTACAACACAAACCACTAACACCCTAACAACAAACAACACTAACACCCTAACAACAAAAACCACTAAACCCCAACAAGAAACAACCCTAAACCCCTAACAACAAACAACCCTAAACCCCTAACATCAAACAACACTAACACCCTAACAACACAAACCACTAACACCCTAACAACAAACAACCCTAACCCCCTAACAACAAACACTAACCCCCAAACAACAAACAACCCTAACCCCTGAAAACAAAAACACTAACCCACTAACAACAAACAACCCTAACCCACTAACAACAAACAACCCTAAACCCCTAACATCAAACAACACTAACCCCCTAACAACAGAAACCACTAACACCCTAACAACAAACAACACTAACCCCCTAACAACAAAAACAACTAAACCCCAAAAAGAAACAACCTTAAACCCCTAACAACAAACAACCCTAAACCCCTAACAACAAACAACACTAACACCCTAACAACAAACACTAACCCCCTAACAACAAACAACCCTAAACCCCTAACATCAAACAACACTAACCCCCTAACAACACAAACCACTAACACCCTAACAACAAATAACACTAACACCCTAACAACAAAAACCACTAAACCCCAACAAGAAACAACCTTAAACCCCTAACAACAAACAACCCTAAACCCCTAACATCAAACAACACTAACACCCTAACAACACAAACCACTAACACCCTAACAACAAACAACCCTAACCCCCTAACAACAAACACTAACCCCCAAACAACAAACAACCCTAACCCCTGAAAACCAAAAACACTAACCCACTAACAACAAACAACCCTAACCCACTAACAACAAACAACCCTAAACCCCTAACATCAAACAACACTAACCCCCTAACAACACAAACCACTAACACCCTAACAACAAACAACACTAACACCCTAACAACAAAAACCACTAAACCCCAACAAGAAACAACCTTAAACCCCTAACAACAAACAACCCTAAACCCCTAACATCAAACAACACTAACACCCTAACAACACAAACCACTAACACCCTAACAACAAACAACCCTAACCCCCTAACAACAAACACTAACCCCCAAACAACAAACAACCCTAACCCCTGAAAACCAAAAACACTAACCCACTAACAACAAACAACCCTAACCCACTAACAACAAACAACCCTAAACCCCTAACATCAAACAACACTAACCCCCTAACAACACAAACCACTAACACCCTAACAACAAACAACACTAACACCCTAACAACAAAAACCACTAAACCCCAACAAGAAACAACCCTAAACCCCTAACAACAAACACTAACCCCCTAACAAAAAACAACACTAAACCCCTAACAAGAAACTACCCTAACCCCGTAACAACAAACAACACTAACCCCGTAACAAGAAACAACCCTAACCCCCTAACAACAAAGAACACTAACACCCTAACAACAAACAACCCTAACCCCTGAAAACCAAAAACACTAACCCACTAAGAACAAACAACCCTAACCCACTAACAACAAACAACCCTAAACCCCTAACATCAAACAACACTAACCCCCTAACAACACAAACCACTAACACCCTAACAACAAACAACACTAACACCCTAACAACAAAAACCACTAAACCCCAACAAGAAACAACCCTAAACCCCTAACAACAAACACTAACCCCCTAACAAAAAACAACACTAAACCCCTAACAAGAAACTACCCTAACCCCGTAACAACAAACAACACTAACCCCGTAACAAGAAACAACCCTAACCCCCTAACAACAAAGAACACTAACGCCCTAACAACAAACAACCCTAACCCCCTAACAACAAACAACCCTAAACCCCTAACAACAAACAACACTAACACCCTAACAAAAAACACTAACCCCCTAACAACAAACAACCCTAAACCCCTAACATCAAACAACACTAACCCCCTAACAACACAAACCACTAACACCCTAACAACAAACAACACTAACACCCTAACAACAAAAACCACTAAACCCCAACAAGAAACAACCTTAAACCCCTAACAACAAACAACCCTAAACCCCTAACATCAAACAACACTAACACCGTAACAACGAACAGCTCTAACCCCCTAACAACAAACAACCCTAAACCCCTAACATCAAACAACACTAACCCCCTAACATCACAAACCACTAACACCCTAACAACAAACAACACTAACACCCTAACAACAAAAACCACTAAACCCCAACAAGAAACAACCTTAAACCCCTAACAACAAACAACCCTAAACCCCTAACAACAAACAACACTAACACCCTAACAAAAAACAACTCTTACCACCTAACAACAAACAACCCTAAACCCCTAACATCAAACAACACTAACCCCCTAACAACACAAACCACTAACACCCTAACATCAAACAACACTAACACCCTAACAACAAAAACCACTAAACCCCAACAAGAAACAACCCTAAACCCCTAACAACAAACACTAACCCCCTAACAAAAAACAACACTAAACCCCTAACAAGAAACTACCCTAACCCCGTAACAACAAACAACACTAACCCCGTAACAAGAAACAACCCTAACCCCCTAACAACAAAGAACACTAACACCCTAACAACAAACAACCCTAACCCCTGAAAACCAAAAACACTAACCCACTAACAACAAACAACCCTAACCCACTAACAACAAACAACCCTAAACCCCTAACATCAAACAACACTAACCCCCTAACAACACAAACCACTAACACCCTAAAAACAAACAACACTAACACCCTAACAACAAAAACCACTAAACCCCAACAAGAAACAACCCTAAACCCCTAACAACAAACACTAACCCCCTAACAAAAAACAACACTAAACCCCTAACAAGAAACTACCCTAACCCCGTAACAACAAACAACACTAACCCCGTAACAAGAAACAACCCTAACCCCCTAACAACAAAGAACACTAACACCCTAACAACAAACAACCCTAACCCCTGAAAACCAAAAACACTAACCCACTAAGAACAAACAACCCTAACCCACTAACAACAAACAACCCTAAACCCCTAACATCAAACAACACTAACCCCCTAACAACACAAACCACTAACACCCTAACAACAAACAACACTAACACCCTAACAACAAAAACCACTAAACCCCAACAAGAAACAACCCTAAACCCCTAACAACAAACACTAACCCCCTAACAAAAAACAACACTAAACCCCTAACAAGAAACTACCCTAACCCCGTAACAACAAACAACACTAACCCCGTAACAAGAAACAACCCTAACCCCCTAACAACAAAGAACACTAACGCCCTAACAACAAACAACCCTAACCCCCTAACAACAAACAACCCTAAACCCCTAACAACAAACAACACTAACACCCTAACAAAAAACACTAACCCCCTAACAACAAACAACCCTAAACCCCTAACATCAAACAACACTAACCCCCTAACAACACAAACCACTAACACCCTAACAACAAACAACACTAACACCCTAACAACAAAAACCACTAAACCCCAACAAGAAACAACCTTAAACCCCTAACAACAAACAACCCTAAACCCCTAACATCAAACAACACTAACACCGTAACAACGAACAGCTCTAACCCCCTAACAACAAACAACCCTAAACCCCTAACATCAAACAACACTAACCCCCTAACATCACAAACCACTAACACCCTAACAACAAACAACACTAACACCCTAACAACAAAAACCACTAAACCCCAACAAGAAACAACCTTAAACCCCTAACAACAAACAACCCTAAACCCCTAACAACAAACAACACTAACACCCTAACAAAAAACAACTCTTACCACCTAACAACAAACAACCCTAAACCCCTAACATCAAACAACACTAACCCCCTAACAACACAAACCACTAACACCCTAACATCAAACAACACTAACACCCTAACAACAAAAACCACTAAACCCCAACAAGAAACAACCCTAAACCCCTAACAACAAACACTAACCCCCTAACAAAAAACAACACTAAACCCCTAACAAGAAACTACCCTAACCCCGTAACAACAAACAACACTAACCCCGTAACAAGAAACAACCCTAACCCCCTAACAACAAAGAACACTAACACCCTAACAACAAACAACCCTAACCCCTGAAAACCAAAAACACTAACCCACTAACAACAAACAACCCTAACCCACTAACAACAAACAACCCTAAACCCCTAACATCAAACAACACTAACCCCCTAACAACACAAACCACTAACACCCTAAAAACAAACAACACTAACACCCTAACAACAAAAACCACTAAACCCCAACAAGAAACAACCTTAAACCCCTAACAACAAACAACCCTAAACCCCTAACAACAAACAACACTAACACCCTAACAACAAACAACTCTAACCCCCTAACAACAAACAACCCTAAACCCCTAACATCAAACAACACTAACCCCCTAACAACACAAACCACTAACACCCTAACAACAAACAACACTAACACCCTAACAACAAAAAGCACTAAACCCCAACAAGAAACAACCTTAAACCCCTAACAACAAACAACCCTAAACCCCTAACAACAAACAACACTAACACCCTAACAACAAACAACTCTAACCCCCTAACAACAAACAACCCTAAACCCCTAACATCAAACAACACTAACCCCCTAACAACACAAACCACTAACACCCTAACATCAAACAACACTAACACCCTAACAACAAAAACCACTAAACCCCAACAAGAAACAACCTTAAACCCCTAACAACAAACAACCCTAAACCCCTAACAACAAACAACACTAACACCCTAACAACAAACAACTCTAACCCCCTAACAACAAACAACCCTAAACCCCTAACATCAAACAACACTAACCCCCTAACAACACAAACCACTAACACCCTAACATCAAACAACACTAACACCCTAACAACAAAAACCACTAAACCCCAACAAGAAACAACCTTAAACCCCTAACAACAAACAACCCTAAACCCCTAACATCAAACAACACTAACACCCTAACAACACAATCCACTAACACCCTAACAACAAACAACACTAACCCCCTAACAACAAAAACCACTAAACCCCAACAAGAAACAACCTTAAACCCCTAACAACAAAAAACCCTAAACCGCTAACAACAAACAACACTAACACCCTAACAACAAACACTAACCCCCTAACAACAAACAACCCTAAACCCCTAACATCAAACAACACTAACCCCCTAACAACACAAACCACTAACACCCTAACAACAAACAACACTAACACCCTAACAACAAACAAACCTAAACCCCTAACATCAAACAACACTAACACCCTAACAACACAAACCACTAACACCCTAACAACAAACAACCCTAACCCCCTAACAACAAACACTAACCCCCAAACAACAAACAACCCTAACCCCTGAAAACCAAAAACACTAACCCACTAACAACAAACAACCCTAACCCACTAACAACAAACAACCCTAAACCCCTAACATCAAACAACACTAACCCCCTAACAACACAAACCACTAACACCCTAAAAACAAACAACACTAACACCCTAACAACAAAAACCACTAAACCCCAACAAGAAACAACCTTAAACCCCTAACAACAAACAACCCTAAACCCCTAACATCAAACAACACTAACACCCTAACAACAAACAACTCTAACCCCCTAAAAACAAACAACCCTAAACCCCTAACATCAAACAACACTAACACCCTAACAACAAAAACCACTAAACCCCAACAAGAAACAACTTTAAACCCCTAACAACAAACAACCCTAAACCCCTAACAACAAACAACACTAACACCCTAACAACAAACAACTCTAACCCCCTAACAACAAACAACCCTAAACCCCTAACATCAAACAACACTAACCCCCTAACAACACAAACCACTAACACCCTAACATCAAACAACACTAACACCCTAACAACAAAAACCACTAAACCCCAACAAGAAACAACCTTAAACCCCTAACAACAAACAACCCTAAACCCCTAACAACAAACAACACTAACACCCTAACAACAAACAACTCTAACCCCCTAACAACAAACAACCCTAAACCCCTAACATCAAACAACACTAACACCCTAACAACAAACAACTCTTACCACCTAACAACAAACAACCCTAAACCCCTAACATCAAACAACACTAACACCCTAACAACACAATCCACTAACACCCTAACAACAAACAACACTAACCCCCTAACAACAAAAACCACTAAACCCCAACAAGAAACAACCTTAAACCCCTAACAACAAAAAACCCTAAACCGCTAACAACAAACAACACTAACACCCTAACAACAAACACTAACCCCCTAACAACAAACAACCGTAAACCCCTAACATCAAACAACACTAACCCCCTAACAACACAAACCACTAACACCCTAACAACAAACAACACTAACACCCTAACAACAAACAAACCTAAACCCCTAACATCAAACAACACTAACACCCTAACAACACAAACCACTAACACCCTAACAACAAACAACCCTAACCCCCTAACAACAAACACTAACCCCCAAACAACAAACAACCCTAACCCCTGAAAACCAAAAACACTAACCCACTAACAACAAACAACCCTAACCCACTAACAACAAACAACCCTAAACCCCTAACATCAAACAACACTAACCCCCTAACAACACAAACCACTAACACCCTAACAACAAACAACACTAACACCCTAACAACAAAAACCACTAAACCCCAACAAGAAACAACCTTAAACCCCTAACAACAAACAACCCTAAACCCCTAACATCAAACAACACTAACACCCTAACAACAAACAACTCTAACCCCCTAAAAACAAACAACCCTAAACCCCTAACATCAAACAACACTAACACCCTAACAACAAAAACCACTAAACCCCAACAAGAAACAACCTTAAACCCCTAACAACAAACAACCCTAAACCCCTAACATCAAACAACACTAACCCCCTAACAACACAAACCACTAACACCCTAACAACAAACAACACTAACACCCTAACAACAAAAACCACTAAACCCCAACAAGAAACAACCTTAAACCCCTAACAACAAACAACCCTAAACCCCTAACAACAAACAACACTAACACCCTAACAACAAACAACTCTAACCACCTAACAACAAACAACCCTAAACCCCTAACATCAAACAACACTAACCCCCTAACAACACAAACCACTAACACCCTAACAACAAAAACCACTAAACCCCAACAAGAAACAACCTTAAAACCCTAACAACAAACAACCCTAAACCCCTAACAACAAACAACACTAACACCCTAACAACAAACAACTCTAACCCCCTAACAACAAACAACCCTAAACCCCTAACATCAAACAACACTAACCCCCTTACAACACAAACCACTAACACCCTAACAACAAACAACACTAACACCCTAACAACAAAAACCACTAAACCCCAACAAGAAACAACCTTAAACCCCTAACAACAAACAACCCTAAACCCCTAACATCAAACAACACTAACACCCTAACAACACAAACCACTAACACCCTAACAACAAACAACCCTAACCCCCTAACAACAAACACTAACCCCCAAACAACAAACAACCCTAACCCCTGAAAACCAAAAACACTAACCCACTAACAACAAACAACCCTAACCCACTAACAACAAACAACCCTAAACCCCTAACATCAAACAACACTAACCCCCTAACAACACAAACCACTAACACCCTAACAACAAACAACACTAACACCCTAACAACAAAAACCACTAAACCCCAACAAGAAACAACCCTAAACCCCTAACAACAAACACTAACCCCCTAACAAAAAACAACACTAAACCCCTAACAAGAAACTACCCTAACCCCGTAACAACAAACAACACTAACCCCGTAACAAGAAACAACCCTAACCCCCTAACAACAAAGAACACTAACACCCTAACAACAAACACTAACCCCCTAACAACAAACAACCCTAACCCCTGAAAACCAAAAACACTAACCCACTAACAACAAACAACCCTAACCCACTAACAACAAACAACCCTAAACCCCTAACATCAAACAACACTAACCCCCTAACAACACAAACCACTAACACCCTAAAAACAAACAACACTAACACCCTAACAACAAAAACCACTAAACCCCAACAAGAAACAACCTTAAACCCCTAACAACAAACAACCCTAAACCCCTAACAACAAACAACACTAACACCCTAACAACAAACAACTCTAACCCCCTAACAACAAACAACCCTAAACCCCTAACATCAAACAACACTGACCCCCTAACAACACAAACCACTAACACCCTAACAACAAACAACACTAACACCCTAACAACAAAAAGCACTAAACCCCAACAAGAAACAACCTTAAACCCCTAACAACAAACAACCCTAAACCCCTAACAACAAACAACACTAACACCCTAACAACAAACAACTCTAACCCCCTAACAACAAACAACCCTAAACCCCTAACATCAAACAACACTAACCCCCTAACAACACAAACCACTAACACCCTAACATCAAACAACACTAACACCCTAACAACAAAAACCACTAAACCCCAACAAGAAACAACCTTAAACCCCTAACAACAAACAACCCTAAACCCCTAACAACAAACAACACTAACACCCTAACAACAAACAAACCTAAACCCCTAACATCAAACAACACTAACACCCTAACAACACAAACCACTAACACCCTAACAACAAACAACCCTAACCCCCTAACAACAAACACTAACCCCCAAACAACAAACAACCCTAACCCCTGAAAACCAAAAACACTAACCCACTAACAACAAACAACCCTAACCCACTAACAACAAACAACCCTAAAACCCTAACATCAAACAACACTAACCCCCTAACAACACAAACCACTAACACCCTAACAACAAACAACACTAACACCCTAACAACAAAAACCACTAAACCCCAACAAGAAACAACCTTAAACCCCTAACAACAAACAACCCTAAACCCCTAACATCAAACAACACTAACACCCTAACAACAAACAACTCTAACCCCCTAAAAACAAACAACCCTAAACCCCTAACATCAAACAACACTAACACCCTAACAACAAAAACCACTAAACCCCAACAAGAAACAACCTTAAACCCCTAACAACAAACAACCCTAAACCCCTAACATCAAACAACACTAACCCCCTAACAACACAAACCACTAACACCCTAACAACAAACAACACTAACACCCTAACAACAAAAACCACTAAACCCCAACAAGAAACAACCTTAAACCCCTAACAACAAACAACCCTAAACCCCTAACATCAAACAACACTAACACCCTAACAACACAAACCACTAACACCCTAACAACAAACAACACTAACCCCCTAACAACAAACACTAACCCCCAAACAACAAACAACCCTAACCCCTAAAAACCAAAAACACTAACCCACTAACAACAAACAACCCTAACCCACTAACAACAAACAACCCTAAACCCCTAACATCAAACAACACTAACCCCCTAACAACACAAACCACTAACACCCTAACAACAAACAACACTAACACCCTAACAACAAAAACCACTAAACCCCAACAAGAAACAACCCTAAACCCCTAACAACAAACACTAACGCCCTAACAAAAAACAACACTAAACCCCTAACAAGAAACTACCCTAACCCCGTAACAACGAACAACACTAACCCCGTAACAAGAAACAACCCTAACCCCCTAACAACAAAGAACACTAACACCCTAACAACAAACAACCCTAACCCCTGAAAACCAAAAACACTAACCCACTAAGAACAAACAACCCTAACCCACTAACAACAAACAACCCTAAACCCCTAACATCAAACAACACTAACCCCCTAACAACACAAACCACTAACACCCGAACAACAAACAACACTAACACCCTAACAACAAAAACCACTAAACCCCAACAAGAAACAACCCTAAACCCCTAACAACAAACACTAACTCCCTAACAAAAAACAACACTAAACCCCTAACAAGAAACTACCCTAACCCCGTAACAACAAACAACACTAACCCCGTAACAAGAAACAACCCTAACCCCCTAACAACAAAGAACACTAACGCCCTAACAACAAAGAACCCTAACCCCTGAAAACCAAAATAACTAACCCACTAACAACAAACAACCCTAACCCACTAACAACAAACAACCCTAAACCCCTAACATCAAACAACACTAACCCCCTAACAACACAAACCACTAACACCCTAACAACAAACAACACAAACACCCTAACAACAAAAACCACTAAACCCCAACAAGAAACAACCTTAAACCCCTAACAACAAACAACCCTAAACCCCTAACATCAAACAACACTAACACCCTAACAACACAAACCACTAACACCCTAACAACAAACAACCCTAACCCCCTAACAACAAACACTAACCCCCAAACAACAAACAACCCTAACCCCTGAAAACCAAAGACACTAACCCACTAACAACAAACAACCCTAACCCACTAACAACAAACAACCCTAAACCCCTAACATCAAACAACACTAACCCCCTAACAACACAAACCACTAACACCCTAACAACAAACAACACTAACACCCTAACAACAAAAACCACTAAACCCCAACAAGAAACAACCCTAAACCCCTAACAACAAACACTAACCCCCTAACAAAAAACAACACTAAACCCCTAACAAGAAACTACCCTAACCCCGTAACAACAAACAACACTAACCCCGTAACAAGAAACAACCCTAACCCCCTAACAACAAAGAACACTAACACCCTAACAACAAACAACCCTAACCCCTGAAAACCAAAAACACTAACCCACTAAGAACAAACAACCCTAACCCACTAACAACAAACAACCCTAAACCCCTAACATCAAACAACACTAACCCCCTAACAACACAAACCACTTACACCCTAACAACAAACAACACTAACACCCTAACAACAAAAACCACTAAACCCCAACAAGAAACAACCTTAAACCCCTAACAACAAACAACCCTAAACCTCTAACAACAAACAACACTAACACCCTAACAACAAACAACTCTAACACCCTAACAACAAACAACCCTAAACCCCTAACATCAAACAACACTAACCCCCTAACAACACAAACCACTAACACCCTAACATCAAACAACACTAACACCCTAACAACAAAAACCACTAAACCCCAACAAGAAACAACCTTAAACCCCTAACAACAAACAACCCTAAACCCCTAACATCAAACAACACTAACACCCTAACAACACAAACCACTAACAACCTAAAAACAAACAACACTAACCCCCTAACAACAAAAACCACTAAACCCCAACAAGAAACAACCTTAAACCCCTAACAACAAACAACCCTAAACCCCTAACAACAAACAACACTAACACTCTAACAACAAACAACTCTTACCACCTAACAACAAACAACCCTAAACCCCTAACATCAAACAACACTAACCCCCTAACAACACAAACCACTAACACCCTAACATCAAACAACACTAACACCCTAACAACAAAAACCACTAAACCCCAACAAGAAACAACCCTAAACCCCTAACAACAAACACTAACCCCCTAACAAAAAACAACACTAAACCCCTAACAAGAAACTACCCTAACCCCGTAACAACAAACAACACTAACCCCGTAACAAGAAACAACCCTAACCCCCTAACAACAAAGAACACTAACACCCTAACAACAAACAACCCTAACCCCTGAAAACCAAAAACACTAACCCACTAACAACAAACAACACTAACCCACTAACAACAAACAACCCTAAACCCCTAACATCAAACACTAACCCCCTAACAACACAAACCACTAACACCCTAAAAACAAACAACACTAACACCCTAACAACAAAAACCACTAAACCCCAACAAGAAACAACCTGAAAACCCTAACAACAAATAACCCTAAACCCCTAACAACAAACAACACTAACACCCTAACAACAAACAACTCTAACCCCCTAACAACAAACAACCCTAAACCCCTAACATCAAACAACACTAACCCCCTAACAACACAAACCACTAACACCCTAACAACAAACAACACTAACACCCTAACAACAAAAAGCACTAAACCCCAACAAGAAACAACCTTAAACCCCTAACAACAAACAACCCTAAACCCCTAACAACAAACAACACTAACACCCTAAGAACAAACAACTCTAACCCCCTAACAACAAACAACCCTAAACCCCTAACATCAAACAACACTAACCCCCTAACAACACAAACCACTAACACCCTAACATCAAACAACACTAACACCCTAACAACAAAAACCACTAAACCCCAACAAGAAACAACCTTAAACCCCTAACAACAAACAACCCTAAACCCCTAACAACAAACAACACTAACACCCTAACAACAAACAACTCTAACCCCCTAACAACAAACAACCCTAAACCCCTAACATCAAACAACACTAACCCCCTAACAACACAAACCACTAACACCCTAACATCAAACAACAGTAACACCCTAACAACAAAAACCACTAAACCCCAACAAGAAACAACGTTAAACCCCTAACAACAAACAACCCTAAACCCCTGACATCAAAGAACACTAACACCCTAACAACACAAACCACTAACACCCTAACAACAAACAACACTAACCCCCTAACAACAAAAACCACTAAACCCCAACAAGAAACAACCTTAAACCCCTAACAACAAAAAACCCTAAACCCCTAACAACAAACAACACTAACACCCTAACAACAAACACTAACCCCCTAACAACAAACAACCCTAAACCCCTAACATCAAACAACACTAACCCCCTAACAACACAAACCACTAACACCCTAACAACAAACAAACCTAAACCCCTAACATCAAACAACACTAACACCCTAACAACACAAACCACTAACACCCTAACAACAAACAACCCTAACCCCCTAACAACAAACACTAACCCCCAAACAACAAACAACCCTAACCCCTGAAAACCAAAAACACTAACCCACTAACAACAAACAACCCTAACCCACTAACAACAAACAACCCTAAACCCCTAACATCAAACAACACTAACCCCCTAACAACACAAACCACTAACACCCTAACAACAAACAACACTAACACCCTAACAACAAAAACCACTAAACCCCAACAAGAAACAACCTTAAACCCCTAACAACAAACAACCCTAAACCCCTAACATCAAACAACACTAACACCCTAACAACAAACAACTCTAACCCCCTAAAAACAAACAACCCTAAACCCCTAACATCAAACAACACTAACACCCTAACAACAAAAACCACTAAACCCCAACAAGAAACAACCTTAAACCCCTAACAACAAACAACCCTAAACCCCTAACATCAAACAACACTAACCCCCTAACAACACAAACCACTAACACCCTAACAACAAAAACCACTAAACCCCAACAAGAAACAACCTTAAAACCCTAACAACAAACAACCCTAAACCCCTAACAACAAAGAACACTAACACCCTAACAACAAACAACTCTAACCCCCTAACAACAAACAACCCTAAACCCCTAACATCAAACAACACTAACCCCCTTACAACACAAACCACTAACACCCTAACAACAAACAACACTAACACCCTAACAACAAAAACCACTAAACCCCAACAAGAAACAACCTTAAACCCCTAACAACAAACAACCCTAAACCCCTAACATCAAACAACACTAACACCCTAACAACACAAACCACTAACACCCTAACAACAAACAACCCTAACCCCCTAACAACAAACACTAACCCCCAAACAACAAACAACCCTAACCCCTGAAAACAAAAACACTAACCCACTAACAACAAACAACCCTAACCCACTAACAACAAACAACCCTAAACCCCTAACATCAAACAACACTAACCCCCTAACAACAGAAACCACTAACACCCTAACAACAAACAACACTAACCCCCTAACAACAAAAACCACTAAACCCCAACAAGAAACAACCTTAAACCCCTAACAACAAACAACCCTAAACCCCTAACAACAAACAACACTAACACCCTAACAACAAACACTAACCCCCTAACAACAAACAACCCTAAACCCCTAACATCAAACAACACTAACCCCCTAACAACACAAACCACTAACACCCTAACAACAAACAACACTAACACCCTAACAACAAAAACCACTAAACCCCAACAAGAAACAACCTTAAACCCCTAACAACAAACAACCCTAAACCCCTAACATCAAACAACACTAACACCCTAACAACACAAACCACTAACACCCTAACAACAAACAACCCTAACCCCCTAACAACAAACACTAACCCCCAAACAACAAACAACCCTAACTCCTGAAAACCAAAAACACTAACCCACTAACAACAAACAACCCTAACCCACTAACAACAAACAACCCTAAACCCCTAACATCAAACAACACTAACCCCCTAACAACACAAACCACTAACACCCTAACAACAAACAACACTAACACCCTAACAACAAAAACCACTAAACCCCAACAAGAAACAACCTTAAACCCCTAACAACAAACAACCCTAAACCCCTAACAACAAACAACACTAACACCCTAACAACAAACACTAACCCCCTAACAACAAAGAACCCTAAACCCCTAACATCAAACAACACTAACCCCCTAACAACACAAACCACTAACACCCTAACAACAAACAACACTAACACCCTAACAACAAAAACCACTAAACCCCAACAAGAAACAACCTTAAACCCCTAACAACAAACAACCCTAAACCCCTAACATCAAACAACACTAACACCCTAACAACACAAACCACTAACACCCTAACAACAAACAACCCTAACCCCCTAACAACAAACACTAACCCCCAAACAACAAACAGCCCTAACCCCTGAAAACCAAAAACACTAACCCACTAACAACAAACAACCCTAACCCACTAACAACAAACAATCCTAAACCCCTAACATCAAACAACACTAACCCCCTAACAACACAAACCACTAACACCCTAACAACAAACAACAGTAACACCCTAACAACAAAAACCACTAAACCCCAACAAGAAACAACCTTAAACCCCTAACAACAAACAACCCTAAACCCCTAACATCAAACAACACTAACCCCCTAACAACACAAACCACTAACACCCTAACAACAAACAACACTAACACCCTAACAACAAAAACCACTAAACCCCAACAAGAAACAACCCTAAACCCCTAACAACAAACACTAACCCCCTAACAAAGAACAACACTAAACCCCTAACAAGAAACTACCCTAACCCCGTAACAACAAACAACACTAACCCCGTAACAAGAAACAACCCTAACCCCCTAACAACAAAGAACACTAACACCCTAACAACAAACAACCCTAACCCCTGAAAACCAAAAACACTAACCCACTAAGAACAAACAACCCTAACCCACTAACAACAAACAACCCTAAACCCCTAACATCAAACAACACTAACCCCCTAACAACACAAACCACTAACACCCTAACAACAAACAACACTAACACCCTAACAGCAAAAACCACTAAACCCCAACAAGAAACAACCTTAAACCCCTAACAACAAACAACCCTAAACCTCTAACAACAAACAACACTAACACCCTAACAACAAACAACTCTAACCCCCTAACAACAAACAACCCTAAACCCCTAACATCAAACAACACTAACCCCTAACAACACAAACCACTAACACCCTAAGATCAAACAACACTAACACCCTAACAACAAAAACCACTAAACCCCAACAAGAAACAACCTTAAACCCCTAACAACAAACAACCCTAAACCCCTAACATCAAACAACACTAACACCCTAACAACACAAACCACTAACACCCTAACAACAAACAACACTAACCCCCTAACAACAAAAACCACTAAACCCCAACAAGAAACAACCTTAAACCCCTAACAACAAACAACCCTAAACCCCTAACATCAAACAACACTAACACCCTAACAACGAACAACTCTAACCCCCTAACAACAAACAACCCTAAACCCCTAACATCAAACAACACTAACCCCCTAACAACACAAACCACTAACACCCTAACAACAAACAACACTAACACCCTAACAACAAAAACCACTAAACCCCAACAAGAAACAACCTTAAACCCCTAACAACAAACAACCCTAAACCCCTAACATCAAACAACACTAACACCCTAACAACACAAACCACTAACAACCTAACAACCAACAACACTAACCCCCTAACAACAAAAACCACTAAACCCCAACAAGAAACAACCTTAAACCCCTAACAACAAACAACCCTAAACCCCTAACAACAAACAACACTAACACCCTAACAACAAACACTAACCCCCTAACAACAAACAACCCTAAACCCCTAACATCAAACAACACTAACCCCCTAACAACACAAACCACTAACACCCTAACAAGAAACAACACTAACACCCTAACAACAAAAACCACTAAACCCCAACAAGAAACAACCTTAAACCCCTAACAACAAACAACCCTAAACCCCTAACAACAAACAACACTAACACCCTAACAACAAACACTAACCCCCTAACAACAAACAACCCTAAACCCCTAACATCAAACAACACTAACCCCTAACAACACAAACCACTAACACCCTAACAACAAACAACACTAACACCCTAACAACAAAAACCACTAAACCCCAACAAGAAACAACCTTAAACCCCTAACAACAAACAACCCTAAACCCCTAACATCAAACAACACTAACACCCTAACAACACAAACCACTAACACCCTAACAACAAACAACCCTAACCCCCTAACAACAAACACTAACCCCCAAACAACAAACAACCCTAACCCCTGAAAACCAAAAACACTAACCCACTAACAACAAACAACCCTAACCCACTAACAACAAACAATCCTAAACCCCTAACATCAAACAACACTAACCCCCTAACAACACAAACCACTAACACCCTAACAACAAACAACACTAACACCCTAACAACAAAAACCACTAAACCCCAACAAGAAACAACCTTAAACCCCTAACAACAAACAACCCTAAACCCCTAACATCAAACAACACTAACACCCTAACAACACAAACCACTAACACCCTAACAACAAACAACCCTAACCCCCTAACAACAAACACTAACCCCCAAAAAACAAACAACCCTAACCCCTGAAAACCAAAAACACTAACCCACTAACAACAAACAACCCTAACCCACTAACAACAAACAACCCTAAACCCCTAACTTCAAACAACACTAACCCCCTAACAACACAAACCACTAACACCCTAACAACAAACAACACTAACACCCTAACAACAAAAACCACTAAACCCCAACAAGAAACAACCCTAAACCCCTAACAACAAACACTAACCCCCTAACAAAAAACAACACTAAACCCCTAACAAGAAACTACCCTAACCCCGTAACAACAAACAACACTAACCCCGTAACAAGAAACAACCCTAACCCCCTAACAACAAAGAACACTAACACCCTAACAACAAACAACCCTAACCCCTGAAAACCAAAAACACTAACCCACTAAGAACAAACAACCCTAACCCACTAACAACAAACAACCCTAAACCCCTAACATCAAACAACACTAACCCCCTAACAACACAAACCACTAACACCCTAACAACAAACAACACTAACACCCTAACAGCAAAAACCACTAAACCCCAACAAGAAACAACCTTAAACCCCTAACAACAAACAACCCTAAACCTCTAACAACAAACAACACTAACACCCTAACAACAAACAACTCTAACCCCCTAACAACAAACAACCCTAAACCCCTAACATCAAACAACACTAACCCCCTAACAACACAAACCACTAACACCCTAACATCAAACAACACTAACACCCTAACAACAAAAACCACTAAACCCCAACAAGAAACAACCTTAAACCCCTAACAACAAACAACCCTAAACCCCTAACATCAAACAACACTAACACCCTAACAACACAAACCACTAACAACCTAACAACAAACAACACTAACCCCCTAACAACAAAAACCACTAAACCCCAACAAGAAACAACCTTAAACCCCTAACAACAAACAACCCTAAACCCCTAACAACAAACAACACTAACACCCTAACAACAAACACTAACCCCCTAACAACAAACAACCCTAAACCCCTAACATCAAACAACACTAACCCCCTAACAACACAAACCACTAACACCCTAACATCAAACAACACTAACACCCTAACAACAAAAACCACTAAACCCCAACAAGAAACAACCTTAAACCCCTAACAACAAACAACCCTAAACCCCTAACATCAAACAACACTAACCCCCTAACAACACAAACCACTAACAACCTAACAACCAACAACACTAACCCCCTAACAACAAAAACCACTAAACCCCAACAAGAAACAACCTTAAACCCCTAACAACAAACAACCCTAAACCCCTAACAACAAACAACACTAACACCCTAACAACACAAACCACTAACACCCTAACAACAAACAACACTAACCCCCTAACAACAAACACTAACCCCCAAACAACAAACAACCCTAACACCTGAAAACCAAAAACACTAACCCACTAAGGACAAACAACCCTAACCCACTAACAACAAACAACCCTAAACCCCTAACATCAAACAACACTATCCCCCTAACAACACAAACCACTAACACCCTAACAACAAACAACACTAACACCCTAACAACAAACACTAACCCCCAAACAACAAACAACCCTAACACCTGAAAACCAAAAACACTAACCCACTAAGGACAAACAACCCTAACCCACTAACAACAAACAACCCTAAACCCCTAACATCAAACAACACTATCCCCCTAACAACACAAACCACTAACACCCTAACAACAAACAACACTAACACCCTAACAACAAAAACCACTAAACCCCAACAAGAAACAACCCTAAACCCCTAACAACAAACACTAACCCCCTAACAAAAAACAACACTAAACCCCTAACAAGAAACTACCCTAACCCCGTAACAACAAACAACACTAACACCGTAACAAGAAACAACCCTAACCCCCTAACAACAAAGAACACTAACACCCTAACATTAAACAACCCTAACCCCTGAAAACCAAAAACACTAACCCACTAACAACAAACAACCCTAACCCACTAACAAACAACCCTAAACCCCTAACATCAAACAACACTAACCCCCTAACAACACGAACCACTAACACCCTAACAACAAACAACACTAACACCCTAACAACAAAAACCACTAACCCCAACAAGAAACAACCTTAAACCCCTAACAACAAACAACCCTAAACCTCTAACAACAAACAACACTAACACCCTAACAACAAACAACTCTAACCTCCTAACAACAAACAACCCTAAACCCCTAACATCAAACAACACTAACCCCCTAACAACACAAACCACTAACACCCTAACATCAAACAACACTAACACCCTAACAACAAAAACCACTAAACCCCAACAAGAAACAACCTTAAACCCCTAACAACAAACAACCCTAAACCCCTAACATCAAACAACACTAACACCCTAACAACACAAGCCACTAACACCCTAACAACAAACAACACTAACCCCCTAACAACAAAAACCACTAAACCCCAACAAGAAACAACCTTAAACCGCTAACAACAAACAACCCTAAACCCCTAACAACAAACAACACTAACACCCTAACAACAAACACTAACCCCCTAACAACAAAAAACCTTAAACCCCTAACATCAAACAACACTAACCCCCTAACAACACAAACCACTAACACCCTAACAACAAACAACACTAACACCCTAACAACAAAAACCACTAAACCCCAACAAGAAACAACCTTAAACCCCTAACAACAAACAACCCTAAACCCCTAACATCAAACAACACTAACACCCTAACAACACAAACCACTAACACCCTAACAACAAACAACCCTAACCCCCTAACAACAAACACTAACACCCTAACAACACAAACCACTAACACCCTAACAACAAACAACCCTAACCCCCTAACAACAAACACTAACCCCCAAACAACAAACAACCCTAACCCCTGAAAACCAAAAACACTAACCCACTAACAACAAACAACCCTAACCCACTAACAGCAAACAACCCTAAAACCCTAACATCAAACAACACTAACCCCCTAACAACACAAACCACTAACACCCTAACAACAAACAACACTAACACCCTAACAACAAAAACCACTAAACCCCAACAAGAAACAACCTTAAACCCCTAACAACAAACAACCCTAAACCCCTAACAACAAACAACACTAACACCCTAACAACAAACAACTCTTACCCCCTAACAACAAACAACCCTAAACCCCTAACATCAAACAACACTAACCCCCTAACAACACAAACCACTAACACCCTAACAACAAACAACACTAACCCCTTAACAACAAAAACCACTAAACCCCAACAAGAAACAACCTTAAACCCCTAACAACAAAAAACCCTAAACCCCTAACAACAAACAACACTAACACCCTAACAACAAACACTAACCCCCTAACAACAAACAACCCTAAACCCCTAACATCAAACAACACTAACCCCCTAACAACACAAACCACTAACACCCTAACAACAAACAACACTAACACCCTAACAACAAACAACCCTAAACCCCTAACATCAAACAACACTAACAACCTAACAACACAAACCACTAACACCCTAACAACAAACAACCCTAACCCCCTAACAACAAACACTAACCCCCAAACAACAAACAACCCTAACCCCTGAAAACCAAAAACACTAACCCACTAACAACAAACAACCCTAACCCACTAACAACAAACAACCCTAAACCCCTAACATCAAACAACACTAACCCCCTAACAACACAAACCACTAACACCCTAACAACAAACAACACTAACACCCTAACAACAAAAACCACTAAACCCCAACAAGAAACAACCTTAAACCCCTAACAACAAACAACCCTAAACCCCTAACATCAAACAACACTAACACCCTAACAACAAACAACTCTAACCCCCTAAAAACAAACAACCCTAAACCCCTAACATCAAACAACACTAACACCCTAACAAGAAAAACCACTAAACCCCAACAAGAAACAACCTTAAACCCCTAACAACAAACAACCCTAAACCCCTAACTTCAAACAACATTAACCCCCTAACAACACAAACCACTAACACCCTAACAACAAACAACACTAACACCCTAACAACAAAAACCACTAAACCCCAACAAGAAACAACCTTAAACCCCTAACAACAAACAACCCTAAACCCCTAACAACAAACAACACTAACACCCTAACAACAAACAACTCTAACCCCCTAACAACAAACAACCCTAAACCCCTAACATCAAACAACACTAACCCCCTAACAACACAAACCACTAACACCCTAACAACAAAAACCACTAAACCCCAACAAGAAACAACCTTAAACCCCTAACAACAAACAACCCTAAACCCCTAACAACAAACAACACTAACACCCTAACAACAAACACTAACCCCCTAACAACAAACAAAACTAAACCCCTAACATCAAACAACACTAACCCCCTAACAAGACAAACCACTAACACCCTAACAACAAACAACACTAACACCCTAACAACAAAAACCACTAAACCCCAACAAGAAACAACCTTAAACCCCTAACAACAAACAACCCTAAACCCCTAACATCAAACAACACTAACACCCTAACAACACAAACCACTAACACCCTAACAACAAACAACCCTAACCCCCTAACAACAAACACTAACCCCCAAACAACAAACAACCCTAACCCCTGAAAACCAAAAACACTAACCCACTAACAACAAACAACCCTAACCCACTAACAACAAACAACCCTAAACCCCTAACATCAAACAACACTAACCCCCTAACAACACAAACCACTAACACCCTAACAACAAACAACACTAACACCCTAACAACAAAAACCACTAAACCCCAACAAGAAACAACATTAAACCCCTAACAACAAACAACCCTAAACCCCTAACATCAAACAACACTAACACCCTAACAACACAAACCACTAACACCCTAACAACAAACAACACTAACCCCCTAACAACAAACACTAACCCCCAAACAACAAACAACCCTAACCCCTGAAAACCAAAAACACTAACCCACTAACAACAAACAACCCTAACCCACTAACAACAAACAACCCTAAACCCCTAACATCAAACAACACTAACCCCCTAACAACACAAACCACTAACACCCTAACAACAAACAACACTAACACCCTAACAACAAAAACCACTAAACCCCAACAAGAAACAACCCTAAACCCCTAACAACAAACACTAACCCCCTAACAAAAAACAACACTAAACCCCTAACAAGAAACTACCCTAACCCCGTAACAACAAACAACACTAACCCCGTAACAAGAAACAACCCTAACCCCCTAACAACAAAGAACACTAACACCCTAACAACAAACAACACTAACCCCTGAAAACCAAAAACACTAACCCACTAAGAACAAACAACCCTAACCCACTAACAACAAACAACCCTAAACCCCTAACATCAAACAACACTAACCCCCTAACAACACAAACCACTAACACCCTAACAACAAACAACACTAACACCCTAACAGCAAAAACCACTAAACCCCAACAAGAAACAACCTTAAACCCCTAACAACAAACAACCCTAAACCTCTAACAACAAACAACACTAACACCCTAACAACAAACAACTCTAACACCCTAACAACAAACAACCCTAAACCCCTAACATCAAACAACACTAACCCCCTAACAACACAAACCACTAACACCCTAACATCAAACAACACTAACGCCCTAACAACAAAAACCACTAAACCCCAACAAGAAACAACCTTAAACCCCTAACAACAAACAACCCTAAACCCCTAACATCAAACAACACTAACACCCTAACAACACAAACCACTAACAACCTAACAACAAACAACACTAACCCCCTAACAACAAAAACCACTAAACCCCAACAAGAAACAACCTTAAACCCCTAACAACAAACAACCCTAAACCCCTAACAACAAACAACACTAACACCCTAACAAGAAACACTAACCCCCTAACAACAAACAACCCTAAACCCCTAACATCAAACAACACGAACCCCCTAACAACACAAACCACTAACACCCTAACAACAAACAACACTAACCCCCTAACAAAAAAAACCACTAAACCCCAACAAGAAACAACCTTAAACCCCTAACAACAAACAACCCTAAACCCCTAACATCAAACAACACTAACACCCTAACAACGAACAACTCTAACCCCCTAACAACAAACAACCCTAAACCCCTAACATCAAACAACACTAACCCCCTAACAACACAAACCACTAACACCCTAACAACAAACAACACTAACACCCTAACAACAAAAACCACTAAACCCCAACAAGAAACAACCTTAAACCCCTAACAACAAACAACCCTAAACCCCTAACATCAAACAACACTAACACCCTAACAACACAAACCACTAACAACCTAACAACCAACAACACTAACCCCCTAACAACAAAAACCACTAAACCCCAACAAGAAACAACCTTAAACCCCTAACAACAAACAACCCTAAACCCCTAACAACAAACAACACTAACACCCTAACAACAAACACTAACCCCCTAACAACAAACAACCCTAAACCCCTAACATCAAACAACACTAACCCCCTAACAACACAAACCACTAACACCCTAACAAGAAACAACACTAACACCCTAACAACAAAAACCACTAAACCCCAACAAGAAACAACCTTAAACCCCTAACAACAAACAACCCTAAACCCCTAACAACAAACAACACTAACACCCTAACAACAAACACTAACCCCCTAACAACAAACAACCCTAAACCCCTAACATCAAACAACACTAACCCCTAACAACACAAACCACTAACACCCTAACAACAAACAACACTAACACCCTAACAACAAAAACCACTAAACCCCAACAAGAAACAACCTTAAACCCCTAACAACAAACAACCCTAAACCCCTAACATCAAACAACACTAACACCCTAACAACACAAACCACTAACACCCTAACAACAAACAACCCTAACCCCCTAACAACAAACACTAACCCCCAAACAACAAACAACCCTAACCCCTGAAAACCAAAAACACTAACCCACTAACAACAAACAACCCTAACCCACTAACAACAAACAATCCTAAACCCCTAACATCAAACAACACTAACCCCCTAACAACACAAACCACTAACACCCTAACAACAAACAACACTAACACCCTAACAACAAAAACCACTAAACCCCAACAAGAAACAACCTTAAACCCCTAACAACAAACAACCCTAAACCCCTAACATCAAACAACACTAACACCCTAACAACACAAACCACTAACACCCTAACAACAAACAACCCTAACCCCCTAACAACAAACACTAACCCCCAAAAAACAAACAACCCTAACCCCTGAAAACCAAAAACACTAACCCACTAACAACAAACAACCCTAACCCACTAACAACAAACAACCCTAAACCCCTAACTTCAAACAACACTAACCCCCTAACAACACAAACCACTAACACCCTAACAACAAACAACACTAACACCCTAACAACAAAAACCACTAAACCCCAACAAGAAACAACCCTAAACCCCTAACAACAAACACTAACCCCCTAACAAAAAACAACACTAAACCCCTAACAAGAAACTACCCTAACCCCGTAACAACAAACAACACTAACCCCGTAACAAGAAACAACCCTAACCCCCTAACAACAAAGAACACTAACACCCTAACAACAAACAACCCTAACCCCTGAAAACCAAAAACACTAACCCACTAAGAACAAACAACCCTAACCCACTAACAACAAACAACCCTAAACCCCTAACATCAAACAACACTAACCCCCTAACAACACAAACCACTAACACCCTAACAACAAACAACACTAACACCCTAACAGCAAAAACCACTAAACCCCAACAAGAAACAACCTTAAACCCCTAACAACAAACAACCCTAAACCTCTAACAACAAACAACACTAACACCCTAACAACAAACAACTCTAACCCCCTAACAACAAACAACCCTAAACCCCTAACATCAAACAACACTAACCCCCTAACAACACAAACCACTAACACCCTAACATCAAACAACACTAACACCCTAACAACAAAAACCACTAAACCCCAACAAGAAACAACCTTAAACCCCTAACAACAAACAACCCTAAACCCCTAACATCAAACAACACTAACACCCTAACAACACAAACCACTAACAACCTAACAACAAACAACACTAACCCCCTAACAACAAAAACCACTAAACCCCAACAAGAAACAACCTTAAACCCCTAACAACAAACAACCCTAAACCCCTAACAACAAACAACACTAACACCCTAACAACAAACACTAACCCCCTAACAACAAACAACCCTAAACCCCTAACATCAAACAACACTAACCCCCTAACAACACAAACCACTAACACCCTAACATCAAACAACACTAACACCCTAACAACAAAAACCACTAAACCCCAACAAGAAACAACCTTAAACCCCTAACAACAAACAACCCTAAACCCCTAACATCAAACAACACTAACCCCCTAACAACACAAACCACTAACAACCTAACAACAAACAACACTAACCCCCTAACAACAAAAACCACTAAACCCCAACAAGAAACAACCTTAAACCCCTAACAACAAACAACCCTAAACCCCTAACAACAAACAACACTAACACCCTAACAACACAAACCACTAACACCCTAACAACAAACAACACTAACCCCCTAACAACAAACACTAACCCCCAAACAACAAACAACCCTAACACCTGAAAACCAAAAACACTAACCCACTAAGGACAAACAACCCTAACCCACTAACAACAAACAACCCTAAACCCCTAACATCAAACAACACTATCCCCCTAACAACACAAACCACTAACACCCTAACAACAAACAACACTAACACCCTAACAACAAAAACCACTAAACCCCAACAAGAAACAACCCTAAACCCCTAACAACAAACACTAACCCCCTAACAAAAAACAACACTAAACCCCTAACAAGAAACTACCCTAACCCCGTAACAACAAACAACACTAACACCGTAACAAGAAACAACCCTAACCCCCTAACAACAAAGAACACTAACACCCTAACATTAAACAACCCTAACCCCTGAAAACCAAAAACACTAACCCACTAACAACAAACAACCCTAACCCACTAACAAACAACCCTAAACCCCTAACATCAAACAACACTAACCCCCTAACAACACGAACCACTAACACCCTAACAACAAACAACACTAACACCCTAACAACAAAAACCACTAACCCCAACAAGAAACAACCTTAAACCCCTAACAACAAACAACCCTAAACCTCTAACAACAAACAACACTAACACCCTAACAACAAACAACTCTAACCTCCTAACAACAAACAACCCTAAACCCCTAACATCAAACAACACTAACCCCCTAACAACACAAACCACTAACACCCTAACATCAAACAACACTAACACCCTAACAACAAAAACCACTAAACCCCAACAAGAAACAACCTTAAACCCCTAACAACAAACAACCCTAAACCCCTAACATCAAACAACACTAACACCCTAACAACACAAGCCACTAACACCCTAACAACAAACAACACTAACCCCCTAACAACAAAAACCACTAAACCCCAACAAGAAACAACCTTAAACCGCTAACAACAAACAACCCTAAACCCCTAACAACAAACAACACTAACACCCTAACAACAAACACTAACCCCCTAACAACAAAAAACCTTAAACCCCTAACATCAAACAACACTAACCCCCTAACAACACAAACCACTAACACCCTAACAACAAACAACACTAACACCCTAACAACAAAAACCACTAAACCCCAACAAGAAACAACCTTAAACCCCTAACAACAAACAACCCTAAACCCCTAACATCAAACAACACTAACACCCTAACAACACAAACCACTAACACCCTAACAACAAACAACCCTAACCCCCTAACAACAAACACTAACACCCTAACAACACAAACCACTAACACCCTAACAACAAACAACCCTAACCCCCTAACAACAAACACTAACCCCCAAACAACAAACAACCCTAACCCCTGAAAACCAAAAACACTAACCCACTAACAACAAACAACCCTAACCCACTAACAGCAAACAACCCTAAACCCCTAACATCAAACAACACTAACCCCCTAACAACACAAACCACTAACACCCTAACAACAAACAACACTAACACCCTAACAACAAAAACCACTAAACCCCAACAAGAAACAACCTTAAACCCCTAACAACAAACAACCCTAAACCCCTAACAACAAACAACACTAACACCCTAACAACAAACAACTCTTACCCCCTAACAACAAACAACCCTAAACCCCAACATCAAACAACACTAACCCCCTAACAACACAAACCACTAACACCCTAACATCAAACAACACTAACACCCTAACAACAAAAACCACTAAACCCCAACAAGAAACAACCTTAAACCCCTAACAACAAACAACCCTAAACCCCTAACATCAAACAACACTAACACCCTAACAACACAAACCACTAACACCCTAACAACAAACAACACTAACCCCCTAACAACAAAAACCACTAAACCCCAACAAGAAACAACCTTAAACCCCTAACAACAAAAAACCCTAAACCCCTAACAACAAACAACACTAACACCCTAACAACAAACACTAACCCCCTAACAACAAACAACCCTAAACCCCTAACATCAAACAACACTAACCCCCTAACAACACAAACTACTAACACCCTAACAACAAACAACACTAACACCCTAACAACAAACAACCCTAAACCCCTAACATCAAACAACACTAACAACCTAACAACACAAACCACTAACACCCTAACAACAAACAACCCTAACCCCCTAACAACAAACACTAACCCCCAAACAACAAACAACCCTAACCCCTGAAAACCAAAAACACTAACCCACTAACAACAAACAACCCTAACCCACTAACAACAAACAACCCTAAACCCCTAACATCAAACAACACTAACCCCCTAACAACACAAACCACTAACACCCTAACAACAAACAACACTAACACCCTAACAACAAAAACCACTAAACCCCAACAAGAAACAACCTTAAACCCCTAACAACAAACAACCCTAAACCCCTAACATCAAACAACACTAACACCCTAACAACAAACAACTCTAACCCCCTAAAAACAAACAACCCTAAACCCCTAACATCAAACAACACTAACACCCTAACAAGAAAAACCACTAAACCCCAACAAGAAACAACCTTAAACCCCTAACAACAAACAACCCTAAACCCCTAACTTCAAACAACATTAACCCCCTAACAACACAAACCACTAACACCCTAACAACAAACAACACTAACACCCTAACAACAAAAACCACTAAACCCCAACAAGAAACAACCTTAAACCCCTAACAACAAACAACCCTAAACCCCTAACAACAAACAACACTAACACCCTAACAACAAACAACTCTAACCCCCTAACAACAAACAACCCTAAACCCCTAACATCAAACAACACTAACCCCCTAACAACACAAACCACTAACACCCTAACAACAAAAACCACTAAACCCCAACAAGAAACAACCTTAAACCCCTAACAACAAACAACCCTAAACCCCTAACATCAAACAACACTAACACCCTAACAACAAAAACCACTAAACCCCAACAAGAAACAACCTTAAACCCCTAACAACAAACAACCCTAAACCCCTAACATCAAACAACACTAACACCCTAACAACACAAGCCACTAACACCCTAACAACAAACAACACTAACCCCCTAACAACAAAAACCACTAAACCCCAACAAGAAACAACCTTAAACCGCTAACAACAAACAACCCTAAACCCCTAACAACAAACAACACTAACACCCTAACAACAAACACTAACCCCCTAACAACAAAAAACCTTAAACCCCTAACATCAAACAACACTAACCCCCTAACAACACAAACCACTAACACCCTAACAACAAACAACACTAACACCCTAACAACAAAAACCACTAAACCCCAACAAGAAACAACCTTAAACCCCTAACAACAAACAACCCTAAACCCCTAACATCAAACAACACTAACACCCTAACAACACAAACCACTAACACCCTAACAACAAACAACCCTAACCCCCTAACAACAAACACTAACACCCTAACAACACAAACCACTAACACCCTAACAACAAACAACCCTAACCCCCTAACAACAAACACTAACCCCCAAACAACAAACAACCCTAACCCCTGAAAACCAAAAACACTAACCCACTAACAACAAACAACCCTAACCCACTAACAGCAAACAACCCTAAACCCCTAACATCAAACAACACTAACCCCCTAACAACACAAACCACTAACACCCTAACAACAAACAACACTAACACCCTAACAACAAAAACCACTAAACCCCAACAAGAAACAACCTTAAACCCCTAACAACAAACAACCCTAAACCCCTAACAACAAACAACACTAACACCCTAACAACAAACAACTCTTACCCCCTAACAACAAACAACCCTAAACCCCTAACATCAAACAACACTAACCCCCTAACAACACAAACCACTAACACCCTAACATCAAACAACACTAACACCCTAACAACAAAAACCACTAAACCCCAACAAGAAACAACCTTAAACCCCTAACAACAAACAACCCTAAACCCCTAACATCAAACAACACTAACACCCTAACAACACAAACCACTAACACCCTAACAACAAACAACACTAACCCCTTAACAACAAAAACCACTAAACCCCAACAAGAAACAACCTTAAACCCCTAACAACAAAAAACCCTAAACCCCTAACAACAAACAACACTAACACCCTAACAACAAACACTAACCCCCTAACAACAAACAACCCTAAACCCCTAACATCAAACAACACTAACCCCCTAACAACACAAACCACTAACACCCTAACAACAAACAACACTAACACCCTAACAACAAACAACCCTAAACCCCTAACATCAAACAACACTAACAACCTAACAACACAAACCACTAACACCCTAACAACAAACAACCCTAACCCCCTAACAACAAACACTAACCCCCAAACAACAAACAACCCTAACCCCTGAAAACCAAAAACACTAACCCACTAACAACAAACAACCCTAACCCACTAACAACAAACAACCCTAAACCCCTAACATCAAACAACACTAACCCCCTAACAACACAAACCACTAACACCCTAACAACAAACAACACTAACACCCTAACAACAAAAACCACTAAACCCCAACAAGAAACAACCTTAAACCCCTAACAACAAACAACCCTAAACCCCTAACATCAAACAACACTAACACCCTAACAACAAACAACTCTAACCCCCTAAAAACAAACAACCCTAAACCCCTAACATCAAACAACACTAACACCCTAACAAGAAAAACCACTAAACCCCAACAAGAAACAACCTTAAACCCCTAACAACAAACAACCCTAAACCCCTAACTTCAAACAACATTAACCCCCTAACAACACAAACCAGTAACACCCTAACAACAAACAACACTAACACCCTAACAACAAAAACCACTAAACCCCAACAAGAAACAACCTTAAACCCCTAACAACAAACAACCCTAAACCCCTAACAACAAACAACACTAACACCCTAACAACAAACAACTCTAACCCCCTAACAACAAACAACCCTAAACCCCTAACATCAAACAACACTAACCCCCTAACAACACAAACCACTAACACCCTAACAACAAAAACCACTAAACCCCAACAAGAAACAACCTTAAACCCCTAACAACAAACAACCCTAAACCCCTAACAACAAACAACACTAACACCCTAACAACAAACACTAACCCCCTAACAACAAACAACCCTAAACCCCTAACATCAAACAACACTAACCCCCTAACAAGACAAACCACTAACACCCTAACAACAAACAACACTAACACCCTCACAACAAAAACCACTAAACCCCAACAAGAAACAACCTTAAACCCCTAACAACAAACAACCCTAAACCCCTAACATCAAACAACACTAACACCCTAACAACAAACAACTCTAACCCCCTAACAACAAACAACCCTAAACCCCTAACATCAAACAACACTAACCCCCTAACAACACAAACCACTAACACCCTAACATCAAACAACACTAACACCCTAACAACAAAAACCACTAAACCCCAACAAGAAACAACCTTAAACCCCTAACAACAAACAACCCTAAACCCCTAACATCAAACAACACTAACACCCTAACAACACAAACCACTAACACCCTAACAACAAACAACCCTAACCCCCTAACAACAAACACTAACCCCCAAACAACAAACAACCCTAACCCCTGAAAACCAAAGACACTAACCCACTAACAACAAACAACCCTAACCCACTAACAACAAACAACCGTAAACCCCTAACATCAAACAACACTAACCCCCTAACAACACAAACCACTAACACCCTAACAACAAACAACACTAACACCCTAACAACAAAAACCACTAAACCCCAACAAGAAACAACCCTAAACCCCTAACAACAAACACTAACCCCCTAACAAAAAACAACACTAAACCCCTAACAAGAAACTACCCTAACCCCGTAAGAACAAACAACACTAACCCCGTAACAAGAAACAACCCTAACCCCCTAACAACAAAGAACACTAACACCCTAACAACAAACAACCCTAACCCCTGAAAACCAAAAACACTAACCCACTAAGAACAAACAACCCTAACCCACTAACAACAAACAACCCTAAACCCCTAACATCAAACAACA
The DNA here is from genome assembly GCF_024166365.1 of Elephas maximus indicus. NCBI lineage: Eukaryota > Metazoa > Chordata > Mammalia > Proboscidea > Elephantidae > Elephas > Elephas maximus. The sequence continues at coordinate 360,506 of NC_064835.1, forward strand.
CTAACCCCCTAACAACACAAACCACTAACACCCTAACAACAAACAACACTAACACCCTAACAACAAAAACCACTAAACCCCAACAAGAAACAACCTTAAACCCCTAACAACAAACAACCCTAAACCTCTAACAACAAACAACACTAACACCCTAACAACAAACAACTCTAACACCCTAACAACAAACAACCCTAAACCCCTAACATCAAACAACACTAACCCCCTAACAACACAAACCACTAACACCCTAACATCAAACAACACTAACACCCTAACAACAAAAACCACTAAACCCCAACAAGAAACAACCTTAAACCCTAACAACAAACAACCCTAAACCCCTAACATCAAACAACACTAACACCCTAACAACACAAACCACTAACAACCTAACAACAAACAACACTAACCCCCTAACAACAAAAACCACTAAACCCCAACAAGAAACAACCTTAAACCCCTAACAACAAACAACCCTAAACCCCTAACAACAAACAACACTAACACCCTAACAACAAACAACTCTTACCACCTAACAACAAACAACCCTAAACCCCTAACATCAAACAACACTAACCCCCTAACAACACAAACCACTAACACCCTAACATCAAACAACACTAACACCCTAACAACAAAAACCACTAAACCCCAACAAGAAACAACCCTAAACCCCTAACAACAAACACTAACCCCCTAACAAAAAACAACACTAAACCCCTAACAAGAAACTACCCTAACCCCGTAACAACAAACAACACTAACCCCGTAACAAGAAACAACCCTAACCCCCTAACAACAAAGAACACTAACACCCTAACAACAAACAACCCTAACCCCTGAAAACCAAAAACACTAACCCACTAACAACAAACAACCCTAACCCACTAACAACAAACAACCCTAAACCCCTAACATCAAACAACATTAACCCCCTAACAACACAAACCACTAACACCCTAAAAACAAACAACACTAACACCCTAACAACAAAAACCACTAAACCCCAACAAGAAACCACCTTAAACCCCTAACAACAAACAACCCTAAACCCCTAACAACAAACAACACTAACACCCTAACAACAAACAACTCTAACCCCCTAACAACAAACAACCCTAAACCCCTAACATCAAACAACACTAACCCCCTAACAACACAAACCACTAACACCCTAACAACAAACAACACTAACACCCTAACAACAAAAAGCACTAAACCCCAACAAGAAACAACCTTAAACCCCTAACAACAAACAACCCTAAACCCCTAACAACAAACAACACTAACACCCTAACAACAAACAACTCTAACCCCCTAACAACAAACAACCCTAAACCCCTAACATCAAACAACACTAACCCCCTAACAACACAAACCACTAACACCCTAACATCAAACAACACTAACACCCTAACAACAAAAACCACTAAACCCCAACAAGAAACAACCTTAAACCCCTAACAACAAACAACCCTAAACCCCTAACAACAAACAACACTAACACCCTAACAACAAACAACTCTAACCCCCTAACAACAAACAACCCTAAACCCCTAACATCAAACAACACTAACCCCCTAACAACACAAACCACTAACACCCTAACATCAAACAACACTAACACCCTAACAACAAAAACCACTAAACCCCAACAAGAAACAACCTTAAACCCCTAACAACAAACAACCCTAAACCCCTAACATCAAAGAACACTAACACCCTAACAACACAAACCACTAACACCCTAACAACAAACAACACTAACCCCCTAACAACAAAAACCACTAAACCCCAACAAGAAACAACCTTAAACCCCTAACAACAAAAAACCCTAAACCCCTAACAACAAACAACACTAACACCCTAACAACAAACACTAACCCCCTAACAACAAACAACCCTAAACCCCTAACATCAAACAACACTAACCCCCTAACAACACAAACCACTAACACCCTAACAACAAACAACACTAACACCCTAACAACAAACAAACCTAAACCCCTAACATCAAACAACACTAACACCCTAACAACACAAACCACTAACACCCTAACAACAAACAACCCTAACCCCTGAAAACCAAAAACACTAACCCACTAAGAACAAACAACCCTAACCCACTAACAACAAACAACCCTAAACCCCTAACATCAAACAACACTAACCCCCTAACAACACAAACCACTAACACCCTAACAACAAACAACACTAACACCCTAACAGCAAAAACCACTAAACCCCAACAAGAAACAACCTTAAACCCCTAACAACAAACAACCCTAAACCTCTAACAACAAACAACACTAACACCCTAACAACAAACAACTCTAACCCCCTAACAACAAACAACCCTAAACCCCTAACATCAAACAACACTAACCCCCTAACAACACAAACCACTAACACCCTAACAACAAACAACACTAACACCCTAACAACAAAAACCACTAAACCCCAACAAGAAACAACCTTAAACCCCTAACAACAAACAACCCTAAACCCCTAACATCAAACAACACTAACACCCTAACAACACAAACCACTAACACCCTAACAACAAACAACCCTAACCCCCTAACAACAAACACTAACCCCCAAACAACAAACAACCCTAACCCCTGAAAAGGAAAGACACTAACCCACTAACAACAAACAACCCTAACCCACTAACAACAAACAACCGTAAACCCCTAACATCAAACAACACTAACCCCCTAACAACACAAACCACTAACACCCTAACAACAAACAACACTAACACCCTAACAACAAAAACCACTAAACCCCAACAAGAAACAACCCTAAACCCCTAACAACAAACACTAACCCCCTAACAAAAAACAACACTAAACCCCTAACAAGAAACTACCCTAACCCCGTAAGAACAAACAACACTAACCCCGTAACAAGAAACAACCCTAACCCCCTAACAACAAAGAACACTAACACCCTAACAACAAACAACCCTAACCCCTGAAAACCAAAAACACTAACCCACTAAGAACAAACAACCCTAACCCACTAACAACAAACAACCCTAAACCCCTAACATCAAACAACACTAACCCCCTGACAACACAAACCACTAACACCCTAACAACAAACAACACTAACACCCTAACAACAAAAACCACTAAACCCCAACAAGAAACAACCTTAAACCCCTAACAACAAACAACCCTAAACCTCTAACAACAAACAACACTAACACCCTAACAACAAACAACTCTAACACCCTAACAACAAACAACCCTAAACCCCTAACATCAAACAACACTAACCCACTAACAACACAAACCACTAACACCCTAACATCAAACAACACTAACACCCTAACAACAAAAACCACTAAACCCCAACAAGAAACAACCTTAAACCCTAACAACAAACAACCCTAAACCCCTAACATCAAACAACACTAACACCCTAACAACACAAACCACTAACAACCTAACAACAAACAACACTAACCCCCTAACAACAAAAACCACTAAACCCCAACAAGAAACAACCTTAAACCCCTAAAAACAAACAACCCTAAACCCCTAACAACAAACAACACTAACACCCTAACAACAAACAACTCTTACCACCTAACAACAAACAACCCTAAACCCCTAACATCAAACAACACTAACCCCCTAACAACACAAACCACTAACACCCTAACATCAAACAACACTAACACCCTAACAACAAAAACCACTAAACCCCAACAAGAAACAACCCTAAACCCCTAACAACAAACACTAACCCCCTAACAAAAAACAACACTAAACCCCTAACAAGAAACTACCCTAACCCCGTAACAACAAACAACACTAACCCCGTAACAAGAAACAACCCTAACCCCCTAACAACAAAGAACACTAACACCCTAACAACAAACAACCCTAACCCCTGAAAACCAAAAACACTAACCCACTAACAACAAACAACCCTAACCCACTAACAACAAACAACCCTAAACCCCTAACATCAAACAACATTAACCCCCTAACAACACAAACCACTAACACCCTAAAAACAAACAACACTAACACCCTAACAACAAAAACCACTAAACCCCAACAAGAAACCACCTTAAACCCCTAACAACAAACAACCCTAAACCCCTAACAACAAACAACACTAACACCCTAACAACAAACAACTCTAACCCCCTAACAACAAACAACCCTAAACCCCTAACATCAAACAACACTAACCCCCTAACAACACAAACCACTAACACCCTAACAACAAACAACACTAACACCCTAACAACAAAAAGCACTAAACGCCAACAAGAAACAACCTTAAACCCCTAACAACAAACAACCCTAAACCCCTAACAACAAACAACACTAACACCCTAACAACAAACAACTCTAACCCCCTAACAACAAACAACCCTAAACCCCTAACATCAAACAACACTAACCCCCTAACAACACAAACCACTAACACCCTAACATCAAACAACACTAACACCCTAACAACAAAAACCACTAAACCCCAACAAGAAACAACCTTAAACCCCTAACAACAAACAACCCTAAACCCCTAACAACAAACAACACTAACACCCTAACAACAAACAACTCTAACCCCCTAACAACAAACAACCCTAAACCCCTAACATCAAACAACACTAACCCCCTAACAACACAAACCACTAACACCCTAACATCAAACAACACTAACACCCTAACAACAAAAACCACTAAACCCCAACAAGAAACAACCTTAAACCCCTAACAACAAACAACCCTAAACCCCTAACATCAAAGAACACTAACACCCTAACAACACAAACCACTAACACCCTAACAACAAACAACACTAACCCCCTAACAACAAAAACCACTAAACCCCAACAAGAAACAACCTTAAACCCCTAACAACAAAAAACCCTAAACCCCTAACAACAAACAACACTAACACCCTAACAACAAACACTAACCCCCTAACAACAAACAACCCTAAACCCCTAACATCAAACAACACTAACCCCCTAACAACACAAACCACTAACACCCTAACAACAAACAACACTAACACCCTAACAACAAACAAACCTAAACCCCTAACATCAAACAACACTAACACCCTAACAACACAAACCACTAACACCCTAACAACAAACAACCCTAACCCCCTAACAACAAACACTAACCAACAAACAACAAACAACCCTAACCCCTGAAAACCAAAAACACTAACCCACTAACAACAAACAACCCTAACCCACTAACAACAAACAACCCTAAACCCCTAACATCAAACAACACTAACCCCCTAACAACACAAACCACTAACACCCTAACAACAAACAACACTAACACCCTAACAACAAAAACCACTAAACCCCAACAAGAAACAACCCTAAACCCCTAACAACAAACACTAACCCCCTAACAAAAAACAACACTAAACCCCTAACAAGAAACTACCCTAACCCTGTAACAACAAACAACACTAACCCCGTAACAAGAAACAACCCTAACCCCCTAACAACAAAGAACACTAACACCCTAACAACAAACAACCCTAACCCCTGAAAACCAAAAAAACTAACCCACTAACAACAAACAACCCTAACCCACTAACAACAAACAACCCTAAACCCCTAACATCAAACAACACTAACCCCCTAACAACACAAACCACTAACACCCTAACAACAAACAACACAAACACCCTAACAACAAAAACCACTAAACCCCAACAAGAAACAACCTTAAACCCCTAACAACAAACAACCCTAAACCCCTAACATCAAACAACACTAACACCCTAACAACACAAACCACTAACACCCTAACAACAAACAACCCTAACCCCCTAACAACAAACACTAACCCCCAAACAACAAACAACCCTAACCCCTGAAAACCAAAGACACTAACCCACTAACAACAAACAACCCTAACCCACTAACAACAAACAACCCTAAACCCCTAACATCAAACAACACTAACCCCCTAACAACACAAACCACTAACACCCTTACAACAAACAACACTAACACCCTAACAACAAAAACCACTAAACCCCAACAAGAAACAACCCTAAACCCCTAACAACAAACACTAACCCCCTAACAAAAAACAACACTAAACCCCTAACAAGAAACTACCCTAACCCCGTAACAACAAACAACACTAACCCCGTAACAAGAAACAACCCTAACCCCCTAACAACAAAGAACACTAACACCCTAACAACAAACAACCCTAACCCCTGAAAACCAAAAACACTAACCCACTAAGAACAAACAACCCTAACCCACTAACAACAAACAACCCTAAACCCCTAACATCAAACAACACTAACCCCCTAACAACACAAACCACTAACACCCTAACAACAAACAACACTAACACCCTAACAACAAAAACCACTAAACCCCAACAAGAAACAACCTTAAACCCCTAACAACAAAGAACCCTAAACCTCTAACAACAAACAACACTAACACCCTAACAACAAACAACTCTAACACCCTAACAACAAACAACCCTAAACCCCTAACATCAAACAACACTAACCCCCTAACAACACAAACCACTAACACCCTAACATCAAACAACACTAACACCCTAACAACAAAAACCACTAAACCCCAACAAGAAACAACCTTAAACCCCTAACAACAAACAACCCTAAACCCCTAACATCAAACAACACTAACACCCTAACAACACAAACCACTAACAACCTAACAACAAACAACACTAACCCCCTAACAACAAAAACCACTAAACCCCAACAAGAAACAACCTTAAACCCCTAACAACAAACAACCCTAAACCCCTAACAACAAACAACACTAACACCCTAACAACAAACAACTTTTACCACCTAACAACAAACAACCCTAAACCCCTAACATCAAACAACACTAACCCCCTAACAACACAAACCACTAACACCCTAACATCAAACAACACTAACACCCTAACAACAAAAACCACTAAACCCCAACAAGAAACAACCCTAAACCCCTAACAACAAACACTAACCCCCTAACAAAAAAGAACACTAAACCCCTAACAAGAAACTACCCTAACCCCGTAACAACAAACAACACTAACCCCGTAACAAGAAACAACCCTAACCCCCTAACAACAAAGAACACTAACACCCTAACAACAAACAACTCTAACCCCCTAACAACACAAACCACTAACACCCTAACATCAAACAACACTAACACCCTAACAACAAAAACCACTAAACCCCAACAAGAAACAACCTTAAACCCCTAACAACAAACAACCCTAAACCCCTAACAACAAACAACACTAACACCCTAACAACAAACAACTCTAACCCCCTAACAACAAACAACCCTAAACCCCTAACATCAAACAACACTAACCCCCTAACAACACAAACCACTAACACCCTAACAACAAACAACACTAACACCCTAACAACAAAAAGCACTAAACCCCAACAAGAAACAACCTTAAACCCCTAACAACAAACAACCCTAAACCCCTAACAACAAACAACACTAACACCCTAACAACAAACAACTCTAACCCCCTAACAACAAACAACCCTAAACCCCTAACATCAAACAACACTAACCCCCTAACAACACAAACCACTAACACCCTAACATCAAACAACACTAACACCCTAACAACAAAAACCACTAAACCCCAACAAGAAACAACCTTAAACCCCTAACAACAAACAACCCTAAACCCCTAACAACAAACAACACTAACACCCTAACAACAAACAACTCTAACCCCCTAACAACAAACAACCCTAAACCCCTAACATCAAACAACACTAACCCCCTAACAACACAAACCACTAACACCCTAACATCAAACAACACTAACACCCTAACAACAAAAACCACTAAACCCCAACAAGAAACAACCTTAAACCCCTAACAACAAACAACCCTAAACCCCTAACATCAAACAACACTAACACCCTAACAACACAATCCACTAACACCCTAACAACAAACAACACTAACCCCCTAACAACAAAAACCACTAAACCCCAACAAGAAACAACCTTAAACCCCTAACAACAAAAAACCCTAAACCGCTAACAACAAACAACACTAACACCCTAACAACAAACACCAACCCCCTAACAACAAACAACCCTAAACCCCTAACATCAAACAACACTAACCCCCTAACAACACAAACCACTAACACCCTAACAACAAACAACACTAACACCCTAACAACAAACAAACCTAAACCCCTAACATCAAACAACACTAACACCCTAACAACACAAACCACTAACACCCTAACAACAAACAACCCTAACCCCCTAACAACAAACACTAACCCCCAAACAACAAACAACCCTAACCCCTGAAAACAAAAACACTAACCCACTAACAACAAACAACCCTAACCCACTAACAACAAACAACCCTAAACCCCTAACATCAAACAACACTAACCCCCTAACAACAGAAACCACTAACACCCTAACAACAAACAACACTAACCCCCTAACAACAAAAACCACTAAACCCCAACAAGAAACAACCTTAAACCCCTAACAACAAACAACCCTAAACCCCTAACAACAAACAACACTAACACCCTAACAACAAACACTAACCCCCTAACAACAAACAACCCTAAACCCCTAACATAAAACAACACTAACCCCCTAACAACACAAACCACTAACACCCTAACAACAAATAACACTAACACCCTAACAACAAAAACCACTAAACCCCAACAAGAAACAACCTTAAACCCCTAACAACAAACAACCCTAAACCCCTAACATCAAACAACACTAACACCCTAACAACACAAACCACTAACACCCTAACAACAAACAACCCTAACCCCCTAACAACAAACACTAACCCCCAAACAACAAACAACCCTAACCCCTGAAAACCAAAAACACTAACCCACTAACAACAAACAACCCTAACCCACTAACAACAAACAACCCTAAACCCCTAACATCAAACAACACTAACCCCCTAACAACACAAACCACTAACACCCTAACAACAAACAACACTAACACCCTAACAACAAAAACCACTAAACCCCAACAAGAAACAACCTTAAACCCCTAACAACAAACAACCCTAAACCCCTAACATCAAACAACACTAACACCCTAACAACACAAACCACTAACACCCTAACAACAAACAACCCTAACCCCCTAACAACAAACACTAACCCCCAAACAACAAACAACCCTAACCCCTGAAAACCAAAAACACTAACCCACTAACAACAAACAACCCTAACCCACTAACAACAAACAACCCTAAACCCCTAACATCAAACAACACTAACCCCCTAACAACACAAACCACTAACACCCTAACAACAAACAACACTAACACCCTAACAACAAAAACCACTAAACCCCAACAAGAAACAACCCTAAACCCCTAACAACAAACACTAACCCCCTAACAAAAAACAACACTAAACCCCTAACAAGAAACTACCCTAACCCCGTAACAACAAACAACACTAACCCCGTAACAAGAAACAACCCTAACCCCCTAACAACAAAGAACACTAACACCCTAACAACAAACAACCCTAACCCCTGAAAACCAAAAACACTAACCCACTAAGAACAAACAACCCTAACCCACTAACAACAAACAACCCTAAACCCCTAACATCAAACAACACTAACCCCCTAACAACACAAACCACTAACACCCTAACAACAAACAACACTAACCCCCTAACAACAAAAACCACTAAACCCCAACAAGAAACAACCTTAAACCCCTAACAACAAAAAACCCTAAACCGCTAACAACAAACAACACTAACACCCTAACAACAAACACTAACCCCCTAACAACAAACAACCCTAAACCCCTAACATCAAACAACACTAACCCCCTAACAACACAAACCACTAACACCCTAACAACAAACAACACTAACACCCTAACAACAATCAACCCTAAACCCCTAACATCAAAGAACACTAACACCCTAACAACACAAACCACTAACACCCTAACAACAAACAACACTAACCCCCTAACAACAAAAACCACTAAACCCCAACAAGAAACAACCTTAAACCCCTAACAACAAAAAACCCTAAACCCCTAACAACAAACAACACTAACACCCTAACAACAAACACTAACCCCCTAACAACAAACAACCCTAAACCCCTAACATCAAACAACACTAACCCCCTAACAACACAAACCACTAACACCCTAACAACAAACAACACTAACACCCTAACAACAAACAAACCTAAACCCCTAACATCAAACAACACTAACACCCTAACAACACAAACCACTAACACCCTAACAACAAACAACCCTAACCCCTGAAAACCAAAAACACTAACCCACTAAGAACAAACAACCCTAACCCACTAACAACAAACAACCCTAAACCCCTAACATCAAACAACACTAACCCCCTAACAACACAAACCACTAACACCCTAACAACAAACAACACTAACACCCTAACAGCAAAAACCACTAAACCCCAACAAGAAACAACCTTAAACCCCTAACAACAAACAACCCTAAACCTCTAACAACAAACAACACTAACACCCTAACAACAAACAACTCTAACCCCCTAACAACAAACAGCCCTAAACCCCTAACATCAAACAACACTAACCCCCTAACAACACAAACCACTAACACCCTAACAACAAACAACACTAACACCCTAACAACAAAAACCACTAAACCCCAACAAGAAACAACCTTAAACCCCTAACAACAAACAACCCTAAACCCCTAACATCAAACAACACTAACACCCTAACAACACAAACCACTAACACCCTAACAACAAACAACCCTAACCCCCTAACAACAAACACTAACCCCCAAACAACAAACAACCCTAACCCCTGAAAAGGAAAGACACTAACCCACTAACAACAAACAACCCTAACCCACTAACAACAAACAACCGTAAACCCCTAACATCAAACAACACTAACCCCCTAACAACACAAACCACTAACACCCTAACAACAAACAACACTAACACCCTAACAACAAAAACCACTAAACCCCAACAAGAAACAACCCTAAACCCCTAACAACAAACACTAACCCCCTAACAAAAAACAACACTAAACCCCTAACAAGAAACTACCCTAACCCCGTAAGAACAAACAACACTAACCCCGTAACAAGAAACAACCCTAACCCCCTAACAACAAAGAACACTAACACCCTAACAACAAACAACCCTAACCCCTGAAAACCAAAAACACTAACCCACTAAGAACAAACAACCCTAACCCACTAACAACAAACAACCCTAAACCCCTAACATCAAACAACACTAACCCCCTGACAACACAAACCACTAACACCCTAACAACAAACAACACTAACACCCTAACAACAAAAACCACTAAACCCCAACAAGAAACAACCTTAAACCCCTAACAACAAACAACCCTAAACCTCTAACAACAAACAACACTAACACCCTAACAACAAACAACTCTAACACCCTAACAACAAACAACCCTAAACCCCTAACATCAAACAACACTAACCCACTAACAACACAAACCACTAACACCCTAACATCAAACAACACTAACACCCTAACAACAAAAACCACTAAACCCCAACAAGAAACAACCTTAAACCCTAACAACAAACAACCCTAAACCCCTAACATCAAACAACACTAACACCCTAACAACACAAACCACTAACAACCTAACAACAAACAACACTAACCCCCTAACAACAAAAACCACTAAACCCCAACAAGAAACAACCTTAAACCCCTAAAAACAAACAACCCTAAACCCCTAACAACAAACAACACTAACACCCTAACAACAAACAACTCTTACCACCTAACAACAAACAACCCTAAACCCCTAACATCAAACAACACTAACCCCCTAACAACACAAACCACTAACACCCTAACATCAAACAACACTAACACCCTAACAACAAAAACCACTAAACCCCAACAAGAAACAACCCTAAACCCCTAACAACAAACACTAACCCCCTAACAAAAAACAACACTAAACCCCTAACAAGAAACTACCCTAACCCCGTAACAACAAACAACACTAACCCCGTAACAAGAAACAACCCTAACCCCCTAACAACAAAGAACACTAACACCCTAACAACAAACAACCCTAACCCCTGAAAACCAAAAACACTAACCCACTAACAACAAACAACCCTAACCCACTAACAACAAACAACCCTAAACCCCTAACATCAAACAACATTAACCCCCTAACAACACAAACCACTAACACCCTAAAAACAAACAACACTAACACCCTAACAACAAAAACCACTAAACCCCAACAAGAAACCACCTTAAACCCCTAACAACAAACAACCCTAAACCCCTAACAACAAACAACACTAACACCCTAACAACAAACAACTCTAACCCCCTAACAACAAACAACCCTAAACCCCTAACATCAAACAACACTAACCCCCTAACAACACAAACCACTAACACCCTAACAACAAACAACACTAACACCCTAACAACAAAAAGCACTAAACGCCAACAAGAAACAACCTTAAACCCCTAACAACAAACAACCCTAAACCCCTAACAACAAACAACACTAACACCCTAACAACAAACAACTCTAACCCCCTAACAACAAACAACCCTAAACCCCTAACATCAAACAACACTAACCCCCTAACAACACAAACCACTAACACCCTAACATCAAACAACACTAACACCCTAACAACAAAAACCACTAAACCCCAACAAGAAACAACCTTAAACCCCTAACAACAAACAACCCTAAACCCCTAACAACAAACAACACTAACACCCTAACAACAAACAACTCTAACCCCCTAACAACAAACAACCCTAAACCCCTAACATCAAACAACACTAACCCCCTAACAACACAAACCACTAACACCCTAACATCAAACAACACTAACACCCTAACAACAAAAACCACTAAACCCCAACAAGAAACAACCTTAAACCCCTAACAACAAACAACCCTAAACCCCTAACATCAAAGAACACTAACACCCTAACAACACAAACCACTAACACCCTAACAACAAACAACACTAACCCCCTAACAACAAAAACCACTAAACCCCAACAAGAAACAACCTTAAACCCCTAACAACAAAAAACCCTAAACCCCTAACAACAAACAACACTAACACCCTAACAACAAACACTAACCCCCTAACAACAAACAACCCTAAACCCCTAACATCAAACAACACTAACCCCCTAACAACACAAACCACTAACACCCTAACAACAAACAACACTAACACCCTAACAACAAACAAACCTAAACCCCTAACATCAAACAACACTAACACCCTAACAACACAAACCACTAACACCCTAACAACAAACAACCCTAACCCCCTAACAACAAACACTAACCAACAAACAACAAACAACCCTAACCCCTGAAAACCAAAAACACTAACCCACTAACAACAAACAACCCTAACCCACTAACAACAAACAACCCTAAACCCCTAACATCAAACAACACTAACCCCCTAACAACACAAACCACTAACACCCTAACAACAAACAACACTAACACCCTAACAACAAAAACCACTAAACCCCAACAAGAAACAACCCTAAACCCCTAACAACAAACACTAACCCCCTAACAAAAAACAACACTAAACCCCTAACAAGAAACTACCCTAACCCTGTAACAACAAACAACACTAACCCCGTAACAAGAAACAACCCTAACCCCCTAACAACAAAGAACACTAACACCCTAACAACAAACAACCCTAACCCCTGAAAACCAAAAAAACTAACCCACTAACAACAAACAACCCTAACCCACTAACAACAAACAACCCTAAACCCCTAACATCAAACAACACTAACCCCCTAACAACACAAACCACTAACACCCTAACAACAAACAACACAAACACCCTAACAACAAAAACCACTAAACCCCAACAAGAAACAACCTTAAACCCCTAACAACAAACAACCCTAAACCCCTAACATCAAACAACACTAACACCCTAACAACACAAACCACTAACACCCTAACAACAAACAACCCTAACCCCCTAACAACAAACACTAACCCCCAAACAACAAACAACCCTAACCCCTGAAAACCAAAGACACTAACCCACTAACAACAAACAACCCTAACCCACTAACAACAAACAACCCTAAACCCCTAACATCAAACAACACTAACCCCCTAACAACACAAACCACTAACACCCTTACAACAAACAACACTAACACCCTAACAACAAAAACCACTAAACCCCAACAAGAAACAACCCTAAACCCCTAACAACAAACACTAACCCCCTAACAAAAAACAACACTAAACCCCTAACAAGAAACTACCCTAACCCCGTAACAACAAACAACACTAACCCCGTAACAAGAAACAACCCTAACCCCCTAACAACAAAGAACACTAACACCCTAACAACAAACAACCCTAACCCCTGAAAACCAAAAACACTAACCCACTAAGAACAAACAACCCTAACCCACTAACAACAAACAACCCTAAACCCCTAACATCAAACAACACTAACCCCCTAACAACACAAACCACTAACACCCTAACAACAAACAACACTAACACCCTAACAACAAAAACCACTAAACCCCAACAAGAAACAACCTTAAACCCCTAACAACAAAGAACCCTAAACCTCTAACAACAAACAACACTAACACCCTAACAACAAACAACTCTAACACCCTAACAACAAACAACCCTAAACCCCTAACATCAAACAACACTAACCCCCTAACAACACAAACCACTAACACCCTAACATCAAACAACACTAACACCCTAACAACAAAAACCACTAAACCCCAACAAGAAACAACCTTAAACCCCTAACAACAAACAACCCTAAACCCCTAACATCAAACAACACTAACACCCTAACAACACAAACCACTAACAACCTAACAACAAACAACACTAACCCCCTAACAACAAAAACCACTAAACCCCAACAAGAAACAACCTTAAACCCCTAACAACAAACAACCCTAAACCCCTAACAACAAACAACACTAACACCCTAACAACAAACAACTTTTACCACCTAACAACAAACAACCCTAAACCCCTAACATCAAACAACACTAACCCCCTAACAACACAAACCACTAACACCCTAACATCAAACAACACTAACACCCTAACAACAAAAACCACTAAACCCCAACAAGAAACAACCCTAAACCCCTAACAACAAACACTAACCCCCTAACAAAAAAGAACACTAAACCCCTAACAAGAAACTACCCTAACCCCGTAACAACAAACAACACTAACCCCGTAACAAGAAACAACCCTAACCCCCTAACAACAAAGAACACTAACACCCTAACAACAAACAACTCTAACCCCCTAACAACACAAACCACTAACACCCTAACATCAAACAACACTAACACCCTAACAACAAAAACCACTAAACCCCAACAAGAAACAACCTTAAACCCCTAACAACAAACAACCCTAAACCCCTAACAACAAACAACACTAACACCCTAACAACAAACAACTCTAACCCCCTAACAACAAACAACCCTAAACCCCTAACATCAAACAACACTAACCCCCTAACAACACAAACCACTAACACCCTAACAACAAACAACACTAACACCCTAACAACAAAAAGCACTAAACCCCAACAAGAAACAACCTTAAACCCCTAACAACAAACAACCCTAAACCCCTAACAACAAACAACACTAACACCCTAACAACAAACAACTCTAACCCCCTAACAACAAACAACCCTAAACCCCTAACATCAAACAACACTAACCCCCTAACAACACAAACCACTAACACCCTAACATCAAACAACACTAACACCCTAACAACAAAAACCACTAAACCCCAACAAGAAACAACCTTAAACCCCTAACAACAAACAACCCTAAACCCCTAACAACAAACAACACTAACACCCTAACAACAAACAACTCTAACCCCCTAACAACAAACAACCCTAAACCCCTAACATCAAACAACACTAACCCCCTAACAACACAAACCACTAACACCCTAACATCAAACAACACTAACACCCTAACAACAAAAACCACTAAACCCCAACAAGAAACAACCTTAAACCCCTAACAACAAACAACCCTAAACCCCTAACATCAAACAACACTAACACCCTAACAACACAATCCACTAACACCCTAACAACAAACAACACTAACCCCCTAACAACAAAAACCACTAAACCCCAACAAGAAACAACCTTAAACCCCTAACAACAAAAAACCCTAAACCGCTAACAACAAACAACACTAACACCCTAACAACAAACACCAACCCCCTAACAACAAACAACCCTAAACCCCTAACATCAAACAACACTAACCCCCTAACAACACAAACCACTAACACCCTAACAACAAACAACACTAACACCCTAACAACAAACAAACCTAAACCCCTAACATCAAACAACACTAACACCCTAACAACACAAACCACTAACACCCTAACAACAAACAACCCTAACCCCCTAACAACAAACACTAACCCCCAAACAACAAACAACCCTAACCCCTGAAAACAAAAACACTAACCCACTAACAACAAACAACCCTAACCCACTAACAACAAACAACCCTAAACCCCTAACATCAAACAACACTAACCCCCTAACAACAGAAACCACTAACACCCTAACAACAAACAACACTAACCCCCTAACAACAAAAACCACTAAACCCCAACAAGAAACAACCTTAAACCCCTAACAACAAACAACCCTAAACCCCTAACAACAAACAACACTAACACCCTAACAACAAACACTAACCCCCTAACAACAAACAACCCTAAACCCCTAACATAAAACAACACTAACCCCCTAACAACACAAACCACTAACACCCTAACAACAAATAACACTAACACCCTAACAACAAAAACCACTAAACCCCAACAAGAAACAACCTTAAACCCCTAACAACAAACAACCCTAAACCCCTAACATCAAACAACACTAACACCCTAACAACACAAACCACTAACACCCTAACAACAAACAACCCTAACCCCCTAACAACAAACACTAACCCCCAAACAACAAACAACCCTAACCCCTGAAAACCAAAAACACTAACCCACTAACAACAAACAACCCTAACCCACTAACAACAAACAACCCTAAACCCCTAACATCAAACAACACTAACCCCCTAACAACACAAACCACTAACACCCTAACAACAAACAACACTAACACCCTAACAACAAAAACCACTAAACCCCAACAAGAAACAACCTTAAACCCCTAACAACAAACAACCCTAAACCCCTAACATCAAACAACACTAACACCCTAACAACACAAACCACTAACACCCTAACAACAAACAACCCTAACCCCCTAACAACAAACACTAACCCCCAAACAACAAACAACCCTAACCCCTGAAAACCAAAAACACTAACCCACTAACAACAAACAACCCTAACCCACTAACAACAAACAACCCTAAACCCCTAACATCAAACAACACTAACCCCCTAACAACACAAACCACTAACACCCTAACAACAAACAACACTAACACCCTAACAACAAAAACCACTAAACCCCAACAAGAAACAACCCTAAACCCCTAACAACAAACACTAACCCCCTAACAAAAAACAACACTAAACCCCTAACAAGAAACTACCCTAACCCCGTAACAACAAACAACACTAACCCCGTAACAAGAAACAACCCTAACCCCCTAACAACAAAGAACACTAACACCCTAACAACAAACAACCCTAACCCCTGAAAACCAAAAACACTAACCCACTAAGAACAAACAACCCTAACCCACTAACAACAAACAACCCTAAACCCCTAACATCAAACAACACTAACCCCCTAACAACACAAACCACTAACACCCTAACAACAAACAACACTAACCCCCTAACAACAAAAACCACTAAACCCCAACAAGAAACAACCTTAAACCCCTAACAACAAAAAACCCTAAACCGCTAACAACAAACAACACTAACACCCTAACAACAAACACTAACCCCCTAACAACAAACAACCCTAAACCCCTAACATCAAACAACACTAACCCCCTAACAACACAAACCACTAACACCCTAACAACAAACAACACTAACACCCTAACAACAAACAAACCTAAACCCCTAACATCAAACAACACTAACACCCTAACAACACAAACCACTAACACCCTAACAACAAACAACCCTAACCCCCTAACAACAAACACTAACCCCCAAACAACAAACAACCCTAACCCCTGAAAACCAAAAACACTAACCCACTAACAACAAACAACCCTAACCCACTAACAACAAACAACCCTAAACCCCTAACATCAAACAACACTAACCCCCTAACAACACAAACCACTAACACCCTAACAACAAACAACACTAACACCCTAACAACAAAAACCACTAAACCCCAACAAGAAACAACCTTAAACCCCTAACAACAAACAACCCTAAACCCATAACATCAAACAACACTAACACCCTAACAACAAACAACTCTAACCCCCTAAAAACAAACAACCCTAAACCCCTAACATCAAACAACACTAACACCCTAACAACAAAAACCACTAAACCCCAACAAGAAACAACCTTAAACCCCTAACAACAAACAACCCTAAACCCCTAACATCAAACAACACTAACCCCCTAACAACACAAACCACTAACTCCCTAACAACAAACAACACTAACACCCTAACAACAAAAACCACTAAACCCCAACAAGAAACAACCTTAAACCCCTAACAACAAACAACCCTAAACCCCTAACAACAAACAACACTAACACCCTAACAACAAACAACTCTAACCCCCTAACAACAAACAACCCTAAACCCCTAACATCAAACAACACTAACCCCCTAACAACACAAACCACTAACACCCTAACAACAAAAACCACTAAACCCCAACAAGAAACAACCTTAAACCCCTAACAACAAACAACCCTAAACCCCTAACAACAAACAACACTAACACCCTAACAACAAACAACTCTAACCCCCTAACAACAAACAACCCTAAACCCCTAACATCAAACAACACTAACCCCCTTACAACACAAACCACTAACACCCTAACAACAAACAACACTAACACCCTAACAACAAAAACCACTAAACCCCAACAAGAAACAACCCTAAACCCCTAACAACAAACAACCCTAAACCCCTAACATCAAACAACACTAACACCCTAACAACACAAACCACTAACACCCTAACAACAAACAACCCTAACCCCCTAACAACAAACACTAACCCCCAAACAACAAACAACCCTAACCCCTGAAAACAAAAACACTAACCCACTAACAACAAACAACCCTAACCCACTAACAACAAACAACCCTAAACCCCTAACATCAAACAACACTAACCCCCTAACAACAGAAACCACTAACACCCTAACAACAAACAACACTAACCCCCTAACAACAAAAACCACTAAACCCCAACAAGAAACAACCTTAAACCCCTAACAACAAACAACCCTAAACCCCTAACAACAAACAACACTAACACCCTAACAACAAACACTAACCCCCTAACAACAAACAACCCTAAACCCCTAACATCAAACAACACTAACCCCCTAACAACACAAACCACTAACACCCTAACAACAAATAACACTAACACCCTAACAACAAAAACCACTAAACCCCAACAAGAAACAACCTTAAACCCCTAACAACAAACAACCCTAAACCCCTAACATCAAACAACACTAACACCCTAACAACACAAACCAAAACACCCTAACAACAAACAACCCTAACCCCCTAACAACAAACACTAACCCCCAAACAACAAACAACCCTAACCCCTGAAAACCAAAAACACTAACCCACTAACAACAAACAACCCTAACCCACTAACAACAAACAACCCTAAACCCCTAACATCAAACAACCCTAACCCCCTAACAACACAAACCACTAACACCCTAACAACAAACAACACTAACACCCTAACAACAAAAACCACTAAACCCCAACAAGAAACAACCTTAAACCCCTAACAACAAACAACCCTAAACCCCTAACATCAAACAACACTAACACCCTAACAACACAAACCACTAACACCCTAACAACAAACAACCCTAACCCCCTAACAACAAACACTAACCCCCAAACAACAAACAACCCTAACCCCTGAAAACCAAAAACACTAACCCACTAACAACAAACAACCCTAACCCACTAACAACAAACAACCCTAAACCCCTAACATCAAACAACACTAACCCCCTAACAACACAAACCACTAACACCCTAACAACAAACAACACTAACACCCTAACAACAAAAACCACTAAACCCCAACAAGAAACAACCCTAAACCCCTAACAACAAACACTAACCCCCTAACAAAAAACAACACTAAACCCCTAACAAGAAACTACCTTAACCCCGTAACAACAAACAACACTAACCCCGTAACAAGAAACAACCCTAACCCCCTAACAACAAAGAACACTAACACCCTAACAACAAACAACCCTAACCCCTGAAAACCAAAAACACTAACCCACTAAGAACAAACAACCCTAACCCACTAACAACAAACAACCCTAAACCCCTAACATCAAACAACACTAACCCCCTAACAACACAAACCACTAACACCCTAACAACAAACAACACTAACACCCTAACAACAAAAACCACTAAACCCCAACAAGAAACAACCCTAAACCCCTAACAACAAACACTAACCCCCTAACAAAAAACAACACTAAACCCCTAACAAGAAACTACCCTAACCCCGTAACAACAAACAACACTAACCCCGTAAAAAGAAACAACCCTAACCCCCTAACAACAAAGAACACTAACGCCCTAACAACAAACAACCCTAACCCCCTAACAACAAACAACCCTAAACCCCTAACAACAAACAACACTAACACCCTAACAACAAACACTAACCCCCTAACAACAAACAACCCTAAACCCCTAACATCAAACAACACTAACCCCCTAACATCACAAACCACTAACACCCTAACAACAAACAACACTAACACCCTAACAACAAAAACCACTAAACCCCAACAAGAAACAACCTTAAACCCCTAACAACAAACAACCCTAAACCCCTAACAACAAACAACACTAACACCCTAACAAAAAACAACTCTTACCACCTAACAACAAACAACCCTAAACCCCTAACATCAAACAACACTAACCCCCTAACAACACAAACCACTAACACCCTAACATCAAACAACACTAACACCCTAACAACAAAAACCACTAAACCCCAACAAGAAACAACCCTAAACCCCTAACAACAAACACTAACCCCCTAACAAAAAACAACACTAAACCCCTAACAAGAAACTACCCTAACCCCGTAACAACAAACAACACTAACCCCGTAACAAGAAACAACCCTAACCCCCTAACAACAAAGAACACTAACACCCTAACAACAAACAACCCTAACCCCTGAAAACCAAAAACACTAACCCACTAACAACAAACAACCCTAACCCACTAACAACAAACAACCCTAAACCCCTAACATCAAACAAAACTAACCCCCTAACAACACAAACCACTAACACCCTAAAAACAAACAACACTAACACCCTAACAACAAAAACCACTAAACCCCAACAAGAAACAACCTTAAACCCCTAACAACAAACAACCCTAAACCCCTAAAAACAAACAACACTAACACCCTAACAACAAACAACTCTAACCCCCTAACAACAAACAACCCTAAACCCCTAACATGAAACAACACTAACCCCCTAACAACACAAACCACTAACACCCTAACAACAAACAACACTAACACCCTAACAACAAAAAGCACTAAACCCCAACAAGAAACAACCTTAAACCCCTAACAACAAACAACCCTAAACCCCTAACAACAAACAACACTAACACCCTAACAACAAACAACTCTAACCCCCTAACAACAAACAACCCTAAACCCCTAACATCAAACAACACTAACCCCCTAACAACACAAACCACTAACACCCTAACATCAAACAACACTAACACCCTAACAACAAAAACCACTAAACCCCAACAAGAAACAACCTTAAACCCCTAACAACAAACAACCCTAAACCCCTAACAACAAACAACACTAACACCCTAACAACAAACAACTCTAACCCCCTAACAACAAACAACCCTAAACCCCTAACATCAAACAACACTAACCCCCTAACAACACAAACCACTAACACCCTAACATCAAACAACACTAACACCCTAACAACAAAAACCACTAAACCCCAACAAGAAACAACCTTAAACCCCTAACAACAAACAACCCTAAACCCCTAACATCAAACAACACTAACACCCTAACAACACAATCCACTAACACCCTAACAACAAACAACACTAACCCCCTAACAACAAAAACCACTAAACCCCAACAAGAAACAACCTTAAACCCCTAACAACAAACAACCCTAAACCCCTAACAACAAACAACACTAACACCCTAACAACAAACACTAACCCCCTAACAACAAACAACCCTAAACCCCTAACATCAAACAACACTAACCCCCTAACAACACAAACCACTAACACCCTAACAACAAACAACACTAACACCCTAACAACAAACAAACCTAAACCCCTAACATCAAACAACACTAACACCCTAACAACACAAACCACTAACACCCTAACAACAAACAACCCTAACCCCCTAACAACAAACACTAACCCCCAAACAACAAACAACCCTAACCCCTGAAAACCAAAAACACTAACCCACTAACAACAAACAACCCTAACCCACTAACAACAAACAACCCTAAACCCCTAACATCAAACAACACTAACCCCCTAACAACACAAACCACTAACACCCTAACAACAAACAACACTAACACCCTAACAACAAAAACCACTAAACCCCAACAAGAAACAACCTTAAACCCCTAACAACAAACAACCCTAAACCCCTAACATCAAACAACACTAACACCCTAACAACAAACAACTCTAACCCCCTAAAAACAAACAACCCTAAACCCCTAACATCAAACAACACTAACACCCTAACAACAAAAACCACTAAACCCCAACAAGAAACAACCTTAAACCCCTAACAACAAACAACCCTAAACCCCTAACAACAAACAACACTAACACCCTAACAACAAACAACTCTAACCCCCTAACAACAAACAACCCTAAACCCCTAACATCAAACAACACTAACCCCCTAACAACACAAACCACTAACACCCTAACATCAAACAACACTAACACCCTAACAACAAAAACCACTAAACCCCAACAAGAAACAACCTTAAACCCCTAACAACAAACAACCCTAAACCCCTAACAACAAACAACACTAACACCCTAACAACAAACAACTCTAACCCCCTAACAACAAACAACCCTAAACCCCTAACATCAAACAACACTAACACCCTAACAACAAACAACTCTTACCACCTAACAACAAACAACCCTAAACCCCTAACATCAAACAACACTAACACCCTAACAACACAATCCACTAACACCCTAACAACAAACAACACTAACCCCCTAACAACAAAAACCACTAAACCCCAACAAGAAACAACCTTAAACCCCTAACAACAAAAAACCCTAAACCGCTAACAACAAACAACACTAACACCCTAACAACAAACACTAACCCCCTAACAACAAACAACCGTAAACCCCTAACATCAAACAACACTAACCCCCTAACAACACAAACCACTAACACCCTAACAACAAACAACACTAACACCCTAACAACAAACAAACCTAAACCCCTAACATCAAACAACACTAACACCCTAACAACACAAACCACTAACACCCTAACAACAAACAACCCTAACCCCCTAACAACAAACACTAACCCCCAAACAACAAACAACCCTAACCCCTGAAAACCAAAAACACTAACCCACTAACAACAAACAACCCTAACCCACTAACAACAAACAACCCTAAACCCCTAACATCAAACAACACTAACCCCCTAACAACACAAACCACTAACACCCTAACAACAAACAACACTAACACCCTAACAACAAAAACCACTAAACCCCAACAAGAAACAACCTTAAACCCCTAACAACAAACAACCCTAAACCCCTAACATCAAACAACACTAACACCCTAACAACAAACAACTCTAACCCCCTAAAAACAAACAACCCTAAACCCCTAACATCAAACAACACTAACACCCTAACAACAAAAACCACTAAACCCCAACAAGAAACAACCTTAAACCCCTAACAACAAACAACCCTAAACCCCTAACATCAAACAACACTAACCCCCTAACAACACAAACCACTAACACCCTAACAACAAACAACACTAACACCCTAACAACAAAAACCACTAAACCCCAACAAGAAACAACCTTAAACCCCTAACAACAAACAACCCTAAACCCCTAACAACAAACAACACTAACACCCTAACAACAAACAACTCTAACCACCTAACAACAAACAACCCTAAACCCCTAACATCAAACAACACTAACCCCCTAACAACAAAAACCACTAACACCCTAACAACAAAAACCACTAAACCCCAACAAGAAACAACCTTAAAACCCTAACAACAAACAACCCTAAACCCCTAACAACAAACAACACTAACACCCTAACAACAAACAACTCTAACCCCCTAACAACAAACAACCCTAAACCCCTAACATCAAACAACACTAACCCCCTTACAACACAAACCACTAACACCCTAACAACAAACAACACTAACACCCTAACAACAAAAACCACTAAACCCCAACAAGAAACAACCTTAAACCCCTAACAACAAACAACCCTAAACCCCTAACATCAAACAACACTAACACCCTAACAACACAAACCACTAACACCCTAACAACAAACAACCCTAACCCCCTAACAACAAACACTAACCCCCAAACAACAAACAACCCTAACCCCTGAAAACAAAAACACTAACCCACTAACAACAAACAACCCTAACCCACTAACAACAAACAACCCTAAACCCCTAACATCAAACAACACTAACCCCCTAACAACAGAAACCACTAACACCCTAACAACAAACAACACTAACCCCCTAACAACAAAAACCACTAAACCCCAACAAGAAACAACCTTAAACCCCTAACAACAAACAACCCTAAACCCCTAACAACAAACAACACTAACACCCTAACAACAAACACTAACCCCCTAACAACAAACAACCCTAACCCCTGAAAACCAAAAACACTAACCCACTAACAACAAACAACCCTAACCCACTAACAACAAACAACCCTAAACCCCTAACATCAAACAACACTAACCCCCTAACAACACAAACCACTAACACCCTAAAAACAAACAACACTAACACCCTAACAACAAAAACCACTAAACCCCAACAAGAAACAACCTTAAACCCCTAACAACAAACAACCCTAAACCCCTAACAACAAACAACACTAACACCCTAACAACAAACAACTCTAACCCCCTAACAACAAACAACCCTAAACCCCTAACATCAAACAACACTAACCCCCTAACAACACAAACCACTAACACCCTAACAACAAACAACACTAACACCCTAACAACAAAAAGCACTAAACCCCAACAAGAAACAACCTTAAACCCCTAACAACAAACAACCCTAAACCCCTAACAACAAACAACACTAACACCCTAACAACAAACAACTCTAACCCCCTAACAACAAACAACCCTAAACCCCTAACATCAAACAACACTAACCCCCTAACAACACAAACCACTAACACCCTAACATCAAACAACACTAACACCCTAACAACAAAAACCACTAAACCCCAACAAGAAACAACCTTAAACCCCTAACAACAAACAACCCTAAACCCCTAACAACAAACAAAACTAACACCCTAACAACAAACAAACCTAAACCCCTAACATCAAACAACACTAACACCCTAACAACACAAACCACTAACACCCTAACAACAAACAACCCTAACCCCCTAACAACAAACACTAACCCCCAAACAACAAACAACCCTAACCCCTGAAAACCAAAAACACTAACCCACTAACAACAAACAACCCTAACCCACTAACAACAAACAACCCTAAAACCCTAACATCAAACAACACTAACCCCCTAACAACACAAACCACTAACACCCTAACAACAAACAACACTAACACCCTAACAACAAAAACCACTAAACCCCAACAAGAAACAACCTTAAACCCCTAACAACAAACAACCCTAAACCCCTAACATCAAACAACACTAACACCCTAACAACAAACAACTCTAACCCCCTAAAAACAAACAACCCTAAACCCCTAACATCAAACAACACTAACACCCTAACAACAAAAACCACTAAACCCCAACAAGAAACAACCTTAAACCCCTAACAACAAACAACCCTAAACCCCTAACATCAAACAACACTAACCCCCTAACAACACAAACCACTAACACCCTAACAACAAACAACACTAACACCCTAACAACAAAAACCACTAAACCCCAACAAGAAACAACCTTAAACCCCTAACAACAAACAACCCTAAACCCCTAACAACAAACAACACTAACACCCTAACAACAAACAACTCTAACCCCCTAACAACAAACAACCCTAAACCCCTAACATCAAACAACACTAACCCCCTAACAACACAAACCACTAACACCCTAACAACAAAAACCACTAAACCCCAACAAGAAACAACCTTAAAACCCTAACAACAAACAACCCTAAACCCCTAACAACAAACAACACTAACACCCTAACAACAAACAACTCTAACTCCCTAACAACAAACAACCCTAACCCCTGAAAACAAAAACACTAACCCACTAACAACAAACAACCCTAACCCACTAACAACAAACAACCCTAAACCCCTAACATCAAACAACACTAACCCCCTAACAACAGAAACCACTAACACCCTAACAACAAACAACACTAACCCCCTAACAACAAAAACCACTAAACCCCAACAAGAAACAACCTTAAACCCCTAACAACAAACAACCCTAAACCCCTAACAACAAACAACACTAACACCCTAACAACAAACACTAACCCCCTAACAACAAACAACCCTAAACCCCTAACATCAAACAACACTAACCCCCTAACAACACAAACCACTAACACCCTAACAACAAACAACACTAACACCCTAACAACAAAAACCACTAAACCCCAACAAGAAACAACCTTAAACCCCTAACAACAAACAACCCTAAACCCCTAACATCAAACAACACTAACACCCTAACAACACAAACCACTAACACCCTAACAACAAACAACACTAACCCCCTAACAACAAACACTAACCCCCAAACAACAAACAACCCTAACCCCTGAAAACCAAAAACACTAACCCACTAACAACAAACAACCCTAACCCACTAACAACAAACAACCCTAAACCCCTAACATCAAACAACACTAACCCCCTAACAACACAAACCACTAACACCCTAACAACAAACAACAGTAACACCCTAACAACAAAAACCACTAAACCCCAACAAGAAACAACCCTAAACCCCTAACAACAAACACAAACGCCCTAACAAAAAACAACACTAAACCCCTAACAAGAAACTACCCTAACCCCGTAACAACAAACAACACTAACCCCGTAACAAGAAACAACCCTAACCCCCTAACAACAAAGAACACTAACACCCTAACAACAAACAACCCTAACCCCTGAAAACCAAAAAAACTAACCCACTAACAACAAACAACCCTAACCCACTAACAACAAACAACCCTAAACACCTAACATCAAACAACACTAACCCCCTAACAACACAAACCACTAACACCCTAACAACAAACAACACAAACACCCTAACAACAAAAACCACTAAACCCCAACAAGAAACAACCTTAAACCCCTAACAACAAACAACCCTAAACCCCTAACATCAAACAACACTAACACCCTAACAACACAAACCACTAACACCCTAACAACAAACAACCCTAACCCCCTAACAACAAACACTAACCCCCAAACAACAAACAACCCTAACCCCTGAAAACCAAAGACACTAACCCACTAACAACAAACAACCCTAACCCACTAACAACAAACAACCCTAAACCCCTAACATCAAACAACACTAACCCCCTAACAACACAAACCACTAACACCCTAACAACAAACAACACTAACACCCTAACAACAAAAACCACTAAACCCCAACAAGAAACAACCCTAAACCCCTAACAACAAACACTAACCCCCTAACAAAAAACAACACTAAACCCCTAACAAGAAACTACCCTAACCCCGTAACAACAAACAACACTAACCCCGTAACAAGAAACAACCCTAACCCCCTAACAACAAAGAACACTAACACCCTAACAACAAACAACCCTAACCCCTGAAAACCAAAAACACTAACCCACTAAGAACAAACAACCCTAACCCACTAACAACAAACAACCCTAAACCCCTAACATCAAACAACACTAACCCCCTAACAACACAAACCACTAACACCCTAACAACAAACAACACTAACACCCTAACAACAAAAACCACTAAACCCCAACAAGAAACAACCTTAAACCCCTAACAACAAACAACCCTAAACCTCTAACAACAAACACTAACACCCTAACAACAAACAACTCTAACACCCTAACAACAAACAACCCTAAACCCCTAACATCAAACAACACTAACCCCCTAACAACACAAACCACTAACACCCTAACATCAAACAACACTAACACCCTAACAACAAAAACCACTAAACCCCAACAAGAAACAACCTTAAACCCCTAACAACAAACAACCCTAAACCCCTAACATCAAACAACACTAACACCCTAACAACACAAACCACTAACAACCTAACAACAAAGAACACTAACCCCCTAACAACAAAAACCACTAAACCCCAACAAGAAACAACCTTAAACCCCTAACAACAAACAACCCTAAACCCCTAACAACAAACAACACTAACACTCTAACAACAAACAACTCTTACCACCTAACAACAAACAACCCTAAACCCCTAACATCAAACAACACTAACCCCCTAACAACACAAACCACTAACACCCTAACATCAAACAACACTAACACCCTAACAACAAAAACCACTAAACCCCAACAAGAAACAACCCTAAACCCCTAACAACAAACACTAACCCCCTAACAAAAAACAACACTAAACCCCTAACAAGAAACTACCCTAACCCCGTAACAACAAACAACACAAACCCCGTAACAAGAAACAACCCTAACCCCCTAACAACAAAGAACACTAACACCCTAACAACAAACAACCCTAACCCCTGAAAACCAAAAACACTAACCCACTAACAACAAACAACTCTAACCCACTAACAACAAACAACCCTAAACCCCTAACATCAAACAACACTAACCCCCTAACAACACAAACCACTAACACCCTAAAAACAAACAACACTAACACCCTAACAACAAAAACCACTAAACCCCAACAAGAAACAACCTGAAAACCCTAACAACAAATAACCCTAAACCCCTAACAACAAACAACACTAACACCCTAACAACAAACAACTCTAACCCCCTAACAACAAACAACCCTAAACCCCTAACATCAAACAACACTAACCCCCTAACAACACAAACCACTAACACCCTAACAACAAACAACACTAACACCCTAACAACAAAAAGCACTAAACCCCAACAAGAAACAACCTTAAACCCCTAACAACAAACAACCCTAAACCCCTAACAACAAACAACACTAACACCCTAACAACAAACAACTCTAACCCCCTAACAACAAACAACCCTAAACCCCTAACATCAAACAACACTAACCCCCTAACAACACAAACCACTAACACCCTAACATCAAACAACACTAACACCCTAACAACAAAAACCACTAAACCCCAACAAGAAACA
Source organism: Elephas maximus indicus (assembly GCF_024166365.1). NCBI lineage: Eukaryota > Metazoa > Chordata > Mammalia > Proboscidea > Elephantidae > Elephas > Elephas maximus. The sequence continues at coordinate 390,548 of NC_064835.1, forward strand.
ACCTTAAACCCCTAACAACAAACAACCCTAAACCCCTAACAACAAACAACACTAACACCCTAACAACAAACAACTCTAACCCCCTAACAACAAACAACCCTAAACCCCTAACATCAAACAACACTAACCCCCTAACAACACAAACCACTAACACCCTAACATCAAACAACAGTAACACCCTAACAACAAAAACCACTAAACCCCAACAAGAAACAACGTTAAACCCCTAACAACAAACAACCCTAAACCCCTGACATCAAAGAACACTAACACCCTAACAACACAAACCACTAACACCCTAACAACAAACAACTCTAACACCCTAACAACAAAAACCACTAAACCCCAACAAGAAACAACCTTAAACCCCTAACAACAAAAAACCCTAAACCCCTAACAACAAACAACACTAACACCCTAACAACAAACACTAACCCCCTAACAACAAACAACCCTAAACCCCTAACATCAAACAACACTAACCCCCTAACAACACAAACCACTAACACCCTAACAACAAACAAACCTAAACCCCTAACATCAAACAACACTAACACCCTAACAACACAAACCACTAACACCCTAACAACAAACAACCCTAACCCCCTAACAACAAACACTAACCCCCAAACAACAAACAACCCTAACCCCTGAAAACCAAAAACACTAACCCACTAACAACAAACAACCCTAACCCACTAACAACAAACAACCCTAAACCCCTAACATCAAACAACACTAACCCCCTAACAACACAAACCACTAACACCCTAACAACAAACAACACTAACACCCTAACAACAAAAACCACTAAACCCCAACAAGAAACAACCTTAAACCCCTAACAACAAACAACCCTAAACCCCTAACATCAAACAACACTAACACCCTAACAACAAACAACTCTAACCCCCTAAAAACAAACAACCCTAAACCCCTAACATCAAACAACACTAACACCCTAACAACAAAAACCACTAAACCCCAACAAGAAACAACCTTAAACCCCTAACAACAAACAACCCTAAACCCCTAACATCAAACAACACTAACCCCCTAACAACACAAACCACTAACACCCTAACAACAAACAACACTAACACCCTAACAACAAAAACCACTAAACCCCAACAAGAAACAACCTTAAACCCCTAACAACAAACAACCCTAAACCCCTAACAACAAACAACACTAACACCCTAACAACAAACAACTCTAACCCCCTAACAACAAACAACCCTAAACCCCTAACATCAAACAACACTAACCCCCTAACAACACAAACCACTAACACCCTAACAACAAAAACCACTAAACCCCAACAAGAAACAACCTTAAAACCCTAACAACAAACAACCCTAAACCCCTAACAACAAAGAACACTAACACCCTAACAACAAACAACTCTAACCCCCTAACAACAAACAACCCTAAACCCCTAACATCAAACAACACTAACCCCCTTACAACACAAACCACTAACACCCTAACAACAAACAACACTAACACCCTAACAACAAAAACCACTAAACCCCAACAAGAAACAACCTTAAACCCCTAACAACAAACAACCCTAAACCCCTAACATCAAACAACACTAACACCCTAACAACACAAACCACTAACACCCTAACAACAAACAACCCTAACCCCCTAACAACAAACACTAACCCCCAAACAACAAACAACCCTAACCCCTGAAAACAAAAACACTAACCCACTAACAACAAACAACCCTAACCCACTAACAACAAACAACCCTAAACCCCTAACATCAAACAACACTAACCCCCTAACAACAGAAACCACTAACACCCTAACAACAAACAACACTAACCCCCTAACAACAAAAACCACTAAACCCCAACAAGAAACAACCTTAAACCCCTAACAACAAACAACCCTAAACCCCTAACAACAAACAACACTAACACCCTAACAACAAACACTAACCCCCTAACAACAAACAACCCTAAACCCCTAACATCAAACAACACTAACCCCCTAACAACACAAACCACTAACACCCTAACAACAAACAACACTAACACCCTAACAACAAAAACCACTAAACCCCAACAAGAAACAACCTTAAACCCCTAACAACAAACAACCCTAAACCCCTAACATCAAACAACACTAACACCCTAACAACACAAACCACTAACACCCTAACAACAAACAACCCTAACCCCCTAACAACAAACACTAACCCCCAAACAACAAACAACCCTAACTCCTGAAAACCAAAAACACTAACCCACTAACAACAAACAACCCTAACCCACTAACAACAAACAACCCTAAACACCTAACATCAAACAACACTAACCCCCTAACAACACAAACCACTAACACCCTAACAACAAACAACACTAACACCCTAACAACAAAAACCACTAAACCCCAACAAGAAACAACCTTAAACCCCTAACAACAAACAACCCTAAACCCCTAACAACAAACAACACTAACACCCTAACAACAAACACTAACCCCCTAACAACAAACAACCCTAAACCCCTAACATCAAACAACACTAACCCCCTAACAACACAAACCACTAACACCCTAACAACAAACAACACTAACACCCTAACAACAAAAACCACTAAACCCCAACAAGAAACAACCTTAAACCCCTAACAACAAACAACCCTAAACCCCTAACATCAAACAACACTAACACCCTAACAACACAAACCACTAACACCCTAACAACAAACAACCCTAACCCCCTAACAACAAACACTAACCCCCAAACAACAAACAACCCTAACCCCTGAAAACCAAAAACACTAACCCACTAACAACAAACAACCCTAACCCACTAACAAGAAACAATCCTAAACCCCTAACATCAAACAACACTAACCCCCTAACAACACAAACCACTAACACCCTAACAACAAACAACAGTAACACCCTAACAACAAAAACCACTAAACCCCAACAAGAAACAACCTTAAACCCCTAACAACAAACAACCCTAAACCCCTAACATCAAACAACACTAACCCCCTAACAACACAAACCACTAACACCCTAACAACAAACAACACTAACACCCTAACAACAAAAACCACTAAACCCCAACAAGAAACAACCCTAAACCCCTAACAACAAACACTAACCCCCTAACAAAGAACAACAGTAAACCCCTAACAAGAAACTACCCTAACCCCGTAACAACAAACAACACTAACCCCGTAACAAGAAACAACCCTAACCCCCTAACAACAAAGAACACTAACACCCTAACAACAAACAACCCTAACCCCTGAAAACCAAAAACACTAACCCACTAAGAACAAACAACCCTAACCCACTAACAACAAACAACCCTAAACCCCTAACATCAAACAACACTAACCCCCTAACAACACAAACCACTAACACCCTAACAACAAACAACACTAACACCCTAACAGCAAAAACCACTAAACCCCAACAAGAAACAACCTTAAACCCCTAACAACAAACAACCCTAAACCTCTAACAACAAACAACACTAACACCCTAACAACAAACAACTCTAACCCCCTAACAACAAACAACCCTAAACCCCTAACATCAAACAACACTAACCCCTAACAACACAAACCACTAACACCCTAAGATCAAACAACACTAACACCCTAACAACAAAAACCACTAAACCCCAACAAGAAACAACCTTAAACCCCTAACAACAAACAACCCTAAACCCCTAACATCAAACAACACTAACACCCTAACAACACAAACCACTAACAACCTAACAACAAACAACACTAACCCCCTAACAACAAAAACCACTAAACCCCAACAAGAAACAACCTTAAACCCCTAACAACAATCAACCCTAAACCCCTAACAACAAACAACACTAACACCCTAACAACAAACACTAACCCCCTAACAACAAACAACCCTAAACCCCTAACATCAAACAACACTAACCCCCTAACAACACAAACCACTAACACCCTAACATCAAACAACACTAACACCCTAACAACAAAAACCACTAAACCCCAACAAGAAACAACCTTAAACCCCTAACAACAAACAACCCTAAACCCCTAACATCAAACAACACTAACACCCTAACAACACAAACCACTAACAACCTAACAACCAACAACACTAACCCCCTAACAACAAAAACCACTAAACCCCAACAAGAAACAACCTTAAACCCCTAACAACAAACAACCCTAAACCCCTAACAACAAACAACACTAACACCCTAACAACAAACACTAACCCCCTAACAACAAACAACCCTAAACCCCTAACATCAAACAACACTAACCCCCTAACAACACAAACCACTAACACCCTAACAAGAAACAACACTAACACCCTAACAACAAAAACCACTAAACCCCAACAAGAAACAACCTTAAACCCCTAACAACAAACAACCCTAAACCCCTAACAACAAACAACACTAACACCCTAACAACAAACACTAACCCCCTAACAACAAACAACCCTAAACCCCTAACATCAAACAACACTAACCCCTAACAACACAAACCACTAACACCCTAACAACAAACAACACTAACACCCTAACAACAAAAACCACTAAACCCCAACAAGAAACAACCTTAAACCCCTAACAACAAACAACCCTAAACCCCTAACATCAAACAACACTAACACCCTAACAACACAAACCACTAACACCCTAACAACAAACAACCCTAACCCCCTAACAACAAACACTAACCCCCAAACAACAAACAACCCTAACCCCTGAAAACCAAAAACACTAACCCACTAACAACAAACAACCCTAACCCACTAACAACAAACAATCCTAAACCCCTAACATCAAACAACACTAACCCCCTAACAACACAAACCACTAACACCCTAACAACAAACAACACTAACACCCTAACAACAAAAACCACTAAACCCCAACAAGAAACAACCTTAAACCCCTAACAACAAACAACCCTAAACCCCTAACATCAAACAACACTAACACCCTAACAACACAAACCACTAACACCCTAACAACAAACAACCCTAACCCCCTAACAACAAACACTAACCCCCAAAAAACAAACAACCCTAACCCCTGAAAACCAAAAACACTAACCCACTAACAACAAACAACCCTAACCCACTAACAACAAACAACCCTAAACCCCTAACTTCAAACAACACTAACCCCCTAACAACACAAACCACTAACACCCTAACAACAAACAACACTAACACCCTAACAACAAAAACCACTAAACCCCAACAAGAAACAACCCTAAACCCCTAACAACAAACACTAACCCCCTAACAAAAAACAACACTAAACCCCTAACAAGAAACTACCCTAACCCCGTAACAACAAACAACACTAACCCCGTAACAAGAAACAACCCTAACCCCCTAACAACAAAGAACACTAACACCCTAACAACAAACAACCCTAACCCCTGAAAACCAAAAACACTAACCCACTAAGAACAAACAACCCTAACCCACTAACAACAAACAACCCTAAACCCCTAACATCAAACAACACTAACCCCCTAACAACACAAACCACTAACACCCTAACAACAAACAACACTAACACCCTCACAGCAAAAACCACTAAACCCCAACAAGAAACAACCTTAAACCCCTAACAACAAACAACCCTAAACCTCTAACAACAAACAACACTAACACCCTAACAACAAACAACTCTAACCCCCTAACAACAAACAACCCTAAACCCCTAACATCAAACAACACTAACCCCCTAACAACACAAACCACTAACACCCTAACATCAAACAACACTAACACCCTAACAACAAAAACCACTAAACCCCAACAAGAAACAACCTTAAACCCCTAACAACAAACAACCCTAAACCCCTAACATCAAACAACACTAACACCCTAACAACACAAACCACTAACAACCTAACAACAAACAACACTAACCCCCTAACAACAAAAACCACTAAACCCCAACAAGAAACAACCTTAAACCCCTAACAACAAACAACCCTAAACCCCTAACAACAAACAACACTAACACCCTAACAACAAACACTAACCCCCTAACAACAAACAACCCTAAACCCCTAACATCAAACAACACTAACCCCCTAACAACACAAACCACTAACACCCTAACATCAAACAACACTAACACCCTAACAACAAAAACCACTAAACCCCAACAAGAAACAACCTTAAACCCCTAACAACAAACAACCCTAAACCCCTAACATCAAACAACACTAACCCCCTAACAACACAAACCACTAACAACCTAACAACAAACAACACTAACCCCCTAACAACAAAAACCACTAAACCCCAACAAGAAACAACCTTAAACCCCTAACAACAAACAACCCTAAACCCCTAACAACAAACAACACTAACACCCTAACAACACAAACCACTAACACCCTAACAACAAACAACACTAACCCCCTAACAACAAACACTAACCCCCAAACAACAAACAACCCTAACACCTGAAAACCAAAAACACTAACCCACTAAGGACAAACAACACTAACCCACTAACAACAAACAACCCTAAACCCCTAACATCAAACAACACTATCCCCCTAACAACACAAACCACTAACACCCTAACAACAAACAACACTAACACCCTAACAACAAACACTAACCCCCAAACAACAAACAACCCTAACACCTGAAAACCAAAAACACTAACCCACTAAGGACAAACAACCCTAACCCACTAACAACAAACAACCCTAAACCCCTAACATCAAACAACACTATCCCCCTAACAACACAAACCACTAACACCCTAACAACAAACAACACTAACACCCTAACAACAAAAACCACTAAACCCCAACAAGAAACAACCCTAAACCCCTAACAACAAACACTAACCCCCTAACAAAAAACAACACTAAACCCCTAACAAGAAACTACCCTAACCCCGTAACAACAAACAACACTAACACCGTAACAAGAAACAACCCTAACCCCCTAACAACAAAGAACACTAACACCCTAACATTAAACAACCCTAACCCCTGAAAACCAAAAACACTAACCCACTAACAACAAACAACCCTAACCCACTAACAAACAACCCTAAACCCCTAACATCAAACAACACTAACCCCCTAACAACACGAACCACTAACACCCTAACAACAAACAACACTAACACCCTAACAACAAAAACCACTAACCCCAACAAGAAACAACCTTAAACCCCTAACAACAAACAACCCTAAACCTCTAACAACAAACAACACTAACACCCTAACAACAAACAACTCTAACCTCCTAACAACAAACAACCCTAAACCCCTAACATCAAACAACACTAACCCCCTAACAACACAAACCACTAACACCCTAACATCAAACAACACTAACACCCTAACAACAAAAACCACTAAACCCCAACAAGAAACAACCTTAAACCCCTAACAACAAACAACCCTAAACCCCTAACATCAAACAACACTAACACCCTAACAACACAAGCCACTAACACCCTAACAACAAACAACACTAACCCCCTAACAACAAAAACCACTAAACCCCAACAAGAAACAACCTTAAACCGCTAACAACAAACAACCCTAAACCCCTAACAACAAACAACACTAACACCCTAACAACAAACACTAACCCCCTAACAACAAAAAACCTTAAACCCCTAACATCAAACAACACTAACCCCCTAACAACACAAACCACTAACACCCTAACAACAAACAACACTAACACCCTAACAACAAAAACCACTAAACCCCAACAAGAAACAACCTTAAACCCCTAACAACAAACAACCCTAAACCCCTAACATCAAACAACACTAACACCCTAACAACACAAACCACTAACACCCTAACAACAAACAACCCTAACCCCCTAACAACAAACACTAACACCCTAACAACACAAACCACTAACACCCTAACAACAAACAACCCTAACCCCCTAACAACAAACACTAACCCCCAAACAACAAACAACCCTAACCCCTGAAAACCAAAAACACTAACCCACTAACAACAAACAACCCTAACCCACTAACAGCAAACAACCCTAAACCCCTAACATCAAACAACACTAACCCCCTAACAACACAAACCACTAACACCCTAACAACAAACAACACTAACACCCTAACAACAAAAACCACTAAACCCCAACAAGAAACAACCTTAAACCCCTAACAACAAACAACCCTAAACCCCTAACAACAAACAACACTAACACCCTAACAACAAACAACTCTTACCCCCTAACAACAAACAACCCTAAACCCCTAACATCAAACAACACTAACCCCCTAACAACACAAACCACTAACACCCTAACATCAAACAACACTAACACCCTAACAACAAAAACCACTAAACCCCAACAAGAAACAACCTTAAACCCCTAACAACAAACAACCCTAAACCCCTAACATCAAACAACACTAACACCCTAACAACACAAACCACTAACACCCTAACAACAAACAACACTAACCCCCTAACAACAAAAACCACTAAACCCCAACAAGAAACAACCTTAAACCCCTAACAACAAAAAACCCTAAACCCCTAACAACAAACAACACTAACACCCTAACAACAAACACTAACCCCCTAACAACAAACAACCCTAAACCCCTAACATCAAACAACACTAACCCCCTAACAACACAAACCACTAACACCCTAACAACAAACAACACTAACACCCTAACAACAAACAACCCTAAACCCCTAACATCAAACAACACTAACAACCTAACAACACAAACCACTAACACCCTAACAACAAACAACCCTAACCCCCTAACAACAAACACTAACCCCCAAACAACAAACAACCCTAACCCCTGAAAACCAAAAACACTAACCCACTAACAACAAACAACCCTAACCCACTAACAACAAACAACCCTAAACCCCTAACATCAAACAACACTAACCCCCTAACAACACAAACCACTAACACCCTAACAACAAACAACACTAACACCCTAACAACAAAAACCACTAAACCCCAACAAGAAACAACCTTAAACCCCTAACAACAAACAACCCTAAACCCCTAACATCAAACAACACTAACACCCTAACAACAAACAACTCTAACCCCCTAAAAACAAACAACCCTAAACCCCTAACATCAAACAACACTAACACCCTAACAAGAAAAACCACTAAACCCCAACAAGAAACAACCTTAAACCCCTAACAACAAACAACCCTAAACCCCTAACTTCAAACAACATTAACCCCCTAACAACACAAACCACTAACAGCCTAACAACAAACAACACTAACACCCTAACAACAAAAACCACTAAACCCCAACAAGAAACAACCTTAAACCCCTAACAACAAACAACCCTAAACCCCTAACAACAAACAACACTAACACCCTAACAACAAACAACTCTAACCCCCTAACAACAAACAACCCTAAACCCCTAACATCAAACAACACTAACCCCCTAAAAACACAAACCACTAACACCCTAACAACAAAAACCACTAAACCCCAACAAGAAACAACCTTAAACCCCTAACAACAAACAACCCTAAACCCCTAACAACAAACAACACTAACACCCTAACAACAAACACTAACCCCCTAACAACAAACAACCCTAAACCCCTAACATCAAACAACACTAACCCCCTAACAAGACAAACCACTAACACCCTAACAACAAACAACACTAACACCCTAACAACAAAAACCACTAAACCCCAACAAGAAACAACCTTAAACCCCTAACAACAAACAACCCTAAACCCCTAACATCAAACAACACTAACACCCTAACAACACAAACCACTAACACCCTAACAACAAACAACCCTAAACCCCTAACAACAAACACTAACCCCCAAACAACAAACAACCCTAACCCCTGAAAACCAAAAACACTAACCCACTAACAACAAACAACCCTAACCCACTAACAACAAACAACCCTAAACCCCTAACATCAAACAACACTAACCCCCTAACAACACAAACCACTAACACCCTAACAACAAACAACACTAACACCCTAACAACAAAAACCACTACACCCCAACCAGAAACAACCCTAAACCCCTAACAACAAACACTAACCCCCTAACAAAAAACAACACTAAACCCCTAACAAGAAACTACCCTAACCCCGTAAAAACAAAGAACACTAACCCCGTAACAAGAAACAACCCTAACCCCCTAACAACAAAGAACACTAACACCCTAACAACAAACAACCCTAACCCCTGAAAACCAAAAACACTAACCCACTAAGAACAAACAACCCTAACCCACTAACAAACAACCCTAAACCCCTAACATCAAACAACACTAACCCCCTAACAACACGAACCACTAACACCCTAACAACAAACAACACTAACACCCTAACAACAAAAACCACTAACCCCAACAAGAAACAACCTTAAACCCCTAACAACAAACAACCCTAAACCTCTAACAACAAACAACACTAACACCCTAACAACAAACAACTCTAACCTCCTAACAACAAACAACCCTAAACCCCTAACATCAAACAACACTAACCCCCTAACAACACAAACCACTAACACCCTAACATCAAACAACACTAACACCCTAACAACAAAAACCACTAAACCCCAACAAGAAACAACCTTAAACCCCTAACAACAAACAACCCTAAACCCCTAACATCAAACAACACTAACACCCTAACAACACAAGCCACTAACACCCTAACAACAAACAACACTAACCCCCTAACAACAAAAACCACTAAACCCCAACAAGAAACAACCTTAAACCGCTAACAACAAACAACCCTAAACCCCTAACAACAAACAACACTAACACCCTAACAACAAACACTAACCCCCTAACAACAAAAAACCTTAAACCCCTAACATCAAACAACACTAACCCCCTAACAACACAAACCACTAACACCCTAACAACAAACAACACTAACACCCTAACAACAAAAACCACTAAACCCCAACAAGAAACAACCTTAAACCCCTAACAACAAACAACCCTAAACCCCTAACATCAAACAACACTAACACCCTAACAACACAAACCACTAACACCCTAACAACAAACAACCCTAACCCCCTAACAACAAACACTAACACCCTAACAACACAAACCACTAACACCCTAACAACAAACAACCCTAACCCCCTAACAACAAACACTAACCCCCAAACAACAAACAACCCTAACCCCTGAAAACCAAAAACACTAACCCACTAACAACAAACAACCCTAACCCACTAACAGCAAACAACCCTAAACCCCTAACATCAAACAACACTAACCCCCTAACAACACAAACCACTAACACCCTAACAACAAACAACACTAACACCCTAACAACAAAAACCACTAAATCCCAACAAGAAACAACCTTAAACCCCTAACAACAAACAACCCTAAACCCCTAACAACAAACAAAACTAACACCCTAACAACAAACAACTCTTACCCCCTAACAACAAACAACCCTAAACCCCTAACATCAAACAACACTAACCCCCTAACAACACAAACCACTAACACCCTAACATCAAACAACACTAACACCCTAACAACAAAAACCACTAAACCCCAACAAGAAACAACCTTAAACCCCTAACAACAAACAACCCTAAACCCCTAACATCAAACAACACTAACACCCTAACAACACAAACCACTAACACCCTAACAACAAACAACACTAACCCCCTAACAACAAAAACCACTAAACCCCAACAAGAAACAACCTTAAACCCCTAACAACAAAAAACCCTAAACCCCTAACAACAAACAACACTAACACCCTAACAACAAACACTAACCCCCTAACAACAAACAACCCTAAACCCCTAACATCAAACAACACTAACCCCCTAACAACACAAACCACTAACACCCTAACAACAAACAACACTAACACCCTAACAACAAACAACCCTAAACCCCTAACATCAAACAACACTAACAACCTAACAACACAAACCACTAACACCCTAACAACAAACAACCCTAACCCCCTAACAACAAACACTAACCCCCAAACAACAAACAACCCTAACCCCTGAAAACCAAAAACACTAACCCACTAACAACAAACAACCCTAAACCCCTAACATCAAACAACACTAACCCCCTAACAACACAAACCACTAACACCCTAACAACAAACAACACTAACACCCTAACAACAAAAACCACTAAACCCCAACAAGAAACAACCTTAAACCCCTAACAACAAACAACCCTAAACCCCTAACATCAAACAACACTAACACCCTAACAACAAACAACTCTAACCCCCTAAAAACAAACAACCCTAAACCCCTAACATCAAACAACACTAACACCCTAACAAGAAAAACCACTAAACCCCAACAAGAAACAACCTTAAACCCCTAACAACAAACAACCCTAAACCCCTAACTTCAAACAACATTAACCCCCTAACAACACAAACCACTAACACCCTAACAACAAACAACACTAACACCCTAACAACAAAAACCACTAAACCCCAACAAGAAAAAACCTTAAACCCCTAACAACAAACAACCCTAAACCCCTAACAACAAACAACACTAACACCCTAACAACAAACAACTCTAACCCCCTAACAACAAACAACCCTAAACCCCTAACATCAAACAACACTAACCCCCTAACAACACAAACCACTAACACCCTAACAACAAAAACCACTAAACCCCAACAAGAAACAACCTTAAACCCCTAACAACAAACAACCCTAAACCCCTAACAACAAACAACACTAACACCCTAACAACAAACACTAACCCCCTAACAACAAACAACCCTAAACCCCTAACATCAAACAACACTAACCCCCTAACAAGACAAACCACTAACACCCTAACAACAAACAACACTAACACCCTAACAACAAAAACCACTAAACCCCAACAAGAAACAACCTTAAACCCCTAACAACAAACAACCCTAAACCCCTAACATCAAACAACACTAACACCCTAACAACACAAACCACTAACACCCTAACAACAAACAACCCTAACCCCCTAACAACAAACACTAACCCCCAAACAACAAACAACCCTAACCCCTGAAAACCAAAAACACTTACCCACTAACAACAAACAACCCTAACCCACTAACAACAAACAACCCTAAACCCCTAACATCAAACAACACTAACCCCCTAACAACACAAACCACTAACACCCTAACAACAAACAACACTAACACCCTAACAACAAAAACCACTAAACCCCAACAAGAAACAACATTAAACCCCTAACAACAAACAACCCTAAACCCCTAACATCAAACAACACTAACACCCTAACAACACAAACCACTAACACCCTAACAACAAACAACACTAACCCCCTAACAACAAACAGTAACCCCCAAACAACAAACAACCCTAACCCCTGAAAACCAAAAACACTAACCCACTAACAACAAACAACCCTAACCCACTAACAACAAACAACCCTAAACCCCTAACATCAAACAACACTAACCCCCTAACAACACAAACCACTAACACCCTAACAACAAACAACACTAACACCCTAACAACAAAAACCACTAAACCCCAACAAGAAACAACCCTAAACCCCTAACAACAAACACTAACCCCCTAACAAAGAACAACAGTAAACCCCTAACAAGAAACTACCCTAACCCCGTAACAACAAACAACACTAACCCCGTAACAAGAAACAACCCTAACCCCCTAACAACAAAGAACACTAACACCCTAACAACAAACAACCCTAACCCCTGAAAACCAAAAACACTAACCCACTAAGAACAAACAACCCTAACCCACTAACAACAAACAACCCTAAACCCCTAACATCAAACAACACTAACCCCCTAACAACACAAACCACTAACACCCTAACAACAAACAACACTAACACCCTAACAGCAAAAACCACTAAACCCCAACAAGAAACAACCTTAAACCCCTAACAACAAACAACCCTAAACCTCTAACAACAAACAACACTAACACCCTAACAACAAACAACTCTAACCCCCTAACAACAAACAACCCTAAACCCCTAACATCAAACAACACTAACCCCTAACAACACAAACCACTAACACCCTAAGATCAAACAACACTAACACCCTAACAACAAAAACCACTAAACCCCAACAAGAAACAACCTTAAACCCCTAACAACAAACAACCCTAAACCCCTAACATCAAACAACACTAACACCCTAACAACACAAACCACTAACAACCTAACAACAAACAACACTAACCCCCTAACAACAAAAACCACTAAACCCCAACAAGAAACAACCTTAAACCCCTAACAACAATCAACCCTAAACCCCTAACAACAAACAACACTAACACCCTAACAACAAACACTAACCCCCTAACAACAAACAACCCTAAACCCCTAACATCAAACAACACTAACCCCCTAACAACACAAACCACTAACACCCTAACATCAAACAACACTAACACCCTAACAACAAAAACCACTAAACCCCAACAAGAAACAACCTTAAACCCCTAACAACAAACAACCCTAAACCCCTAACATCAAACAACACTAACACCCTAACAACACAAACCACTAACAACCTAACAACCAACAACACTAACCCCCTAACAACAAAAACCACTAAACCCCAACAAGAAACAACCTTAAACCCCTAACAACAAACAACCCTAAACCCCTAACAACAAACAACACTAACACCCTAACAACAAACACTAACCCCCTAACAACAAACAACCCTAAACCCCTAACATCAAACAACACTAACCCCCTAACAACACAAACCACTAACACCCTAACAAGAAACAACACTAACACCCTAACAACAAAAACCACTAAACCCCAACAAGAAACAACCTTAAACCCCTAACAACAAACAACCCTAAACCCCTAACAACAAACAACACTAACACCCTAACAACAAACACTAACCCCCTAACAACAAACAACCCTAAACCCCTAACATCAAACAACACTAACCCCTAACAACACAAACCACTAACACCCTAACAACAAACAACACTAACACCCTAACAACAAAAACCACTAAACCCCAACAAGAAACAACCTTAAACCCCTAACAACAAACAACCCTAAACCCCTAACATCAAACAACACTAACACCCTAACAACACAAACCACTAACACCCTAACAACAAACAACCCTAACCCCCTAACAACAAACACTAACCCCCAAACAACAAACAACCCTAACCCCTGAAAACCAAAAACACTAACCCACTAACAACAAACAACCCTAACCCACTAACAACAAACAATCCTAAACCCCTAACATCAAACAACACTAACCCCCTAACAACACAAACCACTAACACCCTAACAACAAACAACACTAACACCCTAACAACAAAAACCACTAAACCCCAACAAGAAACAACCTTAAACCCCTAACAACAAACAACCCTAAACCCCTAACATCAAACAACACTAACACCCTAACAACACAAACCACTAACACCCTAACAACAAACAACCCTAACCCCCTAACAACAAACACTAACCCCCAAAAAACAAACAACCCTAACCCCTGAAAACCAAAAACACTAACCCACTAACAACAAACAACCCTAACCCACTAACAACAAACAACCCTAAACCCCTAACTTCAAACAACACTAACCCCCTAACAACACAAACCACTAACACCCTAACAACAAACAACACTAACACCCTAACAACAAAAACCACTAAACCCCAACAAGAAACAACCCTAAACCCCTAACAACAAACACTAACCCCCTAACAAAAAACAACACTAAACCCCTAACAAGAAACTACCCTAACCCCGTAACAACAAACAACACTAACCCCGTAACAAGAAACAACCCTAACCCCCTAACAACAAAGAACACTAACACCCTAACAACAAACAACCCTAACCCCTGAAAACCAAAAACACTAACCCACTAAGAACAAACAACCCTAACCCACTAACAACAAACAACCCTAAACCCCTAACATCAAACAACACTAACCCCCTAACAACACAAACCACTAACACCCTAACAACAAACAACACTAACACCCTCACAGCAAAAACCACTAAACCCCAACAAGAAACAACCTTAAACCCCTAACAACAAACAACCCTAAACCTCTAACAACAAACAACACTAACACCCTAACAACAAACAACTCTAACCCCCTAACAACAAACAACCCTAAACCCCTAACATCAAACAACACTAACCCCCTAACAACACAAACCACTAACACCCTAACATCAAACAACACTAACACCCTAACAACAAAAACCACTAAACCCCAACAAGAAACAACCTTAAACCCCTAACAACAAACAACCCTAAACCCCTAACATCAAACAACACTAACACCCTAACAACACAAACCACTAACAACCTAACAACAAACAACACTAACCCCCTAACAACAAAAACCACTAAACCCCAACAAGAAACAACCTTAAACCCCTAACAACAAACAACCCTAAACCCCTAACAACAAACAACACTAACACCCTAACAACAAACACTAACCCCCTAACAACAAACAACCCTAAACCCCTAACATCAAACAACACTAACCCCCTAACAACACAAACCACTAACACCCTAACATCAAACAACACTAACACCCTAACAACAAAAACCACTAAACCCCAACAAGAAACAACCTTAAACCCCTAACAACAAACAACCCTAAACCCCTAACATCAAACAACACTAACCCCCTAACAACACAAACCACTAACAACCTAACAACAAACAACACTAACCCCCTAACAACAAAAACCACTAAACCCCAACAAGAAACAACCTTAAACCCCTAACAACAAACAACCCTAAACCCCTAACAACAAACAACACTAACACCCTAACAACACAAACCACTAACACCCTAACAACAAACAACACTAACCCCCTAACAACAAACACTAACCCCCAAACAACAAACAACCCTAACACCTGAAAACCAAAAACACTAACCCACTAAGGACAAACAACACTAACCCACTAACAACAAACAACCCTAAACCCCTAACATCAAACAACACTATCCCCCTAACAACACAAACCACTAACACCCTAACAACAAACAACACTAACACCCTAACAACAAACACTAACCCCCAAACAACAAACAACCCTAACACCTGAAAACCAAAAACACTAACCCACTAAGGACAAACAACCCTAACCCACTAACAACAAACAACCCTAAACCCCTAACATCAAACAACACTATCCCCCTAACAACACAAACCACTAACACCCTAACAACAAACAACACTAACACCCTAACAACAAAAACCACTAAACCCCAACAAGAAACAACCCTAAACCCCTAACAACAAACACTAACCCCCTAACAAAAAACAACACTAAACCCCTAACAAGAAACTACCCTAACCCCGTAACAACAAACAACACTAACACCGTAACAAGAAACAACCCTAACCCCCTAACAACAAAGAACACTAACACCCTAACATTAAACAACCCTAACCCCTGAAAACCAAAAACACTAACCCACTAACAACAAACAACCCTAACCCACTAACAAACAACCCTAAACCCCTAACATCAAACAACACTAACCCCCTAACAACACGAACCACTAACACCCTAACAACAAACAACACTAACACCCTAACAACAAAAACCACTAACCCCAACAAGAAACAACCTTAAACCCCTAACAACAAACAACCCTAAACCTCTAACAACAAACAACACTAACACCCTAACAACAAACAACTCTAACCTCCTAACAACAAACAACCCTAAACCCCTAACATCAAACAACACTAACCCCCTAACAACACAAACCACTAACACCCTAACATCAAACAACACTAACACCCTAACAACAAAAACCACTAAACCCCAACAAGAAACAACCTTAAACCCCTAACAACAAACAACCCTAAACCCCTAACATCAAACAACACTAACACCCTAACAACACAAGCCACTAACACCCTAACAACAAACAACACTAACCCCCTAACAACAAAAACCACTAAACCCCAACAAGAAACAACCTTAAACCGCTAACAACAAACAACCCTAAACCCCTAACAACAAACAACACTAACACCCTAACAACAAACACTAACCCCCTAACAACAAAAAACCTTAAACCCCTAACATCAAACAACACTAACCCCCTAACAACACAAACCACTAACACCCTAACAACAAACAACACTAACACCCTAACAACAAAAACCACTAAACCCCAACAAGAAACAACCTTAAACCCCTAACAACAAACAACCCTAAACCCCTAACATCAAACAACACTAACACCCTAACAACACAAACCACTAACACCCTAACAACAAACAACCCTAACCCCCTAACAACAAACACTAACACCCTAACAACACAAACCACTAACACCCTAACAACAAACAACCCTAACCCCCTAACAACAAACACTAACCCCCAAACAACAAACAACCCTAACCCCTGAAAACCAAAAACACTAACCCACTAACAACAAACAACCCTAACCCACTAACAGCAAACAACCCTAAACCCCTAACATCAAACAACACTAACCCCCTAACAACACAAACCACTAACACCCTAACAACAAACAACACTAACACCCTAACAACAAAAACCACTAAATCCCAACAAGAAACAACCTTAAACCCCTAACAACAAACAACCCTAAACCCCTAACAACAAACAAAACTAACACCCTAACAACAAACAACTCTTACCCCCTAACAACAAACAACCCTAAACCCCTAACATCAAACAACACTAACCCCCTAACAACACAAACCACTAACACCCTAACATCAAACAACACTAACACCCTAACAACAAAAACCACTAAACCCCAACAAGAAACAACCTTAAACCCCTAACAACAAACAACCCTAAACCCCTAACATCAAACAACACTAACACCCTAACAACACAAACCACTAACACCCTAACAACAAACAACACTAACCCCCTAACAACAAAAACCACTAAACCCCAACAAGAAACAACCTTAAACCCCTAACAACAAAAAACCCTAAACCCCTAACAACAAACAACACTAACACCCTAACAACAAACACTAACCCCCTAACAACAAACAACCCTAAACCCCTAACATCAAACAACACTAACCCCCTAACAACACAAACCACTAACACCCTAACAACAAACAACACTAACACCCTAACAACAAACAACCCTAAACCCCTAACATCAAACAACACTAACAACCTAACAACACAAACCACTAACACCCTAACAACAAACAACCCTAACCCCCTAACAACAAACACTAACCCCCAAACAACAAACAACCCTAACCCCTGAAAACCAAAAACACTAACCCACTAACAACAAACAACCCTAAACCCCTAACATCAAACAACACTAACCCCCTAACAACACAAACCACTAACACCCTAACAACAAACAACACTAACACCCTAACAACAAAAACCACTAAACCCCAACAAGAAACAACCTTAAACCCCTAACAACAAACAACCCTAAACCCCTAACATCAAACAACACTAACACCCTAACAACAAACAACTCTAACCCCCTAAAAACAAACAACCCTAAACCCCTAACATCAAACAACACTAACACCCTAACAAGAAAAACCACTAAACCCCAACAAGAAACAACCTTAAACCCCTAACAACAAACAACCCTAAACCCCTAACTTCAAACAACATTAACCCCCTAACAACACAAACCACTAACACCCTAACAACAAACAACACTAACACCCTAACAACAAAAACCACTAAACCCCAACAAGAAAAAACCTTAAACCCCTAACAACAAACAACCCTAAACCCCTAACAACAAACAACACTAACACCCTAACAACAAACAACTCTAACCCCCTAACAACAAACAACCCTAAACCCCTAACATCAAACAACACTAACCCCCTAACAACACAAACCACTAACACCCTAACAACAAAAACCACTAAACCCCAACAAGAAACAACCTTAAACCCCTAACAACAAACAACCCTAAACCCCTAACAACAAACAACACTAACATCCTAACAACAAACACTAACCCCCTAACAACAAACAACCCTAAACCCCTAACATCAAACAACACTAACCCCCTAACAAGACAAACCACTAACACCCTAACAACAAACAACACTAACACCCTAACAACAAAAACCACTAAACCCCAACAAGAAACAACCTTAAACCCCTAACAACAAACAACCCTAAACCCCTAACATCAAACAACACTAACACCCTAACAACACAAACCACTAACACCCTAACAACAAACAACCCTAACCCCCTAACAACAAACACTAACCCCCAAACAACAAACAACCCTAACCCCTGAAAACCAAAAACACTTACCCACTAACAACAAACAACCCTAACCCACTAACAACAAACAACCCTAAACCCCTAACATCAAACAACACTAACCCCCTAACAACACAAACCACTAACACCCTAACAACAAACAACACTAACACCCTAACAACAAAAACCACTAAACCCCAACAAGAAACAACATTAAACCCCTAACAACAAACAACCCTAAACCCCTAACATCAAACAACACTAACACCCTAACAACACAAACCACTAACACCCTAACAACAAACAACACTAACCCCCTAACAACAAACAGTAACCCCCAAACAACAAACAACCCTAACCCCTGAAAACCAAAAACACTAACCCACTAACAACAAACAACCCTAACCCACTAACAACAAACAACCCTAAACCCCTAACATCAAACAACACTAACCCCCTAACAACACAAACCACTAACACCCTAACAACAAACAACACTAACACCCTAACAACAAAAACCACTAAACCCCAACAAGAAACAACCCTAAACCCCTAACAACAAACACTAACCCCCTAACAAAAAACAACACTAAACCCCTAACAAGAAACTACCCTAACCCCGTAACAACAAACAACACTAACCCCGTAACAAGAAACAACCCTAACCCCCTAACAACAAAGAACACTAACACCCTAACAACAAACAACACTAACCCCTGAAAACCAAAAACACTAACCCACTAAGAACAAACAACCCTAACCCACTAACAACAAACAACCCTAAACCCCTAACATCAAACAACACTAACCCCCTAACAACACAAACCACTAACACCCTAACATCAAACAACACTAACACCCTAACAACAAAAACCACTAAACCCCAACAAGAAACAACCTTAAACCCCTAACAACAAACAACCCTAAACCCCTAACATCAAACAACACTAACACCCTAACAACACAAACCACTAACAACCTAACAACAAACAACACTAACCCCCTAACAACAAAAACCACTAAACCCCAACAAGAAACAACCTTAAACCCCTAACAACAAACAACCCTAAACCCCTAACAACAAACAACACTAACACCCTAACAACAAACACTAACCCCCTAACAACAAACAACCCTAAACCCCTAACATCAAAAAACACGAACCCCCTAACAACACAAACCACTAACACCCTAACAACAAACAACACTAACACCCTAACAAAAAAAACCACTAAACCCCAACAAGAAACAACCTTAAACCCCTAACAACAAACAACCCTAAACCCCTAACATCAAACAACACTAACACCCTAACAACGAACAACTCTAACCCCCTAACAACAAACAACCCTAAACCCCTAACATCAAACAACACTAACCCCCTAACAACACAAACCACTAACACCCTAACAACAAACAACACTAACACCCTAACAACAAAAACCACTAAACCCCAACAAGAAAAAACCTTAAACCCCTAACAACAAACAACCCTAAACCCCTAACATCAAACAACACTAACCCCCTAACAACAGAAACCACTAACACCCTAACAACAAACAACACTAACACCCTAACAACAAAAACCACTAAACCCCAACAAGAAACAACCTTAAACCCCTAACAACAAACACTAACCCCCTAACAAAAAACAACACTAAACCCCTAACAAGAAACTACCCTAACCCCGTAACAACAAACACCACTAACCCCGTAACAAGAAACAACCCTAACCCCCTAACAACATAGAACACTAACACCCTAACAACAAACAACCCTAACCCCTGAAAACCAAAAACACTAACCCACTAAGAACAAACAACCCTAACCCACTAACAACAAACAACCCTAAACCCCTAACATCAAACAACACTAACCTCCTAACAACACAAACCACTAACACCCTAACAACAAATAACACAAACACCCTAACAACAAAAACCACTAAACCCCAACAAGAAACAACCTTAAACCCCTAACAACAAACAACCCTAAACCCCTAACATCAAACAACACTAACACCCTAACAACACAAACCACTAACACCCTAACAACAAACAACCCTAACCCCCTAACAACAAACACTAACCCCCAAACAACAAACAACCCTAACCCCTGAAAACCAAAGACACTAACCCACTAACAACAAACAACCCTAACCCACTAACAACAAAAAACCCTAAACCCCTAACATCAAACAACACTAACCCCCTAACAACACAAACCACTAACACCCTAACAACAAACAACACTAACACCCTAACAACAAAAACCACTAAACCCCAACAAGAAACAACCCTAAACCCCTAACAACAAACACTAACCCCCTAACAAAAAACAACACTAAACCCCTAACAAGAAACTACCCTAACCCCGTAACAACAAACACCACTAACCCCGTAACAAGAAACAACCCTAACCCCCTAACAACAAAGAACACTAACACCCTAACAACAAACAACCCTAACCCCTGAAAACCAAAAACACTAACCCACTAAGAACAAACAACCCTAACCCACTAACAACAAACAACCCTAAACCCCTAACATCAAACAACACTAACCCCCTAACAACACAAACCACTAACACCCTAACAACAAACAACACTAACACCCTAACAACAAAAACCACTAAACCCCAACAAGAAACAACCTTAAACCCCTAACAACAAGCAACCCTAAACCTCTAACAACAGACAACACTAACACCCTAACAACAAACAACTCTAACACCCTAACAACAAACAACCCTAAACCCCTAACATCAAACAACACTAACCCCCTAACAACACAAACCACTAACACCCTAACATCAAACAACACTAACACCCTAACAACAAAAACCACTAAACCCCAACAAGAAACAACCTTAAACCCCTAACAACAAACAACCCTAAACCCCTAACATCAAACAACACTAACACCCTAACAACACAAACCACTAACACCCTAACAACAAACAACACTAACCCCCTAACAACAAAAACCACTAAACCCCAACAAGAAACAACCTTAAACCCCTAACAACAAACAACCCTAAACCCCTAACAACAAACAACACTAACACCCTAACAACAAACACTAAACCCCTAACAACAAACAACCCTAAACCCCTAACATCAAACAACACTAACCCCCTAACAACACAAACCACTAACACCCTAACAACAAACAACACTAACACCCTAACAACAAAAACCACTAAACCCCAACAAGAAACAACCCTAAACCCCTAACAACAAACACTAACCCCCTAACAAAAAACAACACTAAACCCCTAACAAGAAACTACCCTAACCCCGTAACAACAAACAACACTAACCCCGTAACAAGAAACAACCCTAACCCCCTAACAACAAAGAACACTAACACCCTAACAACAAACAACCCTAACCCCTGAAAACCAAAAACACTAACCCACTAACAACAAACAACCCTAACCCACTAACAACAAACAACCCTAAACCCCTAACATCAAACAACACTAACCCCCTAACAACACAAACCACTAACACCCTAAAAACAAACAACACTAACACCCTAACAACAAAAACCACTAAACCCCAACAAGAAACAACCTTAAACCCCTAACAACAAACAAACCTAAACCCCTAACAACAAACAACACTAACACCCTAACAACAAACAACTCTAACCCCCTAACAACAAACAACCCTAAACCCCTAACATCAAACAACACTAACCCCCTAACAACACAAACCACTAACACCCTAACAACAAACAACACTAACACCCTAACAACAAAAACCACTAAACCCCAACAAGAAACAACCTTAAACCCCTAACAACAAACAACCCTAAACCCCTAACAACAAACAACACTAACACCCTAACAACAAACAACTCTAACCCCCTAACAACAAACAACCCTAAACCCCTAACATCAAACAACACTAACCCCCTAACAACACAAACCACTAACACCCTAACATCAAACAACACTAACACCCTAACAACAAAAACCACTAAACCCCAACAAGAAACAACTTTAAACCCCTAACAACAAACAACCCTAAACCCCTAACAACAAACAACACTAACACCCTGACAACAAACAACTCTAACCCCCTAGCAACAAACAACCCTAAACCCCTAACATCAAACAACACTAACCCCCTAACAACACAAACCACTAACACCCTAACAACAAACAACACTAACACCCTAACAACAAAAACCACTAAACCCCAACAAGAAACAACCTTAAACCCCTAACAACAAACAACCCTAAACCCCTAACATCAAACAACACTAACACCCTAACAACACAAACCACTAACACCCTAACAACAAACAACCCTAACCCCCTAACAACAAACACTAACCCCCAAACAACAAACAACCCTAACCCCTGAAAACCAAAAACACTAACCCACTAACAACAAACAACCCTAACCCACTAACAACAAACAACCCTAAACCCCTAACATCAAACAACACTAACCCCCTAACAACACAAACCACTAACACCCTAACAACAAACAACACTAACACCCTAACAACAAAAACCACTAAACCCCAACAAGAAACAACCCTAAACCCCTAACAACAAACACTAACCCCCTAACAAAAAACAACACTAAACCCCTAACAAGAAACTACCCTAACCCCGTAACAACAAACAACACTAACCCCGTAACAAGAAACAACCCTAACCCCCTAACAACAAAGAACACTAACACCCTAACAACAAACAACCCTAACCCCTGAAAACCAAAAACACTAACCCACTAAGAACAAACAACCCTAACCCACTAACAACAAACAACCCTAAACCCCTAACATCAAACAACACTAACCCCCTAACAACACAAACCACTAACACCCTAACAACAAACAACACTAACACCCTCACAGCAAAAACCACTAAACCCCAACAAGAAACAACCTTAAACCCCTAACAACAAACAACACTAAACCTCTAACAACAAACAACACTAACACCCTAACAACAAACAACTCTAACCCCCTAACAACAAACAACCCTAAACCCCTAACATCAAACAACACTAACCCCCTAACAACACAAACCACTAACACCCTAACATCAAACAACACTAACACCCTAACAACAAAAACCACTAAACCCCAACAAGAAACAACCTTAAACCCCTAACAACAAACAACCCTAAACCCCTAACATCAAACAACACTAACACCCTAACAACACAAACCACTAACAACCTAACAACAAACAACACTAACCCCCTAACAACAAAAACCACTAAACCCCAACAAGAAACAACCTTAAACCCCTAACAACAAACAACCCTAAACCCCTAACAACAAACAACACTAACACCCTAACAACAAACACTAACCCCCTAACAACAAACAACCCTAAACCCCTAACATCAAACAACACTAACCCCCTAACAACACAAACCACTAACACCCTAACAACAAACAACACTAACACCCTAACAACAAAAACCACTAAACCCCAACAAGAAACAACCTTAAACCCCTAACAACAAACAACCCTAAACCCCTAACAACAAACAACACTAACACCCTAACAACAAACAACTCTAACCCCCTAACAACAAACAACCCTAAACCCCTAACATCAAACAACACTAACCCCCTAACAACACAAACCACTAACACCCTAACAACAAAAACCACTGAACCCCAACAAGAAACAACCTTAAAACCCTAACAACAAACAACCCTAAACCCCTAACAACAAACAACACTAACACCCTAACAACAAACAACTCTAACCCCCTAACAACAAACAACCCTAAACCCCTAACATCAAACAACACTAACCCCCTTACAACACAAACCACTAACACCCTAACAACAAACAACACTAACACCCTAACAACAAAAACCACTAAACCCCAACAAGAAACAACCTTAAACCCCTAACAACAAACAACCCTAAACCCCTAACATCAAACAACACTAACACCCTAACAACACAAACCACTAACACCCTAACAACAAACAACCCTAACCCCCTAACAACAAACACTAACCCCCAAACAACAAACAACCCTAACCCCTGAAAACAAAAACACTAACCCACTAACAACAAACAACCCTAACCCACTAACAACAAACAACCCTAAACCCCTAACATCAAACAACACTAACCCCCTAACAACAGAAACCACTAACACCCTAACAACAAACAACACTAACCCCTAAACAACAAAAACCACTAAACCCCAACAAGAAACAACCTTAAACCCCTAACAACAAACAACCCTAAACCCCTAACAACAAACAACACTAACACCCTAACAACAAACACTAACCCCCTAACAACAAACAACCCTAAACCCCTAACATCAAACAACACTAACCCCCTAACAACACAAACCACTAACACCCTAACAACAAACAACACTAACACCCTAACAACAAAAACCACTAAACCCCAACAAGAAACAACCTTAAACCCCTAACAACAAACAACCCTAAACCCCTAACATCAAACAACACTAACACCCTAACAACACAAACCACTAACACCCTAACAACAAACAACACTAACCCCCTAACAACAAACACTAACCCCCAAACAACAAACAACCCTAACCCCTGAAAACCAAAAACACTAACCCACTAACAACAAACAACCCTAACCCACTAACAACAAACAACCCTAAACCCCTAACATCAAACAACACTAACGCCCTAACAACACAAACCACTAACACCCTAACAACAAACAACACTAACACCCTAACAACAAAAACCACTAAACCCCAACAAGAAACAACCCTAAACCCCTAACAACAAACACTAACCCCCTAACAAAAAACAACACTAAACCCCTAACAAGAAACTACCCTAACCCCGTAACAACAAACAACACTAACCCCGTAACAAGAAACAACCCTAACCCCCTAACAACAAAGAACACTAACACCCTAACAACAAACAACCCTAACCCCTGAAAACCAAAAACACTAACCCACTAAGAACAAACAGCCCTAACCCACTAACAACAAACAACCCTAAACCCCTAACATCAAACAACACTAACCCCCTAACAACACAAACCACTAACACCCGAACAACAAACAACACTAACACCCTAACAACAAAAACCACTAAACCCCAACAAGAAACAACCCTAAACCCCTAACAACAAACACTAACCCCCTAACAAAAAACAACACTAAACCCCTAACAAGAAACTACCCTAACCCCGTAACAAGAAACAACACTAACCCCGTAACAAGAAACAACCCTAACCCCCTAACAACAAAGAACACTAACGCCCTAACAACAAACAACCCTAACCCCTGAAAACCAAAAAAACTAACCCACTAACAACAAACAACCCTAACCCACTAACAACAAACAACCCTAAACCCCTAACATCAAACAACACTAACCCCCTAACAACACAAACCACTAACACCCTAACAACAAACAACCCTAACCCCCTAACAACAAACACTAACCCCCAAACAACAAACAACCCTAACCCCTGAAAACCAAAGACACTAACCCACTAACAACAAACAACCCTAACCCACTAACAACAAACAACCCTAAACCCCTAACATCAAACAACACTAACCCCCTAACAACACAAACCACTAACACCCTAACAACAAACAACACTAACACCCTAACAACAAACAACTCTAACCCCCTAACAACAAACAACCCTAAACCCCTAACAACAAACAACACTAACACCCTAACAACAAACAACTCTAACCCCCTAACAACAAACAACCCTAAACCCCTAACATCAAACAACACTAACCCCCTAACAACACAAACCACTAACACCCTAACAACAAAAACCACTAAACCCCAACAAGAAACAACCTTAAAACCCTAACAACAAACAACCCTAAACCCCTAACAACAAAGAACACTAACACCCTAACAACAAACAACTCTAACCCCCTAACAACAAACAACCCTAAACCCCTAACATCAAACAACACTAACCCCCTTACAACACAAACCACTAACACCCTAACAACAAACAACACTAACACCCTAACAACAAAAACCACTAAACCCCAACAAGAAACAACCTTAAACCCCTAACAACAAACAACCCTAAACCCCTAACATCAAACAACACTAACACCCTAACAACACAAACCACTAACACCCTAACAACAAACAACCCTAACCCCCTAACATCAAACACTAACCCCCAAACAACAAACAACCCTAACCCCTGAAAACAAAAACATTAACCCACTAACAACAAACAACCCTAACCCACTAACAACAAACAACCCTAAACCCCTAACATCAAACAACACTAACCCCCTAACAACAGAAACCACTAACACCCTAACAACAAACAACACTAACCCCCAACAACAAAAACCACTAAACCCCAACAAGAAACAATCTTAAACCCCTAACAACAAACAACCCTAAACCCCTAACAACAAACAACACTAACACCCTAACAACAAACACTAACCCCCTAACAACAAACAACCCTAAACCCCTAACATCAAACAACACTAACCCCCTAACAACACAAACCACTAACACCCTAACAACAAACAACACTAACACCCTAACAACAAAAACCACTAAACCCCAACAAGAAACAACCTTAAACCCCTAACAACAAACAACCCTAAACCCCTAACATCAAACAACACTAACACCCTAACAACACAAACCACTAACACCCTAAGAACAAACAACCCTAACCCCCTAACAACAAACACTAACCCCCAAACAACAAACAACCCTAACTCCTGAAAACCAAAAACACTAACCCACTAACAACAAACAACCCTAACCCACTAACAACAAACAATCCTAAACCCCTAACATCAAACAACACTAACCCCCTAACAACACAAACCACTAACACCCTAACAACAAACAACACTAACACCCTAACAACAAAAACCACTAAACCCCAACAAGAAACAACCTTAAACCCCTAACAACAAACAACCCTAAACCCCTAACAACAAACAACACTAACACCCTAACAACAAACACTAACCCCCTAACAACAAACAACCCTAAACCCCTAACATCAAACAACACTAACCCCCTAACAACACAAACCACTAACACCCTAACAACAAACAACACTAACACCCTAACAACAAAAACCACTAAACCCCAACAAGAAACAACCTTAAACCCCTAACAACAAACAACCCTAAACCCCTAACATCAAACAACACTAACACCCTAACAACACAAACCACTAACACCCTAACAACAAACAACCCTAACCCCCTAACAACAAACACTAACCCCCAAACAACAAACAACCCTAACCCCTGAAAACCAAAAACACTAACCCACTAACAACAAACAACCCTAACCCACTAACAACAAACAATCCTAAACCCCTAACATCAAACAACACTAACCCCCTAACAACACAAACCACTAACACCCTAACAACAAACAACAGTAACACCCTAACAACAAAAACCACTAAACCCCAACAAGAAACAACCTTAAACCCCTAACAACAAACAACCCTAAACCCCTAACATCAAACAACACTAACACCCTAACAACACAAACCACTAACACCCTAAGAACAAACAACCCTAACCCCCTAACAACAAACACTAACCCCCAAAAAACAAACAACCCTAACCCCTGAAAACCAAAAACACTAACCCACTAACAACAAACAACCCTAACCCACTAACAACAAACAACCCTAAACCCCTAACTTCAAACAACACTAACCCCCTAACAACACAAACCACTAACACCCTAACAAAAAACAACACTAACACCCTAACAACAAAAACCACTAAACCCCAACAAGAAACAACCCTAAACCCCTAACAACAAACACTAACCCCCTAACAAAGAACAACACTAAACCCCTAACAAGAAACTACCCTAACCCCGTAACAACAAACAACACTAACCCCGTAACAAGAAACAACCCTAACCCCCTAACAACAAAGAACACTAACACCCTAACAACAAACAACCCTAACCCCTGAAAACCAAAAACACTAACCCACTAAGAACAAACAACCCTAACCCACTAACAACAAACAACCCTAAACCCCTAACATCAAACAACACTAACCCCCTAACAACAAAAACCACTAACACCCTAACAACAAACAACACTAACACCCTAACAGCAAAAACCACTAAACCCCAACAAGAAACAACCTTAAACCCCTAACAACAAACAACCCTAAACCTCTAACAACAAACAACACTAACACCCTAACAACAAACAACTCTAACCCCCTAACAACAAACAACCCTAAACCCCTAACATCAAACAACACTAACCCCTAACAACACAAACCACTAACACCCTAAGATCAAACAACACTAACACCCTAACAACAAAAACCACTAAACCCCAACAAGAAACAACCTTAAACCCCTAACAACAAACAACCCTAAACCCCTAACATCAAACAACACTAACACCCTAACAACACAAACCACTAACAACCTAACAACAAACAACACTAACCCCCTAACAACAAAAACCACTAAACCCCAACAAGAAACAACCTTAAACCCCTAACAACAATCAACCCTAAACCCCTAACAACAAACAACACTAACACCCTAACAACAAACACTAACCCCCTAACAACAAACAACCCTAAACCCCTAACATCAAACAACA
This sequence comes from Elephas maximus indicus, assembly GCF_024166365.1. Lineage (NCBI taxonomy): Eukaryota > Metazoa > Chordata > Mammalia > Proboscidea > Elephantidae > Elephas > Elephas maximus. Next base: position 421,475 of record NC_064835.1, read on the forward strand.
CTAACCCCCTAACAACACAAACCACTAACACCCTAACATCAAACAACACTAACACCCTAACAACAAAAACCACTAAACCCCAACAAGAAACAACCTTAAACCCCTAACAACAAACAACCCTAAACCCCTAACATCAAACAACACTAACACCCTAACAACACAAACCACTAACAACCTAACAACCAACAACACTAACCCCCTAACAACAAAAACCACTAAACCTCAACAAGAAACAACCTTAAACCCCTAACAACAAACAACCCTAAACCCCTAACAACAAACAACACTAACACTCTAACAACAAACACTAACCCCCTAACAACAAACAACCCTAAACCCCTAACATCAAACAACACTAACCCCCTAACAACACAAACCACTAACACCCTAACAAGAAACAACACTAACACCCTAACAACAAAAACCACTAAACCCCAACAAGAAACAACCTTAAACCCCTAACAACAAACAACCCTAAACCCCTAACAACAAACAACACTAACACCCTAACAACAAACACTAACCCCCTAACAACAAACAACCCTAAACCCCTAACATCAAACAACACTAACCCCTAACAACACAAACCACTAACACCCTAACAACAAACAACACTAACACCCTAACAACAAAAACTACTAAACCCCAACAAGAAACAACCTTAAACCCCTAACAACAAACAACCCTAAACCCCTAACATCAAACAACACTAACACCCTAACAACACAAACCACTAACACCCTAACAACAAACAACCCTAACCCCCTAACAACAAACACTAACCCCCAAACAACAAACAACCCTAACCCCTGAAAACCAAAAACACTAACCCACTAACAACAAACAACCCTAACCCACTAACAACAAACAATCCTAAACCCCTAACATCAAACAACACTAACCCCCTAACAACACAAACCACTAACACCCTAACAACAAACAACACTAACACCCTAACAACAAAAACCACTAAACCCCAACAAGAAACAACCTTAAACCCCTAACAACAAACAACCCTAAACCCCTAACATCAAACAACACTAACACCCTAACAACACAAACCACTAACACCCTAACAACAAACAACCCTAACCCCCTAACAACAAACACTAACCCCCAAAAAACAAACAACCCTAACCCCTGAAAACCAAAAACACTAACCCACTAACAACAAACAACCCTAACCCACTAACAACAAACAACCCTAAACCCCTAACTTCAAACAACACTAACCCCCTAACAACACAAACCACTAACACCCTAACAACAAACAACACTAACACCCTAACAACAAAAACCACTAAACCCCAACAAGAAACAACCCTAAACCCCTAACAACAAACACTAACCCCCTAACAAAAAACAACACTAAACCCCTAACAAGAAACTACCCTAACCCCGTAACAACAAACAACACTAACCCCGTAACAAGAAACAACCCTAACCCCCTAACAACAAAGAACACTAACACCCTAACAACAAACAACCCTAACCCCTGAAAACCAAAAACACTAACCCACTAAGAACAAACAACCCTAACCCACTAACAACAAACAACCCTAAACCCCTAACATCAAACAACACTAACCCCCTAACAACACAAACCACTAACACCCTAACAACAAACAACACTAACACCCTAACAGCAAAAACCACTAAACCCCAACAAGAAACAACCTTAAACCCCTAACAACAAACAACCCTAAACCTCTAACAACAAACAACACTAACACCCTAACAACAAACAACTCTAACCCCCTAACAACAAACAACCCTAAACCCCTAACATCAAACAACACTAACCCCCTAACAACACAAACCACTAACACCCTAACATCAAACAACACTAACACCCTAACAACAAAAACCACTAAACCCCAACAAGAAACAACCTTAAACCCCTAACAACAAACAACCCTAAACCCCTAACAACAAACAACACTAACACCCTAACAACAAACACTAACCCCCTAACAACAAACAACCCTAAACCCCTAACATCAAACAACACTAACCCCCTAACAACACAAACCACTAACACCCTAACATCAAACAACACTAACACCCTAACAACAAAAACCACTAAACCCCAACAAGAAACAACCTTAAACCCCTAACAACAAACAACCCTAAACCCCTAACATCAAACAACACTAACCCCCTAACAACACAAACCACTAACAACCTAACAACAAACAACACTAACCCCCTAACAACAAAAAGCACTAAACCCTAACAAGAAACAACCTTAAACCCCTAACAACAAACAACCCTAAACCCCTAACAACAAACAACACTAACACCCTAACAACAAACACTAACCCCCTAACAACAAACAACCCTAAACCCCTAACATCAAACAACACTAACCCCCTAACAACACAAACCACTAACACCCTAACAACAAACAACACTAACACCCTAACAACAAAAACCACTAAACCCCAACAAGAAACAACCTTAAACCCCTAACAACAAACAACCCTAAACCCCTAACATCAAACAACACTAACACCGTAACAACGAACAGCTCTAACCCCCTAACAACAAACAACCCTAAACCCCTAACATCAAACAACACTAACCCCCTAACATCACAAACCACTAACACCCTAACAACAAACAACACTGACACCGTAACAACAAAAACCACTAAACCCCAACAAGAAACAACCTTAAACCCCTAACAACAAACAACCCTAAACCCCTAACAACAAACAACACTAACACCCTAACAACAAACAACTCTTACCACCTAACAACAAACAACCCTAAACCCCTAACATCAAAGAACACTAACCCCCTAACAACACAAACCACTAACACCCTAACATCAAACAACACTAACACCCTAACAACAAAAACCACTAAACCCCAACAAGAAACAACCCTAAACCCCTAACAACAAACACTAACCCCCTAACAAAAAACAACACTAAACCCCTAACAAGAAACTACCCTAACCCCGTAACAACAAACAACACTAACCCCGTAACAAGAAACAACCCTAACCCCCTAACAACAAAGAACACTAACACCCTAACAACAAACAACCCTAACCCCTGAAAACCAAAAACACTAACCCACTAACAACAAACAACCCTAACCCACTAACAACAAACAACCCTAAACCCCTAACATCAAACAACACTAACCCCCTAACAACACAAACCACTAACACCCTAAAAACAAACAACACTAACACCCTAACAACAAAAACCACTAAACCCCAACAAGAAACAACCTTAAACCCCTAACAACAAACAACCCTAAACCCCTAACAACAAACAACACTAACACCCGAACAACAAACAACTCTAACCCCCTAACAACAAACAACCCTAAACCCCTAACATCAAACAACACTAACCCCCTAACAACACAAACCACTAACACCCTAACAACAAACAACACTAACACCCTAACAACAAAAACCACTAAACCCCAACAAGAAACAACCTTAAACCCCTAACAACAAACAACCCTAAACCCCTAACAACAAACAACACTAACACCCTAACAACAAACAACTCTAACCCCCTAACAACAAACAACCCTAAACCCCTAACATCAAACAACACTAACCCCCTAACAACACAAACAACTAACACCCTAACATCAAACAACACTAACACCCTAACAACAAAAACCACTAAACCCCAACAAGAAACAACCTTAAACCCCTAACAACAAACAACCCTAAACCCCTAACAACAAACAACACTAACACCCTAACAACAAACAACTCTAACCCCCTAACAACAAACAACCCTAAACCCCTAACATCAAACAACACTAACCCCCTAACAACACAAACCACTAACACCCTAACATCAAACAACACTAACACCCTAACAACAAAAACCACTAAACCCCAACAAGAAACAACCTTAAACCCCTAACAACAAACAACCCTAAACCCCTAACATCAAACAACACTAACACCCTAACAACACAAACCACTAACACCCTAACAACAAACAACACTAACCCCCTAACAACAAAAACCACTAAACCCCAACAAGAAACAACCTTAAACCCCTAACAACAAAAAACCCTAAACCCCTAACAACAAACAACACTAACACCCTAACAACAAACACTAACCCCCTAACAACAAACAACCCTAAACCCCTAACATCAAACAACACTAACCCCCTAACAACACAAACCACTAACACCCTAACAACAAACAACACTAACACCCTAACAACAAACAAACCTAAACCCCTAACATCAAACAACACTAACACCCTAACAACACAAACCACTAACACCCTAACAACAAACAACCCTAACCCCCTAACAACAAACACTAACCCCCAAACAACAAACAACCCTAACCCCTGAAAACCAAAAACACTAACCCACTAACAACAAACAACCCTAACCCACTAACAACAAACAACCCTAAACCCCTAACATCAAACAACACTAACCCCCTAACAACACAAACCACTAACACCCTAACAACAAACAACACTAACACCCTAACAACAAAAACCACTAAACCCCAACAAGAAACAACCTTAAACCCCTAACAACAAACAACCCTAAACCCCTAACATCAAACAACACTAACACCCTAACAACAAACAACTCTAACCCCTAAAAACAAACAACCCTAAACCCCTAACATCAAACAACACTAACACCCTAACAACAAAAACCACTAAACCCCAACAAGAAACAACCTTAAACCCCTAACAACAAACAACCCTAAACCCCTAACATCAAACAACACTAACCCCCTAACAACACAAACCACTAACACCCTAACAACAAACAACACTAACACCCTAACAACAAAAACCACTAAACCCCAACAAGAAACAACCTTAAACCCCTAACAACAAACAACCCTAAACCCCTAACAACAAACAACACTAACACCCTAACAACAAACAACTCTAACCCCCTAACAACAAACAACCCTAAACCCCTAACATCAAACAACACTAACCCCCTAACAACACAAACCACTAACACCCTAACAACAAAAACCACTAAACGCCAACAAGAAACAACCTTAAAACCCTAACAACAAACAACCCTAAACCCCTAACAACAAACAACACTAACACCCTAACAACAAACAACTCTAACCCCCTAACAACAAACAACCCTAAACCCCTAACATCAAACAACACTAACCCCCTTACAACACAAACCACTAACACCCTAACAACAAACAACACTAACACCCTAACAACAAAAACCACTAAACCCCAACAAGAAACAACCTTAAACCCCTAACAACAAACAACCCTAAACCCCTAACATCAAACAACACTAACACCCTAACAACACAAACCACTAACACCCTAACAACAAACAACCCTAACCCCCTAACAACAAACACTAACCCCCAAACAACAAACAACCCTAACCCCTGAAAACAAAAACACTAACCCACTAACAACAAACAACCCTAACCCACTAACAACAAACAACCCTAAACCCCTAACATCAAACAACACTAACCCCCTAACAACACAAACCACTAACACCCTAACAACAAACAACACTAACACCCTAACAACAAAAACCACTAAACCCCAACAAGAAACAACCTTAAACCCCTAACAACAAACAACCCTAAACCCCTAACAACAAACAACACTAACACCCTAACAACAAACACTAACCCCCTAACAACAAACAACCCTAAACCCCTAACATCAAACAACACTAACCCCCTAACAACACAAACCACTAACACCCTAACAACAAATAACACTAACACCCTAACAACAAAAACCACTAAACCCCAACAAGAAACAACCTTAAACCCCTAACAACAAACAACCCTAAACCCCTAACATCAAACAACACTAACACCCTAACAACACAAACCACTAACACCCTAACAACAAACAACCCTAACCCCCTAACAACAAACACTAACCCCCAAACAACAAACAACCCTAACCCCTGAAAACCAAAAACACTAACCCACTAACAACAAACAACCCTAACCCACTAACAACAAACAACCCAAAACCCCTAACATCAAACAACACTAACCCCCTAACAACACAAACCACTAACACCCTAACAACAAACAACACTAACACCCTAACAACAAAAACCACTAAACCCCAACAAGGAACAACCTTAAACCCCTAACAACAAACAACCCTAAACCCCTAACATCAAACAACACTAACACCCTAACAACACAAACCACTAACACCCTAACAACAAACAACCCTAACCCCCTAACAACAAACACTAACCCCCAAACAACAAACAACCCTAACCCCTGAAAACCAAAGACACTAACCCACTAACAACAAACAACCCTAACCCACTAACAACAAACAACCGTAAACCCCTAACATCAAACAACACTAACCCCCTAACAACACAAACCACTAACACCCTAACAACAAACAACACTAACACCCTAACAACAAAAACCACTAAACCCCAACAAGAAACAACCCTAAACCCCTAACAACAAACACTAACCCCCTAACAAAAAACAACACTAAACCCCTAACAAGAAACTACCCTAACCCCGTAACAACAAACAACACTAACCCCGTAACAAGAAACAACCCTAACCCCCTAACAACAAAGAACACTAACACCCTAACAACAAACAACCCTAACCCCTGAAAACCAAAAACACTAACCCACTAAGAACAAACAACCCTAACCCACTAACAACAAACAACCCTAAACCCCTAACATCAAACAACACTAACCCCCTAACAACACAAACCACTAACACCCTAACAACAAACAACACTAACACCCTAACAGCAAAAACCACTAAAACCCAACAAGAAACAACCTTAAACCCCTAACAACAAACAACCCTAAACCTCTAACAACAAACAACACTAACACCCTAACAACAAACAACTCTAACCCCCTAACAACAAAAAACCCTAAACCCCTAACATCAAACAACACTAACCCCTAACAACACAAACCACTAACACCCTAAGATCAAACAACACTAACACCCTAACAACAAAAACCACTAAACCCCAACAAGAAACAACCTTAAACCCCTAACAACAAACAACCCTAAACCCCTAACATCAAACAACACTAACACCCTAACAACACAAACCACTAACAACCTAACAACAATCAACACTAACCCCCTAACAACAAAAACCACTAAACCCCAACAAGAAACAACCTTAAACCCCTAACAACAAACAACCCTAAACCCCTAACAACAAACAACACTAACACCCTAACAACAAACACTAACCCCCTAACAACAAACAACCCTAAACCCCTAACATCAAACAACACTAACCCCCTAACAACACAAACCACTAACACCCTAACATCAAACAACACTAACACCCTAACAACAAAAACCACTAAACCCCAACAAGAAACAACCTTAAACCCCTAACAACAAACAACCCTAAACCCCTAACATCAAACAACACTAACACCCTAACAACACAAACCACTAACAACCTAACAACCAACAACACTAACCCCCTAACAACAAAAACCACTAAACCCCAACAAGAAACAACCTTAAACCCCTAACAACAAACAACCCTAAACCCCTAACAACAAACAACACTAACACCCTAACAACAAACACTATCCCCCTAACAACAAACAACCCTAAACCCCTAACATCAAACAACACTAACCCCCTAACAACACAAACCACTAACACCCTAACAACAAACAACACTAACACCCTAACAACAAAAACCACTAAACCCCAACAAGAAACAACCTTAAACCTCTAACAACAAACAACCCTAAACCCCTAACAACAAACAACACTAACACCCTAACAACAAACACTAACCCCCTAACAACAAACAACCCTAAACCCCTAACATCAAACAACACTAACCCCCTAACAACACAAACCACTAACACCCTAACAACAAACAACACTAACACCCTAACAACAAAAACCACTAAACCCCAACAAGAAACAACCTTAAACCCCTAACAACAAACAACCCTAAACCCCTAACATCAAACAACACTAACACCCTAACAACACAAACCACTAACACCCTAACAACAAACAACCCTAACCCCCTAACAACAAACACTAACCCCCAAACAACAAACAACCCTAACCCCTGAAAACCAAAAACACTAACCCACTAACAACAAACAACCCTAACCCACTAACAACAAACAACCCTAAACCCCTAACATCAAACAACACTAACCCCCTAACAACACAAACCACTAACACCCTAACAACAAACAACACTAACACCCTAACAACAAAAACCACTAAACCCCAACAAGAAACAACCCTAAACCCCTAACAACAAACACTAACCCCCTAACAAAAAACAACACTAAACCCCTAACAAGAAACTACCCTAACCCCGTAACAACAAACAACACTAACCCCGTAACAAGAAACAACCCTAACCCCCTAACAACAAAGAACACTAACACACTAACAACAAACAACCCTAACCCCTGAAAACCAAAAACACTAACCCACTAAGAACAAACAACCCTAACCCACTAACAACAAACAACCCTAAACCCCTAACATCAAACAACACTAACCCCCTAACAACACAAACCACTAACACCCTAACAACAAACAACACTAACACCCTAACAGCAAAAACCACTAAACCCCAACAAGAAACAACCTTAAACCCCTAACAACAAACAACCCTAAACCTCTAACAACAAACAACACTAACACCCTAACAACAAACAACTCTAACCCCCTAACAACAAACAACCCTAAACCCCTAACATCAAACAACACTAACCCCCTAACAACACAAACCACTAACACCCTAACATCAAACAACACTAACACCCTAACAACAAACACCACTAAACCCCAACAAGAAACAACCTTAAACCCCTAACAACAAACAACCCTAAACCCCTAACATCAAACAACACTAACACCCTAACAACACAAACCACTAACAACCTAACAACAAACAAAACTAACACCCTAACAACAAAAACCACTAAACCCCAACAAGAAACAACCTTAAACCCCTAACAACAAACAACCCTAAACCCCTAACAACAAACAACACTAACACCCTAACAACAAACACTAACCCCCTAACAACAGACAACCCTAAACCCCTAACATCAAACAACACTAACCCCCTAACAACACAAACCACTAACACCCTAACATCAAACAACACTAACACCCTAACAACAAAAACCACTAAACCCCAACAAGAATCAACCTTAAACCCCTAACAACAAACAACCCTAAACCCCTAACATCAAACAACACTAACACCCTAACAACACAAACCACTAGCAACCTAACAACAAACAACACTAACCCCCTAACAACAAAAACCACTAAACCCCAACTAGAAACAACCTTAAACCCCTAACAACAAACAACCCTAAACCCCTAACAACAAACAACACTAACACCCTAACAACAAACACTAACCCCCTAACAACAAACAACCCTAAACCCCTAACATCAAACAACACTAATCCCCTAACAACACAAACCACTAACACCCTAACAACAAACAACACTAACACCCTAACAACAGAAACCACTAAACCCCAACAAGAAACAACCTTAAACCCCTAACAACAAACAACCCTAAACCCCTAACATCAAACAACACTAACACCGTAACAACGAACAGCTCTAACCCCCTAACAACAAACAACCCTAAACCCCTAACATCAAACAACACTAACCCCCTAACATCACAAACCACTAACACCCTAACAACAAACAACACTAACACCCTAACAACAAAAACCACTAAACCCCAACAAGAAACAACCTTAAACCCCTAACAACAAACAACCCTAAACCCCTAACAACAAACAACACTAACACCCTAACAACAAACAACTCTTACCACCTAACAACAAACAATCCTAAACCCCTAACATCAAACAACACTAACCCCCTAACAACACAAACCACTAACACCCTAACATCAAACAACACTAACACCCTAACAACAAAAACCACTAAACCCCAACAAGAAACAACCTTAAACCCCTAACAACAAACAACCCTAAACCCCTAACATCAAACAACACTAGCACCCTAACAACACAAACCACTAACACCCTAACAACAAACAACACTAACCCCCTAACAACAAACACTAACCCCCAAACAACAAACAACCCTAACACCTGAAAACCAAAAACACTAACCCACTAAGGACAAACAACCCTAACCCACTAACAACAAACAACCCTAAACCCCTAACATCAAACAACACTATCCCCCTAACAACACAAACCACTAACACCCTAACAACAAACAACACTAACACCCTAACAACAAAAACCACTAAACCCCAACAAGAAACAACCCTAAACCCCTAACAACAAACACTAACCCCCTAACAAAAAACAACACTAAACCCCTAACAAGAAACTACCCTAACCCCGTAACAACAAACAACACTAACACCGTAACAAGAAACAACCCTAACCCCCTAACAACAAAGAACACTAACACCCTAACATTAAACAACCCTAACCCCTGAAAACCAAAAAAACTAACCCACTAACAACAAACAACCCTAACCCACTAACAACAAACAACCCTAAACCCCTAACATCAAACAACACTAACCCCCTAACAACACAAACCACTAACACCCTAACAACAAACAACACTAACACCCTAACAACAAAAACCACTAAACCCCAACAAGAAACAACCTTAAACCCCTAACAACAAACAACCCTAAACCCCTAACATCAAACAACACTAACACCCTAACAACACAAACCACTAACACCCTAACAACAAACAACACTAACCCCCTAACAACAAAAACCACTAAACCCCAACAAGAAACAACCTTAAACCGCTAACAACAAACAACCCTAAACCCCTAACAACAAACAACACTAACACCCTAACAACAAACACTAACCCCCTAACAACAAACAACCCTAAACCCCTAACATCAAACAACACTAACCCCCTAACAACACAAACCACTAACACCCTAACAACAAACAACACTAACACCCTAACAACAAAAACCACTAAACCCCAACAAGAAACAACCTTAAACCCCTAACAACAAACAACCCTAAACCCCTAACATCAAACAACACTAACACCCTAACAACACAAACCACTAACACCCTAACAACAAACAACACTAACCCCCTAACAACAAACACTAACCCCCAAACAACAAACAACCCTAACCCCTGAAAACCAAAAACACTAACCCAATAACAACAAACAACCCTAACCCACTAACAACAAACAACCCTAAACCCCTAACATCAAACAACACTAACCCCCTAACAACACAAACCACTAACACCCTAACAACAAACAACACTAACACCCTAACAACAAAAACCACTACACCCCAACCAGAAACAACCCTAAACCCCTAACAACAAACACTAACCCCCTAACAAAAAACAACACTAAACCCCTAACAAGAAACTACCCTAACCCCGTAACAACAAAGAACACTAACCCCGTAACAAGAAACAACCCTAACCCCCTAACAACAAAGAACACTAACACCCTAACAACAAACAACCCTAACCCCTGAAAACCAAAAACACTAACCCACTAAGAACAAACAACCCTAACCCACTAATAAACAACCCTAAACCCCTAACATCAAACAACACTAACCCCCTAACAACACAAACCACTAACACCCTAACAACAAATAACACTAACACCCTAACAACAAAAACCACTAAACCCCAACAAGAAACAACCTTAAACCCCTAACAACAAACAACCCTAAACCCCTAACATCAAACAACACTAACACCCTAACAACACAAACCACTAACACCCTAACAACAAACAACCCTAACCCCCTAACAACAAACACTAACCCCCAAACAACAAACAACCCTAACCCCTGAAAACCAAAAACACTAACCCACTAACAACAAACAACCCTAACCCACTAACAACAAACAACCCAAAACCCCTAACATCAAACAACACTAACCCCCTAACAACACAAACCACTAACACCCTAACAACAAACAACACTAACACCCTAACAACAAAAACCACTAAACCCCAACAAGAAACAACCTTAAACCCCTAACAACAAACAACCCTAAACCCCTAACATCAAACAACACTAACACCCTAACAACACAAACCACTAACACCCTAACAACAAACAACCCTAACCCCCTAACAACAAACACTAACCCCCAAACAACAAACAACCCTAACCCCTGAAAACCAAAGACACTAACCCACTAACAACAAACAACCCTAACCCACTAACAACAAACAACCGTAAACCCCTAACATCAAACAACACTAACCCCCTAACAACACAAACCACTAACACCCTAACAACAAACAACACTAACACCCTAACAACAAAAACCACTAAACCCCAACAAGAAACAACCCTAAACCCCTAACAACAAACACTAACCCCCTAACAAAAAACAACACTAAACCCCTAACAAGAAACTACCCTAACCCCGTAACAACAAACAACACTAACCCCGTAACAAGAAACAACCCTAACCCCCTAACAACAAAGAACACTAACACCCTAACAACAAACAACCCTAACCCCTGAAAACCAAAAACACTAACCCACTAAGAACAAACAACCCTAACCCACTAACAACAAACAACCCTAAACCCCTAACATCAAACAACACTAACCCCCTAACAACACAAACCACTAACACCCTAACAACAAACAACACTAACACCCTAACAGCAAAAACCACTAAAACCCAACAAGAAACAACCTTAAACCCCTAACAACAAACAACCCTAAACCTCTAACAACAAACAACACTAACACCCTAACAACAAACAACTCTAACCCCCTAACAACAAAAAACCCTAAACCCCTAACATCAAACAACACTAACCCCTAACAACACAAACCACTAACACCCTAAGATCAAACAACACTAACACCCTAACAACAAAAACCACTAAACCCCAACAAGAAACAACCTTAAACCCCTAACAACAAACAACCCTAAACCCCTAACATCAAACAACACTAACACCCTAACAACACAAACCACTAACAACCTAACAACAATCAACACTAACCCCCTAACAACAAAAACCACTAAACCCCAACAAGAAACAACCTTAAACCCCTAACAACAAACAACCCTAAACCCCTAACAACAAACAACACTAACACCCTAACAACAAACACTAACCCCCTAACAACAAACAACCCTAAACCCCTAACATCAAACAACACTAACCCCCTAACAACACAAACCACTAACACCCTAACATCAAACAACACTAACACCCTAACAACAAAAACCACTAAACCCCAACAAGAAACAACCTTAAACCCCTAACAACAAACAACCCTAAACCCCTAACATCAAACAACACTAACACCCTAACAACACAAACCACTAACAACCTAACAACCAACAACACTAACCCCCTAACAACAAAAACCACTAAACCCCAACAAGAAACAACCTTAAACCCCTAACAACAAACAACCCTAAACCCCTAACAACAAACAACACTAACACCCTAACAACAAACACTATCCCCCTAACAACAAACAACCCTAAACCCCTAACATCAAACAACACTAACCCCCTAACAACACAAACCACTAACACCCTAACAACAAACAACACTAACACCCTAACAACAAAAACCACTAAACCCCAACAAGAAACAACCTTAAACCTCTAACAACAAACAACCCTAAACCCCTAACAACAAACAACACTAACACCCTAACAACAAACACTAACCCCCTAACAACAAACAACCCTAAACCCCTAACATCAAACAACACTAACCCCCTAACAACACAAACCACTAACACCCTAACAACAAACAACACTAACACCCTAACAACAAAAACCACTAAACCCCAACAAGAAACAACCTTAAACCCCTAACAACAAACAACCCTAAACCCCTAACATCAAACAACACTAACACCCTAACAACACAAACCACTAACACCCTAACAACAAACAACCCTAACCCCCTAACAACAAACACTAACCCCCAAACAACAAACAACCCTAACCCCTGAAAACCAAAAACACTAACCCACTAACAACAAACAACCCTAACCCACTAACAACAAACAACCCTAAACCCCTAACATCAAACAACACTAACCCCCTAACAACACAAACCACTAACACCCTAACAACAAACAACACTAACACCCTAACAACAAAAACCACTAAACCCCAACAAGAAACAACCCTAAACCCCTAACAACAAACACTAACCCCCTAACAAAAAACAACACTAAACCCCTAACAAGAAACTACCCTAACCCCGTAACAACAAACAACACTAACCCCGTAACAAGAAACAACCCTAACCCCCTAACAACAAAGAACACTAACACACTAACAACAAACAACCCTAACCCCTGAAAACCAAAAACACTAACCCACTAAGAACAAACAACCCTAACCCACTAACAACAAACAACCCTAAACCCCTAACATCAAACAACACTAACCCCCTAACAACACAAACCACTAACACCCTAACAACAAACAACACTAACACCCTAACAGCAAAAACCACTAAACCCCAACAAGAAACAACCTTAAACCCCTAACAACAAACAACCCTAAACCTCTAACAACAAACAACACTAACACCCTAACAACAAACAACTCTAACCCCCTAACAACAAACAACCCTAAACCCCTAACATCAAACAACACTAACCCCCTAACAACACAAACCACTAACACCCTAACATCAAATAACACTAACACCCTAACAACAAACACCACTAAACCCCAACAAGAAACAACCTTAAACCCCTAACAACAAACAACCCTAAACCCCTAACATCAAACAACACTAACACCCTAACAACACAAACCACTAACAACCTAACAACAAACAAAACTAACACCCTAACAACAAAAACCACTAAACCCCAACAAGAAACAACCTTAAACCCCTAACAACAAACAACCCTAAACCCCTAACAACAAACAACACTAACACCCTAACAACAAACACTAACCCCCTAACAACAAACAACCCTAAACCCCTAACATCAAACAACACTAACCCCCTAACAACACAAACCACTAACACCCTAACATCAAACAACACTAACACCCTAACAACAAAAACCACTAAACCCCAACAAGAATCAACCTTAAACCCCTAACAACAAACAACCCTAAACCCCTAACATCAAACAACACTAACACCCTAACAACACAAACCACTAGCAACCTAACAACAAACAACACTAACCCCCTAACAACAAAAACCACTAAACCCCAACAAGAAACAACCTTAAACCCCTAACAACAAACAACCCTAAACCCCTAACAACAAACAACACTAACACCCTAACAACAAACACTAACCCCCTAACAACAAACAACCCTAAACCCCTAACATCAAACAACACTAATCCCCTAACAACACAAACCACTAACACCCTAACAACAAACAACACTAACACCCTAACAACAGAAACCACTAAACCCCAACAAGAAACAACCTTAAACCCCTAACAACAAACAACCCTAAACCCCTAACATCAAACAACACTAACACCGTAACAACGAACAGCTCTAACCCCCTAACAACAAACAACCCTAAACCCCTAACATCAAACAACACTAACCCCCTAACATCACAAACCACTAACACCCTAACAACAAACAACACTAACACCCTAACAACAAAAACCACTAAACCCCAACAAGAAACAACCTTAAACCCCTAACAACAAACAACCCTAAACCCCTAACAACAAACAACACTAACACCCTAACAACAAACAACTCTTACCACCTAACAACAAACAATCCTAAACCCCTAACATCAAACAACACTAACCCCCTAACAACACAAACCACTAACACCCTAACATCAAACAACACTAACACCCTAACAACAAAAAGCACTAAACCCCAACAAGAAACAACCTTAAACCCCTAACAACAAACAACCCTAAACCCCTAACATCAAACAACACTAGCACCCTAACAACACAAACCACTAACACCCTAACAACAAACAACACTAACCCCCTAACAACAAACACTAACCCCCAAACAACAAACAACCCTAACACCTGAAAACCAAAAACACTAACCCACTAAGGACAAACAACCCTAACCCACTAACAACAAACAACCCTAAACCCCTAACATCAAACAACACTATTCCCCTAACAACACAAACCACTAACACCCTAACAACAAACAACACTAACACCCTAACAACAAAAACCACTAAACCCCAACAAGAAACAACCCTAAACCCCTAACAACAAACACTAACCCCCTAACAAAAAACAACACTAAACCCCTAACAAGAAACTACCCTAACCCCGTAACAACAAACAACACTAACACCGTAACAAGAAACAACCCTAACCCCCTAACAACAAAGAACACTAACACCCTAACATTAAACAACCCTAACCCCTGAAAACCAAAAAAACTAACCCACTAACAACAAACAACCCTAACCCACTAACAACAAACAACCCTAAACCCCTAACATCAAACAACACTAACCCCCTAACAACACAAACCACTAACACCCTAACAACAAACAACACTAACACCCTAACAACAAAACCCACTAAACCCCAACAAGAAACAACCTTAAACCCCTAACAACAAACAACCCTAAACCCCTAACATCAAACAACACTAACACCCTAACAACACAAACCACTAACACCCTAACAACAAACAACACTAACCCCCTAACAACAAAAACCACTAAACCCCAACAAGAAACAACCTTAAACCGCTAACAACAAACAACCCTAAACCCCTAACAACAAACAACACTAACACCCTAACAACAAACACTAACCCCCTAACAACAAACAACCCTAAACCCCTAACATCAAACAACACTAACCCCCTAACAACACAAACCACTAACACCCTAACAACAAACAACACTAACACCCTAACAACAAAAACCACTAAACCCCAACAAGAAACAACCTTAAACCCCTAACAACAAACAACCCTAAACCCCTAACATCAAACAACACTAACACCCTAACAACACAAACCACTAACACCCTAACAACAAACAACACTAACCCCCTAACAACAAACACTAACCCCCAAACAACAAACAACCCTAACCCCTGAAAACCAAAAACACTAACCCAATAACAACAAACAACCCTAACCCACTAACAACAAACAACCCTAAACCCCTAACATCAAACAACACTAACCCCCTAACAACACAAACCACTAACACCCTAACAACAAACAACACTAACACCCTAACAACAAAAACCACTACACCCCAACCAGAAACAACCCTAAACCCCTAACAACAAACACTAACCCCCTAACAAAAAACAACACTAAACCCCTAACAAGAAACTACCCTAACCCCGTAACAACAAAGAACACTAACCCCGTAACAAGAAACAACCCTAACCCCCTAACAACAAAGAACACTAACACCCTAACAACAAACAACCCTAACCCCTGAAAACCAAAAACACTAACCCACTAAGAACAAACAACCCTAACCCACTAATAAACAACCCTAAACCCCTAACATCAAACAACACTAACCCCCTAACAACACGAACCACTAACACCCTAACAACAAACAACACTAACACCCTAACAACAAAAACCACTAACCCCAACAAGAAACAAACTTAAACCCCTAACAACAAACAACCCTAAACCTCTAACAACAAACAACACTAACACCCTAACAACAAACAACTCTAACCTCCTAACAACAAACAACCCTAAACCCCTAACATCAAACAACACTAACCCCCTAACAACACAAACCACTAACACCCTAACATCAAACAACACTAACACCCTAACAACAAAAACCACTAAACCCCAACAAGAAACAACCTTAAACCCCTAACAACAAACAACCCTAAACCCCTAACATCAAACAACACTAACACCCTAACAACACAAGCCACTAACACCCTAACAACAAACAACACTAACCCCCTAACAACAAAAACCACTAAACCCCAACAAGAAACAACCTTAAACCGCTAACAACAAACAACCCTAAACCCCTAACAACAAACAACACTAACACCCTAACAACAAACACTAACCCCCTAACAACAAAAAACCTTAAACCCCTAACATCAAACAACACTAACCCCCTAACAACACAAACCACTAACACCCTAACAACAAACAACACTAACACCCTAACAACAAAAACCACTAAACCCCAACAAGAAACAACCTTAAACCCCTAACAACAAACAACCCTAAACCCCTAACAACAAACAACCCTAACCCCCTAACAACAAACACTAACACCCTAACAACACAAACCACTAACACCCTAACAACAAACAACCCTAACCACCTAACAACAAACACTAACCCCCAAACAACAAACAACCCTAACCCCTGAAAACCAAAAACACTAACCCACTAACAACAAACAACCCTAACCCACTAACAGCAAACAACCCTAAACCCCTAACATCAAACAACACTAACCCCCTAACAACACAAACCACTAACACCCTAACAACAAACAACACTAACACCCTAACAACAAAAACCACTAAACCCCAACAAGAAACAACCTTAAACCCCTAACAACAAACAACCCTAAACCCCTAACATCAAACAACACTAACACTCTAACAACGAATAACTCTAACCCCCTAACAACAAACAACCCTAAACCCCTAACATCAAACAACACTAACCCCCTAACAACACAAACCACTAACACCCTAACAACAAACAACACTAACACCCTAACAACAAAAACCACTAAACCCCAAGAAACAACCTTAAACCCCTAACAACAAACAACCCTAAACCCCTAACAACAAACAACACTAACACCCTAACAACAAACAACTCTTACCCCCTAACAACAAACAACCCTAAACCCCTAACATCAAACAACACTAACCCCCTAACAACACAAACCACTAACACCCTAACATCAAACAACACTAACACCCTAACAACAAAAACCACTAAACCCCAACAAGAAACAACCTTAAACCCCTAACAACAAACAACCCTAAACCCCTAACATCAAACAACACTAACACCCTAACAACACAAACCACTAACACCCTAACAACAAACAACACTAACCCCCTAACAACAAAAACCACTAAACCCCAACAAGAAACAACCTTAAACCCCTAACAACAAAAAACCCTAAACCCCTAACAACAAACAACACTAACACCCTAACAACAAACACTAACCCCCTAACAACAAACAACCCTAAACCCCTAACATCAAACAACACTAACCCCCTAACAACACAAACCACTAACACCCTAACAACAAACAACACTAACACCCTAACAACAAACAACCCTAAACCCCTAACATCAAACAACACTAACAACCTAACAACACAAACCACTAACACCCTAACAACAAACAACCCTAACCCCCTAACAACAAACACTAACCCCCAAACAACAAACAACCCTAACCCCTGAAAACCAAAAACACTAACCCACTAACAACAAACAACCCTAACCCACTAACAACAAACAACCCTAAACCCCTAACATCAAACAACACTAACCCCCTAACAACACAAACCACTAACACCCTAACAACAAGCAACACTAACACCCTAACAACAAAAACCACTAAACCCCAACAAGAAACAACCTTAAACCCCTAACAACAAACAACCCTAAACCCCTAACATCAAACAACACTAACACCCTAACAACAAACAACTCTAACCCCCTAAAAACAAACAACCCTAAACCCCTAACATCAAACAACACTAACACCCTAACAAGAAAAACCACTAAACCCCAACAAGAAACAACCTTAAACCCCTAACAACAAACAACCCTAAACCCCTAACTTCAAACAACATTAACCCCCTAACAACACAAACCACTAACACCCTAACAACAAACAACACTAACACCCTAACAACAAAAACCACTAAACCCCAACAAGAAACAACCTTAAACCCCTAACAACAAACAACCCTAAACCCCTAACAACAAACAACACTAACACCCTAACAACAAACAACTCTAACCCCCTAACAACAAACAACCCTAAACCCCTAACATCAAACAACACTAACCCCCTAACAACACAAACCACTAACACCCTAACAACAAAAACCACTAAACCCCAACAAGAAACAACCTTAAACCCCTAACAACAAACAACCCTAAACCCCTAACAACAAACAACACTAACACCCTAACAACAAACACTAACCCCCTAACAACAAACAACCCTAAACCCCTAACATCAAACAACACTAACCCCCTAACAAGACAAACCACTAACACCCTAACAACAAACAACACTAACACCCTAACAACAAAAACCACTAAACCCCAACAAGAAACAACCTTAAACCCCTAACAACAAACAACCCTAAACCCCTAACATCAAACAACACTAACACCCTAACAACACAAACCACTAACACCCTAACAACAAACAACCCTAACCCCCTAACAACAAACACTAACCCCCAAACAACAAACAACCCTAACCCCTGAAAACCAAAAACACTAACCCACTAACAAAAAACAACCCTAACCCACTAACAACAAACAACCCTAAACCCCTAACATCAAACAACACTAACCCCCTAACAACACAAACCACTAACACCCTAACAACAAACAACACTAACACCCTAACAACAAAAACCACTAAACCCCAACAAGAAACAACATTAAACCCCTAACAACAAACAACCCTAAACCCCTAACATCAAACAACACTAACACCCTAACAACACAAACCACTAACACCCTAACAACAAACAACACTAACCCCCTAACAACAAACACTAACCCCCAAACAACAAACAACCCTAACCCCTGAAAACCAAAAACACTAACCCACTAACAACAAACAACCCTAACCCACTAACAACAAACAACCCTAAACCCCTAACATCAAACAACACTAACCCCCTAACAACACAAACCACTAACACCCTAACAACAAACAACACTAACACCCTAACAACAAAAACCACTAAACCCCAACAAGAAACAACCCTAAACCCCTAACAACAAACACTAACCCCGTAACAAGAAACAACACTAACCCCCTAACAACAAAGAACACTAACACCCTAACAAAAAACAACACTAACCCCTGAAAACCAAAAACACTAACCCACTAAGAACAAACAACCCTAACCCACTAACAACAAACAACCCTAAACCCCTAACATCAAACAACACTAACCCCCTAACAACACAAACCACTAACACCCTAACAACAAACAACACTAACACCCTAACAGCAAAAACCACTAAACCCCAACAAGAAACAACCTTAAACCCCTAACAACAAACAACCCTAAACCTCTAACAACAAACAACACTAACACCCTAACAACAAACAACTCTAACCCCCTAACAACAAACAACCCTAAACCCCTAACATCAAACAACACTAACCCCCTAACAACACAAACCACTAACACCCTAACATCAAACAACACTAACACCCTAACAACAAAAACCACTAAACCCCAACAAGAAACAACCTTAAACGCCTAAAAACAAACAACCCTAAACCCCTAACATCAAACAACACTAACACCCTAACAACACAAACCACTAACAACCTAACAACAAACAACACTAACCCCCTAACAACAAAAACCACTAAACCCCAACAAGAAACAACCTTAAACCCCTAACAACAAACAACCCTAAACCCCTAACAACAAACAACACTAACACCCTAACAACAAACACTAACCCCCTAACAACAAACAACCCTAAACCCCTAACATCAAACAACACGAACCCCCTAACAACACAAACCACTAACACCCTAACAACAAACAACACTAACACCCTAACAACAAAAACCACTAAACCCCAACAAGAAACAACCTTAAACCCCTAACAACAAACAACCCTAAACCCCTAACATCAAACAACACTAACACCCTAACAACGAACAACTCTAACCCCCTAACAACAAACAACCCTAAACCCCTAACATCAAACAACACTAACCCCCTAACAACACAAACCACTAACACCCTAACAACAAACAACACTAACACCCTAACAACAAAAACCACTAAACCCCAACAAGAAACAACCCTAAACCCCTAACAACAAACACTAACCCCCTAACAAAAAACAACACTAAACCCCTAACAAGAAACTACCCTAACCCCGTAACAACAAACAACACTAACCCCGTAACAAGAAACAACCCTAACCCCCTAACAACAAAGAACACTAACACCCTAACAACAAACAACCCTAACCCCTGAAAACCAAAAACACTAACCCACTAACAACAAACAACCCTAACCCACTAACAACAAACAACCCTAAACCCCTAACATCAAACAACACTTACCCCCTAACAACACAAACCACTAACACCCTAACAACAAACAACACTAACACCCTAACAACAAAAACCACTAAACCCCAACAAGAAACAACCTTAAACCCCTAACAACAAACAACCCTAAACCCCTAACAACAAACAACACTAACACCCTAACAACAAACAACTCTAACCCCCTAACAACAAACAACCCTAAACCCCTAACATCAAACAACACTAACCCCCTAACAACACAAACCACTAACACCCTAACAACAAACAACACTAACACCCTAACAACAAAAACCACTAAACCCCAACAAGAAACAACCTTAAACCCCTAACAACAAACAACCCTAAACCCCTAACATCAAACAACACTAACACCCTAACAACAAACAACTCTTACCACCTAACAACAAACAACCCTAAACCCCTAACATCAAACAACACTAACCCCCTAACAACACAAACCACTAACACCCTAACATCAAACAACACTAACACCCTAACAACAAAAACCACTAAACCCCAACAAGAAACAACCTTAAACCCCTAACAACAAACAACCCTAAACCCCTAACATCAAACAACACTAACACCCTAACAACACAAACCACTAACACCCTAACAACAAACAACACTAACCCCCTAACAACAAACACTAACCCCCAAACAACAAACAACCCTAACCCCTGAAAACCAAAAACACTAACCCACTAAGAACAAACAACCCTAACCCACTAACAACAAACAACCCTAAACCCCTAACATCAAACAACACTAACCCCCTAACAACACAAACCACTAACACCCTAACAACAAACAACACTAACACCCTAACAACAAAAACCACTAAACCCCAACAAGAAACAACCCTAAACCCCTAACAACAAACACTAACCCCCTAACAAAAAACAACACTAAACCCCTAACAAGAAACTACCCTAACCCTGTAACAACAAACAACACTAACCCCGTAACAAGAAACAACCCTAACCCCCTAACAACAAAGAACACTAACACCCTAACAACAAACAACCCTAACCCCTGAAAACCAAAAAAACTAACCCACTAACAACAAACAACCCTAACCCACTAACAACAAACAACCCTAAACCCCTAACATCAAACAACACTAACCCCCTAACAACACAAACCACTAACACCCTAACAACAAACAACACAAACACCCTAACAACAAAAACCACTAAACCCCAACAAGAAACAACCTTAAACCCCTAACAACAAACAACCCTAAACCCCTAACATCAAACAACACTAACACCCTAACAACACAAACCACTAACACCCTAACAACAAACAACCCTAACCCCCTAACAACAAACACTAACCCCCAAACAACAAACAACCCTAACCCCTGAAAACCAAAGACACTAACCCACTAACAACAAACAACCCTAACCCACTAACAACAAACAACCGTAAACCCCTAACATCAAACAACACTAACCCCCTAACAACACAAACCACTAACACCCTAACAACAAACAACACTAACACCCTAACAACAAAAACCACTAAACCCCAACAAGAAACAACCCTAAACCCCTAACAACAAACACTAACCCCCTAACAAAAAACAACACTAAACCCCTAACAAGAAACTACCCTAACCCCGTAACAACAAACAACACTAACCCCGTAACAAGAAACAACCCTAACCCCCTAACAACAAAGAACACTAACACCCTAACAACAAACAACCCTAACCCCTGAAAACCAAAAACACTAACCCACTAAGAACAAACAACCCTAACCCACTAACAACAAACAACCCAAAACCCCTAACATCAAACAACACTAACCCCCTAACAACACAAACCACTAACACCCTAACAACAAACAACACTAACACCCTAACAACAAAAACCACTAAACCCCAACAAGAAACAACCTTAAACCCCTAACAACAAACAACCCTAAACCTCTAACAACAAACAACACTAACACCCTAACAACAAACAACTCTAACACCCTAACAACAAACAACCCTAAACCCCTAACATCAAACAACACTAACCCCCTAACAACACAAACCACTAACACCCTAACATCAAACAACACTAACACCCTAACAACAAAAACCACTAAACCCCAACAAGAAACAACCTTAAACCCTAACAACAAACAACCCTAAACCCCTAACATCAAACAACACTAACACCCTAACAACACAAACCACTAACAACCTAACAACAAACAACACTAACCCCCTAACAACAAAAACCACTAAACCCCAACAAGAAACAACCTTAAACCCCTAACAACAAACAACCCTAAACCCCTAACAACAAACAACACTAACACCCTAACAACAAACAACTCTTACCACCTAACAACAAACAACCCTAAACCCCTAACATCAAACAACACTAACCCCCTAACAACACAAACCACTAACACCCTAACATCAAACAACACTAACACCCTAACAACAAAAACCACTAAACCCCAACAAGAAACAACCCTAAACCCCTAACAACAAACACTAACCCCCTAACAAAAAACAACACTAAACCCCTAACAAGAAACTACCCTAACCCCGTAACAACAAACAACACTAACCCCGTAACAAGAAACAACCCTAACCCCCTAACAACAAAGAACACTAACACCCTAACAACAAACAACCCTAACCCCTGAAAACCAAAAACACTAACCCACTAACAACAAACAACCCTAACCCACTAACAACAAACAACCCTAAACCCCTAACATCAAACAACATTAACCCCCTAACAACACAAACCACTAACACCCTAAAAACAAACAACACTAACACCCTAACAACAAAAACCACTAAACCCCAACAAGAAACCACCTTAAACCCCTAACAACAAACAACCCTAAACCCCTAACAACAAACAACACTAACACCCTAACAACAAACAACTCTAACCCCCTAACAACAAACAACCCTAAACCCCTAACATCAAACAACACTAACCCCCTAACAACACAAACCACTAACACCCTAACAACAAACAACACTAACACCCTAACAACAAAAAGCACTAAACCCCAACAAGAAACAACCTTAAACCCCTAACAACAAACAACCCTAAACCCCTAACAACAAACAACACTAACACCCTAACAACAAACAACTCTAACCCCCTAACAACAAACAACCCTAAACCCCTAACATCAAACAACACTAACCCCCTAACAACACAAACCACTAACACCCTAACATCAAACAACACTAACACCCTAACAACAAAAACCACTAAACCCCAACAAGAAACAACCTTAAACCCCTAACAACAAACAACCCTAAACCCCTAACAACAAACAACACTAACACCCTAACAACAAACAACTCTAACCCCCTAACAACAAACAACCCTAAACCCCTAACATCAAACAACACTAACCCCCTAACAACACAAACCACTAACACCCTAACATCAAACAACACTAACACCCTAACAACAAAAACCACTAAACCCCAACAAGAAACAACCTTAAACCCCTAACAACAAACAACCCTAAACCCCTAACATCAAACAACACTAACACCCTAACAACACAAACCACTAACACCCTAACAACAAACAACACTAACCCCCTAACAACAAAAACCACTAAACCCCAACAAGAAACAACCTTAAACCCCTAACAACAAAAAACCCTAAACCCCTAACAACAAACAACACTAACACCCTAACAACAAACACTAACCCCCTAACAACAAACAACCCTAAACCCCTAACATCAAACAACACTAACCCCCTAACAACACAAACCCTAACAACAAACAACACTAACACCCTAACAACAAACAAACCTAAACCCCTAACATCAAACAACACTAACACCCTAACAACACAAACCACTAACACCCTAACAACAAACAACCCTAACCCCCTAACAACAAACACTAACCCCCAAACAACAAACAACCCTAACCCCTGAAAACCAAAAACACTAACCCACTAAGAACAAACAACCCTAACCCACTAACAACAAACAACCCTAAACCCCTAACATCAAACAACACTAACCCCCTAACAACACAAACCACTAACACCCTAACAACAAACAACACTAACACCCTAACAACAAAAACCACTAAACCCCAACAAGAAACAACCCTAAACCCCTAACAACAAACACTAACCCCCTAACAAAAAACAACACTAAACCCCTAACAAGAAACTACCCTAACCCTGTAACAACAAACAACACTAACCCCGTAACAAGAAACAACCCTAACCCCCTAACAACAAAGAACACTAACACCCTAACAACAAACAACCCTAACCCCTGAAAACCAAAAAAACTAACCCACTAACAACAAGCAACCCTAACCCACTAACAACAAACAACCCTAAACCCCTAACATCAAACAACACTAACCCCCTAACAACACAAACCACTAACACCCTAACAACAAACAACACAAACACCCTAACAACAAAAACCACTAAACCCCAACAAGAAACAACCTTAAACCCCTAACAACAAACAACCCTAAACCCCTAACATCAAACAACACTAACACCCTAACAACACAAACCACTAACACCCTAACAACAAACAACCCTAACCCCCTAACAACAAACACTAACCCCGAAACAACAAACAACCCTAACCCCTGAAAACCAAAGACACTAACCCACTAACAACAAACAACCCTAACCCACTAACAACAAACAACCCTAAACCCCTAACATCAAACAACACTAACCCCCTAACAACACAAACCACTAACACCCTTACAACAAACAACACTAACACCCTAACAACAAAAACCACTAAACCCCAACAAGAAACAACCCTAAACCCCTAACAACAAACACTAACCCCCTAACAAAAAACAACACTAAACCCCTAACAAGAAACTACCCTATCCCCGTAACAACAAACAACACTAACCCCGTAACAAGAAACAACCCTAACCCCCTAACAACAAAGAACACTAACACCCTAACAACAAACAACCCTAACCCCTGAAAACCAAAAACACTAACCCACTAAGAACAAACAACCCTAACCCACTAACAACAAACAACCCTAAACCCCTAACATCAAACAACACTAACCCCCTAACAACACAAACCACTAACACCCTAACAACAAACAACACTAACACCCTAACAACAAAAACCACTAAACCCCAACAAGAAACAACCTTAAACCCCTAACAACAAAGAACCCTAAACCTCTAACAACAAACAACACTAACACCCTAACAACAAACAACTCTAACACCCTAACAACAAACAACCCTAAACCCCTAACATCAAACAACACTAACCCCCTAACAACACAAACCACTAACACCCTAACATCAAACAACACTAACACCCTAACAACAAAAACCACTAAACCCCAACAAGAAACAACCTTAAACCCCTAACAACAAACAACCCTAAACCCCTAACATCAAACAACACTAACACCCTAACAACACAAACCACTAACAACCTAACAACAAACAACACTAACCCCCTAACAACAAAAACCACTAAACCCCAACAAGAAACAACCTTAAACCCCTAACAACAAACAACCCTAAACCCCTAACAACAAACAACACTAACACCCTAACAACAAACAACTTTTACCACCTAACAACAAACAACCCTAAACCCCTAACATCAAACAACACTAACCCCCTAACAACACAAACCACTAACACCCTAACATCAAACAACACTAACACCCTAACAACAAAAACCACTAAACCCCAACAAGAAACAACCCTAAACCCCTAACAACAAACACTAACCCCCTAACAAAAAACAACACTAAACCCCTAACAAGAAACTACCCTAACCCCGTAACAACAAACAACACTAACCCCGTAACAAGAAACAACCCTAACCCCCTAACAACAAAGAACACTAACACCCTAACAACAAACAACCCTAACCCCTGAAAACCAAAAACACTAACCCACTAACAACAAACAACCCTAACCCACTAACAACAAACAACCCTAAACCCCTAACATCAAACAACACTAACCCCCTAACAACACAAACCACTAACACCCTAAAAACAAACAACACTAACACCCTAACAACAAAAACCACTAAACCCCAACAAGAAACAACCTTAAACCCCTAACAACAAACAACCCTAAACCCCTAACAACAAACAACACTAACACCCTAACAACAAACAACTCTAACCCCCTAACAACAAACAACCCTAAACCCCTAACATCAAACAACACTAACCCCCTAACAACACAAACCACTAACACCCTAACAACAAACAACACTAACACCCTAACAACAAAAAGCACTAAACCCCAACAAGAAACAACCTTAAACCCCTAACAACAAACAACCCTAAACCCCTAACAACAAACAACACTAACACCCTAACAACAAACATCTCTAACCCCCTAACAACAAACAACCCTAAACCCCTAACATCAAACAACACTAACCCCCTAACAACACAAACCACTAACACCCTAACAACAAACAACACTAACACCCTAACAACAAAAACCACTAAACCCCAACAAGAAACAACCTTAAACCCCTAACAACAAACAACCCTAAACCCCTAACATCAAACAACACTAACACCCTAACAACAAACAACTCTTACCACCTAACAACAAACAACCCTAAACCCCTAACATCAAACAACACTAACACCCTAACAACACAAACCACTAACACCCTAACATCAAACAACACTAACACCCTAACAACAAAAACCACTAAACCCCAACAAGAAACAACCTTAAACCCCTAACAACAAACAACCCTAAACCCCTAACATCAAACAACACTAACACCCTAACAACACAAACCACTAACACCCTAACAACAAACAACACTAACCCCCTAACAACAAACACTAACCCCCAAACAACAAACAACCCTAACCCCTGAAAACCAAAAACACTAACCCACTAAGAACAAACAACCCTAACCCACTAACAACAAACAACCCTAAACCCCTAACATCAAACAACACTAACCCCCTAACAACACAAACCACTAACACCCTAACAACAAACAACACTAACACCCTAACAACAAAAACCACTAAACCCCAACAAGAAACAACCCTAAACCCCTAACAACAAACACTAACCCCCTAACAAAAAACAACACTAAACCCCTAACAAGAAACTACCCTAACCCTGTAACAACAAACAACACTAACCCCGTAACAAGAAACAACCCTAACCCCCTAACAACAAAGAACACTAACACCCTAACAACAAACAACCCTAACCCCTGAAAAGCAAAAAAACTAACCCACTAACAACAAACAACCCTAACCCACTAACAACAAACAACCCTAAACCCCTAACATCAAACAACACTAACCCCCTAACAACACAAACCACTAACACCCTAACAACAAACAACACAAACACCCTAACAACAAAAACCACTAAACCCCAACAAGAAACAACCTTAAACCCCTAACAACAAACAACCCTAAACCCCTAACATCAAACAACACTAACACCCTAACAACACAAACCACTAACACCCTAACAACAAACAACCCTAACCCCCTAACAACAAACACTAACCCCCAAACAACAAACAACCCTAACCCCTGAAAACCAAAGACACTAACCCACTAACAACAAACAACCCTAACCCACTAACAACAAACAACCGTAAACCCCTAACATCAAACAACACTAACCCCCTAACAACACAAACCACTAACACCCTAACAACAAACAACACTAACACCCTAACAACAAAAACCACTAAACCCCAACAAGAAACAACCCTAAACCCCTAACAACAAACACTAACCCCCTAACAAAAAACAACACTAAACCCCTAACAAGAAACTACCCTAACCCCGTAACAACAAACAACACTAACCCCGTAACAAGAAACAACCCTAACCCCCTAACAACAAAGAACACTAACACCCTAACAACAAACAACCCTAACCCCTGAAAACCAAAAACACTAACCCACTAAGAACAAACAACCCTAACCCACTAACAACAAACAACCCAAAACCCCTAACATCAAACAACACTAACCCCCTAACAACACAAACCACTAACACCCTAACAACAAACAACACTAACACCCTAACAACAAAAACCACTAAACCCCAACAAGAAACAACCTTAAACCCCTAACAACAAACAACCCTAAACCTCTAACAACAAACAACACTAACACCCTAACAACAAACAACTCTAACACCCTAACAACAAACAACCCTAAACCCCTAACATCAAACAACACTAACCCCCTAACAACACAAACCACTAACACCCTAACATCAAACAACACTAACACCCTAACAACAAAAACCACTAAACCCCAACAAGAAACAACCTTAAACCCTAACAACAAACAACCCTAAACCCCTAACATCAAACAACACTAACACCCTAACAACACAAACCACTAACAACCTAACAACAAACAACACTAACCCCCTAACAACAAAAACCACTAAACCCCAACAAGAAACAACCTTAAACCCCTAACAACAAACAACCCTAAACCCCTAACAACAAACAACACTAACACCCTAACAACAAACAACTCTTACCACCTAACAACAAACAACCCTAAACCCCTAACATCAAACAACACTAACCCCCTAACAACACAAACCACTAACACCCTAACATCAAACAACACTAACACCCTAACAACAAAAACCACTAAACCCCAACAAGAAACAACCCTAAACCCCTAACAACAAACACTAACCCCCTAACAAAAAACAACACTAAACCCCTAACAAGAAACTACCCTAACCCCGTAACAACAAACAACACTAACCCCGTAACAAGAAACAACCCTAACCCCCTAACAACAAAGAACACTAACACCCTAACAACAAACAACCCTAACCCCTGAAAACCAAAAACACTAACCCACTAACAACAAACAACCCTAACCCACTAACAACAAACAACCCTAAACCCCTAACATCAAACAACATTAACCCCCTAACAACACAAACCACTAACACCCTAAAAACAAACAACACTAACACCCTAACAACAAAAACCACTAAACCCCAACAAGAAACCACCTTAAACCCCTAACAACAAACAACCCTAAACCCCTAACAACAAACAACACTAACACCCTAACAACAAACAACTCTAACCCCCTAACAACAAACAACCCTAAACCCCTAACATCAAACAACACTAACCCCCTAACAACACAAACCACTAACACCCTAACAACAAACAACACTAACACCCTAACAACAAAAAGCACTAAACCCCAACAAGAAACAACCTTAAACCCCTAACAACAAACAACCCTAAACCCCTAACAACAAACAACACTAACACCCTAACAACAAACAACTCTAACCCCCTAACAACAAACAACCCTAAACCCCTAACATCAAACAACACTAACCCCCTAACAACACAAACCACTAACACCCTAACATCAAACAACACTAACACCCTAACAACAAAAACCACTAAACCCCAACAAGAAACAACCTTAAACCCCTAACAACAAACAACCCTAAACCCCTAACAACAAACAACACTAACACCCTAACAACAAACAACTCTAACCCCCTAACAACAAACAACCCTAAACCCCTAACATCAAACAACACTAACCCCCTAACAACACAAACCACTAACACCCTAACATCAAACAACACTAACACCCTAACAACAAAAACCACTAAACCCCAACAAGAAACAACCTTAAACCCCTAACAACAAACAACCCTAAACCCCTAACATCAAACAACACTAACACCCTAACAACACAAACCACTAACACCCTAACAACAAACAACACTAACCCCCTAACAACAAAAACCACTAAACCCCAACAAGAAACAACCTTAAACCCCTAACAACAAAAAACCCTAAACCCCTAACAACAAACAACACTAACACCCTAACAACAAACACTAACCCCCTAACAACAAACAACCCTAAACCCCTAACATCAAACAACACTAACCCCCTAACAACACAAACCCTAACAACAAACAACACTAACACCCTAACAACAAACAAACCTAAACCCCTAACATCAAACAACACTAACACCCTAACAACACAAACCACTAACACCCTAACAACAAACAACCCTAACCCCCTAACAACAAACACTAACCCCCAAACAACAAACAACCCTAACCCCTGAAAACCAAAAACACTAACCCACTAAGAACAAACAACCCTAACCCACTAACAACAAACAACCCTAAACCCCTAACATCAAACAACACTAACCCCCTAACAACACAAACCACTAACACCCTAACAACAAACAACACTAACACCCTAACAACAAAAACCACTAAACCCCAACAAGAAACAACCCTAAACCCCTAACAACAAACACTAACCCCCTAACAAAAAACAACACTAAACCCCTAACAAGAAACTACCCTAACCCTGTAACAACAAACAACACTAACCCCGTAACAAGAAACAACCCTAACCCCCTAACAACAAAGAACACTAACACCCTAACAACAAACAACCCTAACCCCTGAAAACCAAAAAAACTAACCCACTAACAACAAGCAACCCTAACCCACTAACAACAAACAACCCTAAACCCCTAACATCAAACAACACTAACCCCCTAACAACACAAACCACTAACACCCTAACAACAAACAACACAAACACCCTAACAACAAAAACCACTAAACCCCAACAAGAAACAACCTTAAACCCCTAACAACAAACAACCCTAAACCCCTAACATCAAACAACACTAACACCCTAACAACACAAACCACTAACACCCTAACAACAAACAACCCTAACCCCCTAACAACAAACACTAACCCCGAAACAACAAACAACCCTAACCCCTGAAAACCAAAGACACTAACCCACTAACAACAAACAACCCTAACCCACTAACAACAAACAACCCTAAACCCCTAACATCAAACAACACTAACCCCCTAACAACACAAACCACTAACACCCTTACAACAAACAACACTAACACCCTAACAACAAAAACCACTAAACCCCAACAAGAAACAACCCTAAACCGCTAACAACAAACACTAACCCCCTAACAAAAAACAACACTAAACCCCTAACAAGAAACTACCCTATCCCCGTAACAACAAACAACACTAACCCCGTAACAAGAAACAACCCTAACCCCCTAACAACAAAGAACACTAACACCCTAACAACAAACAACCCTAACCCCTGAAAACCAAAAACACTAACCCACTAAGAACAAACAACCCTAACCCACTAACAACAAACAACCCTAAACCCCTAACATCAAACAACACTAACCCCCTAACAACACAAACCACTAACACCCTAACAACAAACAACACTAACACCCTAACAACAAAAACCACTAAACCCCAACAAGAAACAACCTTAAACCCCTAACAACAAAGAACCCTAAACCTCTAACAACAAACAACACTAACACCCTAACAACAAACAACTCTAACACCCTAACAACAAACAACCCTAAACCCCTAACATCAAACAACACTAACCCCCTAACAACACAAACCACTAACACCCTAACATCAAACAACACTAACACCCTAACAACAAAAACCACTAAACCCCAACAAGAAACAACCTTAAACCCCTAACAACAAACAACCCTAAACCCCTAACATCAAACAACACTAACACCCTAACAACACAAACCACTAACAACCTAACAACAAACAACACTAACCCCCTAACAACAAAAACCACTAAACCCCAACAAGAAACAACCTTAAACCCCTAACAACAAACAACCCTAAACCCCTAACAACAAACAACACTAACACCCTAACAACAAACAACTTTTACCACCTAACAACAAACAACCCTAAACCCCTAACATCAAACAACACTAACCCCCTAACAACACAAACCACTAACACCCTAACATCAAACAACACTAACACCCTAACAACAAAAACCACTAAACCCCAACAAGAAACAACCCTAAACCCCTAACAACAAACACTAACCCCCTAACAAAAAACAACACTAAACCCCTAACAAGAAACTACCCTAACCCCGTAACAACAAACAACACTAACCCCGTAACAAGAAACAACCCTAACCCCCTAACAACAAAGAACACTAACACCCTAACAACAAACAACCCTAACCCCTGAAAACCAAAAACACTAACCCACTAACAACAAACAACCCTAACCCACTAACAACAAACAACCCTAAACCCCTAACATCAAACAACACTAACCCCCTAACAACACAAACCACTAACACCCTAAAAACAAACAACACTAACACCCTAACAACAAAAACCACTAAACCCCAACAAGAAACAACCTTAAACCCCTAACAACAAACAACCCTAAACCCCTAACAACAAACAACACTAACACCCTAACAACAAACAACTCTAACCCCCTAACAACAAACAACCCTAAACCCCTAACATCAAACAACACTAACCCCCTAACAACACAAACCACTAACACCCTAACAACAAACAACACTAACACCCTAACAACAAAAAGCACTAAACCCCAACAAGAAACAACCTTAAACCCCTAACAACAAACAACCCTAAACCCCTAACAACAAACAACACTAACACCCTAACAACAAACATCTCTAACCCCCTAACAACAAACAACCCTAAACCCCTAACATCAAACAACACTAACCCCCTAACAACACAAACCACTAACACCCTAACATCAAACAACACTAACACCCTAACAACAAAAACCACTAAACCCCAACAAGAAACAACCTTAAACCCCTAACAACAAACAACCCTAAACCCCTAACAACAAACAACACTAACACCCTAACAACAAACAACTCTAACCCCCTAACAACAAACAACCCTAAACCCCTAACATCAAACAACACTAACCCCCTAACAACACAAACCACTAACACCCTAACATCAAACAACACTAAAACCCTAACAACAAAAACCACTAAACCCCAACAAGAAACAACCTTAAACCCCTAACAACAAACAACCCTAAACCCCTAACATCAAAGAACACTAACACCCTAACAACACAAACCACTAACACCCTAACAACAAACAACACTAACCCCCTAACAACAAAAACCACTAAACCCCAACAAGAAACAACCTTAAACCCCTAACAACAAAAAACCCTAAACCCCTAACAACAAACAACACTAACACCCTAACAACAAACACTAACCCCCTAACAACAAACAACCCTAAACCCCTAACATCAAACAACACTAACCCCCTAACAACACAAACCACTAACACCCTAACAACAAACAACACTAACACCCTAACAACAAACAAACCTAAACCCCTAACATCAAACAACACTAACACCCTAACAACACAAACCACTAACACCCTAACAACAAACAACCCTAACCCCCTAACAACAAACACTAACCCCCAAACAACAAACAACCCTAACCCCTGAAAACCAAAAACACTAACCCACTAACAACAAACAACCCTAACCCACTAACAACAAACAACCCTAAACCCCTAACATCAAACAACACTAACCCCCTAACAACACAAACCACTAACACCCTAACAACAAACAACACTAACACCCTAACAACAAAAACCACTAAACCCCAACAAGAAACAACCTTAAACCCCTAACAACAAACAACCCTAAACCCCTAACATCAAACAACACTAACACCCTAACAACAAACAACTCTAACCCCCTAAAAACAAACAACCCTAAACCCCTAACATCAAACAACACTAACACCCTAACAACAAAAACCACTAAACCCCAACAAGAAACAACCTTAAACCCCTAACAACAAACAACCCTAAACCCCTAACATCAAACAACACTAACCCCCTAACAACACAAACCACTAACACCCTAACAACAAACAACACTAACACCCTAACAACAAAAACCACTAAACCCCAACAAGAAACAACCTTAAACCCCTAACAACAAACAACCCTAAACCCCTAACATCAAACAACACTAACACCCTAACAACACAAACCACTAACACCCTAACAACAAACAACCCTAACCCCCTAACAACAAACACTAACCCCCAAACAACAAACAACCCTAACCCCTGAAAACCAAAAACACTAACCCACTAACAAAAAACAACCCTAACCCACTAACAACAAACAACCCTAAACCCCTAACATCAAACAACACTAACCCCCTAACAACACAAACCACTAACACCCTAACAACAAACAACACTAACACCCTAACAACAAAAACCACTAAACCCCAACAAGAAACAACATTAAACCCCTAACAACAAACAACCCTAAACCACTAACATCAAACAACACTAACACCCTAACAACACAAACCACTAACACCCTAACAACAAACAACACTAACCCCCTAACAACAAACACTAACCCCCAAACAACAAACAACCCTAACCCCTGAAAACCAAAAACACTAACCCACTAACAACAAACAACCCTAACCCACTAACAACAAACAACCCTAAACCCCTAACATCAAACAACACTAACCCCCTAACAACACAAACCACTAACACCCTAACAACAAACAACACTAACACCCTAACAACAAAAACCACTAAACCCCAAGAAACAACCCTAAACCCCTAACAACAAACACTAACCCCGTAACAAGAAACAACACTAACCCCCTAACAACAAAGAACACTAACACCCTAACAACAAACAACACTAACCCCTGAAAACCAAAAACACTAACCCACTAAGAACAAACAACCCTAACCCACTAACAACAAACAACCCTAAACCCCTAACATCAAACAACACTAACCCCCTAACAACACAAACCACTAACACCCTAACAACAAACAACACTAACACCCTAACAGCAAAAACCACTAAACCCCAACAGGAAACAACCTTAAACCCCTAACAACAAACAACCCTAAACCTCTAACAACAAACAACACTAACACCCTAACAACAAACAACTCTAACCCCCTAACAACAAACAACCCTAAACCCCTAACATCAAACAACACTAACCCCCTAACAACACAAACCACTAACACCCTAACATCAAACAACACTAACACCCTAACAACAAAAACCACTAAACCCCAACAAGAAACAACCTTAAACCCCTAACAACAAACAACCCTAAACCCCTAACATCAAACAACACTAACACCCTAACAACACAAACCACTAACAACCTAACAACAAACAACACTAACCCCCTAACAACAAAAACCACTAAACCCCAACAAGAAACAACCTTAAACCCCTAACAACAAACAACCCTAAACCCCTAACAACAAACAACACTAACACCCTAACAACAAACACTAACCCCCTAACAACAAACAACCCTAAACCCCTAACATCAAACAACACGAACCCCCTAACAACACAAACCACTAACACCCTAACAACAAACAACACTAACACCCTAACAACAAAAACCACTAAACCCCAACAAGAAACAACCTTAAACCCCTAACAACAAACAACCCTAAACCCCTAACATCAAACAACACTAACACCCTAACAACGAACAACTCTAACCCCCTAACAACAAACAACCCTAAACCCCTAACATCAAACAACACTAACCCCCTAACAACACAAACCACTAACACCCTAACAACAAACAACACTAACACCCTAACAACAAAAACCACTAAACCCCAACAAGAAACAACCCTAAACCCCTAACAACAAACACTAACCCCCTAACAAAAAACAACACTAAACCCCTAACAAGAAACTACCCTAACCCCGTAACAACAAACAACACTAACCCCGTAACAAGAAACAACCCTAACCCCCTAACAACAAAGAACACTAACACCCTAACAACAAACAACCCTAACCCCTGAAAACCAAAAACACTAACCCACTAACAACAAACAACCCTAACCCACTAACAACAAACAACCCTAAACCCCTAACATCAAACAACACTAACCCCCTAACAACACAAACCACTAACACCCTAACAACAAACAACACTAACACCCTAACAACAAAAACCACTAAACCCCAACAAGAAACAACCTTAAACCCCTAACAACAAACAACCCTAAACCCCTAACAACAAACAACACTAACACCCTAACAACAAACAACTCTAACCCCCTAACAACAAACAACCCTAAACCCCTAACATCAAACAACACTAACCCCCTAACAACACAAACCACTAACACCCTAACAACAAACAACACTAACACCCTAACAACAAAAACCACTAAACCCCAACAAGAAACAACCTTAAACCCCTAACAACAAACAACCCTAAACCCCTAACATCAAACAACACTAACACCCTAACAACAAACAACTCTTACCACCTAACAACAAACAACCCTAAACCCCTAACATCAAACAACACTAACCCCCTAACAACACAAACCACTAACACCCTAACATCAAACAACACTAACACCCTAACAACAAAAACCACTAAACCCCAACAAGAAACAACCTTAAACCCCTAACAACAAACAACCCTAAACCCCTAACATCAAACAACACTAACACCCTAACAACACAAACCACTAACACCCTAACAACAAACAACACTAACCCCCTAACAACAAACACTAACCCCCAAACAACAAACAACCCTAACCCCTGAAAACCAAAAACACTAACCCACTAAGAACAAACAACCCTAACCCACTAACAACAAACAACCCTAAACCCCTAACATCAAACAACACTAACCCCCTAACAACACAAACCACTAACACCCTAACAACAAACAACACTAACACCCTAACAACAAAAACCACTAAACCCCAACAAGAAACAACCCTAAACCCCTAACAACAAACACTAACCCCCTAACAAAAAACAACACTAAACCCCTAACAAGAAACTACCCTAACCCTGTAACAACAAACAACACTAACCCCGTAACAAGAAACAACCCTAACCCCCTAACAACAAAGAACACTAACACCCTAACAACAAACAACCCTAACCCCTGAAAACCAAAAAAACTAACCCACTAACAACAAACAACCCTAACCCACTAACAACAAACAACCCTAAACCCCTAACATCAAACAACACTAACCCCCTAACAACACAAACCACTAACACCCTAACAACAAACAACACAAACACCCTAACAACAAAAACCACTAAACCCCAACAAGAAACAACCTTAAACCCCTAACAACAAACAACCCTAAACCCCTAACATCAAACAACACTAACACCCTAACAACACAAACCACTAACACCCTAACAACAAACAACCCTAACCCCCTAACAACAAACACTAACCCCCAAACAACAAACAACCCTAACCCCTGAAAACCAAAGACACTAACCCACTAACAACAAACAACCCTAACCCACTAACAACAAACAACCGTAAACCCCTAACATCAAACAACACTAACCCCCTAACAACACAAACCACTAACACCCTAACAACAAACAACACTAACACCCTAACAACAAAAACCACTAAACCCCAACAAGAAACAACCCTAAACCCCTAACAACAAACACTAACCCCCTAACAAAAAACAACACTAAACCCCTAACAAGAAACTACCCTAACCCCGTAACAACAAACAACACTAACCCCGTAACAAGAAACAACCCTAACCCCCTAACAACAAAGAACACTAACACCCTAACAACAAACAACCCTAACCCCTGAAAACCAAAAACACTAACCCACTAAGAACAAACAACCCTAACCCACTAACAACAAACAACCCAAAACCCCTAACATCAAACAACACTAACCCCCTAACAACACAAACCACTAACACCCTAACAACAAACAACACTAACACCCTAACAACAAAAACCACTAAACCCCAACAAGAAACAACCTTAAACCCCTAACAACAAACAACCCTAAACCTCTAACAACAAACAACACTAACACCCTAACAACAAACAACTCTAACACCCTAACAACAAACAACCCTAAACCCCTAACATCAAACAACACTAACCCCCTAACAACACAAACCACTAACACCCTAACATCAAACAAAACTAACACCCTAACAACAAAAACCACTAAACCCCAACAAGAAACAACCTTAAACCCTAACAACAAACAACCCTAAACCCCTAACATCAAACAACACTAACACCCTAACAACACAAACCACTAACAACCTAACAACAAACAACACTAACCCCCTAACAACAAAAACCACTAAACCCCAACAAGAAACAACCTTAAACCCCTAACAACAAACAACCCTAAACCCCTAACAACAAACAACACTAACACCCTAACAACAAACAACTCTTACCACCTAACAACAAACAACCCTAAACCCCTAACATCAAACAACACTAACCCCCTAACAACACAAACCACTAACACCCTAACATCAAACAACACTAACACCCTAACAACAAAAACCACTAAACCCCAACAAGAAACAACCCTAAACCCCTAACAACAAACACTAACCCCCTAACAAAAAACAACACTAAACCCCTAACAAGAAACTACCCTAACCCCGTAACAACAAACAACACTAACCCCGTAACAAGAAACAACCCTAACCCCCTAACAACAAAGAACACTAACACCCTAACAACAAACAACCCTAACCCCTGAAAACCAAAAACACTAACCCACTAACAACAAACAATCCTAACCCACTAACAACAAACAACCCTAAACCCCTAACATCAAACAACATTAACCCCCTAACAACACAAACCACTAACACCCTAAAAACAAACAACACTAACACCCTAACAACAAAAACCACTAAACCCCAACAAGAAACCACCTTAAACCCCTAACAACAAACAACCCTAAACCCCTAACAACAAACAACACTAACACCCTAACAACAAACAACTCTAACCCCCTAACAACAAACAACCCTAAACCCCTAACATCAAACAACACTAACCCCCTAACAACACAAACCACTAACACCCTAACAACAAACAACACTAACACCCTAACAACAAAAAGCACTAAACCCCAACAAGAAACAACCTTAAACCCCTAACAACAAACAACCCTAAACCCCTAACAACAAACAACACTAACACCCTAACAACAAACAACTCTAACCCCCTAACAACAAACAACCCTAAACCCCTAACATCAAACAACACTAACCCCCTAACAACACAAACCACTAACACCCTAACATCAAACAACACTAACACCCTAACAACAAAAACCACTAAACCCCAACAAGAAACAACCTTAAAC
This sequence comes from Elephas maximus indicus, assembly GCF_024166365.1. Classification (NCBI taxonomy): domain Eukaryota; kingdom Metazoa; phylum Chordata; class Mammalia; order Proboscidea; family Elephantidae; genus Elephas; species Elephas maximus. Next base: position 462,884 of record NC_064835.1, read on the forward strand.
CCCTAACAACAAACAACCCTAAACCCCTAACAACAAACAACACTAACACCCTAACAACAAACAACTCTAACCCCCTAACAACAAACAACCCTAAACCCCTAACATCAAACAACACTAACCCCCTAACAACACAAACCACTAACACCCTAACATCAAACAACACTAACACCCTAACAACAAAAACCACTAAACCCCAACAAGAAACAACCTTAAACCCCTAACAACAAACAACCCTAAACCCCTAACATCAAAGAACACTAACACCCTAACAACACAAACCACTAACACCCTAACAACAAACAACACTAACCCCCTAACAACAAAAACCACTAAACCCCAACAAGAAACAACCTTAAACCCCTAACAACAAAAAACCCTAAACCCCTAACAACAAACAACACTAACACCCTAACAACAAACACTAACCCCCTAACAACAAACAACCCTAAACCCCTAACATCAAACAACACTAACCCCCTAACAACACAAACCCTAACAACAAACAACACTAACACCCTAACAACAAACAAACCTAAACCCCTAACATCAAACAACACTAACACCCTAACAACACAAACCACTAACACCCTAACAACAAACAACCCTAACCCCCTAACAACAAACACTAACCCCCAAACAACAAACAACCCTAACCCCTGAAAACCAAAAACACTAACCCACTAAGAACAAACAACCCTAACCCACTAACAACAAACAACCCTAAACCCCTAACATCAAACAACACTAACCCCCTAACAACACAAACCACTAACACCCTAACAACAAACAACACTAACACCCTAACAACAAAAACCACTAAACCCCAACAAGAAACAACCCTAAACCCCTAACAACAAACACTAACCCCCTAACAAAAAACAACACTAAACCCCTAACAAGAAACTACCCTAACCCTGTAACAACAAACAACACTAACCCCGTAACAAGAAACAACCCTAACCCCCTAACAACAAAGAACACTAACACCCTAACAACAAACAACCCTAACCCCTGAAAACCAAAAAAACTAACCCACTAACAACAAGCAACCCTAACCCACTAACAACAAACAACCCTAAACCCCTAACATCAAACAACACTAACCCCCTAACAACACAAACCACTAACACCCTAACAACAAACAACACAAACACCCTAACAACAAAAACCACTAAACCCCAACAAGAAACAACCTTAAACCCCTAACAACAAACAACCCTAAACCCCTAACATCAAACAACACTAACACCCTAACAACACAAACCACTAACACCCTAACAACAAACAACCCTAACCCCCTAACAACAAACACTAACCCCGAAACAACAAACAACCCTAACCCCTGAAAACCAAAGACACTAACCCACTAACAACAAACAACCCTAACCCACTAACAACAAACAACCCTAAACCCCTAACATCAAACAACACTAACCCCCTAACAACACAAACCACTAACACCCTTACAACAAACAACACTAACACCCTAACAACAAAAACCACTAAACCCCAACAAGAAACAACCCTAAACCCCTAACAACAAACACTAACCCCCTAACAAAAAACAACACTAAACCCCTAACAAGAAACTACCCTATCCCCGTAACAACAAACAACACTAACCCCGTAACAAGAAACAACCCTAACCCCCTAAAAACAAAGAACACTAACACCCTAACAACAAACAACCCTAACCCCTGAAAACCAAAAACACTAACCCACTAAGAACAAACAACCCTAACCCACTAACAACAAACAACCCTAAACCCCTAACATCAAACAACACTAACCCCCTAACAACACAAACCACTAACACCCTAACAACAAACAACACTAACACCCTAACAACAAAAACCACTAAACCCCAACAAGAAACAACCTTAAACCCCTAACAACAAAGAACCCTAAACCTCTAACAACAAACAACACTAACACCCTAACAACAAACAACTCTAACACCCTAACAACAAACAACCCTAAACCCCTAACATCAAACAACACTAACCCCCTAACAACACAAACCACTAACACCCTAACATCAAACAACACTAACACCCTAACAACAAAAACCACTAAACCCCAACAAGAAACAACCTTAAACCCCTAACAACAAACAACCCTAAACCCCTAACATCAAACAACACTAACACCCTAACAACACAAACCACTAACAACCTAACAACAAACAACACTAACCCCCTAACAACAAAAACCACTAAACCCCAACAAGAAACAACCTTAAACCCCTAACAACAAACAACCCTAAACCCCTAACAACAAACAACACTAACACCCTAACAACAAACAACTTTTACCACCTAACAACAAACAACCCTAAACCCCTAACATCAAACAACACTAACCCCCTAACAACACAAACCACTAACACCCTAACATCAAACAACACTAACACCCTAACAACAAAAACCACTAAACCCCAACAAGAAACAACCCTAAACCCCTAACAACAAACACTAACCCCCTAACAAAAAACAACACTAAACCCCTAACAAGAAACTACCCTAACCCCGTAACAACAAACAACACTAACCCCGTAACAAGAAACAACCCTAACCCCCTAACAACAAAGAACACTAACACCCTAACAACAAACAACCCTAACCCCTGAAAACCAAAAACACTAACCCACTAACAACAAACAACCCTAACCCACTAACAACAAACAACCCTAAACCCCTAACATCAAACAACACTAACCCCCTAACAACACAAACCACTAACACCCTAAAAACAAACAACACTAACACCCTAACAACAAAAACCACTAAACCCCAACAAGAAACAACCTTAAACCCCTAACAACAAACAACCCTAAACCCCTAACAACAAACAACACTAACACCCTAACAACAAACAACTCTAACCCCCTAACAACAAACAACCCTAAACCCCTAACATCAAACAACACTAACCCCCTAACAACACAAACCACTAACACCCTAACAACAAACAACACTAACACCCTAACAACAAACAAACCTAAACCCCTAACATCAAACAACACTAACACCCTAACAACACAAACCACTAACACCCTAACAACAAACAACCCTAACCCCCTAACAACAAACACTAACCCCCAAACAACAAACAACCCTAACCCCTGAAAACCAAAAACACTAACCCACTAACAACAAACAACCCTAACCCACTAACAACAAACAACCCTAAACCCCTAACATCAAACAACACTAACCCCCTAACAACACAAACCACTAACACCCTAACAACAAACAACACTAACACCCTAACAACAAAAACCACTAAACCCCAACAAGAAACAACCTTAAACCCCTAACAACAAACAACCCTAAACCCCTAACATCAAACAACACTAACACCCTAACAACAAACAACTCTAACCCCCTAAAAACAAACAACCCTAAACCCCTAACATCAAACAACACTAACACCCTAACAACAAAAACCACTAAACCCCAACAAGAAACAACCTTAAACCCCTAACAACAAACAACCCTAAACCCCTAACATCAAACAACACTAACCCCCTAACAACACAAACCACTAACACCCTAACAACAAACAACACTAACACCCTAACAACAAAAACCACTAAACCCCAACAAGAAACAACCTTAAACCCCTAACAACAAACAACCCTAAACCCCTAACAACAAACAACACTAACACCCTAACAACAAACAACTCTAACCCCCTAACAACAAACAACCCTAAACCCCTAACATCAAACAACACTAACCCCCTAACAACACAAACCACTAACACCCTAACAACAAAAACCACTAAACCCCAACAAGAAACAACCTTAAAACCCTAACAACAAACAACCCTAAACCCCTAACAACAAACAACACTAACACCCTAACAACAAACAACTCTAACCCCCTAACAACAAACAACCCTAAACCCCTAACATCAAACAACACTAACCCCCTTACAACACAAACCACTAACACCCTAACAACAAACAACACTAACACCCTAACAACAAAAACCACTAAACCCCAACAAGAAACAACCTTAAACCCCTAACAACAAACAACCCTAAACCCCTAACATCAAACAACACTAACACCCTAACAACACAAACCACTAACACCCTAACAACAAACAACCCTAACCCCCTAACAACAAACACTAGCCCCCAAACAACAAACAACCCTAACCCCTGAAAACAAAAACACTAACCCACTAACAACAAACAACCCTAACCCACTAACAACAAACAACCCTAAACCCCTAACATCAAACAACACTAACCCCCTAACAACAGAAACCACTAACACCCTAACAACAAACAACACTAACCCCCTAACAACAAAAACCACTAAACCCCAACAAGAAACAACCTTAAACCCCTAACAACAAACAACCCTAAACCCCTAACAACAAACAACACTAACACCCTAACAACAAACACTAACCCCCTAACAACAAACAACCCTAAACCCCTAACATCAAACAACACTAACCCCCTAACAACTCAAACCACTAACACCCTAACAACAAACAACACTAACACCCTAACAACAAAAACCACTAAACCCCAACAAGAAACAACCTTAAACCCCTAACAACAAACAACCCTAAACCCCTAACATCAAACAACACTAACACCCTAACAACACAAACCACTAACACCCTAACAACAAACAACCCTAACCCCCTAACAACAAACACTAACCCCCAAACAACAAACAACCCTAACCCCTGAAAACCAAAAACACTAACCCACTAACAACAAACAACCCTAACCCACTAACAACAAACAACCCTAAACCCCTAACATCAAACAACACTAACCCCTAACAACACAAACCACTAACACCCTAACAACAAACAACACTAACACCCTAACAACAAACACTAACCCCCTAACAAAAAACAACACTAAACCCCTAACAAGAAACTACCCTAACCCCGTAACAACAAACAACACTAACCCCGTAACAAGAAACAACCCTAACCCCCTAACAACAAAGAACACTAACACCCTAACAACAAACAACCCTAACCCCTGAAAACCAAAAACACTAACCCACTAAGAACAAACAACCCTAACCCACTAACAACAAACAACCCTAAACCCCTAACATCAAACAACACTAACCCCCTAACAACACAAACCACTAACACCCTAACAACAAACAACACTAACACCCTAACAGCGAAAACCACTAAACCCCAACAAGAAACAACCTTAAACCCCTAACAACAAACAACCCTAAACCTCTAACAACAAACAACACTCACACCCTAACAACAAACAACTCTAACCCCCTAACAACAAACAACCCAAAACCCCTAACATCAAACAACACTAACCCCTAACAACACAAACCACTAACACCCTAAGATCAAACAACACTAACACCCTAACAACAAAAACCACTAAACCCCAACAAGAAACAACCTTAAACCCCTAACAACAAACAACCCTAAACCCCTAACATCAAACAACACTAACACCCTAACAACACAAACCACTAACAACCTAACAACAAACAACACTACCCCCCTAACAACAAAAACCACTAAACCCCAACAAGAAACAACCTTAAACCCCTAACAACAAACAACCCTAAACCCCTAACAACAAACAACACTAACACCCTAACAACAAACACTAACCCCCTAACAACAAACAACCCTAAACCCCTAACATCAAACAACACTAACCCCCTAACAACACAAACCACTAACACCCTAACATCAAACAACACTAACACCCTAACAACAAAAACCACTAAACCCCAACAAGAAACAACCTTAAACCCCTAACAACAAACAACCCTAAACCCCTAACATCAAACAACACTAACACCCTAACAACACAAACCACTAACAACCTAACAACCAACAACACTAACCCCCTAACAACAAAAACCACTAAACCCCAAAAAGAAACAACCTTAAACCCCTAACAACAAACAACCCTAAACCCCTAACAACAAACAACACTAACACCCTAACAACAAACACTAACCCCCTAACAACAAACAACCCTAAACCCCTAACATCAAACAACACTAACCCCCTAACAACACAAACCACTAACACCCTAACAACAAACAACACTAACACCCTAACAACAAAAACCACTAAACCCCAACAAGAAACAACCTTAAACCCCTAACAACAAACAACCCTAAACCCCTAACAACAAACAACACTAACACCCTAACAACAAACACTAACCCCCTAACAACAAACAACCCTAAACCCCTAACATCAAACAACACTAACCCCCTAACAACACAAACCACTAACACCCTAACAACAAACAACACTAACACCCTAACAACAAAAACCACTAAACCCCAACAAGAAACAACCTTAAACCCCTAACAACAAACAACCCTAAACCCCTAACATCAAACAACACTAACACCCTAACAACACAAACCACTAACACCCTAACAACAAACAACCCTAACCCCCTAACAACAAACACTAACCCCCAAACAACAAACAACCCTAACCCCTGAAAACCAAAAACACTAACCCACTAACAACAAACAACCCTAACCCACTAACAACAAACAACCCTAAACCCCTAACATCAAACAACACTAACCCCCTAACAACACAAACCACTAACACCCTAACAACAAACAACACTAACACCCTAACAACAAAAACCACTAAACCCCAACAAGAAACAACCTTAAACCCCTAACAACAAACAACCCTAAACCCCTAACAACAAACAACACTAACACCCTAACAACAAACACTAACCCCCTAACAACAAACAACCCTAAACCCCTAACATCAAACAACACTAACCCCCTAACAACACAAACCACTAACACCCTAACAACAAACAACACTAACACCCTAACAACAAAAACCACTAAACCCCAACAAGAAACAACCTTAAACCCCTAACAACAAACAACCCTAAACCCCTAACATCAAACAACACTAACACCCTAACAACACAAACCACTAACACCCTAACAACAAACAACCCTAACCCCCTAACAACAAACACTAACCCCCAAACAACAAACAACCCTAACCCCTGAAAACCAAAAACACTAACCCACTAACAACAAACAACCCTAACCCACTAACAACAAACAACCCTAAACCCCTAACATCAAACAACACTAACCCCCTAACAACACAAACCACTAACACCCTAACAACAAACAACACTAACACCCTAACAACAAAAACCACTAAACCCCAACAAGAAACAACCTTAAACCCCTAACAACAAACAACCCTAAACCCCTAACATCAAACAACACTAACACCCTAACAACACAAACCACTAACACCCTAACAACAAACAACCCTAACCCTCTAACAACAAACACTAACCCCCAAACAACAAACAACCCTAACCCCTGAAAACCAAAAACACTAACCCACTAACAACAAACAACCCTAACCCACTAACAACAAACAACCCTAAACCCCTAACATCAAACAACACTAACCCCCTAACAACACAAACCACTAACACCCTAACAACAAACAACACTAACACCCTAACAACAAAAACCACTAAACCCCAACAAGAAACAACCCTAAACCCCTAACAACAAACACTAACCCCCTAACAAAAAACAACACTAAACCCCTAACAAGAAACTACCCTAACCCCGTAACAACAAACAACACTAACCCCGTAACAAGAAACAACCCTAACCCCCTAACAACAAAGAACACTAACACCCTAACAACAAACAACCCTAACCCCTGAAAACCAAAAACACTAACCCACTAAGAACAAACAACCCTAACCCACTAACAACAAACAACCCTAAACCCCTAACATCAAACAACACTAACCCCCTAACAACACAAACCACTAACACCCTAACAACAAACAACACTAACACCCTAACAGCAAAAACCACTAAACCCCAACAAGAAACAACCTTAAACCCCTAACAACAAACAACCCTAAACCTCTAACAACAAACAACACTAACACCCTAACAACAAACAACTCTAACCCCCTAACAACAAACAACCCTAAACCCCTAACATCAAACAACACTAACCCCTAACAACACAAACCACTAACACCCTAAGATCAAACAACACTAACACCCTAACAACACAAACCACTAACAACCTAACAACCAACAACACTAACCCCCTAACAACAAAAACCACTAAACCCCAACAAGAAACAACCTTAAACCCCTAACAACAAACAACCCTAAACCCCTAACAACAAACAACACTAACACCCTAACAACAAACACTAACCCCCTAACAACAAACAACCCTAAACCCCTAACATCAAACAACACTAACCCCCTAACAACACAAACCACTAACACCCTAACATCAAACAACACTAACACCCTAACAACAAAAACCACTAAACCCCAACAAGAAACAACCTTAAACCCCTAACAACAAACAACCCTAAACCCCTAACAACAAACAACACTAACACCCTAACAACAAACACTAACCCCCTAACAACAAACAACCCTAAACCCCTAACATCAAACAACACTAACCCCCTAACAACACAAACCACTAACACCCTAACATCAAACAACACTAACACCCTAACAACAAAAACCACTAAACCCCAACAAGAAACAACCTTAAACCCCTAACAACAAACAACCCTAAACCCCTAACATCAAACAACACTAACACCCTAACAACACAAACCACTAACAACCTAACAACCAACAACACTAACCCCCTAACAACAAAAACCACTAAACCCCAAAAAGAAACAACCTTAAACCCCTAACAACAAACAACCCTAAACCCCTAACAACAAACAACACTAACACCCTAACAACAAACACTAACCCCCTAACAACAAACAACCCTAAACCCCTAACATCAAACAACACTAACCCCCTAACAACACAAACCACTAACACCCTAACAACAAACAACACTAACACCCTAACAACAAAAACCACTAAACCCCAACAAGAAACAACCTTAAACCCCTAACAACAAACAACCCTAAACCCCTAACAACAAACAACACTAACACCCTAACAACAAACACTAACCCCCTAACAACAAACAACCCTAAACCCCTAACATCAAACAACACTAACCCCCTAACAACACAAACCACTAACACCCTAACAACAAACAACACTAACACCCTAACAACAAAAACCACTAAACCCCAACAAGAAACAACCTTAAACCCCTAACAACAAACAACCCTAAACCCCTAACATCAAACAACACTAACACCCTAACAACACAAACCACTAACACCCTAACAACAAACAACCCTAACCCCCTAACAACAAACACTAACCCCCAAACAACAAACAACCCTAACCCCTGAAAACCAAAAACACTAACCCACTAACAACAAACAACCCTAACCCACTAACAACAAACAACCCTAAACCCCTAACATCAAACAACACTAACCCCCTAACAACACAAACCACTAACACCCTAACAACAAACAACACTAACACCCTAACAACAAAAACCACTAAACCCCAACAAGAAACAACCTTAAACCCCTAACAACAAACAACCCTAAACCCCTAACAACAAACAACACTAACACCCTAACAACAAACACTAACCCCCTAACAACAAACAACCCTAAACCCCTAACATCAAACAACACTAACCCCCTAACAACACAAACCACTAACACCCTAACAACAAACAACACTAACACCCTAACAACAAAAACCACTAAACCCCAACAAGAAACAACCTTAAACCCCTAACAACAAACAACCCTAAACCCCTAACATCAAACAACACTAACACCCTAACAACACAAACCACTAACACCCTAACAACAAACAACCCTAACCCCCTAACAACAAACACTAACCCCCAAACAACAAACAACCCTAACCCCTGAAAACCAAAAACACTAACCCACTAACAACAAACAACCCTAACCCACTAACAACAAACAACCCTAAACCCCTAACATCAAACAACACTAACCCCCTAACAACACAAACCACTAACACCCTAACAACAAACAACACTAACACCCTAACAACAAAAACCACTAAACCCCAACAAGAAACAACCTTAAACCCCTAACAACAAACAACCCTAAACCCCTAACATCAAACAACACTAACACCCTAACAACACAAACCACTAACACCCTAACAACAAACAACCCTAACCCTCTAACAACAAACACTAACCCCCAAACAACAAACAACCCTAACCCCTGAAAACCAAAAACACTAACCCACTAACAACAAACAACCCTAACCCACTAACAACAAACAACCCTAAACCCCTAACATCAAACAACACTAACCCCCTAACAACACAAACCACTAACACCCTAACAACAAACAACACTAACACCCTAACAACAAAAACCACTAAACCCCAACAAGAAACAACCCTAAACCCCTAACAACAAACACTAACCCCCTAACAAAAAACAACACTAAACCCCTAACAAGAAACTACCCTAACCCCGTAACAACAAACAACACTAACCCCGTAACAAGAAACAACCCTAACCCCCTAACAACAAAGAACACTAACACCCTAACAACAAACAACCCTAACCCCTGAAAACCAAAAACACTAACCCACTAAGAACAAACAACCCTAACCCACTAACAACAAACAACCCTAAACCCCTAACATCAAACAACACTAACCCCCTAACAACACAAACCACTAACACCCTAACAACAAACAACACTAACACCCTAACAGCAAAAACCACTAAACCCCAACAAGAAACAACCTTAAACCCCTAACAACAAACAACCCTAAACCTCTAACAACAAACAACACTAACACCCTAACAACAAACAACTCTAACCCCCTAACAACAAACAACCCTAAACCCCTAACATCAAACAACACTAACCCCTAACAACACAAACCACTAACACCCTAAGATCAAACAACACTAACACCCTAACAACACAAACCACTAACAACCTAACAACCAACAACACTAACCCCCTAACAACAAAAACCACTAAACCCCAACAAGAAACAACCTTAAACCCCTAACAACAAACAACCCTAAACCCCTAACAACAAACAACACTAACACCCTAACAACAAACACTAACCCCCTAACAACAAACAACCCTAAACCCCTAACATCAAACAACACTAACCCCCTAACAACACAAACCACTAACACCCTAACATCAAACAACACTAACACCCTAACAACAAAAACCACTAAACCCCAACAAGAAACAACCTTAAACCCCTAACAACAAACAACCCTAAACCCCTAACATCAAACAACACTAACACCCTAACAACACAAACCACTAACAACCTAACAACCAACAACACTAACCCCCTAACAACAAAAACCACTAAACCCCAAAAAGAAACAACCTTAAACCCCTAACAACAAACAACCCTAAACCCCTAACAACAAACAACACTAACACCCTAACAACAAACACTAACCCCCTAACAACAAACAACCCTAAACCCCTAACATCAAACAACACTAACCCCCTAACAACACAAACCACTAACACCCTAACAACAAACAACACTAACACCCTAACAACAAAAACCACTAAACCCCAACAAGAAACAACCTTAAACCCCTAACAACAAACAACCCTAAACCCCTAACAACAAACAACACTAACACCCTAACAACAAACACTAACCCCCTAACAACAAACAACCCTAAACCCCTAACATCAAACAACACTAACCCCCTAACAACACAAACCACTAACACCCTAACAACACACAACACTAACACCCTAACAACAAAAACCACTAAACCCCAACAAGAAACAACCTTAAACCCCTAACAACAAACAACCCTAAACCCCTAACATCAAACAACACTAACACCCTAACAACACAAACCACTAACACCCTAACAACAAACAACCCTAACCCCCTAACAACAAACACTAACCCCCAAACAACAAACAACCCTAACCCCTGAAAACCAAAAACACTAACCCACTAACAACAAACAACCCTAACCCACTAACAACAAACAACCCTAAACCCCTAACATCAAACAACACTAACCCCCTAACAACACAAACCACTAACACCCTAACAACAAACAACACTAACACCCTAACAACAAAAACCACTAAACCCCAACAAGAAACAACCTTAAACCCCTAACAACAAACAACCCTAAACCCCTAACAACAAACAACACTAACACCCTAACAACAAACACTAACCCCCTAACAACAAACAACCCTAAACCCCTAACATCAAACAACACTAACCCCCTAACAACACAAACCACTAACACCCTAACAACAAACAACACTAACACCCTAACAACAAAAACCACTAAACCCCAACAAGAAACAACCTTAAACCCCTAACAACAAACAACCCTAAACCCCTAACATCAAACAACACTAACACCCTAACAACACAAACCACTAACACCCTAACAACAAACAACCCTAACCCCCTAACAACAAACACTAACCCCCAAACAACAAACAACCCTAACCCCTGAAAACCAAAAACACTAACCCACTAACAACAAACAACCCTAACCCACTAACAACAAACAACCCTAAACCCCTAACATCAAACAACACTAACCCCCTAACAACACAAACCACTAACACCCTAACAACAAACAACACTAACACCCTAACAACAAAAACCACTAAACCCCAACAAGAAACAACCTTAAACCCCTAACAACAAACAACCCTAAACCCCTAACATCAAACAACACTAACACCCTAACAACACAAACCACTAACACCCTAACAACAAACAACCCTAACCCTCTAACAACAAACACTAACCCCCAAACAACAAACAACCCTAACCCCTGAAAACCAAAAACACTAACCCACTAACAACAAACAACCCTAACCCACTAACAACAAACAACCCTAAACCCCTAACATCAAACAACACTAACCCCCTAACAACACAAACCACTAACACCCTAACAACAAACAACACTAACACCCTAACAACAAAAACCACTAAACCCCAACAAGAAACAACCCTAAACCCCTAACAACAAACACTAACCCCCTAACAAAAAACAACACTAAACCCCTAACAAGAAACTACCCTAACCCCGTAACAACAAACAACACTAACCCCGTAACAAGAAACAACCCTAACCCCCTAACAACAAAGAACACTAACACCCTAACAACAAACAAACCTAACCCCTGAAAACCAAAAACACTAACCCACTAAGAACAAACAACCCTAACCCACTAACAACAAACAACCCTAAACCCCTAACATCAAACAACACTAACCCCCTAACAACACAAACCACTAACACCCTAACAACAAACAACACTAACACCCTAACAGCAAAAACCACTAAACCCCAACAAGAAACAACCTTAAACCCCTAACAACAAACAACCCTAAACCTCTAACAACAAACAACACTAACACCCTAACAACAAACAACTCTAACCCCCTAACAACAAACAACCCTAAACCCCTAACATCAAACAACACTAACCCCTAACAACACAAACCACTAACACCCTAAGATCAAACAACACTAACACCCTAACAACAAAAACCACTAAACCCCAACAAAAAACAACCTTAAACCCCTAACAACAAACAACCCTAAACCCCTAACATCAAACAACACTAACACCCTAACAACACAAACCACTAACAACCTAACAACAAACAACACTACCCCCCTAACAACAAAAACCACTAAACCCCAACAAGAAACAACCTTAAACCCCTAACAACAAACAACCCTAAACCCCTAACAACAAACAACACTAACACCCTAACAACAAACACTAACCCCCTAACAACAAACAACCCTAAACCCCTAACATCAAACAACACTAACCCCCTAACAACACAAACCACTAACACCCTAACATCAAACAACACTAACACCCTAACAACAAAAACCACTAAACCCCAACAAGAAACAACCTTAAACCCCTAACAACAAACAACCCTAAACCCCTAACATCAAACAACACTAACACCCTAACAACACAAACCACTAACAACCTAACAACCAACAACACTAACCCCCTAACAACAAAAACCACTAAACCCCAACAAGAAACAACCTTAAACCCCTAACAACAAACAACCCTAAACCCCTAACAACAAACAACACTAACACCCTAACAACAAACACTAACCCCCTAACAACAAACAACCCTAAACCCCTAACATCAAACAACACTAACACCCTAACAACAAAAACCACTAAACCCCAACAAGAAACAACCCTAAACCCCTAACAACAAACACTAACCCCCTAACAAAAAACAACACTAAACCCCTAACAAGAAACTACGCTAACCCCGTAACAACAAACAACACTAACCCCGTAACAAGAAACAACCCTAACCCCCTAACAACAAAGAACACTAACACCCTAACAACAAACAACCCTAACCCCTGAAAACCAAAAACACTAACCCACTAACAACAAACAACCCTAACCCACTAACAGCAAACAACCCTAAACCCCTAACATCAAACAACACTAACCCCCTAACAACACAAACCACTAACACCCTAAAAACAAACAACACTAACACCCTAACAACAAAAACCACTAAACCCCAACAAGAAACAACCTTAAACCCCTAACAACAAACAACCCTAAACCCCTAACAACAAACAACACTAACACCCTAACAACAAACAACTCTAACCCCCTAACAACAAACAACCCTAAACCCCTAACATCAAACAACACTAATCCCCTAACAACACAAACCACTAACACCCTAACAACAAACAACACTAACACCCTAACAACAAAAAGCACTAAACCCCAACAAGAAACAACCTTAAACCCCTAACAACAAACAACCCTAAACCCCTAACAACAAACAACACTAACACCCTAACAACAAACAACTCTAACCCCCTAACAACAAACAACCCTAAACCCCTAACATCAAACAACACTAACCCCCTAACAACACAAACCACTAACACCCTAACATCAAACAACACTAACACCCTAACAACAAAAACCACTAAACCCCAACAAGAAACAACCTTAAACCCCTAACAACAAGCAACCCTAAACCCCTAACATCAAACAACTCTAACACCCTAACAACACAAACCACTAACACCCTAACAACAAACAACACTAACCCCCTAACAACAAAAACCACTAAACCCCAACAAGAAACAACCTTAAACCCCTAACAACAAAAAACCCTAAACCCCTAACAACAAACAACACTAACACCCTAACAACAAACACTAACCCCCTAACAACAAACAACCCTAAACCCCTAACATCAAACAACACTAACCCCCTAACAACACAAACCACTAACACCCTAACAACAAACAACACTAACACCCTAACAACAAACAAACCTAAACCCCTAACATCAAACAACACTAACACCCTAACAACACAAACCACTAACACCCTAACAACAAACAACCCTAACCCCCTAACAACAAACACTAACCCCCAAACAACAAACAACCCTAACCCCTGAAAACCAAAAACACTAACCCACTAACAACAAACAACCCTAACCCACTAACAACAAACAACCCTAAACCCCTAACATCAAACAACACTAACCCCCTAACAACACAAACCACTAACACCCTAACAACAAACAACACTAACACCCTAACAACAAAAACCACTAAACCCCAACAAGAAACAACCTTAAACCCCTAACAACAAACAACCCTAAACCCCTAACAACAAACAACACTAACACCCTAACAACAAACAACTCTAACCCCCTAACAACAAACAACCCTAAACCCCTAACATCCAACAACACTAACCCCCTAACAACACAAACCACTAACACCCTAACAACAAAAACCACTAAACCCCAACAAGAAACAACCTTAAACCCTAACAACAAACAACCCTAAACCCCTAACAACAAACAACACTAACACCCTAACAACAAACAACTCTAACCCCCTAACAACAAACAACCCTAAACCCCTAACATCAAACAACACTAACCCCCTTACAACACAAACCACTAACACCCTAACAACAAACAACACTAACACCCTAACAACAAAAACCACTAAACCCCAACAAGAAACAACCTTAAACCCCTAACAACAAACAACCCTAAACCCCTAACATCAAACAACACTAACACCCTAACAACACAAACCACTAACACCCTAACAACAAACAACCCTAACCCCCTAACAACAAACACTAACCCCCAAACAACAAAAAACCCTAACCCCTGAAAACAAAAACACTAACTCACTAACAACAAACAACCCTAACCCACTAACAACAAACAACCCTAAACCCCTAACATCAAACAACACTAACCCCCTAACAACAGAAACCACTAACACCCTAACAACAAACAACACTAACCCCATAACAACAAAAACCACTAAACCCCAACAAGAAACAACCTTAAACCCCTAACAACAAACAACCCTAAACCCCTAACAACAAACACTAACCCCCTAACAAAAAACAACACTAAACCCCTAACAAGAAACTACCCTAACCCCGTAACAACAAACAACACTAACCCCGTAACAAGAAACAACCCTAACCCCCTAACAACAAAGAACACTAACACCCTAACAACAAACAACCCTAACCCCTGAAAACCAAAAACACTAACCCACTAACAACAAACAACCCTAACCCACTAACAACAAACAACCCTAAACCCCTAACATCAAACAACACTAACCCCCTAAGAACACAAACCACTAACACCCTAAAAACAAACAACACTAACACCCTAACAACAAAAACCACTAAACCCCAACAAGAAACAACCTTAAACCCCTAACAACAAACAACCCTAAACCCCTAACAACAAACAACACTAACACCCTAACAACAAACAACTCTAACCCCCTAACAACAAACAACCCTAAACCCCTAACATCAAACAACACTAACCCCCTAACAACACAAACCACTAACACCCTAACAACAAACAACACTAACACCCTAACAACAAAAAGCACTAAACCCCAACAAGAAACAACCTTAAACCCCTAACAACAAACAACCCTAAACCCCTAACAACAAACAACACTAACACCCTAACAACAAACAACTCTAACCCCCTAACAACAAACAACCCTAAACCCCTAACATCAAACAACACTAACCCCCTAACAACACAAACCACTAACACCCTAACATCAAACAACACTAACACCCTAACAACAAAAACCACTAAACCCCAACAAGAAACAACCTTAAACCCCTAACAACAAACAACCCTAAACCCCTAACAACAAACAACACTAACACCCTAACAACAAACAACTCTAACCCCCTAACAACAAACAACCCTAAACCCCTAACATCAAACAACACTAACCCCCTAACAACACAAACCACTAACACCCTAACATCAAACAACACTAACACCCTAACAACAAAAACCACTAAACCCCAACAAGAAACAACGTTAAACCCCTAACAACAAACAACCCTAAACCCCTAACATCAAACAACACTAACACCCTAACAACACAAACCAATAACACCCTAACAACAAACAACACTAACCCCCTAACAACAAAAACCACTAAACCCCAACAAGAAACAACCTTAAACCCCTAACAACAAAAAACCCTAAACCCCTAACAACAAACAACACTAACACCCTAACAACAAACACTAACCCCCTAACAACAAACAACCCTAAACCCCTAACATCAAACAACACTAACCCCCTAACAACACAAACCACTAACACCCTAACAACAAACAACACTAACACCCTAACAACAAACAAACCTAAACCCCTAACATCAAACAACACTAACACCCTAACAACACAAACCACTAACACCCTAACAACAAACAACCCTAACCCCCTAACAACAAACACTAACCCCCAAACAACAAACAACCCTAACCCCTGAAAACCAAAAACACTAACCCACTAACAACAAACAACCCTAACCCACTAACAACAAACAACCCTAAACCCCTAACATCAAACAACACTAACCCCCTAACAACACAAACCACTAACACCCTAACAACAAACAACACTAACACCCTAACAACAAAAACCACTAAACCCCAACAAGAAACAACCTTAAACCCCTAACAACAAACAACCCTAAACCCCTAACAACAAACAACACTAACACCCTAACAACAAACAACTCTAACCCCCTAACAACAAACAACCCTAAACCCCTAACATCAAACAACACTAACCCCCTAACAACACAAACCACTAACACCCTAACAACAAACAACACTAACACCCTAACAACAAAAACCACTAAACCCCAACAAGAAACAACCTTAAACCCCTAACAACAAACAACCCTAAACCCCTAACATCAAACAACACTAACACCCTAACAACACAAACCACTAACACCCTAACAACAAACAACCCTAACCCCCTAACAACAAACACTAACCCCCAAACAACAAAAAACCCTAACCCCTGAAAACAAAAACACTAACCCACTAACAACAAACAACCCTAACCCACTAACAACAAACAACCCTAAACCCCTAACATCAAACAACACTAACCCCCTAACAACAGAAACCACTAACACCCTAACAACAAACAACACTAACCCCATAACAACAAAAACCACTAAACCCCAACAAGAAACAACCTTAAACCCCTAACAACAAACAACCCTAAACCCCTAACAACAAACACTAACCCCCTAACAAAAAACAACACTAAACCCCTAACAAGAAACTACCCTAACCCCGTAACAACAAACAACACTAACCCCGTAACAAGAAACAACCCTAACCCCCTAACAACAAACAACCCTAAACCCCTAACATCAAACAACACTAACCCCCTAACAACACAAACCACTAACACCCTAACAACAAAAACCACTAAACCCCAACAAGAAACAACCTTAAACCCTAACAACAAACAACCCTAAACCCCTAACAACAAACAACACTAACACCCTAACAACAAACAACTCTAACCCCCTAACAACAAACAACCCTAAACCCCTAACATCAAACAACACTAACCCCCTTACAACACAAACCACTAACACCCTAACAACAAACAACACTAACACCCTAACAACAAAAACCACTAAACCCCAACAAGAAACAACCTTAAACCCCTAACAACAAACAACCCTAAACCCCTAACATCAAACAACACTAACACCCTAACAACACAAACCACTAACACCCTAACAACAAACAACCCTAACCCCCTAACAACAAACACTAACCCCCAAACAACAAAAAACCCTAACCCCTGAAAACAAAAACACTAACCCACTAACAACAAACAACCCTAACCCACTAACAACAAACAACCCTAAACCCCTAACATCAAACAACACTAACCCCCTAACAACAGAAACCACTAACACCCTAACAACAAACAACACTAACCCCATAACAACAAAAACCACTAAACCCCAACAAGAAACAACCTTAAACCCCTAACAACAAACAACCCTAAACCCCTAACAACAAACACTAACCCCCTAACAAAAAACAACACTAAACCCCTAACAAGAAACTACCCTAACCCCGTAACAACAAACAAGACTAACCCCGTAACAAGAAACAACCCTAACCCCCTAACAACAAAGAACACTAACACCCTAACAACAAACAACCCTAACCCCTGAAAACCAAAAACACTAACCCACTAACAACAAACAACCCTAACCCACTAACAACAAACAACCCTAAACCCCTAACATCAAACAACACTAACCCCCTAAGAACACAAACCACTAACACCCTAAAAACAAACAACACTAACACCCTAACAACAAAAACCACTAAACCCCAACAAGAAACAACCTTAAACCCCTAACAACAAACAACCCTAAACCCCTAACAACAAACAACACTAACACCCTAACAACAAACAACTCTAACCTCCTAACAACAAACAACCCTAAACCCCTAACATCAAACAACACTAACCCCCTAACAACACAAACCACTAACACCCTAACAACAAACAACACTAACACCCTAACAACAAAAAGCACTAAACCCCAACAAGAAACAACGTTAAACCCCTAACAACAAACAACCCTAAACCCCTAACAACAAACAACACTAACACCCTAACAACAAACAACTCTAACCCCCTAACAACAAACAACCCTAAACCCCTAACATCAAACAACACTAACCCCCTAACAACACAAACCACTAACACCCTAACATCAAACAACACTAACACCCTAACAACAAAAACCACTAAACCCCAACAAGAAACAACCTTAAACCCCTAACAACAAACAACCCTAAACCCCTAACAACAAACAACACTAACACCCTAACAACAAACAACTCTAACCCCCTAACAACAAACAACCCTAAACCCCTAACATCAAACAACACTAACCCCCTAACAACACAAACCACTAACACCCTAACATCAAACAACACTAACACCCTAACAACAAAAACCACTAAACCCCAACAAGAAACAACGTTAAACCCCTAACAACAAACAACCCTAAACCCCTAACATCAAACAACACTAACACCCTAACAACACAAACCACTAACACCCTAACAACAAACAACACTAACCCCCTAACAACAAAAACCACTAAACCCCAACAAGAAACAACCTTAAACCCCTAACAACAAAAAACCCTAAACCCCTAACAACAAACAACACTAACACCCTAACAACAAACACTAACCCCCTAACAACAAACAACCCTAAACCCCTAACATCAAACAACACTAACCCCCTAACAACACAAACCACTAACACCCTAACAACAAACAACACTAACACCCTAACAACAAACAAACCTAAACCCCTAACATCAAACAACACTAACACCCTAACAACACAAACCACTAACACCCTAACAACAAACAACCCTAACCCCCTAACAACAAACACTAACCCCCAAACAACAAACAACCCTAACCCCTGAAAACCAAAAACACTAACCCACTAACAACAAACAACCCTAACCCACTAACAACAAACAACCCTAAACCCCTAACATCAAACAACACTAACCCCCTAACAACACAAACCACTAACACCCTAACAACAAACAACACTAACACCCTAACAACAAAAACCACTAAACCCCAACAAGAAACAACCTTAAACCCCTAACAACAAACAACCCTAAACCCCTAACAACAAACAACACTAACACCCTAACAACAAACAACTCTAACCCCCTAACAACAAACAACCCTAAACCCCTAACATCAAACAACACTAACCCCCTAACAACACAAACCACTAACACCCTAACAACAAACAACACTAACACCCTAACAACAAAAACCACTAAACCCCAACAAGAAACAACCTTAAACCCCTAACAACAAACAACCCTAAACCCCTAACATCAAACAACACTAACACCCTAACAACACAAACCACTAACACCCTAACAACAAACAACCCTAACCCCCTAACAACAAACACTAACCCCCAAACAACAAAAAACCCTAACCCCTGAAAACAAAAACACTAACCCACTAACAACAAACAACCCTAACCCACTAACAACAAACAACCCTAAACCCCTAACATCAAACAACACTAACCCCCTAACAACAGAAACCACTAACACCCTAACAACAAACAACACTAACCCCATAACAACAAAAACCACTAAACCCCAACAAGAAACAACCTTAAACCCCTAACAACAAACAACCCTAAACCCCTAACAACAAACAACACTAACACCCTAACAACAAACACTAACCCCCTAACAACAAACAACCCTAAACCCCTAACATCAAACAACACTAACCCCCTAACAACACAAACCACTAACACCCTAACAACAAACAACACTAACACCCTAACAACAAAAACAACTAAACCCCAACAAGAAACAACCTTAAACCCCTAAGAACAAACAACCCTAAACCCCTAACATCAAACAACACTAACACCCTAACAACACAAACCACTAACACCCTAACAACAAACAACCCTAACCCCCTAAAAACAAACACTAACCCCCAAACAACAAACAACCCTAACCCCTGAAAACCAAAAACACTAACCCACTAACAACAAACAACCCTAACCCACTAACAACAAACAACCCTAAACCCCTAACATCAAACAACACTAACCCCCTAACAACACAAACCACTAACACCCTAACAACAAACAACACTAACACCCTAACAACAAAAACCACTAAACCCCAACAAGAAACAACCTTAAACCCCTAACAACAAACAACCCTAAACCCCTAACATCAAACAACACTAACACCCTAACAACACAAACCACTAACACCCTAACAACAAACAACCCTAACCCCCTAACAACAAACACTAACCCCCAAAAAACAAACAACCCTAACCCCTGAAAACCAAAAACACTAACCCACTAACAACAAACAACCCTAACCCATTAACAACAAACAACCCTAAACCCCTAACTTCAAACAACACTAACCCCCTAACAACACAAACCACTAACACCCTAACAACAAACAACACTAACACCCTAACAACAAAAACCACTAAACCCCAACAAGAAACAACCCTAAACCCCTAACAACAAACACTAACCCCCTAACAAAAAACAACACTAAACCCCTAACAAGAAACTACCCTAACCCCGTAACAACAAACAACACTAACCCCGTAACAAGAAACAACCTTAACCCCCTAACAACAAAGAACACTAACACCCTAACAACAAACAACCCTAACCCCTGAAAACCAAAAACACTAACCCACTAAGAACAAACAACCCTAACCCACTAACAACAAACAACCCTAAACCCCTAACATCAAACAACACTAACCCCCTAACAACACAAACCACTAACACCCTAACAACAAACAACACTAACACCCTAACAGCAAAAACCACTAAACCCCAACAAGAAACAACCTTAAACCCCTAACAACAAACAACCCTAAACCTCTAACAACAAACAACACTAACACCCTAACAACAAACAACTCTAACCCCCTAACAACAAACAACCCTAAACCCCTAACATCAAACAACACTAACCCCCTAACAACACAAACCACTAACACCCTAACATCAAACAACACTAACACCCTAACAACAAAAACCACTAAACCCCAACAAGAAACAACCTTAAACCCCTAACAACAAACAACCCTAAACCCCTAACATCAAACAACACTAACACCCTAACAACACAAACCACTAACAACCTAACAACAAACAACACTAACCCCCTAACAACAAAAACCACTAAACCCCAACAAGAAACAACCTTAAACACCTAACATCAAACAACCCTAAACCCCTAACAACAAACAACACTAACACCCTAACAACAAACACTAACCCCCTAACAACAAAGAACCCTAAACCCCTAACATCAAACAACACTAACCCCCTAACAACACAAACCACTAACACCCTAACATCAAACAACACTAACACCCTAACAACAAAAACCACTAAACCCCAACAAGAAACAACCTTAAACCCCTAACAACAAACAACCCTAAACCCCTAACATCAAACAACACTAACCCCCTAACAACACAAACCACTAACACCCTAACATCAAACAACACTAACACCCTAACAACAAAAACCACTAAACCCCAACAAGAAACAACCCTAAACCCCTAACAACAAACACTAACCCCCTAACAAAAAACAACACTAAACCCCTAACAAGAAACTACGCTAACCCCGTAACAACAAACAACACTAACCCCGTAACAAGAAACAACCCTAACCCCCTAACAACAAAGAACACTAACACCCTAACAACAAACAACCCTAACCCCTGAAAACCAAAAACACTAACCCACTAACAACAAACAACCCTAACCCACTAACAGCAAACAACCCTAAACCCCTAACATCAAACAACACTAACCCCCTAACAACACAAACCACTAACACCCTAAAAACAAACAACACTAACACCCTAACAACAAAAACCACTAAACCCCAACAAGAAACAACCTTAAACCCCTAACAACAAACAACCCTAAACCCCTAACAACAAACAACACTAACACCCTAACAACAAACAACTCTAACCCCCTAACAACAAACAACCCTAAACCCCTAACATCAAACAACACTAATCCCCTAACAACACAAACCACTAACACCCTAACAACAAACAACACTAACACCCTAACAACAAAAAGCACTAAACCCCAACAAGAAACAACCTTAAACCCCTAACAACAAACAACCCTAAACCCCTAACAACAAACAACACTAACACCCTAACAACAAACAACTCTAACCCCCTAACAACAAACAACCCTAAACCCCTAACATCAAACAACACTAACCCCCTAACAACACAAACCACTAACACCCTAACATCAAACAACACTAACACCCTAACAACAAAAACCACTAAACCCCAACAAGAAACAACCTTAAACCCCTAACAACAAACAACCCTAAACCCCTAACAACAAACAACACTAACACCCTAACAACAAACAACTCTAACCCCCTAACAACAAACAACCCTAAACCCCTAACATCAAACAACACTAACCCCCTAACAACACAAACCACTAACACCCTAACATCAAACAACACTAACACCCTAACAACAAAAACCACTAAACCCCAACAAGAAACAACCTTAAACCCCTAACAACAAGCAACCCTAAACCCCTAACATCAAACAACTCTAACACCCTAACAACACAAACCACTAACACCCTAACAACAAACAACACTAACCCCCTAACAACAAAAACCACTAAACCCCAACAAGAAACAACCTTAAACCCCTAACAACAAAAAACCCTAAACCCCTAACAACAAACAACACTAACACCCTAACAACAAATACTAACCCCCTAACAACAAACAACCCTAAACCCCTAACATCAAACAACACTAACCCCCTAACAACACAAACCACTAACACCCTAACAACAAACAACACTAACACCCTAACAACAAACAAACCTAAACCCCTAACATCAAACAACACTAACACCCTAACAACACAAACCACTAACACCCTAACAACAAACAACCCTAACCCCCTAACAACAAACACTCACCCCCAAACAACAAACAACCCTAACCCCTGAAAACCAAAAACACTAACCCACTAACAACAAACAACCCTAACCCACTAACAACAAACAACCCTAAACCCCTAACATCAAACAACACTAACCCCCTAACAACACAAACCACTAACACCCTAACAACAAACAACACTAACACCCTAACAACAAACACTAACCCCCTAACAACAAACAACCCTAAACCCCTAACATCAAACAACACTAACCCCCTAACAACACAAACCACTAACACCCTAACAACAAACAACACTAACACCCTAACAACAAACAAACCTAAACCCCTAACATCAAACAACACTAACACCCTAACAACACAAACCACTAACACCCTAACAACAAACAACCCTAACCCCCTAACAACAAACACTAACCCCCAAACAACAAACAACCCTAACCCCTGAAAACCAAAAACACTAACCCACTAACAACAAACAACCCTAACCCACTAACAACAAACAACCCTAAACCCCTAACATCAAACAACACTAACCCCCTAACAACACAAACCACTAACACCCTAACAACAAACAACACTAACACCCTAACAACAAAAACCACTAAACCCCAACAAGAAACAACCTTAAACCCCTAACAACAAACAACCCTAAACCCCTAACAACAAACAACACTAACACCCTAACAACAAACAACTCTAACCCCCTAACAACAAACAACCCTAAACCCCTAACATCAAACAACACTAACCCCCTAACAACACAAACCACTAACACCCTAACAACAAACAACACTAACACCCTAACAACAAAAACCACTAAACCCCAACAAGAAACAACCTTAAACCCCTAACAACAAACAACCCTAAACCCCTAACATCAAACAACACTAACACCCTAACAACACAAACCACTAACACCCTAACAACAAACAACCCTAACCCCCTAACAACAAACACTAACCCCCAAACAACAAAAAACCCTAACCCCTGAAAACAAAAACACTAACCCACTAACAACAAACAACCCTAACCCACTAACAACAAACAACCCTAAACCCCTAACATCAAACAACACTAACCCCCTAACAACAGAAACCACTAACACCCTAACAACAAACAACACTAACCCCATAACAACAAAAACCACTAAACCCCAACAAGAAACAACCTTAAACCCCTAACAACAAACAACCCTAAACCCCTAACAACAAACAACACTAACACCCTAACAACAAACACTAACCCCCTAACAACAAACAACCCTAAACCCCTAACATCAAACAACACTAACCCCCTAACAACACAAACCACTAACACCCTAACAACAAACAACACTAACACCCTAACAACAAAAACAACTAAACCCCAACAAGAAACAACCTTAAACCCCTAAGAACAAACAACCCTAAACCCCTAACATCAAACAACACTAACACCCTAACAACACAAACCACTAACACCCTAACAACAAACAACCCTAACCCCCTAAAAACAAACACTAACCCCCAAACAACAAACAACCCTAACCCCTGAAAACCAAAAACACTAACCCACTAACAACAAACAACCCTAACCCACTAACAACAAACAACCCTAAACCCCTAACATCAAACAACACTAACCCCCTAACAACACAAACCACTAACACCCTAACAACAAACAACACTAACACCCTAACAACAAAAACCACTAAACCCCAACAAGAAACAACCTTAAACCCCTAACAACAAACAACCCTAAACCCCTAACATCAAACAACACTAACACCCTAACAACACAAACCACTAACACCCTAACAACAAACAACCCTAACCCCCTAACAACAAACACTAACCCCCAAAAAACAAACAACCCTAACCCCTGAAAACCAAAAACACTAACCCACTAACAACAAACAACCCTAACCCATTAACAACAAACAACCCTAAACCCCTAACTTCAAACAACACTAACCCCCTAACAACACAAACCACTAACACCCTAACAACAAACAACACTAACACCCTAACAACAAAAACCACTAAACCCCAACAAGAAACAACCCTAAACCCCTAACAACAAACACTAACCCCCTAACAAAAAACAACACTAAACCCCTAACAAGAAACTACCCTAACCCCGTAACAACAAACAACACTAACCCCGTAACAAGAAACAACCTTAACCCCCTAACAACAAAGAACACTAACACCCTAACAACAAACAACCCTAACCCCTGAAAACCAAAAACACTAACCCACTAAGAACAAACAACCCTAACCCACTAACAACAAACAACCCTAAACCCCTAACATCAAACAACACTAACCCCCTAACAACACAAACCACTAACACCCTAACAACAAACAACACTAACACCCTAACAGCAAAAACCACTAAACCCCAACAAGAAACAACCTTAAACCCCTAACAACAAACAACCCTAAACCTCTAACAACAAACAACACTAACACCCTAACAACAAACAACTCTAACCCCCTAACAACAAACAACCCTAAACCCCTAACATCAAACAACACTAACCCCCTAACAACACAAACCACTAACACCCTAACATCAAACAACACTAACACCCTAACAACAAAAACCACTAAACCCCAACAAGAAACAACCTTAAACCCCTAACAACAAACAACCCTAAACCCCTAACATCAAACAACACTAACACCCTAACAACACAAACCACTAACAACCTAACAACAAACAACACTAACCCCCTAACAACAAAAACCACTAAACCCCAACAAGAAACAACCTTAAACACCTAACATCAAACAACCCTAAACCCCTAACAACAAACAACACTAACACCCTAACAACAAACACTAACCCCCTAACAACAAAGAACCCTAAACCCCTAACATCAAACAACACTAACCCCCTAACAACACAAACCACTAACACCCTAACATCAAACAACACTAACACCCTAACAACAAAAACCACTAAACCCCAACAAGAAACAACCTTAAACCCCTAACAACAAACAACCCTAAACCCCTAACATCAAACAACACTAACCCCCTAACAACACAAACCACTAACACCCTAACATCAAACAACACTAACACCCTAACAACAAAAACCACTAAACCCCAACAAGAAACAACCCTAAACCCCTAACAACAAACACTAACCCCCTAACAAAAAACAACACTAAACCCCTAACAAGAAACTACGCTAACCCCGTAACAACAAACAACACTAACCCCGTAACAAGAAACAACCCTAACCCCCTAACAACAAAGAACACTAACACCCTAACAACAAACAACCCTAACCCCTGAAAACCAAAAACACTAACCCACTAACAACAAACAACCCTAACCCACTAACAGCAAACAACCCTAAACCCCTAACATCAAACAACACTAACCCCCTAACAACACAAACCACTAACACCCTAAAAACAAACAACACTAACACCCTAACAACAAAAACCACTAAACCCCAACAAGAAACAACCTTAAACCCCTAACAACAAACAACCCTAAACCCCTAACAACAAACAACACTAACACCCTAACAACAAACAACTCTAACCCCCTAACAACAAACAACCCTAAACCCCTAACATCAAACAACACTAATCCCCTAACAACACAAACCACTAACACCCTAACAACAAACAACACTAACACCCTAACAACAAAAAGCACTAAACCCCAACAAGAAACAACCTTAAACCCCTAACAACAAACAACCCTAAACCCCTAACAACAAACAACACTAACACCCTAACAACAAACAACTCTAACCCCCTAACAACAAACAACCCTAAACCCCTAACATCAAACAACACTAACCCCCTAACAACACAAACCACTAACACCCTAACATCAAACAACACTAACACCCTAACAACAAAAACCACTAAACCCCAACAAGAAACAACCTTAAACCCCTAACAACAAACAACCCTAAACCCCTAACAACAAACAACACTAACACCCTAACAACAAACAACTCTAACCCCCTAACAACAAACAACCCTAAACCCCTAACATCAAACAACACTAACCCCCTAACAACACAAACCACTAACACCCTAACATCAAACAACACTAACACCCTAACAACAAAAACCACTAAACCCCAACAAGAAACAACCTTAAACCCCTAACAACAAGCAACCCTAAACCCCTAACATCAAACAACTCTAACACCCTAACAACACAAACCACTAACACCCTAACAACAAACAACACTAACCCCCTAACAACAAAAACCACTAAACCCCAACAAGAAACAACCTTAAACCCCTAACAACAAAAAACCCTAAACCCCTAACAACAAACAACACTAACACCCTAACAACAAATACTAACCCCCTAACAACAAACAACCCTAAACCCCTAACATCAAACAACACTAACCCCCTAACAACACAAACCACTAACACCCTAACAACAAACAACACTAACACCCTAACAACAAACAAACCTAAACCCCTAACATCAAACAACACTAACACCCTAACAACACAAACCACTAACACCCTAACAACAAACAACCCTAACCCCCTAACAACAAACACTCACCCCCAAACAACAAACAACCCTAACCCCTGAAAACCAAAAACACTAACCCACTAACAACAAACAACCCTAACCCACTAACAACAAACAACCCTAAACCCCTAACATCAAACAACACTAACCCCCTAACAACACAAACCACTAACACCCTAACAACAAACAACACTAACACCCTAACAACAAAAACCACTAAACCCCAACAAGAAACAACCTTAAACCCCTAACAACAAACAACCCTAAACCCCTAACAACAAACAACACTAACACCCTAACAACAAACAACTCTAACCCCCTAACAACAAACAACCCTAAACCCCTAACATCCAACAACACTAACCCCCTAACAACACAAACCACTAACACCCTAACAACAAAAACCACTAAACCCCAACAAGAAACAACCTTAAACCCTAACAACAAACAACCCTAAACCCCTAACAACAAACAACACTAACACCCTAACAACAAACAACTCTAACCCCCTAACAACAAACAACCCTAAACCCCTAACATCAAACAACACTAACCCCCTTACAACACAAACCACTAACACCCTAACAACAAACAACACTAACACCCTAACAACAAAAACCACTAAACCCCAACAAGAAACAACCTTAAACCCCTAACAACAAACAACCCTAAACCCCTAACATCAAACAACACTAACACCCTAACAACACAAACCACTAACACCCTAACAACAAACAACCCTAACCCCCTAACAACAAACACTAACCCCCAAACAACAAAAAACCCTAACCCCTGAAAACAAAAACACTAACTCACTAACAACAAACAACCCTAACCCACTAACAACAAACAACCCTAAACCCCTAACATCAAACAACACTAACCCCCTAACAACAGAAACCACTAACACCCTAACAACAAACAACACTAACCCCATAACAACAAAAACCACTAAACCCCAACAAGAAACAACCTTAAACCCCTAACAACAAACAACCCTAAACCCCTAACAACAAACACTAACCCCCTAACAAAAAACAACACTAAACCCCTAACAAGAAACTACCCTAACCCCGTAACAACAAACAACACTAACCCCGTAACAAGAAACAACCCTAACCCCCTAACAACAAAGAACACTAACACCCTAACAACAAACAACCCTAACCCCTGAAAACCAAAAACACTAACCCACTAACAACAAACAACCCTAACCCACTAACAACAAACAACCCTAAACCCCTAACATCAAACAACACTAACCCCCTAAGAACACAAACCACTAACACCCTAAAAACAAACAACACTAACACCCTAACAACAAAAACCACTAAACCCCAACAA
Organism: Elephas maximus indicus; assembly: GCF_024166365.1. Taxonomy (NCBI): domain Eukaryota; kingdom Metazoa; phylum Chordata; class Mammalia; order Proboscidea; family Elephantidae; genus Elephas; species Elephas maximus. Next base: position 493,665 of record NC_064835.1, read on the forward strand.
GAAACAACCTTAAACCCCTAACAACAAACAACCCTAAACCCCTAACAACAAACAACACTAACACCCTAACAACAAACAACTCTAACCCCCTAACAACAAACAACCCTAAACCCCTAACATCAAACAACACTAACCCCCTAACAACACAAACCACTAACACCCTAACAACAAACAACACTAACACCCTAACAACAAAAAGCACTAAACCCCAACAAGAAACAACCTTAAACCCCTAACAACAAACAACCCTAAACCCCTAACAACAAACAACACTAACACCCTAACAACAAACAACTCTAACCCCCTAACAACAAACAACCCTAAACCCCTAACATCAAACAACACTAACCCCCTAACAACACAAACCACTAACACCCTAACATCAAACAACACTAACACCCTAACAACAAAAACCACTAAACCCCAACAAGAAACAACCTTAAACCCCTAAAAACAAACAACCCTAAACCCCTAACAACAAACAACACTAACACCCTAACAACAAACAACTCTAACCCCCTAACAACAAACAACCCTAAACCCCTAACATCAAACAACACTAACCCCCTAACAACACAAACCACTAACACCCTAACATCAAACAACACTAACACCCTAACAACAAAAACCACTAAACCCCAACAAGAAACAACGTTAAACCCCTAACAACAAACAACCCTAAACCCCTAACATCAAACAACACTAACACCCTAACAACACAAACCAATAACACCCTAACAACAAACAACACTAACCCCCTAACAACAAAAACCACTAAACCCCAACAAGAAACAACCTTAAACCCCTAACAACAAAAAACCCTAAACCCCTAACAACAAACAACACTAACACCCTAACAACAAACACTAACCCCCTAACAACAAACAACCCTAAACCCCTAACATCAAACAACACTAACCCCCTAACAACACAAACCACTAACACCCTAACAACAAACAACACTAACACCCTAACAACAAACAAACCTAAACCCCTAACATCAAACAACACTAACACCCTAACAACACAAACCACTAACACCCTAACAACAAACAACCCTAACCCCCTAACAACAAACACTAACCCCCAAACAACAAACAACCCTAACCCCTGAAAACCAAAAACACTAACCCACTAACAACAAACAACCCTAACCCACTAACAACAAACAACCCTAAACCCCTAACATCAAACAACACTAACCCCCTAACAACACAAACCACTAACACCCTAACAACAAACAACACTAACACCCTAACAACAAAAACCACTAAACCCCAACAAGAAACAACCTTAAACCCCTAACAACAAACAACCCTAAACCCCTAACAACAAACAACACTAACACCCTAACAACAAACAACTCTAACCCCCTAACAACAAACAACCCTAAACCCCTAACATCAAACAACACTAACCCCCTAACAACACAAACCACTAACACCCTAACAACAAACAACACTAACACCCTAACAACAAAAACCACTAAACCCCAACAAGAAACAACCTTAAACCCCTAACAACAAACAACCCTAAACCCCTAACATCAAACAACACTAACACCCTAACAACACAAACCACTAACACCCTAACAACAAACAACCCTAACCCCCTAACAACAAACACTAACCCCCAAACAACAAAAAACCCTAACCCCTGAAAACAAAAACACTAACCCACTAACAACAAACAACCCTAACCCACTAACAACAAACAACCCTAAACCCCTAACATCAAACAACACTAACCCCCTAACAACAGAAACCACTAACACCCTAACAACAAACAACACTAACCCCATAACAACAAAAACCACTAAACCCCAACAAGAAACAACCTTAAACCCCTAACAACAAACAACCCTAAACCCCTAACAACAAACACTAACCCCCTAACAAAAAACAACACTAAACCCCTAACAAGAAACTACCCTAACCCCGTAACAACAAACAACACTAACCCCGTAACAAGAAACAACCCTAACCCCCTAACAACAAACAACCCTAAACCCCTAACATCAAACAACACTAACCCCCTAACAACACAAACCACTAACACCCTAACAACAAAAACCACTAAACCCCAACAAGAAACAACCTTAAACCCTAACAACAAACAACCCTAAACCCCTAACAACAAACAACACTAACACCCTAACACCAAACAACTCTAACCCCCTAACAACAAACAACCCTAAACCCCTAACATCAAACAACACTAACCCCCTTACAACACAAACCACTAACACCCTAACAACAAACAACACTAACACCCTAACAACAAAAACCACTAAACCCCAACAAGAAACAACCTTAAACCCCTAACAACAAACAACCCTAAACCCCTAACATCAAACAACACTAACACCCTAACAACACAAACCACTAACACCCTAACAACAAACAACCCTAACCCCCTAACAACAAACACTAACCCCCAAACAACAAAAAACCCTAACCCCTGAAAACAAAAACACTAACCCACTAACAACAAACAACCCTAACCCACTAACAACAAACAACCCTAAACCCCTAACATCAAACAACACTAACCCCCTAACAACAGAAACCACTAACACCCTAACAACAAACAACACTAACCCCATAACAACAAAAACCACTAAACCCCAACAAGAAACAACCTTAAACCCCTAACAACAAACAACCCTAAACCCCTAACAACAAACACTAACCCCCTAACAAAAAACAACACTAAACCCCTAACAAGAAACTACCCTAACCCCGTAACAACAAACAACACTAACCCCGTAACAAGAAACAACCCTAACCCCCTAACAACAAAGAACACTAACACCCTAACAACAAACAACCCTAACCCCTGAAAACCAAAAACACTAACCCACTAACAACAAACAACCCTAACCCACTAACAACAAACAACCCTAAACCCCTAACATCAAACAACACTAACCCCCTAAGAACACAAACCACTAACACCCTAAAAACAAACAACACTAACACCCTAACAACAAAAACCACTAAACCCCAACAAGAAACAACCTTAAACCCCTAACAACAAACAACCCTAAACCCCTAACAACAAACAACACTAACACCCTAACAACAAACAACTCTAACCTCCTAACAACAAACAACCCTAAACCCCTAACATCAAACAACACTAACCCCCTAACAACACAAACCACTAACACCCTAACAACAAACAACACTAACACCCTAACAACAAAAAGCACTAAACCCCAACAAGAAACAACCTTAAACCCCTAACAACAAACAACCCTAAACCCCTAACAACAAACAACACTAACACCCTAACAACAAACAACTCTAACCCCCTAACAACAAACAACCCTAAACCCCTAACATCAAACAACACTAACCCCCTAACAACACAAACCACTAACACCCTAACATCAAACAACACTAACACCCTAACAACAAAAACCACTAAACCCCAACAAGAAACAACCTTAAACCCCTAACAACAAACAACCCTAAACCCCTAACAACAAACAACACTAACACCCTAACAACAAACAACTCTAACCCCCTAACAACAAACAACCCTAAACCCCTAACATCAAACAACACTAACCCCCTAACAACACAAACCACTAACACCCTAACATCAAACAACACAAACACCCTAACAACAAAAACCACTAAACCCCAACAAGAAACAACGTTAAACCCCTAACAACAAACAACCCTAAACCCCTAACATCAAACAACACTAACACCCTAACAACACAAACCACTAACACCCTAACAACAAACAACACTAACCCCCTAACAACAAAAACCACTAAACCCCAACAAGAAACAACCTTAAACCCCTAACAACAAAAAACCCTAAACCCCTAACAACAAACAACACTAACACCCTAACAACAAACACTAACCCCCTAACAACAAACAACCCTAAACCCCTAACATCAAACAACACTAACCCCCTAACAACACAAACCACTAACACCCTAACAACAAACAACACTAACACCCTAACAACAAACAAACCTAAACCCCTAACATCAAACAACACTAACACCCTAACAACACAAACCACTAACACCCTAACAACAAACAACCCTAACCCCCTAACAACAAACACTAACCCCCAAACAACAAACAACCCTAACCCCTGAAAACCAAAAACACTAACCCACTAACAACAAACAACCCTAACCCACTAACAACAAACAACCCTAAACCCCTAACATCAAACAACACTAACCCCCTAACAACACAAACCACTAACACCCTAACAACAAACAACACTAACACCCTAACAACAAAAACCACTAAACCCCAACAAGAAACAACCTTAAACCCCTAACAACAAACAACCCTAAACCCCTAACAACAAACAACACTAACACCCTAACAACAAACAACTCTAACCCCCTAACAACAAACAACCCTAAACCCCTAACATCAAACAACACTAACCCCCTAACAACACAAACCACTAACACCCTAACAACAAACAACACTAACACCCTAACAACAAAAACCACTAAACCCCAACAAGAAACAACCTTAAACCCCTAACAACAAACAACCCTAAACCCCTAACATCAAACAACACTAACACCCTAACAACACAAACCACTAACACCCTAACAACAAACAACCCTAACCCCCTAACAACAAACACTAACCCCAAAACAACAAAAAACCCTAACCCCTGAAAACAAAAACACTAACCCACTAACAACAAACAACCCTAACCCACTAACAACAAACAACCCTAAACCCCTAACATCAAACAACACTAACCCCCTAACAACAGAAACCACTAACACCCTAACAACAAACAACACTAACCCCATAACAACAAAAACCACTAAACCCCAACAAGAAACAACCTTAAACCCCTAACAACAAACAACCCTAAACCCCTAACAACAAACACTAACCCCCTAACAAAAAACAACACTAAACCCCTAACAAGAAACTACCCTAACCCCGTAACAACAAACAACACTAACCCCGTAACAAGAAACAACCCTAACCCCCTAACAACAAAGAACACTAACACCCTAACAACAAACAACCCTAACCCCTGAAAACCAAAAACACTAACCCACTAACAACAAACAACCCTAACCCACTAACAACAAACAACCCTAAACCCCTAACATCAAACAACACTAACCCCCTAACAACACAAACCACTAACACCCTAAAAACAAACAACACTAACACCCTAACAACAAAAACCACTAAACCCCAACAAGAAACAACCTTAAACCCCTAACAACAAACAACCCTAAACCCCTAACAACAAACAACCCTAACACCCTAACAACAAACAACTCTAACCCCCTAACAACAAACAACCCTAAACCCCTAACATCAAACAACACTAACCCCCTAACAACACAAACCACTAACACCCTAACAACAAACAACACTAACACCCTAACAACAAACAAACCTAAACCCCTAACATCAAACAACACTAACACCCTAACAACACAAACCACTAACACCCTAACATCAAACAACACTAACCCCCTAACAACACAAACCACTAACACCCTAACATCAAACAACACTAACCCCCTAACAACACAAACCACTAACACCCTAACAACAAAAACCACTAAACCCCAACAAGAAACAACCTTAAACCCCTAACAACAAACAACCCTAAACCCCTAACAACAAACAACACTAACACCCTAACAACAAACAACTCTAACCCCCTAACAACAAACAACCCTAAACCCCTAACATCAAACAACACTAACCCCCTAACAACACAAACCACTAACACCCTAACATCAAACAACACTAACACCCTAACAACAAAAACCACTAAACCCCAACAAGAAACAACCTTAAACCCCTAACAACAAACAACCCTAAACCCCTAACATCAAACAACACTAACACCCTAACAACACAAACCACTAACAACCTAACAACCAACAACACTAACCCCCTAACAACAAAAACCACTAAACCCCAACAAGAAACAACCTTAAACCCCTAACAACAAACAACCCTAAACCCCTAACAACAAACAACACTAACACCCTAACAACAAACACTAACCCCCTAACAACAAACAACCCTAAACCCCTAACATCAAACAACACTAACCCCCTAACAACACAAACCACTAACACCCTAACAACAAACAACACTAACACCCTAACAACAAAAACCACTAAACCCCAACAAGAAACAACCTTAAACCCCTAACAACAAACAACCCTAAACCCCTAACAACAAACAACACTAACACCCTAACAACAAACACTAACCCCCTAACAACAAACAACCCTAAACCCCTAACATCAAACAACACTAACCCCCTAACAACACAAACCACTAACACCCTAACAACAAACAACACTAACACCCTAACAACAAAAACCACTAAACCCCAACAAGAAACAACCTTAAACCCCTAACAACAAACAACCCTAAACCCCTAACATCAAACAACACTAACACCCTAACAACACAAACCACTAACACCCTAACAACAAACAACCCTAACCCCCTAACAACAAACACTAACCCCCAAACAACAAACAACCCTAACCCCTGAAAACCAAAAACACTAACCCACTAACAACAAACAACCCTAACCCACTAACAACAAACAACCCTAAACCCCTAACATCAAACAACACTAACCCCCTAACAACACAAACCACTAACACCCTAACAACAAACAACACTAACACCCTAACAACAAAAACCACTAAACCCCAACAAGATACAACCTTAAACCCCTAACAACAAACAACCCTAAACCCCTAACATCAAACAACACTAACACCCTAACAACACAAACCACTAACAACCTAACAACCAACAACACTAACCCCCTAACAACAAAAACCACTAAACCCCAACAAGAAACAACCTTAAACCCCTAACAACAAACAACCCTAAACCCCTAACAACAAACAACACTAACACCCTAACAACAAACACTAACCCCCTAACAACAAACAACCCTAAACCCCTAACATCAAACAACACTAACCCCCTAACAACACAAACCACTAACACCCTAACAACAAACAACACTAACACCCTAACAACAAAAACCACTAAACCCCAACAAGAAACAACCTTAAACCCCTAACAACAAACAACCCTAAAACCCTAACAACAAACAACACTAACACCCTAACAACAAACACTAACCCCCTAACAACAAACAACCCTAAACCCCTAACATCAAACAACACTAACCCCCTAACAACACAAACCACTAACACCCTAACAACAAACAACACTAACACCCTAACAACAAAAACCACTAAACCCCAACAAGAAACAACCTTAAACCCCTAACAACAAACAACCCTAAACCCCTAACATCAAACAACACTAACACCCTAACAACACAAACCACTAACACCCTAACAACAAACAACCCTAACCCCCTAACAACAAACACTAACCCCCAAACAACAAACAACCCTAACCCCTGAAAACCAAAAACACTAACCCACTAACAACAAACAACCCTAACCCACTAACAACAAACAACCCTAAACCCCTAACATCAAACAACACTAACCCCCTAACAACACAAACCACTAACACCCTAACAACAAACAACACTAACACCCTAACAACAAAAACCACTAAACCCCAACAAGAAACAACCTTAAACCCCTAACAACAAACAACCCTAAACCCCTAACATCAAACAACACTAACACCCTAACAACACAAACCACTAACACCCTAACAACAAACAAACCTAACCCCCTAACAACAAACACTAACCCCCAAAAAACAAACAACCCTAACCCCTGAAAACCAAAAACACTAACCCACTAACAACAAACAACCCTAACCCACTAACAACAAACAACCCTAAACCCCTAACATCAAACAACACTAACCCCCTAACAACACAAACCACTAACACCCTAACAACAAACAACACTAACACCCTAACAACAAAAACCACTAAACCCCAACAAGAAACAACCTTAAACCCCTAACAACAAACAACCCTAAACCCCTAACATCAAACAACACTAACACCCTAACAACACAAACCACTAACACCCTAACAACAAACAACCCTAACCCCCTAACAACAAACACTAACCCCCAAACAACAAACAACCCTAACCCCTGAAAACCAAAAACACTAACCCACTAACAACAAACAACCCTAACCCACTAACAACAAACAACCCTAAACCCCTAACATCAAACAACACTAACCCCCTAACAACACAAACCACTAACACCCTAACAACAAACAACACTAACACCCTAACAACAAAAACCACTAAACCCCAACAAGAAACAACCTTAAACCCCTAACAACAAACAACCCTAAACCCCTAACATCAAACAACACTAACACCCTAACAACACAAACCACTAACACCCTAACAACAAACAAACCTAACCCCCTAACAACAAACACTAACCCCCAAAAAACAAACAACCCTAACCCCTGAAAACCAAAAACACTAACCCACTAACAACAAACAACCCTAACCCACTAACAACAAACAACCCTAAACCCCTAACATCAAACAACACTAACCCCCTAACAACACAAACCACTAACACCCTAACAACAAACAACACTAACACCCTAACAACAAAAACCACTAAACCCCAACAAGAAACAACCCTAAACCCCTAACAACAAACACTAACCCCCTAACAAAAAACAACACTAAACCCCTAACAAGAAACTACCCTAACCCCCTAACAACAAAGAACACTAACACCCTAACAACAAACAACCCTAACCCCTGAAAACCAAAAACACTAACCCACTAAGAACAAACAACCCTAACCCACTAACAACAAACAACCCTAAACCCCTAACATCAAACAACACTAACCCCCTAACAACACAAACCACTAACACCCTAACAACAAACAACACTAACACCCTAACAGCAAAAACCACTAAAACCCAACAAGAAACAACCTTAAACCCCTAACAACAAACAACCCTAAACCTCTAACAACAAACAACACTAACACCCTAACAACAAACAACTCTAACCCCCTAACAACAAACAACCCTAAACCCCTAACATCAAACAACACTAACCCCCTAACAACACAAACCACTAACACCCTAACATCAAACAACACTAACACCCTAACAACAAAAACCACTAAACCCCAACAAGAAACAACCTTAAACCCCTAACAACAAACAACCCTAAACCCCTAACATCAAACAACACTAACACCCTAACAACACAAACCACTAACACCCTAACAACAAACAACACTAACCCCCTAACAACAAAAACCACTAAACCCCAACAAGAAACAACCTTAAACACCTAACAACAAACAACCCTAAACCCCTAACAACAAACAACACTAACACCCTAACAACAAACACTAACCCCCTAACAACAAACAACCCTAAACCCCTAACATCAAACAACACTAACCCCCTAACAACACAAACCACTAACACCCTAACATCAAACAACACTAACACCCTAACAACAAAAACCACTAAACCCCAACAAGAAACAACCTTAAACCCCTAACAACAAACAACCCTAAACCCCTAACATCAAACAACACTAACACCCTAACAACACAAACCACTAACAACCTAACAACAAACAACACTAACCCCCTAACAACAAAAACCACTAAACCCCAACAAGAAACAACCTTAAACCCCTAACAACAAACAACCCTAAACCCCTAACAACAAACAACACTAACACCCTAACAACAAACACTAACCCCCTAACAACAAACAACCCTAAACCCCTAACATCAAACAACACTAACCCCCTAACAACACAAACCACTAACACCCTAACAACAAACAACACTAACACCCTAACAACAAAAACCACTAAACCCCAACAAGAAACAACCTTAAACCCCTAACAACAAACAACCCTAAACCCCTAACATCAAACAACACTGACACCCTAACAACACAAACCACTAACACCCTAACAACAAACAACCCTAACCCCCTAACAACAAACACTAACCCCCAAACAACAAACAACCCTAACCCCTGAAAACCAAAAACACTAACCCACTAACAACAAACAACCCTAACCCACTAACAACAAACAACCCTAAACCCCTAACATCAAACAACACTAACCCCCTAACAACACAAACCACTAACACCCTAACAACAAACAACACTAACACCCTAACAACAAAAACCACTAAACCCCAACAAGAAACAACCTTAAACCCCTAACAACAAACAACCCTAAACCCCTAACATCAAACAACACTAACACCCTAACAACACAAACCACTAACACCCTAACAACAAACAAACCTAACCCCCTAACAACAAACACTAACCCCCAAAAAACAAACAACCCTAACCCCTGAAAACCAAAAACACTAACCCACTAACAACAAACAACCCTAACCCACTAACAACAAACAACCCTAAACCCCTAACATCAAACAACACTAACCCCCTAACAACACAAACCACTAACACCCTAACAACAAACAACACTAACACCCTAACAACAAAAACCACTAAACCCCAACAAGAAACAACCCTAAACCCCTAACAACAAACACTAACCCCCTAACAAAAAACAACACTAAACCCCTAACAAGAAACTACCCTAACCCCGTAACAACAAACAACACTAACCCCGTAACAAGAAACAACCCTAACCCCCTAACAACAAAGAACACTAACACCCTAACAACAAACAACCCTAACCCCTGAAAACCAAAAACACTAACCCACTAAGAACAAACAACCCTAACCCACTAACAACAAACAACCCTAAACCCCTAACATCAAACAACACTAACCCCCTAACAACACAAACCACTAACACCCTAACAACAAACAACACTAACACCCTAACAGCAAAAACCACTAAAACCCAACAAGAAACAACCTTAAACCCCTAACAACAAACAACCCTAAACCTCTAACAACAAACAACACTAACACCCTAACAACAAACAACTCTAACCCCCTAACAACAAACAACCCTAAACCCCTAACATCAAACAACACTAACCCCCTAACAACACAAACCACTAACACCCTAACATCAAACAACACTAACACCCTAACAACAAAAACCACTAAACCCCAACAAGAAACAACCTTAAACCCCTAACAACAAACAACCCTAAACCCCTAACATCAAACAACACTAACACCCTAACAACACAAACCACTAACACCCTAACAACAAACAACACTAACCCCCTAACAACAAAAACCACTAAACCCCAACAAGAAACAACCTTAAACACCTAACAACAAACAACCCTAAACCCCTAACAACAAACAACACTAACACCCTAACAACAAACACTAACCCCCTAACAACAAACAACCCTAAACCCCTAACATCAAACAACACTAACCCCCTAACAACACAAACCACTAACACCCTAACATCAAACAACACTAACACCCTAACAACAAAAACCACTAAACCCCAACAAGAAACAACCTTAAACCCCTAACAACAAACAACCCTAAACCCCTAACATCAAACAACACTAACACCCTAACAACACAAACCACTAACAACCTAACAACAAACAACACTAACCCCCTAACAACAAAAACCACTAAACCCCAACAAGAAACAACCTTAAACCCCTAACAACAAACAACCCTAAACCCCTAACAACAAACAACACTAACACCCTAACAACAAACACTAACCCCCTAACAACAAACAACCCTAAACCCCTAACATCAAACAACACTAACCCCCTAACAACACAAACCACTAACACCCTAACAACAAACAACACTAACACCCTAACAACAAAAACCACTAAACCCCAACAAGAAACAACCTTAAACCCCTAACAACAAACAACCCTAAACCCCTAACATCAAACAACACTAACACCGTAACAACGAACAGCTCTAACCCCCTAACAACAAACAACCCTAAACCCCTAACATTAAACAACACTAACCCCCTAACATCACAAACCACTAACACCCTAACAACAAACAACACTAACACCCTAACAACAAAAACCACTAAACCCCAACAAGAAACAACCTTAAACCCCTAACAACAAACAACCCTAAACCCCTAACAACAAACAACACTAACACCCTAACAACAAACAACTCTTACCACCTAACAACAAACAACCCTAAACCCCTAACATCAAACAACACTAACCCCCTAACAACACAAACCACTAACACCCTAACAACAAACAACACTAACACCCTAACAACAAAAACCACTAAACCCCAACAAGAAACAACCTTAAACCCCTAACAACAAACAACCCTAAACCCCTAACATCAAACAACACTAACACCCTAACAACACAAACCACTAACACCCTAACAACAAACAACCCTAACCCCCTAACAACAAACACTAACCCCCAAACAACAAACAACCCTAACCCCTGAAAACCAAAAACACTAACCCACTAACAACAAACAACCCTAACCCACTAACAACAAACAACCCTAAACCCCTAACATCAAACAACACTAACCCCCTAACAACACAAACCACTAACACCCTAACAACAAACAACACTAACACCCTAACAACAAAAACCACTAAACCCCAACAAGAAACAACCTTAAACACCTAACAACAAACAACCCTAAACCCCTAACATCAAACAACACTAACACCCTAACAACACAAACCACTAACACCCTAACAACAAACAACACTAACCCCCTAACAACAAAAACCAATAAACCCCAACAAGAAACAACCTTAAACCCCTAACAACAAAAAACCCTAAACCCCTAACAACAAACAACACTAACACCCTAACAACAAACACTAACCCCCTAACAACAAACAACCCTAAACCCCTAACATCAAACAACACTAACCCCCTAACAACACAAACCACTAACACCCTAACAACAAACAACACTAACACCCTAACAACAAACAAACCTAAACCCCTAACATCAAACAACACTAACACCCTAACAACACAAACCACTAACACCCTAACAACAAACAACCCTAACCCCCTAACAACAAACACTAACCCCCAAACAACAAACAACCCTAACCCCTGAAAACCAAAAACACTAACCCACTAACAACAAACAACCCTAACCCACTAACAACAAACAACCCTAAACCCCTAACATCAAACAACACTAACCCCCTAACAACACAAACCACTAACACCCTAACAACAAACAACACTAACACCCTAACAACAAAAACCACTAAACCCCAACAAGAAACAACCTTAAACCCCTAACAACAAACAACCCTAAACCCCTAACAACAAACAACACTAACACCCTAACAACAAACAACTCTAACCCCCTAACAACAAACAACCCTAAACCCCTAACATCAAACAACACTAACCCCCTAACAACACAAACCACTAACACCCTAACAACAAAAACCACTAAACCCCAACAAGAAACAACCTTAAAACCCTAACAACAAACAACCCTAAACCCCTAACAACAAAGAACACTAACACCCTAACAACAAACAACTCTAACCCCCTAACAACAAACAACCCTAAACCCCTAACATCAAACAACACTAACCCCCTTACAACACAAACCACTAACACCCTAACAACAAACAACACTAACACCCTAACAACAAAAACCACTAAACCCCAACAAGAAACAACCTTAAACCCCTAACAACAAACAACCCTAAACCCCTAACATCAAACAACACTAACACCCTAACAACACAAACCACTAACACCCTAACAACAAACAACCCTAACCCCCTAACAACAAACACTAACCCCCAAACAACAAAAAACCCTAACCCCTGAAAACAAAAACACTAACCCACTAACAACAAACAACCCTAACCCACTAACAACAAACAACCCTAAACCCCTAACATCAAACAACACTAACCCCCTAACAACAGAAACCACTAACACCCTAACAACAAACAACACTAACCCCCTAACAACAAAAACCACTAAACCCCAACAAGAAACAACCTTAAACCCCTAACAACAAACAACCCTAAACCCCTAACAACAAACAACACTAACACCCTAACAACAAACACTAACCCCCTAACAACAAACAACCCTAAACCCCTAACATCAAACAACACTAACCCCCTAACAACACAAACCACTAACACCCTAACAACAAATAACACTAACACCCTAACAACAAAAACCACTAAACCCCAACAAGAAACAACCTTAAACCCCTAACAACAAACAACCCTAAACCCCTAACATCAAACAACACTAACACCCTAACAACACAAACCACTAACACCCTAACAACAAACAACCCTAACCCCCTAACAACAAACACTAACCCCCAAACAACAAACAACCCTAACCCCTGAAAACCAAAAACACTAACCCACTAACAACAAACAACCCTAACCCACTAACAACAAACAACCCTAAACCCCTAACATCAAACAACACTAACCCCCTAACAACACAAACCACTAACACCCTAACAACAAACAACACTAACACCCTAACAACAAAAACCACTAAACCCCAACAATAAACAACCTTAAACCCCTAACAACAAACAACCCTAAACCCCTAACATCAAACAACACTAACACCCTAACAACACAAACCACTAACACCCTAACAACAAACAACCCTAACCCCCTAACAACAAACACTAACCCCCAAACAACAAACAACCCTAACCCCTGAAAACCAAAAACACTAACCCACTAACAACAAACAACCCTAACCCACTAACAACAAACAACCCTAAACCCCTAACATCAAACAACACTAACCCCCTAACAACACAAACCACTAACACCCTAACAACAAACAACACTAACACCCTAACAACAAAAACCACTAAACCCCAACAAGAAACAACCCTAAACCCCTAACAACAAACACTAACCCCCTAACAAAAAACAACACTAAACCCCTAACAAGAAACTACCCTAACCCCGTAACAACAAACAACACTAACCCCGTAACAAGAAACAACCCTAACCCCCTAACAACAAAGAACACTAACACCCTAACAACAAACAACCCTAACCCCTGAAAACCAAAAACACTAACCCACTAAGAACAAACAACCCTAACCCACTAACAACAAACAACCCTAAACCCCTAACATCAAACAACACTAACCCCCTAACAACACAAACCACTAACACCCTAACAACAAACAACACTAACACCCTAACAGCAAAAACCACTAAACCCCAACAAGAAACAACCTTAAACCCCTAACAACAAACAACCCTAAACCTCTAACAACAAACAACACTAACACCCTAACAACAAACAACTCTAACCCCCTAACAACAAACAACCCTAAACCCCTAACATCAAACAACACTAACCCCTAACAACACAAACCACTAACACCCTAAGATCAAACAACACTAACACCCTAACAACAAAAACCACTAAACCCCAACAAGAAACAACCTTAAACCCCTAACAACAAACAACCCTAAACCCCTAACATCAAACAACACTAACACCCTAACAACACAAACCACTAACAACCTAACAACAAACAACACTAACCCCCTAACAACAAAAACCACTAAACCCCAACAAGAAACAACCTTAAACCCCTAACAACAAACAACCCTAAACCCCTAACAACAAACAACACTAACACCCTAACAACAAACACTAACCCCCTAACAACAAACAACCCTAAACCCCTAACATCAAACAACACTAACCCCCTAACAACACAAACCACTAACACCCTAACATCAAACAACACTAACACCCTAACAACAAAAACCACTAAACCCCAACAAGAAACAACCTTAAACCCCTAACAACAAACAACCCTAAACCCCTAACATCAAACAACACTAACACCCTAACAACACAAACCACTAACAACCTAACAACCAACAACACTAACCCCCTAACAACAAAAACCACTAAACCCCAACAAGAAACAACCTTAAACCCCTAACAACAAACAACCCTAAACCCCTAACAACAAACAACACTAACACCCTAACAACAAACACTAACCCCCTAACAACAAACAACCCTAAACCCCTAACATCAAACAACACTAACCCCCTAACAACACAAACCACTAACACCCTAACAACAAACAACACTAACACCCTAACAACAAAAACCACTAAACCCCAACAAGAAACAACCTTAAACCCCTAACAACAAACAACCCTAAACCCCTAACAACAAACAACACTAACACCCTAACAACAAACACTAACCCCCTAACAACAAACAACCCTAAACCCCTAACATCAAACAACACTAACCCCCTAACAACACAAACCACTAACACCCTAACAACAAACAACACTAACACCCTAACAACAAAAACCACTAAACCCCAACAAGAAACAACCTTAAACCCCTAACAACAAACAACCCTAAACCCCTAACATCAAACAACACTAACACCCTAACAACACAAACCACTAACACCCTAACAACAAACAACCCTAACCCCCTAACAACAAACACTAACGCCCAAACAACAAACAACCCTAACCCCTGAAAACCAAAAACACTAACCCACTAACAACAAACAACCCTAACCCACTAACAACAAACAACCCTAAACCCCTAACATCAAACAACACTAACCCCCTAACAACACAAACCACTAACACCCTAACAACAAACAACACTAACACCCTAACAACAAAAACCACTAAACCCCAACAAGAAACAACCTTAAACCCCTAACAACAAACAACCCTAAACCCCTAACATCAAACAACACTAACACCCTAACAACACAAACCACTAACACCCTAACAACAAACAAACCTAACCCCCTAACAACAAACACTAACCCCCAAAAAACAAACAACCCTATCCCCTGAAAACCAAAAACACTAACCCACTAACAACAAACAACCCTAACCCACTAACAACAAACAACCCTAAACCCCTAACATCAAACAACACTAACCCCCTAACAACACAAACCACTAACACCCTAACAACAAACAACACTAACACCCTCACAACAAAAACCACTAAACCCCAACAAGAAACAACCCTAAACCCCTAACAACAAACACTAACCCCCTAACAAAAAACAACACTAAACCCCTAACAAGAAACTACCCTAACCCCGTAACAACAAACAACACTAACCCCGTAACAAGAAACAACCCTAACCCCCTAACAACAAAGAACACTAACACCCTAACAACAAACAACCCTAACCCCTGAAAACCAAAAACACTAACCCACTAAGAACAAACAACCCTAACCCACTAACAACAAACAACCCTAAACCCCTAACATCAAACAACACTAACCCCCTAACAACACAAACCACTAACACCCTAACAACAAACAACACTAACACCCTGACAGCAAAAACCACTAAACCCCAACAAGAAACAACCTTAAACCCCTAACAACAAACAACCCTAAACCTCTAACAACAAACAACACTAACACCCTAACAACAAACAACTCTAACCCCCTAACAACAAACAACCCTAAACCCCTAACATCAAACAACACTAACCCCCTAACAACACAAACCACTAACACCCTAACATCAAACAACACTAACACCCTAACAACAAAAACCACTAAACCCCAACAAGAAACAACCATAAACCCCTAACAACAAACAACCCTAAACCCCTAACATCAAACAACACTAACACCCTAACAACACAAACCACTAACAACCTAACAACAAACAACACTAACCCCCTAACAACAAAAACCACTAAACCCCAACAAGAAACAACCTTAAACCCCTAACAACAAACAACCCTAAACCCCTAACAACAAACAACACTAACACCCTAACAACAAACACTAACCCCCTAACAACAAACAACCCTAAACCCCTAACATCAAACAACACTAACCCCCTAACAACACAAACCACTAACACCCTAACATCAAACAACACTAACACCCTAACAACAAAAACCACTAAACCCCAACAAGAAACAACCTTAAACCCCTAACAACAAACAACCCTAAACCCCTAACATCAAACAACACTAACACCCTAACAATACAAACCACTAACAACCTAACAACAAACAACACTAACCCCCTAACAACAAAAACCACTAAACCCCAACAAGAAACAACCTTAAACCCCTAACAACAAACAACCCTAAACCCCTAACAACAAACAACACTAACACCCTAACAACAAACACTAACCCCCTAACAACAAACAACCCTAAACCCCTAACATCAAACAACACTAACCCCCTAACAACACAAACCACTAACACCCTAACAACAAACAACACTAACACCCTAACAACAAAAACCACTAAACCCCAACAAGAAACAACCTTAAACCCCTAACAACAAACAACCCTAAACCCCTAACATCAAACAACACTAACACCGTAACAACGAACAGCTCTAACCCCCTAACAACAAACAACCCTAAACCCCTAACATCAAACAACACTAACCCCCTAACATCACAAACCACTAACACCCTAACAACAAACAACACTAACACCCTAACAACAAAAACCACTAAACCCCAACAAGAAACAACCTTAAACCCCTAACAACAAACAACCCTAAACCCCTAACAACAAACAACACTAACACCCTAACAACAAACAACTCTTACCACCTAACAACAAACAACCCTAAACCCCTAACATCAAACAACACTAACCCCCTAACAACAAAAACCACTAACACCCTAACATCAAACAACACTAACACCCTAACAACAAAAACCACTAAACCCCAACAAGAAACAACCTTAAACCCCTAACAACAAACAACCCTAAACCCCTAACATCAAACAACACTAACACCCTAACAACACAAACCACTAACACCCTAACAACAAACAACACTAACCCCCTAACAACAAACACTAACCCCCAAACAACAAACAACCCTAACCCCTGAAAACCAAAAACACTAACCCACTAAGAACAAACAACCCTAACCCACTAACAACAAACAACCCTAAACCCCTAACATCAAACAACACTATCCCCCTAACAACACAAACCACTAACACCCTAACAACAAACAACACTAACACCCTAACAACAAAAACCACTAAACCCCAACAAGAAACAACCCTAAACCCCTAACAACAAACACTAACCCCCTAACAAAAAACAACACTAAACCCCTAACAAGAAACTACACTAACCCCGTAACAACAAACAACACTAACCCCGTAACAAGAAACAACCCTAACCCCCTAACAACAAAGAACACTAACACCCTAACATCAAACAACCCTAACCCCTGAAAACCAAAAAAACTAACCCACTAAAAACAAACAACCCTAACCCACTAACAACAAACAACCCTAAACCCCTAACATCAAACAACACTAACCCCCTAACAACACAATCCACTAACACCCTAACAACAAACAACACAAACACCCTAACAACAAAAACCACTAAACCCCAACAAGAAACAACCTTAAACCCCTAACAACAAACAACCCTAAACCCCTAACATCAAACAACACTAACACCCTAACAACACAAACCACTAACACCCTAACAACAAACAACCCTAACCCCCTAACAACAAACACTAACCCCCAAACAACAAACAACCCTAACCCCTGAAAACCAAAGACACTAACCCACTAACAACAAACAACCCTAACCCACTAACAACAAACAACCCTAAACCCCTAACATCAAACAACACTAACCCCCTAACAACACAAACCACTAACACCCTAACAACAAACAACACTAACACCCTAACAACAAAAACCACTAAACCCCATCAAGAAACAACCCTAAACCCCTAACAACAAACACTAACCCCCTAACAAAAAACAACACTAAACCCCTAACAAGAAACTACCCTAACCCCGTAACAACAAACAACACTAACCCCGTAACAAGAAACAACCCTAACCCCCTAACAACAAAGAACACTAACACCCTAACAACAAACAACTCTAACCCCCTAACAACAAACAACCCTAAACCCCTAACATCAAACAACACTAACCCCTAACAACACAAACCACTAACACCCTAAGATCAAACAACACTAACACCCTAACAACAAAAACCACTAAACCCCAACAAGAAACAACCTTAAACCCCTAACAACAAACAACCCTAAACCCCTAACATCAAACAACACTAACACCCTAACAACACAAACCACTAACAACCTAACAACAAACAACACTAACCCCCTAACAACAAAAACCACTAAACCCCAACAAGAAACAACCTTAAACACCTAACAAGAAACAACCCTAAACCCCTAACAACAAACAACACTAACACCCTAACAACAAACACTAACCCCCTAACAACAAACAACCCTAAACCCCTAACATCAAACAACACTAACCCCCTAACAACACAAACCACTAACACCCTAACATCAAACAACACTAACACCCTAACAACAAAAACCACTAAACCCCAACAAGAAACAACCTTAAACCCCTAACAACAAACAACCCTAAACCCCTAACATCAAACAACACTAACACCCTAACAACACAAACCACTAACAACCTAACAACCAACAACACTAACCCCCTAACAACAAAAACCACTAAACCCCAACAAGAAACAACCTTAAACCCCTAACAACAAACAACCCTAAACCCCTAACAACAAACAACACTAACACCCTAACAACAAACACTAACCCCCTAACAACAAACAACCCTAAACCCCTAACATCAAACAACACTAACCCCCTAACAACACAAACCACTAACACCCTAACAACAAACAACACTAACACCCTAACAACAAAAACCACTAAACCCCAACAAGAAACAACCTTAAACCCCTAACAACAAACAACCCTAAACCCCTAACAACAAACAACACTAACACCCTAACAACAAACACTAACCCCCTAACAACAAACAACCCTAAACCCCTAACATCAAACAACACTAACCCCCTAACAACACAAACCACTAACACCCTAACAACAAACAACACTAACACCCTAACAACAAAAACCACTAAACCCCAACAAGAAACAACCTTAAACCCCTAACAACAAACATCCCTAAACCCCTAACATCAAACAACACTAACACCCTAACAACACAAACCACTAACACCCTAACAACAAACAACCCTAACCCCCTAACAACAAACACTAACCCCCAAACAACAAACAACCCTAACCCCTGAAAACCAAAAACACTAACCCACTAACAACAAACAACCCTAACCCACTAACAACAAACAACCCTAAACCCCTAACATCAAACAACACTAACCCCCTAACAACACAAACCACTAACACCCTAACAACAAACAACACTAACACCCTAACAACAAAAACCACTAAACCCCAACAAGAAACAACCTTAAACCCCTAACAACAAACAACCCTAAACCCCTAACATCAAACAACACTAACACCGTAACAACGAACAGCTCTAACCCCCTAACAACAAACAACCCTAAACCCCTAACATCAAACAACACTAACCCCCTAACATCACAAACCACTAACACCCTAACAACAAACAACACTAACACCCTAACAACAAAAACCACTAAACCCCAACAAGAAACAACCTTAAACCCCTAACAACAAACAACCCTAAACCCCTAACAACAAACAACACTAACACCCTAACAACAAACAACTCTTACCACCTAACAACAAACAACCCTAAACCCCTAACATCAAACAACACTAACCCCCTAACAACACAAACCACTAACACCCTAACATCAAACAACACTAACACCCTAACAACAAAAACCACTAAACCCCAAGAAGAAACAACCTTAAACCCCTAACAACAAAGAACCCTAAACCCCTAACATCAAACAACACTAACACCCTAACAACACAAACCACTAACACCCTAACAACAAACAACACTAACCCCCTAACAACAAACACTAACCCCCAAACAACAAACAACCCTAACCCCTGAAAACCAAAAACACTAACCCACTAAGAACAAACAACCCTAACCCACTAACAACAAACAACCCTAAACCCCTAACATCAAACAACACTATCCCCCTAACAACACAAACCACTAACACCCTAACAACAAACAACACTAACACCCTAACAACAAAAACCACTAAACCCCAACAAGAAACAACCCTAAACCCCTAACAACAAACACTAACCCCCTAACAAAAAACAACACTAAACCCCTAACAAGAAACTACCCTAACCCCGTAACAACAAACAACACTAACCCCGTAACAAGAAACAACCCTAAACCCCTAACAACAAAGAACACTAACACCCTAACATTAAACAACCCTAACCCCTGAAAACCAAAAAAACTAACCCACTAACAACAAACAACCCTAACCCACTAACAACAAACAACCCTAAACACCTAACATCAAACAACACTAACCCCCTAACAACACAAACCACTAACACCCTAAGAACAAACAACACAAACACCCTAACAACAAAAACCACTAAACCCCAACAAGAAACAACCTTAAACCCCTAACAACAAACAACCCTAAACCCCTAACATCAAACAACACTAACTCCCTAACAACACAAACCACTAACACCCTAACAACAAACAACCCTAACCCCCTAACAACAAACACTAACCCCCAAACAACAAACAACCCTAACCCCTGAAAACCAAAGACACTAACCCACTAACAACAAACAACACTAACCCACTAACAACAAACAACCCTAAACCCCTAACATCAAACAACACTAACCCCCTAACAACACAAACCACTAACACCCTAACAACAAACAACACTAACACCCTAACAACAAAAACCACTAAACCCCAACAAGAAACAACCCTAAACCCCTAACAACAAACACTAACCCCCTAACAAAAAACAACACTAAACCCCTAACAAGAAACTACCCTAACCCCGTAACAACAAACAACACTAACCCCGTAACAAGAAACAACCCTAACCCCCTAACAACAAAGAACACTAACACCCTAACAACAAACAACCCTAACCCCTGAAAACCAAAAACACTAACCCACTAAGAACAAACAACCCTAACCCACTAACAACAAACAACCCTAAACCCCTAACATCAAACAACACTAACCCCCTAACAACACAAACCACTAACACCCTAACAACAAACAACACTAACACCCTAACAGCAAAAACCACTAAACCCCAACAAGAAACAACCTTAAACCCCTAACAACAAACAACCCTAAACCTCTAACAACAAACAACACTAACACCCTAACAACAAACAACTCTAACCCCCTAACAACAAACAACCCTAAACCCCTAACATCAAACAACACTAACCCCTAACAACACAAACCACTAACACCCTAAGATCAAACAACACTAACACCCTAACAACAAAAACCACTAAACCCCAACAAGAAACAACCTTAAACCCCTAACAACAAACAACCCTAAACCCCTAACATCAAACAACACTAACACCCTAACAACACAAACCACTAACAACCTAACAACAGACAACACTAACCCCCTAACAACAAAAACCACTAAACCCCAACAAGAAACAACCTTAAACCCCTAACAACAAACAACCCTAAACCCCTAACAACAAACAACACTAACACCCTAACAACAAACACTAACCCCCTAACAACAAACAACCCTAAACCCCTAACATCAAACAACACTAACCCCCTAACAACACAAACCACTAACACCCTAACAACAAACAACACTAACACCCTAACAACAAAAACCACTAAACCCCAACAAGAAACAACCTTAAACCCCTAACAACAAACAACCCTAAACCCCTAACATCAAACAACACTAACACCCTAACAACACAAACCACTAACACCCTAACAACAAACAACCCTAACCCCCTAACAACAAATACTAACCCCCAAACAACAAACAACCCTAACCCCTGAAAACCAAAAACACTAACCCACTAACAACAAACAACCCTAACCCACTAACAACAAACAACCCTAAACCCCTAACATCAAACAACACTAACCCCCTAACAACACAAACCACTAACACCCTAACAACAAACAACACTAACACCCTAACAACAAAAACCACTAAACCCCAACAAGAAACAACCTTAAACCCCTAACAACAAACAACCCTAAACCCCTAACATCAAACAACACTAACACCCTAACAACACAAACCACTAACACCCTAACAACAAACAACCGTAACCCCCTAACAACAAACACTAACCCCCAAAAAACAAACAACCCTAACCCCTGAAAACCAAAAACACTAACCCACTAACAACAAACAACCCTAACCCACTAACAACAAACAACCCTAAACCCCTAACATCGAACAACACTAACCCCCTAACAACACAAACCACTAACACCCTAACAACAAACAACACTAACACCCTAACAACAAAAACCACTAAACCCCAACAAGAAACAACCCTAAACCCCTAACAACAAACACTAACCCCCTAACAAAAAACAACACTAAACCCCTAACAAGAAACTACCCTAACCCCGTAACAACAAACAACACTAACCCCGTAACAAGAAACAACCCTAACCCCCTAACAACAAAGAACACTAACACCCTAACAACAAACAACCCTAACCCCTGAAAACCAAAAACACTAACCCACTAAGAACAAACAACCCTAACCCACTAACAACAAACAACCCTAAACCCCTAACATCAAACAACACTAACCCCCTAACAACACAAACCACTAACACCCTAACAACAAACAACACTAACACCCTAACAGCAAAAACCACTAAACCCCAACAAGAAACAACCTTAAACCCCTAACAACAAACAACCCTAAACCTCTAACAACAAACAACACTAACACCCTAACAACAAACAACTCTAACCCCCTAACAACAAACAACCCTAAACCCCTAACATCAAACAACACTAACCCCCTAACAACACAAACCACTAACACCCTAACATCAAACAGCACTAACACCCTAACAACAAAAACCACTAAACCCCAACAAGAAACAACCTTAAACCCCTAACAACAAACAACCCTAAACCCCTAACATCAAACAACACTAAAACCCTAACAACACAAACCACTAACAACCTAACAACAAACAACACTAACCCCCTAACAACAAAAACCACTAAACCCCAACAAGAAACAACCTTAAACCCCTAACAACAAACAACCCTAAACCCCTAACAACAAACAACACTAACACCCTAACAACAAACACTAACTCCCTAACAACAAACAACCCTAAACCCCTAACATCAAACAACACTAACCCCCTAACAACACAAACCACTAACACCCTAACATCAAACAACACTAACACCCTAACAACAAAAACCACTAAACCCCAACAAGAAACAACCTTAAACCCCTAACAACAAACAACCCTAAACCCCTAACATCAAACAACACTAACACCCTAACAACACAAACCACTAACAACCTAACAACAAACAACACTAACCCCCTAACAACAAAAACCACTAAACCCCAACAAGAAACAACCTTAAACCCCTAACAACAAACAACCGTAAACCCCTAAAAACAAACAACACTAACACCCTAACAACAAACACTAACCCCCTAACAACAAACAACCCTAACCCCTGAAAACCAAAAACACTAACCCACTAACAACAAACAACCCTAACCCACTAACAACAAACAACCCTAAACCCCTAACATCAAACAACACTAACCCCCTAACAACACAAACCACTAAAACCCTAACAACAAACAACACTAACACCCTAACAACAAAAACCACTAAACCCCAACAAGAAACAACCTTAAACCCCTAACAACAAACAACCCTAAACCCCTAACAACAAACAACACTAACACCCTAACAACAAACAACTCTAACCCCCTAACAACAAACAACCCTAAACCCCTAACATCAAACAACACTAACCCCCTAACAACACAAACCACTAACACCCTAACAACAAAAACCACTAAACCCCAACAAGAAACAACCTTAAAACCCTAACAACAAACAACCCTAAACCCCTAACAACAAAGAACACTAACACCCTAACAACAAACAAATCTAACCCCCTAACAACAAACAACCCTAAACCCCTAACATCAAACAACACTAACCCCCTTACAACACAAACCACTAACACCCTAACAACAAACAACACTAACACCCTAACAACAAAAACCACTAAACCCCAACAAGAAACAACCTTAAACCCCTAACAACAAACAACCCTAAACCCCTAACATCAAACAACACTAACACCCTAACAACACAAACCACTAACACCCTAACAACAAACAACCCTAACCCCCTAACAACAAACACTAACCCCCAAACAACAAAAAACCCTAACCCCTGAAAACAAAAACACTAACCCACTAACAACAAACAACCCTAACCCACTAACAACAAACAACCCTAAACCCCTAACATCAAACAACACTAACCCCCTAACAACAGAAACCACTAACACCCTAACAACAAACAACACTAACCCCCTAACAACAAAAACCACTAAACCCCAACAAGAAACAACCTTAAACCCCTAACAACAAACAACCCTAAACCCCTAACAACAAACAACACTAACACCCTAACAACAAACACTAACCCCCTAACAACAAACAACCCTAAACCCCTAACATCAAACAACACTAACCCCCTAACAACACAAACCACTAACACCCTAACAACAAATAACACTAACACCCTAACAACAAAAACCACTAAACCCCAACAAGAAACAACCTTAAACCCCTAACAACAAACAACCCTAAACCCCTAACATCAAACAACACTAACACCCTAACAACACAAACCACTAACACCCTAACAACAAACAACCCTAACCCCCTGACAACAAACACTAACCCCCAAACAACAAACAACCCTAACCCCTGAAAACCAAAAACACTAACCCACTAACAACAAACAACCCTAACCCACTAACAACAAACAACCCTAAACCCCTAACATCAAACAACACTAACCCCCTAACAACACAAACCACTAACACCCTAACAACAAACAACACTAACACCCTAACAACAAAAACCACTAAACCCCAACAATAAACAACCTTAAACCCCTAACAACAAACAACCCTAAACCCCTAACATCAAACAACACTAACACCCTAACAACACAAACCACTAACACCCTAACAACAAACAACCCTAACCCCCTAACAACAAACACTAACCCCCAAACAACAAACAACCCTAACCCCTGAAAACCAAAAACACTAACCCACTAACAACAAACAACCCTAACCCACTAACAACAAACAACCCTAAACCCCTAACATCAAACAACACTAACCCCCTAACAACACAAACCACTAACACCCTAACAACAAACAACACTAACACCCTAACAACAAAAACCACTAAACCCCAACAAGAAACAACCCTAAACCCCTAACAACAAACACTAACCCCCTAACAAAAAACAACACTAAACCCCTAACAAGAAACTACCCTAACCCCGTAACAACAAACAACACTAACCCCGTAACAAGAAACAACCCTAACCCCCTAACAACAAAGAACACTAACACCCTAACAACAAACAACCCTAACCCCTGAAAACCAAAAACACTAACCCACTAAGAACAAACAACCCTAACCCACTAACAACAAACAACCCTAAACCCCTAACATCAAACAACACTAACCCCCTAACAACACAAACCACTAACACCCTAACAACAAACAACACTAACACCCTAACAGCAAAAACCACTAAACCCCAACAAGAAACAACCTTAAACCCCTAACAACAAACAACCCTAAACCTCTAACAACAAACAACACTAACACCCTAACAACAAACAACTCTAACCCCCTAACAACAAACAACCCTAAACCCCTAACATCAAACAACACTAACCCCTAACAACACAAACCACTAACACCCTAAGATCAAACAACACTAACACCCTAACAACAAAAACCACTAAACCCCAACAAGAAACAACCTTAAACCCCTAACAACAAACAACCCTAAACCCCTAACATCAAACAACACTAACACCCTAACAACACAAACCACTAACAACCTAACAACAAACAACACTAACCCCTAACAACAAAAACCACTAAACCCCAACAAGAAACAACCTTAAACCCCTAACAACAAACAACCCTAAACCCCTAACAACAAACAACACTAACACCCTAACAACAAACACTAACCCCCTAACAACAAACAACCCTAAACCCCTAACATCAAACAACACTAACCCCCTAACAACACAAACCACTAACACCCTAACATCAAACAACACTAACACCCTAACAACAAAAACCACTAAACCCCAACAAGAAACAACCTTAAACCCCTAACAACAAACAACCCTAAACCCCTAACATCAAACAACACTAACACCCTAACAACACAAACCACTAACAACCTAACAACCAACAACACTAACCCCCTAACAACAAAAACCACTAAACCCCAACAAGAAACAACCTTAAACCCCTAACAACAAACAACCCTAAACCCCTAACAACAAACAACACTAACACCCTAACAACAAACACTAACCCCCTAACAACAAACAACCCTAAACCCCTAACATCAAACAACACTAACCCCCTAACAACACAAACCACTAACACCCTAACAACAAACAACACTAACACCCTAACAACAAAAACCACTAAACCCCAACAAGAAACAACCTTAAACCCCTAACAACAAACAACCCTAAACCCCTAACAACAAACAACACTAACACCCTAACAACAAACACTAACCCCCTAACAACAAACAACCCTAAACCCCTAACATCAAACAACACTAACCCCCTAACAACACAAACCACTAACACCCTAACAACAAACAACACTAACACCCTAACAACAAAAACCACTAAACCCCAACAAGAAACAACCTTAAACCCCTAACAACAAACAACCCTAAACCCCTAACATCAAACAACACTAACACCCCAACAACACAAACCACTAACACCCTAACAACAAACAACCCTAACCCCCTAACAACAAACACTAACGCCCAAACAACAAACAACCCTAACCCCTGAAAACCAAAAACACTAACCCACTAACAACAAACAACCCTAACCCACTAACAACAAACAACCCTAAACCCCTAACATCAAACAACACTAACCCCCTAACAACACAAACCACTAACACCCTAACAACAAACAACACTAACACCCTAACAACAAAAACCACTAAACCCCAACAAGAAACAACCCTAAACCCCTAACAACAAACACTAACCCCCTAACAAAAAACAACACTAAACCCCTAACAAGAAACTACCCTAACCCCGTAACAACAAACAACACTAACCCCGTAACAAGAAACAACCCTAACCCCCTAACAACAAAGAACACTAACACCCTAACAACAAACAACCCTAACCCCTGAAAACCAAAAACACTAACCCACTAAGAACAAACAACCCTAACCCACTAACAACAAACAACCCTAAACCCCTAACATCAAACAACACTAACCCCCTAACAACACAAACCACTAACACCCTAACAACAAACAACACTAACACCCTAACAGCAAAAACCACTAAACCCCAACAAGAAACAACCTTAAACCCCTAACAACAAACAACCCTAAACCTCTAACAACAAACAACACTAACACCCTAACAACAAACAACTCTAACCCCCTAACAACAAACAACCCTAAACCCCTAACATCAAACAACACTAACCCCCTAACAACACAAACCACTAACACCCTAACATCAAACAGCACTAACACCCTAACAACAAAAACCACTAAACCCCAACAAGAAACAACCTTAAACCCCTAACAACAAACAACCCTAAACCCCTAACATCAAACAACACTAAAACCCTAACAACACAAACCACTAACAACCTAACAACAAACAACACTAACCCCCTAACAACAAAAACCACTAAACCCCAACAAGAAACAACCTTAAACCCCTAACAACAAACAACCCTAAACCCCTAACAACAAACAACACTAACACCCTAACAACAAACACTAACTCCCTAACAACAAACAACCCTAAACCCCTAACATCAAACAACACTAACCCCCTAACAACACAAACCACTAACACCCTAACATCAAACAACACTAACACCCTAACAACAAAAACCACTAAACCCCAACAAGAAACAACCTTAAACCCCTAACAACAAACAACCCTAAACCCCTAACATCAAACAACACTAACACCCTAACAACACAAACCACTAACAACCTAACAACAAACAACACTAACCCCCTAACAACAAAAACCACTAAACCCCAACAAGAAACAACCTTAAACCCCTAACAACAAACAACCGTAAACCCCTAAAAACAAACAACACTAACACCCTAACAACAAACACTAACCCCCTAACAACAAACAACCCTAACCCCTGAAAACCAAAAACACTAACCCACTAACAACAAACAACCCTAACCCACTAACAACAAACAACCCTAAACCCCTAACATCAAACAACACTAACCCCCTAACAACACAAACCACTAAAACCCTAACAACAAACAACACTAACACCCTAACAACAAAAACCACTAAACCCCAACAAGAAACAACCTTAAACCCCTAACAACAAACAACCCTAAACCCCTAACAACAAACAACACTAACACCCTAACAACAAACAACTCTAACCCCCTAACAACAAACAACCCTAAACCCCTAACATCAAACAACACTAACCCCCTAACAACACAAACCACTAACACCCTAACAACAAAAACCACTAAACCCCAACAAGAAACAACCTTAAAACCCTAACAACAAACAACCCTAAACCCCTAACAACAAAGAACACTAACACCCTAACAACAAACAAATCTAACCCCCTAACAACAAACAACCCTAAACCCCTAACATCAAACAACACTAACCCCCTTACAACACAAACCACTAACACCCTAACAACAAACAACACTAACACCCTAACAACAAAAACCACTAAACCCCAACAAGAAACAACCTTAAACCCCTAACAACAAACAACCCTAAACCCCTAACATCAAACAACACTAACACCCTAACAACACAAACCACTAACACCCTAACAACAAACAACCCTAACCCCCTAACAACAAACACTAACCCCCAAACAACAAAAAACCCTAACCCCTGAAAACAAAAACACTAACCCACTAACAACAAACAACCCTAACCCACTAACAACAAACAACCCTAAACCCCTAACATCAAACAACACTAACCCCCTAACAACAGAAACCACTAACACCCTAACAACAAACAACACTAACCCCCTAACAACAAAAACCACTAAACCCCAACAAGAAACAACCTTAAACCCCTAACAACAAACAACCCTAAACCCCTAACAACAAACAACACTAACACCCTAACAACAAACACTAACCCCCTAACAACAAACAACCCTAAACCCCTAACATCAAACAACACTAACCCCCTAACAACACAAACCACTAACACCCTAACAACAAATAACACTAACACCCTAACAACAAAAACCACTAAACCCCAACAAGAAACAACCTTAAACCCCTAACAACAAACAACCCTAAACCCCTAACATCAAACAACACTAACACCCTAACAACACAAACCACTAACACCCTAACAACAAACAACCCTAACCCCCTGACAACAAACACTAACCCCCAAACAACAAACAACCCTAACCCCTGAAAACCAAAAACACTAACCCACTAACAACAAACAACCCTAACCCACTAACAACAAACAACCCTAAACCCCTAACATCAAACAACACTAACCCCCTAACAACACAAACCGCTAACACCCTAACAACAAACAACACTAACACCCTAACAACAAAAACCACTAAACCCCAACAATAAACAACCTTAAACCCCTAACAACAAACAACCCTAAACCCCTAACATCAAACAACACTAACACCCTAACAACACAAACCACTAACACCCTAACAACAAACAACCCTAACCCCCTAACAACAAACACTAACCCCCAAACAACAAACAACCCTAACCCCTGAAAACCAAAAACACTAACCCACTAACAACAAACAACCCTAACCCACTAACAACAAACAACCCTAAACCCCTAACATCAAACAACACTAACCCCCTAACAACACAAACCACTAACACCCTAACAACAAACAACACTAACACCCTAACAACAAAAACCACTAAACCCCAACAAGAAACAACCCTAAACCCCTAACAACAAACACTAACCCCCTAACAAAAAACAACACTAAACCCCTAACAAGAAACTACCCTAACCCCGTAACAACAAACAACACTAACCCCGTAACAAGAAACAACCCTAACCCCCTAACAACAAAGAACACTAACACCCTAACAACAAACAACCCTAACCCCTGAAAACCAAAAACACTAACCCACTAAGAACAAACAACCCTAACCCACTAACAACAAACAACCCTAAACCCCTAACATCAAACAACACTAACCCCCTAACAACACAAACCACTAACACCCTAACAACAAACAACACTAACACCCTAACAGCAAAAACCACTAAACCCCAACAAGAAACAACCTTAAACCCCTAACAACAAACAACCCTAAACCTCTAACAACAAACAACACTAACACCCTAACAACAAACAACTCTAACCCCCTAACAACAAACAACCCTAAACCCCTAACATCAAACAACACTAACCCCTAACAACACAAACCACTAACACCCTAAGATCAAACAACACTAACACCCTAACAACAAAAACCACTAAACCCCAACAAGAAACAACCTTAAACCCCTAACAACAAACAACCCTAAACCCCTAACATCAAACAACACTAACACCCTAACAACACAAACCACTAACAACCTAACAACAAACAACACTAACCCCTAACAACAAAAACCACTAAACCCCAACAAGAAACAACCTTAAACCCCTAACAACAAACAACCCTAAACCCCTAACAACAAACAACACTAACACCCTAACAACAAACACTAACCCCCTAACAACAAACAACCCTAAACCCCTAACATCAAACAACACTAACCCCCTAACAACACAAACCACTAACACCCTAACATCAAACAACACTAACACCCTAACAACAAAAACCACTAAACCCCAACAAGAAACAACCTTAAACCCCTAACAACAAACAACCCTAAACCCCTAACATCAAACAACACTAACACCCTAACAACACAAACCACTAACAACCTAACAACCAACAACACTAACCCCCTAACAACAAAAACCACTAAACCCCAACAAGAAACAACCTTAAACCCCTAACAACAAACAACCCTAAACCCCTAACAACAAACAACACTAACACCCTAACAACAAACACTAACCCCCTAACAACAAACAACCCTAAACCCCTAACATCAAACAACACTAACCCCCTAACAACACAAACCACTAACACCCTAACAACAAACAACACTAACACCCTAACAACAAAAACCACTAAACCCCAACAAGAAACAACCTTAAACCCCTAACAACAAACAACCCTAAACCCCTAACAACAAACAACACTAACACCCTAACAACAAACACTAACCCCCTAACAACAAACAACCCTAAACCCCTAACATCAAACAACACTAACCCCCTAACAACACAAACCACTAACACCCTAACAACAAACAACACTAACACCCTAACAACAAAAACCACTAAACCCCAACAAGAAACAACCTTAAACCCCTAACAACAAACAACCCTAAACCCCTAACATCAAACAACACTAACACCCCAACAACACAAACCACTAACACCCTAACAACAAACAACCCTAACCCCCTAACAACAAACACTAACGCCCAAACAACAAACAACCCTAACCCCTGAAAACCAAAAACACTAACCCACTAACAACAAACAACCCTAACCCACTAACAACAAACAACCCTAAACCCCTAACATCAAACAACACTAACCCCCTAACAACACAAACCACTAACACCCTAACAACAAACAACACTAACACCCTAACAACAAAAACCACTAAACCCCAACAAGAAACAACCTTAAACCCCTAACAACAAAGAACCCTAAACCCCTAACATCAAACAACACTAACACCCTAACAACACAAACCACTAACACCCTAACAACAAACAACACTAACCCCCTAACAACAAACACTAACCCCCAAACAACAAACAACCCTAACCCCTGAAAACCAAAAACACTAAGCCACTAAGAACAAACAACCCTAACCCACTAACAACAAACAACCCTAAACCCCTAACATCAAACAACACTATCCCCCTAACAACACAAACCACTAACACCCTAACAACAAACAACACTAACAGCCTAACAACAAAAACCACTAAACCCCAACAAGAAACAACCCTAAACCCCTAACAACAAACACTAACCCCCTAACAAAAAACAACACTAAACCCCTAACAAGAAACTACCCTAACCCCGTAACAACAAACAACACTAACCCCGTAACAAGAAACAACCCTAACCCCCTAACAACAAAGAACACTAACACCCTAACATTAAACAACCCTAACCCCTGAAAACCAAAAAAACTAACCCACTAACAACAAACAACCCTAACCCACTAACAACTAACAACCCTAAACACCTAACATCAAACAACACTAACCCCCTAACAACACAAACCACTAACACCCTAACAACAAACAACACAAACACCCTAACAACAAAAACCACTAAACCCCAACAAGAAACAACCTTAAACCCCTAACAACAAACAACCCTAAACCCCTAACATCAAACAACACTAACACCCTAACAACACAAACCACTAACACCCTAACAACAAACAACCCTAACCCCCTAACAACAAACACTAACCCCCAAACAACAAACAACCCTAACCCCTGAAAACCAAAGACACTAACCCACTAACAACAAACAACCCTAACCCACTAACAACAAACAACCCTAAACCCCTAACATCAAACAACACTAACCCCCTAACAACACAAACCACTAACACCCTAACAACAAACAACACTAACACCCTAACAACAAAAACCACTAAACCCCAACAAGAAACAACCCTAAACCCCTAACAACAAACACTAACCCCCTAACAAAAAACAACACTAAACCCCTAACAAGAAACTAACCTAACCCCGTAACAACAAACAACACTAAACCCGTAACAAGAAACAACCCTAACCCCCTAACAACAAAGAACACTAACACCCTAACAACAAACAACCCTAACCCCTGAAAACCAAAAACACTAACCCACTAAGAACAAACAACCCTAACCCACTAACAACAAACAACCCTAAACCCCTAACATCAAACAACACTAACCCCCTAACAACACAAACCACTAACACCCTAACAACAAACAACACTAACACCCTAACAACAAAAATCACTAAACCCCAACAAGAAACAACCTTAAACCCCTAACAACAAACAACCCTAATCCCCTAACATCAAACAACACTAAAACCCTAACAACACAAACCACTAACAACCTAACAACAAACAACACTAACCCCCTAACAACAAAAACCACTAAACCCCAACAAGAAACAACCTTAAACCCCTAACAACAAACAACCCTAAACCCCTAACAACAAACAACACTAACACCCTAACAACAAACACTAACCCCCTAACAACAAACAACCCTAAACCCCTAACATCAAACAACACTAACCCCCTAACAACACAAACCACTAACACCCTAACAACAAACAACACTAACACCCTAACAACAAAAACCACTAAACCCCAACAAGAAACAACCTTAAACCCCTAACAACAAACAACCCTAAACCCCTAACATCAAACAACACTAACACCGTAACAACGAACAGCTCTAACCCTCTAACAACAAACAACCCTAAACCCCTAACATCAAACAACACTAACCCCCTAACATCACAAACCACTAACACCCTAACAACAAACAACACTAACACCCTAACAACAAAAACCACTAAACCCCAACAAGAAACAACCTTAAACCCCTAACAACAAACAACCCTAAACCCCTAACAACAAACAACACTAACACCCTAACAACAAACAACTCTTACCACCTAACAACAAACAACCCTAAACCCCTAACATCAAACAACACTAACCCCCTAACAACAAAAACCACTAACACCCTAACATCAAACAACACTAACACCCTAACAACAAAAACCACTAAACCCCAACAAGAAACAACCTTAAACCCCTAACAACAAACAACCCTAAACCCCTAACATCAAACAACACTAACACCCTAACAACACAAACCACTAACACCCTAACAACAAACAACACTAACCCCCTAACAACAAAAACCACTAAACCCCAACAAGAAACAACCTTAAACCCCTAACAACAAAAAACCCTAAACCCCTAACAACAAACAACACTAACACCCTAACAACAAACACTAACCCCCTAACAACAAACAACCCTAAACCCCTAACATCAAACAACACTAACCCCCTAACAACACAAACCACTAACACCCTAACAACAAACAACACTAACACCCTAACAACAAACAAACCTAAACCCCTAACATCAAACAACACTAACACCCTAACAACACAAACCACTAACACCCTAACAACAAACAACCCTAACCCCCTAACAACAAACACTAACCCCCAAACAACAAACAACCCTAACCCCTGAAAACCAAAAACACTAACCCACTAACAACAAACAACCCTAACCCACTAACAACAAACAACCCTAAACCCCTAACATCAAACAACACTAACCCCCTAACAACACAAACCACTAACACCCTAACAACAAACAACACTAACACCCTAACAACAAA
Source organism: Elephas maximus indicus (assembly GCF_024166365.1). Taxonomy (NCBI): domain Eukaryota; kingdom Metazoa; phylum Chordata; class Mammalia; order Proboscidea; family Elephantidae; genus Elephas; species Elephas maximus. Next base: position 530,270 of record NC_064835.1, read on the forward strand.
AACCACTAAACCCCAACAAGAAACAACCTTAAACCCCTAACAACAAACAACCCTAAACCCCTAACAACAAACAACACTAACACCCTAACAACAAACAACTCTAACCCCCTAACAACAAACAACCCTAAACCCCTAACATCAAACAACACTAACCCCCTAACAACACAAACCACTAACACCCTAACAACAAAAACCACTAAACCCCAACAAGAAACAACCTTAAAACCCTAACAACAAACAACCCTAAACCCCTAACAACAAAGAACACTAACACCCTAACAACAAACAAATCTAACCCCCTAACAACAAACAACCCTAAACCCCTAACATCAAACAACACTAACCCCCTTACAACACAAACCACTAACACCCTAACAACAAACAACACTAACACCCTAACAACAAAAACCACTAAACCCCAACAAGAAACAACCTTAAACCCCTAACAACAAACAACCCTAAACCCCTAACATCAAACAACACTAACACCCTAACAACACAAACCACTAACACCCTAACAACAAACAACCCTAACCCCCTAACAACAAACACTAACCCCCAAACAACAAAAAACCCTAACCCCTGAAAAGAAAAACACTAACCCACTAACAACAAACAACCCTAACCCACTAACAACAAACAACCCTAAACCCCTAACATCAAACAACACTAACCCCCTAACAACAGAAACCACTAACACCCTAACAACAAACAACACTAACCCCCTAACAACAAAAACCACTAAACCCCAACAAGAAACAACCTTAAACCCCTAACAACAAACAACCCTAAACCCCTAACAACAAACAACACTAACACCCTAACAACAAACACTAACCCCCTAACAACAAACAACCCTAAACCCCTAACATCAAACAACACTAACCCCCTAACAACACAAACCACTAACACCCTAACAACAAATAACACTAACACCCTAACAACAAAAACCACTAAACCCCAACAAGAAACAACCTTAAACCCCTAACAACAAACAACCCTAAACCCCTAACATCAAACAACACTAACACCCTAACAACACAAACCACTAACACCCTAACAACAAACAACCCTAACCCCCTAACAACAAACACTAACCCCCAAACAACAAACAACCCTAACCCCTGAAAACCAAAAACACTAACCCACTAACAACAAACAACCCTAACCCACTAACAACAAACAACCCTAAACCCCTAACATCAAACAACACTAACCCCCTAACAACACAATCCACTAACACCCTAACAACAAACAACACTAACACCCTAACAACAAAAACCACTAAACCCCAACAATAAACAACCTTAAACCCCTAACAACAAACAACCCTAAACCCCTAACATCAAACAACACTAACACCCTAACAACACAAACCACTAACACCCTAACAACAAACAACCCTAACCCCCTAACAACAAACACTAACCCCCAAACAACAAACAACCCTAACCCCTGAAAACCAAAAACACTAACCCACTAACAACAAACAACCCTAACCCACTAACAACAAACAAACCTAAACCCCTAACATCAAACAACACTAACCCCCTAACAACACAAACCACTAACACCCTCACAACAAACAACACTAACACCCTAACAACAAAAACCACTAAACCCCAACAAGAAACAACCCTAAACCCCTAACAACAAACACTAACCCCCTAACAAAAAACAACACTAAACCCCTAACAAGAAACTACCCTAACCCCGTAACAACAAACAACACTAACCCCGTAACAAGAAACAACCCTAACCCCCTAACAACAAAGAACACTAACACCCTAACAACAAACAACCCTAACCCCTGAAAACCAAAAACACTAACCCACTAAGAACAAACAACCCTAACCCACTAACAACAAACAACCCTAAACCCCTAACATCAAACAACACTAACCCCCTAACAACACAAACCACTAACACCCTAACAACAAACAACACTAACACCCTAACAGCAAAAACCACTAAACCCCAACAAGAAACAACCTTAAACCCCTAACAACAAACAACCCTAAACCTCTAACAACAAACAACACTAACACCCTAACAACAAACAACTCTAACCCCCTAACAACAAACAACCCTAAACCCCTAACATCAAACAACACTAACCCCTAACAACACAAACCACTAACACCCTAAGATCAAACAACACTAACACCCTAACAACAAAAACCACTAAACCCCAACAAGAAACAACCTTAAACCCCTAACAACAAACAACCCTAAACCCCTAACATCAAACAACACTAACACCCTAACAACACAAACCACTAACAACCTAACAACAAACAACACTAACCCCTAACAACAAAAACCACTAAACCCCAACAAGAAACAACCTTAAACCCCTAACAACAAACAACCCTAAACCCCTAACAACAAACAACACTAACACCCTAACAACAAACACTAACCCCCTAACAACAAACAACCCTAAACCCCTAACATCAAACAACACTAACCCCCTAACAACACAAACCACTAACACCCTAACATCAAACAACACTAACACCCTAACAACAAAAACCACTAAACCCCAACAAGAAACAACCTTAAACCCCTAACAACAAACAACCCTAAACCCCTAACATCAAACAACACTAACACCCTAACAACACAAACCACTAACAACCTAACAACCAACAACACTAACCCCCTAACAACAAAAACCACTAAACCCCAACAAGAAACAACCTTAAACCCCTAACAACAAACAACCCTAAACCCCTAACAACAAACAACACTAACACCCTAACAACAAACACTAACCCCCTAACAACAAACAACCCTAAACCCCTAACATCAAACAACACTAACCCCCTAACAACACAAACCACTAACACCCTAACAACAAACAACACTAACACCCTAACAACAAAAACCACTAAACCCCAACAAGAAACAACCTTAAACCCCTAACAACAAACAACCCTAAACCCCTAACAACAAACAACACTAACACCCTAACAACAAACACTAACCCCCTAACAACAAACAACCCTAAACCCCTAACATCAAACAACACTAACCCCCTAACAACACAAACCACTAACACCCTAACAACAAACAACACTAACACCCTAACAACAAAAACCACTAAACCCAACAAGAAACAACCTTAAACCCCTAACAACAAACAACCCTAAACCCCTAACATCAAACAACACTAACACCCCAACAACACAAACCACTAACACCCTAACAACAAACAACCCTAACCCCCTAACAACAAACACTAACGCCCAAACAACAAACAACCCTAACCCCTGAAAACCAAAAACACTAACCCACTAACAACAAACAACCCTAACCCACTAACATCAAACAACCCTAAACCCCTAACATCAAACAACACTAACCCCCTAACAACACAAACCACTAACACCCTAACAACAAACAACACTAACACCCTAACAACAAAAACCACTAAACCCCAACAAGAAACAACCTTAAACCCCTAACAACAAACAACCCTAAACCCCTAACATCAAACAACACTAACACCCTAACAACACAAACCACTAACACCCTAACAACAAACAAACATAACCCCCTAACAACAAACACTAACCCCCAAAAAACAAACAACCCTAACCCCTGAAAACCAAAAACACTAACCCACTAACAACAAACAACCCTAACCCACTAACAACAAACAACCCTAAACCCCTAACATCAAACAACACTAACCCCCTAACAACACAAACCACTAACACCCTAACAACAAACAACACTAACACCCTAACAACAAAAACCACTAAACCCCAACAAGAAACAACCCTAAACCCCTAACAACAAACACTAACCCCCTAACAAAAAACAACACTAAACCCCTAACAAGAAACTACCCTAACCCCGTAACAACAAACAACACTAACCCCGTAACAAGAAACAACCCTAACCCCCTAACAACAAAGAACACTAACACCCTAACAACAAACAACCCTAACCCCTGAAAACCAAAAACACTAACCCACTAAGAACAAACAACCCTAACCCACTAACAACAAACAACCCTAAACCCCTAACATCAAACAACACTAACCCCCTAACAACACAAACCACTAACACCCTAACAACAAACAACACTAACACCCTAACAGCAAAAACCACTAAACCCCAACAAGAAACAACCTTAAACCCCTAACAACAAACAACCCTAAACCTCTAACAACAAACAACACTAACACCCTAACAACAAACAACTCTAACCCCCTAACAACAAACAACCCTAAACCCCTAACATCAAACAACACTAACCCCCTAACAACACAAACCACTAACACCCTAACATCAAACAACACTAACACCCTAACAACAAAAACCACTAAACCCCAACAAGAAACAACCATAAACCCCTAACAACAAACAACCCTAAACCCCTAACATCAAACAACACTAACACCCTAACAACACAAACCACTAACAACCTAACAACAAACAACACTAACCCCCTAACAACAAAAACCACTAAACCCCAACAAGAAACAACCTTAAACCCCTAACAACAAACAACCCTAAACCCCTAACAACAAACAACACTAACACCCTAACAACAAACACTAACCCCCTAACAACAAACAACCCTAAACCCCTAACATCAAACAACACTAACCCCCTAACAACACAAACCACTAACACCCTAACATCAAACAACACTAACACCCTAACAACAAAAACCACTAAACCCCAACAAGAAACAACCTTAAACCCCTAACAACAAACAACCCTAAACCCCTAACATCAAACAACACTAACACCCTAACAACACAAACCACTAACAACCTAACAACAAACAACACTAACCCCCTAACAACAAAAACCACTAAACCCCAACAAGAAACAACCTTAAACCCCTAACAACAAACAACCCTAAACCCCTAACAACAAATAACACTAACACCCTAACAACAAACACTAACCCCCTAACAACAAACAACCCTAAACCCCTAACATCAAACAACACTAACCCCCTAACAACACAAACCACTAACACCCTAACAACAAACAACACTAACACCCTAACAACAAAAACCACTAAACCCCAACAAGAAACAACCTTAAACCCCTAACAACAAACAACCCTAAACCCCTAACATCAAACAACACTAACACCGTAACAACGAACAGCTCTAACCCCCTAACAACAAACAACCCTAAACCCCTAACATCAAACAACACTAACCCCCTAACATCACAAACCACTAACACCCTAACAACAAACAACACTAACACCCTAACAACAAAAACCACTAAACCCCAACAAGAAACAACCTTAAACCCCTAACAACAAACAACCCTAAACCCCTAACAACAAACAACACTAACACCCTAACAACAAACAACTCTTACCACCTAACAACAAACAACCCTAAACCCCTAACATCAAACAACACTAACCCCCTAACAACAAAAACCACTAACACCCTAACATCAAACAACACTAACACCCTAACAACAAAAACCACTAAACCCCAACAAGAAACAACCTTAAACCCCTAACAACAAACAACCCTAAACCCCTAACATCAAACAACACTAACACCCTAACAACACAAACCACTAACACCCTAACAACAAACAACACTAACCCCCTAACAACAAACACTAACCCCCAAACAACAAACAACCCTAACCCCTGAAAACCAAAAACACTAACCCACTAAGAACAAACAACCCTAACCCACTAACAACAAACAACCCTAAACCCCTAACATCAAACAACACTATCCCCCTAACAACACAAACCACTAACACCCTAACAACAAACAACACTAACACCCTAACAACAAAAACCACTAAACCCCAACAAGAAACAACCCTAAACCCCTAACAACAAACACTAACCCCCTAACAAAAAACAACACTAAACCCCTAACAAGAAACTACACTAACCCCGTAACAACAAACAACACTAACCCCGTAACAAGAAACAACCCTAACCCCCTAACAACAAAGAACACTAACACCCTAACATTAAACAACCCTAACTCCTGAAAACCAAAAAAACTAACCCACTAACAACAAACAACCCTAACCCACTAACAACTAACAACCCTAAACACCTAACATCAAACAACACTAACCCCCTAACAACACAAACCACTAACACCTTAACAACAAACAACACAAACACCCTAACAACAAAAACCACTAAACCCCAACAAGAAACAACCTTAAACCCCTAACAACAAACAACCCTAAACCCCTAACATCAAACAACACTAACACCCTAACAACACAAACCACTAACACCCTAACAACAAACAACCCTAACCCCATAACAACAAACACTAACCCCCAAACAACAAACAACCCTAACCCCTGAAAACCAAAGACACTAACCCACTAACAACAAACAACCCTAACCCACTAACAACAAACAACCCTAAACCCCTAACATCAAACAACACTAACCCCCTAACAACACAAACCACTAACACCCTAACAACAAACAACACTAACACCCTAACAACAAAAACCACTAAACCCCAACAAGAAACAACCCTAAACCCCTAACAACAAACACTAACCCCCTAACAAAAAACAACACTAAACCCCTAACAAGAAACTAACCTAACCCCGTAACAACAAACAACACTAAACCCGTAACAAGAAACAACCCTAACCCCCTAACAACAAAGAACACTAACACCCTAACAACAAACAACCCTAACCCCTGAAAACCAAAAACACTAACCCACTAAGAACAAACAACCCTAACCCACTAACAACAAACAACCCTAAACCCCTAACATCAAACAACACTAACCCCCTAACAACACAAACCACTAACACCCTAACAACAAACAACACTAACACCCTAACAACAAAAATCACTAAACCCCAACAAGAAACAACCTTAAACCCCTAACAACAAACAACCCAAACCCCTAACATCAAACAACACTAAAACCCTAACAACACAAACCACTAACAACCTAACAACAAACAACACTAACCCCCTAACAACAAAAACCACTAAACCCCAACAAGAAACAACCTTAAACCCCTAACAACAAACAACCCTAAACCCCTAACAACAAACAACACTAACACCCTAACAACAAAAACTAACCCCCTAACAACAAACAACCCTAAACCCCTAACATCAAACAACACTAACCCCCTAACAACACAAACCACTAACACCCTAACAACAAACAACACTAACACCCTAACAACAAAAACCACTAAACCCCAACAAGAAACAACCTTAAACCCCTAACAACAAACAACCCTAAACCCCTAACATCAAACAACACTAACACCGTAACAACGAACAGCTCTAACCCTCTAACAACAAACAACCCTAAACCCCTAACATCAAACAACACTAACCCCCTAACATCACAAACCACTAACACCCTAACAACAAACAACACTAACACCCTAACAACAAAAACCACTAAACCCCAACAAGAAACAACCTTAAACCCCTAACAACAAACAACCCTAAACCCCTAACAACAAACAACACTAACACCCTAACAACAAACAACTCTAACCCCCTAACAACAAACAACCCTAAACCCCTAACATCAAACAACACTAACCCCCTAACAACACAAACCACTAACACCCTAACAACAAACAACACTAACACCCTAACAACAAAAACCACTAAACCCCAACAAGAAACAACCTTAAACCCCTAACAACAAACAACCCTAAACCCCTAACATCAAACAACACTAACACCCTAACAACACAAACCACTAACACCCTAACAACAAACAACACTAACCCCCTAACAACAAAAACCACTAAACCCCAACAAGAAACAACCTTAAACCCCTAACAACAAAAAACCCTAAACCCCTAACAACAAACAACACTAACACCCTAACAACAAACACTAACCCCCTAACAACAAACAACCCTAAACCCCTAACATCAAACAACACTAACCCCCTAACAACACAAACCACTAACACCCTAACAACAAACAACACTAACACCCTAACAACAAACAAACCTAAACCCCTAACATCAAACAACACTAACACCCTAACAACACAAACCACTAACACCCTAACAACAAACAACACTAACCCCCTAACAACAAACACTAACCCCCAAACAACAAACAACCCTAACCCCTGAAAACCAAAAACACTAACCCACTAAGAACAAACAACCCTAACCCACTAACAACAAACAACCCTAAACCCCTAACATCAAACAACACTATCCCCCTAACAACACAAACCACTAACACCCTAACAACAAACAACACTAACACCCTAACAACAAAAACCACTAAACCCCAACAAGAAACAACCCTAAACCCCTAACAACAAACACTAACCCCCTAACAAAAAACAACACTAAACCCCTAACAAGAAACTACACTAACCCCGTAACAACAAACAACACTAACCCCGTAACAAGAAACAACCCTAACCCCCTAACAACAAAGAACACTAACACCCTAACATTAAACAACCCTAACCCCTGAAAACCAAAAAAACTAACCCACTAACAACAAACAACCCTAACCCACTAACAACTAACAACCCTAAACACCTAACATCAAACAACACTAACCCCCTAACAACACAAACCACTAACACCCTAACAACAAACAACACAAACACCCTAACAACAAAAACCACTAAACCCCAACAAGAAACAACCTTAAACCCCTAACAACAAACAACCCTAAACCCCTAACATCAAACAACACTAACACCCTAACAACACAAACCACTAACACCCTAACAACAAACAACCCTAACCCCCTAACAACAAACACTAACCCCCAAACAACAAACAACCCTAACCCCTGAAAACCAAAGACACTAACCCACTAACAACAAACAACCCTAACCCACTAACAACAAACAACCCTAAACCCCTAACATCAAACAACACTAACCCCCTAACAACACAAACCACTAACACCCTAACAACAAACAACACTAACACCCTAACAACAAAAACCACTAAACCCCAACAAGAAACAACCCTAAACCCCTAACAACAAACACTAACCCCCTAACAAAAAACAACACTAAACCCCTAACAAGAAACTAACCTAACCCCGTAACAACAAACAACACTAAACCCGTAACAAGAAACAACCCTAACCCCCTAACAACAAAGAACACTAACACCCTAACAACAAACAACCCTAACCCCTGAAAACCAAAAACACTAACCCACTAAGAACAAACAACCCTAACCCACTAACAACAAACAACCCTAAACCCCTAACATCAAACAACACTAACCCCCTAACAACACAAACCACTAACACCCTAACAACAAACAACACTAACACCCTAACAACAAAAATCACTAAACCCCAACAAGAAACAACCTTAAACCCCTAACAACAAACAACCCAAACCCCTAACATCAAACAACACTAAAACCCTAACAACACAAACCACTAACAACCTAACAACAAACAACACTAACCCCCTAACAACAAAAACCACTAAACCCCAACAAGAAACAACCTTAAACCCCTAACAACAAACAACCCTAAACCCCTAACAACAAACAACACTAACACCCTAACAACAAAAACTAACCCCCTAACAACAAACAACCCTAAACCCCTAACATCAAACAACACTAACCCCCTAACAACACAAACCACTAACACCCTAACAACAAACAACACTAACACCCTAACAACAAAAACCACTAAACCCCAACAAGAAACAACCTTAAACCCCTAACAACAAACAACCCTAAACCCCTAACATCAAACAACACTAACACCGTAACAACGAACAGCTCTAACCCTCTAACAACAAACAACCCTAAACCCCTAACATCAAACAACACTAACCCCCTAACATCACAAACCACTAACACCCTAACAACAAACAACACTAACACCCTAACAACAAAAACCACTAAACCCCAACAAGAAACAACCTTAAACCCCTAACAACAAACAACCCTAAACCCCTAACAACAAACAACACTAACACCCTAACAACAAACAACTCTTACCACCTAACAACAAACAACCCTAAACCCCTAACATCAAACAACACTAACCCCCTAACAACAAAAACCACTAACACCCTAACATCAAACAACACTAACACCCTAACAACAAAAACCACTAAACCCCAACAAGAAACAACCTTAAACCCCTAACAACAAACAACCCTAAACCCCTAACATCAAACAACACTAACACCCTAACAACACAAACCACTAACACCCTAACAACAAACAACACTAACCCCCTAACAACAAAAACCACTAAACCCCAACAAGAAACAACCTTAAACCCCTAACAACAAAAAACCCTAAACCCCTAACAACAAACAACACTAACACCCTAACAACAAACACTAACACCCTAACAACAAACAACCCTAAACCCCTAACATCAAACAACACTAACCCCCTAACAACACAAACCACTAACACCCTAACAACAAACAACACTAACACCCTAACAACAAACAAACCTAAACCCCTAACATCAAACAACACTAACACCCTAACAACACAAACCACTAACACCCTAACAACAAACAACCCTAACCCCCTAACAACAAACACTAACCCCCAAACAACAAACAACCCTAACCCCTGAAAACCAAAAACACTAACCCACTAACAACAAACAACCCTAACCCACTAACAACAAACAACCCTAAACCCCTAACATCAAACAACACTAACCCCCTAACAACACAAACCACTAACACCCTAACAACAAACAACACTAACACCCTAACAACAAAAACCACTAAACCCCAACAAGAAACAACCTTAAACCCCTAACAACAAACAACCCTAAACCCCTAACAACAAACAACACTAACACCCTAACAACAAACAACTCTAACCCCCTAACAACAAACAACCCTAAACCCCTAACATCAAACAACACTAACCCCCTAACAACACAAACCACTAACACCCTAACAACAAAAACCACTAAACCCCAACAAGAAACAACCTTAAAACCCTAACAACAAACAACCCTAAACCCCTAACAACAAAGAACACTAACACCCTAACAACAAACAAATCTAACCCCCTAACAACAAACAACCCTAAACCCCTAACATCAAACAACACTAACCCCCTTACAACACAAACCACTAACACCCTAACAACAAACAACACTAACACCCTAACAACAAAAACCACTAAACCCCAACAAGAAACAACCTTAAACCCCTAACAACAAACAACCCTAAACCCCTAACATCAAACAACACTAACACCCTAACAACACAAACCACTAACACCCTAACAACAAACAACCCTAACCCCCTAACAACAAACACTAACCCCCAAACAACAAAAAACCCTAACCCCTGAAAACAAAAACACTAACCCACTAACAACAAACAACCCTAACCCACTAACAACAAACAACCCTAAACCCCTAACATCAAACAACACTAACCCCCTAACAACAGAAACCACTAACACCCTAACAACAAACAACACTAACCCCCTAACAACAAAAACCACTAAACCCCAACAAGAAACAACCTTAAACCCCTAACAACAAACAACCCTAAACCCCTAACAACAAACAACACTAACACCCTAACAACAAACACTAACCCCCTAACAACAAACAACCCTAAACCCCTAACATCAAACAACACTAACCCCCTAACAACACAAACCACTAACACCCTAACAACAAATAACACTAACACCCTAACAACAAAAACCACTAAACCCCAACAAGAAACAACCTTAAACCCCTAACAACAAACAACCCTAAACCCCTAACATCAAACAACACTAACACCCTAACAACACAAACCACTAACACCCTAACAACAAACAACCCTAACCCCCTAACAACAAACACTAACCCCCAAACAACAAACAACCCTAACCCCTGAAAACCAAAAACACTAACCCACTAACAACAAACAACCCTAACCCACTAACAACAAACAACCCTAAACCCCTAACATCAAACAACACTAACCCCCTAACAACACAAACCACTAACACCCTAACAACAAACAACACTAACACCCTAACAACAAAAACCACTAAACCCCAACAATAAACAACCTTAAACCCCTAACAACAAACAACCCTAAACCCCTAACATCAAACAACACTAACACCCTAACAACACAAACCACTAACACCCTAACAACAAACAACCCTAACCCCCTAACAACAAACACTAACCCCCAAACAACAAACAACCCTAACCCCTGAAAACCAAAAACACTAACCCACTAACAACAAACAACCCTAACCCACTAACAACAAACAACCCTAAACCCCTAACATCAAACAACACTAACCCCCTTAACAACACAAACCACTAACACCCTAACAACAAACAACACTAACACCCTAACAACAAAAACCACTAAACCCCAACAAGAAACAACCCTAAACCCCTAACAACAAACACTAACCCCCTAACAAAAAACAACACTAAACCCCTAACAAGAAACTACCCTAACCCCGTAACAACAAACAACACTAACCCCGTAACAAGAAACAACCCTAACCCCCTAACAACAAAGAACACTAACACCCTAACAACAAACAACCCTAACCCCTGAAAACCAAAAACACTAACCCACTAAGAACAAACAACCCTAACCCACTAACAACAAACAACCCTAAACCCCTAACATCAAACAACACTAACCCCCTAACAACACAAACCACTAACACCCTAACAACAAACAACACTAACACCCTAACAGCAAAAACCACTAAACCCCAACAAGAAACAACCTTAAACCCCTAACAACAAACAACCCTAAACCTCTAACAACAAACAACACTAACACCCTAACAACAAACAACTCTAACCCCCTAACAACAAACAACCCTAAACCCCTAACATCAAACAACACTAACCCCTAACAACACAAACCACTAACACCCTAAGATCAAACAACACTAACACCCTAACAACAAAAACCACTAAACCCCAACAAGAAACAACCTTAAACCCCTAACAACAAACAACCCTAAACCCCTAACATCAAACAACACTAACACCCTAACAACACAAACCACTAACAACCTAACAACAAACAACACTAACCCCCTAACAACAAAAACCACTAAACCCCAACAAGAAACAACCTTAAACCCCTAACAACAAACAACCCTAAACCCCTAACAACAAACAACACTAACACCCTAACAACAAACACTAACCCCCTAACAACAAACAACCCTAAACCCCTAACATCAAACAACACTAACCCCCTAACAACACAAACCACTAACACCCTAACATCAAACAACACTAACACCCTAACAACAAAAACCACTAAACCCCAACAAGAAACAACCTTAAACCCCTAACAACAAACAACCCTAAACCCCTAACATCAAACAACACTAACACCCTAACAACACAAACCACTAACAACCTAACAACCAACAACACTAACCCCCTAACAACAAAAACCACTAAACCCCAACAAGAAACAACCTTAAACCCCTAACAACAAACAACCCTAAACCCCTAACAACAAACAACACTAACACCCTAACAACAAACACTAACCCCCTAACAACAAACAACCCTAAACCCCTAACATCAAACAACACTAACCCCCTAACAACACAAACCACTAACACCCTAACAACAAACAACACTAACACCCTAACAACAAAAACCACTAAACCCCAACAAGAAACAACCTTAAACCCCTGACAACAAACAACCCTAAACCCCTAACAACAAACAACACTAACACCCTAACAACAAACACTAACCCCCTAACAACAAACAACCCTAAACCCCTAACATCAAACAACACTAACCCCCTAACAACACAAACCACTAACACCCTAACAACAAACAACACTAACACCCTAACAACAAAAACCACTAAACCCCAACAAGAAACAACCTTAAACCCCTAACAACAAACAACCCTAAACCCCTAACATCAAACAACACTAACACCCCAACAACACAAACCACTAACACCCTAACAACAAACAACCCTAACCCCCTAACAACAAACACTAACGCCCAAACAACAAACAACCCTAACCCCTGAAAACCAAAAACACTAACCCACTAACAACAAACAACCCTAACCCACTAACAACAAACAACCCTAAACCCCTAACATCAAACAACACTAACCCCCTAACAACACAAACCACTAACACCCTAACAACAAACAACACTAACACCCTAACAACAAAAACCACTAAACCCCAACAAGAAACAACCTTAAACCCCTAACAACAAACAACCCTAAACCCCTAACATCAAACAACACTAACACCCTAACAACACAAACCACTAACACCCTAACAACAAACAAACCTAACCCCCTAACAACAAACACTAACCCCCAAAAAACAAACAACCCTAACCCCTGAAAACCAAAAACACTAACCCACTAACAACAAACAACCCTAACCCACTAACAACAAACAACCCTAAACCCCTAACATCAAACAACACTAACCCCCTAACAACACAAACCACTAACACCCTAACAACAAACAACACTAACACCCTAACAACAAAAACCACTAAACCCCAACAAGAAACAACCCTAAACCCCTAACAACAAACACTAACCCCCTAACAAAAAACAACACTAAACCCCTAACAAGAAACTACCCTAACCCCGTAACAACAAACAACACTAACCCCGTAACAAGAAACAACCCTAACCCCCTAACAACAAAGAACACTAACACCCTAACAACAAACAACCCTAACCCCTGAAAACCAAAAACACTAACCCACTAAGAACAAACAACCCTAACCCACTAACAACAAACAACCCTAAACCCCTAACATCAAACAACACTAACCCCCTAACAACACAAACCACTAACACCCTAACAACAAACAACACTAACACCCTAACAGCAATAACCACTAAACCCCAACAAGAAACAACCTTAAACCCCTAACAACAAACAACCCTAAACCTCTAACAACAAACAACACTAACACCCTAACAACAAACAACTCTAACCCCCTAACAACAAACAACCCTAAACCCCTAACATCAAACAACACTAACCCCCTAACAACACAAACCACTAACACCCTAACATCAAACAACACTAACACCCTAACAACAAAAACCACTAAACCCCAACAAGAAACAACCATAAACCCCTAACAACAAACAACCCTAAACCCCTAACATCAAACAACACTAACACCCTAACAACACAAACCACTAACAACCTAACAACAAACAACACTAACCCCCTAACAACAAAAACCACTAAACCCCAACAAGAAACAACCTTAAACCCCTAACAACAAACAACCCTAAACCCCTAACAACAAACAACACTAACACCCTAACAACAAACACTAACCCCCTAACAACAAACAACCCTAAACCCCTAACATCAAACAACACTAACCCCCTAACAACACAAACCACTAACACCCTAACATCAAACAACACTAACACCCTAACAACAAAAACCACTAAACCCCAACAAGAAACAACCTTAAACCCCTAACAACAAACAACCCTAAACCCCTAACATCAAACAACACTAACACCCTAACAACACAAACCACTAACAACCTAACAACAAACAACACTAACCCCCTAACAACAAAAACCACTAAACCCCAACAAGAAACAACCTTAAACCCCTAACAACAAACAACCCTAAACCCCTAACAACAAATAACACTAACACCCTAACAACAAACACTAACCCCCTAACAACAAACAACCCTAAACCCCTAACATCAAACAACACTAACCCCCTAACAACACAAACCACTAACACCCTAACAACAAACAACACTAACACCCTAACAACAAAAACCACTAAACCCCAACAAGAAACAACCTTAAACCCCTAACAACAAACAACCCTAAACCCCTAACATCAAACAACACTAACACCGTAACAACGAACAGCTCTAACCCCCTAACAACAAACAACCCTAAACCCCTAACATCAAACAACACTAACCCCCTAACATCACAAACCACTAACACCCTAACAACAAACAACACTAACACCCTAACAACAAAAACCACTAAACCCCAACAAGAAACAACCTTAAACCCCTAACAACAAACAACCCTAAACCCCTAACAACAAACAACACTAACACCCTAACAACAAACAACTCTTACCACCTAACAACAAACAACCCTAAACCCCTAACATCAAACAACACTAACCCCCTAACAACAAAAACCACTAACACCCTAACATCAAACAACACTAACACCCTAACAACAAAAACCACTAAACCCCAACAAGAAACAACCTTAAACCCCTAACAACAAACAACCCTAAACCCCTAACATCAAACAACACTAACACCCTAACAACACAAACCACTAACACCCTAACAACAAACAACACTAACCCCCTAACAACAAACACTAACCCCCAAACAACAAACAACCCTAACCCCTGAAAACCAAAAACACTAACCCACTAAGAACAAACAACCCTAACCCACTAACAACAAACAACCCTAAACCCCTAACATCAAACAACACTATCCCCCTAACAACACAAACCACTAACACCCTAACAACAAACAACACTAACACCCTAACAACAAAAACCACTAAACCCCAACAAGAAACAACCCTAAACCCCGAACAACAAACACTAACCCCCTAACAAAAAACAACACTAAACCCCTAACAAGAAACTACACTAACCCCGTAACAACAAACAACACTAACCCCGTAACAAGAAACAACCCTAACCCCCTAACAACAAAGAACACTAACACCCTAACATCAAACAACCCTAACCCCTGAAAACCAAAAAAACTAACCCACTAAAAACAAACAACCCTAACCCACTAACAACAAACAACCCTAAACCCCTAACATCAAACAACACTAACCCCCTAACAACACAATCCACTAACACCCTAACAACAAACAACACAAACACCCTAACAACAAAAACCACTAAACCCCAACAAGAAACAACCTTAAACCCCTAACAACAAACAACCCTAAACCCCTAACATCAAACAACACTAACACCCTAACAACACAAACCACTAACACCCTAACAACAAACAACCCTAACCCCCTAACAACAAACACTAACCCCCAAACAACAAACAACCCTAACCCCTGAAAACCAAAGACACTAACCCACTAACAACAAACAACCCTAACCCACTAACAACAAACAACCCTAAACCCCTAACATCAAACAACACTAACCCCCTAACAACACAAACCACTAACACCCTAACAACAAACAACACTAACACCCTAACAACAAAAACCACTAAACCCCAACAAGAAACAACCCTAAACCCCTAACAAGAAACACTAACCCCCTAACAAAAAACAACACTAAACCCCTAACAAGAAACTACCCTAACCCCGTAACAACAAACAACACTAACCCCGTAACAAGAAACAACCCTAACCCCCTAACAACAAAGAACACTAACACCCTAACAACAAACAACTCTAACCCCCTAACAACAAACAACCCTAAACCCCTAACATCAAACAACACTAACCCCTAACAACACAAACCACTAACACCCTAAGATCAAACAACACTAACACCCTAACAACAAAAACCACTAAACCCCAACAAGAAACAACCTTAAACCCCTAACAACAAACAACCCTAAACCCCTAACATCAAACAACACTAACACCCTAACAACACAAACCACTAACAACCTAACAACAAACAACACTAACACCCTCACAACAAAAACCACTAAACCCCAACAAGAAACAACCTTAAACACCTAACAAGAAACAACCCTAAACCCCTAACAACAAACAACACTAACACCCTAACAACAAACACTAACCCCCTAACAACAAACAACCCTAAACCCCTAACATCAAACAACACTAACCCCCTAACAACACAAACCACTAACACCCTAACATCAAACAACACTAACACCCTAACAACAAAAACCACTAAACCCCAACAAGAAACAACCTTAAACCCCTAACAACAAACAACCCTAAACCCCTAACATCAAACAACACTAACACCCTAACAACACAAACCACTAACAACCTAACAACCAACAACACTAACCCCCTAACAACAAAAACCACTAAACCCCAACAAGAAACAACCTTAAACCCCTAACAACAAACAACCCTAAACCCCTAACAACAAACAACACTAACACCCTAACAACAAACACTAACCCCCTAACAACAAACAACCCTAAACCCCTAACATCAAACAACACTAACCCCCTAACAACACAAACCACTAACACCCTAACAACAAACAACACTAACACCCTAACAACAAAAACCACTAAACCCCAACAAGAAACAACCTTAAACCCCTAACAACAAACAACCCTAAACCCCTAACAACAAACAACACTAACACCCTAACAACAAACACTAACCCCCTAACAACAAACAACCCTAAACCCCTAACATCAAACAACACTAACCCCCTAACAACACAAACCACTAACACCCTAACAATAAACAACACTAACACCCTAACAACAAAAACCACTAAACCCCAACAAGAAACAACCTTAAACCCCTAACAACAAACAACCCTAAACCCCTAACATCAAACAACACTAACACCCTAACAACACAAACCACTAACACCCTAACAACAAACAACCCTAACCCCCTAACAACAAACACTAACCCCCAAAAAACAAACAACCCTAACCCCTGAAAACCAAAAACACTAACCCACTAACAACAAACAACCCTAACCCACTAACAACAAACAACCCTAAACCCCTAACATCAAACAACACTAACCCCCTAACAACACAAACCACTAACACCCTAACAACAAACAACACTAACACCCTAACAACAAAAACCACTAAACCCCAACAAGAAACAACCCTAAACCCCTAACAACAAACACTAACCCCCTAACAAAAAACAACACTAAACCCCTAACAAGAAACTACCCTAACCCCGTAACAACAAACAACACTAACCCCGTAACAAGAAACAACCCTAACCCCCTAACAACAAAGAACACTAACACCCTAACAACAAACAACCCTAACCCCTGAAAACCAAAAACACTAACCCACTAAGAACAAACAACCCTAACCCACTAACAACAAACAACCCTAAACCCCTAACATCAAACAACACTAACCCCCTAACAACACAAACCACTAACACCCTAACAACAAACAACACTAACACCCTAACAGCAAAAACCACTAAACCCCAACAAGAAACAACCTTAAACCCCTAACAACAAACAACCCTAAACCTCTAACAACAAACAACACTAACACCCTAACAACAAACAACTCTAACCCCCTAACAACAAACAACCCTAAACCCCTAACATCAAACAACACTAACCCCCTAACAACACAAACCACTAACACCCTAACATCAAACAGCACTAACACCCTAACAACAAAAACCACTAAACCCCAACAAGAAACAACCTTAAACCCCTAACAACAAACAACCCTAAACCCCTAACATCAAACAACACTAAAACCCAAACAACACAAACCACTAACAACCTAACAACAAACAACACTAACCCCCTAACAACAAAAACCACTAAACCCCAACAAGAAACAACCTTAAACCCCTAACAACAAACAACCCTAAACCCCTAACAACAAACAACACTAACACCCTAACAACAAACACTAACTCCCTAACAACAAACAACCCTAAACCCCTAACATCAAACAACACTAACCCCCTAACAACACAAACCACTAACACCCTAACATCAAACAACACTAACACCCTAACAACAAAAACCACTAAACCCCAACAAGAAACAACCTTAAACCCCTAACAACAAACAACCCTAAACCCCTAACATCAAACAACACTAACACCCTAACAACACAAACCACTAACAACCTAACAACAAACAACACTAACCCCCTAACAACAAAAACCACTAAACCCCAACAAGAAACAACCTTAAACCCCTAACAACAAACAACCCTAAACCCCTAAAAACAAACAACACTAACACCCTAACAACAAACACTAACCCCCTAACAACAAACAACCGTAAACCCCTAACATCAAACAACACTAACCCCCTAACAACACAAACCACTAACACCCTAACAACAAACAACACTAACACCCTAACAACAAAAACCACTAAACCCCAACAAGAAACAACCTTAAACCCCTAACAACAAACAACCCTAAACCCCTAACATCAAACAACACTAACACCGTAACAACGAACAGCTCTAACCCCCTAACAACAAACAACCCTAAACCCCTAACATCAAACAACACTAACCCCCTAACATCACAAACCACTAACACCCTAACAACAAACAACACTAACACCCTAACAACAAAAACCACTAAACCCCAACAAGAAACAACCTTAAACCCCTAACAACAAACAACCCTAAACCCCTAACAACAAACAACACTAACACCCTAACAACAAACAACTCTTACCACCTAACAACAAACAACCCTAAACCCCTAACATCAAACAACACTAACCCCCTAACAACACAAACCACTAACACCCTAACATCAAACAACACTAACACCCTAACAACAAAAACCACTAAACCCCAAGAAGAAACAACCTTAAACCCCTAACAACAAAGAACCCTAAACCCCTAACATCAAACAACACTAACACCCTAACAACACAAACCACTAACACCCTAACAACAAACAACACTAACCCCCTAACAACAAACACTAACCCCCAAACAACAAACAACCCTAACCCCTGAAAACCAAAAACACTAACCCACTAAGAACAAACAACCCTAACCCACTAACAACAAACAACCCTAAACCCCTAACATCAAACAACACTATCCCCCTAACAACACAAACCACTAACACCCTAACAACAAACAACACTAACACCCTAACAACAAAAACCACTAAACCCCAACAAGAAACAACCCTAAACCCCTAACAACAAACACTAACCCCCTAACAAAAAACAACACTAAACCCCTAACAAGAAACTACCCTAACCCCGTAACAACAAACAACACTAACCCCGTAACAAGAAACAACCCTAACCCCCTAACAACAAAGAACACTAACACCCTAACATTAAACAACCCTAACCCCTGAAAACCAAAAAAACTAACCCACTAACAACAAACAACCCTAACCCACTAACAACAAACAACCCTAAACACCTAACATCAAACAACACTAACCCCCTAACAACACAAACCACTAACACCCTAACAACAAACAACACAAACACCCTAACAACAAAAACCACTAAACCCCAACAAGAAACAACCTTAAACCCCTAACAACAAACAACCCTAAACCCCTAACATCAAACAACACTAACTCCCTAACAACACAAACCACTAACACCCTAACAACAAACAACCCTAACCCCCTAACAACAAACACTAACCCCCAAACAACAAACAACCCTAACCCCTGAAAACCAAAGACACTAACCCACTAACAACAAACAACCCTAACCCACTAACAACAAACAACCCTAAACCCCTAACATCAAACAACACTAACCCCCTAACAACACAAACCACTAACACCCTAACAACAAACAACACTAACACCCTAACAACAAAAACCACTAAACCCCAACAAGAAACAACCCTAAACCCCTAACAACAAACACTAACCCCCTAACAAAAAACAACACTAAACCCCTAACAAGAAACTACCCTAACCCCGTAACAACAAACAACACTAACCCCGTAACAAGAAACAACCCTAACCCCCTAACAACAAAGAACACTAACACCCTAACAACAAACAACCCTAACCCCTGAAAACCAAAAACACTAACCCACTAAGAACAAACAACCCTAACCCACTAACAACAAACAACCCTAAACCCCTAACATCAAACAACACTAACCCCCTAACAACACAAACCACTAACACCCTAACAACAAACAACACTAACACCCTAACAGCAAAAACCACTAAACCCCAACAAGAAACAACCTTAAACCCCTAACAACAAACAACCCTAAACCTCTAACAACAAACAACACTAACACCCTAACAACAAACAACTCTAACCCCCAACAACAAACAACCCTAAACCCCTAACATCAAACAACACTAACCCCTAACAACACAAACCACTAACACCCTAAGATCAAACAACACTAACACCCTAACAACAAAAACCACTAAACCCCAACAAGAAACAACCTTAAACCCCTAACAACAAACAACCCTAAACCCCTAACATCAAACAACACTAACACCCTAACAACACAAACCACTAACAACCTAACAACAAACAACACTAACCCCCTAACAACAAAAACCACTAAACCCCAACAAGAAACAACCTTAAACCCCTAACAACAAACAACCCTAAACCCCTAACAACAAACAACACTAACACCCTAACAACAAACACTAACCCCCTAACAACAAACAACCCTAAACCCCTAACATCAAACAACACTAACCCCCTAACAACACAAACCACTAACACCCTAACAACAAACAACACTAACACCCTAACAACAAAAACCACTAAACCCCAACAAGAAACAACCTTAAACCCCTAACAACAAACAACCCTAAACCCCTAACATCAAACAACACTAACACCCTAACAACACAAACCACTAACACCCTAACAACAAACAACCCTAACCCCCTAACAACAAACACTAACCCCCAAACAACAAACAACCCTAACCCCTGAAAACCAAAAACACTAACCCACTAACAACAAACAACCCTAACCCACTAACAACAAACAACCCTAAACCCCTAACATCAAACAACACTAACCCCCTAACAACACAAACCACTAACACCCTAACAACAAACAACACTAACACCCTAACAACAAAAACCACTAAACCCCAACAAGAAACAACCTTAAACCCCTAACAACAAACAACCCTAAACCCCTAACATCAAACAACACTAACACCCTAACAACACAAACCACTAACACCCTAACAACAAACAACCCTAACCCCCTAACAACAAACACTAACCCCCAAAAAACAAACAACCCTAACCCCTGAAAACCAAAAACACTAACCCACTAACAACAAACAACCCTAACCCACTAACAACAAACAACCCTAAACCCCTAACATCAAACAACACTAACCCCCTAACAACACAAACCACTAACACCCTAACAACAAACAACACTAACACCCTAACAACAAAAACCACTAAACCCCAACAAGAAACAACCCTAAACCCCTAACAACAAACACTAACCCCCTAACAAAAAACAACACTAAACCCCTAACAAGAAACTACCCTAACCCCGTAACAACAAACAACACTAACCCCGTAACAAGAAACAACCCTAACCCCCTAACAACAAAGAACACTAACACCCTAACAACAAACAACCCTAACCCCTGAAAACCAAAAACACTAACCCACTAAGAACAAACAACCCTAACCCACTAACAACAAACAACCCTAAACCCCTAACATCAAACAACACTAACCCCCTAACAACACAAACCACTAACACCCTAACAACAAACAACACTAACACCCTAACAGCAAAAACCACTAAACCCCAACAAGAAACAACCTTAAACCCCTAACAACAAACAACCCTAAACCTCTAACAACAAACAACACTAACACCCTAACAACAAACAACTCTAACCCCCTAACAACAAACAACCCTAAACCCCTAACATCAAACAACACTAACCCCCTAACAACACAAACCACTAACACCCTAACATCAAACAGCACTAACACCCTAACAACAAAAACCACTAAACCCCAACAAGAAACAACCTTAAACCCCTAACAACAAACAACCCTAAACCCCTAACAACAAACAACACTAACACCCTAACAACACAAACCACTAACAACCTAACAACAAACAACACTAACCCCCTAACAACAAAAACCACTAAACCCCAACAAGAAACAACCTTAAACCCCTAACAACAAACAACCCTAAACCCCAAACAACAAACAACACTAACACCCTAACAACAAACACTAACTCCCTAACAACAAACAACCCTAAACCCCTAACATCAAACAACACTAACCCCCTAACAACACAAACCACTAACACCCTAACATCAAACAACACTAACACCCTAACAACAAAAACCACTAAACCCCAACAAGAAACAACCTTAAACCCCTAACAACAAACAACCCTAAACCCCTAACATCAAACAACACTAACACCCTAACAACACAAACCACTAACAACCTAACAACAAACAACACTAACCCCCTAACAACAAAAACCACTAAACCCCAACAAGAAACAACCTTAAACCCCTAACAACAAACAACCGTAAACCCCTAAAAACAAACAACACTAACACCCTAACAACAAACACTAACCCCCTAACAACAAACAACCGTAAACCCCTAACATCAAACAACACTAACCCCCTAACAACACAAACCACTAACACCCTAACAACAAACAACACTAACACCCTAACAACAAAAACCACTAAACCCCAACAAGAAACAACCTTAAACCCCTAACAACAAACAACCCTAAACCCCTAACATCAAACAACACTAACACCCTAACAACACAAACCACTAACAACCTAACAACAAACAACACTAACCCCCTAACAACAAAAACCACTAAACCCCAACAAGAAACAACCTTAAACCCCTAACAACAAACAACCCTAAACCCCTAACAACAAACAACACTAACACCCTAACAACAAACACTAACCCCCTAACAACAAACAACCGTAAACCCCTAACATCAAACAACACTAACCCCCTAACAACACAAACCACTAACAACCTAACAACAAACAACACTAACACCCTAACAACAAAAACCACTAAACCCCAACAAGAAACAACCTTAAACCCCTAACAACAAACAACCCTAAACCCCTAACATCAAACAACACTAACACCGTAACAACGAACAGCTCTAACCCCCTAACAACAAACAACCCTAAACCCCTAACATCAAACAACACTAACCCCCTAACATCACAAACCACTAATACCCTAACAACAAACAACACTAACACCCTAACAACAAAAACCACTAAACCCCAACAAGAAACAACCTTAAACCCCTAACAACAAACAACCCTAAACCCCTAACAACAAACAACACTAACACCCTAACAACAAACAACTCTTACCACCTAACAACAAACAACCCTAAACCCCTAACATCAAACAACACTAACCCCCTAACAACACAAACCACTAACACCCTAACATCAAACAACACTAACACCCTAACAACAAAAACCACTAAACCCCAACAAGAAACAACCTTAAACCCCTAACAACAAAGAACCCTAAACCCCTAACATCAAACAACACTAACACCCTAACAACACAAACCACTAACACCCTAACAACAAACAACACTAACCCCCTAACAACAAACACTAACCCCCAAACAACAAACAACCCTAACCCCTGAAAACCAAAAACACTAACCCACTAAGAACAAACAACCCTAACCCACTAACAACAAACAACCCTAAACCCCTAACATCAAACAACACTATCCCCCTAACAACACAAACCACTAACACCCTAACAACAAACAACACTAACAGCCTAACAACAAAAACCACTAAACCCCAACAAGAAACAACCCTAAACCCCTAACAACAAACACTAACCCCCTAACAAAAAACAACACTAAACCCCTAACAAGAAACTACCCTAACCCCGTAACAACAAACAACACTAACCCCGTAACAAGAAACAACCCTAACCCCCTAACAACAAAGAACACTAACACCCTAACATTAAACAACCCTAACCCCTGAAAACCAAAAAAACTAACCCACTAACAACAAACAACCCTAACCCACTAACAACAAACAACCCTAAACACCTAACATCAAACAACACTAACCCCCTAACAACACAAACCACTAACACCCTAACAACAAACAACACAAACACCCTAACAACAAAAACCACTAAACCCCAACAAGAAACAACCTTAAACCCCTAACAACAAACAACCCTAAACCCCTAACATCAAACAACACTAACACCCTAACAACACAAACCACTAACACCCTAACAACAAACAACCCTAACCCCCTAACAACAAACACTAACCCCCAAACAACAAACAACCCTAACCCCTGAAAACCAAAGACACTAACCCACTAACAACAAACAACCCTAACCCACTAACAACAAACAACCCTAAACCCCTAACATCAAACAACACTAACCCCCTAACAACACAAACCACTAACACCCTAACAACAAACAACACTAACACCCTAACAACAAAAACCACTAAACCCCAACAAGAAACAACCCTAAACCCCTAACAACAAACACTAACCCCCTAACAAAAAACAAGACTAAACCCCTAACAAGAAACTACCCTAACCCCGTAACAACAAACAACACTAAACCCGTAACAAGAAACAACCCTAACCCCCTAACAACAAAGAACACTAACACCCTAACAACAAACAACCCTAACCCCTGAAAACCAAAAACACTAACCCACTAAGAACAAACAACCCTAACCCACTAACAACAAACAACCCTAAACCCCTAACATCAAACAACACTAACCCCCTAACAACACAAACCACTAACACCCTAACAACAAACAACACTAACACCCTAACAACAAAAATCACTAAACCCCAACAAGAAACAACCCTAAACCCCTAACAACAAACACTAACCCCCTAACAAAAAACAACACTAAACCCCTAACAAGAAACTACCCTAACCCCGTAACAACAAACAACACTAACCCCGTAACAAGAAACAACCCTAACCCCCTAACAACAAAGAACACTAACACCCTAACAACAAACAACCCTAACCCCTGAAAACCAAAAACACTAACCCACTAACAACAAACAACCCTAACCCACTAACAACAAACAACCCTAAACCCCTAACATCAAACAACACTAACCCCCTAACAACACAAACCACTAACACCCTAAAAACAAACAACACTAACACCCTAACAACAAAAACCACTAAACCCCAACAAGAAACAACCTTAAACCCCTAACAACAAACAACCCTAAACCCCTAACAACAAACAACACTAACACCCTAACAACAAACAACTCTAACCCCCTAACAACAAACAACCCTAAACCCCTAACATCAAACAACACTAACCCCCTAACAACACAAACCACTAACACCCTAACAACAAACAACACTAACACCCTAACAACAAAAACCACTAAACCCCAACAAGAAACAACCTTAAACCCCTAACAACAAACAACCCTAAACCCCTAACAACAAACAACACTAACACCCTAACAACAAACAACTCAAACCCCCTAACAACAAACAACCCTAAACCCCTAACATTAAACAACACTAACCCCCTAACAACACAAACCACTAACACCCTAACATCAAACAACACTAACACCCTAACAACAAAAACCACTAAACCCCAACAAGAAACAACCTTAAACCCCTAACAACAAACAACCCTAAACCCCTAACAACAAACAACACTAACACCCTAACAACAAACAACTCTAACCCCCTAACAACAAACAACCCTAAACCCCTAACATCAAACAACACTAACCCCCTAACAACACAAACCACTAACACCCTAACATCAAACAACACTAACACCCTAACAACAAAAACCACTAAACCCCAACAAGAAACAACCTTAAACCCCTAACAACAAACAACCCTAAACCCCTAACATCAAACAACACTAACACCCTAACAACACAAACCACTAACACCCTAACAACAAACAACACTAACCCCCTAACAACAAAAACCACTAAACCCCAACAAGAAACAACCTTAAACCCCTAACAACAAACAACCCTAAACCACTAACAACAAACAACACTAACACCCTAACAACAAACACTAACCCCCTAACAACAAACAACCCTAAACCCCTAACATCAAACAACACTAACCCCCTAACAACACAAACCACTAACACCCTAACAACAAACAACACTAACACCCTAACAACAAACAACCCTAAACCCCTAACATCAAACAACACTAACAACCTAACAACACAAACCACTAACACCCTAACAACAAACAACCCTAACCCTCTAACAACAAACACTAACCCCCAAACAACAAACAACCCTAACCCCTGAAAACCAAAAACACTAACCCACTAACAACAAACAACCCTAACCCACTAACAACAAACAACCCTAAACCCCTAACATCAAACAACACTAACCTCCTAACAACACAAACCACTAACAACCTAACAACAAACAACACTAACACCCTAACAACAAAAACCACTAAACCCCAACAAGAAACAACCTTAAACCCCTAACAACAAACAACCCTAAACCCCTAACATCAAACAACACTAACACCCTAACAACAAACAACTCTAACCCCCTAACAACAAACAACCCTAAACCCCTAACATCAAACAACACTAACACCCTAACAACAAAAACCACTAAACCCCAACAAGAAACAACCTTAAACCCCTAACAACAAACAACCCTAAACCCCTAACATCAAAGAACACTAACCCCCTAACAACACAAACCACTAACACCCTAACAACAAACAACACTAACACCCTAACAACAAAAACCACTAAACCCCAACAAGAAACAACCTTAAACCCCTAACAACAAACAACCCTAAACCCCTAACAACAAACAACACTAACACCCTAACAACAAACAACTCTAACCCCCTAACAACAAACAACCCTAAACCCCTAACATCAAACAACACTAACCCCCTAACAACACAAACCACTAACACCCTAACAACAAAAACCACTAAACCCCAACAAGAAACAACCTTAAAACCCTAACAACAAACAACCCTAAACCCCTAACAAGAAACAACACTAACACCCTAACAACAAACAACTCTAACCCCCTAACAACAAACAAAACTAAACCCCTAACATCAAACAACACTAACCCCCTTACAACACAAACCACTAACACCCTAACAACAAACAACACTAACACCCTAACAATAAAAACCACTAAACCCCAACAATAAACAACCTTAAACCCCTAACAAAAAACAACCCTAAACCCCTAACATCAAACAACACTAACACCCTAACAACACAAACCACTAACACCCTAACAACAAACAACACTAACACCCTAACAACAAACACTAACCCCCAAACAACAAACAACCCTAACCCCTGAAAACCAAAAACACTAACCCACTAAGAACAAACAACCCTAACCCACTAACAACAAACAACCCTAAACCCCTAACATCAAACAACACTAACCCCCTAACAACACAAACCACTAACACCCTAACAACAAACAACACTAACACCCTAACAACAAAAATCACTAAACCCCAACAAGAAACAACCCTAAACCCCGAACAACAAACACTAACCCCCTAACAAAAAACAACACTAAACCCCTAACAAGAAACTACCCTAACCCCGTAACAACAAACAACACTAACCCCGTAACAAGAAACAACCCTAACCCCCTAACAACAAAGAACACTAACACCCTAACAACAAACAACCCTAACCCCTGAAAACCAAAAACACTAACCCACTAACAACAAACAACCCTAACCCACTAACAACAAACAACCCTAAACCCCTAACATCAAACAACACTAACCCCCTAACAACACAAACCACTAACACCCTAAAAACAAACAACACTAACACCCTAACAACAAAAACCACTAAACCCCAACAAGAAACAACCTTAAACCCCTAACAACAAACAACCCTAAACCCCTAACAACAAACAACACTAACACCCTAACAACAAACAACTCTAACCCCCTAACAACAAACAACCCTAAACCCCTAACATCAAACAACACTAACCCCCTAACAACACAAACCACTAACACCCTAACAACAAACAACACTAACACCCTAACAACACAAACCACTAAACCCCAACAAGAAACAACCTTAAACCCCTAACAACAAACAACCCTAAACCCCTAACAACAAACAACACTAACACCCTAACAACAAACAACTCTAACCCCCTAACAACAAACAACCCTAAACCCCTAACATCAAACAACACTAACCCCCTAACAACACAAACCACTAACACCCTAACATCAAACAACACTAACACCCTAACAACAAAAACCACTAAACCCCAACAAGAAACAACCTTAAACCCCTAACAACAAACAACCCTAAACCCCTAACAACAAACAACACTAACACCCTAACAACAAACAAATCTAACCCCCTAACAACAAACAACCCTAAACCCCTAACATCGAACAACACTAACCCCCTAACAACACAAACCACTAACACCCTAACATCAAACAACACTAACACCCTAACAACAAAAACCACTAAACCCCAACAAGAAACAACCTTAAACCCCTAACAACAAACAACCCTAAACCCCTAACATCAAACAACACTAACAACCTAACAACACAAACCACTAACACCCTAACAACAAACAACCCTAACCCTCTAACAACAAACACTAACCCCCAAACAACAAACAACCCTAACCCCTGAAAACCAAAAACACTAACCCACTAACAACAAACAACCCTAACCCACTAACAACAAACAACCCTAAACCCCTAACATCAAACAACACTAACCCCCTAACAACACAAACCACTAACACCTTAACAACAAACAACACTAACACCCTAACAACAAAAACCACTAAACACCAACAAGAAACAACCTTAAACCCCTAACAACAAACAACCCTAAACCCCTAACATCAAACAACACTAACACCCTAACAACAAACAACTCTAACCCCCTAACAACAAACAACACTAAACCCCTAACATCAAACAACACTAACACCCTAACAACAAAAACCACTAAACCCCAACAAGAAACAACCTTAAACCCCTAACAACAAACAACCCTAAACCCCTAACATCAAAGAACACTAACCCCCTAACAACACAAACCACTAACACCCTAACAACAAACAACACTAACACCCTAACAACAAAAACCACTAAACCCCAACAAGAAACAACCTTAAACCCCTAACAACAAACAACCCTAAACCCCTAACAACAAACAACACTAACACCCTAACAACAAACAACTCTAACCCCCTAACAACAAACAACCCTAAACCCCTAACATCAAACAACACTAACCCCCTAACAACACAAACCACTAACACCCTAACAACAAAAACCACTAAACCCCAACAAGAAACAACCTTAAAACCCTAACAACAAACAACCCTAAACCCCTAACAACAAACAACACTAACACCCTAACAACAAACAACTCTAACCCCCTAACAACAAACAACCCTAAACCCCTAACATCAAACAACACTAACCCCCTTACAACACAAACCACTAACACCCTAACAACAAACAACACTAACACCCTAACAACAAAAACCACTAAACCCCAACAATAAACAACCTTAAACCCCTAACAAAAAACAACCCTAAACCCCTAACATCAAACAACACTAACCCCCTAACAACACAAACCACTAACACCCTAACAACGAACAACACTAACACCCTAACAACAAACAACCCTAAACCCCTAACATCAAACAACACTAACAACCTAACAACACAAACCACTAACACCCTAACAACAAACAACCCTAACCCTCTAACAACAAACACTAACCCCCAAACAACAAACAACCCTAACCCCTGAAAACCAAAAACACTAACCCACTAACAACAAACAACCCTAACCCACTAACAACAAACAACCCTAAACCCCTAACATCAAACAACACTAACCTCCTAACAACACAAACCACTAACACCCTAACAACAAACAACACTAACACCCTAACAACAAAAACCACTAAACCCCAACAAGAAACAACCTTAAACCCCTAACAACAAACAACCCTAAACCCCTAACATCAAACAACACTAACACCCTAACAACAAACAACTCTAACCCCCTAACAACAAACAACCCTAAACCCCTAACATCAAACAACACTAACACCCTAACAACAAAAACCACTAAACCCCAACAAGAAACAACCTTAAACCCCTAACAACAAACAACCCTAAACCCCTAACATCAAAGAACACTAACCCCCTAACAACACAAACCACTAACACCCTAACAACAAACAACACTAACACCCTAACAACAAAAACCACTAAACCCCAACAAGAAACAACCTTAAACCCCTAACAACAAACAACCCTAAACCCCTAACAACAAACAACACTAACACCCTAACAACAAACAACTCTAACCCCCTAACAACAAACAACCCTAAACCCCTAACATCAAACAACACTAACCCCCTAACAACACAAACCACTAACACCCTAACAACAAAAACCACTAAACCCCAACAAGAAACAACCTTAAAACCCTAACAACAAACAACCCTAAACCCCTAACAAGAAACAACACTAACACCCTAACAACAAACAACTCTAACCCCCTAACAACAAACAAAACTAAACCCCTAACATCAAACAACACTAACCCCCTTACAACACAAACCACTAACACCCTAACAACAAACAACACTAACACCCTAACAATAAAAACCACTAAACCCCAACAATAAACAACCTTAAACCCCTAACAAAAAACAACCCTAAACCCCTAACATCAAACAACACTAACACCCTAACAACACAAACCACTAACACCCTAACAACAAACAACACTAACACCCTAACAACAAACACTAACCCCCAAACAACAAACAACCCTAACCCCTGAAAACCAAAAACACTAACCCACTAAGAACAAACAACCCTAACCCACTAACAACAAACAACCCTAAACCCCTAACATCAAACAACACTAACCCCCTAACAACACAAACCACTAACACCCTAACAACAAACAACACTAACACCCTAACAACAAAAATCACTAAACCCCAACAAGAAACAACCCTAAACCCCGAACAACAAACACTAACCCCCTAACAAAAAACAACACTAAACCCCTAACAAGAAACTACCCTAACCCCGTAACAACAAACAACACTAACCCCGTAACAAGAAACAACCCTAACCCCCTAACAACAAAGAACACTAACACCCTAACAACAAACAACCCTAACCCCTGAAAACCAAAAACACTAACCCACTAACAACAAACAACCCTAACCCACTAACAACAAACAACCCTAAACCCCTAACATCAAACAACACTAACCCCCTAACAACACAAACCACTAACACCCTAAAAACAAACAACACTAACACCCTAACAACAAAAACCACTAAACCCCAACAAGAAACAACCTTAAACCCCTAACAACAAACAACCCTAAACCCCTAACAACAAACAACACTAACACCCTAACAACAAACAACTCTAACCCCCTAACAACAAACAACCCTAAACCCCTAACATCAAACAACACTAACCCCCTAACAACACAAACCACTAACACCCTAACAACAAACAACACTAACACCCTAACAACACAAACCACTAAACCCCAACAAGAAACAACCTTAAACCCCTAACAACAAACAACCCTAAACCCCTAACAACAAACAACACTAACACCCTAACAACAAACAACTCTAACCCCCTAACAACAAACAACCCTAAACCCCTAACATCAAACAACACTAACCCCCTAACAACACAAACCACTAACACCCTAACATCAAACAACACTAACACCCTAACAACAAAAACCACTAAACCCCAACAAGAAACAACCTTAAACCCCTAACAACAAACAACCCTAAACCCCTAACAACAAACAACACTAACACCCTAACAACAAACAAATCTAACCCCCTAACAACAAACAACCCTAAACCCCTAACATCGAACAACACTAACCCCCTAACAACACAAACCACTAACACCCTAACATCAAACAACACTAACACCCTAACAACAAAAACCACTAAACCCCAACAAGAAACAACCTTAAACCCCTAACAACAAACAACCCTAAACCCCTAACATCAAACAACACTAACAACCTAACAACACAAACCACTAACACCCTAACAACAAACAACCCTAACCCTCTAACAACAAACACTAACCCCCAAACAACAAACAACCCTAACACCTGAAAACCAAAAACACTAACCCACTAACAACAAACAACCCTAACCCACTAACAACAAACAACCCTAAACCCCTAACATCAAACAACACTAACCCCCTAACAACACAAACCACTAACACCTTAACAACAAACAACACTAACACCCTAACAACAAAAACCACTAAACACCAACAAGAAACAACCTTAAACCCCTAACAACAAACAACCCTAAACCCCTAACATCAAACAACACTAACACCCTAACAACAAACAACTCTAACCCCCTAACAACAAACAACACTAAACCCCTAACATCAAACAACACTAACACCCTAACAACAAAAACCACTAAACCCCAACAAGAAACAACCTTAAACCCCTAACAACAAACAACCCTAAACCCCTAACATCAAAGAACACTAACCCCCTAACAACACAAACCACTAACACCCTAACAACAAACAACACTAACACCCTAACAACAAAAACCACTAAACCCCAACAAGAAACAACCTTAAACCCCTAACAACAAACAACCCTAAACCCCTAACAACAAACAACACTAACACCCTAACAACAAACAACTCTAACCCCTAACAACAAACAACCCTAAACCCCTAACATCAAACAACACTAACCCCCTAACAACACAAACCACTAACACCCTAACAACAAAAACCACTAAACCCCAACAAGAAACAACCTTAAAACCCTAACAACAAACAACCCTAAACCCCTAACAAGAAACAACACTAACACCCTAACAACAAACAACTCTAACCCCCTAACAACAAACAAAACTAAACCCCTAACATCAAACAACACTAACCCCCTTACAACACAAACCACTAACACCCTAACAACAAACAACACTAACACCCTAACAATAAAAACCACTAAACCCCAACAATAAACAACCTTAAACCCCTAACAAAAAACAACCCTAAACCCCTAACATCAAACAACACTAACACCCTAACAACACAAACCACTAACACCCTAACAACAAACAACACTAACACCCTAACAACAAACACTAACCCCCAAACAACAAACAACCCTAACCCCTGAAAACCAAAAACACTAACCCACTAAGAACAAACAACCCTAACCCACTAACAACAAACAACCCTAAACCCCTAACATCAAACAACACTAACCCCCTAACAACACAAACCACTAACACCCTAACAACAAACAACACTAACACCCTAACAACAAAAATCACTAAACCCCAACAAGAAACAACCCTAAACCCCGAACAACAAACACTAACCCCCTAACAAAAAACAACACTAAACCCCTAACAAGAAACTACCCTAACCCCGTAACAACAAACAACACTAACCCCGTAACAAGAAACAACCCTAACCCCCTAACAACAAAGAACACTAACACCCTAACAACAAACAACCCTAACCCCTGAAAACCAAAAACACTAACCCACTAACAACAAACAACCCTAACCCACTAACAACAAACAACCCTAAACCCCTAACATCAAACAACACTAACCCCCTAACAACACAAACCACTAACACCCTAAAAACAAACAACACTAACACCCTAACAACAAAAACCACTAAACCCCAACAAGAAACAACCTTAAACCCCTAACAACAAACAACCCTAAACCCCTAACAACAAACAACACTAACACCCTAACAACAAACAACTCTAACCCCCTAACAACAAACAACCCTAAACCCCTAACATCAAACAACACTAACCCCCTAACAACACAAACCACTAACACCCTAACAACAAACAACACTAACACCCTAACAACACAAACCACTAAACCCCAACAAGAAACAACCTTAAACCCCTAACAACAAACAACCCTAAACCCCTAACAACAAACAACACTAACACCCTAACAACAAACAACTCTAACCCCCTAACAACAAACAACCCTAAACCCCTAACATCAAACAACACTAACCCCCTAACAACACAAACCACTAACACCCTAACATCAAACAACACTAACACCCTAACAACAAAAACCACTAAACCCCAACAAGAAACAACCTTAAACCCCTAACAACAAACAACCCTAAACCCCTAACAACAAACAACACTAACACCCTAACAACAAACAAATCTAACCCCCTAACAACAAACAACCCTAAACCCCTAACATCGAACAACACTAACCCCCTAACAACACAAACCACTAACACCCTAACATCAAACAACACTAACACCCTAACAACAAAAACCACTAAACCCCAACAAGAAACAACCTTAAACCCCTAACAACAAACAACCCTAAACCCCTAACATCAAACAACACTAACAACCTAACAACACAAACCACTAACACCCTAACAACAAACAACCCTAACCCTCTAACAACAAACACTAACCCCCAAACAACAAACAACCCTAACCCCTGAAAACCAAAAACACTAACCCACTAACAACAAACAACCCTAACCCACTAACAACAAACAACCCTAAACCCCTAACATCAAACAACACTAACCCCCTAACAACACAAACCACTAACACCTTAACAACAAACAACACTAACACCCTAACAACAAAAACCACTAAACACCAACAAGAAACAACCTTAAACCCCTAACAACAAACAACCCTAAACCCCTAACATCAAACAACACTAACACCCTAACAACAAACAACTCTAACCCCCTAACAACAAACAACACTAAACCCCTAACATCAAACAACACTAACACCCTAACAACAAAAACCACTAAACCCCAACAAGAAACAACTTTAAACCCCTAAAAACAAACAACCCTAAACCCCTAACATCAAAGAACACTAACCCCCTAACAACACAAACCACTAACACCCTAACAACAAACAACACTAACACCCTAACAACAAAAACCACTAAACCCCAACAAGAAACAACCTTAAACCCCTAACAACAAACAACCCTAAACCCCTAACAACAAACAACACTAACACCCTAACAACAAACAACTCTAACCCCCTAACAACAAACAACCCTAAACCCCTAACATCAAACAACACTAACCCCCTAACAACACAAACCACTAACACCCTAACAACAAAAACCACTAAACCCCAACAAGAAACAACCTTAAAACCCTAACAACAAACAACCCTAAACCCCTAACAACAAACAACACTAACACCCTAACAACAAACAACTCTAACCCCCTAACAACAAACAACCCTAAACCCCTAACATCAAACAACACTAACCCCCTTACAACACAAACCACTAACACCCTAACAACAAACAACACTAACACCCTAACAACAAAAACCACTAAACCCCAACAATAAACAACCTTAAACCCCTAACAAAAAACAACCCTAAACCCCTAACATCAAACAACACTAACCCCCTAACAACACAAACCACTAACACCCTAACAACAAACAACACTAACACCCTAACAACAAACAACCCTAAACCCCTAACATCAAACAACACTAACAACCTAACAACACAAACCACTAACACCCTAACAACAAACAACCCTAACCCTCTAACAACAAACACTAACCCCCAAACAACAAACAACCCTAACCCCTGAAAACCAAAAACACTAACCCACTAACAACAAACAACCCTAACCCACTAACAACAAACAACCCTAAACCCCTAACATCAAACAACACTAACCTCCTAACAACACAAACCACTAACACCCTAACAACAAACAACACTAACACCCTAACAACAAAAACCACTAAACCCCAACAAGAAAC
Source organism: Elephas maximus indicus (assembly GCF_024166365.1). Classification (NCBI taxonomy): domain Eukaryota; kingdom Metazoa; phylum Chordata; class Mammalia; order Proboscidea; family Elephantidae; genus Elephas; species Elephas maximus. The sequence continues at coordinate 567,882 of NC_064835.1, forward strand.
AACCTTAAACCCCTAACAACAAACAACCCTAAACCCCTAACATCAAACAACACTAACACCCTAACAACAAACAACTCTAACCCCCTAACAACAAACAACCCTAAACCCCTAACATCAAACAACACTAACACCCTAACAACAAAAACCACTAAACCCCAACAAGAAACAACCTTAAACCCCTAACAACAAACAACCCTAAACCCCTAACATCAAAGAACACTAACCCCCTAACAACACAAACCACTAACACCCTAACAACAAACAACACTAACACCCTAACAACAAAAACCACTAAACCCCAACAAGAAACAACCTTAAACCCCTAACAACAAACAACCCTAAACCCCTAACAACAAACAACACTAACACCCTAACAACAAACAACTCTAACCCCCTAACAACAAACAACCCTAAACCCCTAACATCAAACAACACTAACCCCCTAACAACACAAACCACTAACACCCTAACAACAAAAACCACTAAACCCCAACAAGAAACAACCTTAAAACCCTAACAACAAACAACCCTAAACCCCTAACAAGAAACAACACTAACACCCTAACAACAAACAACTCTAACCCCCTAACAACAAACAAAACTAAACCCCTAACATCAAACAACACTAACCCCCTTACAACACAAACCACTAACACCCTAACAACAAACAACACTAACACCCTAACAACAAAAACCACTAAACCCCAACAATAAACAACCTTAAACCCCTAACAAAAAACAACCCTAAACCCCTAACATCAAACAACACTAACACCCTAACAACACAAACCACTAACACCCTAACAACAAACAACACTAACACCCTAACAACAAACACTAACCCCCAAACAACAAACAACCCTAACCCCTGAAAACCAAAAACACTAACCCACTAAGAACAAACAACCCTAACCCACTAACAACAAACAACCCTAAACCCCTAACATCAAACAACACTAACCCCCTAACAACACAAACCACTAACACCCTAACAACAAACAACACTAACACCCTAACAACAAAAATCACTAAACCCCAACAAGAAACAACCCTAAACCCCGAACAACAAACACTAACCCCCTAACAAAAAACAACACTAAACCCCTAACAAGAAACTACACTAACCCCGTAACAACAAACAACACTAACCCCGTAACAAGAAACAACCCTAACCCCCTAACAAGAAAGAACACTAACACCCTAACAACAAACAACCCTAACCCCTGAAAACCAAAAACACTAACCCACTAACAACAAACAACCCTAACCCACTAACAACAAACAACCCTAAACCCCTAACATCAAACAACACTAACCCCCTAACAACACAAACCACTAACACCCTAAAAACAAACAACACTAACACCCTAACAACAAAAACCACTAAACCCCAACAAGAAACAACCTTAAACCCCTAACAACAAACAACCCTAAACCCCTAACAACAAACAACACTAACACCCTAACAACAAACAACTCTAACCCCCTAACAACAAACAACCCTAAACCCCTAACATCAAACAACACTAACCCCCTAACAACACAAACCACTAACACCCTAACAACAAACAACACTAACACCCTAACAACAAAAACCACTAAACCCCAACAAGAAACAACCTTAAACCCCTAACAACAAACAACCCTAAACCCCTAACAACAAACAACACTAACACCCTAACAACAAACAACTCTAACCCCCTAACAACAAACAACCCTAAACCCCTAACATCAAACAACACTAACCCCCTAACAACACAAACCACTAACACCCTAACATCAAACAACACTAACACCCTAACAACAACAACCACTAAACCCCAACAAGAAACAACCTTAAACCCCTAACAACAAACAACCCTAAACCCCTAACAACAAACAACACTAACACCCTAACAACAAACAAATCTAACCCCCTAACAACAAACAACCCTAAACCCCTAACATCAAACAACACTAACCCCCTAACAACACAAACCACTAACACCCTAACATCAAACAACACTAACACCCTAACAACAAAAACCACTAAACCCCAACAAGAAACAACCTTAAACCCCTAACAACAAACAACCCTAAACCCCTAACATCAAACAACACTAACACCCTAACAACACAAACCACTAACACCCTAACAACAAACAACACTAACCCCGTAACAACAAAAACCACTAAACCCCAACAAGAAACAACCTTAAACCCCTAACAACAAACAACCCTAAACCCCTAACAACAAACAACACTAACACCCTAACAACAAACACTAACCCCCTAACAACAAACAACCCTAAACCCCTAACATCAAACAACACTAACCCCCTAACAACACAAACCACTAACACCCTAACAACAAACAACACTAACACCCTAACAACAAACAACCCTAAACCCCTAACATCAAACAACACTAACAACCTAACAACACAAACCACTAACACCCTAACAACAAACAACCCTAACCCTCTAACAACAAACACTAACCCCCAAACAACAAACAACCCTAACCCCTGAAAACCAAAAACACTAACCCACTAACAACAAACAACCCTAACCCACTAACAACAAACAACCCTAAACCCCTAACATCAAACAACACTAACCCCCTAACAACACAAACCACTAACACCTTAACAACAAACAACACTAACACCCTAACAACAAAAACCACTAAACACCAACAAGAAACAACCTTAAACCCCTAACAACAAACAACCCTAAACCCCTAACATCAAACAACACTAACACACTAACAACAAACAACTCTAACCCCCTAACAACAAACAACACTAAACCCCTAACATCAAACAACACTAACACCCTAACAACAAAAACCACTAAACCCCAACAAGAAACAACCTTAAACCCCTAACAACAAACAACCCTAAACCCCTAACAACAAACAACACTAACACCCTAACAACAAACAACTCTAACCCCCTAACAACAAACAACCCTAAACCCCTAACATCAAACAACACTAACCCCCTAACAACACAAACCACTAACACCCTAACATCAAACAACACTAAGACCCTAACAACAAAAACCACTAAACCCCAACAAGAAACAACCTTAAACCCCTAACAACAAACAACCCTAAACCCCTAACATCAAACAACACTAACACCCTAACAACACAAACCACTAACACCCTAACAACAAACAACACTAACACCCTAACAACAAACACTAACCCCCAAACAACAAACAACCCTAACCCCTGAAAACCAAAAACACTAACCCACTAAGAACAAACAACCCTAATCCACTAACAACAAACAACCCTAAACCCCTAACATCAAACAACACTAACCCCCTAACAACAAAAACCACTAACACCCTAACAACAAACAACACTAACACCCTAACAACAAAAATCACTAAACCCCAACAAGAAACAACCCTAAACCCCTAACAACAAACACTAACCCCCTAACAAAAAACAACACTAAACCCCTAACAAGAAATTACCCTAACCCCGTAACAACAAACAACACTAACCCCGTAACAAGAAACAACCCTAACCCCCTAACAACAAAGAACACTAACACCCTAACAACAAACAACCCTAACCCCTGAAAACCAAAAACACTAACCCACTAACAACAAACAACCCTAACCCACTAACAACAAACAACCCTAAACCCCTAACATCAAACAACACTAACCCCCTAACAACAAAAACCACTAACACCCTAAAAACAAACAACACTAACACCCTAACAACAAAAACCACTAAACCCCAACAAGAAACAACCTTAAACCCCTAACAACAAACAACCCTAAACCCCTAACAACAAACAACACTAACACCCTAACAACAAACAACTCTAACCCCCTAACAACAAACAACCCTAAACCCCTAACATCAAACAACACTAACCCCCTAACAACACAAACCACTAACACCCTAACAACAAACAACACTAACACCCTAACAACAAAAACCACTAAACCCCAACAAGAAACAACCTTAAACCCCTAACAACAAACAACCCTAAACCCCTAACAACAAACAACACTAACACCCTAACAACAAACAACTCTAACCCCCTAACAACAAACAACCCTAAACCCCTAACATCAAACAACACTAACCCCCTAACAACACAAACCACTAACACCCTAACATCAAACAACACTAACACCCTAACAACAAAAACCACTAAACCCCAACAAGAAACAACCTTAAACCCCTAACAACAAACAACCCTAAACCCCTAACAACAAACAACACTAACACCCTAACAACAAACAACTCTAACCCCCTAACAACAAACAACCCTAAACCCCTAACATCAAACAACACTAACCCCCTAACAACACAAACCACTAACACCCTAACATCAAACAACACTAACACCCTAACAACAAAAACCACTAAACCCCAACAAGAAACAACCTTAAACCCCTAACAACAAACAACCCTAAACCCCTAACATCAAACAACACTAACACCCTAACAACACAAACCACTAACACCCTAACAACAAACAACACTAACCCCCTAACAACAAAAACCACTAAACCCCAACAAGAAACAACCTTAAACCCCTAACAACAAACAACCCTAAACCCCTAACAACAAACAACACTAACACCCTAACAACAAACACTAACCCCCTAACAACAAACAACCCTAAACCCCTAACATCAAACAACACTAACCCCCTAACAACACAAACCACTAACACCCTAACAACAAACAACACTAACACCCTAACAACAAACAACCCTAAACCCCTAACATCAAACAACACTAACAACCTAACAACACAAACCACTAACACCCTAACAACAAACAACCCTAACCCTCTAACAACAAACACTAACCCCCAAACAACAAACAACCCTAACCCCTGAAAACCAAAAACACTAACCCACTAACAACAAACAACCCTAACCCACTAACAACAAACAACCCTAAACCCCTAACATCAAACAACACTAACCCCCTAACAACACAAACCACTAACACCCTAACAACAAACAACACTAACACCCTAACAACAAAAACCACTAAACCCCAACAAGAAACAACCTTAAACCCCTAACAACAAACAACCCTAAACCCCTAACATCAAACAACACTAACACCCTAACAACAAACAACTCTAACCCCCTAACAACAAACAACCCTAAACCCCTAACATCAAACAACACTAACACCCTAACAACAAAAACCACTAAACCCCAACAAGAAACAACCTTAAACCCCTAACAACAAACAACCCTAAACCCCTAACATCAAACAACACTAACCCCCTAACAACACAAACCACTAACACCCTAACAACAAACAACACTAACACCCTAACAACAAAAACCACTAAACCCCAACAAGAAACAACCTTAAACCCCTAACAACAAACAACCCTAAACCCCTAACAACAAACAACACTAACAACCTAACAACAAACAACTCTAACCCCCTAATAACAAACAACCCTAAACCCCTAACATCAAACAACACTAACCCCCTAACAACACAAACCACTAACACCCTAACAACAAAAACCACTAAACCCCAACAAGAAACAAACTTAAAACCCTAACAACAAAAAACCCTAAACCCCTAACAACAAACAACACTAACACCCTAACAACAAACAACTCTAACCCCCTAACAACAAACAAAACTAAACCCCTAACATCAAACACTAACCCCCTTACACCACAAACCACTAACACCCTAACAACAAACAACATTAACACCCTAACAACAAAAACCACTAAACCCCTACAATAAACAACCTTAAACCCCTAACAAAAAACAACCCTAAACCCCTAACATCAAACAACACTAACACCCTAACAACACAAACCACTAACACCCTAACAACAAACAACACTAACACCCTAACAACAAACACTAACCCCCAAACAACAAACAACCCTAACCCCTGAAAACCAAAAACACTAACCCACTAAGAACAAACAACCCTAACCCACTAACAACAAACAACCCTAAACCCCTAACATCAAACAACACTAACCCCCTAACAACACAAACCACTAACACCCTAACAACAAACAACACTAACACCCTAACAACAAAAAGCACTAAACCCCAACAAGAAACAACCCTAAACCCCTAACAACAAACACTAACCCCCTAACAAAAAACAACACTAAACCCCTAACAAGAAACTACCCTAACCCCGTAACAACAAACAACACTAACCCCGTAACAAGAAACAACCCTAACCCCCTAACAACAAAGAACACTAACACCCTAACAACAAACAACCCTAAACCCTGAAAACCAAAAACACTAACCCACTAACAACAAACAACCCTAACCCACTAACAACAAACAACCCTAAACCCCTAACATCAAACAACACTAACCCCCTAACAACACAAACCACTAACACCCTAAAAACAAACAACACTAACACCCTAACAACAAAAACCACTAAACCCCAACAAGTAACAACCTTAAACCCCTAACAACAAACAACCCTAAACCCCTAACAACAAACAACACTAACACCCTAACAACAAACAACTCTAACCCCCTAACAACAAACAACCCTAAACCCCTAACATCAAACAACACTAACCCCCTAACAACACAAACCACTAACACCCTAACAACAAACAACACTAACACCCTAACAACACAAACCACTAAACCTCAACAAGAAACAACCTTAAACCCCTAACAACAAACAACCCTAAACCCCTAACAACAAACAACACTAACACCCTAACAACAAACAACTCTAACCCCCTAACAACAAACAACCCTAAACCCCTAACATCAAAAAACACAAACCCCCTAACAACACAAACCACTAACACCCTAACATCAAACAACACTAACACCCTAACAACAAAAACCACTAAACCCCAACAAGAAACAACCTTAAACCCCTAACAACAAACAACCCTAAACCCCTAACAACAAACAACACTAACACCCTAACAACAAACAACTCTAACCCCCTAAAACAAACAACCCTAAACCCCTAACATCAAACAACACTAACCCCCTAACAACACAAACCACTAACACCCTAACATCAAACAACACTAACACCCTAACAACTAAAACCACTAAACCCCAACAAGAAACAACCTTAAACCCCTAACAACAAACAACCCTAAACCCCTAACATCAAACAACACTAACACCCTAACAACACAAACCACTAACACCCTAACAACAAACAACACTAACCCCTAACAACAAAAACAACTAAACCCCAACAAGAAACAACCTTAAACCCCTAACAACAAACAACCCTAAACCCCTAACAACAAACAACACTAACACCCTAACAACAAACACTAACCCCCTAACAACAAAAAACCCTAAACCCCTAACATCAAACAACACTAACCCCCTAACAACACAAACCACTAAAACCCTAACAACAAACAACACTAACACCCTAACAACAAACAACCCTAAACCCCTAACATCAAACAACACTAACAACCTAACAACACAAACCACTAACACCCTAACAACAAACAACCCTAACCCTCTAACAACAAACACTAACCCCCAAACAACAAACAACCCTAACCCCTGAAAACCAAAAACACTAACCCACTAACAACAAACAACACTAACCCACTAACAACAAACAACCCTAAACCCCTAACATCAAACAACACTAACCCCCTAACAACACAAACCACTAACACCCTAACAACAAACAACACAAACACCCTAACAACAAAAACCACTAAACCCCAACAAGAAACAACCTTAAACCCCTAACAACAAACAACCCTAAACCCCTAACATCAAACAACACTAACACCCTAACAACAAACAATTCTAACCCCCTAACAACAAACAACACTAAACCCCTAACATCAAACAACACTAACACCCTAACAACAAAAACCACTAAACCCCAACAAGAAACAACCTTCAACCCCTAACAACAAACAACCCTAAACCCCTAACATCAAAGAACACTAACCCCCTAACAACACAAACCACTAACACCCTAACAACAAACAACACTAACACCCTAACAACAAAAACCACTAAACCCCAACAAGAAACAACCTTAAACCCCTAACAACAAACAACCCTAAACCCCTAACAACAAACAACACTAACACCCTAACAACAAACAACTCTAACCCCCTAACAACAAACAACCCTAAACCCCTAACATCAAACAACACTAACCCCCTAACAACACAAACCACTAACACCCTAACAACAAAAACCACTAAACCCCAACAAGAAACAACCTTAAAACCCTAACAACAAACAACCCTAAACCCCTAACAACAAACAACACTAACACCCTAACAACAAACAACTCTAACCCCCTAACAACAAACAACCCTAAACCCCTAACATCAAACAACACTAACCCCCTTACAACACAAACCACTAACACCCTAACAACAAACAACACTAACACCCTAACAACAAAAACCACTAAACCCCAACAATAAACAACCTTAAACCCCTAACAAAAAACAACCCTAAACCCCTAACATCAAACAACACTAACACCCTAACAACACAAACCACTAACACCCTAACAACAAACAACCCTAACCCCCTAACAACAAACACTAACCCCCAAACAACAAACAACATTAACCCCTGAAAACAAAAACACTAACCCACTAACAACAAACAACCCTAACCCACTAACAACAAACAACCCTAAACCCCTAACATCAAACAACACTAACCCCGTAACAACACAAACCACTAACACCCTAACAACAAACAACACTAACCCCCTAACAACAAAAACCACTAAACCCCAACAAGAAACAACCTTAAACCCCTACCAACAAACAACCCTAAACCCCTAACAACAAACAACACTAACACCCTAACAACAAACACTAACCCCCTAACAACAAACAACCCTAAACCCCTAACATCAAACAACACTAACCCCCTAACAACACAAACCACTAACACCCTAACAACAAACAACACTAACACCCTAACAACAAAAACCACTAAACCCCAACAAGAAACAACCTTAAACCCCTAACAAGAAACAACCCTAAACCCCTAACATCAAACAACACTAACACCCTAACAACACAAACCACTAACACCCTAACAACAAACAACCCTAACCCCCTAACAACAAACACTAACCCCCAAACAACAAACAACCCTAACCCCTGAAAACCAAAGACACTAACCCACTAACAACAAACAACCCTAACCCACTAACAACAAACAACCCTAAACCCCTAACATCAAACAACACTAACCCCCTAACAACACAAACCACTAACACCCTAACAACAAACAACACTAACACCCTAACAACAAAAACCACTAAACCCCAACAAGAAACAACCTTAAACCCCTAACAACAAACAACCCTAAACCCCTAACATCAAACAACACTAACACCCTAACAACGAACACCTCTAACCCCCTAACAACAAACAACCCTAAACCCCTAACATCAAACAACACTAACCCCCTAACAACACAAACCACTAACACCGTAACAACAAACAACACTAACACCCTAACAACAAAAACCACTAAACCCCAACAAGAAACAACCTTAAACCCCTAACAACAAACAACCCTAAACCCCTAACAACAAACAACACTAACACCCTAACAACAAACAACTCTTACCCCCTAACAACAAACAACCCTAAACCCCTAACATCAAACAACACTAACCCCCTAACCACACAAACCACTAACACCCTAACATCAAACAACACTAACACCCTAACAACAAAAACCACTAAACCCCAACAAGAAACAACCTTCAACCGCTAACAACAAACAACCCTAAACCCCTAACATCAAACAACACTAACACCCTAACAACACAAACCACTAACACCCTAACAACAAACAACACTAACCCCCTAACAACAAACACTAACCCCCAAACAACAAACAACCCTAACCCCTGAAAACCAAAAACACTAACCCACTAAGAACAAACAACCCTAACCCACTAACAACAAACAACCCTAAACCCCTAACATCAAACAACACTAACCCCCTAACAACACAAACCACTAACACCCTAACAACAAACAACACTAACACCCTAACAACAAAAATCACTAAACCCCAACAAGAAACAACCCTAAACCCCTAACAACAAACACTAACCCCCTAACAAAAAACAACACTAAACCCCTAACAAGAAACTACCCTAACCCCGTAACAACAAACAACACTAACCCCGTAACAAGAAACAACCCTAACCCCCTAACAACAAAGAACACTAACACCCTAACAACAAACAACCCTAACCCCTGAAAACCAAAAACACTAACCCACTAACAACAAACAACCCTAACCCACTAACAACAAACAACCCTAAACCCCTAACATCAAACAACACTAACCCCCTAACAACACAAACCACTAACACCCTAAAAACAAACAACACTAACACCCTAACAACAAAAACCACTAAACCCCAACAAGAAACAACCTTAAAACCCTAACAACAAACAACCCTAAACCCCTAACAACAAACAACACTAACACCCTAACAACAAACAACTCTAACCCCCTAACAACAAACAACCCTAAACCCCTAACATCAAACAACACTAACCCCCTAACAACACAAACCACTAACACCCTAACAACAAACAACACTAACACCCTAACAACAAAAACCATTAAACCCCAACAAGAAACAACCTTAAACCCCTAACAACAAACAACCCTAAACCCCTAACAACAAACAACACTAACACCCTAACAACAAACAACTCTAACCCCCTAACAACAAACAACCCTAAACCCCTAACATCAAACAACACTAACCCCCTAACAACACAAACCACTAACACCCTAACATCAAACAACACTAACACCCTAACAACAAAAACCACTAAACCCCAACAAGAAACAACCTTAAACCCCTAACAACAAACAACCCTAAACCCCTAACAACAAACAACACTAACACCCTAACAACAAACAACTCTAACCCCCTAACAACAAACAACCCTAAACCCCTAACATCAAACAACACTAACCCCCTAACAACACAAACCACTAACACCCTAACATCAAACAACACTAACACCCTAACAACAAAAACCACTAAACCCCAACAAGAAACAACCTTAAACCCCTAACAACAAACAACCCTAAACCCCTAACATCAAACAACACTAACACCCTAACAACACAAACCACTAACACCCTAACAACAAACAACACTAACCCCCTAACAACAAAAACCACTAAACCCCAACAAGAAACAACCTTAAACCCCTAACAACAAACAACCCTAAACCCCTAACATCAAACAACACTAACACCCTAACAACACAAACCACTAACAACCTAACAACAAACAACACTAACACCCTAACAACAAACACTAACCCCCTAACAACAAACAACCCTAAACCCCTAACATCAAACAACACTAACCCCCTAACAACACAAACCACTAACACCCTAACAACAAACAACACTAACACCCTAACAACAAACAACCCTAAACCCCTAACATCAAACAACACTAACAACCTAACAACACAAACCACTAACACCCTAACAACAAACAACCCTAACCCTCTAACAACAAACACTAACCCCCAAACAACAAACAACCCTAACCCCTGAAAACCAAAAACACTAACCCACTAACAACAAACAACCCTAACCCACTAACAACAAACAACCCTAAACCCCTAACATCAAACAACACTAACCCCCTAACAACACAAACCACTAACACCCTAACAACAAACAACACTAACACCCTAACAACAAAAACCACTAAACCCCAACAAGAAACAACCTTAAACCCCTAACAACAAACAACCCTAAACCCCTAACATCAAACAACACTAACACCCTAACAACAAACAACTCTAACCCCCTAACAACAAACAACCCTAAACCCCTAACATCAAACAACACTAACACCCTAACAACAAAAACCACTAAACCCCAACAAGAAACAACCTTAAACCCCTAACAACAAACAACCCTAAACCCCTAACATCAAAGAACACTAACCCCCTAACAACACAAACCACTAACACCCTAACAACAAACAACACTAACACCCTAACAACAAAAACCACTAAACCCCAACAAGAAACAACCTTAAACCCCTAACAACAAACAACCCTAAACCCCTAACAACAAACAACACTAACACCCTAACAACAAACAACTCTAACCCCCTAACAACAAACAACCCTAAACCCCTAACATCAAACAACACTAACCCCCTAACAACACAAACCACTAACACCCTAACAACAAAAACCACTAAACCCCAACAAGAAACAACCTTAAAACCCTAACAACAAACAACCCTAAACCCCTAACAACAAACAACACTAACACCCTAACAACAAACAACTCTAACCCCCTAACAACAAACAAAACTAAACCCCTAACATCAAACAACACTAACCCCCTTACAACACAAACCACTAACACCCTAACAACAAACAACACTAACACCCTAACAACAAAAACCACTAAACCCCAACAATAAACAACCTTAAACCCCTAACAAAAAACAACCCTAAACCCCTAACATCAAACAACACTAACACCCTAACAACACAAACCACTAACACCCTAACAACAAACAACCCTAACCCCCTAACAACAAACACTAACCCCCAAACAACAAACAACCCTAACCCCTGAAAACAAAAACACTAACCCACTAACAACAAACAACCCTAACCCACTAACAACAAACAACCCTAAACCCCTAACATCAAACAACACTAACCCCCTAACAACACAAACAACTAACACCCTAACAACAAACAACACTAACCCCCTAACAACAAAAACCAATAAACCCCAACAAGAAACAACCTTAAACCCCTAGCAACAAACAACCCTAAACCCCTAACAACAAACAACACTAACACCCTAACAACAAACACTAACCCCCTAAGAACAAACAACCCTAAACCCCTAACATCAAACAACACTAACCCCCTAACAACACAAACCACTAACACCCTAACAACAAACAACACTAACACCCTAACAACAAAAACCACTAAACCCCAACAAGAAACAACCTTAAACCCCTAACAACAAACAACCCTAAACCCCTAACATCAAACAACACTAACACCCTAACAACACAAACCACTAACACCCTAACAACAAACAACCCTAACCCCCTAACAACAAACACTAACCCCCAAACAACAAACAACCCTAACCCCTGAAAACCAAAAAAACTAACCCACTAACAACAAACAACCCTAACCCACTAACAACAAACAACCCTAATCCCCTAACATCAAACAACACTAACCCCCTAACAACACAAACCACTAACACCCTAACAACAAACAACACTAACACCCTAACAACAAAAACCACTAAACCCCAACAAGAAACAACCTTAAACCCCTAACAACAATCAACCCTAAACCCCTAACATCAAACAACACTAACACCCTAACAACACAAACCACTAACACCCTAACAACAAACAACACTAACCCCCTAACAACAAACACTAACCCCCAAACAACAAACAACCCTAACCCCTGAAAACCAAAAACACTAACCCACTAACAACAAACAACCCTAACCCACTAACAACAAACAACCCTAAACCCCTAACATCAAACAACACTAACCCCCTAACAACACAAACCACTAACACCGTAACAACAAACAACACTAACACCCTAACAACAAAAACCACTAAACCCCAACAAGAAACAACTCTAAACCCCTAACAACAAACACTAACCAGCTAACAAAAAACAACACTAAACCCCTAACAAGAAACTACCCTAACCCCGTAACAACAAACAACACTAACACCGTAACAAGAAACAACCCTAACCCCCTAACAACAAAGAACACTAACACCCTAACAACAAACAACCCTAACCCCTGAAAACCAAAAACACTAACCCACTAAGAACAAACAACCCTAACCCACTAACAACAAACAACCCTAAACCCCTAACATCAAACAACACTAACCCCCTAACAACACAAACCACTAACACCCTAACAACAAACAACACTAACACCCTAAAAACAAAAACCACTAAACCCCAACAAGAAACAACCTTAAACCCCTAACAACAAACAACCCTAAATCTCTAACAACAAACAACACTAACACCCTAACAACAAACAACTCTAACCCCCTAACAACAAACAACCCTAAACCCCTAACATCAAACAACACTAACCCCCTAACAACACAAACCACTAACACCCTAACATCAAACAACACTAACACCCTAACAACAAAAACAACTAAACCCCAACAAGAAACAACCTTAAACCCCTAACAACAAACAACCCTAAACCCCTAACATCAAACAACACTAACACCCTAACAACACAAACCACTAACAACCTAACAACAAACAACACTAACACCCTAACAACAAAAACCACTAAACCCCAACAAGAAACAACCTTAAACCCCTAACAACAAACAACCCTAAACCCCTAACATCAAACAACACTAACACCCTAACAACACAAACCACTAACACCCTAACAACAAACAACACTAACACCCTAACAACAAACACTAACCCCCAAACAACAAACAACCCTAACCCCTGAAAACCAAAAACACTAACCCACTAAGAACAAACAACCCTAACCCACTAACAACAAACAACCCTAAACCCCTAACATCAAACAACACTAACCCCCTAACAACACAAACCACTAACACCCTAACAACAAACAACACTAACACCCTAACAACAAAAATCACTAAACCCCAACAAGAAACAACCCTAAACCCCTAACAACAAACACTAACCCCCTAACAAAAAACAACACTAAACCCCTAACAAGAAACTACCCTAACCCCGTAACAACAAACAACACTAACCCCGTAACAAGAAACAACCCTAACCCCCTAACAACAAAGAACACTAACACCCTAACAACAAACAACCCTAACCCCTGAAAACCAAAAACACTAACCCACTAACAACAAACAACCCTAACCCACTAACAACAAACAACCCTAAACCCCTAACATCAAACAACACTAACCCCCTAACAACACAAACCACTAACACCCTAAAAACAAACAACACTAACACCCTAACAACAAAAACCACTAAACCCCAACAAGAAACAACCTTAAAACCCTAACAACAAACAACCCTAAACCCCTAACAACAAACAACACTAACACCCTAACAACAAACAACTCTAACCCCCTAACAACAAACAACCCTAAACCCCTAACATCAAACAACACTAACCCCCTAACAACACAAACCACTAACACCCTAACAACAAACAACACTAACACCCTAACAACAAAAACCACTAAACCCCAACAAGAAACAACCTTAAACCCCTAACAACAAACAACCCTAAACCCCTAACAACAAACAACACTAACACCCTAACAACAAACAACTCTAACCCCCTAACAACAAACAACCCTAAACCCCTAACATCAAACAACACTAACCCCCTAACAACACAAACCACTAACACCCTAACATCAAACAACACTAACACCCTAACAACAAAAACCACTAAACCCCAACAAGAAACAACCTTAAACCCCTAACAACAAACAACCCTAAACCCCTAACAACAAACAACACTAACACCCTAACAACAAACAACTCTAACCCCCTAACAACAAACAACCCTAAACCCCTAACATCAAACAACACTAACCCCCTAACAACACAAACCACTAACACCCTAACATCAAACAACACTAACACCCTAACAACAAAAACCACTAAACCCCAACAAGAAACAACCTTAAACCCCTAACAACAAACAACCCTAAACCCCTAACATCAAACAACACTAACACCCTAACAACACAAACCACTAACACCCTAACAACAAACAACACTAACCCCCTAACAACAAAAACCACTAAACCCCAACAAGAAACAACCTTAAACCCCTAACAACAAACAACCCTAAACCCCTAACATCAAACAACACTAACACCCTAACAACACAAACCACTAACAACCTAACAACAAACAACACTAACACCCTAACAACAAACACTAACCCCCTAACAACAAACAACCCTAAACCCCTAACATCAAACAACACTAACCCCCTAACAACACAAACCACTAACACCCTAACAACAAACAACACTAACACCCTAACAACAAACAACCCTAAACCCCTAACATCAAACAACACTAACAACCTAACAACACAAACCACTAACACCCTAACAACAAACAACCCTAACCCTCTAACAACAAACACTAACCCCCAAACAACAAACAACCCTAACCCCTGAAAACCAAAAACACTAACCCACTAACAACAAACAACCCTAACCCACTAACAACAAACAACCCTAAACCCCTAACATCAAACAACACTAACCCCCTAACAACACAAACCACTAACACCCTAACAACAAACAACACTAACACCCTAACAACAAAAACCACTAAACCCCAACAAGAAACAACCTTAAACCCCTAACAACAAACAACCCTAAACCCCTAACATCAAACAACACTAACACCCTAACAACAAACAACTCTAACCCCCTAACAACAAACAACCCTAAACCCCTAACATCAAACAACACTAACACCCTAACAACAAAAACCACTAAACCCCAACAAGAAACAACCTTAAACCCCTAACAACAAACAACCCTAAACCCCTAACATCAAAGAACACTAACCCCCTAACAACACAAACCACTAACACCCTAACAACAAACAACACTAACACCCTAACAACAAAAACCACTAAACCCCAACAAGAAACAACCTTAAACCCCTAACAACAAACAACCCTAAACCCCTAACAACAAACAACACTAACACCCTAACAACAAACAACTCTAACCCCCTAACAACAAACAACCCTAAACCCCTAACATCAAACAACACTAACCCCCTAACAACACAAACCACTAACACCCTAACAACAAAAACCACTAAACCCCAACAAGAAACAACCTTAAAACCCTAACAACAAACAACCCTAAACCCCTAACAACAAACAACACTAACACCCTAACAACAAACAACTCTAACCCCCTAACAACAAACAAAACTAAACCCCTAACATCAAACAACACTAACCCCCTTACAACACAAACCACTAACACCCTAACAACAAACAACACTAACACCCTAACAACAAAAACCACTAAACCCCAACAATAAACAACCTTAAACCCCTAACAAAAAACAACCCTAAACCCCTAACATCAAACAACACTAACACCCTAACAACACAAACCACTAACACCCTAACAACAAACAACCCTAACCCCCTAACAACAAACACTAACCCCCAAACAACAAACAACCCTAACCCCTGAAAACAAAAACAATAACCCACTAACAACAAACAACCCTAACCCACTAACAACAAACAACCCTAAACCCCTAACATCAAACAACACTAACCCCCTAACAACACAAACAACTAACACCCTAACAACAAACAACACTAACCCCCTAACAACAAAAACCAATAAACCCCAACAAGAAACAACCTTAAACCCCTAACAACAAACAACCCTAAACCCCTAACAACAAACAACACTAACACCCTAACAACAAACACTAACCCCCTAAGAACAAACAACCCTAAACCCCTAACATCAAACAACACTAACCCCCTAACAACACAAACCACTAACACCCTAACAACAAACAACACTAACACCCTAACAACAAAAACCACTAAACCCCAACAAGAAACAACCTTAAACCCCTAACAACAAACAACCCTAAACCCCTAACATCAAACAACACTAACACCCTAACAACACAAACCACTAACACCCTAACAACAAACAACCCTAACCCCCTAACAACAAACACTAACCCCCAAACAACAAACAACCCTAACCCCTGAAAACCAAAAAAACTAACCCACTAACAACAAACAACCCTAACCCACTAACAACAAACAACCCTAATCCCCTAACATCAAACAACACTAACCCCCTAACAACACAAACCACTAACACCCTAACAACAAACAACACTAACACCCTAACAACAAAAACCACTAAACCCCAACAAGAAACAACCTTAAACCCCTAACAACAATCAACCCTAAACCCCTAACATCAAACAACACTAACACCCTAACAACACAAACCACTAACACCCTCACAACAAACAACACTAACCCCCTAACAACAAACACTAACCCCCAAACAACAAACAACCCTAACCCCTGAAAACCAAAAACACTAACCCACTAACAACAAACAACCCTAACCCACTAACAACAAACAACCCTAAACCCCTAACATCAAACAACACTAACCCCCTAACAACACAAACCACTAACACCGTAACAACAAACAACACTAACACCCTAACAACAAAAACCACTAAACCCCAACAAGAAACAACTCTAAACCCCTAACAACAAACACTAACCAGCTAACAAAAAACAACACTAAACCCCTAACAAGAAACTACCCTAACCCCGTAACAACAAACAACACTAACACCGTAACAAGAAACAACCCTAACCCCCTAACAACAAAGAACACTAACACCCTAACAACAAACAACCCTAACCCCTGAAAACCAAAAACACTAACCCACTAAGAACAAACAACCCTAACCCACTAACAACAAACAACCCTAAACCCCTAACATCAAACAACACTAACCCCCTAACAACACAAACCACTAACACCCTAACAACAAACAACACTAACACCCTAAAAACAAAAACCACTAAACCCCAACAAGAAACAACCTTAAACCCCTAACAACAAACAACCCTAAATCTCTAACAACAAACAACACTAACACCCTAACAACAAACAACTCTAACCCCCTAACAACAAACAACCCTAAACCCCTAACATCAAACAACACTAACCCCCTAACAACACAAACCACTAACACCCTAACATCAAACAACACTAACACCCTAACAACAAAAACAACTAAACCCCAACAAGAAACAACCTTAAACCCCTAACAACAAACAACCCTAAACCCCTAACATCAAACAACACTAACACCCTAACAACACAAACCACTAACAACCTAACAACAAACAACACTAACACCCTAACAACAAAAACCACTAAACCCCAACAAGAAACAACCTTAAACCCCTAACAACAAACAACCCTAAACCCCTAACATCAAACAACACTAACACCCTAACAACACAAACCACTAACACCCTAACAACAAACAACACTAACACCCTAACAACAAACACTAACCCCCAAACAACAAACAACCCTAACCCCTGAAAACCAAAAACACTAACCCACTAAGAACAAACAACCCTAACCCACTAACAACAAACAACCCTAAACCCCTAACATCAAACAACACTAACCCCCTAACAACACAAACCACTAACACCCTAACAACAAACAACACTAACACCCTAACAACAAAAATCACTAAACCCCAACAAGAAACAACCCTAAACCCCTAACAACAAACACTAACCCCCTAACAAAAAACAACACTAAACCCCTAACAAGAAACTACCCTAACCCCGTAACAACAAACAACACTAACCCCGTAACAAGAAACAACCCTAACCCCCTAACAACAAAGAACACTAACACCCTAACAACAAACAACCCTAACCCCTGAAAACCAAAAACACTAACCCACTAACAACAAACAACCCTAACCCACTAACAACAAACAACCCTAAACCCCTAACATCAAACAACACTAACCCCCTAACAACACAAACCACTAACACCCTAAAAACAAACAACACTAACACCCTAACAACAAAAACCACTAAACCCCAACAAGAAACAACCTTAAACCCCTAACAACAAACAACCCTAAACCCCTAACAACAAACAACACTAACACCCTAACAACAAACAACTCTAACCCCCTAACAACAAACAACCCTAAACCCCTAACATCAAACAACACTAACCCCCTAACAACACAAACCACTAACACCCTAACAACAAACAACACTAACACCCTAACAACAAAAACCACTAAACCCCAACAAGAAACAACCTTAAACCCCTAACAACAAACAACCCTAAACCCCTAACAACAAACAACACTAACACCCTAAGAACAAACAACTCTAACCCCCTAACAACAAACAACCCTAAACCCCTAACATCAAACAACACTAACCCCCTAACAACACAAACCACTAACACCCTAACATCAAACAACACTAACACCCTAACAACAAAAACCACTAAACCCCAACAAGAAACAACCTTAAACCCCTAACAACAAACAACCCTAAAACCCTAACAACAAACAACACTAACACCCTAACAACAAACAACTCTAACCCCCTAACAACAAACAACCCTAAACCCCTAACATCAAACAACACTAACCCCCTAACAACACAAACCACTAACACCCTAACATCAAACAACACTAACACCCTAACAACAAAAACCACTAAACCCCAACAAGAAACAACCTTAAACCCCTAACAACAAACAACCCTAAACCCCTAACATCAAACAACACTAACACCCTAACAAAAAACAACACTAAACCCCTAACAAGAAACTACCCTAACCCCGTAACAACAAACAACACTAACCCCGTAACTAGAAACAACCCTAACCCCCTAACAACAAAGAACACTAACACCCTAACAACAAACAACCCTAACCCCTGAAAACCAAAAACACTAACCCACTAAGAACAAACAACCCTAACCCACTAACAACAAACAACCCTAAACCCCTAACATCAAACAACACTAACCCCCTAACAACACAAACCACTAACACCCTAACAACAAACAACACTAACACCCTAACAACAAAAACCACTAAACCCCAACAAGAAACAACCCTAAACCCCTAACAACAAACACTAACCCCCTAACAAAAAACAACACTAAACCCCTAACAAGAAACTGCCCTAACCCCGTAACAACAAACAACACTAACCCCGTAACAAGAAACAACCCTAACCCCCTAACAACAAAGAACACTAACACCCTAACAACAAACAACCCTAACCCCTGAAAACCAAAAAAACTAACCCACTAACAACAAACAACCCTAACCCACTAACAACAAACAACCCTAAACCCCTAACATCAAACAACACTAACCCCCTAACAACACAAACCACTAACACCCTAACAACAAACAACACAAACACCCTAACAACAAAAACCACTAAACCCCAACAAGAAACAACCTTAAACCCCTAACAACAAACAACCCTAAACCCCTAACATCAAACAACACTAACACCCTAACAACACAAACCACTAACACCCTAACAACAAACAACCCTAACCCCCTAACAACAAACACTAACCCCCAAACAACAAACAACCCTAACCCCTGAAAACCAAAGACACTAACCCACTAACAACAAACAACCCTAACCCACTAACAACAAACAACCCTAAACCCCTAACATCAAACAACACTAACCCCTAACAACACAAACCACTAACACCCTAACAACAAACAACACTAACACCCTAACAACAAAAACCACTAAACCCCAACAAGAAACAACCTTAAACCCCTAACAACAAACAACCCTAAACCCCTAACATCAAACAACACTAACACCCTAACAACGAACACCTCTAACCCCCTAACAACAAACAACCCTAAACCCCTAACATCAAACAACACTAACCCCCTAACAACACAAACCACTAACACCGTAACAACAAACAACACTAACACCCTAACAACAAAAACCACTAAACCCCAACAAGAAACAACCTTAAACCCCTAACAACAAACAACCCGAAACCCCTAACAACAAACAACACTAACACCCTAACAACAAACAACTCTTACCCCCTAACAACAAACAACCCTAAACCCCTAACATCAAACAACACTAACCCCCTAACCACACAAACCACTAACACCCTAACATCAAACAACACTAACACCCTAACAACAAAAACCACTAAACCCCAACAAGAAACAACCTTCAACCCCTAACAACAAACAACCCTAAACCCCTAACATCAAACAACACTAACACCCTAACAACACAAACCACTAACACCCTAACAACAAACAACACTAACCCCCTAACAACAAACACTAACCCCCAAACAACAAACAACCCTAACCCCTGAAAACCAAAAACACTAACCCACTAAGAACAAACAACCCTAACCCACTAACAACAAACAACCCTAAACCCCTAACATCAAACAACACTAACCCCCTAACAACACAAACCACTAACACCCTAACAACAAAGAACACTAACACCCTAACAACAAAAATCACTAAACCCCAACAAGAAACAACCCTAAACCCCTAACAACAAACACTAACCCCCTAACAAAAAACAACACTAAACCCCTAACAAGAAACTACCCTAACCCCGTAACAACAAACAACACTAACCCCGTAACAAGAAACAACCCTAACCCCCTAACAACAAAGAACACTAACACCCTAACAACAAACAACCCTAACCCCTGAAAACCAAAAACACTAACCCACTAACAACAAACAACCCTAACCCACTAACAACAAACAACCCTAAACCCCTAACATCAAACAACACTAACCCCCTAACAACACAAACCACTAACACCCTAAAAACAAACAACACTAACACCCTAACAACAAAAACCACTAAACCCCAACAAGAAACAACCTTAAAACCCTAACAACAAACAACCCTAAACCCCTAACAACAAACAACACTAACACCCTAACAACAAACAACTCTAACCCCCTAACAACAAACAACCCTAAACCCCTAACATCAAACAACACTAACCCCCTAACAACACAAACCACTAACACCCTAACAACAAACAACACTAACACCCTAACAACAAAAACCATTAAACCCCAACAAGAAACAACCTTAAACCCCTAACAACAAACAACCCTAAACCCCTAACAACAAACAACACTAACACCCTAACAACAAACAACTCTAACCCCCTAACAACAAACAACCCTAAACCCCTAACATCAAACAACACTAACCCCCTAACAACACAAACCACTAACACCCTAACATCAAACAACACTAACACCCTAACAACAAAAACCACTAAACCCCAACAAGAAACAACCTTAAACCCCTAACAACAAACAACCCTAAACCCCTAACAACAAACAACACTAACACCCTAACAACAAACAACTCTAACCCCCTAACAACAAACAACCCTAAACCCCTAACATCAAACAACACTAACCCCCTAACAACACAAACCACTAACACCCTAACATCAAACAACACTAACACCCTAACAACAAAAACCACTAAACCCCAACAAGAAACAACCTTAAACCCCTAACAACAAACAACCCTAAACCCCTAACATCAAACAACACTAACACCCTAACAAAAAACAACACTAAACCCCTAACAAGAAACTACCCTAACCCCGTAACAACAAACAACACTAACCCCGTAACTAGAAACAACCCTAACCCCCTAACAACAAAGAACACTAACACCCTAACAACAAACAACCCTAACCCCTGAAAACCAAAAACACTAACCCACTAAGAACAAACAACCCTAACCCACTAACAACAAACAACCCTAAACCCCTAACATCAAACAACACTAACCCCCTAACAACACAAACCACTAACACCCTAACAACAAACAACACTAACACCCTAACAACAAAAACCACTAAACCCCAACAAGAAACAACCCTAAACCCCTAACAACAAACACTAACCCCCTAACAAAAAACAACACTAAACCCCTAACAAGAAACTGCCCTAACCCCGTAACAACAAACAACACTAACCCCGTAACAAGAAACAACCCTAACCCCCTAACAACAAAGAACACTAACACCCTAACAACAAACAACCCTAACCCCTGAAAACCAAAAAAACTAACCCACTAACAACAAACAAACCTAACCCACTAACAACAAACAACCCTAAACCCCTAACATCAAACAACACTAACCCCCTAACAACACAAACCACTAACACCCTAACAACAAACAACACAAACACCCTAACAACAAAAACCACTAAACCCCAACAAGAAACAACCTTAAACCCCTAACAACAAACAACCCTAAACCCCTAACATCAAACAACACTAACACCCTAACAACACAAACCACTAACACCCTAACAACAAACAACCCTAACCCCCTAACAACAAACACTAACCCCCAAACAACAAACAACCCTAACCCCTGAAAACCAAAGACACTAACCCACTAACAACAAACAACCCTAACCCACTAACAACAAACAACCCTAAACCCCTAACATCAAACAACACTAACCCCCTAACAACACAAACCACTAACACCCTAACAACAAACAACACTAACACCCTAACAACAAAAACCACTAAACCCCAACAAGAAACAACCTTAAACCCCTAACAACAAACAACCCTAAACCCCTAACATCAAACAACACTAACACCCTAACAACGAACACCTCTAACCCCCGAACAACAAACAACCCTAAACCCCTAACATCAAACAACACTAACCCCCTAACATCACAAACCACTAACACCGTAACAACAAACAACACTAACACCCTAACAACAAAAACCACTAAACCCCAACAAGAAACAACCTTAAACCCCTAACAACAAACAACCCTAAACCCCTAACAACAAACAACACTAACACCCTAACAACAAACAACTCTTACCCCCTAACAACAAACAACCCTAAACCCCTAACATCAAACAACACTAACCCCCTAACCACACAAACCACTAACACCCTAACATCAAACAACACTAACACCCTAACAACAAAAACCACTAAACCCCAACAAGAAACAACCTTCAACCCCTAACAACAAACAACCCTAAACCCCTAACATCAAACAACACTAACACCCTAACAACACAAACCACTAACACCCTAACAACAAACAACACTAACCCCTAACAACAAACACTAACCCCCAAACAACAAACAACCCTAACCCCTGAAAACCAAAAACACTAACCCACTAAGAACAAACAACCCTAACCCACTAACAACAAACAACCCTAAACCCCTAACATCAAACAACACTAACCCCCTAACAACACAAACCACTAACACCCTAACAACAAACAACACTAACACCCTAACAACAAAAATCACTAAACCCCAACAAGAAACAACCGTAAACCCCTAACAACAAACACTAACCCCCTAACAAAAAACAACACTAAACCCCTAACAAGAAACTACCCTAACCCCGTAACAACAAACAACACTAACCCCGTAACAAGAAACAACCCTAACCCCCTAACAACAAAGAACACTAACACCCTAACAACAAACAACCCTAACCCCTGAAAACCAAAAACACTAACCCACTAACAACAAACAACCCTAACCCACTAACAACAAACAACCCTAAACCCCTAACATCAAACAACACTAACCCCCTAACAACACAAACCACTAACACCCTAAAAACAAACAACACTAACACCCTAACAACAAAAACCACTAAACCCCAACAAGAAACAACCTTAAAACCCTAACAACAAACAACCCTAAACCCCTAACAACAAACAACACTAACACCCTAACAACAAACAACTCTAACCCCCTAACAACAAACAACCCTAAACCCCTAACATCAAACAACACTAACCCCCTAACAACACAAACCACTAACACCCTAACAACAAACAACACTAACACCCTAACAACAAAAACCATTAAACCCCAACAAGAAACAACCTTAAACCCCTAACAACAAACAACCCTAAACCCCTAACAACAAACAACACTAACACCCTAACAACAAACAACTCTAACCCCCTAACAACAAACAACCCTAAACCCCTAACATCAAACAACACTAACCCCCTAACAACACAAACCACTAACACCCTAACATCAAACAACACTAACACCCTAACAACAAAAACCACTAAACCCCAACAAGAAACAACCTTAAACCCCTAACAACAAACAACCCTAAACCCCTAACAACAAACAACACTAACACCCTAACAACAAACAACTCTAACCCCCTAACAACAAACAACCCTAAACCCCTAACATCAAACAACACTAACCCCCTAACAACACAAACCACTAACACCCTAACATCAAACAACACTAACACCCTAACAACAAAAACCACTAAACCCCAACAAGAAACAACCTTAAACCCCTAACAACAAACAACCCTAAACCCCTAACATCAAACAACACTAACACCCTAACAACACAAACCACTAACACCCTAACAACAAACAACACTAACCCCCTAACAACAAAAACCACTAAACCCCAACAAGAAACAACCTTAAACCCCTAACAACAAACAACCCTAAACCCCTAACATCAAACAACACTAACACCCTAACAACACAAACCACTAACAACCTAACAACAAACAACACTAACACCCTAACAACAAACACTAACCCCCTAACAACAAACAACCCTAAACCCCTAACATCAAACAACACTAACCCCCTAACAACACAAACCACTAACACCCTAACAACAAACAACACTAACACCCTAACAACAAACAACCCTAAACCCCTAACATCAAACAACACTAACAACCTAACAACACAAACCACTAACACCCTAACAACAAACAACCCTAACCCTCTAACAACAAACACTAACCCCCAAACAACAAACAACCCTAACCCCTGAAAACCAAAAACACTAACCCACTAACAAGAAACAACCCTAACCCACTAACAACAAACAACCCTAAACCCCTAAAATCAAACAACACTAACCCCCTAACAACACAAACCACTAACACCCTAACAACAAACAACACTAACACCCTAACAACAAAAACCACTAAACCCCAACAAGAAACAACCTTAAACCCCTAACAACAAACAACCCTAAACCCCTAACATCAAACAACACTAACACCCTAACAACAAACAACTCTAACCCCCTAACAACAAACAACCCTAAACCCCTAACATCAAACAACACTAACACCCTAACAACAAAAACCACTAAACCCCAACAAGAAACAACCTTAAACCCCTAACAACAAACAACCCTAAACCCCTAACATCAAAGAACACTAACCCCCTAACAACACAAACCACTAACACCCTAACAACAAACAACACTAACACCCTAACAACAAAAACCACTAAACCCCAACAAGAAACAACCTTAAACCCCTAACAACAAACAACCCTAAACCCCTAACAACAAACAACACTAACACCCTAACAACAAACAACTCTAACCCCCTAACAACAAACAACCCTAAACCCCTAACATCAAACAACACTAACCCCCTAACAACACAAACCACTAACACCCTAACAACAAAAACCACTAAACCCCAACAAGAAACAACCTTAAAACCCTAACAACAAACAACCCTAAACCCCTAACAACAAACAACACTAACACCCTAACAACAAACAACTCTAACCCCCTAACAACAAACAAAACTAAACCCCTAACATCAAACAACACTAACCCCCTTACAACACAAACCACTAACACCCTAACAACAAACAACACTAACACCCTAACAACAAAAACCACTAAACCCCAACAATAAACAACCTTAAACCCCTAACAAAAAACAACCCTAAACCCCTAACATCAAACAACACTAACACCCTAACAACACAAACCACTAACACCCTAACAACAAACAACCCTAACCCCCTAACAACAAACACTAACCCCCAAACAACAAACAACCCTAACCCCTGAAAACAAAAACACTAACCCACTAACAACAAACAACCCTAACCCACTAACAACAAACAGCCCTAAACCCCTAACATCAAACAACACTAACCCCCTAACAACACAAACCACTAACACCCTAACAACAAACAACACTAACCCCCTAACAACAAAAACCAATAAACCCGAACAAGAAACAACCTTAAACCCCTAACAACAAACAACCCTAAACCCCTAACAACAAACAACACTAACACCCTAACAACAAACACTAACCCCCTAAGAACAAACAACCCTAAACCCCTAACATCAAACAACACTAACCCCCTAACAACACAAACCACTAACACCCTAACAACAAACAACACTAACACCCTAACAACAAAAACCACTAAACCCCAACAAGAAACAACCTTAAACCCCTAACAACAAACAACCCTAAACCCCTAACATCAAACAACACTAACACCCTAACAACACAAACCACTAACACCCTAACAACAAACAACCCTAACCCCCTAACAACAAACACTAACCCCCAAACAACAAACAACCCTAACCCCTAAAAACCAAAAAAACTAACCCACTAAAAACAAACAACCCTAACCCACTAACAACAAACAACCCTAATCCCCTAACATCAAACAACACTAACCCCCTAACAACACAAACCACTAACACCCTAACAACAAACAACACTAACACCCTAACAACAAAAACCACTAAACCCCAACAAGAAACAACCTTAAACCCCTAACAACAAACAACCCTAAACCCCTAACATCAAACAACACTAACACCCTAACAACACAAACCACTAACACCCTAACAACAAACAACACTAACCCCCTAACAACAAACACTAACCCCCAAACAACAAACAACCCTAACCCCTGAAAACCAAAAACACTAACCCACTAACAACAAACAACCCTAACCCACTAACAACAAACAACCCTAAACCCCTAACATCAAACAACACTAACCCCCTAACAACACAAACCACTAACACCCTAACAACAAACAACACTAACACCCTAACAACAAAAACCACTAAACCCCAACAAGAAACAACTCTAAACCCCTAACAACAAACACTAACCAGCTAACAAAAAACAACACTAAACCCCTAACAAGAAACTACCCTAACCCCGTAACAACAAACAACACTAACACCGTAACAAGAAACAACCCTAACCCCCTAACAACAAAGAACACTAACACCCTAACAACAAACAACCCTAACCCCTGAAAACCAAAAACACTAACCCACTAAGAACAAACAACCCTAACCCACTAACAACAAACAACCCTAAACCCCTAACATCAAACAACACTAACCCCCTAACAACACAAACCACTAACACCCTAACAACAAACAACACTAACACCCTAAAAACAAAAACCACTAAACCCCAACAAGAAACAACCTTAAACCCCTAACAACAAACAACCCTAAATCTCTAACAACAAACAACACTAACACCCTAACAACAAACAACTCTAACCCCCTAACAACAAACAACCCTAAACCCCTAACATCAAACAACACTAACCCCCTAACAACACAAACCACTAACACCCTAACATCAAACAACACTAACACCCTAACAACAAAAACAACTAAACCCCAACAAGAAACAACCTTAAACCCCTAACAACAAACAACCCTAAACCCCTAACATCAAACAACACTAACACCCTAACAACACAAACCACTAACAACCTAACAACAAACAACACTAACACCCTAACAACAAAAACCACTAAACCCCAACTGGAAACAACCTTAAACCCCTAACAACAAACAACCCTAAACCCCTAACAATAAACAACACTAACACCCTAACAACAAACACTAACCCCCTAACAACAAACAACCCTAAACCCCTAACATCAAACAACACTAACCCCCTAACAACACAAACCACTAACACCCTAACAACAAACAACACTAACACCCTAACAACAAAAACCACTAAACCCCAACAAGAAACAACCCTAAACCCCTAACAACAAACACTAACCCCCTAACAAAAAACAACACTAAACCCCTAACAAGAAACTGCCCTAACCCCGTAACAACAAACAACACTAACCCCGTAACAAGAAACAACCCTATCCCCCTAACAACAAAGAACACTAACTCCCTAACAACAAACAACCCTAACCCCTGAAAACCAAAAAAACTAACCCACTAACAACAAACAACCCTAACCCACTAACAACAAACAACCCTAAACCCCTAACATCAAACAACACTAACCCCCTAACAACACAAACCACTAACACCCTAACAACAAACAACACAAACACCCTAACAACAAAAACCACTAAACCCCAACAAGAAACAACCTTAAACCCCTAACAACAAACAACCCTAAACCCCTAACACCAAACAACACTAACACCCTAACAACACAAACCACTAACACCCTAACAACAAACAACCCTAACCCCCTAACAACAAACACTAACCCCCAAACAACAAACAACCCTAACCCCTGAAAACCAAAGACACTAACCCACTAACAACAAACAACCCTAACCCACTAACAACAAACAACCCTAAACCCCTAACATCAAACAACACTAACCCCCTAACAACACAAACCACTAACACCCTAACAACAAACAACACTAACCCCCTAACAACAAACACTAACCCCCAAACAACAAACAACCCTAACCCCTGAAAACCAAAAACACTAACCCACTAACAACAAACAACCCTAACCCACTAACAACAAACAACCCTAAAACCCTAACATCAAACAACACTAACCCCCTAACAACACAAACCACTAACACCCTAAAAACAAACAACACTAACACCCTAACAACAAAAACCACTAAACCCCAACAAGAAACAACCTTAAACCCCTAACAACAAACAACCCTAAACCCCTAACAACAAACAACACTAACACCCTAACAACAAACAACTCTAACCCCCTAACAACAAACAACCCTAAACCCCTAACATCAAACAACACTAACACCCTAACAACACAAACCACTAACACCCTAACAACAAACAACACTAACACCCTAACAACAAAAACCACTAAACCCCAACAAGAAACAACCTTAAACCCCTAACAACAAACAACCCTAAACCCCTAACAACAAACAACACTAACACCCTAACAACAAACAACTCTAACCCCCTAACAACAAACAACCCTAAACCCCTAACATCAAACAACACTAACCCCCTAACAACACAAACCACTAACACCCTAACATCAAACAACACTAACACCCTAACAACAAAAACCACTAAACCCCAACAAGAAACAACCTTAAACCCCTAACAACAAACAACCCTAAACCCCTAACAACACACAACACTAACACCCTAACAACAAACAACTCTAACCCCCTAACAACAAACAACCCTAAACCCCTAACATCAAACAACACTAACCCCCTAACAACACAAACCACTAACACCCTAACATCAAACAACACTAACACCCTAACAACAAAAACCACTAAACCCCAACAAGAAACAACCTTAAACCCCTAACAACAAACAACCCTAAACCCCTAACATCAAACAACACTAACACCCTAACAAAAAACAACACTAAACCCCTAACAAGAAACTACCCTAACCCCGTAACAACAAACAACACTAACCCCGTAACAAGAAACAACCCTAACCCCCTAACAACAAAGAACACTAACACCCTAACAACAAACAACCCTAACCCCTGAAAACCAAAAACACTAACCCACTAAGAACAAACAACCCTAACCCACTAACAACAAACAACCCTAAACCCCTAACATCAAACAACACTAACCCCCTAACAACACAAACCACTAACACCCTAACAACAAACAACACTAACACCCTAACAACAAAAACCACTAAACCCCAACAAGAAACAACCTTAAACCCCTAACAACAAACAACCCTAAACCTCTAACAACAAACAACACTAACACCCTAACAACAAACAACTCTAACCCCCTAACAACAAACAACCCTAAACCCCTAACATCAAACAACACTAACCCCCTAACAACACAAACCACTAACACCCTAACATCAAACAACACTTACACCCTAACAACAAAAACCACTAAACCCCAACAAGAAACAACCTTAAACCCCTAACAACAAACAACCCTAAACCCCTAACATCAAACAACACTAAAACCCTAACAACACAAACCACTAACAACCTAACAACAAACAACACTAACCCCCTAACAACAAAAACCACTAAACCCCAACAAGAAACAACCTTAAACCCCTAACAACAAACAACCCTAAACCCCTAACAACAAACAACACTAACACCCTAACAACAAACACTAACCCCCTAACAACAAACAACCCTAAACCCCTAACATCAAACAACACTAACCCCCTAACAACACAAACCACTAACACCCTAACAACAAACAACACTAACACCCTAACAACAAAAACCACTAAACCCCAACAAGAAACAACCCTAAACCCCTAACAACAAACACTAACCCCCTAACAAAAAACAACACTAAACCCCTAACAAGAAACTACCCTAACCCCGTAACAACAAACAACACTAACCCCGTAACAAGAAACAACCCTAACCCCCTAACAACAAAGAACACTAACACCCTAACAACAAACAACCCTAACCCCTGAAAACCAAAAAAACTAACCCACTAACAACAAACAACCCTAACCCACTAACAACAAACAACCCTAAACCCCTAACATCAAACAACACTAACCCCCTAACAACACAAACCACTAACACCCTAACAACAAACAACACAAACACCCTAACAACAAAAACCACTAAACCCCAACAAGAAACAACCTTAAACCCCTAACAACAAACAACCCTAAACCCCTAACATCAAACAACACTAACACCCTAACAACACAAACCACTAACACCCTAACAACAAACAACCCTAACCCCCTAACAACAAACACTAACCCCCAAACAACAAACAACCCTAACCCCTGAAAACCAAAGACACTAACCCACTAACAACAAACAACCCTAACCCACTAACAACAAACAACCCTAAACCCCTAACATCAAACAACACTAACCCCCTAACAACACAAACCACTAACACCCTAACAACAAACAACACTAACACCCTAACAACAAAAACCACTAAACCCCAACAAGAAACAACCTTAAACCCCTAACAACAAACAACCCTAAACCCCTATCATCAAACAACACTAACACCCTAACAACGAACACCTCTAACCCCCTAACAACAAACAACCCTAAACCCCTAACATCAAACAACACTAACCCCCTAACAACACAAACCACTAACACCCTAACAACAAACAACAATAACACCCTAACAACAAAAACCACTAAACCCCAACAAGAAACAACCTTAAACCCCTAACAACAAACAACCCTAAACCCCTAACAACAAACAACACTAACACCCTAACAACAAACACTAACCCCCAAACAACAAACAACCCTAACCCCTGAAAACCAAAAACACTAACCCACTAACAACAAACAACCCTAACCCACTAACAACAAACAACCCTAAACCCCTAACATCAAACAACACTAACCCCCTAACAACACAAACCACTAACACCCTAACAACAAACAACACTAACACCCTAACAACAAAAATCACTAAACCCCAACAAGAAACAACCCTAAACCCCTAACAACAAACACTAACCCCCTAACAAAAAACAACACTAAACCCCTAACAAGAAACTACCCTAACCCCGTAACAACAAACAACACTAACCCCGTAACAAGAAACAACCCTAACACCCTAACAACAAAGAACACTAACACCCTAACAACAAACAACCCTAACCCCTGAAAACCAAAAACACTAACCCACTAACAACAAACAACCCTAACCCACTAACAACAAACAACCCTAAACCCCTAACATCAAACAACACTAACCCCCTAACAACACAAACCACTAACACCCTAACAACAAACAACACTAACACCCTAACAACAAAAATCACTAAACCCCAACAAGAAACAACCCTAAACCCCTAACAACAAACACTAACCCCCTAACAAAATACAACACTAAACCCCTAACAAGAAACTACCCTAACCCCGTAACAACAAACAACACTAACCCCGTAACAAGAAACAACCCTAACCCCCTAACAACAAAGAACACTAACACCCTAACAACAAACAACCCTAACCCCTGAAAACCAAAAACACTAACCCACTAACAACAAACAACCCTAACCCACTAACAACAAAGAACCCAAAAACCCTAACATCAAACAACAATAACCCCCTAACAACACAAACCACTAACACCCTAAAAACAAACAACACTAACACCCTAACAACAAAAACCACTAAACCCCAACAAGAAACAACCTTAAACCCCTAACAACAAACAACCCTAAACCCCTAACATCAAACAACACTAACCCCCTAACAACACAAACCACTAACACCCTAACAACAAACAACACTAACCCCCTAACACCAAACACTAACCCCCAAACAACAAACAACCCTAACCCCTGAAAACCAAAAACACTAACCCACTAACAACAAACAACCCTAACCCACTAACAACAAACAACCCTAAACCCCTAACATCAAACAACACTAACCCCCTAACAACACAAACCACTAACACCCTAACATCAAACAACACTAACACCCTAACAACAAAAACCACTAAACCCCAACAAGAAACAACCTTAAACCCCTAACAACAAACAACCCTAAACCCCTAACAACAAACAACACTAACACCCTAACAACAAACAACTCTAACCCCCTAACAACAAAGAACCCTAAACCCCTAACATCAAACAACACTAACCCCCTAACAACACAAACCACTAACACCCTAACATCAAACAACACTAACACCCTAACAACAAAAACCACTAAACCCCAACAAGAAACAACCTTAAACCCCTAACAACAAACAACCCTAAACCCCTAACATCAAACAACACTAACACCCTAACAAAAAACAACACTAAACCCCTAACAAGAAACTACCCTAACCCCGTAACAACAAACAACAGTAACCCCGTAACAAGAAACAACCCTAACCCCCTAACAACAAAGAACACTAACACCCTAACAACAAACAACCCTAACCCCTGAAAACCAAAAACACTAACCCACTAACAACAAACAACCCTAACCCACTAACAACAAACAACCCTAAACCCCTAACATCAAACAACACTAACCCCCTAACAACACAAACCACTAACACCCTAACAACAAACAACACTAACACCCTAACAACAAAAACCACTAAACCCCAACAAGAAACAACCTTAAACCCCTAACAACAAACAACCCTAAACCTCTAACAACAAACAACACTAACACCCTAACAACAAACAACTCTAACCCCCTAACAACAAACAACCCTAAACCCCTAACATCAAACAACACTAACCCCCTAACAACACAAACCACTAACACCCTAACATCAAACAACACTAACACCCTAACAACAAAAACCACTAAACCCCAACAAGAAACAACCTTAAACCCCTAACAACAAACAACCCTAAACCCCTAACATCAAACAACACTAACACCCTAACAACACAAACCACTAACAACCTAACAACAAACAACACTAACCCCCTAACAACAAAAACCACTAAACCCCAACAAGAAACAACCTTAAACCCCTAACAACAAACAACCCTAAACCCCTAACAACAAACAACACTAACACCCTAACAACAAACACTAACCCCCTAACAACAAACAACCCTAAACCCCTAACATCAAACAACACTAACCCCCTAACAACACAAACCACTAACACCCTAACAACAAACAACACTAACACCCTAACAACAAAAACCACTAAACCCCAACAAGAAACAACCCTAAACCCCTAACAACAAACACTAACCCCCTAACAAAAAACAACACTAAACCCCTAACAAGAAACTACCCTAACCCCGTAACAACAAACAACACTAACCCCGTAACAAGAAACAACCCTAACCCCCTAACAACAAAGAACACTAACACCCTAACAACAAACAACCCTTACCCCTGAAAACCAAAAAAACTAACCCACTAACAACAAACAACCCTAACCCACTAACAACAAACAACCCTAAACCCCTAACATCAAACAACACTAACCCCCTAACAACACAAACCACTAACACCCTAACAACAAACAACACAAACACCCTAACAACAAAAACCACTAAACCCCAACAAGAAACCACCTTAAACCCCTAACAACAAACAACCCTAAACACCTAACATCAAACAACACTAACACCCTAACAACACAAACCACTAACACCCTAACAACAAACAACCCTAACCCCCTAACAACAAACACTAACCCCCAAACAACAAACAACCCTAACCCCTGAAAACCAAAGACACTAACCCACTAACAACAAACAACCCTAACCCACTAACAACAAACAACCCTAAACCCCTAACATCAAACAACACTAACCCCCTAACAACACAAACCACTAACACCCTAACAACAAACAACACTAACACCCTAACAACAAAAGCCACTAAACCCCAACAAGAAACAACCTTAAACCCCTAACAACAAACAACCCTAAACCCCTAACAACAAACAACACTAACACCCTAACAACAAACAACTCTTACCCCCTAACAACAAACAACCCTAAACCCCTAACATCAAACAACACTAACCCCCTAACAACACAAACCACTAACACCCTAACATCAAACAACACTAACACCCTAACAACAAAAACAACTAAACCCCAACAAGAAACAACCTTAAACCCCTAACAACAAACAACCCTAAACCCCTAACATCAAACAACACTAACACCCTAACAACACAAACCACTAACACCCTAACAACAAACAACACTAACCCCCTAACAACAAACAATAACCCCCAAACAACAAACAACCCTAACCCCTGAAAACCAAAAACACTAACCCACTAAGAACAAACAACCCTAACCCACTAACAACAAACAACCCTAAACCCCTAACATCAAACAACACTAACCCCCTAACAACACAAACCACTAACACCCTAACAACAAACAACACTAACACCCTAACAACAAAAATCACTAAACCCCAACAAGAAACAACCCTAAACCCCTAACAACAAACACTAAACCCCTAACAAAAAACAACACTAAACCCCTAACAAGAAACTACCCTAACCCCGTAACAACAAACAACACTAACCCCGTAACAAGAAACAACCCTAACCCCCTAACAACAAAGAACACTAACACCCTAACAACAAACAACCCTAACCCCTGAAAACCAAAAACACTAACCCACTAACAACAAACAACCCTAACCCACTAACAACAAACAACCCTAAACCCCTAACATCAAACAACACTAACCCCCTAACAACACAAACCACTAACACCCTAAAAACAAACAACACTAACACCCTAACAACAAAAACCACTAAACCCCAACAAGAAACAACCTTAAACCCCTAACAACAAACAACCCTAAACCCCTAACAACAAACAACACTAACACCCTAACAACAAACAACTCTAACCCCCTAACAACAAACAACCCTAAACCCCTAACATCAAACAACACTAACCCCCTAACAACACAAACCACTAACACCCTAACAACAAACAACACTAACACCCTAACAACAAAAACCACTAAACCCCAACAAGAAACAACCTTAAACCCCTAACAACAAACAACCCTAAACCCCTAACAACAAACAACACTAACACCCTAACAACAAACAACTCTAACCCCCTAACAACAAACAACCCTAAACCCCTAACATCAAACAACACTAACCCCCTAACAACACAAACCACTAACACCCTAACATCAAACAACACTAACACCCTAACAACAAAAAGCACTAAACCCCAACAAGAAACAACCTTAAACCCCTAACAACAAACAACCCTAAACCCCTAACAACAAACAACACTAACACCCTAACAACAAACAACTCTAACCCCCTAACAACAAACAACCCTAAACCCCTAACATGAAACAACACTAACCCCCTAACAACACAAACCACTAACACCCTAACATCAAACAACACTAACACCCTAACAACAAAAACCACTAAACCCCAACAAGAAACAACCTTAAACCCCTAACAACAAACAACCCTAAACCCCTAACATCAAACAACACTAACACCCTAACAACACAAACCACTAACACCCTAACAACAAACAACACTAACCCCCTAACAACAAAAACCACTAAACCCCAACAAGAAACAACCTTAAACCCCTAACAACAAACAACCCTAAACCCCTAACAACAAACAACACTAACACCCTAACAACAAACAACTCTAACCCCCTAACAACAAACAACCCTAAACCCCTAACATCAAAAAACACTAACCCCCTAAGAACACAAACCACTAACACCCTAACAACAAACAACACTAGCACCCTAACAACAAACAACCCTAAACCCCTAACATCAAACAACACTAACAACCTAACAACACAAACCACTAACACCCTAACAACAAACATCCCTAACCCCCTAACAACAAACACTAACCCCCAAACAACAAACAACCCTAACCCCTGAAAACCAAAAACACTAACCCACTAACAACAAACAACCCTAACCCACTAACAACAAACAACCCTAAACCCCTAACATCAAACAACACTAACCCCCTAACAACACAAACCACTAACACCCTAACATCAAACAACACTAACACCCTAACAACAAAAACCACTAAACCCCAACAAG
Source organism: Elephas maximus indicus (assembly GCF_024166365.1). Taxonomy (NCBI): domain Eukaryota; kingdom Metazoa; phylum Chordata; class Mammalia; order Proboscidea; family Elephantidae; genus Elephas; species Elephas maximus. Next base: position 606,174 of record NC_064835.1, read on the forward strand.
AAACAACCTTAAACCCCTAACAACAAACAACCATAACCCCTAACATCAAACAACACTAACACCCTAACAACAAACAACTCTAACCCCCTAACAACAAACAACCCTAAACCCCTAACATCAAACAACACTAACACCCTAACAACAAAAACCACTAAACCCCAACAAGAAACAACCTTAAACCCCTAACAACAAACAACCCTAAACCCCTAACAACAAACAACACTAACACCCTAACAACAAACAACTCTAACCCCCTAACAACAAACAACCCTAAACCCCTAACATCAAACAACACTAACCCCCTAACAACACAAACCACTAACACCCTAACAACAAACAACACTAACACCCTAACAAAAAAACCACTAAACCCCAACAAGAAACAACCTTAAACTCCTAACAACAAACAACCCTAAACCCCTAACAACAAACAACACTAACACCCTAACAACAAACAACTCTAACCCCCTAACAACAAACAACCCTAAACCCCTAAAAACAAACAACACTAACACCCTAACAACAAACACTAACCCCCTAACAAAAAACAACCCTAAACCCCTAACATCAAACAACACTAACCCCCTAACAACACAAACCACTAACACCCTAACAACAAACAACACTAACACCCTAACAACAAAAACCACTAAACCCCAACAAGAAACAACCTTAAACCCCTAACAACAAACAACCCTAAACCCCTAACATCAAACAACACTAACACCCTAACAACACAAACCACTAACACCCTAACAACAAACAACCCTAACCCCCTAACAACAAACACTAACCCCCAAACAACAAACAACCCTAACCCCTGAAAACCAAAAACTCTAACCCACTAACAACAAACAACCCTAACCCACTAACAACAAACAACCCTAAACCCCTAACATCAAACAACACTAACCCCCTAACAACACAAACCACTAACACCCTAACAACAAACGACACTAACACCCTAACAACAAAAACCACTAAACCCCAACAAGAAACAACCTTAAACCCCTAACAACAAACAACCCTAAACCCCTAACATCAAACAACACTAACACCCTAACAACACAAACCACTAACACCCTAACAACAAACAACACTAACCCCCTAACAACAAACACTAACCCCCAAACAACAAACAACCCTAACCCCTGAAAACCAAAAACACTAACCCACTAACAACAAACAACCCTAACCCACTAACAACAAACAACCCTAAACCCCTAACATCAAACAACACTAACCCCCTAACAACACAAACCACTAACACCCTAACAACAAACAACACTAACACCCTAACAACAAAAACCACTAAACCCCAACAAGAAACAACCCTAAACCCCTAACAACAAACACTAACCCCCTAACAAAAAACAACACTAAACCCCTAACAAGAAACTACCCTAACCCCGTAACAACAAACAACACTAACCCCGTAACAAGAAACAACCCTAACCCCCTAACAACAAAGAACAATAACACCCTAACAACAAACAACCCTAAACCCCTAACATCAAAGAACACTAACACCCTAACAACAAACAACCCTAACCTCCTAACATCAAACAACACTAACCCCCTAACAACACAAACCACTAACACCCTAACAACAAACAACACTAACACCCTAACAACAAAAACCACTAAACCCCAACAAGAAACAACCTTAAACCCCTAACAACAAACAACCCTAAACCCCTAACAACAAACAACACTAACACCCTAACAACAAACAACTCTAACCCCCTAACAACAAACAACCCTAAACCCCTAACATCAAACAAAACTAACCCCCTAACAACACAAACCACTAACACCCTAACAACAAACAACACTAACACCCTAACAACAAAAACCACTAAACCCCAACAAGAAACAACCTTAAACCCCTAACAACAAACAACCCTAAACCCCTAACAACAAACAACACTAACACCCTAACAACAAACAACTCTAACCCCGTAACAACAAACAACCCTAAACCCCTAACATCAAACAACACTAACCCCCTAACAACACAAACCACTAACACCCTAACATCAAACAACACTAACACCCTAACAACAAAAACCACTAAACCCCAACAAGAAACAACCTTAAACCCCTAACAACAAACAACCCTAAACCCCTAACAACAAACAACACTAACACCCTAACAACAAACAACTCTAACCCCCTAACAACAAACAACCCTAAACCCCTAACATCAAACAACACTAACCCCCTAACAACACAAACCACTAACACCCTAACATCAAACAACACTAACACCCTAACAACAAAAACCACTAAACCCCAACAAGAAACAACCTTAAACCCCTAACAACAAACAACCCTAAACACCTAACATCAAACAACACTAACACCCTAACAAAAAACAACACTAAACCCCTAACAAGGAACTACCCTAACCCCGTAACAACAAACAACACTAACCCCGTAACAAGAAACAACCTTAACCCCCTAAGAACAAAGAACACTAACACCCTAACAACAAACAACCCTAACCCCTGAAAACCAAAAACACTAACCCACTAAGAACAAACAACCCTAACCCACTAACAACCAACAAACCTAAACCCCTAACATCAAACAATACTAACCCCCTAACAACACAAACCACTAACACCCTAACGACAAACAACAGTAACACCCTAACAACAAAAACCACTAAACCCCAACAAGAAACAAACTTAAACCCCTAACAACAAACAACCCTAAACCCCTAACATCAAACAACACTAACACCCTAACAACGAACAACTCTAACCCCCTAACAACAAACAACCCTAAACCCCTAACATCAAACAACACTAACCCCCTAACAACACAAACCACTAACACCCTAACAACAAACAACACTAACACCCTAACAACAAAAACCACTAAACCCCAACAAGAAACAACTTTAAACCCCTAACAACAAACAACCCTAAACCCCTAACATCAAACAACACTAACACCCTAACAACACAAACCACTAACACCCTAACAACAAACAACACTAACCCCCTAACAACAAACACTAACCCCCAAACAACAAACAACCCTAACCCCTGAAAACCAAAAACACTAACCCACTAAGAACAAACAACCCTAACCCACTAACAACAAACAACCCTAAACCCCTAACATCAAACAACACTAACCCCCTAACAACACAAACCACTAACACCCTAACATCAAACAACACTAACACCCTAACAACAAAAACCACTAAACCCCAACAAGAAACAACCTTAAACCCCTAACAACAAACAACCATAACCCCTAACATCAAACAACACTAACACCCTAACAACAAACAACTCTAACCCCCTAACAACAAACAACCCTAAACCCCTAACATCAAACAACACTAACACCCTAACAACAAAAACCACTAAACCCCAACAAGAAACAACCTTAAACCCCTAACAACAAACAACCCTAAACCCCTAACAACAAACAACACTAACACCCTAACAACAAACAACTCTTACCCCCTAACAACAAACAACCCTAAACCCCTAACATCAAACAACACTAACCCCCTAACAACACAAACCACTAACACCCTAAAAACAAACAACACTAACACCCTAACAACAAACAACCCTAAACCCCTAACATCAAACAACACTAACACCCTAACAACACAAACCACTAACACCCTAACAACAAACAACACTAACCCCCTAACAACAAACACTAACCCCCAAACAACAAACAACCCTAAACCCTGAAAACCAAAAACACTAACCCACTAAGAACAAACAACCCTAACCCACTAACAACAAACAACCCTAAACCCCTAACATCAAACAACACTAACCCCCTAACAACACAAACCACTAACACCCTAACAACAAACAACACTAACACCCTAACAACAAAAATCACTAAACCCCAACAAGAAACAACCCTAAACCCCTAACAACAAACACTAACCCCCTAACAAAAAACAACACTAAACCCCTAACAAGAAACTACCCTAACCCCGTAACAACAAACAACACTAACCCCGTAACAAGAAACAACCCTAACCCCCTAACAACAAAGAACACTAACACCCTAACAACAAACAACCCTAACCCCTGAAAACCAAAAACACTAACCCACTAACAACAAACATCCCTAACCCACTAACAACAAACAACCCTAAACCCCTAACATCAAACAACACTAACCCCCTAACAACACAAACCACTAACACCCTAAAAACAAACAACACTAACACCCTAACAACAAAAACCACTAAACCCCAACAAGAAACAACCTTAAACCCCTAACAACAAACAACCCTAAACCCCTAACAACAAACAACACTAACACCCTAACAACAAACAACTCTAACCCCCTAACAACAAACAACCCTAAACCCCTAACATCAAACAACACTAACCCCCTAACAACACAAACCACTAACACCCTAACAACAAACAACACTAACACCCTAACAACAAAAACCACTAAACCCCAACAAGAAACAACCTTAAACCCCTAACAACAAACAACCCTAAACCCCTAACAACAAACAACACTAACACCCTAACAACAAACAACTCTAACCCCCTAACAACAAACAACCCTAAACCCCTAACATCAAACAACACTAACCCCCTAACAACACAAACCACTAACACCCTAACATCAAACAACACTAACACCCTAACAACAAAAACCACTAAACCAAAACAAGAAACAACCTTAAACCCCTAACAACAAACAACCCTAAACCCCTAACAACAAACAACACTAACACCCTAACAACAAACAACTCTAACCCCCTAACAACAAACAACCCTAAACCCCTAACATCAAACAACACTAACCCCCTAACAACACAAACCACTAACACCCTAACATCAAACAACACTAACACCCTAACAACAAAAACCACTAAACCCTACAAGAAACAACCTTAAACCCCTAACAACAAACAACCCTAAACCCCTAACATCAAACAACACTAACACCCTAACAACACAAACCACTAACACCCTAACAACAAACAACACTAACCCCCTAACAACAAAAACCACTAAACCCCAACAAGAAACAACCTTAAACCCCTAAAAACAAACAACCCTAAACCCCTAACATCAAACAACACTAACACCCTAACAACACAAACCACTAACAACCTAACAACAAACAACACTAACCCCCTAACAACAAAAACCACTAAACCCCAACAAGAAACAACCTTAAACCCCTAACAACAAACAACCCTAAACCCCTAACAACAAACAACACTAAAACCCTAACAACAAACACTAACCCCCTAACAACAAACAACCCTACACCCCTAACATCAAACAACACTAACCCCCTAACAACACAAACCACTAACACCCTAACAACAAACAACACTAACACCCTAACAACAAAAACCACTAAACCCCAACAAGAAACAACCCTAAACCCCTAACAACAAACACTAATCCCCTAACAAAAAACAACACTAAACCCCTAACAAGAAACTACCCTAACCCCGTAACAACAAACAACACTAACCCCGTAACAAGAAACAACCCTAACCCCCTAACAACAAAGAACACTAACACCCTAACAACAAACAACCCTAACCCCTGAAAACCAAAAAAACTAACCCACTATCAACAAACAACCCTAACCCACTAACAACAAACAACCCTAAACCCCTAACATCAAACAACACTAACCCCCTAACAACACAAACCACTAACACCCTAACAACAAACAACACAAACACCCTAACAACAAAAACCACTAAACCCCAACAAGAAACAACCTTAAACCCCTAACACCAAACAACACTAAACCCCTAACATCAAACAACACTAACACCCTAACAACACAAACCACTAACACCCTAACAACAAACAACCCTAACCCACTAACAACAAACAACCCTAAACCCCTAACATCAAACAACACTAACCCCCTAACAACACAAACCACTAACACCCTAACAACAAACAACACTAACACCCTAACAACAAAAACCACTAAACCCTACAAGAAACAACCTTAAACCCCTAACAACAAACAACCCTAAACCCCTAACAACAAACAACACTAACACCCTAACAACAAACAACTCTTACCCCCTAACAACAAACAACCCTAAACCCCTAACATCAAACAACACTAACCCCCTAACAACACAAACCACTAACACCCTAACATCAAAAAACACTAACACCCTAACAACAAAAACCACTAAACCCCAACAAGAAACAACCTTAAACCCCTAACAACAAACAACCCTAAACCCCTAACATCAAACAACACTAACACCCTAACAACACAAACCACTAACACCCTAACAACAAACAACACTAACCCCCTAACAACAAACACTAACACCCAAACAACAAACAACCCTAACCCCTGAAAACCAAAAACACTAACCCACTAAGAACAAACAACCCTAACCCACTAACAACAAACAACCCTAAACCCCTAACATCAAACAACACTAACCCCCTAACAACACAAACCACTAACACCCTAACAACAAACAACACCAACACTCTAACAACAAAAATCACTAAACCCCAACAAGAAACAACCCTAAACCCCTAACAACAAACACTAACCCCCTAACAAAAAACAACACTAAACCCCTAACAAGAAACTACCCTAACCCCGTAACAACAAACAACACTAACCCCGTAACAAGAAACAGCCCTAACCCCCTAACAACAAAGAACACTAACACCCTAACAACAAACAACCCTAACCCCTGAAAACCAAAAACACTAACCCACTAACAACAAACAACCCTAACCCACTAACAACAAACAACCCTAAACCCCTAACATCAAACAACACTAACCCCCTAACAACACAAACCACTAACACCCTAAAAACAAACAACACTAACACCCTAACAACAAAAACCACTAAACCCCAACAAGAAACAACCTTAAACCCCTAACAACAAACAACCCTAAACCCCTAACAACAAACAACACTAACACCCTAACAACAAACAATTCTAACCCCCTAACAACAAACAACCCTAAACCCCTAACATCAAACAACACTAACCCCCTAACAACACAAACCACTAACACCCTAACAACAAACAACACTAACACCCTAAAAACAAAAACCACTAAACCCCAACAAGAAACAACCTTAAACCCCTAACAACAAACAACCCTAAACCCCTAACAACAAACAACACTAACACCCTAACAACAAACAACTCTAACCCCCTAACAACAAACAACCCTAAACCCCTAACATGAAACAACACTAACCCCCTAACAACACAAACCACTAACACCCTAACATCAAACAACACTAACACCCTAACAACAAAAACCACTAAACCCCAACAAGAAACAACCTTAAACCCCTAACAACAAACAACCCTAAACCCCTAACAACAAACAACACTAACACCCTAACAACAAACAACTCTAACCCCCTAACAACAAACAACCCTAAACCCCTAACATCAAACAACACTAACCCCCTAACAACACAAACCACTAACACCCTAACATCAAACAACACTAACCCCCTAACAACAAAAACCACTAAACCCCAACAAGAAACAACCTTAAACCCCTAACAACAAACAACCCTAAACCCCTAACATCAAACAACACTAACACCCTAACAACACAAACCACTAACACCCTAACAACAAACAACACTAACCCCCTAACAACAAAAACCACTAAACCCCAACAAGAAACAACCTTAAACCCCTAACAACAAACAACCCTAAACCCCTAACAACAAACAACACTAACACCCTAACAACAAACAACTCTAACCCCCTAACAAAAACAACCCTAAACCCCTAACATCAAACAACACTAACCCCCTAACAACACAAACCACTAACACCCTAACAACAAACAACACTAACACCCTAACAACAAACAACCCTAAACCCCTAACATCAAACAACACTAACAACCTAACAACACAAACCACTAACACCCTAACAACAAACAACCCTAACCCCCTAACAACAAACACTAACCCCCAAACAACAAACAACCCTAACCCCTGAAAACCAAAAACACTAACCCACTAACAACAAACAACCCTAACCCACTAACAACAAACAACCCTAAACCCCTAACATCAAACAACACTAACCCCCTAACAACACAAACCACTAACACCCTAACAACAAACAACACTAACACCCTAACAACAAAAACCACTAAAGCCCAACAAGAAACCACCTTAAACCCCTAACAACAAACAACCCTAAACCCCTAACATCAAACAACACTAACACCCTAACAACAAACAACTCTAACCCCCTAACAACAAACAACCCTAAACCCCTAACATCAAACAACACTAACACCCTAACACCAAAAACCACTAAACCCCAACAAGAAACAACCTTAAACCCCTAACAACAAACAACCCTAAACCCCTAACATCAAACAACACTAACCCCCTAACAACAAACACTAACCCCCAAACAACAAACAACCCTAACCCCTGAAAACCAAAAACACTAACCCACTAACAACAAACAACCCTAACCCACTAACAACAAACAACCCTAAACCCCTAACATCAAACAACACTAACCCCCTAACAACACAAACCACTAACACCGTAACAACAAACAACACTAACACCCTAACAACAAAAACCACTAAACCCCAACAAGAAACAACTCTAAACCCCTAACAACAAGCACTAACCAGCTAACAAAAAACAACACTAAACCCCTAACAAGAAACTACCCTAACCCCGTAACAACAAACAACACTAACACCGTAACAAGAAACAACCCTAACCCCCTAACAACAAAGAACACTAACACCCTAACAACAAACAACCCTAACCCCTGAAAACCAAAAACACTAACCCACTAAGAACAAACAACCCTAACCCACTAACAACAAACAACCCTAAACCCCTAACATCAAACAACACTAACCCCCTAACAACACAAACCACTAACACCCTAACAACAAACAACACTAACACCCTAAAAACAAAAACCACTAAACCCCAACAAGAAACAACCTTAAACCCCTAAGAACAAACAACCCTAAATCTCTAACAACAAACAACACTAACACCCTAACAACAAACAACTCTAACCCCCTAACAACAAACAACCCTAAACCCCTAACATCAAACAACACTAACCCCCTAACAACACAAACCACTAACACCCTAACATCAAACAACACTAACACCCTAACAACAAAAACAACTAAACCCCAACAAGAAACAACCTTAAACCCCTAACAACAAACAACCCTAAACCCCTAACATCAAACAACACTAACACCCTAACAACACAAACCACTAACAACCTAACAACAAACAACACTAACACCCTAACAACAAAAACCACTAAACCCCAACAAGAAACAACCTTAAACCCCTAACAACAAACAACCCTAAACCCCTAACATCAAACAACACTAACACCCTAACAACACAAACCACTAACACCCTAACAACAAACAACACTAACACCCTAACAACAAACACTAACCCCCAAACAACAAACAACCCTAACCCCTGAAAACCAAAAACACTAACCCACTAAGAACAAACAACCCTAACCCACTAACAACAAACAACCCTAAACCCCTAACATCAAACAACACTAACCCCCTAACAACACAAACCACTAACACCCTAACAACAAACAACACCAACACTCTAACAACAAAAATCACTAAACCCCAACAAGAAACAACCCTAAACCCCTAACAACAAACACTAACCCCCTAACAAAAAACAACACTAAACCCCTAACAAGAAACTACCCTAACCCCGTAACAACAAACAACACTAACCCCGTAACAAGAAACAGCCCTAACCCCCTAACAACAACGAACACTAACACCCTAACAACAAACAACCCTAACCCCTGAAAACCAAAAACACTAACCCACTAACAACAAACAACCCTAACCCACTAACAACAAACAACCCTAAACCCCTAACATCAAACAACACTAACCCCCTAACAACACAAACCACTAACACCCTAAAAACAAACAACACTAACACCCTAACAACAAAAACCACTAAACCCCAACAAGAAACAACCTTAAACCCCTAACAACAAACAACCCTAAACCCCTAACAACAAACAACACTAACACCCTAACAACAAACAATTCTAACCCCCTAACAACAAACAACCCTAAACCCCTAACATCAAACAACACTAACCCCCTAACAACACAAACCACTAACACCCTAACAACAAACAACACTAACCCCCTAACAACAAAAACCACTAAACCCCAACAAGAAACAACCTTAAACCCTAACAACAAACAACCCTAAACCCCTAACAACAATCAACACTAACACCCTAACAACAAACAACTCTAACCCCCTAACAACAAACAACCCTAAACCCCTAACATGAAACAACACTAACCCCCTAACAACACAAACCACTAACACCCTAACATCAAACAACACTAACACCCTAACAACAAAAACCACTAAACCCCAACAAGAAACAACCTTAAACCCCTAACAACAAACAACCCTAAACCCCTAACAACAAACAACACTAACACCCTAACAACAAACAACTCTAACCCCCTAACAACAAACAACCCTAAACCCCTAACATCAAACAACACTAACCCCCTAACAACACAAACCACTAACACCCTAACATCAAACAACACTAACACCCTAACAACAAAAACCACTAAACCCCAACAAGAAACAACCTTAAACCCCTAACAACAAACAACCCTAAACCCCTAACATCAAACAACACTAACACCCTAACAACACAAACCACTAACACCCTAACAACAAACAACACTAACCCCCTAACAACAAAAACCACTAAACCCCAACAAGAAACAACCTTAAACCCCTAACAACAAACAACCCTAAACCCCTAACAACAAACAACACTAACACCCTAACAACAAACAACTCTAACCCCCTAACAAAAACAACCCTAAACCCCTAACATCAAACAACACTAACCCCCTAACAACACAAACCACTAACACCCTAACAACAAACAACACTAACACCCTAACAACAAACAACCCTAAACCCCTAACATCAAACAACACTAACAACCTAACAACACAAACCACTAACACCCTAACAACAAACAACCCTAACCCCCTAACAACAAACACTAACCCCCAAACAACAAACAACCCTAACCCCTGAAAACCAAAAACACTAACCCACTAACAACAAACAACCCTAACCCACTAACAACAAACAACCCTAAACCCCTAACATCAAACAACACTAACCCCCTAACAACACAAACCACTAACACCCTAACAACAAACAACACTAACACCCTAACAACAAAAACCACTAAACCCCAACAAGAAACAACCTTAAACCCCTAACAACAAACAACCCTAAACCCCTAACATCAAACAACACTAACACCCTAACAACAAACAACTCTAACCCCCTAACAACAAACAACCCTAAACCCCTAACATCAAACAACACTAACACCCTAACACCAAAAACCACTAAACCCCAACAAGAAACAACCTTAAACCCCTAACAACAAACAACCCTAAACCCCTAACATCAAACAACACTAACCCCCTAACAACAAACACTAACCCCCAAACAACAAACAACCCTAACCCCTGAAAACCAAAAACACTAACCCACTAACAACAAACAACCCTAACCCACTAACAACAAACAACCCTAAACCCCTAACATCAAACAACACTAACCCCCTAACAACACAAACCACTAACACCGTAACAACAAACAACACTAACACCCTAACAACAAAAACCACTAAACCCCAACAAGAAACAACTCTAAACCCCTAACAACAAACACTAACCAGCTAACAAAAAACAACACTAAACCCCTAACAAGAAACTACCCTAACCCCGTAACAACAAACAACACTAACACCGTAACAAGAAACAACCCTAACCCCCTAACAACAAAGAACACTAACACCCTAACAACAAACAACCCTAACCCCTGAAAACCAAAAACACTAACCCACTAAGAACAAACAACCCTAACCCACTAACAACAAACAACCCTAAACCCCTAACATCAAACAACACTAACCCCCTAACAACACAAACCACTAACACCCTAACAACAAACAACACTAACACCCTAAAAACAAAAACCACTAAACCCCAACAAGAAACAACCTTAAACCCCTAACAACAAACAACCCTAAATCTCTAACAACAAACAACCCTAAACCCCTAACATCAAACAACACTAACCCCCTAACAACACAAACCACTAACACCCTAACATCAAACAACACTAACACCCTAACAACAAAAACAACTAAACCCCAACAAGAAACAACCTTAAACCCCTAACAACAAACAACCCTAAACCCCTAACATCAAACAACACTAACACCCTAACAACACAAACCACTAACAACCTAACAACAAACAACACTTACACCCTAAGAACAAAAACCACTAAACCCCAACAAGAAACAACCTTAAACCCCTAACAACAAACAACCCTAAACCCCTAACATCAAACAACACTAACACCCTAACAACACAAACCACTAACACCCTAACAACAAACAACACTAACACCCTAACAACAAACACTAACCCCCAAACAACAAACAACCCTAACCCCTGAAAACCAAAAACACTAACCCACTAAGAACAAACAACCCTAAACCACTAACAACAAACAACCCTAAACCCCTAACATCAAACAACACTAACCCCCTAACAACACAAACCACTAACACCCTAACAACAAACAACACTAACACCCTAACAACAAAAATCACTAAACCCCAACAAGAAACAACCCTAAACCCCTAACAACAAACACTAACCCCCTAACAAAAAACAACACTAAACCCCTAACAAGAAACTACCCTAACCCCGTAACAACAAACAACACTAACCCCGTAACAAGAAACAACCCTAACCCCCTAACAACAAAGAACACTAACACCCTAACAACAAACAACCCTAACCCCTGAAAACCAAAAACACTAACCCACTAAGAACAAACAACCCTAACCCACTAACAACAAACAACCCTAAACCCCTAACATCAAACAACACTAACCCCCTAACAACACAAACCACTAACACCCTAAAAACAAACAACACTAACACCCTAACAACAAAAACCACTAAACCCCAACAAGAAACAACCTTAAACCCCTAACAACAAACAACCCTAAACCCCTAACAACAAACAACACTAACACCCTAACAACAAACAACTCTAACCCCCTAACAACAAACAACCCTAAACCCCTAACATCAAACAACACTAACCCCCTAACAACACAAACCACTAACACCCTAACAACAAACAACACTAACACCCTAACAACAAAAACCACTAAACCCCAACAAGAAACAACCTTAAACCCCTAACAACAAACAACCCTAAACCCCTAACAACAAACAACACTAACACCCTAACAACAAACAACTCTAACCCCCTAACAACAAACAACCCTAAACCCCTAACATCAAACAACACTAACCCCCTAACAACACAAACCACTAACACCCTAACATCAAACAACACTAACACCCTAACAACAAAAACCACTAAACCCCAACAAGAAACAACCTTAAACCCCTAACAACAAACAACCCTAAACCCCTAACAACAAACAACACTAACACCCTAACAACAAACAACTCTAACCCCCTAACAACAAACAACCCTAAACCCCTAACATCAAACAACACTAACCCCCTAACAACACAAACCACTAACACCCTAACATCAAACAACACTAACACCCTAACAACAAAAACCACTAAACCCCAACAAGAAACAACCTTAAACCCCTAACAACAAACAACCCTAAACCCCTAACATCAAACAACACTAACACCCTAACAACACAAACCACTAACACCCTAACAACAAACAACACTAACCCCCTAACAACAAAAACCACTAAACCCCAACAAGAAACAACCTTAAACCCCTAACAACAAACAACCCTAAACCCCTAACATCAAACAACACTAACACCCTAACAACACAAACCACTAACAACCTAACAACAAACAACACTAACACCCTAACAACAAACACTAACCCCCTAACAACAAACAACCCTAAACCCCTAACATCAAACAACACTAACCCCCTAACAACACAAACCACTAACACCCTAACAACAAACAACACTAACACCCTAACAACAAACAACCCTAAACCCCTAACATCAAACAACACTAACAACCTAACAACACAAACCACTAACACCCTAACAACAAACAACACTAACCCTCTAACAACAAACACTAACCCCCAAACAACAAACAACCCTAACCCCTGAAAACCAAAAACACTAACCCACTAACAACAAACAACCCTAACCCACTAACAACAAACAACCCTAAACCCCTAACATCAAACAACACTAACCCCCTAACAACACAAACCACTAACACCCTAACAACAAACAACACTAACACCCTAACAACAAAAACCACTAAACCCCAACAAGAAACAACCTTAAACCCCTAACAACAAACAACCCTAAACCCCTAACATCAAACAACACTAACACCCTAACAACAAACAACTCTAACCCCCTAACAACAAACAACCCTAAACCCCTAACATCAAACAACACTAACACCCTAACAACAAAAACCACTAAACCCCAACAAGAAACAACCTTAAACCCCTAACAACAAACAACCCTAAACCCCTAACATCAAAGAACACTAACCCCCTAACAACACAAACCACTAACACCCTAACAACAAACAACACTAACACCCTAACAACAAAAACCACTAAACCCCAACAAGAAACAACCTTAAACCCCTAACAACAAACAACCCTAAACCCCTAACAACAAACAACACTAACACCCTAACAACAAACAACTCTAACCCCCTAACAACAAACAACCCTAAACCCCTAACATCAAACAACACTAACCCCCTAACAACACAAACCACTAACACCCTAACAACAAAAACCACTAAACCCCAACAAGAAACAACCTTAAAACCCTAACAACAAACAACCCTAAACCCCTAACAACAAACAACACTAATACCCTAACAACAAACAACTCTAACCCCCTAACAACAAACAAAACTAAACCCCTAACATCAAACAACACTAACCCCCTTACAACACAAACCACTAACACCCTAACAACAAACAACACTAACACCCTAACAACAAAAACCACTAAACCCCAACAATAAACAACCTTAAACCCCTAACAAAAAACAACCCTAAACCCCTAACATCAAACAACACTAACACCCTAACAACACAAACCACTAACACCCTAACAACAAACAACCCTAACCCCCTAACAACAAACACTAACCCCCAAACAACAAACAACCCTAACCCCTGAAAACAAAAACACTAACCCACTAACAACAAACAACCCTAACCCACTAACAACAAACAACCCTAAACCCCTAACATCAAACAACACTAACCCCCTAACAACACAAACAACTAACACCCTAACAACAAACACCACTAACCCCCTAACAACAAAAACCAATAAACCCCAACAAGAAACAACCTTAAACCCCTAACAACAAACAACCCTAAACCCCTAACAACAAACAACACTAACACCCTAACAACAAACACTAACCCCCTAAGAACAAACAACCATAAACCCCTAACATCAAACAACACTAACCCCCTAACAACACAAACCACTAACACCCTAACAACAAACAACACTAACACCCTAACAACAAAAACCACTAAACCCCAACAAGAAACAACCTTAAACCCCTAACAACAAACAACCCTAAACCCCTAACATCAAACAACACTAACACCCTAACAACACAAACCACTAACACCCTAACAACAAACAACCCTAACCCCCTAACAACAAACACTAACCCCCAAACAACAAACAACCCTAACCCCTGAAAACCAAAAAAACTAACCCACTAACAACAAACAACCCTAACCCACTAACAACAAACAACCCTAATCCCCTAACATCAAACAACACTAACCCCCTAACAACACAAACCACTAACACCCTAACAACAAACAACACTAACACCCTAACAACAAAAACCACTAAACCCCAACAAGAAACAACCTTAAACCCCTAACAACAATCAACCCTAAACCCCTAACATCAAACAACACTAACACCCTAACAACACAAACCACTAACACCCTAACAACAAACAACACTAACCCCCTAACAACAAACACTAACCCCCAAACAACAAACAACCCTAACCCCTGAAAACCAAAAACACTAACCCACTAACAACAAACAACCCTAACCCACTAACAACAAACAACCCTAAACCCCTAACATCAAACAACACTAACCCCCTAACAACACAAACCACTAACACCGTAACAACAAACAACACTAACACCCTAACAACAAAAACCACTAAACCCCAACAAGAAACAACTCTAAACCCCTAACAACAAACACTAACCAGCTAACAAAAAACAACACTAAACCCCTAACAAGAAACTACCCTAACCCCGTAACAACAAACAACACTAACACCGTAACAAGAAACAACCCTAACCCCCTAACAACAAAGAACACTAACACCCTAACAACAAACAACCCTAACCCCTGAAAACCAAAAACACTAACCCACTAAGAACAAACAACCCTAACCCACTAACAACAAACAACCCTAAACCCCTAACATCAAACAACACTAACCCCCTAACAACACAAACCACTAACACCCTAACAACAAACAACACTAACACCCTAAAAACAAAAACCACTAAACCCCAACAAGAAACAACCTTAAACCCCTAACAACAAACAACCCTAAATCTCTAACAACAAACAACACTAACACCCTAACAACAAACAACTCTAACCCCCTAACAACAAACAACCCTAAACGCCTAACATCAAACAACACTAACCCCCTAACAACACAAACCACTAACACCCTAACATCAAACAACACTAACACCCTAACAACAAAAACAACTAAACCCCAACAAGAAACAACCTTAAACCCCTAACAACAAACGACCCTAAACCCCTAACATCAAACAACACTAACACCCTAACAACACAAACCACTAACAACCTAACAACAAACAACACTAACACCCTAACAACAAAAACCACTAAACCCCAACAAGAAACAACCTTAAACCCCTAACAACAAACAACCCTAAACCCCTAACATCAAACAACACTAACACCCTAACAACACAAACCACTAACACCCTAACAACAAACAACCCTAACCCCCTAACAACAAACACTAACCCCCAAACAACAAACAACCCTAACCCCTGAAAACCAAAGACACTAACCCACTAACAACAAACAACCCTAACCCACTAACAACAAACAACCCTAAACCCCTAACATCAAACAACACTAACCCCTAACAACACAAACCACTAACACCCTAACAACAAACAACACTAACACCCTAACAACAAAAACCACTAAACCCCAACAAGAAACAACCTTAAACCCCTAACAACAAACAACCCTAAACCCCTAACATCAAACAACACTAACACCCTAACAACGAACACCTCTAACCCCCTAACAACAAACAACCCTAAACCCCTAACATCAAACAACACTAACCCCCTAACAACACAAACCACTAACACCGTAACAACAAACAACACTAACACCCTAACAACAAAAACCACTAAACCCCAACAAGAAACAACCTTAAACCCCTAACAACAAACAACCCTAAACCCCTAACAACAAACAACACTAACACCCTAACAACAAACAACTCTTACCCCCTAACAACAAACAACCCTAAACCCCTAACATCAAACAACACTAACCCCCTAACCACACAAACCACTAACACCCTAACATCAAACAACACTAACACCCTAACAACAAAAACCACTAAACCCCAACAAGAAACAACCTTCAACCCCTAACAACAAACAACCCTAAACCCCTAACATCAAACAACACTAACACCCTAACAACACAAACCACTAACACCCTAACAACAAACAACACTAACCCCCTAACAACAAACACTAACCCCCAAACAACAAACAACCCTAACCCCTGAAAACCAAAAACACTAACCCACTAAGAACAAACAACCCTAACCCACTAACAAGAAACAACCCTAAACCCCTAACATCAAACAACACTAACCCCCTAACAACACAAACCACTAACACCCTAACAACAAAGAACACTAACACCCTAACAACAAAAATCACTAAACCCCAACAAGAAACAACCCTAAACCCCTAACAACAAACACTAACCCCCTAACAAAAAACAACACTAAACCCCTAACAAGAAACTACCCTAACCCCGTAACAACAAACAACACTAACCCCGTAACAAGAAACAACCCTAACCCCCTAACAACAAAGAACACTAACACCCTAACAACAAACAACCCTAACCCCTGAAAACCAAAAACACTAACCCACTAACAACAAACAACCCTAACCCACTAACAACAAACAACCCTAAACCCCTAACATCAAACAACACTAACCCCCTAACAACACAAACCACTAACACCCTAAAAACAAACAACACTAACACCCTAACAACAAAAACCACTAAACCCCAACAAGAAACAACCTTAAAACCCTAACAACAAACAACCCTAAACCCCTAACAACAAACAACACTAACACCCTAACAACAAACAACTCTAACCCCCTAACAACAAACAACCCTAAACCCCTAACATCAAACAACACTAACCCCCTAACAACACAAACCACTAACACCCGAACAACAAACAACACTAACACCCTAACAACAAAAACCATTAAACCCCAACAAGAAACAACCTTAAACCCCTAACAACAAACAACCCTAAACCCCTAACAACAAACAACACTAACACCCTAACAACAAACAACTCTAACCCCCTAACAACAAACAACCCTAAACCCCTAACATCAAACAACACTAACCCCCTAACAACACAAACCACTAACACCCTAACATCAAACAACACTAACACCCTAACAACAAAAACCACTAAACCCCAACAAGAAACAACCTTAAACCCCTAACAACAAACAACCCTAAACCCCTAACAACAAACAACACTAACACCCTAACAACAAACAACTCTAACCCCCTAACAACAAACAACCCTAAACCCCTAACATCAAACAACACTAACCCCCTAACAACACAAACCACTAACACCCTAACATCAAACAACACTAACACCCTAACAACAAAAACCACTAAACCCCAACAAGAAACAACCTTAAACCCCTAACAACAAACAACCCTAAACCCCTAACATCAAACAACACTAACACCCTAACAAAAAACAACACTAAACCCCTAACAAGAAACTACCCTAACCCCGTAACAACAAACAACACTAACCCCGTAACTAGAAACAACCCTAACCCCCTAACAACAAAGAACACTAACACCCTAACAACAAACAACCCTAACCCCTGAAAACCAAAAACACTAACCCACTAAGAACAAACAACCCTAACCCACTAACAACAAACAACCCTAAACCCCTAACATCAAACAACACTAACCCCCTAACAACACAAACCACTAACACCCTAACAACAAACAACACTAACACCCTAACAACAAAAACCACTAAACCCCAACAAGAAACAACCCTAAACCCCTAACAACAAACACTAACCCCCTAACAAAAAACAACACTAAACCCCTAACAAGAAACTGCCCTAACCCCGTAACAACAAACAACACTAACCCCGTAACAAGAAACAACCCTAACCCCCTAACAACAAAGAACACTAACACCCTAACAACAAACAACCCTAACCCCTGAAAACCAAAAAAACTAACCCACTAACAACAAACAACCCTAACCCACTAACAACAAACAACCCTAAACCCCTAACATCAAACAACACTAACCCCCTAACAACACAAACCACTAACACCGTAACAACAAACAACACAAACACCCTAACAACAAAAACCACTAAACCCCAACAAGAAACAACCTTAAACCCCTAACAACAAACAACCCTAAACCCCTAACATCAAACAACACTAACACCCTAACAACACAAACCACTAACACCCTAACAACAAACAACCCTAACCCCCTAACAACAAACACTAACCCCCAAACAACAAACAACCCTAACCCCTGAAAACCAAAGACACTAACCCACTAACAACAAACAACCCTAACCCACTAACAACAAACAACCCTAAACCCCTAACATCAAACAACACTAACCCCCTAACAACACAAACCACTAACACCCTAACAACAAACAACACTAACACCCTAACAACAAAAACCACTAAACCCCAACAAGAAACAACCTTAAACCCCTAACAACAAACAACCCTAAACCCCTAACATCAAACAACACTAACACCCTAACAACGAACACCTCTAACCCCCTAACAACAAACAACCCTAAACCCCTAACATCAAACAACACTAACCCCCTAACATCACAAACCACTAACACCGTAACAACAAACAACACTAACACCCTAACAACAAAAACCACTAAACCCCAACAAGAAACAACCTTAAACCCCTAACAACAAACAACCCTAAACCCCTAACAACAAACAACACTAACACCCTAACAACAAACAACTCTTACCCCCTAACAACAAACAACCCTAAACCCCTAACATCAAACAACACTAACCCCCTAACCACACAAACCACTAACACCCTAACATCAAACAACACTAACACCCTAACAACAAAAACCACTAAACCCCAACAAGAAACAACCTTCAACCCCTAACAACAAACAACCCTAAACCCCTAACATCAAACAACACTAACACCCTAACAACACAAACCACTAACACCCTAACAACAAACAACACTAACCCCCTAACAACAAACACTAACCCCCAAACAACAAACAACCCTAACCCCTGAAAACCAAAAACACTAACCCACTAAGAACAAACAACCCTAACCCACTAACAACAAACAACCCTAAACCCCTAACATCAAACAACACTAACCCCCTAACAACACAAACCACTAACACCCTAACAACAAACAACACTAACACCCTAACAACAAAAATCACTAAACCCCAACAAGAAACAACCCTAAACCCCTAACAACAAACACTAACCCCCTAACAAAAAACAACACTAAACCCCTAACAAGAAACTACCCTAACCCCGTAACAACAAACAACACTAACCCCGTAACAAGAAACAACCCTAACCCCCTAACAACAAAGAACACTAACACCCTAACAACAAACAACCCTAACCCCTGAAAACCAAAAACACTAACCCACTAACAACAAACAACCCTAACCCACTAACAACAAACAACCCTAAACCCCTAACATCAAACAACACTAACCCCCTAACAACACAAACCACTAACACCCTAAAAACAAACAACACTAACACCCTAACAACAAAAACCACTAAACCCCAACAAGAAACAACCTTAAAACCCTAACAACAAACAACCCTAAACCCCTAACAACAAACAACACTAACACCCTAACAACAAACAACTCTAACCCCCTAACAACAAACAACCCTAAACCCCTAACATCAAACAACACTAACCCCCTAACAACACAAACCACTAACACCCTAACAACAAACAACACTAACACCCTAACAACAAAAACCATTAAACCCCAACAAGAAACAACCTTAAACCCCTAACAACAAACAACCCTAAACCCCTAACAACAAACAACACTAACACCCTAACAACAAACAACTCTAACCCCCTAACAACAAACAACCCTAAACCCCTAACATCAAACAACACTAACCCCCTAACAACACAAACCACTAACACCCTAACATCAAACAACACTAACACCCTAACAACAAAAACCACTAAACCCCAACAAGAAACAACCTTAAACCCCTAACAACAAACAACCCTAAACCCCTAACAACAAACAACACTAACACCCTAACAACAAACAACTCTAACCCCCTAACAACAAACAACCCTAAACCCCTAACATCAAACAACACTAACCCCCTAACAACACAAACCACTAACACCCTAACATGAAACAACACTAACACCCTAACAACAAAAACCACTAAACCCCAACAAGAAACAACCTTAAACCCCTAACAACAAACAACCCTAAACCCCTAACATCAAACAACACTAACACCCTAACAACACAAACCACTAACACCCTAACAACAAACAACACTAACCCCCTAACAACAAAAACCACTAAACCCCAACAAGAAACAACCTTAAACCCCTAACAACAAACAACTCTAAACCCCTAACATCAAACAACACTAACACCCTAACAACACAAACCACTAACAACCTAACAACAAACAACACTAACACCCTAACAACAAACACTAACCCCCTAACAACAAACAACCCTAAACCCCTAACATCAAACAACACTAACCCCCTAACAACACAAACCACTAACACCCTAACAACAAACAACACTAACACCCTAACAACAAACAACCCTAAACCCCTAACATCAAACAACAGTAACAACCTAACAACACAAACCACTAACACCCTAACAACAAACAACCCTAACCCTCTAACAACAAACACTAACCCCCAAACAACAAACAACCCTAACCCCTGAAAACCAAAAACACTAACCCACTAACAACAAACAACCCTAACCCACTAACAACAAACAACCCTAAACCCCTAAAATCAAACAACACTAACCCCCTAACAACACAAACCACTAACACCCTAACAACAAACAACACTAACACCCTAACAACAAAAACCACTAAACCCCAACAAGAAACAACCTTAAACCCCTAACAACAAACAACCCTAAACCCCTAACATCAAACAACACTAACACCCTAACAACAAACAACTCTAACCCCCTAACAACAAACAACCCTAAACCCCTAACATCAAACAACACTAACACCCTAACAACAAAAACCACTAAACCCCAACAAGAAACAACCTTAAACCCCTAACAACAAACAACCCTAAACCCCTAACATCAAAGAACACTAACCCCCTAACAACACAAACCACTAACACCCTAACAACAAACAACACTAACACCCTAACAACAAAAACCACTAAACCCCAACAAGAAACAACCTTAAACCCCTAACAACAAACAACCCTAAACCCCTAACAACAAACAACACTAACACCCTAACAACAAACAACTCTAACCCCCTAACAACAAACAACCCTAAACCCCTAACATCAAACAACACTAACCCCCTAACAACACAAACCACTAACACCCTAACAACAAAAACCACTAAACCCCAACAAGAAACAACCTTAAAACCCTAACAACAAACAACCCTAAACCCCTAACAACAAACAACACTAACACCCTAACAACAAACAACTCTAACCCCCTAACAACAAACAAAACTAAACCCCTAACATCAAACAACACTAACCCCCTTACAACACAAACCACTAACACCCTAACAACAAACAACACTAACACCCTAACAACAAAAACCACTAAACCCCAACAATAAACAACCTTAAACCCCTAACAAAAATCAACCCTAAACCCCTAACATCAAACAACACTAACACCCTAACAACACAAACCACTAACACCCTAACAACAAACAACCCTAACCCCCTAACAACAAACACTAACCCCCAAACAACAAACAACCCTAACCCCTGAAAACAAAAACACTAACCCACTAACAACAAACAACCCTAACCCACTAACAACAAACAACCCTAAACCCCTAACATCAAACAACACTAACCCCCTAACAACACAAACCACTAACACCCTAACAACAAACAACGCTAACCCCCTAACAACAAAAACCAATAAACCCGAACAAGAAACAACCTTAAACCCCTAACAACAAACAACCCTAAACCCCTAACAACAAACAACACTAACACCCTAACAACAAACACTAACCCCCTAAGAACAAACAACCCTAAACCCCTAACATCAAACAACACTAACCCCCTAACAACACAAACCACTAACACCCTAACAACAAACAACACTAACACCCTAACAACAAAAACCACTAAACCCCAACAAGAAACAACCTTAAACCCCTAACAACAAACAACCCTAAACCCCTAACATCAAACAACACTAACACCCTAACAACACAAACCACTAACACCCTAACAACAAACAACCCTAACCCCCTAACAACAAACACTAACCCCCAAACAACAAACAACCCTAACCCCTGAAAACCAAAAAAACTAACCCACTAAAAACAAACAACCCTAACCCACTAACAACAAACAACCCTAATCCCCTAACATCAAACAACACTAACCCCCTAACAACACAAACCACTAACACCCTAACAACAAACAACACTAACACCCTAACAACAAAAACCACTAAACCCCAACAAGAAACAACCTTAAACCCCTAACAACAAACAACCCTAAACCCCTAACATCAAACAACACTAACACCCTAACAACACAAACCACTAACACCCTAACAACAAACAACACTAACCCCCTAACAACAAACACTAACCCCCAAACAACAAACAACCCTAACCCCTGAAAACCAAAAACACTAACCCACTAACAACAAACAACCCTAACCCACTAACAACAAACAACCCTAAACCCCTAACATCAAACAACACTAACCCCCTAACAACACAAACCACTAACACCGTAACAACAAACAACACTAACACCCTAACAACAAAAACCACTAAACCCCAACAAGAAACAACTCTAAACCCCTAACAACAAACACTAACCAGCTAACAAAAAACAACACTAAACCCCTAACAAGAAACTACCCTAACCCCGTAACAACAAACAACACTAACACCGTAACAAGAAACAACCCTAACCCCCTAACAACAAAGAACACTAACACCCTAACAACAAACAACCCTAACCTCTGAAAACCAAAAACACTAACCCACTAAGAACAAACAACCCTAACCCACTAACAACAAACAACCCTAAACCCCTAACATCAAACAACACTAACCCCCTAACAACACAAACCACTAACACCCTAACAACAAACAACACTAACACCCTAAAAACAAAAACCACTAAACCCCAACAAGAAACAACCTTAAACCCCTAACAACAAACAACCCTAAATCTCTAACAACAAACAACACTAACACCCTAACAACAAACAACTCTAACCCCCTAACAACAAACAACCCTAAACCCCTAACATCAAACAACACTAACCCCCTAACAACACAAACCAATAACACCCTAACATCAAACAACACTAACACCCTAACAACAAAAACAACTAAACCCCAACAAGAAACAACCTTAAACCCCTAACAACAAACAACCCTAAACCCCTAACATCAAACAACACTAACACCCTAACAACACAAACCACTAACAACCTAACAACAAACAACACTAACAACCTAACAACAAAAACCACTAAACCCCAACTGGAAACAACCTTAAACCCCTAACAACAAACAACCCTAAACCCCTAACAATAAACAACACTAACACCCTAACAACAAACACTAACCCCCTAACAACAAACAACCCTAAACCCCTAACATCAAACAACACTAACCCCCTAACAACACAAACCACTAACACCCTAACAACAAACAACACTAACACCCTAACAACAAAAACCACTAAACCCCAACAAGAAACAACCCTAAACCCCTAACAACAAACACTAACCCCCTAACAAAAAACAACACTAAACCCCTAACAAGAAACTACCCTAACCCCGTAACAACAAACAACACTAACCCCGTAACAAGAAACAACCCTATCCCCCTAACAACAAAGAACACTAACTCCCTAACAACAAACAACCCTAACCCCTGAAAACCAAAAAAACTAACCCACTAACAACAAACAACCCTAACCCACTAACAACAAACAACCCTAAACCCCTAACATCAAACAACACTAACCCCCTAACAACACAAACCACTAACACCCTAACAACAAACAACACAAACACCCTAACAACAAAAACCACTAAACCCCAACAAGAAACAACCTTAAACCCCTAACAACAAACAACCCTAAACCCCTAACACCAAACAACACTAACACCCTAACAACACAAACCACTAACACCCTAACAACAAACAACCCTAACCCCCTAACAACAAACACTAACCCCCAAACAACAAACAACCCTAACCCCTGAAAACCAAAGACACTAACCCACTAACAACAAACAACCCTAACCCACTAACAACAAACAACCCTAAACCCCTAACATCAAACAACACTAACCCCCTAACAACACAAACCACTAACACCCTAACAACAAACAACACTAACCCCCTAACAACAAACACTAACCCCCAAACAACAAACAACCCTAACCCCTGAAAACCAAAAACACTAACCCACTAACAACAAACAACCCTAACCCACTAACAACAAACAACCCTAAAACCCTAACATCAAACAACACTAACCCCCTAACAACACAAACCACTAACACCCTAAAAACAAACAACACTAACACCCTAACAACAAAAACCACTAAACCCCAACAAGAAACAACCTTAAACCCCTAACAACAAACAACCCTAAACCCCTAACAACAAACAACACTAACACCCTAACAACAAACAACTCTAACCCCCTAACAACAAACAACCCTAAACCCCTAACATCAAACAACACTAACACCCTAACAACACAAACCACTAACACCCTAACAACAAACAACACTAACACCCTAACAACAAAAACCACTAAACCCCAACAAGAAACAACCTTAAACCCCTAACAACAAACAACCCTAAACCCCTAACAACAAACAACACTAACACCCTAACAACAAACAACTCTAATCCCCTAACAACAAACAACCCTAAACCCCTAACATCAAACAACACTAACCCCCTAACAACACAAACCACTAACACCCTAACATCAAACAACACTAACACCCTAACAACAAAAACCACTAAACCCCAACAAGAAACAACCTTAAACCCCTAACAACAAACAACCCTAAACCCCTAACAACAAACAACACTAACACCCTAACAAAAAACAACACTAAACCCCTAACAAGAAACTACCCTAACCCCGTAACAACAAACAACACTAACCCCGTAACAAGAAACAACCCTAACCCCCTAACAACAAAGAACACTAACACCCTAACAACAAACAACCCTAACCCCTGAAAACCAAAAACACTAACCCAGTAAGAACAAACAACCCTAACCCACTAACAACAAACAACCCTAAACCCCTAACATCAAACAACACTAACCCCCTAACAACACAAACCACTAACACCCTAACAACAAACAACACTAACACCCTAACAACAAAAACCACTAAACCCCAACAAGAAACAACCTTAAACCCCTAACAACAAACAACCCTAAACCTCTAACAACAAACAACACTAACACCCTAACAACAAACAACTCTAACCCCCTAACAACAAACAACCCTAAACCCCTAACATCAAACAACACTAACCCCCTAACAACACAAACCACTAACACCCTAACATCAAACAACACTAACACCCTAACAACAAAAACCACTAAACCCCAACAAGAAACAACCTTAAACCCCTAACAACAAACAACCCTAAACCCCTAACATCAAACAACACTAAAACCCTAACAACACAAACCACTAACAACCTAACAACAAACAACACTAACCCCCTAACAACAAAAACCACTAAACCCCAACAAGAAACAACCTTAAACCCCTAACAACAAACAACCCTAAACCCCTAACAACAAACAACACTAACACCCTAACAACAAACACTAACCCCCTAACAACAAACAACCCTAAACCCCTAACATCAAACAACACTAACCCCCTAACAACACAAACCACTAACACCCTAACAACAAACAACACTAACACCCTAACAACAAAAACCACTAAACCCCAACAAGAAACAACCCTAAACCCCTAACAACAAACACTAACCCCCTAACAAAAAACAACACTAAACCCCTAACAAGAAACTACCCTAACCCCGTAACAACAAACAACACTAACCCCGTAACAAGAAACAACCCTAACCCCCTAACAACAAAGAACACTAACACCCTAACAACAAACAACCCTAACCCCTGAAAACCAAAAAAACTAACCCACTAACAACAAACAACCCTAACCCACTAACAACAAACAACCCTAAACCCCTAACATCAAACAACACTAACCCCCTAACAACACAAACCACTAACACCCTAACAACAAACAACACAAACACCCTAACAACAAAAACCACTAAACCCCAACAAGAAACAACCTTAAACCCCTAACAACAAACAACCCTAAACCCCTAACATCAAACAACACTAACACCCTAACAACACAAACCACTAACACCCTAACAACAAACAACCCTAACCCCCTAACAACAAACACTAACCCCCAAACAACAAACAACCCTAACCCCTGAAAACCAAAGACACTAACCCACTAACAACAAACAACCCTAACCCACTAACAACAAACAACCCTAAACCCCTAACATCAAACAACACTAACCCCCTAACAACACAAACCACTAACACCCTAACAACAAACAACACTAACACCCTAACAACAAAAACCACTAAACCCCAACAAGAAACAACCTTAAACCCCTAACAACAAACAACCCTAAACCCCTATCATCAAACAACACTAACACCCTAACAACGAACACCTCTAACCCCCTAACAACAAACAACCCTAAACCCCTAACATCAAACAACACTAACCCCCTAACAACACAAACCACTAACACCCTAACAACAAACAACAATAACACCCTAACAACAAAAACCACTAAACCCCAACAAGAAACAACCTTAAACCCCTAACAACAAACAACCCTAAACCCCTAACAACAAACAACACTAACACCCTAACAACAAACACTAACCCCCAAACAACAAACAACCCTAACCCCTGAAAACCAAAAACACTAACCCACTAACAACAAACAACCCTAACCCACTAACAACAAACAACCCTAAACCCCTAACATCAAACAACACTAACCCCCTAACAACACAAACCACTAACACCCTAACAACAAACAACACTAACACCCTAACAACAAAAATCACTAAACCCCAACAAGAAACAACCCTAAACCCCTAACAACAAACACTAACCCCCTAACAAAAAACAACACTAAACCCCTAACAAGAAACTACCCTAACCCCGTAACAACAAACAACACTAACCCCGTAACAAGAAACAACCCTAACACCCTAACAACAAAGAACACTAACACCCTAACAACAAACAACCCTAACCCCTGAAAACCAAAAACACTAACCCACTAACAACAAACAACCCTAACCCACTAACAACAAACAACCCTAAACCCCTAACATCAAACAACACTAACCCCCTAACAACACAAACCACTAACACCCTAACAACAAACAACACTAACACCCTAACAACAAAAATCACTAAACCCCAACAAGAAACAACCCTAAACCCCTAACAACAAACACTAACCCCCTAACAAAATACAACACTAAACCCCTAACAAGAAACTACCCTAACCCCGTAACAACAAACAACACTAACCCCGTAACAAGAAACAACCCTAACCCCCTAACAACAAAGAACACTAACACCCTAACAACAAACAACCCTAACCCCTGAAAACCAAAAACACTAACCCACTAACAACAAACAACCCTAACCCACTAACAACAAAGAACCCAAAAACCCTAACATCAAACAACAATAACCCCCTAACAACACAAACCACTAACACCCTAAAAACAACAACACTAACACCCTAACAACAAAAACCACTAAACCCCAACAAGAAACAACCTTAAACCCCTAACAACAAACAACCCTAAACCCCTAACATCAAACAACACTAACCCCCTAACAACACAAACCACTAACACCCTAACAACAAACAACACTAACCCCCTAACACCAAACACTAACCCCCAAACAACAAACAACCCTAACCCCTGAAAACCAAAAACACTAACCCACTAACAACAAACAACCCTAACCCACTAACAACAAACAACCCTAAACCCCTAACATCAAACAACACTAACCCCCTAACAACACAAACCACTAACACCCTAACATCAAACAACACTAACACCCTAACAACAAAAACCACTAAACCCCAACAAGAAACAACCTTAAACCCCTAACAACAAACAACCCTAAACCCCTAACAACAAACAACACTAACACCCTAACAACAAACAACTCTAACCCCCTAACAACAAACAACCCTAAACCCCTAACATCAAACAACACTAACCCCCTA
This sequence comes from Elephas maximus indicus, assembly GCF_024166365.1. Lineage (NCBI taxonomy): Eukaryota > Metazoa > Chordata > Mammalia > Proboscidea > Elephantidae > Elephas > Elephas maximus. The sequence goes on from NC_064835.1 coordinate 636,318, forward strand.
ACAACACAAACCACTAACACCCTAACATCAAACAACACTAACACCCTAACAACAAAAACCACTAAACCCCAACAAGAAACAACCTTAAACCCCTAACAACAAACAACCCTAAACCCCTAACATCAAACAACACTAACACCCTAACAAAAAACAACACTAAACCCCTAACAAGAAACTACCCTAACCCCGTAACAACAAACAACAGTAACCCCGTAACAAGAAACAACCCTAACCCCCTAACAACAAAGAACACTAACACCCTAACAACAAACAACCCTAACCCCTGAAAACCAAAAACACTAACCCACTAACAACAAACAACCCTAACCCACTAACAACAAACAACCCTAAACCCCTAACATCAAACAACACTAACCCCCTAACAACACAAACCACTAACACCCTAACAACAAACAACACTAACACCCTAACAACAAAAACCACTAAACCCCAACAAGAAACAACCTTAAACCCCTAACAACAAACAACCCTAAACCTCTAACAACAAACAACACTAACACCCTAACAACAAACAACTCTAACCCCCTAACAACAAACAACCCTAAACCCCTAACATCAAACAACACTAACCCCCTAACAACACAAACCACTAACACCCTAACATCAAACAACACTAACACCCTAACAACAAAATCCACTAAACCCCAACAAGAAACAACCTTAAACCCCTAACAACAAACAACCCTAAACCCCTAACATCAAACAACACTAACACCCTAACAACACAAACCACTAACAACCTAACAACAAACAACACTAACCCCCTAACAACAAAAACCACTAAACCCCAACAAGAAACAACCTTAAACCCCTAACAACAAACAACCCTAAACCCCTAACAACAAACAACACTAACACCCTAACAACAAACACTAACCCCCTAACAACAAACAACCCTAAACCCCTAACATCAAACAACACTAACCCCCTAACAACACAAACCACTAACACCCTAACAACAAACAACACTAACACCCTAACAACAAAAACCACTAAACCCCAACAAGAAACAACCCTAAACCCCTAACAACAAACACTAACCCCCTAACAAAAAACAACACTAAACCCCTAACAAGAAACTACCCTAACCCCGTAACAACAAACAACACTAACCCCGTAACAAGAAACAACCCTAACCCCCTAACAACAAAGAACACTAACACCCTAACAACAAACAACCCTTACCCCTGAAAACCAAAAAAACTAACCCACTAACAACAAACAACCCTAACCCACTAACAACAAACAACCCTAAACCCCTAACATCAAACAACACTAACCCCCTAACAACACAAACCACTAACACCCTAACAACAAACAACACAAACACCCTAACAACAAAAACCACTAAACCCCAACAAGAAACCACCTTAAACCCCTAACAACAAACAACCCTAAACACCTAACATCAAACAACACTAACACCCTAACAACACAAACCACTAACACCCTAACAACAAACAACCCTAACCCCCTAACAACAAACACTAACCCCCAAACAACAAACAACCCTAACCCCTGAAAACCAAAGACACTAACCCACTAACAACAAACAACCCTAACCCACTAACAACAAACAACCCTAAACCCCTAACATCAAACAACACTAACCCCCTAACAACACAAACCACTAACACCCTAACAACAAACAACACTAACACCCTAACAACAAAAGCCACTAAACCCCAACAAGAAACAACCTTAAACCCCTAACAACAAACAACCCTAAACCCCTAACAACAAACAACACTAACACCCTAACAACAAACAACTCTTACCCCCTAACAACAAACAACCCTAAACCCCTAACATCAAACAACACTAACCCCCTAACAACACAAACCACTAACACCCTAACATCAAACAACACTAACACCCTAACAACAAAAACAACTAAACCCCAACAAGAAACAACCTTAAACCCCTAACAACAAACAACCCTAAACCCCTAACATCAAACAACACTAACACCCTAACAACACAAACCACTAACACCCTAACAACAAACAACACTAACCCCCTAACAACAAACAATAACCCCCAAACAACAAACAACCCTAACCCCTGAAAACCAAAAACACTAACCCACTAAGAACAAACAACCCTAACCCACTAACAACAAACAACCCTAAACCCCTAACATCAAACAACACTAACCCCCTAACAACACAAACCACTAACACCCTAACAACAAACAACACTAACACCCTAACAACAAAAATCACTAAACCCCAACAAGAAACAACCCTAAACCCCTAACAACAAACACTAAACCCCTAACAAAAAACAACACTAAACCCCTAACAAGAAACTACCCTAACCCCGTAACAACAAACAACACTAACCCCGTAACAAGAAACAACCCTAACCCCCTAACAACAAAGAACACTAACACCCTAACAACAAACAACCCTAACCCCTGAAAACCAAAAACACTAACCCACTAACAACAAACAACCCTAACCCACTAACAACAAACAACCCTAAACCCCTAACATCAAACAACACTAACCCCCTAACAACACAAACCACTAACACCCTAAAAACAAACAACACTAACACCCTAACAACAAAAACCACTAAACCCCAACAAGAAACAACCTTAAACCCCTAACAACAAACAACCCTAAACCCCTAACAACAAACAACACTAACACCCTAACAACAAACAACTCTAACCCCCTAACAACAAACAACCCTAAACCCCTAACATCAAACAACACTAACCCCCTAACAACACAAACCACTAACACCCTAACAACAAACAACACTAACACCCTAACAACAAAAACCACTAAACCCCAACAAGAAACAACCTTAAACCCCTAACAACAAACAACCCTAAACCCCTAACAACAAACAACACTAACACCCTAACAACAAACAACTCTAACCCCCTAACAACAAACAACCCTAAACCCCTAACATCAAACAACACTAACCCCCTAACAACACAAACCACTAACACCCTAACATCAAACAACACTAACACCCTAACAACAAAAACCACTAAACCCCAACAAGAAACAACCTTAAACCCCTAACAACAAACAACCCTAAACCCCTAACAACAAACAACACTAACACCCTAACAACAAACAACTCTAACCCCCTAACAACAAACAACCCTAAACCCCTAACATGAAACAACACTAACCCCCTAACAACACAAACCACTAACACCCTAACATCAAACCACACTAACACCCTAACAACAAAAACCACTAAACCCCAACAAGAAACAACCTTAAACCCCTAACAACAAACAACCCTAAACCCCTAACATCAAACAACACTAACACCCTAACAACACAAACCACTAACACCCTAACAACAAACAACACTAACCCCCTAACAACAAAAACCACTAAACCCCAACAAGAAACAACCTTAAACCCCTAACAACAAACAACCCTAAACCCCTAACAACAAACAACACTAACACCCTAACAACAAACAACTCTAACCCCCTAACAACAAACAACCCTAAACCCCTAACATCAAAAAACACTAACCCCCTAACAACACAAACCACTAACACCCTAACAACAAACAACACTAGCACCCTAACAACAAACAACCCTAAACTCCTAACATCAAACAACACTAACAACCTAACAACACAAACCACTAACACCCTAACAACAAACAACCCTAACCCCCTAACAACAAACACTAACCCCCAAACAACAAACAACCCTAACCCCTGAAAACCAAAAACACTAACCCACTAACAACAAACAACCCTAACCCACTAACAACAAACAACCCTAAACCCCTAACATCAAACAACACTAACCCCCTAACAACACAAACCACTAACACCCTAACATCAAACAACACTAACACCCTAACAACAAAAACCACTAAACCCCAACAAGAAACAACCTTAAACCCCTAACAACAAACAACCATAACCCCTAACATCAAACAACACTAACACCCTAACAACAAACAACTCTAACCCCCTAACAACAAACAACCCTAAACCCCTAACATCAAACAACACTAACACCCTAACAACAAAAACCACTAAACCCCAACAAGAAACAACCTTAAACCCCTAACAACAAACAACCCTAAACCCCTAACAACAAACAACACTAACACCCTAACAACAAACAACTCTAACCCCCTAACAACAAACAACCCTAAACCCCTAACATCAAACAACACTAACCCCCTAACAACACAAACCACTAACACCCTAACAACAAACAACACTAACACCCTAACAAAAAAACCACTAAACCCCAACAAGAAACAACCTTAAACTCCTAACAACAAACAACCCTAAACCCCTAACAACAAACAACACTAACACCCTAACAACAAACAACTCTAACCCCCTAACAACAAACAACCCTAAACCCCTAAAAACAAACAACACTAACACCCTAACAACAAACACTAACCCCCTAACAAAAAACAACCCTAAACCCCTAACATCAAACAACACTAACCCCCTAACAACACAAACCACTAACACCCTAACAACAAACAACACTAACACCCTAACAACAAAAACCACTAAACCCCAACAAGAAACAACCTTAAACCCCTAACAACAAACAACCCTAAACCCCTAACATCAAACAACACTAACACCCTAACAACACAAACCACTAACACCCTAACAACAAACAACCCTAACCCCCTAACAACAAACACTAACCCCCAAACAACAAACAACCCTAACCCCTGAAAACCAAAAACACTAACCCACTAACAACAAACAACCCTAACCCACTAACAACAAACAACCCTAAACCCCTAACATCAAACAACACTAACCCCCTAACAACACAAACCACTAACACCCTAACAACAAACGACACTAACACCCTAACAACAAAAACCACTAAACCCCAACAAGAAACAACCTTAAACCCCTAACAACAAACAACCCTAAACCCCTAACATCAAACAACACTAACACCCTAACAACACAAACCACTAACACCCTAACAACAAACAACACTAACCCCCTAACAACAAACACTAACCCCCAAACAACAAACAACCCTAACCCCTGAAAACCAAAAACACTAACCCACTAACAACAAACAACCCTAACCCACTAACAACAAACAACCCTAAACCCCTAACATCAAACAACACTAACCCCCTAACAACACAAACCACTAACACCCTAACAACAAACAACACTAACACCCTAACAACAAAAACCACTAAACCCCAACAAGAAACAACCCTAAACCCCTAACAACAAACACTAACCCCCTAACAAAAAACAACACTAAACCCCTAACAAGAAACTACCCTAACCCCGTAACAACAAACAACACTAACCCCGTAACAAGAAACAACCCTAACCCCCTAACAACAAAGAACAATAACACCCTAACAACAAACAACCCTAAACCCCTAACATCAAAGAACACTAACACCCTAACAACAAACAACCCTAACCTCCTAACATCAAACAACACTAACCCCCTAACAACACAAACCACTAACACCCTAACAACAAACAACACTAACACCCTAACAACAAAAACCACTAAACCCCAACAAGAAACAACCTTAAACCCCTAACAACAAACAACCCTAAACCCCTAACAACAAACAACACTAACACCCTAACAACAAACAACTCTAACCCCCTAACAACAAACAACCCTAAACCCCTATCATCAAACAAAACTAACCCCCTAACAACACAAACCACTAACACCCTAACAACAAACAACACTAACACCCTAACAACAAAAACCACTAAACCCCAACAAGAAACAACCTTAAACCCCTAACAACAAACAACCCTAAACCCCTAACAACAAACAACACTAACACCCTAACAACAAACAACTCTAACCCCCTAACAACAAACAACCCTAAACCCCTAACATCAAACAACACTAACCCCCTAACAACACAAACCACTAACACCCTAACATCAAACAACACTAACACCCTAACAACAAAAACCACTAAACCCCAACAAGAAACAACCTTAAACCCCTAACAACAAACAACCCTAAACCCCTAACAACAAACAACACTAACACCCTAACAACAAACAACTCTAACCCCCTAACAACAAACAACCCTAAACCCCTAACATCAAACAACACTAACCCCCTAACAACACAAACCACTAACACCCTAACATCAAACAACACTAACACCCTAACAACAAAAACCACTAAACCCCAACAAGAAACAACCTTAAACCCCTAACAACAAACAACCCTAAACACCTAACATCAAACAACACTAACACCCTAACAAAAAACAACACTAAACCCCTAACAAGGAACTACCCTAACCCCGTAACAACAAACAACACTAACCCCGTAACAAGAAACAACCCTAACCCCCTAAGAACAAAGAACACTAACACCCTAACAACAAACAACCCTAACCCCTGAAAACCAAAAACACTAACCCACTAAGAACAAACAACCCTAACCCACTAACAACAAACAAACCTAAACCCCTAACATCAAACAATACTAACCCCCTAACAACACAAACCACTAACACCCTAACGACAAACAACACTAACACCCTAACAACAAAAACCACTAAACCCCAACAAGAAACAAACTTAAACCCCTAACAACAAACAACCCTAAACCCCTAACATCAAACAACACTAACACCCTAACAACGAACAACTCTAACCCCCTAACAACAAACAACCCTAAACCCCTAACATCAAACAACACTAACCCCCTAACAACACAAACCACTAACACCCTAACAACAAACAACACTAACACCCTAACAACAAAAACCACTAAACCCCAACAAGAAACAACCTTAAACCCCTAACAACAAACAACCCTAAACCCCTAACATCAAACAACACTAACACCCTAACAACACAAACCACTAACACCCTAACAACAAACAACACTAACCCCCTAACAACAAACACTAACCCCCAAACAACAAACAACCCTAACCCCTGAAAACCAAAAACACTAACCCACTAAGAACAAACAACCCTAACCCACTAACAACAAACAACCCTAAACCCCTAACATCAAACAACACTAACCCCCTAACAACACAAACCACTAACACCCTAACATCAAACAACACTAACACCCTAACAACAAAAACCACTAAACCCCAACAAGAAACAACCTTAAACCCCTAACAACAAACAACCATAACCCCTAACATCAAACAACACTAACACCCTAACAACAAACAACTCTAACCCCCTAACAACAAACAACCCTAAACACCTAACATCAAACAACACTAACACCCTAACAACAAAAACCACTAAACCCCAACAAGAAACAACCTTAAACCCCTAACAACAAACAACCCTAAACCCCTAACAACAAACAACACTAACACCCTAACAACAAACAACTCTTACCCCCTAACAACAAACAACCCTAAACCCCTAAAATCAAACAACACTAACCCCCTAACAACACAAACCACTAACACCCTAAAAACAAACAACACTAACACCCTAACAACAAACAACCCTAAACCCCTAACATCAAACAACACTAACACCCTAACAACACAAACCACTAACACCCTAACAACAAACAACACTAACCCCCTAACAACAAACACTAACCCCCAAACAACAAACAACCCTAAACCCTGAAAACCAAAAACACTAACCCACTAAGAACAAACAACCCTAACCCACTAACAACAAACAACCCTAAACCCCTAACATCAAACAACACTAACCCCCTAACAACACAAACCACTAACACCCTAACAACAAACAACACTAACACCCTAACAACAAAAATCACTAAACCCCAACAAGAAACAACCCTAAACCCCTAACAACAAACACTAACCCCCTAACAAAAAACAACACTAAACCCCTAACAAGAAACTACCCTAACCCCGTAACAACAAACAACACTAACCCCGTAACAAGAAACAACCCTAACCCCCTAACAACAAAGAACACTAACACCCTAACAACAAACAACCCTAACCCCTGAAAACCAAAAACACTAACCCACTAACAACAAACATCCCTAACCCACTAACAACAAACAACCCTAAACCCCTAACATCAAACAACACTAACCCCCTAACAACACAAACCACTAACACCCTAAAAACAAACAACACTAACACCCTAACAACAAAAACCACTAAACCCCAACAAGAAACAACCTTAAACCCCTAACAACAAACAACCCTAAACCCCTAACAACAAACAACACTAACACCCTAACAACAAACAACTCTAACCCCCTAACAACAAACAACCCTAAACCCCTAACATCAAACAACACTAACCCCCTAACAACACAAACCACTAACACCCTAACAACAAACAACACTAACACCCTAACAACAAAAACCACTAAACCCCAACAAGAAACAACCTTAAACCCCTAACAACAAACAACCCTAAACCCCTAACAACAAACAACACTAACACCCTAACAACAAACAACTCTAACCCCCTAACAACAAACAACCCTAAACCCCTAACATCAAACAACACTAACCCCCTAACAACACAAACCACTAACACCCTAACATCAAACAACACTAACACCCTAACAACAAAAACCACTAAACCAAAACAAGAAACAACCTTAAACCCCTAACAACAAACAACCCTAAACCCCTAACAACAAACAACACTAACACCCTAACAACAAACAACTCTAACCCCCTAACAACAAACAACCCTAAACCCCTAACATCAAACAACACTAACCCCCTAACAACACAAACCACTAACACCCTAACATCAAACAACACTAACACCCTAACAACAAAAACCACTAAACCCTACAAGAAACAACCTTAAACCCCTAACAACAAACAACCCTAAACCCCTAACATCAAACAACACTAACACCCTAACAACACAAACCACTAACACCCTAAAAACAAACAACACTAACCCCCTAACAACAAAAACCACTAAACCCCAACAAGAAACAACCTTAAACCCCTAAAAACAAACAACCCTAAACCCCTAACATCAAACAACACTAACACCCTAACAACACAAACCACTAACAACCTAACAACAAACAACACTAACCCCCTAACAACAAAAACCACTAAACCCCAACAAGAAACAACCTTAAACCCCTAACAACAAACAACCCTAAACCCCTAACAACAAACAACACTAACACCCTAACAACAAACACTAACCCCCTAACAACAAACAACCCTACACCCCTAACATCAAACAACACTAACCCCCTAACAACACAAACCACTAACACCCTAACAACAAACAACACTAACACCCTAACAACAAAAACCACTAAACCCCAACAAGAAACAACCCTAAACCCCTAACAACAAACACTAATCCCCTAACAAAAAACAACACTAAACCCCTAACAAGAAACTACCCTAACCCCGTAACAACAAACAACACTAACCCCGTAACAAGAAACAACCCTAACCCCCTAACAACAAAGAACACTAACACCCTAACAACAAACAACCCTAACCCCTGAAAACCAAAAAAACTAACCCACTATCAACAAACAACCCTAACCCACTAACAACAAACAACCCTAAACCCCTAACATCAAACAACACTAACCCCCTAACAACACAAACCACTAACACCCTAAAAACAAACAACACAAACACCCTAACAACAAAAACCACTAAACCCCAACAAGAAACAACCTTAAACCCCTAACACCAAACAACACTAAACCCCTAACATCAAACAACACTAACACCCTAACAACACAAACCACTAACACCCTAACAACAAACAACCCTAACCCACTAACAACAAACAACCCTAAACCCCTAACATCAAACAACACTAACCCCCTAACAACACAAACCACTAACACCCTAACAACAAACAACACTAACACCCTAACAACAAAAACCACTAAACCCCAACAAGAAACAACCTTAAACCCCTAACAACAAACAACCCTAAACCCCTAACATCAAACAACACTAACACCCTAACAACGAACACCTCTAACTCCCTAACAACAAACAACCCTAAACCCCTAACATCAAACAACACTAACCCCCTAACAACACAAACCACTAACACCCTAACAACAAACAACACTAACACCCTAACAACAAAAACCACTAAACCCCAACAAGAAACAACCTTAAACCCCTAACAACAAACAACCCTAAACCCCTAACAACAAACAACACTAACACCCTAACAACAAACAACTCTTACCCCCTAACAACAAACAACCCTAAACCCCTAACATCAAACAACACTAACCCCCTAACAACACAAACCACTAACACCCTAACATCAAAAAACACTAACACCCTAACAACAAAAACCACTAAACCCCAACAAGAAACAACCTTAAACCCCTAACAACAAACAACCCTAAACCCCTAACATCAAACAACACTAACACCCTAACAACACAAACCACTAACACCCTAACAACAAACAACACTAACCCCCTAACAACAAACACTAACACCCAAACAACAAACAACCCTAACCCCTGAAAACCAAAAACACTAACCCACTAAGAACAAACAACCCTAACCCACTAACAACAAACAACCCTAAACCCCTAACATCAAACAACACTAACCCCCTAACAACACAAACCACTAACACCCTAACAACAAACAACACCAACACTCTAACAACAAAAATCACTAAACCCCAACAAGAAACAACCCTAAACCCCTAACAACAAACACTAACCCCCTAACAAAAAACAACACTAAACCCCTAACAAGAAACTACCCTAACCCCGTAACAACAAACAACACTAACCCCGTAACAAGAAACAGCCCTAACCCCCTAACAACAAAGAACACTAACACCCTAACAACAAACAACCCTAACCCCTGAAAACCAAAAACACTAACCCACTAACAACAAACAACCCTAACCCACTAACAACAAACAACCCTAAACCCCTAACATCAAACAACACTAACCCCCTAACAACACAAACCACTAACACCCTAAAAACAAACAACACTAACACCCTAACAACAAAAACCACTAAACCCCAACAAGAAACAACCTTAAACCCCTAACAACAAACAACCCTAAACCCCTAACAACAAACAACACTAACACCCTAACAACAAACAATTCTAACCCCCTAACAACAAACAACCCTAAACCCCTAACATCAAACAACACTAACCCCCTAACAACACAAACCACTAACACCCTAACAACAAACAACACTAACACCCTAAAAACAAAAACCACTAAACCCCAACAAGAAACAACCTTAAACCCCTAACAACAAACAACCCTAAACCCCTAACAACAAACAACACTAACACCCTAACAACAAACAACTCTAACCCCCTAACAACAAACAACCCTAAACCCCTAACATGAAACAACACTAACCCCCTAACAACACAAACCACTAACACCCTAACATCAAACAACACTAACACCCTAACAACAAAAACCACTAAACCCCAACAAGAAACAACCTTAAACCCCTAACAACAAACAACCCTAAACCCCTAACAACAAACAACACTAACACCCTAACAACAAACAACTCTAACCCCCTAACAACAAACAACCCTAAACCCCTAACATCAAACAACACTAACCCCCTAACAACACAAACCACTAACACCCTAACATCAAACAACACTAACACCCTAACAACAAAAACCACTAAACCCCAACAAGAAACAACCTTAAACCCCTAACAACAAACAACCCTAAACCCCTAACATCAAACAACACTAACACCCTAACAACACAAACCACTAACACCCTAACAACAAACAACACTAACCCCCTAACAACAAAAACCACTAAACCCCAACAAGAAACAACCTTAAACCCCTAACAACAAACAACCCTAAACCCCTAACAACAAACAACACTAACACCCTAACAACAAACAACTCTAACCCCCTAACAAAAACAACCCTAAACCCCTAACATCAAACAACACTAACCCCCTAACAACACAAACCACTAACACCCTAACAACAAACAACACTAACACCCTAACAACAAACAACCCTAAACCCCTAACATCAAACAACACTAACAACCTAACAACACAAACCACTAACACCCTAACAACAAACAACCCTAACCCCCTAACAACAAACACTAACCCCCAAACAACAAACAACCCTAACCCCTGAAAACCAAAAACACTAACCCACTAACAACAAACAACCCTAACCCACTAACAACAAACAACCCTAAACCCCTAACATCAAACAACACTAACCCCCTAACAACACAAACCACTAACACCCTAACAACAAACAACACTAACACCCTAACAACAAAAACCACTAAACCCCAACAAGAAACAACCTTAAACCCCTAACAACAAACAACCCTAAACCCCTAACATCAAACAACACTAACACCCTAACAACAAACAACTCTAACCCCCTAACAACAAACAACCCTAAACCCCTAACATCAAACAACACTAACACCCTAACACCAAAAACCACTAAACCCCAACAAGAAACAACCTTAAACCCCTAACAACAAACAACCCTAAACCCCTAACATCAAACAACACTAACCCCCTAACAACACAAACCACTAACACCCTAACAACAAACAACACTAACACCCTAACAACAAAAACCACTAAACCCCAACAAGAAACAACCTTAAACCCCTAACAACAAACAACCCTAAACCCCTAACAACAAACAACACTAACACCCTAACAACAAACAACTCTAACCCCCTAACAACAAACAACCCTAAACCCCTAACATCAAACAACACTAACCCCCTAACAACACAAACCACTAACACCCTAACAACAAAAACCACTAAACCCCAACAAGAAACAACCTTAAAACCCTAACAACAAACAACCCTAAACCCCTAACAACAAACAACACTAACACCCTAACAACAAACAACTCTAACCCCCTAACAACAAACAACCCTAAACCCCTAACATCAAACAACACTAACCCCCTTACAACACAAACCACTAACACCCTAACAACAAACAACACTAACACCCTAACAACAAAAACCACTAAACCCCAACAATAAACAACCTTAAACCCCTAACAAAAAACAACCCTAAACCCCTAACATCAAACAACACTAACACCCTAACAACACAAACCACTAACACCCTATCAACAAACAACCCTAACCCCCTAACAACAAACACTAACCCCCAAACAACAAACAACCCTAACCCCTGAAAAAAAAACACTAACCCACTAACAACAAACAACCCTAACCCACTAACAACAAACAACCCTAAACCCCTAACATCAAACAACACTAACCCCCTAACACCACAAACCACTAACACCCTAACAACAAACAACACTAACCCCCTAACAACAAAAACCACTAAACCCCAACAAGAAACAACTTTAAACCCCTAACAACAAACAACCCTAAACCCCTAACAACAAACAACACTAACACCCTAACAACACAAACCACTAACACCCTAACATCAAACAACACTAACACCCTAACAACAAAAACCACTAAACCCCAACAAGAAACAACCTTAAACCCCTAACAACAAACAACCCTAAACCCCTAACATCAAACAACACTAACACCCTAACAACACAAACCACTAACACCCTAACAACAAACAACACTAACCCCCTAACAACAAACACTAACCCCCAAACAACAAACAACCCTAACCCCTGAAAACCAAAAACACTAACCCACTAACAACAAACAACCCTAACCCACTAACAACAAACAACCCTAAACCCCTAACATCAAACAACACTAACCCCCTAACAACACAAACCACTAACACCCTAACAACAAACAACACTAACACCCTAACAACAAAAATCACTAAACCCCAACAAGAAACAACCCTAAACCCCTAACAACAAACACTAACCCCCTAACAAAAAACAACACTAAACCCCTAACAAGAAACTACCCTAACCCCGTAACAACAAACAACACTAACCCCGTAACAAGAAACAACCCTAACCCCCTAACAACAAAGAACACTAACACCCTAACAACAAACAACCCTAACCCCTGAAAACCAAAAACACTAACCCACTAACAACAAACAACCCTAACCCACTAACAACAAACAACCCTAAACCCCTAACATCAAACAACACTAACCCCCTAACAACACAAACCACTAACACCCTAAAAACAAACAACACTAACACCCTAACAACAAAAACCACTAAACCCCAACAAGAAACAACCTTAAACCCCTAACAACAAACAACCCTAAACCCCTAACAACACAAACCACTAACACCCTAACAACAAACAATTCTAACCCCCTAACAACAAACAACCCTAAACCCCTAACATCAAACAACACTAACCCCCTAACAACACAAACCACTAACACCCTAACAACAAACAACACTAACACCCTAACAACAAAAACCACTAAACCCCAACAAGAAACAACCCTAAACCCCTAACAACAAACACTAACCCCCTAACAAAAAACAACACTAAACCCCTAACAAGAAACTACCCTAACCCCGTAACAACAAACAACACTAACCCCGTAACAATAAACAACTCTAACCCCCTAACAACAAAGAACAATAACACCCTAACAACAAACAACCCTAAACCCCTAACATCAAAGAACACTAACACCCTAACAACAAACAACCCTAACCTCCTAACATCAAACAACACTAACCCCCTAACAACACAAACCACTAACACCCTAACAACAAACAACACTAACACCCTAACAACAAAAACCACTAAACCCCAACAAGAAACAACCTTAAACCCCTAACAACAAACAACCCTAAACCCCTAACAACAAACAACACTAACACCCTAACAACAAACAACTCTAACCCCCTAACAACAAACAACCCTAAACCCCTAACATCAAACAACACTAACCCCCTAACAACACAAACCACTAACACCCTAACAACAAACAACACTAACACCCTAACAACAAAAACCACTAAACCCCAACAAGAAACAACCTTAAACCCCTAACAACAAACAACCCTAAACCCCTAACAACAAACAACACTAACACCCTAACAACAAACAACTCTAACCCCCTAACAACAAACAACCCTAAACCCCTAACATCAAACAACACTAACCCCCTAACAACACAAACCACTAACACCCTAACATCAAACAACACTAACACCCTAACAACAAAAACCACTAAACCCCAACAAGAAACAACCTTAAACCCCTAACAACAAACAACCCTAAACCCCTAACAACAAACAACACTAACACCCTAACAACAAACAACTCTAACCCCCTAACAACAAACAACCCTAAACCCCTAACATCAAACAACACTAACCCCCTAACAACACAAACCACTAACACCCTAACATCAAACAACACTAACACCCTAACAACAAAAACCACTAAACCCCAACAAGAAACAACCTTAAACCCCTAACAACAAACAACCCTAAACACCTAACATCAAACAACACTAACACCCTAACAAAAAACAACACTAAACCCCTAACAAGGAACTACCCTAACCCCGTAACAACAAACAACACTAACCCCGTAACAAGAAACAACCCTAACCCCCTAAGAACAAAGAACACTAACACCCTAACAACAAACAACCCTAACCCCTGAAAACCAAAAACACTAACCCACTAAGAACAAACAACCCTAACCCACTAACAACAAACAAACCTAAACCCCTAACATCAAACAATACTAACCCCCTAACAACACAAACCACTAACACCCTAACGACAAACAACACTAACACCCTAACAACAAAAACCACTAAACCCCAACAAGAAACAAACTTAAACCCCTAACAACAAACAACCCTAAACCCCTAACATCAAACAACACTAACACCCTAACAACGAACAACTCTAACCCCCTAACAACAAACAACCCTAAACCCCTAACATCAAACAACACTAACCCCCTAACAACACAAACCACTAACACCCTAACAACAAACAACACTAACACCCTAACAACAAAAACCACTAAACCCCAACAAGAAACAACCTTAAACCCCTAACAACAAACAACCCTAAACCCCTAACATCAAACAACACTAACACCCTAACAACACAAACCACTAACACCCTAACAACAAACAACACTAACCCCCTAACAACAAACACTAACCCCCAAACAACAAACAACCCTAACCCCTGAAAACCAAAAACACTAACCCACTAAGAACAAACAACCCTAACCCACTAACAACAAACAACCCTAAACCCCTAACATCAAACAACACTAACCCCCTAACAACACAAACCACTAACACCCTAACATCAAACAACACTAACACCCTAACAACAAAAACCACTAAACCCAACAAGAAACAACCTTAAACCCCTAACAACAAACAACCATAACCCCTAACATCAAACAACACTAACACCCTAACAACAAACAACTCTAACCCCCTAACAACAAACAACCCTAAACCCCTAACATCAAACAACACTAACACCCTAACAACAAAAACCACTAAACCCCAACAAGAAACAACCTTAAACCCCTAACAACAAACAACCCTAAACCCCTAACATCAAACAACACTAACCCCCTAACAACACAAACCACTAACACCCTAACAACAAACAACACTAACACCCTAACAACAAAAATCACTAAACCCCAACAAGAAACAACCCTAAACCCCTAACAACAAACACTAACCCCCTAACAAAAAACAACACTAAACCCCTAACAAGAAACTACCCTAACCCCGTAACAACAAACAACACTAACCCCGTAACAAGAAACAACCCTAACCCCCTAACAACAAAGAACACTAACACCCTAACAACAAACAACCCTAACCCCTGAAAACCAAAAACACTAACCCACTAACAACAAACATCCCTAACCCACTAACAACAAACAACCCTAAACCCCTAACATCAAACAACACTAACCCCCTAACAACACAAACCACTAACACCCTAAAAACAAACAACACTAACACCCTAACAACAAAAACCACTAAACCCCAACAAGAAACAACCTTAAACCCCTAACAACAAACAACCCTAAACCCCTAACAACAAACAACACTAACACCCTAACAACAAACAACTCTAACCCCCTAACAACAAACAACCCTAAACCCCTAACATCAAACAACACTAACCCCCTAACAACACAAACCACTAACACCCTAACAACAAACAACACTAACACCCTAACAACAAAAACCACTAAACCCCAACAAGAAACAACCTTAAACCCCTAACAACAAACAACCCTAAACCCCTAACAACAAACAACACTAACACCCTAACAACAAACAACTCTAACCCCCTAACAACAAACAACCCTAAACCCCTAACATCAAACAACACTAACCCCCTAACAACACAAACCACTAACACCCTAACATCAAACAACACTAACACCCTAACAACAAAAACCACTAAACCAAAACAAGAAACAACCTTAAACCCCTAACAACAAACAACCCTAAACCCCTAACAACAAACAACACTAACACCCTAACAACAAACAACTCTAACCCCCTAACAACAAACAACCCTAAACCCCTAACATCAAACAACACTAACCCCCTAACAACACAAACCACTAACACCCTAACATCAAACAACACTAACACCCTAACAACAAAAACCACTAAACCCTACAAGAAACAACCTTAAACCCCTAACAACAAACAACCCTAAACCCCTAACATCAAACAACACTAACACCCTAACAACACAAACCACTAACACCCTAACAACAAACAACACTAACCCACTAACAACAAAAACCACTAAACCCCAACAAGAAACAACCTTAAACCCCTAAAAACAAACAACCCTAAACCCCTAACATCAAACAACACTAACACCCTAACAACACAAACCACTAACAACCTAACAACAAACAACACTAACCCCCTAACAACAAAAACCACTAAACCCCAACAAGAAACAACCTTAAACCCCTAACAACAAACAACCCTAAACCCCTAACAACAAACAACACTAACACCCTAACAACAAACACTAACCCCCTAACAACAAACAACCCTACACCCCTAACATCAAACAACACTAACCCCCTAACAACACAAACCACTAACACCCTAACAACAAACAACACTAACACCCTAACAACAAAAACCACTAAACCCCAACAAGAAACAACCCTAAACCCCTAACAACAAACACTAATCCCCTAACAAAAAACAACACTAAACCCCTAACAAGAAACTACCCTAACCCCGTAACAACAAACAACACTAACCCCGTAACAAGAAACAACCCTAACCCCCTAACAACAAAGAACACTAACACCCTAACAACAAACAACCCTAACCCCTGAAAACCAAAAAAACTAACCCACTATCAACAAACAACCCTAACCCACTAACAACAAACAACCCTAAACCCCTAACATCAAACAACACTAACCCCCTCACAACACAAACCACTAACACCCTAACAACAAACAACACAAACACCCTAACAACAAAAACCACTAAACCCCAACAAGAAACAACCTTAAACCCCTAACACCAAACAACACTAAACCCCTAACATCAAACAACACTAACACCCTAACAACACAAACCACTAACACCCTAACAACAAACAACCCTAACCCACTAACAACAAACAACCCTAAACCCCTAACATCAAACAACACTAACCCCCTAACAACACAAACCACTAACACCCTAACAACAAACAACACTAACACCCTAACAACAAAAACCACTAAACCCCAACAAGAAACAACCTTAAACCCCTAACAACAAACAACCCTAAACCCCTAACATCAAACAACACTAACACCCTAACAACGAACACCTCTAACTCCCTAACAACAAACAACCCTAAACCCCTAACATCAAACAACACTAACCCCCTAACAACACAAACCACTAACACCCTAACAACAAACAACACTAACACCCTAACAACAAAAACCACTAAACCCCAACAAGAAACAACCTTAAACCCCTAACAACAAACAACCCTAAACCCCTAACAACAAACAACACTAACACCCTAACAACAAACAACTCTTACCCCCTAACAACAAACAACCCTAAACCCCTAACATCAAACAACACTAACCCCCTAACAACACAAACCACTAACACCCTAACATCAAAAAACACTAACACCCTAACAACAAAAACCACTAAACCCCAACAAGAAACAACCTTAAACCCCTAACAACAAACAACCCTAAACCCCTAACAACAAACAACACTAACACCCTAACAACAAACAACTCTAACCCCCTAACAACAAACAACCCTAAACCCCTAACATCAAACAACACTAACCCCCTAACAACACAAACCACTAACACCCTAACATCAAACAACACTAACACCCTAACAACAAAAACCACTAAACCCCAACAAGAAACAACCTTAAACCCCTAACAACAAACAACCCTAAACCCCTAACATCAAACAACACTAACACCCTAACAACACAAACCACTAACACCCTAACAACAAACAACACTAACCCCCTAACAACAAAAACCACTAAACCCCAACAAGAAACAACCTTAAACCCCTAACAACAAACAACCCTAAACCCCTAACAACAAACAACACTAACACCCTAACAACAAACAACTCTAACCCCCTAACAAAAACAACCCTAAACCCCTAACATCAAACAACACTAACCCCCTAACAACACAAACCACTAACACCCTAACAACAAACAACACTAACACCCTAACAACAAACAACCCTAAACCCCTAACATCAAACAACACTAACAACCTAACAACACAAACCACTAACACCCTAACAACAAACAACCCTAACCCCCTAACAACAAACACTAACCCCCAAACAACAAACAACCCTAACCCCTGAAAACCAAAAACACTAACCCACTAACAACAAACAACCCTAACCCACTAACAACAAACAACCCTAAACCCCTAACATCAAACAACACTAACCCCCTAACAACACAAACCACTAACACCCTAACAACAAACAACAATAACACCCTAACAACAAAAACCACTAAACCCCAACAAGAAACAACCTTAAACCCCTAACAACAAACAACCCTAAACCCCTAACATCAAACAACACTAACACCCTAACAACAAACAACTCTAACCCCCTAACAACAAACAACCCTAAACCCCTAACATCAAACAACACTAACACCCTAACACCAAAAACCACTAAACCCCAACAAGAAACAACCTTAAACCCCTAACAACAAACAACCCTAAACCCCTAACATCAAACAACACTAACCCCCTAACAACACAAACCACTAACACCCTAACAACAAACAACACTAACACCCTAACAACAAAAACCACTAAACCCCAACAAGAAACAACCTTAAACCCCTAACAACAAACAACCCTAAACCCCTAACAACAAACAACACTAACACCCTAACAACAAACAACTCTAACCCCCTAACAACAAACAACCCTAAACCCCTAACATCAAACAACACTAACCCCCTAACAACACAAACCACTAACACCCTAACAACAAAAACCACTAAACCCCAACAAGAAACAACCTTAAAACCCTAACAACAAACAACCCTAAACCCCTAACAACAAACAACACTAACACCCTAACAACAAACAACTCTAACCCCCTAACAACAAACAACCCTAACCCCTGAAAAAAAAACACTAACCCACTAACAACAAACAACCCTAACCCACTAACAACAAACAACCCTAAACCCCTAACATCAAACAACACTAACCCCCTAACAACACAAACCACTAACACCCTAACAACAAACAACACTAACCCCCTAACAACAAAAACCACTAAACCCCAACAAGAAACAACTTTAAACCCCTAACAACAAACAACCCTAAACCCCTAACAACAAACAACACTAACACCCTAACAACACAAACCACTAACACCCTAACATCAAACAACACTAACACCCTAACAACAAAAACCACTAAACCCCAACAAGAAACAACCTTAAACCCCTAACAACAAACAACCCTAAACCCCTAACATCAAACAACACTAACACCCTAACAACACAAACCACTAACACCCTAACAACAAACAACACTAACCCCCTAACAACAAACACTAACCCCCAAACAACAAACAACCCTAACCCCTGAAAACCAAAAACACTAACCCACTAACAACAAACAACCCTAACCCACTAACAACAAACAACCCTAAACCCCTAACATCAAACAACACTAACCCCCTAACAACACAAACCACTAACACCCTAACAACAAACAACACTAACACCCTAACAACAAAAATCACTAAACCCCAACAAGAAACAACCCTAAACCCCTAACAACAAACACTAACCCCCTAACAAAAAACAACACTAAACCCCTAACAAGAAACTACCCTAACCCCGTAACAACAAACAACACTAACCCCGTAACAAGAAACAACCCTAACCCCCTAACAACAAAGAACACTAACACCCTAACAACAAACAACCCTAACCCCTGAAAACCAAAAACACTAACCCACTAACAACAAACAACCCTAACCCACTAACAACAAACAACCCTAAACCCCTAACATCAAACAACACTAACCCCCTAACAACACAAACCACTAACACCCTAAAAACAAAAAACACTAACACCCTAACAACAAAAACCACTAAACCCCAACAAGAAACAACCTTAAACCCCTAACAACAAACAACCCTAAACCCCTAACAACACAAACCACTAACACCCTAACAACAAACAATTCTAACCCCCTAACAACAAACAACCCTAAACCCCTAACATCAAACAACACTAACCCCCTAACAACACAAACCACTAACACCCTAACAACAAACAACACTAACACCCTAACAACAAAAACCACTAAACCCCAACAAGAAACAACCCTAAACCCCTAACAACAAACACTAACCCCCTAACAAAAAACAACACTAAACCCCTAACAAGAAACTACCCTAACCCCGTAACAACAAACAACACTAACCCCGTAACAATAAACAACCCTAACCCCCTAACAACAAAGAACAATAACACCCTAACAACAAACAACCCTAAACCCCTAACATCAAAGAACACTAACACCCTAACAACAAACAACCCTAACCTCCTAACATCAAACAACACTAACCCCCTAACAACACAAACCACTAACACCCTAACAACAAACAACACTAACACCCTAACAACAAAAACCACTAAACCCCAACAAGAAACAACCTTAAACCCCTAACAACAAACAACCCTAAACCCCTAACAACAAACAACACTAACACCCTAACAACAAACAACTCTAACCCCCTAACAACAAACAACCCTAAACCCCTAACATCAAACAAAACTAACCCCCTAACAACACAAACCACTAACACCCTAACAACAAACAACACTAACACCCTAACAACAAAAACCACTAAACCCCAACAAGAAACAACCTTAAACCCCTAACAACAAACAACCCTAAACCCCTAACAACAAACAACACTAACACCCTAACAACAAACAACTCTAACCCCCTAACAACAAACAACCCTAAACCCCTAACATCAAACAACACTAACCCCCTAACAACACAAACCACTAACACCCTAACATCAAACAACACTAACACCCTAACAACAAAAACCACTAAACCCCAACAAGAAACAACCTTAAACCCCTAACAACAAACAACCCTAAACCCCTAACAACAAACAACACTAACACCCTAACAACAAACAACTCTAACCCCCTAACAACAAACAACCCTAAACCCCTAACATCAAACAACACTAACCCCCTAACAACACAAACCACTAACACCCTAACATCAAACAACACTAACACCCTAACAACAAAAACCACTAAACCCCAACAAGAAACAACCTTAAACCCCTAACAACAAACAACCCTAAACACCTAACATCAAACAACACTAACACCCTAACAAAAAACAACACTAAACCCCTAACAAGGAACTACCCTAACCCCGTAACAACAAACAACACTAACCCCGTAACAAGAAACAACCCTAACCCCCTAAGAACAAAGAACACTAACACCCTAACAACAAACAACCCTAACCCCTGAAAACCAAAAACACTAACCCACTAAGAACAAACAACCCTAACCCACTAACAACAAACAAACCTAAACCCCTAACATCAAACAATACTAACCCCCTAACAACACAAACCACTAACACCCTAACGACAAACAACACTAACACCCTAACAACAAAAACCACTAAACCCCAACAAGAAACAAACTTAAACCCCTAACAACAAACAACCCTAAACCCCTAACATCAAACAACACTAACACCCTAACAACGAACAACTCTAACCCCCTAACAACAAACAACCCTAAACCCCTAACATCAAACAACACTAACCCCCTAACAACACAAACCACTAACACCCTAACAACAAACAACACTAACACCCTAACAACAAAAACCACTAAACCCCAACAAGAAACAACCTTAAACCCCTAACAACAAACAACCCTAAACCCCTAACATCAAACAACACTAACACCCTAACAACAAAAACCACTAACACCCTAACAACAAACAACACTAACCCCCTAACAACAAACACTAACCCCCAAACAACAAACAACCCTAACCCCTGAAAACCAAAAACACTAACCCACTAAGAACAAACAACCCTAACCCACTAACAACAAACAACCCGAAACCCCTAACATCAAACAACACTAACCCCCTAACAACACAAACCACTAACACCCTAACATCAAACAACACTAACACCCTAACAACAAAAACCACTAAACCCCAACAAGAAACAACCTTAAACCCCTAACAACAAACAACCATAACCCCTAACATCAAACAACACTAACACCCTAACAACAAACAACTCTAACCCCCTAACAACAAACAACCCTAAACCCCTAACATCAAACAACACTAACACCCTAACAACAAAAACCACTAAACCCCAACAAGAAACAACCTTAAACCCCTAACAACAAACAACCCTAAACCCCTAACAACAAACAACACTAACGCCCTAACAACAAACAACTCTTACCCCCTAACAACAAACAACCCTAAACCCCTAACATCAAACAACACTAACCCCCTAACAACACAAACCACTAACACCCTAAAAACAAACAACACTAACACCCTAACAACAAACAACCCTAAACCCCTAACATCAAACAACACTAACACCCTAACAACACACACCACTAACACCCTAACAACAAACAACACTAACCCCCTAACAACAAACACTAACCCCCAAACAACAAACAACCCTAAACCCTGAAAACCAAAAACACTAACCCACTAAGAACAAACAACCCTAACCCACTAACAACAAACAACCCTAAACCCCTAACATCAAACAACACTAACCCCCTAACAACACAAACCACTAACACCCTAACAACAAACAACACTAACACCCTAACAACAAAAATCACTAAACCCCAACAAGAAACAACCCTAAACCCCTAACAACAAACACTAACCCCCTAACAAAAAACAACACTAAACCCCTAACAAGAAACTACCCTAACCCCGTAACAACAAACAACACTAACCCCGTAACAAGAAACAACCCTAACCCCCTAACAACAAAGAACACTAACACCCTAACAACAAACAACCCTAACCCCTGAAAACCAAAAACACTAACCCACTAACAACAAACATCCCTAACCCACTAACAACAAACAACCCTAAACCCCTAACATCAAACAACACTAACCCCCTAACAACACAAACCACTAACACCCTAAAAACAAACAACACTAACACCCTAACAACAAAAACCACTAAACCCCAACAAGAAACAACCTTAAACCCCTAACAACAAACAACCCTAAACCCCTAACAACAAACAACACTAACACCCTAACAACAAACAACTCTAACCCCCTAACAACAAACAACCCTAAACCCCTAACATCAAACAACACTAACCCCCTAACAACACAAACCACTAACACCCTAACAACAAACAACACTAACACCCTAACAACAAAAACCACTAAACCCCAACAAGAAACAACCTTAAACCCCTAACAACAAACAACCCTAAACCCCTAACAACAAACAACACTAACACCCTAACAACAAACAACTCTAACCCCCTAACAACAAACAACCCTAAACCCCTAACATCAAACAACACTAACCCCCTAACAACACAAACCACTAACACCCTAACATCAAACAACACTAACACCCTAACAACAAAAACCACTAAACCAAAACAAGAAACAACCTTAAACCCCTAACAACAAACAACCCTAAACCCCTAACAACAAACAACACTAACACCCTAACAACAAACAACTCTAACCCCCTAACAACAAACAACCCTAAACCCCTAACATCAAACAACACTAACCCCCTAACAACACAAACCACTAACACCCTAACATCAAACAACACTAACACCCTAACAACAAAAACCACTAAACCCTACAAGAAACAACCTTAAACCCCTAACAACAAACAACCCTAAACCCCTAACATCAAACAACACTAACACCCTAACAACACAAACCACTAACACCCTAACAACAAACAACACTAACCCCCTAACAACAAAAACCACTAAACCCCAACAAGAAACAACCTTAAACCCCTAAAAACAAACAACCCTAAACCCCTAACATCAAACAACACTAACACCCTAACAACACAAACCACTAACAACCTAACAACAAACAACACTAACCCCCTAACAACAAAAACCACTAAACCCCAACAAGAAACAACCTTAAACCCCTAACAACAAACAACCCTAAACCCCTAACAACAAACAACACTAACACCCTAACAACAAACACTAACCCCCTAACAACAAACAACCCTACACCCCTAACATCAAACAACACTAACCCCCTAACAACACAAACCACTAACACCCTAACAACAAACAACACCAACACTCTAACAACAAAAATCACTAAACCCCAACAAGAAACAACCCTAAACCCCTAACAACAAACACTAACCCCCTAACAAAAAACAACACTAAACCCCTAACAAGAAACTACCCTAACCCCGTAACAACAAACAACACTAACCCCGTAACAAGAAACAACCCTAACCCCCTAACAACAAAGAACACTAACACCCTAACAACAAACAACCCTAACCCCTGAAAACCAAAAAAACTAACCCACTATCAACAAACAACCCTAACCCACTAACAACAAACAACCCTAAACCCCTAACATCAAACAACACTAACCCCCTAACAACACAAACCACTAACACCCTAACAACAAACAACACAAACACCCTAACAACAAAAACCACTAAACCCCAACAAGAAACAACCTTAAACCCCTAACACCAAACAACACTAAACCCCTAACATCAAACAACACTAACACCCTAACAACACAAACCACTAACACCCTAACAACAAACAACCCTAACCCACTAACAACAAACAACCCTAAACCCCTAACATCAAACAACACTAACCCCCTAACAACACAAACCACTAACACCCTAACAACAAACAACACTAACACCCTAACAACAAAAACCACTAAACCCCAACAAGAAACAACCTTAAACCCCTAACAACAAACAACCCTAAACCCCTAACATCAAACAACACTAACACCCTAACAACGAACACCTCTAACTCCCTAACAACAAACAACCCTAAACCCCTAACATCAAACAACACTAACCCCCTAACAACACAAACCACTAACACCCTAACAACAAACAACACTAACACCCTAACAACAAAAACCACTAAACCCCAACAAGAAACAACCTTAAACCCCTAACAACAAACAACCCTAAACCCCTAACAACAAACAACACTAACACCCTAACAACAAACAACTCTTACCCCCTAACAACAAACAACCCTAAACCCCTAACATCAAACAACACTAACCCCCTAACAACACAAACCACTAACACCCTAACATCAAAAAACACTAACACCCTAACAACAAAAACCACTAAACCCCAACAAGAAACAACCTTAAACCCCTAACAACAAACAACCCTAAACCCCTAACATCAAACAACACTAACACCCTAACAACACAAACCACTAACACCCTAACAACAAACAACACTAACCCCCTAACAACAAACACTAACACCCAAACAACAAACAACCCTAACCCCTGAAAACCAAAAACACTAACCCACTAAGAACAAACAACCCTAACCCACTAACAACAAACAACCCTAAACCCCTAACATCAAACAACACTAACCCCCTAACAACACAAACCACTAACACCCTAACAACAAACAACACCAACACTCTAACAACAAAAATCACTAAACCCCAACAAGAAACAACCCTAAACCCCTAACAACAAACACTAACCCCCTAACAAAAAACAACACTAAACCCCTAACAAGAAACTACCCTAACCCCGTAACAACAAACAACACTAACCCCGTAACAAGAAACAGCCCTAACCCCCTAACAACAAAGAACACTAACACCCTAACAACAAACAACCCTAACCCCTGAAAACCAAAAACACTAACCCACTAACAACAAACAACCCTAACCCACTAACAACAAACAACCCTAAACCCCTAACATCAAACAACACTAACCCCCTAACAACACAAACCACTAACACCCTAACAACAAACAACACTAACACCCTAACAACAAAAACCACTAAACCCCAACAAGAAACAACCTTAAACCCCTAACAACAAACAACCCTAAACCCCTAACAACAAACAACACTAACACCCTAACAACAAACAATTCTAACCCCCTAACAACAAACAACCCTAAACCCCTAACATCAAACAACACTAACCCCCTAACAACACAAACCACTAACACCCTAACAACAAACAACACTAACACCCTAAAAACAAAAACCACTAAACCCCAACAAGAAACAACCTTAAACCCCTAACAACAAACAACCCTAAACCCCTAACAACAAACAACACTAACACCCTAACAACAAACAACTCTAACCCCCTAACAACAAACAACCCTAAACCCCTAACATCAAACAACACTAACCCCCTAACAACACAAACCACTAACACCCTAACATCAAACAACACTAACACCCTAACAACAAAAACCACTAAACCCCAACAAGAAACAACCTTAAACCCCTAACAACAAACAACCCTAAACCCCTAACAACAAACAACACTAACACCCTAACAACAAACAACTCTAACCCCCTAACAACAAACAACCCTAAACCCCTAACATCAAACAACACTAACCCCCTAACAACACAAACCACTAACACCCTAACATCAAACAACACTAACACCCTAACAACAAAAACCACTAAACCCCAACAAGAAACAACCTTAAACCCCTAACAACAAACAACCCTAAACCCCTAACATCAAACAACACTAACACCCTAACAACACAAACCACTAACACCCTAACAACAAACAACACTAACCCCCTAACAACAAAAACCACTAAACCCCAACAAGAAACAACCTTAAACCCCTAACAACAAACAACCCTAAACCCCTAACAACAAACAACACTAACACCCTAACAACAAACAACTCTAACCCCCTAACAAAAACAACCCTAAACCCCTAACATCAAACAACACTAACCCCCTAACAACACAAACCACTAACACACTAACAACAAACAACACTAACACCCTAACAACAAACAACCCTAAACCCCTAACATCAAACAACACTAACAACCTAACAACACAAACCACTAACACCCTAACAACAAACAACCCTAACCCCCTAACAACAAACACTAACCCCCAAACAACAAACAACCCTAACCCCTGAAAACCAAAAACACTAACCCACTAACAACAAACAACCCTAACCCACTAACAACAAACAACCCTAAACCCCTAACATCAAACAACACTAACCCCCTAACAACACAAACCACTAACACCCTAACAACAAACAACACTAACACCCTAACAACAAAAACCACTAAACCCCAACAAGAAACAACCTTAAACCCCTAACAACAAACAACCCTAAACCCCTAACATCAAACAACACTAACACCCTAACAACAAACAACTCTAACCCCCTAACAACAAACAACCCTAAACCCCTAACATCAAACAACACTATCACCCTAACACCAAAAACCACTAAACCCCAACAAGAAACAACCTTAAACCCCTAACAACAAACAACCCTAAACCCCTAACATCAAACAACACTAACCCCCTAACAACACAAACCACTAACACCCTAACAACAAACAACACTAACACCCTAACAACAAAAACCACTAAACCCCAACAAGAAACAACCTTAAACCCCTAACAACAAACAACCCTAAACCCCTAACAACAAACAACACTAACACCCTAACAACAAACAACTCTAACCCCCTAACAACAAACAACCCTAAACCCCTAACATCAAACAACACTAACCCCCTAACAACACAAACCACTAACACCCTAACAACAAAAACCACTAAACCCCAACAAGAAACAACCTTAAAACCCTAACAACAAACAACCCTAAACCCCTAACAACAAACAACACTAACACCCTAACAACAAACAACTCTAACCCCCTAACAACAAACAACCCTAAACCCCTAACATCAAACAACACTAACCCCCTTACAACACAAACCACTAACACCCTAACAACAAACAACACTAACACCCTAACAACAAAAACCACTAAACCCCAACAATAAACAACCTTAAACCCCTAACAAAAAACAACCCTAAACCCCTAACATCAAACAACACTAACACCCTAACAACACAAACCACTAAAACCCTAACAACAAACAACCCTAACCCCCTAACAACAAACACTAACCCCCAAACAACAAACAACCCTAACCCCTGAAAAAAAAACACTAACCCACTAACAACAAACAACCCTAACCCACTAACAACAAACAACCCTAAACCCCTAACATCAAACAACACTAACCCCCTAACAACACAAACCACTAACACCCTAACAACAAACAACACTAACCCCCTAACAACAAAAACCACTAAACCCCAACAAGAAACAACTTTAAACCCCTAACAACAAACAACCCTAAACCCCTAACAACAAACAACACTAACACCCTAACAACACAAACCACTAACACCCTAACATCAAACAACACTAACACCCTAACAACAAAAACCACTAAACCCCAACAAGAAACAACCTTAAACCCCTAACAACAAACAACCCTAAACCCCTAACATCAAACAACACTAACACCCTAACAACACAAACCACTAACACCCTAACAACAAACAACACTAACCCCCTAGCAACAAACACTAACCCCCAAACAACAAACAACCCTAACCCCTGAAAACCAAAAACACTAACCCACTAACAACAAACAACCCTAACCCACTAACAACAAACAACCCTAAACCCCTAACATCAAACAACACTAACCCCCTAACAACACAAACCACTAACACCCTAACAACAAACAACACTAACACCCTAACAACAAAAATCACTAAACCCCAACAAGAAACAACCCTAAACCCCTAACAACAAACACTAACCCCCTAACAAAAAACAACACTAAACCCCTAACAAGAAACTACCCTAACCCCGTAACAACAAACAACACTAACCCCGTAACAAGAAACAACCCTAACCCCCTAACAACAAAGAACACTAACACCCTAACAACAAACAACCCTAACCCCTGAAAACCAAAAACACTAACCCACTAACAACAAACAACCCTAACCCACTAACAACAAAGAACCCAAAAACCCTAACATCAAACAACAATAACCCCCTAACAACACAAACCACTAACACCCTAAAAACAAACAACACTAACACCCTAACAACAAAAACCACTAAACCCCAACAAGAAACAACCTTAAACCCCTAACAACAAACAACCCTAAACCCCTAACATCAAACAACACTAACCCCCTAACAACACAAACCACTAACACCCTAACAACAAACAACACTAACCCCCTAACACCAAACACTAACCCCCAAACAACAAACAACCCTAACCCCTGAAAACCAAAAACACTAACCCACTAACAACAAACAACCCTAACCCACTAACAACAAACAACCCTAAACCCCTAACATCAAACAACACTAACCCCCTAACAACACAAACCACTAACACCCTAACATCAAACAACACTAACACCCTAACAACAAAAACCACTAAACCCCAACAAGAAACAACCTTAAACCCCTAACAACAAACAACCCTAAACCCCTAACAACAAACAACACTAACACCCTAACAACAAACAACTCTAACCCCCTAACAACAAACAACCCTAAACCCCTAACATCAAACAACACTAACCCCCTAACAACACAAACCACTAACACCCTAACATCAAACAACACTAACACCCTAACAACAAAAACCACTAAACCCCAACAAGAAACAACCTTAAACCCCTAACAACAAACAACCCTAAACCCCTAACATCAAACAACACTAACACCCTAACAAAAAACAACACTAAACCCCTAACAAGAAACTACCCTAACCCCGTAACAACAAACAACAGTAACCCCGTAACAAGAAACAACCCTAACCCCCTAACAACAAAGAACACTAACACCCTAACAACAAACAACCCTAACCCCTGAAAACCAAAAACACTAACCCACTAACAACAAACAACCCTAACCCACTAACAACAAACAACCCTAAACCCCTAACATCAAACAACACTAACCCCCTAACAACACAAACCACTAACACCCTAACAACAAACAACACTAACACCCTAACAACAAAAACCACTAAACCCCAACAAGAAACAACCTTAAACCCCTAACAACAAACAACCCTAAACCTCTAACAACAAACAACACTAACACCCTAACAACAAACAACTCTAACCCCCTAACAACAAACAACCCTAAACCCCTAACATCAAACAACACTAACCCCCTAACAACACAAACCACTAACACCCTAACATCAAACAACACTAACACCCTAACAACAAAAACCACTAAACCCCAACAAGAAACAACCTTAAACCCCTAACAACAAACAACCCTAAACCCCTAACATCAAACAACACTAACACCCTAACAACACAAACCACTAACAACCTAACAACAAACAACACTAACCCCCTAACAACAAAAACCACTAAACCCCAACAAGAAACAACCTTAAACCCCTAACAACAAACAACCCTAAACCCCTAACAACAAACAACACTAACACCCTAACAACAAACAACTCTAACCCCCTAACAAAAACAACCCTAAACCCCTAACATCAAACAACACTAACCCCCTAACAACACAAACCACTAACACACTAACAACAAACAACACTAACACCCTAACAACAAACAACCCTAAACCCCTAACATCAAACAACACTAACAACCTAACAACACAAACCACTAACACCCTAACAACAAACAACCCTAACCCCCTAACAACAAACACTAACCCCCAAACAACAAACAACCCTAACCCCTGAAAACCAAAAACACTAACCCACTAACAACAAACAACCCTAACCCACTAACAACAAACAACCCTAAACCCCTAACATCAAACAACACTAACCCCCTAACAACACAAACCACTAACACCCTAACAACAAACAACACTAACACCCTAACAACAAAAACCACTAAACCCCAACAAGAAACAACCTTAAACCCCTAACAACAAACAACCCTAAACCCCTAACATCAAACAACACTAACACCCTAACAACAAACAACTCTAACCCCCTAACAACAAACAACCCTAAACCCCTAACATCAAACAACACTATCACCCTAACACCAAAAACCACTAAACCCCAACAAGAAACAACCTTAAACCCCTAACAACAAACAACCCTAAACCCCTAACATCAAACAACACTAACCCCCTAACAACACAAACCACTAACACCCTAACAACAAACAACACTAACACCCTAACAACAAAAACCACTAAACCCCAACAAGAAACAACCTTAAACCCCTAACAACAAACAACCCTAAACCCCTAACAACAAACAACACTAACACCCTAACAACAAACAACTCTAACCCCCTAACAACAAACAACCCTAAACCCCTAACATCAAACAACACTAACCCCCTAACAACACAAACCACTAACACCCTAACAACAAAAACCACTAAACCCCAACAAGAAACAACCTTAAAACCCTAACAACAAACAACCCTAAACCCCTAACAACAAACAACACTAACACCCTAACAACAAACAACTCTAACCCCCTAACAACAAACAACCCTAAACCCCTAACATCAAACAACACTAACCCCCTTACAACACAAACCACTAACACCCTAACAACAAACAACACTAACACCCTAACAACAAAAACCACTAAACCCCAACAATAAACAACCTTAAACCCCTAACAAAAAACAACCCTAAACCCCTAACATCAAACAACACTAACACCCTAACAACACAAACCACTAACACCCTAACAACAAACAACCCTAACCCCCTAACAACAAACACTAACCCCCAAACAACAAACAACCCTAACCCCTGAAAAAAAAACACTAACCCACTAACAACAAACAACCCTAACCCACTAACAACAAACAACCCTAAACCCCTAACATCAAACAACACTAACCCCCTAACAACACAAACCACTAACACCCTAACAACAAACAACACTAACCCCCTAACAACAAAAACCACTAAACCCCAACAAGAAACAACTTTAAACCCCTAACAACAAACAACCCTAAACCCCTAACAACAAACAACACTAACACCCTAACAACACAAACCACTAACACCCTAACATCAAACAACACTAACACCCTAACAACAAAAACCACTAAACCCCAACAAGAAACAACCTTAAACCCCTAACAACAAACAACCCTAAACCCCTAACATCAAACAACACTAACACCCTAACAACACAAACCACTAACACCCTAACAACAAACAACACTAACCCCCTAACAACAAACACTAACCCCCAAACAACAAACAACCCTAACCCCTGAAAACCAAAAACACTAACCCACTAACAACAAACAACCCTAACCCACTAACAACAAACAACCCTAAACCCCTAACATCAAACAACACTAACCCCCTAACAACACAAACCACTAACACCCTAACAACAAACAACACTAACACCCTAACAACAAAAATCACTAAACCCCAACAAGAAACAACCCTAAACCCCTAACAACAAACACTAACCCCCTAACAAAAAACAACACTAAACCCCTAACAAGAAACTACCCTAACCCCGTAACAACAAACAACACTAACCCCGTAACAAGAAACAACCCTAACCCCCTAACAACAAAGAACACTAACACCCTAACAACAAACAACCCTAACCCCTGAAAACCAAAAACACTAACCCACTAACAACAAACAACCCTAACCCACTAACAACAAAGAACCCAAAAACCCTAACATCAAACAACAATAACCCCCTAACAACACAAACCACTAACACCCTAAAAACAAACAACACTAACACCCTAACAACAAAAACCACTAAACCCCAACAAGAAACAACCTTAAACCCCTAACAACAAACAACCCTAAACCCCTAACATCAAACAACACTAACCCCCTAACAACACAAACCACTAACACCCTAACAACAAACAACACTAACCCCCTAACACCAAACACTAACCCCCAAACAACAAACAACCCTAACCCCTGAAAACCAAAAACACTAACCCACTAACAACAAACAACCCTAACCCACTAACAACAAACAACCCTAAACCCCTAACATCAAACAACACTAACCCCCTAACAACACAAACCACTAACACCCTAACATCAAACAACACTAACACCCTAACAACAAAAACCACTAAACCCCAACAAGAAACAACCTTAAACCCCTAACAACAAACAACCCTAAACCCCTAACAACAAACAACACTAACACCCTAACAACAAACAACTCTAACCCCCTAACAACAAACAACCCTAAACCCCTAACATCAAACAACACTAACCCCCTAACAACACAAACCACTAACACCCTAACATCAAACAACACTAACACCCTAACAACAAAAACCACTAAACCCCAACAAGAAACAACCTTAAACCCCTAACAACAAACAACCCTAAACCCCTAACATCAAACAACACTAACACCCTAACAAAAAACAACACTAAACCCCTAACAAGAAACTACCCTAACCCCGTAACAACAAACAACAGTAACCCCGTAACAAGAAACAACCCTAACCCCCTAACAACAAAGAACACTAACACCCTAACAACAAACAACCCTAACCCCTGAAAACCAAAAACACTAACCCACTAACAACAAACAACCCTAACCCACTAACAACAAACAACCCTAAACCCCTAACATCAAACAACACTAACCCCCTAACAACACAAACCACTAACACCCTAACAACAAACAACACTAACACCCTAACAACAAAAACCACTAAACCCCAACAAGAAACAACCTTAAACCCCTAACAACAAACAACCCTAAACCTCTAACAACAAACAACACTAACACCCTAACAACAAACAACTCTAACCCCCTAACAACAAACAACCCTAAACCCCTAACATCAAACAACACTAACCCCCTAACAACACAAACCACTAACACCCTAACATCAAACAACACTAACACCCTAACAACAAAAACCACTAAACCCCAACAAGAAACAACCTTAAACCCCTAACAACAAACAACCCTAAACCCCTAACATCAAACAACACTAACACCCTAACAACACAAACCACTAACAACCTAACAACAAACAACACTAACCCCCTAACAACAAAAACCACTAAACCCCAACAAGAAACAACCTTAAACCCCTAACAACAAACAACCCTAAACCCCTAACAACAAACAACACTAACACCCTAACAACAAACACTAACCCCCTAACAACAAACAACCCTAAACCCCTAACATCAAACAACACTAACCCCCTAACAACACAAACCACTAACACCCTAACAACAAACAACACTAACACCCTAACAACAAAAACCACTAAACCCCAACAAGAAACAACCCTAAACCCCTAACAACAAACACTAACCCCCTAACAAAAAACAACACTAAACCCCTAACAAGAAACTACCCTAACCCCGTAACAACAAACAACACTAACCCCGTAACAAGAAACAACCCTAACCCCCTAACAACAAAGAACACTAACACCCTAACAACAAACAACCCTTACCCCTGAAAACCAAAAAAACTAACCCACTAACAACAAACAACCCTAACCCACTAACAACAAACAACCCTAAACCCCTAACATCAAACAACACTAACTCCCTAACAACACAAACCACTAACACCCTAACAACAAACAACACAAACACCCTAACAACAAAAACCACTAAACCCCAACAAGAAACCACCTTAAACCCCTAACAACAAACAACCCTAATCACCTAACATCAAACAACACTAACACCCTAACAACACAAACCACTAACACCCTAACAACAAACAACCCTAACCCCCTAACAACAAACACTAACCCCCAAACAACAAACAACCCTAACCCCTGAAAACCAAAGACACTAACCCACTAACAACAAACAACCCTAACCCACTAACAACAAACAACCCTAAACCCCTAACATCAAACAACACTAACCCCCTAACAACACAAACCACTAACACCCTAACAACAAACAACACTAACACCCTAACAACAAAAGCCACTAAACCCCAACAAGAAACAACCTTAAACCCCTAACAACAAACAACCCTAAACCCCTAACAACAAACAACACTAACACCCTAACAACAAACAACTCTTACCCCCTAACAACAAACAACCCTAAACCCCTAACATCAAACAACACTAACCCCCTAACAACACAAACCACTAACACCCTAACATCAAACAACACTAACACCCTAACAACAAAAACAACTAAACCCCAACAAGAAACAACCTTAAACCCCTAACAACAAACAACCCTAAACCCCTAACATCAAACAACACTAACACCCTAACAACACAAACCACTAACACCCTAACAACAAACAACACTAACCCCCTAACAACAAACAATAACCCCCAAACAACAAACAACCCTAACCCCTGAAAACCAAAAACACTAACCCACTAAGAACAAACAACCCTAACCCACTAACAACAAACAACCCTAAACCCCTAACATCAAACAACACTAACCCCCTAACAACACAAACCACTAACACCCTAACAACAAACAACACTAACACCCTAACAACAAAAATCACTAAACCCCAACAAGAAACAACCCTAAACCCCTAACAACAAACACTAAACCCCTAACAAAAAACAACACTAAACCCCTAACAAGAAACTACCCTAACCCCGTAACAACAAACAACACTAACCCCGTAACAAGAAACAACCCTAACCCCCTAACAACAAAGAACACTAACACCCTAACAACAAACAACCCTAACCCCTGAAAACCAAAAACACTAACCCACTAACAACAAACAACCCTAACCCACTAACAACAAACAACCCTAAACCCCTAACATCAAACAACACTAACCCCCTAACAACACAAACCAATAACACCCTAAAAACAAACAACACTAACACCCTAACAACAAAAACCACTAAACCCCAACAAGAAACAACCTTAAACCCCTAACAACAAACAACCCTAAACCCCTAACAACAAACAACACTAACACCCTAACAACAAACAACTCTAACCCCCTAACAACAAACAACCCTAAACCCCTAACATCAAACAACACTAACCCCCTAACAACACAAACCACTAACACCCTAACAACAAACAACACTAACACCCTAACAACAAAAACCACTAAACCCCAACAAGAAACAACCTTAAACCCCTAACAACAAACAACCCTAAACCCCTAACAACAAACAACACTAACACCCTAACAACAAACAACTCTAACCCCCTAACAACAAACAACCCTAAACCCCTAACATCAAACAACACTAACCCCCTAACAACACAAACCACTAACACCCTAACATCAAACAACACTAACACCCTAACAACAAAAACCACTAAACCCCAACAAGAAACAACCTTAAACCCCTAACAACAAACAACCCTAAACCCCTAACAACAAACAACACTAACACCCTAACAACAAACAACTCTAACCCCCTAACAACAAACAACCCTAAACCCCTAACATGAAACAACACTAACCCCCTAACAACACAAACCACTAACACCCTAACATCAAACAACACTAACACCCTAACAACAAAAACCACTAAACCCCAACAAGAAACAACCTTAAACCCCTAACAACAAACAACCCTAAACCCCTAACATCAAACAACACTAACACCCTAACAACACAAACCACTAACACCCTAACAACAAACAACACTAACCCCCTAACAACAAAAACCACTAAACCCCAACAAGAAACAACCTTAAACCCCTAACAACAAACAACCCTAAACCCCTAACAACAAACAACACTAACACCCTAACAACAAACAACTCTAACCCCCTAACAACAAACAACCCTAAACCCCTAACATCAAAAAACACTAACCCCCTAACAACACAAACCACTAACACCCTAACAACAAACAACACTAGCACCCTAACAACAAACAACCCTAAACCCCTAACATCAAACAACACTAACAACCTAACAACACAAACCACTAACACCCTAACAACAAACAACCCTAACCCCCTAACAACAAACACTAACCCCCAAACAACAAACAACCCTAACCCCTGAAAACCAAAAACACTAACCCACTAACAACAAACAACCCTAACCCACTAACAACAAACAACCCTAAACCCCTAACATCAAACAACACTAACCCCCTAACAACACAAACCACTAACACCCTAACATCAAACAACACTAACACCCTAACAACAAAAACCACTAAACCCCAACAAGAAACAACCTTAAACCCCTAACAACAAACAACCATAACCCCTAACATCAAACAACACTAACACCCTAACAACAAACAACTCTAACCCCCTAACAACAAACAACCCTAAACCCCTAACATCAAACAACACTAACACCCTAACAACAAAAACCACTAAACCCCAACAAGAAACAACCTTAAACCCCTAACAACAAACAACCCTAAACCCCTAACAACAAACAACACTAACACCCTAACAACAAACAACTCTAACCCCCTAACAACAAACAACCCTAAACCCCTAACATCAAACAACACTAACCCCCTAACAACACAAACCACTAACACCCTAACAACAAACAACACTAACACCCTAACAAAAAAACCACTAAACCCCAACAAGAAACAACCTTAAACTCCTAACAACAAACAACCCTAAACCCCTAACAACAAACAACACTAACACCCTAACAACAAACAACTCTAACCCCCTAACAACAAACAACCCTAAACCCCTAAAAACAAACAACACTAACACCCTAACAACAAACACTAACCCCCTAACAAAAAACAACCCTAAACCCCTAACATCAAACAACACTAACCCCCTAACAACACAAACCACTAACACCCTAACAACAAACAACACTAACACCCTAACAACAAAAACCACTAAACCCCAACAAGAAACAACCTTAAACCCCTAACAACAAACAACCCTAAACCCCTAACATCAAACAACACTAACACCCTAACAACACAAACCACTAACACCCTAACAACAAACAACCCTAACCCCCTAACAACAAACACTAACCCCCAAACAACAAACAACCCTAACCCCTGAAAACCAAAAACACTAACCCACTAACAACAAACAACCCTAACCCACTAACAACAAACAACCCTAAACCCCTAACATCAAACAACACTAACCCCCTAACAACACAAACCACTAACACCCTAACAACAAACGACACTAACACCCTAACAACAAAAACCACTAAACCCCAACAAGAAACAACCTTAAACCCCTAACAACAAACAACCCTAAACCCCTAACATCAAACAACACTAACACCCTAACAACACAAACCACTAACACCCTAACAACAAACAACACTAACCCCCTAACAACAAACACTAACCCCCAAACAACAAACAACCCTAACCCCTGAAAACCAAAAACACTAACCCACTAACAACAAACAACCCTAACCCACTAACAACAAACAACCCTAAACCCCTAACATCAAACAACACTAACCCCCTAACAACACAAACCACTAACACCCTAACAACAAACAACACTAACACCCTAACAACAAAAACCACTAAACCCCAACAAGAAACAACCCTAAACCCCTAACAACAAACACTAACCCCCTAACAAAAAACAACACTAAACCCCTAACAAGAAACTACCCTAACCCCGTAACAACAAACAACACTAACCCCGTAACAAGAAACAACCCTAACCCCCTAACAACAAAGAACAATAACACCCTAACAACAAACAACCCTAAACCCCTAACATCAAAGAACACTAACACCCTAACAACAAACAACCCTAACCTCCTAACATCAAACAACACTAACCCCCTAACAACACAAACCACTAACACCCTAACAACAAACAACACTAACACCCTAACAACAAAAACCACTAAACCCCAACAAGAAACAACCTTAAACCCCTAACAACAAACAACCCTAAACCCCTAACAACAAACAACACTAACACCCTAACAACAAACAACTCTAACCCCCTAACAACAAACAACCCTAAACCCCTAACATCAAACAAAACTAACCCCCTAACAACACAAACCACTAACACCCTAACAACAAACAACACTAACACCCTAACAACAAAAACCACTAAACCCCAACAAGAAACAACCTTAAACCCCTAACAACAAACAACCCTAAACCCCTAACAACAAACAACACTAACACCCTAACAACAAACAACTCTAACCCCCTAACAACAAACAACCCTAAACCCCTAACATCAAACAACACTAACCCCCTAACAACACAAACCACTAACACCCTAACATCAAACAACACTAACACCCTAACAACAAAAACCACTAAACCCCAACAAGAAACAACCTTAAACCCCTAACAACAAACAACCCTAAACCCCTAACAACAAACAACACTAACACCCTAACAACAAACAACTCTAACCCCCTAACAACAAACAACCCTAAACCCCTAACATGAAACAACACTAACCCCCTAACAACACAAACCACTAACACCCTAACATCAAACAACACTAACACCCTAACAACAAAAACCACTAAACCCCAACAAGAAACAACCTTAAACCCCTAACAACAAACAACCCTAAACCCCTAACATCAAACAACACTAACACCCTAACAACACAAACCACTAACACCCTAACAACAAACAACACTAACCCCCTAACAACAAAAACCACTAAACCCCAACAAGAAACAACCTTAAACCCCTAACAACAAACAACCCTAAACCCCTAACAACAAACAACACTAACACCCTAACAACAAACAACTCTAACCCCCTAACAACAAACAACCCTAAACCCCTAACATCAAAAAACACTAACCCCCTAACAACACAAACCACTAACACCCTAACAACAAACAACACTAGCACCCTAACAACAAACAACCCTAAACCCCTAACATCAAACAACACTAACAACCTAACAACACAAACCACTAACACCCTAACAACAAACAACCCTAACCCCCTAACAACAAACACTAACCCCCAAACAACAAACAACCCTAACCCCTGAAAACCAAAAACACTAACCCACTAACAACAAACAACCCTAACCCACTAACAACAAACAACCCTAAACCCCTAACATCAAACAACACTAACCCCCTAACAACACAAACCACTAACACCCTAACATCAAACAACACTAACACCCTAACAACAAAAACCACTAAACCCCAACAAGAAACAACCTTAAACCCCTAACAACAAACAACCATAACCCCTAACATCAAACAACACTAACACCCTAACAACAAACAACTCTAACCCCCTAACAACAAACAACCCTAAACCCCTAACATCAAACAACACTAACACCCTAACAACAAAAACCACTAAACCCCAACAAGAAACAACCTTAAACCCCTAACAACAAACAACCCTAAACCCCTAACAACAAACAACACTAACACCCTAACAACAAACAACTCTAACCCCCTAACAACAAACAACCCTAAACCCCTAACATCAAACAACACTAACCCCCTAACAACACAAACCACTAACACCCTAACAACAAACAACACTAACACCCTAACAAAAAAACCACTAAACCCCAACAAGAAACAACCTTAAACTCCTAACAACAAACAACCCTAAACCCCTAACAACAAACAACACTAACACCCTAACAACAAACAACTCTAACCCCCTAACAACAAACAACCCTAAACCCCTAAAAACAAACAACACTAACACCCTAACAACAAACAGTAACCCCCTAACAAAAAACAACCCTAAACCCCTAACATCAAACAACACTAACCCCCTAACAACACAAACCACTAACACCCTAACAACAAACAACACTAACACCCTAACAACAAAAACCACTAAACCCCAACAAGAAACAACCTTAAACCCCTAACAACAAACAACCCTAAACCCCTAACATCAAACAACACTAACACCCTAACAACACAAACCACTAACACCCTAACAACAAACAACCCTAACCCCCTAACAACAAACACTAACCCCCAAACAACAAACAACCCTAACCCCTGAAAACCAAAAACACTAACCCACTAACAACAAACAACCCTAACCCACTAACAACAAACAACCCTAAACCCCTAACATCAAACAACACTAACCCCCTAACAACACAAACCACTAACACCCTAACAACAAACGACACTAACACCCTAACAACAAAAACCACTAAACCCCAACAAGAAACAACCTTAAACCCCTAACAACAAACAACCCTAAACCCCTAACATCAAACAACACTAACACCCTAACAACACAAACCACTAACACCCTAACAACAAACAACACTAACCCCCTAACAACAAACACTAACCCCCAAACAACAAACAACCCTAACCCCTGAAAACCAAAAACACTAACCCACTAACAACAAACAACCCTAACCCACTAACAACAAACAACCCTAAACCCCTAACATCAAACAACACTAACCCCCTAACAACACAAACCACTAACACCCTAACAACAAACAACACTAACACCCTAACAACAAAAACCACTAAACCCCAACAAGAAACAACCCTAAACCCCTAACAACAAACACTAACCCCCTAACAAAAAACAACACTAAACCCCTAACAAGAAACTACCCTAACCCCGTAACAACAAACAACACTAACCCCGTAACAAGAAACAACCCTAACCCCCTAACAACAAAGAACAATAACACCCTAACAACAAACAACCCTAAACCCCTAACATCAAAGAACACTAACACCCTAACAACAAACAACCCTAACCTCCTAAC
This sequence comes from Elephas maximus indicus, assembly GCF_024166365.1. NCBI lineage: Eukaryota > Metazoa > Chordata > Mammalia > Proboscidea > Elephantidae > Elephas > Elephas maximus. Next base: position 679,589 of record NC_064835.1, read on the forward strand.
ATCAAACAACACTAACCCCCTAACAACACAAACCACTAACACCCTAACAACAAACAACACTAACACCCTAACAACAAAAACCACTAAACCCCAACAAGAAACAACCTTAAACCCCTAACAACAAACAACCCTAAACCCCTAACAACAAACAACACTAACACCCTAACAACAAACAACTCTAACCCCCTAACAACAAACAACCCTAAACCCCTAACATCAAACAAAACTAACCCCCTAACAACACAAACCACTAACACCCTAACAACAAACAACACTAACACCCTAACAACAAAAACCACTAAACCCCAACAAGAAACAACCTTAAACCCCTAACAACAAACAACCCTAAACCCCTAACAACAAACAACACTAACACCCTAACAACAAACAACTCTAACCCCCTAACAACAAACAACCCTAAACCCCTAACATCAAACAACACTAACCCCCTAACAACACAAACCACTAACACCCTAACATCAAACAACACTAACACCCTAACAACAAAAACCACTAAACCCCAACAAGAAACAACCTTAAACCCCTAACAACAAACAACCCTAAACCCCTAACAACAAACAACACTAACACCCTAACAACAAACAACTCTAACCCCCTAACAACAAACAACCCTAAACCCCTAACATCAAACAACACTAACCCCCTAACAACACAAACCACTAACACCCTAACATCAAACAACACTAACACCCTAACAACAAAAACCACTAAACCCCAACAAGAAACAACCTTAAACCCCTAACAACAAACAACCCTAAACACCTAACATCAAACAACACTAACACCCTAACAAAAAACAACACTAAACCCCTAACAAGGAACTACCCTAACCCCGTAACAACAAACAACACTAACCCCGTAACAAGAAACAACCCTAACCCCCTAAGAACAAAGAACACTAACACCCTAACAACAAACAACCCTAACCCCTGAAAACCAAAAACACTAACCCACTAAGAACAAACAACCCTAACCCACTAACAACAAACAAACCTAAACCCCTAACATCAAACAATACTAACCCCCTAACAACACAAACCACTAACACCCTAACGACAAACAACACTAACACCCTAACAACAAAAACCACTAAACCCCAACAAGAAACAAACTTAAACCCCTAACAACAAACAACCCTAAACCCCTAACATCAAACAACACTAACACCCTAACAACGAACAACTCTAACCCCCTAACAACAAACAACCCTAAACCCCTAACATCAAACAACACTAACCCCCTAACAACACAAACCACTAACACCCTAACAACAAACAACACTAACACCCTAACAACAAAAACCACTAAACCCCAACAAGAAACAACCTTAAACCCCTAACAACAAACAACCCTAAACCCCTAACATCAAACAACACTAACACCCTAACAACACAAACCACTAACACCCTAACAACAAACAACACTAACCCCCTAACAACAAACACTAACCCCCAAACAACAAACAACCCTAACCCCTGAAAACCAAAAACACTAACCCACTAAGAACAAACAACCCTAACCCACTAACAACAAACAACCCTAAACCCCTAACATCAAACAACACTAACCCCCTAACAACACAAACCACTAACACCCTAACATCAAACAACACTAACACCCTAACAACAAAAACCACTAAACCCCAACAAGAAACAACCTTAAACCCCTAACAACAAACAACCATAACCCCTAACATCAAACAACACTAACACCCTAACAACAAACAACTCTAACCCCCTAACAACAAACAACCCTAAACCCCTAACATCAAACAACACTAACACCCTAACAACAAAAACCACTAAACCCCAACAAGAAACAACCTTAAACCCCTAACAACAAACAACCCTAAACCCCTAACAACAAACAACACTAACACCCTAACAACAAACAACTCTTACCCCCTAACAACAAACAACCCTAAACCCCTAACATCAAACAACACTAACCCCCTAACAACACAAACCACTAACACCCTAAAAACAAACAACACTAACACCCTAACAACAAACAACCCTAAACCCCTAACATCAAACAACACTAACACCCTAACAACACAAACCACTAACACCCTAACAACAAACAACACTAACCCCCTAACAACAAACACTAACCCCCAAACAACAAACAACCCTAAACCCTGAAAACCAAAAACACTAACCCACTAAGAACAAACAACCCTAACCCACTAACAACAAACAACCCTAAACCCCTAACATCAAACAACACTAACCCCCTAACAACACAAACCACTAACACCCTAACAACAAACAACACTAACACCCTAACAACAAAAATCACTAAACCCCAACAAGAAACAACCCTAAACCCCTAACAACAAACACTAACCCCCTAACAAAAAACAACACTAAACCCCTAACAAGAAACTACCCTAACCCCGTAACAACAAACAACACTAACCCCGTAACAAGAAACAACCCTAACCCCCTAACAACAAAGAACACTAACACCCTAACAACAAACAACCCTAACCCCTGAAAACCAAAAACACTAACCCACTAACAACAAACATCCCTAACCCACTAACAACAAACAACCCTAAACCCCTAACATCAAACAACACTAACCCCCTAACAACACAAACCACTAACACCCTAAAAACAAACAACACTAACACCCTAACAACAAAAACCACTAAACCCCAACAAGAAACAACCTTAAACCCCTAACAACAAACAACCCTAAACCCCTAACAACAAACAACACTAACACCCTAACAACAAACAACTCTAACCCCCTAACAACAAACAACCCTAAACCCCTAACATCAAACAACACTAACCCCCTAACAACACAAACCACTAACACCCTAACAACAAACAACACTAACACCCTAACAACAAAAACCACTAAACCCCAACAAGAAACAACCTTAAACCCCTAACAACAAACAACCCTAAACCCCTAACAACAAACAACACTAACACCCTAACAACAAACAACTCTAACCCCCTAACAACAAACAACCCTAAACCCCTAACATCAAACAACACTAACCCCCTAACAACACAAACCACTAACACCCTAACATCAAACAACACTAACACCCTAACAACAAAAACCACTAAACCAAAACAAGAAACAACCTTAAACCCCTAACAACAAACAACCCTAAACCCCTAACAACAAACAACACTAACACCCTAACAACAAACAACTCTAACCCCCTAACAACAAACAACCCTAAACCCCTAACATCAAACAACACTAACCCCCTAACAACACAAACCACTAACACCCTAACATCAAACAACACTAACACCCTAACAACAAAAACCACTAAACCCTACAAGAAACAACCTTAAACCCCTAACAACAAACAACCCTAAACCCCTAACATCAAACAACACTAACACCCTAACAACACAAACCACTAACACCCTAACAACAAACAACACTAACCCCCTAACAACAAAAACCACTAAACCCCAACAAGAAACAACCTTAAACCCCTAAAAACAAACAACCCTAAACCCCTAACATCAAACAACACTAACACCCTAACAACACAAACCACTAACAACCTAACAACAAACAACACTAACCCCCTAACAACAAAAACCACTAAACCCCAACAAGAAACAACCTTAAACCCCTAACAACAAACAACCCTAAACCCCTAACAACAAACAACACTAACACCCTAACAACAAACACTAACCCCCTAACAACAAACAACCCTACACCCCTAACATCAAACAACACTAACCCCCTAACAACACAAACCACTAACACCCTAACAACAAACAACACTAACACCCTAACAACAAAAACCACTAAACCCCAACAAGAAACAACCCTAAACCCCTAACAACAAACACTAATCCCCTAACAAAAAACAACACTAAACCCCTAACAAGAAACTACCCTAACCCCGTAACAACAAACAACACTAACCCCGTAACAAGAAACAACCCTAACCCCCTAACAACAAAGAACACTAACACCCTAACAACAAACAACCCTAACCCCTGAAAACCAAAAAAACTAACCCACTATCAACAAACAACCCTAACCCACTAACAACAAACAACCCTAAACCCCTAACATCAAACAACACTAACCCCCTAACAACACAAACCACTAACACCCTAACAACAAACAACACAAACACCCTAACAACAAAAACCACTAAACCCCAACAAGAAACAACCTTAAACCCCTAACACCAAACAACACTAAACCCCTAACATCAAACAACACTAACACCCTAACAACACAAACCACTAACACCCTAACAACAAACAACCCTAACCCACTAACAACAAACAACCCTAAACCCCTAACATCAAACAACACTAACCCCCTAACAACACAAACCACTAACACCCTAACAACAAACAACACTAACACCCTAACAACAAAAACCACTAAACCCCAACAAGAAACAACCTTAAACCCCTAACAACAAACAACCCTAAACACCTAACATCAAACAACACTAACACCCTAACAACGAACACCTCTAACTCCCTAACAACAAACAACCCTAAACCCCTAACATCAAACAACACTAACCCCCTAACAACACAAACCACTAACACCCTAACAACAAACAACACTAACACCCTAACAACAAAAACCACTAAACCCCAACAAGAAACAACCTTAAACCCCTAACAACAAACAACCCTAAACCCCTAACAACAAACAACACTAACACCCTAACAACAAACAACTCTTACCCCCTAACAACAAACAACCCTAAACCCCTAACATCAAACAACACTAACCCCCTAACAACACAAACCACTAACACCCTAACATCAAAAAACACTAACACCCTAACAACAAAAACCACTAAACCCCAACAAGAAACAACCTTAAACCCCTAACAACAAACAACCCTAAACCCCTAACATCAAACAACACTAACACCCTAACAACACAAACCACTAACACCCTAACAACAAACAACACTAACCCCCTAACAACAAACACTAACACCCAAACAACAAACAACCCTAACCCCTGAAAACCAAAAACACTAACCCACTAAGAACAAACAACCCTAACCCACTAACAACAAACAACCCTAAACCCCTAACATCAAACAACACTAACCCCCTAACAACACAAACCACTAACACCCTAACAACAAACAACACCAACACTCTAACAACAAAAATCACTAAACCCCAACAAGAAACAACCCTAAACCCCTAACAACAAACACTAACCCCCTAACAAAAAACAACACTAAACCCCTAACAAGAAACTACCCTAACCCCGTAACAACAAACAACACTAACCCCGTAACAAGAAACAGCCCTAACCCCCTAACAACAAAGAACACTAACACCCTAACAACAAACAACCCTAACCCCTGAAAACCAAAAACACTAACCCACTAACAACAAACAACCCTAACCCACTAACAACAAACAACCCTAAACCCCTAACATCAAACAACACTAACCCCCTAACAACACAAACCACTAACACCCTAAAAACAAACAACACTAACACCCTAACAACAAAAACCACTAAACCCCAACAAGAAACAACCTTAAACCCCTAACAACAAACAACCCTAAACCCCTAACAACAAACAACACTAACACCCTAACAACAAACAATTCTAACCCCCTAACAACAAACAACCCTAAACCCCTAACATCAAACAACACTAACCCCCTAACAACACAAACCACTAACACCCTAACAACAAACAACACTAACACCCTAAAAACAAAAACCACTAAACCCCAACAAGAAACAACCTTAAACCCCTAACAACAAACAACCCTAAACCCCTAACAACAAACAACACTAACACCCTAACAACAAACAACTCTAACCCCCTAACAACAAACAACCCTAAACCCCTAACATGAAACAACACTAACCCCCTAACAACACAAACCACTAACACCCTAACATCAAACAACACTAACACCCTAACAACAAAAACCACTAAACCCCAACAAGAAACAACCTTAAACCCCTAACAACAAACAACCCTAAACCCCTAACAACAAACAACACTAACACCCTAACAACAAACAACTCTAACCCCCTAACAACAAACAACCCTAAACCCCTAACATCAAACAACACTAACCCCCTAACAACACAAACCACTAACACCCTAACATCAAACAACACTAACACCCTAACAACAAAAACCACTAAACCCCAACAAGAAACAACCTTAAACCCCTAACAACAAACAACCCTAAACCCCTAACATCAAACAACACTAACACCCTAACAACACAAACCACTAACACCCTAACAACAAACAACACTAACCCCCTAACAACAAAAACCACTAAACCCCAACAAGAAACAACCTTAAACCCCTAACAACAAACAACCCTAAACCCCTAACAACAAACAACACTAACACCCTAACAACAAACAACTCTAACCCCCTAACAAAAACAACCCTAAACCCCTAACATCAAACAACACTAACCCCCTAACAACACAAACCACTAACACCCTAACAACAAACAACACTAACACCCTAACAACAAACAACCCTAAACCCCTAACATCAAACAACACTAACAACCTAACAACACAAACCACTAACACCCTAACAACAAACAACCCTAACCCCCTAACAACAAACACTAACCCCCAAACAACAAACAACCCTAACCCCTGAAAACCAAAAACACTAACCCACTAACAACAAACAACCCTAACCCACTAACAACAAACAACCCTAAACCCCTAACATCAAACAACACTAACCCCCTAACAACACAAACCACTAACACCCTAACAACAAACAACACTAACACCCTAACAACAAAAACCACTAAACCCCAACAAGAAACAACCTTAAACCCCTAACAACAAACAACCCTAAACCCCTAACATCAAACAACACTAACACCCTAACAACAAACAACTCTAACCCCCTAACAACAAACAACCCTAAACCCCTAACATCAAACAACACTAACACCCTAACACCAAAAACCACTAAACCCCAACAAGAAACAACCTTAAACCCCTAACAACAAACAACCCTAAACCCCTAACATCAAACAACACTAACCCCCTAACAACACAAACCACTAACACCCTAACAACAAACAACACTAACACCCTAACAACAAAAACCACTAAACCCCAACAAGAAACAACCTTAAACCCCTAACAACAAACAACCCTAAACCCCTAACAACAAACAACACTAACACCCTAACAACAAACAACTCTAACCCCCTAACAACAAACAACCCTAAACCCCTAACATCAAACAACACTAACCCCCTAACAACACAAACCACTAACACCCTAACAACAAAAACCACTAAACCCCAACAAGAAACAACCTTAAAACCCTAACAACAAACAACCCTAAACCCCTAACAACAAACAACACTAACACCCTAACAACAAACAACTCTAACCCCCTAACAACAAACAACCCTAAACCCCTAACATCAAACAACACTAACCCCCTTACAACACAAACCACTAACACCCTAACAACAAACAACACTAACACCCTAACAACAAAAACCACTAAACCCCAACAATAAACAACCTTAAACCCCTAACAAAAAACAACCCTAAACCCCTAACATCAAACAACACTAACACCCTAACAACACAAACCACTAACACCCTAACAACAAACAACACTAACCCCCTAACAACAAACACTAACCCCCAAACAACAAACAACCCTAACCCCTGAAAACAAAAACACTAACCCACTAACAACAAACAACCCTAACCCACTAACAACAAACAACCCTAAACCCCTAACATCAAACAACACTAACCCCCTAACAACACAAACCACTAACACCCTAACAACAAACAACACTAACCCCCTAACAACAAAAACCACTAAACCCCAACAAGAAACAACTTTAAACCCCTAACAACAAACAACCCTAAACCCCTAACAACAAACAACACTAACACCCTAACAACACAAACCACTAACACCCTAACATCAAACAACACTAACACCCTAACAACAAAAACCACTAAACCCCAACAAGAAACAACCTTAAACCCCTAACAACAAACAACCCTAAACCCCTAACATCAAACAACACTAACACCCTAACAACACAAACCACTAACACCCTAACAACAAACAACACTAACCCCCTAACAACAAACACTAACCCCCAAACAACAAACAACCCTAACCCCTGAAAACCAAAAACACTAACCCACTAACAACAAACAACCCTAACCCACTAACAACAAACAACCCTAAACCCCTAACATCAAACAACACTAACCCCCTAACAACACAAACCACTAACACCCTAACAACAAACAACACTAACACCCTAACAACAAAAATCACTAAACCCCAACAAGAAACAACCCTAAACCCCTAACAACAAACACTAACCCCCTAACAAAAAACAACACTAAACCCCTAACAAGAAACTACCCTAACCCCGTAACAACAAACAACACTAACCCCGTAACAAGAAACAACCCTAACCCCCTAACAACAAAGAACACTAACACCCTAACAACAAACAACCCTAACCCCTGAAAACCAAAAACACTAACCCACTAACAACAAACAACCCTAACCCACTAACAACGAACAACCCTAAACCCCTAACATCAAACAACACTAACCCCCTAACAACACAAACCACTAACACCCTAAAAACAAACAACACTAACACCCTAACAACAAAAACCACTAAACCCCAACAAGAAACAACCTTAAACCCCTAACAACAAACAACCCTAAACCCCTAACAACACAAACCACTAACACCCTAACAACAAACAATTCTAACCCCCTAACAACAAACAACCCTAAACCCCTAACATCAAACAACACTAACCCCCTAACAACACAAACCACTAACACCCTAACAACAAACAACACTAACACCCTAACAACAAAAACCACTAAACCCCAACAAGAAACAACCCTAAACCCCTAACAACAAACACTAACCCCCTAACAAAAAACAACACTAAACCCCTAACAAGAAACTACCCTAACCCCGTAACAACAAACAACACTAACCCCGTAACAAGAAACAACCCTAACCCCCTAACAACAAAGAACAATAACACCCTAACAACAAACAACCCTAAACCCCTAACATCAAAGAACACTAACACCCTAACAACAAACAACCCTAACCTCCTAACATCAAACAACACTAACCCCCTAACAACACAAACCACTAACACCCTAACAACAAACAACACTAACACCCTAACAACAAAAACCACTAAACCCCAACAAGAAACAACCTTAAACCCCTAACAACAAACAACCCTAAACCCCTAACAACAAACAACACTAACACCCTAACAACAAACAACTCTAACCCCCTAACAACAAACAACCCTAAACCCCTAACATCAAACAAAACTAACCCCCTAACAACACAAACCACTAACACCCTAACAACAAACAACACTAACACCCTAACAACAAAAACCACTAAACCCCAACAAGAAACAACCTTAAACCCCTAACAACAAACAACCCTAAACCCCTAACAACAAACAACACTAACACCCTAACAACAAACAACTCTAACCCCCTAACAACAAACAACCCTAAACCCCTAACATCAAACAACACTAACCCCCTAACAACACAAACCACTAACACCCTAACATCAAACAACACTAACACCCTAACAACAAAAACCACTAAACCCCAACAAGAAACAACCTTAAACCCCTAACAACAAACAACCCTAAACCCCTAACAACAAACAACACTAACACCCTAACAACAAACAACTCTAACCCCCTAACAACAAACAACCCTAAACCCCTAACATCAAACAACACTAACCCCCTAACAACACAAACCACTAACACCCTAACATCAAACAACACTAACACCCTAACAACAAAAACCACTAAACCCCAACAAGAAACAACCTTAAACCCCTAACAACAAACAACCCTAAACACCTAACATCAAACAACACTAACACCCTAACAAAAAACAACACTAAACCCCTAACAAGGAACTACCCTAACCCCGTAACAACAAACAACACTAACCCCGTAACAAGAAACAACCCTAACCCCCTAAGAACAAAGAACACTAACACCCTAACAACAAACAACCCTAACCCCTGAAAACCAAAAACACTAACCCACTAAGAACAAACAACCCTAACCCACTAACAACAAACAAACCTAAACCCCTAACATCAAACAATACTAACCCCCTAACAACACAAACCACTAACACCCTAACGACAAACAACACTAACACCCTAACAACAAAAACCACTAAACCCCAACAAGAAACAAACTTAAACCCCTAACAACAAACAACCCTAAACCCCTAACATCAAACAACACTAACACCCTAACAACGAACAACTCTAACCCCCTAACAACAAACAACCCTAAACCCCTAACATCAAACAACACTAACCCCCTAACAACACAAACCACTAACACCCTAACAACAAACAACACTAACACCCTAACAACAAAAACCACTAAACCCCAACAAGAAACAACCTTAAACCCCTAACAACAAACAACCCTAAACCCCTAACATCAAACAACACTAACACCCTAACAACACAAACCACTAACACCCTAACAACAAACAACACTAACCCCCTAACAACAAACACTAACCCCCAAACAACAAACAACCCTAACCCCTGAAAACCAAAAACACTAACCCACTAAGAACAAACAACCCTAACCCACTAACAACAAACAACCCTAAACCCCTAACATCAAACAACACTAACCCCCTAACAACACAAACCACTAACACCCTAACATCAAACAACACTAACACCCTAACAACAAAAACCACTAAACCCCAACAAGAAACAACCTTAAACCCCTAACAACAAACAACCATAACCCCTAACATCAAACAACACTAACACCCTAACAACAAACAACTCTAACCCCCTAACAACAAACAACCCTAAACCCCTAACATCAAACAACACTAACACCCTAACAACAAAAACCACTAAACCCCAACAAGAAACAACCTTAAACCCCTAACAACAAACAACCCTAAACCCCTAACAACAAACAACACTAACGCCCTAACAACAAACAACTCTTACCCCCTAACAACAAACAACCCTAAACCCCTAACATCAAACAACACTAACCCCCTAACAACACAAACCACTAACACCCTAAAAACAAACAACACTAACACCCTAACAACAAACAACCCTAAACCCCTAACATCAAACAACACTAACACCCTAACAACACAAACCACTAACACCCTAACAACAAACAACACTAACCCCCTAACAACAAACACTAACCCCCAAACAACAAACAACCCTAAACCCTGAAAACCAAAAACACTAACCCACTAAGAACAAACAACCCTAACCCACTAACAACAAACAACCCTAAACCCCTAACATCAAACAACACTAACCCCCTAACAACACAAACCACTAACACCCTAACAACAAACAACACTAACACCCTAACAACAAAAATCACTAAACCCCAACAAGAAACAACCCTAAACCCCTAACAACAAACACTAACCCCCTAACAAAAAACAACACTAAACCCCTAACAAGAAACTACCCTAACCCCGTAACAACAAACAACACTAACCCCGTAACAAGAAACAACCCTAACCCCCTAACAACAAAGAACACTAACACCCTAACAACAAACAACCCTAACCCCTGAAAACCAAAAACACTAACCCACTAACAACAAACATCCCTAACCCACTAACAACAAACAACCCTAAACCCCTAACATCAAACAACACTAACCCCCTAACAACACAAACCACTAACACCCTAAAAACAAACAACACTAACACCCTAACAACAAAAACCACTAAACCCCAACAAGAAACAACCTTAAACCCCTAACAACAAACAACCCTAAACCCCTAACAACAAACAACACTAACACCCTAACAACAAACAACTCTAACCCCCTAACAACAAACAACCCTAAACCCCTAACATCAAACAACACTAACCCCCTAACAACACAAACCACTAACACCCTAACAACAAACAACACTAACACCCTAACAACAAAAACCACTAAACCCCAACAAGAAACAACCTTAAACCCCTAACAACAAACAACCCTAAACCCCTAACAACAAACAACACTAACACCCTAACAACAAACAACTCTAACCCCCTAACAACAAACAACCCTAAACCCCTAACATCAAACAACACTAACCCCCTAACAACACAAACCACTAACACCCTAACATCAAACAACACTAACACCCTAACAACAAAAACCACTAAACCAAAACAAGAAACAACCTTAAACCCCTAACAACAAACAACCCTAAACCCCTAACAACAAACAACACTAACACCCTAACAACAAACAACTCTAACCCCCTAACAACAAACAACCCTAAACCCCTAACATCAAACAACACTAACCCCCTAACAACACAAACCACTAACACCCTAACATCAAACAACACTAACACCCTAACAACAAAAACCACTAAACCCTACAAGAAACAACCTTAAACCCCTAACAACAAACAACCCTAAACCCCTAACATCAAACAACACTAACACCCTAACAACACAAACCACTAACACCCTAACAACAAACAACACTAACCCCCTAACAACAAAAACCACTAAACCCCAACAAGAAACAACCTTAAACCCCTAAAAACAAACAACCCTAAACCCCTAACATCAAACAACACTAACACCCTAACAACACAAACCACTAACAACCTAACAACAAACAACACTAACCCCCTAACAACAAAAACCACTAAACCCCAACAAGAAACAACCTTAAACCCCTAACAACAAACAACCCTAAACCCCTAACAACAAACAACACTAACACCCTAACAACAAACACTAACCCCCTAACAACAAACAACCCTACACCCCTAACATCAAACAACACTAACCCCCTAACAACACAAACCACTAACACCCTAACAACAAACAACACCAACACTCTAACCACAAAAATCACTAAACCCCAACAAGAAACAACCCTAAACCCCTAACAACAAACACTAACCCCCTAACAAAAAACAACACTAAACCCCTAACAAGAAACTACCCTAACCCCGTAACAACAAACAACACTAACCCCGTAACAAGAAACAGCCCTAACCCCCTAACAACAAAGAACACTAACACCCTAACAACAAACAACCCTAACCCCTGAAAACCAAAAACACTAACCCACTAACAACAAACAACCCTAACCCACTAACAACAAACAACCCTAAACCCCTAACATCAAACAACACTAACCCCCTAACAACACAAACCACTAACACCCTAAAAACAAACAACACTAACACCCTAACAACAAAAACCACTAAACCCCAACAAGAAACAACCTTAAACCCCTAACAACAAACAACCCTAAACCCCTAACAACAAACAACACTAACACCCTAACAACAAACAATTCTAACCCCCTAACAACAAACAACCCTAAACCCCTAACATCAAACAACACTAACCCCCTAACAACACAAACCACTAACACCCTAACAACAAACAACACTAACACCCTAACAACAAAAACCACTAAACCCCAACAAGAAACAACCTTAAACCCCTAACAACAAACAACCCTAAACCCCTAACAACAAACAACACTAACACCCTAACAACAAACAACTCTAACCCCCTAACAACAAACAACCCTAAACCCCTAACATCAAACAACACTAACCCCCTAACAACACAAACCACTAACACCCTAACATCAAACAACACTAACACCCTAACAACAAAAACCACTAAACCCCAACAAGAAACAACCTTAAACCCCTAACAACAAACAACCCTAAACCCCTAACAACAAACAACACTAACACCCTAACAACAAACAACTCTAACCCCCTAACAACAAACAACCCTAAACCCCTAACATCAAACAACACTAACCCCCTAACAACACAAACCACTAACACCCTAACATCAAACAACACTAACACCCTAACAACAAAAACCACTAAACCCCAACAAGAAACAACCTTAAACCCCTAACAACAAACAACCCTAAACCCCTAACATCAAACAACACTAACACCCTAACAACACAAACCACTAACACCCTAACAACAAACAACACTAACCCCCTAACAACAAAAACCACTAAACCCCAACAAGAAACAACCTTAAACCCCTAACAACAAACAACCCTAAACCCCTAACAACAAACAACACTAACACCCTAACAACAAACAACTCTAACCCCCTAACAAAAACAACCCTAAACCCCTAACATCAAACAACACTAACTCCCTAACAACACAAACCACTAACACCCTAACAACAAACAACACTAACACCCTAACAACAAACAACCCTAAACCCCTAACATCAAACAACACTAACAACCTAACAACACAAACCACTAACACCCTAACAACAAACAACCCTAACCCCCTAACAACAAACACTAACCCCCAAACAACAAACAACCCTAACCCCTGAAAACCAAAAACACTAACCCACTAACAACAAACAACCCTAACCCACTAACAACAAACAACCCTAAACCCCTAACATCAAACAACACTAACCCCCTAACAACACAAACCACTAACACCCTAACAACAAACAACACTAACACCCTAACAACAAAAACCACTAAACCCCAACAAGAAACAACCTTAAACCCCTAACAACAAACAACCCTAAACCCCTAACATCAAACAACACTAACACCCTAACAACAAACAACTCTAACCCCCTAACAACAAACAACCCTAAACCCCTAACATCAAACAACACTAACACCCTAACACCAAAAACCACTAAACCCCAACAAGAAACAACCTTAAACCCCTAACAACAAACAACCCTAAACCCCTAACATCAAACAACACTAACCCCCTAACAACACAAACCACTAACACCCTAACAACAAACAACACTAACACCCTAACAACAAAAACCACTAAACCCCAACAAGAAACAACCTTAAACCCCTAACAACAAACAACCCTAAACCCCTAACAACAAACAACACTAACACCCTAACAACAAACAACTCTAACCCCCTAACAACAAACAACCCTAAACCCCTAACATCAAACAACACTAACCCCCTAACAACACAAACCACTAACACCCTAACAACAAAAACCACTAAACCCCAACAAGAAACAACCTTAAAACCCTAACAACAAACAACCCTAAACCCCTAACAACAAACAACACTAACACCCTAACAACAAACAACTCTAACCCCCTAACAACAAACAACCCTAAACCCCTAACATCAAACAACACTAACCCCCTTACAACACAAACCACTAACACCCTAACAACAAACAACACTAACACCCTAACAACAAAAACCACTAAACCCCAACAATAAACAACCTTAAACCCCTAACAAAAAACAACCCTAAACCCCTAACATCAAACAACACTAACACCCTAACAACACAAACCACTAACACCCTAACAACAAACAACCCTAACCCCCTAACAACAAACACTAACCCCCAAACAACAAACAACCCTAACCCCTGAAAAAAAAACACTAACCCACTAACAACAAACAACCCTAACCCACTAACAACAAACAACCCTAAACCCCTAACATCAAACAACACTAACCCCCTAACAACACAAACCACTAACACCCTAACAACAAACAACACTAACCCCCTAACAACAAAAACCACTAAACCCCAACAAGAAACAACTTTAAACCCCTAACAAGAAACAACCCTAAACCCCTAACAACAAACAACACTAACACC
The DNA here is from genome assembly GCF_024166365.1 of Elephas maximus indicus. Taxonomy (NCBI): domain Eukaryota; kingdom Metazoa; phylum Chordata; class Mammalia; order Proboscidea; family Elephantidae; genus Elephas; species Elephas maximus. Next base: position 695,325 of record NC_064835.1, read on the forward strand.
CTAACAACACAAACCACTAACACCCTAACATCAAACAACACTAACACCCTAACAACAAAAACCACTAAACCCCAACAAGAAACAACCTTAAACCCCTAACAACAAACAACCCTAAACCCCTAACATCAAACAACACTAACACCCTAACAACACAAACCACTAACACCCTAACAACAAACAACACTAACCCCCTAACAACAAACACTAACCCCCAAACAACAAACAACCCTAACACCTGAAAACCAAAAACACTAACCCACTAACAACAAACAACCCTAACCCACTAACAACAAACAACCCTAAACCCCTAACATCAAACAACACTAACCCCCTAACAACACAAACCACTAACACCCTAACAACAAACAACACTAACACCCTAACAACAAAAATCACTAAACCCCAACAAGAAACAACCCTAAACCCCTAACAACAAACACTAACCCCCTAACAAAAAACAACACTAAACCCCTAACAAGAAACTACCCTAACCCCGTAACAACAAACAACACTAACCCCGTAACAAGAAACAACCCTAACCCCCTAACAACAAAGAACACTAACACCCTAACAACAAACAACCCTAACCCCTGAAAACCAAAAACACTAACCCACTAACAACAAACAACCCTAACCCACTAACAACAAACAACCCTAAACCCCTAACATCAAACAACACTAACCCCCTAACAACACAAACCACTAACACCCTAACAACAAACAACACTAACACCCTAACAACAAAAACCACTAAAACCCAACAAGAAACAACCTTAAACCCCTAACAACAAACAACCCTAAACTCCTAACAACAAACAACACTAACACCCTAACAACAAACAACTCTAACCCCCTAACAACAAACAACCCTAAACCCCTAACATCAAACAACACTAACCCCCTAACAACACAAACCACTAACACCCTAACATCAAACAACACTAACACCCTAACAACAAAAACCACTAAACCCCAACAAGAAACAACCTTAAACCCCTAACAACAAACAACCCTAAACCCCTAACAACAAACAACACTAACACCCTAACAACAAACAACTCTAACCCCCTAACAACAAACAACCCTAAACCCCTAACATCAAACAACACTAACCCCCTAACAACACAAACCACTAACACCCTAACATCAAACAACACTAACACCCTAACAACAAAAACCACTAAACCCCAACAAGAAACAACCTTAAACCCCTAACAACAAGCAACCCTAAACGCCTAACATCAAACAACACTAACACCCTAACAACACAAACCACTAACACCCTAACAACAAACAACACTAACCCCCTAACAACAAAAACCACTAAACCCCAACAAGAAACAACCTTAAACCCCTAACAACAAACAACCCTAAACCCCTAACAACAAACAACACTAACACCCTAACAACAAACAACTCTAACCCCCTAACAACAAACAACCCTAAACCCCTAACATCAAACAACACTAACCCCCTAACAACACAAACCACTAACACCCTAACAACAAACAACACTAACACCCTAACAACAAACAACCCTAAACCCCTAACATCAAACAACACTAACAACCTAACAACACAAACCACTAACACCCTAACAACAAACAACCCTAACCCCCTAACAACAAACACTAACCCCCAAACAACAAACAACCCTAACCCCTGAAAACCAAAAACACTAACCCACTAACAACAAACAACCCTAACCCACTAACAACAAACAACCCTAAACCCCTAACATCAAACAACACTAACCCCCTAACAACACAAACCACTAACACCCTAACAACAAACAACACTAACACCCTAACAACAAAAACCACTAAACCCCAACAAGAAACAACCTTAAACCCCTAACAACAAACAACCCTAAACCCCTAACATCAAACAACACTAACACCCTAACAACAAACAACTCTAACCCCTAACAACAAACAACCCTAAACCCCTAACATCAAACAACACTAACACCCTAACAACAAAAAACACTAAACCCCAACAAGAAACAACCTTAAACCCCTAACAACAAACAACCCTAAACCCCTAACATCAAACAACACTAACCCCCTAACAACACAAACCACTAACACCCTAACAACAAACAACACTAACACCCTAACAACAAAAACCACTAAACCCCAACAAGAAACAACCTTAAACCCCTAACAACAAACAACCCTAAACCCCTAACAACAAACAACACTAACACCCTAAGAACAAACAACTCTAACCCCCTAACAACAAACAACCCTAAACCCCTAACATCAAACAACACTAACCCCTTAACAACACAAACCACTAACACCCTAACAACAAAAACCACTAAACCCCAACAAGAAACAACCTTAAAACCCTAACAACAAACAACCCTAAACCCCTAACAACAAACAACACTAACACCCTAACAACAAACAACTCTAACCCCCTAACAACAAACAACCCTAAACCCCTAACATCAATAACACTAACCCCCTTACAACACAAACCACTAACACCCTAACAACAAACAACACTAACACCCTAACAACAAAAACCACTAAACCCCAACAATAAACAACCTTAAACCCCTAACAAAAAACAACCCTAAACCCCTAACATCAAACAACACTAACACCCTAACAACACAAACCACTAACACCCTAACAACAAACAACCCTAACCCCCTAACAACAAACACTAACCCCCAAACAACAAACAACCCTAACCCCTGAAAACAAAAACACTAACCCACTAACAACAAACAACCCTAACCCACTAACAACAAACAACCCTAAACCCCTAACATCAAACAACACTAACCCCCTAACAACCCAAACCACTAACACCCTAACAACAAACAACACTAACCCCCTAACAACAAAAACCACTAAACCCCAACAAGAAACAACTTTAAACCCCTAACAACAAACAACCCTAAACCCCTAACAAAAAACAACACTAACACCCTAACAACAAACAACTCTTACCCCCTAACAACAAACAACCCTAAACCCCTAACATCAAACAACACTAACCCCCTAACAACACAAACCACTAACACCCTAACATCAAACAACACTAACACCCTAACAACAAAAACCACTAAACCCCAACAAGAAACAACCTTAAACCCCTAACAACAAACAACCCTAAACCCCTAACATCAAACAACACTAACACCCTAACAACACAAACCACTAACACCCTAACAACAAACAACACTAACCCCCTAACAACAAACACTAACCCCCAAACAACAAACAACCCTAACCCCTGAAAACCAAAAACACTAACCCACTAACAACAAACAACCCTAACCCACTAACAACAAACAACCCTAAACCCCTAACATCAAACAACACTAACCCCCTAACAACACAAACCACTAACACCCTAACAACAAACAACACTAACACCCTAACAACAAAAATCACTAAACCCCAACAAGAAACAACCCTAAACCCCTAACAACAAACACTAACCCCCTAACAAAAAACAACACTAAACCCCTAACAAGAAACTACCCTAACCCCGTAACAACAAACAACACTAACCCCGTAACAAGAAACAACCCTAACCCCCTAACAACAAAGAACACTAACACCCTAACAACAAACAACCCTAACCCCTGAAAACCAAAAACACTAACCCACTAACAACAAACAACCCTAACCCACTAACAACAAACAACCCTAAACCCCTAACATCAAACAACACTAACCCCCTAACAACACAAACCACTAACACCCTAAAAACAAACAACACTAACACCCTAACAACAAAAACCACTAAACCCCAACAAGAAACAACCTTAAACCCCTAACAACAAACAACCCTAAACCCCTAACAACAAACAACACTAACACCCTAACAACAAACAATTCTATCCCCCTAACAACAAACAACCCTAAACCCCTAACATCAAACAACACTAACCCCCTAACAACACAAACCACTAACACCCTAACAACAAACAACACTAACACCCTAACAACAAAAACCACTAAACCCCAACAAGAAACAACCTTAAACCCCTAACAACAAACAACCCTAAACCCCTAACAACAAACAACACTAACACCCTAACAACAAACAACTCTAACCCCCTAACAACAAACAACCCTAAACCCCTAACATCAAACAACACTAACCCCCTAACAACACAAACCACTAACACCCTAACATCAAACAACACTAACACCCTAACAACAAAAACCACTAAACCCCAATAAGAAACAACCTTAAACCCCTAACAACAAACAACCCTAAACCCCTAACAACAAACAACACTAACACCCTAACAACAAACAACTCTAACCCCCTAACAACAAACAACCCTAAACCCCTAACATCAAACAACACTAACCCCCTAACAACACAAACCACTAACACCCTAACATCAAACAACACTAACACCCTAACAACAAAAACCACTAAACCCCAACAAGAAACAACCTTAAACCCCTAACAACAAACAACCCTAAACCCCTAACATCAAACAACACTAACACCCTAACAACACAAACCACTAACACCCTAACAACAAACAACACTAACCCCCTAACAACAAAAACCACTAAACCCCAACAAGAAACAACCTTAAACCCCTAACAACAAACAACCCTAAACCCCTAACAACAAACAACACTAACACCCTAACAACAAACAACTCTAACCCCCTAACAACAAACAACCCTAAACCCCTAACATCAAACAACACTAACCCCCTAACAACACAAACCACTAACACCCTAACAACAAACAACACTAACACCCTAACAACAAACAACCCTAAACCCCTAACATCAAACAACACTAACAACCTAACAACACAAACCACTAACACCCTAACAACAAACAACCCTAACCCCCTAACAACAAACACTAACCCCCAAACAACAAACAACCCTAACCCCTGAAAACCAAAAACACTAACCCACTAACAACAAACAACCCTAACCCACTAACAACAAGCAACCCTAAACCCCTAACATCAAACAACACTAACCCCCTAACAACACAAACCACTAACACCCTAACAACAAACAACACTAACACCCTAACAACAAAAACCACTAAACCCCAACAAGAAACAACCTTAAGCCCCTAACAACAAACAACCCTAAACCCCTAACATCAAACAACACTAACACCCTAACAACAAACAACTCTAACCCCCTAACAACAAACAACCCTAAACCCCTAACATCAAACAACACTAACACCCTAACAACAAAAACCACTAAACCCCAACAAGAAACAACCTTAAACCCCTAACAACAAACAACCCTAAACCCCTAACATCAAACAACACTAACCCCCTAACAACAAAAACCACTAACACCCTAACAACAAAAACCACTAAACCCCAACAAGAAACAACCTTAAAACCCTAACAACAAACAACCCTAAACCCCTAACAACAAACAACACTAACACCCTAACAACAAACAACTCTAACCCCCTAACAACAAACAACCCTAAACCCCTAACATCAAACAACACTAACCCCCTCACAACACAAACCACTAACACCCTAACAACAAACAACACTAACACCCTAACAACAAAAACCACTAAACCCCAACAATAAACAACCTTAAACCCCTAACAAAAAACAACCCTAAACCCCTAACATCAAACAACACTAACACCCTAACAACACAAACCACTAACACCCTAACAACAAACAACCCTAACCCCCTAACAACAAACACTAACCCCCAAACAACAAACAACCCTAACCCCTGAAAACAAAAACACTAACCCACTAACAACAAACAACCATAACCCACTAACAACAAACAACCCTAAACCCCTAACATCAAACAACACTAACCCCCTAACAACCCAAACCACTAACACCCTAACAACAAACAACACTAACCCCCTAACAACAAAAACCACTAAACCCCAACAAGAAACAACCTTAAACTCCTAACAACAAACAACCCTAAACCCCTAACATCAAACAACACTAACACCCTAACAACACAAACCACTAACACCCTAACAACAAACAACATTAACCCCCTAACAACAAACACTAACCCCCAAACAACAAACAACCCTAACCCCTGAAAACCAAAAACACTAACCCACCAACAACAAACAACCCTAACCCACTAACAACAACCCTAAACCCCTAACATCAAACAACACTAACCCCCTAACAACACAAACCACTAACACCCTAACAACAAACAACACTAACACCCTAACAACAAAAACCACTAAACCCCAACAAGAAACAACCCTAAACCCCTAACAACAAACACTAACCCCCTAACAAAAAACAACACTAAACCCCTAACAAGAAACTACCCTAACCCCGTAACAACAAACAACACTAACCCCGTAACAAGAAACAACCCTAACACCCTAACAACAAAGAACACTAACTCCCTAACAACAAACAACCCTAACCCCTGAAAACCAAAAAAACTAACCCACTAACAACAAACAACCCTAACCCACTAACAACAAACAACCCTAAACCCCTAACATCAAACAACACTAACCCCCTAACAACACAAACCACTAACACCCTAACAACAAACAACACAAACACCCTAACAACAAAAACCACTAAACCCCAACAAGAAACAACCTTAAACCCCTAACAACAAACAACCCTAAACCCCTAACATCAAACAACACTAACACCCTAACAACACAAACCACTAACACCCTAACAACAAACAACATTAACCCCCTAACAACAAACACTAACCCCCAAACAACAAACAACCCTAACCCCTGAAAACCAAAGACACTAACCCACTAACAACAAACAACCCTAACCCACTAACAACAAACAACCCTAAACCCCTAACATCAAACAACACTAACCCCCTAACAACACAAACCACTAACACCCTAACAACAACAACACTAACCCCCTAACAACAAACACTAACCCCCAAACAACAAACAACCCTAACCCCTGAAAACCAAAAACACTAACCCACTAACAACAAACAACCCTAACCCACTAACAACAAACAACCCTAAACCCCTAACATCAAACAACACTAACCCCCTAACAACACAAACCACTAACACCCTAACAACAAACAACACTAACACCCTAACAACAAAAACCACTAAACCCCAACAAGAAACAACCCTAAACCCCTAACAACAAACACTAACCCCCTAACAAAAAACAACACTAAACCCCTAACAAGAAACTACCCTAACCCCGTAACAACAAACAACACTAACCCCGTAACAAGAAACAACCCTAACCCCCTAACAACAAAGAACACTAACACCCTAACAACAAACAACCCTAACCCCTGAAAACCAAAAACACTAACCCACTAAGAACAAACAACCCTAACCCACTAACAACAAACAACCCTAAACCCCTAACATCAAACAACACTAACCCCCTAACAACACAAACCACTAACACCCTAACAACAAACAACACTAACACCCTAACAACAAACAACACTAACCCCGTAACAAGAAACAACCCTAACCCCCTAACAACAAAGAACAATAACACCCTAACAACAAACAACCCTAAACCCCTAACATCAAAGAACACTAACACCCTAACAACAAACAACCCTAACCTCCTAACATCAAACAACACTAACCCCCTAACAACACAAACCACTAACACCCTAACAACAAACAACACTAACACCCTAACAACAAAAACCACTAAACCCCAACAAGAAACAACCTTAAACCCCTAACAACAAACAACCCTAAACCCCTAACAACAAACAACACTAACACCCTAACAACAAACAACTCTAACCCCCTAACAACAAACAACCCTAAACCCCTAACATCAAACAACACTAACCCCCTAACAACACAAACCACTAACACCCAACATCAAACAACACTAACACCCTAACAACAAAAACCACTAAACCCCAACAAGAAACAACCTTAAACCCCTAACAACAAACAATCCTAAACCCCTAACATCAAACAACACTAACACCCTAACAACACAAACCACTAACACCCTAACAACAAACAACACTAACCCCCTATCAACAAACACTAACCCCCAAACAACAAACAACCCTAACCCCTGAAAACCAAAAACACTAACCCTCTAACAACAAACAACCCTAACCCACTAACAACAAACAACCCTAAACCCCTAACATCAAACAACACTAACCCCCTAACAACACAAACCGCTAACACCCTAACAACAAACACCACTAACACCCTAACAACAAAAACCACTAAACCCCAACAAGAAACAACCTTAAACCCCTAACAACAAACAACCCTAAACCCCTAACATCAAACAGCACTAACACCCTAACAACAAACAACTCTAACCCCCTAAAAACAAACAACCCTAAACCCGTAACATCAAACAACACTAACACCCTAACAACAAAAACCACTAAACCCCAACAAGAAACAACCTTAAACCCCTAACAACAAACAACCCTAAACCCCTAACATCAAACAACACTAACCCCCTAACAACACAAACCACTAACACCCTAACAACAAACAACACTAACACCCTAACAACAAAAACCACTAAACCCCAACAAGAAACAACCTTAAACCCCTAACAACAAACAACCCTAAACCCCTAACATCAAACAACACTAACACCCTAACAACAAACAACACTAACACCCTAACAACAAAGACCACTAAACCCCAACAAGAAACAACCCTAAACCCCTAACAACAAACACTAACCCCCTAACAAAAAACAACACTAAACCCCTAACAAGAAACTACCCTAACCCCGTAACAACAAACAACACTAACCCCGTAACAAGAAACAACCCTAACCCCCTAACAACAAAGAACAATAACACCCTAACATCAAACAACTCTAACCCCCTAACAACAAACAACCCTAAACCCCTAACATCAAACAACACTAACCCCCTAACAACACAAACCACTAACACCCTAACAACAAACAAAACTAACCCCCTAACAACAAACAACCCTAACCCCTGAAAACCAAAAACACTAACCCACTAACAACAAACAACCCTAACCCACTAACAACAAACAACCCTAAACACCTAACATCAAACAACACTAACCCCCTAACAACACAAACCACTAACACCCTAACAACAAACAACACTAACACCCTAACAACAAAAACCACTAAACCCCAAGAAGAAACAACCTTAAACCCCTAACAACAAACAACCCTAAACACCTAACATCAAACAACACTAACACCCTAACAACAAACAACTCTAACCCCCTAACAACAAACAACCCTAAACCCCTAACATCAAACAACACTAACACCCTAACAACAAAAACCACTAAACCCCAACAAGAAACAACCTTAAACCCCTAACAACAAACAACCCTAAACACCTAACATCAAACAGCACTAACACCCTAACAACAAACAACCCTAGCCCCCTAACAACAAACACTAACCCCCAAACAACAAACAACCCTAACCCCTAAAAACCAAAAACACTAACCCACTAACAACAAACTACCCTAACCCACTAACAACAAACAACCCTAACACCCTAACAACAAACAACACTAACCCCCTAACAACAAACAACCCTAAACCCCTAACATCAAAGAACACTAACCCCCTAACAAGAAACAACACTAACCCCCTAACAACAAACAACACTAACCCCCTAACAACAAACAACACTAACCCCCTAACAACACAAAACACTAACACCCTAACAACAAACAACACTAACACCCTAACAACAAACAACACTAACCCCCTAACAACACAAACCACTAACACCCTAACAACAAACAACACCAACACTCTAACAACAAAAATCACTAAACCCCAACAAGAAACAACCCTAAACCCCTAACAACAAACACTAACCCCCTAACAAAAAACAACACTAAACCCCTAACAAGAAACTACCCTAACCCCGTAACAACAAACAACACTAACCCCGTAACAAGAAACAGCCCTAACCCCCTAACAACAAAGAACACTAACACCCTAACAACAAACAACCCTAACCCCTGAAAACCAAAAACACTAACCCACTAACAACAAACAACCCTAACCCACTAACAACAAACAACCCTAAACCCCTAACATCAAACAACACTAACCCCCTAACAACACAAACCACTAACACCCTAAAAACAAACAACACTAACACCCTAACAACAAAAACCACTAAACCCCAACAAGAAACAACCTTAAACCCCTAACAACAAACAACCCTAAACCCCTAACAACAAACAACACTAACACCCTAACAACAAACAATTCTAACCCCCTAACAACAAACAACCCTAAACCCCTAACATCAAACAACACTAACCCCCTAACAACACAAACCACTAACACCCTAACAACAAACAACACTAACACCCTAAAAACAAAAACCACTAAACCCCAACAAGAAACAACCTTAAACCCCTAACAACAAACAACCCTAAACCCCTAACAACAAACAACACTAACACCCTAACAACAAACAACTCTAACCCCCTAACAACAAACAACCCTAAACCCCTAACATGAAACAACACTAACCCCCTAACAACACAAACCACTAACACCCTAACATCAAACAACACTAACACCCTAACAACAAAAACCACTAAACCCCAACAAGAAACAACCTTAAACCCCTAACAACAAACAACCCTAAACCCCTAACAACAAACAACACTAACACCCTAACAACAAACAACTCTAACCCCCTAACAACAAACAACCCTAAACCCCTAACATCAAACAACACTAACCCCCTAACAACACAAACCACTAACACCCTAACATCAAAAAACACTAACACCCTAACAACAAAAACCACTAAACCCCAACAAGAAACAACCTTAAACCCCTAACAACAAACAACCCTAAACCCCTAACATCAAACAACACTAACACCCTAACAACACAAACCACTAACACCCTAACAACAAACAACACTAACCCCCTAACAACAAAAACCACTAAACCCCAACAAGAAACAACCTTAAACCCCTAACAACAAACAACCCTAAACCCCTAACAACAAACAACACTAACACCCTAACAACAAACAACTCTAACCCCCTAACAAAAACAACCCTAAACCCCTAACATCAAACAACACTAACCCCCTAACAACACAAACCACTAACACCCTAACAACAAACAACACTAACACCCTAACAACAAACAACCCTAAACCCCTAACATCAAACAACACTAACAACCTAACAACACAAACCACTAACACCCTAACAACAAACAACCCTAACCCCCTAACAACAAACACTAACCCCCAAACAACAAACAACCCTAACCCCTGAAAACCAAAAACACTAACCCACTAACAACAAACAACCCTAACCCACTAACAACAAACAACCCTAAACCCCTAACATCAAACAACACTAACCCCCTAACAACACAAACCACTAACACCCTAACAACAAACAACACTAACACCCTAACAACAAAAACCACTAAACCCCAACAAGAAACAACCTTAAACCCCTAACAACAAACAACCCTAAACCCCTAACATCAAACAACACTAACACCCTAACAACAAACAACTCTAACCCCCTAACAACAAACAACCCTAAACCCCTAACATCAAACAACACTAACACCCTAACACCAAAAACCACTAAACCCCAACGAGAAACAACCTTAAACCCCTAACAACAAACAACCCTAAACCCCTAACATCAAACAACACTAACCCCCTAACAACACAAACCACTAACACCCTAACAACAAACAACACTAACACCCTAACAACAAAAACCACTAAACCCCAACAAGAAACAACCTTAAACCCCTAACAACAAACAACCCTAAACCCCTAACAACAAACAACACTAACACCCTAACAACAAACAACTCTAACCCCCTAACAACAAACAACCCTAAACCCCTAACATCAAACAACACTAACCCCCTAACAACACAAACCACTAACACCCTAACAACAAAAACCACTAAACCCCAACAAGAAACAACCTTAAAACCCTAACAACAAACAACCCTAAACCCCTAACAACAAACAACACTAACACCCTAACAACAAACAACTCTAACCCCCTAACAACAAACAACCCTAAACCCCTAACATCAAACAACACTAACCCCCTTACAACACAAACCACTAACACCCTAACAACAAACAACACTAACACCCTAACAACAAAAACCACTAAACCCCAACAATAAACAACCTTAAACCCCTAACAAAAAACAACCCTAAACCCCTAACATCAAACAACACTAACACCCTAACAACACAAACCACTAACACCCTAACAACAAACAACCCTAACCCCCTAACAACAAACACTAACCCCCAAACAACAAACAACCCTAACCCCTGAAAAAAAAACACTAACCCACTAACAACAAACAACCCTAACCCACTAACAACAAACAACCCTAAAACCCTAACGTCAAACAACACTAACCCCCTAACAACACAAACCACTAACACCCTAACAACAAACAACACTAACCCCCTAACAACAAAAACCACTAAACCCCAACAAGAAACAACTTTAAACCCCTAACAACAAACAACCCTAAACCCCTAACAACAAACAACACTAACACCCTAACGACACAAACCACTAACACCCTAACATCAAACAACACTAACACCCTAACAACAAAAACCACTAAACCCCAACAAGAAACAACCTTAAACCCCTAACAACAAACAACCCTAAACCCCTAACATCAAACAACACTAACACCCTAACAACACAAACCACTAACACCCTAACAACAAACAACACTAACCCCCTAACAACAAACACTAACCCCCAAACAACAAACAACCCTAACCCCTGAAAACCAAAAACACTAACCCACTAACAACAAACAACCCTAACCCACTAACAACAAACAACCCTAAACCCCTAACATCAAACAACACTAACCCCCTAACAACACAAACCACTAACACCCTAACAACAAACAACACTAACACCCTAACAACAAAAATCACTAAACCCCAACAAGAAACAACCCTAAACCCCTAACAACAAACACTAACCCCCTAACAAAAAACAACACTAAACCCCTAACAAGAAACTACCCTAACCCCGTAACAACAAACAACACTAACCCCGTAACAAGAAACAACCCTAACCCCCTAACAACAAAGAACACTAACACCCTAACAACAAACAACCCTAACCCCTGAAAACCAAAAACACTAACCCACTAACAACAAACAACCCTAACCCACTAACAACAAACAACCCTAAACCCCTAACATCAAACAACACTAACCCCCTAACAACACAAACCACTAACACCCTAAAAACAAACAACACTAACACCCTAACAACAAAAACCACTAAACCCCAACAAGAAACAACCTTAAACCCCTAACAACAAACAACCCTAAACCCCTAACAACACAAACCACTAACACCCTAACAACAAACAATTCTAACCCCCTAACAACAAACAACCCTAAACCCCTAACATCAAACAACACTAACCCCCTAACAACACAAACCACTAACACCCTAACAACAAACAACACTAACACCCTAACAACAAAAACCACTAAACCCCAACAAGAAACAACCCTAAACCCCTAACAACAAACACTAACCCCCTAACAAAAAACAACACTAAACCCCTAACAAGAAACTACCCTAACCCCGTAACAACAAACAACACTAACCCCGTAACAAGAAACAACCCTAACCCCCTAACAACAAAGAACAATAACACCCTAACAACAAACAACCCTAAACCCCTAACATCAAAAAACACTAACACCCTAACAACAAACAACCCTAACCTCCTAACATCAAACAACACTAACCCCCTAACAACACAAACCACTAACACCCTAACAACAAACAACACTAACACCCTAACAACAAAAACCACTAAACCCCAACAAGAAACAACCTTAAACCCCTAACAACAAACAACCCTAAACCCCTAACAACAAACAACACTAACACCCTAACAACAAACAACTCTAACCCCCTAACAACAAACAACCCTAAACCCCTAACATCAAACAAAACTAACCCCCTAACAACACAAACCACTAACACCCTAACAACAAACAACACTAACACCCTAACAACAAAAACCACTAAACCCCAACAAGAAACAACCTTAAACCCCTAACAACAAACAACACTAACACCCTAACAACAAACAACTCTAACCCCCTAACAACAAACAACCCTAAACCCCTAACATCAAACAACACTAACCCCCTAACAACACAAACCACTAACACCCTAACATCAAACAACACTAACACCCTAACAACAAAAACCACTAAACCCCAACAAGAAACAACCTTAAACCCCTAACAACAAACAACCCTAAACCCCTAACAACAAACAACACTAACACCCTAACAACAAACAACTCTAACCCCCTAACAACAAACAACCCTAAACCCCTAACATCAAACAACACTAACCCCCTAACAACACAAACCACTAACACCCTAACATCAAACAACACTAACACCCTAACAACAAAAACCACTAAACCCCAACAAGAAACAACCTTAAACCCCTAACAACAAACAACCCTAAACACCTAACATCAAACAACACTAACACCCTAACAAAAAACAACACTAAACCCCTAACAAGGAACTACCCTAACCCCGTAACAACAAGCAACACTAACCCCGTAACAAGAAACAACCCTAACCCCCTAAGAACAAAGAACACTAACACCCTAACAACAAACAACCCTAACCCCTGAAAACCAAAAACACTAACCCACTAAGAACAAACAACCCTAACCCACTAACAACAAACAAACCTAAACCCCTAACATCAAACAATACTAACCCCCTAACAACACAAACCACTAACACCCTAACGACAAACAACACTAACACCCTAACAACAAAAACCACTAAACCCCAACAAGAAACAAACTTAAACCCCTAACAACAAACAACCCTAAACCCCTAACATCAAACAACACTAACACCCTAACAACGAACAACTCTAACCCCCTAACAACAAACAACCCTAAACCCCTAACATCAAACAACACTAACCCCCTAACAACACAAACCACTAACACCCTAACAACAAACAACACTAACACCCTAACAACAAAAACCACTAAACCCCAACAAGAAACAACCTTAAACCCCTAACAACAAACAACCCTAAACCCCTAACATCAAACAACACTAACACCCTAACAACACAAACCACTAACACCCTAACAACAAACAACACTAACCCCCTAACAACAAACACTAACCCCCAAACAACAAACAACCCTAACCCCTGAAAACCAAAAACACTAACCCACTAAGAACAAACAACCCTAACCCACTAACAACAAACAACCCTAAACCCCTAACATCAAACAACACTAACCCCCTAACAACACAAACCACTAACACCCTAACATCAAACAACACTAACACCCTAACAACAAAAACCACTAAACCCCAACAAGAAACAACCTTAAACCCCTAACAACAAACAACCATAACCCCTAACATCAAACAACACTAACACCCTAACAACAAACAACTCTAACCCCCTAACAACAAACAACCCTAAACCCCTAACATCAAACAACACTAACACCCTAACAACAAAAACCACTAAACCCCAACAAGAAACAACCTTAAACCCCTAACAACAAACAACCCTAAACCCCTAACAACAAACAACACTAACGCCCTAACAACAAACAACTCTTACCCCCTAACAACAAACAACCCTAAACCCCTAACATCAAACAACACTAACCCCCTAACAACACAAACCACTAACACCCTAAAAACAAACAACACTAACACCCTAACAACAAACAACCCTAAACCCCTAACATCAAACAACACTAACACCCTAACAACACAAACCACTAACACCCTAACAACAAACAACACTAACCCCCTAACAACAAACACTAACCCCCAAACAACAAACAACCCTAAACCCTGAAAACCAAAAACACTAACCCACTAAGAACAAACAACCCTAACCCACTAACAACAAACAACCCTAAACCCCTAACATCAAACAACACTAACCCCCTAACAACACAAACCACTAACACCCTAACAACAAACAACACTAACACCCTAACAACAAAAATCACTAAACCCCAACAAGAAACAACCCTAAACCCCTAACAACAAACACTAACCCCCTAACAAAAAACAACACTAAACCCCTAACAAGAAACTACCCTAACCCCGTAACAACAAACAACACTAACCCCGTAACAAGAAACAACCCTAACCCCCTAACAACAAAGAACACTAACACCCTAACAACAAACAACCCTAACCCCTGAAAACCAAAAACACTAACCCACTAACAACAAACATCCCTAACCCACTAACAACAAACAACCCTAAACCCCTAACATCAAACAACACTAACCCCCTTACAACACAAACCACTAACACCCTAACAACAAACAACACTAACACCCTAACAACAAAAACCACTAAACCCCAACAATAAACAACCTTAAACCCCTAACAAAAAACAACCCTAAACCCCTAACATCAAACAACACTAACACCCTAACAACACAAACCACTAACACCCTAACAACAAACAACCCTAACCCCCTAACAACAAACACTAACCCCCAAACAACAAACAACCCTAACCCCTGAAAAAAAAACACTAACCCACTAACAACAAACAACCCTAACCCACTAACAACAAACAACCCTAAACCCCTAACGTCAAACAACACTAACCCCCTAACAACACAAACCACTAACACCCTAACAACAAACAACACTAACCCCCTAACAACAAAAACCACTAAACCCCAACAAGAAACAACTTTAAACCCCTAACAACAAACAACCCTAAACCCCTAACAACAAACAACACTAACACCCTAACAACACAAACCACTAACACCCTAACATCAAACAACACTAACACCCTAACAACAAAAACCACTAAACCCCAACAAGAAACAACCTTAAACCCCTAACAACAAACAACCCTAAACCCCTAACATCAAACAACACTAACACCCTAACAACACAAACCACTAACACCCTAACAACAAACAACACTAACCCCCTAACAACAAACACTAACCCCCAAACAACAAACAACCCTAACCCCTGAAAACCAAAAACACTAACCCACTAACAACAAACAACCCTAACCGACTAACAACAAACAACCCTAAACCCCTAACATCAAACAACACTAACCCCCTAACAACACAAACCACTAACACCCTAACAACAAACAACACTAACACCCTAACAACAAAAATCACTAAACCCCAACAAGAAACAACCCTAAACCCCTAACAACAAACACTAACCCCCTAACAAAAAACAACACTAAACCCCTAACAAGAAACTACCCTAACCCCGTAACAACAAACAACACTAACCCCGTAACAAGAAACAACCCTAACCCCCTAACAACAAAGAACACTAACACCCTAACAACAAACAACCCTAACCCCTGAAAACCAAAAACACTAACCCACTAACAACAAACAACCCTAACCCACTAACAACAAACAACCCTAAACCCCTAACATCAAACAACACTAACCCCCTAACAACACAAACCACTAACACCCTAAAAACAAACAACACTAACACCCTAACAACAAAAACCACTAAACCCCAACAAGAAACAACCTTAAACCCCTAACAACAAACAACCCTAAACCCCTAACAACACAAACCACTAACACCCTAACAACAAACAATTCTAACCCCCTAACAACAAACAACCCTAAACCCCTAACATCAAACAACACTAACCCCCTAACAACACAAACCACTAACACCCTAACAACAAACAACACTAACACCCTAACAACAAAAACCACTAAACCCCAACAAGAAACAACCCTAAACCCCTAACAACAAACACTAACCCCCTAACAAAAAACAACACTAAACCCCTAACAAGAAACTACCCTAACCCCGTAACAACAAACAACACTAACCCCGTAACAAGAAACAACCCTAACCCCCTAACAACAAAGAACAATAACACCCTAACAACAAACAACCCTAAACCCCTAACATCAAAAAACACTAACACCCTAACAACAAACAACCCTAACCTCCTAACATCAAACAACACTAACCCCCTAACAACACAAACCACTAACACCCTAACAACAAACAACACTAACACCCTAACAACAAAAACCACTAAACCCCAACAAGAAACAACCTTAAACCCCTAACAACAAACAACCCTAAACCCCTAACAACAAACAACACTAACACCCTAACAACAAACAACTCTAACCCCCTAACAACAAACAACCCTAAACCCCTAACATCAAACAAAACTAACCCCCTAACAACACAAACCACTAACACCCTAACAACAAACAACACTAACACCCTAACAACAAAAACCACTAAACCCCAACAAGAAACAACCTTAAACCCCTAACAACAAACAACACTAACACCCTAACAACAAACAACTCTAACCCCCTAACAACAAACAACCCTAAACCCCTAACATCAAACAACACTAACCCCCTAACAACACAAACCACTAACACCCTAACATCAAACAACACTAACACCCTAACAACAAAAACCACTAAACCCCAACAAGAAACAACCTTAAACCCCTAACAACAAACAACCCTAAACCCCTAACAACAAACAACACTAACACCCTAACAACAAACAACTCTAACCCCCTAACAACAAACAACCCTAAACCCCTAACATCAAACAACACTAACCCCCTAACAACACAAACCACTAACAAACTAACATCAAACAACACTAACACCCTAACAACAAAAACCACTAAACCCCAACAAGAAACAACCTTAAACCCCTAACAACAAACAACCCTAAACACCTAACATCAAACAACACTAACACCCTAACAAAAAACAACACTAAACCCCTAACAAGGAACTACCCTAACCCCGTAACAACAAACAACACTAACCCCGTAACAAGAAACAACCCTAACCCCCTAAGAACAAAGAACACTAACACCCTAACAACAAACAACCCTAACCCCTGAAAACCAAAAACACTAACCCACTAAGAACAAACAACCCTAACCCACTAACAACAAACAAACCTAAACCCCTAACATCAAACAATACTAACCCCCTAACAACACAAACCACTAACACCCTAACGACAAACAACACTAACACCCTAACAACAAAAACCACTAAACCCCAACAAGAAACAAACTTAAACCCCTAACAACAAACAACCCTAAACCCCTAACATCAAACAACACTAACACCCTAACAACGAACAACTCTAACCCCCTAACAACAAACAACCCTAAACCCCTAACATCAAACAACACTAACCCCCTAACAACACAAACCACTAACACCCTAACAACAAACAACACTAACACCCTAACAACAAAAACCACTAAACCCCAACAAGAAACAACCTTAAACCCCTAACAACAAACAACCCTAAACCCCTAACATCAAACAACACTAACACCCTAACAACACAAACCACTAACACCCTAACAACAAACAACACTAACCCCCTAACAACAAACACTAACCCCCAAACAACAAACAACCCTAACCCCTGAAAACCAAAAACACTAACCCACTAAGAACAAACAACCCTAACCCACTAACAACAAACAACCCTAAACCCCTAACATCAAACAACACTAACCCCCTAACAACACAAACCACTAACACCCTAACATCAAACAACACTAACACCCTAACAACAAAAACCACTAAACCCCAACAAGAAACAACCTTAAATCCCTAACAACAAACAACCATAACCCCTAACATCAAACAACACTAACACCCTAACAACAAACAACTCTAACCCCCTAACAACAAACAACCCTAAACCCCTAACATCAAACAACACTAACACCCTAACAACAAAAACCACTAAACCCCAACAAGAAACAACCTTAAACCCCTAACAACAAACAACCCTAAACCCCTAACAACAAACAACACTAACGCCCTAACAACAAACAACTCTTACCCCCTAACAACAAACAACCCTAAACCCCTAACATCAAACAACACTAACCCCCTAACAACACAAACCACTAACACCCTAAAAACAAACAACACTAACACCCTAACAACAAACAACCCTAAACCCCTAACATCAAACAACACTAACACCCTAACAACACAAACCACTAACACCCTAACAACAAACAACACTAACCCCCTAACAACAAACACTAACCCCCAAACAACAAACAACCCTAAACCCTGAAAACCAAAAACACTAACCCACTAAGAACAAACAACCCTAACCCACTAACAACAAACAACCCTAAACCCCTAACATCAAACAACACTAACCCCCTAACAACACAAACCACTAACACCCTAACAACAAACAACACTAACACCCTAACAACAAAAATCACTAAACCCCAACAAGAAACAACCCTAAACCCCTAACAACAAACACTAACCCCCTAACAAAAAACAACACTAAACCCCTAACAAGAAACTACCCTAACCCCGTAACAACAAACAACACTAACCCCGTAACAAGAAACAACCCTAACCCCCTAACAACAAAGAACACTAACACCCTAACAACAAACAACCCTAACCCCTGAAAACCAAAAACACTAACCCACTAACAACAAACATCCCTAACCCACTAACAACAAACAACCCTAAACCCCTAACATCAAACAACACTAACCCCCTAACAACACAAACCACTAACACCCTAAAAACAAACAACACTAACACCCTAACAACAAAAACCACTAAACCCCAACAAGAAACAACCTTAAACCCCTAACAACAAACAACCCTAAACCCCTAACAACAAACAACACTAACACCCTAACAACAAACAACTCTAACCCCCTAACAACAAACAACCCTAAACCCCTAACATCAAACAACACTAACCCCCTAACAACACATACCACTAACACCCTAACAACAAACAACACTAACACCCTAACAACAAAAACCACTAAACCCCAACAAGAAACAACCTTAAACCCCTAACAACAAACAACCCTAAACCCCTAACAACAAACAACACTAACACCCTAACAACAAACAACTCTAACCCCCTAACAACAAACAACCCTAAACCCCTAACATCAAACAACACTAACCCCCTAACAACACAAACCACTAACACCCTAACATCAAACAACACTAACACCCTAACAACAAAAACCACTAAACCAAAACAAGAAACAACCTTAAACCCCTAACAACAAACAACCCTAAACCCCTAACAACAAACAACACTAACACCCTAACAACAAACAACTCTAACCCCCTAACAACAAACAACCCTAAACCCCTAACATCAAACAACACTAACCCCCTAACAACACAAACCACTAACACCCTAACATCAAACAACACTAACACCCTAACAACAAAAACCACTAAACCCTACAAGAAACAACCTTAAACCCCTAACAACAAACAACCCTAAACCCCTAACATCAAACAACACTAACACCCTAACAACACAAACCACTAACACCCTAACAACAAACAACACTAACCCCCTAACAACAAAAACCACTAAACCCCAACAAGAAACAACCTTAAACCCCTAAAAACAAACAACCCTAAACCCCTAACATCAAACAACACTAACACCCTAACAACACAAACCACTAACAACCTAACAACAAACAACACTAACCCCCTAACAACAAAAACCACTAAACCCCAACAAGAAACAACCTTAAACCCCTAACAACAAACAACCCTAAACCCCTAACAACAAACAACACTAACACCCTAACAACAAACACTAACCCCCTAACAACAAACAACCCTACACCCCTAACATCAAACAACACTAACCCCCTAACAACACAAACCACTAACACCCTAACAACAAACAACACCAACACTCTAACAACAAAAATCACTAAACCCCAACAAGAAACAACCCTAAACCCCTAACAACAAACACTAACCCCCTAACAAAAAACAACACTAAACCCCTAACAAGAAACTACCCTAACCCCGTAACAACAAACAACACTAACCCCGTAACAAGAAACAGCCCTAACCCCCTAACAACAAAGAACACTAACACCCTAACAACAAACAACCCTAACCCCTGAAAACCAAAAACACTAACCCACTAACAACAAACAACCCTAACCCACTAACAACAAACAACCCTAAACCCCTAACATCAAACAACACTAACCCCCTAACAACACAAACCACTAACACCCTAAAAACAAACAACACTAACACCCTAACAACAAAAACCACTAAACCCCAACAAGAAACAACCTTAAACCCCTAACAACAAACAACCCTAAACCCCTAACAACAAACAACACTAACACCCTAACAACAAACAATTCTAACCCCCTAACAACAAACAACCCTAAACCCCTAACATCAAACAACACTAACCCCCTAACAACACAAACCACTAACACCCTAACAACAAACAACACTAACACCCTAACAACAAAAACCACTAAACCCCAACAAGAAACAACCTTAAACCCCTAACAACAAACAACCCTAAACCCCTAACAACAAACAACACTAACACCCTAACAACAAACAACTCTAACCCCCTAACAACAAACAACCCTAAACCCCTAACATCAAACAACACTAACCCCCTAACAACACAAACCACTAACACCCTAACATCAAACAACACTAACACCCTAACAACAAAAACCACTAAACCCCAACAAGAAACAACCTTAAACCCCTAACAACAAACAACCCTAAACCCCTAACATCAAACAACACTAACACCCTAACAACACAAACCACTAACACCCTAACAACAAACAACACTAACCCCCTAACAACAAACACTAACCCCCAAACAACAAACAACCCTAACCCCTGAAAACCAAAAACACTAACCCACTAAGAACAAACAACCCTAACCCACTAACAACAAACAACCCTAAACCCCTAACATCAAACAACACTAACCCCCTAACAACACAAACCACTAACACCCTAACATCAAACAACACTAACACCCTAACAACAAAAATCTCTAAACCCCAACAAGAAACAACCTTAAACCCCTAACAACAAACAACCATAACCCCTAACATCAAACAACACTAACACCCTAACAACAAACAACTCTAACCCCCTAACAACAAACAACCCTAAACCCCTAACATCAAACAACACTAACACCCTAACAACAAAAACCACTAAACCCCAACAAGAAACAACCTTAAACCCCTAACAACAAACAACCCTAAACCCCTAACAACAAACAACACTAACGCCCTAACAACAAACAACTCTTACCCCCTAACAACAAACAACCCTAAACCCCTAACATCAAACAACACTAACCCCCTAACAACACAAACCACTAACACCCTAAAAACAAACAACACTAACACCCTAACAACAAACAACCCTAAACCCCTAACATCAAACAACACTAACACCCTAACAACACAAACCACTAACACCCTAACAACAAACAACACTAACCCCCTAACAACAAACACTAACCCCCAAACAACAAACAACCCTAAACCCTGAAAACCAAAAACACTAACCCACTAAGAACAAACAACCCTAACCCACTAACAACAAACAACCCTAAACCCCTAACATCAAACAACACTAACCCCCTAACAACACAAACCACTAACACCCTAACAACAAACAACACTAACACCCTAACAACAAAAATCACTAAACCCCAACAAGAAACAACCCTAAACCCCTAACAACAAACACTAACCCCCTAACAAAAAACAACACTAAACCCCTAACAAGAAACTACCCTAACCCCGTAACAACAAACAACACTAACCCCGTAACAAGAAACAACCCTAACCCCCTAAGAACAAAGAACACTAACACCCTAACAACAAACAACCCTAACCCCTGAAAACCAAAAACACTAACCCACTAAGAACAAACAACCCTAACCCACTAACAACAAACAAACCTAAACCCCTAACATCAAACAATACTAACCCCCTAACAACACAAACCACTAACACCCTAACGACAAACAACACTAACACCCTAACAACAAAAACCACTAAACCCCAACAAGAAACAAACTTAAACCCCTAACAACAAACAACCCTAAACCCCTAACATCAAACAACACTAACACCCTAACAACGAACAACTCTAACCCCCTAACAACAAACAACCCTAAACCCCTAACATCAAACAACACTAACCCCCTAACAACACAAACCACTAACACCCTAACAACAAACAACACTAACACCCTAACAACAAAAACCACTAAACCCCAACAAGAAACAACCTTAAACCCCTAACAACAAACAACCCTAAACCCCTAACATCAAACAACACTAACACCCTAACAACACAAACCACTAACACCCTAACAACAAACAACACTAACCCCCTAACAACAAACACTAACCCCCAAACAACAAACAACCCTAACCCCTGAAAACCAAAAACACTAACCCACTAAGAACAAACAACCCTAACCCACTAACAACAAACAACCCTAAACCCCTAACATCAAACAACACTAACCCCCTAACAACACAAACCACTAACACCCTAACATCAAACAACACTAACACCCTAACAACAAAAACCACTAAACCCCAACAAGAAACAACCTTAAATCCCTAACAACAAACAACCATAACCCCTAACATCAAACAACACTAACACCCTAACAACAAACAACTCTAACCCCCTAACAACAAACAACCCTAAACCCCTAACATCAAACAACACTAACACCCTAACAACAAAAACCACTAAACCCCAACAAGAAACAACCTTAAACCCCTAACAACAAACAACCCTAAACCCCTAACAACAAACAACACTAACGCCCTAACAACAAACAACTCTTACCCCCTAACAACAAA
Organism: Elephas maximus indicus; assembly: GCF_024166365.1. NCBI lineage: Eukaryota > Metazoa > Chordata > Mammalia > Proboscidea > Elephantidae > Elephas > Elephas maximus. The sequence goes on from NC_064835.1 coordinate 720,105, forward strand.
CAACCCTAAACCCCTAACATCAAACAACACTAACCCCCTAACAACACAAACCACTAACACCCTAAAAACAAACAACACTAACACCCTAACAACAAACAACCCTAAACCCCTAACATCAAACAACACTAACACCCTAACAACACAAACCACTAACACCCTAACAACAAACAACACTAACCCCCTAACAACAAACACTAACCCCCAAACAACAAACAACCCTAAACCCTGAAAACCAAAAACACTAACCCACTAAGAACAAACAACCCTAACCCACTAACAACAAACAACCCTAAACCCCTAACATCAAACAACACTAACCCCCTAACAACACAAACCACTAACACCCTAACAACAAACAACACTAACACCCTAACAACAAAAATCACTAAACCCCAACAAGAAACAACCCTAAACCCCTAACAACAAACACTAACCCCCTAACAAAAAACAACACTAAACCCCTAACAAGAAACTACCCTAACCCCGTAACAACAAACAACACTAACCCCGTAACAAGAAACAACCCTAACCCCCTAACAACAAAGAACACTAACACCCTAACAACAAACAACCCTAACCCCTGAAAACCAAAAACACTAACCCACTAACAACAAACATCCCTAACCCACTAACAACAAACAACCCTAAACCCCTAACATCAAACAACACTAACCCCCTAACAACACAAACCACTAACACCCTAAAAACAAACAACACTAACACCCTAACAACAAAAACCACTAAACCCCAACAAGAAACAACCTTAAACCCCTAACAACAAACAACCCTAAACCCCTAACAACAAACAACACTAACACCCTAACAACAAACAACTCTAACCCCCTAACAACAAACAACCCTAAACCCCTAACATCAAACAACACTAACCCCCTAACAACACATACCACTAACACCCTAACAACAAACAACACTAACACCCTAACAACAAAAACCACTAAACCCCAACAAGAAACAACCTTAAACCCCTAACAACAAACAACCCTAAACCCCTAACAACAAACAACACTAACACCCTAACAACAAACAACTCTAACCCCCTAACAACAAACAACCCTAAACCCCTAACATCAAACAACACTAACCCCCTAACAACACAAACCACTAACACCCTAACATCAAACAACACTAACACCCTAACAACAAAAACCACTAAACCAAAACAAGAAACAACCTTAAACCCCTAACAACAAACAACCCTAAACCCCTAACAACAAACAACACTAACACCCTAACAACAAACAACTCTAACCCCCTAACAACAAACAACCCTAAACCCCTAACATCAAACAACACTAACCCCCTAACAACACAAACCACTAACACCCTAACATCAAACAACACTAACACCCTAACAACAAAAACCACTAAACCCTACAAGAAACAACCTTAAACCCCTAACAACAAACAACCCTAAACCCCTAACATCAAACAACACTAACACCCTAACAACACAAACCACTAACACCCTAACAACAAACAACACTAACCCCCTAACAACAAAAACCACTAAACCCCAACAAGAAACAACCTTAAACCCCTAAAAACAAACAACCCTAAACCCCTAACATCAAACAACACTAACACCCTAACAACACAAACCACTAACAACCTAACAACAAACAACACTAACCCCCTAACAACAAAAACCACTAAACCCCAACAAGAAACAACCTTAAACCCCTAACAACAAACAACCCTAAACCCCTAACAACAAACAACACTAACACCCTAACAACAAACACTAACCCCCTAACAACAAACAACCCTACACCCCTAACATCAAACAACACTAACCCCCTAACAACACAAACCACTAACACCCTAACAACAAACAACACCAACACTCTAACAACAAAAATCACTAAACCCCAACAAGAAACAACCCTAAACCCCTAACAACAAACACTAACCCCCTAACAAAAAACAACACTAAACCCCTAACAAGAAACTACCCTAACCCCGTAACAACAAACAACACTAACCCCGTAACAAGAAACAGCCCTAACCCCCTAACAACAAAGAACACTAACACCCTAACAACAAACAACCCTAACCCCTGAAAACCAAAAACACTAACCCACTAACAACAAACAACCCTAACCCACTAACAACAAACAACCCTAAACCCCTAACATCAAACAACACTAACCCCCTAACAACACAAACCACTAACACCCTAAAAACAAACAACACTAACACCCTAACAACAAAAACCACTAAACCCCAACAAGAAACAACCTTAAACCCCTAACAACAAACAACCCTAAACCCCTAACAACAAACAACACTAACACCCTAACAACAAACAATTCTAACCCCCTAACAACAAACAACCCTAAACCCCTAACATCAAACAACACTAACCCCCTAACAACACAAACCACTAACACCCTAACAACAAACAACACTAACACCCTAACAACAAAAACCACTAAACCCCAACAAGAAACAACCTTAAACCCCTAACAACAAACAACCCTAAACCCCTAACAACAAACAACACTAACACCCTAACAACAAACAACTCTAACCCCCTAACAACAAACAACCCTAAACCCCTAACATCAAACAACACTAACCCCCTAACAACACAAACCACTAACACCCTAACATCAAACAACACTAACACCCTAACAACAAAAACCACTAAACCCCAACAAGAAACAACCTTAAACCCCTAACAACAAACAACCCTAAACCCCTAACATCAAACAACACTAACACCCTAACAACACAAACCACTAACACCCTAACAACAAACAACACTAACCCCCTAACAACAAACACTAACCCCCAAACAACAAACAACCCTAACCCCTGAAAACCAAAAACACTAACCCACTAAGAACAAACAACCCTAACCCACTAACAACAAACAACCCTAAACCCCTAACATCAAACAACACTAACCCCCTAACAACACAAACCACTAACACCCTAACATCAAACAACACTAACACCCTAACAACAAAAACCACTAAACCCCAACAAGAAACAACCTTAAACCCCTAACAACAAACAACCATAACCCCTAACATCAAACAACACTAACACCCTAACAACAAACAACTCTAACCCCCTAACAACAAACAACCCTAAACCCCTAACATCAAACAACACTAACACCCTAACAACAAAAACCACTAAACCCCAACAAGAAACAACCTTAAACCCCTAACAACAAACAACCCTAAACCCCTAACAACAAACAACACTAACGCCCTAACAACAAACAACTCTTACCCCCTAACAACAAACAACCCTAAACCCCTAACATCAAACAACACTAACCCCCTAACAACACAAACCACTAACACCCTAAAAACAAACAACACTAACACCCTAACAACAAACAACCCTAAACCCCTAACATCAAACAACACTAACACCCTAACAACACAAACCACTAACACCCTAACAACAAACAACACTAACCCCCTAACAACAAACACTAACCCCCAAACAACAAACAACCCTAAACCCTGAAAACCAAAAACACTAACCCACTAAGAACAAACAACCCTAACCCACTAACAACAAACAACCCTAAACCCCTAACATCAAACAACACTAACCCCCTAACAACACAAACCACTAACACCCTAACAACAAACAACACTAACACCCTAACAACAAAAATCACTAAACCCCAACAAGAAACAACCCTAAACCCCTAACAACAAACACTAACCCCCTAACAAAAAACAACACTAAACCCCTAACAAGAAACTACCCTAACCCCGTAACAACAAACAACACTAACCCCGTAACAAGAAACAACCCTAACCCCCTAACAACAAAGAACACTAACACCCTAACAACAAACAACCCTAACCCCTGAAAACCAAAAACACTAACCCACTAACAACAAACATCCCTAACCCACTAACAACAAACAACCCTAAACCCCTAACATCAAACAACACTAACCCCCTTACAACACAAACCACTAACACCCTAACAACAAACAACACTAACACCCTAACAACAAAAACCACTAAACCCCAACAATAAACAACCTTAAACCCCTAACAAAAAACAACCCTAAACCCCTAACATCAAACAACACTAACACCCTAACAACACAAACCACTAACACCCTAACAACAAACAACCCTAACCCCCTAACAACAAACACTAACCCCCAAACAACAAACAACCCTAACCCCTGAAAAAAAAACACTAACCCACTAACAACAAACAACCCTAACCCACTAACAACAAACAACCCTAAACCCCTAACGTCAAACAACACTAACCCCCTAACAACACAAACCACTAACACCCTAACAACAAACAACACTAACCCCCTAACAACAAAAACCACTAAACCCCAACAAGAAACAACTTTAAACCCCTAACAACAAACAACCCTAAACCCCTAACAACAAACAACACTAACACCCTAACAACACAAACCACTAACACCCTAACATCAAACAACACTAACACCCTAACAACAAAAACCACTAAACCCCAACAAGAAACAACCTTAAACCCCTAACAACAAACAACCCTAAACCCCTAACATCAAACAACACTAACACCCTAACAACACAAACCACTAACACCCTAACAACAAACAACACTAACCCCCTAACAACAAACACTAACCCCCAAACAACAAACAACCCTAACCCCTGAAAACCAAAAACACTAACCCACTAACAACAAACAACCCTAACCGACTAACAACAAACAACCCTAAACCCCTAACATCAAACAACACTAACCCCCTAACAACACAAACCACTAACACCCTAACAACAAACAACACTAACACCCTAACAACAAAAATCACTAAACCCCAACAAGAAACAACCCTAAACCCCTAACAACAAACACTAACCCCCTAACAAAAAACAACACTAAACCCCTAACAAGAAACTACCCTAACCCCGTAACAACAAACAACACTAACCCCGTAACAAGAAACAACCCTAACCCCCTAACAACAAAGAACACTAACACCCTAACAACAAACAACCCTAACCCCTGAAAACCAAAAACACTAACCCACTAACAACAAACAACCCTAACCCACTAACAACAAACAACCCTAAACCCCTAACATCAAACAACACTAACCCCCTAACAACACAAACCACTAACACCCTAAAAACAAACAACACTAACACCCTAACAACAAAAACCACTAAACCCCAACAAGAAACAACCTTAAACCCCTAACAACAAACAACCCTAAACCCCTAACAACACAAACCACTAACACCCTAACAACAAACAATTCTAACCCCCTAACAACAAACAACCCTAAACCCCTAACATCAAACAACACTAACCCCCTAACAACACAAACCACTAACACCCTAACAACAAACAACACTAACACCCTAACAACAAAAACCACTAAACCCCAACAAGAAACAACCCTAAACCCCTAACAACAAACACTAACCCCCTAACAAAAAACAACACTAAACCCCTAACAAGAAACTACCCTAACCCCGTAACAACAAACAACACTAACCCCGTAACAAGAAACAACCCTAACCCCCTAACAACAAAGAACAATAACACCCTAACAACAAACAACCCTAAACCCCTAACATCAAAAAACACTAACACCCTAACAACAAACAACCCTAACCTCCTAACATCAAACAACACTAACCCCCTAACAACACAAACCACTAACACCCTAACAACAAACAACACTAACACCCTAACAACAAAAACCACTAAACCCCAACAAGAAACAACCTTAAACCCCTAACAACAAACAACCCTAAACCCCTAACAACAAACAACACTAACACCCTAACAACAAACAACTCTAACCCCCTAACAACAAACAACCCTAAACCCCTAACATCAAACAACACTAACCCCCTAACAACACAAACCACTAACACCCTAACATCAAACAACACTAACACCCTAACAACAAAAACCACTAAACCCCAACAAGAAACAACCTTAAACCCCTAACAACAAACAACCATAACCCCTAACATCAAACAACACTAACACCCTAACAACAAACAACTCTAACCCCCTAACAACAAACAACCCTAAACCCCTAACATCAAACAACACTAACACCCTAACAACAAAAACCACTAAACCCCAACAAGAAACAACCTTAAACCCCTAACAACAAACAACCCTAAACCCCTAACAACAAACAACACTAACGCCCTAACAACAAACAACTCTTACCCCCTAACAACAAACAACCCTAAACCCCTAACATCAAACAACACTAACCCCCTAACAACACAAACCACTAACACCCTAAAAACAAACAACACTAACACCCTAACAACAAACAACCCTAAACCCCTAACATCAAACAACACTAACACCCTAACAACACAAACCACTAACACCCTAACAACAAACAACACTAACCCCCTAACAACAAACACTAACCCCCAAACAACAAACAACCCTAAACCCTGAAAACCAAAAACACTAACCCACTAAGAACAAACAACCCTAACCCACTAACAACAAACAACCCTAAACCCCTAACATCAAACAACACTAACCCCCTAACAACACAAACCACTAACACCCTAACAACAAACAACACTAACACCCTAACAACAAAAATCACTAAACCCCAACAAGAAACAACCCTAAACCCCTAACAACAAACACTAACCCCCTAACAAAAAACAACACTAAACCCCTAACAAGAAACTACCCTAACCCCGTAACAACAAACAACACTAACCCCGTAACAAGAAACAACCCTAACCCCCTAACAACAAAGAACACTAACACCCTAACAACAAACAACCCTAACCCCTGAAAACCAAAAACACTAACCCACTAACAACAAACATCCCTAACCCACTAACAACAAACAACCCTAAACCCCTAACATCAAACAACACTAACCCCCTTACAACACAAACCACTAACACCCTAACAACAAACAACACTAACACCCTAACAACAAAAACCACTAAACCCCAACAATAAACAACCTTAAACCCCTAACAAAAAACAACCCTAAACCCCTAACATCAAACAACACTAACACCCTAACAACACAAACCACTAACACCCTAACAACAAACAACCCTAACCCCCTAACAACAAACACTAACCCCCAAACAACAAACAACCCTAACCCCTGAAAAAAAAACACTAACCCACTAACAACAAACAACCCTAACCCACTAACAACAAACAACCCTAAACCCCTAACGTCAAACAACACTAACCCCCTAACAACACAAACCACTAACACCCTAACAACAAACAACACTAACCCCCTAACAACAAAAACCACTAAACCCCAACAAGAAACAACTTTAAACCCCTAACAACAAACAACCCTAAACCCCTAACAACAAACAACACTAACACCCTAACAACACAAACCACTAACACCCTAACATCAAACAACACTAACACCCTAACAACAAAAACCACTAAACCCCAACAAGAAACAACCTTAAACCCCTAACAACAAACAACCCTAAACCCCTAACATCAAACAACACTAACACCCTAACAACACAAACCACTAACACCCTAACAACAAACAACACTAACCCCCTAACAACAAACACTAACCCCCAAACAACAAACAACCCTAACCCCTGAAAACCAAAAACACTAACCCACTAACAACAAACAACCCTAACCGACTAACAACAAACAACCCTAAACCCCTAACATCAAACAACACTAACCCCCTAACAACACAAACCACTAACACCCTAACAACAAACAACACTAACACCCTAACAACAAAAATCACTAAACCCCAACAAGAAACAACCCTAAACCCCTAACAACAAACACTAACCCCCTAACAAAAAACAACACTAAACCCCTAACAAGAAACTACCCTAACCCCGTAACAACAAACAACACTAACCCCGTAACAAGAAACAACCCTAACCCCCTAACAACAAAGAACACTAACACCCTAACAACAAACAACCCTAACCCCTGAAAACCAAAAACACTAACCCACTAACAACAAACAACCCTAACCCACTAACAACAAACAACCCTAAACCCCTAACATCAAACAACACTAACCCCCTAACAACACAAACCACTAACACCCTAAAAACAAACAACACTAACACCCTAACAACAAAAACCACTAAACCCCAACAAGAAACAACCTTAAACCCCTAACAACAAACAACCCTAAACCCCTAACAACACAAACCACTAACACCCTAACAACAAACAATTCTAACCCCCTAACAACAAACAACCCTAAACCCCTAACATCAAACAACACTAACCCCCTAACAACACAAACCACTAACACCCTAACAACAAACAACACTAACACCCTAACAACAAAAACCACTAAACCCCAACAAGAAACAACCCTAAACCCCTAACAACAAACACTAACCCCCTAACAAAAAACAACACTAAACCCCTAACAAGAAACTACCCTAACCCCGTAACAACAAACAACACTAACCCCGTAACAAGAAACAACCCTAACCCCCTAACAACAAAGAACAATAACACCCTAACAACAAACAACCCTAAACCCCTAACATCAAAAAACACTAACACCCTAACAACAAACAACCCTAACCTCCTAACATCAAACAACACTAACCCCCTAACAACACAAACCACTAACACCCTAACAACAAACAACACTAACACCCTAACAACAAAAACCACTAAACCCCAACAAGAAACAACCTTAAACCCCTAACAACAAACAACCCTAAACCCCTAACAACAAACAACACTAACACCCTAACAACAAACAACTCTAACCCCCTAACAACAAACAACCCTAAACCCCTAACATCAAACAAAACTAACCCCCTAACAACACAAACCACTAACACCCTAACAACAAACAACACTAACACCCTAACAACAAAAACCACTAAACCCCAACAAGAAACAACCTTAAACCCCTAACAACAAACAACACTAACACCCTAACAACAAACAACTCTAACCCCCTAACAACAAACAACCCTAAACCCCTAACATCAAACAACACTAACCCCCTAACAACACAAACCACTAACACCCTAACATCAAACAACACTAACACCCTAACAACAAAAACCACTAAACCCCAACAAGAAACAACCTTAAACCCCTAACAACAAACAACCCTAAACCCCTAACAACAAACAACACTAACACCCTAACAACAAACAACTCTAACCCCCTAACAACAAACAACCCTAAACCCCTAACATCAAACAACACTAACCCCCTAACAACACAAACCACTAACACCCTAACATCAAACAACACTAACACCCTAACAACAAAAACCACTAAACCCCAACAAGAAACAACCTTAAACCCCTAACAACAAACAACCCTAAACACCTAACATCAAACAACACTAACACCCTAACAAAAAACAACACTAAACCCCTAACAAGGAACTACCCTAACCCCGTAACAACAAACAACACTAACCCCGTAACAAGAAACAACCCTAACCCCCTAAGAACAAAGAACACTAACACCCTAACAACAAACAACCCTAACCCCTGAAAACCAAAAACACTAACCCACTAAGAACAAACAACCCTAACCCACTAACAACAAACAAACCTAAACCCCTAACATCAAACAATACTAACCCCCTAACAACACAAACCACTAACACCCTAACGACAAACAACACTAACACCCTAACAACAAAAACCACTAAACCCCAACAAGAAACAAACTTAAACCCCTAACAACAAACAACCCTAAACCCCTAACATCAAACAACACTAACACCCTAACAACGAACAACTCTAACCCCCTAACAACAAACAACCCTAAACCCCTAACATCAAACAACACTAACCCCCTAACAACACAAACCACTAACACCCTAACAACAAACAACACTAACACCCTAACAACAAAAACCACTAAACCCCAACAAGAAACAACCTTAAACCCCTAACAACAAACAACCCTAAACCCCTAACATCAAACAACACTAACACCCTAACAACACAAACCACTAACACCCTAACAACAAACAACACTAACCCCCTAACAACAAACACTAACCCCCAAACAACAAACAACCCTAACCCCTGAAAACCAAAAACACTAACCCACTAAGAACAAACAACCCTAACCCACTAACAACAAACAACCCTAAACCCCTAACATCAAACAACACTAACCCCCTAACAACACAAACCACTAACACCCTAACATCAAACAACACTAACACCCTAACAACAAAAACCACTAAACCCCAACAAGAAACAACCTTAAACCCCTAACAACAAACAACCATAACCCCTAACATCAAACAACACTAACACCCTAACAACAAACAACTCTAACCCCCTAACAACAAACAACCCTAAACCCCTAACATCAAACAACACTAACACCCTAACAACAAAAACCACTAAACCCCAACAAGAAACAACCTTAAACCCCTAACAACAAACAACCCTAAACCCCTAACAACAAACAACACTAACGCCCTAACAACAAACAACTCTTACCCCCTAACAACAAACAACCCTAAACCCCTAACATCAAACAACACTAACCCCCTAACAACACAAACCACTAACACCCTAAAAACAAACAACACTAACACCCTAACAACAAACAACCCTAAACCCCTAACATCAAACAACACTAACACCCTAACAACACAAACCACTAACACCCTAACAACAAACAACACTAACCCCCTAACAACAAACACTAACCCCCAAACAACAAACAACCCTAAACCCTGAAAACCAAAAACACTAACCCACTAAGAACAAACAACCCTAACCCACTAACAACAAACAACCCTAAACCCCTAACATCAAACAACACTAACCCCCTAACAACACAAACCACTAACACCCTAACAACAAACAACACTAACACCCTAACAACAAAAATCACTAAACCCCAACAAGAAACAACCCTAAACCCCTAACAACAAACACTAACCCCCTAACAAAAAACAACACTAAACCCCTAACAAGAAACTACCCTAACCCCGTAACAACAAACAACACTAACCCCGTAACAAGAAACAACCCTAACCCCCTAACAACAAAGAACACTAACACCCTAACAACAAACAACCCTAACCCCTGAAAACCAAAAACACTAACCCACTAACAACAAACATCCCTAACCCACTAACAACAAACAACCCTAAACCCCTAACATCAAACAACACTAACCCCCTAACAACACAAACCACTAACACCCTAAAAACAAACAACACTAACACCCTAACAACAAAAACCACTAAACCCCAACAAGAAACAACCTTAAACCCCTAACAACAAACAACCCTAAACCCCTAACAACAAACAACACTAACACCCTAACAACAAACAACTCTAACCCCCTAACAACAAACAACCCTAAACCCCTAACATCAAACAACACTAACCCCCTAACAACACAAACCACTAACACCCTAACAACAAACAACACTAACACCCTAACAACAAAAACCACTAAACCCCAACAAGAAACAACCTTAAACCCCTAACAACAAACAACCCTAAACCCCTAACAACAAACAACACTAACACCCTAACAACAAACAACTCTAACCCCCTAACAACAAACAACCCTAAACCCCTAACATCAAACAACACTAACCCCCTAACAACACAAACCACTAACACCCTAACATCAAACAACACTAACACCCTAACAACAAAAACCACTAAACCAAAACAAGAAACAACCTTAAACCCCTAACAACAAACAACCCTAAACCCCTAACAACAAACAACACTAACACCCTAACAACAAACAACTCTAACCCCCTAACAACAAACAACCCTAAACCCCTAACATCAAACAACACTAACCCCCTAACAACACAAACCACTAACACCCTAACATCAAACAACACTAACACCCTAACAACAAAAACCACTAAACCCTACAAGAAACAACCTTAAACCCCTAACAACAAACAACCCTAAACCCCTAACATCAAACAACACTAACACCCTAACAACACAAACCACTAACACCCTAACAACAAACAACACTAACCCCCTAACAACAAAAACCACTAAACCCCAACAAGAAACAACCTTAAACCCCTAAAAACAAACAACCCTAAACCCCTAACATCAAACAACACTAACACCCTAACAACACAAACCACTAACAACCTAACAACAAACAACACTAACCCCCTAACAACAAAAACCACTAAACCCCAACAAGAAACAACCTTAAATCCCTAACAACAAACAACCCTAAACCCCTAACAACAAACAACACTAACACCCTAACAACAAACACTAACCCCCTAACAACAAACAACCCTACACCCCTAACATCAAACAACACTAACCCCCTAACAACACAAACCACTAACACCCTAACAACAAACAACACCAACACTCTAACAACAAAAATCACTAAACCCCAACAAGAAACAACCCTAAACCCCTAACAACAAACACTAACCCCCTAACAAAAAACAACACTAAACCCCTAACAAGAAACTACCCTAACCCCGTAACAACAAACAACACTAACCCCGTAACAAGAAACAGCCCTAACCCCCTAACAACAAAGAACACTAACACCCTAACAACAAACAACCCTAACCCCTGAAAACCAAAAACACTAACCCACTAACAACAAACAACAGTAACCCACTAACAACAAACAACCCTAAACCCCTAACATCAAACAACACTAACCCCCTAACAACACAAACCACTAACACCCTAAAAACAAACAACACTAACACCCTAACAACAAAAACCACTAAACCCCAACAAGAAACAACCTTAAACCCCTAACAACAAACAACCCTAAACCCCTAACAACAAACAACACTAACACCCTAACAACAAACAATTCTAACCCCCTAACAACAATCAACCCTAAACCCCTAACATCAAACAACACTAACCCCCTAACAACACAAACCACTAACACCCTAACAACAAACAACACTAACACCCTAACAACAAAAACCACTAAACCCCAACAAGAAACAACCTTAAACCCCTAACAACAAACAACCCTAAACACCTAACAACAAACAACACTAACACCCTAACAACAAACAACTCTAACCCCCTAACAACAAACAACCCTAAACCCCTAACATCAAACAACACTAACCCCCTAACAACACAAACCACTAACACCCTAACATCAAACAACACTAACACCCTAACAACAAAAACCACTAAACCCCAACAAGAAACAACCTTAAACCCCTAACAACAAACAACCCTAAACCCCTAACATCAAACAACACTAACACCCTAACAACACAAACCACTAACACCCTAACAACAAACAACACTAACCCCCTAACAACAAACACTAACCCCCAAACAACAAACAACCCTAACCCCTGAAAACCAAAAACACTAACCCACTAACAACAAACAACCCTAACCCACTAACAACAAACAACCCTAAACCCCTAACATCAAACAACACTAACCCCCTAACAACACAAACCACTAACACCCTAACAACAAACAACACTAACACCCTAACAACAAAAATCACTAAACCCCAACAAGAAACAACCCTAAACCCCTAACAACAAACACTAACCCCCTAACAAAAAACAACACTAAACCCCTAACAAGAAACTACCCTAACCCCGTAACAACAAACAACACTAACCCCGTAACAAGAAACAACCCTAACCCCCTAACAACAAAGAACACTAACACCCTAACAACAAACAACCCTAACCCCTGAAAACCAAAAACACTAACCCACTAACAACAAACAACCCTAACCCACTAACAACAAACAACCCTAAACCCCTAACATCAAACAACACTAACCCCCTAACAACACAAACCACTAACACCCTAAAAACAAACAACACTAACACCCTAACAACAAAAACCACTAAACCCCAACAAGAAACAACCTTAAACCCCTAACAACAAACAACCCTAAACCCCTAACAACACAAACCACTAACACCCTAACAACAAACAATTCTAACCCCCTAACAACAAACAACACTAACACCCTAACAACAAACACTAACCCCCTAACAACAAACAACCCTACACCCCTAACATCAAACAACACTAACCCCCTAACAACACAAACCACTAACACCATAACAACAAACAACACCAACACTCTAACAACAAAAATCACTAAACCCCAACAAGAAACAACCCTAAACCCCTAACAACAAACACTAACCCCCTAACAAAAAACAACACTAAACCCCTAACAAGAAACTACCCTAACCCCGTAACAACAAACAACACTAACCCCGTAACAAGAAACAGCCCTAACCCCCTAACAACAAAGAACACTAACACCCTAACAACAAACAACCCTAACCCCTGAAAACCAAAAACACTAACCCACTAACAACAAACAACCCTAACCCACTAACAACAAACAACCCTAAACCCCTAACATCAAACAACACTAACCCCCTAACAACACAAACCACTAACACCCTAAAAACAAACAACACTAACACCCTAACAACAAAAACCACTAAACCCCAACAAGAAACAACCTTAAACCCCTAACAACAAACAACCCTAAACCCCTAACAACAAACAACACTAACACCCTAACAACAAACAATTCTAACCCCCTAACAACAAACAACCCTAAACCCCTAACATCAAACAACACTAACCCCCTAACAACACAAACCACTAACACCCTAACAACAAACAACACTAACACCCTAACAACAAAAACCACTAAACCCCAACAAGAAACAACCTTAAACCCCTAACAACAAACAACCCTAAACCCCTAACAACAAACAACACTAACACCCTAACAACAAACAACTCTAACCCCCTAACAACAAACAACCCTAAACCCCTAACATCAAACAACACTAACCCCCTAACAACACAAACCACTAACACCCTAACATCAAACAACACTAACACCCTAACAACAAAAACCACTAAACCCCAACAAGAAACAACCTTAAACCCCTAACAACAAACAACCCTAAACCCCTAACAACAAACAACACTAACACCCTAACAACAAACAACTCTAACCCCCTAACAACAAACAACCCTAAACCCCTAACATCAAACAACACTAACCCCCTAACAACACAAACCACTAACACCCTAACATCAAACAACACTAACACCCTAACAACAAAAACCACTAAACCCCAACAAGAAACAACCTTAAACCCCTAACAACAAACAACCCTAAACCCCTAACATCAAACAACACTAACACCCTAACAACACAAACCACTAACACCCTAACAACAAACAACACTAACCCCCTAACAACAAAAACCACTAAACCCCAACAAGAAACAACCTTAAACCCCTAACAACAAACAACCCTAAACCCCTAACAACAAACAACACTAACACCCTAACAACAAACAACTCTAACCCCCTAACAAAAACAACCCTAAACCCCTAACATCAAACAACACTAACCCCCTTACAACACAAACCACTAACACCCTAACAACAAACAACACTAACACCCTAACAACAAACAACCCTAAACCCCTAACATCAAACAACACTAACAACCTAACAACACAAACCACTAACACCCTAACAACAAACAACCCTAACCCCCTAACAACAAACACTAACCCCCAAACAACAAACAACCCTAACCCCTGAAAACCAAAAACACTAACCCACTAACAACAAACAACACTAACCCACTAACAACAAACAACCCTAAACCCCTAACATCAAACAACACTAACCCCCTAACAACACAAACCACTAACACCCTAACAACAAACAACACTAACACCCTAACAACAAAAACCACTAAACCCCAACAAGAAACAACCTTAAACCCCTAACAACAAACAACCCTAAACCCCTAACATCAAACAACACTAACACCCTAACAACAAACAACTCTAACCCCCTAACAACAAACAACCCTAAACCCCTAACATCAAACAACACTAGCACCCTAACACCAAAAACCACTAAACCCCAACAAGAAACAACCTTAAACCCCTAACAACAAACAACCCTAAACCCCTAACATCAAACAACACTAACCCCCTAACAACACAAACCACTAACACCCTAACAACAAACAACACTAACACCCTAACAACAAAAACCACTAAACCCCAACAAGAAACAACCTTAAACCCCTAACAACAAACAACCCTAAACCCCTAACAACAAACAACACTAACACCCTAACAACAAACAATTCTAACCCCCTAACAACAAACAACACTAACACCCTAACAACAAACACTAACCCCCTAACAACAAACAACCCTACACCCCTAACATCAAACAACACTAACCCCCTAACAACACAAACCACTAACACCATAACAACAAACAACACCAACACTCTAACAACAAAAATCACTAAACCCCAACAAGAAACAACCCTAAACCCCTAACAACAAACACTAACCCCCTAACAAAAAACAACACTAAACCCCTAACAAGAAACTACCCTAACCCCGTAACAACAAACAACACTAACCCCGTAACAAGAAACAGCCCTAACCCCCTAACAACAAAGAACACTAACACCCTAACAACAAACAACCCTAACCCCTGAAAACCAAAAACACTAACCCACTAACAACAAACAACCCTAACCCACTAACAACAAACAACCCTAAACCCCTAACATCAAACAACACTAACCCCCTAACAACACAAACCACTAACACCCTAAAAACAAACAACACTAACACCCTAACAACAAAAACCACTAAACCCCAACAAGAAACAACCTTAAACCCCTAACAACAAACAACCCTAAACCCCTAACAACAAACAACACTAACACCCTAACAACAAACAATTCTAACCCCCTAACAACAAACAACCCTAAACCCCTAACATCAAACAACACTAACCCCCTAACAACACAAACCACTAACACCCTAACAACAAACAACACTAACACCCTAACAACAAAAACCACTAAACCCCAACAAGAAACAACCTTAAACCCCTAACAACAAACAACCCTAAACCCCTAACAACAAACAACACTAACACCCTAACAACAAACAACTCTAACCCCCTAACAACAAACAACCCTAAACCCCTAACATCAAACAACACTAACCCCCTAACAACACAAACCACTAACACCCTAACATCAAACAACACTAACACCCTAACAACAAAAACCACTAAACCCCAACAAGAAACAACCTTAAACCCCTAACAACAAACAACCCTAAACCCCTAACAACAAACAACACTAACACCCTAACAACAAACAACTCTAACCCCCTAACAACAAACAACCCTAAACCCCTAACATCAAACAACACTAACCCCCTAACAACACAAACCACTAACACCCTAACATCAAACAACACTAACACCCTAACAACAAAAACCACTAAACCCCAACAAGAAACAACCTTAAACCCCTAACAACAAACAACCCTAAACCCCTAACATCAAACAACACTAACACCCTAACAACACAAACCACTAACACCCTAACAACAAACAACACTAACCCCCTAACAACAAAAACCACTAAACCCCAACAAGAAACAACCTTAAACCCCTAACAACAAACAACCCTAAACCCCTAACAACAAACAACACTAACACCCTAACAACAAACAACTCTAACCCCCTAACAAAAACAACCCTAAACCCCTAACATCAAACAACACTAACCCCCTAACAACACAAACCACTAACACCCTAACAACAAACAACACTAACACCCTAACAACAAACAACCCTAAACCCCTAACATCAAACAACACTAACAACCTAACAACACAAACCACTAACACCCTAACAACAAACAACCCTAACCCCCTAACAACAAACACTAACCCCCAAACAACAAACAACCCTAACCCCTGAAAACCAAAAACACTAACCCACTAACAACAAACAACACTAACCCACTAACAACAAACAACCCTAAACCCCTAACATCAAACAACACTAACCCCCTAACAACACAAACCACTAACACCCTAACAACAAACAACACTAACACCCTAACAACAAAAACCACTAAACCCCAACAAGAAACAACCTTAAACCCCTAACAACAAACAACCCTAAACCCCTAACATCAAACAACACTAACACCCTAACAACAAACAACTCTAACCCCCTAACAACAAACAACCCTAAACCCCTAACATCAAACAACACTAGCACCCTAACACCAAAAACCACTAAACCCCAACAAGAAACAACCTTAAACCCCTAACAACAAACAACCCTAAACCCCTAACATCAAACAACACTAACCCCCTAACAACACAAACCACTAACACCCTAACAACAAACAACACTAACACCCTAACAACAAAAACCACTAAACCCCAACAAGAAACAACCTTAAACCCCTAACAACAAACAACCCTAAACCCCTAACAACAAACAACACTAACACCCTAACAACAAACAACTCTAACCCCCTAACAACAAACAACCCTAAACCCCTAACATCAAACAACACTAACCCCCTAACAACACAAACCACTAACACCCTAACAACAAAAACCACTAAACCCCAACAAGAAACAACCTTAAAACCCTAACAACAAACAACCCTAAACCCCTAACAACAAACAACACTAACACCCTAACAACAAACAACTCTAACCCCCTAACAACAAACAACCCTAAACCCCTAACATCAAACAACACTAACCCCCTTACAACACAAACCACTAACACCCTAACAACAAACAACACTAACACCCTAACAACAAAAACCACTAAACCCCAACAATAAACAACCTTAAACCCCTAACAAAAAACAACCCTAAACCCCTAACATCAAACAACACTAACACCCTAACAACACAAACCACTAACACCCTAACAACAAACAACCCTAACCCCCTAACAACAAACACTAACCCCCAAACAACAAACAACCCTAACCCCTGAAAAAAAAACACTAACCCACTAACAACAAACAACCCTAACCCACTAACAACAAACAACCCTAAACCCCTAACATCAAACAACACTAACCCCCCAACAACACAAACCACTAACACCCTAACAACAAACAACACTAACCCCCTAACAACAAAAACCACTAAACCCCAACAAGAAACAACTTTAAACCCCTAACAACAAACAACCCTAAACCCCTAACAACAAACAACACTAACACCCTAACAACACAAACCACTAACACCCTAACATCAAACAACACTAACACCCTAACAACAAAAACCACTAAACCCCAACAAGAAACAACCTTAAACCCCTAACAACAAACAACCCTAAACCCCTAACATCAAACAACACTAACACCCTAACAACACAAACCACTAACACCCTAACAACAAACAACACTAACCCCCTAACAACAAACACTAACCCCCAAACAACAAACAACCCTAACCCCTGAAAACCAAAAACACTAACCCACTAACAACAAACAACCCTAACCCACTAACAACAAACAACCCTAAACCCCTAACATCTAACAACACTAACCCCCTAACAACACAAACCACTAACACCCTAACAACAAACAACACTAACACCCTAACAACAAAAATCACTAAACCCCAACAAGAAACAACCCTAAACCCCTAACAACAAACACTAACCCCCTAACAAAAAACAACACTAAACCCCTAACAAGAAACTACCCTAACCCCGTAACAACAAACAACACTAACCCCGTAACAAGAAACAACCCTAACCCCCTAACAACAAAGAACACTAACACCCTAACAACAAACAACCCTAACCCCTGAAAACCAAAAACACTAACCCACTAACAACAAACAACCCTAACCCACTAACAACAAACAACCCTAAACCCCTAACATCAAACAACACTAACCCCCTAACAACACAAACCACTAACACCCTAAAAACAAACAACACTAACACCCTAACAACAAAAACCACTAAACCCCAACAAGAAACAACCTTAAACCCCTAACAACAAACAACCCTAAACCCCTAACAACACAAACCACTAACACCCTAACAACAAACAATTCTAACCCCCTAACAACAAACAACCCTAAACCCCTAACATCAAACAACACTAACCCCCTAACAACACAAACCACTAACACCCTAACATCAAACAACACTAACACCCTAACAACAAAAACCACTAAACCCCAACAAGAAACAACCTTAAACCCCTAACAACAAACAACCCTAAACCCCTAACATCAAACAACACTAACACCCTAACAACACAAACCACTAACACCCTAACAACAAACAACACTAACCCCCTAACAACAAACACTAACCCCCAAACAACAAACAACCCTAAACCCTGAAAACCAAAAACACTAACCCACTAAGAACAAACAACCCTAACCCACTAACAACAAACAACCCTAAACCCCTAACATCAAACAACACTAACCCCCTAACAACACAAACCACTAACACCCTAACAACAAACAACACTAACACCCTAACAACAAAAATCACTAAACCCCAACAAGAAACAACCTTAAACCCCTAACAACAAACAACCCTAAACCCCTAACAACAAACACTAACCCCCTAACAAAAAACAACACTAAACCCCTAACAAGAAACTACCCTAACCCCGTAACAACAAACAACACTAACCCCGTAACAAGAAACAACCCTAACCCCCTAACAACAAAGAACACTAACACCCTAACAACAAACAACCCTAACCCCTGAAAACCAAAAACACTAACCCACTAACAACAAACATCCCTAACCCACTAACAACAAACAACCCTAAACCCCTAACATCAAACAACACTAACCCCCTAACAACACAAACCACTAACACCCTAAAAACAAACAACACTAACACCCTAACAACAAAAACCACTAAACCCCAACAAGAAACAACCTTAAACCCCTAACAACAAACAACCCTAAACCCCTAACAACAAACAACACTAACACCCTAACAACAAACAACTCTAACCCCCTAACAACAAACAACCCTAAACCCCTAACATCAAACAACACTAACCCCCTAACAACACAAACCACTAACACCCTAACAACAAACAACACTAACACCCTAACAACAAAAACCACTAAACCCCAACAAGAAACAACCTTAAACCCCTAACAACAAACAACCCTAAACCCCTAACAACAAACAACACTAACACCCTAACAACAAACAACTCTAACCCCCTAACAACAAACAACCCTAAACCCCTAACATCAAACAACACTAACCCCCTAACAACACAAACCACTAACACCCTAACATCAAACAACACTAACACCCTAACAACAAAAACCACTAAACCCCAACAAGAAACAACCTTAAACCCCTAACAACAAACAACCCTAAACCCCTAACAACAAACAACACTAACACCCTAACAACAAACAACTCTAACCCCCTAACAACAAACAACCCTAAACCCCTAACATCAAACAACACTAACCCCCTAACAACACAAACCACTAACACCCTAACATCAAACAACACTAACACCCTAACAACAAAAACCACTAAACCCCAACAAGAAACAACCTTAAACCCCTAACAACAAACAACCCTAAACCCCTAACATCAAACAACACTAACACCCTAACAACACAAACCTCTAACACCCTAACAACAAACAACACTAACCCCCTAACAACAAAAACCACTAAACCCCAACAAGAAACAACCTTAAACCCCTAAAAACAAACAACCCTAAACCCCTAACATCAAACAACACTAACACCCTAACAACACAAACCACTAACAACCTAACAACAAACAACACTAACCCCCTAACAACAAAAACCACTAAACCCCAACAAGAAACAACCTTAAACCCCTAACAACAAACAACCCTAAACCCCTAACAACAAACAACACTAACACCCTAACAACAAACACTAACCCCCTAACAACAAACAACCCTAAACCCCTAACATCAAACAACACTAACCCCCTAACAACACAAACCACTAACACCCTAACAAAAAAAAACACTAACACCCTAACAACAAAAACCACTAAACCCCAACAAGAAACAACCCTAAACCCCTAACAACAAACACTAACCCCCTAACAAAAAACAACACTAAACCCCTAACAAGAAACTACCCTAACCAAGTAACAACAAACAACACTAACCCCGTAACAAGAAACAACCCTAACCCCCTAACAACAAAGAACACTAACACCCTAACAACAAACAACCCTAACCCCTGAAAACCAAAAAAACTAACCCACTATCAACAAACAACCCTAACCCACTAACAACAAACAACCCTAAACCCCTAACATCAAACAACACTAACCCCCTAACAACACAAACCACTAACACCCTAACAACAAACAACACAAACACCCTAACAACAAAAACCACTAAACCCCAACAAGAAACAACCTTAAACCCCTAACAACAAACAACCCTAAACCCCTAACATCAAACAACACTAACACCCTAACAACACAAACCACTAACACCCTAACAACAAACAACCCTAACCCACTAACAACAAACAACCCTAAACCCCTAACATCAAACAACACTAACCCCCTAACAACACAAACCACTAACACCCTAACAACAAACAACACTAACACCCTAACAACAAAAACCACTAAACCCCAACAAGAAACAACCTTAAACCCCTAACAACAAACAACCCTAAACCCCTAACATCAAACAACACTAACACCCTAACAACGAACACCTCTAACTCCCTAACAACAAACAACCCTAAACCCCTAACATCAAACAACACTAACCCCCTAACAACACAAACAACTAACACCCTAACAACAAACAACACTAACACCCTAACAACAAAAACCACTAAACCCCAACAAGAAACAACCTTAAACCCCTAACAACAAACAACCCTAAACCCCTAACAACAAACAACACTAACACCCTAACAACAAACAACTCTTACCCCCTAACAACAAACAACCCTAAACCCCTAACATCAAACAACACTAACCCCCTAACAACACAAACCACTAACACCCTAACATCAAAAAACACTAACACCCTAACAACAAAAACCACTAAACCCCAACAAGAAACAACCTTAAACCCCTAACAACAAACAACCCTAAACCCCTAACATCAAACAACACTAACACCCTAACAACACAAACCACTAACACCCTAACAACAAACAACACTAACCCCCTAACAACAAACACTAACCCCCAAACAACAAACAACCCTAACCCCTGAAAACCAAAAACACTAACCCACTAAGAACAAACCCTAACCCACTAACAACAAACAACCCTAAACCCCTAACATCAGACAACACTAACCCCCTAACAACACAAACCACTAACACCCTAACAACAAACAACACTAACACCCTAACAACAAAAATCACTAAACCCCAACAAGAAACAACCCTAAACCCCTAACAACAAACACTAACCCCCTAACAAAAAACAACACTAAACCCCTAACAAGAAACTACCCTAACCCCGTAACAACAAACAACACTAACCCCGTAACAAGAAACAGCCCTAACCCCCTAACAACAAAGAACACTAACACCCTAACAACAAACAACCCTAACCCCTGAAAACCAAAAACACTAACCCACTAACAACAAACAACCCTAACACACTAACAACAAACAACCCTAAACCCCTAACATCAAACAACACTAACCCTCTAACAACACAAACCACTAACACCCTAAAAACAAACAACACTAACACCCTAACAACAAAAACCACTAAACCCCAACAAGAAACAACCTTAAACCCCTAACAACAAACAACCCTAAACCCCTAACAACAAACAACACTAACACCCTAACAACAAACAATTCTAACCCCCTAACAACAAACAACCCTAAACCCCTAACATCAAACAACACTAACCCCCTAACAACACAAACCACTAACACCCTAACAACAAACAACACTAACACCCTAACAACAAAAACCACTAAAACCCAACAAGAAACAACCTTAAACCCCTAACAACAAACAACCCTAAACTCCTAACAACAAACAACACTAACACCCTAACAACAAACAACTCTAACCCCCTAACAACAAACAACCCTAAACCCCTAACTTCAAACAACACTAACCCCCTAACAACACAAACCACTAACACCCTAACATCAAACAACACTAACACCCTAACAACAAAAACCACTAAACCCCAACAAGAAACAACCTTAAACCCCTAACAACAAACAACCCTAAATCCCTAACAACAAACAACACTAACACCCTAACAACAAACAACTCTAACCCCCTAACAACAAACAACCCTAAACCCCTAACATCAAACAACACTAACCCCCTAACAACACAAACCACTAACACCCTAACATCAAAAAACACTAACACCCTAACAACAAAAACCACTAAACCCCAACAAGAAACAACCTTAAACCCCTAACAACAAGCAACCCTAAACGCCTAACATCAAACAACACTAACACCCTAACAACACAAACCACTAACACCCTAACAACAAACAACACTAACCCCCTAACAACAAAAACCACTAAACCCCAACAAGAAACAACCTTAAACCCCTAACAACAAACAACCCTAAACCCCTAACAACAAACAACACTAACACCCTAACAACAAACAACTCTAACCCCCTAACAACAAACAACCCTAAACCCCTAACATCAAACAACACTAACCCCCTAACAACACAAACCACTAACACCCTAACAACAAACAACACTAACACCCTAACAACAAACAACCCTAAACCCCTAACATCAAACAACACTAACAACCTAACAACACAAACAACTAACACCCTAACAACAAACAACCCTAACCCCCTAACAACAAACACTAACCCCCAAACAACAAACAACCCTAACCCCTGAAAACCAAAAACACTAACCCACTAACAACAAACAACCCTAACCCACTAACAACAAACAACCCTAAACCCCTAACATCAAACAACACTAACCCCCTAACAACACAAACCACTAACACCCTAACAACAAACAACACTAACACCCTAACAACAAAAACCACTAAACCCCAACAAGAAACAACCTTAAACCCCTAACAACAAACAACCCTAAACCCCTAACATCAAACAACACTAACACCCTAACAACAAACAACTCTAACCCCTAACAACAAACAACCCTAAACCCCTAACATCAAACAACACTAACACCCTAACAACAAAAAACACTAAACCCCAACAAGAAACAACCTTAAACCCCTAACAACAAACAACCCTAAACCCCTAACATCAAACAACACTAACCCCCTAACAACACAAACCACTAACACCCTAACAACAAACAACACTAACACCCTAACAACAAAAACCACTAAACCCCAACAAGAAACAACCTTAAACCCCTAACAACAAACAACCCTAAACCCCTAACAACAAACAACACTAACACCCTAACAACAAACAACTCTAACCCCCTAACAACAAACAACCCTAAACCCCTAACATCAAACAACACTAACCCCTTAACAACACAAACCACTAACACCCTAACAACAAAAACCACTAAACCCCAACAAGAAACAACCTTAAAACCCTAACAACAAACAACCCTAAACCCCTAACAACAAACAACACTAACACCCTAACAACAAACAACTCTAACCCCCTAACAACAAACAACCCTAAACCCCTAACATCAATAACACTAACCCCCTTACAACACAAACCACTAACACCCTAACAACAAACAACACTAACACCCTAACAACAAAAACCACTAAACCCCAACAATAAACAACCTTAAACCCCTAACAAAAAACAACCCTAAACCCCTAACATCAAACAACACTAACACCCTAACAACACAAACCACTAACACCCTAACAACAAACAACCCTAACCCCCTAACAACAAACACTAACCCCCAAACAACAAACAACCCTAACCCCTGAAAACAAAAACACTAACCCACTAACAACAAACAACCCTAACCCACTAACAACAAACAACCCTAAACCCCTAACATCAAACAACACTAACCCCCTAACAACCCAAACCACTAACACCCTAACAACAAACAACACTAACCCCCTAACAACAAAAACCACTAAACCCCAACAAGAAACAACTTTAAACCCCTAACAACAAACAACCCTAAACCCCTAACAAAAAACAACACTAACACCCTAACAACAAACAACTCTTACCCCCTAACAACAAACAACCCTAAACCCCTAACATCAAACAACACTAACCCCCTAACAACACAAACCACTAACACCCTAACATCAAACAACACTAACACCCTAACAACAAAAACCACTAAACCCCAACAAGAAACAACCTTAAACCCCTAACAACAAACAACCCTAAACCCCTAACATCAAACAACACTAACACCCTAACAACACAAACCACTAACACCCTAACAACAAACAACACTAACCCCCTAACAACAAACACTAACCCCCAAACAACAAACAACCCTAACCCCTGAAAACCAAAAACACTAACCCACTAAGAACAAACAACCCTAACCCACTAACAACAAACAACCCTAAACCCCTAACATCAAACAACACTAACCCCCTAACAACACAAACCACTAACACCCTAACAACAAACAACACTAACACCCTAACAACAAAAATCACTAAACCCCAACAAGAAACAACCCTAAACCCCTAACAACAAACACTAACCCCCTAACAAAAAACAACACTAAACCCCTAACAAGAAACTACCCTAACCCCGTAACAACAAACAACACTAACCCCGTAACAAGAAACAACCCTAACCCCCTAACAACAAAGAACACTAACACCCTAACAACAAACAACCCTAACCCCTGAAAACCAAAAACACTAACCCACTAACAACAAACAACCCTAACCCACTAACAACAAACAACCCTAAACCCCTAACATCAAACAACACTAACCCCCTAACAACACAAACCACTAACACCCTAAAAACAAACAACACTAACACCCTAACAACAAAAACCACTAAACCCCAACAAGAAGCAACCTTAAACCCCTAACAACAAACAACCCTAAACCCCTAACATCAAACAACACTAACACCCTAACAACAAACAACTCTAACCCCCTAACAACAAACAACCCTAAACCCCTAACATCAAACAACACTAACACCCTAACAACAAAAACCACTAAACCCCAACAAGAAACAACCTTAAACCCCTAACAACAAACAACCCTAAACCCCTAACATCAAACAACACTAACCCCCTAACAACAAAAACCACTAACACCCTAACAACAAAAACCACTAAACCCCAACAAGAAACAACCTTAAAACCCTAACAACAAACAACCCTAAACCCCTAACAACAAACAACACTAACACCCTAACAACAAACAACTCTAACCCCCTAACAACAAACAACCCTAAACCCCTAACATCAAACAACACTAACCCCCTCACAACACAAACCACTAACACCCTAACAACAAACAACACTAACACCCTAACAACAAAAAGCACTAAACCCCAACAATAAACAACCTTAAACCCCTAACAAAAAACAACCCTAAACCCCTAACATCAAACAACACTAACACCCTAACAACACAAACCACTAAACCCCAACAAGAAACAACCTTAAACTCCTAACAACAAACAACCCTAACCCCCTAACAACAAACACTAACCCCCAAACAACAAACAACCCTAACCCCTGAAAACAAAAACACTAACCCACTAACAACAAACAACCATAACCCACTAACAACAAACAACCCTAAACCCCTAACATCAAACAACACTAACCCCCTAACAACCCAAACCACTAACACCCTAACAACAAACAACACTAACCCCCTAACAACAAAAACCACTAAACCCCAACAAGAAACAACCTTAAACTCCTAACAACAAACAACCCTAAACCCCTAACATCAAACAACACTAACACCCTAACAACACAAACCACTAACACCCTAACAACAAACAACATTAACCCCCTAACAACAAACACTAACCCCCAAACAACAAACAACCCTAACCCCTGAAAACCAAAAACACTAACCCACCAACAACAAACAACCCTAACCCACTAACAACAACCCTAAACCCCTAACATCAAACAACACTAACCCCCTAACAACACAAACCACTAACACCCTAACAACAAACAACACTAACACCCTAACAACAAAAACCACTAAACCCCAACAAGAAACAACCCTAAACCCCTAACAACAAACACTAACCCCCTAACAAAAAACAACACTAAACCCCTAACAAGAAACTACCCTAACCCCGTAACAACAAACAACACTAACCCCGTAACAAGAAACAACCCTAACACCCTAACAACAAAGAACACTAACTCCCTAACAACAAACAACCCTAACCCCTGAAAACCAAAAAAACTAACCCACTAACAACAAACAACCCTAACCCACTAACAACAAACAACCCTAAACCCCTAACATCAAACAACACTAACCCCCTAACAACACAAACCACTAACACCCTAACAACAAACAACACAAACACCCTAACAACAAAAACCACTAAACCCCAACAAGAAACAACCTTAAACCCCTAACAACAAACAACCCTAAACCCCTAACATCAAACAACACTAACACCCTAACAACACAAACCACTAACACCCTAACAACAAACAACATTAACCCCCTAACAACAAACACTAACCCCCAAACAACAAACAACCCTAACCCCTGAAAACCAAAGACACTAACCCACTAACAACAAACAACCCTAACCCACTAACAACAAACAACCCTAAACCCCTAACATCAAACAACACTAACCCCCTAACAACACAAACCACTAACACCCTAACAACAACAACACTAACCCCCTAACAACAAACACTAACCCCCAAACAACAAACAACCCTAACCCCTGAAAACCAAAAACACTAACCCACTAACAACAAACAACCCTAACCCACTAACAACAAACAACCCTAAACCCCTAACATCAAACAACACTAACCCCCTAACAACACAAACCACTAACACCCTAACAACAAACAACACTAACACCCTAACAACAAAAACCACTAAACCCCAACAAGAAACAACCCTAAACCCCTAACAACAAACACTAACCCCCTAACAAAAAACAACACTAAACCCCTAACAAGAAACTAACCTAACCCCGTAACAACAAACAACACTAACCCCGTAACAAGAAACAACCCTAACCCCCTAACAACAAAGAACACTAACACCCTAACAACAAAAACCACTAAACCCCAACAAGAAAAAACCCTAAACCCCTAACAACAAACAACCCTAAACCCCTAACAAGAAACTACCCTAACCCCGTAACAACAAACAACACTAACCCCGTAACAAGAAACAACCCTAACCCCCTAACAACAAAGAACACTAACACCCTAACAACAAACAACCCTAACCCCTGAAAACCAAAAACACTAACCCACTAAGAACAAACAACCCTAACCCACTAACAACAAACAACCCTAAACCCCTAACATCAAACAACACTAACCCCCTAACAACACAAACCACTAACACCCTAACAACAAACAACACTAACACCCTAACAACAAACAACACTAACCCCGTAACAAGAAACAACCCTAACCCCCTAACAACAAAGAACAATAACACCCTAACAACAAACAACCCTAAACCCCTAACATCAAAGAACACTAACACCCTAACAACAAACAACCCTAACCTCCTAACATCAAACAACACTAACCCCCTAACAACACAAACCACTAACACCCTAACAACAAACAACACTAACACCCTAACAACAAAAACCACTAAACCCCAACAAGAAACAACCTTAAACCCCTAACAACAAACAACCCTAAACCCCTAACAACAAACAACACTAACACCCTAACAACAAACAACTCTAACCCCCTAACAACAAACAACCCTAAACCCCTAACATCAAACAACACTAACCCCCTAACAACACAAACCACTAACACCCAACATCAAACAACACTAACACCCTAACAACAAAAACCACTAAACCCCAACAAGAAACAACCTTAAACCCCTAACAACAAACAATCCTAAACCCCTAACATCAAACAACACTAACACCCTAACAACACAAACCACTAACACCCTAACAACAAACAACACTAACCCCCTATCAACAAACACTAACCCCCAAACAACAAACAACCCTAACCCCTGAAAACCAAAAACACTAACCCTCTAACAACAAACAACCCTAACCCACTAACAACAAACAACCCTAACCCACTAACAACAAACAACCCTAAACCCCTAACATCAAACAACACTAACCCCCTAACAACACAAACCGCTAACACCCTAACAACAAACACCACTAACACCCTAACAACAAAAACCACTAAACCCCAACAAGAAACAACCTTAAACCCCTAACAACAAACAACCCTAAACCCCTAACATCAAACAGCACTAACACCCTAACAACAAACAACTCTAACCCCCTAAAAACAAACAACCCTAAACCCGTAACATCAAACAACACTAACACCCTAACAACAAAAACCACTAAACCCCAACAAGAAACAACCTTAAACCCCTAACAACAAACAACCCTAAACCCCTAACATCAAACAACACTAACCCCCTAACAACACAAACCACTAACACCCTAACAACAAACAACACTAACACCCTAACAACAAAAACCACTAAACCCCAACAAGAAACAACCTTAAACCCCTAACAACAAACAACCCTAAACCCCTAACATCAAACAACACTAACACCCTAACAACAAACAACACTAACACCCTAACAACAAAGACCACTAAACCCCAACAAGAAACAACCCTAAACCCCTAACAACAAACACTAACCCCCTAACAAAAAACAACACTAAACCCCTAACAAGAAACTACCCTAACCCCGTAACAACAAACAACACTAACCCCGTAACAAGAAACAACCCTAACCCCCTAACAACAAAGAACAATAACACCCTAACATCAAACAACTCTAACCCCCTAACAACAAACAACCCTAAACCCCTAACATCAAACAACACTAACCCCCTAACAACACAAACCACTAACACCCTAACAACAAACAAAACTAACCCCCTAACAACAAACAACCCTAACCCCTGAAAACCAAAAACACTAACCCACTAACAACAAACAACCCTAACCCACTAACAACAAACAACCCTAAACACCTAACATCAAACAACACTAACCCCCTAACAACACAAACCACTAACACCCTAACAACAAACAACACTAACACCCTAACAACAAAAACCACTAAACCCCAAGAAGAAACAACCTTAAACCCCTAACAACAAACAACCCTAAACCCCTAACATCAAACAACACTAACACCCTAACAACAAACAACTCTAACCCCCTAACAACAAACAACCCTAAACACCTAACATCAAACAACACTAACACCCTAACAACAAAAACCACTAAACCGCAACAAGAAACAACCTTAAACCCCTAACAACAAACAACCCTAAACCCCTAACATCAAACAACACTAACCCCCTAACAACACAAACCACTAACACCCTAACAACAAACAACACTAACACCCTAACAACAAAAACCACTAAACCCCAACAAGAAACAACCTTAAACCCCTAACAACAAACAACCCTAAACCCCTAACATCAAACAACACTAACACCCTAACAACAAACAACTCTAACCCCCTAACAACAAACAACCCTAAACCCCTAACATCAAACAACACTAACACCCTAACAACAAAAACCACTAAACCCCAACAAGAAACAACCTTAAACCCCTAACAACAAACAACCCTAAACCCCTAACAACAAACAACACTAACACCCTAACAACAAACAACTCTAACCCCCTAACAACAAACAACCCTAAACCCCTAACATCAAACAACACTAACCCCCTAACAACACAAACCACTAACACCCTAACAACAAACAACACTAACACCCTAACAACAAAAACCACTAAACCCCAAAAAGAAACAACCTTAAACCCCTAACAACAAACAACCCTAAACCCCTAACAACAAACAACACTAACACCCTAACAACAAACAACTCTAACCCCCTAACAACAAACAACCCTAAAACCCTAACATCAAACAACACTAACCCCCTAACAACACAAACCACTAACACCCTAAAAACAAACAACACTAACCCTCTAACAACAAACAACCCTAAACCCCTAACATGAAACAACACTAACACCCTAACAACACAAACCACTAACACCCTAACAACAAACAACCCTAACCCCCTAACAACAAACACTAACCCCCAAACAACAAACAACCCTAACCCCTGAAAACCAAAAACACTAACCCACTAACAACAAACAACCCTAACCCACTAACAACAAACAGCCCTAAACCCCTAACATCAAACAACACTAACCCCCTAACAACACAAACCACTAACACCCTAACAACAAACAACACTAACACCCTAACAACAAAAACCACTAAACCCCAACAGCAAACAACTCTAACCCCCTAACAACAAACAACCCTAAACCCCTAACATCAAAAAACACTAACCCCCTAACAACACAAACCACTAACACCCTAACAACAAACAACACTAACACCCTAACAACAAAAACCACTAAACCCCAACAAGAAACAACCCTAACCCACTA
Source organism: Elephas maximus indicus (assembly GCF_024166365.1). Classification (NCBI taxonomy): domain Eukaryota; kingdom Metazoa; phylum Chordata; class Mammalia; order Proboscidea; family Elephantidae; genus Elephas; species Elephas maximus. The sequence continues at coordinate 752,576 of NC_064835.1, forward strand.
ACAACAAACAACCCTAAACCCCTAACAAGAAACTACCCTAACCCCGTAACAACAAACAACACTAACCCCGTAACAAGAAACAACCCTAACCCCCTAACAACAAAGAACACTAACACCCTAACAACAAACAACCCTAAACCCCTAACAACAAACAACACTAAACCCCTAACATCAAACAACACTAACACCCTAACAACACAAACCACTAACACCGTAACAACAAACAACCCTAACCCCCTAACAACAAACACTAACCCCCAAACAACAAACAACCCTAACCCCTGAAAACCAAAAACACTAACCCACTAACAACAAACAACCCTAACCCACTAATAACAAACAACCCTAAACCCCTAACATCAAACAACACTAACACCCTAACAACAAACAACTCTAACCCCCTAACAACAACCAACCCTCAACCCCTAACAACAAACACTAACACCGTAACAACAAACAACTCTACCCCCTAACAACAAACAACCCTAAACCCCTAACATCAAACAACACTAACCCCCTAACAACACAAACCACTAACACCCTAACAACAAACAACACTAACACCCTAACAACAAAAACCACTAAACCCCAACAAGAGACAACCTTAAACCTCTAACAACAAACAACCCTAAACCCCTAACAACAAACAACACTAACACCCTAACAACAAACAACTCTAACCCCCTAACAACAAACAACCCTAAACCCCTAACATCAAACAACACTAACCCCCTAACAACACAAACCACTAACACCCTAACAACAAACAACCCTAACCCCCTAACAACAAACACTAACCCCCAAACAACAAACAACCCTAACCCCTGAAAACAAAAACACTAACCCACTAAGAACAAACAACCCTAACCCACTAACAACAAACAACCCTAAACCCCTAACATCAAACAACACTAACCCCCTAACAACCGAAACCACTAACACCCTAACAACAAACAACACTAACCCCCTAACAACAAAAACCACTAAACCCCAACAAGAAACAACCTTAAACCCCTAACAACAAACAACCCTAAACCCCTAACAACAAACAACACTAACACCCTAACAACAAACACTAACCCCCTAACAAAAAACAACCCTAAACCCCTAACATCAAACAACACTAACCCCCTAACAACACAAACCACTAACACCCTAACAACAAACAACACTAACACCCTAACAACAAAAACCACTAAACCCCAACAAGAAACAACCTTAAACCCCTAACAACAAACAACCCTAAACCCCTAACATCAAACAACACTAACACCCTAACAACACAAACCACTAACACCCTAACAACAAACAACCCTAACCCCCTAACAACAAACACTAACCCCCAAACAACAAACAACCCTAACACCTGAAAACCAAAAACACTAACCCACTAAAAACAAACAACCCTAACCCACTAACAACAAACAACCCTAAACCCCTAACATCAAACAACACTAACCCCCTAACAACACAAACCACTAACACCCTAACAACAAACAACACTAACACCCTAACAACAAAAACCACTAAACCCCAACAAGAAACAACCTTAAACTCCTAACAACAAACAACCCTAAACCCCTAACATCAAACAACACTAACACCCTAACAACACAAACCACTAACACCCTAACAACAAACAACATTAACCCCCTAACAACAAACACTAACCCCCAAACAACAAACAACCCTAACCCCTGAAAACCAAAAACACTAACCCACTAACAACAAACAACCCTAACCCACTAACAACAAACAACCCTAAACCCCTAACATCAAACAACACTAACCCCCTAACAACACAAACCACTAACACCCTAACAACAAACAACACTAACACCCTAACAACAAAAACCACTAAACCCCAACAAGAAACAACCCTAAACCCCTAACAACAAACACTAACCCCCTAACAAAAAACAACACTAAACCCCTAACAAGAAACTACCCTAACCCCGTAACAACAAACAACACTAACCCCGTAACAAGAAACAACCCTAACCCCCTAACAACAAAGAACACTAACTCCCTAACAACAAACAACCCTAACCCCTGAAAACCAAAAAAACTAACCCACTAACAACAAACAACCCTAACCCACTAACAACAAACAACCCTAAACCCCAACATCAAACAACACTAACCCCCTAACAACACAAACCACTAACACCCTAACAACAAACAACACAAACACCCTAACAACAAAAACCACTAAACCCCAACAAGAAACAACCTTAAACCCCTAACAACAAACAACCCTAAACCCCTAACATCAAACAACACTAACACCCTAACAACACAAACCACTAACACCCTAACAACAAACAACCCTAACCCCCTAACAACAAACACTAACCCCCAAACAACAAACAACCCTAACCCCTGAAAACCAAAGACACTAACCCACTAACAACAAACAACCCTAACCCACTAACAACAAACAACCCTAAACCCCTAACATCAAACAACACTAACCCCCTAACAACACAAACCACTAACACCCTAACAACAAACAACACTAACCCCCTAACAACAAACACTAACCCCCAAACAACAAACAACCCTAACCCCTGAAAACCAAAAACACTAACCCACTAACAACAAACAACCCTAACCCACTAACAACAAACAACCCTAAAACCCTAACATCAAACAACACTAACCCCCTAACAACACAAACCACTAACACCCTAACAACAAACAACACTAACACCCTAACAACAAAAACCACTAAACCCCAACAAGAAACAACCCTAAACCCCTAACAACAAACACTAACCCCCTAACAAAAAACAACACTAAACCCCTAACAAGAAACTACCCTAACCCCGTAACAACAAACAACACTAACCCCGTAACAAGAAACAACCCTAACCCCCTAACAACAAAGAACACTAACACCCTAACAACAAACAACCCTAACCCCTGAAAACCAAAAACACTAACCCACTAAGAACAAACAACCCTAATCCACTAACAACAAACAACCCTAAACCCCTAACATCAAACAACACTAACCCCCTAACAACACAAACCACTAACACCCTAACAACAAACAACACTAACACCCTAACAACAAAAACCACTAAACCCCAACAAGAAACAACCTTAAACCCCTAACAACAAACAACCCTAAACCTCTAACAACAAACAACACTAACACCCTAACAACAAACAACTCTAACCCCCTAACAACAAACAACCCTAAACCCCTAACATCAAACAACACTAACCCCCTAACAACACAAACCACTAACACCCTAACATCAAACAACACTAACACCCTAACAACAAAAACCACTAAACCCCAACAAGAAACAACCTTAAACCCCTAACAACAAACAACCCTAAACCCCTAACATCAAACAACACTAACACCCTAACAACACAAACCACTAACACCCTAACAACAAACAACACTAACCCCCTAACAACAAAAACCACTAAACCCCAACAAGAAACAACCTTAAACCCCTAACAACAAACAACCCTAAACCCCTAACAACAAACAACACTAACACCCTAACAACAAACACTAACCCCCTAACAACAAACAACCCTAAACCCCTAACATCAAACAACACTAACCCCCTAACAACACAAACCACTAACACCCTAACAACAAACAACACTAACACCCTAACAACAAAAACCACTAAACCACAACAAGAAACAACCTTAAACCCCTAACAACAAACAACCCTAAACCCCTAACAACAAACAACACTAACACCCTAACAACAGACAACTCTAACCCCCTAACAACAAACAACCCTAAACCCCTAACATCAAACAACACTAACCCCGTAACAACACAAACCACTAACACCCAACATCAAACAACACTAACACCCTAACAACAAAAACCACTAAACCCCAACAAGAAACAACCTTAAACCCCTAACAACAAACAACCCTAAACCCCTAACATCAAACAACACTAACACCCTAACAACACAAACCACTAACACCCTAACAACAAACAACACTAACCCCCTAACAACAAACACTAACCCCCAAACAACAAACAACCCTAACCCCTGAAAACCAAAAACACTAACCCACTAACAACAAACAACCCTAACCCACTAACAACAAACAACCCTAAACCCCTAACATCAAACAACACTAACCCCCTAACAACACAAACCACTAACACCCTAACAACAAACAACACTAACACCCTAACAACAAAAACCACTAAACCCCAACAAGAAACAACCTTAAACCCCTAACAACAAACAACCCTAAACCCCTAACATCAAACAACACTAACACCCTAACAACAAACAACTCTAACCCCCTAACAACAAACAACCCTAAACCCCTAACATCAAACAACACTAACACCCTAACAACAAAAACCACTAAACCCCAACAAGAAACAACCTTAAACCCCTAACAACAAACAACCCTAAACCCCTAACAACAAACAACACTAACACCCTAACTACAAACAACACTAACACCCTAACAACAAAAACCACTAAACCCCAACAAGAAACAACCCTAAACCCCTAACAACAAACACTAACCCCCTAACAAAAAACAACACTAAACCCCTAACAAGAAACTACCCTAAACCCGTAACAACAAACAACACTAACCCCGTAACAAGAAACAACCCTAACCCCCTAACAACAAAGAACACTAACACCCTAACAACAAACAACCCTAACCCCTGAAAACCAAAAACACTAACCCACTAACAACAAACAACCCTAACCCACTAACAACAAACAACCCTAAACCCCTAACATCAAACAACACTAACCCCCTAACAACACAAACCACTAACACCCTAACAACAAACAACACTAACACCCTAACAACAAAAACCACTAAACCCCAACAAGAAACAACACTAAACCCCTAACAACAAACACGAACCCCCTAACAAAAAACAACACTAAACCCCTAACAAGAAAGTACCCTAACCCCGTAACAACAAACAACACTAACCCCGTAACAAGAAACAACCCTAACCCCCTAACAACAAAGAACACTAACACCCTAACAACAAACAACCCTAAACCCCTAACATCAAAGAACCCTAACACCCTAACAACAAACAACCCTAACCTCCTAACATCAAACAACACTAACCCCCTAACAACACAAACCACTAACACCCTAACAACAAACAACACTAACACCCTAACAACAAAAACCACTAAACCCCAACAAGAAAAAACCTTAAACCCCTAACAACAAACAACCCTAAACCCCTAACAACAAACAACACTAACACCCTAACAACAAACAACTCTAACCCCCTAACAACAAACAACCCTAAACCCCTAACATCAGACAACACTAACCCCCTAACAACACAAACCACTAACACCCAACATCAAACAACACTAACACCCTAACAACAAAAACCACTAAACCCCAACAAGAAACAACCTTAAACCCCTAACAACAAACAATCCTAAACCCCTAACATCAAACAACACTAACACCCTAACAACACAAACCACTAACACCCTAACAACAAACAACACTAACCCCCTAACAACAAACACTAACCCCCAAACAACAAACAACCCTAACCCCTGAAAACCAAAAACACTAACCCTCTAACAACAAACAACCCTAACCCACTAACGACAAACAACCCTAAACCCCTAACATCAAACAACACTAACCCCCTAACAACACAAACCACTAACAACCTAACAACAAACAACACTAACACCCTAACAACAAAAACCACTAAACCCCAACAAGAAACAACCTTAAACCCCTAACAACAAACAACCCTAAACCCCTAACATCAAACAGCAGTAACACCCTAACAACAAACAACTCTAACCCCCTAACAACAAACAACCCTAAACCCCTAACATCAAAGAACACTAACACCCTAACAACAAAAACCACTAAACCCCAACAAGAAACAACCTTAAACCCCTAACAACAAACAACCCTAAACCCCTAACATCAAACAACACTAACCCCCTAACAACACAAACCACTAACACCCTAACAACAAACAACACTAACACCCTAACAACAAAAACCACTAAACCCAAACAAGAAACAACCTTAAACCCCTAACAACAAAAAACCCTAAACCCCTAACATCAAACAACACTAACACCCTAACATCAAACAACTCTAACCCCCTAACAACAAACAACCCTAAACCCCTAACATCAAACAACACTAACCCCCTAACAACACAAACCACTAACACCCTAACAACAAACAACACTAACCCCCTAACAACAAACAACCCTAACCCCTGAAAACCAAAAACACTAACCCACTAACAACAAACAACCCTAACCCACTAACAACAAACAACCCTAAACACCTAACATCAAACAACACTAACCCCCTAACACCACAAACCACTAACAGCCTAACAACAAACAACACTAACACCCTAACAACAAAAACCACTAAACCCCAACAAGAAACAACCTTAAACCCCTAACAACAAACAACCCTAAACCCCTAAAATCAAACAACACTAACACCCTAACAACAAACAACTCTAACCCCCTAACAACAAACAACCCTAAACCCCTAACATCAAACAACACTAACACCCTAACAACAAAAACCACTAAACCCCAACAAGAAACAACTTTAAACCCCTAACAACAAACAACCCTAAACCCCTAACACCAAACAACACTAACCCCCTAACAACACAAACCACTAACACCCTAACAACAAACAACACTAACACCCTAACAACAAAAACCACTAAACCCCAACAAGAAACAACCTTGAACCCCTAACAACAAACAACCCTAAACCCCTAACATCAAACAACACTAACACCCTAACAACAAACAACTCTAACCCCCTAACAGCAAACAACCCTAAACCCCTAACATCAAACAACACTAACACCCTAACAACAAAAACCACTAAACCCCAAGAAGAAACAACCTTAAACCCCTAACAACAAACAACCCTAAACCCCTAACAACAAACAACACTAACGCCCTACCAACAAACAACACTAACACCCTAACAACAAAAACCACTAACACCCTAACAACAAACAACACTAACACCGTAACAACAAACACTAACCCCCAAACAACAAACAACCCTAACCCCTGAAAACCAAAAACACTAACCCTCTAACAACAAACAACCCTAACCCACTAACAACAAACAACCCTAAAACCCTAACATCAAACAACACTAACCCCCTAACAACACAAACCACTAACACCCTAACAACAAACAACACTAACACCCTAACAACAAAAACCACTAAACCCCAACAAGAAACAACCTTAAACCCCTAACAACAAACAACCCTAAACCCCTAACATCAAACAGCACTAACAACCTAACAACAAACAACTCTAACCCCCTAACAACAAACAACCCTAAACCCCTAACATCAAACAACACTAACACCCTAACAACAAAAACCACTAAACCCCAACAAGAAACAACCTTAAACCCGTAACAACAAACAACCCTAAACCCCTAACATCAAACAACACTAACCCCCTAACAACACAAACCACTAACACCCTAACAACAAACAACACTAACACCCTAACAACAAAAACCACTAAACCCAAACAAGAAACAACCTTAAACCCCTAACAACAAACAACCCTAAACCCCTAACATCAAACAACACTAACACCCTAACATCAAACAACTCTAACCCCCTAACAACAAACAACCCTAAACCCCTAACATCAAACAACACTAACCCCCTAACAACACAAACCACTAACACCCTAACAACAAACAACACTAACACCCTAACAACAAACAACCCTAACCCCTGAAAACCAAAAACACTAACCCACTAACAACAAACAACCCTAACCCACTAACAACAAACAACCCTAAACACCTAACATCAAACAACACTAACCCCGTAACAACACAAACCACTAACACCCTAACAACAAACAACACTAACACCCTAACAACAAAAACCACTAAACCACAACAAGAAACAACCTTAAACCCCTAACAACAAACAACCCTAAACCCCTAACATCAAACAACACTAACACCCTAACAACAAACAACTCTAACCCCCTAACAACAAACAACCCTAAACCCCTAACATCAAACAACAATAACACCCTAACAACAAAAACCACTAAACCCCAACAAGAAACAACCCTAAACCCCTAACAACAAACACTAACCCCCTAACAAAAAACAACACTAAACCTCTAACAAGAAACTACCCTAACCCCGTAACAACAAACAACACTAACCCCGTAACAACAAACAATCCTAACCCCCAAACAACAAACAACCCTAACCCACTAACAACAAACAACCCTAAACCCCTAACATCAAACAACACTAACCCCCTAACAACACAAACCACTAACACCCTAACAACGAACAACACTAACACCCTAACAACAAAAACCACTAAACCCCAACAAGAGACAACCTTAAACCCCTAACAACAAACAACCCTAAACCCCTAACAACAAACAACACTAACACCCTAACAACAAACAACTCTAACCCCCTAACAACAAACAACCCTAAACCCCTAACATCAAACACTAACCCCCTAACAACACAAACCACTAACACCCTAACAACAAACAACACTAACACCCTAACAACAAAAACCACTAAACCCCAACAAGAAACAACCTTAAACCCCTAACAACAAACAACCCTAAACCCCTAACAACAAACAACACTAACACCCTAACAACAAACAACTCTAACCCCCTAACAACAAACAACCCTAAACCCCTAACATCAAACAACACTAACCCCCTAACAACACAAACCACTAACACCCTAACAACAAACAACACTAACACCCTAACAACAAAAACCACTAAACCCCAACAAGAAACAACCTTAAACCCCTAACAGCAAACAACCCTAAACCCCTAACAACAAACAACACTAACACGCTAACAACAAACAACTCTAACCCCCTAACAACAAACAACCCTAAACCCCTAACATCAAACAACACTAAACCCCTAACAACACAAACCACTAACACCCTAACAACAAACAACACTAACACCCTAACAACAAAAACCACTAAACCACAACAAGAAACAACCTTAAACCCCTAACAACAAACAACCCTAACCCACTAACAACAAACAACCCTAAACCCCTAACATCAAACAACACTAACCCCCTAACAACACAAACCACTAACACCCTAACAACGAACAACACTAACACCCTAACAACAAAAACCACTAAACCCCAACAAGAAACAACCTTAAACCCCTAACAACAAACAACCCTAAACCCCTAACAACAAACAACACTAACACCCTAACAACAAACAACTCTAACCCCCTAACAACAAACAACCCTAAACCCCTAACATCAAACAACACTAACCCCCTAACAACACAAACCACTAACACCCTAACAACAAACAACACTAACACCCTAACAACAAAAACCACTAAACCCCAACAAGAAACAACCTTAAACCCCTAACAACAAACAACCCTAAACCCCTAACAACAAACAACACTAACACCCTAACAACAAACAACTCTAACCCCCTAACAACAAACAACCCTAAACCCCTAACATCAAACAACACTAACCCCCTAACAACACAAACCACTAACACCCTAACAACAAACAACACTAACACCCTAACAACAAAAACCACTGAACCCCAACAAGAAACAACATTAAACCCCTAAAAACAAACAACCCTAAACCCCTAACATCAAACAACACTAACACCCTAACAACACAAACCACTAACACCCTAACAACAAACAACACTAACCCCCTAACAACAAACACTAACCCCCAAACAACAAACAACCCTAACCCCTGAAAACCAAAAACACTAACCCACTAACAACAAAGAACCCTAACCCACTAACAACAAACAACCCTAAACCCCTAACATCAAACAACACTAACCCCCTAACAACACAAACCACTAACACCCTAACAACAAACAATACTAACACCCTAACAACAAAAACCACTAAACCTCAACAAGAAACAACCTTAAACCCCTAACAACAAACAACCCTAAACCCCTAACATCAAACAACACTAACACCCTAACAACAAACAACTCTAACCCCCTAACAACAAACAACCCTAAACCCCTAACATCAAACAACACTAACACCCTAACAAAAAAAACCACTAAACCCCAACAAGAAACAACCTTAAACCCCTAACAACAAACAACCCTAAACCCCTAACAACAAACAACACTAACACCCTAACTACAAACAACACTAACACCCTAACAACAAAAACCACTAAACCCCAACAAGAAACAACCCTAAACCCCTAACAACAAACACTAACCCCCTAACAAAAAACAACACTAAACCCCTAACAAGAAACTACCCTAACCCCGTAAGAACAAACAACACTAACCCCGTAACAAGAAACAACCCTAACCCCCTAACAACAAAGAACACTAACACCCTAACAACAAACAACCCTAACCCCTGAAAACCAAAAACACTAACCCACTAACAACAAACAACCCTAACCCACTAACAACAAACAACCCTAAACCCCTAACATCAAACAACACTAACCCCCTAACAACACAAACCACTAACACCCTAACAACAAACAACACTAACACCCTAACAACAAAAACCACTAAACCCCAACAAGAGACAACCCTAAACCCCTAACAACAAACACTAACCCCCTAACAAAAAACAACACTAAACCCCTAACAAGAAAGTACCCTAACCCCGTAACAACAAACAACACTAACCCCGTAACAAGAAACAACCCTAACCCCCTAACAACAAAGAACACTAACACCCTAACAACAAACAACCCTAAACCCCTAACATCAAAGAACACTAACACCCTAACAACAAACAACCCTAACCTCCTAACATCAAACAACACTAACCCCCTAACAACACAAACCACTAACACCCTAACAACTAACAACACTAACACCCTTACAACAAAAACCACTAAACCCCAACAAGAAACAACCTTAAACCCCTAACAACAAACAACCCTAATCCCCTAACAACAAACAACACTAACACCCTAACAACAAACAACTCTAACCCCCTAACAACAAACAACCCTAAACCCCTAACATCAAAGAACACTAACCCCCTAACAACACAAACCACTAACACCCAACATCAAACAACACTAACACCCTAACAACAAAAACCACTAAACCCCAACAAGAAACAACCTTAAACCCCTAACAACAAACAATCCTAAACCCCTAACATCAAACAACACTAACACAATAACAACACAAACCACTAACACCCTAACAACAAACAACCCTAACCCCCTAACAACAAACACTAACCCCCAAACAACAAACAACCCTAACCCCTGAAAACCAAAAACACTAACCCTCTAACAACAAACAACCCTAACCCACTAACAACAAACAACCCTAAACCCCTAACATCAAACAACACTAACCCCCTAACAACACAAACCACTAACACCCTAACAACAAACAACACTAACACCCTAACAACAAAAACCACTAAACCCCAACAAGAAACAACCTTAAACCCCTAACAACAAACAACCCTAAACCCCTAACATCAAACAGCACTAACACCCTAACAACAAACAACTCTAACCCCCTAACAACAAACAACCCTAATCCCCTAACATCAAACAACACTAACACCCTAACAACAAAAACCACTAAACCCCAACAAGAAACAACCTTAAACCCCTAACAACAAACAACCCTAAACCCCTAACATCAAACAACACTAACCCCCTAACAACACAAACCACTAACACCCTAACAACAAACAACACTAACACCCTAACAACAAAAACCACTAAACCCAAACAAGAAACAACCCTAAACCCCTAACATCAAACAACACTAACACCCTAACATCAAACAACTCTAACCCCCTAACAACAAACAACCCTAAACCCCTAACATCAAACAACACTAACCCCCTAACAACACAAACCACTAACACCCTAACAACAAACAACACTAACCCCCTAACAACAAACAACCCTAACCCCTGAAAACCAAAAACACTAACCCACTAACAACAAACAACCCTAACCCACTAACAACAAACAACCCTAAACACCTAACATCAAACAACACTAACCCCCTAACAACACAAACCACTAACACCCTAACAACAAACAACAATAACACCCTAACAACAAAAACCACTAAACCCCAACAAGAGACAACCTTAAACCCCTAACAGCAAACAACCCTAAACCCCTAACATCAAACAACACTAACACCCTAACAACAAACAACTCTAACCCCCTAACAACAAACAACCCTAAACCCCTAACATCAAACAACACTAACCCCCTAACAACACAAACCACTAACACCCTAACAACAAACAACACTAACACCCTAACAACAAAAACCACTAAACCCCAACAAGAAACAACCTTAAACCCCTAACAACAAACAACCCTAAACCCCTAACAACAAACAACACTAACACCCTAACAACAAACAACTCTAACCCCCTAACAACAAACAACCCTAAACCCCTAAAATCAAACAACACTAACCCCCTAACAACACAAACCACTAACACCCTAACAACAAACAACACTAACACCCTAACAACAAAAACCACTAAACCCCAACAAGAAACAACCTTAAACCCCTAACAACAAACAACCCTAAACCCCTAACAACAAGCAACACTAACACCCTAACAACAAACAACTCTAACCCCCTAACAACAAACAACCCTAAACCCCTAACATCAAACAACACTAACCCCCTCACAACACAAACCACTAACACCCTAACAACAAACAACACTAACACCCTAACAACAAAAACCACTAAACCCCAACAAGAAACAACCTTAAACCCCTAACAACAAACAACCCTAAACCCCTAACAACAAACAACACTAACACGCTAACAACAAACAACTCTAAACCCCTAACAACAAACAACCCTAAACCCCTAACATCAAACAACACTAACCCCCTAACAACACAAACCACTAACACCCTAACAACAAACAACACTAACACCCTAACAACAAAAACCACTAAACCACAACAAGAAACAACCTTAAACCCCTAACAACAAACAACCCTAAACCCCTAACAACCAACAACACTAACACCCTAACAACAAACAACTCTAACCCCCTAACAACAAACAACCCTAAACCCCTAACATCCAACAACACTAACCCCCTAACAACACAAACCACTAACACCCTAACATCAAACAACACTAACACCCTAACAACAAAAACCACTAAACCCCAACAAGAAACAACCTTAAACCCCTAACAAATAACCCTAAACCCCTAACATCAAACAACACTAACACCCTAACAACACAAACCACTAACACCCTAACAACAAACAACACTAACCCCCTAACAACAAACACTAACCCCCAAACAACAAACAACCCTAACCCCTGAAAACCAAAAACACTAACCCACTAACAACAAACAACCCTAACTCACTAACAACAAACAACCCTGAACCCCTAACATCAAACAACACTAACCCCCTAACAACACAAACCACTAACACCCTAACAACAAACAACTCTAACCCCCTAACAACAAACAACCCTAAACCCCTAACATCAAACAACACTAACACCCTAACAACAAAAACCACTAAACCCCAACAAGAAACAACCTTAAACCCCTAACAACAAACAACCCTAAACCCCTAACATCAAACAACACTAACAACCTAACAACACAAACCACTAACACCCTAACAACAAACAACACTAACCCCCTAACAACAAACACTAAACCCCAAACAACAAACAACCCTAACCCCTAAAAACCAAAAACACTAACCCACTAAAAACAAACAACCCTAACACCCTAACAACAAACAACACTAACCCCCTAACAGCAAACAACCCTAAACCCCTAACATCAAAGAACACTAAAACCCTAACAACAAACAACCCAAACCCCCTAACAACAAACACTAACCCCCAAACAACAAACAACCCTAACCCCTAAAAACCAAAAAGAGTAACCCACTAACAACAAACAACCCTAACCCCCAAACAACAAACAACGCTAACCCCCGAACAACCAACAACACTAACCCCCTAACCACAATAAAGACTAACACCCTAACAACAAAAACCACTAAACCCCAACAAGAAACAACCCTAAACCCCTAACAACAAACAACACTAACCCCCTAACAACAAACAACACTAACACCCTAACAACAAACAACTCTCACCCCGTAACAACAAACAACCCTAAACCCCTAACATCAAACAACACTAACACCCTAACAACACAAACCACTAACACCCAACATCAAACAACACTAACACCCTAACAACAAAAACCACTAAACCCCAACAAGAAACAACCTTGAACCCCTAACAACAAACAATCCTAAACCCCTAACATCAAACAACACTAACACCCTAACAACACAAACCACTAACACCCTAACAACAAACAACACTAACCCCCTAACAACAAACACTAACCCCCAAACAACAAACAACCCTAACCCCTGAAAACCAAAAACACTAACCCTCTAACAACAAACAACCCTAACCCACTAACAACAGACAACCCTAAACCCCTAACATCAAACAACACTAACCCCCTAACAACACAAACCACTAACACCCTAACAACAAACAACACTAACACCCTAACAACAAAAACCACTAAACCCCAACAAGAAACAACCTTAAACCCCTAACAACAAACAACCCTAAACCCCTAATATCAAACAGCACTAACACCCTAACAACAAACAACTCTAACCCCCTAACAACAAACAACCCTAATCCCCTAACATCAAACAACACTAACACCCTAACAACAAAAACCACTAAACCCCAACAAGAAACAACCTTAAACCCCTAACAACAAACAACCCTAAACCCCTAACATCAAACAACACTAACCCCCTAACAACACAAACCACTAACACCCTAACAACAAACAACACTAACACCCTAACAACAAAAACCACTAAACCCAAACAAGAAACAACCTTAAACCCCTAACAACAAACAACCCTAAACCCCTAACATCAAACAACACTAACACCCTAACATCAAACAACTCTAACCCCCTAACAACAAACAACCCTAAACCCCTAACATCAAACAACACTAACCCCCTAACAACACAAACCACTAACACCCTAACAACAAACAACACTAACCCCCTAACAACAAACAACCCTAACCCCTGAAAACCAAAAACACTAACCCACTAAAAACAAACAACCCTAACCCACTAACAACAAACAACCCTAAACCCCTAACATCAAACAACACTAACCCCCTAACAACACAAACCACTAACACCCTAACAACAAACAACACTAACACCCTAACAACAAAAACCACTAAACCCCAACAAGAGACAACCCTAAACCCCTAACAACCAACAACACTAACACCCTAACAA
The DNA here is from genome assembly GCF_024166365.1 of Elephas maximus indicus. NCBI lineage: Eukaryota > Metazoa > Chordata > Mammalia > Proboscidea > Elephantidae > Elephas > Elephas maximus. The sequence goes on from NC_064835.1 coordinate 767,962, forward strand.
CAAACAACTCTAACCCCCTAACAACAAACAACCCTAAACCCCTAACATCCAACAACACTAACCCCCTAACAACACAAACCACTAACACCCTAACATCAAACAACACTAACACCCTAACAACAAAAACCACTAAACCCCAACAAGAAACAACCTTAAACCCCTAACAACAAACAACCCTAAACCCCTAACATCAAACAACACTAACCCCCTAACAACAAACAACCCTAAACCCCTAACATCAAACAACACTAACCCCCTAACAACACAAACCACTAACACCCTAACAACAAACAACACTAACACCCTAACAACAAAAACCACTAAACCCCAACAAGAGACAACCTTAAACCCCTAACAACAAACAACCCTAAACCCCTAACAACAAACAACACTAACACCCTAACAACAAACAACTCTAACCCCCTAACAACAAACAACCCTAAACCCCTAACATCAAACAACACTAACCCCCTAACAACACAAACCACTAACACCCTAACAACAAACAACACTAACACCCTAACAACAAAAACCACTAAACCCCAACAAGAAACAACCTTAAACCCCTAACAACAAACAACCCTAAACCCCTAACAACAAACAACACTAACACCCTAACAACAAACAACTCTAACCCCCTAACAACAAACAACCCTAAACCCCTAACATCAAACAACACTAACCCCCTAACAACACACACCACTAACCCCCTAACAACAAACAACACTAACACCCTAACAACAAAAACCACTAAACCCCAACAAGAAACAACCTTAAACCCCTAACAACAAACAACCCTAAACCCCTAACAACAAACAACACTAACACCCTAACAACAAACAACTCTAACCCCCTAACAACAAACAAACCTAAACCCCTAACATCAAACAACACTAACCCCCTAACAACACAAACCACTAACACCCTAACAACAAACAACACTAACACCCTAACAACAAAAACCACTAAACCCCAACAAGAAACAACCTTAAACCCCTAACAGCAAACAACCCTAAACCCCTAACAACAAACAACACTAACACGCTAACAACAAACAACTCTAAACCCCTAACAACAAACAACCCTAAACCCCTAACATCAAACAACACTAAACCCCTAACAACACAAACCACTAACACCCTAACAACAAACAACACTAACACCCTAACAACAAAAACCACTAAACCACAACAAGAAACAACCTTAAACCCCTAACAACAAACAACCCTAAACCCCTAACAACAAACAACACTAACACCCTAACAACAAACAACTCTAACCCCCTAACAACAAACAACCCTAAACCCCTAACATCAAACAACACTAACCCCCTAACAACACAAACCACTAACACCCTAACATCAAACAACACTAACACCCTAACAACAAAAACCACTAAACCCCAACAAGAAACAACCTTAAACCCCTAACAACAAACACTAACCCCCTAACAAAAAACAACACTAAACCCCTAACAAGAAACTACCCTAACCCCGTAACAACAAACAACACTAACCCCGTAACAAGAAACAACCCTAACCCCCTAACAACAAAGAACACTAACACCCTAACAACAAACAACCCTAACCCCTTTAAACCAAAAACACTAACCCACTAACAACAAACAACCCTAACCCACTAACAACAAACAACCCTAAACCCCTAACATCAAACAACACTAACCCCCTAACAACACAAACCCCTAACACCCTAACAACAAACAACACTAACACCCTAACAACAAAAACCACTAAACCCCAACAAGAAACAACCCTAAACCCCTAACAACAAACAACCCTAAACCCCTAACATCAAACAACACTAAACCCCTAACAACAAACAACTCTAACCCCCTAACAACAAACAACCCTAAACCCCTAACATCAAACAACACTAACACCCTAACAACAAAAACCACTAAACCCCAACAAGAAACAACCTTAAACCCCTAACAACAAACAACCCTAAACCCCTAACATCAAACAACACTAACAACCTAACCACACAAACCACTAACACCCTAACAACAAAACAACACTAACCCCCTAACAACAAACACTAACCCCCAAACAACAAACAACCCTAAGCCCTAAAAACCAAAAACACTAACCCACTAAAAACAAACATCCCTAACACCCTAACAACAAACAACACTAACCCCCTAACAGCAAACAACCCTAAACCCCTAACATCAAAGAACACTAAAACCCTAACAACAAACAACCCAAACCCCCTAACAACAAACACTAACCCCCAAACAACAAACAACCCTAACCCCTAAAAACCAAAAAGAGTAACCCACTAACAACAAACAACCCTAACCCCCAAACAACAAACAACGCTAACCCCCGAACAACCAACAACACTAACCCCCTAACCACAATAAAGACTAACACCCTAACAACAAAAACCACTAAACCCCAACAAGAAACAACCCTAAACCCCTAACAACAAACAACACTAACCCCCTAACAACAAACAACACTAACACCCTAACAACAAACAACTCTCACCCCCTAACAACAAACAACCCTAAACTCCTAACATCCAACAACACTAACCCCCTAACAACACAAACCACTAACAACCTAACATCAAACAACACTAACACCCTAACAACAAAAACCACTAAACCCCAACAAGAAACAACCTTAAACCCCTAACAACAAACAACCCTAAACCCCTAACATCAAACAACAATTACCCCCTAACAACACAAACCACTAACACCCTAACAACAAACAACACTAACCCCCTAACAACAAACAACCCTAACCCCTGAAAACCAAAAACACTAACCCACTAACAACAAACAACCCTAACCCACTAACAACAAACAACCCTAAACCCCTAACATCAAACAACACTAACCCCCTAACAACACAAACCACTAACACCCTAACAACAAACAACACTAACACCCTAACAACAAAAACCACTAAACCCCAACAAGAAACAACCTTAAACCGCTAACAACAAACAACCCTAAACCCCTAACAACAAACAACACTAACACCCTAACAACAAACAACTCTAACCCCCTAACAACAAACAACCCTAAACCCCTAACATCAAACAACACTAACCCCCTAACAAAACAAACCACTAACACCCTAACAACAAACAACACTAACACCCTAACAACAAACAACCCTAAACCCCTAACATCAAACAACACTAACACCCTAACAACACAAACCACTAACACCCTAACAACAAACAACCCTAACCCCCTAACAACAAACACTAACCCCCAAACAACAAACAACCCTAACCCCTGAAAACCAAAAACACTAACCCACTAACAACAAACAACCCTAACCCACTAACAACAAACAACCCTAAACCCCTAACAACAAACAACCCTAACCCCGTAACAACAAACAACTCTAAACCCCTAACATCAAACAACACTAACACCCTAACAACAAAAACCACTAAACCCCAACAAGAAACAACCTTAAACCCCTAACAACAAACAACCCTAAACTCCTAACATCAAACAACACTAACCCCCTAACAACAAACAACCCTAAACCCCTAACATCAAACAACACTAACCCCCTAACAACACAAACCACTAACACCCTAACAACAAACAACACTAACACCCTAACAACAAAAACCACTAAACCCCAACAAGAGACAACCTTAAACCCCTAACAACAAACAACCCTAAACCCCTAACAACAAACAACACTAACACCCTAACAACAAACAACTCTAACACCCTAACAACAAACAACCCTAAACCCCTAACATCAAACAACACTAACCCCCTAACAACACAAACCACTAACACCCTAACAACAAACAACACTAACACCCTAACAACAAAAACCACTAAACCCCAACAAGAAACAACCTTAAACCCCTAACAACAAACAACCCTAAACCCCTAACAACAAACAACACTAACACCCTAACAACAAACAACTCTAACCCCCTAACAACAAACAACCCTAAACCCCTAACATCAAACAACACTAACCCCCTAACAACACACACCACTAACCCCCTAACAACAAACAACACTAACACCCTAACAACAAAAACCACTAAACCCCAACAAGAAACAACCTTAAACCCCTAACAACAAACAACCCTAAACCCCTAACAACAAACAACACTAACACCCTAACAACAAACAACACTAACCCCCTAACAACAAACAACCCTAAACCCCTAACATCAAACAACACTAACCCCCTAACAACACAAACCACTAACACCCTAACAACAAACAACACTAACACCCTAACAACAAAAACCACTAAACCCCAACAACAAACAACTCTAACCCCCTAACAAAAAACAACCCTAAACCCCTAACATCAAACAACACTAACCCCCTAACAACACAAACCACTAACACCCTAACAACAAACAACACTAACACCCTAACAACAAAAACCACTAAACCCCAACAAGAAACAACCTTAAACCCCTAACAACAAACAACCCTAAACCCCTAACATCAAACAACACTAACACCCTAACAACACAAACCACTAACACCCTAACAACAAACAACCCTAACCCCCTAACAACAAACACTAACCCCCAAACAACAAACAACCCTAACCCCTGAAAACCAAAAACACTAACCCACTAACAACAAACAACCCTAACCCACTAACAACAAACAACCCTAAACCCCTAACATCAAACAACACTAACCCCCTAACAACACAAACCACTAACACCCTAACAACAAACGACACTAACACCCTAACAACAAAAACCACTAAACCCCAACAAGAAACAACCTTAAACCCCTAACAACAAACAACCCTAAACCCCTAACATCAAACAACACTAACACCCTAACAACACAAACCACTAACACCCTAACAACAAACAACACTAACCCCCTAACAACAAACACTAACCCCCAAACAACAAACAACCCTAACCCCTGAAAACCAAAAACACTAACCCACTAACAACAAACAACCCTAACCCACTAACAACAAACAACCCTAAACCCCTAACATCAAACAACACTAACCCCCTAACAACACAAACCACTAACACCCTAACAACAAACAACACTAACACCCTAACAACAAAAACCACTATACCCCAACAAGAAACAACCCTAAACCCCTAACAACAAACACTAACCCCCTAACAAAAAACAACACTAAACCCCTAACAAGAAACTACCCTAACCCCGTAACAACAAACAACACTAACCCCGTAACAAGAAACAACCCTAACCCCCTAACAACAAAGAACAATAACACCCTAACAACAAACAACCCTAAACCCCTAACATCAAAGAACACTAACACCCTAACAACAAACAACCCTAACCTCCTAACATCAAACAACACTAACCCCCTAACAACACAAACCACTAACACCCTAACAACAAACAACACTAACACCCTAACAACAAAAACCACTAAACCCCAACAAGAAACAACCTTAAACCCCTAACAACAAACAACCCTAAACCCCTAACAACAAACAACACTAACACCCTAACAACAAACAACTCTAACCCCCTAACAACAAACAACCCTAAACCCCTAACATCAAACAAAACTAACCCCCTAACAACACAAACCACTAACACCCTAACAACAAACAACACTAACACCCTAACAACAAAAACCACTAAACCCCAACAAGAAACAACCTTAAACCCCTAACAACAAACAACCCTAAACCCCTAACAACAAACAACACTAACACCCTAACAACAAACAACTCTAACCCCCTAACAACAAACAACCCTAAACCCCTAACATCAAACAACACTAACCCCCTAACAACACAAACCACTAACACCCTAACATCAAACAACACTAACACCCTAACAACAAAAACCACTAAACCCCAACAAGAAACAACCTTAAACCCCTAACAACAAACAACCCTAAACCCCTAACAACAAACAACACTAACACCCTAACAACAAACAACTCTAACCCCCTAACAACAAACAACCCTAAACCCCTAACATCAAACAACACTAACCCCCTAACAACACAAACCACTAACACCCTAACATCAAACAACACTAACACCCTAACAACAAAAACCACTAAACCCCAACAAGAAACAACCTTAAACCCCTAACAACAAACAACCCTAAACACCTAACATCAAACAACACTAACACCCTAACAAAAAACAACACTAAACCCCTAACAAGGAACTACCCTAACCCCGTAACAACAAACAACACTAACCCCGTAACAAGAAACAACCCTAACCCCCTAAGAACAAAGAACACTAACACCCTAACAACAAACAACCCTAACCCCTGAAAACCAAAAACAATAACCCACTAAGAACAAACAACCCTAACCCACTAACAACAAACAACCCTAAACCCCTAACATCAAACAACACTAACCCCCTAACAACACAAACCACTAACACCCTAACATCAAACAACACTAACACCCTAACAACAAAAACCACTAAACCCCAACAAGAAACAACCTTAAACCCCTAACAACAAACAACCATAACCCCTAACATCAAACAACACTAACACCCTAACAACAAACAACTCTAAACCCCCTAACAACAAACAACCCTAAACCCCTAACATCAAACAACACTAACACCCTAACAACAAAAACCACTAAACCCCAACAAGAAACAACCTTAAACCCCTAACAACAAACAACCCTAAACCCCTAACAACAAACAACACTAACACCCTAACAACAAACAACTCTTACCCCCTAACAACAAACAACCCTAAACCCCTAACATCAAACAACACTAACACCCTAACAACAAAAACCACTAAACCCCAACAAGAAACAACCTTAAACCCCTAACAACAAACAACCCTAAACCCCTAACAACAAACAACACTAACACCCTAACAACAAACAACTCTAACCCCCTAACAACAAACAACCCTAAACCCCTAACATCAAACAACACTAACCCCCTAACAACACAAACCACTAACACCCTAACAACAAACAACACTAACACCCTAACAACAAAAACCACTAAACCCCAACAAGAAACAACCTTAAACCCCTAACAACAAACAACCCTAAACCCCTAACATCAAACAACACTAACCCCCTAACAACAAAAACCACTAACACCCTAACAACAAACAACACTAACACCCTAACAACAAAAACCACTAAACCCCCACAAGAAACAACCTTAAACCCCTAACAACAAACAACCCTAAACCCCTAACATCAAACAACACTAACACCCTAACAACAAACAACTCTAACCCCCTAACAACAAACAACCCTAAACCCCTAACATCAAACAACACTAACCCCCTAACAACACAAACCACTAACACCCTAAAAACAAACAACACTAACACCCTAACAACAAACAACCCTAAACCCCTAACATCAAACAACACTAACACCCTAACAACACAAACCACTAACACCCTAACAACAAACAACCCTAACCCACTAACAACAAACAACCCTAAACCCCTAACATCAAACAACACTAACCCCCTAACAACACAAACCACTAACACCCTAACAACAAACAACACTAACACCCTAACAACAAAAACCACTAAACCCCAACAAGAAACAACCTTAAACCCCTAACAACAAACAACCCTAAACCCCTAACATCAAACAACACTAACACCCTAAGAACGAACACCTCTAACTCCCTAACAACAAACAACCCTAAACCCCTAACATCAAACAACACTAACCCCCTAACAACACAAACCACTAACACCCTAACAACAAACAACACTAACACCCTAACAACAAAAACCACTAAACCCCAACAAGAAACAACCTTAAACCCCTAACAACAAACAACCCTAAACCCCTAACAACAAACAACACTAACACCCTAACAACAAACAACTCTTACCCCCTAACAACAAACAACCCTAAACCCCTAACATCAAACAACACTAACCCCCTAACAACACAAACCACTAACACCCTAACATCAAAAAACACTAACACCCTAACAACAAAAACCACTAAACCCCAACAAGAAACAACCTTAAACCCCTAACAACAAACAACCCTAAACCCCTAACATCAAACAACACTAACACCCTAACAACACAAACCACTAACACCCTAACAACAAACAACACTAACCCCCTAACAACAAACACTAACACCCAAACAACAAACAACCCTAACCCCTGAAAACCAAAAACACTAACCCACTAAGAACAAACAACCCTAACCCACTAACAACAAACAACCCTAAACCCCTAACATCAAACAACACTAACCCCCTAACAACACAAACCACTAACACCCTAACAACAAACAACACCAACACTCTAACAACAAAAATCACTAAACCCCAACAAGAAACAACCCTAAACCCCTAACAACAAACACTAACCCCCTAACAAAAAACAACACTAAACCCCTAACAAGAAACTACCCTAACCCCGTAACAACAAACAACACTAACCCCGTAACAAGAAACAGCCCTAACCCCCTAACAACAAAGAACACTAACACCCTAACAACAAACAACCCTAACCCCTGAAAACCAAAAACACTAACCCACTAACAACAAACAACCCTAACCCACTAACAACAAACAACCCTAAACCCCTAACATCAAACAACACTAACCCCCTAACAACACAAACCACTAACACCCTAAAAACAAACAACACTAACACCCTAACAACAAAAACCACTAAACCCCAACAAGAAACAACCTTAAACCCCTAACAAACAACCCTAAACCCCTAACAACAAACAACACTAACACCCTAACAACAAACAATTCTAACCCCCTAACAACAAACAACCCTAAACCCCTAACATCAAACAACACTAACCCCCTAAAAACACAAACCACTAACACCCTAACAACAAACAACACTAACACCCTAACAGCAAAAACCACTAAACCCCAACAAGAAACAACCTTAAACCCCTAACAACAAACAACCCTAAACCCCTAACAACAAACAACACTAACACCCCAACAACAAACAACTCTAACCCCCTAACAACAAACAACCCTAAACCCCTAACATCAAACAACACTAACCCCCTAACAACACAAACCACTAACACCCTAACATCAAACAACACTAACACCCTAACAACAAAAACCACTAAACCCCAACAAGAAACAACCTTAAACCCCTAACAACAAACAACCCTAAACCCCTAACAACAAACAACACTAACACCCTAACAACAAACAACTCTAACCCCCTAACAACAAACAACCCTAAACCCCTAACATCAAACAACACTAACCCCCTAACAACACAAACCACTAACACCCTAACATCAAACAACACTAACACCCTAACAACAAAAACCACTAAACCCCAACAAGAAACAACCTTAAACCCCTAACAACAAACAACCCTAAACCCCTAACATCAAACAACACTAACACCCTAACAACACAAACCACTAACACCCTAACAACAAACAACACTAACCCCCTAACAACAAAAACCACTAAACCCCAACAAGAAACAACCTTAAACCCCTAACAACAAACAACCCTAAACCCCTAACAACAAACAACACTAACACCCTAACAACAAACAACTCTAACCCCCTAACAAAAACAACCCTAAACCCCTAACATCAAACAACACTAACCCCCTAACAACACAAACCACTAACACCCTAACAACAAACAACACTAACACCCTAACAACAAACAACCCTAAACCCCTAACATCAAACAACACTAACAACCTAACAACACAAACCACTAACACCCTAACAACAAACAACCCTAACCCCCTAACAACAAACACTAACCCCCAAACAACAAACAACCCTAACCCCTGAAAACCAAAAACACTAACCCACTAACAACAAACAACCCTAACCCACTAACAACAAACAACCCTAAACCCCTAACATCAAACAACACTAACCCCCTAACAACACAAACCACTAACACCCTAACAACAAACAACACTAACACCCTAACAACAAAAACCACTAAACCCCAACAAGAAACAACCTTAAACCCCTAACAACAAACAACCCTAAACCCCTAAGATCAAACAACACTAACACCCTAACAACAAACAACTCTAACCCCCTAACAACAAACAACCCTAAACCCCTAACATCAAACAACACTAACACCCTAACACCAAAAACCACTAAACCCCAACAAGAAACAACCTTAAACCCCTAACAACAAACAACCCTAAACCCCTAACATCAAACAACACTAACCTCCTAACAACACAAACCACTAACACCCTAACAACAAACAACACTAACACCCTAACAACAAAAACCACTAAACCCCAACAAGAAACAACCTTAAACCCCTAACAACAAACAACCCTAAACCCCTAACAACAAACAACACTAACACCCTAACAACAAACAACTCTAACCCCCTAACAACAAACAACCCTAAACCCCTAACATCAAACAACACTAACCCCCTAACAACACAAACCACTAACACCCTAACAACAAAAACCACTAAACCCCAACAAGAAACAACCTTAAAACCCTAACAACAAACAACCCTAAACCCCTAACAACAAACAACACTAACACCCTAACAACAAACAACTCTAACCCCCTAACAACAAACAACCCTAAACCCCTAACATCAAACAACACTAACCCCCTTTCAACACAAACCACTAACACCCTAACAACAAACAACACTAACACCCTAACAACAAAAACCACTAAACCCCAACAATAAACAACCTTAAACCCCTAACAAAAAACAACCCTAAACCCCTAACATCAAACAACACTAACACCCTAACAACACAAACCACTAACACCCTAACAACAAACAACACTAACCCCCTAACAACAAACACTAACCCCCAAACAACAAACAACCCTAACCCCTGAAAACAAAAACACTAACCCACTAACAACAAACAACCCTAACCCACTAACAACAAACAACCCTAAACCCCTAACATCAAACAACACTAACCCCCTAACAACACAAACCACTAACACCCTAACAACAAACAACACTAACCCCCTAACAACAAAAACCACTAAACCCCAACAAGAAACAACTTTAAACCCCTAACAACAAACAACCCTAAACCCCTAACAACAAACAACACTAACACCCTAACAACACAAACCACTAACACCCTAACATCAAACAACACTAACACCCTAACAACAAAAACCACTAAACCCCAACAAGAAACAACCTTAAACCCCTAACAACAAACAACCCTAAACCCCTAACATCAAACAACACTAACACCCTAACAACACAAACCACTAACACCCTAACAACAAACAACACTAACCCCCTAACAACAAACACTAACCCCCAAACAACAAACAACCCTAACCCCTGAAAACCAAAAACACTAACCCACTAACAACAAACAACCCTAACCCACTAACAACAAACAACCCTAAACCCCTAACATCAAACAACACTAACCCCCTAACAACACAAACCACTAACACCCTAACAACAAACAACACTAACACCCTAACAACAAAAATCACTAAACCCCAACAAGAAACAACCCTAAACCCCTAACAACAAACACTAACCCCCTAACAAAAAACAACACTAAACCCCTAACAAGAAACTACCCTAACCCCGTAACAACAAACAACACTAACCCCGTAACAAGAAACAACCCTAACCCCCTAACAACAAAGAACACTAACACCCTAACAACAAACAACCCTAACCCCTGAAAACCAAAAACACTAACCCACTAACAACAAACATCCCTAACCCACTAACAACAAACAACCCTAAACCCCTAACATCAAACAACACTAACCCCCTAACAACACAAACCACTAACACCCTAAAAACAAACAACACTAACACCCTAACAACAAAAACCACTAAACCCCAACAAGAAACAACCTTAAACCCCTAACAACAAACAACCCTAAACCCCTAACAACAAACAACACTAACACCCTAACAACAAACAACTCTAACCCCCTAACAACAAACAACCCTAAACCCCTAACATCAAACAACACTAACCCCCTAACAACACAAACCACTAACACCCTAACAACAAACAACACTAACACCCTAACAACAAAAACCACTAAACCCCAACAAGAAACAACCTTAAACCCCTAACAACAAACAACCCTAAACCCCTAACAACAAACAACACTAACACCCTAACAACAAACAACTCTAACCCCCTAACAACAAACAACCCTAAACCCCTAACATCAAACAACACTAACCCCCTAACAACACAAACCACTAACACCCTAACATCAAACAACACTAACACCCTAACAACAAAAACCACTAAACCCCAACAAGAAACAACCTTAAACCCCTAACAACAAACAACCCTAAACCCCTAACAACAAACAACACTAACACCCTAACAACAAACAACTCTAACCCCCTAACAACAAACAACCCTAAACCCCTAACATCAAACAACACTAACCCCCTAACAACACAAACCACTAACACCCTAACATCAAACAACACTAACACCCTAACAACAAAAACCACTAAACCCCAACAAGAAACAACCTTAAACCCCTAACAACAAACAACCCTAAACCCCTAACATCAAACAACACTAACACCCTAACAACACAAACCACTAACACCCTAACAACAAACAACACTAACCCCCTAACAACAAAAACCACTAAACCCCAACAAGAAACAACCTTAAACCCCTAAAAACAAACAACCCTAAACCCCTAACATCAAACAACACTAACACCCTAACAACACAAACCACTAACAACCTAACAACAAACAACACTAACCCCCTAACAACAAAAACCACTAAACCCCAACAAGAAACAACCTTAAACCCCTAACAACAAACAACCCTAAACCCCTAACAACAAACAACACTAACACCCTAACAACAAACACTAACCCCCTAACAACAAACAACCCTAAACCCCTAACATCAAACAACACTAACCCCCTAACAACACAAACCACTAACACCCTAACAAAAAAAAACACTAACACCCTAACAACAAAAACCACTAAACCCCAACAAGAAACAACCCTAAACCCCTAACAACAAACACTAACCCCCTAACAAAAAACAACACTAAACCCCTAACAAGAAACTACCCTAACCAAGTAACAACAAACAACACTAACCCCGTAACAAGAAACAACCCTAACCCCCTAACAACAAAGAACACTAACACCCTAACAACAAACAACCCTAACCCCTGAAAACCAAAAAAACTAACCCACTATCAACAAACAACCCTAACCCACTAACAACAAACAACCCTAAACCCCTAACATCAAACAACACTAACCCCCTAACAACACAAACCACTAACACCCTAACAACAAACAACACAAACACCCTAACAACAAAAACCACTAAACCCCAACAAGAAACAACCTTAAACCCCTAACAACAAACAACCCTAAACCCCTAACATCAAACAACACTAACACCCTAACAACACAAACCACTAACACCCTAACAACAAACAACCCTAACCCACTAACAACAAACAACCCTAAACCCCTAACATCAAACAACACTAACCCCCTAACAACACAAACCACTAACACCCTAACAACAAACAACACTAACACCCTAACAACAAAAACCACTAAACCCCAACAAGAAACAACCTTAAACCCCTAACAACAAACAACCCTAAACCCCTAACATCAAACAACACTAACACCCTAACAACGAACACCTCTAACTCCCTAACAACAAACAACCCTAAACCCCTAACATCAAACAACACTAACCCCCTAACAACACAAACAACTAACACCCTAACAACAAACAACACTAACACCCTAACAACAAAAACCACTAAACCCCAACAAGAAACAACCTTAAACCCCTAACAACAAACAACCCTAAACCCCTAACAACAAACAACACTAACACCCTAACAACAAAAAACTCTTACCCCCTAACAACAAACAACCCTAAACCCCTAACATCAAACAACACTAACCCCCTAACAACACAAACCACTAACACCCTAACATCAAAAAACACTAACACCCTAACAACAAAAACCACTAAACCCCAACAAGAAACAACCTTAAACCCCTAACAACAAACAACCCTAAACCCCTAACATCAAACAACACTAACACCCTAACAACACAAACCACTAACACCCTAACAACAAACAACACTAACCCCCTAACAACAAACACTAACCCCCAAACAACAAACAACCCTAACCCCTGAAAACCAAAAACACTAACCCACTAAGAACAAACAACCCTAACCCACTAACAACAAACAACCCTAAACCCCTAACATCAAACAACACTAACCCCCTAACAACACAAACCACTAACACCCTAACAACAAACAACACTAACACCCTAACAACAAAAATCACTAAACCCCAACAAGAAACAACCCTAAACCCCTAACAACAAACACTAACCCCCTAACAAAAAACAACACTAAACCCCTAACAAGAAACTACCCTAACCCCGTAACAACAAACAACACTAACCCCGTAACAAGAAACAGCCCTAACCCCCTAACAACAAAGAACACTAACACCCTAACAACAAACAACCCTAACCCCTGAAAACCAAAAACACTAACCCACTAACAACAAACAACCCTAACCCACTAACAACAAACAACCCTAAACCCCTAACATCAAACAACACTAACCCTCTAACAACACAAACCACTAACACCCTAAAAACAAACAACACTAACACCCTAACAACAAAAACCACTAAACCCCAACAAGAAACAACCTTAAACCCCTAACAACAAACAACCCTAAACCCCTAACAACAAACAACACTAACACCCTAACAACAAACAATTCTAACCCCCTAACAACAAACAACCCTAAACCCCTAACATCAAACAACACTAACCCCCTAACAACACAAACCACTAACACCCTAACAACAAACAACACTAACACCCTAACAACAAAAACCACTAAAACCCAACAAGAAACAACCTTAAACCCCTAACAACAAACAACCCTAAACTCCTAACAACAAACAACACTAACACCCTAACAACAAACAACTCTAACCCCCTAACAACAAACAACCCTAAACCCCTAACATCAAACAACACTAACCCCCTAACAACACAAACCACTAACACCCTAACATCAAACAACACTAACACCCTAACAACAAAAACCACTAAACCCCAACAAGAAACAACCTTAAACCCCTAACAACAAACAACCCTAAACCCCTAACAACAAACAACACTAACACCCTAACAACAAACAACTCTAACCCCCTAACAACAAACAACCCTAAACCCCTAACATCAAACAACACTAACCCCCTAACAACACAAACCACTAACACCCTAACATCAAACAACACTAACACCCTAACAACAAAAACCACTAAACCCCAACAAGAAACAACCTTAAACCCCTAACAACAAGCAACCCTAAACGCCTAACATCAAACAACACTAACACCCTAACAACACAAACCACTAACACCCTAACAACAAACAACACTAACCCCCTAACAACAAAAACCACTAAACCCCAACAAGAAACAAC
Organism: Elephas maximus indicus; assembly: GCF_024166365.1. Classification (NCBI taxonomy): domain Eukaryota; kingdom Metazoa; phylum Chordata; class Mammalia; order Proboscidea; family Elephantidae; genus Elephas; species Elephas maximus. Next base: position 783,435 of record NC_064835.1, read on the forward strand.
CTTAAACCCCTAACAACAAACAACCCTAAACCCCTAACAACAAACAACACTAACACCCTAACAACAAACAACTCTAACCCCCTAACAACAAACAACCCTAAACCCCTAACATCAAACAACACTAACCCCCTAACAACACAAACCACTAACACCCTAACAACAAACAACACTAACACCCTAACAACAAACAACCCTAAACCCCTAACATCAAACAACACTAACAACCTAACAACACAAACCACTAACACCCTAACAACAAACAACCCTAACCCCCTAACAACAAACACTAACCCCCAAACAACAAACAACCCTAACCCCTGAAAACCAAAAACACTAACCCACTAACAACAAACAACCCTAACCCACTAACAACAAACAACCCTAAACCCCTAACATCAAACAACACTAACCCCCTAACAACACAAACCACTAACACCCTAACAACAAACAACACTAACACCCTAACAACAAAAACCACTAAACCCCAACAAGAAACAACCTTAAACCCCTAACAACAAACAACCCTAAACCCCTAACATCAAACAACACTAACACCCTAACAACAAACAACTCTAACCCCTAACAACAAACAACCCTAAACCCCTAACATCAAACAACACTAACACCCTAACAACAAAAAACACTAAACCCCAACAAGAAACAACCTTAAACCCCTAACAACAAACAACCCTAAACCCCTAACATCAAACAACACTAACCCCCTAACAACACAAACCACTAACACCCTAACAACAAACAAAACTAACACCCTAACAACAAAAACCACTAAACCCCAACAAGAAACAACCTTAAACCCCTAACAACAAACAACCCTAAACCCCTAACAACAAACAACACTAACACCCTAACAACAAACAACTCTAACCCCCTAACAACAAACAACCCTAAACCCCTAACATCAAACAACACTAACCCCTTAACAACACAAACCACTAACACCCTAACAACAAAAACCACTAAACCCCAACAAGAAACAACCTTAAAACCCTAACAACAAACAACCCTAAACCCCTAACAACAAACAACACTAACACCCTAACAACAAACAACTCTAACCCCCTAACAACAAACAACCCTAAACCCCTAACATCAATAACACTAACCCCCTTACAACACAAACCACTAACACCCTAACAACAAACAACACTAACACCCTAACAACAAAAACCACTAAACCCCAACAATAAACAACCTTAAACCCCTAACAAAAAACAACCCTAAACCCCTAACATCAAACAACACTAACACCCTAACAACACAAACCACTAACACCCTAACAACAAACAACCCTAACCCCCTAACAACAAACACTAACCCCCAAACAACAAACAACCCTAACCCCTGAAAACAAAAACACTAACCCACTAACAACAAACAACCCTAACCCACTAACAACAAACAACCCTAAACCCCTAACATCAAACAACACTAACCCCCTAACAACCCAAACCACTAACACCCTAACAACAAACAACACTAACCCCCTAACAACAAAAACCACTAAACCCCAACAAGAAACAACTTTAAACCCCTAACAACAAACAACCCTAAACCCCTAACAAAAAACAACACTAACACCCTAACAACAAACAACTCTTACCCCCTAACAACAAACAACCCTAAACCCCTAACATCAAACAACACTAACCCCCTAACAACACAAACCACTAACACCCTAACATCAAACAACACTAACACCCTAACAACAAAAACCACTAAACCCCAACAAGAAACAACCTTAAACCCCTAACAACAAACAACCCTAAACCCCTAACATCAAACAACACTAACACCCTAACAACACAAACCACTAACACCCTAACAACAAACAACACTAACCCCCTAACAACAAACACTAACCCCCAAACAACAAACAACCCTAACCCCTGAAAACCAAAAACACTAACCCACTAAGAACAAACAACCCTAACCCACTAACAACAAACAACCCTAAACCCCTAACATCAAACAACACTAACCCCCTAACAACACAAACCACTAACACCCTAACAACAAACAACACTAACACCCTAACAACAAAAATCACTAAACCCCAACAAGAAACAACCCTAAACCCCTAACAACAAACACTAACCCCCTAACAAAAAACAACACTAAACCCCTAACAAGAAACTACCCTAACCCCGTAACAACAAACAACACTAACCCCGTAACAAGAAACAACCCTAACCCCCTAACAACAAAGAACACTAACACCCTAACAACAAACAACCCTAACCCCTGAAAACCAAAAACACTAACCCACTAACAACAAACAACCCTAACCCACTAACAACAAACAACCCTAAACCCCTAACATCAAACAACACTAACCCCCTAACAACACAAACCACTAACACCCTAAAAACAAACAACACTAACACCCTAACAACAAAAACCACTAAACCCCAACAAGAAACAACCTTAAACCCCTAACAACAAACAACCCTAAACCCCTAACAACAAACAACACTAACACCCTAACAACAAACAATTCTATCCCCCTAACAACAAACAACCCTAAACCCCTAACATCAAACAACACTAACCCCCTAACAACACAAACCACTAACACCCTAACAACAAACAACACTAACACCCTAACAACAAAAACCACTAAACCCCAACAAGAAACAACCTTAAACCCCTAACAACAAACAACCCTAAACCCCTAACAACAAACAACACTAACACCCTAACAACAAACAACTCTAACCCCCTAACAACAAACAACCCTAAACCCCTAACATCAAACAACACTAACCCCCTAACAACACAAACCACTAACACCCTAACATCAAACAACACTAACACCCTAACAACAAAAACCACTAAACCCCAATAAGAAACAACCTTAAACCCCTAACAACAAACAACCCTAAACCCCTAACAACAAACAACACTAACACCCTAACAACAAACAACTCTAACCCCCTAACAACAAACAACCCTAAACCCCTAACATCAAACAACACTAACCCCCTAACAACACAAACCACTAACACCCTAACATCAAACAACACTAACACCCTAACAACAAAAACCACTAAACCCCAACAAGAAACAACCTTAAACCCCTAACAACAAACAACCCTAAACCCCTAACATCAAACAACACTAACACCCTAACAACACAAACCACTAACACCCTAACAACAAACAACACTAACCCCCTAACAACAAAAACCACTAAACCCCAACAAGAAACAACCTTAAACCCCTAACAACAAACAACCCTAAACCCCTAACAACAAACAACACTAACACCCTAACAACACAAACCACTAACACCCTAACAACAAACAACTCTAACCCCCTAACAACAAACAACCCTAAACCCCTAACATCAAACAACACTAACCCCCTAACAACACAAACCACTAACACCCTAACAACAAACAACACTAACACCCTAACAACAAACAACCCTAAACCCCTAACATCAAACAACACTAACAACCTAACAACACAAACCACTAACACCCTAACAACAAACAACCCTAACCCCCTAACAACAAACACTAACCCCCAAACAACAAAGAACCCTAACCCCTGAAAACCAAAAACACTAACCCACTAACAACAAGCAACCCTAACCCACTAACAACAAGCAACCCTAAACCCCTAACATCAAACAACACTAACCCCCTAACAACACAAACCACTAACACCCTAACAACAAACAACACTAACACCCTAACAACAAAAACCACTAAACCCCAACAAGAAACAACCTTAAACCCCTAACAACAAACAACCCTAAACCCCTAACATCAAACAACACTAACACCCTAACAACAAACAACTCTAACCCCCTAACAACAAACAACCCTAAACCCCTAACATCAAACAACACTAACACCCTAACAACAAAAACCACTAAACCCCAACAAGAAACAACCTTAAACCCCTAACAACAAACAACCCTAAACCCCTAACATCAAACAACACTAACCCCCTAACAACAAAAACCACTAACACCCTAACAACAAAAACCACTAAACCCCAACAAGAAACAACCTTAAAACCCTAACAACAAACAACCCTAAACCCCTAACAACAAACAACACTAACACCCTAACAACAAACAACTCTAACCCCCTAACAACAAACAACCCTAAACCCCTAACATCAAACAACACTAACCCCCTCACAACACAAACCACTAACACCCTAACAACAAACAACACTAACACCCTAACAACAAAAACCACTAAACCCCAACAATAAACAACCTTAAACCCCTAACAAAAAACAACCCTAAACCCCTAACATCAAACAACACTAACACCCTAACAACACAAACCACTAACACCCTAACAACAAACAACCCTAACCCCCTAACAACAAACACTAACCCCCAAACAACAAACAACCCTAACCCCTGAAAACAAAAACACTAACCCACTAACAACAAACAACCATAACCCACTAACAACAAACAACCCTAAACCCCTAACATCAAACAACACTAACCCCCTAACAACCCAAACCACTAACACCCTAACAACAAACAACACTAACCCCCTAACAACAAAAACCACTAAACCCCAACAAGAAACAACCTTAAACCCCTAACAACAAACAACCCTAAACCCCTAACAACAAACAACACTAACACCCTAACAACAAACACTAACCCCCTAACAAAAAACAACCCTAAACCCCTAACATCAAACAACACTAACCCCCTAACAACACAAACCACTAACACCCTAACAACAAACAACACTAACACCCTAACAACAAAAACCACTAAACCCCAACAAGAAACAACCTTAAAACCCTAACAACAAACAACCCTAAACCCCTAACATCAAACAACACTAACACCCTAACAACACAAACCACTAACACCCTAACAACAAACAACCCTAACCCCCTAACAACAAACACTAACCCCCAAACAACAAACAACCCTAACCCCTGAAAACCAAAAACACTAACCCACTAACAACAAACAACCCTAACCCACTAACAACAAACAACCCTAAACCCCTAACATCAAACAACACTAACCCCCTAACAACACAAACCACTAACACCCTAACAACAAACAACACTAACACCCTAACAACAAAAACCACTAAACCCCAACAAGAAACAACCTTAAACTCCTAACAACAAACAACCCTAAACCCCTAACATCAAACAACACTAACACCCTAACAACAAAAACCACTAACACCCTAACAACAAACAACATTAACCCCCTAACAACAAACACTAACCCCCAAACAACAAACAACCCTAACCCCTGAAAACCAAAAACACTAACCCACCAACAACAAACAACCCTAACCCACTAACAACAACCCTAAACCCCTAACATCAAACAACACTAACCCCCTAACAACACAAACCACTAACACCCTAACAACAAACAACACTAACACCCTAACAACAAAAACCACTAAACCCCAACAAGAAACAACCTTAAACTCCTAACAACAAACAACCCTAAACCCCTAACATCAAACAACACTAACACCCTAACAACACAAACCACTAACACCCTAACAACAAACAACATTAACCCCCTAACAACAAACACTAACCCCCAAACAACAAACAACCCTAACCCCTGAAAACCAAAAACACTAACCCACCAACAACAAACAACCCTAACCCACTAACAACAACCCTAAACCCCTAACAACAAACACTAACCCCCTAACAAAAAACAACACTAAACCCCTAACAAGAAACTACCCTAACCCCGTAACAACAAACAACACTAACCCCGTAACAAGAAACAACCCTAACACCCTAACAACAAAGAACACTAACTCCCTAACAACAAACAACCCTAACCCCTGAAAACCAAAAAAACTAACCCACTAACAACAAACAACCCTAACCCACTAACAACAAACAACCCTAAACCCCTAACATCAAACAACACTAACCCCCTAACAACACAAACCACTTACACCCTAACAACAAACAACACAAACACCCTAACAACAAAAACCACTAAACCCCAACAAGAAACAACCTTAAACCCCTAACAACAAACAACCCTAAACCCCTAACATCAAACAACACTAACACCCTAACAACACAAACCACTAACACCCTAACAACAAACAACATTAACCCCCTAACAACAAACACTAACCCCCAAACAACAAACAACCCTAACCCCTGAAAACCAAAGACACTAACCCACTAACAACAAACAACCCTAACCCACTAACAACAAACAACCCTAAACCCCTAACATCAAACAACACTAACCCCCTAACAACACAAACCACTAACACCCTAACAACAACAACACTAACCCCCTAACAACAAACACTAACCCCCAAACAACAAACAACCCTAACCCCTGAAAACCAAAAACACTAACCCACTAACAACAAACAACCCTAACCCACTAACAACAAACAACCCTAAACCCCTAACATCAAACAACACTAACCCCCTAACAACACAAACCACTAACACCCTAACAACAAACAACACTAACACCCTAACAACAAAAACCACTAAACCCCAACAAGAAACAACCCTAAACCCCTAACAACAAACACTAACCCCCTAACAAAAAACAACACTAAACCCCTAACAAGAAACTACCCTAACCCCGTAACAACAAACAACACTAACCCCGTAACAAGAAACAACCCTAACCCCCTAACAACAAAGAACACTAACACCCTAACAACAAACAACCCTAACCCCTGAAAACCAAAAACACTAACCCACTAAGAACAAACAACCCTAACCCACTAACAACAAACAACCCTAAACCCCTAACATCAAACAACACTAACCCCCTAACAACACAAACCACTAACACCCTAACAACAAACAACACTAACACCCTAACAACAAACAACACTAACCCCGTAACAAGAAACAACCCTAACCCCCTAACAACAAAGAACAATAACACCCTAACAACAAACAACCCTAAACCCCTAACATCAAAGAACACTAACACCCTAACAACAAACAACCCTAACCTCCTAACATCAAACAACACTAACCCCCTAACAACACAAACCACTAACACCCTAACAACAAACAACACTAACACCCTAACAACAAAAACCACTAAACCCCAACAAGAAACAACCTTAAACCCCTAACAACAAACAACCCTAAACCCCTAACAACAAACAACACTAACACCCTAACAACAAACAACTCTAACCCCCTAACAACAAACAACCCTAAACCCCTAACATCAAACAACACTAACCCCCTAACAACACAAACCACTAACACCCAACATCAAACAACACTAACACCCTAACAACAAAAACCACTAAACCCCAACAAGAAACAACCTTAAACCCCTAACAACAAACAATCCTAAACCCCTAACATCAAACAACACTAACACCCTAACAACACAAACCACTAACACCCTAACAACAAACAACACTAACCCCCTATCAACAAACACTAACCCCCAAACAACAAACAACCCTAACCCCTGAAAACCAAAAACACTAACCCTCTAACAACAAACAACCCTAACCCACTAACAACAAACAACCCTAAACCCCTAACATCAAACAACACTAACCCCCTAACAACACAAACCGCTAACACCCTAACAACAAACACCACTAACACCCTAACAACAAAAACCACTAAACCCCAACAAGAAACAACCTTAAACCCCTAACAACAAACAACCCTAAACCCCTAACATCAAACAGCACTAACACCCTAACAACAAACAACTCTAACCCCCTAAAAACAAACAACCCTAAACCCCTAACATCAAACAACACTAACACCCTAACAACAAAAACCACTAAACCCCAACAAGAAACAACCTTAAACCCCTAACAACAAACAACCCTAAACCCCTAACATCAAACAACACTAACCCCCTAACAACACAAACCACTAACACCCTAACAACAAACAACACTAACACCCTAACAACAAAAACCACTAAACCCCAACAAGAAACAACCTTAAACCCCTAACAACAAACAACCCTAAACCCCTAACATCAAACAACACTAACACCCTAACATCAAACAACTCTAACCCCCTAACAACAAACAACCCTAAACCCCTAACATCAAACAACACTAACCCCCTAACAACACAAACCACTAACACCCTAACAACAAACAAAACTAACCCCCTAACAACAAACAACCCTAACCCCTGAAAACCAAAAACACTAACCCACTAACAACAAACAACCCTAACCCACTAAAAACAAACAACCCTAAACACCTAACATCAAACAACACTAACCCCCTAACAACACAAACCACTAACACCCTAACAACAAACAACACTAACACCCTAACAACAAAAACCACTAAACCCCAAGAAGAAACAACCTTAAACCCCTAACAACAAACAACCCTAAACCCCTAACATCAAACAACACTAACACCCTAACAACAAACAACTCTAACCCCCTAACAACAAACAACCCTAAACCCCTAACATCAAACAACACTAACCCCCTAACAACACAAACCACTAACACCCTAACAACAAACAACACTAACACCCTAACAACAAAAACCACTAAACCCCAACAAGAAACAACCTTAAACCCCTAACAACAAACAACCCTAAACCCCTAACAACAAACAACACTAACACCCTAACAACAAACAACTCTAACCCCCTAACAACAAACAACCCTAAACCCCTAACATCAAACAACACTAACCCCCTAACAACACAAACCACTAACACCCTAACATCAAACAACACTAACACCCTAACAACAAAAACCACTAAACCCCAATAAGAAACAACCTTAAACCCCTAACAACAAACAACCCTAAACCCCTAACAACAAACAACACTAACACCCTAACAACAAACAACTCTAACCCCCTAACAACAAACAACCCTAAACCCCTAACATCAAACAACACTAACCCCCTAACAACACAAACCACTAACACCCTAACATCAAACAACACTAACACCCTAACAACAAAAACCACTAAACCCCAACAAGAAACAACCTTAAACCCCTAACAACAAACAACCCTAAACCCCTAACATCAAACAACACTAACACCCTAACAACACAAACCACTAACACCCTAACAACAAACAACACTAACCCCCTAACAACAAAAACCACTAAACCCCAACAAGAAACAACCTTAAACCCCTAACAACAAACAACCCTAAACCCCTAACAACAAACAACACTAACACCCTAACAACACAAACCACTAACACCCTAACAACAAACAACTCTAACCCCCTAACAACAAACAACCCTAAACCCCTAACATCAAACAACACTAACCCCCTAACAACACAAACCACTAACACCCTAACAACAAACAACACTAACACCCTAACAACAAACAACCCTAAACCCCTAACATCAAACAACACTAACAACCTAACAACACTAACCACTAACACCCTAACAACAAACAACCCTAACCCCCTAACAACAAACACTAACCCCCAAACAACAAACAACCCTAACCCCTGAAAACCAAAAACACTAACCCACTAACAACAAGCAACCCTAACCCACTAACAACAAGCAACCCTAAACCCCTAACATCAAACAACACTAACCCCCTAACAACACAAACCACTAACACCCTAACAACAAACAACACTAACACCCTAACAACAAAAACCACTAAACCCCAACAAGAAACAACCTTAAACCCCTAACAACAAACAACCCTAAACCCCTAACATCAAACAACACTAACACCCTAACAACAAACAACTCTAACCCCCTAACAACAAACAACCCTAAACCCCTAACATCAAACAACACTAACACCCTAACAACAAAAACCACTAAACCCCAACAAGAAACAACCTTAAACCCCTAACAACAAACAACCCTAAACCCCTAACATCAAACAACACTAACCCCCTAACAACAAAAACCACTAACACCCTAACAACAAAAACCACTAAACCCCAACAAGAAACAACCTTAAAACCCTAACAACAAACAACCCTAAACCCCTAACAACAAACAACACTAACACCCTAACAACAAACAACTCTAACCCCCTAACAACAAACAACCCTAAACCCCTAACATCAAACAACACTAACCCCCTCACAACACAAACCACTAACACCCTAACAACAAACAACACTAACACCCTAACAACAAAAACCACTAAACCCCAACAATAAACAACCTTAAACCCCTAACAAAAAACAACCCTAAACCCCTAACATCAAACAACACTAACACCCTAACAACACAAACCACTAACACCCTAACAACAAACAACCCTAACCCCCTAACAACAAACACTAACCCCCAAACAACAAACAACCCTAACCCCTGAAAACAAAAACACTAACCCACTAACAACAAACAACCATAACCCACTAACAACAAACAACCCTAAACCCCTAACATCAAACAACACTAACCCCCTAACAACCCAAACCACTAACACCCTAACAACAAACAACACTAACCCCCTAACAACAAAAACCACTAAACCCCAACAAGAAACAACCTTAAACCCCTAACAACAAACAACCCTAAACCCCTAACAACAAACAACACTAACACCCTAACAACAAACACTAACCCCCTAACAAAAAACAACCCTAAACCCCTAACATCAAACAACACTAACCCCCTAACAACACAAACCACTAACACCCTAACAACAAACAACACTAACACCCTAACAACAAAAACCACTAAACCCCAACAAGAAACAACCTTAAAACCCTAACAACAAACAACCCTAAACCCCTAACATCAAACAACACTAACACCCTAACAACACAAACCACTAACACCCTAACAACAAACAACCCTAACCCCCTAACAACAAACACTAACCCCCAAACAACAAACAACCCTAACCCCTGAAAACCAAAAACACTAACCCACTAACAACAAACAACCCTAACCCACTAACAACAAACAACCCTAAACCCCTAACATCAAACAACACTAACCCCCTAACAACACAAACCACTAACACCCTAACAACAAACAACACTAACACCCTAACAACAAAAACCACTAAACCCCAACAAGAAACAACCTTAAACTCCTAACAACAAACAACCCTAAACCCCTAACATCAAACAACACTAACACCCTAACAACAAAAACCACTAACACCCTAACAACAAACAACATTAACCCCCTAACAACAAACACTAACCCCCAAACAACAAACAACCCTAACCCCTGAAAACCAAAAACACTAACCCACCAACAACAAACAACCCTAACCCACTAACAACAACCCTAAACCCCTAACATCAAACAACACTAACCCCCTAACAACACAAACCACTAACACCCTAACAACAAACAACACTAACACCCTAACAACAAAAACCACTAAACCCCAACAAGAAACAACCTTAAACTCCTAACAACAAACAACCCTAAACCCCTAACATCAAACAACACTAACACCCTAACAACACAAACCACTAACACCCTAACAACAAACAACATTAACCCCCTAACAACAAACACTAACCCCCAAACAACAAACAACCCTAACCCCTGAAAACCAAAAACACTAACCCACCAACAACAAACAACCCTAACCCACTAACAACAACCCTAAACCCCTAACATCAAACAACACTAACCCCCGAACAACACAAACCACTAACACCCTAACAACAAACAACACTAACACCCTAACAACAAAAACCACTAAACCCCAACAAGAAACAACCCTAAACCCCTAACAACAAACACTAACCCCCTAACAAAAAACAACACTAAACCCCTAACAAGAAACTACCCTAACCCCGTAACAACAAACAACACTAACCCCGTAACAAGAAACAACCCTAACACCCTAACAACAAAGAACACTAACTCCCTAACAACAAACAACCCTAACCCCTGAAAACCAAAAAAACTAACCCACTAACAACAAACAACCCTAACCCACTAACAACAAACAACCCTAAACCCCTAACATCAAACAACACTAACCCCCTAACAACACAAACCACTAACACCCTAACAACAAACAACACAAACACCCTAACAACAAAAACCACTAAACCCCAACAAGAAACAACCTTAAACCCCTAACAACAAACAACCCTAAACCCCTAACATCAAACAACACTAACACCCTAACAACACAAACCACTAACACCCTAACAACAAACAACATTAACCCCCTAACAACAAACACTAACCCCCAAACAACAAACAACCCTAACCCCTGAAAACCAAAGACACTAACCCACTAACAACAAACAACCCTAACCCACTAACAACAAACAACCCTAAACCCCTAACATCAAACAACACTAACCCCCTAACAACACAAACCACTAACACCCTAACAACAACAACACTAACCCCCTAACAACAAACACTAACCCCCAAACAACAAACAACCCTAACCCCTGAAAACCAAAAACACTAACCCACTAACAACAAACAACCCTAACCCACTAACAACAAACAACCCTAAACCCCTAACATCAAACAACACTAACCCCCTAACAACACAAACCACTAACACCCTAACAACAAACAACACTAACACCCTAACAACAAAAACCACTAAACCCCAACAAGAAACAACCCTAAACCCCTAACAACAAACACTAACCCCCTAACAAAAAACAACACTAAACCCCTAACAAGAAACTACCCTAACCCCGTAACAACAAACAACACTAACCCCGTAACAAGAAACAACCCTAACCCCCTAACAACAAAGAACACTAACACCCTAACAACAAACAACCCTAACCCCTGAAAACCAAAAACACTAACCCACTAAGAACAAACAACCCTAACCCACTAACAACAAACAACCCTAAACCCCTAACATCAAACAACACTAACCCCCTAACAACACAAACCACTAACACCCTAACAACAAACAACACTAACACCCTAACAACAAACAACACTAACCCCGTAACAAGAAACAACCCTAACCCCCTAACAACAAAGAACAATAACACCCTAACAACAAACAACCCTAAACCCCTAACATCAAAGAACACTAACACCCTAACAACAAACAACCCTAACCTCCTAACATCAAACAACACTAACCCCCTAACAACACAAACCACTAACACCCTAACAACAAACAACACTAACACCCTAACAACAAAAACCACTAAACCCCAACAAGAAACAACCTTAAACCCCTAACAACAAACAACCCTAAACCCCTAACAACAAACAACACTAACACCCTAACAACAAACAACTCTAACCCCCTAACAACAAACAACCCTAAACCCCTAACATCAAACAACACTAACCCCCTAACAACACAAACCACTAACACCCAACATCAAACAACACTAACACCCTAACAACAAAAACCACTAAACCCCAACAAGAAACAACCTTAAACCCCTAACAACAAACAATCCTAAACCCCTAACATCAAACAACACTAACACCCTAACAACACAAACCACTAACACCCTAACAACAAACAACACTAACCCCCTATCAACAAACACTAACCCCCAAACAACAAACAACCCTAACCCCTGAAAACCAAAAACACTAACCCTCTAACAACAAACAACCCTAACCCACTAACAACAAACAACCCTAAACCCCTAACATCAAACAACACTAACCCCCTAACAACACAAACCGCTAACACCCTAACAACAAACACCACTAACACCCTAACAACAAAAACCACTAAACCCCAACAAGAAACAACCTTAAACCCCTAACAACAAACAACCCTAAACCCCTAACATCAAACAGCACTAACACCCTAACAACAAACAACTCTAACCCCCTAAAAACAAACAACCCTAAACCCCTAACATCAAACAACACTAACACCCTAACAACAAAAACCACTAAACCCCAACAAGAAACAACCTTAAACCCCTAACAACAAACAACCCTAAACCCCTAACATCAAACAACACTAACCCCCTAACAACACAAACCACTAACACCCTAACAACAAACAACACTAACACCCTAACAACAAAAACCACTAAACCCCAACAAGAAACAACCTTAAACCCCTAACAACAAACAACCCTAAACCCCTAACATCAAACAACACTAACACCCTAACATCAAACAACTCTAACCCCCTAACAACAAACAACCCTAAACCCCTAACATCAAACAACACTAACCCCCTAACAACACAAACCACTAACACCCTAACAACAAACAAAACTAACCCCCTAACAACAAACAACCCTAACCCCTGAAAACCAAAAACACTAACCCACTAACAACAAACAACCCTAACCCACTAAAAACAAACAACCCTAAACACCTAACATCAAACAACACTAACCCCCTAACAACACAAACCACTAACACCCTAACAACAAACAACACTAACACCCTAACAACAAAAACCACTAAACCCCAAGAAGAAACAACCTTAAACCCCTAACAACAAACAACCCTAAACCCCTAACATCAAACAACACTAACACCCTAACAACAAACAACTCTAACCCCCTAACAACAAACAACCCTAAACCCCTAACATCAAACAACACTAACACCCTAACAACAAAAACCACTAAACCCCAACAAGAAACAACCTTAAACCCCTAACAACAAACAAGCCTAAAGCCCTAACATCAAACAACACTAACACCCTAACAACACAAACCACTAACACCCTAACGACAAACAACACTAACCCCCTAACAACAAACACTAACCCCCAAACAACAAACAACCCTAACCCCTGAAAACCAAAGACACTAACCCACTAACAACAAACAACCCTAACCCACTAACAACAAACAAACCTAAACCCCTAACATCAAACAACACTAACCCCCTAACAACACAAACCACTAACACCCTAACATCAAACAACACTAACACCCTAACAACAAAAACCACTAAACCCCAACAAGAAACAACCTTAAACCCCTAACAACAAACAACCCTAAACCCCTAACATCAAACAACACTAACACCCTAACAACAAACAACACTAACACCCTAACAACAAAGACCACTAAACCCCAACAAGAAACAACCCTAAACCCCTAACAACAAACACTAACCCCCTAACAAAAAACAACACTAAACCCCTAACAAGAAACTACCCTAACCCCGTAACAACAAACAACACTAACCCCGTAACAAGAAACAACCCTAACCCCCTAACAACAAAGAACAATAACACCCTAACAACAAACAACCCTAAACCCCTAACATCAAAGAACACTAACACCCTAACAACAAACAACCCTAACCTCCTAACATCAAACAACACTAACCCCCTAACAACACAAACCACTAACACCCTAACAACAAACAACACTAACACCCTAACAACAAAAACCACTAAACCCCAACAAGAAACAACCTTAAACCCCTAACAACAAACAACCCTAAACCCCTAACAACAAACAACACTAACACCCTAACAACAAACAACTCTAACCCCCTAACAACAAACAACCCTAAACCCCTAACATCAAACAACACTAACCCCCTAACAACACAAACCACTAACACCCAACATCAAACAACACTAACACCCTAACAACAAAAACCACTAAACCCCAACAAGAAACAACCTTAAACCCCTAACAACAAACAATCCTAAACCCCTAACATCAAACAACACTAACACCCTAACAACACAAACCACTAACTCCCTAACAACAAACAACACTAACCCCCTAACAACAAACACTAACCCCCAAACAACAAACAACCCTAACCCCTGAAAACCAAAAACACTAACCCTCTAACAACAAACAACCCTAACCCACTAACAACAAACAACCCTAAACCCCTAACATCAAACAACACTAACCCCCTAACAACACAAACCGCTAACACCCTAACAACAAACAACACTAACACCCTAACAACAAAAACCACTAAACCCCAACAAGAAACAACCTTAAACCCCTAACAACAAACAACCCTAAACCCCTAACATCAAACAGCACTAACACCCCAACAACAAACAACTCTAACCCCCTAAAAACAAACAACCCTAAACCCCTAACATCAAACAACACTAACACCCTAACAACAAAAACCACTAAACCCCAACAAGAAACAACCTTAAACCCCTAACAACAAACAACCCTAAACCCCTAACATCAAACAACACTAACCCCCTAACAACACAAACCACTAACACCCTAACAACAAACAACACTAACACCCTAACAACAAAAACCACTAAACCCCAACAAGAAACAACCTTAAACCCCGAAAAACAAACAACCCTAAACCCCTAACATCAAACAACACTAACACCCTAACATCAAACAACTCTAACCCCCTAACAACAAACAACCCTAAACCCCTAACATCAAACAACACTAACCCCCTAACAACACAAACCACTAACACCCTAACAACAAACAAAACTAACCCCCTAACAACAAACAACCCTAACCCCTGAAAACCAAAAACACTAACCCACTAACAACAAACAACCCTAACCCACTAACAACAAACAACCCTAAACACCTAATATCAAACAACACTAACCCCCTAACAACACAAACCACTAACACCCTAACAACAAACAACACTAACACCCTAACAACAAAAACCACTAAACCCCAAGAAGAAACAACCTTAAACCCCTAACAACAAACAACCCTAAACCCCTAACATCAAACAACACTAACACCCTAACAACAAACAACTCTAACCCCCTAACAACAAACAACCCTAAACCCCTAACATCAAACAACACTAACACCCTAACAACAAAAACCACTAAACCCCAACAAGAAACAACCTTAAACCCCTAACAACAAACAACCCTAAACCCCTAACAACAAACAACACTAACACCCTAACAACAAACAACTCTAACCCCCTAACAACAAACAACCCTAAACCCCTAACATCAAACAACACTAACCCCCTAACAACACAAACCACTAACACCCAACATCAAACAACACTAACACCCTAACAACAAAAACCACTAAACCCCAACAAGAAACAACCTTAAACCCCTAACAACAAACAATCCTAAACCCCTAACATCAAACAACACTAACACCCTAACAACACAAACCACTAACTCCCTAACAACAAACAACACTAACCCCCTAACAACAAACACTAACCCCCAAACAACAAACAACCCTAACCCCTGAAAACCAAAAACACTAACCCTCTAACAACAAACAACCCTAACCCACTAACAACAAACAACCCTAAACCCCTAACATCAAACAACACTAACCCCCTAACAACACAAACCGCTAACACCCTAACAACAAACAACACTAACACCCTAACAACAAAAACCACTAAACCCCAACAAGAAACAACCTTAAACCCCTAACAACAAACAACCCTAAACCCCTAACATCAAACAGCACTAACACCCCAACAACAAACAACTCTAACCCCCTAAAAACAAACAACCCTAAACCCCTAACATCAAACAACACTAACACCCTAACAACAAAAACCACTAAACCCCAACAAGAAACAACCTTAAACCCCTAACAACAAACAACCCTAAACCCTTAACATCAAACAACACTAACCCCCTAACAACACAAACCACTAACACCCTAACAACAAACAACACTAACACCCTAACAACAAAAACCACTAAACCCCAACAAGAAACAACCTTAAACCCCGAAAAACAAACAACCCTAAACCCCTAACATCAAACAACACTAACACCCTAACATCAAACAACTCTAACCCCCTAACAACAAACAACCCTAAACCCCTAACATCAAACAACACTAACCCCCTAACAACACAAACCACTAACACCCTAACAACAAACAAAACTAACCCCCTAACAACAAACAACCCTAACCCCTGAAAACCAAAAACACTAACCCACTAACAACAAACAACCCTAACCCACTAACAACAAACAACCCTAAACACCTAATATCAAACAACACTAACCCCCTAACAACACAAACCACTAACACCCTAACAACAAACAACACTAACACCCTAACAACAAAAACCACTAAACCCCAAGAAGAAACAACCTTAAACCCCTAACAACAAACAACCCTAAACCCCTAACATCAAACAACACTAACACCCTAACAACAAACAACTCTAACCCCCTAACAACAAACAACCCTAAACCCCTAACATCAAACAACACTAACACCCTAACAACAAAAACCACTAAACCCCAACAAGAAACAACCTTAAACCCCTAACAACAAACAACCCTAAACCCCTAACAACAAACAACACTAACACCCTAACAACAAACAACTCTAACCCCCTAACAACAAACAACCCTAAACCCCTAACATCAAACAACACTAACCCCCTAACAACACAAACCACTAACACCCTAACATCAAACAACACTAACACCCTAACAACAAAAACCACTAAACCCCAACAAGAAACAACCTTAAACCCCTAACAACAAGCAACCCTAAACGCCTAACATCAAACAACACTAACACCCTAACAACACAAACCACTAACACCCTAACAACAAACAACACTAACCCCCTAACAACAAAAACCACTAAACCCCAACAAGAAACAACCTTAAACCCCTAACAACAAACAACCCTAAACCCCTAACAACAAACAACACTAACACCCTAACAACAAACAACTCTAACCCCCTAACAACAAACAACCCTAAACCCCTAACATCAAACAACACTAACCCCCTAACAACACAAACCACTAACACCCTAACAACAAACAACACTAACACCCTAACAACAAACAACCCTAAACCCCTAACATCAAACAACACTAACAACCTAACAACACAAACCACTAACACCCTAACAACAAACAACCCTAACCCCCTAACAACAAACACTAACCCCCAAACAACAAACAACCCTAACCCCTGAAAACCAAAAACACTAACCCACTAACAACAAACAACCCTAACCCACTAACAACAAACAACCCTAAACCCCTAACATCAAACAACACTAACCCCCTAACAACACAAACCACTAACACCCTAACAACAAACAACACTAACACCCTAACAACAAAAACCACTAAACCCCAACAAGAAACAACCTTAAACCCCTAACAACAAACAACCCTAAACCCCTAACATCAAACAACACTAACACCCTAACAACAAACAACTCTAACCCCTAACAACAAACAACCCTAAACCCCTAACATCAAACAACACTAACACCCTAACAACAAAAAACACTAAACCCCAACAAGAAACAACCTTAAACCCCTAACAACAAACAACCCTAAACCCCTAACATCAAACAACACTAACCCCCTAACAACACAAACCACTAACACCCTAACAACAAACAACACTAACACCCTAACAACAAAAACCACTAAACCCCAACAAGAAACAACCTTAAACCCCTAACAACAAACAACCCTAAACCCCTAACAACAAACAACACTAACACCCTAACAACAAACAACTCTAACCCCCTAACAACAAACAACCCTAAACCCCTAACATCAAACAACACTAACCCCTTAACAACACAAACCACTAACACCCTAACAACAAAAACCACTAAACCCCAACAAGAAACAACCTTAAAACCCTAACAACAAACAACCCTAAACCCCTAACAACAAACAACACTAACACCCTAACAACAAACAACTCTAACCCCCTAACAACAAACAACCCTAAACCCCTAACAACAAACAACACTAACACCCTAACAACAAACAACACTAACACCCTAACAACAAAAACCACTAAACCCCAACAATAAACAACCTTAAACCCCTAACAAAAAACAACCCTAAACCCCTAACATCAAACAACACTAACACCCTAACAACACAAACCACTAACACCCTAACAACAAACAACCCTAACCCCCTAACAACAAACACTAACCCCCAAACAACAAACAACCCTAACCCCTGAAAACAAAAACACTAACCCACTAACAACAAACAACCCTAACCCACTAACAACAAACAACCCTAAACCCCTAACATCAAACAACACTAACCCCCTAACAACCCAAACCACTAACACCCTAACAACAAACAACACTAACCCCCTAACAACAAAAACCACTAAACCCCAACAAGAAACAACTTTAAACCCCTAACAACAAACAACCCTAAACCCCTAACAAAAAACAACACTAACACCCTAACAACAAACAACTCTTACCCCCTAACAACAAACAACCCTAAACCCCTAACATCAAACAACACTAACCCCCTAACAACACAAACCACTAACACCCTAACATCAAACAACACTAACACCCTAACAACAAAAACCACTAAACCCCAACAAGAAACAACCTTAAACCCCTAACAACAAACAACCCTAAACCCCTAACATCAAACAACACTAACACCCTAACAACACAAACCACTAACACCCTAACAACAAACAACACTAACCCCCTAACAACAAACACTAACCCCCAAACAACAAACAACCCTAACCCCTGAAAACCAAAAACACTAACCCACTAAGAACAAATAACCCTAACCCACTAACAACAAACAACCCTAAACCCCTAACATCAAACAACACTAACCCCCTAACAACACAAACCACTAACACCCTAACAACAAACAACACTAACACCCTAACAACAAAAATCACTAAACCCCAACAAGAAACAACCCTAAACCCCTAACAACAAACACTAACCCCCTAACAAAAAACAACACTAAACCCCTAACAAGAAACTACCCTAACCCCGTAACAACAAACAACACTAACCCCGTAACAAGAAACAACCCTAACCCCCTAACAACAAAGAACACTAACACCCTAACAACAAACAACCCTAACCCCTGAAAACCAAAAACACTAACCCACTAACAACAAACAACCCTAACCCACTAACAACAAACAACCCTAAACCCCTAACATCAAACAACACTAACCCCCTAACAACACAAACCACTAACACCCTAAAAACAAACAACACTAACACCCTAACAACAAAAACCACTAAACCCCAACAAGAAACAACCTTAAACCCCTAACAACAAACAACCCTAAACCCCTAACAACAAACAACACTAACACCCTAACAACAAACAATTCTATCCCCCTAACAACAAACAACCCTAAACCCCTAACATCAAACAACACTAACCCCCTAACAACACAAACCACTAACACCCTAACAACAAACAACACTAACACCCTAACAACAAAAACCACTAAACCCCAACAAGAAACAACCTTAAACCCCTAACAACAAACAACCCTAAACCCCTAACAAAAAACAACACTAACACCCTAACAACAAACAACTCTAACCCCCTAACAACAAACAACCCTAAACCCCTAACATCAAACAACACTAACCCCCTAACAACACAAACCACTAACACCCTAACATCAAACAACACTAACACCCTAACAACAAAAACCACTAAACCCCAATAAGAAACAACCTTAAACCCCTAACAACAAACAACCCTAAACCCCTAACAACAAACAACACTAACACCCTAACAACAAACAACTCTAACCCCCTAACAACAAACAACCCTAAACCCCTAACATCAAACAACACTAACCCCCTAACAACACAAACCACTAACACCCTAACAACAAACAACACTAACACCCTAACAACAAACAACCCTAAACCCCTAACATCAAACAACACTAACAACCTAACAACACAAACCACTAACACCCTAACAACAAACAACCCTAACCCCCTAACAACAAACACTAACCCCCAAACAACAAACAACCCTAACCCCTGAAAACCAAAAACACTAACCCACTAACAACAAACAACCCTAACCCACTAACAACAAGCAACCCTAAACCCCTAACATCAAACAACACTAACCCCCTAACAACACAAACCACTAACACCCTAACAACAAACAACACTAACACCCTAACAACAAAAACCACTAAACCCCAACAAGAAACAACCTTAAACCCCTAACAACAAACAACCCTAAACCCCTAACATCAAACAACACTAACACCCTAACAACAAACAACTCTAACCCCCTAACAACAAACAACCCTAAACCCCTAACATCAAACAACACTAACACCCTAACAACAAAAACCACTAAACCCCAACAAGAAACAACCTTAAACCCCTAACAACAAACAACCCTAAACCCCTAACATCAAACAACACTAACCCCCTAACAACAAAAACCACTAACACCCTAACAACAAAAACCACTAAACCCCAACAAGAAACAACCTTAAAACCCTAACAACAAACAACCCTAAACCCCTAACAACAAACAACACTAACACCCTAACAACAAACAACTCTAACCCCCTAACAACAAACAACCCTAAACCCCTAACATCAAACAACACTAACCCCCTCACAACACAAACCACTAACACCCTAACAACAAACAACACTAACCCCCTAACAACAAAAACCACTAAACCCCAACAAGAAACAACTTTAAACCCCTAACAACAAACAACCCTAAACCCCTAACAAAAAACAACACTAACACCCTAACAACAAACAACTCTTACCCCCTAACAACAAACAACCCTAAACCCCTAACATCAAACAACACTAACCCCCTAACAACACAAACCACTAACACCCTAACATCAAACAACACTAACACCCTAACAACAAAAACCACTAAACCCCAACAAGAAACAACCTTAAACCCCTAACAACAAACAACCCTAAACCCCTAACATCAAACAACACTAACACCCTAACAACACAAACCACTAACACCCTAACAACAAACAACACTAACCCCCTAACAACAAACACTAACCCCCAAACAACAAACAACCCTAACCCCTGAAAACCAAAAACACTAACCCACTAAGAACAAATAACCCTAACCCACTAACAACAAACAACCCTAAACCCCTAACATCAAACAACACTAACCCCCTAACAACACAAACCACTAACACCCTAACAACAAACAACACTAACACCCTAACAACAAAAATCACTAAACCCCAACAAGAAACAACCCTAAACCCCTAACAACAAACACTAACCCCCTAACAAAAAACAACACTAAACCCCTAACAAGAAACTACCCTAACCCCGTAACAACAAACAACACTAACCCCGTAACAAGAAACAACCCTAACCCCCTAACAACAAAGAACACTAACACCCTAACAACAAACAACCCTAACCCCTGAAAACCAAAAACACTAACCCACTAACAACAAACAACCCTAACCCACTAACAACAAACAACCCTAAACCCCTAACATCAAACAACACTAACCCCCTAACAACACAAACCACTAACACCCTAAAAACAAACAACACTAACACCCTAACAACAAAAACCACTAAACCCCAACAAGAAACAACCTTAAACCCCTAACAACAAACAACCCTAAACCCCTAACAACAAACAACACTAACACCCTAACAACAAACAATTCTATCCCCCTAACAACAAACAACCCTAAACCCCTAACATCAAACAACACTAACCCCCTAACAACACAAACCACTAACACCCTAACAACAAACAACACTAACACCCTAACAACAAAAACCACTAAACCCCAACAAGAAACAACCTTAAACCCCTAACAACAAACAACCCTAAACCCCTAACAAAAAACAACACTAACACCCTAACAACAAACAACTCTAACCCCCTAACAACAAACAACCCTAAACCCCTAACATCAAACAACACTAACCCCCTAACAACACAAACCACTAACACCCTAACATCAAACAACACTAACACCCTAACAACAAAAACCACTAAACCCCAATAAGAAACAACCTTAAACCCCTAACAACAAACAACCCTAAACCCCTAACAACAAACAACACTAACACCCTAACAACAAACAACTCTAACCCCCTAACAACAAACAACCCTAAACCCCTAACATCAAACAACACTAACCCCCTAACAACACAAACCACTAACACCCTAACAACAAACAACACTAACACCCTAACAACAAACAACCCTAAACCCCTAACATCAAACAACACTAACAACCTAACAACACAAACCACTAACACCCTAACAACAAACAACCCTAACCCCCTAACAACAAACACTAACCCCCAAACAACAAACAACCCTAACCCCTGAAAACCAAAAACACTAACCCACTAACAACAAACAACCCTAACCCACTAACAACAAGCAACCCTAAACCCCTAACATCAAACAACACTAACCCCCTAACAACACAAACCACTAACACCCTAACAACAAACAACACTAACACCCTAACAACAAAAACCACTAAACCCCAACAAGAAACAACCTTAAACCCCTAACAACAAACAACCCTAAACCCCTAACATCAAACAACACTAACACCCTAACAACAAACAACTCTAACCCCCTAACAACAAACAACCCTAAACCCCTAACATCAAACAACACTAACACCCTAACAACAAAAACCACTAAACCCCAACAAGAAACAACCTTAAACCCCTAACAACAAACAACCCTAAACCCCTAACATCAAACAACACTAACCCCCTAACAACAAAAACCACTAACACCCTAACAACAAAAACCACTAAACCCCAACAAGAAACAACCTTAAAACCCTAACAACAAACAACCCTAAACCCCTAACAACAAACAACACTAACACCCTAACAACAAACAACTCTAACCCCCTAACAACAAACAACCCTAAACCCCTAACATCAAACAACACTAACCCCCTCACAACACAAACCACTAACACCCTAACAACAAACAACACTAACCCCCTAACAACAAAAACCACTAAACCCCAACAAGAAACAACTTTAAACCCCTAACAACAAACAACCCTAAACCCCTAACAAAAAACAACACTAACACCCTAACAACAAACAACTCTTACCCCCTAACAACAAACAACCCTAAACCCCTAACATCAAACAACACTAACCCCCTAACAACACAAACCACTAACACCCTAACATCAAACAACACTAACACCCTAACAACAAAAACCACTAAACCCCAACAAGAAACAACCTTAAACCCCTAACAACAAACAACCCTAAACCCCTAACATCAAACAACACTAACACCCTAACAACACAAACCACTAACACCCTAACAACAAACAACACTAACCCCCTAACAACAAACACTAACCCCCAAACAACAAACAACCCTAACCCCTGAAAACCAAAAACACTAACCCACTAAGAACAAATAACCCTAACCCACTAACAACAAACAACCCTAAACCCCTAACATCAAACAACACTAACCCCCTAACAACACAAACCACTAACACCCTAACAACAAACAACACTAACACCCTAACAACAAAAATCACTAAACCCCAACAAGAAACAACCCTAAACCCCTAACAACAAACACTAACCCCCTAACAAAAAACAACACTAAACCCCTAACAAGAAACTACCCTAACCCCGTAACAACAAACAACACTAACCCCGTAACAAGAAACAACCCTAACCCCCTAACAACAAAGAACACTAACACCCTAACAACAAACAACCCTAACCCCTGAAAACCAAAAACACTAACCCACTAACAACAAACAACCCTAACCCACTAACAACAAACAACCCTAAACCCCTAACATCAAACAACACTAACCCCCTAACAACACAAACCACTAACACCCTAAAAACAAACAACACTAACACCCTAACAACAAAAACCACTAAACCCCAACAAGAAACAACCTTAAACCCCTAACAACAAACAACCCTAAACCCCTAACAACAAACAACACTAACACCCTAACAACAAACAATTCTATCCCCCTAACAACAAACAACCCTAAACCCCTAACATCAAACAACACTAACCCCCTAACAACACAAACCACTAACACCCTAACAACAAACAACACTAACACCCTAACAACAAAAACCACTAAACCCCAACAAGAAACAACCTTAAACCCCTAACAACAAACAACCCTAAACCCCTAACAAAAAACAACACTAACACCCTAACAACAAACAACTCTAACCCCCTAACAACAAACAACCCTAAACCCCTAACATCAAACAACACTAACCCCCTAACAACACAAACCACTAACACCCTAACATCAAACAACACTAACACCCTAACAACAAAAACCACTAAACCCCAATAAGAAACAACCTTAAACCCCTAACAACAAACAACCCTAAACCCCTAACAACAAACAACACTAACACCCTAACAACAAACAACTCTAACCCCCTAACAACAAACAACCCTAAACCCCTAACATCAAACAACACTAACCCCCTAACAACACAAACCACTAACACCCTAACAACAAACAACACTAACACCCTAACAACAAACAACCCTAAACCCCTAACATCAAACAACACTAACAACCTAACAACACAAACCACTAACACCCTAACAACAAACAACCCTAACCCCCTAACAACAAACACTAACCCCCAAACAACAAACAACCCTAACCCCTGAAAACCAAAAACACTAACCCACTAACAACAAACAACCCTAACCCACTAACAACAAGCAACCCTAAACCCCTAACATCAAACAACACTAACCCCCTAACAACACAAACCACTAACACCCTAACAACAAACAACACTAACACCCTAACAACAAAAACCACTAAACCCCAACAAGAAACAACCTTAAACCCCTAACAACAAACAACCCTAAACCCCTAACATCAAACAACACTAACACCCTAACAACAAACAACTCTAACCCCCTAACAACAAACAACCCTAAACCCCTAACATCAAACAACACTAACACCCTAACAACAAAAACCACTAAACCCCAACAAGAAACAACCTTAAACCCCTAACAACAAACAACCCTAAACCCCTAACATCAAACAACACTAACCCCCTAACAACAAAAACCACTAACACCCTAACAACAAAAACCACTAAACCCCAACAAGAAACAACCTTAAAACCCTAACAACAAACAACCCTAAACCCCTAACAACAAACAACACTAACACCCTAACAACAAACAACTCTAACCCCCTAACAACAAACAACCCTAAACCCCTAACATCAAACAACACTAACCCCCTCACAACACAAACCACTAACACCCTAACAACAAACAACACTAACACCCTAACAACAAAAACCACTAAACCCCAACAATAAACAACCTTAAACCCCTAACAAAAAACAACCCTAAACCCCTAACATCAAACAACACTAACACCCTAACAACACAAACCACTAACACCCTAACAACAAACAACCCTAACCCCCTAACAACAAACACTAACCCCCAAACAACAAACAACCCTAACCCCTGAAAACAAAAACACTAACCCACTAACAACAAACAACCATAACCCACTAACAACAAACAACCCTAAACCCCTAACATCAAACAACACTAACCCCCTAACAACCCAAACCACTAACACCCTAACAACAAACAACACTAACCCCCTAACAACAAAAACCACTAAACCCCAACAAGAAACAACCTTAAACACCTAACAACAAACAACCCTAAACCCCTAACAACAAACAACACTAACACCCTAACAACAAACACTAACCCCCTAACAAAAAACAACCCTAAACCCCTAACATCAAACAACACTAACCCCCTAACAACACAAACCACTAACACCCTAACAACAAACAACACTAACACCCTAACAACAAAAACCACTAAACCCCAACAAGAAACAACCTTAAAACCCTAACAACAAACAACCCTAAACCCCTAACATCAAACAACACTAACACCCTAACAACACAAACCACTAACACCCTAACAACAAACAACCCTAACCCCCTAACAACAAACACTAACCCCCAAACAACAAACAACCCTAACCCCTGAAAACCAAAAACACTAACCCACTAACAACAAACAACACTAACCCACTAACAACAAACAACCCTAAACCCCTAACATCAAACAACACTAACCCCCTAACAACACAAACCACTAACACCCTAACAACAAACAACACTAACACCCTAACAACAAAAACCACTAAACCCCAACAAGAAACAACCTTAAACTCCTAACAACAAACAACCCTAAACCCCTAACATCAAACAACACTAACACCCTAACAACACAAACCACTAACACCCTAACAACAAACAACATTAACCCCCTAACAACAAACACTAACCCCCAAACAACAAACAACCCTAACCCCTGAAAACCAAAAACACTAACCCACCAACAACAAACAACCCTAACCCACTAACAACAACCCTAAACCCCTAACATCAAACAACACTAACCCCCTAACAACACAAACCACTAACACCCTAACAACAAACAACACTAACACCCTAACAACAAAAACCACTAAACCCCAACAAGAAACAACCCTAAACCCCTAACAACAAACACTAACCCCCTAACAAAAAACAACACTAAACCCCTAACAAGAAACTACCCTAACCCCGTAACAACAAACAACACTAACCCCGTAACAAGAAACAACCCTAACACCCTAACAACAAAGAACACTAACTCCCTAACAACAAACAACCCTAACCCCTGAAAACCAAAAAAACTAACCCACTAACAACAAACAACCCTAACCCACTAACAACAAACAACCCTAAACCCCTAACATCAAACAACACTAACCCCCTAACAACACAAACCACTAACACCCTAACAACAAACAACACAAACACCCTAACAACAAAAACCACTAAACCCCAACAAGAAACAACCTTAAACCCCTAACAACAAACAACCCTAAACCCCTAACATCAAACAACACTAACACCCTAACAACACAAACCACTAACACCCTAACAACAAACAACATTAACCCCCTAACAACAAACACTAACCCCCAAACAACAAACAACCCTAACCCCTGAAAACCAAAGACACTAACCCACTAACAACAAACAACCCTAACCCACTAACAACAAACAACCCTAAACCCCTAACATCAAACAACACTAACCCCCTAACAACACAAACCACTAACACCCTAACAACAACAACACTAACCCCCTAACAACAAACACTAACCCCCAAACAACAAACAACCCTAACCCCTGAAAACCAAAAACACTAACCCACTAACAACAAACAACCCTAACCCACTAACAACAAACAACCCTAAACCCCTAACATCAAACAACACTAACCCCCTAACAACACAAACCACTAACACCCTAACAACAAACAACACTAACACCCTAACAACAAAAACCACTAAACCCCAACAAGAAACAACCCTAAACCCCTAACAACAAACACTAACCCCCTAACAAAAAACAACACTAAACCCCTAACAAGAAACTACCCTAACCCCGTAACAACAAACAACACTAACCCCGTAACAAGAAACAACCCTAACCCCCTAACAACAAAGAACACTAACACCCTAACAACAAACAACCCTAACCCCTGAAAACCAAAAACACTAACCCACTAAGAACAAACAACCCTAACCCACTAACAACAAACAACCCTAAACCCCTAACATCAAACAACACTAACCCCCTAACAACACAAACCACTAACACCCTAACAACAAACAACACTAACACCCTAACAACAAACAACACTAACCCCGTAACAAGAAACAACCCTAACCCCCTAACAACAAAGAACAATAACACCCTAACAACAAACAACCCTAAACCCCTAACATCAAAGAACACTAACACCCTAACAACAAACAACCCTAACCTCCTAACATCAAACAACACTAACCCCCTAACAACACAAACCACTAACACCCTAACAACAAACAACACTAACACCCTAACAACAAAAACCACTAAACCCCAACAAGAAACAACCTTAAACCCCTAACAACAAACAACCCTAAACCCCTAACAACAAACAACACTAACACCCTAACAACAAACAACTCTAACCCCCTAACAACAAACAACCCTAAACCCCTAACATCAAACAACACTAACCCCCTAACAACACAAACCACTAACACCCAACATCAAACAACACTAACACCCTAACAACAAAAACCACTAAACCCCAACAAGAAACAACCTTAAACCCCTAACAACAAACAATCCTAAACCCCTAACATCAAACAACACTAACACCCTAACAACACAAACCACTAACACCCTAACAACAAACAACACTAACCCCCTATCAACAAACACTAACCCCCAAACAACAAACAACCCTAACCCCTGAAAACCAAAAACACTAACCCTCTAACAACAAACAACCCTAACCCACTAACAACAAACAACCCTAAACCCCTAACATCAAACAACACTAACCCCCTAACAACACAAACCGCTAACACCCTAACAACAAACACCACTAACACCCTAACAACAAAAACCACTAAACCCCAACAAGAAACAACCTTAAACCCCTAACAACAAACAACCCTAAACCCCTAACATCAAACAGCACTAACACCCTAACAACAAAAACCACTAAACCCCAACAAGAAACAACCTTAAACCCCTAACAACAAACAACCCTAAACCCCTAACATCAAACAACACTAACCCCCTAACAACACAAACCACTAACACCCTAACAACAAACAACACTAACACCCTAACAACAAAAACCACTAAACCCCAACAAGAAACAACCTTAAACCCCTAACAACAAACAACCCTAAACCCCTAACATCAAACAACACTAACACCCTAACATCAAACAACTCTAACCCCCTAACAACAAACAACCCTAAACCCCTAACATCAAACAACACTAACCCCCTAACAACACAAACCACTAACACCCTAACAACAAACAAAACTAACCCCCTAACAACAAACAACCCTAACCCCTGAAAACCAAAAACACTAACCCACTAACAACAAACAACCCTAACCCACTAAAAACAAACAACCCTAAACACCTAACATCAAACAACACTAACCCCCTAACAACACAAACCACTAACACCCTAACAACAAACAACACTAACACCCTAACAACAAAAACCACTAAACCCCAACAAGAAACAACCTTAAACCCCTAACAACAAACAACCCTAAACCCCTAACATCAAACAACACTAACACCCTAACAACAAACAACTCTAACCCCCTAACAACAAACAACCCTAAACCCCTAACATCAAACAACACTAACACCCTAACAACAAAAACCACTAAACCCCAACAAGAAACAACCTTAAACCCCTAACAACAAACAACCCTAAAGCCCTAACATCAAACAACACTAACACCCTAACAACACAAACCACTAACACCCTAACGACAAACAACACTAACCCCCTAACAACAAACACTAACCCCCAAACAACAAACAACCCTAACCCCTGAAAACCAAAGACACTAACCCACTAACAACAAACAACCCTAACCCACTAACAACAAACAAACCTAAACCCCTAACATCAAACAACACTAACCCCCTAACAACACAAACCACTAACACCCTAACATCAAACAACACTAACACCCTAACAACAAAAACCACTAAACCCCAACAAGAAACAACCTTAAACCCCTAACAACAAACAACCCTAAACCCCTAACATCAAACAACACTAACACCCTAACAACAAACAACACTAACACCCTAACAACAAAGACCACTAAACCCCAACAAGAAACAACCCTAAACCCCTAACAACAAACACTAACCCCCTAACAAAAAACAACACTAAACCCCTAACAAGAAACTACCCTAACCCCGTAACAACAAACAACACTAACCCCGTAACAAGAAACAACCCTAACCCCCTAACAACAAAGAACAATAACACCCTAACAACAAACAACCCTAAACCCCTAACATCAAAGAACACTAACACCCTAACAACAAACAACCCTAACCTCCTAACATCAAACAACACTAACCCCCTAACAACACAAACCACTAACACCCTAACAA
The DNA here is from genome assembly GCF_024166365.1 of Elephas maximus indicus. Classification (NCBI taxonomy): domain Eukaryota; kingdom Metazoa; phylum Chordata; class Mammalia; order Proboscidea; family Elephantidae; genus Elephas; species Elephas maximus. The sequence goes on from NC_064835.1 coordinate 815,131, forward strand.
CAAACAACACTAACACCCTAACAACAAAAACCACTAAACCCCAACAAGAAACAACCTTAAACCCCTAACAACAAACAACCCTAAACCCCTAACAACAAACAACACTAACACCCTAACAACAAACAACTCTAACCCCCAACAACAAACAACCCTAAACCCCTAACATCAAACAACACTAACCCCCTAACAACACAAACCACTAACACCCAACATCAAACAACACTAACACCCTAACAACAAAAACCACTAAACCCCAACAAGAAACAACCTTAAACCCCTAACAACAAACAATCCTAAACCCCTAACATCAAACAACACTAACACCCTAACAACACAAACCACTAACTCCCTAACAACAAACAACACTAACCCCCTAACAACAAACACTAACCCCCAAACAACAAACAACCCTAACCCCTGAAAACCAAAAACACTAACCCTCTAACAACAAACAACCCTAACCCACTAACAACAAACAACCCTAAACCCCTAACATCAAACAACACTAACCCCCTAACAACACAAACCGCTAACACCCTAACAACAAACAACACTAACACCCTAACAACAAAAACCACTAAACCCCAACAAGAAACAACCTTAAACCCCTAACAACAAACAACCCTAAACCCCTAACATCAAACAGCACTAACACCCCAACAACAAACAACTCTAACCCCCTAAAAACAAACAACCCTAAACCCCTAACATCAAACAACACTAACACCCTAACAACAAAAACCACTAAACCCCAACAAGAAACAACCTTAAACCCCTAACAACAAACAACCCTAAACCCCTAACATCAAACAACACTAACCCCCTAACAACACAAACCACTAACACCCTAACAACAAACAACACTAACACCCTAACAACAAAAACCACTAAACCCCAACAAGAAACAACCTTAAACCCCGAAAAACAAACAACCCTAAACCCCTAACATCAAACAACACTAACACCCTAACATCAAACAACTCTAACCCCCTAACAACAAACAACCCTAAACCCCTAACATCAAACAACACTAACCCCCTAACAACACAAACCACTAACACCCTAACAACAAACAAAACTAACCCCCTAACAACAAACAACCCTAACCCCTGAAAACCAAAAACACTAACCCACTAACAACAAACAACCCTAACCCACTAACAACAAACAACCCTAAACACCTAACATCAAACAACACTAACCCCCTAACAACACAAACCACTAACACCCTAACAACAAACAACACTAACACCCTAACAACAAAAACCACTAAACCCCAAGAAGAAACAACCTTAAACCCCTAACAACAAACAACCCTAAACCCCTAACATCAAACAACACTAACACCCTAACAACAAACAACTCTAACCCCCTAACAACAAACAACCCTAAACCCCTAACATCAAACAACACTAACACCCTAACAACAAAAACCACTAAACCCCAACAAGAAACAACCTTAAACCCCTAACAACAAACAACCCTAAACCCCTAACATCAAACAACACTAACCCCCTAACAACACAAACCACTAACACCCTAACAACAAACAACACTAACACCCTAACAACAAAAACCACTAAACCCCAACAAGAAACAACCTTAAACCCCTAACAACAAACAACCCTAAACCCCTAACATCAAACAACACTAACACCCTAACAACAAACAACTCTAACCCCCTAACAACAAACAACCCTAAACCCCTAACATCAAACAACACTAACACCCTAACAACAAAAACCACTAAACCCCAACAAGAAACAACCTTAAACCCCTAACAACAAACAACCCTAAACCCCTAACAACAAACAACACTAACACCCTAACAACAAACAACTCTAACCCCCTAACAGCAAACAACCCTAAACCCCTAACATCAAACAACACTAACCCCCTAACAACACAAACCACTAACACCCTAACAACAAACAACACTAACACCCTAACAACAAAAACCACTAAACCCCAAAAAGAAACAACCTTAAACCCCTAACAACAAACAACCCTAAACCCCTAACAACAAACAACACTAACACCCTAACAACAAACAACTCTAACCCCCTAACAACAAACAACCCTAAAACCCTAACATCAAACAACACTAACCCCCTAACAACACAAACCACTAACACCCTAAAAACAAACAACACTAACCCCCTAACAACAAACAACCCTAAACCCCTAACATCAAACAACACTAACACCCTAACAACACAAACCACTAACACCCTAACAACAAACAACCCTAACCCCCTAACAACAAACACTAACCCCCAAACAACAAACAACCCTAACCCCTGAAAACCAAAAACACTAACCCACTAACAACAAACAACCCTAACCCACTAACAACAAACAGCCCTAAACCCCTAACATCAAACAACACTAACCCCCTAACAACACAAACCACTAACACCCTAACAACAAACAACACTAACACCCTAACAACAAAAACCACTAAACCCCAACAGCAAACAACTCTAACCCCCTAACAACAAACAACCCTAAACCCCTAACATCAAAAAACACTAACCCCCTAACAACACAAACCACTAACACCCTAACAACAAACAACACTAACACCCTAACAACAAAAACCACTAAACCCCAACAAGAAACAACCCTAACCCACTAACAACAAACAACCCTAAACCCCTAACAAGAAACTACCCTAACCCCGTAACAACAAACAACACTAACCCCGTAACAAGAAACAACCCTAACCCCCTAACAACAAAGAACACTAACACCCTAACAACAAACAACCCTAAACCCCTAACAACAAACAACACTAAACCCCTAACATCAAACAACACTAACACCCTAACAACACAAACCACTAACACCGTAACAACAAACAACCCTAACCCCCTAACAACAAACACTAACCCCCAAACAACAAACAACCCTAACCCCTGAAAACCAAAAACACTAACCCACTAACAACAAACAACCCTAACCCACTAATAACAAACAACCCTAAACCCCTAACATCAAACAACACTAACACCCTAACAACAAACAACTCTAACCCCCTAACAACAACCAACCCTAAACCCCTAACAACAAACACTAACACCGTAACAACAAACAACTCTACCCCCTAACAACAAACAACCCTAAACCCCTAACATCAAACAACACTAACCCCCTAACAACACAAACCACTAACACCCTAACAACAAACAACACTAACACCCTAACACCAAAAACCACTAAACCCCAACAAGAGACAACCTTAAACCTCTAACAACAAACAACCCTAAACCCCTAACAACAAACAACACTAACACCCTAACAACAAACAACTCTAACCCCCTAACAACAAACAACCCTAAACCCCTAACATCAAACAACACTAACCCCCTAACAACACAAACCACTAACACCCTAACAACAAACAACCCTAACCCCCTAACAACAAACACTAACCCCCAAACAACAAACAACCCTAACCCCTGAAAACAAAAACACTAACCCACTAACAACAAACAACCATAACCCACTAACAACAAACAACCCTAAACCCCTAACATCAAACAACACTAACCCCCTAACAACCGAAACCACTAACACCCTAACAACAAACAACACTAACCCCCTAACAACAAAAACCACTAAACCCCAACAAGAAACAACCTTAAACCCCTAACAACAAACAACCCTAAACCCCTAACAACAAACAACACTAACACCCTAACAACAAACACTAACCCCCTAACAAAAAACAACCCTAAACCCCTAACATCAAACAACACTAACCCCCTAACAACACAAACCACTAACACCCTAACAACAAACAACACTAACACCCTAACAACAAAAACCACTAAACCCCAACAAGAAACAACCTTAAACCCCTAACAACAAACAACCCTAAACCCCTAACATCAAACAACACTAACACCCTAACAACACAAACCACTAACACCCTAACAACAAACAACCCTAACCCCCTAACAACAAACACTAACCCCCAAACAACAAACAACCCTAACCCCTGAAAACCAAAAACACTAACCCACTAACAACAAACAACCCTAACCCACTAACAACAAACAACCCTAAACCCCTAACATCAAACAACACTAACCCCCTAACAACACAAACCACTAACACCCTAACAACAAACAACACTAACACCCTAACAACAAAAACCACTAAACCCCAACAAGAAACAACCTTAAACTCCTAACAACAAACAACCCTAAACCCCTAACATCAAACAACACTAACACCCTAACAACACAAACCACTAACACCCTAACAACAAACAACATTAACCCCCTAACAACAAATACTAACCCCCAAACAACAAACAACCCTAACCCCTGAAAACCAAAAACACTAACCCACTAACAACAAACAACCCTAACCCACTAACAACAAACAACCCTAAACCCCTAACATCAAACAACACTAACCCCCTAACAACACAAACCACTAACACCCTAACAACAAACAACACTAACACCCTAACAACAAAAACCACTAAACCCCAACAAGAAACAACCCTAAACCCCTAACAACAAACACTAACCCCCTAACAAAAAACAACACTAAACCCCTAACAAGAAACTACCCTAACCCCGTAACAACAAACAACACTAACCCCGTAACAAGAAACAACCCTAACCCCCTAACAACAAAGAACACTAACACCCTAACAACAAACAACCCTAACCCCTGAAAACCAAAAACACTAACCCACTAAGAACAAACAACCCTAACCCACTAACAACAAACAACCCTAAACCCCTAACATCAAACAACACTAACCCCCTAACAACACAAACCACTAACACCCTAACAACAAACAACACTAACACCCTAACAACAAACAACACTAACCCCGTAACAAGAAACAACCCTAACCCCCTAACAACAAAGAACAATAACACCCTAACAACAAACAACCCTAAACCCCTAACATCAAAGAACACTAACACCCTAACAACAAACAACCCTAACCTCCTAACATCAAACAACACTAACCCCCTAACAACACAAACCACTAACACCCTAACAACAAACAACACTAACACCCTAACAACAAAAACCACTAAACCCCAACAAGAAACAACCTTAAACCCCTAACAACAAACAACCCTAAACCCCTAACAACAAACAACACTAACACCCTAACAACAAACAACTCTAACCCCCTAACAACAAACAACCCTAAACCCCTAACATCAAACAACACTAACCCCCTAACAACACAAACCACTAACACCCAACATCAAACAACACTAACACCCTAACAACAAAAACCACTAAACCCCAACAAGAAACAACCTTAAACCCCTAACAACAAACAATCCTAAACCCCTAACATCAAACAACACTAACACCCTAACAACACAAACCACTAACACCCTAACAACAAACAACACTAACCCCCTATCAACAAACACTAACCCCCAAACAACAAACAACCCTAACCCCTGAAAACCAAAAACACTAACCCTCTAACAACAAACAACCCTAACCCACTAACAACAAACAACCCTAAACCCCTAACATCAAACAACACTAACCCCCTAACAACACAAACCGCTAACACCCTAACAACAAACACCACTAACACCCTAACAACAAAAACCACTAAACCCCAACAAGAAACAACCTTAAACCCCTAACAACAAACAACCCTAAACCCCTAACATCAAACAGCACTAACACCCTAACAACAAACAACTCTAACCCCCTAAAAACAAACAACCCTAAACCCCTAACATCAAACAACACTAACACCCTAACAACAAAAACCACTAAACCCCAACAAGAAACAACCTTAAACCCCTAACAACAAACAACCCTAAACCCCTAACATCAAACAACACTAACCCCCTAACAACACAAACCACTAACACCCTAACAACAAACAACACTAACACCCTAACAACAAAAACCACTAAACCCCAACAAGAAACAACCTTAAACCCCTAACAACAAACAACCCTAAACCCCTAACATCAAACAACACTAACACCCTAACATCAAACAACTCTAACCCCCTAACAACAAACAACCCTAAACCCCTAACATCAAACAACACTAACCCCCTAACAACACAAACCACTAACACCCTAACAACAAACAAAACTAACCCCCTAACAACAAACAACCCTAACCCCTGAAAACCAAAAACACTAACCCACTAACAACAAACAACCCTAACCCACTAAAAACAAACAACCCTAAACACCTAACATCAAACAACACTAACCCCCTAACAACACAAACCACTAACACCCTAACAACAAACAACACTAACACCCTAACAACAAAAACCACTAAACCCCAAGAAGAAACAACCTTAAACCCCTAACAACAAACAACCCTAAACCCCTAACATCAAACAACACTAACACCCTAACAACAAACAACTCTAACCCCCTAACAACAAACAACCCTAAACCCCTAACATCAAACAACACTAACACCCTAACAACAAAAACCACTAAACCCCAACAAGAAACAACCTTAAACCCCTAACAACAAACAAGCCTAAAGCCCTAACATCAAACAACACTAACACCCTAACAACACAAACCACTAACACCCTAACGACAAACAACACTAACCCCCTAACAACAAACACTAACCCCCAAACAACAAACAACCCTAACCCCTGAAAACCAAAGACACTAACCCACTAACAACAAACAACCCTAACCCACTAACAACAAACAAACCTAAACCCCTAACATCAAACAACACTAACCCCCTAACAACACAAACCACTAACACCCTAACATCAAACAACACTAACACCCTAACAACAAAAACCACTAAACCCCAACAAGAAACAACCTTAAACCCCTAACAACAAACAACCCTAAACCCCTAACATCAAACAACACTAACACCCTAACAACAAACAACACTAACACCCTAACAACAAAGACCACTAAACCCCAACAAGAAACAACCCTAAACCCCTAACAACAAACACTAACCCCCTAACAAAAAACAACACTAAACCCCTAACAAGAAACTACCCTAACCCCGTAACAACAAACAACACTAACCCCGTAACAAGAAACAACCCTAACCCCCTAACAACAAAGAACAATAACACCCTAACAACAAACAACCCTAAACCCCTAACATCAAAGAACACTAACACCCTAACAACAAACAACCCTAACCTCCTAACATCAAACAACACTAACCCCCTAACAACACAAACCACTAACACCCTAACAACAAACAACACTAACACCCTAACAACAAAAACCACTAAACCCCAACAAGAAACAACCTTAAACCCCTAACAACAAACAACCCTAAACCCCTAACAACAAACAACACTAACACCCTAACAACAAACAACTCTAACCCCCTAACAACAAACAACCCTAAACCCCTAACATCAAACAACACTAACCCCCTAACAACACAAACCACTAACACCCAACATCAAACAACACTAACACCCTAACAACAAAAACCAATAAACCCCAACAAGAAACAACCTTAAACCCCTAACAACAAACAATCCTAAACCCCTAACATCAAACAACACTAACCCCCTAACAACACAAACCACTAACACCCTAACAACAACAACACTAACCCCCTAACAACAAACACTAACCCCCAAACAACAAACAACCCTAACCCCTGAAAACCAAAAACACTAACCCACTAACAACAAACAACCCTAACCCACTAACAACAAACAACCCTAAACCCCTAACATCAAACAACACTAACCCCCTAACAACACAAACCACTAACACCCTAACAACAAACAACACTAACACCCTAACAACAAAAACCACTAAACCCCAACAAGAAACAACCCTAAACCCCTAACAACAAACACTAACCCCCTAACAAAAAACAACACTAAACCCCTAACAAGAAACTACCCTAACCCCGTAACAACAAACAACACTAACCCCGTAACAAGAAACAACCCTAACCCCCTAACAACAAAGAACACTAACACCCTAACAACAAACAACCCTAACCCCTGAAAACCAAAAACACTAACCCACTAAGAACAAACAACCCTAACCCACTAACAACAAACAACCCTAAACCCCTAACATCAAACAACACTAACCCCCTAACAACACAAACCACTAACACCCTAACAACAAACAACACTAACACCCTAACAACAAACAACACTAACCCCGTAACAAGAAACAACCCTAACCCCCTAACAACAAAGAACAATAACACCCTAACAACAAACAACCCTAAACCCCTAACATCAAAGAACACTAACACCCTAACAACAAACAACCCTAACCTCCTAACATCAAACAACACTAACCCCCTAACAACACAAACCACTAACACCCTAACAACAAACAACACTAACACCCTAACAACAAAAACCACTAAACCCCAACAAGAAACAACCTTAAACCCCTAACAACAAACAACCCTAAACCCCTAACAACAAACAACACTAACACCCTAACAACAAACAACTCTAACCCCCTAACAACAAACAACCCTAAACCCCTAACATCAAACAACACTAACCCCCTAACAACACAAACCACTAACACCCAACATCAAACAACACTAACACCCTAACAACAAAAACCACTAAACCCCAACAAGAAACAACCTTAAACCCCTAACAACAAACAATCCTAAACCCCTAACATCAAACAACACTAACACCCTAACAACACAAACCACTAACACCCTAACAACAAACAACACTAACCCCCTATCAACAAACACTAACCCCCAAACAACAAACAACCCTAACCCCTGAAAACCAAAAACACTAACCCTCTAACAACAAACAACCCTAACCCACTAACAACAAACAACCCTAAACCCCTAACATCAAACAACACTAACCCCCTAACAACACAAACCGCTAACACCCTAACAACAAACACCACTAACACCCTAACAACAAAAACCACTAAACCCCAACAAGAAACAACCTTAAACCCCTAACAACAAACAACCCTAAACCCCTAACATCAAACAGCACTAACACCCTAACAACAAACAACTCTAACCCCCTAAAAACAAACAACCCTAAACCCCTAACATCAAACAACACTAACCCCCTAACAACACAAACCACTAACACCCTAACAACAAACAAAACTAACCCCCTAACAACAAACAACCCTAACCCCTGAAAACCAAAAACACTAACCCACTAACAACAAACAACCCTAACCCACTAAAAACAAACAACCCTAAACACCTAACATCAAACAACACTAACCCCCTAACAACACAAACCACTAACACCCTAACAACAAACAACACTAACACCCTAACAACAAAAACCACTAAACCCCAAGAAGAAACAACCTTAAACCCCTAACAACAAACAACCCTAAACCCCTAACATCAAACAACACTAACACCCTAACAACAAACAACTCTAACCCCCTAACAACAAACAACCCTAAACCCCTAACATCAAACAACACTAACACCCTAACAACAAAAACCACTAAACCCCAACAAGAAACAACCTTAAACCCCTAACAACAAACAAGCCTAAAGCCCTAACATCAAACAACACTAACACCCTAACAACACAAACCACTAACACCCTAACGACAAACAACACTAACCCCCTAACAACAAACACTAACCCCCAAACAACAAACAACCCTAACCCCTGAAAACCAAAGACACTAACCCACTAACAACAAACAACCCTAACCCACTAACAACAAACAAACCTAAACCCCTAACATCAAACAACACTAACCCCCTAACAACACAAACCACTAACACCCTAACATCAAACAACACTAACACCCTAACAACAAAAACCACTAAACCCCAACAAGAAACAACCTTAAACCCCTAACAACAAACAACCCTAAACCCCTAACATCAAACAACACTAACACCCTAACAACAAACAACACTAACACCCTAACAACAAAGACCACTAAACCCCAACAAGAAACAACCCTAAACCCCTAACAACAAACACTAACCCCCTAACAAAAAACAACACTAAACCCCTAACAAGAAACTACCCTAACCCCGTAACAACAAACAACACTAACCCCGTAACAAGAAACAACCCTAACCCCCTAACAACAAAGAACAATAACACCCTAACAACAAACAACCCTAAACCCCTAACATCAAAGAACACTAACACCCTAACAACAAACAACCCTAACCTCCTAACATCAAACAACACTAACCCCCTAACAACACAAACCACTAACACCCTAACAACAAACAACACTAACACCCTAACAACAAAAACCACTAAACCCCAACAAGAAACAACCTTAAACCCCTAACAACAAACAACCCTAAACCCCTAACAACAAACAACACTAACACCCTAACAACAAACAACTCTAACCCCCTAACAACAAACAACCCTAAACCCCTAACATCAAACAACACTAACCCCCTAACAACACAAACCACTAACACCCAACATCAAACAACACTAACACCCTAACAACAAAAACCAATAAACCCCAACAAGAAACAACCTTAAACCCCTAACAACAAACAATCCTAAACCCCTAACATCAAACAACACTAACACCCTAACAACACAAACCACTAACTCCCTAACAACAAACAACACTAACCCCCTAACAACAAACACTAACCCCCAAACAACAAACAACCCTAACCCCTGAAAACCAAAAACACTAACCCTCTAACAACAAACAACCCTAACCCACTAACAACAAACAACCCTAAACCCCTAACATCAAACAACACTAACCCCCTAACAACACAAACCGCTAACACCCTAACAACAAACAACACTAACACCCTAACAACAAAAACCACTAAACCCCAACAAGAAACAACCTTAAACCCCTAACAACAAACAACCCTAAACCCCTAACATCAAACAGCACTAACACCCCAACAACAAACAACTCTAACCCCCTAAAAACAAACAACCCTAAACCCCTAACATCAAACAACACTAACACCCTAACAACAAAAACCACTAAACCCCAACAAGAAAAAACCTTAAACCCCTAACAACAAACAACCCTAAACCCCTAACATCAAACAACACTAACCCCCTAACAACACAAACCACTAACACCCTAACAACAAACAACACTAACACCCTAACAACAAAAACCACTAAACCCCAACAAGAAACAACCTTAAACCCCGAAAAACAAACAACCCTAAACCCCTAACATCAAACAACACTAACACCCTAACATCAAACAACTCTAACCCCCTAACAACAAACAACCCTAAACCCCTAACATCAAACAACACTAACCCCCTAACAACACAAACCACTAACACCCTAACAACAAACAAAACTAACCCCCTAACAACAAACAACCCTAACCCCTGAAAACCAAAAACACTAACCCACTAACAACAAACAACCCTAACCCACTAACAACAAACAACCCTAAACACCTAACATCAAACAACACTAACCCCCTAACAACACAAACCACTAACACCCTAACAACAAACAACACTAACACCCTAACAACAAAAACCACTAAACCCCAACAAGAAACAACCTTAAACCCCTAACAACAAACAACCCTAAACCCCTAACATCAAACAACACTAACACCCTAACAACAAACAACTCTAACCCCCTAACAACAAACAACCCTAAACCCCTAACATCAAACAACACTAACACCCTAACAACAAAAACCACTAAACCCCAACAAGAAACAACCTTAAACCCCTAACAACAAACAACCCTAAACCCCTAACAACAAACAACACTAACACCCTAACAACAAACAACTCTAACCCCCTAACAACAAACAACCCTAAACCCCTAACATCAAACAACACTAACCCCCTAACAACACAAACCACTAACACCCTAACATCAAACAACACTAACACCCTAACAACAAAAACCACTAAACCCCAACAAGAAACAACCTTAAACCCCTAACAACAAGCAACCCTAAACGCCTAACATCAAACAACACTAACACCCTAACAACACAAACCACTAACACCCTAACAACAAACAACACTAACCCCCTAACAACAAAAACCACTAAACCCCAACAAGAAACAACCTTAAACCCCTAACAACAAACAACCCTAAACCCCTAACAACAAACAACACTAACACCCTAACAACAAACAACTCTAACCCCCTAACAACAAACAACCCTAAACCCCTAACATCAAACAACACTAACCCCCTAACAACACAAACCACTAACACCCTAACAACAAACAACACTAACACCCTAACAACAAACAACCCTAAACCCCTAACATCAAACAACACTAACAACCTAACAACACAAACCACTAACACCCTAACAACAAACAACCCTAACCCCCTAACAACAAACACTAACCCCCAAACAACAAACAACCCTAACCCCTGAAAACCAAAAACACTAACCCACTAACAACAAACAACCCTAACCCACTAACAACAAACAACCCTAAACCCCTAACATCAAACAACACTAACCCCCTAACAACACAAACCACTAACACCCTAACAACAAACAACACTAACACCCTAACAACAAAAACCACTAAACCCCAACAAGAAACAACCTTAAACCCCTAACAACAAAAAACCCTAAACCCCTAACATCAAACAACACTAACACCCTAACAACAAACAACTCTAACCCCTAACAACAAACAACCCTAAACCCCTAACATCAAACAACACTAACACCCTAACAACAAAAAACACTAAACCCCAACAAGAAACAACCTTAAACCCCTAACAACAAACAACCCTAAACCCCTAACATCAAACAACACTAACCCCCTAACAACACAAACCACTAACACCCTAACAACAAACAACACTAACACCCTAACAACAAAAACCACTAAACCCCAACAAGAAACAACCTTAAACCCCTAACAACAAACAACCCTAAACCCCTAACAACAAACAACACTAACACCCTAACAACAAACAACTCTAACCCCCTAACAACAAACAACCCTAAACCCCTAACATCAAACAACACTAACCCCTTAACAACACAAACCACTAACACCCTAACAACAAAAACCACTAAACCCCAACAAGAAACAACCTTAAAACCCTAACAACAAACAACCCTAAACCCCTAACAACAAACAACACTAACACCCTAACAACAAACAACTCTAACCCCCTAACAACAAACAACCCTAAACCCCTAACATCAATAACACTAACCCCCTTACAACACAAACCACTAACACCCTAACAACAAACAACACTAACACCCTAACAACAAAAACCACTAAACCCCAACAATAAACAACCTTAAACCCCTAACAAAAAACAACCCTAAACCCCTAACATCAAACAACACTCACACCCTAACAACACAAACCACTAACACCCTAACAACAAACAACCCTAACCCCCTAACAACAAACACTAACCCCCAAACAAGAAACAACCCTAACCCCTGAAAACAAAAACACTAACCCACTAACAACAAACAACCCTAACCCACTAACAACAAACAACCCTAAACCCCTAACATCAAACAACACTAACCCCCTAACAACCCAAACCACTAACACCCTAACAACAAACAACACTAACCCCCTAACAACAAAAACCACTAAACCCCAACAAGAAACAACTTTAAACCCCTAACAACAAACAACCCTAAACCCCTAACAAAAAACAACACTAACACCCTAACAACAAACAACTCTTACCCCCTAACAACAAACAACCCTAAACCCCTAACATCAAACAACACTAACCCCCTAACAACACAAACCACTAACACCCTAACATCAAACAACACTAACACCCTAACAACAAAAACCACTAAACCCCAACAAGAAACAACCTTAAACCCCTAACAACAAACAACCCTAAACCCCTAACATCAAACAACACTAACACCCTAACAACACAAACCACTAACACCCTAACAACAAACAACACTAACCCCCTAACAACAAACACTAACCCCCAAACAACAAACAACCCTAACCCCTGAAAACCAAAAACACTAACCCACTAAGAACAAATAACCCTAACCCACTAACAACAAACAACCCTAAACCCCTAACATCAAACAACACTAACCCCCTAACAACACAAACCACTAACACCCTAACAACAAACAACACTAACACCCTAACAACAAAAATCACTAAACCCCAACAAGAAACAACCCTAAACCCCTAACAACAAACACTAACCCCCTAACAAAAAACAACACTAAACCCCTAACAAGAAACTACCCTAACCCCGTAACAACAAACAACACTAACCCCGTAACAAGAAACAACCCTAACCCCCTAACAACAAAGAACACTAACACCCTAACAACAAACAACCCTAACCCCTGAAAACCAAAAACACTAACCCACTAACAACAAACAACCCTAACCCACTAACAACAAACAACCCTAAACCCCTAACATCAAACAACACTAACCCCCTAACAACACAAACCACTAACACCCTAAAAACAAACAACACTAACACCCTAACAACAAAAACCACTAAACCCCAACAAGAAACAACCTTAAACCCCTAACAACAAACAACCCTAAACCCCTAACAACAAACAACACTAACACCCTAACAACAAACAATTCTATCCCCCTAACAACAAACAACCCTAAACCCCTAACATCAAACAACACTAACCCCCTAACAACACAAACCACTAACACCCTAACAACAAACAACACTAACACCCTAACAACAAAAACCACTAAACCCCAACAAGAAACAACCTTAAACCCCTAACAACAAACAACCCTAAACCCCTAACAAAAAACAACACTAACACCCTAACAACAAACAACTCTAACCCCCTAACAACAAACAACCCTAAACCCCTAACATCAAACAACACTAACCCCCTAACAACACAAACCACTAACACCCTAACATCAAACAACACTAACACCCTAACAACAAAAACCACTAAACCCCAATAAGAAACAACCTTAAACCCCTAACAACAAACAACCCTAAACCCCTAACAACAAACAACACTAACACCCTAACAACAAACAACTCTAACCCCCTAACAACAAACAACCCTAAACCCCTAACATCAAACAACACTAACCCCCTAACAACACAAACCACTAACACCCTAACAACAAACAACACTAACACCCTAACAACAAACAACCCTAAACCCCTAACATCAAACAACACTAACAACACAAACCACTAACACCCTAACAACAAACAACCCTAACCCCCTAACAACAAACACTAACCCCCAAACAACAAACAACCCTAACCCCTGAAAACCAAAAACACTAACCCACTAACAACAAACAACCCTAACCCACTAACAACAAGCAACCCTAAACCCCTAACATCAAACAACACTAACCCCCTAACAACACAAACCACTAACACCCTAACAACAAACAACACTAACACCCTAACAACAAAAACCACTAAACCCCAACAAGAAACAACCTTAAACCCCTAACAACAAACAACCCTAAACCCCTAACATCAAACAACACTAACACCCTAACAACAAACAACTCTAACCCCCTAACAACAAACAACCCTAAACCCCTAACATCAAACAACACTAACACCCTAACAACAAAAACCACTAAACCCCAACAAGAAACAACCTTAAACCCCTAACAACAAACAACCCTAAACCCCTAACATCAAACAACACTAACCCCCTAACAACAAAAACCACTAACACCCTAACAACAAAAACCACTAAACCCCAACAAGAAACAACCTTAAAACCCTAACAACAAACAACCCTAAACCCCTAACAACAAACAACACTAACACCCTAACAACAAACAACTCTAACCCCCTAACAACAAACAACCCTAAACCCCTAACATCAAACAACACTAACCCCCTCACAACACAAACCACTAACACCCTAACAACAAACAACACTAACACCCTAACAACAAAAACCACTAAACCCCAACAATAAACAACCTTAAACCCCTAACAAAAAACAACCCTAAACCCCTAACATCAAACAACACTAACACCCTAACAACACAAACCACTAACACCCTAACAACAAACAACCCTAACCCCCTAACAACAAACACTAACCCCCAAACAACAAACAACCCTAACCCCTGAAAACAAAAACACTAACCCACTAACAACAAACAACCATAACCCACTAACAACAAACAACCCTAAACCCCTAACATCAAACAACACTAACCCCCTAACAACCCAAACCACTAACACCCTAACAACAAACAACACTAACCCCCTAACAACAAAAACCACTAAACCCCAACAAGAAACAACCTTAAACCCCTAACAACAAACAACCCTAAACACCTAACAACAAACAACACTAACACCCTAACAACAAACACTAACCCCCTAACAAAAAACAACCCTAAACCCCTAACATCAAACAACACTAACCCCCTAACAACACAAACCACTAACACCCTAACAACAAACAACACTAACACCCTAACAACAAAAACCACTAAACCCCAACAAGAAACAACCTTAAAACCCTAACAACAAACAACCCTAAACCCCTAACATCAAACAACACTAACACCCTAACAACACAAACCACTAACACCCTAACAACAAACAACCCTAACCCCCTAACAACAAACACTAACCCCCAAACAACAAACAACCCTAACCCCTGAAAACCAAAAACACTAACCCACTAACAACAAACAACACTAACCCACTAACAACAAACAACCCTAAACCCCTAACATCAAACAACACTAACCCCCTAACAACACAAACCACTAACACCCTAACAACAAACAACACAAACACCCTAACAACAAAAACCACTAAACCCCAACAAGAAACAACCTTAAACTCCTAACAACAAACAACCCTAAACCCCTAACATCAAACAACACTAACACCCTAACAACACAAACCACTAACACCCTAACAACAAACAACATTAACCCCCTAACAACAAACACTAACCCCCAAACAACAAACAACCCTAACCCCTGAAAACCAAAAACACTAACCCACCAACAACAAACAACCCTAACCCACTAACAACAACCCTAAACCCCTAACATCAAACAACACTAACCCCCTAACAACACAAACCACTAACACCCTAACAACAAACAACACTAACACCCTAACAACAAAAACCACTAAACCCCAACAAGAAACAACCCTAAACCCCTAACAACAAACACTAACCCCCTAACAAAAAACAACACTAAACCCCTAACAAGAAACTACCCTAACCCCGTAACAACAAACAACACTAACCCCGTAACAAGAAACAACCCTAACACCCTAACAACAAAGAACACTAACTCCCTAACAACAAACAACCCTAACCCCTGAAAACCAAAAAAACTAACCCACTAACAACAAACAACCCTAACCCACTAACAACAAACAACCCTAAACCCCTAACATCAAACAACACTAACCCCCTAACAACACAAACCACTAACACCCTAACAACAAACAACACAATCACCCTAACAACAAAAACCACTAAACCCCAACAAGAAACAACCTTAAACCCCTAACAACAAACAACCCTAAACCCCTAACATCAAACAACACTAACACCCTAACAACACAAACCACTAACACCCTAACAACAAACAACATTAACCCCCTAACAACAAACACTAACCCCCAAACAACAAACAACCCTAACCCCTGAAAACCAAAGACACTAACCCACTAACAACAAACAACCCTAACCCACTAACAACAAACAACCCTAAACCCCTAACATCAAACAACACTAACCCCCTAACAACACAAACCACTAACACCCTAACAACAACAACACTAACCCCCTAACAACAAACACTAACCCCCAAACAACAAACAACCCTAACCCCTGAAAACCAAAAACACTAACCCACTAACAACAAACAACCCTAACCCACTAACAACAAACAACCCTAAACCCCTAACATCAAACAACACTAACCCCCTAACAACACAAACCACTAACACCCTAACAACAAACAACACTAACACCCTAACAACAAAAACCACTAAACCCCAACAAGAAACAACCCTAAACCCCTAACAACAAACACTAACCCCCTAACAAAAAACAACACTAAACCCCTAACAAGAAACTACCCTAACCCCGTAACAACAAACAACACTAACCCCGTAACAAGAAACAACCCTAACCCCCTAACAACAAAGAACACTAACACCCTAACAACAAACAACCCTAACCCCTGAAAACCAAAAACACTAACCCACTAAGAACAAACAACCCTAACCCACTAACAACAAACAACCCTAAACCCCTAACATCAAACAACACTAACCCCCTAACAACACAAACCACTAACACCCTAACAACAAACAACACTAACACCCTAACAACAAACAACACTAAACCCGTAACAAGAAACAACCCTAACCCCCTAACAACAAAGAACAATAACACCCTAACAACAAACAACCCTAAACCCCTAACATCAAAGAACACTAACACCCTAACAACAAACAACCCTAACCTCCTAACATCAAACAACACTAACCCCCTAACAACACAAACCACTAACACCCTAACAACAAACAACACTAACACCCTAACAACAAAAACCACTAAACCCCAACAAGAAACAACCTTAAACCCCTAACAACAAACAACCCTAAACCCCTAACAACAAACAACACTAACACCCTAACAACAAACAACTCTAACCCCCTAACAACAAACAACCCTAAACCCCTAACATCAAACAACACTAACCCCCTAACAACACAAACCACTAACACCCAACATCAAACAACACTAACACCCTAACAACAAAAACCACTAAACCCCAACAAGAAACAACCTTAAACCCCTAACAACAAACAATCCTAAACCCCTAACATCAAACAACACTAACACCCTAACAACACAAACCACTAACACCCTAACAACAAACAACACTAACCCCCTATCAACAAACACTAACCCCCAAACAACAAACAACCCTAACCCCTGAAAACCAAAAACACTAACCCTCTAACAACAAACAACCCTAACCCACTAACAACAAACAACCCTAAACCCCTAACATCAAACAACACTAACCCCCTAACAACACAAACCGCTAACACCCTAACAACAAACACCACTAACACCCTAACAACAAAAACCACTAAACCCCAACAAGAAACAACCTTAAACCCCTAACAACAAACAACCCTAAACCCCTAACATCAAACAGCACTAACACCCTAACAACAAACAACTCTAACCCCCTAAAAACAAACAACCCAAAACCCCTAACATCAAACAACACTAACACCCTAACAACAAAAACCACTAAACCCCAACAAGAAACAACCTTAAACCCCTAACAACAAACAACCCTAAACCCCTAACATCAAACAACACTAACCCCCTAACAACACAAACCACTAACACCCTAACAACAAACAACACTAACACCCTAACAACAAAAACCACTAAACCCCAACAAGAAACAACCTTAAACCCCTAACAACAAACAACCCTAAACCCCTAACATCAAACAACACTAACACCCTAACATCAAACAACTCTAACCCCCTAACAACAAACAACCCTAAACCCCTAACATCAAACAACACTAACCCCCTAACAACACAAACCACTAACACCCTAACAACAAACAAAACTAACCCCCTAACAACAAACAACCCTAACCCCTGAAAACCAAAAACACTAACCCACTAACAACAAACAACCCTAACCCACTAAAAACAAACAACCCTAAACACCTAACATCAAACAACACTAACCCCCTAACAACACAAACCACTAACACCCTAACAACAAACAACACTAACACCCTAACAACAAAAACCACTAAACCCCAACAAGAAACAACCTTAAACCCCTAACAACAAACAACCCTAAACCCCTAACATCAAACAACACTAACACCCTAACAACAAACAACTCTAACCCCCTAACAACAAACAACCCTAAACCCCTAACATCAAACAACACTAACACCCTAACAACAAAAACCACTAAACCCCAACAAGAAACAACCTTAAACCCCTAACAACAAACAACCCTAAAGCCCTAACATCAAACAACACTAACACCCTAACAACACAAACCACTAACACCCTAACGACAAACAACACTAACCCCCTAACAACAAACACTAACCCCCAAACAACAAACAACCCTAACCCCTGAAAACCAAAGACACTAACCCACTAACAACAAACAACCCTAACCCACTAACAACAAACAAACCTAAACCCCTAACATCAAACAACACTAACCCCCTAACAACACAAACCACTAACACCCTAACATCAAACAACACTAACACCCTAACAACAAAAACCACTAAACCCCAACAAGAAACAACCTTAAACCCCTAACAACAAACAACCCTAAACCCCTAACATCAAACAACACTAACACCCTAACAACAAACAACACTAACACCCTAACAACAAAGACCACTAAACCCCAACAAGATACAACCCTAAACCCCTAACAACAAACACTAACCCCCTAACAAAAAACAACACTAAACCCCTAACAAGAAACTACCCTAACCCCGTAACAACAAACAACACTAACCCCGTAACAAGAAACAACCCTAACCCCCTAACAACAAAGAACAATAACACCCTAACAACAAACAACCCTAAACCCCTAACATCAAAGAACACTAACACCCTAACAACAAACAACCCTAACCTCCTAACATCAAACAACACTAACCCCCTAACAACACAAACCACTAACACCCTAACAACAAACAACACTAACACCCTAACAACAAAAACCACTAAACCCCAACAAGAAACAACCTTAAACCCCTAACAACAAACAACCCTAAACCCCTAACAACAAACAACACTAACACCCTAACAACAAACAACTCTAACCCCCTAACAACAAACAACCCTAAACCCCTAACATCAAACAACACTAACCCCCTAACAACACAAACCACTAACACCCAACATCAAACAACACTAACACCCTAACAACAAAAACCACTAAACCCCAACAAGAAACAACCTTAAACCCCTAACAACAAACAATCCTAAACCCCTAACATCAAACAACACTAACACCCTAACAACACAAACCACTAACTCCCTAACAACAAACAACACTAACCCCCTAACAACAAACACTAACCCCCAAACAACAAACAACCCTAACCCCTGAAAACCAAAAACACTAACCCTCTAACAACAAACAACCCTAACCCACTAACAACAAACAACCCTAAACCCCTAACATCAAACAACACTAACCCCCTAACAACACAAACCGCTAACACCCTAACAACAAACAACACTAACACCCTAACAACAAAAACCACTAAACCCCAACAAGAAACAACCTTAAACCCCTAACAACAAACAACCCTAAACCCCTAACATCAAACAGCACTAACACCCCAACAACAAACAACTCTAACCCCCTAAAAACAAACAACCCTAAACCCCTAACATCAAACAACACTAACACCCTAACAACAAAAACCACTAAACCCCAACAAGAAACAACCTTAAACCCCTAACAACAAACAACCCTAAACCCCTAACATCAAACAACACTAACCCCCTAACAACACAAACCACTAACACCCTAACAACAAACAACACTAACACCCTAACAACAAAAACCACTAAACCCCAACAAGAAACAACCTTAAACCCCGAAAAACAAACAACCCTAAACCCCTAACATCAAACAACACTAACACCCTAACATCAAACAACTCTAACCCCCTAACAACAAACAACCCTAAACCCCTAACATCAAACAACACTAACCCCCTAACAACACAAACCACTAACACCCTAACAACAAACAAAACTAACCCCCTAACAACAAACAACCCTAACCCCTGAAAACCAAAAACACTAACCCACTAACAACAAACAACCCTAACCCACTAACAACAAACAACCCTAAACACCTAACATCAAACAACACTAACCCCCTAACAACACAAACCACTAACACCCTAACAACAAACAACACTAACACCCTAACAACAAAAACCACTAAACCCCAAGAAGAAACAACCTTAAACCCCTAACAACAAACAACCCTAAACCCCTAACATCAAACAACACTAACACCCTAACAACAAACAAGTCTAACCCCCTAACAACAAACAACCCTAAACCCCTAACATCAAACAACACTAACACCCTAACAACAAAAACCACTAAACCCCAACAAGAAACAACCTTAAACCCCTAACAACAAACAACCCTAAACCCCTAACATCAAACAACACTAACCCCCTAACACCACAAACCACTAACAGCCTAACAACAAACAACACTAACACCCTAACAACAAAAACCACTAAACCCCAACAAGAAACAACCTTAAACCCCTAACAACAAACAACCCTAAACCCCTAAAATCAAACAACACTAACACCCTAACAACAAACAACTCTAACCCCCTAACAACAAACAACCCTAAACCCCTAACATCAAACAACACTAACACCCTAACAACAAAAACCACTAAACCCCAACAAGAAACAACTTTAAACCCCTAACAACAAACAACCCTAAACCCCTAACACCAAACAACACTAACCCCCTAACAACACAAACCACTAACACCCTAACAACAAACAACACTAACACCCTAACAACAAAAACCACTAAACCCCAACAAGAAACAACCTTGAACCCCTAACAACAAACAACCCTAAACCCCTAACATCAAACAACACTAACACCCTAACAACAAACAACTCTAACCCCCTAACAGCAAACAACCCTAAACCCCTAACATCAAACAACACTAACACCCTAACAACAAAAACCACTAAACCCCAACAAGAAACAACCTTAAACCCCTAACAACAAACAACCCTAAACCCCTAACAACAAACAACACTAACGCCCTACCAACAAACAACACTAACACCCTAACAACAAAAACCACTAACACCCTAACAACAAACAACACTAACACCCTAACAACAAACACTAACCCCCAAACAACAAACAACCCTAACCCCTGAAAACCAAAAACACTAACCCTCTAACAACAAACAACCCTAACCCACTAACAACAAACAACCCTAAAACCCTAACATCAAACAACACTAACCCCCTAACAACACAAACCACTAACACCCTAACAACAAACAACACTAACACCCTAACAACAAAAACCACTAAACCCCAACAAGAAACAACCTTAAACCCCTAACAACAAACAACCCTAAACCCCTAACATCAAACAGCACTAACAACCTAACAACAAACAACTCTAACCCCCTAACAACAAACAACCCTAAACCCCTAACATCAAACAACACTAACACCCTAACAACAAAAACCACTAAACCCCAACAAGAAACAACCTTAAACCCGTAACAACAAACAACCCTAAACCCCTAACATCAAACAACACTAACCCCCTAACAACACAAACCACTAACACCCTAACAACAAACAACACTAACACCCTAACAACAAAAACCACTAAACCCCAACAAGAAACAACCTTAAACCCCTAACAACAAACAACCCTAAACCCCTAACATCAAACAACACTAACACCCTAACAACACAAACCACTAACACCCTAACAACAAACAACCCTAACCCCCTAACAACAAACACTAACCCCCAAACAACAAACAACCCTAACCCCTGAAAACCAAAAACACTAACCCACTAACAACAAACAACCCTAACCCACTAACAACAAACAACCCTAAACCCCTAACATCAAACAACACTAACCCCCTAACAACACAAACCACTAACACCCTAACAACAAACAACACTAACACCCTAACAACAAAAACCACTAAACCCCAACAAGAAACAACCTTAAACTCCTAACAACAAACAACCCTAAACCCCTAACATCAAACAACACTAACACCCTAACAACACAAACCACTAACACCCTAACAACAAACAACATTAACCCCCTAACAACAAACACTAACCCCCAAACAACAAACAACCCTAACCCCTGAAAACCAAAAACACTAACCCACTAACAACAAACAACCCTAACCCACTAACAACAAACAACCCTAAACCCCTAACATCAAACAACACTAACCCCCTAACAACACAAACCACTAACACCCTAACAACAAACAACACTAACACCCTAACAACAAAAACCACTAAACCCCAACAAGAAACAACCCTAAACCCCTAACAACAAACACTAACCCCCTAACAAAAAACAACACTAAACCCCTAACAAGAAACTACCCTAACCCCGTAACAACAAACAACACTAACCCCGTAACAAGAAACAACCCTAACCCCCTAACAACAAAGAACACTAACTCCCTAACAACAAACAACCCTAACCCCTGAAAACCAAAAAAACTAACCCACTAACAACAAACAACCCTAACCCACTAACAACAAACAACCCTAAACCCCAACATCAAACAACACTAACCCCCTAACAACACAAACCACTAACACCCTAACAACAAACAACACAAACACCCTAACAACAAAAACCACTAAACCCCAACAAGAAACAACCTTAAACCCCTAACAACAAACAACCCTAAACCCCTAACATCAAACAACACTAACACCCTAACAACACAAACCACTAACACCCTAACAACAAACAACCCTAACCCCCTAACAACAAACACTAACCCCCAAACAACAAACAACCCTAACCCCTGAAAACCAAAGACACTAACCCACTAACAACAAACAACCCTAACCCACTAACAACAAACAACCCTAAACCCCTAACATCAAACAACACTAACCCCCTAACAACACAAACCACTAACACCCTAACAACAAACAACACTAACCCCCTAACAACAAACACTAACCCCCAAACAACAAACAACCCTAACCCCTGAAAACCAAAAACACTAACCCACTAACAACAAACAACCCTAACCCACTAACAACAAACAACCCTAAAACCCTAACATCAAACAACACTAACCCCCTAACAACACAAACCACTAACACCCTAACAACAAACAACACTAACACCCTAACAACAAAAACCACTAAACCCCAACAAGAAACAACCCTAAACCCCTAACAACAAACACTAACCCCCTAACAAAAAACAACACTAAACCCCTAACAAGAAACTACCCTAACCCCGTAACAACAAACAACACTAACCCCGTAACAAGAAACAACCCTAACCCCCTAACAACAAAGAACACTAACACCCTAACAACAAACAACCCTAACCCCTGAAAACCAAAAACACTAACCCACTAAGAACAAACAACCCTAACCCACTAACAACAAACAACCCTAAACCCCTAACATCAAACAACACTAACCCCCTAACAACACAAACCACTAACACCCTAACAACAAACAACACTAACACCCTAACAACAAAAACCACTAAACCCCAACAAGAAACAACCTTAAACCCCTAACAACAAACAACCCTAAACCTCTAACAACAAACAACACTAACGCCCTAACAACAAACAACTCTAACCCCCTAACAACAAACAACCCTAAACCCCTAACATCAAACAACACTAACCCCCTAACAACACAAACCACTAACACCCTAACATCAAACAACACTAACACCCTAACAACAAAAACCACTAAACCCCAACAAGAAACAACCTTAAACCCCTAACAACAAACAACCCTAAACCCCTAACATCAAACAACACTAACACCCTAACAACACAAACCACTAACAACCTAACAACAAACAACACTAACCCCCTAACAACAAAAACCACTAAACCCCAACAAGAAACAACCTTAAACCCCTAACAACAAACAACCCTAAACCCCTAACAACAAACAACACTAACACCC
Organism: Elephas maximus indicus; assembly: GCF_024166365.1. Classification (NCBI taxonomy): domain Eukaryota; kingdom Metazoa; phylum Chordata; class Mammalia; order Proboscidea; family Elephantidae; genus Elephas; species Elephas maximus. Next base: position 840,848 of record NC_064835.1, read on the forward strand.
TAACAACAAACACTAACCCCCTAACAACAAACAACCCTAAACCCCTAACATCAAACAACACTAACCCCCTAACAACACAAACCACTAACACCCTAACAACAAACAACACTAACACCCTAACAACAAAAACCACTAAACCCCAACAAGAAACAACCCTAAACCCCTAACAACAAACACTAACCCCCTAGCAAAAAACAACACTAAACCCCTAACAAGAAACTACCCTAACCCCGTAACAACAAACAACACTAACCCCGTAAGAAGAAACAACCCTAACCCCCTAACAACAAAGAACACTAACACCCTAACAACAAACAACCCTAACCCCTGAAAACCAAAAAAACTAACCCACTAACAACAAACAACCCTAACCCACTAACAACAAACAACCCTAAACCCCTAACATCAAACAACACTAACCCCCTAACAACACAAACCACTAACACCCTAACAACAAACAACACAAACACCCTAACAACAAAAACCACTAAACCCCAACAAGAAACAACCTTAAACCCCTAACAACAAACAACCCTAAAGCCCTAACATCAAACAACACTAACACCCTAACAACACAAACCACTAACACCCTAACGACAAAAAACACTAACCCCCTAACAACAAACACTAACCCCCAAACAACAAACAACCCTAACCCCTGAAAACCAAAGACACTAACCCACTAACAACAAACAACCCTAACCCACTAACAACAAACAAACCTAAACCCCTAACATCAAACAACACTAACCTCCTAACAACACAAACCACTAACACCCTAACATCAAACAACACTAACACCCTAACAACAAAAACCACTAAACCCCAACAAGAAACAACCTTAAACCCCTAACAACAAACAACCCTAAACCCCTAACATCAAACAACACTAACACCCTAACAACAAACAACACTAAAACCCTAACAACAAAGACCACTAAACCCCAACAAGAAACAACCCTAAACCCCTAACAACAAACACTAACCCCCTAACAAAAAACAACACTAAACCCCTAACAAGAAACTACCCTAACCCCGTAACAACAAACAACACTAACCCCGTAACAAGAAACAACCCTAACCCCCTAACAACAAAGAACAATAACACCCTAACAACAAACAACCCTAAACCCCTAACATCAAAGAACACTAACACCCTAACAACAAACAACCTTAACCTCCTAACATCAAACAACACTAACCCCCTAACAACACAAACCACTAACACCCTAACAACAAACAACACTAACACCCTAACAACAAAAACCACTAAACCCCAACAAGAAACAACCTTAAACCCCTAACAACAAACAACCCTAAACCCCTAACAACAAACAACACTAACACCCTAACAACAAACAACTCTAACCCCCTAACAACAAACAACCCTAAACCCCTAACATCAAACAACACTAACCCCCTAACAACACAAACCACTAACACCCAACATCAAACAACACTAACACCCTAACAACAAAAACCACTAAACCCCAACAAGAAACAACCTTAAACCCCTAACAACAAACAATCCTAAACCCCTAACATCAAACAACACTAACACCCTAACAACACAAACCACTAACACCCTAACAACAAACAACACTAACCCCCTAACAACAAACACTAACCCCCAAACAACAAACAACCCTAACCCCTGAAAACCAAAAACACTAACCCTCTAACAACAAACAACCCTAACCCACTAACAACAAACAACCCTAAACCCCTAACATCAAACAACACTAACCCCCTAACAACACAAACCGCTAACACCCTAACAACAAACAACACTAACACCCTAACAACAAAAACCACTAAACCCCAACAAGAAACAACCTTAAACCCCTAACAACAAACAACCCTAAAGCCCTAACATCAAACAGCACTAACACCCTAACAACAAACAACTCTAACCCCCTAAAAACAAACAACCCTAAACCCCTAACATCAAACAACACTAACACCCTAACAACAAAAACCACTAAACCCCAACAAGAAACAACCTTAAACCCCTAACAACAAACAACCCTAAACCCCTAACATCAAACAACACTAACCCCCTAACAACACAAACCACTAACACCCTAACAACAAACAACACTAACACCCTAACAACAAAAACCACTAAACCCCAACAAGAAACAACCTTAAACCCCTAACAACAAACAACCCTAAACCCCTAACATCAAACAACACTAACACCCTAACATCAAACAACTCTAACCCCCTAACAACAAACAACCCAAAACCCCTAACATCAAACAACACTAACCCCCTAACAACACAAACCACTAACACCCTAACAACAAACAAAACTAACCCCCTAACAACAAACAACCCTAACCCCTGAAAACCAAAAACACTAACCCACTAACAACAAACAACCCTAACCCACTAACAACAAACAACCCTAAACACCTAACATCAAACAACACTAACCCCCTAACAACACAAACCACTAACACCCTAACAACAAACAACACTAACACCCTAACAACAAAAAGCACTAAACCCCAAGAAGAAACAACCTTAAACCCCTAACAACAAACAACCCTAAACCCCTAACATCAAACAACACTAACACCCTAACAACAAACAACTCTAACCCCCTAACAACAAACAACCCTAAACCCCTAACATCAAACAACACTAACACCCTAACAACAAAAACCACTAAACCCCAACAAGAAACAACCTTAAACCCCTAACAACAAACAACCCTAAAGCCCTAACATCAAACAACACTAACACCCTAACAACACAAACCACTAACACCCTAACGACAAACAACACTAACCCCCTAACAACAAACACTAACCCCCAAACAACAAACAACCCTAACCCCTGAAAACCAAAGACACTAACCCACTAACAACAAACAACCCTAACCCACTAACAACAAACAAACCTAAACCCCTAACATCAAACAACACTAACACCCTAACAACACAAACCACTAACACCCTAACATCAAACAACACTAACACCCTAACAACAAAAACCACTAAACCCCAACAAGAAACAACCTTAAACCCCTAACAACAAACAACCCTAAACCCCTAACATCAAACAACACTAACACCCTAACAACACAAACCACTAACACCCTAACAACAAACAACCCTAACCCCCTAACAACAAACACTAACCCCCAAACAACAAACAACCCTAACCCCTGAAAACCAAAGAAACTAACCCACTAACAACAAACAACCCTAACCCACTAACAACAAACAACCCTAAACCCCTAACATCAAACAACACTAACCCCCTAACAACACAAACCACTAACACCCTAACAACAAACAACACTAACCCCCTAACAACAAACACTAACCCCCAAACAACAAACAACCCTAACCCCTGAAAACCAAAAACACTAACCCACTAACAACAAACAACCCTAACCCACTAACAACAAACAACCCTAAAACCCTAACATCAAACAACACTAACCCCCTAACAACACAAACCACTAACACCCTAACAACAAACAACACTAACACCCTAACAACAAAAACCACTAAACCCCAACAAGAAACAACCCTAAACCCCTAACAACAAACACTAACCCCCCAACAAAAAACAACACTAAACCCCTAACAAGAAACTACCCTAACCCCGTAACAACAAACAACACTAACCCCGTAACAAGAAACAACCCTAACCCCCTAACAACAAAGAACACTAACACCCTAACAACAAACAACCCTAACCCCTGAAAACCAAAAACACTAACCCACTAAGAACAAACAACCCTAACCCACTAACAACAAACAACCCTAAACCCCTAACATCAAACAACACTAACCCCCTAACAACACAAACCACTAACACCCTAACAACAAACAACACTAACACCCTAACAACAAAAACCACTAAACCCCAACAAGAAACAACCTTAAACCCCTAACAACAAAAAACCCTAAACCTCTAACAACAAACAACACTAACACCCTAACAACAAACAACTCTAACCCCCTAACAACAAACAACCCTAAACCCCTAACATCAAACAACACTAACCCCCTAACAACACAAACCACTAACACCCTAACATCAAACAACACTAACACCCTAACAACAAAAACCACTAAACCCCAACAAGAAACAACCTTAAACCCCTAACAACAAACAACCCTAAACCCCTAACATCAAACAACACTAACACCCTAACAACACAAACCACTAACAACCTAACAACAAACAACACTAACCCCCTAACAACAAAAACCACTAAACCCCAACAAGAAACAACCTTAAACCCCTAACAACAAACAACCCTAAACCCCTAACAACAAACAACACTAACACCCTAACAACAAACACTAACCCCCTAACAACAAACAACCCTAAACCCCTAACATCAAACAACACTAACCCCCTAACAACACAAACCACTAACACCCTAACAACAAACAACACTAACACCCTAACAACAAAAACCACTAAACCCCAACAAGAAACAACCCTAAACCCCTAACAACAAACACTAACCCCCTAGCAAAAAACAACACTAAACCCCTAACAAGAAACTACCCTAACCCCGTAACAACAAACAACACTAACCCCGTAAGAAGAAACAACCCTAACCCCCTAACAACAAAGAACACTAACACCCTAACAACAAACAACCCTAACCCCTGAAAACCAAAAAAACTAACCCACTAACAACAAACAACCCTAACCCACTAACAACAAACAACCCTAAACCCCTAACATCAAACAACACTAACCCCCTAACAACACAAACCACTAACACCCTAACAACAAACAACACAAACACCCTAACAACAAAAACCACTAAACCCCAACAAGAAACAACCTTAAACCCCTAACAACAAACAACCCTAAAGCCCTAACATCAAACAACACTAACACCCTAACAACACAAACCACTAACACCCTAACGACAAACAACACTAACCCCCTAACAACAAACACTAACCCCCAAACAACAAACAACCCTAACCCCTGAAAACCAAAGACACTAACCCACTAACAACAAACAACCCTAACCCACTAACAACAAACAAACCTAAACCCCTAACATCAAACAACACTAACCCCCTAACAACACAAACCACTAACACCCTAACATCAAACAACACTAACACCCTAACAACAAAAACCACTAAACCCCAACAAGAAACAACCTTAAACCCCTAACAACAAACAACCCTAAACCCCTAACATCAAACAACACTAACACCCTAACAACAAACAACACTAAAACCCTAACAACAAAGACCACTAAACCCCAACAAGAAACAACCCTAAACCCCTAACAACAAACACTAACCCCCTAACAAAAAACAACACTAAACCCCTAACAAGAAACTACCCTAACCCCGTAACAACAAACAACACTAACCCCGTAACAAGAAACAACCCTAACCCCCTAACAACAAAGAACAATAACACCCTAACAACAAACAACCCTAAACCCCTAACATCAAAGAACACTAACACCCTAACAACAAACAACCCTAACCTCCTAACATCAAACAACACTAACCCCCTAACAACACAAACCACTAACACCCTAACAACAAACAACACTAACACCCTAACAACAAAAACCACTAAACCCCAACAAGAAACAACCTTAAACCCCTAACAACAAACAACCCTAAACCCCTAACAACAAACAACACTAACACCCTAACAACAAACAACTCTAACCCCCTAACAACAAACAACCCTAAACCCCTAACATCAAACAACACTAACCCCCTAACAACACAAACCACTAACACCCAACATCAAACAACACTAACACCCTAACAACAAAAACCACTAAACCCCAACAAGAAACAACCTTAAACCCCTAACAACAAACAATCCTAAACCCCTAACATCAAACAACACTAACACCCTAACAACACAAACCACTAACACCCTAACAACAAACAACACTAACCCCCTAACAACAAACACTAACCCCCAAACAACAAACAACCCTAACCCCTGAAAACCAAAAACACTAACCCTCTAACAACAAACAACCCTAACCCACTAACAACAAACAACCCTAAACCCCTAACATCAAACAACCCTAAACCCTAACATCAAACAACACTAACCCCCTAACAACACAAACCACTAACACCCTAACAACAAACAACACTAACACCCTAACAACAAAAACCACTAAACCCCAACAAGAAACAACCTTAAACCCCTAACAACAAACAACCCTAAACCCCTAACATCAAACAACACTAACACCCTAACATCAAACAACTCTAACCCCCTAACAACAAACAACCCAAAACCCCTAACATCAAACAACACTAACCCCCTAACAACACAAACCACTAACACCCTAACAACAAACAAAACTAACCCCCTAACAACAAACAACCCTAACCCCTGAAAACCAAAAACACTAACCCACTAACAACAAACAACCCTAACCCACTAACAACAAACAACCCTAAACACCTAACATCAAACAACACTAACCCCCTAACAACACAAACCACTAACACCCTAACAACAAACAACACTAACACCCTAACAACAAAAACCACTAAACCCCAAGAAGAAACAACCTTAAACCCCTAACAACAAACAACCCTAAACCCCTAACATCAAACAACACTAACACCCTAACAACAAACAACTCTAACCCCCTAACAACAAACAACCCTAAACCCCTAACATCAAACAACACTAACACCCTAACAACAAAAACCACTAAACCCCAACAAGAAACAACCTTAAACCCCTAACAACAAACAACCCTAAAGCCCTAACATCAAACAACACTAACACCCTAACAACACAAACCACTAACACCCTAACGACAAACAACACTAACCCCCTAACAACAAACACTAACCCCCAAACAACAAACAACCCTAACCCCTGAAAACCAAAGACACTAACCCACTAACAACAAACAACCCTAACCCACTAACAACAAACAAACCTAAACCCCTAACATCAAACAACACTAACCCCCTAACAACACAAACCACTAACACCCTAACATCAAACAACACTAACACCCTAACAACAAAAACCACTAAACCCCAACAAGAAACAACCTTAAACCCCTAACAACAAACAACCCTAAACCCCTAACATCAAACAACACTAACACCCTAACAACAAACAACACTAACACCCTAACAACAAAGACCACTAAACCCCAAAAAGAAACAACCCTAAACCCCTAACAACAAACACTGACCCCCTAACAAAAAACAACACTAAACCCCTAACAAGAAACTACCCTAACCCCGTAACAACAAACAACACTAACCCCGTAACAAGAAACAACCCTAACCCCCTAACAACAAAGAACAATAACACCCTAACAACAAACAACCCTAAACCCCTAACATCAAAGAACACTAACACCCTAACAACAAACAACCCTAACCTCCTAACATCAAACAACACTAACCCCCTAACAACACAAACCACTAACACCCTAACAACAAACAACACTAACACCCTAACAACAAAAACAACTAAACCCCAACAAGAAAAAACCTTAAACCCCTAACAACAAACAACCCTAAACCCCTAACAACAAACAACACTAACACCCTAACAACAAACAACTCTAACCCCCTAACAACAAACAACCCTAAACCCCTAACATCAAACAACACTAACCCCCTAACAACACAAACCACTAACACCCAACATCAAACAACACTAACACCCTAACAACAAAAACCACTAAACCCCAACAAGAAACAACCTTAAACCCCTAACAACAAACAATCCTAAACCCCTAACATCAAACAACACTAACACCCTAACAACACAAACCACTAACACCCTAACAACAAACAACACTAACCCCCTAACAACAAACACTAACCCCCAAACAACAAACAACCCTAACCCCTGAAAACCAAAAACACTAACCCTCTAACAACAAACAACCCTAACCCACTAACAACAAACAACCCTAACACCCTAACAACAAACAACCCTAAACCCCTAACATCAAACAACACTAACCCCCTAACAACACAAACCACTAACACCCTAACAACAAACAAAACTAACCCCCTAACAACAAACAACCCTAACCCCTGAAAACCAAAAACACTAACCCACTAACAACAAACAACCCTAACCCACTAACAACAAACAACCCTAAACACCTAACATCAAACAACACTAACCCCCTAACAACACAAACCACTAACACCCTAACAACAAACAACACTAACACCCTAACAACAAAAACCACTAAACCCCAAGAAGAAACAACCTTAAACCCCTAACAACAAACAACCCTAAACCGCTAACATCAAACAACACTAACACCCTAACAACAAACAACTCTAACCCCCTAACAACAAACAACCCTAAACCCCTAACATCAAACAACACTAACACCCTAACAACAAAAACCACTAAACCCCAACAAGAAACAACCTTAAACCCCTAACAACAAACAACCCTAAACCCCTAACATCAAACAACACTAACCCCCTAACAACACAAACCACTAACACCCTAACAACAAACAACACTAACACCCTAACAACAAAAACCACTAAACCCCAACAAGAAACAACCTTAAACCCCTAACAACAAACAACCCTAAACCCCTAACATCAAACAACACTAACACCCTAACAACAAACAACTCTAACCCCCTAACAACAAACAACCCTAAACCCCTAACATCAAACAACACTAACACCCTAACAACAAAAACCACTAAACCCCAACAAGAAACAACCTTAAACCCCTAACAACAAACAACCCTAAACCCCTAACAACAAACAACACTAACACCCTAACAACAAACAACTCTAACCCCCTAACAACAAACAACCCTAAACCCCTAACATCAAACAACACTAACCCCCTAACAACACAAACCACTAACACCCTAACAACAAACAACACTAACACCCTAACAACAAAAACCACTAAACCCCAACAAGAAACAACCTTAAACCCCTAACAACAAACAACCCTAAACCCCTAACAACAAACAACACTAACACCCTAACAACAAACAACTCTAACCCCCTAACAACAAACAACCCTAAAACCCTAACATCAAACAACACTAACCCCCTAACAACACAAACCACTAACACCCTAAAAACAAACAACATTAACCCCCTAACAACAAACAACCCTAAACCCCTAACATCAAACAACACTAACACCCTAACAACACAAACCACTAACACCCTAACAACAAACAACCCTAACCCCCTAACAACAAACACTAACCCCCAAACAACAAACAACCCTAACCCCTGAAAACCAAAAACACTAACCCACTAACAACAATCAACCCTAACCCACTAACAACAAACAGCCCTAAACCCCTAACATCAAACAACACTAACCCCCTAACAACACAAACCACTAACACCCTAACAACAAACAACACTAACACCCTAACAACAAAAACCACTAAACCCCAACAGCAAACAACTCTAACCCCCTAACAACAAACAACCCTAAACCCCTAACATCAAAAAACACTAACCCCCTAACAACACAAACCACTAACACCCTAACAACAAACAACACTAACACCCTAACAACAAAAACCACTAAACCCCAACAAGAAACAACCCTAACCCACTAACAACAAACAACCCTAAACCCCTAACAAGAAACTACCCTAACCCCGTAACAACAAACAACACTAACCCCGTAACAAGAAACAACCCTAACCCCCTAACAACAAAGAACACTAACACCCTAACAACAAACAACCCTAAACCCCTAACAACAAACAACACTAAACCCCTAACATCAAACAACACTAACACCCTAACAACACAAACCACTAACACCGTAACAACAAACAACCCTAACCCCCTAACAACAAACATTAACCCCCAAACAACAAACAACCCTAACCCCTGAAAACCAAAAACACTAACCCACTAACAACAAACAACCCTAACCCACTAATAACAAACAACCCTAAACCCCTAACATCAAACAACACTAACACCCTAACAACAAACAACTCTAACCCCCTAACAACAACCAACCCTAAACCCCTAACAACAAACACTAACACCGTAACAACAAACAACTCTACCCCCTAACAACAAACAACCCTAAACCCATAACATCAAACAACACTAACCCCCTAACAACACAAACCACTAACACCCTAACAACAAACAACATTAACACCCTAACAACAAAACCACTAAACCCCAACAAGAGACAACCTTAAACCTCTAACAACAAACAACCCTAAACCCCTAACAACAAACAACACTAACACCCTAACAACAAACAACTCTAACCCCCTAACAACAAACAACACTAAACCCCTAACATCAAACAACACTAACCCCCTAACAACACAAACCACTAACACCCTAACAACAAACAACACTAACACCCTAACAACAAAAACCACTAAACCCCAACAAGAAAAAACCTTAAACCCCTAACAACAAACAACCCTAAACCCCTAACAACAAACAACACTAACACCCTAACAACAAACAACTCTAACCCCCTAACAACAAACAACCCTAAACCCCTAACATCAAACAACACTAACCCCCTAACAACACAAACCACTAACACCCTACCAACAAACAACACTAACACCCTAACAACAAAAACCACTAAACCCCAACAAGAAACAACCTTAAACCCCTAACAACAAACAACCCTAAACCCCTAACAACAAACAACACTAACACCCTAACAACAAACAACTCTAACCCCCTAACAACAAACAACCCTAAACCCCTAACATCAAACAACACTAACACCCTAACAACAAAAACCACTAAACCCCAACAAGAAACAACCTTAAACCCCTAACAACAAACAACCCTAAACCCCTAACATCAAACAACACTAACCCCCTAACAACACAAACCACTAACACCCTAACAACAAACAACACTAACACCCTAACAACAAAAACCACTAAACCCCAACAAGAAACAATCTTAAACCCCTAACAGCAAACAACCCTAAACCCCTAACAACCAACAACACTATCACGCTAACAACAAACAACTCTAACCCCCTAACAACAAACAACCCTAAACCCCTAACATCAAACAACACTAACCCCCACACAACACAAACCACTAACACCCTAACAACAAACAACACTAACACCCTAACAACAAAAACCACTAAACCACAACAAGAAACAACCTTAAACCCCTAACAACAAACAACCCTAAACCCCTAACAACAAACAACACTAACACCCTAACAACAAACAACTCTAACCCCCTAACAACAAACAACCCTAAACCCCTAACATCAAACAACACTAACCCCGTAACAACACAAACCACTAACACCCAACATCAAACAACACTAACACCCTAACAACAAAAACCACTAAACCCCAACAAGAAACAACCTTAAACCCCTAACAACAAACAACCCTAAACCCCTAACATCAAACAACACTAACACCCTAACAACACAAACCACTAACACCCTAACAACAAACAACACTAACCCCCTATCAACAAACACTAACCCCCAAACAACAAACAACCCTAACCCCTGAAAACCAAAAACACTAACCCACTAACAACAAACAACCCTAACCCACTAACAACAAACAACCCTAAACCCCTAACATCAAACAACACTAACCCCCTAACAACACAAACCACTAACACCCTAACAACAAACAACACTAACACCCTAACAACAAAAACCACTAAACCCCAACAAGAAACAACCTTAAACCCCTAACAACAAACAACCCTAAACCCCTAACATCAAACAACACTAACACCCTAACAACAAACAACTCTAACCCCCAACAACAAACAACCCTAAACCCCTAACATCAAACAACACTAACACCCTAACAACAAAAACCACTAAACCCCAACAAGAAACAACCTTAAACCCCTAACAACAAACAACCCTAAACCCCTAACAACAAACAACACTAACACCCTAACTACAAACAACACTAACACCCTAACAACAAAAACCACTAAACCCCAACAAGAAACAACCCTAAACCCCTAACAACAAACACTAACCCCCTAACAAAAAACAACACTAAACCCCTAACAAGAAACTACCCTAAACCCGTAACAACAAACAACACTAACCCCGTAACAAGAAACAACCCTAACCCCCTAACAACAAAGAACACTAACACCCTAACAACAAACAACCCTAACCCCTGAAAACCAAAAACACTAACCCACTAACAACAAACAACCCTAACCCACTAACAACAAACAACCCTAAACCCCTAACATCAAACAACACTAACCCCCTAACAACACAAACCACTAACACCCTAACAACAAACAACACTAACACCTAACAACAAAAACCACTAAACCCCAACAAGAAACAACACTAAACCCCTAACAACAAACACTAACCCCCTAACAAAAAACAACACTAAACCCCTAACAAGAAACTACCCTAACCCCGTAACAACAAACAACACTAACCCCGTAACAAGAAACAACCCTAACCCCCTAACAACAAAGAACACTAACACCCTAACAACAAACAACCCTAAACCCCTAACATCAAAGAACACTAACACCCTAACAACAAACAACCCTAACCTCCTAACATCAAACAACACTAACCCCCTAACAACACAAACCACTAACACCCTAACAACAAACAACACTAACACCCTAACAACAAAAACCACTAAACCCCAACAAGAAAAAACCTTAAACCCCTAACAACAAACAACCCTAAACCCCTAACAACAAACAACACTAACACCCTAACAACAAACAACTCTAACCCCCTAACAACAAACAACCCTAAACCCCTAACATCAGACAACACTAACCCCCTAACAACACAAACCACTAACACCCAACATCAAACAACACTAACACCCTAACAACAAAAACCACTAAACCCCAACAAGAAACAACCTTAAACCCCTAACAACAAACAATCCTAAACCCCTAACATCAAACAACACTAACACCCTAACAACACAAACCACTAACACCCTAACAACAAACAACACTAACCCCCTAACAACAAACACTAACCCCCAAACAACAAACAACCCTAACCCCTGAAAACCAAAAACACTAACCCTCTAACAACAAACAACCCTAACCCACTAACGACAAACAACCCTAAACCCCTAACATCAAACAACACTAACCCCCTAACAACACAAACCACTAACACCCTAACAACAAACAACACTAACACCCTAACAACAAAAACCACTAAACCCCAACAAGAAACAACCTTAAACCCCTAACAACAAACAACCCTAAACCCCTAACATCAAACAGCAGTAACACCCTAACAACAAACAACTCTAACCCCCTAACAACAAACAACCCTAAACCCCTAACATCAAAGAACACTAACACCCTAACAACAAAAACCACTAAACCCCAACAAGAAACAACCTTAAACCCCTAACAACAAACAACCCTAAACCCCTAACATCAAACGACACTAACCCCCTAACAACACAAACCACTAACACCCTAACAACAAACAACACTAACACCCTAACAACAAAAACCACTAAACCCAAACAAGAAACAACCTTAAACCCCTAACAACAAAAAACCCTAAACCCCTAACATCAAACAACACTAACACCCTAACATCAAACAACTCTAACCCCCTAACAACAAACAACCCTAAACCCCTAACATCAAACAACACTAACCCCCTAACAACACAAACCACTAACACCCTAACAACAAACAACACTAACCCCCTAACAACAAACAACCCTAACCCCTGAAAACCAAAAACACTAACCCACTAACAACAAACAACCCTAACCCACTAACAACAAACAACCCTAAACACCTAACATCAAACAACACTAACCCCCTAACACCACAAACCACTAACAGCCTAACAACAAACAACACTAACACCCTAACAACAAAAACCACTAAACCCCAACAAGAAACAACCTTAAACCCCTAACAACAAACAACCCTAAACCCCTAAAATCAAACAACACTAACACCCTAACAACAAACAACTCTAACCCCCTAACAACAAACAACCCTAAACCCCTAACATCAAACAACACTAACACCCTAACAACAAAAACCACTAAACCCCAACAAGAAACAACTTTAAACCCCTAACAACAAACAACCCTAAACCCCTAACACCAAACAACACTAACCCCCTAACAACACAAACCACTAACACCCTAACAACAAACAACACTAACACCCTAACAACAAAAACCACTAAACCCCAACAAGAAACAACCTTGAACCCCTAACAACAAACAACCCTAAACCCCTAACATCAAACAACACTAACACCCTAACAACAAACAACTCTAACCCCCTAACAGCAAACAACCCTAAACCCCTAACATCAAACAACACTAACACCCTAACAACAAAAACCACTAAACCCCAACAAGAAACAACCTTAAACCCCTAACAACAAACAACCCTAAACCCCTAACAACAAACAACACTAACGCCCTACCAACAAACAACACTAACACCCTAACAACAAAAACCACTAACACCCTAACAACAAACAACACTAACACCCTAACAACAAACACTAACCCCCAAACAACAAACAACCCTAACCCCTGAAAACCAAAAACACTAACCCTCTAACAACAAACAACCCTAACCCACTAACAACAAACAACCCTAAAACCCTAACATCAAACAACACTAACCCCCTAACAACACAAACCACTAACACCCTAACAACAAACAACACTAACACCCTAACAACAAAAACCACTAAACCCCAACAAGAAACAACCTTAAACCCCTAACAACAAACAACCCTAAACCCCTAACATCAAACAGCACTAACAACCTAACAACAAACAACTCTAACCCCCTAACAACAAACAACCCTAAACCCCTAACATCAAACAACACTAACACCCTAACAACAAAAACCACTAAACCCCAACAAGAAACAACCTTAAACCCGTAACAACAAACAACCCTAAACCCCTAACATCAAACAACACTAACCCCCTAACAACACAAACCACTAACACCCTAACAACAAACAACACTAACACCCTAACAACAAAAACCACTAAACCCAAACAAGAAACAACCTTAAACCCCTAACAACAAACAACCCTAAACCCCTAACATCAAACAACACTAACACCCTAACATCAAACAACTCTAACCCCCTAACAACAAACAACCCTAAACCCCTAACATCAAACAACACTAACTCCCTAACAACACAAACCACTAACACCCTAACAACAAACAACACTAACACCCTAACAACAAACAACCCTAACCCCTGAAAACCAAAAACACTAACCCACTAACAACAAACAACCCTAACCCACTAACAACAAACAACCCTAAACACCTAACATCAAACAACACTAACCCCGTAACAACACAAACCACTAACACCCTAACAACAAACAACACTAACACCCTAACAACAAAAACCACTAAACCACAACAAGAAACAACCTTAAACCCCTAACAACAAACAACCCTAAACCCCTAACATCAAACAACACTAACACCCTAACAACAAACAACTCTAACCCCCTAACAACAAACAACCCTAAACCCCTAACATCAAACAACAATAACACCCTAACAACAAAAACCACTAAACCCCAACAAGAAACAACCCTAAACCCCTAACAACAAACACTAACCCCCTAACAAAAAACAACACTAAACCCCTAACAAGAAACTACCCTAACCCCGTAACAACAAACAACACTAACCCCGTAACAACAAACAATCCTAACCCCCAAACAACAAACAACCCTAACCCACTAACAACAAACAACCCTAAACCCCTAACATCAAACAACACTAACCCCCTAACAACACAAACCACTAACACCCTAACAACGAACAACACTAACACCCTAACAACAAAAACCACTAAACCCCAACAAGAGACAACCTTAAACCCCTAACAACAAACAACCCTAAACCCCTAACAACAAACAACACTAACACCCTAACAACAAACAACTCTAACCCCCTAACAACAAACAACCCTAAACCCCTAACATCAAACACTAACCCCCTAACAACACAAACCACTAACACCCTAACAACAAACAACACTAACACCCTAACAACAAAAACCACTAAACCCCAACAAGAAACAACCTTAAACCCCTAACAACAAACAACCCTAAACCCCTAACAACAAACAACACTAACACCCTAACAACAAACAACTCTAACCCCCTAACAACAAACAACCCTAAACCCCTAACATCAAACAACACTAACCCCCTAACAACACAAACCACTAACACCCTAACAACAAACAACACTAACACCCTAACAACAAAAACCACTAAACCCCAACAAGAAACAACCTTAAACCCCTAACAGCAAACAACCCTAAACCCCTAACAACAAACAACACTAACACGCTAACAACAAACAACTCTAACCCCCTAACAACAAACAACCCTAAACCCCTAACATCAAACAACACTAAACCCCTAACAACACAAACCACTAACACCCTAACAACAAACAACACTAACACCCTAACAACAAAAACCACTAAACCACAACAAGAAACAACCTTAAACCCCTAACAACAAACAACCCTAACCCACTAACAACAAACAACCCTAAACCCCTAACATCAAACAACACTAACCCCCTAACAACACAAACCACTAACACCCTAACAACGAACAACACTAACACCCTAACAACAAAAACCACTAAACCCCAACAAGAAACAACCTTAAACCCCTAACAACAAACAACCCTAAACCCCTAACAACAAACAACACTAACACCCTAACAACAAACAACTCTAACCCCCTAACAACAAACAACCCTAAACCCCTAACATCAAACAACACTAACCCCCTAACAACACAAACCACTAACACCCTAACAACAAACAACACTAACACCCTAACAACAAAAACCACTAAACCCCAACAAGAAACAACCTTAAACCCCTAACAACAAACAACCCTAAACCCCTAACAACAAACAACACTAACACCCTAACAACAAACAACTCTAACCCCTTAACAACAAACAACCCTAAACCCCTAACATCAAACAACACTAACCCCCTAACAACACAAACCACTAACACCCTAACAACAAACAACACTAACACCCTAACAACAAAAACCACTGAACCCCAACAAGAAACAACCTTAAACCCCTAAAAACAAACAACCCTAAACCCCTAACATCAAACAACACTAACACCCTAACAACACAAACCACTAAACCCCAACAAGAAACAACCTTAAACCCCTAACAACAAACAACCCTAAACCCCTAACAACAAACAACACTAACACCCTAACTACAAACAACACTAACACCCTAACAACAAAAACCACTAAACCCCAACAAGAAACAACCCTAAACCCCTAAAAACAAACACTAACCCCCTAACAAAAAACAACACTAAACCCCTAACAAGAAACTACCCTAACCCCGTAAGAACAAACAACACTAACCCCGTAACAAGAAACAACCCTAACCCCCTAACAACAAAGAACACTAACACCCTAACAACAAACAACCCTAACCCCTGAAAACCAAAAACACTAACCCACTAACAACAAACAACCCTAACGCACTAACAACAAACAACCCTAAACCCCTAACATCAAACAACACTAACCCCCTAACAACACAAACCACTAACACCCTAAAAACAAACAACACTAACACCCTAACAACAAAAACCACTAAACCCCAACAAGAGACAACCCTAAACCCCTAACAACAAACACTAACCCCCTAACAAAAAACAACACTAAACCCCTAACAAGAAAGTACCCTAACCCCGTAACAACAAACAACACTAACCCCGTAACAAGAAACAACCCTAACCCCCTAACAACAAAGAACACTAACACCCTAACAACAAACAACCCTAAACCCCTAACATCAAAGAACACTAACACCCTAACAACAAACAACCCTAACCTCCTAACATCAAACAACACTAACCCCCTAACAACACAAACCACTAACACCCTAACAACTAACAACACTAACACCCTTACAACAAAAACCACTAAACCCCAACAAGAAACAACCTTAAACCCCTAACAACAAACAACCCTAAACCCCTAACAACAAACAACACTAACACCCTAACAACAAACAACTCTAACCCCCTAACAACAAACAACCCTAAACCCCTAACATCAAAGAACACTAACCCCCTAACAACACAAACCACTAACACCCAACATCAAACAACACTAACACCCTAACAACAAAAACCACTAAACCCCAACAAGAAACAACCTTAAACCCCTAACAACAAACAATCCTAAACCCCTAACATCAAACAACACTAACACAATAACAACACAAACCACTAACACCCTAACAACAAACAACCCTAACCCCCTAACAACAAACACTAACCCCCAAACAACAAACAACCCTAACCCCTGAAAACCAAAAACACTAACCCTCTAACAACAAACAACCCTAACCCACTAACAACAAACAACCCTAAACCCCTAACATCAAACAACACTAACCCCCTAACAACACAAACCACTAACACCCTAACAACAAACAACACTAACACCCTAACAACAAAAACCACTAAAACCCAACAAGAAACAACCTTAAACCCCTAACAACAAACAACCCTAAACCCCTAACATCAAACAGCACTAACACCCTAACAACAAACAACTCTAACCCCCTAACAACAAACAACCCTAATCCCCTAACATCAAACAACACTAACACCCTAACAACAAAAACCACTAAACCCCAACAAGAAACAACCTTAAACCCCTAACAACAAACAACCCTAAACCCCTAACATCAAACAACACTAACCCCCTAACAACACAAACCACTAACACCCTAACAACAAACAACACTAACACCCTAACAACAAAAACCACTAAACCCAAACAAGAAACAACCCTAAACCCCTAACATCAAACAACACTAACACCCTAACATCAAACAACTCTAACCCCCTAACAACAAACAACCCTAAACCCCTAACATCAAACAACACTAACCCCCTAACAACACAAACCACTAACACCCTAACAACAAACAACACTAACCCCCTAACAACAAACAACCCTAACCCCTGAAAACCAAAAACACTAACACACTAACAACAAACAACCCTAACCCACTAACAACAAACAACCCTAAACACCTAACATCAAACAACACTACCCCCTAACAACACAAACCACTAACACCCTAACAACAAACAACAATAACACCCTAACAACAAAAACCACTAAACCCCAACAAGAGACAACCTTAAACCCCTAACAGCAAACAACCCTAAACCCCTAACATCAAACAACACTAACACCCTAACAACAAACAACTCTAACCCCCTAACAACAAACAACCCTAAACCCCTAACATCAAACAACACTAACCCCCTAACAACACAAACCACTAACACCCTAACAACAAACAACACTAACACCCTAACAACAAACAACTCTAACCCCCTAACAACAAACAACCCTAAACCCCTAACATCAAACAACACTAACCCCCTAACAACACAAACCACTAACACCCTAACAACAAACAACACTAACCCCCTAACAACAAACAACCCTAACCCCTGAAAACCAAAAACACTAACCCACTAACAACAAACAACCCTAACCCACTAACAACAAACAACCCTAAACCCCTAACATCAAACAACACTAACCCCCTAACAACACAAACCACTAACACCCTAACAACAAACAACACTAACACCCTAACAACAAAAACCACTAAACCCCAACAAGAGACAACCCTAAACCCCTAACAACCAACAACACTAACACCCTAACAACAAACAACTCTAACCCCCTAACAACAAACAACCCTAAACCCCTAACATCCAACAACACTAACCCCCTAACAACACAAACCACTAACACCCTAACATCAAACAACACTAACACCCTAACAACAAAAACCACTAAACCCCAACAAGAAACAACCTTAAACCCCTAACAACAAACAACCCTAAACCCCTAACATCAAACAACACTAACCCCCTAACAACAAACAACCCTAAACCCCTAACATCAAACAACACTAACCCCCTAACAACACAAACCACTAACACCCTAACAACAAACAACACTAACACCCTAACAACAAAAACCACTAAACCCCAACAAGAGACAACCTTAAACCCCTAACAACAAACAACCCTAAACCCCTAACAACAAACAACACTAACACCCTAACAACAAACAACTCTAACCCCCTAACAACAAACAACCCTAAACCCCTAACATCAAACAACACTAACCCCCTAACAACACAAACCACTAACACCCTAACAACAAACAACACTAACACCCTAACAACAAAAACCACTAAACCCCAACAAGAAACAACCTTAAACCCCTAACAACAAACAACCCTAAACCCCTAACAACAAACAACACTAACACCCTAACAACAAACAACTCTAACCCCCTAACAACAAACAACCCTAAACCCCTAACATCAAACAACACTAACCCCCTAACAACACAAACCACTAACCCCCTAACAACAAACAACACTAACACCCTAACAACAAAAACCACTAAACCCCAACAAGAAACAAACTTAAACCCCTAACAACAAACAACCCTAAACCCCTAACAACAAACAACACTAACACCCTAACAACAAACAACTCTAACCCCCTAACAACAAACAAACCTAAACCCCTAACATCAAACAACACTAACCCCCTAACAACACAAACCACTAACACCCTAACAACAAACAACACTAACACCCTAACAACAAAAACCACTAAACCCCAACAAGAAACAACCTTAAACCCCTAACAGCAAACAACCCTAAACCCCTAACAACAAACAACACTAACACGCTAACAACAAACAACTCTAAACCCCTAACAACAAACAACCCTAAACCCCTAACATCAAACAACACTAAACCCCTAACAACACAAACCACTAACACCCTAACAACAAACAACACTAACACCCTAACAACAAAAACCACTAAACCACAACAAGAAACAACCTTAAACCCCTAACAACAAACAACCCTAAACCCCTAACAACAAACAACACTAACACCCTAACAACAAACAACTCTAACCCCCTAACAACAAACAACCCTAAACCCCTAACATCAAACAACACTAACCCCCTAACAACACAAACCACTAACACCCTAACATCAAACAACACTAACACCCTAACAACAAAAACCACTAAACCCCAACAAGAAACAACCTTAAACCCCTAACAACAAACACTAACCCCCTAACAAAAAACAACACTAAACCCCTAACAAGAAACTACCCTAACCCCGTAACAACAAACAACACTAACCCCGTAACAAGAAACAACCCTAACCCCCTAACAACAAAGAACACTAACACCCTAACAACAAACAACCCTAACCCCTTTAAACCAAAAACACTAACCCACTAACAACAAACAACCCTAACCCACTAACAACAAACAACCCTAAACCCCTAACATCAAACAACACTAACCCCCTAACAACACAAACCCCTAACACCCTAACAACAAACAACACTAACACCCTAACAACAAAAACCACTAAACCCCAACAAGAAACAACCCTAAACCCCTAACAACAAACAACCCTAAACCCCTAACATCAAACAACACTAAACCCCTAACAACAAACAACTCTAACCCCCTAACAACAAACAACCCTAAACCCCTAACATCAAACAACACTAACACCCTAACAACAAAAACCACTAAACCCCAACAAGAAACAACCTTAAACCCCTAACAACAAACAACCCTAAACCCCTAACATCAAACAACACTAACAACCTAACCACACAAACCACTAACACCCTAACAACAAAACAACATTAACCCCCTAACAACAAACACTAACCCCCAAACAACAAACAACCCTAAGCCCTAAAAACCAAAAACACTAACCCACTAAAAACAAACATCCCTAACACCCTAACAACAAACAACACTAACCCCCTAACAGCAAACAACCCTAAACCCCTAACATCAAAGAACACTAAAACCCTAACAACAAACAACCCAAACCCCCTAACAACAAACACTAACCCCCAAACAACAAACAACCCTAACCCCTAAAAACCAAAAAGAGTAACCCACTAACAACAAACAACCCTAACCCCCAAACAACAAACAACGCTAACCCCCGAACAACCAACAACACTAACCCCCTAACCACAATAAAGACTAACACCCTAACAACAAAAACCACTAAACCCCAACAAGAAACAACCCTAAACCCCTAACAACAAACAACACTAACCCCCTAACAACAAACAACACTAACACCCTAACAACAAACAACTCTCACCCCCTAACAACAAACAACCCTAAACTCCTAACATCCAACAACACTAACCCCCTAACAACACAAACCACTAACAACCTAACATCAAACAACACTAACACCCTAACAACAAAAACCACTAAACCCCAACAAGAAACAACCTTAAACCCCTAACAACAAACAACCCTAAACCCCTAACATCAAACAACAATTACCCCCTAACAACACAAACCACTAACACCCTAACAACAAACAACACTAACCCCCTAACAACAAACAACCCTAACCCCTGAAAACCAAAAACACTAACCCACTAACAACAAACAACCCTAACCCACTAACAACAAACAACCCTAAACCCCTAACATCAAACAACACTAACCCCCTAACAACACAAACCACTAACACCCTAACAACAAACAACACTAACACCCTAACAACAAAAACCACTAAACCCCAACAAGAAACAACCTTAAACCGCTAACAACAAACAACCCTAAACCCCTAACAACAAACAACACTAACACCCTAACAACAAACAACTCTAACCCCCTAACAACAAACAACCCTAAACCCCTAACATCAAACAACACTAACCCCCTAACAAAACAAACCACTAACACCCTAACAACAAACAACACTAACACCCTAACAACAAACAACCCTAACCCCCTAACAACAAACACTAACCCCCAAACAACAAACAACCCTAACCCCTGAAAACCAAAAACACTAACCCACTAACAACAAACAACCCTAACCCACTAACAACAAACAACCCTAAACCCCTAACAACAAACAACCCTAACCCCGTAACAACAAACAACTCTAAACCCCTAACATCAAACAACACTAACACCCTAACAACAAAAACCACTAAACCCCAACAAGAAACAACCTTAAACCCCTAACAACAAACAACCCTAAACCCCTAACATCAAACAACACTAACCCCCTAACAACAAACAACCCTAAACCCCTAACATCAAACAACACTAACCCCCTAACAACACAAACCACTAACACCCTAACAACAAACAACACTAACACCCTAACAACAAAAACCACTAAACCCCAACAAGAGACAACCTTAAACCCCTAACAACAAACAACCCTAAACCCCTAACAACAAACAACACTAACACCCTAACAACAAACAACTCTAACACCCTAACAACAAACAACCCTAAACCCCTAACATCAAACAACACTAACCCCCTAACAACACAAACCACTAACACCCTAACAACAAACAACACTAACACCCTAACAACAAAAACCACTAAACCCCAACAAGAAACAACCTTAAACCCCTAACAACAAACAACCCTAAACCCCTAACAACAAACAACACTAACACCCTAACAACAAACAACTCTAACCCCCTAACAACAAACAACCCTAAACCCCTAACATCAAACAACACTAACCCCCTAACAACACACACCACTAACCCCCTAACAACAAACAACACTAACACCCTAACAACAAAAACCACTAAACCCCAACAAGAAACAACCTTAAACCCCTAACAACAAACAACCCTAAACCCCTAACAACAAACAACACTAACACCCTAACAACAAACAACTCTAACCCCCTAACAACAAACAAACCTAAACCCCTAACATCAAACAACACTAACCCCCTAACAACACAAACCACTAACACCCTAACAACAAACAACACTAACACCCTAACAACAAAAACCACTAAACCCCAACAAGAAACAACCTTAAACCCCTAACAGCAAACAACCCTAAACCCCTAACAACAAACAACACTAACACGCTAACAACAAACAACTCTAAACCCCTAACAACAAACAACCCTAAACCCCTAACATCAAACAACACTAAACCCCTAACAACACAAACCACTAACACCCTAACAACAAACAACACTAACACCCTAACAACAAAAACCACTAAACCACAACAAGAAACAACCTTAAACCCCTAACAACAAACAACCCTAAACCCCTAACAACAAACAACACTAACACCCTAACAACAAACAACTCTAACCCCCTAACAACAAACAACCCTAAACCCCTAACATCAAACAACACTAACCCCCTAACAACACAAACCACTAACACCCTAACATCAAACAACACTAACACCCTAACAACAAAAACCACTAAACCCCAACAAGAAACAACCTTAAACCCCTAACAACAAACACTAACCCCCTAACAAAAAACAACACTAAACCCCTAACAAGAAACTACCCTAACCCCGTAACAACAAACAACACTAACCCCGTAACAAGAAGCAACCCTAACCCCCTAACAACAACGAACACTAACACCCTAACAACAAACAACCCTAACCCCTTTAAACCAAAAACACTAACCCACTAACAACAAACAACCCTAACCCACTAACAACAAACAACCCTAAACCCCTAACATCAAACAACACTACCCCCCTAACAACACAAACCACTAACACCCTAACAACAAACAACACTAACACCCTAACAACAAAAACCACTAAACCCCAACAAGAAACAACCCTAAACCCCTAACAACAAACACTAACCCCCTAACAAAAAACAACACTAAACCCCTAACAAGAAAGTACCCTAACCCCGTAACAACAAACAACACTAACCCCGTAACAAGAAACAACCCTAAGCCCCTAACAACAAAGAACACTAACACGCTAACAACAAACAACCCTAAACCCCTAACATCAAAGAACACTAACACCCTAACAACAAACAACCCTAAACCCCTAACATCAAACAACACTAACCCCCTAACAACACAAACCACTAACACCCTAACAACAAACAACACTAACACCCTTACAACAAAAACCACTAAACCCCAACAAGAAACAACCTTAAACCCCTAACAACAAACAACCCTAAACCCCTAACAACAAACAACACTAACACCCTAACAACAAACAACTCTAACCCCCTAACAACAAACAACCCTAAACCCCTAACATCAAACAACACTAACCCCCTAACAACACAAACCACTAACACCCTAACAACAAACAACACTAACACCCTAACAACAAAAACCACTAAAACCCAACAAGAAACAACCTTAAACCCCTAAAAACAAACAACCCTAAACCCCTAACAACAAACAACACTAACACCCTAACAACAAACAACTCTAACCCCCTAACAACAAACAACCCTAAACCCCTAACATCAAACAACACTAACCCCCTAACAACACAAACCACTAACACCCTAACAACAAACAACACTAACACCCTAACAACAAAAACCAATAAACCCCAACAACAAACAACTCTAACCCCCTAACAAAAAACAACCCTAAACCCCTAACATCAAACAACACTAACCCCCTAACAACACAAACCACTAACACCCTAACAACAAACAACACTAACACCCTAACAACAAAAACCAGTAACCCCAACAAGAAACAACCCTAACCCACTAACAACAAACAACCCTAAACCCCTAACAAGAAACTACCCTAACCCCGTAACAACAAACAACACTAACCCCGTAACAAGAAACAACCCTAACCCCCTAACAACAAAGAACACTAACACCCTAACAACAAACAACCCTAACCCCCTAACAACAAACAACCCTAAACCCCTAACATCAAACAACACGAACACCCTAACAACACAAACCACTAACACCGTAACAACAAACAACCCTAACCCCCTAACAACAAACACTAACCCCCAAACAACAAACAACCCTAACCCCTGAAAACCAAAAACACTAACCCACTAACAACAAACAACCCTAACCCACTAACAACAAACAACCCTAAACCCCTAACATCAAACAACACTAACACCCTAACAACAAACAACTCTAACCCCCTAACAACAAACAACCCTAAACGCCTAACAACAAACAACACTAACACCCTAACAACAAACAACACTAACCCCCTAACAACAAACAACCCTAAACCCCTAACATCAAACAACACTAACCCCCTAACAACACAAACCACTAACACCCTAACAACAAACAACACTAACACCCTAACAACAAAAACCACTAAACCCCAACAAGAGACAACCTTAAACCCCTAACAACAAACAACCCTAAACCCCTAACAACAAACAACACTAACACCCTAACAACAAACAACTCTAACCCCCTAACAACAAACAACCCTAAACCCCTAACATCAAACAACACTAACCCCCTAACAACACAAACCACTAACACCCTAACAACAAACAACACTAACACCCTAACAACAAAAGCCACTAAACCCCAACAAGAAACAACCTTAAACCCCTAACAACAAACAACCCTAAACCCCTAACAACAAACAACACTAACACCCTAACAACAAACAACTCTAACCCCCTAACAACAAACAACCCTAAACCCCTAACATCAAACAACACTAACCCCCTAACAACACAAACCACTAACACCCTAACAACAAACAACACGAACACCCTAACAACAAAAACCACTAAACCCCAACAAGAAACAACCTTAAACCCCTAACAGCAAACAACCCTAAACCCCTAACAACAAACAACACTAACACGCTAACAACAAACAACTCTAACCCCCTAACAACAAACAACCCTAAACCCCTAACATCCAACAACACTAACCCCCCAAAAACACAAACCACTAACACCCTAAGATCAAACAACACTAACACCCTAACAACAAAAACCACTAAACCCCAACAAGAAACAACCTTAAACCCCTAACAACAAACAACCCTAAACCCCTAACATCAAACAACACTAACACCCTAACAACACAAACCACTAACACCCTAACAACAAACAACACTAACCCCCTAACAACAAACACTAACCCCCAAACAACAAACAACCCTAACCCCTGAAAACCAAAAACACTAACCCACTAACAACAAACAACCCTAACCCACTAACAACAAACAACCCTAAACCCCTAACATCAAACAACACTAACCCCCTAACAACACAAACCACTAACACCCTAACAACAAACAACACTAACACCCTAAAAACAAAAACCACTAAACCCCAACAAGAAACAACCTTAAACCCCTAATAACAAACAACCCTAAACCCCTAACATCAAACAGCACTAACACCCTAACAACAAACAATTCTAACCCCCTAACAACAAACAACCCTAAACCCCTAACATCAAACAACACTAACACCCTAACAACAAAAACCACTAAACCCCAACAAGAAACAACCTTAAACCCCTAACAACAAACAACCCTAAACCCCTAACATCAAACAACACTAACCCCCTAACAACACAAACCACTAACACCCTAACAACAAACAACACTAACACCCTAACAACAAAAACCACTAAACCCCAACAAGAAACAACCTTAAACCCCTAACAACAAACAACCCTAAACCCCTAACAACAAACAACACTAACACCCTAACAACAAACAACTCTAACCCCCTAACAACAAACAACCCTAAACCCCTAACATCAAACAACACTAACCCCCTAACAACACAAACCACTAACACCCTAACAACAAACAACACTAACACCCTAACAACAAAAACCACTAAACCCCAACAACAAACAACTCTAACCCCCTAACAACACAAACCACTAACACCCTAACAACTAACAACACTAACACCCTAACAACAAAAACCACTAAACCCCAACAAGAAACAACCCTAACCCACTAACAACAAACAACCCTAAACCCCTAACAAGAAACTACCCTAACCCCGTAACAACAAACAACACTAACCCCGTAACAAGAAACAACCCTAACCCGCTAACAACAAAGAACACTAACACCCTAACAACAAACAACCCTAACCCCCTAACAACAAACAACCCTAAACCCCTAACATCAAACAACACGAACACCCTAACAACACAAACCACTAACACCGTAACAACAAACAACCCTAACCCGCTAACAACAAACACTAACCCCCAAACAACAAACAACCCTAACCCCTGAAAACCAAAAACACTAACCCACTAACAACAAACAACCCTAACACACTAACAAACAACCCTAAACCCCTAACATCAAACAACACTAACCCCCTAACAACACAAACCACTAACACCCTAACAACAAACAACACTAACACCCTAACAACAAAAACCACTAAACCCCAACAAGAAACAACCTTAAACCCCTAACAACAAACAACCCTAAACCCCTAACATCAAACAGCACTAACACCCTAACAACAAACAACTCTAACCCCCTAACAACAAACAACCCTAAACCCCTAACATAAAACAACACTAACACCCTAACAACAAAAACCACTAAACCCCAACAAGAAACAACTTTAAACCCCTAACAACAAACAACCCTAAACCCCTAACATCAAACAACACTAACCCCCTAACAACACAAACCACTAACACCCTAACAACAAACAACACTAACACCCTAACCACAAAAACCACTAAACCCCAACAAGAAACAACCTTAAACCCCTATCAACAAACAACCCTAAACCCCTAACATCAAACAACACTAACACCCTAACAACAAACAACTCTAATCCCCTAACAACAAACAACCCTAAACCCCTAACATCAAACAACACTAACCCCCTAACAACACAAACCACTAACACCCTAACAACAAACAACACTAACCCCCTAACAACAAACAACCCTAACCCCTGAAAACCAAAAACACTAACCCACTAACAACAAACAACCCTAACCCACTAACAACAAACAACCCTAAACCCCTAACATCAAACAACACTAACACCCTAACAACAAACAACTCTAACCCCCTAACAACAAACAACCCTAAACCCCTAACATCAAACAACACTAACCCCCTAACAACACAAACCACTAACACCCTAACAACAAACAACACTAACCCCCTAACAACAAACAACCCTATCCCCTGAAAACCAAAAACACTAACCCACTAACAACAAACAACCCTAACCCACTAACAACAAACAACCCTAAACCCCTAACATCAAACAACACTAACCCCCTAACAACACAAACCACTAACACCCTAACAACAAACAACACTAACACCCTAACAACAAAAACCACTAAACCCCAACAAGAAACAACCTTAAACCCCTAACAACAAACAACCCTAAACCCCTAACATCAAACAACACTAACACCCTAACAACAAACAACTCTAACCCCCTAACAACAAACAACCCTAAACCCCTAACATCAAACAACACTAACACCCTAACAACAAAAACCACTAAACCCCAACAAGAAACAACCTTAAACCCCTAACAACAAACAACCCTAAACCCCTAACATCAAACAACACTAACCCCCTAACAACACAAACCACTAACACCCTAACAACAAACAACACTAACACCCTAACAACAAAAACCACTAAACCCCAACAGGAAACAACCTTAAACCCCTAACAACAAACAGCCCTAAACCCCTAACATCAAACAACACTAACACCCTAACAACAAACAACTCTAACCCCCTAACAACAAACAGCCCTAAACCCCTAACATCAAACCACATTAACACCCTAACAACAAAAACCACTAAACCCCAACAAGAAGCAACCTTAAACCCCTAACAACAAACAACCCTAAACCCCTAACAACAAACAACACTAACACCCTAACAACAAACAACTCCAACCCCCTAACAACAAACAACCCTAAACCCCTAACATCAAACAACACTAACCCCCTAACAACACAAACCACTAACACCCTAACAACAAACAACACTAACACGCTAACAACAAAAACCACTAAACCCCAACAAGAAACAACCTTAAACCCCTAACAACAAACAACCCTAAACCCCTAACATCAAACAACACTAACCCCCTAACAACAAACACTAAACCCCAAACAACAAACAACCCTAACCCCTAAAAACCAAAAACACTAACCCACTAAAAACAAACAACCCTAACACCCTAACAACAAACAACACTAACCCCCTAACAGCAAACAACCCTAAACCCCTAACATCAAAGAACACTAAAACCCTAACAACAAACAACCCATACCCCCTAACAACAAACACTAACCCCCAAACAACAAACAACCCTAACCCCTAAAAACCAAAAAGAGTAACCCACTAACAACAAACAACCCTAACCCCCAAACAACAAACAACGCTAACCCCCGAACAACCAACAACACTAACCCCCTAACCACAATAAAGACTAACACCCTAACAACAAAAACCACTAAACCCCAACAAGAAACAACCCTAAACCCCTAACAACAAACAACACTAACCCCCTAACAACAAACAACACTAACACCCTAACAACAAACAACTCTCACCCCGTAACAACAAACAACCCTAAACCCCTAACATCAAACAACACTAACACCCTAACAACACAAACCACTAACACCCAACATCAAACAACACTAACACCCTAACAACAAAAACCACTAAACCCCAACAAGAAACAACCTTGAACCCCTAACAACAAACAATCCTAAACCCCTAACATCAAACAACACTAACACCCTAACAACACAAACCACTAACACCCTAACAACAAACAACACTAACCCCCTAACAACAAACACTAACCCCCAAACAACAAACAACCCTAACCCCTGAAAACCAAAAACACTAACCCTCTAACAACAAACAACCCTAACCCACTAACAACAAACAACCCTAAACCCCTAACATCAAACAACACTAACCCCCTAACAACACAAACCACTAACACCCTAACAACAAACAACACTAACACCCTAACAACAAAAACCACTAAACCCCAACAAGAAACAACCTTAAACCCCTAACAACAAACAACCCTAAACCCCTAATATCAAACAGCACTAACACCCTAACAACAAACAACTCTAACCCCCTAACAACAAACAACCCTAATCCCCTAACATCAAACAACACTAACACCCTAACAACAAAAACCACTAAACCCCAACAAGAAACAACCTTAAACCCCTAACAACAAACAACCCTAAACCCCTAACATCAAACAACACTAACCCCCTAACAACACAAACCACTAACACCCTAACAACAAAAAACACTAACACCCTAACAACAAAAACCACTAAACCCAAACAAGAAACAACCTTAAACCCCTAACAACAAACAACCCTAAACCCCTAACATCAAACAACACTAACACCCTAACATCAAACAACTCTAACCCCCTAACAACAAACAACCCTAAACCCCTAACATCAAACAACACTAACCCCCTAACAACACAAACCACTAACACCCTAACAACAAACAACACTAACCCCCTAACAACAAACAACCCTAACCCCTGAAAACCAAAAACACTAACCCACTAACAACAAACAACCCTAACCCACTAACAACAAACAACCCTAAACCCCTAACATCAAACAACACTAACCCCCTAACAACACAAACCACTAACACCCTAACAACAAACAACACTAACACCCTAACAACAAAAACCACTAAACCCCAACAAGAGACAACCCTAAACCCCTAACAACCAACAACACTAACACCCTAACAACAAACAACTCTAACCCCCTAACAACAAACAACCCTAAACCCCTAACATCCAACAACACTAACCCCCTAACAACACAAACCACTAACACCCTAACATCAAACAACACTAACACCCTAACAACAAAAACCACTAAACCCCAACAAGAAACAACCTTAAACCCCTAACAACAAACAACCCTAAACCCCTAACATCAAACAACACTAACCCCCTAACAACAAACAACCCTAAACCCCTAACATCAAACAACACTAACCCCCTAACAACACAAACCACTAACACCCTAACAACAAACAACACTAACACCCTAACAACAAAAACCACTAAACCCCAACAAGAGACAACCTTAAACCCCTAACAACAAACAACCCTAAACCCCTAACAACAAACAACACTAACACCCTAACAACAAACAACTCTAACCCCCTAACAACAAACAACCCTAAACCCCTAACATCAAACAACACTAACCCCCTAACAACACAAACCACTAACACCCTAACAACAAACAACACTAACACCCTAACAACAAAAACCACTAAACCCCAACAAGAAACAACCTTAAACCCCTAACAACAAACAACCCTAAACCCCTAACAACAAACAACACTAACACCCTAACAACAAACAACTCTAACCCCCTAACAACAAACAACCCTAAACCCCTAACATCAAACAACACTAACCCCCTAACAACACACACCACTAACCCCCTAACAACAAACAACACTAACACCCTAACAACAAAAACCACTAAACCCCAACAAGAAACAACCTTAAACCCCTAACAACAAACAACCCTAAACCCCTAACAACAAACAACACTAACACCCTAACAACAAACAACTCTAACCCCCTAACAACAAACAAACCTAAACCCCTAACATCAAACAACACTAACCCCCTAACAACACAAACCACTAACACCCTAACAACAAACAACACTAACACCCTAACAACAAAAACCACTAAACCCCAACAAGAAACAACCTTAAACCCCTAACAGCAAACAACCCTAAACCCCTAACAACAAACAACACTAACACGCTAACAACAAACAACTCTAAACCCCTAACAACAAACAACCCTAAACCCCTAACATCAAACAACACTAAACCCCTAACAACACAAACCACTAACACCCTAACAACAAACAACACTAACACCCTAACAACAAAAACCACTAAACCACAACAAGAAACAACCTTAAACCCCTAACAACAAACAACCCTAAACCCCTAACAACAAACAACACTAACACCCTAACAACAAACAACTCTAACCCCCTAACAACAAACAACCCTAAACCCCTAACATCAAACAACACTAACCCCCTAAAAACACAAACCACTAACACCCTAACATCAAACAACACTAACACCCTAACAACAAAAACCACTAAACCCCAACAAGAAACAACCTTAAACCCCTAACAACAAACACTAACCCCCTAACAAAAAACAACACTAAACCCCTAACAAGAAACTACCCTAACCCCGTAACAACAAACAACACTAACCCCGTAACAAGAAACAACCCTAACCCCCTAACAACAAAGAACACTAACACCCTAACAACAAACAACCCTAACCCCTTTAAACCAAAAACACTAACCCACTAACAACAAACAACCCTAACCCACTAACAACAAACAACCCTAAACCCCTAACATCAAACAACACTAACCCCCTAACAACACAAACCCCTAACACCCTAACAACAAACAACACTAACACCCTAACAACAAAAACCACTAAACCCCAACAAGAAACAACCCTAAACCCCTAACAACAAACAACCTTAAACCCCTAACATCAAACAACACTAAACCCCTAACAACAAACAACTCTAACCCCCTAAAAACAAACAACCCTAAACCCCTAACATCAAACAACACTAACACCCTAACAACAAAAACCACTAAACCCCAACAAGAAACAACCTTAAACCCCTAACAACAAACAACCCTAAACCCCTAACATCAAACAACACTAACAACCTAACCACACAAACCACTAACACCCTAACAACAAAACAACACTAACCCCCTAACAACAAACACTAACCCCCAAACAACAAACAACCCTAAGCCCTAAAAACCAAAAACACTAACCCACTAAAAACAAACATCCCTAACACCCTAACAACAAACAACACTAACCCCCTAACAGCAAACAACCCTAAACCCCTAACATCAAAGAACACTAAAACCCTAACAACAAACAACCCAAACCCCCTAACAACAAACACTAACCCCCAAACAACAAACAACCCTAACCCCTAAAAACCAAAAAGAGTAACCCACTAACAACAAACAACCCTAACCCCCAAACAACAAACAACGCTAACCCCCGAACAACCAACAACACTAACCCCCTAACCACAATAAAGACTAACACCCTAACAACAAAAACCACTAAACCCCAACAAGAAACAACCCTAAACCCCTAACAACAAACAACACTAACCCCCTAACAACAAACAACACTAACACCCTAACAACAAACAACTCTCACCCCCTAACAACAAACAACCCTAAACTCCTAACATCCAACAACACTAACCCCCTAACAACACAAACCACTAACAACCTAACATCAAACAACACTAACACCCTAACAACAAAAACCACTAAACCCCAACAAGAAACAACCTTAAACCCCTAACAACAAACAACCCTAAACCCCTAACATCAAACAACAATTACCCCCTAACAACACAAACCACTAACACCCTAACAACAAACAACACTAACCCCCTAACAACAAACAACCCTAACCCCTGAAAACCAAAAACACTAACCCACTAACAACAAACAACCCTAACCCACTAACAACAAACAACCCTAAACCCCTAACATCAAACAACACTAACCCCCTAACAACACAAACCACTAACACCCTAACAACAAACAACACTAACACCCTAACAACAAAAACCACTAAACCCCAACAAGAAACAACCTTAAACCGCTAACAACAAACAACCCTAAACCCCTAACAACAAACAACACTAACACCCTAACAACAAACAACTCTAACCCCCTAACAACAAACAACCCTAAACCCCTAACATCAAACAACACTAACCCCCTAACAAAACAAACCACTAACACCCTAACAACAAACAACACTAACACCCTAACAACAAACAACCCTAACCCCCTAACAACAAACACTAACCCCCAAACAACAAACAACCCTAACCCCTGAAAACCAAAAACACTAACCCACTAACAACAAACAACCCTAACCCACTAACAACAAACAACCCTAAACCCCTAACAACAAACAACCCTAACCCCGTAACAACAAACAACTCTAAACCCCTAACATCAAACAACACTAACACCCTAACAACAAAAACCACTAAACCCCAACAAGAAACAACCTTAAACCCCTAACAACAAACAACCCTAAACCCCTAACATCAAACAACACTAACCCCCTAACAACAAACAACCCTAAACCCCTAACATCAAACAACACTAACCCCCTAACAACACAAACCACTAACACCCTAACAACAAACAACACTAACACCCTAACAACAAAAACCACTAAACCCCAACAAGAGACAACCTTAAACCCCTAACAACAAACAACCCTAAACCCCTAACAACAAACAACACTAACACCCTAACAACAAACAACTCTAACACCCTAACAACAAACAACCCTAAACCCCTAACATGAAACAACACTAACCCCCTAACAACACAAACCACTAACACCCTAACAACAAACAACACTAACACCCTAACAACAAAAACCACTAAACCCCAACAAGAAACAACCTTAAACCCCTAACAACAAACAACCCTAAACCCCTAACAACAAACAACACTAACACCCTAACAACAAACAACTCTAACCCCCTAACAACAAACAACCCTAAACCCCTAACATCAAACAACACTAACCCCCTAACAACACACACCACTAATCCCCTAACAACAAACAACACTAACACCCTAACAACAAAAACCACTAAACCCCAACAAGAAACAACCTTAAACCCCTAACAACAAACAACCCTAAACCCCTAACAACAAACAACACTAACACCCTAACAACAAACAACTCTAACCCCCTAACAACAAACAAACCTAAACCCCTAACATCAAACAACACTAACCCCCTAACAACACAAACCACTAACACCCTAACAACAAACAACACTAACACCCTAACAACAAAAACCACTAAACCCCAACAAGAAACAACCTTAAACCCCTAACAGCAAACAACCCTAAACCCCTAACAACAAACAACACTAACACGCTAACAACAAACAACTCTAAACCCCTAACAACAAACAACCCTAAACCCCTAACATCAAACAACACTAAACCCCTAACAACACAAACCACTAACACCCTAACAACAAACAACACTAACACCCTAACAACAAAAACCACTAAACCACAACAAGAAACAACCTTAAACCCCTAACAACAAACAACCCTAAACCCCTAACAACAAACAACACTAACACCCTAACAACAAACAACTCTAACCCCCTAACAACAAACAACCCTAAACCCCTAACATCAAACAACACTAACCCCCTAACAACACAAACCACTAACACCCTAACATCAAACAACACTAACACCCTAACAACAAAAACCACTAAACCCCAACAAGAAACAACCTTAAACCCCTAACAACAAACACTAACCCCCTAACAAAAAACAACACTAAACCCCTAACAAGAAACTACCCTAACCCCGTAACAACAAACAACACTAACCCCGTAACAAGAAACAACCCTAACCCCCTAACAACAACGAACACTAACACCCTAACAACAAACAACCCTAACCCCTTTAAACCAAAAACACTAACCCACTAACAACAAACAACCCTAACCCACTAACAACAAACAACCCTAAACCCCTAACATCAAACAACACTACCCCCCTAACAACACAAACCACTAACACCCTAACAACAAACAACACTAACACCCTAACAACAAAAACCACTAAACCCCAACAAGAAACAACCCTAAACCCCTAACAACAAACACTAACCCCCTAACAAAAAACAACACTAAACCCCTAACAAGAAAGTACCCTAACCCCGTAACAACAAACAACACTAACCCCGTAACAAGAAACAACCCTAAGCCCCTAACAACAAAGAACACTAACACGCTAACAACAAACAACCCTAAACCCCTAACATCAAAGAACACTAACACCCTAACAACAAACAACCCTAACCTCCTAACATCAAACAACACTAACCCCCTAACAACACAAACCACTAACACCCTAACAACAAACAACACTAACACCCTTACAACAAAAACCACTAAACCCCAACAAGAAACAACCTTAAACCCCTAACAACAAACAACCCTAAACCCCTAACAACAAACAACACTAACACCCTAACAACAAACAACTCTAACCCCCTAACAACAAACAACCCTAAACCCCTAACATCAAACAACACTAACCCCCTAACAACACAAACCACTAACACCCTAACAACAAACAACACTAACACCCTAACAACAAAAACCACTAAAACCCAACAAGAAACAACCTTAAACCCCTAAAAACAAACAACCCTAAACCCCTAACAACAAACAACACTAACACCCTAACAACAAACAACTCTAACCCCCTAACAACAAACAACCCTAAACCCCTAACATCAAACAACACTAACCCCCTAACAACACAAACCACTAACACCCTAAAAACAAACAACACTAACACCCTAACAACAAACAACCCTAAACCCCTAACATCAAACAACACTAACACCCTAACAACACAAACCACTAACACCCTAACAACAAACAACCATAACGCCCTAACAACAAACACTAACCCCCAAACAACAAACAACCCTAACCCCTGAAAACCAAAAACACGAACCCACTAACAACAAACAACCCTAACCCACTAACAACAAACAACCCTAAACCCCTAACATCAAACAACACTAACCCCCTAACAACACAAACCACTAACACCCTAACAACAAACAACACTAACACCCTAACAACAAAAACCACCAAACCCCAACAACAAACAACTCTAACCCCCTAACAACAAGCAACCGTAAACCCCTAACATCAAACAACACTAACCCCCTAACAA
Organism: Elephas maximus indicus; assembly: GCF_024166365.1. Classification (NCBI taxonomy): domain Eukaryota; kingdom Metazoa; phylum Chordata; class Mammalia; order Proboscidea; family Elephantidae; genus Elephas; species Elephas maximus. The sequence continues at coordinate 878,679 of NC_064835.1, forward strand.
CACAAACCACTAACACCCTAACAACAAACAACACTAACACCCTAACAACAAAAACCACTAAACCTCAACAAGAAACAACCCTAAACCCCTAACAACAAACAACCCTAAACCCCTAACAAGAAACTACCCTAACCCCGTAACAACAAACAACACTAACCCCGTAACAATAAACAACCCTAACCCCCTAACAACAAAGAACACTAACACCCTAACAACAAACAACCCTAACCCCCTAACAACAAAAAACCCTAAACCCCTAACATCAAACAACACTAACACGCTAACAACACAAACCACTAACACCGTAACAACAAACAACCCTAACCCCCTAACAACAAACACTAACCCCCAAACAAGAAACAACCCTAACCCCTGAAAACCAAAAACACTAACCCACTAACAACAAACAACCCTAACCCACTAACAACAAACAACCCTAAACCCCTAACATCAAACAACACTAACACCCTAACAACAAACAACTCTAACCCCCTAACAACAAACAACCCTAAACCCCTAACAACAAACAACACTAACACCCTAACAACAAACAACTCTAACCCCCTAACAACAAACAACCCTAAACCCCTAACATCAAACAACACTAACCCCCTAACAACACAAACCACTAACACCCTAACAACAAACAACACTAACACCCTAACAACAAAAACCACTAAACCCCAACAAGAAACAACCTTAAACCCCTAACAACAAACAACCCTAAACCCCTAACAACAAACAACACTAACACCCTAACAACAAACAACTCTAACCCCCTAACAACAAACAACCCTAAACCCCTAACATCAAACAACACTAACCCCCTAACAACACTAACCACTAACACCCTAACAACAAACAACACTAACACCCTAACAACAAAAACCACTAAACCCCAACAAGAAACAACCTTAAACCCCTAACAACAAACAACCCTAAACCCCTAACATCAAACAACACTAACCCCCTAACAACACAAACCACTAACACCCTAACAACAAACAACCCTAACCCCTGAAAACCAAAAACACTAACCCACTAACAACAAACAACCCTAACCCACTAACAACAAACAACCCTAAACCCCTAACATCAAACAACACTAACACCCTAACAACAAACAACTCTAACCCCCTAACAACAAACAACCCTAAACCCCTAACAACAAACAACACTAACACCCTAACAACAAACAATTCTAACCCCCTAACAACAAACAACCCTAAACCCCTAACATCAAACAACACTAACACCCTAACAACAAAAACCACTAAACCCCAACAAGAAACAACCTTAAACCCCTAACAACAAACAACCCTAAACCCCTAACATCAAACAACACTAACCCCCTAACAACACAAACCACTAACACCCTAACAACAAACAACACTAACACCCTAACAACAAAAACCACTAAACCCCAACAAGAAACAACCTTAAACCCCTAACAACAAACAACCCAAAACCCCTAACATCAAACAACACTAACACCCTAACAACAAACAACTCTAACCCCCTAACAACAAACAACCCTAAACCCCTAGCATCAAACAACACTAACCCCCTAACAACACAAACCACTAACACCCTAACAACAAACAACACTATCCCCCTAACAACAAACAACCCTAACCCCTGAAAACCAAAAACACTAACCCACTAACAACAAACAACCCTAACCCAATAACAACAAACAACCCTAAACCCCTAACATCAAACAACACTAACCCCCTAACAACACAAACCACTAACACCCTAACAACAAACAACACTAACACCCTAACAACAAAAACCACTAAACCCCAACAAGAAACAACCTTAAACCCCTAACAACAAACAACCCTAAACCCCTAACATCAAACAACACTAACACCCTAACAACAAACAACTCTAACCCCCTAACAACAAACAACCCTAAACCCCTAACATCAAACAACACTAACACCCTAACAACAAAAACCACTAAACCCCAACAAGAAACAACCTTAAACCCCTAACAACAAACAACCCTAAACCCCTAACATCAAACAGCACTAACACCCTAACAACAAACAACCCTAACCCCCTAACAACAAACACTAACCCCCAAACAACAAACAACCCTAACCCCTGAAAACCAAAAACACTAACCCACTAACAACAAACAACCCTAACCCACTAACAGCAAACAACCCTAAACCCGTAACATAAAACAACACTAACCCCCTAACAACACAAACCACTAACACCCTAACAACAAACAACTCTAACACCCTAACAACAAAAACCACTAAACCCCAACAAGAAACAACCTTAAACCCCTAACAACAAACAACCCTAAACCCCTAACATCAAACAGCACTAACACCCTAACAACAAACAACTCTAACTCCCTAACAACAAACAACCCTAAACCCCTAACATCAAACAACACTAACACCCTAACAACAAAAACCACTAAACCCCAACAAGAAACAACTTTAAACCCCTAACAACAAACAACCCTAAACCCCTAACATCAAACAACACTAACCCCCTAACAACACAAACCACTAACACCCTAACAACAAACAACACTAACACCCTAACAACAAAAACCACTAAACCCCAACAAGAAACAACCTTAAACCCCTAACAACAAACAACCCTAAACCCCTAACATCAAACAACACTAACACCCTAACAACAAACAACTCTAATCCCCTAACAACAAACAACCCTAAACCCCTAACAACAAACACTAACACCGTAACAACAAACAACTCTACCCCCTAACAACAAACAACCCTAAACCCCTAACATCAAACAACACTAACCCCCTAACAACACAAACCACTAACACCCTAACAACAAACAACACTAACACCCTAACAACAAAAACCACTAAACCCCAACAAGAGACAACCTTAAACCTCTAACAACAAACAACCCTAAACCCCTAACAACAAACAACACTAACACCCTAACAACAAACAACTCTAACCCCCTAACAACAAACAACCCTAAACCCCTAACATCAAACAACACTAACCCCCTAACAACACAAACCACTAACACCCTAACAACAAACAACCCTAACCCCCTAACAACAAACACTAACCCCCAAACAACAAACAACCCTAACCCCTGAAAACAAAAACACTAACCCACTAACAACAAACAACCATAACCCACTAACAACAAACAACCCTAAACCCCTAACATCAAACAACACTAACCCCCTAACAACCGAAACCACTAACACCCTAACAACAAACAACACTAAACCCCTAACAACAAAAACCACTAAACCCCAACAAGAAACAACCTTAAACCCCTAACAACAAACAACCCTAAACCCCTAACAACAAACAACACTAACACCCTAACAACAAACACTAACCCCCTAACAAAAAACAACCCTAAACCCCTAACATCAAACAACACTAACCCCCTAACAACACAAACCACTAACACCCTAACAACAAACAACACTAACACCCTAACAACAAAAACCACTAAACCCCAACAAGAAACAACCTTAAACCCCTAACAACAAACAACCCTAAACCCCTAACATCAAACAACACTAACACCCTAACAACACAAACCACTAACACCCTAACAACAAACAACCCTAACCCCCTAACAACAAACACTAACCCCCAAACAACAAACAACCCTAACCCCTGAAAACCAAAAACACTAACCCACTAACAACAAACAACCCTAACCCACTAACAACAAACAACCCTAAACCCCTAACATCAAACAACACTAACCCCCTAACAACACAAACCACTAACACCCTAACAACAAACAACACTAACACCCTAACAACAAAAACCACTAAACCCCAACAAGAAACAACCCTAAACCCCTAACAACAAACACTAACCCCCTAACAAAAAACAACACTAAACCCCTAACAAGAAACTACCCTAACCCCGTAACAACAAACAACACTAACCCCGTAACAAGAAACAACCCTAACCCCCTAACAACAAAGAACACTAACTCCCTAACAACAAACAACCCTAACCCCTGAAAACCAAAAAAACTAACCCACTAACAACAAACAACCCTAACCCACTAACAACAAACAACCCTAAACCCGAACATCAAACAACACTAACCCCCTAACAACACAAACCACTAACACCCTAACAACAAACAACACAAACACCCTAACAACAAAAACCACTAAACCCCAACAAGAAACAACCTTAAACCCCTAACAACAAACAACCCTAAACCCCTAACATCAAACAACACTAACACCCTAACAACACAAACCACTAACACCCTAACAACAAACAACCCTAACCCCCTAACAACAAACACTAACCCCCAAACAACAAACAACCCTAACCCCTGAAAACCAAAGACACTAACCCACTAACAACAAACAACCCTAACCCACTAACAACAAACAACCCTAAACCCCTAACATCAAACAACACTAACCCCCTAACAACACAAACCACTAACACCCTAACAACAAACAACACTAACCCCCTAACAACAAACACTAACCCCCAAACAACAAACAACCCTAACCCCTGAAAACCAAAAACACTAACCCACTAACAACAAACAACACTAACCCACTAACAACAAACAACCCTAAACCCCTAACATCAAACAACACTAACCCCCTAACAACACAAACCACTAACACCCTAACAACAAACAACACTAACACCCTAACAACAAAAACCACTAAACCCCAACAAGAAACAACCCTAAACCCCTAACAACAAACACTAACCCCCTAACAAAAAACAACACTAAACCCCTAACAAGAAACTACCCTAACCCCGTAACAACAAACAACACTAACCCCGTAACAAGAAACAACCCTAACCCCCTAACAACAAAGAACACTAACACCCTAACAACAAACAACCCTAACCCCTGAAAACCAAAAACACTAACCCACTAAGAACAAACAACCCTAACCCACTAACAACAAACAACCCTAAACCCCTAACATCAAACAACACTAACCCCCTAACAACACAAACCACTAACACCCTAACAACAAACAACACTAACACCCTAACAACAAAAACCACTAAACCCCAACAAGAAACAACCTTAAACCCCTAACAACAAACAACCCTAAACCTCTAACAACAAACAACACTAACACCCTAACAACAAACAACTCTAACCCCCTAACAACAAACAACCCTAAACCCCTAACATCAAACAACACTAACCCCCTAACAACACAAACCACTAACACCCTAACATCAAACAACACTAACACCCTAACAACAAAAACCACTAAACCCCAACAAGAAACAACCTTAAACCCCTAACAACAAACAACCCTAAACCCCTAACATCAAACAACACTAACACCCTAACAACGCAAACCACTAACAACCTAACAACAAACAACACTAACCCCCTAACAACAAAAACCACTAAACCCCAACAAGAAACAACCTTAAACCCCTAACAACAAACAACCCTAAACCCCTAACAACAAACAACACTAACACCCTAACAACAAACACTAACCCCCTAACAACAAACAACCCTAAACCCCTAACATCAAACAACACTAACCCCCTAACAACACAAACCACTAACACCCTAACAACAAACAACACTAACACCCTAACAACAAAAACCACTAAACCCCAACAAGAAACAACCCTAAACCCCTAACAACAAACACTAACCCCCTAACAAAAAACAACACTAAACCCCTAACAAGAAACTACCCTAACCCCGTAACAACAAACAACACTAACCCCGTAACAAGAAACAACCCTAACCCCCTAACAACAAAGAACACTAACACCCTAAAAACAAACAACCCTAACCCCTGAAAACCAAAAAAACTAACCCACTAACAACAAACAACCCTAACCCACTAACAACAAACAACCCTAAACCCCTAACATCAAACAACACTAACCCCCTAACAACACAAACCACTAACACCCTAACAACAAACAACACAAACACCCTAACAACAAAAACCACTAAACCCCAACAAGAAACAACCTTAAACCCCTAACAACAAACAACCCTAAAGCCCTAACATCAAACAACACTAACACCCTAACAACACAAACCACTAACACCCTAACGACAAACAACACTAACCCCCTAACAACAAACACTAACCCCCAAACAACAAACAACCCTAACCCCTGAAAACCAAAGACACTAACCCACTAACAACAAACAACCCTAACCCACTAACAACAAACAAACCTAAACCCCTAACATCAAACAACACTAACCCCCTAACAACACAAACCACTAACACCCTAACATCAAACAACACTAACACCCTAACAACAAAAACCACTAAACCCCAACAAGAAACAACCTTAAACCCCTAACAACAAACAACCCTAAACACCTAACATCAAACAACACTAACACCCTAACAACAAACAACACTAAAACCCTAACAACAAAGACCACTAAACCCCAACAAGAAACAACCCTAAACCCCTAACAACAAACACTAACCCCCTAACAAAAAACAACACTAAACCCCTAAAAAGAAACTACCCTAACCCCGTAACAACAAACAACACTAACCCCGTAACAAGAAACAACCCTAACCCCCTAACAACAAAGAACAATAACACCCTAACAACAAACAACCCTAAACCCCTAACATCAAAGAACACTAACACCCTAACAACAAACAACCCTAACCTCCTAACATCAAACAACACTAACCCCCTAACAACACAAACCACTAACACCCTAACAACAAACAACACTAACACCCTAACAACAAAAACCACTAAACCCCAACAAGAAACAACCTTAAACCCCTAACAACAAACAACCCTAAACCCCTAACAACAAACAACACTAACACCCTAACAACAAACAACTCTAACCCCCTAACAACAAACAACCCTAAACCCCTAACATCAAACAACACTAACCCCCTAACAACACAAACCACTAACACCCAACATCAAACAACACTAACACCCAAACAACAAAAACCACTAAACCCCAACAAGAAACAACCTTAAACCCCTAACAACAAACAATCCTAAACCCCTAACATCAAACAACACTAACACCCTAACAACACAAACCACTAACACCCTAACAACAAACAACACTAACCCCCTAACAACAAACACTAACCCCCAAACAACAAACAACCCTAACCCCTGAAAACCAAAAACACTAACCCTCTAACAACAAACAACCCTAACCCACTAACAACAAACAACCCTAAACCCCTAACATCAAACAACACTAACCCCCTAACAACACAAACCGCTAACACCCTAACAACAAACAACACTAACACCCTAACAACAAAAACCACTAAACCCCAACAAGAAACAACCTTAAACCCCTAACAACAAACAACCCTAAACCCCTAACATCAAACAACACTAACACCCTAACAACAAAAACCACTAAACCCCAACAAGAAACAACCTTAAACCCCTAACAACAAACAACCCTAAACCCCTAACATCAAACAACACTAACCCCCTAACAACACAAACCACTAACACCCTAACAACAAACAACACTAACACCCTAACAACAAAAACCACTAAACCCCAACAAGAAACAACCTTAAACCCCTAACAACAAACAACCCTAAACCCCTAACATCAAACAACACTAACACCCTAACATCAAACAACTCTAACCCCCTAACAACAAACAACCCTAAACCCCTAACATCAAACAACACTAACCCCCTAACAACACAAACCACTAACACCCTAACAACAAACAAAACTAACCCCCTAACAACAAACAACCCTAACCCCTGAAAACCAAAAACACTAACCCACTAACAACAAACAACCCTAACCCACTAACAACAAACAACCCTAAACACCTAACATCAAACAACACTAACCCCCTAACAACACAAACCACTAACACCCTAACAACAAACAACACTAACACCCTAACAACAAAAACCACTAAACCCCAAGAAGAAACAACCTTAAACCCCTAACAACAAACAACCCTAAACCCCTAACATCAAACAACACTAACACCCTAACAACAAACAACTCTAACCCCCTAACAACAAACAACCCTAAACCCCTAACATCAAACAACACTAACACCCTAACAACAAAAACCACTAAACCCCAACAAGAAACAACCTTAAACCCCTAACAACAAACAACCCTAAAGCCCTAACATCAAACAACACTAACACCCTAACAACACAAACCACTAACACCCTAACGACAAACAACAGTAACCCCCTAACAACAAACACTAACCCCCAAACAACAAACAACCCTAACCCCTGAAAACCAAAGACACTAACCCACTAACAACAAACAACCCTAACCCACTAACAACAAACAAACCTAAACCCCTAACATCAAACAACACTAACCCCCTAACAACACAAACCACTAACACCCTAACATCAAACAACACTAACACCCTAACAACAAAAACCACTAAACCCCAACAAGAAACAACCTTAAACCCCTAACAACAAACAACCCTAAACCCCTAACATCAAACAACACTAACACCCTAACAACAAACAACACTAACACCCTAACAACAAAGACCACTAAACCCCAAAAAGAAACAACCCTAAACCCCTAACAACAAACACTGACCCCCTAACAAAAAACAACACTAAACCCCTAACAAGAAACTACCCTAACCCCGTAACAACAAACAACACTAACCCCGTAACAAGAAACAACCCTAACCCCCTAACAACAAAGAACAATAACACCCTAACAACAAACAACCCTAAACCCCTAACATCAAAGAACACTAACACCCTAACAACAAACAACCCTAACCTCCTAACATCAAACAACACTAACCCCCTAACAACACAAACCACTAACACCCTAACAACAAACAACACTAACACCCTAACAACAAACAACACTAACACCCTAACAACAAACAACTCTAACCCCCTAACAACAAACAACCCTAAACCCCTAACATCAAACAACACTAACCCCCTAACAACACAAACCACTAACACCCAACATCAAACAACACTAACACCCTAACAACAAAAACCACTAAACCCCAACAAGAAACAACCTTAAACCCCTAACAACAAACAATCCTAAACCCCTAACATCAAACAACACTAACACCCTAACAACACAAACCACTAACACCCTAACAACAAACAACACTAACCCCCTAACAACAAACACTAACCCCCAAACAACAAACAACCCTAACCCCTGAAAACCAAAAACACTAACCCTCTAACAACAAACAACCCTAACCCACTAACAACAAACAACCCTAAACCCCTAACATCAAACAACACTAACCCCCTAACAACACAAACCGCTAACACCCTAACAACAAACAACACTAACACCCTAACAACAAAAACCACTAAACCCCAACAAGAAACAACCTTAAACCCCTAACAACAAACAACCCTAAACCCCTAACATCAAACAGCACTAACACCCTAACAACAAACAACTCTAACCCCCTAAAAACAAACAACCCTAAACCCCTAACATCAAACAACACTAACACCCTAACAACAAAAACCACTAAACCCCAACAAGAAACAACCTTAAACCCCTAACAACAAACAACCCTAAACCCCTAACATCAAACAACACTAACCCCCTAACAACACAAACCACTAACACCCTAACAACAAACAACACTAACACCCTAACAACAAAAACCACTAAACCCCAACAAGAAACAACCTTAAACCCCTAACAACAAACAACCCTAAACCCCTAACATCAAACAACACTAACACCCTAACATCAAACAACTCTAACCCCCTAACAACAAACAACCCTAAACCCCTAACATCAAACAACACTAACCCCGTAACAACACAAACCACTAACACCCTAACAACAAACAAAACTAACCCCCTAACAACAAACAACCCTAACCCCTGAAAACCAAAAACACTAACCCACTAACAACAAACAACCCTAACCCACTAACAACAAACAACCCTAAACCCCTAACATCAAACAACACTAACCCCCTAACAACACAAACCACTAACACCCTAACAACAAACAACACTAACACCCTAACAACAAAAACCACTAAACCCCAAGAAGAAACAACCTTAAACCCCTAACAACAAACAACCCTAAACCCCTAACATCAAACAACACTAACACCCTAACAACAAACAACTCTAACCCCCTAACAACAAACAACCCTAAACCCCTAACATCAAACAACACTAACACCCTAACAACAAAAACCACTAAACCCCAACAAGAAACAACCTTAAACCCCTAACAACAAACAACCCTAAACCCCTAACATCAAACAGCACTAACCCCCTAACAACACAAACCACTAACACCCTAACAACAAACAACACTAACACCCTAACAACAAAAACCACTAAACCCCAACAAGAAACAACCTTAAACCCCTAACAACAAACAACCCTAAACCCCTAACATCAAACAACACTAACACCCTAACAACAAACAACTCTAACCCCCTAACAACAAACAACCCTAAACCCCTAACATCAAACAACACTAACACCCTAACAACAAAAACCACTAAACCCCAAGAAGAAACAACCTTAAACCCCTAACAACAAACAACCCTAAACCCCTAACAACAAACAACACTAACACCCTAACAACAAACAACTCTAACCCCCTAACAACAAACAACCCTAAACCCCTAACATCAAACAACACTAACCCCCTAACAACACAAACCACTAACACCCTAACAACAAACAACACTAACACCCTAACAACAAAAACCACTAAACCCCAACAAGAAACAACCTTAAACCCCTAACAACAAACAACCCTAAACCCCTAACAACAAACAACACTAACACCCTAACAACAAACAACTCTAACCCCCTAACAACAAACAACCCTAAAACCCTAACATCAAACAACACTAACCCCCTAACAACACAAACCACTAACACCCTAAAAACAAACAACACTAACCCCCTAACAACAAACAACCCTAAACCCCTAACATCAAACAACACTAACACCCTAACAACACAAACCACTAACACCCTAACAACAAACAACCCTAACCCCCTAACAACAAACACTAACCCCCAAACAACAAACAACCCTAACCCCTGAAAACCAAAAACACTAACCCACTAACAGCAATCAACCCTAACCCACTAACAACAAACAGCCCTAAACCCCTAACATCAAACAACACTAACCCCCTAACAACACAAACCACTAACACCCTAACAACAAACAACACTAACACCCTAACAACAAAAACCACTAAACCCCAACAGCAAACAACTCTAACCCCCTAAAAACAAACAACCCTAAACCCCTAACATCAAAAAACACTAACCCCCTAACAACACAAACCACTAACACCCTAACAACAAACAACACTAACACCCTAACAACAAAAACCACTAAACCCCAACAAGAAACAACCCTAACCCACTAACAACAAACAACCCTAAACCCCTAACAAGAAACTACCCTAACCCCGTAACAACAAACAACACTAACCCCGTAACAAGAAACAACCCTAACCCCCTAACAACAAAGAACACTAACACCCTAACAACAAACAACCCTAAACCCCTAACAACAAACAACACTAAACCCCTAACATCAAACAACACTAACACCCTAACAACACAAACCACTAACACCGTAACAACAAACAACCCTAACCCCGTAACAACAAACATTAACCCCCAAACAACAAACAACCCTAACCCCTGAAAACCAAAAACACTAACCCACTAACAACAAACAACCCTAACCCACTAATAACAAACAACCCTAAACCCCTAACATCAAACAACACTAACACCCTAACAACAAACAACTCTAACCCCCTAACAACAACCAACCCTAAACCCCTAACAACAAACACTAACACCGTAACAACAAACAACTCTACCCCCTAACAACAAACAACCCTAAACCCCTAACATCAAACAACACTAACCCCCTAACAACACAAACCACTAACACCCTAACAACAAACAACATTAACACCCTAACAACAAAATCCACTAAACCCCAACAAGAGACAACCTTAAACCTCTAACAACAAACAACCCTAAACCCCTAACAACAAACAACACTAACACCCTAACAACAAACAACTCTAACCCCCTAACAACAAACAACACTAAACCCCTAACATCAAACAACACTAACCCCCTAACAACACAAACCACTAACACCCTAACAACAAACAACACTAACCCCCTAACAACAAAAACCACTAAACCCCAACAAGAAAAAACCTTAAACCCCTAACAACAAGCAACCCTAAACCCCTAACAACAAACAACACTAACACCCTAACAACAAACAACTCTAACCCCCTAACAACAAACAACCCTAAACCCCTAACATCAAACAACACTAACCCCCTAACAACACAAACCACTAACACCCTAACAACAAACAACACTAACACCCTAACAACAAAAACCACTAAACCCCAACAAGAAACAACCTTAAACCCCTAACAACAAACAACCCTAAACCCCTAACAACAAACAACACTAACACCCTAACAACAAACAACTCTAACCCCCTAACAACAAACAACCCTAAACCCCTAACATCAAACAACACTAACACCCTAACAACAAAAACCACTAAACCCCAACAAGAAACAACCTTAAACCCCTAACAACAAACAACCCTAAACCCCTAACATCAAACAACACTAACCCCCTAACAACACAAACCACTAACACCCTAACAACAAACAACACTAACACCCTAACAACAAAAACCACTAAACCCCAACAAGAAACAACCTTAAACCCCTAACAGCAAACAACCCTAAACCCCTAACAACCAACAACACTATCACGCTAACAACAAACAACTCTAACCCCCTAACAACAAACAACCCTAAACCCCTAACATCAAACAACACTAACCCCCTCACAACACAAACCACTAACACCCTAACAACAAACAACACTAACACCCTAACAACAAAAACCACTAAACCACAACAAGAAACAACCTTAAACCCCTAACAACAAACAACCCTAAACCCCTAACAACAAACAACACTAACACCCTAACAACAAACAACTCTAACCCCCTAACAACAAACAACCCTAAACCCCTAACATCAAACAACACTAACCCCGTAACAACACAAACCACTAACACCCAACATCAAACAACACTAACACCCTAACAACAAAAACCACTAAACCCCAACAAGAAACAACCTTAAACCCCTAACAACAAACAACCCTAAACCCCTAACATCAAACAACACTAACACCCTAACAACACAAACCACTAACACCCTAACAACAAACAACACTAACCCCCTAACAACAAACACTAACCCCCAAACAACAAACAACCCTAACCCCTGAAAACCAAAAACACTAACCCACTAACAACAAACAACCCTAACCCACTAACAACAAACAACCCTAAACCCCTAACATCAAACAACACTAACCCCCTAACAACACAAACCACTAACACCCTAACAACAAACAACACTAACACCCTAACAACAAAAACCACTAAACCCCAACAAGAAACAACCTTAAACCCCTAACAACAAACAACCCTAAACCCCTAACATCAAACAACACTAACACCCTAACAACAAACAACTCTAACCCCCTAACAACAAACAACCCTAAACCCCTAACATCAAACAACACTAACACCCTAACAACAAAAACCACTAAACCCCAACAAGAAACAACCTTAAACCCCTAACAACAAACAACCCTAAACCCCTAACAACAAACAACACTAACACCCTAACTACAAACAACACTAACACCCTAACAACAAAAACCACTAAACCCCAACAAGAAACAACCCTAAACCCCTAACAACAAACACTAACCCCCTAACAAAAAACAACACTAAACCCCTAACAAGAAACTACCCTAAACCCGTAACAACAAACAACACTAACCCCGTAACAAGAAACAACCCTAACCCCCTAACAACAAAGAACACTAACACCCTAACAACAAACAACCCTAACCCCTGAAAACCAAAAACACTAACCCACTAACAACAAACAACCCTAACCCACTAACAACAAACAACCCTAAACCCCTAACATCAAACAACACTAACCCCCTAACAACACAAACCACTAACACCCTAACAACAAACAACACTAACACCCTAACAACAAAAACCACTAAACCCCAACAAGAAACAACACTAAACCCCTAACAACAAACACTAACCCCCTAACAAAAAACAACACTAAACCCCTAACAAGAAAGTACCCTAACCCCGTAACAACAAACAACACTAACCCCGTAACAAGAAACAACCCTAACCCCCTAACAACAAAGAACACTAACACCCTAACAACAAACAACCCTAAACCCCTAACATCAAAGAACACTAACACCCTAACAACAAACAACCCTAACCTCCTAACATCAAACAACACTAACCCCCTAACAACACAAACCACTAACACCCTAACAACAAACAACACTAACACCCTAACAACAAAAACCACTAAACCCCAACAAGAAAAAACCTTAAACCCCTAACAACAAACAACCCTAAACCCCTAACAACAAACAACACTAACACCCTAACAACAAACAACTCTAACCCCCTAACAACAAACAACCCTAAACCCCTAACATCAGACAACACTAACCCCCTAACAACACAAACCACTAATACTCAACATCAAACAACACTAACACCCTAACAACAAAAACCACTAAACCCCAACAAGAAACAACCTTAAACCCCTAACAACAAACAATCCTAAACCCCTAACATCAAACAACACTAACACCCTAACAACACAAACCACTAACACCCTAACAACAAACAACACTAACCCCCTAACAACAAACACTAACCCCCAAACAACAAACAACCCTAACCCCTGAAAACCAAAAACACTAACCCTCTAACAACAAACAACCCTAACCCACTAACGACAAACAACCCTAAACCCCTAACATCAAACAACACTAACCCCCTAACAACACAAACCACTAACACCCTAACAACAAACAACACTAACACCCTAACAACAAAAACCACTAAACCCCAACAAGAAACAACCTTAAACCCCTAACAACAAACAACCCTAAACCCCTAACATCAAACAGCAGTAACACCCTAACAACAAACAACTCTAACCCCCTAACAACAAACAACCCTAAACCCCTAACATCAAAGAACACTAACACCCTAACAACAAAAACCACTAAACCCCAACAAGAAACAACCTTAAACCCCTAACAACAAACAACCCTAAACCCCTAACATCAAACAACACTAACCCCCTAACAACACAAACCACTAACACCCTAACAACAAACAACACTAACACCCTAACAACAAAAACCACTAAACCCAAACAAGAAACAACCTTAAACCCCTAACAACAAAAAACCCTAAACCCCTAACATCAAACAACACTAACACCCTAACATCAAACAACTCTAACCCCCTAACAACAAACAACCCTAAACCCCTAACATCAAACAACACTAACCCCCTAACAACACAAACCACTAACACCCTAACAACAAACAACACTACCCCCTAACAACAAACAACCCTAACCCCTGAAAACCAAAAACACTAACCCACTAACAACAAACAACCCTAACCCACTAACAACAAACAACCCTAAACACCTAACATCAAACAACACTAACCCCCTAACACCACAAACCACTAACAGCCTAACAACAAACAACACTAACACCCTAACAACAAAAACCACTAAACCCCAACAAGAAACAACCTTAAACCCCTAACAACAAACAACCCTAAACCCCTAAAATCAAACAACACTAACACCCTAACAACAAACAACTCTAACCCCCTAACAACAAACAACCCTAAACCCCTAACATCAAACAACACTAACACCCTAACAAGAAAAACCACTAAACCCCAACAAGAGACAACCTTAAACCCCTAACAACAAACAACCCTAAACCCCTAACAACAAACAACACTAACACCCTAACAACAAACAACTCTAACCCCCTAACAACAAACAACCCTAAACCCCTAACATCAAACACTAACCCCCTAACAACACAAACCACTAACACCCTAACAACAAACAACACTAACACCCTAACAACAAAAACCACTAAACCCCAACAAGAAACAACCTTAAACCCCTAACAACAAACAACCCTCAACCCCTAACAACAAACAACACTAACACCCTAACAACAAACAACTCTAACCCCCTAACAACAAACAACCCTAAACCCCTAACATCAAACAACACTAACCCCCTAACAACACAAACCACTAACACCCTAACAACAAACAACACTAACACCCTAACAACAAAAACCACTAAACCCCAACAAGAAACAACCTTAAACCCCTAACAGCAAACAACCCTAAACCCCTAACAACAAACAACACTAACACGCTAACAACAAACAACTCTAACCCCCTAACAACAAACAACCCTAAACCCCTAACATCAAACAACACTAAACCCCTAACAACACAAACCACTAACACCCTAACAACAAACAACACTAACACCCTAACAACAAAAACCACTAAACCACAACAAGAAACAACCTTAAACCCCTAACAACAAACAACCCTAACCCACTAACAACAAACAACCCTAAACCCCTAACATCAAACAACACTAACCCCCTAACAACACAAACCACTAACACCCTAACAACGAACAACACTAACACCCTAACAACAAAAACCACTAAACCCCAACAAGAAACAACCTTAAACCCCTAACAACAAACAACCCTAAACCCCTAACAACAAACAACACTAACACCCTAACAACAAACAACTCTAACCCCCTAACAACAAACAACCCTAAACCCCTAACATCAAACAACACTAACCCCCTAACAACACAAACCACTAACACCCTAACAACAAACAACACTAACACCCTAACAACAAAAACCACTAAACCCCAACAAGAAACAACCTTAAACCCCTAACAACAAACAACCCTAAACCCCTAACAACAAACAACACTAACACCCTAACAACAAACAACTCTAACCCCCTAACAACAAACAACCCTAAACCCCTAACATCAAACAACACTAACCCCCTAACAACACAAACCACTAACACCCTAACAACAAACAACACTAACACCCTAACAACAAAAACCACTAAACCCCAACAAGAAACAACCTTAAACCCCTAACAGCAAACAACCCTAAACCCCTAACAACAAACAACACTAGCACGCTAACAACAAACAACTCTAACCCCCTAACAACAAACAACCGTAAACCCCTAACATCAAACAACACTAAACCCCTAACAACACAAACCACTAACACCCTAACAACAAACAACACTAACACCCTAACAACAAAAACCACTAAACCCCAACAAGAAACAACCTTAAACCCCTAACAACAAACAACCCTAAACCCCTAACAACAAACAACACTAACACCCTAACAACAAACAACTCTAACCCCCTAACAACAAACAACCCTAAACCCCTAACATCAAACAACACTAACCCCCTAACAACACAAACCACTAACACCCTAACATCAAACAACACTAACACCCTAACAACAAAAACCACTGAACCCCAACAAGAAACAACCTTAAACCCCTAAAAACAAACAACCCTAAACCCCTAACATCAAACAACACTAACACCCTAACAACACAAACCACTAACACCCTAACAACAAACAACACTAACCCCCTAACAACAAACACTAACCCCCAAACAACAAACAACCCTAACCCCTGAAAACCAAAAACACTAACCCACTAACAACAAAGAACCCTAACCCACTAACAACAAACAACCCTAAACCCCTAACATCAAACAACACTAACCCCCTAACAACACAAACCACTAACACCCTAACAACAAACAACACTAACACCCTAACAACAAAAACCACTAAACCTCAACAAGAAACAACCTTAAACCCCTAACAACAAACAACCCTAAACCCCTAACATCAAACAACACTAACACCCTAACAACAAACAACTCTAACCCCCTAACAACAAACAACCCTAAACCCCTAACATCAAACAACACTAACACCCTAACAAAAAAACCACTAAACCCCAACAAGAAACAACCTTAAACCCCTAACAACAAACAACCCTAAACCCCTAACAACAAACAACACTAACACCCTAACTACAAACAACACTAACACCCTAACAACAAAAACCACTAAACCCCAACAAGAAACAACCCTAAACCCCTAACAACAAACACTAACCCCCTAACAAAAAACAACACTAAACCCCTAACAAGAAACTACCCTAACCCCGTAAGAACAAACAACAATAACCCCGTAACAAGAAACAACCCTAACCCCCTAACAACAAAGAACACTAACACCCTAACAACAAACAACCCTAACCCCTGAAAACCAAAAACACTAACCCACTAACAACAAACAACCCTAACCCACTAACAACAAACAACCCTAAACCCCTAACATCAAACAACACTAACCCCCTAACAACACAAGCCACTAACACCCTAACAACAAACAACACTAACACCCTAACAACAAAAACCACTAAACCCCAACAAGAGACAACCCTAAACCCCTAACAACAAACACTAACCCCCTAACAAAAAACAACACTAAACCCCTAACAAGAAAGTACCCTAACCCCGTAACAACAAACAACACTAACCCCGTAACAAGAAACAACCCTAACCCCCTAACAACAAAGAACACTAACACCCTAACAACAAACAACCCTAAACCCCTAACATCAAAGAACACTAACACCCTAACAACAAACAACCCTAACCTCCTAACATCAAACAACACTAACCCCCTAACAACACAAACCACTAACACCCTAACAACTAACAACACTAACACCCTTACAACAAAAACCACTAAACCCCAACAAGAAACAACCTTAAACCCCTAACAACAAACAACCCTAAACCCCTAACAAAAAACAACACTAACACCCTAACAACAAACAACTCTAACCCCCTAACAACAAACAACCCTAAACCCCTAACATCAAAGAACACTAACCCCCTAACAACACAAACCACTAACACCCAACATCAAACAACACTAACACCCTAACAACAAAAACCACTAAACCCCAACAAGAAACAACCTTAAACCCCTAACAACAAACAATCCTAAACCCCTAACATCAAACAACACTAACACAATAACAACACAAACCACTAACACCCTAACAACAAACAACCCTAACCCCCTAACAACAAACACTAACCCCCAAACAACAAACAACCCTAACCCCTGAAAACCAAAAACACTAACCCTCTAACAACAAACAACCCTAACCCACTAACAACAAACAACCCTAAACCCCTAACATCAAACAACACTAACCCCCTAACAACACAAACCACTAACACCCTAACAACAAACAACACTAACACCCTAACAACAAAAACCACTAAACCCCAACAAGAAACAACCTTAAACCCCTAACAACAAACAACCCTAAACCCCTAACATCAAACAGCACTAACACCCTAACAACAAACAACTCTAACCCCCTAACAACAAACAACCCTAATCCCCTAACATCAAACAACACTAACACCCTAACAACAAAAACCACTAAACCCCAACAAGAAACAACCTTAAACCCCTAACAACAAACAACCCTAAACCCCTAACATCAAACAACACTAACCCCCTAACAACACAAACCACTAACACCCTAACAACAAACAACACTAACACCCTAACAACAAAAACCACTAAACCCAAACAAGAAACAACCCTAAACCCCTAACATCAAACAACACTAACACCCTAACATCAAACAACTCTAACCCCCTAACAACAAACAACCCTAAACCCCTAACATCAAACAACACTAACCCCCTAACAACACAAACCACTAACACCCTAACAACAAACAACACTAACCCCCTAACAACAAACAACCCTAACCCCTGAAAACCAAAAACACTAACCCACTAACAACAAACAACCCTAACCCACTAACAACAAACAACCCTAAACACCTAACATCAAACAACACTAACCCCCTAACAACACAAACCACTAACACCCTAACAACAAACAACAATAACACCCTAACAACAAAAAGCACTAAACCCCAACAAGAGACAACCTTAAACCCCTAACAACAAACAACCCTAAACCCCTAACATCAAACAACACTAACACCCTAACAACAAACAACTCTAACCCCCTAACAACAAACAACCCTAAACCCCTAACATCAAACAACACTAACCCCCTAACAACACAAACCACTAACACCCTAACAACAAACAACACTAACACCCTAACAACAAAAACCACTAAACCCCAACAAGAAACAACCTTAAACCCCTAACAACAAACAACCCTAAACCCCTAACAACAAACAACACTAACACCCTAACAACAAACAACTCTAACCCCCTAACAACAAACAACCCTAAACCCCTAAAATCAAACAACACTAACCCCCTAACAACACAAACCACTAACACCCTAACAACAAACAACACTAACACCCTAACAACAAAAACCACTAAACCCCAACAAGAAACAACCTTAAACCCCTAACAACAAACAACCCTAAACCCCTAACAACCAACAACACTAACACCCTAACAACAAACAACTCTAACCCCCTAACAACAAACAACCCTAAACCCCTAACATCCAACAACACTAACCCCCTAACAACACAAACCACTAACACCCTAACATCAAACAACACTAACACCCTAACAACAAAAACCACTAAACCCCAACAAGAAACAATCTTAAACCCCTAACAAACAACCCTAAACCCCTAACATCAAACAACACTAACACCCTAACAACACAAACCACTAACACCCTAACAACAAACAACACTAACCCCCTAACAACAAACACTAACCCCCAAACAACAAACAACCCTAACCCCTGAAAACCAAAAACACTAACCCACTAACAACAAACAACCCTAACTCACTAACAACAAACAACCCTGAACCCCTAACATCAAACAACACTAACCCCCTAACAACACAAACCACTAACACCCTAACAACAAACAACTCTAACCCCCTAACAACAAACAACCCTAAACCCCTAACATCAAACAACACTAACACCCTAACAACAAAAACCACTAAACCCCAACAAGAAACAACCTTAAACCCCTAACAACAAACAACCCTAAACCCCTAACATCAAACAACACTAACAACCTAACAACACAAACCACTAACACCCTAACAACAAACAACACTAACCCCCTAACAACAAACACTAAACCCCAAACAACAAACAACCCTAACCGCTAAAAACCAAAAACACTAACCCACTAAAAACAAACAACCCTAACACCCTAACAACAAACAACACTAACCCCCTAACAGCAAACAACCCTAAACCCCTAACATCAAAGAACACTAAAACCCTAACAACAAACAACCCAAACCCCCTAACAACAAACACTAACCCCCAAACAACAAACAACCCTAACCCCTAAAAACCAAAAAGAGTAACCCACTAACAACAAACAACCCTAACCCCCAAACAACAAACAACGCTAACCCCCGAACAACCAACAACACTAACCCCCTAACCACAATAAAGACTAACACCCTAACAACAAAAACCACTAAACCCCAACAAGAAACAACCCTAAACCCCTAACAACAAACAACACTAACCCCCTAACAACAAACAACACTAACACCCTAACAACAAACAACTCTCACCCCCTAACAACAAACAACCCTAAACCCCTAACATCAAACAACACTAACACCCTAACAACACAAACCACTAACACCCAACATCAAACAACACTAACACCCTAACAACAAAAACCACTAAACCCCAACAAGAAACAACCTTGAACCCCTAACAACAAACAATCCTAAACCCCTAACATCAAAC
Organism: Elephas maximus indicus; assembly: GCF_024166365.1. Taxonomy (NCBI): domain Eukaryota; kingdom Metazoa; phylum Chordata; class Mammalia; order Proboscidea; family Elephantidae; genus Elephas; species Elephas maximus. The sequence continues at coordinate 900,511 of NC_064835.1, forward strand.
AACACTAACACCCTAACAACACAAACCACTAACACCCTAACAACAAACAACACTAACCCCCTAACAACAAACACTAACCCCCAAACAACAAACAACCCTAACCCCTGAAAACCAAAAACACTAACCCTCTAACAACAAACAACCCTAACCCACTAACAACAAACAACCCTAAACCCCTAACATCAAACAACACTAACCCCCTAACAACACAAACCACTAACACCCTAACAACAAACAACACTAACACCCTAACAACAAAAACCACTAAACCCAAACAAGAAACAACCTTAAACCCCTAACAACAAACAACCCTAAACCCCTAACATCAAACAACACTAACACCCTAACATCAAACAACTCTAACCCCCTAACAACAAACAACCCTAAACCCCTAACATCAAACAACACTAACCCCCTAACAACACAAACCACTAACACCCTAACAACAAACAACACTAACCCCCTAACAACAAACAACCCTAACCCCTGAAAACCAAAAACACTAACCCACTAACAACAAACAACCCTAACCCACTAACAAAAAACAACCCTAAACACCTAACATCAAACAACACTAACCCCCTAACACCACAAACCACTAACAGCCTAACAACAAACAACACTAACACCCTAACAACAAAATCCACTAAACCCCAACAAGAAACAACCTTAAACCCCTAACAACAAACAACCCTAAACCCCTAACAACCAACAACACTAACACCCTAACAACAAACAACTCTAACCCCCTAACAACAAACAACCCTAAACCCCTAACATCCAACAACACTAACCCCCTAACAACACAAACCACTAACACCCTAACATCAAACAACACTAACACCCTAACAACAAAAACCACTAAACCCCAACAAGAAACAATCTTAAACCCCTAACAAACAACCCTAAACCCCTAACATCAAACAACACTAACACCCTAACAACACAAACCACTAACACCCTAACAACAAACAACACTAACCCCCTAACAACAAACACTAACCCCCAAACAACAAACAACCCTAACCCCTGAAAACCAAAAACACTAACCCACTAACAACAAACAACCCTAACTCACTAACAACAAACAACCCTGAACCCCTAACATCAAACAACACTAACCCCCTAACAACACAAACCACTAACACCCTAACAACAAACAACTCTAACCCCCTAACAACAAACAACCCTAAACCCCTAACATCAAACAACACTAACACCCTAACAACAAAAACCACTAAACCCCAACAAGAAACAACCTTAAACCCCTAACAACAAACAACCCTAAACCCCTAACATCAAACAACACTAACAACCTAACAACACAAACCACTAACACCCTAACAACAAACAACACTAACCCCCTAACAACAAACACTAAACCCCAAACAACAAACAACCCTAACCGCTAAAAACCAAAAACACTAACCCACTAAAAACAAACAACCCTAACACCCTAACAACAAACAACACTAACCCCCTAACAGCAAACAACCCTAAACCCCTAACATCAAAGAACACTAAAACCCTAACAACAAACAACCCAAACCCCCTAACAACAAACACTAACCCCCAAACAACAAACAACCCTAACCCCTAAAAACCAAAAAGAGTAACCCACTAACAACAAACAACCCTAACCCCCAAACAACAAACAACGCTAACCCCCGAACAACCAACAACACTAACCCCCTAACCACAATAAAGACTAACACCCTAACAACAAAAACCACTAAACCCCAACAAGAAACAACCCTAAACCCCTAACAACAAACAACACTAACCCCCTAACAACAAACAACACTAACACCCTAACAACAAACAACTCTCACCCCCTAACAACAAACAACCCTAAACCCCTAACATCAAACAACACTAACACCCTAACAACACAAACCACTAACACCCAACATCAAACAACACTAACACCCTAACAACAAAAACCACTAAACCCCAACAAGAAACAACCTTGAACCCCTAACAACAAACAATCCTAAACCCCTAACATCAAACAACACTAACACCCTAACAACACAAACCACTAACACCCTAACAACAAACAACACTAACCCCCTAACAACAAACACTAACCCCCAAACAACAAACAACCCTAACCCCTGAAAACCAAAAACACTAACCCTCTAACAACAAACAACCCTAACCCACTAACAACAAACAACCCTAAACCCCTAACATCAAACAACACTAACCCCCTAACAACACAAACCACTAACACCCTAACAACAAACAACACTAACACCCTAACAACAAAAACCACTAAACCCAAACAAGAAACAACCTTAAACCCCTAACAACAAACAACCCTAAACCCCTAACATCAAACAACACTAACACCCTAACATCAAACAACTCTAACCCCCTAACAACAAACAACCCTAAACCCCTAACATCAAACAACACTAACCCCCTAACAACACAAACCACTAACACCCTAACAACAAACAACACTAACCCCCTAACAACAAACAACCCTAACCCCTGAAAACCAAAAACACTAACCCACTAACAACAAACAACCCTAACCCACTAACAAAAAACAACCCTAAACACCTAACATCAAACAACACTAACCCCCTAACACCACAAACCACTAACAGCCTAACAACAAACAACACTAACACCCTAACAACAAAATCCACTAAACCCCAACAAGAAACAACCTTAAACCCCTAACAACAAACAACCCTAAACCCCTAAAATCAAACAACACTAACACCCTAACAACAAACAACTCTAACCCCCTAACAACAAACAACCCTAAACCCCTAACATCAAACAACACTAACACCCTAACAAGAAAAACCACTAAACCCCAACAAGAAACAACTTTAAACCCCTAACAACAAACAACCCTAAACCCCTAACACGAAACAACACTAACCCCCTAACAACACAAACCACTAACACCCTAACAACAAACAACACTAACACCCTAACAACAAAAACCACTAAACCCCAACAAGAAACAACCTTGAACCCCTAACAACAAACAACCCTAAACCCCTAACATCAAACAACACTAACACCCTAACAACAAACAACTCTAACCCCCTAACAACAAACAACCCTAAACCCCTAACATCAAACAACACTAACACCCTAACAACAAAAACCACTAAACCCCAACAAGAAACAACCTTAAACCCCTAACAACAAACAACCCTAAACCCCTAACAACAAACAACACTAACGCCCTACCAACAAACAACACTAACACCCTAACAACAAAAACCACTAACACCCTAACAACAAACAACACTAACACCCTAACAACAAACACTAACCCCCAAACAACAAACAACCCTAACCCCTGAAAACCAAAAACACTAACCCTCTAACAACAAACAACCCTAACCCACTAACAACAAACAACCCTTAAACCCTAACATCAAACAACACTAACCCCCTAACAACACAAACCACTAACACCCTAACAACAAACAACACTAACACCCTAACAACAAAAACCACTAAACCCCAACAAGAAACAACCTTAAACCCCTAACAACAAACAACCCTAAACCCCTAACATCAAACAGCACTAACAACCTAACAACAAACAACTCTAACCCCCTAACAACAAACAACCCTAAACCCCTAACATCAAACAACACTAACACCCTAACAACAAAAACCACTAAACCCCAACAAGAAACAACCTTAAACCCGTAACAACAAACAACCCTAAACCCCTAACATCAAACAACACTAACCCCCTAACAACACAAACCACTAACACCCTAACAACAAACAACACTAACACCCTAACAACAAAAACCACTAAACCCCAACAAGAAACAACCTTGAACCCCTAACAACAAACAACCCTAAACCCCTAACATCAAACAACACTAACACCCTAACAACAAACAACTCTAACCCCCTAACAACAAACAACCCTAAACCCCTAACATCAAACAACACTAACACCCTAACAACAAAAACCACTAAACCCCAACAAGAAACAACCTTAAACCCCTAACAACAAACAACCCTAAACCCCTAACAACAAACAACACTAACGCCCTACCAACAAACAACACTAACACCCTAACAACAAAAACCACTAACACCCTAACAACAAACAACACTAACACCCTAACAACAAACACTAACCCCCAAACAACAAACAACCCTAACCCCTGAAAACCAAAAACACTAACCCTCTAACAACAAACAACCCTAACCCACTAACAACAAACAACCCTTAAACCCTAACATCAAACAACACTAACCCCCTAACAACACAAACCACTAACACCCTAACAACAAACAACACTAACACCCTAACAACAAAAACCACTAAACCCCAACAAGAAACAACCTTAAACCCCTAACAACAAACAACCCTAAACCCCTAACATCAAACAGCACTAACAACCTAACAACAAACAACTCTAACCCCCTAACAACAAACAACCCTAAACCCCTAACATCAAACAACACTAACACCCTAACAACAAAAACCACTAAACCCCAACAAGAAACAACCTTAAACCCGTAACAACAAACAACCCTAAACCCCTAACATCAAACAACACTAACCCCCTAACAACACAAACCACTAACACCCTAACAACAAACAACACTAACACCCTAACAACAAAAACCACTAAACCCAAACAAGAAACAACCTTAAACCCCTAACAACAAACAACCCTAAACCCCTAACATCAAACAACACTAACACCCTAACATCAAACAACTCTAACCCCCTAACAACAAACAACCCTAAACCCCTAAAATCAAACAACACTAACCCCCTAACAACACAAACCACTAACACCCTAACAACAAACAACACTAACACCCTAACAACAAACAACCCTAACCCCTGAAAACCAAAAACACTAACCCACTAACAACAAACAACCCTAACCCACTAACAACAAACAACCCTAAACACCTAACATCAAACAACACTAACCCCCTAACAACACAAACCACTAACACCCTAACAACAAACAACACTAACACCCTAACAACAAAAACCACTAAACCACAACAAGAAACAACCTTAAACCCCTAACAACAAACAACCCTAAACCCCTAACATCAAACAACACTAACACCCTAACAACAAACAACTCTAACCCCCTAACAACAAACAACCCTAAACCCCTAACATCAAACAACAATAACACCCTAACAACAAAAACCACTAAACCCCAACAAGAAACAACCCTAAACCCCTAACAACAAACACTAACCCCCTAACAAAAAACAACACTAAACCCCTAACAAGAAACTACCCTAACCCCGTAACAACAAACAACACTAACCCCGTAACAACAAACAATCCTAACCCCCAAACAACAAACAACCCTAACCCACTAACAACAAACAACCCTAAACCCCTAACATCAAACAACACTAACCCCCTAACAACACAAACCACTAACACCCTAACAACGAACAACACTAACACCCTAACAACAAAAACCACTAAACCCCAACAAGAGACAACCTTAAACCCCTAACAACAAACAACCCTAAACCCCTAACAACAAACAACACTAACACCCTAACAACAAACAACTCTAACCCCCTAACAACAAACAACCCTAAACCCCTAACATCAAACACTAACCCCATAACAACACAAACCACTAACACCCTAACAACAAACAACACTAACACCCTAACAACAAAAACCACTAAACCCCAACAAGAAACAACCTTAAACCCCTAACAACAAACAACCCTAAACCCCTAACAACAAACAACACTAACACCCTAACAACAAACAACTCTAACCCCCTAACAACAAACAACCCTAAACCCCTAACATCAAACAACACTAACCCCCTAACAACACAAACCACTAACACCCTAACAACAAACAACACTAACACCCTAACAACAAACACCACTAAACCCCAACAAGAAACAACCTTAAACCCCTAACAGCAAACAACCCTAAACCCCTAACAACAAACAACACTAACACGCTAACAACAAACAACTCTAACCCCCTAACAACAAACAACCCTAAACCCCTAACATCAAACAACACTAAACCCCTATCAACACAAACCACTAACACCCTAACAACAAACAACACTAACACCCTAACAACAAAAACCACTAAACCACAACAAGAAACAACCTTAAACCCCTAACAACAAACAACCCTAACCCACTAACAACAAACAACCCTAAACCCCTAACATCAAACAACACTAACCCCCTAACAACACAAACCACTAACACCCTAACAACGAACAACACTAACACCCTAACAACAAAAACCACTAAACCCCAACAAGAAACAACCTTAAACCCCTAACAACAAACAACCCTAAACCCCTAACAACAAACAACACTAACACCCTAACAACAAACAACTCTAACCCCCTAACAACAAACAACCCTAAACCCCTAACATCAAACAACACTAACCCCCTAACAACACAAACCACTAACACCCTAACAACAAACAACACTAACACCCTAACAACAAAAACCACTAAACCCCAACAAGAAACAACCTTAAACCCCTAACAACAAACAACCCTAAACCCCTAACAACAAACAACACTAACACCCTAACAACAAACAACTCTAACCCCCTAACAACAAACAACCCTAAACCCCTAACATCAAACAACACTAACCCCCTAACAACACAAACCACTAACACCCTAACAACAAACAACACTAACACCCTAACAACAAAAACCACTAAACCCCAACAAGAAACAACCTTAAACCCCTAACAGCAAACAACCCTAAACCCCTAACAACAAACAACACTAGCACGCTAACAACAAACAACTCTAACCCCCTAACAACAAACAACCGTAAACCCCTAACATCAAACAACACTAAACCCCTAACAACACAAACCACTAACACCCTAACAACAAACAACACTAACACCCTAACAACAAAAACCACTAAACCCCAACAAGAAACAACCTTAAACCCCTAACAACAAACAACACTAAACCCCTAACAACAAACAACACTAACACCCTAACAACAAACAACTCTAACCCCCTAACAACAAACAACCCTAAACCCCTAACATCAAACAACACTAACCCCCTAACAACACAAACCACTAACACCCTAACATCAAACAACACTAACACCCTAACAACAAAAACCACTGAACCCCAACAAGAAACAACCTTAAACCCCTAAAAACAAACAACCCTAAACCCCTAACATCAAACTACACTAACACCCTAACAACACAAACCACTAACACCCTAACAACAAACAACACTAACCCCCTAACAACAAACACTAACCCCCAAACAACAAACAACCCTAACCCCTGAAAACCAAAAACACTAACCCACTAACAACAAAGAACCCTAACCCACTAACAACAAACAACCCTAAACCCCTAACATCAAACAACACTAACCCCCTAACAACACAAACCACTAACACCCTAACAACAAACAACTCTAACCCCCTAACAACAAACAACCCTAAACCCCTAACATCAAAGAACAGTAACCCCCTAACAACACAAACCACTAACACCCAACATCAAACAACACTAACACCCTAACAACAAAAACCACTAAACCCCAACAAGAAACAACCTTAAACCCCTAACAACAAACAATCCTAAACCCCTAACATCAAACAACACTAACACAATAACAACACAAACCACTAACAACCTAACAACAAACAACCCTAACCCCCTAACAACAAACACTAACCCCCAATCAACAAACAACCCTAACCCCTGAAAACCAAAAACACTAACCCTCTAACAACAAACAACCCTAACCCACTAACAACAAACAACCCTAAACCCCTAACATCAAACAACACTAACCCCCTAACAACACAAACCACTAACACCCTAACAACAAACAACACTAACACCCTAACAACAAAAACCACTAAACCCCAACAAGAAACAACCTTAAACCCCTAACAACAAACAACCCTAAACCCCTAACATCAAACAGCACTAACACCGTAACAACAAACAACTCTAACCCCCTAACAACAAACAACCCTAATCCCCTAACATCAAACAACACTAACACCCTAACAACAAAAACCACTAAACCCCAACAAGAAACAACCTTAAACCCCTAACAACAAACAACCCTAAACCCCTAACATCAAACAACACTAACCCCCTAACAACACAAACCACTAACACCCTAACAACAAACAACACTAACACCCTAACAACAAAAACCACTAAACCCAAACAAGAAACAACCCTAAACCCCTAACATCAAACAACACTAACACCCTAACATCAAACAACTCTAACCCCCTAACAACAAACAACCCTAAACCCCTAACATCAAACAACACTAACCCCCTAACAACACAAACCACTAACACCCTAACAACAAACAACACTAACCCCCTAACAACAAACAACCCTAACCCCTGAAAACCAAAAACACTAACCCACTAACAACAAACAACCCTAACCCACTAACAACAAACAACCCTAAACACCTAACATCAAACAACACTAACCCCCTAACAACACAAACCACTAACACCCTAACAACAAACAACAATAACACCCTAACAACAAAAACCACTAAACCCCAACAAGAGACAACCTTAAACCCCTAACAACAAACAACCCTAAACCCCTAACATCAAACAACACTAACACCCTAACAACAAACAACTCTAACCCCCTAACAACAAACAACCCTAAACCCCTAACATCAAACAACACTAACCCCCTAACAACACAAACCACTAACACCCTAACAACAAACAACACTAACACCCTAACAACAAAAACCACTAAACCCCAACAAGAAACAACCTTAAACCCCTAACAACAAACAACCCTAAACCCCTAACAACAAACAACACTAACACCCTAACAACAAACAACTCTAACCCCCTAACAACAAACAACCCTAAACCCCTAAAATCAAACAACACTAACCCCCTAACAACACAAACCACTAACACCCTAACAACAAACAACACTAACACCCTAACAACAAAAACCACTAAACCCCAACAAGAAACAACCTTAAACCCCTAAAAACAACCCTAAACCCCTAACAACCAACAACACTAACACCCTAACAACACACAACTCTAACCCCCTAACAACAAACAACCCTAAACCCCTAACATCCAACAACACTAACCCCCTAACAACACAAACCACTAACACCCTAACATCAAACAACACTAACACCCTAACAACAAAAACCACTAAACCCCAACAAGAAACAACCTTAAACCCCTAACAAACAACCCTAAACCCCTAACATCAAACAACACTAACACCCTAACAACACAAACCACTAACACCCTAACAACAAACAACACTAACCCCCTAACAACAAACACTAACCCCCAAACAACAAACAACCCTAACCCCTGAAAACCAAAAACACTAACCCACTAACAACAAACAACCCTAACTCACTAACAACTAACAACCCTGAACCCCTAACATCAAACAACACTAACCCCCTAACAACACAAACCACTAACACCCTAACAACAAACAACTCTAACCCCCTAACAACAAACAACCCTAAACCCCTAACATCAAACAACACTAACAGCCTAACAACAAAAAACACTAAACCCCAACAAGAAACAACCTTAAACCCCTAACAACAAACAACCCTAAACCCCTAACATCAAACAACACTAACAACCTAACAACACAAACCACTAACACCCTAACAACAAACAACACTAACCCCCTAACAACAAACACTAAACCCCAAACAACAAACAACCCTAACCCCTAAAAACCAAAAACACTAACCCACTAAAAACAAACAACCCTAACACCCTAACAACAAACAACACTAACCCCCTAACAGCAAACAACCCTAAACCCCTAACATCAAAGAACACTAAAACCCTAACAACAAACAACCCAAACCCCCTAACAACAAACACTAACCCCCAAACAACAAACAACCCTAACCCCTAAAAACCAAAAAGAGTAACCCACTAACAACAAACAACCCTAACCCCCAAACAACAAACAACGCTAACCCCCAAACAACCAACAACACTAACCCCCTAACCACAATAAAGACTAACACCCTAACTACAAAAACCACTAAACCCCAACAAGAAACAACCCTAAACCCCTAACACCAAACAACACTAACCCCCTAACAACAAAGAACACTAACACCCTAACAACAAACAACTCTCACCCCCTAACAACAAACAACCCTAAACCCCTAACATCAAACAACACTAACACCCTAACAACACAAACCACTAACACCCAACATCAAACAACACTAACACCCTAACAACAAAAACCACTAAACCCCAACAAGAAACAACCTTGAACCCCTAACAACAAACAATCCTAAACCCCTAACATCAAACAACACTAACACCCTAACAACACAAACCACTAACACCCTAACAACAAACAATACTAACCCCCTAACAACAAACACTAACCCCGAAACAACAAACAACCCTAACCCCTGAAAACCAAAAACACTAACCCTCTAACAACAAACAACCCTAACCCACTAACAACAAACAACACTAAACCCCTAACATCAAACAACACTAACCCCCTAACAACACAAACCACTAACACCCTAACAACAAACAACACTAACACCCTAACAACAAAAACCACTAAACCCCAACAAGAAACAACCTTAAACCCCTAACAACAAACAACCCTAAACCCCTAACATCAAACAGCACTAACACCCTAACAACAAACAACTCTAACCCCCTAACAACAAACAACCCTAATCCCCTAACATCAAACAACACTAACACCCTAGCAACAAAAACCACTAAACCCCAACAAGAAACAACCTTAAACCCCTAACAACAAACAACCCTAAACCCCTAACATCAAACAACACTAACCCCCTAACAACACAAACCACTAACACCCTAACAACAAACAACACTAACACCCTAACAACAAAAACCACTAAACCCAAACAAGAAACAACCTTAAACCCCTAACAACAAACAACCCTAAACCCCTAACATCAAACAACACTAACACCCTAACATCAAACAACTCTAACCCCCTAACAACAAACAACCCTAAACCCCTAACATCAAACAACACTAACCCCCTAACAACACAAACCACTAACACCCTAACAACAAACAACACTAACCCCCTAACAACAAACAACCCTAACCCCTGAAAACCAAAAACACTAACCCACTAACAACAAACAACCCTAACCCACTAACAACAAACAACCCTAAACACCTAACATCAAACAACACTAACCCCCTAACAACACAAACCACTAACACCCTAACAACAAACAACAATAACACCCTAACAACAAAAACCACTAAACCCCAACAAGAGACAACCTTAAACCCCTAACAAAAAACAACCCTAAACCCCTAACATCAAACAACACTAACACCCTAACAACAAACAACTCTAACCCCCTAACAACAAACAACCCTAAACCCCTAACATCAAACAACACTAACCCCCTAACAACACAAACCACTAACACCCTAACAACAAACAACACTAACACCCTAACAACAAAAACCACTAAACCCCAACAAGAAACAACCTTAAACCCCTAACAACAAACAACCCTAAACCCCTAACAACAAACAACACTAACACCCTAACAACAAACAACTCTAACCCCCTAACAACAAACAACCCTAAACCTCTAACATCAAACAACACTAACCCCCTAACAACACAAACCACTAACACCCTAACAACAAACAACACTAACACCCTTACAACAAAAACCACTAAACCCCAACAAGAAACAACCTTAAACCCCTAACAACAAACAACCCTAAACCCCTAACATCAAACAGCACTAACACCCTAACAACAAACAACTCTAACCCCCTAACAACAAACAACCCTAATCCCCTAACATCAAACAACACTAACACCCTAACAACAAAAACCACTAAACCCCAACAAGAAACAACCTTAAACCCCTAACAACAAACAACCCTAAACCCCTAACATCAAACAACACTAACCCCCTAACAACACAAACCACTAACACCCTAACAACAAACAACACTAACACCCTAACAACAAAAACCACTAAACCCAAACAAGAAACAACCCTAAACCCCTAACATCAAACAACACTAACACCCTAACATCAAACAACTCTAACCCCCTAACAACAAACAACCCTAAACCCCTAACATCAAACAACACTAACCCCCTAACAACACAAACCACTAACACCCTAACAACAAACAACACTAACCCCCTAACAACAAACAACCCTAACCCCTGAAAACCAAAAACACTAACCCACTAACAACAAACAACCCTAACCCACTAACAACAAACAACCCTAAACACCTAACATCAAACAACACTAACCCCCTAACAACACAAACCACTAACACCCTAACAACAAACAACAATAACACCCTAACAACAAAAACCACTAAACCCCAACAAGAGACAACCTTAAACCCCTAACAACAAACAACCCTAAACCCCTAACATCAAACAACACTAACACCCTAACAACAAACAACTCTAACCCCCTAACAACAAACAACCCTAAACCCCTAACATCAAACAACACTAACCCCCTAACAACACAAACCACTAACACCCTAACAACAAACAACACTAACACCCTAACAACAAAAACCACTAAACCCCAACAAGAAACAACCTTAAACCCCTAACAACAAACAACCCTAAACCCCTAACAACAAACAACACTAACACCCTAACAACAAACAACTCTAACCCCCTAACAACAAACAACCCTAAACCCCTAAAATCAAACAACACTAACCCCCTAACAACACAAACCACTAACACCCTAACAACAAACAACACTAACACCCTAAGAACAAAAACCACTAAACCCCAACAAGAAACAACCTTAAACCCCTAAAAACAACCCTAAACCCCTAACAACCAACAACACTAACACCCTAACAACACACAACTCTAACCCCCTAACAACAAACAACCCTAAACCCCTAACATCCAACAACACTAACCCCCTAACAACACAAACCACTAACACCCTAACATCAAACAACACTAACACCCTAACAACAAAAACCACTAAACCCCAACAAGAAACAACCTTAAACCCCTAACAAACAACCCTAAACCCCTAACATCAAACAACACTAACACCCTAACAACACAAACCACTAACACCCTAACAACAAACAACACTAACCCCCTAACAACAAACACTAACCCCCAAACAACAAACAACCCTAACCCCTGAAAACCAAAAACACTAACCCACTAACAACAAACAACCCTAACTCACTAACAACTAACAACCCTGAACCCCTAACATCAAACAACACTAACCCCCTAACAACACAAACCACTAACACCCTAACAACAAACAACTCTAACCCCCTAACAACAAACAACCCTAAACCCCTAACATCAAACAACACTAACACCCTAACAACAAAAACCACTAAACCCCAACAAGAAACAACCTTAAACCCCTAACAACAAACAACCCTAAACCCCTAACATCAAACAACACTAACAACCTAACAACACAAACCACTAACACCCTAACAACAAACAACACTAACCCCCTAACAACAAACACTAAACCCCAAACAACAAACAACCCTAACCCCTAAAAACCAAAAACACTAACCCACTAAAAGCAAACAACCCTAACACCCTAACAACAAACAACACTAACCCCCTAACAGCAAACAACCCTAAACCCCTAACATCAAAGAACACTAAAACCCTAACAACAAACAACCCAAACCCCCTAACAACAAACACTAACCCCCAAACAACAAACAACCCTAACCCCTAAAAACCAAAAAGAGTAACCCACTAACAACAAACAACCCTAACCCCCAAACAACAAACAACGCTAACCCCCAAACAACCAACAACACTAACCCCCTAACCACAATAAAGACTAACACCCTAACAACAAAAACCACTAAACCCCAACAAGAAACAACCCTAAACCCCTAACAACAAACAACACTAACCCCCTAACAACAAACAACACTAACACCCTAACAACAAACAACTCTCACCCCCTAACAACAAACAACCCTAAACCCCTAACATCAAACAACACTAACACCCTAACAACACAAACCACTAACACCCAACATCAAACAACACTAACACCCTAACAACAAAAACCACTAAACCCCAACAAGAAACAACCTTGAACCCCTAACAACAAACAATCCTAAACCCCTAACATCAAACAACACTAACACCCTAACAACACAAACCACTAACACCCTAACAACAAACAATACTAACCCCCTAACAACAAACACTAACCCCCAAACAACAAACAACCCTAACCCCTGAAAACCAAAAACACTAACCCTCTAACAACAAACAACCCTAACCCACTAACAACAAACAACCCTAAACCCCTAACATCAAACAACACTAACCCCCTAACAACACAAACCACTAACACCCTAACAACAAACAACACTAACACCCTAACAACAAAAACCACTAAACCCCAACAAGAAACAACCTTAAACCCCTAACAACAAACAACCCTAAACCCCTAACATCAAACAGCACTAACACCCTAACAACAAACAACTCTAACCCCCTAACAACAAACAACCCTAATCCCCTAACATCAAACAACACTAACACCCTAGCAACAAAAACCACTAAACCCCAACAAGAAACAACCTTAAACCCCTAACAACAAACAACCCTAAACCCCTAACATCAAACAACACTAACCCCCTAACAACACAAACCACTAACACCCTAACAACAAACAACACTAACACCCTAACAACAAAAACCACTAAACCCAAACAAGAAACAACCTTAAACCCCTAACAACAAACAACCCTAAACCCCTAACATCAAACAACACTAACACCCTAACATCAAACAACTCTAACCCCCTAACAACAAACAACCCTAAACCCCTAACATCAAACAACACTAACCCCCTAACAACACAAACCACTAACACCCTAACAACAAACAACACTAACCCCCTAACAACAAACAACCCTAACCCCTGAAAACCAAAAACACTAACCCACTAACAACAAACAACCCTAACCCACTAACAACAAACAACCCTAAACACCTAACATCAAACAACACTAACCCCCTAACAACACAAACCACTAACACCCTAACAACAAACAACAATAACACCCTAACAACAAAAACCACTAAACCCCAACAAGAGACAACCTTAAACCCCTAACAAAAAACAACCCTAAACCCCTAACATCAAACAACACTAACACCCTAACAACAAACAACTCTAACCCCCTAACAACAAACAACCCTAAACCCCTAACATCAAACAACACTAACCCCCTAACAACACAAACCACTAACACCCTAACAACAAACAACACTAACACCCTAACAACAAAAACCACTAAACCCCAACAAGAAACAACCTTAAACCCCTAACAACAAACAACCCTAAACCCCTAACAACAAACAACACTAACACCCTAACAACAAACAACTCTAACCCCCTAACAACAAACAACCCTAAACCTCTAACATCAAACAACACTAACCCCCTAACAACACAAACCACTAACACCCTAACAACAAACAACACTAACACCCTTACAACAAAAACCACTAAACCCCAACAAGAAACAACCTTAAACCCCTAACAACAAACAACCCTAAACCCCTAACAACAAACAACACTAACACCCTAACAACAAACAACTCTAACCCCCTAACAACAAACAACCCTAAACCCCTAACATCAAACAACACTAACCCCCTAACAACACAAACCACTAACACCCTAACAACAAACAACACTAACACCCTAACAACAAAAACCACTAAAACCCAACAAGAAACAACCTTAAACCCCTAACAACAAACAACCCTAAACCCCTAACAACAAACAACACTAACACCCTAACAACAAACAACACTAACACCCTAACAACAAACAACTCTAACCCCCTAACAACAAACAACACTAACACCCTAACAACAAACAACTCTAACCCCCTAACAACAAACAACCCTAAACCCCTAACAACAAACAACACTAACACCCTAACAACAAAAACCACTAAACCCCAACAAGAAACAACCCTAAACCCCTAACAACAAACACTAACCCCCTAACAAAAAACAACACTAAACACCTAACAAGAAAGTACCCTAACCCCGTAACAACAAACAGCACTAACCCCGTAACAAGAAACAACCCTAAGCCCCTAACAACAAAGAACACTAACACGCTAACAACAAACAACCCTAAACCCCTAACATCAAAGAACACTAACACCCTAACAACAAACAACCCTAACCTCCTAACATCAAACAACACTAACCCCCTAACAACACAAACCACTAACACCCTAACAACAAACAACACTAACACCCTTACAACAAAAACCACTAAACCCCAACAAGAAACAACCTTAAACCCCTAACAACAAACAACCCTAAACCCCTAACAACAAACAACACTAACACCCTAACAACAAACAACTCTAACCCCCTAACAACAAACAACCCTAAACCCCTAACATCATACAACACTAACCCCCTAACAACACAAACAACTAACACCCTAACAACAAACAACACTAACACCCTAACAACAAAAACCACTAAAACCCAACAAGAAACAACCTTAAACCCCTAACAACAAACAACCCTAAACCCCTAACAACAAACAACACTAACACCCTAACAACAAACAACTCTAACCCCCTAACAACAAACAACCCTAAACCCCTAACATCAAACAACACTAACCCCCTAACAACACAAACCACTAACACCCTAACAACAAACAACACTAACACCCTAACAACAAAAACCACTAAACCCCAACAACAAACAACTCTAACCCCCTAACAAAAAACAACCCTAAACCCCTAACATCAAACAACACTAACCCCCTAACAACACAAACCACTAACACCCTAACAACAAACAACACTAACACCCTAACAACAAAATCCACTAAACCCCAACAAGAAACAACCCTAACCCACTAACAACAAACAACCCTAAACCCCTAACAAGAAACTACCCTAACCCCGTAACAACAAACAACACTAACCCCGTAACAAGAAACAACCCTAACCCCCTAACAACAAAGAACACTAACACCCTAACAACAAACAACCCTAACCCCCTAACAACAAACAACCCTAAACCCCTAACATCAAACAACACGAACACCCTAAAAACACAAACCACTAACACCGTAACAACAAACAACCCTAACCCCCTAACAACAAACACTAACCCCCTAACAACAAACAACCCTAAACCCCTAACATCAAACAACACTAACACCCTAACAACAAAAACCACTAAACCCCAACAAGAAACAACCTTAAACCCCTAACAACAAACAACCCTAAACCCCTAACATCAAACAACACTAACAACCTAACAACACAAACCACTAACACCCTAACAACAAAACAACACTAACCCCCTAACAACAAACACTAACCCCCAAACAACAAACAACCCTAAGCCCTAAAAACCAAAAACACTAACCCACTAAAAACAAACAACCCTAACACCCTAACAACAAACAACACTAACCCCCTAACAGCAAACAACCCTAAACCCCTAACATCAAAGAACACTAAAACCCTAACAACAAACAACCCAAACCCCCTAACAACAAACACTAACCCCCAAACAACAAACAACCCTAACCCCTAAAAACCAAAAAGAGTAACCCACTAACAACAAACAACCCTAACCCCCAAACAACAAACCACGCTAACCCCCGAAAAACCAACAACACAAACCCCCTAACCACAATAAAGACTAAAACCCTAACAACAAAAACCACTAAACCCCAACAAGAAACAACCCTAAACCCCTAACAACAAACAACACTAACCCCCTAACAACAAACAACACTAACACCCTAACAACAAACAACTCTCACCCCCTAACAACAAACAACCCTAAACTCCTAACATCCAACAACACTAACCCCCTAACAACACAAACCACTAACAACCTAACATCAAACAACACTAACACCCTAACAACAAAAACCACTAAACCCCAACAACAAACAACCTTAAACCCCTAACAACAAACAACCCTAAACCCCTAACATCAAACAACACTAACCCCCTAACAACACAAACCACTAACACCCTAACAACAAACAACACTAACCCCCTAACAACAAACAACCCTAACCCCTGAAAACCAAAAACACTAACCCACTAACAACAAACAACCCTAACCCACTAACAACAAACAACCCTAAACCCCTAACATCAAACAACACTAACCCCCTAACAACACAAACCACTAACACCCTAACAACAAACAACACTAACACCCTAACGACAAAAACCACTAAACCCCAACAAGAAACAACCTTAAACCGCTAACAACAAACAACCCTAAACCCCTAACAACAAACAACACTAACACCCTAACAACAAACAACTCTAACCCCCTAACAACAAACAACCCTAAACCCCTAACATCAAACAACACTAACCCCCTAACAACACAAAACACTAACACCCTAACAACAAACAACACTAACACCCTAACAACAAACAACCCTAAACCCCTAACATCAAACAACACTAACACCCTAACAACACAAACCACTAACACCCTAACAACAAACAACCCTAACCCCCTAACAACAAACACTAACCCCCAAACAACAAACAACCCTAACCCCTGAAAACCAAAAACACTAACCCACTAACAACAAACAACCCTAACCCACTAACAACAAACAACCCTAAACCCCTAACAACAAACAACCCTAACCCCGTAACAACAAACAACTCTAAACCCCTAACATCAAACAACACTAACACCCTAACAACAAAAACCACTAAACCCCAACAAGAAACAACCTTAAACCCCTAACAACAAACAACCCTAAACCCCTAACATCAAACAACACTAACCCCCTAACAACAAACAACCCTAAACCCCTAACATCAAACAACACTAACCCCCTAACAACACAAACCACTAACACCCTAACAACAAACAACACTAACACCCTAACAACAAAAACCACTAAACCCCAACAAGAGACAACCTTAAACCCCTAACAACAAACAACCCTAAACCCCTAACAACAAACAACACTAACACCCTAACAACAAACAACTCTAACCCCCTAACAACAAACAACCCTAAACCCCTAACATCAAACAACACTAACCCCCTAACAACACAAACCACTAACACCCTAACAACAAACAACACTAACACCCTAACAACAAAAACCACTAAACCCCAACAAGAAACAACCTTAAACCCCTAACAACAAACAACCCTAAACCCCTAACAACAAACAACACTAACACCCTAACAACAAACAACTCTAACCCCCTAACAACAAACAACCCTAAACCCCTAACATCAAACAACACTAACCCCCTAACAACACACACCACTAACCCCCTAACAACAAACAACACTAACACCCTAACAACAAAAACCACTAAACCCCAACAAGAAACAACCTTAAACCCCTAACAACAAACAACCCTAAACCCCTAACAACAAACAACACTAACACCCTAACAACAAACAACTCTAACCCCCTAACAACAAACAAACCTAAACCCCTAACATCAAACAACACTAACCCCCTAACAACACAAACCACTAACACCCTAACAACAAACAACACTAACACCCTAACAACAAAAACCACTAAACCCCAACAAGAAACAACCTTAAACCCCTAACAGCAAACAACCCTAAACCCCTAACAACAAACAACACTAACACGCTAACAACAAACAACTCTAAACCCCTAACAACAAACAACCCTAAACCCCTAACATCAAACAACACTAAACCCCTAACAACACAAACCACTAACACCCTAACAACAAACAACACTAACACCCTAACAACAAAAACCACTAAACCACAACAAGAAACAACCTTAAACCCCTAACAACAAACAACCCTAAACCCCTAACAACAAACAACACTAACACCCTAACAACAAACAACTCTAACCCCCTAACAACAAACAACCCTAAACCCCTAACATCAAACAACACTAACCCCCTAACAACACAAACCACTAACACCCTAACATCAAACAACACTAACACCCTAACAACAAAAACCACTAAACCCCAACAAGAAACAACCTTAAACCCCTAACAACAAACACTAACCCCCTAACAAAAAACAACACTAAACCCCTAACAAGAAACTACCCTAACCCCGTAACAACAAACAACACTAACCCCGTAACAAGAAACAACCCTAACCCCCTAACAACAAAGAACACTAACACCCTAACAACAAACAACCCTAACCCCTTTAAACCAAAAACACTAACCCACTAACAACAAACAACCCTAACCCACTAACAACAAACAACCCTAAACCCCTAACATCAAACAACACTAACCACCTAACAACACAAACCACTAACACCCTAACAACAAACAACACTAACACCCTAACAACAAAAACCACTAAACCCCAACAAGAAACAACCCTAAACCCCTAACAACAAACAACCCTAAACCCCTAACATCAAACAACACTAAACCCCTAACAACAAACAACTCTAACCCCCTAACAACAAACAACCCTAAACCCCTAACATCAAACAACACTAACACCCTAACAACAAAAACCACTAAACCCCAACAAGAAACAACCTTAAACCCCTAACAACAAACAACCCTAAACCCCTAACATCAAACAACACTAACAACCTAACAACACAAACCACTAACACCCTAACAACAAAACAACACTAACCCCCTAACAACAAACACTAACCCCCAAACAACAAACAACCCTAAGCCCTAAAAACCAAAAACACTAACCCACTAAAAACAAACAACCCTAACACCCTAACAACAAACAACACTAACCCCCTAACAGCAAACAACCCTAAACCCCTAACATCAAAGAACACTAAAACCCTAACAACAAACAACCCAAACCCCCTAACAACAAACACTAACCCCCAAACAACAAACAACCCTAACCCCTAAAAACCAAAAAGAGTAACCCACTAACAACAAACAACCCTAACCCCCAAACAACAAACAACGCTCACCCCCGAACAACCAACAACACTAACCCCCTAACCACAATAAAGACTAACACCCTAACAACAAAAACCACTAAACCCCAACAAGAAACAACCCTAAACCCCTAACAACAAACAACACTAACCCCCTAACAACAAACAACACTAACACCCTAACAACAAACAACTCTCACCCCCTAACAACAAACAACCCTAAACTCCTAACATCCAACAACACTAACCCCCTAACAACACAAACCACTAACAACCTAACATCAAACAACACTAACACCCTAACAACAAAAACCACTAAACCCCAACAAGAAACAACCTTAAACCCCTAACAACAAACAACCCTAAACCCCTAACATCAAACAACAATTACCCCCGAACAACACAAACCACTAACACCCTAACAACAAACAACACTAACCCCCTAACAACAAACAACCCTAACCCCTGAAAACCAAAAACACTAACCCACTAACAACAAACAACCCTAACCCACTAACAACAAACAACCCTAAACCCCTAACATCAAACAACACTAACCCCCTAACAACACAAACCACTAACACCCTAACAACAAACAACACTAACACCCTAACAACAAAAACCACTAAACCCCAACAAGAAACAACCTTAAACCGCTAACAACAAACAACCCTAAACCCCTAACAACAAACAACACTAACACCCTAACAACACAAACCACTAACACCCTAACAACAAACAACACTAACCCCCTAACAACAAACAACCCTAAACCCCTAACATCAAACAACACTAACCCCCTAACAACACAAACCACTAACACCCTAACAACAAACAACACTAACACCCTAACAACAAACAACCCTAAACCCCTAACATCAAACAACACTAACACCCTAACAACACAAACCACTAACACCCTAACAACAAACAACCCTAACCCCCTAACAACAAACACTAACCCCCAAACAACAAACAACCCTAACCCCTGAAAACCAAAAACACTAACCCACTAACAACAAACAACCCTAACCCACTAACAACAAACAACCCTAAACCCCTAACAACAAACAACCCTAACCCCGTAACAACAAACAACTCTAAACCCCTAACATCAAACAACACTAACACCCTAACAACAAAAACCACTAAACCCCAACAAGAAACAACCTTAAACCCCTAACAACAAACAACCCTAAACCCCTAATATCAAACAACACTAACCCCCTAACAACAAACAACCCTAAACCCCTAACATCAAACAACACTAACCCCCTAACAACACAAACCACTAACACCCTAACAACAAACAACACTAACACCCTAACAACAAAAACCACTAAACCCCAACAAGAGACAACCTTAAACCCCTAACAACAAACAACCCTAAACCCCTAACAACAAACAACACTAACACGCTAACAACAAACAACTCTAACCCCCTAACAACAAACAACCCTAAACCCCTAACATCAAACAACACTAACCCCCTAACAACACAAACCACTAACACCCTAACAACAAACAACACTAACACCCTAACAACAAAAACCACTAAACCCCAACAAGAAACAACCTTAAACCCCTAACAACAAACAACCCTAAACCCCTAACAACAAACAACACTAACACCCTAACAACAAACAACTCTAACCCCCTAACAACAAACAACCCTAAACCCCTAACATCAAACAACACTAACCCCCTAACAACACACACCACTAACCCCCTAACAACAAACAACACTAACACCCTAACAACAAAAACCACTAAACCCCAACAAGAAACAACCTTAAACCCCTAACAACAAACAACCCTAAACCCCTAACAACAAACAACACTAACACCCTAACAACAAACAACTCTAACCCCCTAACAACAAACAAACCTAAACCCCTAACATCAAACAACACTAACCCCCTAACAACACAAACCACTAACACCCTAACAACAAACAACACTAACACCCTAACAACAAAAACCACTAAACCCCAACAAGAAACAACCTTAAACCCCTAACAGCAAACAACCCTAAACCCCTAACAACAAACAACACTAACACGCTAACAACAAACAACTCTAAACCCCTAACAACAAACAACCCTAAACCCCTAACATCAAACAACACTAAACCCCTAACAACACAAACCACTAACACCCTAACAACAAACAACACTAACACCCTAACAACAAAAACCACTGAACCACAACAAGAAACAACCTTAAACCCCTAACAACAAACAACCCTAAACCCCTAACAACAAACAACACTAACACCCTAACAACAAACAACTCTAACCCCCTAACAACAAACAACCCTAAACCCCTAACATCAAACAACACTAACCCCCTAACAACACAAACCACTAACACCCTAACATCAAACAACACTAACACCCTAACAACAAAAACCACTAAACCCCAACAAGAAACAACCTTAAACCCCTAACAACAAACACTAACCCCCTAACAAAAAACAACACTAAACCCCTAACAAGAAACTACCCTAACCCCGTAACAACAAACAACACTAACCCCGTAACAAGAAACAACCCTAACCCCCTACAACAAAGAACACTAACACCCTAACAACAAACAACCCTAACCCCTTTAAACCAAAAACACTAACCCACTAACAACAAACAACCCTAACCCACTAACAACAAACAACCCTAAACCCCTAACATCAAACAACACTACCCCCCTAACAACACAAACCACTAACACCCTAACAACAAACAACACTAACACCCTAACAACAAAAACCACTAAACCCCAACAAGAAACAACCCTAAACCCCTAACAACAAACACTAACCCCCTAACAAAAAACAACACTAAACCCATAACAAGAAAGTACCCTAACCCCGTAACAACAAACAACACTAACCCCGTAACAAGAAACAACCCTAAGCCCCTAACAACAAAGAACACTAACACGCTAACAACAAACAACCCTAAACCCCTAACATCAAAGAACACTAACACCCTAACAACAAACAACCCTAACCTCCTAACATCAAACAACACTAACCCCCTAACAACACAAACCACTAACACCCTAACAACAAACAACACTAACACCCTTACAACAAAAACCACTAAACCCCAACAAGAAACAACCTTAAACCCCTAACAACAAACAACCCTAAACCCCTAACAACAAACAACACTAACACCCTAACAACAAACAACTCTAACCCCCTAACAACAAACAACCCTAAACCCCTAACATCAAACAACACTAACCCCCTAACAACACAAACCACTAACACCCTAACAACAAACAACACTAACACCCTAACAACAAAAACCACTAAAACCCAACAAGAAACAACCTTAAACCCCTAACAACAAACAACCCTAAACCCCTAACAACAAACAACACTAACACCCTAACAACAAACAACTCTAACCCCCTAACAACAAACAACCCTAAACCCCTAACATCAAACAACACTAACCCCCTAACAACACAAACCACTAACACCCTAACAACAAACAACACTAACACCCTAACAACAAAAACCACTAAACCCCAACAACAAACAACTCTAACCCCCTAACAAAAAACAACCCTAAACCCCTAACATCAAACAACACTAACCCCCTAACAACACAAACCACTAACACCCTAACAACAAACAACACTAACACCCTAACAACAAAAACCACTAAACCCCAACAAGAAACAACCCTAACCCACTAACAACAAACAACCCTAAACCCCTAACAAGAAACTACCCTAACCCCGTAACAACAAACAACACTAACCCCGTAACAAGAAACAACCCTAACCCCCTAACAACAAAGAACACTAACACCCTAACAAGAAACAACCCTAACCCCCTAACAACAAACAACCCTAAACCCCTAACATCAAACAACACGAACACCCTAACAACACAAACCACTAACACCGTAACAACAAACAACCCTAACCCCCTAACAACAAACACTAACCCCCAAACAACAAACAACCCTAACCCCTGAAAACCAAAAACACTAACCCACTAACAACAAACAACCCTAACCCACTAACAACAAACAACCCTAAACCCCTAACATCAAACAACACTAACACCCTAACAACAAACAACTCTAACCCCCTAACAACAAACAACCCTAAACGCCTAACAACAAACAACACTAACACCCTAACAACAAACAACACTAACCCCCTAACAACAAACAACCCTAAACCCCTAACATCAAACAACACTAACCCCCTAACAACACAAACCACTAACACCCTAACAACAAACAACACTAACACCCTAACAACAAAAACCACTAAACCCCAACAAGAGACAACCTTAAACCCCTAACAACAAACAACCCTAAACCCCTAACAACAAACAACACTAACACCCTAACAACAAACAACTCTAACCCCCTAACAACAAACAACCCTAAACCCCTAACATCAAACAACACTAACCCCCTAACAACACAAACCACTAACACCCTAACAACAAACAACACTAACACCCTAACAACAAAAACCACTAAACCCCAACAAGAAACAACCTTAAACCCCTAACAACAAACAACCCTAAACCCCTAACAACAAACAACACTAACACCCTAACAACAAACAACTCTAACCCCCTAACAACAAACAACCCTAAACCCCTAACATCAAACAACACTAACCCCCTAACAACACAAACCACTAACACCCTAACAACAAACAACACTAACACCCTAACAACAAAAACCACTAAACCCCAACAAGAAACAACCTTAAACCCCTAACAGCAAACAACCCTAAACCCCTAACAACAAACAACACTAACACGCTAACAACAAACAACTCTAACCCCCTAACAACAAACAACCCTAAACCCCTAACATCAAACAACACTAACCCCCTAACAACACAAACCACTAACACCCTAACAACAAACAACACTAACACCCTAACAACAAAAACCACTAAACCACAACAAGAAACAACCTTAAACCCCTTACAACAAATAACCCTAAACCCCTAACAACAAACAACACTAACACCCTAACAACAAACAACTCTAACGCCCTAACAACAAACAACCCTAAACCCCTAACATCCAACAACACTAACCCCCCAAAAACACAAACCACTAACACCCTAAGATCAAACAACACTAACACCCTAACAACAAAAACCACTAAACCCCAACAAGAAACAACCTTAAACCCCTAACAACAAACAACCCTAAACCCCTAACATCAAACAACACTAACACCCTAACAACACAAACCACTAACACCCTAACAACAAACAACACTAACCCCCTAACAACAAACACTAACCCCCAAACAACAAACAACCCTAACCCCTGAAAACCAAAAACACTAACCCACTAACAACAAACAACCCTAACCCACTAAAAACAAACAACCCTAAACCCCTAACATCAAACAACACTAACCCCCTAACAACACAAACCACTAACACCCTAACAACAAACAACACTAACACCCTAAAAACAAAAACCACTAAACCCCAACAAGAAACAACCTTAAACCCCTAACAACAAACAACCCTAAACCCCTAACATCAAACAGCACTAACACCCTAACAACAAACAATTCTAACCCCCTAACAACAAACAACCCTAAACCCCTAACATCAAACAACACTAACACCCTAACAACAAAAACCACTAAACCCCAACAAGAAACAACCTTAAACCCCTAACAACAAACAACCCTAAACCCCTAACATCAAACAACACTAACCCCCTAACAACACAAACCACTAACACCCTAACAACAAACAACACTAACACCCTAACAACAAAAACCACTAAACCCCAACAAGAAACAACCTGAAACCCCTAACAACAAACAATCCTAAACCCCTAACAACAAACAACACTAACACCCTAACAACAAACAACTCTAACCCCCTAACAACAAACAACCCTAAACCCCTAACATCAAACAACACTAACCCCCTAACAACACAAACCACTAACACCCTAACAACAAACAACACTAACACCCTAACAACAAAAACCACTAAACCCCAACAACAAACAACTGTAACCCCCTAACAACACAAACCACTAACACCCTAACAACTAACAACACTAACACCCTAACAACAAAAACCACTAAACCCCAACAAGAAACAACCCTAACCCACTAACAACAAACAACCCTAAACCCCTAACAAGAAACTACCCTAACCCCGTAACAACAAACAACACTAACCCCGTAACAAGAAACAACCCTAACCCCCTAACAACAAAGAACACTAACACCCTAACAACAAACAACCCTAACCCCCTAACAACAAACAACCCTAAACCCCTAACATCAAACAACACGAACACCCTAACAACACAAACCACTAACACCGTAACAACAAACAACCCTAACCCGCTAACAACAAACACTAACCCCCAAACAACAAACAACCCTAACCCCTGAAAACCAAAAACACTAACCCACTAACAACAAACAACCCTAACCCACTAACAACAAACAACCCTAAACCCCTAACATCAAACAACACTAACCCCCTAACAACACAAACCACTAACACCCTAACAACAAACAACACTAACACCCTAACAACAAAAACCACTAAACCCCAACAAGAAACAACCTTAAACCCCTAACAACAAACAACCCTAAACCCCTAACATCAAACAGCACTAACACCCTAACAACAAACAACTCTAACCCCCTAACAACAAACAACCCTAAACCCCTAACATAAAACAACTCTAACACCCTAACAACAAAAACCACTAAACCCCAACAAGAAACAACTTTAAACCCCTAACAACAAACAACCCTAAACCCCTAACATCAAACAACACTAACCCCCTAACAACACAAACCACTAACACCCTAACAACAAACAACACTAACACCCTAACCACAAAAACCACTAAACCCCAACAAGAAACAACCTTAAACCCCTAACAACAAACAACCCTAAACCCCTAACATCAAACAACACTAACACCCTAACAACAAACAACTCTAATCCCCTAACAACAAACAACCCTAAACCCCTAACATCAAACAACACTAACCCCCTAACAACACAAACCACTAACACCCTAACAACAAACAACACTAACCCCCTAACAACAAACAACCCTAACCCCTGAAAACCAAAAACACTAACCCACTAACAACAAACAACCCTAACCCACTAACAACAAACAACCCTAAACCCCTAACATCAAACAACACTAACACCCTAACAACAAACAACTCTAACCCCCTAACAACAAACAACCCTAAACCCCTAACATCAAACAACACTAACCCCGTAACAACACAAACCACTAACACCCTAACAACAAACAACACTAACCCCCTAACAACAAACAACCCTATCCCCTGAAAACCAAAAACACTAACCCACTAACAACAAACAACCCTAACCCACTAACAACAAACAACCCTAAACCCCTAACATCAAACAACACTAACCCCCTAACAACACAAACCACTAACACCCTAACAACAAACAACACTAACACCCTAACAACAAAAACCACTAAACCCCAACAAGAAACAACCTTAAACCCCTAACAACAAACAACCCTAAACCCCTAACATCAAACAACACTAACACCCTAACAACAAACAACTCTAACCCCCTAACAACAAACAACCCTAAACCCCTAACATCAAACAACACTAACACCCTAACAACAAAAACCACTAAACCCCAACAAGAAACAACCTTAAACCCCTAACAACAAACAACCCTAAACCCCTAACATCAAACAACACTAACCCCCTAACAACACAAACCACTAACACCCTAACAACAAACAACACTAACACCCTAACAACAAAAACCACTAAACCCCAACAGGAAACAACCTTAAACCCCTAACAACAAACAACCCTAAACCCCTAACATCAAACAACACTAACACCCTAACAACAAACAACTCTAACCCCCTAACAACAAACAGCCCTAAACCCCTAACATCAAACCACACTAACACCCTAACAACAAAAACCACTAAACCCCAACAAGAAACAACCTTAAACCCCTAACAACAAACAACCCTAAACCCCTAACAACAAACAACACTAACACCCTAACAACAAACAACTCTAACCCCCTAACAACAAACAACCCTAAACCCCTAACATCAAACAACACTAACCCCCTAACAACACAAACCACTAACACCCTAACAACAAACAACACTAACACCCTAACAACAAAAACCACTAAAACCCAACAAGAAACAACCTTAAACCCCTAACAACAAACAACCCTAAACCCCTAACAACAAACAACACTAACACCCTAACAACAAACAACTCTAACCCCCTAACAACATACAACCCTAAACCCCTAACATCAAACAACACTAACCCCCTAACAACACAAACCACTAACACCCTAACAACAAACAACACTAACACCCTAACAACAAAAACCACTAAACCCCAACAACAAACAACTCTAACCCCCTAACAAAAAACAACCCTAAACCCCTAACATCAAACAACACTAACCCCCTAACAACACAAACCACTAACACCCTAACAACAAACAACACTAACACCCTAACAACAAAAACCACTAAACCCCAACAAGAAACAACCCTAACCCACTAACAACAAACAACCCTAAACCCCTGACAAGAAACTACCCTAACCCCGTAACAACAAACAACACTAACCCCGTAACAAGAAACAACCCTAACCCCCTAACAACAAAGAACACTAACACCCTAACAACAAACAACCCTAACCCCCTAACAACAAACAACCCTAAACCCCTAACATCAAACAACACGAACACCCTAACAACACAAACCACTAACACCGTAACAACAAACAACCCTAACCCCCTAACAACAAACACTAACCCCCAAACAGCAAACAACCCTAACCCCTGAAAACCAAAAACACTAACCCACTAACAACAAACAACCCTAACCCACTAACAACAAACAACCCTAAACCCCTAACATCAAACAACACTAACACCCTAACAACAAACAACTCTAACCCCCTAACAACAAACAACCCTAAACGCCTAACAACAAACAACACTAACACCCTAACAACAAACAACACTAACCCCCTAACAACAAACAACCCTAAACCCCTAACATCAAACAACACTAACCCCCTAACAACACAAACCACTAACACCCTAACAACAAACAACACTAACACCCTAACAACAAAAACCACTAAACCCCAACAAGAGACAACCTTAAACCCCTAACAACAAACAACCCTAAACCCCTAACAACAAACAACACTAACACCCTAACAACAAACAACTCTAACCCCCTAACAACAAACAACCCTAAACCCCTAACATCAAACAACACTAACCCCCTAACAACACAAACCACTAACACCCTAACAACAAACAACACTAACACCCTAACAACAAAAACCACTAAACCCCAACAAGAAACAACCTTAAACCCCTAACAACAAACAACCCTAAACCCCTAACAACAAACAACACTAACACCCTAACAACAAACAACTCTAACCCCCTAACAACAAACAACCCTAAACCCCTAACATCAAACAACACTAACCCCCTAACAACACAAACCACTAACACCCTAACAACAAACAACACTAACACCCTAACAACAAAAACCACTAAACCCCAACAAGAAACAACCTTAAACCCCTAACAGCAAACAACCCTAAACCCCTAACAACAAACAACACTAACACGCTAACAACAAACAACTCTAACCCCCTAACAACAAACAACCCTAAACCCCTAACATCAAACAACACTAACCCCCTAACAACACAAACCACTAACACCCTAACAACAAACAACACTAACACCCTAACAACAAAAACCACTAAACCACAACAAGAAACAACCTTAAACCCCTTACAACAAACAACCCTAAACCCCTAACAACAAACAACACTAACACCCTAACAACAAACAACTCTAACGCCCTAACAACAAACAACCCTAAACCCCTAACCTCCAACAACACTAACCCCCCAAAAACACAAACCACTAACACCCTAAGATCAAACAACACTAACACCCTAACAACAAAAACCACTAAACCCCAACAAGAAACAACCTTAAACCCCTAACAACAAACAACCCTAAACCCCTAACATCAAACAACACTAACACCCTAACAACACAAACCACTAACACCCTAACAACAAACAACACTAACCCCCAACAACAAACACTAACCCCCAAACAACAAACAACCCTAACCCCTGAAAACCAAAAACACTAACCCACTAACAACAAACAACCCTAACCCACTAACAACAAACAACCCTAAACCCCTAACATCAAACAACACTAACCCCCTAACAACACAAACCACTAACACCCTAACAACAAACAACACTAACACCCTAAAAACAAAAACCACTAAACCCCAACAAGAAACAACCTTAAACCCCTAACAACAAACAACCCTAAACCCCTAACATCAAACGGCACTAACACCCTAACAACAAACAATTCTAACCCCCTAACAACAAACAACCCTAAACCCCTAACATCAAACAACACTAACACCCTAACAACAAAAACCACTAAACCCCAACAAGAAACAACCTTAAACCCCTAACAACAAACAACCCTAAACCCCTAACATCAAACAACACTAACCCCCTAACAACACAAACCACTAACACCCTAACAACAAACAACACTAACACCCTAACAACAAAAACCACTAAACCCCAACAAGAAACAACCTTAAACCCCTAACAACAAACAACCCTAAACCCCTAACAACAAACAACACTAACACCCTAACAACAAACAACTCTAACCCCCTAACAACAAACAACCCTAAACCCCTAACATCAAACAACACTAACCCCCTAACAACACAAACCACTAACACCCTAACAACAAACAACACTAACACCCTAACAACAAAAACCACTAAACCCCAACAACAAACAACTCTAACCCCCTAACAACACAAACCACTAACACCCTAACAACTAACAACACTAACACCCTAACAACAAAAACCACTAAACCCCAACAAGAAACAACCCTAACCCACTAACAACAAACAACCCTAAACCCCTGACAAGAAACTACCCTAACCCCGTAACAACAAACA
This sequence comes from Elephas maximus indicus, assembly GCF_024166365.1. Lineage (NCBI taxonomy): Eukaryota > Metazoa > Chordata > Mammalia > Proboscidea > Elephantidae > Elephas > Elephas maximus. Next base: position 932,596 of record NC_064835.1, read on the forward strand.
ACACTAACCCCGTAACAAGAAACAACCCTAACCCCCTAACAACAAAGAACACTAACACCCTAACAACAAACAACCCTAACCCCCTAACAACAAACAACCCTAAACCCCTAACATCAAACAACACGAACACCCTAACAACACAAACCACTAACACCGTAACAACAAACAACCCTAACCCCCTAACAACAAACACTAACCCCCAAACAGCAAACAACCCTAACCCCTGAAAACCAAAAACACTAACCCACTAACAACAAACAACCCTAACCCACTAACAACAAACAACCCTAAACCCCTAACATCAAACAACACTAACACCCTAACAACAAACAACTCTAACCCCCTAACAACAAACAACCCTAAACGCCTAACAACAAACAACACTAACACCCTAACAACAAACAACACTAACCCCCTAACAACAAACAACCCTAAACCCCTAACATCAAACAACACTAACCCCCTAACAACACAAACCACTAACACCCTAACAACAAACAACACTAACACCCTAACAACAAAAACCACTAAACCCCAACAAGAGACAACTTTAAACCCCTAACAACAAACAACCCTAAACCCCTAACAACAAACAACACTAACACCCTAACAACAAACAACTCTAACCCCCTAACAACAAACAACCCTAAACCCCTAACATCAAACAACACTAACCCCCTAACAACACAAACCACTAACACCCTAACAACAAACAACACTAACACCCTAACAACAAAAACCACTAAACCCCAACAAGAAACAACCTTAAACCCCTAACAACAAACAACCCTAAACCCCTAACAACAAACAACACTAACACCCTAACAACAAACAACTCTAACCCCCTAACAACAAACAAACCTAAACCCCTAACATCAAACAACACTAACCCCCTAACAACACAAACCACTAACACCCTAACAACAAACAACACTAACACCCTAACAACAAAAACCACTAAACCCCAACAAGAAACAACCTTAAACCCCTAACAGCAAACAACCCTAAACCCCTAACAACAAACAACACTAACACGCTAACAACAAACAACTCTAACCCCCTAACAACAAACAACCCTAAACCCCTAACATCAAACAACACTAACCCCCTAACAACACAAACCACTAACACCCTAACAACAAACAACACTAACACCCTAACAACAAAAACCACTAAACCACAACAAGAAACAACCTTAAACCCCTTACAACAAACAACCCTAAACCCCTAACAACAAACAACACTAACACCCTAACAACAAACAACTCTAACGCCCTAACAACAAACAACCCTAAACCCCTAACCTCCAACAACACTAACCCCCCAAAAACACAAACCACTAACACCCTAAGATCAAACAACACTAACACCCTAACAACAAAAACCACTAAACCCCAACAAGAAACAACCTTAAACCCCTAACAACAAACAACCCTAAACCCCTAACATCAAACAACACTAACACCCTAACAACACAAACCACTAACACCCTAACAACAAACAACACTAACCCCCAACAACAAACACTAACCCCCAAACAACAAACAACCCTAACCCCTGAAAACCAAAAACACTAACCCACTAACAACAAACAACCCTAACCCACTAACAACAAACAACCCTAAACCCCTAACATCAAACAACACTAACCCCCTAACAACACAAACCACTAACACCCTAACAACAAACAACACTAACACCCTAAAAACAAAAACCACTAAACCCCAACAAGAAACAACCTTAAACCCCTAACAACAAACAACCCTAAACCCCTAACATCAAACGGCACTAACACCCTAACAACAAACAATTCTAACCCCCTAACAACAAACAACCCTAAACCCCTAACATCAAACAACACTAACACCCTAACAACAAAAACCACTAAACCCCAACAAGAAACAACCTTAAACCCCTAACAACAAACAACCCTAAACCCCTAACATCAAACAACACTAACCCCCTAACAACACAAACCACTAACACCCTAACAACAAACAACACTAACACCCTAACAACAAAAACCACTAAACCCCAACAAGAAACAACCTTAAACCCCTAACAACAAACAACCCTAAACCCCTAACAACAAACAACACTAACACCCTAACAACAAACAACTCTAACCCCCTAACAACAAACAACCCTAAACCCCTAACATCAAACAACACTAACCCCCTAACAACACAAACCACTAACACCCTAACAACAAACAACACTAACACCCTAACAACAAAAACCACTAAACCCCAACAACAAACAACTCTAACCCCCTAACAACACAAACCACTAACACCCTAACAACTAACAACACTAACACCCTAACAACAAAAACCACTAAACCCCAACAAGAAACAACCCTAACCCACTAACAACAAACAACCCTAAACCCCTGACAAGAAACTACCCTAACCCCGTAACAACAAACAACACTAACCCCGTAACAAGAAACAACCCTAACCCCCTAACAACAAAGAACACTAACACCCTAACAACAAACAACCCTAACCCCCTAACAACAAACAACCCTAAACCCCTAACATCAAACAACACGAACACCCTAACAACACAAACCACTAACACCGTAACAACAAACAACCCTAACCCGCTAACAACAAACACTAACCCCCAAACAACAAACAACCCTAACCCCTGAAAACCAAAAACACTAACCCACTAACAACAAACAACCCTAACCCACTAACAACAAACAACCCTAAACCCCTAACATCAAACAACACTAACCCCCTAACAACACAAACCACTAACACCCTAACAACAAACAACACTAACACCGTAACAACAAAAACCACTAAACCCCAACAAGAAACAACCTTAAACCCCTAACAACAAACAACCCTAAACCCCTAACATCAAACAGCACTAACACCCTAACAACAAACAACTCTAACCCCCTAACAACAAACAACCCTAAACCCCTAACATAAAACAACACTAACACCCTAACAACAAAAACCACTAAACCCCAACAAGAAACAACTTTAAACCCCTAACAACAAACAACCCTAAACCCCTAACATCAAACAACACTAACCCCCTAACAACACAAACCACTAACACCCTAACAACAAACAACACTAACACCCTAACCACAAAAACCACTAAACCCCAACAAGAAACAACCTTAAACCCCTAACAACAAACAACCCTAAACCCCTAACATCAAACAACACTAACACCCTAACAACAAACAACTCTAATCCCCTAACAACAAACAACCCTAAACCCCTAACATCAAACAACACTAACCCCCTAACAACACAAACCACTAACACCCTAACAACAAACAACACTAACCCCCGAACAACAAACAACCCTAACCCCTGAAAACCAAAAACACTAACCCACTAACAACAAACAACCCTAACCCACTAACAACAAACAACCCTAAACTCCTAACATCAAACAACACTAACACCCTAACAACAAAAACCACTAAACCCCAACAAGAAACAACCTTAAACCCCTAACAACAAACAACCCTAAACCCCTAACATCAAACAACACTAACCCCCTAACAACACAAACCACTAACACCCTAACAACAAACAACACTAACACCCTAAAAACAAAAACCACTAAACCCCAACAAGAGACAACGTTAAACCCCTAACAACAAACAACCCTAAACCCCTAACATCAAACAACACTAACACCCTAACAACAAACAACTCTAACCCCCTAACAACAAACAGCCCTAAACCCCTAACATCAAACAACACTAACACCCTAACAACAAAAACCACTAAACCCAAACAAGAAACAACCTTAAACCCCTAACAACAAACAACCCTAAACCCCTAACAACAATCAACACTAACACCCTAACAACAAACAACTCTAACCCCCTAACAACAAACAACCCTAAACCCCTAACATCAAACAACACTAACCCCCTAACAACACAAACCACTAACACCCTAACAACAAACAACACTAACACCCTAACAAAAAAAACCACTAAACCCCAACAAGAAACAACCTTAAACCCCTAACAACAAACAACCCTAAACCCCTAACAACAAACAACACTAACACCCTAACAACAAACAACTCTAACCCCCTAACAACAAACAACCCTAAACCCCTAACATCAAACAACACTAACCCCCTAACAACACAAACCACTAACACCCTAAAAACAAACAACACTAACACCCTAACAACAAACAACCCTAAACCCCTAACATCAAACAACACTAACACCCTAACAACACAAACCACTAACACCCTAACAACAAACAACCATAACCCCCTAACAACAAACACTAACCCCCAAACAACAAACAACCCTAACCCCTGAAAACCAAAAACACGTACCCACTAACAACAAACAACCCTAACCCACTAACAACAAACAACCCTAAACCCCTAACATCAAACAACACTAACCCCCTAACAACACAAACCACTAACACCCTAACAACAAACAACACTAACACCCTAACAACAAAAACCACTAAACCCCAACAACAAACAACTCTAACCCCCTAACAACAAGCAACCGTAAACCCCTAACATCAAACAACACTAACCCCCTAACAACACAAACCACTAACACCCTAACAACAAACAACACTAACACCCTAACAACAAAAACCACTAAACCTCAAGAAGAAACAACCCTAAACCCCTAACAACAAACAACCCTAAACCCCTAACAAGAAACTACCCTAACCCCGTAACAACAAACAACACTAACCCCGTAACAATAAACAACCCTAACCCCCTAACAACAAAGAACACTAACACCCTAACAACAAACAACCCTAACCCCCTAACAACAAAAAACCCTAAACCCCTAACATCAAACAACACTAACACGCTAACAACACAAACCACTAACACCGTAACAACAAACAACCCTAACCCCCTAACAACAAACACTAACCCCCAAACAACAAACAACCCTAACCCCTGAAAACCAAAAACACTAACCCACTAACAACAAACAACCCTAACCCACTAACAACAAACAACCCTAAACCCCTAACATCAAACAACACTAACCCCTAACAACACAAACCACTAACACCCTAACAACAAACAACACTAACACCCTAACAACAAAAACCACTAAACCCCAACAAGAAACAACCTTAAACCCCTAACAACAAACAACCCTAAACCCCTAAGATCAAACAGCACTAACACCCTAACAACAAAAACCACTAAACCCCAACAAGAAACAACTTTAAACCCCTAACAACAAACAACCCTAAACCCCTAACATCAAACAACACTAACCCCCTAACAACACAAACCACTAACACCCTAACAACAAACAACACTAACACCCTAACAACAAAAACCACTAAACCCCAACAAGAAACAACCTTAAACCCCTAACGACAAACAACCCTAAACCCCTAACATCAAACAACACTAACACCCTAACAACAAACAACTCTAACCCCCTAACAACAAACAGCCCTAAACCCCTAACATCAAATAACACTAACACCCTAACAACAAAAACCACTAAACCCCAACAAGAAACAACCTTAAACCCCTAACAACAAACAACCCTAAACCCCTAACAACAAACAACACTAACACCCTAACAACAAACAACTCTAAACCCCTAACAACAAACAACCCTAAACCCCTAACATCAAACAACACTAACCCCCTAACAACACAAACCACTAACACCCTAACAACAAACAACACTAACCCCCTAACAACACAAACCACTAACACCCTAACAACAAACAACACTAACCCCCTAAGAACAAACACTTACCCCCAAACAACAAACAACCCTAAACCCTGATAACCAAAAACACTAACCCACTAACAACAAACAACCCTAACCCACTAACAACAAACAACCCTAAACCCCTAACATCAAACAACACTAACCCCCTAACAACACAAACCACTAACACCCTAACAACAAACAACACTAACACCCTAAAAACAAAAACCACTAAACCCCAACAAGAAACAACCTTAAACCCCTAACAACAAACAACCCTAAACCCCTAACATCAAACAGCACTAACACCCTAACAACAAACAATTCTAACCCCCTAACAACAAACAACCCTAAACCCCTAACATCAAACAACACTAACACCCTAACAACAAAAACCACTAAACCCCAACAAGAAACAACCTTAAACCCCTAACAACAAACAACCCTAAACCCCTAACATCAAACAACACTAACCCCCTAACAACACAAACCACTAACACCCTAACAACAAACAACACTAACACCCTAACAACAAAAACCACTAAACCCCAACAAGAAACAACCTTAAACCCCTAAGAACAAACAACCCTAAACCCCTAACATCAAACAACACTAACACCCTAACAACAAACAACTCTAACCCCCTAACAACAAACAACCCTAAACCCCTAACATCAAACAACACTAACCCCCTAACAACACAAACCACTAACACCCTAACAACAAACAACACTATCCCCCTAACAACAAACAACCCTAACCCCTGAAAACCAAAAACACTAACCCACTAACAACAAACAACCCTAACCCACTAACAACAAACAACCCTAAACCCCTAACATCAAACAACACTAACCCCCTAACAACACAAACCACTAACACCCTAACAACAAACAACACTAACACCCTAACAACAAAAACCACTAAACCCCAACAAGAAACAACCTTAAACCCCTAACAACAAACAACCCTAAACCCCTAACATCAAACAACACTAACACCCTAACAGCAAACAACTCTAACCCCCTAACAACAAACAACCCTAAACCCCTAACATCAAACAACACTAACACCCTAACAACAAAAACCACTAAACCCCAACAAGAAACAACCTTAAACCCCTAACAACAAACAACCCTAAACCCCTAACATCAAACAGCACTAACACCCTAACAACAAACAACCCTAACCCCCTAACAACAAACACTAACCCCCAAACAACAAACAACCCTAACCCCTGAAAACCAAAAACACTAACCCACTAACAACAAACAACCCTAACCCACTAACAACAAACAACCCTAAACCCCTAACATCAAACAACACTAACCCCTAACAACACAAACCACTAACACCCTAACAACAAACAACACTAACACCCTAACAACAAAAACCACTAAACCCCAACAAGAAACAACCTTAAACCCCTAACAACAAACAACCCTAAACCCCTAAGATCAAACAGCACTAACACCGTAACAACAAACAACTCTAACCCCCTAACAACAAACAACCCTAAACCCCTAACATCAAACAACACTAACACCCTAACAACAAAAACCACTAAACCCCAACAAGAAACAACTTTAAACCCCTAACAACAAACAACCCTAAACCCCTAACATCAAACAACACTAACCCCCTAACAACACAAACCACTAACACCCTAACAACAAACAACACTAACACCCTAACAACAAAAACCACTAAACCCCAACAAGAAACAACCTTAAACCCCTAACAACAAACAACCCTAAACCCCTAACATCAAACAACACTAACACCCTAACAACAAACAACTCTAACCCCCTAACAACAAACAGCCCTAAACCCCTAACATCAAACAACACTAACACCCTAACAACAAAAACCACTAAACCCCAACAAGAAACAACCTTAAACCCCTAACAACAAACAACCCTAAACCCCTAACATCAAACAGCACTAACACCCTAACAACAAACAACCCTAACCCCCTAACAACAAACACTAACCCCCAAACAACAAACAACCCTAACCCCTGAAAACCAAAAACACTAACCCACTAACAACAAACAACCCTAACCCACTAACAACAAACAACCCTAAACCCCTAACATCAAACAACACTAACCCCTAACAACACAAACCACTGACACCCTAACAACAAACAACACTAACACCCTAACAACAAAAACCACTAAACCCCAACAAGAAACAACCTTAAACCCCTAACAACAAACAACCCTAAACCCCTAACAACAAACAACACTAACCCCCTAACAACAAACAACCCTAACCCCTGAAAACCAAAAGCACTAACCCACTAACAACAAACAACCCTAACCCACTAACAACAAACAACCCTAAACCCCTAACATCAAACAACACTAACAACCTAACAACAAACAACTCTAACCCCCTAACAACAAACAACCCTAAACCCCTAACATCAAACAACACTAACCCCCTAACAACACAAACCACTAACACCCTAACAACAAACAACACTAACACCCTAACAACAAAAACCACTAAACCCCAACAAGAAACAACCTTAAACCCCTAACAACAAACAACCCTAAACCCCTAACATCAAACAACACTAACACCCTAACAGCAAACAACTCTAACCCCCTAACAACAAACAACCCTAAACCCCTAACATCAAACAACACTAACACCCTAACAACAAAAACCACTAAACCCCAACAAGAAACAACCTTAAACCCCTAACAACAAACAACCCTAAACCCCTAACATCAAACAGCACTAACACCCTAACAACAAACAACCCTAACCCCCTAACAACAAACACTAACCCCCAAACAACAAACAACCCTAACCCCTGAAAACCAAAAACACTAACCCACTAACAACAAACAACCCTAACCCACTAACAACAAACAACCCTAAACCCCTAACATCAAACAACACTAACCCCTAACAACACAAACCACTAACACCCTAACAACAAACAACACTAACACCCTAACAACAAAAACCACTAAACCCCAACAAGAAACAACCTTAAACCCCTAACAACAAACAACCCTAAACCCCTAAGATCAAACAGCACTAACACCGTAACAACAAACAACTCTAACCCCCTAACAACAAACAACCCTAAACCCCTAACATCAAACAACACTAACACCCTAACAACAAAAACCACTAAACCCCAACAAGAAACAACTTTAAACCCCTAACAACAAACAACCCTAAACCCCTAACATCAAACAACACTAACCCCCTAACAACACAAACCACTAACACCCTAACAACAAACAACACTAACACCCTAACAACAAAAACCACTAAACCCCAACAAGAAACAACCTTAAACCCCTAACAACAAACAACCCTAAACCCCTAACATCAAACAACACTAACACCCTAACAACAAACAACTCTAACCCCCTAACAACAAACAGCCCTAAACCCCTAACATCAAACAACACTAACACCCTAACAACAAAAACCACTAAACCCCAACAAGAAACAACCTTAAACCCCTAACAACAAACAACCCTAAACCCCTAACAACAAACAACACTAACCCCCTAACAACAAACAACCCTAACCCCTGAAAACCAAAAGCACTAACCCACTAACAACAAACAACCCTAACCCACTAACAACAAACAACCCTAAACCCCTAACATCAAACAACACTAACAACCTAACAACAAACAACTCTAACCCCCTAACAACAAACAACCCTAAACCCCTAACATCAAACAACACTAACCCCCTAACAACACAAACCACTAACACCCTAACAACAAACAACACTAACCCCCTAACAACAAACAACCCTAACCCCTGAAAACCAAAAACACTAACCCACTAACAACAAACAACCCTAACCCACTAACAACAAACAACCCTAAACCACTAACATCAAACAACACTAACCCCCTAACAACACAAACCACTAACACCCTAACAACAAACAACACTAACACCCTAACAACAAAAACCACTAAACCCCAACAAGAAACAACCTTAAACCCCTAACAACAAACAACCCTAAACCCCTAACATCAAACAACACTAACACCCTAACAACAAACAACTCTAACCCCCTAACAACAAACAACCCTAAACCCCTAACATCAAACAACACTAACACCCTAACAACAAAAACCACTAAACCCCAACAAGAAACAACCTTAAACCCCTAACAACAAACAACCCTAAACCCCTAACATCAAACAACACTAACCCCCTAACAACACAAACCACTAACACCCTAACAACAAACAACACTAACACCCTAACAACAAAAACCACTAAACCCCAACAAGAAACAACCTTAAACCCCTAACAACAAACAACCCTAAACCCCTAACATCAAACAACACTAACACCCTAACAACAAACAACTCTAACCCCCTAACAACAAACAGCCCTAAACCCCTAACATCAAACAACACTAACACCCTAACAACAAAAACCACTAAACCCCAACAAGAAACAACCTTAAACCCCTAACAGCAAACAACCCTAAACCCCTAACAACAAACAACACTAACACCCTAACAACAAACAACTCTAACCCCCTAACAACAAACAACCCTAAACCCCTAACATCAAACAACACTAACCCCCTAACAACACAAACCACTAACACCCTAACAACAAACAACACTAACACCCTAACAACAAAAACCACTAAAACCCAACAAGAAACAACCTTAAACCCCTAACAACAAACAACCCTAAACCCCTAACATCAAACAACACTAACACCCTAACAACAAACAACTCTAACCCCCTAACAACAAACAACCCTAAACCCCTAACATCAAACAACACTAACACCCTAACAACAAAAACCACTAAACCCCAACAAGAAACAACCTTAAACCCCTAACAACAAACAACCCTAAACCCCTAACATCAAACAACACTAACCCCCTAACAACACAAACCACTAACACCCTAACAACAAACAACACTAACACCCTAACAACAAAAACCACTAAACCCCAACAAGAGACAACCTTAAACCCCTAACAACAAACAACCCTAAACCCCTAACATCAAACAACACTAACACCCTAACAACAAACAACTCTAACCCCCTAACAACAAACAGCCCTAAACCCCTAACATCAAACAACACTAACACCCTAACAACAAAAACCACTAAACCCAAACAAGAAACAACCTTAAACCCCTAACAACAAACAACCCTAAACCCCTAACAACAAACAACACTAACACCCTAACAACAAACAACTCTAACCCCCTAACAACAAACAACCCTAAACCCCTAACATCAAACAAAACTAACCCCCTAACAACACAAACCACTAACACCCTAACAACAAACAACACTAACACCCTAACAACAAAAACCACTAAACCCCAACAAGAAACAACCTTAAACCCCTAACAACAAACAACCCTAAACCCCTAACAACAAACAACACTAACACCCTAACAACAAACAACTCTAACCCCCTAACAACAAACAACCCTAAACCCCTAACATCAAACAACACTAACCCCCTAACAACACAAACCACTAACACCCTAGCAACAAACAACACTAACACCCTAACAACAAAAACCACTAAACCCCAACAAGAAACAACCTTAAACCCCTAACAACAAACAACCCTAAACCCCTAACATCAAACAACACTAACCCCCTAACAATAAAAACCACTAACACCCTAACAACAAACAACACTAACACCCTAACAACAAAAACCACTAAACCCCAACAACAAACAACCCTAAACCCCTAACATCAAACAACACTAACACCCTAACAACAAACAACTCTAACCCCCTAACAACAAACAACCCTAAACGCCTAACATCAAACAACACTAACCCCCTAACAACACAAACCACTAACACCCTAACAACAAACAACAGTAACCCCCAACAACAAACAACCCTAACCCCTGAAAACCAAAAACACTAACCCACTAACAACAAACAACCCTAACCCACTAACAACAAACAACCCTAAACCCCTAACATCAAACAACACTAACCCCCTAACAACACAAACCACTAACACCCTAACAACAAACAACACTAACACCCTAACAACAAAAACCACTAAACCCCAACAAGAAACAACCTTAAACCCCTAACAACAAACAACCCTAAACCCCTAACATCAAACAACACTAACACCCTAACAACAAACAACTCTAACCCCCTAACAACAAACAACCCTAAACCCCTAACATCAAACAACACTAACACCCTAACAACAAAAACCACTAAACCCCAACAAGAAACAACCTTAAACCCCTAACAACAAACAACCCTAAACCCCTAACATCAAACAACACTAACCCCTTAACAACACAAACCACTAACACCCTAACAACAAACAACACTAACACCCTAACAACAAAAACCACTAAACCCCAACAAGAAACAACCTTAAACCCCTAACAACAAACAACCCTAAACCCCTAACATCAAACAACACTAACACCCTAACAACACAAACCACTAACACCCTAACAACAAACAACACTAACCCCCTAACAACAAACACTAACCCCCAAACAACAAACAACCCTAACCCCTGAAAACCAAAAACACTAACCCACTAACAACAAACAACCCTAACCCACTAACAACAAACAACCCTAAACCCCTAACATCAAACAACACTAACCCCCTAACAACACAAACCACTAACACCCTAACAACAAACAACACTAACACCCTAACAACAAAAACCACTAAACCTCAACAAGAAACAACCCTAAACCCCTAACAACAAACAACCCTAAACCCCTAACAAGAAACTACCCTAACCCCGTAACAACAAACAACACTAACCCCGTAACAATAAACAACCCTAACCCCCTAACAACAAAGAACACTAACACCCTAACAACAAACAACCCTAACCCCCTAACAACAAAAAACCCTAAACCCCTAACATCAAACAACACTAACACGCTAACAACACAAACCACTAACACCGTAACAACAAACAACCCTAACCCCCTAACAACAAACACTAACCCCCAAACAACAAACAACCCTAACCCCTGAAAACCAAAAACACTAACCCACTAACAACAAACAACCCTAACCCACTAACAACAAACAACCCTAAACCCCTAACATCAAACAACACTAACACCCTAACAACAAACAACTCTAACCCCCTAACAACAAACAACCCTAAACCCCTAACAACAAACAACACTAACACCCTAACAACAAACAACTCTAACCCCCTAACAACAAACAACCCTAAACCCCTAACATCAAACAACACTAACCCCCTAACAACACAAACCACTAACACCCTAACAACAAACAACACTAACACCCTAACAACAAAAACCACTAAACCCCAGCAAGAAACAACCTTAAACCCCTAACAACAAACAACCCTAAACCCCTAACAACAAACAACACTAACACCCTAACAACAAACAACTCTAACCCCCTAACAACAAACAACCCTAAACCCCTAACATCAAACAACACTAACCCCCTAACAACACTAACCACTAACACCCTAACAACAAACAACACTAACACCCTAACAACAAAAACCACTAAACCCCAACAAGAAACAACCTTAAACCCCTAACAACAAACAACCCTAAACCCCTAACATCAAACAACACTAACCCCCTAACAACACAAACCACTAACACCCTAACAACAAACAACCCTAACCCCTGAAAACCAAAAACACTAACCCACTAACAACAAACAACCCTAACCCACTAACAACAAACAACCCTAAACCCCTAACATCAAACAACACTAACACCCTAACAACAAACAACTCTAACCCCCTAACAACAAACAACCCTAAACCCCTAACAACAAACAACACTAACACCCTAACAACAAACAATTCTAACCCCCTAACAACAAACAACCCTAAACCCCTAACATCAAACAACACTAACACCCTAACAACAAAAACCACTAAACCCCAACAAGAAACAACCTTAAACCCCTAACAACAAACAACCCTAAACCCCTAACATCAAACAACACTAACCCCCTAACAACACAAACCACTAACACCCTAACAACAAACAACACTAACACCCTAACAACAAAAACCACTAAACCCCAACAAGAAACAACCTTAAACCCCTAACAACAAACAACCCTAAACCCCTAACATCAAACAACACTAACACCCTAACAACAAACAACTCTAACCCCCTAACAACAAACAACCCTAAACCCCTAACATCAAACAACACTAACACCCTAACAACAAAAACCACTAAACCCCAACAAGAAACAACTTTAAACCCTTAACAACAAACAACCCTAAACCCCTAACATCAAACAACACTAACCCCCTAACAACACAAACCACTAACACCCTAACAACAAACAACACTAACACCCTAACAACAAAAACCACTAAACCCCAACAAGAAACAACCTTAAACCCCTAACAACAAACAACCCTAAACCCCTAACATCAAACAACACTAACACCCTAACAACAAACAACTCTAATCCCCTAACAACAAACAACCCTAAACCCCTAACATCAAACAACACTAACCCCCTAACAACAAAAACCACTAACACCCTAACAACAAACAACACTAACCCCCTAACAACAAACAACCCTAACCCCTGAAAACCAAAAACACTAACCCACTAACAACAAACAACCCTAACCCACTAACAACAAACAACCCTAAACCCCTAACATCAAACAACACTAACACCCTAACAACAAACAACTCTAACCCCCTAACAACAAACAACCCTAAACCCCTAACATCAAACAACACTAACCCCCTAACAACACAAACCACTAACACCCTAACAACAAACAACACTAACCCCCTAACAACAAACAACCCTAACCCCTGAAAACCAAAAACACTAACCCACTAACAACAAACAACCCTAACCCACTAACAACAAACAACCCTAAACCCCTAACATCAAGCAACACTAACCCCCTAACAACACAAACCACTAACACCCTAACAACAAACAACACTAACACCCTAACAACAAAAACCACTAAACCCCAACAAGAAACAACCTTAAACCCCTAACAACAAACAACCCTAAACCCCTAACATCAAACAACACTAACACCCTAACAACAAACAACTCTGACCCCCTAACAACAAACAACCCTAAACCCCTAACATCAAACAACACTAACACCCTAACAACAAAAACCACTAAACCCCAACAAGAAACAACCTTAAACCCCTAACAACAAACAACCCTAAACCCCTAACATCAAACAACACTAACACCCTAACAACAAACAACTCTAACCCCCTAACAACAAACAGCCCTAAACCCCTAACATCAAACAACACTAACACCCTAACAACAAAAACCACTAAACCCCAACAAGAAACAACCTTAAACCCCTAACAACAAACAACCCTAAACCCCTAACAACAAACAACACTAACACCCTAACAACAAACAACTCTAACCCCCTAACAACAAACAACCCTAAACCCCTAACATCAAACAACACTAACCCCCTAACAACACAAACCACTAACACCCTAACAACAAACAACACTAACACCCTAACAACAAAAACCACTAAACCCCAACAAGAAACAACCTTAAACCCCTAACAACAAACAAACCTAAACCCCTAACATCAAACAACACTAACCCCCTAACAACACAAACCACTAACACCCTAACAACAAACAACACTAACCCCCTAAGAACACTTACCCCCAAACAACAAACAACCCTAACCCCTGAAAACCAAAAACACTAACCCACTAACAACAAACAACCCTAACCCACTAACAACAAACAACCCTAAACCCCTAACATCGAACAACACTAAACCCCTAACAACACAAACCACTAACCCCCTAACAACAAACAACACTAACACCCTAAAAACAAAAACCACTAAACCCCAACAAGAAACAACCTTAAACCCCTAACAACAAACAACCCTAAACCCCTAACATCAAACAGCACTAACACCCTAACAACAAACAATTCTAACCCCCTAACAACAAACAACCCTAAACCCCTAACATCAAACAACACTAACACCCTAACAACAAAAACCACTAAACCCCAACAAGAAACAACCTTAAACCCCTAACAACAAACAACCCTAAACCCCTAACATCAAACAACACTAACCCCCTAACAACACAAACCACTAACACCCTAACAACAAACAACACTAACACCCTAACAACAAAAACCACTAAACCCCAACAAGAAACAACCTTAAACCCCTAACAACAAACAACCCTAAACCCCTAACATCAAACAACACTAACACCCTAACAACAAACAACTCTAACCCCCTAACAACAAACAACCCTAAACCCCTAACATCAAACAACACTAACCCCCTAACAACACAAACCACTAACACCCTAACAACAAAAAACACTATCCCCCTAACAACAAACAACCCTAACCCCTGAAAACCAAAAACACTAACCCACTAACAACAAACAACCCTAACCCACTAACAACAAACAACCCTAAACCCCTAACATCAAACAACACTAACCCCCTAACAACACAAACCACTAACACCCTAACAACAAACAACACTAACACCCTAACAACAAAAACCACTAAACCCCAACAAGAAACAACCTTAAACCCCTAACAACAAACAACCCTAAACCCCTAACATCAAACAACACTAACACCCTAACAACAAACAACTCTAACCCCCTAACAACAAACAACCCTAAACCCCTAACATCAAACAACACTAACACCCTAACAACAAAAACCACTAAACCCCAACAAGAAACAACCTTAAACCCCTAACAACAAAGAACCCTAAACCCCTAACGTCAAACAGCACTAACACCCTAACAACAAACAACCCTAACCCCCTAAAAACAAACACTAACCCCCAAACAACAAACAACCCTAACCCCTGAAAACCAAAAACACTAACCCACTAACAACAAACAACCCTAACCCACTAACAACAAACAACCCTAAACCCCTAACATCAAACAACACTAACCCCCTAACAACACAAACCACTAACACCCTAACAACAAACAACACTAACACCCTAACAACAAAAACCACTAAACCCCAACAAGAAACAACCTTAAACCCCTAACAACAAACAACCCTAAACCCCTAAGATCAAACAGCACTAACACCCTAACAACAAAAACCACTAAACCCCAACAAGAAACAACTTTAAACCCCTAACAACAAACAACCCTAAACCCCTAACATCAAACAACACTAACCCTCTAACAACACAAACCACTAACACCCTAACAACAAACAACACTAACACCCTAACAACAAAAACCACTAAACCCCAACAAGAAACAACCTTAAACCCCTAACAACAAACAACCCTAAACCCCTAACATCAAACAACACTAACACCCTAACAACAAACAACTCTAACCCCCTAACAACAAACAGCCCTAAACCCCTAACATCAAACAACACTAACACCCTAACAACAAAAACCACTAAACCCCAACAAGAAACAACCTTAAACCCCTAACAACAAACAACCCTAAACCCCTAACAACAAACAACACTAACACCCTAACAACAAACAACTCTAACCCCCTAACAACAAACAACCCTAAACCCCTAACATCAAACAACACTAACCCCCTAACAACACAAACCACTAACACCCTAACAACAAACAACACTAACCCCCTAACAACACAAACCACTAACACCCTAACAACAAACAACACTAACCCCCTAAGAACAAACACTTACCCCCAAACAACAAACAACCCTAAACCCTGATAACCAAAAACACTAACCCACTAACAACAAACAACCCTAACCCACTAACAACAAACAACCCTAAACCCCTAACATCAAACAACACTAACCCCCTAGCAACACAAACCACTAACACCCTAACAACAAACAACACTAACACCCTAAAAACAAAAACCACTAAACCCCAACAAGAAACAACCTTAAACCCCTAACAACAAACAACCCTAAACCCCTAACATCAAACAGCACTAACACCCTAACAACAAACAATTCTAACCCCCTAACAACAAACAACCCTAAACCCCTAACATCAAACAACACTAACACCCTAACAACAAAAACCACTAAACCCCAACAAGAAACAACCTTAAACCCCTAACAACAAACAACCCTAAACCCCTAACATCAAACAACACTAACCCCCTAACAACACAAACCACTAACACCCTAACAACAAACAACACTAACACCCTAACAACAAAAACCACTAAACCCCAACAAGAAACAACCTTAAACCCCTAACAACAAACAACCCTAAACCCCTAACATCAAACAACACTAACCCCCTAACAACACAAACCACTAACACCCTAACAACAAACAACACTAACCCCCTAACAACAAACAACCCTAACCCCTGAAAACCAAAAACACTAACCCACTAACAACAAACAACCCTAACCCACTAACAACAAACAACCCTAAACCCCTAACATCAAACAACACTAACACCCTAACAACAAACAACTCTAACCCCCTAACAACAAACAACCCTAAACCCCTAACATCAAACAACACTAACCCCCTAACAACACAAACCACTAACACCCTAACAACAAACAACACTAACCCCCTAACAACAAACAACCCTAACCCCTGAAAACCAAAAACACTAACCCACTAACAACAAACAACCCTAACCCACTAACAACAAACAACCCTAAACCCCTAACATCAAACAACACTAACCCCCTAACAACACAAACCACTAACACCCTAACAACAAACAACACTAACACCCTAACAACAAAAACCACTAAACCCCAACAAGAAACAACCTTAAACCCCTAACAACAAACAACCCTAAACCCCTAACATCAAACAACACTAACACCCTAACAACAAACAACTCTAACCCCCTAACAACAAACAACCCTAAACCCCTAACATCAAACAAAACTAACCCCCTAACAACACAAACCACTAACACCCTAACAACAAACAACACTAACACCCTAACAACAAAAACCACTAAACCCCAACAAGAAACAACCTTAAACCCCTAACAACAAACAACCCTAAACCCCTAACAACAAACAACACTAACACCCTAACAACAAACAACTCTAACCCCCTAACAACAAACAACCCTAAACCCCTAACATCAAACAACACTAACCCCCTAACAACACAAACCACTAACACCCTAGCAACAAACAACACTAACACCCTAACAACAAAAACCACTAAACCCCAACAAGAAACAACCTTAAACCCCTAACAACAAACAACCCTAAACCCCTAACATCAAACAACACTAACCCCCTAACAATAAAAACCACTAACACCCTAACAACAAACAACACTAACACCCTAACAACAAAAACCACTAAACCCCAACAACAAACAACCCTAAACCCCTAACATCAAACAACACTAACACCCTAACAACAAACAACTCTAACCCCCTAACAACA
The DNA here is from genome assembly GCF_024166365.1 of Elephas maximus indicus. Classification (NCBI taxonomy): domain Eukaryota; kingdom Metazoa; phylum Chordata; class Mammalia; order Proboscidea; family Elephantidae; genus Elephas; species Elephas maximus. The sequence continues at coordinate 951,730 of NC_064835.1, forward strand.
AACAACCCTAAACGCCTAACATCAAACAACACTAACCCCCTAACAACACAAACCACTAACACCCTAACAACAAACAACAGTAACCCCCAACAACAAACAACCCTAACCCCTGAAAACCAAAAACACTAACCCACTAACAACAAACAACCCTAACCCACTAACAACAAACAACCCTAAACCCCTAACATCAAACAACACTAACCCCCTAACAACACAAACCACTAACACCCTAACAACAAACAACACTAACACCCTAACAACAAAAACCACTAAACCCCAACAAGAAACAACCTTAAACCCCTAACAACAAACAACCCTAAACCCCTAACATCAAACAACACTAACACCCTAACAACAAACAACTCTAACCCCCTAACAACAAACAACCCTAAACCCCTAACATCAAACAACACTAACACCCTAACAACAAAAACCACTAAACCCCAACAAGAAACAACCTTAAACCCCTAACAACAAACAACCCTAAACCCCTAACATCAAACAACACTAACCCCTTAACAACACAAACCACTAACACCCTAACAACAAACAACACTAACACCCTAACAACAAAAACCACTAAACCCCAACAAGAAACAACCTTAAACCCCTAACAACAAACAACCCTAAACCCCTAACATCAAACAACACTAACACCCTAACAACACAAACCACTAACACCCTAACAACAAACAACACTAACCCCCTAACAACAAACACTAACCCCCAAACAACAAACAACCCTAACCCCTGAAAACCAAAAACACTAACCCACTAACAACAAACAACCCTAACCCACTAACAACAAACAACCCTAAACCCCTAACATCAAACAACACTAACCCCCTAACAACACAAACCACTAACACCCTAACAACAAACAACACTAACACCCTAACAACAAAAACCACTAAACCTCAACAAGAAACAACCCTAAACCCCTAACAACAAACAACCCTAAACCCCTAACAAGAAACTACCCTAACCCCGTAACAACAAACAACACTAACCCCGTAACAATAAACAACCCTAACCCCCTAACAACAAAGAACACTAACACCCTAACAACAAACAACCCTAACCCCCTAACAACAAAAAACCCTAAACCCCTAACATCAAACAACACTAACACGCTAACAACACAAACCACTAACACCGTAACAACAAACAACCCTAACCCCCTAACAACAAACACTAACCCCCAAACAACAAACAACCCTAACCCCTGAAAACCAAAAACACTAACCCACTAACAACAAACAACCCTAACCCACTAACAACAAACAACCCTAAACCCCTAACATCAAACAACACTAACACCCTAACAACAAACAACTCTAACCCCCTAACAACAAACAACCCTAAACCCCTAACAACAAACAACACTAACACCCTAACAACAAACAACTCTAACCCCCTAACAACAAACAACCCTAAACCCCTAACATCAAACAACACTAACCCCCTAACAACACAAACCACTAACACCCTAACAACAAACAACACTAACACCCTAACAACAAAAACCACTAAACCCCAGCAAGAAACAACCTTAAACCCCTAACAACAAACAACCCTAAACCCCTAACAACAAACAACACTAACACCCTAACAACAAACAACTCTAACCCCCTAACAACAAACAACCCTAAACCCCTAACATCAAACAACACTAACCCCCTAACAACACTAACCACTAACACCCTAACAACAAACAACACTAACACCCTAACAACAAAAACCACTAAACCCCAACAAGAAACAACCTTAAACCCCTAACAACAAACAACCCTAAACCCCTAACATCAAACAACACTAACCCCCTAACAACACAAACCACTAACACCCTAACAACAAACAACCCTAACCCCTGAAAACCAAAAACACTAACCCACTAACAACAAACAACCCTAACCCACTAACAACAAACAACCCTAAACCCCTAACATCAAACAACACTAACACCCTAACAACAAACAACTCTAACCCCCTAACAACAAACAACCCTAAACCCCTAACAACAAACAACACTAACACCCTAACAACAAACAATTCTAACCCCCTAACAACAAACAACCCTAAACCCCTAACATCAAACAACACTAACACCCTAACAACAAAAACCACTAAACCCCAACAAGAAACAACCTTAAACCCCTAACAACAAACAACCCTAAACCCCTAACATCAAACAACACTAACCCCCTAACAACACAAACCACTAACACCCTAACAACAAACAACACTAACACCCTAACAACAAAAACCACTAAACCCCAACAAGAAACAACCTTAAACCCCTAACAACAAACAACCCTAAACCCCTAACATCAAACAACACTAACACCCTAACAACAAACAACTCTAACCCCCTAACAACAAACAACCCTAAACCCCTAACATCAAACAACACTAACACCCTAACAACAAAAACCACTAAACCCCAACAAGAAACAACTTTAAACCCTTAACAACAAACAACCCTAAACCCCTAACATCAAACAACACTAACCCCCTAACAACACAAACCACTAACACCCTAACAACAAACAACACTAACACCCTAACAACAAAAACCACTAAACCCCAACAAGAAACAACCTTAAACCCCTAACAACAAACAACCCTAAACCCCTAACATCAAACAACACTAACACCCTAACAACAAACAACTCTAATCCCCTAACAACAAACAACCCTAAACCCCTAACATCAAACAACACTAACCCCCTAACAACAAAAACCACTAACACCCTAACAACAAACAACACTAACCCCCTAACAACAAACAACCCTAACCCCTGAAAACCAAAAACACTAACCCACTAACAACAAACAACCCTAACCCACTAACAACAAACAACCCTAAACCCCTAACATCAAACAACACTAACACCCTAACAACAAACAACTCTAACCCCCTAACAACAAACAACCCTAAACCCCTAACATCAAACAACACTAACCCCCTAACAACACAAACCACTAACACCCTAACAACAAACAACACTAACCCCCTAACAACAAACAACCCTAACCCCTGAAAACCAAAAACACTAACCCACTAACAACAAACAACCCTAACCCACTAACAACAAACAACCCTAAACCCCTAACATCAAGCAACACTAACCCCCTAACAACACAAACCACTAACACCCTAACAACAAACAACACTAACACCCTAACAACAAAAACCACTAAACCCCAACAAGAAACAACCTTAAACCCCTAACAACAAACAACCCTAAACCCCTAACATCAAACAACACTAACACCCTAACAACAAACAACTCTGACCCCCTAACAACAAACAACCCTAAACCCCTAACATCAAACAACACTAACACCCTAACAACAAAAACCACTAAACCCCAACAAGAAACAACCTTAAACCCCTAACAACAAACAACCCTAAACCCCTAACATCAAACAACACTAACACCCTAACAACAAACAACTCTAACCCCCTAACAACAAACAGCCCTAAACCCCTAACATCAAACAACACTAACACCCTAACAACAAAAACCACTAAACCCCAACAAGAAACAACCTTAAACCCCTAACAACAAACAACCCTAAACCCCTAACAACAAACAACACTAACACCCTAACAACAAACAACTCTAACCCCCTAACAACAAACAACCCTAAACCCCTAACATCAAACAACACTAACCCCCTAACAACACAAACCACTAACACCCTAACAACAAACAACACTAACACCCTAACAACAAAAACCACTAAACCCCAACAAGAAACAACCTTAAACCCCTAACAACAAACAAACCTAAACCCCTAACATCAAACAACACTAACCCCCTAACAACACAAACCACTAACACCCTAACAACAAACAACACTAACCCCCTAAGAACACTTACCCCCAAACAACAAACAACCCTAACCCCTGAAAACCAAAAACACTAACCCACTAACAACAAACAACCCTAACCCACTAACAACAAACAACCCTAAACCCCTAACATCGAACAACACTAACCCCCTAACAACACAAACCACTAACCCCCTAACAACAAACAACACTAACACCCTAAAAACAAAAACCACTAAACCCCAACAAGAAACAACCTTAAACCCCTAACAACAAACAACCCTAAACCCCTAACATCAAACAGCACTAACACCCTAACAACAAACAATTCTAACCCCCTAACAACAAACAACCCTAAACCCCTAACATCAAACAACACTAACACCCTAACAACAAAAACCACTAAACCCCAACAAGAAACAACCTTAAACCCCTAACAACAAACAACCCTAAACCCCTAACATCAAACAACACTAACCCCCTAACAACACAAACCACTAACACCCTAACAACAAACAACACTAACACCCTAACAACAAAAACCACTAAACCCCAACAAGAAACAACCTTAAACCCCTAACAACAAACAACCCTAAACCCCTAACATCAAACAACACTAACACCCTAACAACAAACAACTCTAACCCCCTAACAACAAACAACCCTAAACCCCTAACATCAAACAACACTAACCCCCTAACAACACAAACCACTAACACCCTAACAACAAAAAACACTATCCCCCTAACAACAAACAACCCTAACCCCTGAAAACCAAAAACACTAACCCACTAACAACAAACAACCCTAACCCACTAACAACAAACAACCCTAAACCCCTAACATCAAACAACACTAACCCCCTAACAACACAAACCACTAACACCCTAACAACAAACAACACTAACACCCTAACAACAAAAACCACTAAACCCCAACAAGAAACAACCTTAAACCCCTAACAACAAACAACCCTAAACCCCTAACATCAAACAACACTAACACCCTAACAACAAACAACTCTAACCCCCTAACAACAAACAACCCTAAACACCTAACATCAAACAACACTAACACCCTAACAACAAAAACCACTAAACCCCAACAAGAAACAACCTTAAACCCCTAACAACAAACAACCCTAAACCCCTAACATCAAACAGCACTAACACCCTAACAACAAACAACCCTAACCCCCTAAAAACAAACACTAACCCCCAAACAACAAACAACCCTAACCCCTGAAAACCAAAAACACTAACCCACTAACAACAAACAACCCTAACCCACTAACAACAAACAACCCTAAACCCCTAACATCAAACAACACTAACCCCCTAACAACACAAACCACTAACACCCTAACAACAAACAACACTAACACCCTAACAACAAAAACCACTAAACCCCAACAAGAAACAACCTTAAACCCCTAACAACAAACAACCCTAAACCCCTAAGATCAAACAGCACTAACACCCTAACAACAAAAACCACTAAACCCCAACAAGAAACAACTTTAAACCCCTAACAACAAACAACCCTAAACCCCTAACATCAAACAACACTAACCCTCTAACAACACAAACCACTAACACCCTAACAACAAACAACACTAACACCCTAACAACAAAAACCACTAAACCCCAACAAGAAACAACCTTAAACCCCTAACAACAAACAACCCTAAACCCCTAACATCAAACAACACTAACACCCTAACAACAAACAACTCTAACCCCCTAACAACAAACAGCCCTAAACCCCTAACATCAAACAACACTAACACCCTAACAACAAAAACCACTAAACCCCAACAAGAAACAACCTTAAACCCCTAACAACAAACAACCCTAAACCCCTAACAACAAACAACACTAACACCCTAACAACAAACAACTCTAACCCCCTAACAACAAACAACCCTAAACCCCTAACATCAAACAACACTAACCCCCTAACAACACAAACCACTAACACCCTAACAACAAACAACACTAACCCCCTAACAACACAAACCACTAACACCCTAACAACAAACAACACTAACCCCCTAAGAACAAACACTTACCCCCAAACAACAAACAACCCTAAACCCTGATAACCAAAAACACTAACCCACTAACAACAAACAACCCTAACCCACTAACAACAAACAACCCTAAACCCCTAACATCAAACAACACTAACCCCCTAGCAACACAAACCACTAACACCCTAACAACAAACAACACTAACACCCTAAAAACAAAAACCACTAAACCCCAACAAGAAACAACCTTAAACCCCTAACAACAAACAACCCTAAACCCCTAACATCAAACAGCACTAACACCCTAACAACAAACAATTCTAACCCCCTAACAACAAACAACCCTAAACCCCTAACATCAAACAACACTAACACCCTAACAACAAAAACCACTAAACCCCAACAAGAAACAACCTTAAACCCCTAACAACAAACAACCCTAAACCCCTAACATCAAACAACACTAACCCCCTAACAACACAAACCACTAACACCCTAACAACAAACAACACTAACACCCTAACAACAAAAACCACTAAACCCCAACAAGAAACAACCTTAAACCCCTAACAACAAACAACCCTAAACCCCTAACATCAAACAACACTAACCCCCTAACAACACAAACCACTAACACCCTAACAACAAACAACACTAACCCCCTAACAACAAACAACCCTAACCCCTGAAAACCAAAAACACTAACCCACTAACAACAAACAACCCTAACCCACTAACAACAAACAACCCTAAACCCCTAACATCAAACAACACTAACACCCTAACAACAAACAACTCTAACCCCCTAACAACAAACAACCCTAAACCCCTAACATCAAACAACACTAACCCCCTAACAACACAAACCACTAACACCCTAACAACAAACAACACTAACCCCCTAACAACAAACAACCCTAACCCCTGAAAACCAAAAACACTAACCCACTAACAACAAACAACCCTAACCCACTAACAACAAACAACCCTAAACCCCTAACATCAAACAACACTAACCCCCTAACAACACAAACCACTAACACCCTAACAACAAACAACACTAACACCCTAACAACAAAAACCACTAAACCCCAACAAGAAACAACCTTAAACCCCTAACAACAAACAACCCTAAACCCCTAACATCAAACAACACTAACACCCTAACAACAAACAACTCTAACCCCCTAACAACAAACAACCCTAAACCCCTAACATCAAACAACACTAACCCCCTAACAACACAAACCACTAACACCCTAACAACAAACAACACTAACCCCCTAACAACAAACAACCCTAACCCCTGAAAACCAAAAACACTAACCCACTAACAGCAAACAACCCTAACCCACTAACAACAAACAACCCTAAACCCCTAACATCAAACAACACTAACCCCCTAACAACACAAACCACTAACACCCTAACAACAAACAACACTAACACCCTAATAACAAATACCACTAAACCCCAACAAGAAACAACCTTAAACCCCTAACAACAAACAACCCTAAACCCCTAACATCAAACAACACTAACACCCTAACAACAAACAACTCTAACCCCCTAACAACAAACAACCCTAAACCCCTAACATCAAACAACACTAACACCCTAACAACAAAAACCACTAAACCCCAACAAGAAACAACCTTAAACCACTAACAACAAACAACCCTAAACCCCTAACATCAAACAGCACTAACACCCTAACAACAAACAACCCTAACCCCCTAACAACAAACACTAACCCCCAAACAACAAACAACCCTAACCCCTGAAAACCAAAAACACTAACCCACTAACAACAAACAACCCTAACCCACTAACAACAAACAACCCTAAACCCCTAACATCAAACAACACTAACCCCCTAACAACACAAACCACTAAGACCCTAACAACAAACAACACTAACACCCTAACAACAAAAACCACTAAACCCCAACAAGAAACAACCTTAAACCCCTAACAACAAACAACCCTAAACCCCTAACATCAAACAGCACTAACACCCTAACAACAAACAACTCTAACCCCCTAACAACAAACAACCCTAAACCCCTAACATCAAACAACACTAACACCCTAACAACAAAAACCACTAAACCCCAACAAGACACAACTTTAAACCCCTAACAACAAACAACCCTAAACCCCTAACATCAAACAACACTAACCCCCTAACAACACAAACCACTAACACCCTAACAACAAACAACACTAACACCCTAACAACAAAAACCACTAAACCCCAACAAGAAACAACCTTAAACCCCTAACAACAAACAACCCTAAACCCCTAACATCAAACAACACTAACACCCTAACAACAAACAACTCTAATCCCATAACAACAAACAACCCTAAACCCCTAACATCAAACAACACTAACCCCCTAACAACACAAACCACTAACACCCTAACAACAAACAACACTAACCCCCTAACAACAAACAACCCTAACCCCTGAAAACCAAAAACACTAACCCACTAACAACAAACAACCCTAACCCACTAACAACAAACAACCCTAAACCCCTAACATCAAACAACACTAACACCCTAACAACAAACAACTCTAACCCCCTAACAACAAACAACCCTAAACCCCTAACATCAAACAACACTAACCCCCTAACAACACAAACCACTAACACCCTAACAACAAACAACACTAACCCCCTAACAACAAACAACCCTAACCCCTGAAAACCAAAAACACTAACCCACTAACAACAAACAACCCTAACCCACTAACAACAAACAACCCTAAACCCCTAACATCAAACAACACTAACCCCCTAACAACACAAACCACTAACACCCTAACAACAAACAACACTAACACCCTAACAACAAAAACCACTAAACCCCAACAAGAAACAACCTTAAACCCCTAACAACAAACAACCCTAAACCCCTAACATCAAACAACACTAACACCCTAACAACAAACAACTCTAACCCCCTAACAACAAACAACCCTAAACCCCTAACATCAAACAACACTAACACCCTAACAACAAAAACCACTAAACCCCAACAAGAAACAACCTTAAACCCCTAACAACAAACAACCCTAAACCCCTAACATCAAACAACACTAACCCCCTAACAACACAAACCACTAACACCCTAACAACAAACAACACTAACACCCTAACAACAAAAACCACTAAACCCCAACAAGAAACATCCTTAAACCCCTAACAACAAACAACCCTAAACCCCTAACATCAAACAACACTAACACCCTAACAACAAACAACTCTAACCCCCTAACAACAAACAGCCCTAAACCCCTAACATCAAACAACACTAACACCCTAACAACAAAAACCACTAAACCCCAACAAGAAACAACCTTAAACCGCTAACAACAAACAACCCTAAACCCCTAACAACAAACAACACTAACACCCTAACAACAAACAACTCTAACCCCCTAACAACAAACAACCCTAAACCCCTAACATCAAACAACACTAACCCCCTAACAACACAAACCACTAACACCCTAACAACAAACAACACTAACACCCTAACAACAAAAACCACTAAACCCCAACAAGAAACAACCTTAAACCCCTAACAACAAACAACCCTAAACCCCTAACATCAAACAACACTAACCCCCTAACAACACAAACCACTAACACCCTAACAACAAACAACACTAACCCCCTAACAAGAAACACTTACCCCCAAACAACAAACAACCCTAACCCCTGAAAACCAAAAACACTAACCCACTAACAACAAACAACCCTAACCCACTAACAACAAACAACCCTAAAACCCTAACATCAAACAACACTAACCCCCTAACAACACAAACCACTAACACCCTAACAACAAACAACACTAACACCCTAAAAACAAAAACCACTAAACCCCAACAAGAAACAACCTTAAACCCCTAACAACAAACAACCCTAAACCCCTAACATCAAACAGCACTAACACCCTAACAACAAACAATTCTAACCCCCTAACAACAAACAACCCTAAACCCCTAACATCAAACAACACTAACACCCTAACAACAAAAACCACTAAACCCCAACAAGAAACAACCTTAAACCCCTAACAACAAACAACCCTAAACCCCTAACATCAAACAACACTAACCCCCTAACAACACAAACCACTAACACCCCAACAACAAACAACACTAACACCCTAACAACAAAAACCACTAAACCCCAACAAGAAACAACCTTAAACCCCTAACAACAAACAACCCTAAACCCCTAACATCAAACAACACTAACACCCTAACAACAAACAACTCTAACCCCCTAACAACAAACAACCCTAAACCCCTAACATCAAACAACACTAACCCCCTAACAACAGAAACCACTAACACCCTAACAACAAACAACACTAACCCCCTAACAACAAACAACCCTAACCCCTGAAAACCAAAAACACTAACCCACTAACAACAAACAACCCTAACCCACTAACAACAAACAACCCTAAACCCCTAACATCAAACAACACTAACCCCCTAACAACACAAACCACTAACACCCTAACAACAAACAACACTAACACCCTAACAACAAAAACCACTAAACCCCAACAAGAAACAACCTTAAACCCCTAACAACAAACAACCCTAAACCCCTAACATCAAACAACACTAACACCCTAACAACAAACAACTCTAACCCCCTAACAACAAACAACCCTAAACCCCTAACATCAAACAACACTAACACCCTAACAACAAAAACCACTAAACCCCAACAAGAAACAACCTTAAACCCCTAACAACAAACAACCCTAAACCCCTAACATCAAACAGCACTAACACCCTAACAACAAACAACCCTAACCCCCTAACAACAAACACTAACCCCCAAACAACAAACAACCCTAACCCCTGAAAACCAAAAACACTAACCAACTAACAACAAACAACCCTAACCCACTAACAACAAACAACCCTAAACCCCTAACATCAAACAACACTAACCCCTAACAACACAAACCACTAACACCCTAACAACAAACAACACTAACACCCTAACAACAAAAACCACTAAACCCCAACAAGAAACAACCTTAAACCCCTAACAACAAACAACCCTAAACCCCTAACATCAAACAGCACTAACACCCTAACAACAAACAACTCTAACCCCCTAACAACAAACAACCCTAAACCCCTAACATCAAACAACACTAACACCCTAACAACAAAAACCACTAAACCCCAACAAGAAACAACTTTAAACCCCTAACAACAAACAACCCTAAACCCCTAACATCAAACAACACTAACCCCCTAACAACACAAACCACTAACACCCTAACAACAAACAACACTAACACCCTAACAACAAAAACCACTAAACCCCAACAAGAAACAACCTTAAACCCCTAACAACAAACAACCCTAAACCCCTAACATCAAACAACACTAACACCCTAACAACAAACAACTCTAATCCCCTAACAACAAACAACCCTAAACCCCTAACATCAAACAACACTAACCCCCTAACAACACAAACCACTAACACCCTAACAACAAACAACACTAACCCCCTAACAACAAACAACCCTAACCCCTGAAAACCAAAAACACTAACCCACTAACAACAAACAACCCTAACCCACTAACAACAAACAACCCTAAACCCCTAACATCAAACAACACTAACCCCCTAACAACACAAACCACTAACACCCTAACAACAAACAACACTAACACCCTAACAACAAAAACCACTAAACCCCAACAAGAAACAACCTTAAACCCCTAACAACAAACAACCCTAAACCCCTAACATCAAACAACACTAACACCCTAACAACAAACAACTCTAACCCCCTAACAACAAACAACCCTAAACCCCTAACATCAAACAACACTAACACCCTAACAACAAAAACCACTAAACCCCAACAAGAAACAACCTTAAACCCCTAACAACAAACAACCCTAAACCCCTAACATCAAACAACACTAACCCCCTAACAACACAAACCACTAACACCCTAACAACAAACAACACTAACACCCTAACAACAAAAACCACTAAACCCCAACAAGAAACAACCTTAAACCCCTAACAACAAACAACCCTAAACCCCTAACATCAAACAACACTAACACCCTAACAACAAACAACTCTAACCCCCTAACAACAAACAGCCCTAAACCCCTAACATCAAACAACACTAACACCCTAACAACAAAAACCACTAAACCCCAACAAGAAACAACCTTAAACCCCTAACAACAAACAACCCTAAACCCCTAACAACAAACAACACTAACACCCTAACAACAAACAACTCTAACCCCCTAACAACAAACAACCCTAAACCCCTAACATCAAACAACACTAACCCCCTAACAACACAAACCACTAACACCCTAACAACAAACAACACTAACACCCTAACAACAAAAACCACTAAACCCCAACAAGAAACAACCTTAAACCCCTAACAACAAACAACCCTAAACCCCTAACAACAAACAACACTAACACCCTAACAACAAACAACTCTAACCCCCTAACAACAAACAACCCTAAACCCCTAACATCAAACAACACTAACCCCCTAACAACACAAACCACTAACACCCTAAAAACAAACAACACTAACACCCTAACAACAAACAACCCTAAACCCCTAACATCAAACAACACTAACACCCTAACAACACAAACCACTAACACCCTAACAACAAACAACCCTAACCCCCTAACAACAAACACTAACCCCCAAACAACAAACAACCCTAACCCCTGAAAACCAAAACCACTAAACCACTAACAACAAACAACCCTAACCCACTAACAACAAACAACCCTAAACCCCTAACATCAAACAACACTAACCCCCTAACAACACAAACCACTAACACCCTAACAACAAACAACACTAACACCCTAACAACAAAAACCACTAAACCCCAACAACAAACAACTCTAACCCCCTAACAACAAACAACCCTAAACCCCTAACATCAAACAACACTAACCCCCTAACAACACAAACCACTAACACCCTAACAAGAAACAACACTAACACCCTAAGAACAAAAACCACTAAACCCCAACAAGAAACAACCCTAAACCCCTAACAACAAACAACCCTAAAACCCTAACAAGAAACTACCCTAACCCCGTAACAACAAACAACACTAACCCCGTAACAAGAAACAACCCTAACCCCCTAACAACAAACAACACTAACACCCTAACAACAAACATCCCTAACCCCTTAACAACAAAAAACCCTAAACCCCTAACATCAAACAACACTAACACGCTAACAACACAAACCACTAACACCGTAACAACAAACAACCCTAACCCCCTAACAACAAACACTAACCCCCAAACAACAAACAACCCTAACCCCTGAAAACCAAAAACACTAACCCACTAACAACAAACAACCCTAACCCACTAACAACAAACAACCCTAAACCCCTAACATCAAACAACACTAACACCCTAACAACAAACAACTCTAACCCCCTAACAACAAACAACCCTAAACCCCTAACAACAAACAACACTAACACCCTAACAACAAACAACTCTAACCCCCTAACAACAAACAACCCTAAACCCCTAAAATCAAACAACACTAACCCCCTAACAACACAAACCACTAACACTCTAACAACAAACAACACTAACACCCTAACAACAAAAACCACTAAACCCCAACAAGAAACAACCTTAAACCCCTAACAACAAACAACCCTAAACCCCTAACATCAAACAGCACTAACACCCTAACAACAAACAATTCTAACCCCCTAACAACAAACAACCCTAAACCCCTAACATCAAACAACACTAACACCCTAACAACAAAAACCACTAAACCCCAACAAGAAACAACCTTAAACCCCTAACAACAAACAACCCTAAACCCCTAACATCAAACAACACTAACCCCCTAACAACACAAACCACTAACACCCTAACAACAAACAACACTAACACCCTAACAACAAAAACCACTAAACCCCAACAAGAGACAACCTTAAACACCTAACAACAAACAACCCTAAACCCCTAACATCAAACAACACTAACACCCTAACAACAAACAACTCTAACCCCCTAACAACAAACAGCCCTAAACCCCTAACATCAAACAACACTAACACCCTAACAACAAAAACCACTAAACCCAAACAAGAAACAACCTTAATCCCCTAACAACAAACAACCCTAAACCCCTAACAACAAACAACACTAACACCCTAACAACAAACAACTCTAACCCCCTAACAACAAACAACCCTAAACCCCTAACATCAAACAAAACTAACACCCTAACAACACAAACCACTAACACCCTAACAACAAACAACACTAACACCCTAACAACAAAAACCACTAAACCCCAACAAGAAACAACCTTAAACCCCTAACAACAAACAACCCTAAACCCCTAACAACAAACAACACTAACACCCTAACAACAAACAACTCTAACCCCCTAACAACAAACAACCCTAAACCCCTAACATCAAACAACACTAACCCCCTAACAACACAAACCACTAACACCCTAGCAACAAACAACACTAACACCCTAACAACAAAAACCACTAAACCCCAACAAGAAACAACCTTAAACCCCTAACAGCAAACAACCCTAAACCCCTAACATCAAACAACACTAACCCCCTAACAACAAAAACCACTAACACCCTAACAACAAACAACACTAACACCCTAACAACAAAAACCACTAAACCCCAACAAGAAACAACCTTAAACCCCTAACAACAAACAACCCTAAACCCCTAACATCAAACAACACTAACACCCTAACAACAAACAACTCTAACCCCCTAACAACAAACAACCCTAAACGCCTAACATCAAACAACACTAACCCCCTAACAACACAAACCACTAACACCCTAACAACAAACAACAGTAACCCCCAACAACAAACAACCCTAACCCCTGAAAACCAAAAACACTAACCCACTAACAACAAACAACCCTAACCCACTAACAACAAAAAACCCTAAACCCCTAACATCAAACAACACTAACCCCCTAACAACACAAACCACTAACACCCTAACAACAAACAACACTAACACCCTAACAACAAAAACCACTAAACCCCAACAAGAAACAACCTTAAACCCCTAACAACAAACAACCCTAAACCCCTAACATCAAACAACACTAACACCCTAACAACAAACAACTCTAACCCCCTAACAACAAACAACCCTAAACCCCTAACATCAAACAACACTAACACCCTAACAACAAAAACCACTAAACCCCAACAAGAAACAACCTTAAACCCCTAACAACAAACAACCCTAAACCCCTAACATCAAACAACACTAACCCCTTAACAACACAAACCACTAACACCCTAACAACAAACAACACTAACACCCTAACAACAAAAACCACTAAACCCCAACAAGAAACAACCTTAAACCCCTAACAACAAACAACCCTAAACCCCTAACATCAAACAACACTAACACCCTAACAACACAAACCACTAACACCCTAACAACAAACAACACTAACCCCCTAACAACAAACACTAACCCCCAAACAACAAACAACCCTAACCCCTGAAAACCAAAAACACTAACCCACTAACAACAAACAACCCTAACCCACTAACAACAAACAACCCTAAACCCCTAACATCAAACAACACTAACCCCCTAACAACACAAACCACTAACACCCTAACAACAAACAACACTAACACCTTAACAACAAAAACCACTAAACCCCAACAAGAAACAACCTTAAACCCCTAACAACAAACAACCCTAAACCCCTAACATCAAACAGCACTAACACCCTAACAACAAACAACTCTAACCCCCTAACAACAAACAACCCTAAACCCCTAACATCAAACAACACTAACACCCTAACAACAAAAACCACTAAACCCCAACAAGAAACAACCTTAAACCCCTAACAACAAACAACCCTAAACCCCTAACATCAAACAACACTAACCCCCTAACAACACAAACCACTAACACCCTAACAACAAACAACACTAACACCCTAACAACAAAAACCACTAAACCCCAACAAGAAACAACCTTAAACCCCTAACAACAAACAACCCTAAACCCCTAACATCAAACAACACTAACACCCTAACAACAAACAACTCTAACCCCCTAACAACAAACAACCCTAAACCCCTAACATCAAACAACACTAACCCCCTAACAACACAAACCACTAACACCCTAACAACAAACAACACTAACCCCCTAACAACAAACAACCCTAACCCCTGAAAACCAAAAACACTAACCCACTAACAACAAACAACCCTAACCCACTAACAACAAACAACCCTAAACCCCTAACATCAAACAACACTAACCCCCTAACAACACAAACCACTAACACCCTAACAGCAAACAACACTAACACCCTAATAACAAAAACCACTAAACCCCAACAAGAAACAACCTTAAACCCCTAACAACAAACAACCCTAAACCCCTAACATCAAACAACACTAACACCCTAACAACAAACAACTCTAACCCCCTAACAACAAACAACCCTAAACCCCTAACATCAAACAACACTAACACCCTAACAACAAAAACCACTAAACCCCAACAAGAAACAACCTTAAACCACTAACAACAAACAACCCTAAACCCCTAACATCAAACAGCACTAACACCCTAACAACAAACAACTCTAACCCCCTAACAACAAACACTAACCCCCAAACAACAAACAACCCTAACCCCTGAAAACCAAAAACACTAACCCACTAACAACAAACAACCCTAACCCACTAACAACAAACAACCCTAAACCCCTAACATCAAACAACACTAACCCCCTAACAACACAAACCACTAACACCCTAACAACAAACAACACTAACCCCCTAACAACAAACAACCCTAACCCCTGAAAACCAAAAACACTAACCCACTAACAACAAACAACCCTAACCCACTAACAACAAACAACCCTAAACCCCTAACATCAAACAACACTAACACCCTAACAACAAACAACTCTAACCCCCTAACAACAAACAACCCTAAACCCCTAACATCAAACAACACTAACCCCCTAACAACACAAACCACTAACACCCTAACAACAAACAACACTAACCCCCTAACAACAAACAACCCTAACCCCTGAAAACCAAAAACACTAACCCACTAACAACAAACAACCCTAACCCACTAACAACAAACAACCCTAAACCCCTAACATCAAACAACACTAACCCCCTAACAACACAAACCACTAACACCCTAACAACAAACAACACTAACACCCTAACAACAAAAACCACTAAACCCCAACAAGAAACAACCTTAAACCCCTAACAACAAACAACCCTAAACCCCTAACATCAAACAACACTAACACCCTAACAACAAACAACTCTAACCCCCTAACAACAAACAACCCTAAACCCCTAACATCAAACAACACTAACACCCTAACAACAAAAACCACTAAACCCCAACAAGAAACAACCTTAAACCCCTAACAACAAACAACCCTAAACCCCTAACATCAAACAACACTAACCCCCTAACAACACAAACCACTAACACCCTAACAACAAACAACACTAACACCCTAACAACAAAAACCACTAAACCCCAACAAGAAACAACCTTAAACCCCTAACAACAAACAACCCTAAACCCCTAACATCAAACAACACTAACACCCTAACAACAAACAACTCTAACCCCCTAACAACAAACAGCCCTAAACCCCTAACATCAAACAACACTAACACCCTAACAACAAAAACCACGAAACCCCAACAAGAAACAACCTTAAACCCCTAACAACAAACAACCCTAAACCCCTAACAACAAACAACACTAACACCCTAACAACAAACAACTCTAACCCCCTAACAACAAACAACCCTAAACCCCTAACATCAAACAACACTAACCCCCTAACAACACAAACCACTAACACCCTAACAACAAACAACACTAACACCCTAACAACAAAAACCACTAAACCCCAACAAGAAACAACCTTAAACCCCTAACAACAAACAACCCTAAACCCCTAACATCAAACAACACTAACCCCCTAACAACACAAACCACTAACACCCTAACAACAAACAACACTAACCCCCTAACAACAAACACTTACCCCCAAACAACAAACAACCCTAACCCCTGAAAACCAAAAACACTAACCCACTAACAACAAACAACCCTAACCCACTAACAACAAACAACCCTAAACCCCTAACATCAAACAACACTAACCCCCTAACAACACAAACCACTAACACCCTAACAACAAACAACACTAACACCCTAAAAACAAAAACCACTAAACCCCAACAAGAAACAACCTTAAACCCCTAACAACAAACAACCCTAAACCCCTAACATCAAACAGCACTAACACCCTAACAACAAACAATTCTAACCCCCTAACAACAAACAACCCTAAACCCCTAACATCAAACAACACTAACACCCTAACAACAAAAACCACTAAACCCCAACAAGAAACAACCTTAAACCCCTAACAACAAACAACCCTAAACCCCTAACATCAAACAACACTAACCCCCTAACAACACAAACCACTAACACCCCAACAACAAACAACACTAACACCCTAACAACAAAAACCACTAAACCCCAACAAGAAACAACCTTAAACCCCTAACAACAAACAACCCTAAACCCCTAACATCAAACAACACTAACACCCTAACAACAAACAACTCTAACCCCCTAACAACAAACAACCCTAAACCCCTAACATCAAACAACACTAACCCCCTAACAACAGAAACCACTAACACCCTAACAACAAACAACACTATCCCCCTAACAACAAACAACCCTAACCCCTGAAAACCAAAAACACTAACCCACTAACAACAAACAACCCTAACCCACTAACAACAAACAACCCTAAACCCCTAACATCAAACAACACTAACCCCCTAACAACACAAACCACTAACACCCTAACAACAAACAACACTAACACCCTAAAAACAAAAACCACTAAACCCCAACAAGAAACAACCTTAAACCCCTAACAACAAACAACCCTAAATCCCTAACATCAAACAACACTAACACCCTAACAACAAACAACTCTAACCCCCTAACAACAAACAACCCTAAACCCCTAACATCAAACAACACTAACACCCTAACAACAAAAACCACTAAACCCCAACAAGAAACAACCTTAAACCCCTAACAACAAACAACCCTAAACCCCTAACATCAAACAGCACTAACACCCTAACAACAAACAACCCTAACCCCCTAACAACAAACACTAACCCCCAAACAACAAACAACCCTAACCCCTGAAAACCAAAAACACTAACCAACTAACAACAAACAACCCTAACCCACTAACAACAAACAACCCTAAACCCCTAACATCAAACAACACTAACCCCTAACAACACAAAGCACTAACACCCTAACAACAAACAACACTAACACCCTAACAACAAAAACCACTAAACCCCAACAAGAAACAACCTTAAACCCCTAACAACAAACAACCCTAAACCCCTAACATCAAACAGCACTAACACCCTAACAACAAACAACTCGAACCCCCTAACAACAAACAACCCTAAACCCCTAACATCAAACAACACTAACACCCTAACAACAAAAACCACTAAACCCCAACAAGAAACAACTTTAAACCCCTAACAACAAACAACCCTAAACCCCTAACATCAAACAACACTAACCCCCTAACAACACAAACCACTAACACCCTAACAACAAACAACACTAACACCCTAACAACAAAAACCACTAAACCCCAACAAGAAACAACCTTAAACCCCTAACAACAAACAACCCTAAACCCCTAACATCAAACAACACTAACACCCTAACAACAAACAACTCTAATCCCCTAACAACAAACAACCCTAAACCCCTAACATCAAACAACACTAACCCCCTAACAACACAAACCACTAACACCCTAACAACAAACAACACTAACCCCCTAACAACAAACAACCCTAACCCCTGAAAACCAAAAACACTAACCCACTAACAACAAACAACCCTAACCCACTAACAACAAACAACCCTAAACCCCTAACATCAAACAACACTAACCCCCTAACAACACAAACCACTAACACCCTAACAACAAACAACACTAACACCCTAACAACAAAAACCACTAAACCCCAACAAGAAACAACCTTAAACCCCTAACAACAAACAACCCTAAACCCCTAACATCAAACAACACTAACACCCTAACAACAAACAACTCTAACCCCCTAACAAGAAACAACCCTAAACCCCTAACATCAAACAACACTAACACCCTAACAACAAAAACCACTAAACCCCAACAAGAAACAACCTTAAACCCCTAACAACAAACAACCCTAAACCCCTAACATCAAACAACACTAACCCCCTAACAACACAAACCACTAACACCCTAA
The DNA here is from genome assembly GCF_024166365.1 of Elephas maximus indicus. Lineage (NCBI taxonomy): Eukaryota > Metazoa > Chordata > Mammalia > Proboscidea > Elephantidae > Elephas > Elephas maximus. The sequence goes on from NC_064835.1 coordinate 972,105, forward strand.
CAACAAACAACACTAACACCCTAACAACAAAAACCACTAAACCCCAACAAGAAACAACCTTAAACCCCTAACAACAAACAACCCTAAACCCCTAACATCAAACAACACTAACACCCTAACAACAAACAACTCTAACCCCCTAACAACAAACAGCCCTAAACCCCTAACATCAAACAACACTAACACCCTAACAACAAAAACCACTAAACCCCAACAAGAAACAACCTTAAACCCCTAACAACAAACAACCCTAAACCCCTAACAACAAACAACACTAACACCCTAACAACAAACAACTCTAACCCCCTAACAACAAACAACCCTAAACCCCTAACATCAAACAACACTAACCCCCTAACAACACAAACCACTAACACCCTAACAACAAACAACACTAACACCCTAACAACAAAAACCACTAAACCCCAACAAGAAACAACCTTAAACCCCTAACAACAAACAACCCTAAACCCCTAACAACAAACAACACTAACACCCTAACAACAAACAACACTAACCCCCTAACAACAAACAACCCTAAACCCCTAACATCAAACAACACTAACCCCCTAACAACACAAACCACTAACACCCTAAAAACAAACAACACTAACACCCTAACAACAAACAACCCTAAACCCCTAACATCAAACAACACTAACACCCTAACAACACAAACCACTAACACCCTAACAACAAACAACCCTAACCCCCTAACAACAAACACTAACCCCCAAACAACAAACAACCCTAACCCCTAAAACCAAAAACACTAACCCACTAACAACAAACAACCCTAACCCACTAACAACAAACAACCCTAAACCCCTAACATCAAACAACACTAACCCCCTAACAACACAAACCACTAACACCCTAACAACAAACAACACTAACACCCTAACAACAAAAACCACTAAACCCCAACAACAAACAACTCTAACCCCCTAACAACAAACAACCCTAAACCCCTAACATCAAACAACACTAACCCCCTAACAACACAAACCACTAACACCCTAACAAGAAACAACACTAACACCCTAACAACAAAAACCACTAAACCCCAACAAGAAACAACCCTAAACCCCTAACAACAAACAACCCTAAACCCCTAACAAGAAACTACCCTAACCCCGTAACAACAAACAACACTAACCCCGTAACAAGAAACAACCCTAACCCCCTAACAACAAACAACACTAACACCCTAACAACAAACATCCCTAACCCCCTAACAACAAAAAACCCTAAACCCCTAACATCAAACAACACTAACCCCCTAACAACACAAACCACTAACACCCTAACAACAAACAACACTAACACCCTAAAAACAAAAACCACTAAACCCCAACAAGAAACAACCTTAAACCCCTAACAACAAACAACCCTAAACCCCTAACATCAAACAGCACTAACACCCTAACAACAAACAATTCTAACCCCCTAACAACAAACAACCCTAAACCCCTAACATCAAACAACACTAACACCCTAACAACAAAAACCACTAAACCCCAACAAGAAACAACCTTAAACCCCTAACAACAAACAACCCTAAACCCCTAACATCAAACAACACTAACCCCCTAACAACACAAACCACTAACACCCCAACAACAAACAACACTAACACCCTAACAACAAAAACCACTAAACCCCAACAAGAAACAACCTTAAACCCCTAACAACAAACAACCCTAAACCCCTAACATCAAACAGCACTAACACCCTAACAACAAACAATTCTAACCCCCTAACAACAAACAACCCTAAACCCCTAACATCAAACAACACTAACACCCTAACAACAAAAACCACTAAACCCCAACAAGAAACAACCTTAAACCCCTAACAACAAACAACCCTAAACCCCTAACATCAAACAACACTAACCCCCTAACAACACAAACCACTAACACCCCAACAACAAACAACACTAACACCCTAACAACAAAAACCACTAAACCCCAACAAGAAACAACCTTAAACCCCTAACAACAAACAACCCTAAACCCCTAACATCAAACAACACTAACACCCTAACAACAAACAACTCTAACCCCCTAACAACAAACAACCCTAAACCCCTAACATCAAACAACACTAACCCCCTAACAACAGAAACCACTAACACCCTAACAACAAACAACACTATCCCCCTAACAACAAACAACCCTAACCCCTGAAAACCAAAAACACTAACCCACTAACAACAAACAACCCTAACCCACTAACAACAAACAACCCTAAACCCCTAACATCAAACAACACTAACCCCCTAACAACACAAACCACTAACACCCTAACAACAAACAACACTAACACCCTAACAACAAAAACCACTAAACCCCAACAAGAAACAACCTTAAACCCCTAACAACAAACAACCCTAAATCCCTAACATCAAACAACACTAACACCCTAACAACAAACAACTCTAACCCCCTAACAACAAACAACCCTAAACCCCTAACATCAAACAACACTAACACCCTAACAACAAAAACCACTAAACCCCAACAAGAAACAACCTTAAACCCCTAACAACAAACAACCCTAAACCCCTAACATCAAACAGCACTAACACCCTAACAACAAACAACCCTAACCCCCAACAACAAACACTAACCCCCAAACAACAAACAACCCTAACCCCTGAAAACCAAAAACACTAACCAACTAACAACAAACAACCCTAACCCACTAACAACAAACAACCCTAAACCCCTAACATCAAACAACACTAACCCCTAACAACACAAAGCACTAACACCCTAACAACAAACACTAACACCCTAACAACAAAAACCACTAAACCCCAACAAGAAACAACCTTAAACCCCTAACAACAAACAACCCTAAACCCCTAACATCAAACAGCACTAACACCCTAACAACAAACAACTCGAACCCCCTAACAACAAACAACCCTAAACCCCTAACATCAAACAACACTAACACCCTAACAACAAAAACCACTAAACCCCAACAAGAAACAACTTTAAACCCCTAACAACAAACAACCCTAAACCCCTAACATCAAACAACACTAACCCCCTAACAACACAAACCACTAACACCCTAACAACAAACAACACTAACACCCTAACAACAAAAACCACTAAACCCCAACAAGAAACAACCTTAAACCCCTAACAACAAACAACCCTAAACCCCTAACATCAAACAACACTAACACCCTAACAACAAACAACTCTAATCCCCTAACAACAAACAACCCTAAACCCCTAACATCAAACAACACTAACCACCTAACAACACAAACCACTAACACCCTAACAACAAACAACACTAACCCCCTAACAACAAACAACCCTAACCCCTGAAAACCAAAAACACTAACCCACTAACAACAAACAACCCTAACCCACTAACAACAAACAACCCTAAACCCCTAACATCAAACAACACTAACCCCCTAACAACACAAACCACTAACACCCTAACAACAAACAACACTAACACCCTAACAACAAAAACCACTAAACCCCAACAAGAAACAACCTTAAACCCCTAACAACAAACAACCCTAAACCCCTAACATCAAACAACACTAACACCCTAACAACAAACAACTCTAACCCCCTAACAACAAACAACCCTAAACCCCTAACATCAAACAACACTAACACCCTAACAACAAAAACCACTAAACCCCAACAAGAAACAACCTTAAACCCCTAACAACAAACAACCCTAAACCCCTAACATCAAACAACACTAACCCCCTAACAACACAAACCACTAACACCCTAACAACAAACAACACTAACACCCTAACAACAAAAACCACTAAACCCCAACAAGAAACAACCTTAAACCCCTAACAACAAACAACCCTAAACCCCTAACATCAAACAACACTAACACCCTAACAACAAACAACTCTAACCCCCTAACAACAAACAGCCCTAAACCCCTAACATCAAACAACACTAACACCCTAACAACAAAAACCACTAAACCCCAACAAGAAACAACCTTAAACCCCTAACAACAAACAACCCTAAACCCCTAACAACAAACAACACTAACACCCTAACAACAAACAACTCTAACCCCCTAACAACAAACAACCCTAAACCCCTAACATCAAACAACACTAACCCCCTAACAACACAAACCACTAACACCCTAACAACAAACAACACTAACACCCTAACAACAAAAACCACTAAACCCCAACAAGAAACAACCTTAAACCCCTAACAACAAACAACCCTAAACCCCTAACAACAAACAACACTAACACCCTAACAACAAACAACTCTAACCCCCTAACAACAAACAACCCTAAACCCCTAACATCAAACAACACTAACCCCCTAACAACACAAACCACTGACACCCTAAAAACAAACAACACTAACACCCTAACAACAAACAACCCTAAACCCCTAACATCAAACAACACTAACACCCTAACAACACAAACCACTAACACCCTAACAACAAACAACCCTAACCCCCTAACAACAAACACTAACCCCCAAACAACAAACAACCCTAACCCCTGAAAACCAAAAACACTAACCCACTAACAACAAACAACCCTAACCCACTAACAACAAACAACCCTAAACCCCTAACATCAAACAACACTAACCCCCTAACAACACAAACCACTAACACCCTAACAACAAACAACACTAACACCCTAACAACAAAAACCACTAAACCCCAACAACAAACAACTCTAACCCCCTAACAACAAACAACCCTAAACCCCTAACATCAAACAACACTAACCCCCTAACAACACAAACCACTAACACCCTAACAAGAAACAACACTAACACCCTAAGAACAAAAACCACTAAACCCCAACAAGAAACAACCCTAAACCCCTAACAACAAACAACCCTAAACCCCTAACAAGAAACTACCCTAACCCCGTAACAACAAACAACACTAACCCCGTAACAAGAAACAACCCTAACCCCCTAACAACAAACAACACTAACACCCTAACAACAAACATCCCTAACCCCCTAACAACAAAAAACCCTAAACCCCTAACATCAAACAACACTAACACGCTAACAACACAAACCACTAACACCGTAACAACAAACAACCCTAACCCCCTAACAACAAACACTAACCCCCAAACAACAAACAACCCTAACCCCTGAAAACCAAAAACACTAACCCACTAACAACAAACAACCCTAACCCACTAACAACAAACAACCCTAAACCCCTAACATCAAACAACACTAACACCCTAACAACAAACAACTCTAACCCCCTAACAACAAACAACCCTAAACCCCTAACAACAAACAACACTAACACCCTAACAACAAACAACTCTAACCCCCTAACAACAAACAACCCTAAACCCCTAACATCAAACAACACTAACCCCCTAACAACACAAACCACTAACACCCTAACAACAAACAACACTAACACCCTAAAAACAAAAACCACTAAACCCCAACAAGAAACAACCTTAAACCCCTAACAACAAACAACCCTAAACCCCTAACATCAAACAGCACTAACACCCTAACAACAAACAATTCTAACCCCCTAACAACAAACAACCCTAAACCCCTAACATCAAACAACACTAACACCCTAACAACAAAAACCACTAAACCCCAACAAGAAACAACCTTAAACCCCTAACAACAAACAACCCTAAACCCCTAACATCAAACAACACTAACCCCCTAACAACACAAACCACTAACACCCTAACAACAAACAACACTAACACCCTAACAACAAAAACCACTAAACCCCAACAAGAAACAACCTTAAACCCCTAACAACAAACAACCCTAAACCCCTAACATCAAACAACACTAACACCCTAACAACAAACAACTCTAACCCCCTAACAACAAACAACCCTAAACCCCTAACATCAAACAACACTAACACCCTAACAACACAAACCACTAACACCCTAACAACAAACAACACTATCCCCCTAACAACAAACAACCCTAACCCCTGAAAACCAAAAACACTAACCCACTAACAACAAACAACCCTAACCCACTAACAACAAACAACCCTAAACCCCTAACATCAAACAACACTAACCCCCTAACAACACAAACCACTAACACCCTAACAACAAACAACACTAACACCCTAACAACAAAAACCACTAAACCCCAACAAGAAACAACCTTAAACCCCTAACAACAAACAACCCTAAACCCCTAACATCAAACAACACTAACACCCTAACAACAAACAACTCTAACCCCCTAACAACAAACAATCCTAAACCCCTAACATCAAACAACACTAACACCCTAACAACAAAAACCACTAAACCCCAACAAGAAACAACCTTAAACCCCTAACAACAAACAACCCTAAACCCCTAACATCAAACAGCACTAACACCCTAACAACAAACAACCCTAACCCCCTAACAACAAACACTAACCCCCAAACAACAAACAACCCTAACCCCTGAAAACCGAAAACACTAACCAACTAACAACAAACAACCCTAACCCACTAACAACAAACAACCCTAAACCCCTAACATCAAACAACACTAACCCCTAACAACACAAACCACTAACACCCTAACAACAAACAACACTAACACCCTAACAACAAAAACCACTAAACCCCAACAAGAAACAACCTTAAACCCCTAACAACAAACAACCCTAAACCCCTAACATCAAACAGCACTAACACCCTAACAACAAACAACTCTAACCCCCTAACAACAAACAACCCTAAACCCCTAACATCAAACAACACTAACACCCTAACAACAAAAACCACTAAACCCCAACAAGAAACAACTTTAAACCCCTAACAACAAACAACCCTAAACCCCTAACATCAAACAACACTAACCCCCTAACAACACAAACCACTAACACCCTAACAACAAACAACACTAACACCCTAACAACAAAAACCACTAAACCCCAACAAGAAACAACCTTAAACCCCTAACAACAAACAACCCTAAACCCCTAACATCAAACAACACTAACACCCTAACAACAAACAACTCTAATCCCCTAACAACAAACAACCCTAAACCCCTAACATCAAACAACACTAACCCCCTAACAACACAAACCACTAACACCCTAACAACAAACAACACTAACCCCCTAACAACAAACAACCCTAACCCCTGAAAACCAAAAACACTAACCCACTAACAACAAACAACCCTAACCCACTAACAACAAACAACCCTAAACCCCTAACATCAAACAACACTAACACCCTAACAACAAACAACTCTAACCCCCTAACAACAAACAACCCTAAACCCCTAACATCAAACAACACTAACCCCCTAACAACACAAACCACTAACACCCTAACAACAAACAACACTAACCCCCTAACAACAAACAACCCTAACCCCTGAAAACCAAAAACACTAACCCACTAACAACAAACAACCCTAACCCACTAACAACAAACAACCCTAACCCCCTAACAACAAAAAACCCTAAACCCCTAACATCAAACAACACTAACACGCTAACAACACAAACCACTAACACCGTAACAACAAACAACCCTAACCCCCTAACAACAAACACTAACCCCCAAACAACAAACAACCCTAACCCCTGAAAACCAAAAACACTAACCCACTAACAACAAACAACCCTAACCCACTAACAACAAACAACCCTAAACCCCTAACATCAAACAACACTAACACCCTAACAACAAACAACTCTAACCCCCTAACAACAAACAACCCTAAACCCCTAACAACAAACAACACTAACACCCTAACAACAAACAACTCTAACCCCCTAACAACAAACAACCCTAAACCCCTAACATCAAACAACACTAACCCCCTAACAACACAAACCACTAACACCCTAACAACAAACAACACTAACACCCTAACAACAAAAACCACTAAACCCCAACAAGAAACAACCTTAAACCCCTAACAACAAACAACCCTAAACCCCTAACATCAAACAGCACTAACACCCTAACAACAAACAATTCTAACCCCCTAACAACAAACAACCCTAAACCCCTAACATCAAACAACACTAACACCCTAACAACAAACAACTCTAACCCCCTAACAACAAACAACCCTAAACCCCTAACATCAAACAACACTAACACCCTAACAACAAAAACCACTAAACCCAAACAAGAAACAACCTTAAACCCCTAACAACAAACAACCCTAAACCCCTAACATCAAACAACACTAACCCCTTAACAACACAAACCACTAACACCCTAACAACAAACAACACTAACACCCTAACAACAAAAACCACTAAACCCCAACAAGAAACAACCTTAAACCCCTAACAACAAACAACCCTAAACCCCTAACATCAAACAACACTAACACCCTAACAACAAACAACTCTAACCCCCTAACAACAAACAGCCCTAAACCCCTAACATCAAACAACACTAACACCCTAACAACAAAAACCACTAAACCCCAACAAGAAACAACCTTAAACGCCTAACAACAAACAACCCTAAACCCCTAACAACAAACAACACTAACACCCTAACAACAAACAACTCTAACCCCCTAACAACAAACAACCCTAAACCCCTAACATCAAACAACACTAACCCCCTAACAACACAAACCACTAACACCCTAACAACAAACAACACTAACACCCTAACAACAAAAACCACTAAACCCCAACAAGAAACAACCTTAAACCCCTAACAACAAACAACCCTAAACCCCTAACATCAAACAACACTAACACCCTAACAACAAACAACTCTAACCGCCTAACAACAAACGACCCTAAACCCCTAACATCAAACAACACTAACACCCTAACAACAAAAACCACTAAACCCCAACAAGAAACAACCTTAAACCCCTAACAACAAACAACCCTAAACCCCTAACATCAAACAACACTAACCCCCTAACAACACAAACCACTAACACCCTAACAACAAACAACACTAACACCCTAACAACAAAAACCACTAAACCCCAACAAGAGACAACCTTAAACCCCTAACAACAAACAACCCTAAACTCCTAACATCAAACAACACTAACACCCTAACAACAAACAACTCTAACCCCCTAACAACAAACAGCCCTAAACCCCTAACATCAAACAACACTAACACCCTAACAACAAAAACCACTAAACCCAAACAAGAAACAACCTTAAACCCCTAACAACAAACAACCCTAAACACCTAACAACAAACAACACTAACACCCTAACAACAAACAACTCTAACCCCCTAACAACAAACAACCCTAAACCCCTAACATCAAACAACACTAACACCCTAACAACACAAACCACTAACACCCTAACAACAAACAACACTAACACCCTAACAACAAAAACCACTAAACCCCAACAAGAAACAACCTTAAACCCCTAACAACAAACAACCCTAAACCCCTAACAACAAACAACACTAACACCCTAACAACAAACAACTCTAACCCCCTAACAACAAACAACCCTAAACCCCTAACATCAAACAACACTAACCCCCTAACAACACAAACCACTAACACCCTAAAAACAAACAACACTAACACCCTAACAACAAACAACCCTAAACCCCTAACATCAAACAACACTAACACCCTAACAACAAAAACCACTAAACCCCAACAAGAAACAACCATAAACCCCTAACAACAAACAACCCTAAACCCCTAACATCAAACAACACTAACCCCCTAACAACACAAACCACTAACACCCTAACAACAAACAACACTAACACCCTAACAACAAAAACCACTAAACCCCAACAAGAAACAACCTTAAACCCCTAACAACAAACAACCCTAAACCCCTAACATCAAACAACACTAACACCCTAACAACAAACAACTCTAACCCCCTAACAACAAACAACCCTAAACGCCTAACATCAAACAACACTAACCCCCTAACAACACAAACCACTAACACCCTAACAACAAACAACAGTAACCCCAAACAACAAACAACCCTAACCCCTGAAAACCAAAAACACTAACCCACTAACAACAAACAACCCTAACCCACTAACAACAAACAACCCTAAACCCCTAACATCAAACAACACTAACACCCTAACAACAAACAACTCTAACCCCCTAACAACAAACAACCCTAAACCCCTAACATCAAACAACACTAACACCCTAACAACAAAAACCACTAAACCCCAACAAGAAACAACCTTAAACCCCTAACAACAAACAACCCTAAACCCCTAACATCAAACAACACTAACCCCTTAACAACACAAACCACTAACACCCTAACAACAAACAACACTAACACCCTAACAACAAAAAACACTAAACCCCAACAAGAAACAACCTTAAACCCCTAACAACAAACAACCCTAAACCCCTAACATCAAACAACACTAACCCCCTAACAACACAAACCACTAACACCCTAACAAGAAACAACACTAACACCCTAAGAACAAAAACCACTAAACCCCAACAAGAAACAACCCTAAACCCCTAACAACAAACAACCCTAAAACCCTAACAAGAAACTACCCTAACCCCGTAACAACAAACAACACTAACCCCGTAACAAGAAACAACCCTAACCCCCTAACAACAAACAACACTAACACCCTAACAACAAACATCCCTAACCCCTTAACAACAAAAAACCCTAAACCCCTAACATCAAACAACACTAACACGCTAACAACACAAACCACTAACACCGTAACAACAAACAACCCTAACCCCCTAACAACAAACACTAACCCCCAAACAACAAACAACCCTAACCCCTGAAAACCAAAAACACTAACCCACTAACAACAAACAACCCTAACCCACTAACAACAAACAACCCTAAACCCCTAACATCAAACAACACTAACACCCTAACAACAAACAACTCTAAACCCCTAACAACAAACAACCCTAAACCCCTAACAACAAACAACACTAACACCCTAACAACAAACAACTCTAACCCCCTAACAACAAACAACCCTAAACCCCTAAAATCAAACAACACTAACCCCCTAACAACACAAACCACTAACACTCTAACAACAAACAACACTAACACCCTAACAACAAAAACCACTAAACCCCAACAAGAAACAACCTTAAACCCCTAACAACAAACAACCCTAAACCCCTAACATCAAACAGCACTAACACCCTAACAACAAACAATTCTAACCCCCTAACAACAAACAACCCTAAACCCCTAACATCAAACAACACTAACACCCTAACAACAAAAACCACTAAACCCCAACAAGAAACAACCTTAAACCCCTAACAACAAACAACCCTAAACCCCTAACATCAAACAACACTAACCCCCTAACAACACAAACCACTAACACCCTAACAACAAACAACACTAACACCCTAACAACAAAAACCACTAAACCCCAACAAGAGACAACCTTAAACACCTAACAACAAACAACCCTAAACCCCTAACATCAAACAACACTAACACCCTAACAACAAACAACTCTAACCCCCTAACAACAAACAGCCCTAAACCCCTAACATCAAACAACACTAACACCCTAACAACAAAAACCACTAAACCCAAACAAGAAACAACCTTAATCCCCTAACAACAAACAACCCTAAACCCCTAACAACAAACAACACTAACACCCTAACAACAAACAACTCTAACCCCCTAACAACAAACAACCCTAAACCCCTAACATCAAACAAAACTAAACCCCTAACAACACAAACCACTAACACCCTAACAACAAACAACACTAACACCCTAACAACAAAAACCACTAAACCCCAACAAGAAACAACCTTAAACCCCTAACAACAAACAACCCTAAACCCCTAACAACAAACAACACTAACACCCTAACAACAAACAACTCTAACCCCCTAACAACAAACAACCCTAAACCCCTAACATCAAACAACACTAACCCCCTAACAACACAAACCACTAACACCCTAGCAACAAACAACACTAACACCCTAACAACAAAAACCACTAAACCCCAACAAGAAACAACCTTAAACCCCTAACAGCAAACAACCCTAAACCGCTAACATCAAACAACACTAACCCCCTAACAACAAAAACCACTAACACCCTAACAACAAACAACACTAACACCCTAACAACAAAAACCACTAAACCCCAACAAGAAACAACCTTAAACCCCTAACAACAAACAACCCTAAACCCCTAACATCAAACAACACTAACACCCTAACAACAAACAACTCTAACCCCCTAACAACAAACAACCCTAAACGCCTAACATCAAACAACACTAACCCCCTAACAACACAAACCACTAACACCCTAACAACAAACAACAGTAACCCCCAACAACAAACAACCCTAACCCCTGAAAACCAAAAACACTAACCCACTAACAACAAACAACCCTAACCCACTAACAACAAACAACCCTAAACCCCTAACATCAAACAACACTAACCCCCTAACAACACAAACCACTAACACCCTAACAACAAACAACACTAACACCCTAACAACAAAAACCACTAAACCCCAACAAGAAACAACCTTAAACCCCTAACAACAAACAACCCTAAACCCCTAACATCAAACAACACTAACACCCTAACAACAAACAACTCTAACCCCCTAACAACAAACAACCCTAAACCCCTAACATCAAACAACACTAACACCCTAACAACAAAAACCACTAAACCCCAACAAGAAACAACCTTAAACCCCTAACAACAAACAACCCTAAACCCCTAACATCAAACAACACTAACCCCTTAACAACACAAACCACTAACACCCTAACAACAAACAACACTAACACCCTAACAACAAAAACCACTAAACCCCAACAAGAAACAACCTTAAACCCCTAACAACAAACAACCCTAAACCCCTAACATCAAACAACACTAACACCCTAACAACACAAACCACTAACACCCTAACAACAAACAACACTAACCCCCTAACAACAAACACTAACCCCCAAACAACAAACAACCCTAACCCCTGAAAACCAAAAACACTAACCCACTAACAACAAACAACCCTAACCCACTAACAACAAACAACCCTAAACCCCTAACATCAAACAACACTAACCCCCTAACAACACAAACCACTAACACCCTAACAACAAACAACACTAACACCTTAACAACAAAAACCACTAAACCCCAACAAGAAACAACCTTAAACCCCTAACAACAAACAACCCTAAACCCCTAACATCAAACAGCACTAACACCCTAACAACAAACAACTCTAACCCCCTAACAACAAACAACCCTAAACCCCTAACATCAAACAACACTAACACCCTAACAACAAAAACCACTAAACCCCAACAAGAAACAACCTTAAACCCCTAACAACAAACAACCCTAAACCCCTAACATCAAACAACACTAACCCCCTAACAACACAAACCACTAACACCCTAACAACAAACAACACTAACACCCTAACAACAAAAACCACTAAACCCCAACAAGAAACAACCTTAAACCCCTAACAACAAACATCCCTAAACCCCTAACATCAAACAACACTAACACCCTCACAACAAACAACTCTAACCCCCTAACAACAAACAACCCTAAACCCCTAACATCAAACAACACTAACCCCCTAACAACACAAACCACTAACACCCTAACAACAAACAACACTAACCCCCTAACAACAAACAACCCTAACCCCTGAAAACCAAAAACACTAACCCACTAACAACAAACAACCCTAACCCACTAACAACAAACAACCCTAAACCCCTAACATCAAACAACACTAACCCCCTAACAACACAAACCACTAACACCCTAACAGCAAACAACACTAACACCCTAATAACAAAAACCACTAAACCCCAACAAGAAACAACCTTAAACCCCTAACAACAAACAACCCTAAACCCCTAACATCAAACAACACTAACACCCTAACAACAAACAACTCTAACCCCCTAACAACAAACAACCCTAAACCCCTAACATCAAACAACACTAACACCCTAACAACAAAAACCACTAAACCCCAACAAGAAACAACCTTAAACCACTAACAACAAACAACCCTAAACCCCTAACATCAAACAGCACTAACACCCTAACAACAAACAACTCTAACCCCCTAACAACAAACACTAACCCCCAAACAACAAACAACCCTAACCCCTGAAAACCAAAAACACTAACCCACTAACAACAAACAACCCTAACCCACTAACAACAAACAACCCTAAACCCCTAACATCAAACAACACTAACCCCCTAACAACACAAACCACTAAGACCCTAACAACAAACAACACTAACACCCTAACAACAAAAACCACTAAACCCCAACAAGAAACAACCTTAAACCCCTAACAACAAACAACCCTAAACCCCTAACATCAAACAGCACTAACACCCTAACACCAAACAACTCTAACCCCCTAACAACAAACAACCCTAAACCCCTAACATCAAACAACACTAACACCCTAACAACAAAAACCACTAAACCCCAACAAGACACAACTTTAAACCCCTAACAACAAACAACCCTAAACCCCTAACATCAAACAACACTAACCCCCTAACAACACAAACCACTAACACCCTAACAACAAACAACACTAACACCCTAACAACAAAAACCACTAAACCCCAACAAGAAACAACCTTAAACCCCTAACAACAAACAACCCTAAACCCCTAACATCAAACAACACTAACACCCTAACAACAAACAACTCTAATCCCCTAACAACAAACAACCCTAAACCCCTAACATCAAACAACACTAACCCCCTAACAACACAAACCACTAACACCCTAACAACAAACAACACTAACCCCCTAACAACAAACAACCCTAACCCCTGAAAACCAAAAACACTAACCCACTAACAACAAACAACCCTAACCCACTAACAACAAACAACCCTAAACCCCTAACATCAAACAACACTAACACCCTAACAACAAACAACTCTAACCCCCTAACAACAAACAACCCTAAACCCCTAACATCAAACAACACTAACCCCCTAACAACACAAACCACTAACACCCTAACAACAAACAACACTAACCCCCTAACAACAAACAACCCTAACCCCTGAAAACCAAAAACACTAACCCACTAACAACAAACAACCCTAACCCACTAACAACAAACAACCCTAAACCCCTAACATCAAACAACACTAAACCCCTAACAACACAAACCACTAACACCCTAACAACAAACAACACTAACACCCTAACAACAAAAACCACTAAACCCCAACAAGAAACAACCTTAAACCCCTAACAACAAACAACCCTAAACCCCTAACATCAAACAACACTAACACCCTAACAACAAACAACTCTAACCCCCTAACAACAAACAACCCTAAACCCCTAACATCAAACAACACTAACACCCTAACAACAAAAACCACTAAACCCCAACAAGAAACAACCTTAAACCCCTAACAACAAACAACCCTAAACCCCTAACATCAAACAACACTAACCCCCTAACAACACAAACCACTAACACCCTAACAACAAACAACACTAACACCCTAACAACAAAAACCACTAAACCCCAACAAGAAACAACCTTAAACCCCTAACAACAAACAACCCTAAACCCCTAACATCAAACAACACTAACACCCTAACAACAAACAACTCTAACCCCCTAACAACAAACAGCCCTAAACCCCTAACATCAAACAACACTAACACCCTAACAACAAAAACCACGAAACCCCAACAAGAAACAACCTTAAACCCCTAACAACAAACAACCCTAAACCCCTAACAACAAACAACACTAACACCCTAACAACAAACAACTCTAACCCCCTAACAACAAACAACCCTAAACCCCTAACATCAAACAACACTAACCCCCTAACAACACAAACCACTAACACCCTAACAACAAACAACACTAACACCCTAACAACAAAAACCACTAAACCCCAACAAGAAACAACCTTAAACCCCTAACAACAAACAACCCTAAACCCCTAACATCAAACAACACTAACCCCCTAACAACACAAACCACTAACACCCTAACAACAAACAACACTAACCCCCTAACAACAAACACTTACCCCCAAACAACAAACAACCCTAACCCCTGAAAACCAAAAACACTAACCCACTAACAACAAACAACCCTAACCCACTAACAACAAACAACCCTAAACCCCTAACATCAAACAACACTAACCCCCTAACAACACAAACCACTAACACCCTAACAACAAACAACACTAACACCCTAAAAACAAAAACCACTAAACCCCAACAAGAAACAACCTTAAACCCCTAACAACAAACAACCCTAAACCCCTAACATCAAACAGCACTAACACCCTAACAACAAACAATTCTAACCCCCTAACAACAAACAACCCTAAACCCCTAACATCAAACAACACTAACACCCTAACAACAGAAACCACTAACACCCTAACAACAAACAACACTATCCCCCTAACAACAAACAACCCTAACCCCTGAAAACCAAAAACACTAACCCACTAACAACAAACAACCCTAACCCACTAACAACAAACAACCCTAAACCCCTAACATCAAACAACACTAACCCCCTAACAACACAAACCACTAACACCCTAACAACAAACAACACTAACACCCTAACAACAAAAACCACTAAACCCCAACAAGAAACAACCTTAAACCCCTAACAACAAACAACCCTAAATTCCTAACATCAAACAACACTAACACCCTAACAACAAACAACTCTAACCCCCTAACAACAAACAACCCTAAACCCCTAACATCAAACAACACTAACACCCTAACAACAAAAACCACTAAACCCCAACAAGAAACAACCTTAAACCCCTAACAACAAACAACCCTAAACCCCTAACATCAAACAGCACTAACACCCTAACAACAAACAACCCTAACCCCCTAACAACAAACACTAACCCCCAAACAACAAACAACCCTAACCCCTGAAAACCAAAAACACTAACCAACTAACAACAAACAACCCTAACCCACTAACAACAAACAACCCTAAACCCCTAACATCAAACAACACTAACCCCTAACAACACAAAGCACTAACACCCTAACAACAAACAACACTAACACCCTAACAACAAAAACCACTAAACCCCAACAAGAAACAACCTTAAACCCCTAACAACAAACAACCCTAAACCCCTAACATCAAACAGCACTAACACCCTAACAACAAACAACTCGAACCCCCTAACAACAAACAACCCTAAACCCCTAACATCAAACAACACTAACACCCTAACAACAAAAACCACTAAACCCCAACAAGAAACAACTTTAAACCCCTAACAACAAACAACCCTAAACCCCTAACATCAAACAACACTAACCCCCTAACAACACAAACCACTAACACCCTAACAACAAACAACACTAACACCCTAACAACAAAAACCACTAAACCCCAACAAGAAACAACCTTAAACCCCTAACAACAAACAACCCTAAACCCCTAACATCAAACAACACTAACACCCTAACAACAAACAACTCTAATCCCCTAACAACAAACAACCCTAAACCCCTAACATCAAACAACACTAACCCCCTAACAACACAAACCACTAACACCCTAACAACAAACAACACTAACCCCCTAACAACAAACAACCCTAACCCCTGAAAACCAAAAACACTAACCCACTAACAACAAACAACCCTAACCCACTAACAACAAACAACCCTAAACCCCTAACATCAAACAACACTAACCCCCTAACAACACAAACCACTAACACCCTAACAACAAACAACACTAACACCCTAACAACAAAAACCACTAAACCCCAACAAGAAACAACCTTAAACCCCTAACAACAAACAACCCTAAACCCCTAACATCAAACAACACTAACACCCTAACAACAAACAACTCTAACCCCCTAACAACAAACAACCCTAAACCCCTAACATCAAACAACACTAACACCCTAACAACAAAAACCACTAAACCCCAACAAGAAACAACCTTAAACCCCTAACAACAAACAACCCTAAACCCCTAACATCAAACAACACTAACCCCCTAACAACACAAACCACTAACACCCTAACAACAAACAACACTAACACCCTAACAACAAAAACCACTAAACCCCAACAAGAAACAACCTTAAACCCCTAACAACAAACAACCCTAAACCCCTAACATCAAACAACACTAACACCCTAACAACAAACAACTCTAAACCCCTAACAACAAACAGCCCTAAACCCCTAACATCAAACAACACTAACACCCTAACAACAAAAACCACTAAACCCCAACAAGAAACAACCTTAAACCCCTAACAACAAACAACCCTAAACCCCTAACAACAAACAACACTAACACCCTAACAACAAACAACTCTAACCCCCTAACAACAAACAACCCTAAACCCCTAACATCAAACAACACTAACCCCCTAACAACACAAACCACTAACACCCTAACAACAAACAACACTAACACCCTAACAACAAAAACCACTAAACCCCAACAAGAAACAACCTTAAACCCCTAACAACAAACAACCCTAAACCCCTAACAACAAACAACACTAACACCCTAACAACAAACAACTCTAACCCCCTAACAACAAACAACCCTAAACCCCTAACATCAAACAACACTAACCCCCTAACAACACAAACCACTAACACCCTAAAAACAAACAACACTAACACCCTAACAACAAACAACCCTAAACCCCTAACATCAAACAACACTAACACCCTAACAACACAAACCACTAACACCCTAACAACAAACAACCCTAACCCCCTAACAACAAACACTAACCCCCAAACAACAAACAACCCTAACCCCTGAAAACCAAAAACACTAACCCACTAACAACAAACAACCCTAACCCACTAACAACAAACAACCCTAAACCCCTAACATCAAACAACACTAACCCCCTAACAACACAAACCACTAACACCCTAACAACAAACAACACTAACACCCTAACAACAAAAACCACTAAACCCCAACAACAAACAACTCTAACCCCCTAACAACAAACAACCCTAAACCCTTAACATCAAACAACACTAACCCCCTAACAACACAAACCACTAACACCCTAACAAGAAACAACACTAACACCCTAACAACAAAAACCACTAAACCCCAACAAGAAACAACCCTAAACCCCTAACAACAAACAACCCTAAACCCCTAACAAGAAACTACCCTAACCCCGTAACAACAAACAACACTAACCCCGTAACAAGAAACAACCCTAACCCCCTAACAACAAACAACACTAACACCCTAACAACAAACATCCCTAACCCCCTAACAACAAAAAACCCTAAACCCCTAACATCAAACAACACTAACCCCCTAACAACACAAACCACTAACACCCTAACAACAAACAACACTAACACCCTAAAAACAAAAACCACTAAACCCCAACAAGAAACAACCTTAAACCCCTAACAACAAACAACCCTAAACCCCTAACATCAAACAGCACTAACACCCTAACAACAAACAATTCTAACCCCCTAACAACAAACAACCCTAAACCCCTAACATCAAACAACACTAACACCCTAACAACAAAAACCACTAAACCCCAACAAGAAACAACCTTAAACCCCTAACAACAAACAACCCTAAACCCCTAACATCAAACAACACTAACCCCCTAACAACACAAACCACTAACACCCCAACAACAAACAACACTAACACCCTAACAACAAAAACCACTAAACCCCAACAAGAAACAACCTTAAACCCCTAACAACAAACAACCCTAAACCCCTAACATCAAACAGCACTAACACCCTAACAACAAACAATTCTAACCCCCTAACAACAAACAACCCTAAACCCCTAACATCAAACAACACTAACACCCTAACAACAAAAACCACTAAACCCCAACAAGAAACAACCTTAAACCCCTAACAACAAACAACCCTAAACCCCTAACATCAAACAACACTAACCCCCTAACAACACAAACCACTAACACCCCAACAACAAACAACACTAACACCCTAACAACAAAAACCACTAAACCCCAACAAGAAACAACCTTAAACCCCTAACAACAAACAACCCTAAACCCCTAACATCAAACAACACTAACACCCTAACAACAAACAACTCTAACCCCCTAACAACAAACAACCCTAAACCCCTAACATCAAACAACACTAACCCCCTAACAACAGAAACCACTAACACCCTAACAACAAACAACACTATCCCCCTAACAACAAACAACCCTAACCCCTGAAAACCAAAAACACTAACCCACTAACAACAAACAACCCTAACCCACTAACAACAAACAACCCTAAACCCCTAACATCAAACAACACTAACCCCCTAACAACACAAACCACTAACACCCTAACAACAAACAACACTAACACCCTAACAACAAAAACCACTAAACCCCAACAAGAAACAACCTTAAACCCCTAACAACAAACAACCCTAAATCCCTAACATCAAACAACACTAACACCCTAACAACAAACAACTCTAACCCCCTAACAACAAACAACCCTAAACCCCTAACATCAAACAACACTAACACCCTAACAACAAAAACCACTAAACCCCAACAAGAAACAACCTTAAACCCCTAACAACAAACAACCCTAAACCCCTAACATCAAACAGCACTAACACCCTAACAACAAACAACCCTAACCCCCAACAACAAACACTAACCCCCAAACAACAAACAACCCTATCCCCTGAAAACCAAAAACACTAACCAACTAACAACAAACAACCCTAACCCACTAACAACAAACAACCCTAAACCCCTAACATCAAACAACACTAACCCCTAACAACACAAAGCACTAACACCCTAACAACAAACAACACTAACACCCTAACAACAAAAACCACTAAACCCCAACAAGAAACAACCTTAAACCCCTAACAACAAACAACCCTAAACCCCTAACATCAAACAGCACTAACACCCTAACAACAAACAACTCGAACCCCCTAACAACAAACAACCCTAAACCCCTAACATCAAACAACACTAACACCCTAACAACAAAAACCACTAAACCCCAACAAGAAACAACTTTAAACCCCTAACAACAAACAACCCTAAACCCCTAACATCAAACAACACTAACCCCCTAACAACACAAACCACTAACACCCTAACAACAAACAACACTAACACCCTAACAACAAAAACCACTAAACCCCAACAAGAAACAACCTTAAACCCCTAACAACAAACAACCCTAAACCCCTAACATCAAACAACACTAACACCCTAACAACAAACAACTCTAATCCCCTAACAACAAACAACCCTAAACCCCTAACATCAAACAACACTAACCCCCTAACAACACAAACCACTAACACCCTAACAACAAACAACACTAACCCCCTAACAACAAACAACCCTAACCCCTGAAAACCAAAAACACTAACCCACTAACAACAAACAACCCTAACCCACTAACAACAAACAACCCTAAACCCCTAACATCAAACAACACTAACCCCCTAACAACACAAACCACTAACACCCTAACAACAAACAACACTAACACCCTAACAACAAAAACCACTAAACCCCAACAAGAAACAACCTTAAACCCCTAACAACAAACAACCCTAAACCCCTAACATCAAACAACACTAACACCCTAACAACAAACAACTCTAACCCCCTAACAACAAACAACCCTAAACCCCTAACATCAAACAACACTAACACCCTAACAACAAAAACCACTAAACCCCAACAAGAAACAACCTTAAACCCCTAACAACAAACAACCCTAAACCCCTAACATCAAACAACACTAACCCCCTAACAACACAAACCACTAACACCCTAACAACAAACAACACTAACACCCTAACAACAAAAACCACTAAACCCCAACAAGAAACAACCTTAAACCCCTAACAACAAACAACCCTAAACCCCTAACATCAAACAACACTAACACCCTAACAACAAACAACTCTAACCCCCTAACAACAAACAGCCCTAAACCCCTAACATCAAACAACACTAACACCCTAACAACAAAAACCACTAAACCCCAACAAGAAACAACCTTAAACCCCTAACAACAAACAACCCTAAACCCCTAACAACAAACAACACTAACACCCTAACAACAAACAACTCTAACCCCCTAACAACAAACAACCCTAAACCCCTAACATCAAACAACACTAACCCCCTAACAACACAAACCACTAACACCCTAACAACAAACAACACTAACACCCTAACAACAAAAACCACTAAACCCCAACAAGAAACAACCTTAAACCCCTAACAACAAACAACCCTAAACCCCTAACAACAAACAACACTAACACCCTAACAACAAACAACTCTAACCCCCTAACAACAAACAACCCTAAACCCCTAACATCAAACAACACTAACACGCTAACAACACAAACCACTAACACCGTAACAACAAACAACCCTAACCCCCTAACAACAAACACTAACCCCCAAACAACAAACAACCCTAACCCCTGAAAACCAAAAACACTAACCCACTAACAACAAACAACCCTAACCCACTAACAACAAACAACCCTAAACCCCTAACATCAAACAACACTAACACCCTAACAACAAACAACTCTAACCCCCTAACAACAAACAACCCTAAACCCCTAACAACAAACAACACTAACACCCTAACAACAAACAACTCTAACCCCCTAACAACAAACAACCCTAAACCCCTAACATCAAACAACACTAACCCCCTAACAACACAAACCACTAACACCCTAACAACAAACAACACTAACACCCTAAAAACAAAAACCACTAAACCCCAACAAGAAACAACCTTAAACCCCTAACAACAAACAACCCTAAACCCCTAACATCAAACAGCACTAACACCCTAACAACAAACAATTCTAACCCCCTAACAACAAACAACCCTAAACCCCTAACATCAAACAACACTAACACCCTAACAACAAAAACCACTAAACCCCAACAAGAAACAACCTTAAACCCCTAACAACAAACAACCCTAAACCCCTAACATCAAACAACACTAACCCCCTAACAACACAAACCACTAACACCCTAACAACAAACAACACTAACACCCTAACAACAAAAACCACTAAACCCCAACAAGAAACAACCTTAAACCCCTAACAACAAACAACCCTAAACCCCTAACATCAAACAACACTAACACCCTAACAACAAACAACTCTAACCCCCTAACAACAAACAACCCTAAACCCCTAACATCAAACAACACTAACCCCCTAACAACACAAACCACTAACACCCTAACAACAAACAACACTATCCCCCTAACAACAAACAACCCTAACCCCTGAAAACCAAAAACACTAACCCACTAACAACAAACAACCCTAACCCACTAACAACAAACAACCCTAAACCCCTAACATCAAACAACACTAACCCCCTAACTACACAAACCACTAACACCCTAACAACAAACAACACTAACACCCTAACAACAAAAACCACTAAACCCCAACAAGAAACAACCTTAAACCCCTAACAACAAACAACCCTAAACCCCTAACATCAAACAACACTAACACCCTAACAACAAACAACTCTAACCCCCTAACAACAAACAATCCTAAACCCCTAACATCAAACAACACTAACACCCTAACAACAAAAACCACTAAACCCCAACAAGAAACAACCTTAAACCCCTAACAACAAACAACCCTAAACCCCTAACATCAAACAGCACTAACACCCTAACAACAAACAACCCTAACCCCCTAACAACAAACACTAACCCCCAAACAACAAACAACCCTAACCCCTGAAAACCGAAAACACTAACCAACTAACAACAAACAACCCTAACCCACTAACAACAAACAACCCTAAACCCCTAACATCAAACAACACTAACCCCTAACAACACAAACCACTAACACCCTAACAACAAACAACACTAACACCCTAACAACAAAAACCACTAAACCCCAACAAGAAACAACCTTAAACCCCTAACAACAAACAACCCTAAACCCCTAACATCAAACAGCACTAACACCCTAACAACAAACAACTCTAACCCCCTAACAACAAACAACCCTAAACCCCTAACATCAAACAACACTAACACCCTAACAACAAAAACCACTAAACCCCAACAAGAAACAACTTTAAACCCCTAACAACAAACAACCCTAAACCCCTAACATCAAACAACACTAACCCCCTAACAACACAAACCACTAACACCCTAACAACAAACAACACTAACACCCTAACAACAAAAACCACTAAACCCCAACAAGAAACAACCTTAAACCCCTAACAACAAACAACCCTAAACCCCTAACATCAAACAACACTAACACCCTAACAACAAACAACTCTAATCCCCTAACAACAAACAACCCTAAACCCCTAACATCAAACAACACTAACCCCCTAACAACACAAACCACTAACACCCTAACAACAAACAACACTAACCCCCTAACAACAAACAACCCTAACCCCTGAAAACCAAAAACACTAACCCACTAACAACAAACAACCCTAACCCACTAACAACAAACAACCCTAAACCCCTAACATCAAACAACACTAACACCCTAACAACAAACAACTCTAACCCCCTAACAACAAACAACCCTAAACCCCTAACATCAAACAACACTAACCCCCTAACAACACAAACCACTAACACCCTAACAACAAACAACACTAACCCCCTAACAACAAACAACCCTAACCCCTGAAAACCAAAAACACTAACCCACTAACAACAAACAACCCTAACCCACTAACAACAAACAACCCTAACCCCCTAACAACAAAAAACCCTAAACCCCTAACATCAAACAACACTAACACGCTAACAACACAAACCACTAACACCGTAACAACAAACAACCCTAACCCCCTAACAACAAACACTAACCCCCAAACAACAAACAACCCTAACCCCTGAAAACCAAAAACACTAACCCACTAACAACAAACAACCCTAACCCACTAACAACAAACAACCCTAAACCCCTAACATCAAACAACACTAACACCCTAACAACAAACAACTCTAACCCCCTAACAACAAACAACCCTAAACCCCTAACAACAAACAACACTAACACCCTAACAACAAACAACTCTAACCCCCTAACAACAAACAACCCTAAACCCCTAACATCAAACAACACTAACCCCCTAACAACACAAACCACTAACACCCTAACAACAAACAACACTAACACCCTAACAACAAAAACCACTAAACCCCAACAAGAAACAACCTTAAACCCCTAACAACAAACAACCCTAAACCCCTAACATCAAACAACACTAACACCCTAACAACAAACAACTCTAACCCCCTAACAACAAACAATCCTAAACCCCTAACATCAAACAACACTAACACCCTAACAACAAAAACCACTAAACCCCAACAAGAAACAACCTTAAACCCCTAACAACAAACAACCCTAAACCCCTAACATCAAACAGCACTAACACCCTAACAACAAACAACCCTAACCCCCTAACAACAAACACTAACCCCCAAACAACAAACAACCCTAACCCCTGAAAACCGAAAACACTAACCAACTAACAACAAACAACCCTAACCCACTAACAACAAACAACCCTAAACCCCTAACATCAAACAACACTAACCCCTAACAACACAAACCACTAACACCCTAACAACAAACAACACTAACACCCTAACAACAAAAACCACTAAACCCCAACAAGAAACAACCTTAAACCCCTAACAACAAACAACCCTAAACCCCTAACATCAAACAGCACTAACACCCTAACAACAAACAACTCTAACCCCCTAACAACAAACAACCCTAAACCCCTAACATCAAACAACACTAACACCCTAACAACAAAAACCACTAAACCCCAACAAGAAACAACTTTAAACCCCTAACAACAAACAACCCTAAACCCCTAACATCAAACAACACTAACCCCCTAACAACACAAACCACTAACACCCTAACAACAAACAACACTAACACCCTAACAACAAAAACCACTAAACCCCAACAAGAAACAACCTTAAACCCCTAACAACAAACAACCCTAAACCCCTAACATCAAACAACACTAACACCCTAACAACAAACAACTCTAATCCCCTAACAACAAACAACCCTAAACCCCTAACATCAAACAACACTAACCCCCTAACAACACAAACCACTAACACCCTAACAACAAACAACACTAACCCCCTAACAACAAACAACCCTAACCCCTGAAAACCAAAAACACTAACCCACTAACAACAAACAACCCTAACCCACTAACAACAAACAACCCTAAACCCCTAACATCAAACAACACTAACACCCTAACAACAAACAACTCTAACCCCCTAACAACAAACAACCCTAAACCCCTAACATCAAACAACACTAACCCCCTAACAACACAAACCACTAACACCCTAACAACAAACAACACTAACCCCCTAACAACAAACAACCCTAACCCCTGAAAACCAAAAACACTAACCCACTAACAACAAACAACCCTAACCCACTAACAACAAAAAACCCTAAACCCCTAACATCAAACAACACTAACACGCTAACAACACAAACCACTAACACCGTAACAACAAACAACCCTAACCCCCTAACAACAAACACTAACCCCCAAACAACAAACAACCCTAACCCCTGAAAACCAAAAACACTAACCCACTAACAACAAACAACCCTAACCCACTAACAACAAACAACCCTAAACCCCTAACATCAAACAACACTAACACCCTAACAACAAACAACTCTAACCCCCTAACAACAAACAACCCTAAACCCCTAACAACAAACAACACTAACACCCTAACAACAAACAACTCTAACCCCCTAACAACAAACAACCCTAAACCCCTAACATCAAACAACACTAACCCCCTAACAACACAAACCACTAACACCCTAACAACAAACAACACTAACACCCTAACAACAAAAACCACTAAACCCCAACAAGAAACAACCTTAAACCCCTAACAACAAACAACCCTAAACCCCTAACATCAAACAGCACTAACACCCTAACAACAAACAATTCTAACCCCCTAACAACAAACAACCCTAAACCCCTAACATCAAACAACACTAACACCCTAACAACAAAAACCACTAAACCCCAACAAGAAACAACCTTAAACCCCTAACAACAAACAACCCTAAACCCCTAACATCAAACAACACTAACCCCTTAACAACACAAACCACTAACACCCTAACAACAAACAACACTAACACCCTAACAACAAAAACCACTAAACCCCAACAAGAAACAACCTTAAACCCCTAACAACAAACAACCCTAAACCCCTAACATCAAACAACACTAACACCCTAACAACAAACAACTCTAACCCCCTAACAACAAACAGCCCTAAACCCCTAACATCAAACAACACTAACACCCTAACAACAAAAACCACTAAACCCCAACAAGAAACAACCTTAAACGCCTAACAACAAACAACCCTAAACCCCTAACAACAAACAACACTAACACCCTAACAACAAACAACTCTAACCCCCTAACAACAAACAACCCTAAACCCCTAACATCAAACAACACTAACCCCCTAACAACACAAACCACTAACACCCTAACAACAAACAACACTAACACCCTAACAACAAAAACCACTAAACCCCAACAAGAAACAACCTTAAACCCCTAACAACAAACAACCCTAAACCCCTAACATCAAACAACACTAACACCCTAACAACAAACAACTCTAACCGCCTAACAACAAACGACCCTAAACCCCTAACATCAAACAACACTAACACCCTAACAACAAAAACCACTAAACCCCAACAAGAAACAACCTTAAACCCCTAACAACAAACAACCCTAAACCCCTAACATCAAACAACACTAACCCCCTAACAACACAAACCACTAACACCCTAACAACAAACAACACTAACACCCTAACAACAAAAACCACTAAACCCCAACAAGAGACAACCTTAAACCCCTAACAACAAACAACCCTAAACTCCTAACATCAAACAACACTAACACCCTAACAACAAACAACTCTAACCCCCTAACAACAAACAGCCCTAAACCCCTAACATCAAACAACACTAACACCCTAACAACAAAAACCACTAAACCCAAACAAGAAACAACCTTAAACCCCTAACAACAAACAACCCTAAACCCCTAACAACAAACAACACTAACACCCTAACAACAAACAACTCTAACCCCCTAACAACAAACAACCCTAAACCCCTAACATCAAACAACACTAACACCCTAACAACACAAACCACTAACACCCTAACAACAAACAACACTAACACCCTAACAACAAAAACCACTAAACCCCAACAAGAAACAACCTTAAACCCCTAACAACAAACAACCCTAAACCCCTAACAACAAACAACACTAACACCCTAACAACAAACAACTCTAACCCCCTAACAACAAACAACCCTAAACCCCTAACATCAAACAACACTAACCCCCTAACAACACAAACCACTAACACCCTAAAAACAAACAACACTAACACCCTAACAACAAACAACCCTAAACCCCTAACATCAAACAACACTAACACCCTAACAACAAAAACCACTAAACCCCAACAAGAAACAACCTTAAACCCCTAACAACAAACAACCCTAAACCCCTAACATCAAACAACACTAACCCCCTAACAACACAAACCACTAACACCCTAACAACAAACAACACTAACACCCTAACAACAAAAACCACTAAACCCCAACAAGAAACAACCTTAAACCCCTAACAACAAACAACCCCAAACCCCTAACATCAAACAACACTAACACCCTAACAACAAACAACTCTAACCCCCTAACAACAAACAACCCTAAACGCCTAACATCAAACAACACTAACCCCCTAACAACACAAACCACTAACACCCTAACAACAAACAACAGTAACCCCAAACAACAAACAACCCTAACCCCTGAAAACCAAAAACACTAACCCACTAACAACAAACAACCCTAACCCACTAACAACAAACAACCCTAAACCCCTAACATCAAACAACACTAACACCCTAACAACAAACAACTCTAACCCCCTAACAACAAACAACCCTAAACACCTAACATCAAACAACACTAACACCCTAACAACAAAAACCACTAAACCCCAACAAGAAACAACCTTAAACCCCTAACAACAAACAACCCTAAACCCCTAACATCAAACAACACTAACCCCTTAACAACACAAACCACTAACACCCTAACAACAAACAACACTAACACCCTAACAACAAAAACCACTAAACCCCAACAAGAAACAACCTTAAACCCCTAACAACAAACAACCCTAAACCCCTAACATCAAACAACACTAACACCCTAACAACAAAAACCACTAACACCCTAACAACAAACAACACTAGCCCCCTAACAACAAACACTAACCCCCAAACAACAAACAACCCTAACCCCTGAAAACCAAAAACACTAACCCACTAACAACAAACAACCCTAACCCACTAACAACAAACAACCCTAAACCCCTAACATCAAACAACACTAACCCCCTAACAACACAAACCACTAACACCCTAACAACAAACAACACTAACACCCTAACAACAAAAACCACTAAACCCCAACAAGAAACAACCTTAAACCCCTAACAACAAACAACCCTAAACCCCTAACATCAAACAGCACTAACACCCTAACAACAAACAACTCTAACCCCCTAACAACAAACAACCCTAAACCCCTAACATCAACAACACTAACACCCTAACAACAAAAACCACTAAACCCCAACAAGAAACAACCTTAAACCCCTAACAACAAACAACCCTAAACCCCTAACATCAAACAACACTAACCCCCTAACAACACAAACCACTAACACCCTAACAACAAACAACACTAACACCCTAACAACAAAAACCACTAAACCCCAACAAGAAACAACCTTAAACACCTAACAACAAACAACCCTAAACCCCTAACATCAAACAACACTAACACCCTAACAACACAAACCACTAACACCCTAACATCAAACAACACTAACACCCTAACAACAAACAACTCTAACCCCCTAACAACAAACAACCCTAAACCCCTAACATCAAACAACACTAACACCCTAACAACACAAACCACTAACACCCTAACAACAAACAACAGTAACCCCCAACAACAAACAACCCTAACCCCTGAAAACCAAAAACACTAACCCACTAACAACAAACAACCCTAACCCACTAACAACAAACAACCCTAAACCCCTAACATCAAACAACACTAACCCCCTAACAACACAAACCACTAACACCCTAACAACAAACAACACTAACACCCTAACAACAAAAACCACTAAACCCCAACAAGAAACAACCTTAAACCCCTAACAACAAACAACCCTAAACCCCTAACATCAAACAACACTAACACCCTAACAACAAACAACTCTAACCCCCTAACAACAAACAACCCTAAACCCCTAACATCAAACAACACTAACACCCTAACAACAAAAACCACTAAACCCCAACAAGAAACAACCTTAAACCCCTAACAACAAACAACCCTAAACCCCTAACATCAAACAACACTAACCCCTTAACAACACAAACC
Organism: Elephas maximus indicus; assembly: GCF_024166365.1. Lineage (NCBI taxonomy): Eukaryota > Metazoa > Chordata > Mammalia > Proboscidea > Elephantidae > Elephas > Elephas maximus. Next base: position 1,002,812 of record NC_064835.1, read on the forward strand.
GCTAACACCCTAACAACAAACAACACTAACACCCTAACAACAAAAACCACTAAACCCCAACAAGAAACAACCTTAAACCCCTAACAGCAAACAACCCTAAACCCCTATCATCAAACAACACTAACACCCTAACAACAAACAACTCTAACCCCCTAACAACAAACAGCCCTAAACCCCTAACATCAAACAACACTAACACCCTAACAACAAAAACCACTAAACCCCAACAAGAAACAACCTTAAACGCCTAACAACAAACAACCCTAAACCCCTAACAACAAACAACACTAACACCCTAACAACAAACAACTCTAACCCCCTAACAACAAACAACCCTAAACCCCTAACATCAAACAACACTAACCCCCTAACAACACAAACCACTAACACCCTAACAACAAACAACACTAACACCCTAACAACAAAAACCACTAAACCCCAACAAGAAACAACCTTAAACCCCTAACAACAAACAACCCTAAACCCCTAACATCAAACAACACTAACACCCTAACAACAAACAACTCTAACCGCCTAACAACAAACGACCCTAAACCCCTAACATCAAACAACACTAACACCCTAACAACAAAAACCACTAAACCCCAACAAGAAACAACCTTAAACCCCTAACAACAAACAACCCTAAACCCCTAACATCAAACAACACTAACCCCCTAACAACACAAACCACTAACACCCTAACAACAAACAACACTAACACCCTAACAACAAAAACCACTAAACCCCAACAAGAGACAACCTTAAACCCCTAACAACAAACAACCCTAAACTCCTAACATCAAACAACACTAACACCCTAACAACAAACAACTCTAACCCCCTAACAACAAACAGCCCTAAACCCCTAACATCAAACAACACTAACACCCTAACAACAAAAATCACTAAACCCAAACAAGAAACAACCTTAAACCCCTAACAACAAACAACCCTAAACCCCTAACAACAAACAACACTAACACCCTAACAACAAACAACTCTAACCCCCTAACAACAAACAACCCTAAACCCCTAACATCAAACAACACTAACACCCTAACAACACAAACCACTAACACCCTAACAACAAACAACACTAACACCCTAACAACAAAAACCACTAAACCCCAACAAGAAACAACCTTAAACCCCTAACAACAAACAACCCTAAACCCCTAACAACAAACAACACTAACACCCTAACAACAAACAACTCTAACCCCCTAACAACAAACAACCCTAAACCCCTAACATCAAACAACACTAACCCCCTAACAACACAAACCACTAACACCCTAAAAACAAACAACACTAACACCCTAACAACAAACAAACCTAAACCCCTAACATCAAACAACACTAACAGCCTAACAACACAAACCACTAACACCCTAACAACAAACAACCATAACCCCCTAACAACAAACACTAACCCCCAAACAACAAACAACCCTAACCCCTGAAAACCAAAAACACTAACCCACTAACAACAAACAACCCTAACCCACTAACAACAAACAACCCTAAACCCCTAACATCAAACAACACTAACCCCCTAACAACACAAACCACTAACACCCTAACAACAAACAACACTAACACCCTAAAAACAAAAACCACTAAACCCCAACAACAAACAACTCTAACCCCCTAACAACAAACAACCCTAAACCCCTAACATCAAACAACACTAACCCCCTAACAACACAAACCACTAACACCCTAACAACAAACAACACTAACACCCTAACAACAAAAACCACTAAACCTCAACAAGAAACAACCCTAAACCCCTAACAACAAACAACCCTAAACCCCTAACAAGAAACTACCCTAGCCCCGTAACAACAAACAACACTAACCCCGTAACAATAAACAACCCTAACCCCCTAACAACAAAGAACACTAACACCCTAACAACAAACAACCCTAACCCCCTAACAACAAAAAACCCTAAACCCCTAACATCAAACAACACTAACACGCTAACAACACAAACCACTAACACCGTAACAACAAACAACCCTAACCCCCTAACAACAAACACTAACCCCCAAACAACAAACAACCCTAACCCCTGAAAACCAAAAACACTAACCCACTAACAACAAACAACCCTAACCCACTAACAACAAACAACCCTAAACCCCTAACATCAAACAACACTAACACCCTAACAACAAACAACTCTAACCCCCTAACAACAAACAACCCTAAACCCCTAACAACAAACAACACTAACACCCTAACAACAAACAACTCTAACCCCCTAACAACAAACAACCCTAAACCCCTAACATCAAACAACACTAACCCCCTAACAACACAAACCACTAACACCCTAACAACAAACAACACTAACACCCTAACAACAAAAACCACTAAACCCCAACAAGAAACAACCTTAAACCCCTAACAACAAACAACCCTAAACCCCTAACAACAAACAACACTAACACCCTAACAACACATACCACTAACACCCTAACAACAAACAACAGTAACCCCCAACAACAAACAACCCTAACCCCTGAAAACCAAAAACACTAACCCACTAACAACAAACAACCCTAACCCACTAACAACAAACAACCCTAAACCCCTAACATCAAACAACACTAACCCCCTAACAACACAAACCACTAACACCCTAACAACAAACAACACTAACACCCTAACAACAAAAACCACTAAACCCCAACAAGAAACAACCTTAAACCCCTAACAACAAACAACCCTAAACCCCTAACATCAAACAACACTAACACCCTAACAACAAACAACTCTAACCCCCTAACAACAAACAACCCTAAACCCCTAACATCAAACAACACTAACACCCTAACAACAAAAACCACTAAACCCCAACAAGAAACAACCTTAAACCCCTAACAACAAACAACCCTAAACCCCTAACATCCAACAACACTAACCTCTTAACAACACAAACCACTAACACCCTAACAACAAACAACACTAACACCCTAACAACAAAAACCACTAAACCCCAACAAGAAACAACCTTAAACCCCTAACAACAAACAACCCTAAACCCCTAACATCAAACAACACTAACACCCTAACAACACAAACCACTAACACCCTAACAACAAACAACACTAACCCCCTAACAACAAACACTAACCCCCAAACAACAAACAACCCTAACCCCTGAAAACCAAAAACACTAACCCACTAACAACAAACAACCCTAACCCACTAACAACAAACAACCCTAAACCCCTAACATCAAACAACACTAACCCCCTAACAACACAAACCACTAACACCCTAACAACAAACAACAATAACACCCTAACAACAAAAACCACTAAACCCCAACAAGAAACAACCTTAAAACCCTAACAACAAACAACCCTAAACCCCTAACATCAAACAGCACTAACACCCTAACAACAAACAACTCTAACCCCCTAACAACAAACAACCCTAAACCCCTAACATCAAACAACACTAACACCCTAACAACAAAAACCACTAAACCCCAACAAGAAACAACCTTAAACCCCTAACAACAAACAACCCTAAACCCCTAACATCAAACAACACTAACCCCCTAACAACACAAACCACTAACACCCTAACAACAAACAACACTAACACCCTAACAACAAAAACCACTAAACCCCAACAAGAAACAACCTTAAACACCTAACAACAAACAACCCTAAACCCCTAACATCAAACAACACTAACACCCTAACAACAAACAACTCTATCCCCCTAACAACAAACAACCCTAAACCCCTAACATCAAACAACACTAACCCCCTAACAACACAAACCACTAACACCCTAACAACAAACAACACTAACCCCCTAACAACAAACAACCCTAACCCCTGAAAACCAAAAAAACTAACCCACTAACAACAAACAACCCTAACCCACTAACAACAAACAACCCTAAACCCCTAACAACAAACAACACTAACACCCTAACAACAAACAACTCTAACCCCCTAACAACAAACAACCCTAAACCCCTAACATCAAACAACACTAACCCCCTAACAACACAAAGCACTAACACCCTAACAACAAACAACACTAACGCCCTAACAACAAACAACCCTAACCCCTGAAAACCAAAAACACTAACCCACTAACAACAAACAACCCTAACCCACTAACAACAAACAACCCTGAACCCCTAACATCAAACAACACTAACCCCCTAACAACACAAACCACTAACACCCTAACAACAAACAACACTAACACCCTAACAACAAAAACCACTAAACCCCAACAAGAAACAACCTTAAACCCCTAACAACAAACAACCCTAAACCCCTAACATCAAACAACACTAACACCCTAACAACAAACAACTCTAACCCCCTAACAACAAACAACCCTAAACCCCTAACATCAAACAACACTAACACCCTAACAACAAAAACCACTAAAACCCAACAAGAAACAACCTTAAACCCCTAACAACAAACAACCCTAAACCCCTAACATCAAACAACACTAACCCCCTAACAACACAAACCACTAACACCCTAACAACAAACAACACTAACACCCTAACAACAAAAACCACTAAACCCCAACAAGAAACAACCTTAAACCCCTAACAACAAACAACCCTAAACCCCTAACATCAAACAACACTAACACCCTAACAACAAACAACTCTAACCCCCTAACAACAAACAGCCCTAAACCCCTAACATCAAACAACACTAACACCCTAACAACAAAAACCACTAAACCCCAACAAGAAACAACCTTAAACCCCTAACAACAAACAACCCTAAACCCCTAACAACAAACAACACTAACACCCTAACAACAAACAACTCTAACCCCCTAAGAACAAACAACCCTAAACCCCTAACATCAAACAACACTAACCCCCTAACAACACAAACCACTAACACCCTAACAACAAACAACACTAACACCCTAACAACAAAAACCACTAAACCCCAACAAGAAACAACCTTAAACACCTAACAACAAACAACCCTAAACCCCTAACATCAAACAACACTAACACCCTAACAACAAACAACTCTATCCCCCTAACAACAAACAACCCTAAACCCCTAACATCAAACAACACTCACCCCCTAACAACACAAACCACTAACACCCTAACAACAAACAACACTAACCCCCTAACAACAAACAACCCTAACACCTGAAAATCAAAAAAACTAACCCACTAACAACAAACAACCCTAACCCACTAACAACAAACAACCCTAAACCCCTAACAACAAACAACACTAACACCCTAACAACAAACAACTCTAACCCCCTAACAACAAACAACCCTAAACCCCTAACATCAAACAACACTAACCCCCTAACAACACAAACCACTAACACCCTAACAACAAACAACACTAACGCCCTAACAACAAACAACCCTAACCCCTGAAAACCAAAAACACTAACCCACTAACAACAAACAACCCTAACCCACTAACAACAAACAACCCTGAACCCCTAACATCAAACAACACTAACCCCCTAACAACACAAACCACTAACACCCTAACAACAAACAACACTAACACCCTAACAACAAAAACCACTAAACCCCAACAAGAAACAACCTTAAACCCCTAACAACAAACAACCCTAAACCCCTATCATCAAACAACACTAACACCCTAACAACAAACAACTCTAACCCCCTAACAACAAACAACCCTAAACCCCTAACATCAAACAACACTAACACCCTAACAACAAAAACCACTAAAACCCAACAAGAAACAACCTTAAACCCCTAACAACAAACAACCCTAAACCCCTAACATCAAACAACACTAACCCCCTAACAACACAAACCACTAACACCCTAACAACAAACAACACTAACACCCTAACAACAAAAACCACTAAACCCCAACAAGAAACAACCTTAAACCCCTAACAACAAACAACCCTAAACCCCTAACATCAAACAACACTAACACCCTAACAACAAACAACGCTAACCCCCTAACAACAAACAGCCCTAAACCCCTAACATCAAACAACACTAACACCCTAACAACAAAAACCACTAAACCCCAACAAGAAACAACCTTAAACCCCTAACAACAAACAACCCTAAACCCCTAACAACAAACAACACTAACACCCTAACAACAAACAACTCTAACCCCCTAAGAACAAACAACCCTAAACCCCTAACATCAAACAACACTAACCCCCTAACAACACAAACCACTAACACCCTAACAACAAACAACACTAACACCCTAACAACAAAAACCACTAAACCCCAACAAGAAACAACCTTAAACCCCTAAAAACAAACAACCCTAAACCCCTAACAACAAACAACACTAACACCCTAACAACAAACAACTCTAACCCCCTAACAACAAACAACCCTAAACCCCTAACATCAAACAACACTAACCCCCTAACAACACAAACCACTAACACCCTAACAACAAACAACACTAACACCCTAACAACAAACAACCCTAAACCCCTAACATCAAACAACACTAACACCCTAACAACACAAACCACTAACACCCTAACAACAAACAACCCTAACCCCCTAACAACAAACACTAACCCCCAAACAACAAACAACCCTAACCCCTGAAAACCAAAAACACTAACCCACTAAAAACAAACAACCCTAACCTACTAACAACAAACAACCCTAAACCCCTAACATCAAACAACACTAACCCCCTAACAACACAAACCACTAACACCCTAACAACAAACAACACTAACACCCTAACAACAAAAACCACTAAACCCCAACAACAAACAACTCTAACCCCCTAACAACAAACAACCCTAAACCGCTAACATCAAACAACACTAACCCCCTAACAACACAAACCACTAACACCCTAACAACAAACAACACTAACACCCTAACAACAAAAACCACTAAACCCCAACAAGAAACAACCCTAAACCCCTAACAACAAACAACCCTAAACCCCTAACAAGAAACTACCCTAACCCCGTAACAACAAACACTAACCCCGTAACAAGAAACAACCCTACCCCCTAACAACAAACAACACTAACACCCTAACAACAAACAACCCTAACCCCCTAACAACAAAAAACCCTAAACCCCTAACATCAAACAACACTAACACGCTAACAACACAAACCACTAACACCGTAACAACAAACAACAGTAACCCCCAACAACAAACAACCCTAACCCCTGAAAACCAAAAACACTAACCCACTAACAACAAACAACCCTAACCCACTAACAACAAACAACCCTAAACCCCTAACATCAAACAACACTAACCCCCTAACAACACAAACCACTAACACCCTAACAACAAACAACACTAACACCCTAACAACAAAAACCACTAAACCCCAACAAGAAACAACCTTAAACCCCTAACAACAAACAACCCTAAACCCCTAACATCAAACAACACTAACACCCTAACAACAAACAACTCTAACCCCCTAACAACAAACAACCCTAAACCCCTAACATCAAACAACACTAACACCCTAACAACAAAAACCACTAAACCCCAACAAGAAACAACCTTAAACCCCTAACAACAAACAACCCTAAACCCCTAACATCCAACAACACTAACCTCTTAACAACACAAACCACTAACACCCTAACAACAAACAACACTAACACCCTAACAACAAAAACCACTAAACCCCAACAAGAAACAACCTTAAACCCCTAACAACAAACAACCCTAAACCCCTAACATCAAACAACACTAACACCCTAACAACACAAACCACTAACACCCTAACAACAAACAACACTAACCCCCTAACAACAAACACTAACCCCCAAACAACAAACAACCCTAACCCCTGAAAACCAAAAACACTAACCCACTAACAACAAACAACCCTAACCCACTAACAACAAACAACCCTAAACCCCTAACATCAAACAACACTAACCCCCTAACAACACAAACCACTAACACCCTAACAACAAACAACAATAACACCCTAACAACAAAAACCACTAAACCCCAACAAGAAACAACCTTAAAACCCTAACAACAAACAACCCTAAACCCCTAACATCAAACAGCACTAACACCCTAACAACAAACAACTCTAACCCCCTAACAACAAACAACCCTAAACCCCTAACATCAAACAACACTAACACCCTAACAACAAAAACCACTAAACCCCAACAAGAAACAACCTTAAACCCCTAACAACAAACAACCCTAAACCCCTAACATCAAACAACACTAACCCCCTAACAACACAAACCACTAACACCCTAACAACAAACAACACTAACACCCTAACAACAAAAACCACTAAACCCCAACAAGAAACAACCTTAAACACCTAACAACAAACAACCCTAAACCCCTAACATCAAACAACACTAACACCCTAACAACAAACAACTCTATCCCCCTAACAACAAACAACCCTAAACCCCTAACATCAAACAACACTAACCCCCTAACAACACAAACCACTAACACCCTAACAACAAACAACACTAACCCCCTAACAACAAACAACCCTAACCCCTGAAAACCAAAAAAACTAACCCACTAACAACAAACAACCCTAACCCACTAACAACAAACAACCCTAAACCCCTAACAACAAACAACACTAACACCCTAACAACAAACAACTCTAACCCCCTAACAACAAACAACCCTAAACCCCTAACATCAAACAACACTAACCCCCTAACAACACAAACCACTAACACCCTAACAACAAACAACACTAACGCCCTAACAACAAACCCTAACCCCTGAAAACCAAAAACACTAACCCACTAACAACAAACAACCCTAACCCACTAACAACAAACAACCCTGAACCCCTAACATCAAACAACACTAACCCCCTAACAACACAAACCACTAACACCCTAACAACAAACAACACTAACACCCTAACAACAAAAACCACTAAACCCCAACAAGAAACAACCTTAAACCCCTAACAACAAACAACCCTAAACCCCTAACATCAAACAACACTAACACCCTAACAACAAACAACTCTAACCCCCTAACAACAAACAACCCTAAACCCCTAACATCAAACAACACTAACACCCTAACAACAAAAACCACTAAAACCCAACAAGAAACAACCTTAAACCCCTAACAACAAACAACCCTAAACCCCTAACATCAAACAACACTAACCCCCTAACAACACAAACCACTAACACCCTAACAACAAACAACACTAACACCCTAACAACAAAAACCACTAAACCCCAACAAGAAACAACCTTAAACCCCTAACAACAAACAACCCTAAACCCCTAACATCAAACAACACTAACACCCTAACAACAAACAACTCTAACCCCCTAACAACAAACAGCCCTAAACCCCTAACATCAAACAACACTAACACCCTAACAACAAAAACCACTAAACCCCAACAAGAAACAACCTTAAACCCCTAACAACAAACAACCCTAAACCCCTAACAACAAACAACACTAACACCCTAACAACAAACAACTCTAACCCCCTAAGAACAAACAACCCTAAACCCCTAACATCAAACAACACTAACCCCCTAACAACACAAACCACTAACACCCTAACAACAAACAACACTAACACCCTAACAACAAAAACCACTAAACCCCAACAAGAAACAACCTTAAACACCTAACAACAAACAACCCTAAACCCCTAACATCAAACAACACTAACACCCTAACAACAAACAACTCTATCCCCCTAACAACAAACAACCCTAAACCCCTAACATCAAACAACACTAACCCCCTAACAACACAAACCACTAACACCCTAACAACAAACAACACTAACCCCCTAACAACAAACAACCCTAACCCCTGAAAACCAAAAAAACTAACCCACTAACAACAAACAACCCTAACCCACTAACAACAAACAACCCTAAACCCCTAACAACAAACAACACTAACACCCTAACAACAAACAACTCTAACCCCCTAACAACAAACAACCCTAAACCCCTAACATCAAACAACACTAACCCCCTAACAACACAAACCACTAACACCCTAACAACAAACAACACTAACGCCCTAACAACAAACAACCCTAACCCCTGAAAACCAAAAACACTAACCCACTAACAACAAACAACCCTAACCCACTAACAACAAACAACCCTGAACCCCTAACATCAAACAACACTAACCCCCTAACAACACAAACCACTAACACCCTAACAACAAACAACACTAACACCCTAACAACAAAAACCACTAAACCCCAACAAGAAACAACCTTAAACCCCTAACAACAAACAACCCTAAACCCCTAACATCAAACAACACTAACACCCTAACAACAAACAACTCTAACCCCCTAACAACAAACAACCCTAAACCCCTAACATCAAACAACACTAACACCCTAACAACAAAAACCACTAAAACCCAACAAGAAACAACCTTAAACCCCTAACAACAAACAACCCTAAACCCCTAACATCAAACAACACTAACCCCCTAACAACACAAACCACTAACACCCTAACAACAAACAACACTAACACCCTAACAACAAAAACCACTAAACCCCAACAAGAAACAACCTTAAACCCCTAACAACAAACAACCCTAAACCCCTAACATCAAACAACACTAACACCCTAACAACAAACAACTCTAACCCCCTAACAACAAACAGCCCTAAACCCCTAACATCAAACAACACTAACACCCTAACAACAAAAACCACTAAACCCCAACAAGAAACAACCTTAAACCCCTAACAACAAACAACCCTAAACCCCTAACAACAAACAACACTAACACCCTAACAACAAACAACTCTAACCCCCTAAGAACAAACAACCCTAAACCCCTAACATCAAACAACACTAACCCCCTAACAACACAAACCACTAACACCCTAACAACAAACAACACTAACACCCTAACAACAAAAACCACTAAACCCCAACAAGAAACAACCTTAAACCCCTAAAAACAAACAACCCTAAACCCCTAACAACAAACAACACTAACACCCTAACAACAAACAACTCTAACCCCCTAACAACAAACAACCCTAAACCCCTAACATCAAACAACACTAACCCCCTAACAACACAAACCACTAACACCCTAACAACAAACAACACTAACACCCTAACAACAAACAACCCTAAACCCCTAACATCAAACAACACTAACACCCTAACAACACAAACCACTAACACCCTAACAACAAACAACCCTAACCCCTGAAAACCAAAAACACTAACCCACTAACAACAAACAACCCTAACCCACTAACAACAAACAACCCTAAACCCCTAACATCAAACAACACTAACACCCTAACAACAAACAACTCTAACCCCCTAACAACAAACAACCCTAAACCCCTAACAACAAACAACACTAACACCCTAACAACAAACAATTCTAACCCACTAATAACAACAAACAACCCTAAACCCCTAACATCAAACAACACTAACCCCCTAACAACACAAACCACTAACACCCTAACAACAAACAACACTAACACCCTAACAACAAAAACCACTAAACCCCAACAAGAAACAACCTTAAACCCCTAACAACAAACAAACCTAAACCCCTAACAACAAACAACACTAACACCCTAACAACAAACAACTCTAACCCCCTAACAACAAACAACCCTAAACCCCTAACATCAAACAACACTAACACCCTAACAACACAAACCACTAACACCCTAACAACAAACAACACTAACACCCTAACAACAAAAACCACTAAACCCCAACAAGAAACAACCTTAAACCCCTAACAACAAACAACCCTAAACCCCTAACATCAAACAACACTAACCCCCTAACAACAAAAACCACTAACACCCTAACAACAAACAACACTAACACCCTAACAACAAAAACCACTAAACCCCAACAAGAAACAACCTTAAACCCCTAACAACAAACAACCCTAAACCCCTAACATCAAACAACACTAACACCCTAACAACAAACAACTCTAACCCCCTAACAACAAACAACCCTAAACCCCTAACATCAAACAACACTAACACCCTAACAACACAAACCACTAACACCCTAACAACAAACAACAGTAACCCCCAACAACAAACAACCCTAACCCCTGAAAACCAAAAACACTAACCCACTAACAACAAACAACCCTTACCCACTAACAACAAACAACCCTAAACCCCTAACATCAAACAACACTAACCCCCTAACAACACAAACCACTAACACCCTAACAACAAACAACACTAACACCCTAACAACAAAAACCACTAAACCCCAACAAGAAACAACCTTAAACCCCTAACAACAAACAACCCTAAACCCCTAACATCAAACAACACTAACACCCTAACAACAAACAACTCTAACCCCCTAACAACAAACAACCCTAAACCCCTAACATCAAACAACACTAACACCCTAACAACAAAAACCACTAAACCCCAACAAGAAACAACCTTAAACCCCTAACAACAAACAACCCTAAACCCCTAACATCAAACAACACTAACCCCTTAACAACACAAACCACTAACACCCTAAGAACAAACAACACTAACACCCTAACAACAAAAACCACTAAACCCCAACAAGAAACAACCTTAAACCTCTAACAACAAACAACCCTAAACCCCTAACATCAAACAACACTAACACCCTAACAACACAAACCACTAACACCCTAACAACAAACAACACTAACCCCCTAACAACAAACACTAACCCCCAAGCAACAAACAACCCTAACCCCTGAAACCGAAAAACACTAACCCACTAACAACAAACAACCCTAACCCACTAACAACAAACAACCCTAAACCCCTAACATCAAACAACACTAACCCCCTAACAACACAAACCACTAACACCCTAACAACAAACAACACTAACACCCTAACAACAAAAACCACTAAACCCCAACAAGAAACAACCTTAAACCCCTAACAACAAACAACCCTAAACCCCTAACATCAAACAGCACTAACACCCTAACAACAAACAACTCTAACCCCCTAACAACAAACAACCCTAAACCCCTAACATCTAACAACACTAACACCCTAACAACAAAAAACACTAAACCCCAACAAGAAACAACCTTAAACCCCTAACAACAAACAACCCTAAACCCCTAACATCAAACAACACTAACCCCCTAACAACACAAACCACTAACACCCTAACAACAAACAACACTAACACCCTAACAACAAAAACCACTAAACCCCAACAAGAAACAACCTTAAACCCCTAACAACAAACAACCCTAAACCCCTAACATCAAACAACACTAACACCCTAACAACAAACAACTCTAACCCCCTAACAACAAACAACCCTAAACCCCTAACATCAAACAACACTAACACCCTAACAACACAAACCACTAACACCCTAACAACAAACAACACTAACCCCCTAACAACAAACAACCCTAACCCCTGAAAACCAAAAACACTAACCCACTAACAACAAACAACCCTAACCCACTAACAACAAACAACCCTAAACCCCTAACATCAAACAACACTAACCCCCTAACAACACAAACCACTAACACCCTAACAACAAACAACACTAACACCCTAACAACAAAAACCACTAAACCCCAACAAGAAACAACCTTAAACCCCTAACAACAAACAACCCTAAACCCCTAACATCAAACAACACTAACACCCTAACAACAAACAACTCTAACCCCCTAAGAACAAACAACCGTAAACCCCTAACATCAAACAACACTAACACCCTAACAACAAAAACCACTAAACCCCAACAAGAAACAACCTTAAACCCCTAACAACAAACAACCCTAAACCCCTACCATCAAACAACACTAACCCCCTAGAAACACAAACCACTAACACCCTAACAACAAACAACACTAACACCCTAACAACAAAAACCACTAAACCCCAACAAGAAACAACCTTAAACCCCTAACAACAAACAACCCTAAACCCCTAACATCAAACAACACTAACACCCTAACAACAAACAACTCTAACCCCCTAACAACAAACAGCCCTAAACCCCTAACATCAAACAACACTAACACCCTAACAACAAAAACCACTAAACTCCAACAAGAAACAACCTTAAACCCCTAACAACAAACAACCCTAAACCCCTAACAACAAACAACACTAACACCCTAACAACAAACAACTCTAACCCCCTAACAACAAACAACCCTAAACCCCTAACATCAAACAACACTAACCCCCTAACAACACAAACCACTAACACCCTAACAACAAACAACACTAACACCCTAACAACAAAAACCACTAAACGCCAACAAGAAACAACCTTAAACCCCTAACAACAAACAACCCTAAACCCCTAACAACAAACAACACTAACACCCTAACAACAAACAACTCTAACCCCCTAACAACAAACAACCCTAAACCCCTAACATCAAACAACACTAACCCCCTAACAACACAAACCACTAACACCCTAACAACAAACAACACTAACACCCTAACAACAAACAACCCTAAACCCCTAACATCAAACAACACTAACACCCTAACAACACAAACCACTAACACCCTAACAACAAACAACCCTAACCCCCTAACAACAAACACTAACCCCCAAACAACAAACAACCCTAACCCCTGAAAACCAAAAACACTAACCCACTAACAACAAACAACCCTAACCCACAAACAACAAACAACCCTAAACCCCTAACATCAAACAACACTAACACCCTAACAACAAAAACCACTAAATCCCAACAAGAAACAACCTTAAACCCCTAACAACAAACAACCCTAAACCCCTAACATCAAACAACACTAACCCCCTAACAACACAAACCACTAACACCCTAACAACAAACAACACTAACACCCTAACAACAAAAACCACTAAACCCCAACAAGAAACAACCTTAAACCCCTAACAACAAACAACCCTAAACCCCTAACATCAAACAACACTAACACCCTAACAACAAACAACTCTAACCCCCTAACAACAAACAACCCTAAACCCCTAACATCAAACAACACTAACCCCCTAACAACACAAACCACTAACACCCTAACAACAAACAACACTAACACCCTAACAACAAAAACCACTAAACCCCAACAAGAAACAACCCTAAACCCCTAACAACAAACAACCCTAAACCCCTAACAAGAAACTACCCTAACCCCGTAACAACAAACACTAACCCCGTAACAAGAAACAACCCTAACCCCCTAACAACAAACAACACTAACACCCTAACAACAAACAACCCTAACCCCCTAACAACAAAAAACCCTAAACCCCTAACATCAAACAACACTAACACGCTAACAACACAAACCACTAACACCGTAACAACAAACAACCCTAACCCCCTAACAACAAACACTAACCCCCAAACAACAAACAACCCTAACCCCTGAAAACCAAAAACACTAACCCACTAACAACAAACAACCCTAACCCACTAACAACAAACAACCCTAAACCCCTAACATCAAACAACACTAACACCCTAACAACAAACAACTCTAACCCCCTAACAACAAACAACCCTAAACCCCTAACAACAAACAACACTAACACCCTAACAACAAACAACTCTAACCCCCTAACAACAAACAACCCTAAACCCCTAACATCAAACAACACTAACCCCCTAACAACACAAACCACTAACACCCTAACAACAAACAACACTAACACCCTAACAACAAAAACCACTAAACCCCAACAAGAAACAACCTTAAACCCCTAACAACAAACAAACCTAAACCCCTAACAACAAACAACACTAACACCCTAACAACAAACAACTCTAACCCCCTAACAACAAACAACCCTAAACCCCTAACATCAAACAACACTAACCCCCTAACAACACAAACCACTAACACCCTAACAACAAACAACACTAACACCCTAACAACAAAAACCACTAAACCCCAACAAGAAACAACCTTAAACCCCTAACAACAAACAACCCTAAACCCCTAACATCAAACAACACTAACCCCCTAACAACAAAAACCACTAACACCCTAACAACAAACAACACTAACACCCTAACAACAAAAACCACTAAACCCCAACAAGAAACAACCTTAAACCCCTAACAACAAACAACCCTAAACCCCTAACATCAAACAACACTAACACCCTAACAACACAAACCACTAACACCCTAACAACAAACAACACTAACCCCCTAACAACAAACACTAACCCCCAAGCAACAAACAACCCTAACCCCTGAAACCGAAAAACACTAACCCACTAACAACAAACAACCCTAACCCACTAACAACAAACAACCCTAAACCCCTAACATCAAACAACACTAACCCCCTAACAACACAAACCACTAACACCCTAACAACAAACAACACTAACACCCTAACAACAAAAACCACTAAACCCCAACAAGAAACAACCTTAAACCCCTAACAACAAACAACCCTAAACCCCGAACATCAAACAGCACTAACACCCTAACAACAAACAACTCTAACCCCCTAACAACAAACAACCCTAAACCCCTAACATCTAACAACACTAACACCCTAACAACAAAAAACACTAAACCCCAACAAGAAACAACCTTAAACCCCTAACAACAAACAACCCTAAACCCCTAACATCAAACAACACTAACCCCCTAACAACACAAACCACTAACACCCTAACAACAAACAACACTAACACCCTAACAACAAAAACCACTGAACCCCATCAAGAAACAACCTTAAACCCCTAACAACAAACAACCCTAAACCCCTAACATCAAACAACACTAACACCCTAACAACAAACAACTCTAACCCCCTAACAACAAACAACCCTAAACCCCTAACATCAAACAACACTAACACCCTAACAACACAAACCACTAACACCCTAACAACAAACAACACTAACCCCCTAACAACAAACAACCCTAACCCCTGAAAACCAAAAACACTAACCCACTAACAACAAACAACCCTAACCCACTAACAACAAACAACCCTAAACCCCTAACATCAAACAACACTAACCCCCTAACAACACAAACCACTAACACCCTAACAACAAGCAACACTAACACCCTAACAACAAAAACCACTAAACCCCAACAAGAAACAACCTTAAACCCCTAACAACAAACAACCCTAAACCCCTAACATCAAACAACACTAACACCCTAACAACAAACAACTCTAACCCCCTAACAACAAACAACCGTAAACCCCTAACATCAAACAACACTAACACCCTAACAACAATACCACTAAACCCCAACAAGAAACAACCTTAAACCCCTAACAACAAACAACCCTAAACCCCTAACATCAAACAACACTAACCCCCTAGAAACACAAACCACTAACACCCTAACAACAAACAACACTAACACCCTAACAACAAAAACCACTAAACCCCAACAAGAAACAACCTTAAACCCCTAACAACAAACAACCCTAAACCCCTAACATCAAACAACACTAACACCCTAACAACAAACAACTCTAACCCCCTAACAACAAACAGCCCTAAACCCCTAACATCAAACAACACTAACACCCTAACAACAAAAACCACTAAACCCCAACAAGAAACAACCTTAAACCCCTAACAACAAACAACCCTAAACCCCTAACAACAAACAACACTAACACCCTAACAACAAACAACTCTAACCCCCTAACAACAAACAACCCTAAACCCCTAACATCAAACAACACTAACCCCCTAACAACACAAACCACTAACACCCTAACAACAAACAACACTAACACCCTAACAACAAAAACCACTAAACCCCAACAAGAAACAACCTTAAACCCCTAACAACAAGCAACCCTAAACCCCTAACAACAAACAACACTAACACCCTAACAACAAACAACTCTAACCCCCTAACAACAAACAACCCTAAACCCCTAACATCAAACAACACTAACCCCCTAACAACACAAACCACTAACACCCTAAAAACAAACAACACTAACACCCTAACAACAAACAACCCTAAACCCCTAACATCAAACAACACTAACACCCTAACAACACAAACCACTAACACCCTAACAACAAACAACCCTAACCCCCTAACAACAAACACTAACCCCCAAACAACAAACAACCCTAACCCCTGAAAACCAAAAACACTAACCCACTAACAACAAACAACCCTAACCCACAAACAACAAACAACCCTAAACCCCTAACATCAAACAACACTAACACCCTAACAACAAAAACCACTAAACCCCAACAAGAAACAACCTTAAACCCCTAACAACAAACAACCCTAAACCCCTAACATCAAACAACACTAACCCCCTAACAACACAAACCACTAACACCCTAACAACAAACAACACTAACACCCTAACAACAAAAACCACTAAACCCCAACAAGAAACAACCTTAAACCCCTAACAACAAACAACCCTAAACCCCTAACATCAAACAACACTAACACCCTAACAACAAACAACTCTAACCCCCTAACAACAAACAACCCTAAACCCCTAACATCAAACAACACTAACCCCCTAACAACACAAACCACTAACACCCTAACAACAAACAACACTAACCCCCTAACAACAAACAACCCTAACCCCTGAAAACCAAAAACACTAACCCACTAACAACAAACAACCCTAACCCACTAACAACAAACAACCCTAAACCCCTAACAACAAACAACACTAACACCCTAACAACAAACAACTCTAACCCCCTAACAACAAACAACCCTAAACCCCTAACATCAAACAACACTAACACCCTAACAACACAAACCACTAACACCCTAACAACAAACAACAGTAACCCCCAACAACAAACAACCCTAACCCCTGAAAACCAAAAACACTAACCCACTAACAACAAACAACCCTAACCCACTAACAACAAACAACCCTAAACCCCTAACATCAAACAACACTAACCCCCTAACAACACAAACCACTAACACCCTAAAAACAAACAACACTAACCCCCTAACAACAAAAACCACTAAACCCCAACAAGAAACAACCTTAAACCCCTAACAACAAACTACCCTAAACCCCTAACAACAAACAACACTAACACCCTAACAACAAACAACTCTAACCCCCTAACAACAAACAACCCTAAACCCCTAACATCAAACAACACTAACCCCCTAACAACACAAACCACTAACACCCTAACAACAAACAACACTAACACCCTAACAACAAAAACCACTAAACCCCAACAAGAAACAACCTTAAACCCCTAACAACAAACAACCCTAAACCCCTAACAACAAACAACACTAACACCCTAACAACAAACAACTCTAACCCCCTAACAACAAACAACCCTAAACCCCTAACATCAAACAACACTAACCCCCTAACAACACAAACCACTAACACCCTAACAACAAACAACACTAACACCCTAACAACAAAAACCACTAAACGCCAACAAGAAACAACCTTAAACCCCTAACAACAAACAACCCTAAACCCCTAACAACAAACAACACTAACACCCTAACAACAAACAACTCTAACCCCCTAACAACAAACAACCCTAAACCCCTAACATCAAACAACACTAACCCCCTAACAACACAAACCACTAACACCCTAACAACAAACAACACTAACACCCTAACAACAAACAACCCTAAACCCCTAACATCAAACAACACTAACACCCTAACAACACAAACCACTAACACCCTAACAACAAACAACCCTAACCCCCTAACAACAAACACTAACCCCCAAACAACAAACAACCCTAACCCCTGAAAACCAAAAACACTAACCCACTAACAACAAACAACCCTAACCCACAAACAACAAACAACCCTAAACCCCTAACATCAAACAACACTAACACCCTAACAACAAAAACCACTAAATCCCAACAAGAAACAACCTTAAACCCCTAACAACAAACAACCCTAAACCCCTAACATCAAACAACACTAACCCCCTAACAACACAAACCACTAACACCCTAACAACAAACAACACTAACACCCTAACAACAAAAACCACTAAACCCCAACAAGAAACAACCTTAAACCCCTAACAACAAACAACCCTAAACCCCTAACATCAAACAACACTAACACCCTAACAACAAACAACTCTAACCCCCTAACAACAAACAACCCTAAACCCCTAACATCAAACAACACTAACCCCCTAACAACACAAACCACTAACACCCTAACAACAAACAACACTAACACCCTAACAACAAAAACCACTAAACCCCAACAAGAAACAACCCTAAACCCCTAACAACAAACAACCCTAAACCCCTAACAAGAAACTACCCTAACCCCGTAACAACAAACACTAACCCCGTAACAAGAAACAACCCTAACCCCCTAACAACAAACAACACTAACACCCTAACAACAAACAACCCTAACCCCCTAACAACAAAAAACCCTAAACCCCTAACATCAAACAACACTAACACGCTAACAACACAAACCACTAACACCGTAACAACAAACAACCCTAACCCCCTAACAACAAACACTAACCCCCAAACAACAAACAACCCTAACCCCTGAAAACCAAAAACACTAACCCACTAACAACAAACAACCCTAACCCACTAACAACAAACAACCCTAAACCCCTAACATCAAACAACACTAACACCCTAACAACAAACAACTCTAACCCCCTAACAACAAACAACCCTAAACCCCTAACAACAAACAACACTAACACCCTAACAACAAACAACTCTAACCCCCTAACAACAAACAACCCTAAACCCCTAACATCAAACAACACTAACCCCCTAACAACACAAACCACTAACACCCTAACAACAAACAACACTAACACCCTAACAACAAAAACCACTAAACCCCAACAAGAAACAACCTTAAACCCCTAACAACAAACAAACCTAAACCCCTAACAACAAACAACACTAACACCCTAACAACAAACAACTCTAACCCCCTAACAACAAACAACCCTAAACCCCTAACATCAAACAACACTAACCCCCTAACAACACAAACCACTAACACCCTAACAACAAACAACACTAACACCCTAACAACAAAAACCACTAAACCCCAACAAGAAACAACCTTAAACCCCTAACAACAAACAACCCTAAACCCCTAACATCAAACAACACTAACCCCCTAACAACAAAAACCACTAACACCCTAACAACAAACAACACTAACACCCTAACAACAAAAACCACTAAACCCCAACAAGAAACAACCTTAAACCCCTAACAACAAACAACCCTAAACCCCTAACATCAAACAACACTAACACCCTAACAACACAAACCACTAACACCCTAACAACAAACAACACTAACCCCCTAACAACAAACACTAACCCCCAAGCAACAAACAACCCTAACCCCTGAAACCGAAAAACACTAACCCACTAACAACAAACAACCCTAACCCACTAACAACAAACAACCCTAAACCCCTAACATCAAACAACACTAACCCCCTAACAACACAAACCACTAACACCCTAACAACAAACAACACTAACACCCTAACAACAAAAACCACTAAACCCCAACAAGAAACAACCTTAAACCCCTAACAACAAACAACCCTAAACCCCGAACATCAAACAGCACTAACACCCTAACAACAAACAACTCTAACCCCCTAACAACAAACAACCCTAAACCCCTAACATCTAACAACACTAACACCCTAACAACAAAAAACACTAAACCCCAACAAGAAACAACCTTAAACCCCTAACAACAAACAACCCTAAACCCCTAACATCAAACAACACTAACCCCCTAACAACACAAACCACTAACACCCTAACAACAAACAACACTAACACCCTAACAACAAAAACCACTAAACCCCAACAAGAAACAACCTTAAACCCCTAACAACAAACAACCCTAAACCCCTAACATCAAACAACACTAACACCCTAACAACAAACAACTCTAACCCCCTAACAACAAACAACCCTAAACCCCTAACATCAAACAACACTAACACCCTAACAACACAAACCACTAACACCCTAACAACAAACAACACTAACCCCCTAACAACAAACAACCCTAACCCCTGAAAACCAAAAACACTAACCCACTAACAACAAACAACCCTAACCCACTAACAACAAACAACCCTAAACCCCTAACATCAAACAACACTAACCCCCTAACAACACAAACCACTAACACCCTAACAACAAACAACACTAACACCCTAACAACAAAAACCACTAAACCCCAACAAGAAACAACCTTAAACCCCTAACAACAAACAACCCTAAACCCCTAACATCAAACAACACTAACACCCTAACAACAAACAACTCTAACCCCCTAACAACAAACAACCCTAAACCCCTAACATCAAACAACACTAACCCCCTAACAACACAAACCACTAACACCCTAACAACAAACAACACTAACCCCCTAACAACAAACAACCCTAACCCCTGAAAACCAAAAACACTAACCCACTAACAACAAACAACCCTAACCCACTAACAACAAACAACCCTAAACCCCTAACAACAAACAACACTAACACCCTAACAACAAACAACTCTAACCCCCTAACAACAAACAACCCTAAACCCCTAACATCAAACAACACTAACACCCTAACAACACAAACCACTAACACCCTAACAACAAACAACAGTAACCCCCAACAACAAACAACCCTAACCCCTGAAAACCAAAAACACTAACCCACTAACAACAAACAACCCTAACCCACTAACAACAAACAACCCTAAACCCCTAACATCAAACAACACTAACCCCCTAACAACACAAACCACTAACACCCTAAAAACAAACAACACTAACCCCCTAACAACAAAAACCACTAAACCCCAACAAGAAACAACCTTAAACCCCTAACAACAAACTACCCTAAACCCCTAACAACAAACAACACTAACACCCTAACAACAAACAACTCTAACCCCCTAACAACAAACAACCCTAAACCCCTAACATCAAACAACACTAACCCCCTAACAACACAAACCACTAACACCCTAACAACAAACAACACTAACACCCTAACAACAAAAACCACTAAACCCCAACAAGAAACAACCTTAAACCCCTAACAACAAACAACCCTAAACCCCTAACAACAAACAACACTAACACCCTAACAACAAACAACTCTAACCCCCTAACAACAAACAACCCTAAACCCCTAACATCAAACAACACTAACCCCCTAACAACACAAACCACTAACACCCTAACATCAAACAACACTAACACCCTAACAACAAAAACCACTAAACCCCAACCAGAAACAACCTTAAACCCCTAACAACAAACAACCCTAAACCCCTAACAACAAACAACACTAACACCCTAACAACAAACAACTCTAACCCCCTAACAACAAACAACCCTAAACCCCTAACATGAAACAACACTAACCCCCTAACAACACAAACCACTAACACCCTAACATCAAACAACACTAACACCCTAACAACAAAAACCACTAAACCCCAACAAGAAACAACCTTAAACCCCTAACAACAAACAACCCTAAACCCCTAACATCAAACAACACTAACACCCTAACAACACAAACCACTAACACCCTAACCACAAACAACACTAACCCCCTAACAACAAAAACCACTAAACCCCAACAAGAAACAACCTTAAACCCCTAACAACAAACAACCCTAAACCCCTAACAACAAACAACACTAACACCCTAACAACAAACAACTCTAACCCCCTAACAACAAACAACCCTAAACCCCTAACATCAAAAAACACTAACCCCCTAACAACACAAACCACTAACACCCTAACAACAAACAACACTAGCACCCTAACAACAAACAACCCTAAACCCCTAACATCAAACAACACTAACAACCTAACAACACAAACCACTAACACCCTAACAACAAACAACCCTAACCCCCTAACAACAAACACTAACCCCCAAACAACAAACAACCCTAACCCCTGAAAACCAAAAACACTAACCCACTAACAACAAACAACCCTAACCCACTAACAACAAACAACCCTAAACCCCTAACATCAAACAACACTAACCCCCTAACAACACAAACCACTAACACCCTAACATCAAACAACACTAACACCCTAACAACAAAAACCACTAAACCCCAACAAGAAACAACCTTAAACCCCTAACAACAAACAACCCTAAACCCCTAACATCAAACAACACTAACACCCTAACAACAAACAACTCTAACCCCCTAACAACAAACAACCCTAAACCCCTAACATCAAACAACACTAACACCCTAACAACAAAAACCACTAAACCCCAACAAGAAACAACCTTAAACCCCTAACAACAAACAACCCTAAACCCCTAACATCAAACAACACTAACCCCCTAACAACACAAACCACTAACACCCTAACAACAAACAACACTAACACCCTAACAAAAAACCACTAAACCCCAACAAGAAACAACCTTAAACTCCTAACAACAAACAACCCTAAACCCCTAACAACAAACAACACTAACACCCTAACAACAAACAACTCTAACCCCCTAACAACAAACAACCCTAAACCCCTAACATCAAACAACACTAACCCCCTAACAACACAAACCACTCACACCCTAACAACAAAAACCACTAAACCCCAACAAGAAACAACCTTAAAACCCTAACAACAAACAACCCTAAACCCCTAACAACAAACAACACTAACACCCTAACAACAAACAACTCTAACCCCCTAACAACAAACAGCCCTAAACCCCTAACATCAAACAACACTAACCCCCTAACAACACAAACCACTAACACCCTAACAACAAACAACACTAACACCCTAACAACAAAAACCACTAAACCCCAACAATAAACAACCTTAAACCCCTAACAAAAAACAACCCTAAACCCCTAACATCAAACAACACTAACACCCTAACAACACAAACCACTAACACCCTAACAACAAACAACCCTAACCCCCTAACAACAAACACTAACCCCCAAACAACAAACAACCCTAACCCCTGAAAACAAAAACACTAACCCACTAACAACAAACAACCCTAACCCACTAACAACAAACAACCCTAAAACCCTAACATCAAACAACACTAACCCCCTAACAACCCAAACCACTAACACCCTAACAACAAACAACACTAACCCCCTAACAACAAAAACCACTAAACCCCAACAAGAAACAACCTTAAACCCCTAACAACAAACAAACCTAAACCCCTAACAACAAACAACACTAACACCCTAACAACAAACAACTCTAACCCCCTAACAACAAACAACCCTAAACCCCTAACATCAAACAACACTAACCCCCTAACAACACAAACCACTAACACCCTAACAACAAACAACACTAACACCCTAACAACAAAAACCACTAAACCCCAACAAGAAACAACCTTAAACCCCTAACAACAAACAACCCTAAACCCCTAACATCAAACAACACTAACCCCCTAACAACAAAAACCACTAACACCCTAACAACAAACAACACTAACACCCTAACAACAAAAACCACTAAACCCCAACAAGAAACAACCTTAAACCCCTAACAACAAACAACCCTAAACCCCTAACATCAAACAACACTAACACCCTAACAACAAACAACTCTAACCCCCTAACAACAAACAACCCTAAACCCCTAACATCAAACAACACTAACACCCTAACAACACAAACCACTAACACCCTAACAACAAACAACAGTAACCCCCAACAACAAACAACCCTAACCCCTGAAAACCAAAAACACTAACCCACTAACAACAAACAACCCTTACCCACTAACAACAAACAACCCTAAACCCCTAACATCAAACAACACTAACCCCCTAACAACACAAACCACTAACACCCTAACAACAAACAACACTAACACCCTAACAACAAAAACCACTAAACCCCAACAAGAAACAACCTTAAACCCCTAACAACAAACAACCCTAAACCCCTAACATCAAACAACACTAACACCCTAACAACAAACAACTCTAACCCCCTAACAACAAACAACCCTAAACCCCTAACATCAAACAACACTAACACCCTAACAACAAAAACCACTAAACCCCAACAAGAAACAACCTTAAACCCCTAACAACAAACAACCCTAAACCCCTAACATCAAACAACACTAACCCCTTAACAACACAAACCACTAACACCCTAACAACAAACAACACTAACACCCTAACAACAAAAACCACTAAACCCCAACAAGAAACAACCTTAAACCCCTAACAACAAACAACCCTAAACCCCTAACATCAAACAACACTAACACCCTAACAACACAAACCACTAACACCCTAACAACAAACAACACTAACCCCCTAACAACAAACACTAACCCCCAAGCAACAAACAACCCTAACCCCTGAAACCGAAAAACACTAACCCACTAACAACAAACAACCCTAACCCACTAACAACAAACAACCCTAAACCCCTAACATCAAACAACACTAACCCCCTAACAACACAAACCACTAACACCCTAACAACAAACAACACTAACACCCTAACAACAAAAACCACTAAACCCCAACAAGAAACAACCTTAAACCCCTAACAACAAACAACCCTAAACCCCTAACATCAAACAGCACTAACACCCTAACAACAAACAACTCTAACCCCCTAACAACAAACAACCCTAAACCCCTAACATCTAACAACACTAACACCCTAACAACAAAAAACACTAAACCCCAACAAGAAACAACCTTAAACCCCTAACAACAAACAACCCTAAACCCCTAACATCAAACAACACTAACCCCCTAACAACACAAACCACTAACACCCTAACAACAAACAACACTAACATCCTAACAACAAAAACCACTAAACTCCAACAAGAAACAACCTTAAACCCCTAACAACAAACAACCCTAAACCCCTAACATCAAACAACACTAACACCCTAACAACAAACAACTCTAACCCCCTAACAACAAACAACCCTAAACCCCTAACATCAAACAACACTAACACCCTAACAACACAAACCACTAACACCCTAACAACAAACAACACTAACCCCCTAACAACAAACAACCCTAACCCCTGAAAACCAAAAACACTAACCCACTAACAACAAACAACCCTAACCCACTAACAACAAACAACCCTAAACCCCTAACATCAAACAACACTAACCCCCTAACAACACAAACCACTAACACCCTAACAACAAACAACACTAACACCCTAACAACAAAAACCACTAAACCCCAACAAGAAACAACCTTAAACCCCTAACAACAAACAACCCTAAACCCCTAACATCAAACAACACTAACACCCTAACAACAAACAACTCTAACCCCCTAACAACAAACAACCGTAAACCCCTAACATCAAACAACACTAACACCCTAACAACAAAAACCACTAAACCCCAACAAGAAACAACCTTAAACCCCTAACAACAAACAACCCTAAACCCCTAACATCAAACAACACTAACCCCCTAGAAACACAAACCACTAACACCCTAACAACAAACAACACTAACACCCTAACAACAAAAACCACTAAACCCCAACAAGAAACAACCTTAAACCCCTAACAACAAACAACCCTAAACCCCTAACATCAAACAACACTAACACCCTAACAACAAACAACTCTAACCCCCTAACAACAAACAGCCCTAAACCCCTAACATCAAACAACACTAACACCCTAACAACAAAAACCACTAAACCCCAACAAGAAACAACCTTAAACCCCTAACAACAAACAACCCTAAACCCCTAACAACAAACAACACTAACACCCTAACAACAAACAACTCTAACCCCCTAACAACAAACAACCCTAAACCCCTAACATCAAACAACACTAACCCCCTAACAACACAAACCACTAACACCCTAACAACAAACAACACTAACACCCTAACAACAAAAACCACTAAACCCCAACAAGAAACAACCTTAAACCCCTAACAACAAACAACCCTAAACCCCTAACATCAAACAACACTAACACCCTAACAACAAACAACTCTAACCCCCTAACAACAAACAACCCTAAACCCCTAACATCAAACAACACTAACCCCCTAACAACACAAACCACTAACACCCTAAAAACAAACAACACTAACACCCTAACAACAAACAACCCTAAACCCCTAACATCAAACAACACTAACACCCTAACAACACAAACCACTAACACCCTAACAACAAACAACCCTAACCCCCTAACAACAAACACTAACCCCCAAACAACAAACAACCCTAACCCCTGAAAACCAAAAACACTAACCCACTAACAACAAACAACCCTAACCCACAAACAACAAACAACCCTAAACCCCTAACATCAAACAACACTAACACCCTAACAACAAAAACCACTAAACCCCAACAAGAAACAACCTTAAACCCCTAACAACAAACAACCCTAAACCCCTAACATCAAACAACACTAACCCCCTAACAACACAAACCACTAACACCCTAACAACAAACAACACTAACACCCTAACAACAAAAACCACTAAACCCCAACAAGAAACAACCTTAAACCCCTAACAACAAACAACCCTAAACCCCTAACATCAAACAACACTAACACCCTAACAACAAACAACTCTAACCCCCTAACAACAAACAACCCTAAACCCCTAACATCAAACAACACTAACACCCTAACAACACAAACCACTAACACCCTAACAACAAACAACACTAACCCCCTAACAACAAACAACCCTAACCCCTGAAAACCAAAAACACTAACCCACTAACAACAAACAACCCTAACCCACTAACAACAAACAACCCTAAACCCCTAACATCAAACAACACTAACCCCCTAACAACACAAACCACTAACACCCTAACAACAAACAACACTAACACCCTAACAACAAAAACCACTAAACCCCAACAAGAAACAACCCTAAACCCCTAACAACAAACACTAACCCCCTAACAAAAAACAACACTAAACCCCTAACAAGAAACTACCCTAACCCCGTAACAACAAACAACACTAACCCCGTAACAAGAAACAACCCTAACCCCCTAACAACAAAGAACACTAACTCCCTAACAACAAACAACCCTAACCCCTGAAAACCAAAAAAACTAACCCACTAACAACAAACAACCCTAACCCACTAACAACAAACAACCCTAAACCCCTAACATCAAACAACACTAACCCCCTAACAACACAAACCACTAACACCCTAACAACAAACAACACAAACACCCTAACAACAAAAACCACTAAACCCCAACAAGAAACAACCTTAAACCCCTAACAACAAACAACCCTAAACCCCTAACATCAAACAACACTAACACCCTAACAACACAAACCACTAACACCCTAACAACAAACAACCCTAACCCCCTAACAACAAACACTAACCCCCAAACAACAAACAACCCTAACCCCTGAAAACCAAAGACACTAACCCACTAACAACAAACAACCCTAACCCACTAACAACAAACAACCCTAAACCCCTAACATCAAACAACACTAACCCCCTAACAACACAAACCACTAACACCCTAACAACAAACAACACTAACCCCCTAACAGCACAAACCACTAACACCCTAACAACAAACAACCCTAACCCCTGAAAACCAAAAACACTAACCCACTAACAACAAACAACCCTAACCCACTAACAACAAACAACCCTAAACCCCTAACATCAAACAACACTAACCCCCTAACAACACAAACCACTAACACCCTAACAACAAACAACACTAACACCCTAACAACAAAAACCACTAAACCCCAACAAGAAACAACCTTAAACCCCTAACAACAAACAACCCTAAACCTCTAACAACAAACAACACTAACACCCTAACAACACACAACTCTAACCCCCTAACAACAAACAACCCTAAACCCCTAACATCAAACAACACTAACCCCCTAACAACACAAACCACTAACACCCTAACATCAAACAACACTAACACCCTAACAACAAAAACCACTAAACCCCAACAAGAAACAACCTTAAACCCCTAACAACAAACAACCCTAAACCCCTAACATCAAACAACACTAACCCCCTAGAAACACAAACCACTAACACCCTAACAACAAACAACACTAACACCCTAACAACAAAAACCACTAAACCCCAACAAGAAACAACCTTAAACCCCTAACAACAAACAACCCTAAACCCCTAACATCAAACAACACTAACACCCTAACAACAAACAACTCTAACCCCCTAACAACAAACAGCCCTAAACCCCTAACATCAAACAACACTAACACCCTAACAACAAAAACCACTAAACCCCAACAAGAAACAACCTTAAACCCCTAACAACAAACAACCCTAAACCCCTAACAACAAACAACACTAACACCCTAACAACAAACAACTCTAACCCCCTAACAACAAACAACCCTAAACCCCTAACATCAAACAACACTAACCCCCTAACAACACAAACCACTAACACCCTAACAACAAACAACACTAACACCCTAACAACAAAAACCACTAAACCCCAACAAGAAACAACCTTAAACCCCTAACAACAAACAACCCTAAACCCCTAACATCAAACAACACTAACACCCTAACAACAAACAACTCTAACCCCCTAACAACAAACAACCCTAAACCCCTAACATCAAACAACACTAACCCCCTAACAACACAAACCACTAACACCCTAAAAACAAACAACACTAACACCCTAACAACAAACAACCCTAAACCCCTAACATCAAACAACACTAACACCCTAACAACACAAACCACTAACACCCTAACAACAAACAACCCTAACCCCCTAACAACAAACACTAACCCCCAAACAACAAACAACCCTAACCCCTGAAAACCAAAAACACTAACCCACTAACAACAAACAACCCTAACCCACAAACAACAAACAACCCTAAACCCCTAACATCAAACAACACTAACACCCTAACAACAAAAACCACTAAACCCCAACAAGAAACAACCTTAAACCCCTAACAACAAACAACCCTAAACCCCTAACATCAAACAACACTAACCCCCTAACAACACAAACCACTAACACCCTAACAACAAACAACACTAACACCCTAACAACAAAAACCACTAAACCCCAACAAGAAACAACCTTAAACCCCTAACAACAAACAACCCTAAACCCCTAACATCAAACAACACTAACACCCTAACAACAAACAACTCTAACCCCCTAACAACAAACAACCCTAAACCCCTAACATCAAACAACACTAACACCCTAACAACACAAACCACTAACACCCTAACAACAAACAACACTAACCCCCTAACAACAAACAACCCTAACCCCTGAAAACCAAAAACACTAACCCACTAACAACAAACAACCCTAACCCACTAACAACAAACAACCCTAAACCCCTAACATCAAACAACACTAACCCCCTAACAACACAAACCACTAACACCCTAACAACAAACAACACTAACCCCCTAACAGCACAAACCACTAACACCCTAACAACAAACAACCCTAACCCCTGAAAACCAAAAACACTAACCCACTAACAACAAACAACCCTAACCCACTAACAACAAACAACCCTAAACCCCTAACATCAAACAACACTAACCCCCTAACAACACAAACCACTAACACCCTAACAACAAACAACACTAACACCCTAACAACAAAAACCACTAAACCCCAACAAGAAACAACCTTAAACCCCTAACAACAAACAACCCTAAACCTCTAACAACAAACAACACTAACACCCTAACAACACACAACTCTAACCCCCTAACAACAAACAACCCTAAACCCCTAACATCAAACAACACTAACCCCCTAACAACACAAACCACTAACACCCTAACATCAAACAACACTAACACCCTAACAACAAAAACCACTAAACCCCAACAAGAAACAACCTTAAACCCCTAACAACAAACAACCCTAAACCCCTAACATCAAACAACACTAACACCCTAACAACACAAACCACTAACAACCTAACAACAAACAACACTAACCCCCTAACAACAAAAACCACTAAACCCCAGCAAGAAACAACCTTAAACCCCTAACAACAAACAACCCTAAACCCCTAACAACAAACAACACTAACACCCTAACAACAAACACTAACCCCCTAACAACAAACAAGCCTAAACCCCTAACATCAAACAACACTAACCCCCTAACAACACAAACCACTAACACCCTAACAACAAACAACACTAACACCCTAACAACAAAAACCACTAAACCCCAACAAGAAACAACCCTAAACCCCTAACAACAAACACTAACCCCTAACAAAAAACAACACTAAACCCCTAACAAGAAACTACCCTAACCCCGTAACAACAAACAACACTAACCCCGTAACAAGAAACAACCCTAACCCCCTAACAACAAAGAACACTAACACCCTAACAACAAACAACCCTAACCCCTGAAAACCAAAAAAACTAACCCACTAACAACAAACCCTAACCCACTAACAACAAACAACCCTAAACCACTAACATCAAACAACACTAACCCCCTAACAACACAAACCACTAACACCCTAACAACAAACAACACTAACACCCTAACAACAAAAACCACTAAACCCCAACAAGAAACAACCTTAAACCCCTAACAACAAACAACCCTAAATCCCTAACATCAAACAACACTAACACCCTAACAACGAACAACTCTAACCCCCTAACAACAAACAACCCTAAACCCCTAACATCAAACAACACTAACCCCCTAACAACACAAACCACTAACACCCTAACAACAAACAACACTAACACCCTAACAACAAAAACCACTAAACCCCAACAAGAAACAACCTTAAACCCCTAACAACAAACAACCCTAAACCCCTAACATCAAACAACACTAACACCCTAACAACACAAACCACTAACACCCTAACAACAAACAACACTAACCCCCTAACAACAAACACTAACCCCCAAACAACAAACAACCCTAACCCCTGAAAACCAAAAACACTAACCCACTAACAACAAACAACCCTAACCCACTAACAACAAACAACCCTAAACCCCTAACATCAAACAACACTAACCCCTAACAACACAAACCACTAACACCCTAACAACAAACAACACTAACACCCTAACAACGAACAACTCTAACCCCCTAACAACAAACAACCCTAAACCCCTAACATCAAACAACACTAACCCCCTAACAACACAAACCACTAACACCCTAACAACAAACAACACTAACACCCTAACAACAAAAACCACTAAACCCCAACAAGAAACAACCCTAAACCCCTAACAACAAACACTAACCCCCTAACAAAAAACAACACTAAACCCCTAACAAGAAACTACCCTAACCCCGTAACAACAAACAACACTAACCCCGTAACAAGAAACAACCCTAACCCCCTAACAACAAAAAACAATAACACCCTAACAACAAACAACCCTAAACCCCTAACATCAAAGAACACTAACACCCTAACAACAAACAACCCTAACCTCCTAACATCAAACAACACTAACCCCCTAACAACACAAACCACTAACACCCTAACAACAAACAACACTAACACCCTAACAACAAAAACCACTAAACCCCAACAAGAAACAACCTTAAACCCCTAACAACAAACAACCCTAAACCCCTAACAACAAACAACACTAACACCCTAACAACAAACAACTCTAACCCCCTAACAACAAACAACCCTAAACCCCTAACATCAAACAAAACTAACCCCCTAACAACACAAACCACTAACACCCTAACAACAAACAACACTAACACCCTAACAACAAAAACCACTAAACCCCAACAAGAAACAACCTTAAACCCCTAACAACAAACAACCCTAAACCCCTAACAACAAACAACACTAACACCCTAACAACAAACAACTCTAACCCCCTAACAACAAACAACCCTAAACCCCTAACATCAAACAACACTAACCCCCTAACAACACAAACCACTAACACCCTAACATCAAACAACACTAACACCCTAACAACAAAACCCACTAAACCCCAACAAGAAACAACCTTAAACCCCTAACAACAAACAACCCTAAACCCCTAACAACAAACAACACTAACACCCTAACAACAAACAACTCTAACCCCCGAACAACAAACAACCCTAAACCCCTAACATCAAACAACACTAACCCCCTAACAACACAAACCACTAACACCCTAACATCAAACAACACTAACACCCTAACAATAAAAACCACTAAACCCCAACAAGAAACAACCTTAAACCCCTAACAACAAACAACCCTAAACACCTAACATCAAACAACACTAACACCCTAACAAAAAACAACACTAAACCCCTAACAAGGAACTACGCTAACCCCGTAACAACAAACAACACTAACCCCGTAACAAGAAACAACCCTAACCCCCTAAGAACAAAGAACACTAACACCCTAACAACAAACAACACTAACCCCTGAAAACCAAAAACACTAACCCACTAAGAACAAACAACCCTAACCCACTAACAACAAACAAACCTAAACCCCTAACATCAAACAATACTAACCCCCTAACAACACAAACCACTAACACCCTAACGACAAACAACACTAACACCCTAACAACAAAAACCACTAAACCCCAACAAGAAACAAACTTAAACCCCTAACAACAAACAACCCTAAACCCCTAACATCAAACAACACTAACACCCTAACAACGAACAACTCTAACCCCCTAACAACAAACAACCCTAAACCCCTAACATCAAACAACACTAACCCCCTAACAACACAAACCACTAACACCCTAACAACAAACAACACTAACACCCTAACAACAAAAACCACTAAACCCCAACAAGAAACAACCTTAAACCCCTAACAACAAACAACCCTAAACCCCTAACATCAAACAACACTAACCCCCTAACAACAAACAACCCTAAACCCCTAACATCAAACAACACTAACCCCCTAACAACACAAACCACTAACACCCTAACAACAAACAACACTAACACCCTAACAACAAAAACCACTAAACCCCAACAAGAAACAACCTTAAACCCCTAACAACAAACAACCCTAAACCCCTAACATCAAACAGCACTAACACCCTAACAACAAACAACTCTAACCCCCTAACAACAAACAACCCTAAACCCCTAACATCTAACAACACTAACACCCTAACAACAAAAAACACTAAACCCCAACAAGAAACAACCTTAAACCCCTAACAACAAACAACCCTAAACCCCTAACATCAAACAACACTAACCCCCTAACAACACAAACCACTAACACCCTAACAACAAACAACACTAACATCCTAACAACAAAAACCACTAAACTCCAACAAGAAACAACCTTAAACCCCTAACAACAAACAACCCTAAACCCCTAACATCAAACAACACTAACACCCTAACAACAAACAACTCTAACCCCCTAACAACAAACAACCCTAAACCCCTAACATCAAACAACACTAACACCCTAACAACACAAACCACTAACACCCTAACAACAAACAACACTAACCCCCTAACAACAAACAACCCTAACCCCTGAAAACCAAAAACACTAACCCACTAACAACAAACAACCCTAACCCACTAACAACAAACAACCCTAAACCCCTAACATCAAACAACACTAACCCCCTAACAACACAAACCACTAACACCCTAACAACAAACAACACTAACACCCTAACAACAAAAACCACTAAACCCCAACAAGAAACAACCTTAAACCCCTAACAACAAACAACCCTAAACCCCTAACATCAAACAACACTAACACCCTAACAACAAACAACTCTAACCCCCTAACAACAAACAACCGTAAACCCCTAACATCAAACAACACTAACACCCTAACAACAAAAACCACTAAACCCCAACAAGAAACAACCTTAAACCCCTAACAACAAACAACCCTAAACCCCTAACATCAAACAACACTAACCCCCTAGAAACACAAACCACTAACACCCTAACAACAAACAACACTAACACCCTAACAACAAAAACCACTAAACCCCAACAAGAAACAACCTTAAACCCCTAACAACAAACAACCCTAAACCCCTAACATCAAACAACACTAACACCCTAACAACAAACAACTCTAACCCCCTAACAACAAACAGCCCTAAACCCCTAACATCAAACAACACTAACACCCTAACAACAAAAACCACTAAACCCCAACAAGAAACAACCTTAAACCCCTAACAACAAACAACCCTAAACCCCTAACAACAAACAACACTAACACCCTAACAACAAACAACTCTAACCCCCTAACAACAAACAACCCTAAACCCCTAACATCAAACAACACTAACCCCCTAACAACACAAACCACTAACACCCTAACAACAAACAACACTAACACCCTAACAACAAAAACCACTAAACCCCAACAAGAAACAACCTTAAACCCCTAACAACAAACAACCCTAAACCCCTAACATCAAACAACACTAACACCCTAACAACAAACAACTCTAACCCCCTAACAACAAACAACCCTAAACCCCTAACATCAAACAACACTAACCCCCTAACAACACAAACCACTAACACCCTAAAAACAAACAACACTAACACCCTAACAACAAACAACCCTAAACCCCTAACATCAAACAACACTAACACCCTAACAACACAAACCACTAACACCCTAACAACAAACAACCCTAACCCCCTAACAACAAACACTAACCCCCAAACAACAAACAACCCTAACCCCTGAAAACCAAAAACACTAACCCACTAACAACAAACAACCCTAACCCACAAACAACAAACAACCCTAAACCCCTAACATCAAACAACACTAACACCCTAACAACAAAAACCACTAAACCCCAACAAGAAACAACCTTAAACCCCTAACAACAAACAACCCTAAACCCCTAACATCAAACAACACTAACCCCCTAACAACACAAACCACTAACACCCTAACAACAAACAACACTAACACCCTAACAACAAAAACCACTAAACCCCAACAAGAAACAACCTTAAACCCCTAACAACAAACAACCCTAAACCCCTAACATCAAACAACACTAACACCCTAACAACAAACAACTCTAACCCCCTAACAACAAACAACCCTAAACCCCTAACATCAAACAACACTAACACCCTAACAACACAAACCACTAACACCCTAACAACAAACAACACTAACCCCCTAACAACAAACAACCCTAACCCCTGAAAACCAAAAACACTAACCCACTAACAACAAACAACCCTAACCCACTAACAACAAACAACCCTAAACCCCTAACATCAAACAACACTAACCCCCTAACAACACAAACCACTAACACCCTAACAACAAACAACACTAACACCCTAACAACAAAAACCACTAAACCCCAACAAGAAACAACCCTAAACCCCTAACAACAAACACTAACCCCCTAACAAAAAACAACACTAAACCCCTAACAAGAAACTACCCTAACCCCGTAACAACAAACAACACTAACCCCGTAACAAGAAACAACCCTAACCCCCTAACAACAAAGAACACTAACTCCCTAACAACAAACAACCCTAACCCCTGAAAACCAAAAAAACTAACCCACTAACAACAAACAACCCTAACCCACTAACAACAAACAACCCTAAACCCCTAACATCAAACAACACTAACCCCCTAACAACACAAACCACTAACACCCTAACAACAAACAACACAAACACCCTAACAACAAAAACCACTAAACCCCAACAAGAAACAACCTTAAACCCCTAACAACAAACAACCCTAAACCCCTAACATCAAACAACACTAACACCCTAACAACACAAACCACTAACACCCTAACAACAAACAACCCTAACCCCCTAACAACAAACACTAACCCCCAAACAACAAACAACCCTAACCCCTGAAAACCAAAGACACTAACCCACTAACAACAAACAACCCTAACCCACTAACAACAAACAACCCTAAACCCCTAACATCAAACAACACTAACCCCCTAACAACACAAACCACTAACACCCTAACAACAAACAACACTAACCCCCTAACAGCACAAACCACTAACACCCTAACAACAAACAACCCTAACCCCTGAAAACCAAAAACACTAACCCACTAACAACAAACAACCCTAACCCACTAACAACAAACAACCCTAAACCCCTAACATCAAACAACACTAACCCCCTAACAACACAAACCACTAACACCCTAACAACAAACAACACTAACACCCTAACAACAAAAACCACTAAACCCCAACAAGAAACAACCTTAAACCCCTAACAACAAACAACCCTAAACCTCTAACAACAAACAACACTAACACCCTAACAACACACAACTCTAACCCCCTAACAACAAACAACCCTAAACCCCTAACATCAAACAACACTAACCCCCTAACAACACAAACCACTAACACCCTAACATCAAACAACACTAACACCCTAACAACAAAAACCACTAAACCCCAACAAGAAACAACCTTAAACCCCTAACAACAAACAACCCTAAACCCCTAACATCAAACAACACTAACCCCCTAGAAACACAAACCACTAACACCCTAACAACAAACAACACTAACACCCTAACAACAAAAACCACTAAACCCCAACAAGAAACAACCTTAAACCCCTAACAACAAACAACCCTAAACCCCTAACATCAAACAACACTAACACCCTAACAACAAACAACTCTAACCCCCTAACAACAAACAGCCCTAAACCCCTAACATCAAACAACACTAACACCCTAACAACAAAAACCACTAAACCCCAACAAGAAACAACCTTAAACCCCTAACAACAAACAACCCTAAACCCCTAACAACAAACAACACTAACACCCTAACAACAAACAACTCTAACCCCCTAACAACAAACAACCCTAAACCCCTAACATCAAACAACACTAACCCCCTAACAACACAAACCACTAACACCCTAACAACAAACAACACTAACACCCTAACAACAAAAACCACTAAACCCCAACAAGAAACAACCTTAAACCCCTAACAACAAACAACCCTAAACCCCTAACATCAAACAACACTAACACCCTAACAACAAACAACTCTAACCCCCTAACAACAAACAACCCTAAACCCCTAACATCAAACAACACTAACCCCCTAACAACACAAACCACTAACACCCTAAAAACAAACAACACTAACACCCTAACAACAAACAACCCTAAACCCCTAACATCAAACAACACTAACACCCTAACAACACAAACCACTAACACCCTAACAACAAACAACCCTAACCCCCTAACAACAAACACTAACCCCCAAACAACAAACAACCCTAACCCCTGAAAACCAAAAACACTAACCCACTAACAACAAACAACCCTAACCCACAAACAACAAACAACCCTAAACCCCTAACATCAAACAACACTAACACCCTAACAACAAAAACCACTAAACCCCAACAAGAAACAACCTTAAACCCCTAACAACAAACAACCCTAAACCCCTAACATCAAACAACACTAACCCCCTAACAACACAAACCACTAACACCCTAACAACAAACAACACTAACACCCTAACAACAAAAACCACTAAACCCCAACAAGAAACAACCTTAAACCCCTAACAACAAACAACCCTAAACCCCTAACATCAAACAACACTAACACCCTAACAACAAACAACTCTAACCCCCTAACAACAAACAACCCTAAACCCCTAACATCAAACAACACTAACACCCTAACAACACAAACCACTAACACCCTAACAACAAACAACACTAACCCCCTAACAACAAACAACCCTAACCCCTGAAAACCAAAAACACTAACCCACTAACAACAAACAACCCTAACCCACTAACAACAAACAACCCTAAACCCCTAACATCAAACAACACTAACCCCCTAACAACACAAACCACTAACACCCTAACAACAAACAACACTAACACCCTAACAACAAAAACCACTAAACCCCAACAAGAAACAACCCTAAACCCCTAACAACAAACACTAACCCCCTAACAAAAAACAACACTAAACCCCTAACAAGAAACTACCCTAACCCCGTAACAACAAACAACACTAACCCCGTAACAAGAAACAACCCTAACCCCCTAACAACAAAGAACACTAACTCCCTAACAACAAACAACCCTAACCCCTGAAAACCAAAAAAACTAACCCACTAACAACAAACAACCCTAACCCACTAACAACAAACAACCCTAAACCCCTAACATCAAACAACACTAACCCCCTAACAACACAAACCACTAACACCCTAACAACAAACAACACAAACACCCTAACAACAAAAACCACTAAACCCCAACAAGAAACAACCTTAAACCCCTAACAACAAACAACCCTAAACCCCTAACATCAAACAACACTAACACCCTAACAACACAAACCACTAACACCCTAACAACAAACAACCCTAACCCCCTAACAACAAACACTAACCCCCAAACAACAAACAACCCTAACCCCTGAAAACCAAAGACACTAACCCACTAACAACAAACAACCCTAACCCACTAACAACAAACAACCCTAAACCCCTAACATCAAACAACACTAACCCCCTAACAACACAAACCACTAACACCCTAACAACAAACAACACTAACCCCCTAACAGCACAAACCACTAACACCCTAACAACAAACAACCCTAACCCCTGAAAACCAAAAACACTAACCCACTAACAACAAACAACCCTAACCCACTAACAACAAACAACCCTAAACCCCTAACATCAAACAACACTAACCCCCTAACAACACAAACCACTAACACCCTAACAACAAACAACACTAACACCCTAACAACAAAAACCACTAAACCCCAACAAGAAACAACCTTAAACCCCTAACAACAAACAACCCTAAACCTCTAACAACAAACAACACTAACACCCTAACAACACACAACTCTAACCCCCTAACAACAAACAACCCTAAACCCCTAACATCAAACAACACTAACCCCCTAACAACACAAACCACTAACACCCTAACATCAAACAACACTAACACCCTAACAACAAAAACCACTAAACCCCAACAAGAAACAACCTTAAACCCCTAACAACAAACAACCCTAAACCCCTAACATCAAACAACACTAACACCCTAACAACACAAACCACTAACAACCTAACAACAAACAACACTAACCCCCTAACAACAAAAACCACTAAACCCCAGCAAGAAACAACCTTAAACCCCTAACAACAAACAACCCTAAACCCCTAACAACAAACAACACTAACACCCTAACAACAAACACTAACCCCCTAACAACAAACAAGCCTAAACCCCTAACATCAAACAACACTAACCCCCTAACAACACAAACCACTAACACCCTAACAACAAACAACACTAACACCCTAACAACAAAAACCACTAAACCCCAACAAGAAACAACCCTAAACCCCTAACAACAAACACTAACCCCTAACAAAAAACAACACTAAACCCCTAACAAGAAACTACCCTAACCCCGTAACAACAAACAACACTAACCCCGTAACAAGAAACAACCCTAACCCCCTAACAACAAAGAACACTAACACCCTAACAACAAACAACCCTAACCCCTGAAAACCAAAAAAACTAACCCACTAACAACAAACCCTAACCCACTAACAACAAACAACCCTAAACCACTAACATCAAACAACACTAACCCCCTAACAACACAAACCACTAACACCCTAACAACAAACAACACTAACACCCTAACAACAAAAACCACTAAACCCCAACAAGAAACAACCTTAAACCCCTAACAACAAACAACCCTAAATCCCTAACATCAAACAACACTAACACCCTAACAACGAACAACTCTAACCCCCTAACAACAAACAACCCTAAACCCCTAACATCAAACAACACTAACCCCCTAACAACACAAACCACTAACACCCTAACAACAAACAACACTAACACCCTAACAACAAAAACCACTAAACCCCAACAAGAAACAACCTTAAACCCCTAACAACAAACAACCCTAAACCCCTAACATCAAACAACACTAACACCCTAACAACACAAACCACTAACACCCTAACAACAAACAACACTAACCCCCTAACAACAAACACTAACCCCCAAACAACAAACAACCCTAACCCCTGAAAACCAAAAACACTAACCCACTAACAACAAACAACCCTAACCCACTAACAACAAACAACCCTAAACCCCTAACATCAAACAACACTAACCCCTAACAACACAAACCACTAACACCCTAACAACAAACAACACTAACACCCTAACAACGAACAACTCTAACCCCCTAACAACAAACAACCCTAAACCCCTAACATCAAACAACACTAACCCCCTAACAACACAAACCACTAACACCCTAACAACAAACAACACTAACACCCTAACAACAAAAACCACTAAACCCCAACAAGAAACAACCCTAAACCCCTAACAACAAACACTAACCCCCTAACAAAAAACAACACTAAACCCCTAACAAGAAACTACCCTAACCCCGTAACAACAAACAACACTAACCCCGTAACAAGAAACAACCCTAACCCCCTAACAACAAAAAACAATAACACCCTAACAACAAACAACCCTAAACCCCTAACATCAAAGAACACTAACACCCTAACAACAAACAACCCTAACCTCCTAACATCAAACAACACTAACCCCCTAACAACACAAACCACTAACACCCTAACAACAAACAACACTAACACCCTAACAACAAAAACCACTAAACCCCAACAAGAAACAACCTTAAACCCCTAACAACAAACAACCCTAAACCCCTAACAACAAACAACACTAACACCCTAACAACAAACAACTCTAACCCCCTAACAACAAACAACCCTAAACCCCTAACATCAAACAAAACTAACCCCCTAACAACACAAACCACTAACACCCTAACAACAAACAACACTAACACCCTAACAACAAAAACCACTAAACCCCAACAAGAAACAACCTTAAACCCCTAACAACAAACAACCCTAAACCCCTAACAACAAACAACACTAACACCCTAACAACAAACAACTCTAACCCCCTAACAACAAACAACCCTAAACCCCTAACATCAAACAACACTAACCCCCTAACAACACAAACCACTAACACCCTAACATCAAACAACACTAACACCCTAACAACAAAACCCACTAAACCCCAACAAGAAACAACCTTAAACCCCTAACAACAAACAACCCTAAACCCCTAACAACAAACAACACTAACACCCTAACAACAAACAACTCTAACCCCCGAACAACAAACAACCCTAAACCCCTAACATCAAACAACACTAACCCCCTAACAACACAAACCACTAACACCCTAACATCAAACAACACTAACACCCTAACAATAAAAACCACTAAACCCCAACAAGAAACAACCTTAAACCCCTAACAACAAACAACCCTAAACACCTAACATCAAACAACACTAACACCCTAACAAAAAACAACACTAAACCCCTAACAAGGAACTACGCTAACCCCGTAACAACAAACAACACTAACCCCGTAACAAGAAACAACCCTAACCCCCTAAGAACAAAGAACACTAACACCCTAACAACAAACAACACTAACCCCTGAAAACCAAAAACACTAACCCACTAAGAACAAACAACCCTAACCCACTAACAACAAACAAACCTAAACCCCTAACATCAAACAATACTAACCCCCTAACAACACAAACCACTAACACCCTAACGACAAACAACACTAACACCCTAACAACAAAAACCACTAAACCCCAACAAGAAACAAACTTAAACCCCTAACAACAAACAACCCTAAACCCCTAACATCAAACAACACTAACACCCTAACAACGAACAACTCTAACCCCCTAACAACAAACAACCCTAAACCCCTAACATCAAACAACACTAACCCCCTAACAACACAAACCACTAACACCCTAACAACAAACAACACTAACACCCTAACAACAAAAACCACTAAACCCCAACAAGAAACAACCTTAAACCCCTAACAACAAACAACCCTAAACCCCTAACATCAAACAACACTAACACCCTAACAACACAAACCACTAACACCCTAACAACAAACAACACTAACACCCTAACAACAAAAACCACTAAACCCCAACAAGAAACAACCCTAAACCCCTAACAACAAACACTAACCCCCTAACAAAAAACAACACTAAACCCCTAACAAGAAACTACCCTAACCCCGTAACAACAAACAACACTAACCCCGTAACAAGAAACAACCCTAACCCCCTAACAACAAAAAACAATAACACCCTAACAACAAACAACCCTAAACCCCTAACATCAAAGAACACTAACACCCTAACAACAAACAACCCTAACCTCCTAACATCAAACAACACTAACCCCCTAACAACACAAACCACTAACACCCTAACAACAAACAACACTAACACCCTAACAACAAAAACCACTAAACCCCAACAAGAAACAACCTTAAACCCCTAACAACAAACAACCCTAAACCCCTAACAACAAACAACACTAACACCCTAACAACAAACAACTCTAACCCCCTAACAACAAACAACCCTAAACCCCTAACATCAAACAAAACTAACCCCCTAACAACACAAACCACTAACACCCTAACAACAAACAACACTAACACCCTAACAACAAAAACCACTAAACCCCAACAAGAAACAACCTTAAACCCCTAACAACAAACAACCCTAAACCCCTAACAACAAACAACACTAACACCCTAACAACAAACAACTCTAACCCCCTAACAACAAACAACCCTAAACCCCTAACATCAAACAACACTAACCCCCTAACAACACAAACCACTAACACCCTAACATCAAACAACACTAACACCCTAACAA
The DNA here is from genome assembly GCF_024166365.1 of Elephas maximus indicus. Taxonomy (NCBI): domain Eukaryota; kingdom Metazoa; phylum Chordata; class Mammalia; order Proboscidea; family Elephantidae; genus Elephas; species Elephas maximus. The sequence continues at coordinate 1,047,771 of NC_064835.1, forward strand.
CAAAAACCACTAAACCCCAACAAGAAACAACCTTAAACCCCTAACAACAAACAACCCTAAACCCCTAACATCAAACAACACTAACCCCCTAACAACACAAACAACTAACACCCTAACATCAAACAACACTAACACCCTAACAACAAAAACCACTAAACCCCAACAAGAAACAACCCTAAACCCCTAACAACAAACAACCCTAAACCCCTAACAAGAAACTACCCTAACCCCGTAACAACAAACACTAACCCCGTAACAAGAAACAACCCTAACCCCCTAACAACAAACAACACTAACACCCTAACAACAAACAACCCTAACCCCCTAACAACAAAAAACCCTAAACCCCTAACATCAAACAACACTAACACGCTAACAACACAAACCACTAACACCGTAACAACAAACAACCCTAACCCCCTAACAACAAAAAACCCTAAACCCCTAACATCAAACAACACTAACACGCTAACAACACAAACCACTAACACCGTAACAACAAACAACCCTAACCCACTAACAACAAACAACCCTAAACCCCTAACATCAAACAACACTAACACCCTAACAACAAACAACTCTAACCCCCTAACAACAAACAACCCTAAACCCCTAACAACAAACAACACTAACACCCTAACAACAAACAACTCTAACCCCCTAACAACAAACAACCCTAAACCCCTAACATCAAACAACACTAACCCCCTAACAACACAAACCACTAACACCCTAACAACAAACAACACTAACACCCTAACAACAAAAACCACTAAACCCCAACAAGAAACAACCTTAAACCCCTAACAACAAACAAACCTAAACCCCTAACAACAAACAACACTAACACCCTAACAACAAACAACTCTAACCCCCTAACAACAAACAACCCTAAACCCCTAACATCAAACAACACTAACCCCCTAACAACACAAACCACTAACACCCTAACAACAAACAACACTAACACCCTAACAACAAAAACCACTAAACCCCAACAAGAAACAACCTTAAACCCCTAACAACAAACAACCCTAAACCCCTAACATCAAACAACACTAACCCCCTAACACAAAAACCACTAACACCCTAACAACAAACAACACTAACACCCTAACAACAAAAACCACTAAACCCCAACAAGAAACAACCTTAAACCCCTAACAACAAACAACCCTAAACCCCTAACATCAAACAACACTAACACCCTAACAACAAACAACTCTAACCCCCTAACAACAAACAACCCTAAACCCCTAACATCAAACAACACTAACACCCTAACAACACAAACCACTAACACCCTAACAACAAACAACAGTAACCCCCAACAACAAACAACCCTAACCCCTGAAAACCAAAAACACTAACCCACTAACAACAAACAACCCTTACCCACTAACAACAAACAACCCTAAACCCCTAACATCAAACAACACTAACCCCCTAACAACACAAACCACTAACACCCTAACAACAAACAACACTAACACCCTAACAACAAAAACCACTAAACCCCAACAAGAAACAACCTTAAACCCCTAACAACAAACAACCCTAAACCCCTAACATCAAACAACACTAACACCCTAACAACAAACAACTCTAACCCCCTAACAACAAACAACCCTAAACCCCTAACATCAAACAACACTAACACCCTAACAACAAAAACCACTAAACCCCAACAAGAAACAACCTTAAACCCCTAACAACAAACAACCCTAAACCCCTAACATCAAACAACACTAACCCCTTAACAACACAAACCACTAACACCCTAACAACAAACAACACTAACACCCTAACAACAAAAACCACTAAACCCCAACAAGAAACAACCTTAAACCCCTAACAACAAACAACCCTAAACCCCTAACATCAAACAACACTAACACCCTAACAACACAAACCACTAACACCCTAACAACAAACAACACTAACCCCCTAACAACAAACACTAACCCCCAAGCAACAAACAACCCTAACCCCTGAAACCGAAAAACACTAACCCACTAACAACAAACAACCCTAACCCACTAACAACAAACAACCCTAAACCCCTAACATCAAACAACACTAACCCCCTAACAACACAAACCACTAACACCCTAACAACAAACAACACTAACACCCTAACAACAAAAACCACTAAACCCCAACAAGAAATAACCTTAAACCCCTAACAACAAACAGCCCTAAACCCCTAACATCAAACAGCACTAACACCCTAACAACAAACAACTCTAACCCCCTAACAACAAACAACCCTAAACCCCTAACATCTAACAACACTAACACCCTAACAACAAAAAACACTAAACCCCAACAAGAAACAACCTTAAACCCCTAACAACAAACAACCCTAAACCCCTAACATAAAACAACACTAACCCCCTAACAACACAAACCACTAACACCCTAACAACAAACAACACTAACACCCTAACAACAAAAACCACTAAACCCCAACAAGAAACAACCTTAAACCCCTAACAACAAACAACCCTAAACCCCTAACATCAAACAACACTAACACCCTAACAACAAACAACTCTAACCCCCTAACAACAAACAACCCTAAACCCCTAACATCAAACAACACTAACACCCTAACAACACAAACCACTAACACCCTAACAACAAACAACACTAACCCCCTAACAACAAACAACCCTAACCCCTGAAAACCAAAAACACTAACCCCCTAACAACACAAACAACTAACACCCTAACATCAAACAACACTAACACCCTAACAACAAAAACCACTAAACCCCAACAAGAAACAACCCTAAACCCCTAACAACAAACAACCCTAAACCCCTAACAAGAAACTACCCTAACCCCGTAACAACAAACACTAACCCCGTAACAAGAAACAACCCTAACCCCCTAACAACAAACAACACTAACACCCTAACAACAAACAACCCTAACCCCCTAACAACAAAAAACCCTAAACCCCTAACATCAAACAACACTAACACGCTAACAACACAAACCACTAACACCGTAACAACAAACAACCCTAACCCCCTAACAACAAAAAACCCTAAACCCCTAACATCAAACAACACTAACACGCTAACAACACAAACCACTAACACCGTAACAACAAACAACCCTAACCCACTAACAACAAACAACCCTAAACCCCTAACATCAAACAACACTAACACCCTAACAACAAACAACTCTAACCCCCTAACAACAAACAACCCTAAACCCCTAACAACAAACAACACTAACACCCTAACAACAAACAACTCTAACCCCCTAACAACAAACAACCCTAAACCCCTAACATCAAACAACACTAACCCCCTAACAACACAAACCACTAACACCCTAACAACAAACAACACTAACACCCTAACAACAAAAACCACTAAACCCCAACAAGAAACAACCTTAAACCCCTAACAACAAACAAACCTAAACCCCTAACAACAAACAACACTAACACCCTAACAACAAACAACTCTAACCCCCTAACAACAAACAACCCTAAACCCCTAACATCAAACAACACTAACCCCCTAACAACACAAACCACTAACACCCTAACAACAAACAACACTAACACCCTAACAACAAAAACCACTAAACCCCAACAAGAAACAACCTTAAACCCCTAACAACAAACAACCCTAAACCCCTAACATCAAACAACACTAACCCCCTAACACAAAAACCACTAACACCCTAACAACAAACAACACTAACACCCTAACAACAAAAACCACTAAACCCCAACAAGAAACAACCTTAAACCCCTAACAACAAACAACCCTAAACCCCTAACATCAAACAACACTAACACCCTAACAACAAACAACTCTAACCCCCTAACAACAAACAACCCTAAACCCCTAACATCAAACAACACTAACACCCTAACAACACAAACCACTAACACCCTAACAACAAACAACAGTAACCCCCAACAACAAACAACCCTAACCCCTGAAAACCAAAAACACTAACCCACTAACAACAAACAACCCTTACCCACTAACAACAAACAACCCTAAACCCCTAACATCAAACAACACTAACCCCCTAACAACACAAACCACTAACACCCTAACAACAAACAACACTAACACCCTAACAACAAAAACCACTAAACCCCAACAAGAAACAACCTTAAACCCCTAACAACAAACAACCCTAAACCCCTAACATCAAACAACACTAACACCCTAACAACAAACAACTCTAACCCCCTAACAACAAACAACCCTAAACCCCTAACATCAAACAACACTAACACCCTAACAACAAAAACCACTAAACCCCAACAAGAAACAACCTTAAACCCCTAACAACAAACAACCCTAAACCCCTAACATCAAACAACACTAACACCCTAACAACACAAACCACTAACACCCTAACAACAAACAACACTAACCCCCTAACAACAAACACTAACCCCCAAGCAACAAACAACCCTAACCCCTGAAACCGAAAAACACTAACCCACTAACAACAAACAACCCTAACCCACTAACAACAAACAACCCTAAACCCCTAACATCAAACAACACTAACCCCCTAACAACACAAACCACTAACACCCTAACAACAAACAACACTAACACCCTAACAACAAAAACCACTAAACCCCAACAAGAAATAACCTTAAACCCCTAACAACAAACAGCCCTAAACCCCTAACATCAAACAGCACTAACACCCTAACAACAAACAACTCTAACCCCCTAACAACAAACAACCCTAAACCCCTAACATCTAACAACACTAACACCCTAACAACAAAAAACACTAAACCCCAACAAGAAACAACCTTAAACCCCTAACAACAAACAACCCTAAACCCCTAACATAAAACAACACTAACCCCCTAACAACACAAACCACTAACACCCTAACAACAAACAACACTAACACCCTAACAACAAAAACCACTAAACCCCAACAAGAAACAACCTTAAACCCCTAACAACAAACAACCCTAAACCCCTAACATCAAACAACACTAACACCCTAACAACAAACAACTCTAACCCCCTAACAACAAACAACCCTAAACCCCTAACATCAAACAACACTAACACCCTAACAACACAAACCACTAACACCCTAACAACAAACAACACTAACCCCCTAACAACAAACAACCCTAACCCCTGAAAACCAAAAACACTAACCCACTAACAACAAACAACCCTAACCCACTAACAACAAACAACCCTAAACCCCTAACATCAAACAACACTAACCCCCTAACAACACAAACCACTAACACCCTAACAACAAACAACACTAACACCCTAACAACAAAAACCACTAAACCCCAACAAGAAACAACCTTAAACCCCTAACAACAAACAACCCTAAACCCCTAACATCAAACAACACTAACACCCTAACAACAAACAACTCTAACCCCCTAACAACAAACAACCGTAAACCCCTAACATCAAACAACACTAACACCCTAACAACAAAAACCACTAAACCCCAACAAGAAACAACCTTAAACACCTAACAACAAACAACCCTAAACCCCTAACATCAAACAACACTAACCCCCTAGAAACACAAACCACTAACACCCTAACAACAAACAACACTAACACCCTAACAACAAAAACCACTAAACCCCAACAAGAAACAACCTTAAACCCCTAACAACAAACAACCCTAAACCCCTAACATCAAACAACACTAACACCCTAACAACAAACAACTCTAACCCCCTAACAACAAACAGCCCTAAACCCCTAACATCAAACAACACTAACACCCTAACAACAAAAACCACTAAACCCCAACAAGAAACAACCTTAAACCCCTAACAACAAACAACCCTAAACCCCTAACAACAAACAACACTAACACCCTAACAACAAACAACTCTAACCCCCTAACAACAAACAACCCTAAACCCCTAACATCAAACAACACTAACCCCCTAACAACACAAACCACTAACACCCTAACAACAAACAACACTAACACCCTAACAACAAAAACCACTAAACCCCAACAAGAAACAACCTTAAACCCCTAACAACAAACAACCCTAAACCCCTAACAACAAACAACACTAACACCCTAACAACAAACAACTCTAACCCCCTAACAACAAACAACCCTAAACCCCTAACATCAAACAACACTAACCCCCTAACAACACAAACCACTAACACCCTAAAAACAAACAGCACTAACACCCTAACAACAAACAACCCTAAACCCCTAACATCAAACAACACTAACACCCTAACAACACAAACCACTAACACCCTAACAACAAACAACCCTAACCCCCTAACAACAAACACTAACCCCCAAACAACAAACAACCCTAACCCCTGAAAACCAAAAACACTAACCCACTAACAACAAACAACCCTAACCCACAAACAACAAACAACCCTAAACCCCTAACATCAAACAACACTAACACCCTAACAACAAAAACCACTAAACCCCAACAAGAAACAACCTTAAACCCCTAACAACAAACAACCCTAAACCCCTAACATCAAACAACACTAACCCCCTAACAACACAAACCACTAACACCCTAACAACAAACAACACTAACACCCTAACAACAAAAACCACTAAACCCCAACAAGAAACAACCTTAAACCCCTAACAACAAACAACCCTAAACCCCTAACATCAAACAACACTAACACCCTAACAACAAACAACTCTAACCCCCTAACAACAAACAACCCTAAACCCCTAACATCAAACAACACTAACCCCCTAACAACACAAACCACTAACACCCTAACAACAAACAACACTAACCCCCTAACAACAAACAACCCTAACCCCTGAAAACCAAAAACACTAACCCACTAACAACAAACAACCCTAACCCACTAACAACAAACAACCCTAAACCCCTAACAACAAACAACACTAACACCCTAACAACAAACAACTCTAACCCCCTAACAACAAACAACCCTAAACCCCTAACATCAAACAACACTAACACCCTAACAACACAAACCACTAACACCCTAACAACAAACAACAGTAACCCCCAACAACAAACAACCCTAACCCCTGAAAACCAAAAACACTAACCCACTAACAACAAACAACCCTAACCCACTAACAACAAACAACCCTAAACCCCTAACATCAAACAACACTAACCCCCTAACAACACAAACCACTAACACCCTAAAAACAAACAACACTAACCCCCTAACAACAAAAACCACTAAACCCCAACAAGAAACAACCTTAAACCCCTAACAACAAACAACCCTAAACCCCTAACAACAAACAACACTAACACCCTAACAACAAACAACTCTAACCCCCTAACAACAAACAACCCTAAACCCCTAACATCAAACAACACTAACCCCCTAACAACACAAACCACTAACACCCTAACAACAAACAACACTAACACCCTAACAACAATAACCACTAAACCCCAACAAGAAACAACCTTAAACCCCTAACAACAAACAACCCTAAACCCCTAACAACAAACAACACTAACACCCTAACAACAAACAACTCTAACCCCCTAACAACAAACAACCCTAAACCCCTAACATCAAACAACACTAACCCCCTAACAACACAAACCACTAACACCCTAACATCAAACAACACTAACACCCTAACAACAAAAACCACTAAACCCCAACCAGAAACAACCTTAAACCCCTAACAACAAACAACCCTAAACCCCTAACAACAAACAACACTAACACCCTAACAACAAACAACTCTAACCCCCTAACAACAAACAACCCTAAACCCCTAACATGAAACAACACTAACCCCCTAACAACACAAACCACTAACACCCTAACATCAAACAACACTAACACCCTAACAACAAAAACCACTAAACCCCAACAAGAAACAACCTTAAACCCCTAACAACAAACAACCCTAAACCCCTAACATCAAACAACACTAACACCCTAACAACACAAACCACTAACACCCTAACAACAAACAACACTAACCCCCTAACAACAAAAACCACTAAACCCCAACAAGAAACAACCTTAAACCCCTAACAAAAAACAACCCTAAACCCCTAACAACAAACAACACTAACACCCTAACAACAAACAACTCTAACCCCCTAACAACAAACAACCCTAAACCCCTAACATCAAAAAACACTAACCCCCTAACAACACAAACCACTAACACCCTAACAACAAACAACACTAGCACCCTAACAACAAACAACCCTAAACCCCTAACATCAAACAACACTAACAACCTAACAACACAAACCACTAACACCCTAACAACAAACAACCCTAACCCCCTAACAACAAACACTAACCCCCAAACAACAAACAACCCTAACCCCTGAAAACCAAAAACACTAACCCACTAACAACAAACAACCCTAACCCACTAACAACAAACAACCCTAAACCCCTAACATCAAACAACACTAACCCCCTATCAACACAAACCACTAACACCCTAACATCAAACAACACTAACACCCTAACAACAAAAACCACTAAACCCCAACAAGAAACAACCTTAAACCCCTAACAACAAACAACCCTAAACCCCTAACATCAAACAACACTAACACCCTAACAACAAACAACTCTAACCCCCTAACAACAAACAACCCTAAACCCCTAACATCAAACAACACTAACACCCTAACAACAAAAACCACTAAACCCCAACAAGAAACAACCTTAAACCCCTAACAACAAACAACCCTAAACCCCTAACATCAAACAACACTAACCCCCTAACAACACAAACCACTAACACCCTAACAACAAACAACACTAACACCCTAACAAAAAACCACTAAACCCCAACAAGAAACAACCTTAAACTCCTAACAACAAACAACCCTAAACCCCTAACAACAAACAACACTAACACCCTAACAACAAACAACTCTAACCCCCTAACAACAAACAACCCTAAACCCCTAACATCAAACAACACTAACCCCCTAACAACACAAACCACTCACACCCTAACAACAAAAACCACTAAACCCCAACAAGAAACAACCTTAAAACCCTAACAACAAACAACCCTAAACCCCTAACAACAAACAACACTAACACCCTAACAACAAACAACTCTAACCCCCTAACAACAAACAACCCTAAACCCCTAACATCAAACAACACTAACCCCCTAACAACACAAACCACTAACACCCTAACAACAAACAACACTAACACCCTAACAACAAAAACCACTAAACCCCAACAATAAACAACCTTAAACCCCTAACAAAAAACAACCCTAAACCCCTAACATCAAACAACACTAACACCCTAACAACACAAACCACTAACACCCTAACAACAAACAACCCTAACCCCCTAACAACAAACACTAACCCCCAAACAACAAACAACCCTAACCCCTGAAAACAAAAACACTAACCCACTAACAACAAACAACCCTAACCCACTAACAACAAACAACCCTAAAACCCTAACATCAAACAACACTAACCCCCTAACAACCCAAACCACTAACACCCTAACAACAAACAACACTAACCCCCTAACAACAAAAACCACTAAACCCCAACAAGAAACAACCTTAAACCCCTAACAACAAACAAACCTAAACCCCTAACAACAAACAACACTAACACCCTAACAACAAACAACTCTAACCCCCTAACAACAAACAACCCTAAACCCCTAACATCAAACAACACTAACCCCCTAACAACACAAACCACTAACACCCTAACAACAAACAACACTAACACCCTAACAACAAAAACCACTAAACCCCAACAAGAAACAACCTTAAACCCCTAACAACAAACAACCCTAAACCCCTAACATCAAACAACACTAACCCCCTAACAACAAAAACCACTAACACCCTAACAACAAACAACACTAACACCCTAACAACAAAAACCACTAAACCCCAACAAGAAACAACCTTAAACCCCTAACAACAAACAACCCTAAACCCCTAACATCAAACAACACTAACACCCTAACAACAAACAACTCTAACCCCCTAACAACAAACAACCCTAAACCCCTAACATCAAACAACACTAACACCCTAACAACACAAACCACTTACACCCTAACAACAAACAACAGTAACCCCCAACAACAAACAACCCTAACCCCTGAAAACCAAAAACACTAACCCACTAACAACAAACAACCCTTACCCACTAACAACAAACAACCCTAAACCCCTAACATCAAACAACACTAACCCCCTAACAACACAAACCACTAACACCCTAACAACAAACAACACTAACACCCTAACAACAAAAACCACTAAACCCCAACAAGAAACAACCTTAAACCCCTAACAACAAACAACCCTAAACCCCTAACATCAAACAACACTAACACCCTAACAACAAACAACTCTAACCCCCTAACAACAAACAACCCTAAACCCCTAACATCAAACAACACTAACACCCTAACAACAAAAACCACTAAACCCCAACAAGAAACAACCTTAAACCCCTAACAACAAACAACCCTAAACCCCTAACATCAAACAACACTAACCCCTTAACAACACAAACCACTAACACCCTAACAACAAACAACACTAACACCCTAACAACAAAAACCACTAAACCCCAACAAGAAACAACCTTAAACCCCTAACAACAAACAACCCTAAACCCCTAACATCAAACAACACTAACACCCTAACAACACAAACCACTAACACCCTAACAACAACAACACTAACCCCCTAACAACAAACACTAACCCCCAAGCAACAAACAACCCTAACCCCTGAAACCGAAAAACACTAACCCACTAACAACAAACAACCCTAACCCACTAACAACAAACAACCCTAAACCCCTAACATCAAACAACACTAACCCCCTAACAACACAAACCACTAACACCCTAACAACAAACAACACTAACACCCTAACAACAAAAACCACTAAACCCCAACAAGAAACAACCTTAAACCCCTAACAACAAACAACCCTAAACCCCTAACATCAAACAGCACTAACACCCTAACAACAAACAACTCTAACCCCCTAACAACAAACAACCCTAAACCCCTAACATCTAACAACACTAACACCCTAACAACAAAAAACACTAAACCCCAACAAGAAACAACCTTAAACCCCTAACAACAAACAACCCTAAACCCCTAACATCAAACAACACTAACCCCCTAACAACACAAACCACTAACACCCTAACAACAAACAACACTAACACCCTAACAACAAAAACCACTAAACCCCAACAAGAAACAACCTTAAACCCCTAACAACAAACAACCCTAAACCCCTAACATCAAACAACACTAACACCCTAACAACAAACAACTCTAACCCCCTAACAACAAACAACCCTAAACCCCTAACATCAAACAACACTAACACCCTAACAACACAAACCACTAACACCCTAACAACAAACAACACTAACCCCCTAACAACAAACAACCCTAACCCCTGAAAACCAAAAACACTAACCCACTAACAACAAACAACCCTAACCCACTAACAACAAACAACCCTAAACCCCTAACATCAAACAACACTAACCCCCTAACAACACAAACCACTAACACCCTAACAACAAACAACACTAACAGCCTAACAACAAAAACCACTAAACCCCAACAAGAAACAACCTTAAACCCCTAACAACAAACAACCCTAAACCCCTAACATCAAACAACACTAACACCCTAACAACAAACAACTCTAACCCCCTAACAACAAACAACCGTAAACCCCTAACATCAAACAACACTAACACCCTAACAACAAAAACCACTAAACCCCAACAAGAAACAACCTTAAACCCCTAACAACAAACAACCCTAAACCCCTAACATCAAACAACACTAACCCCCTAGAAACACAAACCACTAACACCCTAACAACAAACAACACTAACACCCTAACAACAAAAACCACTAAACCCCAACAAGAAACAACCTTAAACTCCTAACAACAAACAACCCTAAACCCCTAACATCAAACAACACTAACACCCTAACAACAAACAACTCTAACCCCCTAACAACAAACAGCCCTAAACCCCTAACATCAAACAACACTAACACCCTAACAACAAAAACCACTAAACCCCAACAAGAAACAACCTTAAACCCCTAACAACAAACAACCCTAAACCCCTAACAACAAACAACACTAACACCCTAACAACAAACAACTCTAACCCCCTAACAACAAACAACCCTAAACCCCTAACATCAAACAACACTAACCCCCTAACAACACAAACCACTAACACCCTAACAACAAACAACACTAACACCCTAACAACAAAAACCACTAAACCCCAACAAGAAACAACCTTAAACCCCTAACAACAAACAACCCTAAACCCCTAACAACAAACAACACTAACCCCCTAACAACACAAACCACTAACACCCTAAAAACAAACAACACTAACACCCTAACAACAAACAACCCTAAACCCCTAACATCAAACAACACTAACACCCTAACAACACAAACCACTAACACCCTAACAACAAACAACCCTAAACCCCTAACAACAAACACTAACCCCCAAACAACAAACAACCCTAACCCCTGAAAACCAAAAACACTAACCCACTAACAACAAACAACCCTAACCCACTAATAACAAACAACCCTAAACCCCTAACATCAAACAACACTAACCCCCTAACAACACAAACCACTAACACCCTAAAAACAAACAACACTAACCCCCTAACAACAAAAACCACTAAACCCCAACAAGAAACAACCTTAAACCCCTAACAACAAACAACCCTAAACCCCTAACAACAAACAACACTAACACCCTAACAACAAACAACTCTAACCCCCTAACAAGAAACAACCCTAAACCCCTAACATCAAACAACACTAACCCCCTAACAACACAAACCACTAACACCCTAACAACAAACAACACTAACACCCTAACAACAAAAACCACTAAACCCCAACAAGAAACAACCTTAAACCCCTAACAACAAACAACCCTAAACCCCTAACAACAAACAACACTAACACCCTAACAACAAACAACTCTAACCCCCTAACAACAAACAACCCTAAACCCCTAACATCAAACAACACTAACCCCCTAACAACACAAACCACTAACACCCTAACAACAAACAACACTAACACCCTAACAACAAAAACCACTAAACCCCAACCAGAAACAACCTTAAACCCCTAACAACAAACAACCCTAAACCCCTAACAACAAACAACACTAACACCCTAACAACAAACAACTCTAACCCCCTAACAACAAACAACCCTAAACCCCTAACATGAAACAACACTAACCCCCTAACAACACAAACCACTAACACCCTAACATCAAACAACACTAACACCCTAACAACAAAAACCACTAAACCCCAACAAGAAACAACCTTAAACCCCTAACAACAAACAACCCTAAACCCCTAACATCAAACAACACTAACACCCTAACAACACAAACCACTAACACCCTAACAACAAACAACACTAACCCCCTAACAACAAAAACCACTAAACCCCAACAAGAAACAACCTTAAACCCCTAACAACAAACAACCCTAAACCCCTAACAACAAACAACACTAACACCCTAACAACAAACAACTCTATCCCCCTAACAACAAACAACCCTAGACCCCTAACATCAAAAAACACTAACCCCCTAACAACACAAACCACTAACACCCTAACAACAAACAACACTAGCACCCTAACAACAAACAACCCTAAACCCCTAACATCAAACAACACTAACAACCTAACAACACAAACCACTAACACCCTAACAACAAACAACCCTAACCCCCTAACAACAAACACTAACCCCCTAACAAAAAACAACACTAAACCCCTAACAAGAAACTACCCTAACCCCGTAACAACAAACAACACTAACCCCGTAACAAGAAACAACCCTAACCCCCTAACAACAAAGAACACTAACTCCCTAACAACAAACAACCCTAACCCCTGAAAACCAAAAAAACTAACCCACTAACAACAAACAACCCTAACCCACTAACAACAAACAACCCTAAACCCCTAACATCAAACAACACTAACCCCCTAACAACACAAACCACTAACACCCTAACAACAAACAACACAAACACCCTAACAACAAAAACCACTAAACCCCAACAAGAAACAACCTTAAACCCCTAACAACAAACAACCCTAAACCCCTAACATCAAACAACACTAACACCCTAACAACACAAACCACTAACACCCTAACAACAAACAACCCTAACCCCCTAACAACAAACACTAACCCCCAAACAACAAACAACCCTAACCCCTGAAAACCAAAGACACTAACCCACTAACAACAAACAACCCTAACCCACTAACAACAAACAACCCTAAACCCCTAACATCAAACAACACTAACCCCCTAACAACACAAACCACTAACACCCTAACAACAAACAACACTAACCCCCTAACAGCACAAACCACTAACACCCTAACAACAAACAACCCTAACCCCTGAAAACCAAAAACACTAACCCACTAACAACAAACAACCCTAACCCACTAACAACAAACAACCCTAAACCCCTAACATCAAACAACACTAACCCCCTAACAACACAAACCACTAACACCCTAACAACAAACAACACTAACACCCTAACAACAAAAACCACTAAACCCCAACAAGAAACAACCTTAAACCCCTAACAACAAACAACCCTAAACCTCTAACAACAAACAACACTAACACCCTAACAACAAACAACTCTAACCCCCAACAACAAACAACCCTAAACCCCTAACATCAAACAACACTAACCCCCTAACAACACAAACCACTAACACCCTAACATCAAACAACACTAACACCCTAACAACAAAAACCACTAAACCCCAACAAGAAACAACCTTAAACCCCTAACAACAAACAACCCTAAACCCCTAACATCAAACAGCACTAACACCCTAACAACACAAACCACTAACAACCTAACAACAAACAACACTAACCCCCTAACAACAAAAACCACTAAACCCCAACAAGAAACAACCTTAAACCGCTAACAACAAACAACCCTAAACCCCTAACAACAAACAACACTAACACCCTAACAACAAACACTAACCCCCTAACAACAAACAACCCTAAACCCCTAACATCAAACAACACTAACCCCCTAACAACACAAACCACTAACACCCTAACAACAAACAACACTAACACCCTAACAACAAAAACCACTAAACCCCAACAAGAAACAACCCTAAACCCCTAACAACAAACACTAACCCCCTAACAAAAAACAACACTAAACCCCTAACAAGAAACTACCCTAACCCCGTAACAACAAACAACACTAACCCCGTAACAAGAAACAACCCTAACCCCCTAACAACAAAGAACACTAACACCCTAACAACAAACAACCCTAACCCCTGAAAACCAAAAAAACTAACCCACTAACAACAAACCCTAACCCACTAACAACAAACAACCCTAAACCACTAACATCAAACAACACTAACCCCCTAACAACACAAACCACTAACACCCTAACAACAAACAACACTAACACCCTAACAACAAAAACCACTAAACCCCAACAAGAAACAACCTTAAACCCCTAACAACAAACAACCCTAAATCCCTAACATCAAACAACACTAACACCCTAACAACGAACAACTCTAACCCCCTAACAACAAACAACCCTAAACCCCTAACATCAAACAACACTAACCCCCTAACAACACAAACCACTAACACCCTAACAACAAACAACACTAACACCCTAACAACAAAAACCACTAAACCCCAACAAGAAACAACCTTAAACCCCTAACAACAAACAACCCTAAACCCCTAACATCAAACAACACTAACACCCTAACAACACAAACCACTAACACCCTAACAACAAACAACACTAACCCCCTAACAACAAACACTAACCCCCAAACAACAAACAACCCTAACCCCTGAAAACCAAAAACACTAACCCACTAACAACAAACAACCCTAACCCACTAACAACAAACAACCCTAAACCCCTAACATCAAACAACACTAACCCCTAACAACACAAACCACTAACACCCTAACAACAAACAACACTAACACCCTAACAACGAACAACTCTAACCCCCTAACAACAAACAACCCTAAACCCCTAACATCAAACAACACTAACCCCCTAACAACACAAACCACTAACACCCTAACAACAAACAACACTAACACCCTAACAACAAAAACCACTAAACCCCAACAAGAAACAACCCTAAACCCCTAACAACAAACACTAACCCCCTAACAAAAAACAACACTAAACCCCTAACAAGAAACTACCCTAACCCCGTACCAACAAACAACACTAACCCCGTAACAAGAAACAACCCTAACCCCCTAACAACAAAAAACAATAACACCCTAACAACAAACAACCCTAAACCCCTAACATCAAAGAACACTAACACCCTAACAACAAACAACCCTAACCTCCTAACATCAAACAACACTAACCCCCTAACAACACAAACCACTAACACCCTAACAACAAACAACACTAACACCCTAACAACAAAAACCACTAAACCCCAACAAGAAACAACCTTAAACCCCTAACAACAAACAACCCTAAACCCCTAACAACAAACAACACTAACACCCTAACAACAAACAACTCTAACCCCCTAACAACAAACAACCCTAAACCCCTAACATCAAACAAAACTAACCCCCTAACAACACAAACCACTAACACCCTAACAACAAACAACACTAACACCCTAACAACAAAAACCACTAAACCCCAACAAGAAACAACCTTAAACCCCTAACAACAAACAACCCTAAACCCCTAACAACAAACAACACTAACACCCTAACAACAAACAACTCTAACCCCCTAACAACAAACAACCCTAAACCCCTAACATCAAACAACACTAACCCCCTAACAACACAAACCACTAACACCCTAACATCAAACAACACTAACACCCTAACAACAAAAACCACTAAACCCCAACAAGAAACAACCTTAAACCCCTAACAACAAACAACCCTAAACCCCTAACAACAAACAACACTAACACCCTAACAACAAACAACTCTAACCCCCTAACAACAAACAACCCTAAACCCCTAACATCAAACAACACTAACCCCCTAACAACACAAACCACTAACACCCTAACATCAAACAACACTAACACCCTAACAATAAAAACCACTAAACCCCAACAAGAAACAACCTTAAACCCCTAACAACAAACAACCCTAAACACCTAACATCAAACAACACTAACACCCTAACAAAAAACAACACTAAACCCCTAACAAGGAACTACCCTAACCCCGTAACAACAAACAACACTAACCCCGTAACAAGAAACAAACCTAACCCCCTAAGAACAAAGAACACTAACACCCTAACAACAAACAACCCTAACCCCTGAAAACCAAAAACACTAACCCACTAAGAACAAACAACCCTAACCCACTAACAACAAACAAACCTAAACCCCTAACATCAAACAATACTAACCCCCTAACAACACAAACCACTAACACCCTAACGACAAACAACACTAACACCCTAACAACAAAAACCACTAAACCCCAACAAGAAACAAACTTAAACCCCTAACAACAAACAACCCTAAACCCCTAACATCAAACAACACTAACACCCTAACAACGAACAACTCTAACCCCCTAACAACAAACAACCCTAAACCCCTAACATCAAACAACACTAACCCCCTAACAACACAAACCACTAACACCCTAACAACAAACAACACTAACACCCTAACAACAAAAACCACTAAACCCCAACAAGAAACAACCTTAAACCCCTAACAACAAACAACCCTAAACCCCTAACATCAAACAACACTAACACCCTAACAACACAAACCACTAACACCCTAACAACAAACAACACTAACCCCCTAACAACAAACACTAACCCCCAAACAACAAACAACCCTAACCCCTGAAAACCAAAAACACTAACACACTAACAACAAACAACCCTAACCCACTAACAACAAACAACCCTAAACCCCTAACATCAAACAACACTAACCCCCTAACAACACAAACCACTAACACCCTAACAACAAACAACACTAACACCCTAACAACAAAGACCACTAAACCCCAACAAGAAACAACCCTAAACCCCTAACAACAAACACTAACCCCCTAACAAAAAACAACACTAAACCCCTAACAAGAAACTACCCTAACCCCGTAACAACAAACAACACTAACCCCGTAACAAGAAACAACCCTAACCCCCTAACAACAAAGAACAATAACACCCTAAAAACAAACAACCCTAAACCCCTAACATCAAATAACACTAACACCCTAACAACAAACAACCCTAACCTCCTAACATCAAACAACACTAACCCCCTAACAACACAAACCACTAACACCCTAACAACAAACAACACTAACACCCTAACAACAAAAACCACTAAACCCCAACAAGAAACAACCTTAAACCCCTAACAACAAACAACCCTAAACCCCTAACAAGAAACAACACTAACACCCTAACAACAAACAACTCTAACCCCCTAACAACAAACAACCCTAAACCCCTAACATCAAACAACACTAACCCCCTAACAACACAAACCACTAACACCCTAACATCAAACAACACTAACACCCTAACAACAAAAACCACTAAACCCCAACAAGAAACAACCTTAAACCCCTAACAACAAACAACCCTAAACCCCTAACAGCAAACAACACTAACACCCTAACAACAAACAACTCTAACCCCCTAACAACAAACAACCCTAAACCCCTAACATCAAACAACACTAACCCCCTAACAACACAAACCACTAACACCCTAACATCAAACAACACTAACACCCTAACAACAAAAACCACTAAACCCCAACAAGAAACAACCTTAAACCCCTAACAACAAACAACCCTAAACCCCTAACATCAAACAACACTGACACCCTAACAACACAAACCACTAACAACCTAACAACAAACAACACTAACCCCCTAACAACAAAAACCACTAAACCCCAACAAGAAACAACCTTAAACCCCTAACAACAAACAACCCTAAACCCCTAACAACAAACAACACTAACACCCTAACAACAAACACTAACCCCCTAACAACAAACAACCCTAAACCCCTAACATCAAACAACACTAACCCCCTAACAACACAAACCACTAACACCCTAACAACAAACAACACTAACACCCTAACAACAAAAACCACTTAACCCCAACAAGAAACAACCCTAAACCCCTAACAACAAACACTAACCCCCTAACAAAAAACAACACTAAACCCCTAACAAGAAACTACCCTAAACCCGTAACAACAAACAACACTAACCCCGTAACAAGAAACAACCCTAACCCCCTAACAACAAAGAACACTAACACCCTAACAACAAACAACCCTAATCCCTGAAAACCAAAAAAACTAACCCACTAACAACAAACAACCCTAACCCACTAACAACAAACAACCCTAAACCCCTAACATCAAACAACACTAACCCCCTAACAACACAAACCACTAACACCCTAACAACAAACAACACAAACACCCTAACAACAAAAACCACTAAACCCCAACAAGAAACAACCTTAAACCCCTAACAACAAACAACCCTAAACCCCTAACATCAAACAACACTAACACCCTAACAACACAAACCACTAACACCCTAACAACAAACAACCCTAACCCCCTAACAACAAACACTAACCCCCAAACAACAAACAACCCTAAACCCCTAACATCAAACAACACTAACACCCTAACAACGAACACCTCTAACCCCCTAACAACAAACAACCCTAAACCCCTAACATCAAACAACACTAACCCCCTAACAACACAAACCACTAACACCCTAACAACAAACAACACTAACACCCTAACAACAAAAACCACTAAACCCCAACAAGAAACAACCTTAAAACCCTAACAACAAACAACCCTAAACCCCTAACAACAAACAACACTAACACCCTAACAACACAAACCACTAACACCCTAACAACAAACAACACTAACACCCTAACAACAAAGACCAGTAAACCCCAACAAGAAACAACCCTAAACCCCTAACAACAAACACTAACCCCCTAACAAAAAACAACACTAAACCCCTAACAAGAAACTACCCTAACCCCGTAACAACAAACAACACTAACCCCGTAACAAGAAACAACCCTAACCCCCTAACAACAAAGAACAATAACACCCTAACAACAAACAACCCTAAACCCCTAACATCAAAGAACACTAACACCCTAACAACAAACAACCCTAACCTCCTAACATCAAACAACACTAACCCCCTAACAACACAAACCACTAACACCCTAACAACAAACAACACTAACACCCTAACAACAAAAACCACTAAACCCCAACAAGAAACAACCTTAAACCCCTAACAACAAACAACCCTAAACCCCTAACAACAAACAACACTAACACCCTAACAACAAACAACTCTAACCCCCTAACAACAAACAACCCTAAACCCCTAACATCAAACAACACTAACCCCCTAACAACACAAACCACTAACACCCTAACAACAAACAACACTAACACCCTAACAACAAAAACCACTAAACCCCAACAAGAAACAACCTTAAACCCCTAACAACAAACAACCCTAAACCCCTAACAACAAACAACACTAACACCCTAACAACAAACAACTCTAACCCCCTAACAACAAACAACCCTAAACCCCTAACATCAAACAACACTAACCCCCTAACAACACAAACCACTAACACCCTAACATCAAACAACACTAACACCCTAACAACAAAAACCACTAAACCCCAACAAGAAACAACCTTAAACCCCTAACAACAAACAACCCTAAACCCCTAACATCAAACAACACTAACACCCTAACAAAAAACAACACTAAACCCCTAACAAGAAACTACCCTAACCCCGTAACAACAAACAACACTAACCCCGTAACAAGAAACAACCCTAACCCCCTAACAACAAAGAACACTAACACCCTAACAACAAACAACCCTAACCCCTGAAAACCAAAAACACTAACCCACTAAGAACAAACAACCCTAACCCACTAACAACAAACAACCCTAAACCCCTAACATCAAACAACACTAACCCCCTAACAACACAAACCACTAACACCCTAACAACAAACAACACTAACACCCTAACAACAGAAACCACTAAACCCCAACAAGAAACAACCTTAAACCCCTAACAACAAACAACCCTAAACCTCTAACAACAAACAACACTAACACCCTAACAACAAACAACTCTAACCCCCTAACAACAAACAACCCTAAACCCCTAACATCAAACAACACTAACCCCCTAACAACACAAACCACTAACACCCTAACATCAAACAACACTAACACCCTAACAACAAAAACCACTAAACCCCAACAAGAAACAACCTTAAACCCCTAACAACAAACAACCCTAAACCCCTAACATCAAACAACACTAACACCCTAACAACACAAACCACTAACAACCTAACAACAAACAACACTAACCCCCTAACAACAAAAACCACTAAACCCCAACAAGAAACAACCTTAAACCCCTAACAACAAACAACCCTAAACCCCTAACAACAAACAACACTAACACCCTAACAACAAACACTAACCCCCTAACAACAAACAACCCTAAACCCCTAACATCAAACAACACTAACCCCCTAACAACACAAACCACTAACACCCTAACAACAAACAACACTAACACCCTAACAACAAAAACCACTAAACCCCAACAAGAAACAACCCTAAACCCCTAAAAACAAACACTAACCCCCTAACAAAAAACAACACTAAACCCCTAACAAGAAACTACCCTAACCCCGTAACAACAAACAACACTAACCCCGTAACAAGAAACAACCCTAACCCCCTAACAACAAAGAACACTAACACCCTAACAACAAACAACCCTAACCCCTGAAAACCAAAAAAACTAACCCACTAACAACAAACAACCCTAACCCACTAACAACAAACAACCCTAAACCCCTAACATCAAACAACACTAACCCCCTAACAACACAAACCACTAACACCCTAACAACAAACAACACAAACACCCTAACAACAAAAACCACTAAACCCCAACAAGAAACAACCTTAAACCCCTAACAACAAACAACCCTAAACCCCTAACATCAAACAACACTAACACCCTAACAACACAAACCACTAACACCCTAACAACAAACAACCCTAACCCCCTAACAACAAACACTAACCCCCAAACAACAAACAACCTTAACCCCTGAAAACCAAAGACACTAACCCACTAACAACAAACAACCCTAACCCACTAACAACAAACAACCCTAAAACCCTAACATCAAACAACACTAACCCCCTAACAACACAAACCACTAACACCCTAACAACAAACAACACTAACACCCTAACAACAAAAACCACTAAACCCCAACAAGAAACAACCTTAAACCCCTAACAACAAACAACCCTAAACCCCTAACATCAAACAACACTAACACCCTAACAACGAACACCTCTAACCACCTAACAACAAACAACCCTAAACCCCTAACATCAAACAACACTAACCCCCTAACAACACAAAACACTAACACCCTAACAACAAACAACACTAACACCCTAACAACAAAAACCACTAAAGCCCAACAAGAAACAACCTTAAACCCCTAACAACAAACAACCCTAAACCCCTAACAACAAAAAACACTAACACCCGAACAACAAACAACTCTTACCCCCTAACAACAAACAACCCTAAACCCCTAACATCAAACAACACTAACCCCCTAACAACACAAACCACTAACACCCTAACATCAAACAACACTAACACCCTAACAACAAAAACCACTAAACCCCAACAAGAAACAATCTTAAACCCCTAACAACAAACAACCCTAAACCCCTAACATCAAACAACACTAACACCCTAACAACACAAACCACTAACACCCTAACAACAAACAACACTAACCCCCTAACAACAAACACTAACCCCCAAACAACAAACAACCCTAAACCCTGAAAACCAAAAACACGAACCCACTAAGAACAAACAACCCTAACCCACTAACAACAAACAACCCTAAACCCCTAACATCAAACAACACTAACCCCCTAACAACACAAACCACTAACACCCTAACAACAAACAACACTAACACCCTAACAACAAAAATCACTAAACCCCAACAAGAAACAACCCTAAACCCCTAACAACAAACACTAACCCCCTAACAAAAAACAACACTAAACCCCTAACAAGAAACTACCCTAACCCCGTAACAACAAACAACACTAACCCCGTAACAAGAAACAACCCTAACCCCCTAACAACAAAGAACACTAACACCCTAACAACAAACAACCCTAACCCCTGAAAACCAAAAACACTAACCCACTAACAACAAACATCCCTAACCCACTAACAACAAACAACCCTAAACCCCTAACACCAAACAACACTAACCCCGTAACAACACAAACCACTAACACCCTAAAAACAAACAACACTAACACCCTAACAACAAAAACCACTAAACCCCAACAAGAAACAACCTTAAACCCCTAACAACAAACAACCCTAAACCCCTAACAACAAACAACACTAACACCCTAACAACAAACAACTCTAACCCCCTAACAACAAACAACCCTAAACCCCTAACATCAAACAACACTAACCCCCTAACAACACAAACCACTAACACCCTAACAACAAACAACACTAACACCCTAACAACAAAAACCACTAAACCCCAACAAGAAACAACCTTAAACCCCTAACAACAAACAACCCTAAACCCCTAACAACAAACAACACTAACACCCTAACAACAAACAACTCTAACCCCCTAACAACAAACAACCCTAAACCCCTAACATCAAACAACACTAACCCCCTAACAACACAAACCACTAACACCCTAACATCAAACAACACTAACACCCTAACAACAAAAACCACTAAACCCCAACAAGAAACAACCTTAAACCCCTAACAACAAACAACCCTAAACCCCTAACAACAAACAACACTAACACCCTAACAACAAACAACTCTAACCCCCTAACAACAAACAACCCTAAACCCCTAACATAAAACAACACTAACCCCCTAACAACACAAACCACTAACACCCTAACATCAAACAACACTAACACCCTAACAACAAAAACCACTAAACCCCAACAAGAAACAACCTTAAACCCCTAACAACAAACAACCCTAAACCCCTAACATCAAACAACACTAACACCCTAACAAAAAACAACACTAAACCCCTAACAAGAAACTACCCTAACCCCGTAACAACAAACAACACTAACCCCGTAACAAGAAACAACCCTAACCCCCTAACAACAAAGAACACTAACACCCTAACAACAAACAACCCTAACCCCTGAAAACCAAAAACACTAACCCACTAAGAACAAACAACCCTAACCCACTAAGAACAAACAACCCTAAACCCCTAACATCAAACAACACTAACCCCCTAACAACACAAACCACTAACACCCTAACAACAAACAACACTAACACCCTAACAACAGAAACCACTAAACCCCAACAAGAAACAACCTTAAACCCCTAACAACAAACAACCCTAAACCTCTAACAACAAACAACACTAACACCCTAACAACAAACAACTCTAACCCCCTAACAACAAACAACCCTAAACCCCTAACATCAAACAACACTAACCCCCTAACAACACAAACCACTAACACCCTAACATCAAACAACACTAACACCCTAACAACAAAAACCACTAAACCCCAACAAGAAACAACCTTAAACCCCTAACAACAAACAACCCTAAACCCCTAACATCAAACAACACTAACACCCTAACAACACAAACCACTAACAACCTAACAACAAACAACACTAACCCCCTAACAACAAAAACCACTAAACCCCAACAAGAAACAACCTTAAACCCCTAACAACAAACAACCCTAAACCCCTAACAACAAACAACACTAACACCCTAACAACAAACACTAACCCCCTAACAACAAACAACCCTAAACCCCTAACATCAAACAACACTAACCCCCTAACAACACAAACCACTAACACCCTAACAACAAACAACACTAACACCCTAACAACAAAAACCACTAAACCCCAACAAGAAACAACCCTAAACCCCTAACAACAAACACTAACCCCCTAACAAAAAACAACACTAAACCCCTAACAAGAAACTACCCTAACCCCGTAACAACAAACAACACTAACCCCGTAACAAGAAACAACCCTAACCCCCTAACAACAAAGAACACTAACACCCTAACAACAAACAACCCTAACCCCTGAAAACCAAAAAAACTAACCCACTAACAACAAACAACCCTAAACCCCTAACATCAAACAACACTAAACCCCTAACATCAAACAACACTAACCCCCTAACAACACAAACCACTAACACCCTAACAACAAACAACACAAACACCCTAACAACAAAAACCACTAAACCCCAACAAGAAACAACCTTAAACCCCTAACAACAAACAACCCTAAACCCCTAACATCAAACAACACTAACACCCTAACAACACAAACCACTAACACCCTAACAACAAAGAACCCTAACCCCCTAACAACAAACACTAACCCCCAAACAACAAACAACCTTAACCCCTGAAAACCAAAGACACTAACCCACTAACAACAAACAACCCTAACCCACTAACAACAAACAACCCTAAAACCCTAACATCAAACAACACTAACCCCCTAACAACACAAACCACTAACACCCTAACAACAAACAACACTAACACCCTAACAACAAAAACCACTAAACCCCAACAAGAAACAACCTTAAACCCCTAACAACAAACAACCCTAAACCCCTAACATCAAACAACACTAACACCCTAACAACGAACACCTCTAACCACCTAACAACAAACAACCCTAAACCCCTAACATCAAACAACACTAACCCCCTAACAACACAAAACACTAACACCCTAACAACAAACAACACTAACACCCTAACAACAAAAACCACTAAAGCCCAACAAGAAACAACCTTAAACCCCTAACAACAAACAACCCTAAACCCCTAACAACAAAAAACACTAACACCCGAACAACAAACAACTCTTACCCCCTAACAACAAACAACCCTAAACCCCTAACATCAAACAACACTAACCCCCTAACAACACAAACCACTAACACCCTAACATCAAACAACACTAACACCCTAACAACAAAAACCACTAAACCCCAACAAGAAACAATCTTAAACCCCTAACAACAAACAACCCTAAACCCCTAACATCAAACAACACTAACACCCTAACAACACAAACCACTAACACCCTAACAACAAACAACACTAACCCCCTAACAACAAACACTAACCCCCAAACAACAAACAACCCTAAACCCTGAAAACCAAAAACACTAACCCACTAAGAACAAACAACCCTAACCCACTAACAACAAACAACCCTAAACCCCTAACATCAAACAACACTAACCCCCTAACAACACAAACCACTAACACCCTAACAACAAACAACACTAACACCCTAACAACAAAAATCACTAAACCCCAACAAGAAACAACCCTAAACCCCTAACAACAAACACTAACCCCCTAACAAAAAACAACACTAAACCCCTAACAAGAAACTACCCTAACCCCGTAACAACAAACAACACTAACCCCGTAACAAGAAACAACCCTAACCCCCTAACAACAAAGAACACTAACACCCTAACAACAAACAACCCTAACCCCTGAAAACCAAAAACACTAACCCACTAACAACAAACATCCCTAACCCACTAACAACAAACAACCCTAAACCCCTAACACCAAACAACCCTAACCCCGTAACAACACAAACCACTAACACCCTAAAAACAAACAACACTAATACCCTAACAACAAAAACCACTAAACCCCAACAAGAAACAACCTTAAACCCCTAACAACAAACAACCCTAAAACCCTAACAACAAACAACACTAACACCCTAACAACAAACAACTCTAACCCCCTAACAACAAACAACCCTAAACCCCTAACATCAAACAACACTAACCCCCTAACAACACAAACCACTAACACCCTAACAACAAACAACACTAACACCCTAACAACAAAAACCACTAAACCCCAACAAGAAACAACCTTAAACCCCTAACAACAAACAACCCTAAACCCCTAACAACAAACAACACTAACACCCTAACAACAAACAACTCTAACCCCCTAACAACAAACAACCCTAAACCCCTAACATCAAACAACACTAACCCCCTAACAACACAAACCACTAACACCCTAACATCAAACAACACTAACACCCTAACAACAAAAACCACTAAACCCCAACAAGAAACAACCTTAAACCCCTAACAACAAACAACCCTAAACCCCTAACAACAAACAACACTAACACCCTAACAACAAACAACTCTAACCCCCTAACAACAAACAACCCTAAACCCCTAACATAAAACAACACTAACCCCCTAACAACACAAACCACTAACACCCTAACATCAAACAACACTAACACCCTAACAACAAAAACCACTAAACCCCAACAAGAAACAACCTTAAACCCCTAACAACAAACAACCCTAAACCCCTAACATCAAACAACACTAACACCCTAACAAAAAACAACACTAAACCCCTAACAAGAAACTACCCTAACCCCGTAACAACAAACAACACTAACCCCGTAACAAGAAACAACCCTAACCCCCTAACAACAAAGAACACTAACACCCTAACAACAAACAACCCTAACCCCTGAAAACCAAAAACACTAACCCACTAAGAACAAACAACCCTAACCCACTAAGAACAAACAACCCTAAACCCCTAACATCAAACAACACTAACCCCCTAACAACACAAACCACTAACACCCTAACAACAAACAACACTAACACCCTAACAACAAAAACCACTAAACCCCAACAAGAAACAACCTTAAACCCCTAACAACAAACAACCCTAAACCCCTAACAACAAACAACACTAACACCCTAACAACAAACAACTCTAACCCCCTAACAACAAACAACCCTAAACCCCTAACATCAAACAACACTAACCCCCTAACAACACAAACCACTAACACCCTAACATCAAACAACACTAACACCCTAACAACAAAAACCACTAAACCCCAACAAGAAACAACCTTAAACCCCTAACAACAAACAACCCTAAACCCCTAACAACAAACAACACTAACACCCTAACAACAAACAACTCCAACCCCCTAACAACAAACAACCCTAAACCCCTAACATCAAACAACACTAACCCCCTAACAACACAAACCACTAACACCCTAACATCAAACAACACTAACACCCTAACAACAAAAACCACTAAACCCCAACAAGAAACAACCTTAAACCCCTAACAACAAACAACCCTAAACCCCTAACATCAAACAACACTAACACCCTAACAACACAAACCACTAACACCCTAACAACAAACAACACTAACCCCCTAACAACAAAAACCACTAAACCCCAACAAGAAACAACCTTAAACCCCTAAAAACAAACAACCCTAAACCCCTAACATCAAACAACACTAACACCCTAACAACACAAACCACTAACAACCTAACAACAAACAACACTAACCCCCTAACAACAAAAACCACTAAACCCCAACAAGAAACAACCTTAAACCCCTAACAACAAACAACCCTAAACCCCTAACAACAAACAACACTAACACCCTAACAACAAACACTAACCCCCTAACAACAAACAACCCTAAACCCCTAACATCAAACAACACTAACCCCCTAACAACACAAACCACTAACACCCTAACAACAAACAACACTAACACCCTAACAACAAAAACCACTAAACCCCACCAAGAAACAACCCTAAACCCCTAACAACAAACACTAACCCCCTAACAAAAAACAACACTAAACCCCTAACAAGAAACTACCCTAACCCCGTAACAACAAACAACACTAACCCCGTAACAAGAAACAACCCTAACCCCCTAACAACAAAGAACACTAACACCCTAACAACAAACAACCCTAACCCCTGAAAACCAAAAAAACTAACCCACTATCAACAAACAACCCTAACCCACTAACAACAAACAACCCTAAACCCCTAACATCAAACAACACTAACCCCCTAACAACACAAACCACTAACACCCTAACAACAAACAACACAAACACCCTAACAACAAAAACCACTAAACCCCAACAAGAAACAACCTTAAACCCCTAACAACAAACAACCCTAAACCCCTAACATCAAACAACACTAACACCCTAACAACACAAACCACTAACACCCTAACAACAAACAACCCTAACCCACTAACAACAAACAACACTAAACCCCTAACATCAAACAACACTAACCCCCTAACAACACAAACCACTAACACCCTAACAACAAACAACACTAACACCCTAACAACAAAAACCACTAAACCCCAACAAGAAACAACCTTAAACCCCTAACAACAAACAACCCTAAACCCCTAACATCAAACAACACTAACACCCTAACAACGAACACCTCTAACTCCCTAACAACAAACAACCCTAAACCCCTAACATCAAACAACACTAACCCCCTAACAACACAAACCACTAACACCCTAACAACAAACAACACTAACACCCTAACAACAAAAACCACTAAACCCCAACAAGAAACAACCTTAAACCCCTAACAACAAACAACCCTAAACCCCTAACAACAAACAACACTAACACCCTAACAACAAACAACTCTTACCCCCTAACAACAAACAACCCTAAACCCCTAACATCAAACAACACTAACCCCCTAACAACACAAACCACTAACACCCTAACATCAAAAAACACTAACACCCTAACAACAAAAACCACTAAACCCCAAAAAGAAACAACCTTAAACCCCTAACAACAAACAACCCTAAACCCCTAACATCAAACAACACTAACACCCTAACAACACAAACCACTAACACCCTAACAACAAACAACACTAACCCCCTAACAACAAACACTAACCCCCAACAACAAACAACCCTAACCCCTGAAAACCAAAAACACTAACCCACTAAGAACAAACAACCCTAACCCACTAACAACAAACAACCCTAAACCCCTAACATCAAACAACACTAACCCCCTAACAACACAAACCACTAACACCCTAACAACAAACAACACTAACACCCTAACAACAAAAATCACTAAACCCCAACAAGAAACAACCCTAAACCCCTAACAACAAACACTAACCCCCTAACAAAAAACAACACTAAACCCCTAACAAGAAACTACCCTAACCCCGTAACAACAAACCACACTAACCCCGTAACAAGAAACAGCCCTAACCCCCTAACAACAAAGAACACTAACACCCTAACAACAAACAACCCTAACCCCTGAAAACCAAAAACACTAACCCACTAACAACAAACAACCCTAACCCACTAACAACAAACAACCCTAAACCCCTAACATCAAACAACACTAACCCCCTAACAACACAAACCACTAACACCCTAAAAACAAACAACACTAACACCCTAACAACAAAAACCACTAAACCCCAACAAGAAACAACCTTAAACCCCTAACAACAAACAACCCTAAACCCCTAACAACAAACAACACTAACACCCTAACAACAAACAATTCTAACCCCCTAACAACAAACAACCCTAAACCCCTAACATCAAACAACACTAACCCCCTAACAACACAAACCACTAACACCCTAACAACAAACAACACTAACACCCTAACAACAAAAACCACTAAACCCCAACAAGAAACAACCTTAAACCCCTAACAACAAACAACCCTAAACTCCTAACAACAAACAACACTAACACCCTAACAACAAACAACTCTAACCCCCTAACAACAAACAACCCTAAACCCCTAACATCAAACAACACTAACCCCCTAACAACACAAACCACTAACACCCTAACATCAAACAACACTAACACCCTAACAACAAAAACCACTAAACCCCAACAAGAAACAACCTTAAACCCCTAACAACAAACAACCCTAAACCCCTAACAACAAACAACACTAACACCCTAACAACAAACAACTCTAACCCCCTAACAACAAACAACCCTAAACCCCTAACATCAAACAACACTAACCCCCTAACAACACAAACCACTAACACCCTAACATCAAACAACACTAACACCCAAACAACAAAAACCACTAAACCCCAACAAGAAACAACCTTAAACCCCTAACAACAAGCAACCCTAAACACCTAACATCAAACAACACTAACACCCTAACAACACAAACCACTAACACCCTAACAACAAACAACACTAACCCCCTAACAACAAAAACCACTAAACCCCAACAAGAAACAACCTTAAACCCCTAACAACAAACAACCCTAAACCCCTAACAACAAACAACACTAACACCCTAACAACAAACAACTCTAACCCCCTAACAACAAACAACCCTAAACCCCTAACATCAAACAACACTAACCCCCTAACAACACAAACCACTAACACCCTAACAACAAACAACACTAACACCCTAACAACAAACAACCCTAAACCCCTAACATCAAACAACACTAACAACCTAACAACACAAACCACTAACACCCTAACAACAAACAACCCTAACCCCCTAACAACAAACACTAACCCCCAAACAACAAACAACCCTAACCCCTGAAAACCAAAAACACTAACCCACTAACAACAAACAACCCTAACCCACTAACAACAAACAACCCTAAACCCCTAACATCAAACAACACTAACCCCCTAACAACACAAACCACTAACACCCTAACAACAAACAACACTAACACCCTAACAACAAAAACCACTAAACCCCAACAAGAAACAACCTTAAACCCCTAACAACAAACAACCCTAAACCCCTAACATCAAACAACACTAACACCCTAACAACAAACAACTCTAACCCCTAACAACAAACAACCCTAAACCCCTAACATCAAACAACACTAACCCCCTAACAACACAAACCACTAACACCCTAACAACAAAAACCACTAAACCCCAACAAGAAACAACCTTAAAACCCTAACAACAAACAACCCTAAACCCCTAACAACAAACAACACTAACACCCTAACAACAAACAACTCTAACCCCCTAACAACAAACAACCCTAAACCCCTAACATCAAACAACACTAACCCCCTTACAACACAAACCACTAACACCCTAACAACAAACAACACTAACACCCTAACAACAAAAACCACTAAACCCCAACAATAAACAACCTTAAACCCCTAACAAAAAACAACCCTAAACCCCTAACATCAAACAACACTAACACCCTAACAACACAAACCATTAACACCCTAACAACAAACAACCCTAACCCCCTAACAACAAACACTAACCCCCAAACAACAAACAACCCTAACCCCTGAAAACAAAAACACTAACCCACTAACAACAAACAACCCTAACCCACTAACAAACAACCCTAAACCCCTAACATCAAACAACACTAACCCCCTAACAACCCAAACCACTAACACCCTAACAACAAACAACACTAACCCCCTAACAACAAAAACCACTAAACCCCAACAAGAAACAACTTTAAACCCCTAACAACAAACAACCCTAAACCCCTAACAAAAAACAACACTAACACCCTAACAACAAACAACTCTTACCCCCTAACAACAAACAACCCTAAACCCCTAACATCAAACAACACTAACCCCCTAACAACACAAACCACTAACACCCTAACATCAAACAACACTAACACCCTAACAACAAAAACCACTAAACCCCAACAAGAAACAACCTTAAACCCCTAACAACAAACAACCCTAAACCCCTAACATCAAACAACACTAACACCCTAACAA
Organism: Elephas maximus indicus; assembly: GCF_024166365.1. NCBI lineage: Eukaryota > Metazoa > Chordata > Mammalia > Proboscidea > Elephantidae > Elephas > Elephas maximus. The sequence goes on from NC_064835.1 coordinate 1,080,783, forward strand.
CACAAACCACTAACACCCTAACAACAAACAACACTAACCCCCTAACAACAAACACTAACCCCCAAACAACAAACAACCCTAACCCCTGAAAACCAAAAACACTAACCCACCAACAACAAACAACCCTAACCCACTAACAACAACCCTAAACCCCTAACATCAAACAACACTAACCCCCTAACAACACAAACCACTAACACCCTAACAACAAACAACACTAACACCCTAACAACAAAAACCACTAAACCCCAACAAGAAACAACCCTAAACCCCTAACAACAAACACTAACCCCCTAACAAAAAACAACACTAAACCCCTAACAAGAAACTACCCTAACCCCGTAACAACAAACAACACTAACCCCGTAACAAGAAACAACCCTAACCCCCTAACAACAAAGAACACTAACTCCCTAACAACAAACAACCCTAACCCCTGAAAACCAAAGACACTAACCCACTAACAACAAACAACCCTAACCCACTAACAACAAACAACCCTAAACCCCTAACATCAAACAACACTAACCCCCTAACAACACAAACCACTAACACCCTAACAACAACAACACTAACCCCCTAACAACAAACACTAACCCCCAAACAACAAACAACCCTAACCCCTGAAAACCAAAAACACTAACCCACTAACAACAAACAACCCTAACCCACTAACAACAAACAACCCTAAACCCCTAACATCAAACAACACTAACCCCCTAACAACACAAACCACTAACACCCTAACAACAAACAACACTAACACCCTAACAACAAAAACCACTAAACCCCAACAAGAAACAACCCTAAACCCCTAACAACAAACACTAACCCCCTAACAAAAAACAACACTAAACCCCTAACAAGAAACTACCCTAACCCCGTAACAACAAACAACACTAACCCCGTAACAAGAAACAACCCTAACCCCCTAACAACAAAGAACACTAACACCCTAACAACAAACAACCCTAACCCCTGAAAACCAAAAACACTAACCCACTAAGAACAAACAACCCTAACCCACTAACAACAAACAACCCTAAACCCCTAACATCAAACAACACTAACCCCCTAACAACACAAACCACTAACACCCTAACAACAAACAACCCTAACCCCCTAACAACAAAGAACAATAACACCCTAACAACAAACAACCCTAAACCCCTAACATCAAAGAACACTAACACCCTAACAACAAACAACCCTAACCTCCTAACATCAAACAACACTAACCCCCTAACAACACAAACCACTAACACCCTAACAACAAACAACACTAACACCCTAACAACAAAAACCACTAAACCCCAACAAGAAACAACCTTAAACCCCTAACAACAAACAACCCTAAACCCCTAACAACAAACAACACTAACACCCTAACAACAAACAACTCTATCCCCCTAACAACAAACAACCCTAAACCCCTAACATCAAACAACACTAACCCCCTAACAACACAAACCACTAACACCCAACATCAAACAACACTAACACCCTAACAACAAAAACCACTAAACCCCAACAAGAAACAACCTTAAACCCCTAACAACAAACAATCCTAAACCCCTAACATCAAACAACACTAACACCCTAACAACACAAACCACTAACACCCTAACAACAAACAACACTAACCCCCTATCAACAAACACTAACCCCCAAACAACAAACAACCCTAACCCCTGAAAACCAAAAACACTAACCCTCTAACAACAAACAACCCTAACCCACTAACAACAAACAACCCTAAACCCCTAACATCAAACAACACTAACCCCCTAACAGCACAAACCGCTAACACCCTAACAACAAACAACACTAACACCCTAACAACAAAAACCACTAAACCCCAACAAGAAACAACCTTAAACCCCTAACAACAAACAACCCTAAACCCCTAACATCAAACAGCACTAACACCCTAACAACAAACAACTCTAACCCCCTAAAAACAAACAACCCTAAACCCCTAACATCAAACAACACTAACACCCTAACAACAAAAACCACTAAACCCCAACAAGAAACAACCTTAAACCCCTAACAACAAACAACCCTAAACCCCTAACATCAAACAACACTAACCCCCTAACAACACAAACCACTAACACCCTAACAACAAACAACACTAACACCCTAACAACAAAAACCACTAAACCCCAACAAGAAACAACCTTAAACCCCTAACAACAAACAACCCTAAACCCCTAACATCATACAACACTAACACCCTAACATCAAACAACTCTAACCCCCTAACAACAAACAACCCTAAACCCCTAACATCAAACAACACTAACCCCCTAACAACACAAACCACTAACACCCTAACAACAAACAAAACTAACCCCCTAACAACAAACAACCCTAACCCCTGAAAACCAAAAACACTAACCCACTAACAACAAACAACCCTAACCCACTAACAACAAACAACCCTAAACACCTAACATCAAACAACACTAACCCCCTAACAACACAAACCACTAACACCCTAACAACAAACAACACTAACACCCTAACAACAAAAACCACTAAACCCCAAGAAGAAACAACCTTAAACCCCTAACAACAAACAACCCTAAACCCCTAACATCAAACAACACTAACACCCTAACAACAAACAACTCTAACCCCCTAACAACAAACAACCCTAAACCCCTAACATCAAACAACACTAACACCCTAACAACAAAAACCACTAAACCCCAACAAGAAACAACCTTAAACCCCTAACAACAAACAACCCTAAACCCCTAACATCAAACAACACTAACCCCCTAACAACACAAACCACTAACACCCTAACAACAAACAACACTAACACCCTAACAACAAAAACCACTAAACTCCAACAAGAAACAACCTTAAACCCCTAACAACAAACAACCCTAAACCCCTAACATCAAACAACACTAACACCCTAACAACAAACAACTCTAACCCCCTAACAACAAACAACCCTAAACCCCTAACATCAAACAACACTAACACCCTAACAACAAAAACCACTAAACCCCAACAAGAAACAACCTTAAACCCCTAACAACAAACAACCCTAAACCCCTAACAACAAACAACACTAACACCCTAACAACAAACAACTCTAACCCCCTAACAACAAACAACCCTAAACCCCTAACATCAAACAACACTACCCCCCTAACAACACAAACCACTAACACCCTAACAACAAACAACACTAACACCCTAACAACAAAAACCACTAAACCCCAAAAAGAAACAACCTTAAACCCCTAACAACAAACAACCCTAAACCCCTAACAACAAACAACACTAACACCCTAACAACAAACAACTCTAACCCCCTAACAACAAACAACCCTAAAACCCTAACATCAAACAACACTAACCCCCTAACAACACAAACCACTAACACCCTAAAAACAAACAACACTAACCCCCTAACAACAAACAACCCTAAACCCCTAACATCAAACAACACTAACACCCTAACAACACAAACCACTAACACCCTAACAACAAACAACCCTAACCCCCTAACAACAAACACTAACCCCCAAACAACAAACAACCCTAACCCCTGAAAACCAAAAACACTAACCCACTAACAACAAACAACCCTAACCCACTAACAACAAACAGCCCTAAACCCCTAACATCAAACAACAGTAACCCCCTAACAACACAAACCACTAACACCCTAACAACAAACAACACTAACACCCTAACAACAAAAACCACTAAACCCCAACAGCAAACAACTCTAACCCCCTAACAACAAACAACCCTAAACCCCTAACATCAAAAAACACTAACCCCCTAACAACACAAACCACTAACACCCTAACAACAAACAACACTAACACCCTAACAACAAAAACCACTAAACCCCAACAAGAAACAACCCTAACCCACTAACAACAAACAACCCTAAACCCCTAACAAGAAACTACCCTAACCCCGTAACAACAAACAACACTAACCCCGTAACAAGAAACAACCCTAACCCCCTAACAACAAAGAACACTAACACCCTAACAACAAACAACCCTAAACCCCTAACAACAAACAACACTAAACCCCTAACATCAAACAACACTAACACCCTAACAACACAAACCACTAACACCGTAACAACAAACAACCCTAACCCCCTAACAACAAACACTAACCCCCAAACAACAAACAACCCTAACCCCTGAAAACCAAAAACACTAACCCACTAACAACAAACAACCCTAACCCACTAATAACAAACAACCCTAAACCCCTAACATCAAACAACACTAACACCCTAACAACAAACAACTCTAACCCCCTAACAACAACCAACCCTAAACCCCTAACAACAAACACTAACACCGTAACAACAAACAACTCTACCCCCTAACAACAAACAACCCTAAACCCCTAACATCAAACAACACTAACCCCCTAACAACACAAACCACTAACACCCTAACAACAAACAACACTAACACCCTAACAACAAAAACCACTAAACCCCAACAAGAGACAACCTTAAACCTCTAACAACAAACAACCCTAAACCCCTAACAACAAACAACACTAACACCCTAACAACAAACAACTCTAACCCCCTAACAACAAACAACCCTAAACCCCTAACATCAAACAACACTAACCCCCTAACAACACAAACCACTAACACCCTAACAACAAACAACCCTAACCCCCTAACAACAAACACTAACCCCCAAACAACAAACAACCCTAACCCCTGAAAACAAAAACACTAACCCACTAACAACAAACAACCATAACCCACTAACAACAAACAACCCTAAACCCCTAACATCAAACAACACTAACCCCCTAACAACCGAAACCACTAACACCCTAACAACAAACAACACTAACCCCCTAACAACAAAAACCACTAAACCCCAACAAGAAACAACCTTAAACCCCTAACAACAAACAACCCTAAACCCCTAACAACAAACAACACTAACACCCTAACAACAAACACTAACCCCCTAACAAAAAACAACCCTAAACCCCTAACATCAAACAACACTAACCCCCTAACAACACAAACCACTAACACCCTAACAACAAACAACACTAACACCCTAACAACAAAAACCACTAAACCCCAACAAGAAACAACCTTAAACCCCTAACAACAAACAACCCTAAACCCCTAACATCAAACAACACTAACACCCTAACAACACAAACCACTAACACCCTAACAACAAACAACCCTAACCCCCTAACAACAAACACTAACCCCCAAACAACAAACAACCCTAACCCCTGAAAACCAAAAAAAACTAACCCACTAACAACAAACAACCCTAACGCACTAACAACAAACAACCCTAAACCCCTAACATCAAACAACACTAACCCCCTAACAACACAAACCACTAACACCCTAACAACAAACAACACTAACACCCTAACAACAAAAACCACTAAACCCCAACAAGAAACAACCTTAAACTCCTAACAACAAACAACCCTAAACCCCTAACATCAAACAACACTAACACCCTAACAACACAAACCACTAACACCCTAACAACAAACAACATTAACCCCCTAACAACAAACACTAACCCCCAAACAACAAACAACCCTAACCCCTGAAAACCAAAAACACTAACCCACTAACAACAAAAATCCCTAACCCACTAACAACAAACAACCCTAAACCCCTAACATCAAACAACACTAACCCCCTAACAACACAAACCACTAACACCCTAACAACAAACAACACTAACACCCTAACAACAAAAACCACTAAACCCCAACAAGAAACGACCCTAAACCCCTAACAACAAACACTAACCCCCTAACAAAAAACAACACTAAACCCCTAACAAGAAACTACCCTAACCCCGTAACAACAAACAACACTAACCCCGTAACAAGAAACAACCCTAACCCCCTAACAACAAAGAACACTAACTCCCTAACAACAAACAACCCTAACCCCTGAAAACCAAAAAAACTAACCCACTAACAACAAACAACCCTAACCCACTAACAACAAACAACCCTAAACCCCAACATCAAACAACACTAACCCCCTAACAACACAAACCACTAACACCCTAACAACAAACAACACAAACACCCTAACAACAAAAACCACTAAACCCCAACAAGAAACAACCTTAAACCCCTAACAACAAACAACCCTAAACCCCTAACATCAAACAACACTAACACCCTAACAACACAAACCACTAACACCCTAACAACAAACAACCCTAACCCCCTAACAACAAACACTAACCCCCAAACAACAAACAACCCTAACCCCTGAAAACCAAAGACACTAACCCACTAACAACAAACAACCCTAAACCCACTAACAACAAACAACCCTAAACCCCTAACATCAAACAACACTAACCCCCTAACAACACAAACCACTAACACCCTAACAACAAACAACACTAACCCCCTAACAACAAACACTAACCCCCAAACAACAAACAACCCTAACCCCTGAAAACCAAAAACACTAACCCACTAACAACAAACAACCCTAACCCACTAACAACAAACAACCCTAAACCCCTAACATCAAACAACACTAACCCCCTAACAACACAAACCACTAACACCCTAACAACAAACAACACTAACACCCTAACAACAAAAACCACTAAACCCCAACAAGAAACAACCCTAAACCCCTAACAACAAACACTAACCCCCTAACAAAAAACAACACTAAACCCCTAACAAGAAACTACCCTAACCCCGTAACAACAAACAACACTAACCCCGTAACAAGAAACAACCCTAACCCCCTAACAACAAAGAACACTAACACCCTAACAACAAACAACCCTAACCCCTGAAAACCAAAAACACTAACCCACTAAGAACAAACAACCCTAACCCACTAACAACAAACAACCCTAAACCCCTAACATCAAACAACACTAACCCCCTAACAACACAAACCACTAACACCCTAACAACAAACAACACTAACACCCTAACAACAAAAACCACTAAACGCCAACAAGAAACAACCTTAAACCCCTAACAACAAACAACCCTTAACCTCTAACAACAAACAACACTAACACCCTAACAACAAACAACTCTAACCCCCTAACAACAAACAACCCTAAACCCCTAACATCAAACAACACTAACCCCCTAACAACACAAACCACTAACACCCTAACATCAAACAACACTAACACCCTAACAACAAAAACCACTAAACCCCAACAAGAAACAACCTTAAACCCCTAACAACAAACAACCCTAAACCCCTAACATCAAACAACACTAACACCCTAACAACACAAACCACTAACAACCTAACAACAAACAACACTAACCCCCTAACAACAAAAACCACTAAACCCCAACAAGAAACAACCTTAAACCCCTAACAACAAACAACCCTAAACCCCTAACAACAAACAACACTAACACCCTAACAACAAACACTAACCCCCTAACAACAAACAACCCTAAACCCCTAACATCAAACAACACTAACCCCCTAACAACAAAAACCACTAACACCCTAACAACAAACAACACTAACACCCTAACAACAAAAACCACTAAACCCCAACAAGAAACAACCCTAAACCCCTAACAACAAACACTAACCCCCTAACAAAAAACAACACTAAACCCCTAACAAGAAACTACCCTAACCCCGTAACAACAAACAACACTAACCCCGTAACAAGAAACAACCCTAACCCCCTAACAACAAAGAACACTAACACCCTAACAACAAACAACCCTAACCCCTGAAAACCAAAAAAACTAACCCACTAACAACAAACAACCCTAACCCACTAACAACAAACAACCCTAAACCCCTAACATCAAACAACACTAACCCCCTAACAACACAAACCACTAACACCCTAACAACAAACAACACTAACACCCTAACAACAAAAACCACTAAACCCCAACAAGAAACAACCTTAAACCCCTAACAACAAACAACCCTAAAGCCCTAACATCAAACAACACTAACACCCTAACAACACAAACCACTAACACCCTAACGACAAACAACCCTAAACCCCTAACATCAAAGAACACTAACACCCTAACAACAAACAACCCTAACCTCCTAACATCAAACAACACTAACCCCCTAACAACACAAACCACTAACACCCTAACAACAAACAACACTAACACCCTAACAACAAAAACCACTAAACCCCAACAAGAAACAACCTTAAACCCCTAACAACAAACAACCCTAAACCCCTAACAACAAACAACACTAACACCCTAACAACAAACAACTCTAACCCCCTAACAACAAACAACCCTAAACCCCTAACATCAAACAACACTAACCCCCTAACAACACAAACCACTAACACCCAACATCAAACAACACTAACACCCTAACAACAAAAACCACTAAACCCCAACAAGAAACAACCTTAAACCCCTAACAACAAACAATCCTAAACCCCTAACATCAAACAACACTAACACCCTAACAACACAAACCACTAACACCCTAACAACAAACAACACTAACCCCCTAACAACAAACACTAACCCCCAAACAACAAACAACCCTAACCCCTGAAAACCAAAAACACTAACCCTCTAACAACAAACAACCCTAACCCACTAACGACAAACAACCCTAAACCCCTAACATCAAACAACACTAACCCCCTAACAACACAAACCGCTAACACCCTAACAACAAACAACACTAGCACCCTAACAACAAAAACCACTAAACCCCAACAAGAAACAACCTTAAACCCCTAACAACAAACAACCCTAAACCCCTAACATCAAACAGCACTAACACCCTAACAACAAACAACTCTAACACCCTAACAACAAAGACCACCAAACCCCAAAAAGAAACAACCCTAAACCCCTAACAACAAACACTGACCCCCTAACAAAAAACAACACTAAACCCCTAACAAGAAAGTACCCTAACCCCGTAACAACAAACAACACTAACCCCGTAACAAGAAACAACCCTAACCCCCTAACAACAAAGAACAATAACACCCTAACAACAAACAACCCTAAACCCCTAACATCAAAGAACACTAACACCCTAACAACAAACAACCCTAAACTCCTAACATCAAACAACACTAACCCCCTAACAACACAAACCACTAACACCCTAACAACAAACAACACTAACACCCTAACAACAAAAACCACTAAACCCCAACAAGAAAAAACCTTAAACCCCTAACAACAAACAACCCTAAACCCCTAACAACAAACAACACTAACACCCTAACAACAAACAACTCTAACCCCCTAACAACAAACAACCCTAAACCCCTAACATCAAACAACACTAACCCCCTAACAACACAAACCACTAACACCCAACATCAAACAACACTAACACCCTAACAACAAAAACCACTAAACCCCAACAAGAAACAACCTTAAACCCCTAACAACAAACAATCCTAAACCCCTAACATCAAACAACACTAACACCCTAACAACACAAACCACTAACACCCTAACAACAAACAACACTAACCCCCTAACAACAAACACTAACCCCCAAACAACAAACAACCCTAACCCCTGAAAACCAAAAACACTAACCCTCTAACAACAAACAACCCTAACCCACTAACAACAAACAACCCTAAACCCCTAACATCAAACAACACTAACCCCCTAACAACACAAACCGCTAACACCCTAACAACAAACAACACTAACACACTAACAACAAAAACCACTAAACCCCAACAAGAAACAACCTTAAACCCCTAACAACAAACAACCCTAAACCCCTAACATCAAACAGCACTAACACCCTAACAACAAACAACTCTAACCCCCTAAAAACAAACAACCCTAAACCCCTAACATCAAACAACACTAACACCCTAACAACAAAAACCACTAAACCCCAACAAGAAACAACCTTAAACCCCTAACAACAAACAACCCTAAACCCCTAACATCAAACAACACTAACCCCCTAACAACACAAACCACTAACACCCTAACAACAAACAACACTAACACCCTAACAACAAAAACCACTAAACCCCAACAAGAAACAACCTTAAACCCCTAACAACAAACAACCCTAAACCCCTAACATCAAACAACACTAACACCCTAACATCAAACAACTCTAACCCCCTAACAACAAACAACCCTAAACCCCTAACATCAAACAACACTAACCCCCTAACAACACAAACCACTAACACCCTAACAACAAACAAAACTAACCCCCTAACAACAAACAACCCTAACCCCTGAAAACCAAAAACACTAACCCACTAACAACAAACAACCCTAACCCACTAACAACAAACAACCCTAAACACCTAACATCAAACAACACTAACCCCCTAACAACACAAACCACTAACACCCTAACAACAAACAACACTAACACCCTAACAACAAAAACCACTAAACCCCAAGAAGAAACAACCTTAAACCCCTAACAACAAACAACCCTAAACACCTAACATCAAACAACACTAACACCCTAACAACAAACAACTCTAACCCCCTAACAACAAACAACCCTAAACCCCTAACATCAAACAACACCAACACCCTAACAACAAAAACCACTAAACCCCAACAAGAAACAACCTTAAACCCCTAACAACAAACAACCCTAAACCCCTAACATCAAACAACACTAACCCCCTAACAACACAAACCACTAACACCCTAACAACAAACAACACTAACACCCTAACAACAAAAACCACTAAACCCCAACAAGAAACAACCTTAAACCCCTAACAACAAACAACCCTAAACCCCTAACATCAAACAACACTAACACCCTAACAACACAAACCACTAACACCCTAACAACAAACAACCCTAACCCCCTAACAACAAACACTAACCCCCAAACAACAAACAACCCTAACCCCTGAAAACCAAAAAAAACTAACCCACTAACAACAAACAACCCTAACGCACTAACAACAAACAACCCTAAACCCCTAACATCAAGCAACACTAACCCCCTAACAACACAAACCACTAACACCCTAACAACAAACAACACTAACACCCTAACAACAAAAACCACTAAACCCCAACAAGAAACAACCTTAAACTCCTAACAACAAACAACCCTAAACCCCTAACATCAAACAACACTAACACCCTAACAACACAAACCACTAACACCCTAACAACAAACAACATTAACCCCCTAACAACAAACACTAACCCCCAAACAACAAACAACCCTAACCCCTGAAAACCAAAAACACTAACCCACTAACAACAAAAATCCCTAACCCACTAACAACAAACAACCCTAAACCCCTAACATCAAACAACACTAACCCCCTAACAACACAAACCACTAACACCCTAACAACAAACAACACTAACACCCTAACAACAAAAACCACTAAACCCCAACAAGAAACGACCCTAAACCCCTAACAACAAACACTAACCCCCTAACAAAAAACAACACTAAACCCCTAACAAGAAACTACCCTAACCCCGTAACAACAAACAACACTAACCCCGTAACAAGAAACAACCCTAACCCCCTAACAACAAAGAACACTAACTCCCTAACAACAAACAACCCTAACCCCTGAAAACCAAAAAAACTAACCCACTAACAACAAACAACCCTAACCCACTAACAACAAACAACCCTAAACCCCAACATCAAACAACACTAACCCCCTAACAACACAAACCACTAACACCCTAACAACAAACAACACAAACACCCTAACAACAAAAACCACTAAACCCCAACAAGAAACAACCTTAAACCCCTAACAACAAACAACCCTAAACCCCTAACATCAAACAACACTAACACCCTAACAACACAAACCACTAACACCCTAACAACAAACAACCCTAACCCCCTAACAACAAACACTAACCCCCAAACAACAAACAACCCTAACCCCTGAAAACCAAAGACACTAACCCACTAACAACAAACAACCCTAAACCCACTAACAACAAACAACCCTAAACCCCTAACATCAAACAACACTAACCCCCTAACAACACAAACCACTAACACCCTAACAACAAACAACACTAACCCCCTAACAACAAACACTAACCCCCAAACAACAAACAACCCTAACCCCTGAAAACCAAAAACACTAACCCACTAACAACAAACAACCCTAACCCACTAACAACAAACAACCCTAAACCCCTAACATCAAACAACACTAACCCCCTAACAACACAAACCACTAACACCCTAACAACAAACAACACTAACACCCTAACAACAAAAACCACTAAACCCCAACAAGAAACAACCCTAAACCCCTAACAACAAACACTAACCCCCTAACAAAAAACAACACTAAACCCCTAACAAGAAACTACCCTAACCCCGTAACAACAAACAACACTAACCCCGTAACAAGAAACAACCCTAACCCCCTAACAACAAAGAACACTAACACCCTAACAACAAACAACCCTAACCCCTGAAAACCAAAAACACTAACCCACTAAGAACAAACAACCCTAACCCACTAACAACAAACAACCCTAAACCCCTAACATCAAACAACACTAACCCCCTAACAACACAAACCACTAACACCCTAACAACAAACAACACTAACACCCTAACAACAAAAACCACTAAACCCCAACAAGAAACAACCTTAAACCCCTAACAACAAACAACCCTTAACCTCTAACAACAAACAACACTAACACCCTAACAACAAACAACTCTAACCCCCTAACAACAAACAACCCTAAACCCCTAACATCAAACAACACTAACCCCCTAACAACACAAACCACTAACACCCTAACATCAAACAACACTAACACCCTAACAACAAAAACCACTAAACCCCAACAAGAAACAACCTTAAACCCCTAACAACAAACAACCCTAAACCCCTAACATCAAACAACACTAACACCCTAACAACACAAACCACTAACAACCTAACAACAAACAACACTAACCCCCTAACAACAAAAACCACTAAACCCGAACAAGAAACAACCTTAAACCCCTAACAACAAACAACCCTAAACCCCTAACAACAAACAACACTAACACCCTAACAACAAACACTAACCCCCTAACAACAAACAACCCTAAACCCCTAACATCAAACAACACTAACCCCCTAACAACACAAACCACTAACACCCTAACAACAAACAACACTAACACCCTAACAACAAAAACCACTAAACCCCAACAAGAAACAACCCTAAACCCCTAACAACAAACACTAACCCCCTAACAAAAAACAACACTAAACCCCTAACAAGAAACTACCCTAACCCCGTAACAACAAACAACACTAACCCCGTAACAAGAAACAACCCTAACCCCCTAAAAACAAAGAACACTAACACCCTAACAACAAACAACCCTAACCCCTGAAAACCAAAAAAACTAACCCACTAACAACAAACAACCCTAACCCACTAACAACAAACAACCCTAAACCCCTAACATCAAACAACACTAACCCCCTAACAACACAAACCACTAACACCCTAACAACAAACAACACAAACACCCTAACAACAAAAACCACTAAACCCCAACAAGAAACAACCTTAAACCCCTAACAACAAACAACCCTAAAGCCCTAACATCAAACAACACTAACACCCTAACAACACAAACCACTAACACCCTAACGACAAACAACCCTAAACCCCTAACATCAAAGAACACTAACACCCTAACAACAAACAACCCTAACCTCCTAACATCAAACAACACTAACCCCCTAACAACACAAACCACTAACACCCTAACAACAAACAACACTAACACCCTAACAACAAAAACCACTAAACCCCAACAAGAAACAACCTTAAACCCCTAACAACAAACAACCCTAAACCCCTAACAACAAACAACACTAACACCCTAACAACAAACAACTCTAACCCCCTAACAACAAACAACCCTAAACCCCTAACATCAAACAACACTAACCCCCTAACAACACAAACCACTAACACCCAACATCAAACAACACTAACACCCTAACAACAAAAACCACTAAACCCCAACAAGAAACAACCTTAAACCCCTAACAACAAACAATCCTAAACCCCTAACATCAAACAACACTAACACCCTAACAACACAAACCACTAACACCCTAACAACAAACAACACTAACCCCCTAACAACAAACACTAACCCCCAAACAACAAACAACCCTAACCCCTGAAAACCAAAAACACTAACCCTCTAACAACAAACAACCCTAACCCACTAACGACAAACAACCCTAAACCCCTAACATCAAACAACACTAACCCCCTAACAACACAAACCGCTAACACCCTAACAACAAACAACACTAGCACCCTAACAACAAAAACCACTAAACCCCAACAAGAAACAACCTTAAACCCCTAACAACAAACAACCCTAAACCCCTAACATCAAACAGCCCTAACACCCTAACAACAAACAACTCTAACACCCTAACAACAAAGACCACCAAACCCCAAAAAGAAACAACCCTAAACCCCTAACAACAAACACTGACCCCCTAACAAAAAACAACACTAAACCCCTAACAAGAAAGTACCCTAACCCCGTAACAACAAACAACACTAACCCCGTAACAAGAAACAACCCTAACCCCCTAACAACAAAGAACAATAACACCCTAACAACAAACAACCCTAAACCCCTAACATCAAAGAACACTAACACCCTAACAACAAACAACCCTAAACTCCTAACATCAAACAACACTAACCCCCTAACAACACAAACCACTAACACCCTAACAACAAACAACACTAACACCCTAACAACAAAAACCACTAAACCCCAACAAGAAAAAACCTTAAACCCCTAACAACAAACAACCCTAAACCCCTAACAACAAACAACACTAACACCCTAACAACAAACAACTCTAACCCCCTAACAACAAACAACCCTAAACCCCTAACATCAAACAACACTAACCCCCTAACAACACAAACCACTAACACCCAACATCAAACAACACTAACACCCTAACAACAAAAACCACTAAACCCCAACAAGAAACAACCTTAAACCCCTAACAACAAACAATCCTAAACCCCTAACATCAAACAACACTAACACCCTAACAACACAAACCACTAACACCCTAACAACAAACAACACTAACCCCCTAACAACAAACACTAACCCCCAAACAACAAACAACCCTAACCCCTGAAAACCAAAAACACTAACCCTCTAACAACAAACAACCCTAACCCACTAACAACAAACAACCCTAAACCCCTAACATCAAACAACACTAACCCCCTAACAACACAAACCGCTAACACCCTAACAACAAACAACACTAACACACTAACAACAAAAACCACTAAACCCCAACAAGAAACAACCTTAAACCCCTAACAACAAACAACCCTAAACCCCTAACATCAAACAGCACTAACACCCTAACAACAAACAACTCTAACCCCCTAAAAACAAACAACCCTAAACCCCTAACATCAAACAACACTAACACCCTAACAACAAAAACCACTAAACCCCAACAAGAAACAACCTTAAACCCCTAACAACAAACAACCCTAAACCCCTAACATCAAACAACACTAACCCCCTAACAACACAAACCACTAACACCCTAACAACAAACAACACTAACACCCTAACAACAAAAACCACTAAACCCCAACAAGAAACAACCTTAAACCCCTAACAACAAACAACCCTAAACCCCTAACATCAAACAACACTAACACCCTAACATCAAACAACTCTAACCCCCTAACAACAAACAACCCTAAACCCCTAACATCAAACAACACTAACCCCCTAACAACACAAACCACTAACACCCTAACAACAAACAAAACTAACCCCCTAACAACAAACAACCCTAACCCCTGAAAACCAAAAACACTAACCCACTAACAACAAACAACCCTAACCCACTAACAACAAACAACCCTAAACACCTAACATCAAACAACACTAACCCCCTAACAACACAAACCACTAACACCCTAACAACAAACAACACTAACACCCTAACAACAAAAACCACTAAACCCCAAGAAGAAACAACCTTAAACCCCTAACAACAAACAACCCTAAACCCCTAACATCAAACAACACTAACACCCTAACAACAAACAACTCTAACCCCCTAACAACAAACAACCCTAAACCCCTAACATCAAACAACACCAACACCCTAACAACAAAAACCACTAAACCCCAACAAGAAACAACCTTAAACCCCTAACAACAAACAACCCTAAACCCCTAACATCAAACAACACTAACCCCCTAACAACACAAACCACTAACACCCTAACAACAAACAACACTAACACCCTAACAACAAAAACCACTAAACCCCAACAAGAAACAACCTTAAACCCCTAACAACAAACAACCCTAAACCCCTAACATCAAACAACACTAACACCCTAACAACAAACAACTCTAACCCACTAACAACAAACAACCCTAAACCCCTAACATCAGACAACACTAACCCCCTAACAACACAAACCACTAACACCCTAACAACAAACAACACTAACACCCTAACAACAAAAACCACTAAACCCCAACAAGAAACAACCTTAAACCCCTAACAACAAACAACCCTAAACCCCTAACAACAAACAACACTAACACCCTAACAACAAACAACTCTAACCCCCTAACAACAAACAACCCTAAAACCCTAACATCAAACAACACTAACCCCCTAACAACACAAACCACTAACACCCTAAAAACAAACAACACTAACCCCCTAACAACAAACAACCCTAAACCCCTAACATCAAACAACACTAACACCCTAACAACACAAACCACTAACACCCTAACAACAAACAACCCTAACCCCCTAACAACAAACACTAACCCCCAAACAACAAACAACCCTAACCCCTGAAAACCAAAAACACTAACCCACTAACAACAATCAACCCTAACCCACTAACAACAAACAGCCCTAAACCCCTAACATCAAACAACACTAACCCCCTAACAACACAAACCACTAACACCCTAACAACAAACAACACTAACACCCTAACAACAAAAACCACTAAACCCCAACAGCAAACAACTCTAACCCCCTAACAACAAACAACCCTAAACCCCTAACATCAAAAAACACTAACCCCCTAACAACACAAACCACTAACACCCTAACAACAAACAACACTAACACCCTAACAACAAAAACCACTAAACCCCAACAAGAAACAACCCTAACCCACTAACAACAAACAACCCTAAACCCCTAACAAGAAACTACCCTAACCCCGTAACAACAAACAACACTAACCCCGTAACAAGAAACAACCCTAACCCCCTAACAACAAAGAACACTAACACCCTAACAACGAACAACCCTAAACCCCTAACAACAAACAACACTAAACCCCTAACATCAAACAACACTAACACCCTAACAACACAAACCACTAACACCGTAACAACAAACAACCCTAACCCCCTAACAACAAACATTAACCCCCAAACAACAAACAACCCTAACCCCTGAAAACCAAAAACACTAACCCACTAACAACAAACAACCCTAACCCACTAATAACAAACAACCCTAAACCCCTAACATCAAACAACACTAACACCCTAACAACAAACAACTCTAACCCCCTAACAACAACCAATCCTAAACCCCTAACAACAAACACTAACACCGTAACAACAAACAACTCTACCCCCTAACAACAAACAACCCTAAACCCCTAACATCAAACAACACTAACCCCCTAACAACACAAACCACTAACACCCTAACAACAAACAACATTAACACCCTAACAACAAAAACCACTAAACCCCAACAAGAGACAACCTTAAACCTCTAACAACAAACAACCCTAAACCCCTAACAACAAACAACACTAACACCCTAACAACAAACAACTCTAACCCCCTAACAACAAACAACACTAAACCCCTAACATCAAACAACACTAACCCCCTAACAACACAAACCACTAACACCCTAACAACAAACAACACTAACACCCTAACAACAAAAACCACTAAACCCCAACAAGAGAAAACCTTAAACCCCTAACAACAAACAACCCTAAACCCCTAACAACAAACAACACTAACACCCTAACAACAAACAACTCTAACCCCCTAACAACAAACAACCCTAAACCCCTAACATCAAACAACACTAACCCCCTAACAACACAAACCACTAACACCCTAACAACAAACAACACTAACACCCTAACAACAAAAACCACTAAACCCCAACAAGAAACAACCTTAAACCCCTAACAACAAACAACCCTAAACCCCTAACAACAAACAACACTAACACCCTAACAACAAACAACTCTAACCCCCTAACAACAAACAACCCTAAACCCCTAACATCAAACAACACTAACACCCTAACAACAAAAACCACTAAACCCCAACAAGAAACAACCTTAAACCCCTAACAACAAACAACCCTAAACCCCTAACATCAAACAACACTAACCCCCTAACAACACAAACCACTAACACCCTAACAACAAACAACACTAACACCCTAACAACAAAAACCACTAAACCCCAACAAGAAACAACCTTAAACCCCTAACAGCAAACAACCCTAAACCCCTAACAACCAACAACACTATCACGCTAACAACAAACAACTCTAACCCCCTAACAACAAACAACCCTAAACCCCTAACATCAAACAACACTAACCCCCTCACAACACAAACCACTAACACCCTAACAACAAACAACACTAACACCCTAACAACAAAAACCACTAAACCACAACAAGAAACAACCTTAAACCCCTAACAACAAACAACCCTAAACCCCTAACAACAAACAACACTAACACCCTAACAACAAACAA
Source organism: Elephas maximus indicus (assembly GCF_024166365.1). Lineage (NCBI taxonomy): Eukaryota > Metazoa > Chordata > Mammalia > Proboscidea > Elephantidae > Elephas > Elephas maximus. Next base: position 1,099,655 of record NC_064835.1, read on the forward strand.
CTCTAACCCCCTAACAACAAACAACCCTAAACCCCTAACATCAAACAACACTAACCCCGTAACAACACAAACCACTAACACCCAACATCAAACAACACTAACACCCTAACAACAAAAACCACTAAACCCCAACAAGAAACAACCTTAAACCCCTAACAACAAACAACCCTAAACCCCTAACATCAAACAACACTAACACCCTAACAACACAAACCACTAACACCCTAACAACAAACAACACTAACCCCCTAACAACAAACACTAACCCCCAAACAACAAACAACCCTAACCCCTGAAAACCAAAAACACTAACCCACTAACAACAAACAACCCTAACCCACTAACAACAAACAACCCTAAACCCCTAACATCAAACAACACTAACCCCCTAACAACACAAACCACTAACACCCTAACAACAAACAACACTAACACCCTAACAACAAAAACCACTAAACCCCAACAAGAAACAACCTTAAACCCCTAACAACAAACAACCCTAAACCCCTAACATCAAACAACACTAACACCCTAACAACAAACAACTCTAACCCCCTAACAACAAACAACCCTAAACCCCTAACATCAAACAACACTAACACCCTAACAACAAAAACCACTAAACCCCAACAAGAAACAACCTTAAACCCCTAACAACAAACAACCCTAAACCCCTAACAACAAACAACACTAAAACCCTAACTACAAACAACACTAACACCCTAACAACAAAAACCACTAAACCCCAACAAGAAACAACCCTAAAACCCTAACAACAAACACTAACCCCCTAACAAAAAACAACACTAAACCCCTAACAAGAAACTACCCTAAACCCGTAACAACAAACAACACTAACCCCGTAACAAGAAACAACCCTAACCCCCTAACAACAAAGAACACTAACACCCTAACAACAAACAACCCTAACCCCTGAAAACCAAAAACACTAACCCACTAACAACAAACAACCCTAACCCACTAACAACAAACAACCCTAAACCCCTAACATCAAACAACACTAACCCCCTAACAACACAAACCACTAACACCCTAACAAAAAATAACACTAACACCCTAACAACAAAAACCACTAAACCCCAACAAGAAACAACACTAAACCCCTAACAACAAACACTAACCCCCTAACAAAAAACAACACTAAACCCCTAACAAGAAAGTACCCTAACCCCGTAACAACAAACAACACTAACCCCGTAACAAGAAACAACCCTAACCCCCTAACAACAAAGAACACTAACACCCTAACAACAAACAACCCTAAACCCCTAACATCAAAGAACACTAACACCCTAACAACAAACAACCCTAACCTCCTAACATCAAACAACACTAACCCCCTAACAACACAAACCACTAACACCCTAACAACAAACAACACTAACACCCTAACAACAAAAACCACTAAACCCCAACAAGAAAAAACCTTAAACCCCTAACAACAAACAACCCTAAACCCCTAACAACAAACAACACTAACACCCTAACAACAAACAACTCTAACCCCCTAACAACAAACAACCCTAAACCCCTAACATCAGACAACACTAACCCCCTAACAACACAAACCACTAACACCCAACATCAAACAACACTAACACCCTAACAACAAAAACCACTAAACCCCAACAAGAAACAACCTTAAACCCCTAACAACAAACAATCCTAAACCCCTAACATCAAACAACACTAACACCCTAACAACACAAACCACTAACACCCTAACAACAAACAACACTAACCCCCTAACAACAAACACTAACCCCCAAACAACAAACAACCCTAACCCCTGAAAACCAAAAACACTAACCCTCTAACAACAAACAACCCTAACCCACTAACGACAAACAACCCTAAACCCCTAACATCAAACAACACTAACCCCCTAACAACACAAACCACTAACACCCTAACAACAAACAACACTAACACCCTAACAACAAAAACCACTAAACCCCAACAAGAAACAACCTTAAACCCCTAACAACAAACAACCCTAAACCCCTAACATCAAACAGCAGTAACACCCTAACAACAAACAACTCTAACCCCCTAACAACAAACAACCCTAAACCCCTAACATCAAAGAACACTAACACCCTAACAACAAAAACCACTAAACCCCAACAAGAAACAACCTTAAACCCCTAACAACAAACAACCCTAAACCCCTAACATCAAACAACACTAACCCCCTAACAACACAAACCACTAACACCCTAACAACAAACAACACTAACACCCTAACAACAAAAACCACTAAACCCAAACAAGAAACAACCTTAAACCCCTAACAACAAAAAACCCTAAACCCCTAACATCAAACAACACTAACACCCTAACATCAAACAACTCTAACCCCCTAACAACAAACAACCCTAAACCCCTAACATCAAACAACACTAACCCCCTAACAACACAAACCACTAACACCCTAACAACAAACAACACTAACCCCCTAACAACAAACAACCCTAACCCCTGAAAACCAAAAACACTAACCCACTAACAACAAACAACCCTAACCCACTAACAACAAACAACCCTAAACACCTAACATCAAACAACACTAACCCCCTAACACCACAAACCACTAACAGCCTAACAACAAACAACACTAACACCCTAACAACAAAAACCACTAAACCCCAACAAGAAACAACCTTAAACCCCTAACAACAAACAACCCTAAACCCCTAAAATCAAACAACACTAACACCCTAACAACAAACAACTCTAACCCCCTAACAACAAACAACCCTAAACCCCTAACATCAAACAACACTAACACCCTAACAACAAAAACCACTAAACCCCAACAAGAAACAACTTTAAACCCCTAACAACAAACAACCCTAAACCCCTAACACCAAACAACACTAACCCCCTAACAACACAAACCACTAACACCCTAACAACAAACAACACTAACACCCTAACAACAAAAACCACTAAACCCCAACAAGAAACAACCTTGAACCCCTAACAACAAACAACGCTAAACCCCTAACATCAAACAACACTAACACCCTAACAACAAACAACTCTAACCCCCTAACAACAAACAACCCTAAACCCCTAACATCAAACAACACTAACACCCTAACAACAAAAACCACTAAACCCCAACAAGAAACAACCTTAAACCCCTAACAACAAACAACCCTAAACCCCTAACAACAAACAACACTAACGCCCTACCAACAAACAACACTAACACCCTAACAACAAAAACCACTAACACCCTAACAACAAACAACACTAACACCCTAACAACAAACACTAACCCCCAAACAACAAACAACCCTAACCCCTGAAAACCAAAAACACTAACCCTCTAACAACAAACAACCCTAACCCACTAACAACAAACAACCCTAAAACCCTAACATCAAACAACACTAACCCCCTAACAACACAAACCACTAACACCCTAACAACAAACAACACTAACACCCTAACAACAAAAACCACTAAACCCCAACAAGAAACAACCTTAAACCCCTAACAACAAACAACCCTAAACCCCTAACATCAAACAGCACTAACAACCTAACAACAAACAACTCTAACCCCCTAACAACAAACAACCCTAAACCCCTAACATCAAACAACACTAACACCCTAACAACAAAAACCACTAAACCCCAACAAGAAACAACCTTAAACCCGTAACAACAAACAACCCTAAACCCCTAACATCAAACAACACTAACCCCCTAACAACACAAACCACTAACACCCTAACAACAAACAACACTAACACCCTAACAACAAAAACCACTAAACCCAAACAAGAAACAACCTTAAACCCCTAACAACAAACAACCCTAAACCCCTAACATCAAACAACACTAACAGCCTAACATCAAACAACTCTAACCCCCTAACAACAAACAACCCTAAACCCCTAACATCAAACAACACTAACCCCCTAACAACACAAACCACTAACACCCTAACAACAAACAACACTAACACCCTAACAACAAACAACCCTAACCCCTGAAAACCAAAAACACTAACCCACTAACAACAAACAACCCTAACCCACTAACAACAAACAACCCTAAACCCCTAACATCAAACAACACTAACCCCCTAACAACACAAACCACTAACACCCTAACAACAAACAACACTAACACCCTAACAACAAAAACCACTAAACCACAACAAGAAACAACCTTAAACCCCTAACAACAAACAACCCTAAACCCCTAACATCAAACAACACTAACACCCTAACAACAAACAACTCTAACCCCCTAACAACAAACAACCCTAAACCCCTAACATCAAACAACAATAACACCCTAACAACAAAAACCACTAAACCCCAACAAGAAACAACCCTAAACCCCTAACAACAAACACTAACCCCCTAACAAAAAACAACACTAAACCCCTAACAAGAAACTACCCTAACCCCGTAACAACAAACAACACTAACCCCGTAACAACAAACAATCCTAACCCCCAAACAACAAACAACCCTAACCCACTAACAACAAACAACCCTAAACCCCTAACATCAAACAACACTAACCCCCTAACAACACAAACCACTAACACCCTAACAACGAACAACACTAACACCCTAACAACAAAAACCACTAAACCCCAACAAGAGACAACCTTAAACCCCTAACAACAAACAACCCTAAACCCCTAACAACAAACAACACTAACACCCTAACAACAAACAACTCTAACCCCCTAACAACAAACAACCCTAAACCCCTAACATCAAACAACACTAACCCCCTAACAACACAAACCACTAACACCCTAACAACAAACAACACTAACACCCTAACAACAAAAACCACTAAACCCCAACAAGAAACAACCTTAAACCCCTAACAGCAAACAACCCTAAACCCCTAACAACAAACAACACTAACACCCTAACAACAAACAACTCTAACCCCCTAACAACAAACAACCCTAAACCCCTAACATCAAACAACACTAAACCCCTAACAAGACAAACCACTAACACCCTAACAACAAACAACACTAACACCCTAACAACAAAAACCACTAAACCACAACAAGAAACAACCTTAAACCCCTAACAACAAACAACCCTAACCCACTAACAACAAACAACCCTAAACCCCTAACATCAAACAACACTAACCCCCTAACAACACAAACCACTAACACCCTAACAACGAACAACACTAACACCCTAACAACAAAAACCACTAAACCCCAACAAGAAACAACCTTAAACCCCTAACAACAAACAACCCTAAACCCCTAACAACAAACAACACTAACACCCTAACAACAAACAACTCTAACCCCCTAACAACAAACAACCCTAAACCCCTAACATCAAACAACACTAACCCCCTAACAACACAAACCACTAACACCCTAACAACAAACAACACTAACACCCTAACAACAAAAACCACTAAACCCCAACAAGAAACAACCTTAAACCCCTAACAACAAACAACCCTAAACCCCTAACAACAAACAACACTAACACCCTAACAACAAACAACTCTAACCCCCTAACAACAAACAACCCTAAACCCCTAACATCAAACAACACTAACCCCCTAACAACACAAACCACTAACACCCTAACAACAAACAACACTAACACCCTAACAACAAAAACCACTAAACCCCAACAAGAAACAACCTTAAACCCCTAACAGCAAACAACCCTAAACCCCTAACAACAAACAACACTAGCACGCTAACAACAAACAACTCTAACCCCCTAACAACAAACAACCCTAAACCCCTAACATCAAACAACACTAAACCCCTAACAACACAAACCACTAACACCCTAACAACAAACAAAACTAACACCCTAACAACAAAAACCACTAAACCCCAACAAGAAACAACCTTAAACCCCTAACAACAAACAACCCTAAACCCCTAACAACAAACAACACTAACACCCTAACAACAAACAACTCTAACCCCTAACAACAAACAACCCTAAACCCCTAACATCAAACAACACTAACCCCCTAACAACACAAACCACTAACACCCTAACATCAAACAACACTAACACCCTAACAACAAAAACCACTGAACCCCAACAAGAAACAACCTTAAACCCCTAAAAACAAACAACCCTAAACCCCTAACATCAAACAACACTAACACCCTAACAACACAAACCACTAACACCCTAACAACAAACAACACTAACCCCCTAACAACAAACACTAACCCCCAAACAACAAACAACCCTAACCCCTGAAAACCAAAAACACTAACCCACTAACAACAAAGAACCCTAACCCACTAACAACAAACAACCCTAAACCCCTAACATCAAACAACACTAACCCCCTAACAACACAAACCACTAACACCCTAACAACAAACAACACTAACACCCTAACAACAAAAACCACTAAACCTCAACAAGAAACAACCTTAAACCCCTAACAACAAACAACCCTAAACCCCTAACATCAAACAACACTAACACCCTAACAACAAACAACTCTAACCCCCTAACAACAAACAACCCTAAACCCCTAACATCAAACAACACTAACACCCTAACAAAAAAAACCACTAAACCCCAACAAGAAACAACCGTAAACCCCTAACAACAAACAACCCTAAACCCCTAACAACAAACAACACTAACACCCTAACTACAAACAACACTAACACCCTAACAACAAAAACCACTAAACTCCAACAAGAAACAACCCTAAACCCCTAACAACAAACACTAACCCCCTAACAAAAAACAACACTAAACCCCTAACAAGAAACTACCCTAACCCCGTAAGAACAAACAACACTAACCCCGTAACAAGAAACAACCCTAACCCCCTAACAACAAAGAACACTAACACCCTAACAACAAACAACCCTAACCCCTGAAAACCAAAAACACTAACCCACTAACAACAAACAACCCTAACCCACTAACAACAAACAACCCTAAACCCCTAACATCAAACAACACTAACCCCCTAACAACACAAACCACTAACACCCTAACAACAAACAACACTAACACCCTAACAACAAAAACCACTAAACCCCAACAAGAGACAACCCTAAACCCCTAACAACAAACACTAACCCCCTAACAAAAAACAACACTAAACCCCTAACAAGAAAGTACCCTAACCCCGTAACAACAAACAACACTAACCCCGTAACAAGAAACAACCCTAACCCCCTAACAACAAAGAACACTAACACCCTAACAACAAACAACCCTAAACCCCTAACATCAAAGAACACTAACACCCTAACAACAAACAACCCTAACCTCCTAACATCAAACAACACTAACCCCCTAACAACACAAACCACTAACACCCTAACAACTAACAACACTAACACCCTTACAACAAAAACCACTAAACCCCAACAAGAAACAACCTTAAACCCCTAACAACAAACAACCCTAAACCCCTAACAACAAACAACACTAACACCCTAACAACAAACAACTCTAACCCCCTAACAACAAACAACCCTAAGCCCCTAACATCAAAGAACACTAACCCCCTAACAACACAAACCACTAACACCCAACATCAAACAACACTAACACCCTAACAACAAAAACCACTAAACCCCAACAAGAAACAACCTTAAACCCCTAACAACAAACAATCCTAAACCCCTAACATCAAACAACACTAACACAATAACAACACAAACCACTAACACCCTAACAACAAACAACACTAACCCCCTAACAACAAACACTAACCCCCAAACAACAAACAACCCTAACCCCTGAAAACCAAAAACACTAACCCTCTAACAACAAACAACCCTAACCCACTAACAACAAACAACCCTAAACCCCTAACATCAAACAACACTAACCCCCTAACAACACAAACCACTAACACCCTAACAACAAACAACACTAACACCCTAACAACAAAAACCACTAAACCCCAACAAGAAACAACCTTAAACCCCTAACAACAAACAACCCTAAACCCCTAACATCAAACAGCACTAACACCCTAACAACAAACAACTCTAACCCCCTAACAACAAACAACCCTAATCCCCTAACATCAAACAACACTAACACCCTAACAACAAAAACCACTAAACCCCAACAAGAAACAACCTTAAACCCCTAACAACAAACAACCCTAAACCCCTAACATCAAACAACACTAACCCCCTAACAACACAAACCACTAACACCCTAACAACAAACAACACTAACACCCTAACAACAAAAACCACTAAACCCAAACAAGAAACAACCCTAAACCCCTAACATCAAACAACACTAACACCCTAACATCAAACAACTCTAACCCCCTAACAACAAACAACCCTAAACCCCTAACATCAAACAACACTAACCCCCTAACAACACAAACCACTAACACCCTAACAACAAACAACACTAACCCCCTAACAACAAACAACCCTAACCCCTGAAAACCAAAAACACTAACCCACTAACAACAAACAACCCTAACCCACTAACAATAAACAACCCTAAACACCTAACATCAAACAACACTAACCCCCTAACAACACAAACCACTAACACCCTAACAACAAACAACAATAACACCCTAACAACAAAAACCACTAAACCCCAACAAGAGACAACCTTAAACCCCTAACAACAAACAACCCTAAACCCCTAACATCAAACAACACTAACACCCTAACAACAAACAACTCTAACCCCCTAACAACAAACAACCCTAAACCCCTAACATCAAACAACACTAACCCCCTAACAACACAAACCACTAACACCCTAACAACAAACAACACTAACACCCTAACAACAAAAACCACTAAACCCCAACAAGAAACAACCTTAAACCCCTAACAACAAACAACCCTAAACCCCTAACAACAAACAACACTAACACCCTAACAACAAACAACTCTAACCCCCTAACAACAAACAACCCTAAACCCCTAAAATCAAACAACACTAACCCCCTAACAACACAAACCACTAACACCCTAACAACAAACAACACTAACACCCTAACAACAAAAACCACTAAACCCCAACAAGAAACAACCTTAAACCCCTAACAACAAACAACCCTAAACCCCTAACAACAAGCAACACTAACACCCTAACAACAAACAACTCTAACCCCCTAACAACAAACAACCCTAAACCCCTAACATCAAACAACACTAACCCCCTAACAACACAAACCACTAACACCCTAACAACAAACAACACTAACACCCTAACAACAAAAACCACTAAAACCCAACAAGAAACAACCTTAAACCCCTAACAACAAACAACCCTAAACCCCTAACAACAAACAACACTAACACGCTAACAACAAACAACTCTAAACCCCTAACAACAAACAACCCTAAACCCCTAACATCAAACAACACTAACCCCCTAACAACACAAACCACTAACACCCTAACAACAAACAACACTAACACCCTAACAACAAAAACCACTAAACCACAACAAGAAACAACCTTAAACCCCTAACAATAAACAACCCTAAACCCCTAACAACCAACAACACTAACACCCTAACAACAAACAACTCTAACCCCCTAACAACAAACAACCCTAAACCCCTAACATCCAACAACACTAACCCCCTAACAACACAAACCACTAACACCCTAACATCAAACAACACTAACACCGTAACAACAAAAACCACTAAACCCCAACAAGAAACAACCTTAAACCCCTAACAAACAACCCTAAACCCCTAACATCAAACAACACTAACACCCTAACAACACAAACCACTAACACCCTAACAACAAACAACACTAACCCCCTAACAACAAACACTAACCCCCAAACAACAAACAACCCTAACCCCTGAAAACCAAAAACACTAACCCACTAACAACAAACAACCCTAACTCACTAACAACAAACAACCCTAAACCCCTAACATCAAACAACACTAACCCCCTAACAACACAAACCACTAACACCCTAACAACAAACAACTCTAACCCCCTAACAACAAACAACCCTAAACCCCTAACATCAAACAACACTAACACCCTAACAACAAAAACCACTAAACCCCAACAAGAAACAACCTTAAACCCCTAACAACAAACAACCCTAAACCCCTAACATCAAACAACACTAACAACCTAACAACACAAACCACTAACACCCTAACAACAAACAACACTAACCCCCTAACAACAAACACTAAACCCCAAACAACAAACAACCCTAACCCCTAAAAACCAAAAACACTAACCCACTAAAAACAAACAACCCTAACACCCTAACAACAAACAACACTAACCCCCTAACAGCAAACAACCCTAAACCCCTAACATCAAAGAACACTAAAACCCTAACAACAAACAACCCAAACCCCCTAACAACAAACACTAACCCCCAAACAACAAAGAACCCTAACCCCTAAAAACCAAAAAGAGTAACCCACTAACAACAAACAACCCTAATCCCCAAACAACAAACAACGCTAACCCCCGAACAACCAACAACACTAACCCCCTAACCACAATAAAGACTAACACCCTAACAACAAAAACCACTAAACCCCAACAAGAAACAACCCTAAACCCCTAACAACAAACAACACTAACCCCCTAACAACAAACAACACTAACACCCTAACAACAAACAACTCTCACCCCCTAACAACAAACAACCCTAAACCCCTAACATCAAACAACACTAACACCCTAACAACACAAACCACTAACACCCTAACATCAAACAACACTAACACAATAACAACACAAACCACTAACACCCTAACAACAAACAACCCTAACCCCCTAACAACAAACACTAACCCCCAAACAACAAACAACCCTAACCCCTGAAAACCAAAAACACTAACCCTCTAACAACAAACAACCCTAACCCACTAACAACAAACAACCCTAAACCCCTAACATCAAACAACACTAACCCCCTAACAACACAAACCACTAACACCCTAACAACAAACAACACTAACACCCTAACAACAAAAACCACTAAACCCCAACAAGAAACAACCTTAAACCCCTAACAACAAACAACCCTAAACCCCTAACATCAAACAGCACTAACACCCTAACAACAAACAACTCTAACCCCCTAACAACAAACAACCCTAATCCCCTAACATCAAACAACACTAACACCCTAACAACAAAAACCACTAAACCCCAACAAGAAACAACCTTAAACCCCTAACAACAAACAACCCTAAACCCCTAACATCAAACAACACTAACCCCCTAACAACACAAACCACTAACACCCTAACAACAAACAACACTAACACCCTAACAACAAAAACCACTAAACCCAAACAAGAAACAACCTTAAACCCCTAACAACAAACAACCCTAAACCCCTAACAACAAACAACACTAACACCTTAACAACAAACAACTCTAACCCCCTAACAACAAACAACCCTAAACCCCTAACATCAAACAACACTAACCCCCTAACAACACAAACCACTAACACCCTAACAACAAACAACACTAACACCCTAACAACAAAAACCACTAAACCCCAACAAGAAACAACCTTAAACCCCTAACAACAAACAACCCTAAACCCCTAACAACAAACAACACTAACACCCTAACAACAAACAACTCTAACCCCCTAACAACAAACAACCCTAAACCCCTAACATCAAACAACACTAACCCCCTAACAACACAAACCACTAACACCCTAACAACAAACAACACTAACACCCTAACAACAAAAACCACTAAACCCCAACAAGAAACAACCTTAAACCCCTAACAGCAAACAACCCTAAACCCCTAACAACAAACAACACTAGCACGCTAACAACAAACAACTCTAACCCCCTAACAACAAACAACCCTAAACCCCTAACATCAAACAACACTAAACCCCTAACAACACAAACCACTAACACCCTAACAACAAACAACACTAACACCCTAACAACAAAAACCACTAAACCCCAACAAGAAACAACCTTAAACCCCTAACAACAAACAACCCTAAACCCCTAACAACAAACAACACTAACACCCTAACAACAAACAACTCTAACCCCCTAACAACAAACAACCCTAAACCCCTAACATCAAACAACACTAACCCCCTAACAACACAAACCACTAACACCCTAACATCAAACAACACTAACACCCTAACAACAAAAACCACTGAACCCCAACAAGAAACAACCTTAAACCCCTAAAAACAAACAACCCTAAACCCCTAACATCAAACAACACTAACACCCTAACAACACAAACCACTAACACCCTAACAACAAACAACACTAACCCCCTAACAACAAACACTAACCCCCAAACAACAAACAACCCTAACCCCTGAAAACCAAAAACACTAACCCACTAACAACAAAGAACCCTAACCCACTAACAACAAACAACCCTAAACCCCTAACATCAAACAACACTAACCCCCTAACAACACAAACCACTAACACCCTAACAACAAACAACACTAACACCCTAACAACAAAAACCACTAAACCTCAACAAGAAACAACCTTAAACCCCTAACAACAAACAACCCTAAACCCCTAACATCAAACAACACTAACACCCTAACAACAAACAACTCTAACCCCCTAACAACAAACAACCCTAAACCCCTAACATCAAACAACACTAACACCCTAACAAAAAAAACCACTAAACCCCAACAAGAAACAACCGTAAACCCCTAACAACAAACAACCCTAAACCCCTAACAACAAACAACACTAACACCCTAACTACAAACAACACTAACACCCTAACAACAAAAACCACTAAACCCCAACAAGAAACAACCCTAAACCCCTAACAACAAACACTAACCCCCTAACAAAAAACAACACTAAACCCCTAACAAGAAACTACCCTAACCCCGTAAGAACAAACAACACTAACCCCGTAACAAGAAACAACCCTAACCCCCTAACAACAAAGAACACTAACACCCTAACAACAAACAACCCTAACCCCTGCAAACCAAAAACACTAACCCACTAACAACAAACAACCCTAACCCACTAACAACAAACAACCCTAAACCCCTAACATCAAACAACACTAACCCCCTAACAACACAAACCACTAACACCCTAACAACAAACAACACTAACACCCTAACAACAAAAACCACTAAACCCCAACAAGAGACAACCCTAAACCCCTAACAACAAACACTAACCCCCTAACAAAAAACAACACTAAACCCCTAACAAGAAAGTACCCTAAACCCGTAACAACAAACAACACTAACCCCGTAACAAGAAACAACCCTAACCCCCTAACAACAAAGAACACTAACACCCTAACAACAAACAACCCTAAACCCCTAACATCAAAGAACACTAACACCCTAACAACAAACAACCCTAACCTCCTAACATCAAACAACACTAACCCCCTAACAACACAAACCACTAACACCCTAACAACTAACAACACTAACACCCTTACAACAAAAACCACTAAACCCCAACAAGAAACAACCTTAAACCCCTAACAACAAACAACCCTAAACCCCTAACAACAAACAACACTAACACCCTAACAACAAACAACTCTAACCCCCTAACAACAAACAACCCTAAGCCCCTAACATCAAAGAACACTAACCCCCTAACAACACAAACCACTAACACCCAACATCAAACAACACTAACACCCTAACAACAAAAACCACTAAACCCCAACAAGAAACAACCTTAAACCCCTAACAACAAACAATCCTAAACCCCTAACATCAAACAACACTAACACAATAACAACACAAACCACTAACACCCTAACAACAAAAAACACTAACCCCCTAACAACAAACACTAACCCCCAAACAACAAACAACCCTAACCCCTGAAAACCAAAAACACTAACCCTCTAACAACAAACAACCCTAACCCACTAACAACAAACAACCCTAAACCCCTAACATCAAACAACACTAACCCCCTAAAAACACAAACCACTAACACCCTAACAACAAACAACACTAACACCCTAACAACAAAAACCACTAAACCCCAACAAGAAACAACCTTAAACCCCTAACAACAAACAACCCTAAACCCCTAACATCAAACAGCACTAACACCCTAACAACAAACAACTCTAACCCCCTAACAACAAACAACCCTAATCCCCTAACATCAAACAACACTAACACCCTAACAACAAAAACCACTAAACCCCAACAAGAAACAACCTTAAACCCCTAACAACAAACAACCCTAAACCCCTAACATCAAACAACACTAACCCCCTAACAACACAAACCACTAACACCCTAACAACAAACAACACTAACACCCTAACAACAAAAACCACTAAAGCCAAACAAGAAACAACCCTAAACCCCTAACATCAAACAACACTAACACCCTAACATCAAACAACTCTAACCCCCTAACAACAAACAACCCTAAACCCCTAACATCAAACAACACTAACCCCCTAACAACACAAACCACTAACACCCTAACAACAAACAACACTAACCCCCTAACAACAAACAACCCTAACCCCTGAAAACCAAAAACACTAACCCACTAACAACAAACAACCCTAACCCACTAACAATAAACAACCCTAAACACCTAACATCAAACAACACTAACCCCCTAACAACACAAACCACTAACACCCTAACAACAAACAACAATAACACCCTAACAACAAAAACCACTAAACCCCAACAAGAGACAACCTTAAACCCCTAACAACAAACAACCCTAAACCCCTAACATCAAACAACACTAACACCCTAACAACAAACAACTCTAACCCCCTAACAACAAACAACCCTAAACCCCTAACATCAAACAACACTAACCCCCTAACAACACAAACCACTAACACCCTAACAACAAACAACACTAACACCCTAACAACAAAAACCACTAAACCCCAACAAGAAACAACCTTAAACCCCTAACAACAAACAACCCTAAACCCCTAACAACAAACAACACTAACACCCTAACAACAAACAACTCTAACCCCCTAACAACAAACAACCCTAAACCCCTAAAATCAAACAACACTAACCCCCTAACAACACAAACCACTAACACCCTAACAACAAACAACACTAACACCCTAACAACAAAAACCACTAAACCCCAACAAGAAACAACCTTAAACCCCTAACAACAAACAACCCTAAACCCCTAACAACAAGCAACACTAACACCCTAACAACAAACAACTCTAACCCCCTAACAACAAACAACCCTAAACCCCTAACATCAAACAACACTAACCCCCTAACAACACAAACCACTAACACCCTAACAACAAACAACACTAACACCCTAACAACAAAAACCACTAAAACCCAACAAGAAACAACCTTAAACCCCTAACAACAAACAACCCTAAACCCCTAACAACAAACAACACTAACACGCTAACAACAAACAACTCTAAACCCCTAACAACAAACAACCCTAAACCCCTAACATCAAACAACACTAACCCCCTAACAACACAAACCACTAACACCCTAACAACAAACAACACTAACACCCTAACAACAAAAACCACTAAACCACAACAAGAAACAACCTTAAACCCCTAACAACAAACAACCCTAAACCCCTAACAACCAACAACACTAACACCCTAACAACAAACAACTCTAACCCCCTAACAACAAACAACCCTAAACCCCTAACATCCAACAACACTAACCCCCTAACAACACAAACCACTAACACCCTAACATCAAACAACACTAACACCGTAACAACAAAAACCACTAAACCCCAACAAGAAACAACCTTAAACCCCTAAGAAACAACCCTAAACCCCTAACATCAAACAACACTAACACCCTAACAACACAAACCACTAACACCCTAACAACAAACAACACTAACCCCCTAACAACAAACACTAACCCCCAAACAACAAACAACCCTAACCCCTGAAAACCAAAAACACTAACCCACTAACAACAAACAACCCTAACTCACTAACAACAAACAACCCTAAACCCCTAACATCAAACAACACTAACCCCCTAACAACACAAACCACTAACACCCTAACAACAAACAACACTAACACCCTAACAACAAAAATCACTAAACCCCAACAAGAAACAACCCTAAACCCCTAACAACAAACACTAACCCCCTAACAAAAAACAACACTAAACCCCTAACAAGAAACTACCCTAACCCCGTAACAACAAACAACACTAACCCCGTAACAAGAAACAACCCTAACCCCCTAACAACAAAGAACACTAACACCCTAACAACAAACAACCCTAACCCCTGAAAACCAAAAACACTAACCCACTAACAACAAACATCCCTAACCCACTAACAACAAACAACCCTAAACCCCTAACACCAAACAACACTAACCCCGTAACAACACAAACCACTAACACCCTAAAAACAAACAACACTAACACCCTAACAACAAAAACCACTAAACCCCAACAAGAAACAACCTTAAACCCCTAACAACAAACAACCCTAAACCCCTAACAACAAACAACACTAACACCCTAACAACAAACAACTCTAACCCCCTAACAACAAACAACCCTAAACCCCTAACATCAAACAACACTAACCCCCTAACAACACAAACCACTAACACCCTAACAACAAACAACACTAACACCCTAACAACAAAAACCACTAAACCCCAACAAGAAACAACCTTAAACCCCTAACAACAAACAACCCTAAACCCCTAACAACAAACAACACTAACACCCTAACAACAAACAACTCTAACCCCCTAACAACAAACAACCCTAAACCCCTAACATCAAACAACACTAACCCCCTAACAACACAAACCACTAACACCCTAACATCAAACAACACTAACACCCTAACAACAAAAACCACTAAACCCCAACAAGAAACAACCTTAAACCCCTAACAACAAACAACCCTAAACCCCTAACAACAAACAACACTAACACCCTAACAACAAACAACTCTAACCCCCTAACAACAAACAACCCTAAACCCCTAACATCAAACAACACTAACCCCCTAACAACACAAACCACTAACACCCTAACATCAAACAACACTAACACCCTAACAACAAAAACCACTAAACCCCAACAAGAAACAACCTTAAACCCCTAACAACAAACAACCCTAAACCCCTAACATCAAACAACACTAACACCCTAACAAAAAACAACACTAAACCCCTAACAAGAAACTACCCTAACCCCGTAACAACAAACAACACTAACCCCGTAACAAGAAACAACCCTAACCCCCTAACAACAAAGAACACTAACACCCTAACAACAAACAACCCTAACCCCTGAAAACCAAAAACACTAACCCACTAAGAACAAACAACCCTAACCCACTAAGAACAAACAACCCTAAACCCCTAACATCAAACAACACTAACCCCGTAACAACACAAACCACTAACACCCTAACAACAAACAACACTAACACCATAACAACAAAAACCACTAAACCCCAACAAGAAACAACCTTAAACCCCTAACAACAAACAACCCTAAACCTCTAACAGCAAACAACACTAACACCCTAACAACAAACAACTCTAACCCCCTAACAACAAACAACCCTAAACCCCTAACATCAAACAACACTAACCCCCTAACAACACAAACCACTAACACCCTAACATCAAACAACACTAACACCCTAACAACAAAAACCACTAAACCCCAACAAGAAACAACCTTAAACCCCTAACAACAAACAACCCTAAACCCCTAACATCAAACAACACTAACACCCTAACAACACAAACCACTAACAACCTAACAACAAACAACACTAACCCCCTAACAACAAAAACCACTAAACCCCAACAAGAAACAACCTTAAACCCCTAACAACAAACAACCCTAAACCCCTAACAACAAACAACACTAACACCCTAACAACAAACACTAACCCCCTAACAACAAACAACCCTAAACCCCTAACATCAAACAACACTAACCCCCTAACAACACAAACCACTAACACCCTAACAACAAACAACACTAACACCCTAACAACAAAAACCACTAAACCCCAACAGGAAACAACCCTAAACCCCTAACAACAAACACTAACCCCCTAACAAAAAACAACACTAAACCCCTAACAAGAAACTACCTAACCCCGTAACAACAAACAACACTAACCCCGTAACAAGAAACAACCCTAACCCCCTAACAACAAAGAAAACTAACACCCTAACAACAAACAACCCTAACCCCTGAAAACCAAAAAAACTAACCCACTAACAACAAACAACCCTAACCCACTAACAACAAACAACCCTAAACCCCTAACATCAAACAACACTAACCCCCTAACAACACAAACCACTAACACCCTAACAACAAACAACACAAACACCCTAACAACAAAAACCACTAAACCCCAACAAGAAACAACCTTAAACCCCTAACAACAAACAACCCTAAACCCCTAACATCAAACAACACTAACACCCTAACAACACAAACCACTAACACCCTAACAACAAACAGCCCTAACCCCCTAACAACAAACACTAACCCCCAAACAACAAACAACCCTAACCCCTGAAAACCAAAGACACTAACCCACTAACAACAAACAACCCTAACCCACTAACAACAAACAACCCTAAACCCCTAACATCAAACAACACTAACCCCCTAACAACACAAACCACTAACACCCTAACAACAAACAACACTAACACCCTAACAACAAAAACCACTAAAACCCAACAAGAAACAACCTTAAACCCCTAACAACAAACAACCCTAAACCCCTAACATCAAACAACACTAACACCCTAACAACGAACACCTCTAACCCCCTAACAACAAACAACCCTAAACCCCTAACATCAAACAACACTAACCCCCTAACAACACAAACCACTAACACCCTAACAACAAACAACACTAACACCCTAACAAAAAAAACCACTAAAGCCCAACAAGAAACAACTTTAAACCCCTAACAACAAACAACCCTAAACCCCTAACAACAAACAACACTAACACCCTAACAACAAACAACTCTTACCCCCTAACAACAAACAACCCTAAACCCCTAACATCAAACAACACTAACCCCCTAACAACACAAACCCCTAACACCCTAACATCAAACAACACTAACACCCTAACAACAAAAACCACTAAACCCCAACAAGAAACAACCTTAAACCCCTAACAACAAACAACCCTAAACCCCTAACATCAAACAACACTAACACCCTAACAACACAAACCACTAACACCCTAACAACAAACAACACTAACCCCCTAACAACAAACACTAACCCCCAAACAACAAACAACCCTAAACCCTGAAAACCAAAAACACTAACCCACTAAGAACAAACAACCCTAACCCACTAACAACAAACAACCCTAAACCCCTAACATCAAACAACACTAACCCCCTAACAACACAAACCACTAACACCCTAACAACAAACAACACTAACACCCTAACAACAAAAATCACTAAACCCCAACAAGAAACAACCCTAAACCCCTAACAACAAACACTAACCCCCTAACAAAAAACAACACTAAACCCCTAACAAGAAACTACCCTAACCCCGTAACAACAAACAACACTAACCCCGTAACAAGAAACAACCCTAACCCCCTAACAACAAAGAACACTAACACCCTAACAACAAACAACCCTAACCCCTGAAAACCAAAAACACTAACCCACTAACAACAAACATCCCTAACCCACTAACAACAAACAACCCTAAACCCCTAACATCAAACAACACTAACCCCCTAACAACACAAACCACTAACACCCTAAAAACAAACAACACTAACACCCTAACAACAAAAACCACTAAACCCCAACAAGAAACAACCTTAAACCCCTAACAACAAACAACCCTAAACCCCTAACATCAAACAACACTAACACCCTAACAACACAAACCACTAACACCCTAACAACAAACAACCCTAACCCACTAACAACAAACAACCCTAAACCCCTAACATCAAACAACACTAACCCCCTAACAACACAAACCACTAACACCCTAACAACAAACAACACTAACACCCTAACAACAAAAACCACTAAACCCCAACAAGAAACAACCTTAAACCCCTAACAACAAACAACCCTAAACCCCTAACATCAAACAACACTAACACCCTAACAACGAACACCTCTAACTCCCTAACAACAAACAACCCTAAACCCCTAACATCAAACAACACTAACCCCCTAACAACACAAACCACTAACACCCTAACAACAAACAACACTAACACCCTAACAACAAAAACCACTAAACCCCAACAAGAAACAACCTTAAACCCCTAACAACAAACAACCCTAAACCGCTAACATCAAACAACACTAACACCCTAACAACGAACACCTCTAACCCCCTAACAACAAACAACCCTAAACCCCTAACATCAAACAACACTAACCCCCTAACAACACAAACCACTAACACCCTAACAACAAACAACACTAACACCCTAACAACAAAAACCACTAAAGCCCAACAAGAAACAACCTTAAACCCCTAACAACAAACAACCCTAAACCCCTAACAACAAACAACACTAACACCCTAACAACAAACAACTCTTACCCCCTAACAACAAACAACCCTAAACCCCTAACATCAAACAACACTAACCCCCTAACAACACAAACCACTAACACCCTAAAAACAAACAACACTAACACCCTAACAACAAACAACCCTAAACCCCTAACATCAAACAACACTAACACCCTAACAACACAAACCACTAACACCCTAACAACAAACAACACTAACCCCCAACAACAAACACTAACCCCCAAACAACAAACAACCCTAAACCCTGAAAACCAAAAACACTAACCCACTAAGAACAAACAACCCTAACCCACTAACAACAAACAACCCTAAACCCCTAACATCAAACAACACTAACCCCCTAACAACACAAACCACTAACACCCTAACAACAAACAACACTAACACCCTAACAACAAAAATCACTAAACCCCAACAAGAAACAACCCTAAACCCCTAACAACAAACACTAACCCCCTAACAAAAAACAACACTAAACCCCTAAGAAGAAACTACCCTAACCCCGTAACAACAAACAACACTAACCCCGTAACAAGAAACAACCCAAACCCCCTAACAACAAAGAACACTAACACCCTAACAACAAACAACCCTAACCCCTGAAAACCAAAAACACTAACCCACTAACAACAAACATCCCTAACCCACTAACAACAAACAACCCTAAACCCCTAACATCAAACAACACTAACCCCCTAACAACACAAACCACTAACACCCTAAAAGCAAACAACACTAACACCCTAACAACAAAAACCACTAAACCCCAACAAGAAAGAACCTTCAACCCCTAACAACAAACAACCCTAAACCCCTAACAACAAACAACACTAACACCCTAACAACAAACAACTCTATCCCCCTAACAACAAACAACCCTAAACCCCTAACATCAAACAACACTAACCCCCTAACAACACAAACCACTAACACCCTAACAACAAACAACACTAACACCCTAACAACAAAAACCACTAAACCCCAACAAGAAACAACCTTAAACCCCTAACAACAAACAACCCTAAACCCCTAACAACAAACAACACTAACACCCTAACAACAAACAACTCTAACCCCCTAACAACAAACAACCCTAAACCCCTAACATCAAACAACACTAACCCCCTAACAACACAAACCACTAACACCCTAACATCAAACAACACTAACACCCTAACAACAAAAACCACTAAACCAAAACAAGAAACAACCTTAAACCCCTAACAACAAACAACCCTAAACCCCTAACAACAAACAACACTAACACCCTAACAACAAACAACTCTAACCCCCTAACAACAAACAACCCTAAACCCCTAACATCAAACAACACTAACCCCCTAACAACACAAACCACTAACACCCTAACATCAAACAACACTAACACCCTAACAACAAAAACCACTAAACCCTACAAGAAACAACCTTAAACCCCTAACAACAAACAACCCTAAACCCCTAACATCAAAGAACACTAACACCCTAACAACACAAACCACTAACACCCTAACAACAAACAACACTAACCCCCTAACAACAAAAACCACTAAACCCCAACAAGAAACAACCTTAAACCCCTAAAAACAAACAACCCTAAACCCCTAACATCAAACAACACTAACACCCTAACAACACAAACCACTAACAACCTAACAACAAACAACACTAACCCCCTAACAACAAAAACCACTAAACCCCAACAAGAAACAACCTTAAACCCCTAACAACAAACAACCCTAAACCCCTAACAACAAACAACACTAACACCCTAACAACAAACACTAACCCCCTAACAACAAACAACCCTAAACCCCTAACATCAAACAACACTAACCCCCTAACAACACAAACCACTAACACCCTAACAACAAACAACACTAACACCCTAACAACAAAAACCACTAAACCCCAACAAGAAACAACCCTAAACCCCTAACAACAAACACTAACCCCCTAACAAAAAACAACACTAAACCCCTAACAAGAAACTACCCTAACCCCGTAACAACAAACAACACTAACCCCGTAACAAGAAACAACCCTAACCCCCTAACAACAAAGAACACTAACACCCTAACAACAAACAACCCTAACCCCTGAAAACCAAAAAAACTAACCCACTATCAACAAACAACCCTAACCCACTAACAACAAACAACCCTAAACCCCTAACATCAAACAACACTAACCCCCTAACAACACAAACCACTAACACCCTAACAACAAACAACACAAACACCCTAACAACAAAAACCACTAAACCCCAACAAGAAACAACCTTAAACCCCTAACAACAAACAACCCTAAACCCCTAACATCAAACAACACTAACACCCTAACAACACAAACCACTAACACCCTAACAACAAACAACCCTAACCCACTAACAACAAACAACCCTAAACCCCTAACATCAAACAACACTAACCCCCTAACAACACAAACCACTAACACCCTAACAACAAACAACACTAACACCCTAACAACAAAAACCACTAAACCCCAACAAGAAACAACCTTAAACCCCTAACAACAAACAACCCTAAACCCCTAACATCAAACAACACTAACACCCTAACAACGAACACCTCTAACTCCCTAACAACAAACAACCCTAAACCCCTAACATCAAACAACACTAACCCCCTAACAACACAAACCACTAACACCCGAACAACAAACAACACTAACACCCTAACAACAAAAACCACTAAACCCCAACAAGAAACAACCTTAAACCCCTAACAACAAACAACCCTAAACCCCTAACAACAAACAACACTAACACCCTAACAACAAACAACTCTTACCCCCTAACAACAAACAACCCTAAACCCCTAACATCAAACAACACTAACCCCCTAACAACACAAACCACTAACACCCTAACATCAAAAAACACTAACACCCTAACAACAAAAACCACTAAACCCCAACAAGAAACAACCTTAAACCCCTAACAACAAACAACCCTAAACCCCTAACATCAAACAACACTAACACCCTAACAACACAAACCACTAACACCCTAACAACAAACAACACTAACCCCCTAACAACAAACACTAACCCCCAAACAACAAACAACCCTAACCCCTGAAAACCAAAAACACTAACCCACTAAGAACAAACAACCCTAACCCACTAACAACAAACAACCCTAAACCCCTAAAATCAAACAACACTAACCCCCTAACAACACAAACCACTAACACCCTAACAACAAACAACACTAACACCCTAACAACAAAAATCACTAAACCCCAGCAAGAAACAACCCTAAACCCCTAACAACAAACACTAACCCCCTAACAAAAAACAACACTAAACCCCTAACAAGAAACTACCCTAACCCCGTAACAACAAACAGCACTAACCCCGTAACAAGAAACAGCCCTAACCCCCTAACAACAAAGAACACTAACACCCTAACAACAAACAACCCTAACCCCTGAAAACCAAAAACACTAACCCACTAACAACAAACAACCCTAACCCACTAACAACAAACAACCCTAAACCCCTAACATCAAACAACACTAACCCCCTAACAACACAAACCACTAACACCCTAAAAACAAACAACACTAACACCCTAACAACAAAAACCACTAAACCCCAACAAGAAACAACCTTAAACCCCTAACAACAAACAACCCTAAACCCCTAACAACAAACAACACTAACACCCTAACAACAAACAACTCTAACCCCCTAACAACAAACAACCCGAAACCCCTAACATCAAACAACACTAACCCCCTAACAACACAAACCACTAACACCCTAACATCAAACAACACTAACACCCTAACAACAAAAACCACTAAACCCCAACAAGAAACAACCTTAAACCCCTAACAACAAACAACCCTAAACCCCTAACAACAAACAACACTAACACCCTGACAACAAACAACTCTAACCCCCTAACAACAAACAACCCTAAACCCCTAACATCAAACAACACTAACCCCCTAACAACACAAACCACTAACACCCTAACATCAAACAACACTAACACCCTAACAACAAAAACCACTAAACCCCAACAAGAAACAACCTTAAACCCCTAACAACAAACAACCCTAAACCCCTAACATCAAACAACACTAACACCCTAACAACACAAACCACTAACACCCTAACAACAAACAACACTAACCCCCTAACAACAAAAACCACTAAACCCCAACAAGAAACAACCTTAAACCCCTAACAACAAACAACCCTAAACCCCTAACAACAAACAACACTAACACCCTAACAACAAACAACTCTAACCCCCTAACAACAAACAACCCTAAACCCCTAACATCAAACAACACTAACCCCCTAACAACACAAACCACTAACACCCTAACAACAAACAACACTAACACCCTAACAACAAACAACCCTAAACCCCTAACATCAAACAACACTAACAACCTAACAACACAAACCACTAACACCCTAACAACAAACAACCCTAACCCCCTAACAACAAACACTAACCCCCAAACAACAAACAACCCTAACCCCTGAAAACCAAAAACACTAACCCACTAACAACAAACAACCCTAACCCACTAACAACAAACAACCCTAAACCCCTAACATCAAACAACACTAACCCCCTAACAACACAAACCACTAACACCCTAACAACAAACAACACTAACACCGTAACAACAAAAACCACTAAACCCCAACAAGAAACAACCTTAAACCCCTAACAACAAACAACCCTAAACCCCTAACATCAAACAACACTAACACCCTAACAACAAACAACTCTAACCCCCTAACAACAAACAACCCTAAACCCCTAACATCAAACAACACTAACACCCTAACAACAAAAACCACTAAACCCCAACAAGAAACAACCTTAAACCCCTAACAACAAACAACCCTAAACCCCTAACATCAAACAACACTAACCCCCTAACAACACAAACCACTAACACCCTAACAACAAACAACACTAACACCCTAACAACAAAAACCACTAAACCCCAACAAGAAACAACCTTAAACCCCTAACAACAAACAACCCTAAACCCCTAACAACAAACAACACTAACACCCTAACAACAAACAACTCTTACCCCCTAACAACAAACAACCCTAAACCCCTAACATCAAACAACACTAACCCCCTAACAACACAAACCACTAACACCCTAACATCAAAAAACACTAACACCCTAACAACAAAAACCATTAAACCCCAACAAGAAACAACCTTAAACCCCTAACAACAAACAACCCTAAACCCCTAACATCAAACAACACTAACACCCTAACAACACAAACCACTAACACCCTAACAACAAACAACACTAACCCCCTAACAACAAACACTAACCCCCAAACAACAAACAACCCTAACCCCTGAAAACCAAAAACACTAACCCACTAAGAACAAACAACCCTAACCCACTAACAACAAACAACCCTAAACCCCTAAAATCAAACAACACTAACCCCCTAACAACACAAACCACTAACACCCTAACAACAAACAACACTAACACCCTAACAACAAAAATCACTAAACCCCAACAAGAAACAACCCTAAACCCCTAACAACAAACACTAACCCCCTAACAAAAAACAACACTAAACCCCTAACAAGAAACTACCCTAACCCCGTAACAACAAACAACACTAACCCCGTAACAAGAAACAGCCCTAACCCCCTAACAACAAAGAACACTAACACCCTAACAACGAACAACCCTAACCCCTGAAAACCAAAAACACTAACCCACTAACAACAAACAACCCTAACCCACTAACAACAAACAACCCTAAACCCCTAACATCAAACAACACTAACCCCCTAACAACACAAACCACTAACACCCTAACAACAAACAACACTAACACCCTAACAACAAAAACCACTAAACCCCAACAAGAAACAACCTTAAACCCCTAACAACAAACAACCCTAAACCCCTAACATCAAACAACACTAACACCCTAACAACGAACACCTCTAACTCCCTAACAACAAACAACCCTAAACCCCTAACATCAAACAACACTAACCCCCTAACAACACAAACCACTAACACCCTAACAACAAACAACACTAACACCCTAACAACAAAAACCACTAAACCCCAACAAGAAACAACCTTAAACCCCTAACAACAAACAACCCTAAACCCCTAACAACAAACAACACTAACACCCTAACAACAAACAACTCTAACCCCCTAACAACAAACAACCCTAAACCCCTAACATCAAACAACACTAACCCCCTAACAACACAAACCACTAACACCCTAACATCAAACAACACTAACACCCTAACAACAAAAACCACTAAACCAAAACAAGAAACAACCTTAAACCCCTAACAACAAACAACCCTAAACCCCTAACAACAAACAACACTAACACCCTAACAACAAACAACTCTAACCCCCTAACAACAAACAACCCTAAACCCCTAACATCAAACAACACTAACCCCCTAACAACACAAACCACTAACACCCTAACATCAAACAACACTAACACCCTAACAACAAAAACCACTAAACCCTACAAGAAACAACCTTAAACCCCTAACAACAAACAACCCTAAACCCCTAACATCAAAGAACACTAACACCCTAACAACACAAACCACTAACACCCTAACAACAAACAACACTAACCCCCTAACAACAAAAACCACTAAACCCCAACAAGAAACAACCTTAAACCCCTAAAAACAAACAACCCTAAACCCCTAACATCAAACAACACTAACACCCTAACAACACAAACCACTAACAACCTAACAACAAACAACACTAACCCCCTAACAACAAAAACCACTAAACCCCAACAAGAAACAACCTTAAACCCCTAACAACAAACAACCCTAAACCCCTAACAACAAACAACACTAACACCCTAACAACAAACACTAACCCCCTAACAACAAACAACCCTAAACCCCTAACATCAAACAACACTAACCCCCTAACAACACAAACCACTAACACCCTAACAACAAACAACACTAACACCCTAACAACAAAAACCACTAAACCCCAACAAGAAACAACCCTAAACCCCTAACAACAAACACTAACCCCCTAACAAAAAACAACACTAAACCCCTAACAAGAAACTACCCTAACCCCGTAACAACAAACAACACTAACCCCGTAACAAGAAACAACCCTAACCCCCTAACAACAAAGAACACTAACACCCTAACAACAAACAACCCTAACCCCTGAAAACCAAAAAAACTAACCCACTATCAACAAACAACCCTAACCCACTAACAACAAACAACCCTAAACCCCTAACATCAAACAACACTAACCCCCTAACAACACAAACCACTAACACCCTAACAACAAACAACACAAACACCCTAACAACAAAAACCACTAAACCCCAACAAGAAACAACCTTAAACCCCTAACAACAAACAACCCTAAACCCCTAACATCAAACAACACTAACACCCTAACAACACAAACCACTAACACCCTAACAACAAACAACCCTAACCCACTAACAACAAACAACCCTAAACCCCTAACATCAAACAACACTAACCCCCTAACAACACAAACCACTAACACCCTAACAACAAACAACACTAACACCCTAACAACAAAAACCACTAAACCCCAACAAGAAACAACCTTAAACCCCTAACAACAAACAACCCTAAACCCCTAACATCAAACAACACTAACACCCTAACAACGAACACCTCTAACTCCCTAACAACAAACAACCCTAAACCCCTAACATCAAACAACACTAACCCCCTAACAACACAAACCACTAACACCCGAACAACAAACAACACTAACACCCTAACAACAAAAACCACTAAACCCCAACAAGAAACAACCTTAAACCCCTAACAACAAACAACCCTAAACCCCTAACAACAAACAACACTAACACCCTAACAACAAACAACTCTTACCCCCTAACAACAAACAACCCTAAACCCCTAACATCAAACAACACTAACCCCCTAACAACACAAACCACTAACACCCTAACATCAAAAAACACTAACACCCTAACAACAAAAACCACTAAACCCCAACAAGAAACAACCTTAAACCCCTAACAACAAACAACCCTAAACCCCTAACATCAAACAACACTAACACCCTAACAACACAAACCACTAACACCCTAACAACAAACAACACTAACCCCCTAACAACAAACACTAACCCCCAAACAACAAACAACCCTAACCCCTGAAAACCAAAAACACTAACCCACTAAGAACAAACAACCCTAACCCACTAACAACAAACAACCCTAAACCCCTAAAATCAAACAACACTAACCCCCTAACAACACAAACCACTAACACCCTAACAACAAACAACACTAACACCCTAACAACAAAAATCACTAAACCCCAGCAAGAAACAACCCTAAACCCCTAACAACAAACACTAACCCCCTAACAAAAAACAACACTAAACCCCTAACAAGAAACTACCCTAACCCCGTAACAACAAACAGCACTAACCCCGTAACAAGAAACAGCCCTAACCCCCTAACAACAAAGAACACTAACACCCTAACAACAAACAACCCTAACCCCTGAAAACCAAAAACACTAACCCACTAACAACAAACAACCCTAACCCACTAACAACAAACAACCCTAAACCCCTAACATCAAACAACACTAACCCCCTAACAACACAAACCACTAACACCCTAAAAACAAACAACACTAACACCCTAACAACAAAAACCACTAAACCCCAACAAGAAACAACCTTAAACCCCTAACAACAAACAACCCTAAACCCCTAACAACAAACAACACTAACACCCTAACAACAAACAACTCTAACCCCCTAACAACAAACAACCCGAAACCCCTAACATCAAACAACACTAACCCCCTAACAACACAAACCACTAACACCCTAAAAACAAACAACACTAACACCCTAACAACAAAAACCACTAAACCCCAACAAGAAACAACCTTAAACCCCTAACAACAAACAACCCTAAACCCCTAACAACAAACAACACTAACACCCTGACAACAAACAACTCTAACCCCCTAACAACAAACAACCCTAAACCCCTAACATCAAACAACACTAACCCCCTAACAACACAAACCACTAACACCCTAACATCAAACAACACTAACACCCTAACAACAAAAACCACTAAACCCCAACAAGAAACAACCTTAAACCCCTAACAACAAACAACCCTAAACCCCTAACATCAAACAACACTAACACCCTAACAACACAAACCACTAACACCCTAACAACAAACAACACTAACCCCCTAACAACAAAAACCACTAAACCCCAACAAGAAACAACCTTAAACCCCTAACAACAAACAACCCTAAACCCCTAACAACAAACAACACTAACACCCTAACAACAAACAACTCTAACCCCCTAACAACAAACAACCCTAAACCCCTAACATCAAACAACACTAACCCCCTAACAACACAAACCACTAACACCCTAACAACAAACAACACTAACACCCTAACAACAAACAACCCTAAACCCCTAACATCAAACAACACTAACAACCTAACAACACAAACCACTAACACCCTAACAACAAACAACCCTAACCCCCTAACAACAAACACTAACCCCCAAACAACAAACAACCCTAACCCCTGAAAACCAAAAACACTAACCCACTAACAACAAACAACCCTAACCCACTAACAACAAACAACCCTAAACCCCTAACATCAAACAACACTAACCCCCTAACAACACAAACCACTAACACCCTAACAACAAACAACACTAACACCGTAACAACAAAAACCACTAAACCCCAACAAGAAACAACCTTAAACCCCTAACAACAAACAACCCTAAACCCCTAACATCAAACAACACTAACACCCTAACAACAAACAACTCTAACCCCCTAACAACAAACAACCCTAAACCCCTAACATCAAACAACACTAACACCCTAACAACAAAAACCACTAAACCCCAACAAGAAACAACCTTAAACCCCTAACAACAAACAACCCTAAACCCCTAACATCAAACAACACTAACCCCCTAACAACACAAACCACTAACACCCTAACAACAAACAACACTAACACCCTAACAACAAAAACCACTAAACCCCAACAAGAAACAACCTTAAACCCCTAACAACAAACAACCCTAAACCCCTAACAACAAACAACACTAACACCCTAACAACAAACAACTCTTACCCCCTAACAACAAACAACCCTAAACCCCTAACATCAAACAACACTAACCCCCTAACAACACAAACCACTAACACCCTAACATCAAAAAACACTAACACCCTAACAACAAAAACCATTAAACCCCAACAAGAAACAACCTTAAACCCCTAACAACAAACAACCCTAAACCCCTAACATCAAACAACACTAACACCCTAACAACACAAACCACTAACACCCTAACAACAAACAACACTAACCCCCTAACAACAAACACTAACCCCCAAACAACAAACAACCCTAACCCCTGAAAACCAAAAACACTAACCCACTAAGAACAAACAACCCTAACCCACTAACAACAAACAACCCTAAACCCCTAAAATCAAACAACACTAACCCCCTAACAACACAAACCACTAACACCCTAACAACAAACAACACTAACACCCTAACAACAAAAATCACTAAACCCCAACAAGAAACAACCCTAAACCCCTAACAACAAACACTAACCCCCTAACAAAAAACAACACTAAACCCCTAACAAGAAACTACCCTAACCCCGTAACAACAAACAACACTAACCCCGTAACAAGAAACAGCCCTAACCCCCTAACAACAAAGAACACTAACACCCTAACAACGAACAACCCTAACCCCTGAAAACCAAAAACACTAACCCACTAACAACAAACAACCCTAACCCACTAACAACAAACAACCCTAAACCCCTAACATCAAACAACACTAACCCCCTAACAACACAAACCACTAACACCCTAAAAACAAACAACACTAACACCCTAACAACAAAAACCACTAAACCCCAACAAGAAACAACCTTAAACCCCTAACAACAAACAACCCTAAACCCCTAACAACAAACAACACTAACACCCTAACAACAAACAACTCTAACCCCCTAACAACAAACAACCCTAAACCCCTAACATCAAACAACACTAACCCCCTAACAACACAAACCACTAACACCCTAACATCAAACAACACTAACACCCTAACAACAAAAACCACTAAACCCCAACAAGAAACAACCTTAAACCCCTAACAACAAACAACCCTAAACCCCTAACAACAAACAACACTAACACCCTAACAACAAACAACTCTAACCCCCTAACAACAAACAACCCTAAACCCCTAACATCAAACAACACTAACCCCCTAACAACACAAACCACTAACACCCTAACATCAAACAACACTAACACCCTAACAACAAAAACCACTAAACCCCAACAAGAAACAACCTTAAACCCCTAACAACAAACAACCCTAAACCCCTAACATCAAACAACACTAACACCCTAACAACACAAACCACTAACACCCTAACAACAAACAACACTAACCCCCTAACAACAAAAACCACTAAACCCCAACAAGAAACAACCTTAAACCCCTAACAACAAACAACCCTAAACCCCTAACAACAAACAACACTAACACCCTAACAACAAACAACTCTAACCCCCTAACAACAAACAACCCTAAACCCCTAACATCAAACAACACTAACCCCCTAACAACACAAACCACTAACACCCTAACAACAAACAACACTAACACCCTAACAACAAACAACCCTAAACCCCTAACATCAAACAACACTAACAACCTAACAACACAAACCACTAACACCCTAACAACAAACAACCCTAACCCCCTAACAACAAACACTAACCCCCAAACAACAAACAACCCTAACCCCTGAAAACCAAAAACACTAACCCACTAACAACAAACAACCCTAACCCACTAACAACAAACAACCCTAAACCCCTAACATCAAACAACACTAACCCCCTAACAACACAAACCACTAACACCCTAACAACAAACAACACTAACACCGTAACAACAAAAACCACTAAACCCCAACAAGAAACAACCTTAAACCCCTAACAACAAACAACCCTAAACCCCTAACATCAAACAACACTAACACCCTAACAACAAACAACTCTAACCCCCTAACAACAAACAACCCTAAACCCCTAACATCAAACAACACTAACACCCTAACAACAAAAACCACTAAACCCCAACAAGAAACAACCTTAAACCCCTAACAACAAACAACCCTAAACCCCTAACATCAAACAACACTAACCCCCTAACAACACAAACCACTAACACCCTAACAACAAACAACACTAACACCCTAACAACAAAAACCACTAAACCCCAACAAGAAACAACCTTAAACCCCTAACAACAAACAACCCTAAACCCCTAACAACAAACAACACTAACACCCTAACAACAAACAACTCTAACCCCCTAACAACAAACAACCCTAAACCCCTAACATCAAACAACACTAACCCCCTAACAACACAAACCACTAACACCCTAACAACAAAAACTACTAAACCCCAACAAGAAACAACCTTAAAACCCTAACAACAAACAACCCTAAACCCCTAACAACAAACAACACTAACACCCTAACAACAAACAACTCTAAACCCCTAACAACAAACAACCCTAAACCCCTAACATCAAACAACACTAACCCCCTTACAACACAAACCACTAACACCCTAACAACAAACAACACTAACACCCTAACAACAAAAACCACTAAACCCCAACAATAAACAACCTTAAACCCCTAACAAAAAACAACCCTAAACCCCTAACATCAAACAACACTAACACCCTAACAACACAAACCACTAACACCCTAACAACAAACAACCCTAACCCCCTAACAACAAACACTAACCCCCAAACAACAAAAAACCCTAACCCCTGAAAACAAAACCACTAACCCACTAACAACAAACAACCCTAACCCACTAACAACAAACAACCCTAAACCCCTAACATCAAACAACACTAACCCCCTAACAACCCAAACCACTAACACCCTAACAACAAACAACACTAACCCCCTAACAACAAAAACCACTAAACCCCAACAAGAAACAACCTTAAACCCCTAACAACAAACAACCCTAAACCCCTAACAACAAACAACACTAACACCCTAACAACACAAACCACTAACACCCTAACAACAAACAACACTAACACCCTAACAACAAAAACCACTAAACCCCAACAAGAAACAACCTTAAACCCCTAACAACAAACAACCCTAAACCCCTAACAACAAACAACACTAACACCCTAACAACAAACAACTCTAACCCCCTAACAACAAACAACCCTAAACCCCTAACATCAAACAACACTAACCCCCTAACAACACAAACCACTAACACCCTAACAACAAAAACCACTAAACCCCAACAAGAAACAACCTTAAAACCCTAACAACAAACAACCCTAAACCCCTAACAACAAACAACACTAACACGCTAACAACAAACAACTCTAACCCCCTAACAACAAACAACCCTAAACCCCTAACATCAAACAACACTAACCCCCTTACAACACAAACCACTAACACCCTAACAACAAACAACACTAACACCCTAACAACAAAAACCACTAAACCCCAACAATAAACAACCTTAAACCCCTAACAAAAAACAACCCTAAACCCCTAACATCAAACAACACTAACACCCTAACAACACAAACCACTAACACCCTAACAACAAACAACCCTAACCCCCTAACAACAAACACTAACCCCCAAACAACAAACAACCCTAACCCCTGAAAACAAAAACACTAACCCACTAACAACAAACAACCCTAACCCACTAACAACAAACAACCCTAAACCCCTAACATCAAACAACACTAACCCCCTAACAACCCAAACCACTAACACCCTAACAACAAACAACACTAACCCCCTAACAACAAAAACCACTAAACCCCAACAAGAAACAACTTTAAACCCCTAACAACAAACAACCCTAAACCCCTAACAAAAAACAACACTAACACCCTAACAACAAACAACTCTTACCCCCTAACAACAAACAACCCTAAACCCCTAACATCAAACAACACTAACCCCCTAACAACACAAACCACTAACACCCTAACATCAAACAACACTAACACCCTAACAACAAAAACCACTAAACCCCAACAAGAAACAACCTTAAACCCCTAACAACAAACAACCCTAAACCCCTAACATCAAACAACACTAACACCCTAACAACACAAACCACTAACACCCTAACAACAAACAACACTAACCCCCTAACAACAAACACTAACCCCCAAACAACAAACAACCCTAACCCCTGAAAACCAAAAACACTAACCCACCAACAACAAACAACCCTAACCCACTAACAACAACCCTAAACCCCTAACATCAAACAACACTAACCCCCTAACAACACAAACCACTAACACCCTAACAAGAAACAACACTAACACCCTAACAACAAAAACCACTAAACCCCAACAAGAAACAACCCTAAACCCCTAACAACAAACACTAACCCCCTAACAAAAAACAACACTAAACCCCTAACAAGAAACTACCCTAACCCCGTAACAACAAACAACACTAACCCCGTAACAAGAAACAACCCTAACCCCCTAACAACAAAGAACACTAACTCCCTAACAACAAACAACCCTAACCCCTGAAAACCAAAGACACTAACCCACTAACAACAAACAACCCTAACCCACTAACAACAAACAACCCTAAACCCCTAACATCAAACAACACTAACCCCCTAACAACACAAACCACTAACACCCTAACAACAACAACACTAACCCCCTAACAACAAACACTAACCCCCAAACAACAAACAACCCTAAACCCTGAAAACCAAAAACACTAACCCACTAACAACAAACAACCCTAACCCACTAACAACAAACAACCCTAAACCCCTAACATCAAACAACACTAACCCCCTAACAACACAAACCACTAACACCCTAACAACAAACAACACTAACACCCTAACAACAAAAACCACTAAACCCCAACAAGAAACAACCCTAAACCCCTAACAACAAACACTAACCCCCTAACAAAAAACAACACTAAACCCCTAACAAGAAACTACCCTAACCCCGTAACAACAAACAACACTAACCCCGTAACAAGAAACAACCCTAACCCCCTAACAACAAAGAACACTAACACCCTAACAACAAACAACCCTAACCCCTGAAAACCAAAAACACTAACCCACTAAGAACAAACAACCCTAACCCACTAACAACAAACAACCCTAAACCCCTAACATCAAACAACACTAACCCCCTAACAACACAAACCACTAACACCCTAACAACAAACAACACTAACACCCTAACAACAAGCAACACTAACCCCGTAACAAGAAACAACCCTAACCCCCTAACAACAAAGAACAATAACACCCTAACAACAAACAACCCTAAACCCCTAACATCAAAGAACACTAACACCCTAACAACAAACAACCCTAACCTCCTAACATCAAACAACACTAACCCCCTAACAACACAAACCACTAACACCCTAACAACAAACAACACTAACACCCTAACAACAAAAACCACTAAACCCCAACAAGAAACAACCTTAAACCCCTAACAACAAACAACCCTAAACCCCTAACAACAAACAACACTAACACCCTAACAACAAACAACTCTAACCCCCTAACAACAAACAACCCTAAACCCCTAAAATCAAACAACACTAACCCCCTAACAACACAAACCACTAACACCCTAACAACAAACAACACTAACACCCTAACAACAAAAACCACTAAACCCCACCAAGAAACAACCCTAAACCCCTAACAACAAACACTAACCCCCTAACAAAAAACAACACTAAACCCCTAACAAGAAACTACCCTAACCCCGTAACAACAAACAACACTAACCCCGTAACAAGAAACAACCCTAACCCCCTAACAACAAAGAACACTAACACCCTAACAACAAACAACCCTAACCCCTGAAAACCAAAAACACTAACCCACTAACAACAAACATCCCTAACCCACTAACAACAAACAACCCTAAACCCCTAACATCAAACAACACTAACCCCCTAACAACACAAACCACTAACACCCTAAAAACAAACAACACTAACACCCTAACAACAAAAACCACTAAACCCCAACAAGAAACAACCTTAAACCCCTAACAACAAACAACCCTAAACCCCTAACATCAAACAACACTAACACCCTAACAACACAAACCACTAACACCCTAACAACAAACAACCCTAACCCACTAACAACAAACAACCCTAAACCCCTAACATCAAACAACACTAACCCCCTAACAACACAAACCACTAACACCCTAACAACAAACAACACTAACACCCTAACAACAAAAACCACTAAACCCCAACAAGAAACAACCTTAAACCCCTAACAACAAACAACCCTAAACCCCTAACATCAAACAACACTAACACCCTAACAACGAACACCTCTAACTCCCTAACAACAAACAACCCTAAACCCCTAACATCAAACAACACTAACCCCCTAACAACACAAACCACTAACACCCTAACAACAAACAACACTAACACCCTAACAACAAAAACCACTAAACCCCAACATGAAACAACCTTAAACCCCTAACAACAAACAACCCTAAACCGCTAACATCAAACAACACTAACACCCTAACAACGAACACCTCTAACCCCCTAACAACAAACAACCCTAAACCCCTAACATCAAACAACACTAACCCCCTAACAACACAAACCACTAACACCCTAACAACAAACAACACTAACACCCTAACAACAAAAACCACTAAAGCCCAACAAGAAACAACCTTAAACCCCTAACAACAAACAACCCTAAACCCCTAACAACAAACAACACTAACACCCTAACAACAAACAACTCTTACCCCCTAACAACAAACAACCCTAAACCCCTAACATCAAACAACACTAACCCCCTAACAACACAAACCACTAACACCCTAAAAACAAACAACACTAACACCCTAACAACAAACAACCCTAAACCCCTAACATCAAACAACACTAACACCCTAACAACACAAACCACTAACACCCTAACAACAAACAACACTAACCCCCAACAACAAACACTAACCCCCAAACAACAAACAACCCTAAACCCTGAAAACCAAAAACACTAACCCACTAAGAACAAACAACCCTAACCCACTAACAACAAACAACCCTAAACCCCTAACATCAAACAACACTAACCCCCTAACAACACAAACCACTAACACCCTAACAACAAACAACACTAACACCCTAACAACAAAAATCACTAAACCCCAACAAGAAACAACCCTAAACCCCTAACAACAAACACTAACCCCCTAACAAAAAACAACACTAAACCCCTAAGAAGAAACTACCCTAACCCCGTAACAACAAACAACACTAACCCCGTAACAAGAAACAACCCAAACCCCCTAACAACAAAGAACACTAACACCCTAACAACAAACAACCCTAACCCCTGAAAACCAAAAACACTAACCCACTAACAACAAACATCCCTAACCCACTAACAACAAACAACCCTAAACCCCTAACATCAAACAACACTAACCCCCTAACAACACAAACCACTAACACCCTAAAAACAAACAACACTAACACCCTAACAACAAAAACCACTAAACCCCAACAAGAAACAACCTTAAACCCCTAACAACAAACAACCCTAAACCCCTAACAACAAACAACACTAACACCCTAACAACAAACAACTCTATCCCCCTAACAACAAACAACCCTAAACCCCTAACATCAAACAACACTAACCCCCTAACAACACAAACCACTAACACCCTAACAACAAACAACACTAACACCCTAACAACAAAAACCACTAAACCCCAACAAGAAACAACCTTAAACCCCTAACAACAAACAACCCTAAACCCCTAACAACAAACAACACTAACACCCTAACAACAAACAACTCTAACCCCCTAACAACAAACAACCCTAAACCCCTAACATCAAACAACACTAACCCCCTAACAACACAAACCACTAACACCCTAACATCAAACAACACTAACACCCTAACAACAAAAACCACTAAACCAAAACAAGAAACAACCTTAAACCCCTAACAACAAACAACCCTAAACCCCTAACAACAAACAACACTAACACCCTAACAACAAACAACTCTAACCCCCTAACAACAAACAACCCTAAACCCCTAACATCAAACAACACTAACCCCCTAACAACACAAACCACTAACACCCTAACATCAAACAACACTAACACCCTAACAACAAAAACCACTAAACCCTACAAGAAACAACCTTAAACCCCTAACAACAAACAACCCTAAACCCCTAACATCAAAGAACACTAACACCCTAACAACACAAACCACTAACACCCTAACAACAAACAACACTAACCCCCTAACAACAAAAACCACTAAACCCCAACAAGAAACAACCTTAAACCCCTAAAAACAAACAACCCTAAACCCCTAACATCAAACAACACTAACACCCTAACAACACAAACCACTAACAACCTAACAACAAACAACACTAACCCCCTAACAACAAAAACCACTAAACCCCAACAAGAAACAACCTTAAACCCCTAACAACAAACAACCCTAAACCCCTAACAACAAACAACACTAACACCCTAACAACAAACACTAACCCCCTAACAACAAACAACCCTAAACCCCTAACATCAAACAACACTAACCCCCTAACAACACAAACCACTAACACCCTAACAACAAACAACACTAACACCCTAACAACAAAAACCACTAAACCCCAACAAGAAACAACCCTAAACCCCTAACAACAAACACTAACCCCCTAACAAAAAACAACACTAAACCCCTAACAAGAAACTACCCTAACCCCGTAACAACAAACAACACTAACCCCGTAACAAGAAACAACCCTAACCCCCTAACAACAAAGAACACTAACACCCTAACAACAAACAACCCTAACCCCTGAAAACCAAAAAAACTAACCCACTATCAACAAACAACCCTAACCCACTAACAACAAACAACCCTAAACCCCTAACATCAAACAACACTAACCCCCTAACAACACAAACCACTAACACCCTAACAACAAACAACACAAACACCCTAACAACAAAAACCACTAAACCCCAACAAGAAACAACCTTAAACCCCTAACAACAAACAACCCTAAACCCCTAACATCAAACAACACTAACACCCTAACAACACAAACCACTAACACCCTAACAACAAACAACCCTAACCCACTAACAACAAACAACCCTAAACCCCTAACATCAAACAACACTAACCCCCTAACAACACAAACCACTAACACCCTAACAACAAACAACACTAACACCCTAACAACAAAAACCACTAAACCCCAACAAGAAACAACCTTAAACCCCTAACAACAAACAACCCTAAACCCCTAACATCAAACAACACTAACACCCTAACAACGAACACCTCTAACTCCCTAACAACAAACAACCCTAAACCCCTAACATCAAACAACACTAACCCCCTAACAACACAAACCACTAACACCCTAACAACAAACAACACTAACACCCTAACAACAAAAACCACTAAACCCCAACAAGAAACAACCTTAAACCCCTAACAACAAACAACCCTAAACCCCTAACAACAAACAACACTAACACCCTAACAACAAACAACTCTTACCCCCTAACAACAAACAACCCTAAACCCCTAACATCAAACAACACTAACCCCCTAACAACACAAACCACTAACACCCTAACATCAAAAAACACTAACACCCTAACAACAAAAACCACTAAACCCCAACAAGAAACAACCTTAAACCCCTAACAACAAACAACCCTAAACCCCTAACATCAAACAACACTAACACCCTAACAACACAAACCACTAACACCCTAACAACAAACAACACTAACCCCCTAACAACAAACACTAACCCCCAAACAACAAACAACCCTAACCCCTGAAAACCAAAAACACTAACCCACTAAGAACAAACAACCCTAACCCACTAACAACAAACAACCCTAAACCCCTAAAATCAAACAACACTAACCCCCTAACAACACAAACCACTAACACCCTAACAACAAACAACACTAACACCCTAACAACAAAAATCACTAAACCCCAGCAAGAAACAACCCTAAACCCCTAACAACAAACACTAACCCCCTAACAAAAAACAACACTAAACCCCTAACAAGAAACTACCCTAACCCCGTAACAACAAACAGCACTAACCCCGTAACAAGAAACAGCCCTAACCCCCTAACAACAAAGAACACTAACACCCTAACAACAAACAACCCTAACCCCTGAAAACCAAAAACACTAACCCACTAACAACAAACAACCCTAACCCACTAACAACAAACAACCCTAAACCCCTAACATCAAACAACACTAACCCCCTAACAACACAAACCACTAACACCCTAAAAACAAACAACACTAACACCCTAACAACAAAAACCACTAAACCCCAACAAGAAACAACCTTAAACCCCTAACAACAAACAACCCTAAACCCCTAACAACAAACAACACTAACACCCTAACAACAAACAACTCTAACCCCCTAACAACAAACAACCCTAAACCCCTAACATCAAACAACACTAACCCCCTAACAACACAAACCACTAACACCCTAACATCAAACAACACTAACACCCTAACAACAAAAACCACTAAACCCCAACAAGAAACAACCTTAAACCCCTAACAACAAACAACCCTAAACCCCTAACAACAAACAACACTAACACCCTGACAACAAACAACTCTAACCCCCTAACAACAAACAACCCTAAACCCCTAACATCAAACAACACTAACCCCCTAACAACACAAACCACTAACACCCTAACATCAAACAACACTAACACCCTAACAACAAAAACCACTAAACCCCAACAAGAAACAACCTTAAACCCCTAACAACAAACAACCCTAAACCCCTAACATCAAACAACACTAACACCCTAACAACACAAACCACTAACACCCTAACAACAAACAACACTAACCCCCTAACAACAAAAACCACTAAACCCCAACAAGAAACAACCTTAAACCCCTAACAACAAACAACCCTAAACCCCTAACAACAAACAACACTAACACCCTAACAACAAACAACTCTAACCCCCTAACAACAAACAACCCTAAACCCCTAACATCAAACAACACTAACCCCCTAACAACACAAACCACTAACACCCTAACAACAAACAACACTAACACCCTAACAACAAACAACCCTAAACCCCTAACATCAAACAACACTAACAACCTAACAACACAAACCACTAACACCCTAACAACAAACAACCCTAACCCCCTAACAACAAACACTAACCCCCAAACAACAAACAACCCTAACCCCTGAAAACCAAAAACACTAACCCACTAACAACAAACAACCCTAACCCACTAACAACAAACAACCCTAAACCCCTAACATCAAACAACACTAACCCCCTAACAACACAAACCACTAACACCCTAACAACAAACAACACTAACACCGTAACAACAAAAACCACTAAACCCCAACAAGAAACAACCTTAAACCCCTAACAACAAACAACCCTAAACCCCTAACATCAAACAACACTAACACCCTAACAACAAACAACTCTAACCCCCTAACAACAAACAACCCTAAACCCCTAACATCAAACAACACTAACACCCTAACAACAAAAACCACTAAACCCCAACAAGAAACAACCTTAAACCCCTAACAACAAACAACCCTAAACCCCTAACATCAAACAACACTAACCCCCTAACAACACAAACCACTAACACCCTAACAACAAACAACACTAACACCCTAACAACAAAAACCACTAAACCCCAACAAGAAACAACCTTAAACCCCTAACAACAAACAACCCTAAACCCCTAACAACAAACAACACTAACACCCTAACAACAAACAACTCTTACCCCCTAACAACAAACAACCCTAAACCCCTAACATCAAACAACACTAACCCCCTAACAACACAAACCACTAACACCCTAACATCAAAAAACACTAACACCCTAACAACAAAAACCATTAAACCCCAACAAGAAACAACCTTAAACCCCTAACAACAAACAACCCTAAACCCCTAACATCAAACAACACTAACACCCTAACAACACAAACCACTAACACCCTAACAACAAACAACACTAACCCCCTAACAACAAACACTAACCCCCAAACAACAAACAACCCTAACCCCTGAAAACCAAAAACACTAACCCACTAAGAACAAACAACCCTAACCCACTAACAACAAACAACCCTAAACCCCTAAAATCAAACAACACTAACCCCCTAACAACACAAACCACTAACACCCTAACAACAAACAACACTAACACCCTAACAACAAAAATCACTAAACCCCAACAAGAAACAACCCTAAACCCCTAACAACAAACACTAACCCCCTAACAAAAAACAACACTAAACCCCTAACAAGAAACTACCCTAACCCCGTAACAACAAACAACACTAACCCCGTAACAAGAAACAGCCCTAACCCCCTAACAACAAAGAACACTAACACCCTAACAACGAACAACCCTAACCCCTGAAAACCAAAAACACTAACCCACTAACAACAAACAACCCTAACCCACTAACAACAAACAACCCTAAACCCCTAACATCAAACAACACTAACCCCCTAACAACACAAACCACTAACACCCTAAAAACAAACAACACTAACACCCTAACAACAAAAACCACTAAACCCCAACAAGAAACAACCTTAAACCCCTAACAACAAACAACCCTAAACCCCTAACAACAAACAACACTAACACCCTAACAACAAACAACTCTAACCCCCTAACAACAAACAACCCTAAACCCCTAACATCAAACAACACTAACCCCCTAACAACACAAACCACTAACACCCTAACATCAAACAACACTAACACCCTAACAACAAAAACCACTAAACCCCAACAAGAAACAACCTTAAACCCCTAACAACAAACAACCCTAAACCCCTAACAACAAACAACACTAACACCCTAACAACAAACAACTCTAACCCCCTAACAACAAACAACCCTAAACCCCTAACATCAAACAACACTAACCCCCTAACAACACAAACCACTAACACCCTAACATCAAACAACACTAACACCCTAACAACAAAAACCACTAAACCCCAACAAGAAACAACCTTAAACCCCTAACAACAAACAACCCTAAACCCCTAACATCAAACAACACTAACACCCTAACAACACAAACCACTAACACCCTAACAACAAACAACCCTAACCCACTAACAACAAACAACCCTAAACCCCTAACATCAAACAACACTAACCCCCTAACAACACAAACCACTAACACCCTAACAACAAACAACACTAACACCCTAACAACAAAAACCACTAAACCCCAACAAGAAACAACCTTAAACCCCTAACAACAA
Organism: Elephas maximus indicus; assembly: GCF_024166365.1. NCBI lineage: Eukaryota > Metazoa > Chordata > Mammalia > Proboscidea > Elephantidae > Elephas > Elephas maximus. The sequence goes on from NC_064835.1 coordinate 1,143,886, forward strand.
ACAACCCTAAACCCCTAACATCAAACAACACTAACACCCTAACAACGAACACCTCTAACTCCCTAACAACAAACAACCCTAAACCCCTAACATCAAACAACACTAACCCCCTAACAACACAAACCACTAACACCCTAACAACAAACAACACTAACACCCTAACAACAAAAACCACTAAACCCCAACAAGAAACAACCTTAAACCCCTAACAACAAACAACCCTAAACCCCTAACAACAAACAACACTAACACCCTAACAACAAACAACTCTTACCCCCTAACAACAAACAACCCTAAACCCCTAACATCAAACAACACTAACCCCCTAACAACACAAACCACTAACACCCTAACATCAAAAAACACTAACACCCTAACAACAAAAACCACTAAACCCCAACAAGAAACAACCTTAAACCCCTAACAACAAACAACCCTAAACCCCTAACATCAAACAACACTAACACCCTAACAACACAAACCACTAACACCCTAACAACAAACAACACTAACCCCCTAACAACAAACACTAACCCCCAAACAACAAACAACCCTAACCCCTGAAAACCAAAAACACTAACCCACTAAGAACAAACAACCCTAACCCACTAACAACAAACAACCCTAAACCCCTAAAATCAAACAACACTAACCCCCTAACAACACAAACCACTAACACCCTAACAACAAACAACACTAACACCCTAACAACAAAAATCACTAAACCCCAGCAAGAAACAACCCTAAACCCCTAACAACAAACACTAACCCCCTAACAAAAAACAACACTAAACCCCTAACAAGAAACTACCCTAACCCCGTAACAACAAACAGCACTAACCCCGTAACAAGAAACAGCCCTAACCCCCTAACAACAAAGAACACTAACACCCTAACAACAAACAACCCTAACCCCTGAAAACCAAAAACACTAACCCACTAACAACAAACAACCCTAACCCACTAACAACAAACAACCCTAAACCCCTAACATCAAACAACACTAACCCCCTAACAACACAAACCACTAACACCCTAAAAACAAACAACACTAACACCCTAACAACAAAAACCACTAAACCCCAACAAGAAACAACCTTAAACCCCTAACAACAAACAACCCTAAACCCCTAACAACAAACAACACTAACACCCTAACAACAAACAACTCTAACCCCCTAACAACAAACAACCCTAAACCCCTAACATCAAACAACACTAACCCCCTAACAACACAAACCACTAACACCCTAACATCAAACAACACTAACACCCTAACAACAAAAACCACTAAACCCCAACAAGAAACAACCTTAAACCCCTAACAACAAACAACCCTAAACCCCTAACAACAAACAACACTAACACCCTGACAACAAACAACTCTAACCCCCTAACAACAAACAACCCTAAACCCCTAACATCAAACAACACTAACCCCCTAACAACACAAACCACTAACACCCTAACATCAAACAACACTAACACCCTAACAACAAAAACCACTAAACCCCAACAAGAAACAACCTTAAACCCCTAACAACAAACAACCCTAAACCCCTAACATCAAACAACACTAACACCCTAACAACACAAACCACTAACACCCTAACAACAAACAACACTAACCCCCTAACAACAAAAACCACTAAACCCCAACAAGAAACAACCTTAAACCCCTAACAACAAACAACCCTAAACCCCTAACAACAAACAACACTAACACCCTAACAACAAACAACTCTAACCCCCTAACAACAAACAACCCTAAACCCCTAACATCAAACAACACTAACCCCCTAACAACACAAACCACTAACACCCTAACAACAAACAACACTAACACCCTAACAACAAACAACCCTAAACCCCTAACATCAAACAACACTAACAACCTAACAACACAAACCACTAACACCCTAACAACAAACAACCCTAACCCCCTAACAACAAACACTAACCCCCAAACAACAAACAACCCTAACCCCTGAAAACCAAAAACACTAACCCACTAACAACAAACAACCCTAACCCACTAACAACAAACAACCCTAAACCCCTAACATCAAACAACACTAACCCCCTAACAACACAAACCACTAACACCCTAACAACAAACAACACTAACACCGTAACAACAAAAACCACTAAACCCCAACAAGAAACAACCTTAAACCCCTAACAACAAACAACCCTAAACCCCTAACATCAAACAACACTAACACCCTAACAACAAACAACTCTAACCCCCTAACAACAAACAACCCTAAACCCCTAACATCAAACAACACTAACACCCTAACAACAAAAACCACTAAACCCCAACAAGAAACAACCTTAAACCCCTAACAACAAACAACCCTAAACCCCTAACATCAAACAACACTAACCCCCTAACAACACAAACCACTAACACCCTAACAACAAACAACACTAACACCCTAACAACAAAAACCACTAAACCCCAACAAGAAACAACCTTAAACCCCTAACAACAAACAACCCTAAACCCCTAACAACAAACAACACTAACACCCTAACAACAAACAACTCTTACCCCCTAACAACAAACAACCCTAAACCCCTAACATCAAACAACACTAACCCCCTAACAACACAAACCACTAACACCCTAACATCAAAAAACACTAACACCCTAACAACAAAAACCATTAAACCCCAACAAGAAACAACCTTAAACCCCTAACAACAAACAACCCTAAACCCCTAACATCAAACAACACTAACACCCTAACAACACAAACCACTAACACCCTAACAACAAACAACACTAACCCCCTAACAACAAACACTAACCCCCAAACAACAAACAACCCTAACCCCTGAAAACCAAAAACACTAACCCACTAAGAACAAACAACCCTAACCCACTAACAACAAACAACCCTAAACCCCTAAAATCAAACAACACTAACCCCCTAACAACACAAACCACTAACACCCTAACAACAAACAACACTAACACCCTAACAACAAAAATCACTAAACCCCAACAAGAAACAACCCTAAACCCCTAACAACAAACACTAACCCCCTAACAAAAAACAACACTAAACCCCTAACAAGAAACTACCCTAACCCCGTAACAACAAACAACACTAACCCCGTAACAAGAAACAGCCCTAACCCCCTAACAACAAAGAACACTAACACCCTAACAACGAACAACCCTAACCCCTGAAAACCAAAAACACTAACCCACTAACAACAAACAACCCTAACCCACTAACAACAAACAACCCTAAACCCCTAACATCAAACAACACTAACCCCCTAACAACACAAACCACTAACACCCTAAAAACAAACAACACTAACACCCTAACAACAAAAACCACTAAACCCCAACAAGAAACAACCTTAAACCCCTAACAACAAACAACCCTAAACCCCTAACAACAAACAACACTAACACCCTAACAACAAACAACTCTAACCCCCTAACAACAAACAACCCTAAACCCCTAACATCAAACAACACTAACCCCCTAACAACACAAACCACTAACACCCTAACATCAAACAACACTAACACCCTAACAACAAAAACCACTAAACCCCAACAAGAAACAACCTTAAACCCCTAACAACAAACAACCCTAAACCCCTAACAACAAACAACACTAACACCCTAACAACAAACAACTCTAACCCCCTAACAACAAACAACCCTAAACCCCTAACATCAAACAACACTAACCCCCTAACAACACAAACCACTAACACCCTAACATCAAACAACACTAACACCCTAACAACAAAAACCACTAAACCCCAACAAGAAACAACCTTAAACCCCTAACAACAAACAACCCTAAACCCCTAACATCAAACAACACTAACACCCTAACAACACAAACCACTAACACCCTAACAACAAACAACACTAACCCCCTAACAACAAAAACCACTAAACCCCAACAAGAAACAACCTTAAACCCCTAACAACAAACAACCCTAAACCCCTAACAACAAACAACACTAACACCCTAACAACAAACAACTCTAACCCCCTAACAACAAACAACCCTAAACCCCTAACATCAAACAACACTAACCCCCTAACAACACAAACCACTAACACCCTAACAACAAACAACACTAACACCCTAACAACAAACAACCCTAAACCCCTAACATCAAACAACACTAACAACCTAACAACACAAACCACTAACACCCTAACAACAAACAACCCTAACCCCCTAACAACAAACACTAACCCCCAAACAACAAACAACCCTAACCCCTGAAAACCAAAAACACTAACCCACTAACAACAAACAACCCTAACCCACTAACAACAAACAACCCTAAACCCCTAACATCAAACAACACTAACCCCCTAACAACACAAACCACTAACACCCTAACAACAAACAACACTAACACCGTAACAACAAAAACCACTAAACCCCAACAAGAAACAACCTTAAACCCCTAACAACAAACAACCCTAAACCCCTAACATCAAACAACACTAACACCCTAACAACAAACAACTCTAACCCCCTAACAACAAACAACCCTAAACCCCTAACATCAAACAACACTAACACCCTAACAACAAAAACCACTAAACCCCAACAAGAAACAACCTTAAACCCCTAACAACAAACAACCCTAAACCCCTAACATCAAACAACACTAACCCCCTAACAACACAAACCACTAACACCCTAACAACAAACAACACTAACACCCTAACAACAAAAACCACTAAACCCCAACAAGAAACAACCTTAAACCCCTAACAACAAACAACCCTAAACCCCTAACAACAAACAACACTAACACCCTAACAACAAACAACTCTAACCCCCTAACAACAAACAACCCTAAACCCCTAACATCAAACAACACTAACCCCCTAACAACACAAACCACTAACACCCTAACAACAAAAACCACTAAACCCCAACAAGAAACAACCTTAAAACCCTAACAACAAACAACCCTAAACCCCTAACAACAAACAACACTAACACCCTAACAACAAACAACTCTAAACCCCTAACAACAAACAACCCTAAACCCCTAACATCAAACAACACTAACCCCCTTACAACACAAACCACTAACACCCTAACAACAAACAACACTAACACCCTAACAACAAAAACCACTAAACCCCAACAATAAACAACCTTAAACCCCTAACAAAAAACAACCCTAAACCCCTAACATCAAACAACACTAACACCCTAACAACACAAACCACTAACACCCTAACAACAAACAACCCTAACCCCCTAACAACAAACACTAACCCCCAAACAACAAAAAACCCTAACCCCTGAAAACAAAAACACTAACCCACTAACAACAAACAACCCTAACCCACTAACAACAAACAACCCTAAACCCCTAACATCAAACAACACTAACCCCCTAACAACCCAAACCACTAACACCCTAACAACAAACAACACTAACCCCCTAACAACAAAAACCACTAAACCCCAACAAGAAACAACCTTAAACCCCTAACAACAAACAACCCTAAACCCCTAACAACAAACAACACTAACACCCTAACAACACAAACCACTAACACCCTAACAACAAACAACACTAACACCCTAACAACAAAAACCACTAAACCCCAACAAGAAACAACCTTAAACCCCTAACAACAAACAACCCTAAACCCCTAACAACAAACAACACTAACACCCTAACAACAAACAACTCTAACCCCCTAACAACAAACAACCCTAAACCCCTAACATCAAACAACACTAACCCCCTAACAACACAAACCACTAACACCCTAACAACAAAAACCACTAAACCCCAACAAGAAACAACCTTAAAACCCTAACAACAAACAACCCTAAACCCCTAACAACAAACAACACTAACACGCTAACAACAAACAACTCTAACCCCCTAACAACAAACAACCCTAAACCCCTAACATCAAACAACACTAACCCCCTTACAACACAAACCACTAACACCCTAACAACAAACAACACTAACACCCTAACAACAAAAACCACTAAACCCCAACAATAAACAACCTTAAACCCCTAACAAAAAACAACCCTAAACCCCTAACATCAAACAACACTAACACCCTAACAACACAAACCACTAACACCCTAACAACAAACAACCCTAACCCCCTAACAACAAACACTAACCCCCAAACAACAAACAACCCTAACCCCTGAAAACAAAAACACTAACCCACTAACAACAAACAACCCTAACCCACTAACAACAAACAACCCTAAACCCCTAACATCAAACAACACTAACCCCCTAACAACCCAAACCACTAACACCCTAACAACAAACAACACTAACCCCCTAACAACAAAAACCACTAAACCCCAACAAGAAACAACTTTAAACCCCTAACAACAAACAACCCTAAACCCCTAACAAAAAACAACACTAACACCCTAACAACAAACAACTCTTACCCCCTAACAACAAACAACCCTAAACCCCTAACATCAAACAACACTAACCCCCTAACAACACAAACCACTAACACCCTAACATCAAACAACACTAACACCCTAACAACAAAAACCACTAAACCCCAACAAGAAACAACCTTAAACCCCTAACAACAAACAACCCTAAACCCCTAACATCAAACAACACTAACACCCTAACAACACAAACCACTAACACCCTAACAACAAACAACACTAACCCCCTAACAACAAACACTAACCCCCAAACAACAAACAACCCTAACCCCTGAAAACCAAAAACACTAACCCACCAACAACAAACAACCCTAACCCACTAACAACAACCCTAAACCCCTAACATCAAACAACACTAACCCCCTAACAACACAAACCACTAACACCCTAACAAGAAACAACACTAACACCCTAACAACAAAAACCACTAAACCCCAACAAGAAACAACCCTAAACCCCTAACAACAAACACTAACCCCCTAACAAAAAACAACACTAAACCCCTAACAAGAAACTACCCTAACCCCGTAACAACAAACAACACTAACCCCGTAACAAGAAACAACCCTAACCCCCTAACAACAAAGAACACTAACTCCCTAACAACAAACAACCCTAACCCCTGAAAACCAAAGACACTAACCCACTAACAACAAACAACCCTAACCCACTAACAACAAACAACCCTAAACCCCTAACATCAAACAACACTAACCCCCTAACAACACAAACCACTAACACCCTAACAACAACAACACTAACCCCCTAACAACAAACACTAACCCCCAAACAACAAACAACCCTAAACCCTGAAAACCAAAAACACTAACCCACTAACAACAAACAACCCTAACCCACTAACAACAAACAACCCTAAACCCCTAACATCAAACAACACTAACCCCCTAACAACACAAACCACTAACACCCTAACAACAAACAACACTAACACCCTAACAACAAAAACCACTAAACCCCAACAAGAAACAACCCTAAACCCCTAACAACAAACACTAACCCCCTAACAAAAAACAACACTAAACCCCTAACAAGAAACTACCCTAACCCCGTAACAACAAACAACACTAACCCCGTAACAAGAAACAACCCTAACCCCCTAACAACAAAGAACACTAACACCCTAACAACAAACAACCCTAACCCCTGAAAACCAAAAACACTAACCCACTAAGAACAAACAACCCTAACCCACTAACAACAAACAACCCTAAACCCCTAACATCAAACAACACTAACCCCCTAACAACACAAACCACTAACACCCTAACAACAAACAACACTAACACCCTAACAACAAGCAACACTAACCCCGTAACAAGAAACAACCCTAACCCCCTAACAACAAAGAACAATAACACCCTAACAACAAACAACCCTAAACCCCTAACATCAAAGAACACTAACACCCTAACAACAAACAACCCTAACCTCCTAACATCAAACAACACTAACCCCCTAACAACACAAACCACTAACACCCTAACAACAAACAACACTAACACCCTAACAACAAAAACCACTAAACCCCAACAAGAAACAACCTTAAACCCCTAACAACAAACAACCCTAAACCCCTAACAACAAACAACACTAACACCCTAACAACAAACAACTCTAACCCCCTAACAACAAACAACCCTAAACCCCTAACATCAAACAACACTAACCCCCTAACAACACAAACCACTAACACCCAACATCAAACAACACTAACACCCTAACAACAAAAACCACTAAACCCCAACAAGAAACAACCTTAAACCCCTAACAACAAACAACCCTAAACCCCTAACATCAAACAACACTAACACCCTAACAACACAAACCACTAACACCCTAACAACAAACAACACTAACCCCCTAACAACAAACACTAACCCCCAAACAACAAACAACCCTAAACCCTGAAAACCAAAAACAGTAACCCACTAAGAACAAACAACCCTAACCCACTAACAACAAACAACCCTAAACCCCTAACATCAAACAACACTAACCCCCTAACAACACAAACCACTAACACCCTAACAACAAACAACACTAACACCCTAACAACAAAAATCACTAAACCCCAACAAGAAACAACCCTAAACCCCTAACAACAAACACTAACCCCCTAACAAAAAACAACACTAAACCCCTAACAAGAAACTACCCTAACCCCGTAACAACAAACAACACTAACCCCGTAACAAGAAACAACCCTAACCCCCTAACAACAAAGAACACTAACACCCTAACAACAAACAACCCTAACCCCTGAAAACCAAAAACACTAACCCACTAACAACAAACATCCCTAACCCACTAACAACAAACAATCCTAAACCCCTAACATCAAACAACACTAACCCCCTAACAACACAAACCACTAACACCCTAAAAACAAACAACACTAACACCCTAACAACAAAAACCACTAAACCCCAACAAGAAACAACCTTAAACCCCTAACAACAAACAACCCTAAACCCCTAACAACAAACAACACTAACACCCTAACAACAAACAACTCTAACCCCCTAACAACAAACAACCCTAAACCCCTAACATCAAACAACACTAACCCCCTAACAACACAAACCACTAACACCCTAACAACAAACAACACTAACACCCTAACAACAAAAACCACTAAACCCCAACAAGAAACAACCTTAAACCCCTAACAACAAACAACCCTAAACCCCTAACAACAAACAACACTAACACCCTAACAACAAACAACTCTAACCCCCTAACAACAAACAACCCTAAACCCCTAACATCAAACAACACTAACCCCCTAACAACACAAACCACTAACACCCTAACATCAAACAACACTAACACCCTAAAAACAAAAACCACTAAACCCCAACAAGAAACAACCTTAAACCCCTAACAACAAACAACCCTAAACCCCTAACAACAAACAACACTAACACCCTAACAACAAACAACTCCAACCCCCTAACAACAAACAACCCTAAACCCCTAACATCAAACAACACTAACCCCCTAACAACACAAACCACTAACACCCTAACATCAAACAACACTAACACCCTAACAACAAAAACCACTAAACCCCAACAAGAAACAACCTTAAACCCCTAACAACAAACAACCCTAAACCCCTAACATCAAACAACACTAACACCCTAACAACACAAACCACTAACACCCTAACAACAAACAACACTAACCCCCTAACAACAAAAACCACTAAACCCCAACAAGAAACAACCTTAAACCCCTAAAAACAAACAACCCTAAACCCCTAACATCAAACAACACTAACACCCTAACAACACAAACCACTAACAACCTAACAACAAACAACACTAACCCCCTAACAACAAAAACCACTAAACCCCAACAAGAAACAACCTTAAACCCCTAACAACAAACAACCCTAAACCCCTAACAACAAACAACACTAACACCCTAACAACAAACACTAACCCCCTAACAACAAACAACCCTAAACCCCTAACATCAAACAACACTAACCCCCTAACAACACAAACCACTAACACCCTAACAACAAACAACACTAACACCCTAACAACAAAAACCACTAAACCCCACCAAGAAACAACCCTAAACCCCTAACAACAAACACTAACCCCCTAACAAAAAACAACACTAAACCCCTAACAAGAAACTACCCTAACCCCGTAACAACAAACAACACTAACCCCGTAACAAGAAACAACCCTAACCCCCTAACAACAAAGAACACTAACACCCTAACAACAAACAACCCTAACCCCTGAAAACCAAAAAAACTAACCCACTATCAACAAACAACCCTAACCCACTAACAACAAACAACCCTAAACCCCTAACATCAAACAACACTAACCCCCTAACAACACAAACCACTAACACCCTAACAACAAACAACACAAACACCCTAACAACAAAAACCACTAAACCCCAACAAGAAACAACCTTAAACCCCTAACAACAAACAACCCTAAACCCCTAACATCAAACAACACTAACACCCTAACAACACAAACCACTAACACCCTAACAACAAACAACCCTAACCCACTAACAACAAACAACCCTAAACCCCTAACATCAAACAACACTAACCCCCTAACAACACAAACCACTAACACCCTAACAACAAACAACACTAACACCCTAACAACAAAAACCACTAAACCCCAACAAGAAACAACCTTAAACCCCTAACAACAAACAACCCTAAACCCCTAACATCAAACAACACTAACACCCTAACAACGAACACCTCTAACTCCCTAACAACAAACAACCCTAAACCCCTAACATCAAACAACACTAACCCCCTAACAACACAAACCACTAACACCCTAACAACAAACAACACTAACACCCTAACAACAAAAACCACTAAACCCCAACAAGAAACAACCTTAAACCCCTAACAACAAACAACCCTAAACCCCTAACAACAAACAACACTAACACCCTAACAACAAACAACTCTTACCCCCTAACAACAAACAACCCTAAACCCCTAACATCAAACAACACTAACCCCCTAACAACACAAACCACTAACACCCTAACATCAAAAAACACTAACACCCTAACAACAAAAACCACTAAACCCCAAAAAGAAACAACCTTAAACCCCTAACAACAAACAACCCTAAACCCCTAACATCAAACAACACTAACACCCTAACAACACAAACCACTAACACCCTAACAACAAACAACACTAACCCCCTAACAACAAACACTAACCCCCAACAACAAACAACCCTAACCCCTGAAAACCAAAAACACTAACCCACTAAGAACAAACAACCCTAACCCACTAACAACAAACAACCCTAAACCCCTAACATCAAACAACACTAACCCCCTAACAACACAAACCACTAACACCCTAACAACAAACAACACTAACACCCTAACAACAAAAATCACTAAACCCCAACAAGAAACAACCCTAAACCCCTAACAACAAACACTAACCCCCTAACAAAAAACAACACTAAACCCCTAACAAGAAACTACCCTAACCCCGTAACAACAAACCACACTAACCCCGTAACAAGAAAGAGCCCTAACCCCCTAACAACAAAGAACACTAACACCCTAACAACAAACAACCCTAACCCCTGAAAACCAAAAACACTAACCCACTAACAACAAACAACCCTAACCCACTAACAACAAACAACCCTAAACCCCTAACATCAAACAACACTAACCCCCTAACAACACAAACCACTAACACCCTAAAAACAAACAACACTAACACCCTAACAACAAAAACCACTAAACCCCAACAAGAAACAACCTTAAACCCCTAACAACAAACAACCCTAAACCCCTAACAACAAACAACACTAACACCCTAACAACAAACAACTCTAACCCCCTAACAACAAACAACCCTAAACCCCTAACATCAAACAACACTAACCCCCTAACAACACAAACCACTAACACCCTAACATCAAACAACACTAACACCCTAACAACAAAAACCACTAAACCCCAACAAGAAACAACCTTAAACCCCTAACAACAAACAACCCTAAACCCCTAACAACAAACAACACTAACACCCTAACAACAAACAACTCTAACCCCCTAACAACAAACAACCCTAAACCCCTAACATCAAACAACACTAACCCCCTAACAACACAAACCACTAACACCCTAACATCAAACAACACTAACACCCTAACAACAAAAACCACTAAACCCCAACAAGAAACAACCTTAAACCCCTAACAACAAACAACCCTAAACCCCTAACATCAAACAACACTAACACCCTAACAACACAAACCACTAACACCCTAACAACAAACAACACTAACCCCCTAACAACAAAAACCACTAAACCCCAACAAGAAACAACCTTAAACCCCTAACAACAAACAACCCTAAACCCCTAACAACAAACAACACTAACACCCTAACAACAAACAACTCTAACCCCCTAACAACAAACAACCCTAAACCCCTAACATCAAACAACACTAACCCCCTAACAACACAAACCACTAACACCCTAACAACAAACAACACTAACACCCTAACAACAAACAACCCTAAACCCCTAACATCAAACAACACTAACAACCTAACAACACAAACCACTAACACCCTAACAACAAACAACCCTAACCCCCTAACAACAAACACTAACCCCCAAACAACAAACAACCCTAACCCCTGAAAACCAAAAACACTAACCCACTAACAACAAACAACCCTAACCCACTAACAACAAACAACCCTAAACCCCTAACATCAAACAACACTAACCCCCTAACAACACAAACCACTAACACCCTAACAACAAACAACACTAACACCGTAACAACAAAAACCACTAAACCCCAACAAGAAACAACCTTAAACCCCTAACAACAAACAACCCTAAACCCCTAACATCAAACAACACTAACACCCTAACAACAAACAACTCTAACCCCCTAACAACAAACAACCCTAAACCCCTAACATCAAACAACACTAACACCCTAACAACAAAAACCACTAAACCCCAACAAGAAACAACCTTAAACCCCTAACAACAAACAACCCTAAACCCCTAACATCAAACAACACTAACCCCCTAACAACACAAACCACTAACACCCTAACAACAAACAACACTAACACCCTAACAACAAAAACCACTAAACCCCAACAAGAAACAACCTTAAACCCCTAACAACAAACAACCCTAAACCCCTAACAACAAACAACACTAACACCCTAACAACAAACAACTCTAACCCCCTAACAACAAACAACCCTAAACCCCTAACATCAAACAACACTAACCCCCTAACAACACAAACCACTAACACCCTAACAACAAAAACCACTAAACCCCAACAAGAAACAACCTTAAAACCCTAACAACAAACAACCCTAAACCCCTAACAACAAACAACACTAACACCCTAACAACAAACAACTCTAAACCCCTAACAACAAACAACCCTAAACCCCTAACATCAAACAACACTAACCCCCTTACAACACAAACCACTAACACCCTAACAACAAACAACACTAACACCCTAACAACAAAAACCACTAAACCCCAACAATAAACAACCTTAAACCCCTAACAAAAAACAACCCTAAACCCCTAACATCAAACAACACTAACACCCTAACAACACAAACCACTAACACCCTAACAACAAACAACCCTAACCCCCTAACAACAAACACTAACCCCCAAACAACAAAAAACCCTAACCCCTGAAAACAAAAACACTAACCCACTAACAACAAACAACCCTAACCCACTAACAACAAACAACCCTAAACCCCTAACATCAAACAACACTAACCCCCTAACAACCCAAACCACTAACACCCTAACAACAAACAACACTAACCCCCTAACAACAAAAACCACTAAACCCCAACAAGAAACAACCTTAAACCCCTAACAACAAACAACCCTAAACCCCTAACAACAAACAACACTAACACCCTAACAACACAAACCACTAACACCCTAACAACAAACAACACTAACACCCTAACAACAAAAACCACTAAACCCCAACAAGAAACAACCTTAAACCCCTAACAACAAACAACCCTAAACCCCTAACAACAAACAACACTAACACCCTAACAACAAACAACTCTAACCCCCTAACAACAAACAACCCTAAACCCCTAACATCAAACAACACTAACCCCCTAACAACACAAACCACTAACACCCTAACAACAAAAACCACTAAACCCCAACAAGAAACAACCTTAAAACCCTAACAACAAACAACCCTAAACCCCTAACAACAAACAACACTAACACGCTAACAACAAACAACTCTAACCCCCTAACAACAAACAACCCTAAACCCCTAACATCAAACAACACTAACCCCCTTACAACACAAACCACTAACACCCTAACAACAAACAACACTAACACCCTAACAACAAAAACCACTAAACCCCAACAATAAACAACCTTAAACCCCTAACAAAAAACAACCCTAAACCCCTAACATCAAACAACACTAACACCCTAACAACACAAACCACTAACACCCTAACAACAAACAACCCTAACCCCCTAACAACAAACACTAACCCCCAAACAACAAACAACCCTAACCCCTGAAAACAAAAACACTAACCCACTAACAACAAACAACCCTAACCCACTAACAACAAACAACCCTAAACCCCTAACATCAAACAACACTAACCCCCTAACAACCCAAACCACTAACACCCTAACAACAAACAACACTAACCCCCTAACAACAAAAACCACTAAACCCCAACAAGAAACAACTTTAAACCCCTAACAACAAACAACCCTAAACCCCTAACAAAAAACAACACTAACACCCTAACAACAAACAACTCTTACCCCCTAACAACAAACAACCCTAAACCCCTAACATCAAACAACACTAACCCCCTAACAACACAAACCACTAACACCCTAACATCAAACAACACTAACACCCTAACAACAAAAACCACTAAACCCCAACAAGAAACAACCTTAAACCCCTAACAACAAACAACCCTAAACCCCTAACATCAAACAACACTAACACCCTAACAACACAAACCACTAACACCCTAACAACAAACAACACTAACCCCCTAACAACAAACACTAACCCCCAAACAACAAACAACCCTAACCCCTGAAAACCAAAAACACTAACCCACCAACAACAAACAACCCTAACCCACTAACAACAACCCTAAACCCCTAACATCAAACAACACTAACCCCCTAACAACACAAACCACTAACACCCTAACAAGAAACAACACTAACACCCTAACAACAAAAACCACTAAACCCCAACAAGAAACAACCCTAAACCCCTAACAACAAACACTAACCCCCTAACAAAAAACAACACTAAACCCCTAACAAGAAACTACCCTAACCCCGTAACAACAAACAACACTAACCCCGTAACAAGAAACAACCCTAACCCCCTAACAACAAAGAACACTAACTCCCTAACAACAAACAACCCTAACCCCTGAAAACCAAAGACACTAACCCACTAACAACAAACAACCCTAACCCACTAACAACAAACAACCCTAAACCCCTAACATCAAACAACACTAACCCCCTAACAACACAAACCACTAACACCCTAACAACAACAACACTAACCCCCTAACAACAAACACTAACCCCCAAACAACAAACAACCCTAAACCCTGAAAACCAAAAACACTAACCCACTAACAACAAACAACCCTAACCCACTAACAACAAACAACCCTAAACCCCTAACATCAAACAACACTAACCCCCTAACAACACAAACCACTAACACCCTAACAACAAACAACACTAACACCCTAACAACAAAAACCACTAAACCCCAACAAGAAACAACCCTAAACCCCTAACAACAAACACTAACCCCCTAACAAAAAACAACACTAAACCCCTAACAAGAAACTACCCTAACCCCGTAACAACAAACAACACTAACCCCGTAACAAGAAACAACCCTAACCCCCTAACAACAAAGAACACTAACACCCTAACAACAAACAACCCTAACCCCTGAAAACCAAAAACACTAACCCACTAAGAACAAACAACCCTAACCCACTAACAACAAACAACCCTAAACCCCTAACATCAAACAACACTAACCCCCTAACAACACAAACCACTAACACCCTAACAACAAACAACACTAACACCCTAACAACAAGCAACACTAACCCCGTAACAAGAAACAACCCTAACCCCCTAACAACAAAGAACAATAACACCCTAACAACAAACAACCCTAAACCCCTAACATCAAAGAACACTAACACCCTAACAACAAACAACCCTAACCTCCTAACATCAAACAACACTAACCCCCTAACAACACAAACCACTAACACCCTAACAACAAACAACACTAACACCCTAACAACAAAAACCACTAAACCCCAACAAGAAACAACCTTAAACCCCTAACAACAAACAACCCTAAACCCCTAACAACAAACAACACTAACACCCTAACAACAAACAACTCTAACCCCCTAACAACAAACAACCCTAAACCCCTAACATCAAACAACACTAACCCCCTAACAACACAAACCACTAACACCCAACATCAAACAACACTAACACCCTAACAACAAAAACCACTAAACCCCAACAAGAAACAACCTTAAACCCCTAACAACAAACAACCCTAAACCCCTAACATCAAACAACACTAACACCCTAACAACACAAACCACTAACACCCTAACAACAAACAACACTAACCCCCTAACAACAAACACTAACCCCCAAACAACAAACAACCCTAAACCCTGAAAACCAAAAACAGTAACCCACTAAGAACAAACAACCCTAACCCACTAACAACAAACAACCCTAAACCCCTAACATCAAACAACACTAACCCCCTAACAACACAAACCACTAACACCCTAACAACAAACAACACTAACACCCTAACAACAAAAATCACTAAACCCCAACAAGAAACAACCCTAAACCCCTAACAACAAACACTAACCCCCTAACAAAAAACAACACTAAACCCCTAACAAGAAACTACCCTAACCCCGTAACAACAAACAACACTAACCCCGTAACAAGAAACAACCCTAACCCCCTAACAACAAAGAACACTAACACCCTAACAACAAACAACCCTAACCCCTGAAAACCAAAAACACTAACCCACTAACAACAAACATCCCTAACCCACTAACAACAAACAATCCTAAACCCCTAACATCAAACAACACTAACCCCCTAACAACACAAACCACTAACACCCTAAAAACAAACAACACTAACACCCTAACAACAAAAACCACTAAACCCCAACAAGAAACAACCTTAAACCCCTAACAACAAACAACCCTAAACCCCTAACAACAAACAACACTAACACCCTAACAACAAACAACTCTAACCCCCTAACAACAAACAACCCTAAACCCCTAACATCAAACAACACTAACCCCCTAACAACACAAACCACTAACACCCTAACAACAAACAACACTAACACCCTAACAACAAAAACCACTAAACCCCAACAAGAAACAACCTTAAACCCCTAACAACAAACAACCCTAAACCCCTAACAACAAACAACACTAACACCCTAACAACAAACAACTCTAACCCCCTAACAACAAACAACCCTAAACCCCTAACATCAAACAACACTAACCCCCTAACAACACAAACCACTAACACCCTAACATCAAACAACACTAACACCCTAAAAACAAAAACCACTAAACCCCAACAAGAAACAACCTTAAACCCCTAACAACAAACAACCCTAAACCCCTAACAACAAACAACACTAACACCCTAACAACAAACAACTCCAACCCCCTAACAACAAACAACCCTAAACCCCTAACATCAAACAACACTAACCCCCTAACAACACAAACCACTAACACCCTAACATCAAACAACACTAACACCCTAACAACAAAAACCACTAAACCCCAACAAGAAACAACCTTAAACCCCTAACAACAAACAACCCTAAACCCCTAACATCAAACAACACTAACACCCTAACAACACAAACCACTAACACCCTAACAACAAACAACACTAACCCCCTAACAACAAAAACCACTAAACCCCAACAAGAAACAACCTTAAACCCCTAAAAACAAACAACCCTAAACCCCTAACATCAAACAACACTAACACCCTAACAACACAAACCACTAACAACCTAACAACAAACAACACTAACCCCCTAACAACAAAAACCACTAAACCCCAACAAGAAACAACCTTAAACCCCTAACAACAAACAACCCTAAACCCCTAACAACAAACAACACTAACACCCTAACAACAAACACTAACCCCCTAACAACAAACAACCCTAAACCCCTAACATCAAACAACACTAACCCCCTAACAACACAAACCACTAACACCCTAACAACAAACAACACTAACACCCTAACAACAAAAACCACTAAACCCCACCAAGAAACAACCCTAAACCCCTAACAACAAACACTAACCCCCTAACAAAAAACAACACTAAACCCCTAACAAGAAACTACCCTAACCCCGTAACAACAAACAACACTAACCCCGTAACAAGAAACAACCCTAACCCCCTAACAACAAAGAACACTAACACCCTAACAACAAACAACCCTAACCCCTGAAAACCAAAAAAACTAACCCACTATCAACAAACAACCCTAACCCACTAACAACAAACAACCCTAAACCCCTAACATCAAACAACACTAACCCCCTAACAACACAAACCACTAACACCCTAACAACAAACAACACAAACACCCTAACAACAAAAACCACTAAACCCCAACAAGAAACAACCTTAAACCCCTAACAACAAACAACCCTAAACCCCTAACATCAAACAACACTAACACCCTAACAACACAAACCACTAACACCCTAACAACAAACAACCCTAACCCACTAACAACAAACAACCCTAAACCCCTAACATCAAACAACACTAACCCCCTAACAACACAAACCACTAACACCCTAACAACAAACAACACTAACACCCTAACAACAAAAACCACTAAACCCCAACAAGAAACAACCTTAAACCCCTAACAACAAACAACCCTAAACCCCTAACATCAAACAACACTAACACCCTAACAACGAACACCTCTAACTCCCTAACAACAAACAACCCTAAACCCCTAACATCAAACAACACTAACCCCCTAACAACACAAACCACTAACACCCTAACAACAAACAACACTAACACCCTAACAACAAAAACCACTAAACCCCAACAAGAAACAACCTTAAACCCCTAACAACAAACAACCCTAAACCCCTAACAACAAACAACACTAACACCCTAACAACAAACAA
Organism: Elephas maximus indicus; assembly: GCF_024166365.1. Taxonomy (NCBI): domain Eukaryota; kingdom Metazoa; phylum Chordata; class Mammalia; order Proboscidea; family Elephantidae; genus Elephas; species Elephas maximus. The sequence goes on from NC_064835.1 coordinate 1,163,245, forward strand.
CTCTTACCCCCTAACAACAAACAACCCTAAACCCCTAACATCAAACAACACTAACCCCCTAACAACACAAACCACTAACACCCTAACATCAAAAAACACTAACACCCTAACAACAAAAACCACTAAACCCCAAAAAGAAACAACCTTAAACCCCTAACAACAAACAACCCTAAACCCCTAACATCAAACAACACTAACACCCTAACAACACAAACCACTAACACCCTAACAACAAACAACACTAACCCCCTAACAACAAACACTAACCCCCAACAACAAACAACCCTAACCCCTGAAAACCAAAAACACTAACCCACTAAGAACAAACAACCCTAACCCACTAACAACAAACAACCCTAAACCCCTAACATCAAACAACACTAACCCCCTAACAACACAAACCACTAACACCCTAACAACAAACAACACTAACACCCTAACAACAAAAATCACTAAACCCCAACAAGAAACAACCCTAAACCCCTAACAACAAACACTAACCCCCTAACAAAAAACAACACTAAACCCCTAACAAGAAACTACCCTAACCCCGTAACAACAAACCACACTAACCCCGTAACAAGAAAGAGCCCTAACCCCCTAACAACAAAGAACACTAACACCCTAACAACAAACAACCCTAACCCCTGAAAACCAAAAACACTAACCCACTAACAACAAACAACCCTAACCCACTAACAACAAACAACCCTAAACCCCTAACATCAAACAACACTAACCCCCTAACAACACAAACCACTAACACCCTAACAACAAACAACACTAACACCCTAACAACAAAAACCACTAAACCCCAACAAGAAACAACCTTAAACCCCTAACAACAAACAACCCTAAACCCCTAACAACAAACAACACTAACACCCTAACAACAAACAATTCTAACCCCCTAACAACAAACAACCCTAAACCCCTAACATCAAACAACACTAACCCCCTAACAACACAAACCACTAACACCCTAACAACAAACAACACTAACACCCTAACAACAAAAACCACTAAACCCCAACAAGAAACAACCTTAAACCCCTAACAACAAACAACCCTAAACTCCTAACAACAAACAACACTAACACCCTAACAACAAACAACTCTAACCCCCTAACAACAAACAACCCTAAACCCCTAACATCAAACAACACTAACCCCCTAACAACACAAACCACTAACACCCTAACATCAAACAACACTAACACCCTAACAACAAAAACCACTAAACCCCAACAAGAAACAACCTTAAACCCCTAACAACAAACAACCCTAAACCCCTAACAACAAACAACACTAACACCCTAACAACAAACAACTCTAACCCCCTAACAACAAACAACCCTAAACCCCTAACATCAAACAACACTAACCCCCTAACAACACAAACCACTAACACCCTAACATCAAACAACACTAACACCCAAACAACAAAAACCACTAAACCCCAACAAGAAACAACCTTAAACCCCTAACAACAAGCAACCCTAAACGCCTAACATCAAACAACACTAACACCCTAACAACACAAACCACTAACACCCTAACAACAAACAACACTAACCCCCTAACAACAAAAACCACTAAACCCCAACAAGAAACAACCTTAAACCCCTAACAACAAACAACCCTAAACCCCTAACAACAAACAACACTAACACCCTAACAACAAACAACTCTAACCCCCTAACAACAAACAACCCTAAACCCCTAACATCAAACAACACTAACCCCCTAACAACACAAACCACTAACACCCTAACAACAAACAACACTAACACCCTAACAACAAACAACCCTAAACCCCTAACATCAAACAACACTAACAACCTAACAACACAAACCACTAACACCCTAACAACAAACAACCCTAACCCCCTAACAACAAACACTAACCCCCAAACAACAAACAACCCTAACCCCTGAAAACCAAAAACACTAACCCACTAACAACAAACAACACTAACCCACTAACAACAAACAACCCTAAACCCCTAACATCAAACAACACTAACCCCCTAACAACACAAACCACTAACACCCTAACAACAAACAACACTAACACCCTAACAACAAAAACCACTAAACCCCAACAAGAAACAACCTTAAACCCCTAACAACAAACAACCCTAAACCCCTAACATCAAACAACACTAACACCCTAACAACAAACAACTCTAACCCCTAACAACAAACAACCCTAAACCCCTAACATCAAACAACACTAACATCCTAACAACAAAAACCACTAAACCCCAACAAGAAACAACCTTAAACCCCTAACAACAAACAACCCTAAACCCCTAACATCAAACAACACTAACCCCCTAACAACACAAACCACTAACACCCTAACAACAAACAACACTAACACCCTAACAACAAAAACCACTAAACCCCAACAAGAAACAACCTTAAACCCCTAACAACAAACAACCCTAAACCCCTAACAACAAACAACACTAACACCCTAACAACAAACAACTCTAACCCCCTAACAACAAACAACCCTAAACCCCTAACATCAAACAACACTAACCCCCTAACAACACAAACCACTAACACCCTAACAACAAAAACCACTAAACCCCAACAAGAAACAACCTTAAAACCCTAACAACAAACAACCCTAAACCCCTAACAACAAACAACACTAAAACCCTAACAACAAACAACTCTAACCCCCTAACAACAAACAACCCTAAACCCCTAACATCAAACAACACTAACCCCCTTACAACACAAACCACTAACACCCTAACAACAAACAACACTAACACCCTAACAACAAAAACCACTAAACCCCAACAATAAACAACCTTAAACCCCTAACAAAAAACAACCCTAAACCCCTAACATCAAACAACACTAACACCCTAACAACACAAACCACTAACACCCTAACAACAAACAACCCTAACCCCCTAACAACAAACACTAACCCCCAAACAACAAACAACCCTAACCCCTGAAAACAAAAACACTAACCCACTAACAACAAACAACCCTAACCCACTAACAACAAACAACCCTAAACCCCTAACATCAAACAACACTAACCCCCTAACAACCCAAACCACTAACACCCTAACAACAAACAACACTAACCCCCTAACAACAAAAACCACTAAACCCCAACAAGAAACAACTTTAAACCCCTAACAACAAACAACCCTAAACCCCTAACAAAAAACAACACTAACACCCTAACAACAAACAACTCTTACCCCCTAACAACAAACAACCCTAAACCCCTAACATCAAACAACACTAACCCCCTAACAACACAAACCACTAACACCCTAACATCAAACAACACTAACACCCTAACAACAAAAACCACTAAACCCCAACAAGAAACAACCTTAAACCCCTAACAACAAACAACCCTAAACCCCTAACATCAAACAACACTAACACCCTAACAACACAAACCACTAACACCCTAACAACAAACAACACTAACCCCCTAACAACAAACACTAACCCCCAAACAACAAACAACCCTAACCCCTGAAAACCAAAAACACTAACCCACCAACAACAAACAACCCTAACCCACTAACAACAACCCTAAATCCCTAACATCAAACAACACTAACCCCCTAACAACACAAACCACTAACACCCTAACAACAAACAACACTAACACCCTAACAACAAAAACCACTAAACCCCAACAAGAAACAACCCTAAACCCCTAACAACAAACACTAACCCCCTAACAAAAAACAACACTAAACCCCTAACAAGAAACTACCCTAACCCCGTAACAACAAACAACACTAACCCCGTAACAAGAAACAACCCTAACCCCCTAACAACAAAGAACACTAACTCCCTAACAACAAACAACCCTAACCCCTGAAAACCAAAGACACTAACCCACTAACAACAAACAACCCTAACCCACTAACAACAAACAACCCTAAACCCCTAACATCAAACAACACTAACCCCCTAACAACACAAACCACTAACACCCTAACAACAACAACACTAACCCCCTAACAACAAACACTAACCCCCAAACAACAAACAACCCTAAACCCTGAAAACCAAAAACACTAACCCACTAACAACAAACAACCCTAACCCACTAACAACAAACAACCCTAAACCCCTAACATCAAACAACACTAACCCCCTAACAACACAAACCACTAACACCCTAACAACAAACAACACTAACACCCTAACAACAAACAACACTAACCCCGTAACAAGAAACAACCCTAACCCCCTAACAACAAAGAACAATAACACCCTAACAACAAACAACCCTAAACCCCTAACATCAAAGAACACTAACACCCTAACAACAAACAACCCTAACCTCCTAACATCAAACAACACTAACCCCCTAACAACACAAACCACTAACACCCTAACAACAAACAACACTAACACCCTAACAACAAAAACCACTAAACCCCAACAAGAAACAACCTTAAACCCCTAACAACAAACAACCCTAAACCCCTAACAACAAACAACACTAACACCCTAACAACAAACAACTCTAACCCCCTAACAACAAACAACCCTAAACCCCTAACATCAAACAACACTAACCCCCTAACAACACAAACCACTAACACCCAACATCAAACAACACTAACACCCTAACAACAAAAACCACTAAACCCCAACAAGAAACAACCTTAAACCCCTAACAACAAACAACCCTAAACCCCTAACATCAAACAACACTAACACCCTAACAACACAAACCACTAACACCCTAACAACAAACAACACTAACCCCCTAACAACAAACACTAACCCCCAAACAACAAAAAACCCTAAACCCTGAAAACCAAAAACAGTAACCCACTAAGAACAAACAACCCTAACCCACTAACAACAAACAACCCTAAACCCCTAACATCAAACAACACTAACCCCCTAACAACACAAACCACTAACACCCTAACAACAAACAACACTAACACCCTAACAACAAAAATCACTAAACCCCAACAAGAAACAACCCTAAACCCCTAACAACAAACACTAACCCCCTAACAAAAAACAACACTAAACCCCTAACAAGAAACTACCCTAACCCCGTAACAACAAACAACACTAACCCCGTAACAAGAAACAACCCTAACCCCCTAACAACAAAGAACACTAACACCCTAACAACAAACAACCCTAACCCCTGAAAACCAAAAACACTAACCCACTAACAACAAACATCCCTAACCCACTAACAACAAACAATCCTAAACCCCTAACATCAAACAACACTAACCCCCTAACAACACAAACCACTAACACCCTAAAAACAAACAACACTAACACCCTAACAACAAAAACCACTAAACCCCAACAAGAAACAACCTTAAACCCCTAACAACAAACAACCCTAAACCCCTAACAACAAACAACACTAACACCCTAACAACAAACAACTCTAACCCCCTAACAACAAACAACCCTAAACCCCTAACATCAAACAACACTAACCCCCTAACAACACAAACCACTAACACCCTAACAACAAACAACACTAACACCCTAACAACAAAAACCACTAAACCCCAACAAGAAACAACCTTAAACCCCTAACAACAAACAACCCTAAACCCCTAACAACAAACAACACTAACACCCTAACAACAAACAACTCTAACCCCCTAACAACAAACAACCCTAAACCCCTAACATCAAACAACACTAACCCCCTAACAACACAAACCACTAACACCCTAACATCAAACAACACTAACACCCTAAAAACAAAAACCACTAAACCCCAACAAGAAACAACCTTAAACCCCTAACAACAAACAACCCTAAACCCCTAACAACAAACAACACTAACACCCTAACAACAAACAACTCCAACCCCCTAACAACAAACAACCCTAAACCCCTAACATCAAACAACACTAACCCCCTAACAACACAAACCACTAACACCCTAACATCAAACAACACTAACACCCTAACAACAAAAACCACTAAACCCCAACAAGAAACAACCTTAAACCCCTAACAACAAACAACCCTAAACCCCTAACATCAAACAACACTAACACCCTAACAACACAAACCACTAACACCCTAACAACAAACAACACTAACCCCCTAACAACAAAAACCACTAAACCCCAACAAGAAACAACCTTAAACCCCTAAAAACAAACAACCCTAAACCCCTAACATCAAACAACACTAACACCCTAACAACACAAACCACTAACAACCTAACAACAAACAACACTAACCCCCTAACAACAAAAACCACTAAACCCCAACAAGAAACAACCTTAAACCCCTAACAACAAACAACCCTAAACCCCTAACATCAAACAACACTAACACCCTAACAACAAACAACTCTAACCCCTAACAACAAACAACCCTAAACCCCTAACATCAAACAACACTAACATCCTAACAACAAAAACCACTAAACCCCAACAAGAAACAACCTTAAACCCCTAACAACAAACAACCCTAAACCCCTAACATCAAACAACACTAACCCCCTAACAACACAAACCACTAACACCCTAACAACAAACAACACTAACACCCTAACAACAAAAACCACTAAACCCCAACAAGAAACAACCTTAAACCCCTAACAACAAACAACCCTAAACCCCTAACAACAAACAACACTAACACCCTAACAACAAACAACTCTAACCCCCTAACAACAAACAACCCTAAACCCCTAACATCAAACAACACTAACCCCCTAACAACACAAACCACTAACACCCTAACAACAAAAACCACTAAACCCCAACAAGAAACAACCTTAAAACCCTAACAACAAACAACCCTAAACCCCTAACAACAAACAACACTAAAACCCTAACAACAAACAACTCTAACCCCCTAACAACAAACAACCCTAAACCCCTAACATCAAACAACACTAACCCCCTTACAACACAAACCACTAACACCCTAACAACAAACAACACTAACACCCTAACAACAAAAACCACTAAACCCCAACAATAAACAACCTTAAACCCCTAACAAAAAACAACCCTAAACCCCTAACATCAAACAACACTAACACCCTAACAACACAAACCACTAACACCCTAACAACAAACAACCCTAACCCCCTAACAACAAACACTAACCCCCAAACAACAAACAACCCTAACCCCTGAAAACAAAAACACTAACCCACTAACAACAAACAACCCTAACCCACTAACAACAAACAACCCTAAACCCCTAACATCAAACAACACTAACCCCCTAACAACCCAAACCACTAACACCCTAACAACAAACAACACTAACCCCCTAACAACAAAAACCACTAAACCCCAACAAGAAACAACTTTAAACCCCTAACAACAAACAACCCTAAACCCCTAACAAAAAACAACACTAACACCCTAACAACAAACAACTCTTACCCCCTAACAACAAACAACCCTAAACCCCTAACATCAAACAACACTAACCCCCTAACAACACAAACCACTAACACCCTAACATCAAACAACACTAACACCCTAACAACAAAAACCACTAAACCCCAACAAGAAACAACCTTAAACCCCTAACAACAAACAACCCTAAACCCCTAACATCAAACAACACTAACACCCTAACAACACAAACCACTAACACCCTAACAACAAACAACACTAACCCCCTAACAACAAACACTAACCCCCAAACAACAAACAACCCTAACCCCTGAAAACCAAAAACACTAACCCACCAACAACAAACAACCCTAACCCACTAACAACAACCCTAAACCCCTAACATCAAACAACACTAACCCCCTAACAACACAAACCACTAACACCCTAACAACAAACAACACTAACACCCTAACAACAAAAACCACTAAACCCCAACAAGAAACAACCCTAAACCCCTAACAACAAACACTAACCCCCTAACAAAAAACAACACTAAACCCCTAACAAGAAACTACCCTAACCCCGTAACAACAAACAACACTAACCCCGTAACAAGAAACAACCCTAACCCCCTAACAACAAAGAACACTAACTCCCTAACAACAAACAACCCTAACCCCTGAAAACCAAAGACACTAACCCACTAACAACAAACAACCCTAACCCACTAACAACAAACAACCCTAAACCCCTAACATCAAACAACACTAACCCCCTAACAACACAAACCACTAACACCCTAACAACAACAACACTAACCCCCTAACAACAAACACTAACCCCCAAACAACAAACAACCCTAAACCCTGAAAACCAAAAACACTAACCCACTAACAACAAACAACCCTAACCCACTAACAACAAACAACCCTAAACCCCTAACATCAAACAACACTAACCCCCTAACAACACAAACCACTAACACCCTAACAACAAACAACACTAACACCCTAACAACAAACAACACTAACCCCGTAACAAGAAACAACCCTAACCCCCTAACAACAAAGAACAATAACACCCTAACAACAAACAACCCTAAACCCCTAACATCAAAGAACACTAACACCCTAACAACAAACAACCCTAACCTCCTAACATCAAACAACACTAACCCCCTAACAACACAAACCACTAACACCCTAACAACAAACAACACTAACACCCTAACAACAAAAACCACTAAACCCCAACAAGAAACAACCTTAAACCCCTAACAACAAACAACCCTAAACCCCTAACAACAAACAACACTAACACCCTAACAACAAACAACTCTAACCCCCTAACAACAAACAACCCTAAACCCCTTACATCAAACAACACTAACCCCCTAACAACACAAACCACTAACACCCAACATCAAACAACACTAACACCCTAACAACAAAAACCACTAAACCCCAACAAGAAACAACCTTAAACCCCTAACAACAAACAACCCTAAACCCCTAACATCAAACAACACTAACACCCTAACAACACAAACCACTAACACCCTAACAACAAACAACACTAACCCCCTAACAACAAACACTAACCCCCAAACAACAAACAACCCTAAACCCTGAAAACCAAAAACAGTAACCCACTAAGAACAAACAACCCTAACCCACTAACAACAAACAACCCTAAACCCCTAACATCAAACAACACTAACCCCCTAACAACACAAACCACTAACACCCTAACAACAAACAACACTAACACCCTAACAACAAAAATCACTAAACCCCAACAAGAAACAACCCTAAACCCCTAACAACAAACACTAACCCCCTAACAAAAAACAACACTAAACCCCTAACAAGAAACTACCCTAACCCCGTAACAACAAACAACACTAACCCCGTAACAAGAAACAACCCTAACCCCCTAACAACAAAGAACACTAACACCCTAACAACAAACAACCCTAACCCCTGAAAACCAAAAACACTAACCCACTAACAACAAACATCCCTAACCCACTAACAACAAACAATCCTAAACCCCTAACATCAAACAACACTAACCCCCTAACAACACAAACCACTAACACCCTAAAAACAAACAACACTAACACCCTAACAACAAAAACCACTAAACCCCAACAAGAAACAACCTTAAACCCCTAACAACAAACAACCCTAAACCCCTAACAACAAACAACACTAACACCCTAACAACAAACAACTCTAACCCCCTAACAACAAACAACCCTAAACCCCTAACATCAAACAACACTAACCCCCTAACAACACAAACCACTAACACCCTAACAACAAACAACACTAACACCCTAACAACAAAAACCACTAAACCCCAACAAGAAACAACCTTAAACCCCTAACAACAAACAACCCTAAACCCCTAACAACAAACAACACTAACACCCTAACAACAAACAACTCTAACCCCCTAACAACAAACAACCCTAAACCCCTAACATCAAACAACACTAACCCCCTAACAACACAAACCACTAACACCCTAACATCAAACAACACTAACACCCTAAAAACAAAAACCACTAAACCCCAACAAGAAACAACCTTAAACCCCTAACAACAAACAACCCTAAACCCCTAACAACAAACAACACTAACACCCTAACAACAAACAACTCCAACCCCCTAACAACAAACAACCCTAAACCCCTAACATCAAACAACACTAACCCCCTAACAACACAAACCACTAACACCCTAACATCAAACAACACTAACACCCTAACAACAAAAACCACTAAACCCCAACAAGAAACAACCTTAAACCCCTAACAACAAACAACCCTAAACCCCTAACATCAAACAACACTAACACCCTAACAACACAAACCACTAACACCCTAACAACAAACAACACTAACCCCCTAACAACAAACACTAACCCCCAAACAACAAACAACCCTAACCCCTGAAAACCAAAAACACTAACCCACCAACAACAAACAACCCTAACCCACTAACAACAACCCTAAACCCCTAACATCAAACAACACTAACCCCCTAACAACACAAACCACTAACACCCTAACAACAAACAACACTAACACCCTAACAACAAAAACCACTAAACCCCAACAAGAAACAACCCTAAACCCCTAACAACAAACACTAACCCCCTAACAAAAAACAACACTAAACCCCTAACAAGAAACTACCCTAACCCCGTAACAACAAACAACACTAACCCCGTAACAAGAAACAACCCTAACCCCCTAACAACAAAGAACACTAACTCCCTAACAACAAACAACCCTAACCCCTGAAAACCAAAGACACTAACCCACTAACAACAAACAACCCTAACCCACTAACAACAAACAACCCTAAACCCCTAACATCAAACAACACTAACCCCCTAACAACACAAACCACTAACACCCTAACAACAACAACACTAACCCCCTAACAACAAACACTAACCCCCAAACAACAAACAACCCTAAGCCCTGAAAACCAAAAACTCTAACCCACTAACAACAAACAACCCTAACCCACTAACAACAAACAACCCTAAACCCCTAACATCAAACAACACTAACCCCCTAACAACACAAACCACTAACACCCTAACAACAAACAACACTAACACCCTAACAACAAACAACACTAACCCCGTAACAAGAAACAACCCTAACCCCCTAACAACAAAGAACAATAACACCCTAACAACAAACAACCCTAAACCCCTAACATCAAAGAACACTAACACCCTAACAACAAACAACCCTAACCTCCTAACATCAAACAACACTAACCCCCTAACAACACAAACCACTAACACCCTAACAACAAACAACACTAACACCCTAACAACAAAAACCACTAAACCCCAACAAGAAACAACCTTAAACCCCTAACAACAAACAACCCTAAACCCCTAACAACAAACAACACTAACACCCTAACAACAAACAACTCTAACCCCCTAACAACAAACAACCCTAAACCCCTAACATCAAACAACACTAACCCCCTAACAACACAAACCACTAACACCCAACATCAAACAACACTAACACCCTAACAACAAAAACCACTAAACCCCAACAAGAAACAACCTTAAACCCCTAACAACAAACAACCCTAAACCCCTAACATCAAACAACACTAACACCCTAACAACACAAACCACTAACACCCTAACAACAAACAACACTAACCCCCTAACAACAAACACTAACCCCCAAACAACAAACAACCCTAAACCCTGAAAACCAAAAACAGTAACCCACTAAGAACAAACAACCCTAACCCACTAACAACAAACAACCCTAAACCCCTAACATCAAACAACACTAACCCCCTAACAACACAAACCACTAACACCCTAACAACAAACAACACTAACACCCTAACAACAAAAATCACTAAACCCCAACAAGAAACAACCCTAAACCCCTAACAACAAACACTAACCCCCTAACAAAAAACAACACTAAACCCCTAACAAGAAACTACCCTAACCCCGTAACAACAAACAACACTAACCCCGTAACAAGAAACAACCCTAACCCCCTAACAACAAAGAACACTAACACCCTAACAACAAACAACCCTAACCCCTGAAAACCAAAAACACTAACCCACTAACAACAAACATCCCTAACCCACTAACAACAAACAATCCTAAACCCCTAACATCAAACAACACTAACCCCCTAACAACACAAACCACTAACACCCTAAAAACAAACAACACTAACACCCTAACAACAAAAACCACTAAACCCCAACAAGAAACAACCTTAAACCCCTAACAACAAACAACCCTAAACCCCTAACAACAAACAACACTAACACCCTAACAACAAACAACTCTAACCCCCTAACAACAAACAACCCTAAACCCCTAACATCAAACAACACTAACCCCCTAACAACACAAACCACTAACACCCTAACAACAAACAACACTAACACCCTAACAACAAAAACCACTAAACCCCAACAAGAAACAACCTTAAACCCCTAACAACAAACAACCCTAAACCCCTAACAACAAACAACACTAACACCCTAACAACAAACAACTCTAACCCCCTAACAACAAACAACCCTAAACCCCTAACATCAAACAACACTAACCCCCTAACAACACAAACCACTAACACCCTAACATCAAACAACACTAACACCCTAAAAACAAAAACCACTAAACCCCAACAAGAAACAACCTTAAACCCCTAACAACAAACAACCCTAAACCCCTAACAACAAACAACACTAACACCCTAACAACAAACAACTCCAACCCCCTAACAACAAACAACCCTAAACCCCTAACATCAAACAACACTAACCCCCTAACAACACAAACCACTAACACCCTAACATCAAACAACACTAACACCCTAACAACAAAAACCACTAAACCCCAACAAGAAACAACCTTAAACCCCTAACAACAAACAACCCTAAACCCCTAACATCAAACAACACTAACACCCTAACAACACAAACCACTAACACCCTAACAACAAACAACACTAACCCCCTAACAACAAAAACCACTAAACCCCAACAAGAAACAACCTTAAACCCCTAAAAACAAACAACCCTAAACCCCTAACATCAAACAACACTAACACCCTAACAACACAAACCACTAACAACCTAACAACAAACAACACTAACCCCCTAACAACAAAAACCACTAAACCCCAACAAGAAACAACCTTAAACCCCTAACAACAAACAACCCTAAACCCCTAACAACAAACAACACTAACACCCTAACAACAAACACTAACCCCCTAACAACAAACAACCCTAAACCCCTAACATCAAACAACACTAACCCCCTAACAACACAAACCACTAACACCCTAACAACAAACAACACTAACACCCTAACAACAAAAACCACTAAACCCCACCAAGAAACAACCCTAAACCCCTAACAACAAACACTAACCCCCTAACAAAAAACAACACTAAACCCCTAACAAGAAACTACCCTAACCCCGTAACAACAAACAACAATAACCCCGTAACAAGAAACAACCCTAACCCCCTAACAACAAAGAACACTAACACCCTAACAACAAACAACCCTAACCCCTGAAAACCAAAAAAACTAACCCACTATCAACAAACAACCCTAACCCACTAACAACAAACAACCCTAAACCCCTAACATCAAACAACACTAACCCCCTAACAACACAAACCACTAACACCCTAACAACAAACAACACAAACACCCTAACAACAAAAACCACTAAACCCCAACAAGAAACAACCTTAAACCCCTAACAACAAACAACCCTAAACCCCTAACATCAAACAACACTAACACCCTAACAACACAAACCACTAACACCCTAACAACAAACAACCCTAACCCACTAACAACAAACAACCCTAAACCCCTAACATCAAACAACACTAACCCCCTAACAACACAAACCACTAACACCCTAACAACAAACAACACTAACACCCTAACAACAAAAACCACTAAACCCCAACAAGAAACAACCTTAAACCCCTAACAACAAACAACCCTAAACCCCTAACATCAAACAACACTAACACCCTAACAACGAACACCTCTAACTCCCTAACAACAAACAACCCTAAACCCCTAACATCAAACAACACTAACCCCCTAACAACACAAACCACTAACACCCTAACAACAAACAACACTAACACCCTAACAACAAAAACCACTAAACCCCAACAAGAAACAACCTTAAACCCCTAACAACAAACAACCCTAAACCCCTAACAACAAACAACACTAACACCCTAACAACAAACAACTCTTACCCCCTAACAACAAACAACCCTAAACCCCTAACATCAAACAACACTAACCCCCTAACAACACAAACCACTAACACCCTAACATCAAAAAACACTAACACCCTAACAACAAAAACCACTAAACCCCAAAAAGAAACAACCTTAAACCCCTAACAACAAACAACCCTAAACCCCTAACATCAAACAACACTAACACCCTAACAACACAAACCACTAACACCCTAACAACAAACAACACTAACCCCCTAACAACAAACACTAACCCCCAACAACAAACAACCCTAACCCCTGAAAACCAAAAACACTAACCCACTAAGAACAAACAACCCTAACCCACTAACAACAAACAACCCTAAACCCCTAACATCAAACAACACTAACCCCCTAACAACACAAACCACTAACACCCTAACAACAAACAACACTAACACCCTAACAACAAAAATCACTAAACCCCAACAAGAAACAACCCTAAACCCCTAACAACAAACACTAACCCCCTAACAAAAAACAACACTAAACCCCTAACAAGAAACTACCCTAACCCCGTAACAACAAACCACACTAACCCCGTAACAAGAAAGAGCCCTAACCCCCTAACAACAAAGAACACTAACACCCTAACAACAAACAACCCTAACCCCTGAAAACCAAAAACACTAACCCACTAACAACAAACAACCCTAACCCACTAACAACAAACAACCCTAAACCCCTAACATCAAACAACACTAACCCCCTAACAACACAAACCACTAACACCCTAACAACAAACAACACTAACACCCTAACAACAAAAACCACTAAACCCCAACAAGAAACAACCTTAAACCCCTAACAACAAACAACCCTAAACCCCTAACAACAAACAACACTAACACCCTAACAACAAACAATTCTAACCCCCTAACAACAAACAACCCTAAACCCCTAACATCAAACAACACTAACCCCCTAACAACACAAACCACTAACACCCTAACAACAAACAACACTAACACCCTAACAACAAAAACCACTAAACCCCAACAAGAAACAACCTTAAACCCCTAACAACAAACAACCCTAAACTCCTAACAACAAACAACACTAACACCCTAACAACAAACAACTCTAACCCCCTAACAACAAACAACCCTAAACCCCTAACATCAAACAACACTAACCCCCTAACAACACAAACCACTAACACCCTAACATCAAACAACACTAACACCCTAACAACAAAAACCACTAAACCCCAACAAGAAACAACCTTAAACCCCTAACAACAAACAACCCTAAACCCCTAACAACAAACAACACTAACACCCTAACAACAAACAACTCCAACCCCCTAACAACAAACAACCCTAAACCCCTAACATCAAACAACACTAACCCCCTAACAACACAAACCACTAACACCCTAACATCAAACAACACTAACACCCTAACAACAAAAACCACTAAACCCCAACAAGAAACAACCTTAAACCCCTAACAACAAACAACCCTAAACCCCTAACATCAAACAACACTAACACCCTAACAACACAAACCACTAACACCCTAACAACAAACAACACTAACCCCCTAACAACAAAAACCACTAAACCCCAACAAGAAACAACCTTAAACCCCTAAAAACAAACAACCCTAAACCCCTAACATCAAACAACACTAACACCCTAACAACACAAACCACTAACAACCTAACAACAAACAACACTAACCCCCTAACAACAAAAACCACTAAACCCCAACAAGAAACAACCTTAAACCCCTAACAACAAACAACCCTAAACCCCTAACAACAAACAACACTAACACCCTAACAACAAACACTAACCCCCTAACAACAAACAACCCTAAACCCCTAACATCAAACAACACTAACCCCCTAACAACACAAACCACTAACACCCTAACAACAAACAACACTAACACCCTAACAACAAAAACCACTAAACCCCACCAAGAAACAACCCTAAACCCCTAACAACAAACACTAACCCCCTAACAAAAAACAACACTAAACCCCTAACAAGAAACTACCCTAACCCCGTAACAACAAACAACAATAACCCCGTAACAAGAAACAACCCTAACCCCCTAACAACAAAGAACACTAACACCCTAACAACAAACAACCCTAACCCCTGAAAACCAAAAAAACTAACCCACTATCAACAAACAACCCTAACCCACTAACAACAAACAACCCTAAACCCCTAACATCAAACAACACTAACCCCCTAACAACACAAACCACTAACACCCTAACAACAAACAACACAAACACCCTAACAACAAAAACCACTAAACCCCAACAAGAAACAACCTTAAACCCCTAACAACAAACAACCCTAAACCCCTAACATCAAACAACACTAACACCCTAACAACACAAACCACTAACACCCTAACAACAAACAACCCTAACCCACTAACAACAAACAACCCTAAACCCCTAACATCAAACAACACTAACCCCCTAACAACACAAACCACTAACACCCTAACAACAAACAACACTAACACCCTAACAACAAAAACCACTAAACCCCAACAAGAAACAACCTTAAACCCCTAACAACAAACAACCCTAAACCCCTAACATCAAACAACACTAACACCCTAACAACGAACACCTCTAACTCCCTAACAACAAACAACCCTAAACCCCTAACATCAAACAACACTAACCCCCTAACAACACAAACCACTAACACCCTAACAACAAACAACACTAACACCCTAACAACAAAAACCACTAAACCCCAACAAGAAACAACCTTAAACCCCTAACAACAAACAACCCTAAACCCCTAACAACAAACAACACTAACACCCTAACAACAAACAACTCTTACCCCCTAACAACAAACAACCCTAAACCCCTAACATCAAACAACACTAACCCCCTAACAACACAAACCACTAACACCCTAACATCAAAAAACACTAACACCCTAACAACAAAAACCACTAAACCCCAAAAAGAAACAACCTTAAACCCCTAACAACAAACAACCCTAAACCCCTAACATCAAACAACACTAACACCCTAACAACACAAACCACTAACACCCTAACAACAAACAACACTAACCCCCTAACAACAAACACTAACCCCCAACAACAAACAACCCTAACCCCTGAAAACCAAAAACACTAACCCACTAAGAACAAACAACCCTAACCCACTAACAACAAACAACCCTAAACCCCTAACATCAAACAACACTAACCCCCTAACAACACAAACCACTAACACCCTAACAACAAACAACACTAACACCCTAACAACAAAAATCACTAAACCCCAACAAGAAACAACCCTAAACCCCTAACAACAAACACTAACCCCCTAACAAAAAACAACACTAAACCCCTAACAAGAAACTACCCTAACCCCGTAACAACAAACCACACTAACCCCGTAACAAGAAAGAGCCCTAACCCCCTAACAACAAAGAACACTAACACCCTAACAACAAACAACCCTAACCCCTGAAAACCAAAAACACTAACCCACTAACAACAAACAACCCTAACCCACTAACAACAAACAACCCTAAACCCCTAACATCAAACAACACTAACCCCCTAACAACACAAACCACTAACACCCTAACAACAAACAACACTAACACCCTAACAACAAAAACCACTAAACCCCAACAAGAAACAACCTTAAACCCCTAACAACAAACAACCCTAAACCCCTAACAACAAACAACACTAACACCCTAACAACAAACAATTCTAACCCCCTAACAACAAACAACCCTAAACCCCTAACATCAAACAACACTAACCCCCTAACAACACAAACCACTAACACCCTAACAACAAACAACACTAACACCCTAACAACAAAAACCACTAAACCCCAACAAGAAACAACCTTAAACCCCTAACAACAAACAACCCTAAACTCCTAACAACAAACAACACTAACACCCTAACAACAAACAACTCTAACCCCCTAACAACAAACAACCCTAAACCCCTAACATCAAACAACACTAACCCCCTAACAACACAAACCACTAACACCCTAACATCAAACAACACTAACACCCTAACAACAAAAACCACTAAACCCCAACAAGAAACAACCTTAAACCCCTAACAACAAACAACCCTAAACCCCTAACAACAAACAACACTAACACCCTAACAACAAACAACTCTAACCCCCTAACAACAAACAACCCTAAACCCCTAACATCAAACAACACTAACCCCCTAACAACACAAACCACTAACACCCTAACATCAAACAACACTAACACCCAAACAACAAAAACCACTAAACCCCAACAAGAAACAACCTTAAACCCCTAACAACAAGCAACCCTAAACGCCTAACATCAAACAACACTAACACCCTAACAACACAAACCACTAACACCCTAACAACAAACACTAACCCCCTAACAACAAAAACCACTAAACCCCAACAAGAAACAACCTTAAACCCCTAACAACAAACAACCCTAAACCCCTAACAACAAACAACACTAACACCCTAACAACAAACAACTCTAACCCCCTAACAACAAACAACCCTAAACCCCTAACATCAAACAACACTAACCCCCTAACAACACAAACCACTAACACCCTAACAACAAACAACACTAACACCCTAACAACAAACAACCCTAAACCCCTAACATCAAACAACACTAACAACCTAACAACACAAACCACTAACACCCTAACAACAAACAACACTAACACCCTAACAACAAAAACCACTAAACCCCAACAAGAAACAACCTTAAACCCCTAACAACAAACAACCCTAAACCCCTAACAACAAACAACACTAACACCCTAACAACAAACAACTCTTACCCCCTAACAACAAACAACCCTAAACCCCTAACATCAAACAACACTAACCCCCTAACAACACAAACCACTAACACCCTAACATCAAAAAACACTAACACCCTAACAACAAAAACCACTAAACCCCAAAAAGAAACAACCTTAAACCCCTAACAACAAACAACCCTAAACCCCTAACATCAAACAACACTAACACCCTAACAACACAAACCACTAACACCCTAACAACAAACAACACTAACCCCCTAACAACAAACACTAACCCCCAACAACAAACAACCCTAACCCCTGAAAACCAAAAACACTAACCCACTAAGAACAAACAACCCTAACCCACTAACAACAAACAACCCTAAACCCCTAACATCAAACAACACTAACCCCCTAACAACACAAACCACTAACACCCTAACAACAAACAACACTAACACCCTAACAACAAAAATCACTAAACCCCAACAAGAAACAACCCTAAACCCCTAACAACAAACACTAACCCCCTAACAAAAAACAACACTAAACCCCTAACAAGAAACTACCCTAACCCCGTAACAACAAACCACACTAACCCCGTAACAAGAAAGAGCCCTAACCCCCTAACAACAAAGAACACTAACACCCTAACAACAAACAACCCTAACCCCTGAAAACCAAAAACACTAACCCACTAACAACAAACAACCCTAACCCACTAACAACAAACAACCCTAAACCCCTAACATCAAACAACACTAACCCCCTAACAACACAAACCACTAACACCCTAACAACAAACAACACTAACACCCTAACAACAAAAACCACTAAACCCCAACAAGAAACAACCTTAAACCCCTAACAACAAACAACCCTAAACCCCTAACAACAAACAACACTAACACCCTAACAACAAACAATTCTAACCCCCTAACAACAAACAACCCTAAACCCCTAACATCAAACAACACTAACCCCCTAACAACACAAACCACTAACACCCTAACAACAAACAACACTAACACCCTAACAACAAAAACCACTAAACCCCAACAAGAAACAACCTTAAACCCCTAACAACAAACAACCCTAAACTCCTAACAACAAACAACACTAACACCCTAACAACAAACAACTCTAACCCCCTAACAACAAACAACCCTAAACCCCTAACATCAAACAACACTAACCCCCTAACAACACAAACCACTAACACCCTAACATCAAACAACACTAACACCCTAACAACAAAAACCACTAAACCCCAACAAGAAACAACCTTAAACCCCTAACAACAAACAACCCTAAACCCCTAACAACAAACAACACTAACACCCTAACAACAAACAACTCTAACCCCCTAACAACAAACAACCCTAAACCCCTAACATCAAACAACACTAACCCCCTAACAACACAAACCACTAACACCCTAACATCAAACAACACTAACACCCAAACAACAAAAACCACTAAACCCCAACAAGAAACAACCTTAAACCCCTAACAACAAGCAACCCTAAACGCCTAACATCAAACAACACTAACACCCTAACAACACAAACCACTAACACCCTAACAACAAACAACACTAACCCCCTAACAACAAAAACCACTAAACCCCAACAAGAAACAACCTTAAACCCCTAACAACAAACAACCCTAAACCCCTAACAACAAACAACACTAACACCCTAACAACAAACAACTCTAACCCCCTAACAACAAACAACCCTAAACCCCTAACATCAAACAACACTAACCCCCTAACAACACAAACCACTAACACCCTAACAACAAACAACACTAACACCCTAACAACAAACAACCCTAAACCCCTAACATCAAACAACACTAACAACCTAACAACACAAACCACTAACACCCTAACAACAAACAACCCTAACCCCCTAACAACAAACACTAACCCCCAAACAACAAACAACCCTAACCCCTGAAAACCAAAAACACTAACCCACTAACAACAAACAACCCTAACCCACTAACAACAAACAACCCTAAACCCCTAACATCAAACAACACTAACCCCCTAACAACACAAACCACTAACACCCTAACAACAAACAACACTAACACCCTAACAACAAAAACCACTAAACCCCAACAAGAAACAACCTTAAACCCCTAACAACAAACAACCCTAAACCCCTAACATCAAACAACACTAACACCCTAACAACAAACAACTCTAACCCCTAACAACAAACAACCCTAAACCCCTAACATCAAACAACACTAACATCCTAACAACAAAAACCACTAAACCCCAACAAGAAACAACCTTAAACCCCTAACAACAAACAACCCTAAACCCCTAACATCAAACAACACTAACCCCCTAACAACACAAACCACTAACACCCTAACAACAAACAACACTAACCCCCTAACAACAAAAACCACTAAACCCCAACAAGAAACAACCTTAAACCCCTAACAACAAACAACCCTAAACCCCTAACAACAAACAACACTAACACCCTAACAACAAACAACTCTAACCCCCTAACAACAAACAACCCTAAACCCCTAACATCAAACAACACTAACCCCCTAACAACACAAACCACTAACACCCTAACAACAAAAACCACTAAACCCCAACAAGAAACAACCTTAAAACCCTAACAACAAACAACCCTAAACCCCTAACAACAAACAACACTAACACCCTAACAACAAACAACTCTAACCCCCTAACAACAAACAACCCTAAACCCCTAACATCAAACAACACTAACCCCCTTACAACACAAACCACTAACACCCTAACAACAAACAACACTAACACCCTAACAACAAAAACCACTAAACCCCAACAATAAACAACCTTAAACCCCTAACAAAAAACAACCCTAAACCCCTAACATCAAACAACACTAACACCCGAACAACACAAACCACTAACACCCTAACAACAAACAACCCTAACCCCCTAACAACAAACACTAACCCCCAAACAACAAACAACCCTAACCCCTGAAAACAAAAACACTAACCCACTAACAACAAACAACCCTAACCCACTAACAACAAACAACCCTAAACCCCTAACATCAAACAACACTAACCCCCTAACAACCCAAACCACTAACACCCTAACAACAAACAACACTAACCCCCTAACAACAAAAACCACTAAACCCCAACAAGAAACAACTTTAAACCCCTAACAACAAACAACCCTAAACCCCTAACAAAAAACAACACTAACACCCTAACAACAAACAACTCTTACCCCCTAACAACAAACAACCCTAAACCCCTAACATCAAACAACACTAACCCCCTAACAACACAAACCACTAACACCCTAACATCAAACAACACTAACACCCTAACAACAAAAACCACTAAACCCCAACAAGAAACAACCTTAAACCCCTAACAACAAACAACCCTAAACCCCTAACATCAAACAACACTAACACCCTAACAACACAAACCACTAACACCCTAACAACAAACAACACTAACCCCCTAACAACAAACACTAACCCCCAAACAACAAACAACCCTAACCCCTGAAAACCAAAAACACTAACCCACCAACAACAAACAACCCTAACCCACTAACAACAACCCTAAACCCCTAACATCAAACAACACTAACCCCCTAACAACACAAACCACTAACACCCTAACAACAAACAACACTAACACCCTAACAACAAAAACCACTAAACCCCAACAAGAAACAACCCTAAACCCCTAACAACAAACACTAACCCCCTAACAAAAAACAACACTAAACCCCTAACAAGAAACTACCCTAACCCCGTAACAACAAACAACACTAACCCCGTAACAAGAAACAACCCTAACCCCCTAACAACAAAGAACACTAACTCCCTAACAACAAACAACCCTAACCCCTGAAAACCAAAGACACTAACCCACTAACAACAAACAACCCTAACCCACTAACAACAAACAACCCTAAACCCCTAACATCAAACAACACTAACCCCCTAACAACACAAACCACTAACACCCTAACAACAACAACACTAACCCCCTAACAACAAACACTAACCCCCAAACAACAAACAACCCTAAACCCTGAAAACCAAAAACACTAACCCACTAACAACAAACAACCCTAACCCACTAACAACAAACAACCCTAAACCCCTAACATCAAACAACACTAACCCCCTAACAACACAAACCACTAACACCCTAACAACAAACAACACTAACACCCTAACAACAAAAACCACTAAACCCCAACAAGAAACAACCCTAAACCCCTAACAACAAACACTAACCCCCTAACAAAAAACAACACTAAACCCCTAACAAGAAACTACCCTAACCCCGTAACAACAAACAACACTAACCCCGTAACAAGAAACAACCCTAACCCCCTAACAACAAAGAACACTAACACCCTAACAACAAACAACCCTAACCCCTGAAAACCAAAAACACTAACCCACTAAGAACAAACAACCCTAACCCACTAACAACAAACAACCCTAAACCCCTAACATCAAACAACACTAACCCCCTAACAACACAAACCACTAACACCCTAACAACAAACAACACTAACACCCTAACAACAAACAACACTAACCCCGTAACAAGAAACAACCCTAACCCCCTAACAACAAAGAACAATAACACCCTAACAACAAACAACCCTAAACCCCTAACATCAAAGAACACTAACACCCTAACAACAAACAACCCTAACCTCCTAACATCAAACAACACTAACCCCCTAACAACACAAACCACTAACACCCTAACAACAAACAACAGTAACCCCCAACAACAAACAACCCTAACCCCTGAAAACCAAAAACACTAACCCACTAACAACAAACAACCCTAACCCACTAACAACAAACAACCCTAAACCCCTAACATCAAACAACACTAACCCCCTAACAACACAAACCACTAACACCCTAACAACAAACAACACTAACACCCTAACAACAAAAACCACTAAACCCCAACAAGAAACAACCTTAAACCCCTAACAACAAACAACCCTAAACCCCTAACATCAAACAACACTAACACCCTAACAACAAACAACTCTAACCCCCTAACAACAAACAACCCTAAACCCCTAACATCAAACAACACTAACACCCTAACAACAAAAACCACTAAACCCCAACAAGAAACAACCTTAAACCCCTAACAACAAACAACCCTAAACCCCTAACATCAAACAACACTAACCCCTTAACAACACAAACCACTAACACCCTAACAACAAACAACACTAACACCCTAACAACAAAAACCACTAAACCCCAACAAGAAACAACCTTAAACCCCTAACAACAAACAACCCTAAACCCCTAACATCAAACAACACTAACACC
This sequence comes from Elephas maximus indicus, assembly GCF_024166365.1. Lineage (NCBI taxonomy): Eukaryota > Metazoa > Chordata > Mammalia > Proboscidea > Elephantidae > Elephas > Elephas maximus. The sequence goes on from NC_064835.1 coordinate 1,187,632, forward strand.
CTAACAACACAAACCACTAACACCCTAACAACAAACAACACTAACCCCCTAACAACAAACACTAACCCCCAAACAACAAACAACCCTAACCCCTGAAAACCAAAAACACTAACCCACTAACAACAAACAACCCTAACCCACTAACAACAAACAACCCTAAACCCCTAACATCAAACAACACTAACCCCCTAACAACACAAACCACTAACACCCTAACAACAAACAACACTAACACCTTAACAACAAAAACCACTAAACCCCAACAAGAAACAACCTTAAACCCCTAACAACAAACAACCCTAAACCCCTAACATCAAACAGCACTAACACCCTAACAACAAACAACTCTAACCCCCTAACAACAAACAACCCTAAACCCCTAACATCAAACAACACTAACACCCTAACAACAAAAACCACTAAACCCCAACAAGAAACAACCTTAAACCCCTAACAACAAACAACCCTAAACCCCTAACATCAAACAACACTAACCCCCTAACAACACAAACCACTAACACCCTAACAACAAACAACACTAACACCCTAACAACAAAAACCACTAAACCCCAACAAGAAACAACCTTAAACCCCTAACAACAAACAACCCTAAACCCCTAACATCAAACAGCACTAACACCCTAACAACAAACAACTCTAACCCCCTAACAACAAACAACCCTAAACCCCTAACATCAAACAACACTAACACCCTAACAACAAAAACCACTAAACCCCAACAAGACACAACTTTAAACCCCTAACAACAAACAACCCTAAACCCCTAACATCAAACAACACTAACCCCCTAACAACACAAACCACTAACACCCTAACAACAAACAACACTAACACCCTAACAACAAAAACCACTAAACCCCAACAAGAAACAACCTTAAACCCCTAACAACAAACAACCCTAAACCCCTAACATCAAACAACACTAACACCCTAACAACAAACAACTCTAATCCCCTAACAACAAACAACCCTAAACCCCTAACATCAAACAACACTAACCCCCTAACAACACAAACCACTAACACCCTAACAACAAACAACACTAACCCCCTAACAACAAACAACCCTAACCCCTGAAAACCAAAAACACTAACCCACTAACAACAAACAACACTAACCCACTAACAACAAACAACCCTAAACCCCTAACATCAAACAACACTAACACCCTAACAACAAACAACCCTAAACCCCTAACATCAAACAACACTAACACCCTAACAACAAACAACTCTAACCCCCTAACAACAAACAACCCTAAACCCCTAACATCAAACAACACTAACCCCCTAAGAACACAAACCACTAACACCCTAACAACAAACAACACTAACCCCCTAACAACAAACAACCCTAACCCCTGAAAACCAAAAACACTAACCCACTAACAACAAACAACCCTAACCCACTAACAACAAACAACCCTAAACCCCTAACATCAAACAACACTAACCCCCTAACAACACAAACCACTAACACCCTAACAACAAACAACACTAACACCCTAACAACAAAAACCACTAAACCCCAACAAGAAACAACCTTAAACCCCTAACAACAAACAACCCTAAACCCCTAACATCAAACAACACTAACACCCTAACAACAAACAACTCTAACCCCCTAACAACAAACAACCCTAAACCCCTAACATCAAACAACACTAACACCCTAACAACAAAAACCACTAAACCCCAACAAGAAACAACCTTAAACCCCTAACAACAAACAACCCTAAACCCCTAACATCAAACAACACTAACCCCCTAACAACACAAACCACTAACACCCTAACAACAAACAACACTAACACCCTAACAACAAAAACCACTAAACCCCAACAAGAAACAACCTTAAACCCCTAACAACAAACAACCCTAAACCCCTAACATCAAACAACACTAACACCCTAACAACAAACAACTCTAACCCCCTAACAACAAACAGCCCTAAACCCCTAACATCAAACAACACTAACACCCTAACAACAAAAACCACTAAACCCCAACAAGAAACAACCTTAAACCCCTAACAACAAACAACCCTAAACCCCTAACAACAAACAACACTAACACCCTAACAACAAACAACTCTAACCCCCTAACAACAAACAACCCTAAACCCCTAACATCAAACAACACTAACCCCCTAACAACACAAACCACTAACACCCTAACAACAAACAACACTAACACCCTAACAACAAACAACCCTAACCCCTGAAAACCAAAAACACTAACCCACTAACAACAAACAACACTAACCCACTAACAACAAACAACCCTAAACCCCTAACATCAAACAACACTAACACCCTAACAACAAACAACCCTAAACCCCTAACATCAAACAACACTAACACCCTAACAACAAACAACTCTAACCCCCTAACAACAAACAACCCTAAACCCCTAACATCAAACAACACTAACCCCCTAAGAACACAAACCACTAACACCCTAACAACAAACAACACTAACCCCCTAACAACAAACAACCCTAACCCCTGAAAACCAAAAACACTAACCCACTAACAACAAACAACCCTAACCCACTAACAACAAACAACCCTAAACCCCTAACATCAAACAACACTAACCCCCTAACAACACAAACCACTAACACCCTAACAACAAACAACACTAACACCCTAACAACAAAAACCACTAAACCCCAACAAGAAACAACCTTAAACCCCTAACAACAAACAACCCTAAACCCCTAACATCAAACAACACTAACACCCTAACAACAAACAACTCTAACCCCCTAACAACAAACAACCCTAAACCCCTAACATCAAACAACACTAACACCCTAACAACAAAAACCACTAAACCCCAACAAGAAACAACCTTAAACCCCTAACAACAAACAACCCTAAACCCCTAACATCAAACAACACTAACCCCCTAACAACACAAACCACTAACACCCTAACAACAAACAACACTAACACCCTAACAACAAAAACCACTAAACCCCAACAAGAAACAACCTTAAACCCCTAACAACAAACAACCCTAAACCCCTAACATCAAACAACACTAACACCCTAACAACAAACAACTCTAACCCCCTAACAACAAACAGCCCTAAACCCCTAACATCAAACAACACTAACACCCTAACAACAAAAACCACTAAACCCCAACAAGAAACAACCTTAAACCCCTAACAACAAACAACCCTAAACCCCTAACAACAAACAACACTAACACCCTAACAACAAACAACTCTAACCCCCTAACAACAAACAACCCTAAACCCCTAACATCAAACAACACTAACCCCCTAACAACACAAACCACTAACACCCTAACAACAAACAACACTAACACCCTAACAACAAAAACCACTAAACCCCAACAAGAAACAACCTTAAACCCCTAACAACAAACAACCCTAAACCCCTAACATCAAACAACACTAACCCCCTAACAACACAAACCACTAACACCCTAACAACAAACAACACTAACCCCCTAACAACAAACACTTACCCCCAAACAACAAACAACCCTAACCCCTGAAAACCAAAAACACTAACCCACTAACAACAAACAACCCTAACCCACTAACAACAAACAACCCTAAACCCCTAACATCAAACAACACTAACCCCCTAACAACACAAACCACTAACACCCTAACAACAAACAACACTAACACCCTAAAAACAAAAACCACTAAACCCCAACAAGAAACAACCTTAAACCCCTAACAACAAACAACCCTAAACCCCTAACATCAAACAGCACTAACACCCTAACAACAAACAATTCTAACCCCCTAACAACAAACAACCCTAAACCCCTAACATCAAACAACACTAACACCCTAACAACAAAAACCACTAAACCCCAACAAGAAACAACCTTAAACCCCTAACAACAAACAACCCTAAACCCCTAACATCAAACAACACTAACCCCCTAACAACACAAACCACTAACACCCCAACAACAAACAACACTAACACCCTAACAACAAAAACCACTAAACCCCAACAAGAAACAACCTTAAACCCCTAACAACAAACAACCCTAAACCCCTAACATCAAACAACACTAACACCCTAACAACAAACAACTCTAACCCCCTAACAACAAACAACCCTAAACCCCTAACATCAAACAACACTAACCCCCTAACAACAGAAACCACTAACACCCTAACAACAAACAACACTATCCCCCTAACAACAAACAACCCTAACCCCTGAAAACCAAAAACACTAACCCACTAACAACAAACAACCCTAACCCACTAACAACAAACAACCCTAAACCCCTAACATCAAACAACACTAACCCCCTAACAACACAAACCACTAACACCCTAACAACAAACAACACTAACACCCTAACAACAAAAACCACTAAACCCCAACAAGAAACAACCTTAAACCCCTAACAACAAACAACCCTAAACCCCTAACATCAAACAACACTAACACCCTAACAACAAACAACTCTAACCCCCTAACAACAAACAACCCTAAACCCCTAACATCAAACAACACTAACACCCTAACAACAAAAACCACTAAACCCCAACAAGAAACAACCTTAAACCCCTAACAACAAACAACCCTAAACCCCTAACATCAAACAGCACTAACACCCTAACAACAAACAACCCTAACCCCCTAACAACAAACACTAACCCCCAAACAACAAACAACCCTAACCCCTGAAAACCAAAAACACTAACCAACTAACAACAAACAACCCTAACCCACTAACAACAAACAACCCTAAATCCCTAACATCAAACAACACTAACCCCTAACAACACAAACCACTAACACCCTAACAACAAACAACACTAACACCCTAACAACAAAAACCACTAAACCCCAACAAGAAACAACCTTAAACCCCTAACAACAAACAACCCTAAACCCCTAACATCAAACAGCAGTAACACCCTAACAAACAGCTCTAACCCCCTAACAACAAACAACCCTAAACCCCTAACATCAAACAACACTAACACCCTAACAACAAAAACCACTAAACCCCAACAAGAAACAACTTTAAACCCCTAACAACAAACAACCCTAAACCCCTAACATCAAACAACACTAACCCCCTAACAACACAAACCACTAACACCCTAACAACAAACAACACTAACACCCTAACAACAAAAACCACTAAACCCCAACAAGAAACAACCTTAAACCCCTAACAACAAACAACCCTAAACCCCTAACATCAAACAACACTAACACCCTAACAACAAACAACTCTAATCCCCTAACAACAAACAAGCCTAAACCCCTAACATCAAACAACACTAACCCCCTAACAACAAAAACCACTAACACCCTAACAACAAACAACACTAACCCCCTAACAACAAACAACCCTAACCCCTGAAAACCAAAAACACTAACCCACTAACAACAAACAACCCTAACCCACTAACAACAAACAACCCTAAACCCCTAACATCAAACAACACTAACACCCTAACAACAAAAAACTCTAACCCCCTAACAACAAACAACCCTAAACCCCTAACATCAAACAACACTAACCCCCTAACAACACAAACCACTAACACCCTAACAACAAACAACACTAACCCCCTAACAACAAACAACCCTAACCCCTGAAAACCAAAAACACTAACCCACTAACAACAAACAACCCTAACCAACTAACAACAAACAACCCTAAACCCCTAACATCAAACAACACTAACCCCCTAACAACACAAACCACTAACACCCTAACAACAAACAACACTAACACCCTAACAACAAAAACCACTAAACCCCAACAAGAAACAACCTTAAACCCCTAACAACAAACAACCCTAAACCCCTAACATCAAACAACACTAACACCCTAACAACAAACAACTCTAACCCCCTAACAACAAACAACCCTAAACCCCTAACATCAAACAACACTAACACCCTAACAGCAAAAACCACTAAACCCCAACAAGAAACAACCTTAAACCCCTAACAACAAACAACCCTAAACCCCTAACATCAAACAGCACTAACACCCTAACAACAAACAACCCTAACCCCCTAACAACAAACACTAACCCCCAAACAACAAACAACCCTAACCCCTGAAAACCAAAAACACTAACCCACTAACAACAAACAACCCTAACCCACTAACAGCAAACAACCCTAAACCCCTAACATCAAACAACACTAACCCCCTAACAACACAAACCACTAACACCCTAACAACAAACAACTCTAACACCCTAACAACAAAAACCACTAAACCCCAACAAGAAACAACCTTAAACCCCTAACAACAAACAACCCTAAACCCCTAACATCAAACAGCACTAACACCCTAACAACAAACAACTCTAACCCCCTAACAACAAACAACCCTAAACCCCTAACATCAAACAACACTAACACCCTAACAACAAAAACCACTAAACCCCAACAAGAAACAACTTTAAACCCCTAACAACAAACAACCCTAAACCCCTAACATCAAACAACACTAACCCCCTAACAACACAAACCACTAACACCCTAACAACAAACAACACTAACACCCTAACAACAAAAACCACTAAACCCCAACAAGAAACAACCTTAAACCCCTAACAACAAACAACCCTAAACCCCTAACATCAAACAACACTAACACCCTAACAACAAACAACTCTAATCCCCTAACAACAAACAACCCTAAACCCCTAACATCAAACAACACTAACCCCCTAACAACAAAAACCACTAACACCCTAACAACAAACAACACTAACCCCCTAACAACAAACAACCCTAACCCCGGAAAACCAAAAACACTAACCCACTAACAACAAACAACCCTAACCCACTAACAACAAACAACCCTAAACCCCTAACATCAAACAACACTAACACCCTAACAACAAACAACTCTAACCCACTAACAACAAACAACCCTAAACCCCTAACATCAAACAACACTAACCCCCTAACAACACAAACCACTAACACCCTAACAACAAACAACACTAACCCCCTAACAACAAACAACCCTAACCCCTGAAAACCAAAAACACTAACCCACTAACAACAAACAACCCTAACCCACTAACAACAAACAACCCTAAACCCCTAACATCAAGCAACACTAACCCCCTAACAACACAAACCACTAACACCCTAACAACAAACAACACTAACACCCTAACAACAAAAACCACTAAACCCCAACAAGAAACAACCTTAAACCCCTAACAACAAACAACCCTAAACCCCTAACATCAAACAACACTAACACCCTAACAACAAACAACTCTAACCCCCTAACAACAAACAACCCTAAACCCCTAACATCAAACAACACTAACACCCTAACAACAAAAACCACTAAACCCCAACAAGAAACAACCTTAAACCCCTAACAACAAACAACCCTAAACCCCTAACATCAAACAACACTAACCCCCTAACAACACAAACAACTAACACCCTAACAACAAACAACACTAACACCCTAACAACAAAAACCACTAAACCCCAACAAGAAACAACCTTAAACCCCTAACAACAAACAACCCTAAACCCCTAACATCAAACAACACTAACACCCTAACAACAAACAACTCTAACCCCCTAACAACAAACAGCCCTAAACCCCTAACATCAAACAACACTAACACCCTAACAACAAAAACCACTAAACCCCAACAAGAAACAACCTTAAACCCCTAACAACAAACAACCCTAAACCCCTAACAACAAACAACACTAACACCCTAACAACAAACAACTCTAACCCCCTAACAACAAACAACCCTAAACCCCTAACATCAAACAACACTAACCCCCTAACAACACAAACCACTAACACCCTAACAACAAACAACACTAACACCCTAACAACAAAAACCACTAAACCCCAACAAGAAACAACCTTAAACCCCTAACAACAAACAACCCTAAACCCCTAACATCAAACAACACTAACCCCCTAACAACACAAGCCACTAACACCCTAACAACAAACAACACTAACCCCCTAAGAACAAACACTTACCCCCAAACAACAAACAACCCTAACCCCTGAAAACCAAAAACACTAACCCACTAACAACAAACAACCCTAACCCACTAACAACAAACAACCCTAAACCCCTAACATCAAACAACACTAACCCCCTAACAACACAAACCACTAACACCCTAACAACAAACAACACTAACACCCTAAAAACAAAAACCACTAAACCCCAACAAGAAACAACCTTAAACCCCTAACAACAAACAACCCTAAACCCCTAACATCAAACAGCACTAACACCCTAACAACAAACAATTCTAACCCCCTAACAACAAACAACCCTAAACCCCTAACATCAAACAACACTAACACCCTAACAACAAAAACCACTAAACCCCAACAAGAAACAACCTTAAACCCCTAACAACAAACAACCCTAAACCCCTAACATCAAACAACACTAACCCCCTAACAACACAAACCACTAACACCCTAACAACAAACAACACTAACACCCTAACAACAAAAACCACTAAACCCCAACAAGAAACAACCTTAAACCCCTAACAACAAACAACCCTAAACCCCTAACATCAAACAACACTAACACCCTAACAACAAACAACTCTAACCCCCTAACAACAAACAACCCTAAACCCCTAACATCAAACAACACTAACCCCCTAACAACACAAACCACTAACACCCTAACAACAAACAACACTATCCCCCTAACAACAAACAACCCTAACCCCTGAAAACCAAAAACACTAACCCACTAACAACAAACAACCCTAACCCACTAACAACAAACAACCCTAAACCCCTAACATCAAACAACACTAACCCCCTAACAACACAAACCACTAACACCCTAACAACAAACAACACTAACACCCTAACAACAAAAACCACTAAACCCCAACAAGAAACAACCTTAAACCCCTAACAACAAACAACCCTAAACCCCTAACATCAAACAACACTAACACCCTAACAACAAACAACTCTAACCCCCTAACAACAAACAACCCTAAACCCCTAACATCAAACAACACTAACACCCTAACAACAAAAACCACTAAACCCCAACAAGAAACAACCTTAAACCCCTAACAACAAACAACCCTAAACCCCTAACATCAAACAGCACTAACACCCTAACAACAAACAACTCTAACCCCCTAACAACAAACACTAACCCCCAAACAACAAACAACCCTAACCCCTGAAAACCAAAAACACTAACCCACTAACAACAAACAACCCTAACCCACTAACAACAAACAACCCTAAACCCCTAACATCAAACAACACTAACCCCTAACAACACAAACCACTAACACCCTAACAACAAACAACACTAACACCCTAACAACAAAAACCACTAAACCCCAACAAGAAACAACCTTAAACCCCTAACAACAAACAACCCTAAACCCCTAAGATCAAACAGCACTAACACCCTAACAACAAAAACCACTAAACCCCAACAAGAAACAACTTTAAACCCCTAACAACAAACAACCCTAAACCCCTAACATCAAACAACACTAACCCCCTAACAACACAAACCACTAACACCCTAACAACAAACAACACTAACACCCTAACAACAAAAACCACTAAACCCCAACAAGAAACAACCTTAAACCCCTAACAACAAACAACCCTAAACCCCTAACATCAAACAACACTAACACCCTAACAACAAACAACTCTAACCCCCTAACAACAAACAGCCCTAAACCCCTAACATCAAACAACACTAACACCCTAACAACAAAAACCACTAAACCCCAACAAGAAACAACCTTAAACCCCTAACAACAAACAACCCTAAACCCCTAACAACAAACAACACTAACACCCTAACAACAAACAACTCTAACCCCCTAACAACAAACAACCCTAAACCCCTAACATCAAACAACACTAACCCCCTAACAACACAAACCACTAACACCCTAACAACAAACAACACTAACACCCTAACAACAAAAACCACTAAACCCCAACAAGAAACAACCTTAAACCCCTAACAACAAACAACCCTAAACCCCTAACATCAAACAACACTAACCCCCTAACAACACAAACCACTAACACCCTAACAACAAACAACACTAACCCCCTAAGAACAAACACTTACCCCCAAACAACAAACAACCCTAAACCCTGATAACCAAAAACACTAACCCACTAACAACAAACAACCCTAACCCACTAACAACAAACAACCCTAAACCCCTAACATCAAACAACACTAACCCCCTAACAACACAAACCACTAACACCCTAACAACAAACAACACTAACACCCTAAAAACAAAAACCACTAAACCCCAACAAGAAACAACCTTAAACCCCTAACAACAAACAACCCTAAACCCCTAACATCAAACAGCACTAACACCCTAACAACAAACAATTCTAACCCCCTAACAACAAACAACCCTAAACCCCTAACATCAAACAACACTAACACCCTAACAACAAAAACCACTAAACCCCAACAAGAAACAACCTTAAACCCCTAACAACAAACAACCCTAAACCCCTAACATCAAACAACACTAACCCCCTAACAACACAAACCACTAACACCCTAACAACAAACAACACTAACACCCTAACAACAAAAACCACTAAACCCCAACAAGAAACAACCTTAAACCCCTAACAACAAACAACCCTAAACCCCTAACATCAAACAACACTAACACCCTAACAACAAACAACTCTAACCCCCTAACAACAAACAACCCTAAACCCCTAACATCAAACAACACTAACCCCCTAACAACACAAACCACTAACACCCTAACAACAAACAACACTATCCCCCTAACAACAAACAACCCTAACCCCTGAAAACCAAAAACACTAACCCACTAACAACAAACAACCCTAACCCACTAACAACAAACAACCCTAAACCCCTAACATCAAACAACACTAACCCCCTAACAACACAAACCACTAACACCCTAACAACAAACAACACTAACACCCTAACAACAAAAACCACTAAACCCCAACAAGAAACAACCTTAAACCCCTAACAACAAACAACCCTAAACCCCTAACATCAAACAACACTAACACCCTAACAACAAACAACTCTAACCCCCTAACAACAAACAACCCTAAACCCCTAACATCAAACAACACTAACACCCTAACAACAAAAACCACTAAACCCCAACAAGAAACAACCTTAAACCCCTAACAACAAACAACCCTAAACCCCTAACATCAAACAGCACTAACACCCTAACAACAAACAACCCTAACCCCCTAACAACAAACACTAACCCCCAAACAACAAACAACCCTAACCCCTGAAAACCAAAAACACTAACCCACTAACAACAAACAACCCTAACCCACTAACAACAAACAACCCTAAACCCCTAACATCAAACAACACTAACCCCTAACAACACAAACCACTAACACCCTAACAACAAACAACACTAACACCCTAACAACAAAAACCACTAAACCCCAACAAGAAACAACCTTAAACCCCTAACAACAAACAACCCTAAACCCCTAAGATCAAACAGCACTAACACCCTAACAACAAACAACTCTAACCCCCTAACAACAAACAACCCTAAACCCCTAACATCAAACAACACTAACACCCTAACAACAAAAACCACTAAACCCCAACAAGAAACAACTTTAAACCCCTAACAACAAACAACCCTAAACCCCTAACATCAAACAACACTAACCCCCTAACAACACAAACCACTAACACCCTAACAACAAACAACACTAACACCCTAACAACAAAAACCACTAAACCCCAACAAGAAACAACCTTAAACCCCTAACAACAAACAACCCTAAACCCCTAACATCAAACAACACTAACACCCTAACAACAAACAACTCTAACCCCCTAACAACAAACAGCCCTAAACCCCTAACATCAAACAACACTAACACCCTAACAACAAAAACCACTAAACCCCAACAAGAAACAACCTTAAACCCCTAACAACAAACAACCCTAAACCCCTAACATCAAACAGCACTAACACCCTAACAACAAACAACCCTAACCCCCTAACAACAAACACTAACCCCCAAACAACAAACAACCCTAACCCCTGAAAACCAAAAACACTAACCCACTAACAACAAACAACCCTAACCCACTAACAACAAACAACCCTAAACCCCTAACATGAAACAACACTAACCCCTAACAACACAAACCACTAACACCCTAACAACAAACAACACTAACACCCTAACAACAAAAACCACTAAACCCCAACAAGAAACAACCTTAAACCCCTAACAACAAACAACCCTAAACCCCTAACAACAAACAACACTAACCCCCTAACAACAAAGAACCCTAACCCCTGAAAACCAAAAACACTAACCCACTAACAACAAACAACCCTAACCCACTAACAACAAACAACCCTAAACCCCTAACATCAAACAACACTAACACCCTAACAACAAACAACTCTAACCCCCTAACAACAAACAACCCTAAACCCCTAACATCAAACAACACTAACCCCCTAACAACACAAACCACTAACACCCTAACAACAAACAACACTAACCCCCTAACAACAAACAACCCTAACCCCTGAAAACCAAAAACACTAACCCACTAACAACAAACAACCCTAACCCACTAACAACAAACAACCCTAAACCCCTAACATCAAACAACACTAACCCCCTAACAACACAAACCACTAACACCCTAACAACAAACAACACTAACACCCTAACAACAAAAACCACTAAACCCCAACAAGAAACAACCTTAAACCCCTAACAACAAACAACCCTAAACCCCTAACATCAAACAACACTAACACCCTAACAACAAACAACTCTAACCCCCTAACAACAAACAACCCTAAACCCCTAACATCAAACAACACTAACACCCTAACAACAAAAACCACTAAACCCCAACAAGAAACAACCTTAAACCCCTAACAACAAACAACCCTAAACCCCTAACATCAAACAACACTAACCCCCTAACAACACAAACCACTAACACCCTAACAACAAACAACACTAACACCCTAACAACAAAAACCACTAAACCCCAACAAGAAACAACCTTAAACCCCTAACAACAAACAACCCTAAACCCCTAACATCAAACAACACTAACACCCTAACAACAAACAACTCTAACCCCCTAACAACAAACAGCCCTAAACCCCTAACATCAAACAACACTAACACCCTAACAACAAAAACCACTAAACCCCAACAAGAAACAACCTTAAACCCCTAACAGCAAACAACCCTAAACCCCTAACAACAAACAACACTAACACCCTAACAACAAAAACCACTAAACCCCAACAAGAAACAACCTTAAACCCCTAACAACAAACAACCCTAAACCCCTAACATCAAACAACACTAACCCCCTAACAACACAAACCACTAACACCCTAACAACAAACAACACTAACACCCTAACAACAAAAACCACTAAACCCCAACAAGAAACAACCTTAAACCCCTAACAACAAACAACCCTAAACCCCTAACATCAAACAACACTAACACCCTAACAACAAACAACTCTAACCCCCTAACAACAAACAACCCTAAACCCCTAACATCAAACAACACTAACCCCCTAACAACACAAACCACTAACACCCTAACAACAAACAACACTATCCCCCTAACAACAAACAACCCTAACCCCTGAAAACCAAAAACACTAACCCACTAACAACAAACAACCCTAACCCACTAACAACAAACAACCCTAAACCCCTAACATCAAACAACACTAACCCCCTAACAACACAAACCACTAACACCCTAACAACAAACAACACTAACACCCTAACAACAAAAACCACTAAACCCCAACAAGAAACAACCTTAAACCCCTAACAACAAACAACCCTAAACCCCTAACATCAAACAACACTAACACCCTAACAACAAACAACTCTAACCCCCTAACAACAAACAACCCTAAACCCCTAACATCAAACAACACTAACACCCTAACAACAAAAACCACTAAACCCCAACAAGAAACAACCTTAAACCCCTAACAACAAACAACCCTAAACCCCTAACATCAAACAGCACTAACACCCTAACAACAAACAACCCTAACCCCCTAACAACAAACACTAACCCCCAAACAACAAACAACCCTAACCCCTGAAAACCAAAAACACTAACCCACTAACAACAAACAACCCTAACCCACTAACAACAAACAACCCTAAACCCCTAACATCAAACAACACTAACCCCTAACAACACAAACCACTAACACCCTAACAACAAACAACACTAACACCCTAACAACAAAAACCACTAAACCCCAACAAGAAACAACCTTAAACCCCTAACAACAAACAACCCTAAACCCCTAAGATCAAACAGCACTAACACCCTAACAACAAACAACTCTAACCCCCTAACAACAAACAACCCTAAACCCCTAACATCAAACAACACTAACACCCTAACAACAAAAACCACTAAACCCCAACAAGAAACAACTTTAAACCCCTAACAACAAACAACCCTAAACCCCTAACATCAAACAACACTAACCCCCTAACAACACAAACCACTAACACCCTAACAACAAACAACACTAACACCCTAACAACAAAAACCACTAAACCCCAACAAGAAACAACCTTAAACCCCTAACAACAAACAACCCTAAACCCCTAACATCAAACAACACTAACACCCTAACAACAAACAACTCTAACCCCCTAACAACAAACAGCCCTAAACCCCTAACATCAAACAACACTAACACCCTAACAACAAAAACCACTAAACCCCAACAAGAAACAACCTTAAACCCCTAACAACAAACAACCCTAAACCCCTAACATCAAACAGCACTAACACCCTAACAACAAACAACCCTAACCCCCTAACAACAAACACTAACCCCCAAACAACAAACAACCCTAACCCCTGAAAACCAAAAACACTAACCCACTAACAACAAACAACCCTAACCCACTAACAACAAACAACCCTAAACCCCTAACATCAAACAACACTAACCCCTAACAACACAAACCACTAACACCCTAACAACAAACAACACTAACACCCTAACAACAAAAACCACTAAACCCCAACAAGAAACAACCTTAAACCCCTAACAACAAACAACCCTAAACCCCTAACAACAAACAACACTAACCCCCTAACAACAAACAACCCTAACCCCTGAAAACCAAAAACACTAACCCACTAACAACAAACAACCCTAACCCACTAACAACAAACAACCCTAAACCCCTAACATCAAACAACACTAACACCCTAACAACAAACAACTCTAACCCCCTAACAACAAACAACCCTAAACCCCTAACATCAAACAACACTAACCCCCTAACAACACAAACCACTAACACCCTAACAACAAACAACACTAACCCCCTAACAACAAACAACCCTAACCCCTGAAAACCAAAAACACTAACCCACTAACAACAAACAACCCTAACCCACTAACAACAAACAACCCTAAACCCCTAACATCAAACAACACTAACCCCCTAACAACACAAACCACTAACACCCTAACAACAAACAACACTAACACCCTAACAACAAAAACCACTAAACCCCAACAAGAAACAACCTTAAACCCCTAACAACAAACAACCCTAAACCCCTAACATCAAACAACACTAACCCCCTAACAACACAAACCACTAACACCCTAACAACAAACAACACTAACACCCTAACAACAAAAACCACTAAACCCCAACAAGAAACAACCTTAAACCCCTAACAACAAACAACCCTAAACCCCTAACATCAAACAACACTAACACCCTAACAACAAACAACTCTAACCCCCTAACAACAAACAGCCCTAAACCCCTAACATCAAACAACACTAACACCCTAACAACAAAAACCACTAAACCCCAACAAGAAACAACCTTAAACCCCTAACAGCAAACAACCCTAAACCCCTAACAACAAACAACACTAACACCCTAACAACAAACAACTCTAACCCCCTAACAACAAACAACCCTAAACCCCTAACATCAAACAACACTAACCCCCTAACAACACAAACCACTAACACCCTAACAACAAACAACACTAACACCCTAACAACAAAAACCACTAAAACCCAACAAGAAACAACCTTAAACCCCTAACAACAAACAACCCTAAACCCCTAACATCAAACAACACTAACACCCTACCAACAAACAACTCTAACCCCCTAACAACAAACAACCCTAAACCCCTAACATCAAACAACACTAACACCCTAACAACAAAAACCACTAAACCCCAACAAGAAACAACCGTAAACCCCTAACAACAAACAACCCTAAACCCCTAACATCAAACAACACTAACCCCCTAACAACACAAACCACTAACACCCTAACAACAAACAACACTAACACCCTAACAACAAACAACTCTAACCCCCTAACAACAAACAACCCTAAACCCCTAACATCAAACAAAACTAACCCCCTAACAACACAAACCACTAACACCCTAACAACAAACAACACTAACACCCTAACAACAAAAACCACTAAACCCCAACAAGAAACAACCTTAAACCCCTAACAACAAACAACCCTAAACCCCTAACAACAAACAACACTAACACCCTAACAACAAACAACTCTAACCCCCTAACAACAAACAACCCTAAACCCCTAACATCAAACAACACTAACCCCCTAACAACACAAACCACTAACACCCTAGCAACAAACAACACTAACACCCTAACAACAAAAACCACTAAACCCCAACAAGAAACAACCTTAAACCCCTAACAACAAACAACCCTAAACCCCTAACATCAAACAACACTAACCCCCTAACAACAAAAACCACTAACACCCTAACAACAAACAACACTAACACCCTAACAACAAAAACCACTAAACCCCAACAAGAAACAACCTTAAACCCCTAACAACAAACAACCCTAAACCCCTAACATCAAACAACACTAACACCCTAACAACAAACAACTCTAACCCCCTAACAACAAACAACCCTAAACGCCTAACATCAAACAACACTAACCCCCTAACAACACAAACCACTAACACCCTAACAACAAACAACACTAACACCCTAACAACAAAAACCACTAAAACCCAACAAGAAACAACCTTAAACCCCTAACAACAAACAACCCTAAACCCCTAACATCAAACAACACTAACACCCTACCAACAAACAACTCTAACCCCCTAACAACAAACAACCCTAAACCCCTAACATCAAACAACACTAACACCCTAACAACAAAAACCACTAAACCCCAACAAGAAACAACCGTAAACCCCTAACAACAAACAACCCTAAACCCCTAACATCAAACAACACTAACCCCCTAACAACACAAACCACTAACACCCTAACAACAAACAACACTAACACCCTAACAACAAACAACTCTAACCCCCTAACAACAAACAACCCTAACCCCTGAAAACCAAAAACACTAACCCACTAACAACAAACAACCCTAACCCACTAACAACAAACAACCCTAAACCCCTAACATCAAACAACACTAACCCCCTAACAACACAAACCACTAACACCCTAACAACAAACAACACTAACACCCTAACAACAAAAACCACTAAACCCCAACAAGAAACAACCTTAAACCCCTAACAACAAACAACCCTAAACCCCTAACATCAAACAACACTAACACCCTAACAACAAACAACTCTAACCCCCTAACAACAAACAACCCTAAACCCCTAACATCAAACAACACTAACACCCTAACAACAAAAACCACTAAACCCCAACAAGAAACAACCTTAAACCCCTAACAACAAACAACCCTAAACCCCTAACATCAAACAACACTAACCCCCTAACAACACAAACCACTAACACCCTAACAACAAACAACACTAACACCCTAACAACAAAAACCACTAAACCCCAACAAGAAACAACCTTAAACCCCTAACAACAAACAACCCTAAACCCCTAACATCAAACAACACTAACACCCTAACAACAAACAACTCTAACCCCCTAACAACAAACAGCCCTAAACCCCTAACATCAAACAACACTAACACCCTAACAACAAAAACCACTAAACCCCAACAAGAAACAACCTTAAACCCCTAACAGCAAACAACCCTAAACCCCTAACAACAAACAACACTAACACCCTAACAACAAACAACTCTAACCCCCTAACAACAAACAACCCTAAACCCCTAACATCAAACAACACTAACCCCCTAACAACACAAACCACTAACACCCTAACAACAAACAACACTAACACCCTAACAACAAAAACCACTAAAACCCAACAAGAAACAACCTTAAACCCCTAACAACAAACAACCCTAAACCCCTAACATCAAACAACACTAACACCCTACCAACAAACAACTCTAACCCCCTAACAACAAACAACCCTAAACCCCTAACATCAAACAACACTAACACCCTAACAACAAAAACCACTAAACCCCAACAAGAAACAACCGTAAACCCCTAACAACAAACAACCCTAAACCCCTAACATCAAACAACACTAACCCCCTAACAACACAAACCACTAACACCCTAACAACAAACAACACTAACACCCTAACAACAAACAACTCTAACCCCCTAACAACAAACAACCCTAAACCCCTAACATCAAACAAAACTAACCCCCTAACAACACAAACCACTAACACCCTAACAACAAACAACACTAACACCCTAACAACAAAAACCACTAAACCCCAACAAGAAACAACCTTAAACCCCTAACAACAAACAACCCTAAACCCCTAACAACAAACAACACTAACACCCTAACAACAAACAACTCTAACCCCCTAACAACAAACAACCCTAAACCCCTAACATCAAACAACACTAACCCCCTAACAACACAAACCACTAACACCCTAGCAACAAACAACACTAACACCCTAACAACAAAAACCACTAAACCCCAACAAGAAACAACCTTAAACCCCTAACAACAAACAACCCTAAACCCCTAACATCAAACAACACTAACCCCCTAACAACAAAAACCACTAACACCCTAACAACAAACAACACTAACACCCTAACAACAAAAACCACTAAACCCCAACAAGAAACAACCTTAAACCCCTAACAACAAACAACCCTAAACCCCTAACATCAAACAACACTAACACCCTAACAACAAACAACTCTAACCCCCTAACAACAAACAACCCTAAACGCCTAACATCAAACAACACTAACCCCCTAACAACACAAACCACTAACACCCTAACAACAAACAACAGTAACCCCCAACAACAAACAACCCTAACCCCTGAAAACCAAAAACACTAACCCACTAACAACAAACAACCCTAACCCACTAACAACAAACAACCCTAAACCCCTAACATCAAACAACACTAACCCCCTAACAACACAAACCACTAACACCCTAACAACAAACAACACTAACACCCTAACAACAAAAACCACTAAACCCCAACAAGAAACAACCTTAAACCCCTAACAACAAACAACCCTAAACCCCTAACATCAAACAACACTAACACCCTAACAACAAACAACTCTAACCCCCTAACAACAAACAACCCTAAACCCCTAACATCAAACAACACTAACCCCCTAACAACACAAACCACTAACACCCTAACAACAAACAACACTAACACCCTAACAACAAAAACCACTAAAACCCAACAAGAAACAACCTTAAACCCCTAACAACAAACAACCCTAAACCCCTAACATCAAACAACACTAACACCCTAACAACAAAAACCACTAAACCCCAACAAGAAACAACCGTAAACCCCTAACAACAAACAACCCTAAACCCCTAACATCAAACAACACTAACCCCCTAACAACACAAACCACTAACACCCTAACAACAAACAACACTAACACCCTAACAACAAACAACTCTAACCCCCTAACAACAAACAACCCTAAACCCCTAACATCAAACAAAACTAACCCCCTAACAACACAAACCACTAACACCCTAACAACAAACAACACTAACACCCTAACAACAAAAACCACTAAACCCCAACAAGAAACAACCTTAAACCCCTAACAACAAACAACCCTAAACCCCTAACAACAAACAACACTAACACCCTAACAACAAACAACTCTAACCCCCTAACAACAAACAACCCTAAACCCCTAACATCAAACAACACTAACCCCCTAACAACACAAACCACTAACACCCTAGCAACAAACAACACTAACACCCTAACAACAAAAACCACTAAACCCCAACAAGAAACAACCTTAAACCCCTAACAACAAACAACCCTAAACCCCTAACATCAAACAACACTAACCCCCTAACAACAAAAACCACTAACACCCTAACAACAAACAACACTAACACCCTAACAACAAAAACCACTAAACCCCAACAAGAAACAACCTTAAACCCCTAACAACAAACAACCCTAAACCCCTAACATCAAACAACACTAACACCCTAACAACAAACAACTCTAACCCCCTAACAACAAACAACCCTAAACGCCTAACATCAAACAACACTAACCCCCTAACAACACAAACCACTAACACCCTAACAACAAACAACACTAACACCCTAACAACAAAAACCACTAAAACCCAACAAGAAACAACCTTAAACCCCTAACAACAAACAACCCTAAACCCCTAACATCAAACAACACTAACACCCTACCAACAAACAACTCTAACCCCCTAACAACAAACAACCCTAAACCCCTAACATCAAACAACACTAACACCCTAACAACAAAAACCACTAAACCCCAACAAGAAACAACCGTAAACCCCTAACAACAAACAACCCTAAACCCCTAACATCAAACAACACTAACCCCCTAACAACACAAACCACTAACACCCTAACAACAAACAACACTAACACCCTAACAACAAACAACTCTAACCCCCTAACAACAAACAACCCTAACCCCTGAAAACCAAAAACACTAACCCACTAACAACAAACAACCCTAACCCACTAACAACAAACAACCCTAAACCCCTAACATCAAACAACACTAACCCCCTAACAACACAAACCACTAACACCCTAACAACAAACAACACTAACACCCTAACAACAAAAACCACTAAACCCCAACAAGAAACAACCTTAAACCCCTAACAACAAACAACCCTAAACCCCTAACATCAAACAACACTAACACCCTAACAACAAACAACTCTAACCCCCTAACAACAAACAACCCTAAACCCCTAACATCAAACAACACTAACACCCTAACAACAAAAACCACTAAACCCCAACAAGAAACAACCTTAAACCCCTAACAACAAACAACCCTAAACCCCTAACATCAAACAACACTAACCCCCTAACAACACAAACCACTAACACCCTAACAACAAACAACACTAACACCCTAACAACAAAAACCACTAAACCCCAACAAGAAACAACCTTAAACCCCTAACAACAAACAACCCTAAACCCCTAACATCAAACAACACTAACACCCTAACAACAAACAACTCTAACCCCCTAACAACAAACAGCCCTAAACCCCTAACATCAAACAACACTAACACCCTAACAACAAAAACCACTAAACCCCAACAAGAAACAACCTTAAACCCCTAACAGCAAACAACCCTAAACCCCTAACAACAAACAACACTAACACCCTAACAACAAACAACTCTAACCCCCTAACAACAAACAACCCTAAACCCCTAACATCAAACAACACTAACCCCCTAACAACACAAACCACTAACACCCTAACAACAAACAACACTAACACCCTAACAACAAAAACCACTAAAACCCAACAAGAAACAACCTTAAACCCCTAACAACAAACAACCCTAAACCCCTAACATCAAACAACACTAACACCCTACCAACAAACAACTCTAACCCCCTAACAACAAACAACCCTAAACCCCTAACATCAAACAACACTAACACCCTAACAACAAAAACCACTAAACCCCAACAAGAAACAACCGTAAACCCCTAACAACAAACAACCCTAAACCCCTAACATCAAACAACACTAACCCCCTAACAACACAAACCACTAACACCCTAACAACAAACAACACTAACACCCTAACAACAAACAACTCTAACCCCCTAACAACAAACAACCCTAAACGCCTAACATCAAACAACACTAACCCCCTAACAACACAAACCACTAACACCCTAACAACAAACAACAGTAACCCCCAACAACAAACAACCCTAACCCCTGAAAACCAAAAACACTAACCCACTAACAACAAACAACCCTAACCCACTAACAACAAACAACCCTAAACCCCTAACATCAAACAACACTAACCCCCTAACAACACAAACCACTAACACCCTAACAACAAACAACACTAACACCCTAACAACAAAAACCACTAAACCCCAACAAGAAACAACCTTAAACCCCTAACAACAAACAACCCTAAACCCCTAACATCAAACAACACTAACACCCTAACAACAAACAACTCTAACCCCCTAACAACAAACAACCCTAAACCCCTAACATCAAACAACACTAACCCCCTAACAACACAAACCACTAACACCCTAACAACAAACAACACTAACACCCTAACAACAAAAACCACTAAAACCCAACAAGAAACAACCTTAAACCCCTAACAACAAACAACCCTAAACCCCTAACATCAAACAACACTAACACCCTACCAACAAACAACTCTAACCCCCTAACAACAAACAACCCTAAACCCCTAACATCAAACAACACTAACACCCTAACAACAAAAACCACTAAACCCCAACAAGAAACAACCGTAAACCCCTAACAACAAACAACCCTAAACCCCTAACATCAAACAACACTAACCCCCTAACAACACAAACCACTAACACCCTAACAACAAACAACACTAACACCCTAACAACAAACAACTCTAACCCCCTAACAACAAACAACCCTAAACCCCTAACATCAAACAAAACTAACCCCCTAACAACACAAACCACTAACACCCTAACAACAAACAACACTAACACCCTAACAACAAAAACCACTAAACCCCAACAAGAAACAACCTTAAACCCCTAACAACAAACAACCCTAAACCCCTAACAACAAACAACACTAACACCCTAACAACAAACAACTCTAACCCCCTAACAACAAACAACCCTAAACCCCTAACATCAAACAACACTAACCCCCTAACAACACAAACCACTAACACCCTAGCAACAAACAACACTAACACCCTAACAACAAAAACCACTAAACCCCAACAAGAAACAACCTTAAACCCCTAACAACAAACAACCCTAAACCCCTAACATCAAACAACACTAACCCCCTAACAACAAAAACCACTAACACCCTAACAACAAACAACACTAACACCCTAACAACAAAAACCACTAAACCCCAACAAGAAACAACCTTAAACCCCTAACAACAAACAACCCTAAACCCCTAACATCAAACAACACTAACACCCTAACAACAAACAACTCTAACCCCCTAACAACAAACAACCCTAAACCCCTAACATCAAACAACACTAACCCCCTAACAACACAAACCACTAACACCCTAACAACAAACAACACTATCCCCCTAACAACAAACAACCCTAACCCCTGAAAACCAAAAACACTAACCCACTAACAACAAACAACCCTAACCCACTAACAACAAACAACCCTAAACCCCTAACATCAAACAACACTAACCCCCTAACAACACAAACCACTAACACCCTAACAACAAACAACACTAACACCCTAACAACAAAAACCACTAAACCCCAACAAGAAACAACCTTAAACCCCTAACAACAAACAACCCTAAACCCCTAACATCAAACAACACTAACACCCTAACAACAAACAACTCTAACCCCCTAACAACAAACAACCCTAAACCCCTAACATCAAACAACACTAACACCCTAACAACAAAAACCACTAAACCCCAACAAGAAACAACCTTAAACCCCTAACAACAAACAACCCTAAACCCCTAACATCAAACAGCACTAACACCCTAACAACAAACAACCCTAACCCCCTAACAACAAACACTAACCCCCAAACAACAAACAACCCTAACCCCTGAAAACCAAAAACACTAACCCACTAACAACAAACAACCCTAACCCACTAACAACAAACAACCCTAAACCCCTAACATCAAACAACACTAACCCCTAACAACACAAACCACTAACACCCTAACAACAAACAACACTAACACCCTAACAACAAAAACCACTAAACCCCAACAAGAAACAACCTTAAACCCCTAACAACAAACAACCCTAAACCCCTAAGATCAAACAGCACTAACACCCTAACAACAAACAACTCTAACCCCCTAACAACAAACAACCCTAAACCCCTAACATCAAACAACACTAACACCCTAACAACAAAAACCACTAAACCCCAACAAGAAACAACTTTAAACCCCTAACAACAAACAACCCTAAACCCCTAACATCAAACAACACTAACCCCCTAACAACACAAACCACTAACACCCTAACAACAAACAACACTAACACCCTAACAACAAAAACCACTAAACCCCAACAAGAAACAACCTTAAACCCCTAACAACAAACAACCCTAAACCCCTAACATCAAACAACACTAACACCCTAACAACAAACAACTCTAACCCCCTAACAACAAACAGCCCTAAACCCCTAACATCAAACAACACTAACACCCTAACAACAAAAACCACTAAACCCCAACAAGAAACAACCTTAAACCCCTAACAACAAACAACCCTAAACCCCTAACATCAAACAGCACTAACACCCTAACAACAAACAACCCTAACCCCCTAACAACAAACACTAACCCCCAAACAACAAACAACCCTAACCCCTGAAAACCAAAAACACTAACCCACTAACAACAAACAACCCTAACCCACTAACAACAAACAACCCTAAACCCCTAACATCAAACAACACTAACCCCTAACAACACAAACCACTAACACCCTAACAACAAACAACACTAACACCCTAACAACAAAAACCACTAAACCCCAACAAGAAACAACCTTAAACCCCTAACAACAAACAACCCTAAACCCCTAACAACAAACAACACTAACCCCCTAACAACAAACAACCCTAACCCCTGAAAACCAAAAACACTAACCCACTAACAACAAACAACCCTAACCCACTAACAACAAACAACCCTAAACCCCTAACATCAAACAACACTAACACCCTAACAACAAACAACTCTAACCCCCTAACAACAAACAACCCTAAACCCCTAACATCAAACAACACTAACCCCCTAACAACACAAACCACTAACACCCTAACAACAAACAACACTAACCCCCTAACAACAAACAACCCTAACCCCTGAAAACCAAAAACACTAACCCACTAACAACAAACAACCCTAACCCACTAACAACAAACAACCCTAAACCCCTAACATCAAACAACACTAACCCCCTAACAACACAAACCACTAACACCCTAACAACAAACAACACTAACACCCTAACAACAAAAACCACTAAACCCCAACAAGAAACAACCTTAAACCCCTAACAACAAACAACCCTAAACCCCTAACATCAAACAACACTAACACCCTAACAACAAACAACTCTAACCCCCTAACAACAAACAACCCTAAACCCCTAACATCAAACAACACTAACACCCTAACAACAAAAACCACTAA
The DNA here is from genome assembly GCF_024166365.1 of Elephas maximus indicus. Taxonomy (NCBI): domain Eukaryota; kingdom Metazoa; phylum Chordata; class Mammalia; order Proboscidea; family Elephantidae; genus Elephas; species Elephas maximus. The sequence goes on from NC_064835.1 coordinate 1,213,420, forward strand.
ACCCCAACAAGAAACAACCTTAAACCCCTAACAACAAACAACCCTAAACCCCTAACATCAAACAACACTAACCCCCTAACAACACAAACCACTAACACCCTAACAACAAACAACACTAACACCCTAACAACAAAAACCACTAAACCCCAACAAGAAACAACCTTAAACCCCTAACAACAAACAACCCTAAACCCCTAACATCAAACAACACTAACACCCTAACAACAAACAACTCTAACCCCCTAACAACAAACAGCCCTAAACCCCTAACATCAAACAACACTAACACCCTAACAACAAAAACCACTAAACCCCAACAAGAAACAACCTTAAACCCCTAACAGCAAACAACCCTAAACCCCTAACAACAAACAACACTAACACCCTAACAACAAACAACTCTAACCCCCTAACAACAAACAACCCTAAACCCCTAACATCAAACAACACTAACCCCCTAACAACACAAACCACTAACACCCTAACAACAAACAACACTAACACCCTAACAACAAAAACCACTAAAACCCAACAAGAAACAACCTTAAACCCCTAACAACAAACAACCCTAAACCCCTAACATCAAACAACACTAACACCCTACCAACAAACAACTCTAACCCCCTAACAACAAACAACCCTAAACCCCTAACATCAAACAACACTAACACCCTAACAACAAAAACCACTAAACCCCAACAAGAAACAACCGTAAACCCCTAACAACAAACAACCCTAAACCCCTAACATCAAACAACACTAACCCCCTAACAACACAAACCACTAACACCCTAACAACAAACAACACTAACACCCTAACAACAAACAACTCTAACCCCCTAACAACAAACAACCCTAAACCCCTAACATCAAACAAAACTAACCCCCTAACAACACAAACCACTAACACCCTAACAACAAACAACACTAACACCCTAACAACAAAAACCACTAAACCCCAACAAGAAACAACCTTAAACCCCTAACAACAAACAACCCTAAACCCCTAACATCAAACAACACTAACACCCTAACAACAAACAACTCTAACCCCCTAACAACAAACAACCCTAAACCCCTAACATCAAACAACACTAACCCCCTAACAACACAAACCACTAACACCCTAACAACAAACAACACTAACACCCTAACAACAAAAACCACTAAAACCCAACAAGAAACAACCTTAAACCCCTAACAACAAACAACCCTAAACCCCTAACATCAAACAACACTAACACCCTAACAACAAAAACCACTAAACCCCAACAAGAAACAACCGTAAACCCCTAACAACAAACAACCCTAAACCCCTAACATCAAACAACACTAACCCCCTAACAACACAAACCACTAACACCCTAACAACAAACAACACTAACACCCTAACAACAAACAACTCTAACCCCCTAACAACAAACAACCCTAAACCCCTAACATCAAACAAAACTAACCCCCTAACAACACAAACCACTAACACCCTAACAACAAACAACACTAACACCCTAACAACAAAAACCACTAAACCCCAACAAGAAACAACCTTAAACCCCTAACAACAAACAACCCTAAACCCCTAACAACAAACAACACTAACACCCTAACAACAAACAACTCTAACCCCCTAACAACAAACAACCCTAAACCCCTAACATCAAACAACACTAACCCCCTAACAACACAAACCACTAACACCCTAGCAACAAACAACACTAACACCCTAACAACAAAAACCACTAAACCCCAACAAGAAACAACCTTAAACCCCTAACAACAAACAACCCTAAACCCCTAACATCAAACAACACTAACCCCCTAACAACAAAAACCACTAACACCCTAACAACAAACAACACTAACACCCTAACAACAAAAACCACTAAACCCCAACAAGAAACAACCTTAAACCCCTAACAACAAACAACCCTAAACCCCTAACATCAAACAACACTAACACCCTAACAACAAACAACTCTAACCCCCTAACAACAAACAACCCTAAACGCCTAACATCAAACAACACTAACCCCCTAACAACACAAACCACTAACACCCTAACAACAAACAACACTAACACCCTAACAACAAAAACCACTAAAACCCAACAAGAAACAACCTTAAACCCCTAACAACAAACAACCCTAAACCCCTAACATCAAACAACACTAACACCCTACCAACAAACAACTCTAACCCCCTAACAACAAACAACCCTAAACCCCTAACATCAAACAACACTAACACCCTAACAACAAAAACCACTAAACCCCAACAAGAAACAACCGTAAACCCCTAACAACAAACAACCCTAAACCCCTAACATCAAACAACACTAACCCCCTAACAACACAAACCACTAACACCCTAACAACAAACAACACTAACACCCTAACAACAAACAACTCTAACCCCCTAACAACAAACAACCCTAACCCCTGAAAACCAAAAACACTAACCCACTAACAACAAACAACCCTAACCCACTAACAACAAACAACCCTAAACCCCTAACATCAAACAACACTAACCCCCTAACAACACAAACCACTAACACCCTAACAACAAACAACACTAACACCCTAACAACAAAAACCACTAAACCCCAACAAGAAACAACCTTAAACCCCTAACAACAAACAACCCTAAACCCCTAACATCAAACAACACTAACACCCTAACAACAAACAACTCTAACCCCCTAACAACAAACAACCCTAAACCCCTAACATCAAACAACACTAACACCCTAACAACAAAAACCACTAAACCCCAACAAGAAACAACCTTAAACCCCTAACAACAAACAACCCTAAACCCCTAACATCAAACAACACTAACCCCCTAACAACACAAACCACTAACACCCTAACAACAAACAACACTAACACCCTAACAACAAAAACCACTAAACCCCAACAAGAAACAACCTTAAACCCCTAACAACAAACAACCCTAAACCCCTAACATCAAACAACACTAACACCCTAACAACAAACAACTCTAACCCCCTAACAACAAACAGCCCTAAACCCCTAACATCAAACAACACTAACACCCTAACAACAAAAACCACTAAACCCCAACAAGAAACAACCTTAAACCCCTAACAGCAAACAACCCTAAACCCCTAACAACAAACAACACTAACACCCTAACAACAAACAACTCTAACCCCCTAACAACAAACAACCCTAAACCCCTAACATCAAACAACACTAACCCCCTAACAACACAAACCACTAACACCCTAACAACAAACAACACTAACACCCTAACAACAAAAACCACTAAAACCCAACAAGAAACAACCTTAAACCCCTAACAACAAACAACCCTAAACCCCTAACATCAAACAACACTAACACCCTACCAACAAACAACTCTAACCCCCTAACAACAAACAACCCTAAACCCCTAACATCAAACAACACTAACACCCTAACAACAAAAACCACTAAACCCCAACAAGAAACAACCTTAAACCCCTAACAACAAACAACCCTAAACCCCTAACATCAAACAACACTAACCCCCTAACAACACAAACCACTAACACCCTAACAACAAACAACACTAACACCCTAACAACAAACAACTCTAACCCCCTAACAACAAACAACCCTAAACGCCTAACATCAAACAACACTAACCCCCTAACAACACAAACCACTAACACCCTAACAACAAACAACAGTAACCCCCAACAACAAACAACCCTAACCCCTGAAAACCAAAAACACTAACCCACTAACAACAAACAACCCTAACCCACTAACAACAAACAACCCTAAACCCCTAACATCAAACAACACTAACCCCCTAACAACACAAACCACTAACACCCTAACAACAAACAACACTAACACCCTAACAACAAAAACCACTAAACCCCAACAAGAAACAACCTTAAACCCCTAACAACAAACAACCCTAAACCCCTAACATCAAACAACACTAACACCCTAACAACAAACAACTCTAACCCCCTAACAACAAACAACCCTAAACCCCTAACATCAAACAACACTAACCCCCTAACAACACAAACCACTAACACCCTAACAACAAACAACACTAACACCCTAACAACAAAAACCACTAAAACCCAACAAGAAACAACCTTAAACCCCTAACAACAAACAACCCTAAACCCCTAACATCAAACAACACTAACACCCTACCAACAAACAACTCTAACCCCCTAACAACAAACAACCCTAAACCCCTAACATCAAACAACACTAACACCCTAACAACAAAAACCACTAAACCCCAACAAGAAACAACCGTAAACCCCTAACAACAAACAACCCTAAACCCCTAACATCAAACAACACTAACCCCCTAACAACACAAACCACTAACACCCTAACAACAAACAACACTAACACCCTAACAACAAACAACTCTAACCCCCTAACAACAAACAACCCTAAACCCCTAACATCAAACAAAACTAACCCCCTAACAACACAAACCACTAACACCCTAACAACAAACAACACTAACACCCTAACAACAAAAACCACTAAACCCCAACAAGAAACAACCTTAAACCCCTAAGAACAAACAACCCTAAACCCCTAACAACAAACAACACTAACACCCTAACAACAAACAACTCTAACCCCCTAACAACAAACAACCCTAAACCCCTAACATCAAACAACACTAACCCCCTAACAACACAAACCACTAACACCCTAGCAACAAACAACACTAACACCCTAACAACAAAAACCACTAAACCCCAACAAGAAACAACCTTAAACCCCTAACAACAAACAACCCTAAACCCCTAACATCAAACAACACTAACCCCCTAACAACAAAAACCACTAACACCCTAACAACAAACAACACTAACACCCTAACAACAAAAACCACTAAACCCCAACAAGAAACAACCTTAAACCCCTAACAACAAACAACCCTAAACCCCTAACATCAAACAACACTAACACCCTAACAACAAACAACTCTAACCCCCTAACAACAAACAACCCTAAACCCCTAACATCAAACAACACTAACCCCCTAACAACACAAACCACTAACACCCTAACAACAAACAACACTATCCCCCTAACAACAAACAACCCTAACCCCTGAAAACCAAAAACACTAACCCACTAACAACAAACAACCCTAACCCACTAACAACAAACAACCCTAAACCCCTAACATCAAACAACACTAACCCCCTAACAACACAAACCACTAACACCCTAACAACAAACAACACTAACACCCTAACAACAAAAACCACTAAACCCCAACAAGAAACAACCTTAAACCCCTAACAACAAACAACCCTAAACCCCTAACATCAAACAACACTAACACCCTAACAACAAACAACTCTAACCCCCTAACAACAAACAACCCTAAACCCCTAACATCAAACAACACTAACACCCTAACAACAAAAACCACTAAACCCCAACAAGAAACAACCTTAAACCCCTAACAACAAACAACCCTAAACCCCTAACATCAAACAGCACTAACACCCTAACAACAAACAACCCTAACCCCCTAACAACAAACACTAACCCCCAAACAACAAACAACCCTAACCCCTGAAAACCAAAAACACTAACCCACTAACAACAAACAACCCTAACCCACTAACAACAAACAACCCTAAACCCCTAACATCAAACAACACTAACCCCTAACAACACAAACCACTAACACCCTAACAACAAACAACACTAACACCCTAACAACAAAAACCACTAAACCCCAACAAGAAACAACCTTAAACCCCTAACAACAAACAACCCTAAACCCCTAAGATCAAACAGCACTAACACCCTAACAACAAACAACTCTAACCCCCTAACAACAAACAACCCTAAACCCCTAACATCAAACAACACTAACACCCTAACAACAAAAACCACTAAACCCCAACAAGAAACAACTTTAAACCCCTAACAACAAACAACCCTAAACCCCTAACATCAAACAACACTAACCCCCTAACAACACAAACCACTAACACCCTAACAACAAACAACACTAACACCCTAACAACAAAAACCACTAAACCCCAACAAGAAACAACCTTAAACCCCTAACAACAAACAACCCTAAACCCCTAACATCAAACAACACTAACACCCTAACAACAAACAACTCTAACCCCCTAACAACAAACAGCCCTAAACCCCTAACATCAAACAACACTAACACCCTAACAACAAAAACCACTAAACCCCAACAAGAAACAACCTTAAACCCCTAACAACAAACAACCCTAAACCCCTAACATCAAACAGCACTAACACCCTAACAACAAACAACCCTAACCCCCTAACAACAAACACTAACCCCCAAACAACAAACAACCCTAACCCCTGAAAACCAAAAACACTAACCCACTAACAACAAACAACCCTAACCCACTAACAACAAACAACCCTAAACCCCTAACATCAAACAACACTAACCCCTAACAACACAAACCACTAACACCCTAACAACAAACAACACTAACACCCTAACAACAAAAACCACTAAACCCCAACAAGAAACAACCTTAAACCCCTAACAACAAACAACCCTAAACCCCTAACAACAAACAACACTAACCCCCTAACAACAAACAACCCTAACCCCTGAAAACCAAAAACACTAACCCACTAACAACAAACAACCCTAACCCACTAACAACAAACAACCCTAAACCCCTAACATCAAACAACACTAACACCCTAACAACAAACAACTCTAACCCCCTAACAACAAACAACCCTAAACCCCTAACATCAAACAACACTAACCCCCTAACAACACAAACCACTAACACCCTAACAACAAACAACACTAACCCCCTAACAACAAACAACCCTAACCCCTGAAAACCAAAAACACTAACCCACTAACAACAAACAACCCTAACCCACTAACAACAAACAACCCTAAACCCCTAACATCAAACAACACTAACCCCCTAACAACACAAACCACTAACACCCTAACAACAAACAACACTAACACCCTAACAACAAAAACCACTAAACCCCAACAAGAAACAACCTTAAACCCCTAACAACAAACAACCCTAAACCCCTAACATCAAACAACACTAACACCCTAACAACAAACAACTCTAACCCCCTAACAACAAACAACCCTAAACCCCTAACATCAAACAACACTAACACCCTAACAACAAAAACCACTAAACCCCAACAAGAAACAACCTTAAACCCCTAACAACAAACAACCCTAAACCCCTAACATCAAACAACACTAACCCCCTAACAACACAAACCACTAACACCCTAACAACAAACAACACTAACACCCTAACAACAAAAACCACTAAACCCCAACAAGAAACAACCTTAAACCCCTAACAACAAACAACCCTAAACCCCTAACATCAAACAACACTAACACCCTAACAACAAACAACTCTAACCCCCTAACAACAAACAGCCCTAAACCCCTAACATCAAACAACACTAACACCCTAACAACAAAAACCACTAAACCCCAACAAGAAACAACCTTAAACCCCTAACAGCAAACAACCCTAAACCCCTAACAACAAACAACACTAACACCCTAACAACAAACAACTCTAACCCCCTAACAACAAACAACCCTAAACCCCTAACATCAAACAACACTAACCCCCTAACAACACAAACCACTAACACCCTAACAACAAACAACACTAACACCCTAACAACAAAAACCACTAAAACCCAACAAGAAACAACCTTAAACCCCTAACAACAAACAACCCTAAACCCCTAACATCAAACAACACTAACACCCTACCAACAAACAACTCTAACCCCCTAACAACAAACAACCCTAAACCCCTAACATCAAACAACACTAACACCCTAACAACAAAAACCACTAAACCCCAACAAGAAACAACCGTAAACCCCTAACAACAAACAACCCTAAACCCCTAACATCAAACAACACTAACCCCCTAACAACACAAACCACTAACACCCTAACAACAAACAACACTAACACCCTAACAACAAACAACTCTAACCCCCTAACAACAAACAACCCTAAACCCCTAACATCAAACAAAACTAACCCCCTAACAACACAAACCACTAACACCCTAACAACAAACAACACTAACACCCTAACAACAAAAACCACTAAACCCCAACAAGAAACAACCTTAAACCCCTAACAACAAACAACCCTAAACCCCTAACAACAAACAACACTAACACCCTAACAACAAACAACTCTAACCCCCTAACAACAAACAACCCTAAACCCCTAACATCAAACAACACTAACCCCCTAACAACACAAACCACTAACACCCTAGCAACAAACAACACTAACACCCTAACAACAAAAACCACTAAACCCCAACAAGAAACAACCTTAAACCCCTAACAACAAACAACCCTAAACCCCTAACATCAAACAACACTAACCCCCTAACAACAAAAACCACTAACACCCTAACAACAAACAACACTAACACCCTAACAACAAAAACCACTAAACCCCAACAAGAAACAACCTTAAACCCCTAACAACAAACAACCCTAAACCCCTAACATCAAACAACACTAACACCCTAACAACAAACAACTCTAACCCCCTAACAACAAACAACCCTAAACGCCTAACATCAAACAACACTAACCCCCTAACAACACAAACCACTAACACCCTAACAACAAACAACAGTAACCCCCAACAACAAACAACCCTAACCCCTGAAAACCAAAAACACTAACCCACTAACAACAAACAACCCTAACCCACTAACAACAAACAACCCTAAACCCCTAACATCAAACAACACTAACCCCCTAACAACACAAACCACTAACACCCTAACAACAAACAACACTAACACCCTAACAACAAAAACCACTAAACCCCAACAAGAAACAACCTTAAACCCCTAACAACAAACAACCCTAAACCCCTAACATCAAACAACACTAACACCCTAACAACAAACAACTCTAACCCCCTAACAACAAACAACCCTAAACCCCTAACATCAAACAACACTAACCCCCTAACAACACAAACCACTAACACCCTAACAACAAACAACACTAACACCCTAACAACAAAAACCACTAAAACCCAACAAGAAACAACCTTAAACCCCTAACAACAAACAACCCTAAACCCCTAACATCAAACAACACTAACACCCTACCAACAAACAACTCTAACCCCCTAACAACAAACAACCCTAAACCCCTAACATCAAACAACACTAACACCCTAACAACAAAAACCACTAAACCCCAACAAGAAACAACCGTAAACCCCTAACAACAAACAACCCTAAACCCCTAACATCAAACAACACTAACCCCCTAACAACACAAACCACTAACACCCTAACAACAAACAACACTAACACCCTAACAACAAACAACTCTAACCCCCTAACAACAAACAACCCTAACCCCTGAAAACCAAAAACACTAACCCACTAACAACAAACAACCCTAACCCACTAACAACAAACAACCCTAAACCCCTAACATCAAACAACACTAACCCCCTAACAACACAAACCACTAACACCCTAACAACAAACAACACTAACACCCTAACAACAAAAACCACTAAACCCCAACAAGAAACAACCTTAAACCCCTAACAACAAACAACCCTAAACCCCTAACATCAAACAACACTAACACCCTAACAACAAACAACTCTAACCCCCTAACAACAAACAACCCTAAACCCCTAACATCAAACAACACTAACACCCTAACAACAAAAACCACTAAACCCCAACAAGAAACAACCTTAAACCCCTAACAACAAACAACCCTAAACCCCTAACATCAAACAACACTAACCCCCTAACAACACAAACCACTAACACCCTAACAACAAACAACACTAACACCCTAACAACAAAAACCACTAAACCCCAACAAGAAACAACCTTAAACCCCTAACAACAAACAACCCTAAACCCCTAACATCAAACAACACTAACACCCTAACAACAAACAACTCTAACCCCCTAACAACAAACAGCCCTAAACCCCTAACATCAAACAACACTAACACCCTAACAACAAAAACCACTAAACCCCAACAAGAAACAACCTTAAACCCCTAACAGCAAACAACCCTAAACCCCTAACAACAAACAACACTAACACCCTAACAACAAACAACTCTAACCCCCTAACAACAAACAACCCTAAACCCCTAACATCAAACAACACTAACCCCCTAACAACACAAACCACTAACACCCTAACAACAAACAACACTAACACCCTAACAACAAAAACCACTAAAACCCAACAAGAAACAACCTTAAACCCCTAACAACAAACAACCCTAAACCCCTAACATCAAACAACACTAACACCCTACCAACAAACAACTCTAACCCCCTAACAACAAACAACCCTAAACCCCTAACATCAAACAACACTAACACCCTAACAACAAAAACCACTAAACCCCAACAAGAAACAACCGTAAACCCCTAACAACAAACAACCCTAAACCCCTAACATCAAACAACACTAACCCCCTAACAACACAAACCACTAACACCCTAACAACAAACAACACTAACACCCTAACAACAAACAACTCTAACCCCCTAACAACAAACAACCCTAAACCCCTAACATCAAACAAAACTAACCCCCTAACAACACAAACCACTAACACCCTAACAACAAACAACACTAACACCCTAACAACAAAAACCACTAAACCCCAACAAGAAACAACCTTAAACCCCTAACAACAAACAACCCTAAACCCCTAACAACAAACAACACTAACACCCTAACAACAAACAACTCTAACCCCCTAACAACAAACAACCCTAAACCCCTAACATCAAACAACACTAACCCCCTAACAACACAAACCACTAACACCCTAGCAACAAACAACACTAACACCCTAACAACAAAAACCACTAAACCCCAACAAGAAACAACCTTAAACCCCTAACAACAAACAACCCTAAACCCCTAACATCAAACAACACTAACCCCCTAACAACAAAAACCACTAACACCCTAACAACAAACAACACTAACACCCTAACAACAAAAACCACTAAACCCCAACAAGAAACAACCTTAAACCCCTAACAACAAACAACCCTAAACCCCTAACATCAAACAACACTAACACCCTAACAACAAACAACTCTAACCCCCTAACAACAAACAACCCGAAACGCCTAACATCAAACAACACTAACCCCCTAACAACACAAACCACTAACACCCTAACAACAAACAACAGTAACCCCCAACAACAAACAACCCTAACCCCTGAAAACCAAAAACACTAACCCACTAACAACAAACAACCCTAACCCACTAACAACAAACAACCCTAAACCCCTAACATCAAACAACACTAACCCCCTAACAACACAAACCACTAACACCCTAACAACAAACAACACTAACACCCTAACAACAAAAACCACTAAACCCCAACAAGAAACAACCTTAAACCCCTAACAACAAACAACCCTAAACCCCTAACATCAAACAACACTAACACCCTAACAACAAACAACTCTAACCCCCTAACAACAAACAACCCTAAACCCCTAACATCAAACAACACTAACCCCCTAACAACACAAACCACTAACACCCTAACAACAAACAACACTAACACCCTAACAACAAAAACCACTAAAACCCAACAAGAAACAACCTTAAACCCCTAACAACAAACAACCCTAAACCCCTAACATCAAACAACACTAACACCCTACCAACAAACAACTCTAACCCCCTAACAACAAACAACCCTAAACCCCTAACATCAAACAACACTAACACCCTAACAACAAAAACCACTAAACCCCAACAAGAAACAACCGTAAACCCCTAACAACAAACAACCCTAAACCCCTAACATCAAACAACACTAACCCCCTAACAACACAAACCACTAACACCCTAACAACAAACAACACTAACACCCTAACAACAAACAACTCTAACCCCCTAACAACAAACAACCCTAAACCCCTAACATCAAACAAAACTAACCCCCTAACAACACAAACCACTAACACCCTAACAACAAACAACACTAACACCCTAACAACAAAAACCACTAAACCCCAACAAGAAACAACCTTAAACCCCTAACAACAAACAACCCTAAACCCCTAACAACAAACAACACTAACACCCTAACAACAAACAACTCTAACCCCCTAACAACAAACAACCCTAAACCCCTAACATCAAACAACACTAACCCCCTAACAACACAAACCACTAACACCCTAGCAACAAACAACACTAACACCCTAACAACAAAAACCACTAAACCCCAACAAGAAACAACCTTAAACCCCTAACAACAAACAACCCTAAACCCCTAACATCAAACAACACTAACCCCCTAACAACAAAAACCACTAACACCCTAACAACAAACAACACTAACACCCTAACAACAAAAACCACTAAACCCCAACAAGAAACAACCTTAAACCCCTAACAACAAACAACCCTAAACCCCTAACATCAAACAACACTAACACCCTAACAACAAACAACTCTAACCCCCTAACAACAAACAACCCTAAACGCCTAACATCAAACAACACTAACCCCCTAACAACACAAACCACTAACACCCTAACAACAAACAACAGTAACCCCCAACAACAAACAACCCTAACCCCTGAAAACCAAAAACACTAACCCACTAACAACAAACAACCCTAACCCACTAACAACAAACAACCCTAAACCCCTAACATCAAACAACACTAACCCCCTAACAACACAAACCACTAACACCCTAACAACAAACAACACTAACACCCTAACAACAAAAACCACTAAACCCCAACAAGAAACAACCTTAAACCCCTAACAACAAACAACCCTAAACCCCTAACATCAAACAACACTAACACCCTAACAACAAACAACTCTAACCCCCTAACAACAAACAACCCTAAACCCCTAACATCAAACAACACTAACACCCTAACAACAAAAACCACTAAACCCCAACAAGAAACAACCTTAAACCCCTAACAACAAACAACCCTAAACCCCTAACATCAAACAACACTAACCCCTTAACAACACAAACTACTAACACCCTAACAACAAACAACACTAACACCCTAACAACAAAAACCACTAAACCCCAACAAGAAACAACCTTAAACCCCTAACAACAAACAACCCTAAACCCCTAACATCAAACAACACTAACACCCTAACAACACAAACCACTAACACCCTAACAACAAACAACACTAACCCCCTAACAACAAACACTAACCCCCAAACAACAAACAACCCTAACCCCTGAAAACCAAAAACACTAACCCACTAACAACAAACAACCCTAACCCACTAACAACAAACAACCCTAAACCCCTAACATCAAACAACACTAACCCCCTAACAACACAAACCACTAACACCCTAACAACAAACAACACTAACACCTTAACAACAAAAACCACTAAACCCCAACAAGAAACAACCTTAAACCCCTAACAACAAACAACCCTAAACCCCTAACATCAAACAGCACTAACACCCTAACAACAAACAACTCTAACCCCCTAACAACAAACAACCCTAAACCCCTAACATCAAACAACACTAACACCCTAACAACAAAAACCACTAAACCCCAACAAGAAACAACCTTAAACCCCTAACAACAAACAACCCTAAACCCCTAACATCAAACAACACTAACCCCCTAACAACACAAACCACTAACACCCTAACAACAAACAACACTAACACCCTAACAACAAAAACCACTAAACCCCAACAAGAAACAACCTTAAACCCCTAACAACAAACAACCCTAAACCCCTAACATCAAACAACACTAACACCCTAACAACAAACAACTCTAATCCCCTAACAACAAACAACCCTAAACCCCTAACATCAAACAACACTAACCCCCTAACAACACAAACCACTAACACCCTAACAACAAACAACACTAACCCCCTAACAACAAACAACCCTAACCCCTGAAAACCAAAAACACTAACCCAATAACAACAAACAACCCTAACCCACTAACAACAAACAACCCTAAACCCCTAACATCAAACAACACTAACACCCTAACAACAAACAACTCTAACCCCCTAACAACAAACAACCCTAAACCCCTAACATCAAACAACACTAACCCCCTAACAACACAAACCACTAACACCCTAACAACAAACAACACTAACCCCCTAACAACAAACAACCCTAACCCCTGAAAACCAAAAACACTAACCCACTAACAACAAACAACCCTAACCCACTAACAACAAACAACCCTAAACCCCTAACATCAAACAACACTAACCCCCTAACAACACAAACCACTAACACCCTAACAACAAACAACACTAACACCCTAACAACAAAAACCACGAAACCCCAACAAGAAACAACCTTAAACCCCTAACAACAAACAACCCTAAACCCCTAACATCAAACAACACTAACACCCTAACAACAAACAACTCTAACCCCCTAACAACAAACAACCCTAAACCCCTAACATCAAACAACACTAACACCCTAACAACAAAAACCACTAAACCCCAACAAGAAACAACCTTAAACCCCTAACAACAAACAACCCTAAACCCCTAACATCAAACAACACTAACCCCCTAACAACACAAACCACTAACACCCTAACAACAAACAACACTAACACCCTAACAACAAAAACCACTAAACCCCAACAAGAAACAACCTTAAACCCCTAACAACAAACAACCCTAAACCCCTAACATCAAACAACACTAACACCCTAACAACAAACAACTCTAACCCTCTAACAACAAACAGCCCTAAACCCCTAACATCAAACAACACTAACACCCTAACAACAAAAACCACTAAACCCCAACAAGAAACAACCTTAAACCCCTAACAACAAACAACCCTAAACCCCTAACAACAAACAACACTAACACCCTAACAAGAAACAACTCTAACCCCCTAACAACAAACAACCCTAAACCCCTAACATCAAACAACACTAACCCCCTAACAACACAAACCACTAACACCCTAACAACAAACAACACTAACACCCTAACAACAAAAACCACTAAAACCCAACAAGAAACAACCTTAAACCCCTAACAACAAAGAACCCTAAACCCCTAACATCAAACAACACTAACACCCTAACAACAAACAACTCTAACCCCCTAACAACAAACAACCCTAAACCCCTAACATCAAACAACACTAACACCCTAACAACAAAAACCACTAAACCCCAACAAGAAACAACCTTAAACCCCTAACAACAAACAACCCTAAACCCCTAACATCAAACAACACTAACCCCCTAACAACACAAACCACTAACACCCTAACAACAAACAACACTAACACCCTAACAACAAAAACCACTAAACCCCAACAAGAGACAACCTTAAACCCCTAAAAACAAACAACCCTAAACCCCTAACATCAAACAACACTAACACCCTAACAACAAACAACTCTAACCCCCTAACAACAAACAGCCCTAAACCCCTAACATCAAACAACACTAACACCCTAACAACAAAAACCACTAAACCCAAACAAGAAACAACCTTAAACCCCTAACAACAAACAACCCTAAAACCCTAACATCAAACAACACTAACACCCTACCAACAAACAACTCTAACCCCCTAACAACAAACAACCCTAAACCCCTAACATCAAACAACACTAACACCCTAACAACAAAAACCACTAAACCCCAACAAGAAACAACCGTAAACCCCTAACAACAAACAACCCTAAACCCCTAACATCAAACAACACTAACCCCCTAACAACACAAACCACTAACACCCTAACAACAAACAACACTAACACCCTAACAACAAACAACTCTAACCCCCTAACAACAAACAACCCTAAACCCCTAACATCAAACAAAACTAACCCCCTAACAACACAAACCACTAACACCCTAACAACAAACAACACTAACACCCTAACAACAAAAACCACTAAACCCCAACAAGAAACAACCTTAAACCCCTAACAACAAACAACCCTAAACCCCTAACAACAAACAACACTAACACCCTAACAACAAACAACTCTAACCCCCTAACAACAAACAACCCTAAACCCCTAACATCAAACAACACTAACCCCCTAACAACACAAACCACTAACACCCTAGCAACAAACAACACTAACACCCTAACAACAAAAACCACTAAACCCCAACAAGAAACAACCTTAAACCCCTAACAACAAACAACCCTAAACCCCTAACATCAAACAACACTAACCCCCTAACAACAAAAACCACTAACACCCTAACAACAAACAACACTAACACCCTAACAACAAAAACCACTAAACCCCAACAAGAAACAACCTTAAACCCCTAACAACAAACAACCCTAAACCCCTAACATCAAACAACACTAACACCCTAACAACAAACAACTCTAACCCCCTAACAACAAACAACCCTAAACGCCTAACATCAAACAACACTAACCCCCTAACAACACAAACCACTAACACCCTAACAACAAACAACAGTAACCCCCAACAACAAACAACCCTAACCCCTGAAAACCAAAAACACTAACCCACTAACAACAAACAACCCTAACCCACTAACAACAAACAACCCTAAACCCCTAACATCAAACAACACTAACCCCCTAACAACACAAACCACTAACACCCTAACAACAAACAACACTAACACCCTAACAACAAAAACCACTAAACCCCAACAAGAAACAACCTTAAACCCCTAACAACAAACAACCCTAAACCCCTAACATCAAACAACACTAACACCCTAACAACAAACAACTCTAACCCCCTAACAACAAACAACCCTAAACCCCTAACATCAAACAACACTAACACCCTAACAACAAAAACCACTAAACCCCAACAAGAAACAACCTTAAACCCCTAACAACAAACAACCCTAAACCCCTAACATCAAACAACACTAACCCCTTAACAACACAAACCACTAACACCCTAACAACAAACAACACTAACACCCTAACAACAAAAACCACTAAACCCCAACAAGAAACAACCTTAAACCCCTAACAACAAACAACCCTAAACCCCTAACATCAAACAACACTAACACCCTAACAACACAAACCACTAACACCCTAACAACAAACAACACTAACCCCCTAACAACAAACACTAACCCCCAAACAACAAACAACCCTAACCCCTGAAAACCAAAAACACTAACCCACTAACAACAAACAACCCTAACCCACTAACAACAAACAACCCTAAACCCCTAACATCAAACAACACTAACCCCCTAACAACACAAACCACTAACACCCTAACAACAAACAACACTAACACCTTAACAACAAAAACCACTAAACCCCAACAAGAAACAACCTTAAACCCCTAACAACAAACAACCCTAAACCCCTAACATCAAACAGCACTAACACCCTAACAACAAACAACTCTAACCCCCTAACAACAAACAACCCTAAACCCCTAACATCAAACAACACTAACACCCTAACAACAAAAACCACTAAACCCCAACAAGAAACAACCTTAAACCCCTAACAACAAACAACCCTAAACCCCTAACATCAAACAACACTAACCCCCTAACAACACAAACCACTAACACCCTAACAACAAACAACACTAACACCCTAACAACAAAAACCACTAAACCCCAACAAGAAACAACCTTAAACCCCTAACAACAAACAACCCTAAACCCCTAACATCAAACAGCACTAACACCCTAACAACAAACAACTCTAACCCCCTAACAACAAACAACCCTAAACCCCTAACATCAAACAACACTAACACCCTAACAACAAAAACCACTAAACCCCAACAAGACACAACTTTAAACCCCTAACAACAAACAACCCTAAACCCCTAACATCAAACAACACTAACCCCCTAACAACACAAACCACTAACACCCTAACAACAAACAACACTAACACCCTAACAACAAAAACCACTAAACCCCAACAAGAAACAACCTTAAACCCCTAACAACAAACAACCCTAAACCCCTAACATCAAACAACACTAACACCCTACCAACAAACAACTCTAACCCCCTAACAACAAACAACCCTAAACCCCTAACATCAAACAACACTAACACCCTAACAACAAAAACCACTAAACCCCAACAAGAAACAACCGTAAACCCCTAACAACAAACAACCCTAAACCCCTAACATCAAACAACACTAACCCCCTAACAACACAAACCACTAACACCCTAACAACAAACAACACTAACACCCTAACAACAAACAACTCTAACCCCCTAACAACAAACAACCCTAAACCCCTAACATCAAACAAAACTAACCCCCTAACAACACAAACCACTAACACCCTAACAACAAACAACACTAACACCCTAACAACAAAAACCACTAAACCCCAACAAGAAACAACCTTAAACCCCTAACAACAAACAACCCTAAACCCCTAACAACAAACAACACTAACACCCTAACAACAAACAACTCTAACCCCCTAACAACAAACAACCCTAAACCCCTAACATCAAACAACACTAACCCCCTAACAACACAAACCACTAACACCCTAGCAACAAACAACACTAACACCCTAACAACAAAAACCACTAAACCCCAACAAGAAACAACCTTAAACCCCTAACAACAAACAACCCTAAACCCCTAACATCAAACAACACTAACCCCCTAACAACAAAAACCACTAACACCCTAACAACAAACAACACTAACACCCTAACAACAAAAACCACTAAACCCCAACAAGAAACAACCTTAAACCCCTAACAACAAACAACCCTAAACCCCTAACATCAAACAACACTAACACCCTAACAACAAACAACTCTAACCCCCTAACAACAAACAACCCTAAACGCCTAACATCAAACAACACTAACCCCCTAACAACACAAACCACTAACACCCTAACAACAAACAACAGTAACCCCCAACAACAAACAACCCTAACCCCTGAAAACCAAAAACACTAACCCACTAACAACAAACAACCCTAACCCACTAACAACAAACAACCCTAAACCCCTAACATCAAACAACACTAACCCCCTAACAACACAAACCACTAACACCCTAACAACAAACAACACTAACACCCTAACAACAAAAACCACTAAACCCCAACAAGAAACAACCTTAAACCCCTAACAACAAACAACCCTAAACCCCTAACATCAAACAACACTAACACCCTAACAACAAACAACTCTAACCCCCTAACAACAAACAACCCTAAACCCCTAACATCAAACAACACTAACACCCTAACAACAAAAACCACTAAACCCCAACAAGAAACAACCTTAAACCCCTAACAACAAACAACCCTAAACCCCTAACATCAAACAACACTAACCCCTTAACAACACAAACCACTAACACCCTAACAATAAACAACACTAACACCCTAACAACAAAAACCACTAAACCCCAACAAGAAACAACCTTAAACCCCTAACAACAAACAACCCTAAACCCCTAACATCAAACAACACTAACACCCTAACAACACAAACCACTAACACCCTAACAACAAACAACACTAACCCCCTAACAACAAACACTAACCCCCAAACAACAAACAACCCTAACCCCTGAAAACCAAAAACACTAACCCACTAACAACAAACAACCCTAACCCACTAACAACAAACAACCCTAAACCCCTAACATCAAACAACACTAACCCCCTAACAACACAAACCACTAACACCCTAACAACAAACAACACTAACACCTTAACAACAAAAACCACTAAACCCCAACAAGAAACAACCTTAAACCCCTAACAACAAACAACCCTAAACCCCTAACATCAAACAGCACTAACACCCTAACAACAAACAACTCTAACCCCCTAACAACAAACAACCCTAAACCCCTAACATCAAACAACACTAACACCCTAACAACAAAAACCACTAAACCCCAACAAGAAACAACCTTAAACCCCTAACAACAAACAACCCTAAACCCCTAACATCAAACAACACTAACCCCCTAACAACACAAACCACTAACACCCTAACAACAAACAACACTAACACCCTAACAACAAAAACCACTAAACCCCAACAAGAAACAACCTTAAACCCCTAACAACAAACAACCCTAAACCCCTAACATCAAACAGCACTAACACCCTAACAACAAACAACTCTAACCCCCTAACAACAAACAACCCTAAACCCCTAACATCAAACAACACTAACACCCTAACAACAAAAACCACTAAACCCCAACAAGACACAACTTTAAACCCCTAACAACAAACAACCCTAAACCCCTAACATCAAACAACACTAACCCCCTAACAACACAAACCACTAACACCCTAACAACAAACAACACTAACACCCTAACAACAAAAACCACTAAACCCCAACAAGAAACAACCTTAAACCCCTAACAACAAACAACCCTAAACCCCTAACATCAAACAACACTAACACCCTAACAACAAACAACTCTAATCCCCTAACAACAAACAACCCTAAACCCCTAACATCAAACAACACTAACCCCCTAACAACACAAACCACTAACACCCTAACAACAAACAACACTAACCCCCTAACAACAAACAACCCTAACCCCTGAAAACCAAAAACACTAACCCAATAACAACAAACAACCCTAACCCACTAACAACAAACAACCCTAAACCCCTAACATCAAACAACACTAACACCCTAACAACAAACAACTCTAACCCCCTAACAACAAACAACCCTAAACCCCTAACATCAAACAACACTAACCCCCTAACAACACAAACCACTAACACCCTAACAACAAACAACACTAACCCCCTAACAACAAACAACCCTAACCCCTGAAAACCAAAAACACTAACCCACTAACAACAAACAACCCTAACCCACTAACAACAAACAACCCTAAACCCCTAACATCAAACAACACTAACCCCCTAACAACACAAACCACTAACACCCTAACAACAAACAACACTAACACCCTAACAACAAAAACCACGAAACCCCAACAAGAAACAACCTTAAACCCCTAACAACAAACAACCCTAAACCCCTAACATCAAACAACACTAACACCCTAACAACAAACAACTCTAACCCCCTAACAACAAACAACCCTAAACCCCTAACATCAAACAACACTAACACCCTAACAACAAAAACCACTAAACCCCAACAAGAAACAACCTTAAACCCCTAACAACAAACAACCCTAAACCCCTAACATCAAACAACACTAACCCCCTAACAACACAAACCACTAACACCCTAACAACAAACAACACTAACACCCTAACAACAAAAACCACTAAACCCCAACAAGAAACAACCTTAAACCCCTAACAACAAACAACCCTAAACCCCTAACATCAAACAACACTAACACCCTAACAACAAACAACTCTAACCCCCTAACAACAAACAGCCCTAAACCCCTAACATCAAACAACACTAACACCCTAACAACAAAAACCACTAAACCCCAACAAGAAACAACCTTAAACCCCTAACAACAAACAACCCTAAACCCCTAACAACAAACAACACTAACACCCTAACAAGAAACAACTCTAACCCCCTAACAACAAACAACCCTAAACCCCTAACATCAAACAACACTAACCCCCTAACAACACAAACCACTAACACCCTAACAACAAACAACACTAACACCCTAACAACAAAAACCACTAAAACCCAACAAGAAACAACCTTAAACCCCTAACAACAAAGAACCCTAAACCCCTAACATCAAACAACACTAACACCCTAACAACAAACAACTCTAACCCCCTAACAACAAACAACCCTAAACCCCTAACATCAAACAACACTAACACCCTAACAACAAAAACCACTAAACCCCAACAAGAAACAACCTTAAACCCCTAACAACAAACAACCCTAAACCCCTAACATCAAACAACACTAACCCCCTAACAACACAAACCACTAACACCCTAACAACAAACAACACTAACACCCTAACAACAAAAACCACTAAACCCCAACAAGAGACAACCTTAAACCCCTAAAAACAAACAACCCTAAACCCCTAACATCAAACAACACTAACACCCTAACAACAAACAACTCTAACCCCCTAACAACAAACAGCCCTAAACCCCTAACATCAAACAACACTAACACCCTAACAACAAAAACCACTAAACCCAAACAAGAAACAACCTTAAACCCCTAACAACAAACAACCCTAAACCCCTAACATCAAACAACACTAACACCCTACCAACAAACAACTCTAACCCCCTAACAACAAACAACCCTAAACCCCTAACATCAAACAACACTAACACCCTAACAACAAAAACCACTAAACCCCACCAAGAAACAACCGTAAACCCCTAACAACAAACAACCCTAAACCCCTAACATCAAACAACACTAACCCCCTAACAACACAAACCACTAACACCCTAACAACAAACAACACTAACACCCTAACAACAAACAACTCTAACCCCCTAACAACAAACAACCCTAAACCCCTAACATCAAACAAAACTAACCCCCTAACAACACAAACCACTAACACCCTAACAACAAACAACACTAACACCCTAACAACAAAAACCACTAAACCCCAACAAGAAACAACCTTAAACCCCTAACAACAAACAACCCTAAACCCCTAACAACAAACAACACTAACACCCTAACAACAAACAACTCTAACCCCCTAACAACAAACAACCCTAAACCCCTAACATCAAACAACACTAACCCCCTAACAACACAAACCACTAACACCCTAGCAACAAAGAACACTAACACCCTAACAACAAAAACCACTAAACCCCAACAAGAAACAACCTTAAACCCCTAACAACAAACAACCCTAAACCCCTAACATCAAACAACACTAACCCCCTAACAACAAAAACCACTAACACCCTAACAACAAACAACACTAACACCCTAACAACAAAAACCACTAAACCCCAACAAGAAACAACCTTAAACCCCTAACAACAAACAACCCTAAACCCCTAACATCAAACAACACTAACACCCTAACAACAAACAACTCTAACCCCCTAACAACAAACAACCCTAAACGCCTAACATCAAACAACACTAACCCCCTAACAACACAAACCACTAACACCCTAACAACAAACAACAGTAACCCCCAACAACAAACAACCCTAACCCCTGAAAACCAAAAACACTAACCCACTAACAACAAACAACCCTAACCCACTAACAACAAACAACCCTAAACCCCTAACATCAAACAACACTAACCCCCTAACAACACAAACCACTAACACCCTAACAACAAACAACACTAACACCCTAACAACAAAAACCACTAAACCCCAACAAGAAACAACCTTAAACCCCTAACAACAAACAACCCTAAACCCCTAACATCAAACAACACTAACACCCTAACAACAAACAACTCTAACCCCCTAACAACAAACAACCCTAAACCCCTAACATCAAACAACACTAACACCCTAACAACAAAAACCACTAAACCCCAACAAGAAACAACCTTAAACCCCTAACAACAAACAACCCTAAACCCCTAACATCAAACAACACTAACCCCTTAACAACACAAACCACTAACACCCTAACAACAAACAACACTAACACCCTAACAACAAAAACCACTAAACCCCAACAAGAAACAACCTTAAACCCCTAACAACAAACAACCCTAAACCCCTAACATCAAACAACACTAACACCCTAACAACACAAACCACTAACACCCTAACAACAAACAACACTAACCCCCTAACAACAAACACTAACCCCCAAACAACAAACAACCCTAACCCCTGAAAACCAAAAACACTAACCCACTAACAACAAACAACCCTAACCCACTAACAACAAACAACCCTAAACCCCTAACATCAAACAACACTAACCCCCTAACAACACAAACCACTAACACCCTAACAACAAACAACACTAACACCTTAACAACAAAAACCACTAAACCCCAACAAGAAACAACCTTAAACCCCTAACAACAAACAACCCTAAACCCCTA
Organism: Elephas maximus indicus; assembly: GCF_024166365.1. NCBI lineage: Eukaryota > Metazoa > Chordata > Mammalia > Proboscidea > Elephantidae > Elephas > Elephas maximus. The sequence goes on from NC_064835.1 coordinate 1,237,529, forward strand.
ACATCAAACAGCACTAACACCCTAACAACAAACAACTCTAACCCCCTAACAACAAACAACCCTAAACCCCTAACATCAAACAACACTAACACCCTAACAACAAAAACCACTAAACCCCAACAAGAAACAACCTTAAACCCCTAACAACAAACAACCCTAAACCCCTAACATCAAACAACACTAACCCCCTAACAACACAAACCACTAACACCCTAACAACAAACAACACTAACACCCTAACAACAAAAACCACTAAACCCCAACAAGAAACAACCTTAAACCCCTAACAACAAACAACCCTAAACCCCTAACATCAAACAGCACTAACACCCTAACAACAAACAACTCTAACCCCCTAACAACAAACAACCCTAAACCCCTAACATCAAACAACACTAACACCCTAACAACAAAAACCACTAAACCCCAACAAGACACAACTTTAAACCCCTAACAACAAACAACCCTAAACCCCTAACATCAAACAACACTAACCCCCTAACAACACAAACCACTAACACCCTAACAACAAACAACACTAACACCCTAACAACAAAAACCACTAAACCCCAACAAGAAACAACCTTAAACCCCTAACAACAAACAACCCTAAACCCCTAACATCAAACAACACTAACACCCTAACAACAAACAACTCTAATCCCCTAACAACAAACAACCCTAAACCCCTAACATCAAACAACACTAACCCCCTAACAACACAAACCACTAACACCCTAACAACAAACAACACTAACCCCCTAACAACAAACAACCCTAACCCCTGAAAACCAAAAACACTAACCCACTAACAACAAACAACGCTAACCCACTAACAACAAACAACCCTAAACCCCTAACATCAAACAACACTAACACCCTAACAACAAACAACTCTAACCCCCTAACAACAAACAACCCTAAACCCCTAACATCAAACAACACTAACCCCCTAACAACACAAACCACTAACACCCTAACAACAAACAACACTAACCCCCTAACAACAAACAACCCTAACCCCTGAAAACCAAAAACACTAACCCACTAACAACAAACAACCCTAACCCACTAACAACAAACAACCCTAAACCCCTAACATCAAACAACACTAACCCCCTAACAACACAAACCACTAACACCCTAACAACAAACAACACTAACACCCTAACAACAAAAACCACGAAACCCCAACAAGAAACAACCTTAAACCCCTAACAACAAACAACCCTAAACCCCTAACATCAAACAACACTAACACCCTAACAACAAACAACTCTAACCCCCTAACAACAAACAACCCTAAACCCCTAACATCAAACAACACTAACACCCTAACAAGAAAAACCACTAAACCCCAACAAGAAACAACCTTAAACCCCTAACAACAAACAACCCTAAACCCCTAACATCAAACAACACTAACCCCCTAACAACACAAACCACTAACACCCTAACAACAAACAACACTAACACCCTAACAACAAAAACCACTAAACCCCAACAAGAAACAACCTTAAACCCCTAACAACAAACAACCCTAAACCCCTAACATCAAACAACACTAACACCCTAACAACAAACAACTCTAACCCCCTAACAACAAACAGCCCTAAACCCCTAACATCAAACAACACTAACACCCTAACAACAAAAACCACTAAACCCCAACAAGAAACAACCTTAAACCCCTAACAACAAACAACCCTAAACCCCTAACAACAAACAACACTAACACCCTAACAAGAAACAACTCTAACCCCCTAACAACAAACAACCCTAAACCCCTAACATCAAACAACACTAACCCCCTAACAACACAAACCACTAACACCCTAACAACAAACAACACTAACACCCTAACAACAAAAACCACTAAAACCCAACAAGAAACAACCTTAAACCCCTAACAACAAAGAACCCTAAACCCCTAACATCAAACAACACTAACACCCTAACATCAAACAACACTAACCCCCTAACAGCACAAACCACTAACACCCTAACAACAAACAACAGTAACCCCCAAAAACAAACAACCCTAACCCCTGAAAACCAAAAACACTAACCCACTAACAACAAACAACCCTAACCCACTAACAACAAACAACCCTAAACCCCTAACATCAAACAACACTAACCCCCTAACAACACAAACCACTAACACCCTAACAACAAACAACTCTAACACCCTAACAACAAAAACCACTAAACCCCAACAAGAAACAACCTTAAACCCCTAACAACAAACAACCCTAAACCCCTAACATCAAACAACACTAACACCCTAACAACAAACAACTCTAACCCCCTAACAACAAACAACCCTAAACCCCTAACATCAAACAACACTAACACCCTAACAACAAAAACCACTAAACCCCAACAAGAAACAACCTTAAACCCCTAACAACAAACAACCCTAAACCCCTAACATCAAACAACACTAACCCCTTAACAACACAAACCACTAACACCCTAACAACAAACAACACTAACACCCTAACAACAAAAACCACTAAACCCCAACAAGAAACAACCTTAAACCCCTAACAACAAACAACCCTAAACCCCTAACATCAAACAACACTAACACCCTAACAACACAAACCACTAACACCCTAACAACAAACAACACTAGCCCCCTAACAACAAACACTAACCCCCAAACAACAAACAACCCTAACCCCTGAAAACCAAAAACACTAACCCACTAACAACAAACAACCCTAACCCACTAACAACAAACAACCCTAAACCCCTAACATCGAACAACACTAACCCCCTAACAACACAAACCACTAACACCCTAACAACAAACAACACTAACACCCTAACAACAAAAACCACTAAACCCCAACAAGAAACAACCTTAAACCCCTAACAACAAACAACCCTAAACCCCTAACATCAAACAGCACTAACACCCTAACAACAAACAACTCTAACCCCCTAACAACAAACAACCCTAAACCCCTAACATCAAACAACACTAACACCCTAACAACAAAAACCACTAAACCCCAACAAGAAACAACCTTAAACCCCTAACAACAAACAACCCTAAACCCCTAACATCAAACAACACTAACCCCCTAACAACACAAACCACTAACACCCTAACAACAAACAACACTAACACCCTAACAACAAAAACCACTAAACCCCAACAAGAAACAACCTTAAACCCCTAACAACAAACAACCCTAAACCCCTAACATCAAACAACACTAACACCCTAACAACAAACAACTCTAACCCCCTAACAACAAACAACCCTAAACCCCTAACATCAAACAACACTAACCCCCTAACAACACAAACCACTAACACCCTAACAACAAACAACACTAACCCCCTAACAACAAACAACCCTAACCCCTGAAAACCAAAAACACTAACCCACTAACAACAAACAACCCTAACCCACTAACAACAAACAACCCTAAACCCCTATCATCAAACAACACTAACACCCTAACAACAAACAACTCTAACCCCCTAACAACAAACAACCCTAAACCCCTAACATCAAACAACACTAACCCCCTAACAACACAAACCACTAACACCCTAACAACAAACAACACTAACCCCCTAACAACAAACAACCCTAACCCCTGAAAACCAAAAACACTAACCCACTAACAACAAACAACCCTAACCCACTAACAACAAACAACCCTAAACCCCTAACATCAAACAACACTAACCCCCTAACAACACAAACCACTAACACCCTAACAACAAACAACACTAACACCCTAACAACAAAAACCACTAAACCCCAACAAGAAACAACCTTAAACCCCTAACAACAAACAACTCTAAACCCCTAACATCAAACAACACTAACACCCTAACAACAAACAACTCTAACCCCCTAACAACAAACAACCCTAAACCCCTAACATCAAACAACACTAACACCCTAACAACAAAAACCACTAAACCCCAACAAGAAACAACCTTAAACCCCTAACAACAAACAACCCTAAACCCCTAACATCAAACAACACTAACCCCCTAACAACACAAACCACTAACACCCTAACAACAAACAACACTAACACCCTAACAACAAAAACCACTAAACCCCAACAAGAAACAACCTTAAACCCCTAACAACAAACAACCCTAAACCCCTAACATCAAACAACACTAACACCCTAACAACAAACAACTCTAACCCCCTAACAACAAACAGCCCTAAACCCCTAACATCAAACAACACTAACACCCTAACAACAAAAACCACTAAACCCCAACAAGAAACAACCTTAAACCCCTAACAACAAACAACCCTAAACCCCTAACAACAAACAACACTAACACCCTAACAACAAACAACTCTAACCCCCTAACAACAAACAACCCTAAACCCCTAACATCAAACAACACTAACCCCCTAACAACACAAACCACTAACACCCTAACAACAAACAACACTAACACCCTAACAACAAAAACCACTAAACCCCAACAAGAAACAACCTTAAACCCCTAACAACAAACAACCCTAAACCCCTAACATCAAACAACACTAACCCCCTAACAACAAAAACCACTAACACCCTAACAACAAACAACACTAACACCCTAACAACAAAAACCACTAAACCCCCACAAGAAACAACCTTAAACCCCTAACAACAAACAACCCTAAACCCCTAACATCAAACAACACTAACACCCTAACAACAAACAACTCTAACCCCCTAACAACAAACAACCCTAAACGCCTAACATCAAACAACACTAACCCCCTAACAGCACAAACCACTAACACCCTAACAACAAACAACAGTAACCCCCAACAACAAACAACCCTAACCCCTGAAAACCAAAAACACTAACCCACTAACAACAAACAACCCTAACCCACTAACAACAAACAACCCTAAACCCCTAACATCAAACAACACTAACCCCCTAACAACACAAACCACTAACACCCTAACAACAAACAACTCTAACACCCTAACAACAAAAACCACTAAACCCCAACAAGAAACAACCTTAAACCCCTAACAACAAACAACCCTAAACCCCTAACATCAAACAACACTAACACCCTAACAACAAACAACTCTAACCCCCTAACAACAAACAACCCTAAACCCCTAACATCAAACAACACTAACACCCTAACAACAAAAACCACTAAACCCCAACAAGAAACAACCTTAAACCCCTAACAACAAACAACCCTAAACCCCTAACATCAAACAACACTAACCCCTTAACAACACAAACCACTAACACCCTAACAACAAACAACACTAACACCCTAACAGCAAAAACAACTAAACCCCAACAAGAAACAACCTTAAACCCCTAACAACAAACAACCCTAAACCCCTAACATCAAACAACACTAACACCCTAACAACACAAACCACTAACACCCTAACAACAAACAACACTAGCCCCCTAACAACAAACACTAACCCCCAAACAACAAACAACCCTAACCCCTGAAAACCAAAAACACTAACCCACTAACAACAAACAACCCTAACCCACTAACAACAAACAACCCTAAACCCCTAACATCAAACAACACTAACCCCCTAACAACACAAACCACTAACACCCTAACAACAAACAACACTAACACCCTAACAACAAAAACCACTAAACCCCAACAAGAAACAACCTTAAACCCCTAACAACAAACAACCCTAAACCCCTAACATCAAACAGCACTCACACCCTAACAACAAACAACTCTAACCCCCTAACAACAAACAACCCTAAACCCCTAACATCAAACAACACTAACACCCTAACAACAAAAACCACTAAACCCCAACAAGAAACAACCTTAAACCCCTAACAACAAACAACCCTAAACCCCTAAGATCAAACAACACTAACCCCCTAACAACACAAACCACTAACACCCTAACAACAAACAACACTAACACCCTAACAACAAAAACCACTAAACCCCAACAAGAAACAACCTTAAACCCCTAACAACAAACAACCCTAAACCCCTAACATCAAACAACACTAACACCCTAACAACAAACAACTCTAACCCCCTAACAACAAACAACCCTAAACCCCTAACATCAAACAACACTAACCCCCTAACAACACAAACCACTAACACCCTAACAACAAACTACACTAACCCCCTAACAACAAACAACCCTAACCCCTAAAACCAAAAACACTAACCCACTAACAACAAACAACCCTAACCCACTAACAACAAACAACCCTAAACCCCTAACATCAAACAACACTAACACCCTAACAACAAAAACCACTAAACCCCAACAAGAAACAACCTTAAACCCCTAACAACAAACAACCCTAAACCCCTAACAACAAACAACACTAACACCCTAACAACAAACAACTCTAACCCCCTAACAACAAACAACCCTAAACCCCTAACATCAAACAACACTAACCCCCTAACAACACAAACCACTAACACCCTAACAACAAACAACACTAACACCCTAACAACAAAAACCACTAAACCCCAACAAGAAACAACCTTAAACCCCTAACAACAAACAACCCTAAACCCCTAACATCAAACAACACTAACCCCCTAACAACAAAAACCACTAACACCCTAACAACAAACAACACTAACACCCTAACAACAAAAACCACTAAACCCCCACAAGAAACAACCTTAAACCCCTAACAACAAACAACCCTAAACCCCTAACATCAAACAACACTAACACCCTAACAACAAACAACTCTAACCCCCTAACAACAAACAACCCTAAACGCCTAACATCAAACAACACTAACCCCCTAACAGCACAAACCACTAACACCCTAACAACAAACAACAGTAACCCCCAACAACAAACAACCCTAACCCCTGAAAACCAAAAACACTAACCCACTAACAACAAACAACCCTAACCCACTAACAACAAACAACCCTAAACCCCTAACATCAAACAACACTAACCCCCTAACAACACAAACCACTAACACCCTAACAACAAACAACTCTAACACCCTAACAACAAAAACCACTAAACCCCAACAAGAAACAACCTTAAACCCCTAACAACAAACAACCCTAAACCCCTAACATCAAACAACACTAACACCCTAACAACAAACAACTCTAACCCCCTAACAACAAACAACCCTAAACCCCTAACATCAAACAACACTAACACCCTAACAACAAAAACCACTAAACCCCAACAAGAAACAACCTTAAACCCCTAACAACAAACAACCCTAAACCCCTAACATCAAACAACACTAACCCCTTAACAACACAAACCACTAACACCCTAACAACAAACAACACTAACACCCTAACAGCAAAAACAACTAAACCCCAACAAGAAACAACCTTAAACCCCTAACAACAAACAACCCTAAACCCCTAACATCAAACAACACTAACACCCTAACAACACAAACCACTAACACCCTAACAACAAACAACACTAGCCCCCTAACAACAAACACTAACCCCCAAACAACAAACAACCCTAACCCCTGAAAACCAAAAACACTAACCCACTAACAACAAACAACCCTAACCCACTAACAACAAACAACCCTAAACCCCTAACATCAAACAACACTAACCCCCTAACAACACAAACCACTAACACCCTAACAACAAACAACTCTAACACCCTAACAACAAAAACCACTAAACCCCAACAAGAAACAACCTTAAACCCCTAACAACAAACAACCCTAAACCCCTAACATCAAACAACACTAACACCCTAACAACAAACAACTCTAACCCCCTAACAACAAACAACCCTAAACCCCTAACATCAAACAACACTAACACCCTAACAACAAAAACCACTAAACCCCAACAAGAAACAACCTTAAACCCCTAACAACAAACAACCCTAAACCCCTAACATCAAACAACACTAACCCCTTAACAACACAAACCACTAACACCCTAACAACAAACAACACTAACACCCTAACAGCAAAAACAACTAAACCCCAACAAGAAACAACCTTAAACCCCTAACAACAAACAACCCTAAACCCCTAACATCAAACAACACTAACACCCTAACAACACAAACCACTAACACCCTAACAACAAACAACACTAGCCCCCTAACAACAAACACTAACCCCCAAACAACAAACAACCCTAACCCCTGAAAACCAAAAACACTAACCCACTAACAACAAACAACCCTAACCCACTAACAACAAACAACCCTAAACCCCTAACATCAAACAACACTAACCCCCTAACAACACAAACCACTAACACCCTAACAACAAACAACACTAACACCCTAACAACAAAAACCACTAAACCCCAACAAGAAACAACCTTAAACCCCTAACAACAAACAACCCTAAACCCCTAACATCAAACAGCACTAACACCCTAACAACAAACAACTCTAACCCCCTAACAACAAACAACCCTAAACCCCTAACATCAAACAACACTAACACCCTAACAACAAAAACCACTAAACCCCAACAAGAAACAACCTTAAACCCCTAACAACAAACAACCCTAAACCCCTAAGATCAAACAACACTAACCCCCTAACAACACAAACCACTAACACCCTAACAACAAACAACACTAACACCCTAACAACAAAAACCACTAAACCCCAACAAGAAACAACCTTAAACCCCTAACAACAAACAACCCTAAACCCCTAACATCAAACAACACTAACACCCTAACAACAAACAACTCTAACCCCCTAACAACAAACAACCCTAAACCCCTAACATCAAACAACACTAACCCCCTAACAACACAAACCACTAACACCCTAACAACAAACAACACTAACCCCCTAACAACAAACAACCCTAACCCCTGAAAACCAAAAACACTAACCCACTAACAACAAACAACCCTAACCCACTAACAACAAACAACCCTAAACCCCTAACATCAAACAACACTAACACCCTAACAACAAAAACCACTAAACCCCAACAAGAAACAACCTTAAACCCCTAACAACAAACAACCCTAAACCCCTAACAACAAACAACACTAACACCCTAACAACAAACAACTCTAACCCCCTAACAACAAACAACCCTAAACCCCTAACATCAAACAACACTAACCCCCTAACAACACAAACCACTAACACCCTAACAACAAACAACACTAACACCCTAACAACAAACAACACTAACACCCTAACAACAAAAACCACTAAACCCCAACAAGAAACAACCTTAAACCCCTAACAACAAACAACCCTAAACCCCTAACATCAAACAACACTAACCCCCTAACAACAAAAACCACTAACACCCTAACAACAAACAACACTAACACCCTAACAACAAAAACCACTAAACCCCCACAAGAAACAACCTTAAACCCCTAACAACAAACAACCCTAAACCCCTAACATCAAACAACACTAACACCCTAACAACAAACAACTCTAACCCCCTAACAACAAACAACCCTAAACGCCTAACATCAAACAACACTAACCCCCTAACAGCACAAACCACTAACACCCTAACAACAAACAACAGTAACCCCCAACAACAAACAACCCTAACCCCTGAAAACCAAAAACACTAACCCACTAACAACAAACAACCCTAACCCACTAACAACAAACAACCCTAAACCCCTAACATCAAACAACACTAACCCCCTAACAACACAAACCACTAACACCCTAACAACAAACAACTCTAACACCCTAACAACAAAAACCACTAAACCCCAACAAGAAACAACCTTAAACCCCTAACAACAAACAACCCTAAACCCCTAACATCAAACAACACTAACACCCTAACAACAAACAACTCTAACCCCCTAACAACAAACAACCCTAAACCCCTAACATCAAACAACACTAACACCCTAACAACAAAAACCACTAAACCCCAACAAGAAACAACCTTAAACCCCTAACAACAAACAACCCTAAACCCCTAACATCAAACAACACTAACCCCTTAACAACACAAACCACTAACACCCTAACAACAAACAACACTAACACCCTAACAGCAAAAACAACTAAACCCCAACAAGAAACAACCTTAAACCCCTAACAACAAACAACCCTAAACCCCTAACATCAAACAACACTAACACCCTAACAACACAAACCACTAACACCCTAACAACAAACAACACTAGCCCCCTAACAACAAACACTAACCCCCAAACAACAAACAACCCTAACCCCTGAAAACCAAAAACACTAACCCACTAACAACAAACAACCCTAACCCACTAACAACAAACAACCCTAAACCCCTAACATCAAACAACACTAACCCCCTAACAACACAAACCACTAACACCCTAACAACAAACAACACTAACACCCTAACAACAAAAACCACTAAACCCCAACAAGAAACAACCTTAAACCCCTAACAACAAACAACCCTAAACCCCTAACATCAAACAGCACTCACACCCTAACAACAAACAACTCTAACCCCCTAACAACAAACAACCCTAAACCCCTAACATGAAACAACACTAACACCCTAACAACAAAAACCACTAAACCCCAACAAGAAACAACCTTAAACCCCTAACAACAAACAACCCTAAACCCCTAAGATCAAACAACACTAACCCCCTAACAACACAAACCACTAACACCCTAACAACAAACAACACTAACACCCTAACAACAAAAACCACTAAACCCCAACAAGAAACAACCTTAAACCCCTAACAACAAACAACCCTAAACCCCTAACATCAAACAACACTAACACCCTAACAACAAACAACTCTAACCCCCTAACAACAAACAACCCTAAACCCCTAACATCAAACAACACTAACCCCCTAACAACACAAACCACTAACACCCTAACAACAAACAACACTAACCCCCTAACAACAAACAACCCTAACCCCTGAAAACCAAAAACACTAACCCACTAACAACAAACAACCCTAACCCACTAACAACAAACAACCCTAAACCCCTAACATCAAACAACACTAACACCCTAACAACAAACAACTCTAACCCCCTAACAACAAACAACCCTAAACCCCTAACATCAAACAACACTAACCCCCTAACAACACAAACCACTAACACCCTAACAACAAACAACACTAACCCCCTAACAACAAACAACCCTAACCCCTGAAAACCAAAAACACTAACCCACTAACAACAAACAACCCTAACCCACTAACAACAAACAACCCTAAACCCCTAACATCAAACAACACTAACCCCCTAACAACACAAACCACTAACACCCTAACAACAAACAACACTAACACCCTAACAACAAAAACCACTAAACCCCAACAAGAAACAACCTTAAACCCCTAACAACAAACAACCCTAAACCCCTAACATCAAACAACACTAACACCCTAACAACAAACAACTCTAACCCCCTAACAACAAACAACCCTAAACCCCTAACATCAAACAACACTAACACCCTAACAACAAAAACCACTAAACCCCAACAAGAAACAACCTTAAACCCCTAACAACAAACAACCCTAAACCCCTAACATCAAACAACACTAACCCCCTAACAACACAAACCACTAACACCCTAACAACAAACAACACTAACACCCTAACAACAAAAACCACTAAACCCCAACAAGAAACAACCTTAAACCCCTAACAACAAACAACCCTAAACCCCTAACATCAAACAACACTAACACCCTAACAACAAACAACTCTAACCCCCTAACAACAAACAGCCCTAAACCCCTAACATCAAACAACACTAACACCCTAACAACAAAAACCACTAAACCCCAACAAGAAACAACCTTAAACCCCTAACAACAAACAACCCTAAACCCCTAACAACAAACAACACTAACACCCTAACAACAAACAACTCTAACCCCCTAACAACAAACAACCCTAAACCCCTAACATCAAACAACACTAACCCCCTAACAACACAAACCACTAACACCCTAACAACAAACAACACTAACACCCTAACAACAAAAACCACTAAACCCCAACAAGAAACAACCTTAAACCCCTAACAACAAACAACCCTAAACCCCTAACAACAAACAACACTAACACCCTAACAACAAACAACTCTAACCCCCTAACAACAAACAACCCTAAACCCCTAACATCAAACAACACTAACCCCCTAACAACACAAACCACTAACACCCTAAAAACAAACAACACTAACACCCTAACAACAAACAACCCTAAACCCCTAACATCAAACAACACTAACACCCTAACAACACAAACCACTAACACCCTAACAACAAACAACCCTAACCCCCTAACAACAAAAACCACTAAACCCCAACAACAAACAACTCTAACCCCCTAACAACAAACAACCCTAAACCCCTAACATCAAACAACACTAACCCCCTAACAACACAAACCACTAACACCCTAACAAGAAACAACACTAACACCCTAACAACAAAAACCACTAAACCCCAACAAGAAACAACCCTAAACCCCTAACAACAAACAACCCTAAACCCCTAACAAGAAACTACCCTAACCCCGTAACAACAAACAACACTAACCCCGTAACAAGAAACAACCCTAACCCCCTAACAACAAACAACACTAACACCCTAACAACAAACATCCCTAACCCCCTAACAACAAAAAACCCTAAACCCCTAACATCAAACAACACTAACACGCTAACAACACAAACCACTAACACCGTAACAACAAACAACCCTAACCCCCTAACAACAAACACTAACCCCCAAACAACAAACAACCCTAACCCCTGAAAACCAAAAACACTAACCCACTAACAACAAACAACCCTAACCCACTAACAACAAACAACCCTAAACCCCTAACATCAAACAACACTAACACCCTAACAACAAACAACTCTAACCCCCTAACAACAAACAACCCTAAACCCCTAACAACAAACAACACTAACACCCTAACAACAAACAACTCTAACCCCCTAACAACAAACAACCCTAAACCCCTAACATCAAACAACACTAACCCCCTAACAACACAAACCACTAACACCCTAACAACAAACAACACTAACACCCTAACAACAAAAACCACTAAACCCCAACAAGAAACAACCTTAAACCCCTAACAACAAACAACCCTAAACCCCTAACATCAAACAGCACTAACACCCTAACAACAAACAATTCTAACCCCCTAACAACAAACAACCCTAAACCCCTAACATCAAACAACACTAACACCCTAACAACAAAAACCACTAAACCCCAACAAGAAACAACCTTAAACCCCTAACAACAAACAACCCTAAACCCCTAACATCAAACAACACTAACCCCCTAACAACACAAACCACTAACACCCTAACAACAAACAACACTAACACCCTAACAACAAAAACCACTAAACCCCAACAAGAAACAACCTTAAACCCCTAACAACAAACAACCCTAAACCCCTAACATCAAACAACACTAACACCCTAACAACAAACAACTCTAACCCCCTAACAACAAACAACCCTAAACCCCTAACATCAAACAACACTAACCCCCTAACAACACAAACCACTAACACCCTAACAACAAACAACACTATCCCCCTAACAACAAACAACCCTAACCCCTGAAAACCAAAAACACTAACCCACTAACAACAAACAACCCTAACCCACTAACAACAAACAACCCTAAACCCCTAACATCAAACAACACTAACCCCCTAACAACACAAACCACTAACACCCTAACAACAAACAACACTAACACCCTAACAACAAAAACCACTAAACCCCAACAAGAAACAACCTTAAACCCCTAACAACAAACAACCCTAAACCCCTAACATCAAACAACACTAACACCCTAACAACAAACAACTCTAACCCCCTAACAACAAACAACCCTAAACCCCTAACATCAAACAACACTAACACCCTAACAACAAAAACCACTAAACCCCAACAAGAAACAACCTTAAACCCCTAACAACAAACAACCCTAAACCCCTAACATCAAACAGCACTAACACCCTAACAACAAACAACCCTAACCCCCTAACAACAAACACTAACCCCCAAACAACAAACAACCCTAACCCCTGAAAACCAAAAACACTAACCAACTAACAACAAACAACCCTAACCCACTAACAAGAAACAACCCTAAACCCCTAACATCAAACAACACTAACCCCTAACAACACAAACCACTAACACCCTAACAACAAACAACACTAACCCCCTAACAACAAACAACCCTAACCCCTGAAAACCAAAAACACTAACCCACTAACAACAAACAACCCTAACCCACTAACAACAAACAACCCTAAACCCCTAACATCAAACAACACTAACCCCCTAACAACACAAACCACTAACACCCTAACAACAAACAACACTAACACCCTAACAACAAAAACCACTAAACCCCAACAAGAAACAACCTTAAACCCCTAACAACAAACAACCCTAAACCCCTAACATCAAACAACACTAACACCCTAACAACAAACAACTCTAACCCCCTAACAACAAACAACCCTAAACCCCTAACATCAAACAACACTAACACCCTAACAACAAAAACCACTAAACCCCAACAAGAAACAACCTTAAACCCCTAACAACAAACAACCCTAAACCCCTAACATCAAACAACACTAACCCCCTAACAACACAAACCACTAACACCCTAACAACAAACAACACTAACACCCTAACAACAAAAACCACTAAACCCCAACAAGAAACAACCTTAAACCCCTAACAACAAACAACCCTAAACCCCTAACATCAAACAACACTAACACCCTAACAACAAACAACTCTAACCCCCTAACAACAAACAGCCCTAAACCCCTAACATCAAACAACACTAACACCCTAACAACAAAAACCACTAAACCCCAACAAGAAACAACCTTAAACCCCTAACAACAAACAACCCTAAACCCCTAACAACAAACAACACTAACACCCTAACAACAAACAACTCTAACCCCCTAACAACAAACAACCCTAAACCCCTAACATCAAACAACACTAACCCCCTAACAACACAAACCACTAACACCCTAACAACAAACAACACTAACACCCTAACAACAAAAACCACTAAACCCCAACAAGAAACAACCTTAAACCCCTAACAACAAACAACCCTAAACCCCTAACAACAAACAACACTAACACCCTAACAACAAACAACTCTAACCCCCTAACAACAAACAACCCTAAACCCCTAACATCAAACAACACTAACCCCCTAACAACACAAACCACTAACACCCTAAAAACAAACAACACTAACACCCTAACAACAAACAACCCTAAACCCCTAACATCAAACAACACTAACACCCTAACAACACAAACCACTAACACCCTAACAACAAACAACCCTAACCCCCTAACAACAAACACTAACCCCCAAACAACAAACAACCCTAACCCCTGAAAACCAAAAACACTAACCCACTAACAACAAACAACCCTAACCCACTAACAACAAACAACCCTAAACCCCTAACATCAAACAACACTAACCCCCTAACAACACAAACCACTAACACCCTAACAACAAACAACACTAACACCCTAACAACAAAAACCACTAAACCCCAACAACAAACAACTCTAACCCCCTAACAACAAACAACCCTAAACCCCTAACATCAAACAACACTAACCCCCTAACAACACAAACCACTAACACCCTAACAAGAAACAACACTAACACCCTAACAACAAAAACCACTAAACCCCAACAAGAAACAACCCTAAACCCCTAACAACAAACAACCCTAAACCCCTAACAAGAAACTACCCTAACCCCGTAACAACAAACAACACTAACCCCGTAACAAGAAACAACCCTAACCCCCTAACAACAAACAACACTAACACCCTAACAACAAACATCCCTAACCCCCTAACAACAAAAAACCCTAAACCCCTAACATCAAACAACACTAACACGCTAACAACACAAACCACTAACACCGTAACAACAAACAACCCTAACCCCCTAACAACAAACACTAACCCCCAAACAACAAACAACCCTAACCCCTGAAAACCAAAAACACTAACCCACTAACAACAAACAACCCTAACCCACTAACAACAAACAACCCTAAACCCCTAACATCAAACAACACTAACACCCTAACAACAAACAACTCTAACCCCCTAACAACAAACAACCCTAAACCCCTAACAACAAACAACACTAACACCCTAACAACAAACAACTCTAACCCCCTAACAACAAACAACCCTAAACCCCTAACATCAAACAACACTAACCCCCTAACAACACAAACCACTAACACCCTAACAACAAACAACACTAACACCCTAACAACAAAAACCACTAAACCCCAACAAGAAACAACCTTAAACCCCTAACAACAAACAACCCTAAACCCCTAACATCAAACAGCACTAACACCCTAACAACAAACAATTCTAACCCCCTAACAACAAACAACCCTAAACCCCTAACATCAAACAACACTAACACCCTAACAACAAAAACCACTAAACCCCAACAAGAAACAACCTTAAACCCCTAACAACAAACAACCCTAAACCCCTAACATCAAACAACACTAACCCCCTAACAACACAAACCACTAACACCCTAACAACAAACAACACTAACACCCTAACAACAAAAACCACTAAACCCCAACAAGAAACAACCTTAAACCCCTAACAACAAACAACCCTAAACCCCTAACATCAAACAACACTAACACCCTAACAACAAACAACTCTAACCCCCTAACAACAAACAACCCTAAACCCCTAACATCAAACAACACTAACCCCCTAACAACACAAACCACTAACACCCTAACAACAAACAACACTATCCCCCTAACAACAAACAACCCTAACCCCTGAAAACCAAAAACACTAACCCACTAACAACAAACAACCCTAACCCACTAACAACAAACAACCCTAAACCCCTAACATCAAACAACACTAACCCCCTAACAACACAAACCACTAACACCCTAACAACAAACAACACTAACACCCTAACAACAAAAACCACTAAACCCCAACAAGAAACAACCTTAAACCCCTAACAACAAACAACCCTAAACCCCTAACATCAAACAACACTAACACCCTAACAACAAACAACTCTAACCCCCCAAACAACAAACAACCCTAAACCCCTAACATCAAACAACACTAACACCCTAACAACAAAAACCACTAAACCCCAACAAGAAACAACCTTAAACCCCTAACAACAAACAACCCTAAACCCCTAACATCAAACAGCACTAACACCCTAACAACAAACAACCCTAACCCCCTAACAACAAACACTAACCCCCAAACAACAAACAACCCTAACCCCTGAAAACCAAAAATACTAACCAACTAACAACAAACAACCCTAACCCACTAACAACAAACAACCCTAAACCCCTAACATCAAACAACACTAACCCCTAACAACACAAACCACTAACACCCTAACAACAAACAACACTAACACCCTAACAACAAAAACGACTAAACCCCAACAAGAAACAACTTTAAACCCCTAACAACAAACAACCCTAAACCCCTAACATCAAACAACACTAACCCCCTAACAACACAAACCACTAACACCCTAACAACAAACAACACTAACACCCTAACAACAAAAACCACTAAACCCCAACAAGAAACAACCTTAAACCCCTAACAACAAACAACCCTAAACCCCTAACATCAAACAACACTAACACCCTAAGAACAAACAACTCTAATCCCCTAACAACAAACAACCCTAAACCCCTAACATCAAACAACACTAACCCCCTAACAACACAAACCACTAACACCCTAACAACAAACAACACTAACCCCCTAACAACAAACAACCCTAACCCCTGAAAACCAAAAACACTAACCCACTAACAACAAACAACCCTAACCCACTAACAACAAACAACCCTAAACCCCTAACATCAAACAACACTAACACCCTAACAACAAACAACTCTAACCCCCTAACAACAAACAACCCTAAACCCCTAACATCAAACAACACTAACACCCTAACAACAAAAACCACTAAACCCCAACAAGAAACAACCTTAAACCCCTAACAACAAACAACCCTAAACCCCTAACATCAAACAACACTAACCCCTAACAACACAAACCACTAACACCCTAACAACAAACAACACTAACACCCTAACAACAAAAACCACTAAACCCCAACAAGAAACAACCTTAAACCCCTCACAACAAACAACCCTAAACCCCTAACATCAAACAGCACTAACACCCTAACAACAAACAACTCTAACCCCCTAACAACAAACAACCCTAAACCCCTAACATCAAACAACACTAACACCCTAACAACAAAAACCACTAAACCCCAACAAGAAACAACTTTAAACCCCTAACAACAAACAACCCTAAACCCCTAACATCAAACAACACTAACCCCCTAACAACACAAACCACTAACACCCTAACAACAAACAACACTAACACCCTAACAACAAAAACCACTAAACCCCAACAAGAAACAACCTTAAACCCCTAACAACAAACAACCCTAAACCCCTAACATCAAACAACACTAACACCCTAACAACAAACAACTCTAATCCCCTAACAACAAACAACCCTAAACCCCTAACATCAAACAACACTAACCCCCTAACAACACAAACCACTAACACCCTAACAACAAACAACACTAACCCCCTAACAACAAACAACCCTAACCCCTGAAAACCAAAAACACTAACCCACTAACAACAAACAACCCTAACCCACTAACAACAAACAACCCTAAACCCCTAACATCAAACAACACTAACACCCTAACAACAAACAACTCTAACCCCCTAACAACAAACAACCCTAAACCCCTAACATCAAACAACACTAACCCCCTAACAACACAAACCACTAACACCCTAACAACAAACAACACTAACCCCCTAACAACAAACAACCCTAACCCCTGAAAACCAAAAACACTAACCCACTAACAACAAACAACCCTAACCCACTAACAACAAACAACCCTAACCCCCTAACAACAAAAAACCCTAAACCCCTAACATCAAACAACACTAACACGCTAACAACACAAACCACTAACACCGTAACAACAAACAACCCTAACCCCCTAACAACAAACACTAACCCCCAAACAACAAACAACCCTAACCCCTGAAAACCAAAAACACTAACCCACTAACAACAAACAACCCTAACCCACTAACAACAAACAACCCTAAACCCCTAACATCAAACAACACTAACACCCTAACAACAAACATCTCTAACCCCCTAACAACAAACAACCCTAAACCCCTAACAACAAACAACACTAACACCCTAACAACAAACAACTCTAACCCCCTAACAACAAACAACCCTAAACCCCTAACATCAAACAACACTAACCCCCTAACAACACAAACCACTAACACCCTAACAACAAACAACACTAACACCCTAACAACAAAAACCACTAAACCCCAACAAGAAACAACCTTAAACCCCTAACAACAAACAACCCTAAACCCCTAACATCAAACAGCACTAACACCCTCACAACAAACAATTCTAACCCCCTAACAACAAACAACCCTAAACCCCTAACATCAAACAACACTAACACCCTAACAACAAAAACCACTAAACCCCAACAAGAAACAACCTTAAACCCCTAACAACAAACAACCCTAAACCCCTAACATCAAACAACACTAACCCCCTAACAACACAAACCACTAACACCCTAACAACAAACAACACTAACACCCTAACAACAAAAACCACTAAACCCCAACAAGAAACAACCTTAAACCCCTAACAACAAACAACCCTAAACCCCTAACATCAAACAACACTAACACCCTAACAACAAACAACTCTAACCCCCTAACAACAAACAACCCTAAACCCCTAACATCAAACAACACTAACCCCCTAACAACACAAACCACTAACACCCTAACAACAAACAACACTATCCCCCTAACAACAAACAACCCTAACCCCTGAAAACCAAAAACACTAAC
Source organism: Elephas maximus indicus (assembly GCF_024166365.1). Lineage (NCBI taxonomy): Eukaryota > Metazoa > Chordata > Mammalia > Proboscidea > Elephantidae > Elephas > Elephas maximus. The sequence goes on from NC_064835.1 coordinate 1,257,556, forward strand.
CCACTAACAACAAACAACCCTAACCCACTAACAACAAACAACCCTAAACCCCTAACATCAAACAACACTAACCCCCTAACAACACAAACCACTAACACCCTAACAACAAACAACACTAACACCCTAACAACAAAAACCACTAAACCCCAACAAGAAACAACCTTAAACCCCTAACAACAAACAACCCTAAACCCCTAACATCAAACAACACTAACACCCTAACAACAAACAACTCTAACCCCCTAACAACAAACAACCCTAAACCCCTAACATCAAACAACACTAACACCCTAACAACAAAAACCACTAAACCCCAACAAGAAACAACCTTAAACCCCTAACAACAAACAACCCTAAACCCCTAACATCAAACAGCACTAACACCCTAACAACAAACAACCCTAACCCCCTAACAACAAACACTAACCCCCAAACAACAAACAACCCTAACCCCTGAAAACCAAAAACACTAACCAACTAACAACAAACAACCCTAACCCACTAACAACAAACAACCCTAAACCCCTAACATCAAACAACACTAACCCCTAACAACACAAACCACTAACACCCTAACAACAAACAACACTAACACCCTAACAACAAAAACCACTAAACCCCAACAAGAAACAACCTTAAACCCCTAACAACAAACAACCCTAAACCCCTAACATCAAACAGCACTAACACCCTAACAACAAACAACTCTAACCCCCTAACAACAAACAACCCTAAACCCCTAACATCAAACAACACTAACACCCTAACAACAAAAACCACTAAACCCCAACAAGAAACAAATTTAAACCCCTAACAACAAACAACCCTAAACCCCTAACATCAAACAACACTAACCCCCTAACAACACAAACCACTAACACCCTAACAACAAACAACACTAACACCCTAACAACAAAAACCACTAAACCCCAACAAGAAACAACCTTAAACCCCTAACAACAAACAACCCTAAACCCCTAACATCAAACAACACTAACACCCTAACAACAAACAACTCTAATCCCCTAACAACAAACAACCCTAAACCCCTAACATCAAACAACACTAACCCCCTAACAACACAAACCACTAACACCCTAACAACAAACAACACTAACCCCCTAACAACAAACAACCCTAACCCCTGAAAACCAAAAACACTAACCCACTAACAACAAACAACCCTAACCCACTAACAACAAACAACCCTAAACCCCTAACATCAAACAACACTAACACCCTAACAACAAACAACTCTAACCCCCTAACAACAAACAACCCTAAACCCCTAACATCAAACAACACTAACCCCCTAACAACACAAACCACTAACACCCTAACAACAAACAACACTAACCCCCTAACAACAAACAACCCTAACCCCTGAAAACCAAAAACACTAACCCACTAACAACAAACAACCCTAACCCACTAACAACAAACAACCCTAACCCCCTAACAACAAAAAACCCTAAACCCCTAACATCAAACAACACTAACACGCTAACAACACAAACCACTAACACCGTAACAACAAACAACCCTAACCCCCTAACAACAAACACTAACCCCCAAACAACAAACAACCCTAACCCCTGAAAACCAAAAACACTAACCCACTAACAACAAACAACCCTAACCCACTAACAACAAACAACCCTAAACCCCTAACATCAAACAACACTAACACCCTAACAACAAACAACTCTAACCCCCTAACAACAAACAACCCTAAACCCCTAACAACAAACAACACTAACACCCTAACAACAAACAACTCTAACCCCCTAACAACAAACAACCCTAAACCCCTAACATCAAACAACACTAACCCCCTAACAACACAAACCACTAACACCCTAACAACAAACAACACTAACACCCTAACAACAAAAACCACTAAACCCCAACAAGAAACAACCTTAAACCCCTAACAACAAACAACCCTAAACCCCTAACATCAAACAGCACTAACACCCTCACAACAAACAATTCTAACCCCCTAACAACAAACAACCCTAAACCCCTAACATCAAACAACACTAACACCCTAACAACAAAAACCACTAAACCCCAACAAGAAACAACCTTAAACCCCTAACAACAAACAACCCTAAACCCCTAACATCAAACAACACTAACCCCCTAACAACACAAACCACTAACACCCTAACAACAAACAACACTAACACCCTAACAACAAAAACCACTAAACCCCAACAAGAAACAACCTTAAACCCCTAACAACAAACAACCCTAAACCCCTAACATCAAACAACACTAACACCCTAACAACAAACAACTCTAACCCCCTAACAACAAACAACCCTAAACCCCTAACATCAAACAACACTAACCCCCTAACAACACAAATCACTAACACCCTAACAACAAACAACACTATCCCCCTAACAACAAACAACCCTAACCCCTGAAAACCAAAAACACTAACCCACTAACAACAAACAACCCTAACCCACTAACAACAAACAACCCTAAACCCCTAACATCAAACAACACTAACCCCCTAACAACACAAACCACTAACACCCTAACAACAAACAACACTAACACCCTAACAACAAAAACCACTAAACCCCAACAAGAAACAACCTTAAACCCCTAACAACAAACAACCCTAAACCCCTAACATCAAACAACACTAACACCCTAACAACAAACAACTCTAACCCCCTAACAACAAACAACCCTAAACCCCTAACATCAAACAACACTAACACCCTAACAACAAAAACCACTAAACCCCAACAAGAAACAACCTTAAACCCCTAACAACAAACAACCCTAAACCCCTAACATCAAACAGCACTAACACCCTAACAACAAACAACCCTAACCCCCTAACAACAAACACTAACCCCCAAACAACAAACAACCCTAACCCACTGACAACAAACAACCCTAAACCCCTAACATCAAACAACACTAACACCCTAACAACAAACAACTCTAACCCCCTAACAACAAACAACCCTAAACCCCTAACAACAAACAACACTAACACCCTAACAACAAACAACTCTAACCCCCTAACAACAAACAACCCTAAACCCCTAACATCAAACAACACTAACCCCCTAACAACACAAACCACTAACACCCTAACAACAAACAACACTAACACCCTAACAACAAAAACCACTAAACCCCAACAAGAAACAACCTTAAACCCCTAACAACAAACAACCCTAAACCCCTAACATCAAACAGCACTAACACCCTCACAACAAACAATTCTAACCCCCTAACAAGAAACAACCCTAAACCCCTAACATCAAACAACACTAACACCCTAACAACAAAAACCACTAAACCCCAACAAGAAACAACCTTAAACCCCTAACAACAAACAACCCTAAACCCCTAACATCAAACAACACTAACCCCCTAACAACACAAACCACTAACACCCTAACAACAAACAACACTAACACCCTAACAACAAAAACCACTAAACCCCAACAAGAAACAACCTTAAACCCCTAACAACAAACAACCCTAAACCCCTAACATCAAACAACACTAACCCCCTAACAACACAAACCACTAACACCCTAACAACAAACAACACTATCCCCCTAACAACAAACAACCCTAACCCCTGAAAACCAAAAACACTAACCCACTAACAACAAACAACCCTAACCCACTAACAACAAACAACCCTAAACCCCTAACATCAAACAACACTAACCCCCTAACAACACAAACCACTAACACCCTAACAACAAACAACACTAACACCCTAACAACAAAAACCACTAAACCCCAACAAGAAACAACCTTAAACCCCTAACAACAAACAACCCTAAACCCCTAACATCAAACAACACTAACACCCTAACAACAAACAACTCTAACCCCCTAACAACAAACAACCCTAAACCCCTAACATCAAACAACACTAACACCCTAACAACAAAAACCACTAAACCCCAACAAGAAACAACCTTAAACCCCTAACAACAAACAACCCTAAACCCCTAACATCAAACAGCACTAACACCCTAACAACAAACAACCCTAACCCCCTAACAACAAACACTAACCCCCAAACAACAAACAACCCTAACCCCTGAAAACCAAAAACACTAACCAACTAACAACAAACAACCCTAACCCACTAACAACAAACAACCCTAAACCCCTAACATCAAACAACACTAACCCCTAACAACACAAACCACTAACACCCTAACAACAAACAACACTAACACCCTAACAACAAAAACCACTAAACCCCAACAAGAAACAACCTTAAACCCCTAACAACAAACAACCCTAAACCCCTAACATCAAACAGCACTAACACCCTAACAACAAACAACTCTAACCCCCTAACAACAAACAACCCTAAACCCCTAACATCAAACAACACTAACACCCTAACAACAAAAACCACTAAACCCCAACAAGAAACAAATTTAAACCCCTAACAACAAACAACCCTAAACCCCTAACATCAAACAACACTAACCCCCTAACAACACAAACCACTAACACCCTAACAACAAACAACACTAACACCCTAACAACAAAAACCACTAAACCCCAACAAGAAACAACCTTAAACCCCTAACAACAAACAACCCTAAACCCCTAACATCAAACAACACTAACACCCTAACAACAAACAACTCTAATCCCCTAACAACAAACAACCCTAAACCCCTAACATCAAACAACACTAACCCCCTAACAACACAAACCACTAACACCCTAACAACAAACAACACTAACCCCCTAACAACAAACAACCCTAACCCCTGAAAACCAAAAACACTAACCCACTAACAACAAACAACCCTAACCCACTAACAACAAACAACCCTAAACCCCTAACATCAAACAACACTAACACCCTAACAACAAACAACTCTAACCCCCTAACAACAAACAACCCTAAACCCCTAACATCAAACAACACTAACCCCCTAACAACACAAACCACTAACACCCTAACAACAAACAACACTAACCCCCTAACAACAAACAACCCTAACCCCTGAAAACCAAAAACACTAACCCACTAACAACAAACAACCCTAACCCACTAACAACAAACAACCCTAAACCCCTAACATCAAACAACACTAACCCCCTAACAACACAAACCACTAACACCCTAACAACAAACAACACTAACACCCTAACAACAAAAACCACTAAACCCCAACAAGAAACAACCTTAAACCCCTAACAACAAACAACCCTAAACCCCTAACATCAAACAACACTAACACCCTAACAACAAACAACTCTAACCCCCTAACAACAAACAACCCTAAACCCCTAACATCAAACAACACTAACACCCTAACAACAAAAACCACTAAACCCCAACAAGAAACAACCATAAACCCCTAACAACAAACAACCCTAAACCCCTAACATCAAACGACACTAACCCCCTAACAACACAAACCACTAACACCCTAACAACAAACAACACTAACACCCTAACAACAAAAACCACTAAACCCCAACAAGAAACAACCTTAAACCCCTAACAACAAACAACCCTAAACCCCTAACATCAAACAACACTAACACCCTAACAACAAACAACTCTAACCCCCTAACAACAAACAACCCTAAACCCCTAACATCAAACAACACTAACACCCTAACAACAAAAACCACTAAACCCCAACAAGAAACAACCTTAAACCCCTAACAACAAACAACCCTAAACCCCTAACATCAAACAACACTAACCCCCTAACAACACAAACCAATAACACCCTAACAACAAACAACACTAACACCCTAACAACAAAAACCACTAAACCCCAACAAGAAACAACCTTAAACCCCTAACAACAAACAACCCTAAACCCCTAACATCAAACAACACTAACACCCTAACAACAAACAACTCTAACCCCCTAACAACAAACAACCCTAAACCCCTAACATCAAACAACACTAACCCCCTAACAACACAAACCACTAACACCCTAACAACAAACAACACTATCCCCCTAACAACAAACAACCCTAACCCCTGAAAACCAAAAACACTAACCCACTAACAACAAACAACCCTAACCCACTAACAACAAACAACCCTAAACCCCTAACATCAAACAACACTAACCCCCTAACAACACAAACCACTAACACCCTAACAACAAACAACACTAACACCCTAACAACAAAAACCACTAAACCCCAACAAGAAACAACCTTAAACCCCTAACAACAAACAACCCTAAACCCCTAACATCAAACAACACTAACACCCTAACAACAAACAACTCTAACCCCCTAACAACAAACAACCCTAAACCCCTAACATCAAACAACACTAACACCCTAACAACAAAAACCACTAAACCCCAACAAGAAACAACCTTAAACCCCTAACAACAAACAACCCTAAACCCCTAACATCAAACAGCACTAACACCCTAACAACAAACAACCCTAACCCCCTAACAACAAACACTAACCCCCAAACAACAAACAACCCTAACCCCTGAAAACCAAAAACACTAACCAACTAACAACAAACAACCCTAACCCACTAACAACAAACAACCCTAAACCCCTAACATCAAACAACACTAACCCCTAACAACACAAACCACTAACACCCTAACAACAAACAACACTAACACCCTAACAACAAAAACCACTAAACCCCAACAAGAAACAACCTTAAACCCCTAACAACAAACAACCCTAAACCCCTAACATCAAACAGCACTAACACCCTAACAACAAACAACTCTAACCCCCTAACAACAAACAACCCTAAACCCCTAACATCAAACAACACTAACACCCTAACAACAAAAACCACTAAACCCCAACAAGAAACAAATTTAAACCCCTAACAACAAACAACCCTAAACCCCTAACATCAAACAACACTAACCCCCTAACAACACAAACCACTAACACCCTAACAACAAACAACACTAACACCCTAACAACAAAAACCACTAAACCCCAACAAGAAACAACCTTAAACCCCTAACAAAAAACAACCCTAAACCCCTAACATCAAACAACACTAACACCCTAACAACAAACAACTCTAATCCCCTAACAACAAACAACCCTAAACCCCTAACATCAAACAACACTAACCCCCTAACAACACAAACCACTAACACCCTAACAACAAACAACACTAACCCCCTAACAACAAACAACCCTAACCCCTGAAAACCAAAAACACTAACCCACTAACAACAAACAACCCTAACCCACTAACAACAAACAACCCTAAACCCCTAACATCAAACAACACTAACACCCTAACAACAAACAACTCTAACCCCCTAACAACAAACAACCCTAAACCCCTAACATCAAACAACACTAACCCCCTAACAACACAAACCACTAACACCCTAACAACAAACAACACTAACCCCCTAACAACAAACAACCCTAACCCCTGAAAACCAAAAACACTAACCCACTAACAACAAACAACCCTAACCCACTAACAACAAACAACCCTAAACCCCTAACATCAAACAACACTAACCCCCTAACAACACAAACCACTAACACCCTAACAACAAACAACACTAACACCCTAACAACAAAAACCACTAAACCCCAACAAGAAACAACCTTAAACCCCTAACAACAAACAACCCTAAACCCCTAACATCAAACAACACTAACACCCTAACAACAAACAACTCTAACCCCCTAACAACAAACAACCCTAAACCCCTAACATCAAACAACACTAACACCCTAACAACAAAAACCACTAAACCCCAACAAGAAACAACCATAAACCCCTAACAACAAACAACCCTAAACCCCTAACATCAAACAACACTAACCCCCTAACAACACAAACCACTAACACCCTAACAACAAACAACACTAACACCCTAACAACAAAAACCACTAAACCCCAACAAGAAACAACCTTAAACCACTAACAACAAACAACCCTAAACCCCTAACATCAAACAACACTAACACCCTAACAACAAACAACTCTAACCCCCTAACAACAAACAACCCTAAACGCCTAACATCAAACAACACTAACCCCCTAACAACACAAACCACTAACACCCTAACAACAAACAACAGTAACCCCCAACAACAAACAACCCTAACCCCTGAAAACCAAAAACACTAACCCACTAACAACAAACAACCCTAACCCACTAACAACAAACAACCCTAAACCCCTAACATCAAACAACACTAACACCCTAACAACAAACAACTCTAACCCCCTAACAACAAACAACCCTAAACCCCTAACATCAAACAACACTAACACCCTAACAACAAAAACCACTAAACCCCAACAAGAAACAACCTTAAACCCCTAACAACAAACAACCCTAAACCCCTAACATCAAACAACACTAACCCCTTAACAACACAAACCACTAACACCCTAACAACAAACAACACTAACACCCTAACAACAAAAACTACTAAACCCCAACAAGAAACAACCTTAAACCCCTAACAACAAACAACCCTAAACCCCTAACATCAAACAACACTAACACCCTAACAACACAAACCACTAACACCCTAACAACAAACAACACTAGCCCCCTAACAACAAACACTAACCCCCAAACAACAAACAACCCTAACCCCTGAAAACCAAAAACACTAACCCACTAACAACAAACAACCCTAACCCACTAACAACAAACAACCCTAAACCCCTAACATCAAACAACACTAACCCCCTAACAACACAAACCACTAACACCCTAACAACAAACAACACTAACACCCTAACAACAAAAACCACTAAACCCCAACAAGAAACAACCTTAAACCCCTAACAACAAACAACCCTAAACCCCTAACATCAAACAGCACTAACACCCTAACAACAAACAACTCTAACCCCCTAACAACAAACAACCCTAAACCCCTAACATCAAACAACACTAACACCCTAACAACAAAAACCACTAAACCCCAACAAGAAACAACCTTAAACTCCTAACAACAAACAACCCTAAACCCCTAACATCAAACAACACTAACCCCCTAACAACACAAACCACTAACACCCTAACAACAAACAACACTAACACCCTAACAACAAAAACCACTAAACCCCAACAAGAAACAACCTTAAACCCCTAACAACAAACAACCCTAAACCCCTAACATCAAACAACACTAACACCCTAACAACAAACAACTCTAACCCCCTAACAACAAACAACCCTAAACACCTAACATCAAACAACACTAACCCCCTAACAACACAAACCAGTAACACCCTAACAAGAAACAACACTAACCCCCTAACAACAAACAACCCTAACCCCTGAAAACCAAAAACACTAACCCACTAACAACAAACAACCCTAACCCACTAACAACAAACAACCCTAAACCCCTAACATCAAACAACACTAACACCCTAACAACAAACAACTCTAACCCCCTAACAACAAACAACCCTAAACCCCTAACATCAAACAACACTAACCCCCTAACAACACAAACCACTAACACCCTAACAACAAACAACACTAACCCCCTAACAACAAACAACCCTAACCCCTGAAAACCAAAAACACTAACCCACTAACAACAAACAACCCTAACCCACTAACAACAAACAACCCTAAACCCCTAACATCAAACAACACTAACCCCCTAACAACAGAAACCACTAACACCCTAACAACAAACAACACTAACACCCTAACAACAAAAACCACTAAACCCCAACAAGAAACAACCTTAAACCCCTAACAACAAACAACCCTAAACCCCTAACATCAAACAACACTAACACCCTAACAACAAACAACTCTAACCCCCTAACAACAAACAACCCTAAACCCCTAACATCAAACAACACTAACACCCTAACAACAAAAACCACTAAACCCCAACAAGAAACAACCTTAAACCCCTAACAACAAACAACCCTAAACCCCTAACATCAAACAACACTAACCCCCTAACAACACAAACCACTAACACCCTAACAACAAACAACACTAACACCCTAACAACAAAAACCACTAAACCCCAACAAGAAACAACCTTAAACCCCTAACAAAACAACCCTAAACCCCTAACATCAAACAACACTAACACCCTAACAACAAACAACTCTAACCCCCTAACAACAAACAGCCCTAAACCCCTAACATCAAACAACACTAACACCCTAACAACAAAAACCACTAAACCCCAACAAGAAACAACCTTAAACCCCTAACAACAAACAACCCTAAACCCCTAACAACAAACAACACTAACACCCTAACAACCAACAACTCTATCCCCCTAACAACAAACAACCCTAAACCCCTAACATCAAACAACACTAACCCCCTAACAACACAAACCACTAACACCCTAACAACAAACAACACTAACACCCTAACAACAAAAACCACTAAACCCCAACAAGAAACAACCTTAAACCCCTAACAACAAACAACCCTAAACCCCTAACAACAAACAACACTAACACCCTAACAACAAACAACTCTAACCCCCTAACAACAAACAACCCTAAACCCCTAACATCAAACAACACTAACCCCCTAACAACACAAACCACTAACACCCTAACAACAAACAACACTAACACCCTAACAACAAAAACCACTAAACCCCAACAACAAACAACTCTAATCGCCTAACAACAAACAACCCTAAACCCCTAACATCAAACAACACTAACCCCCTAACAACACAAACCACTAACACCCTAACAACAAACAACACTAACACCCTAACAACAAAAACCACTAAACCCCAACAAGAAACAACCCTAAACCCCTAACAACAAACAACCCTAAACCCCTAACAAGAAACTACCCTAACACCGTAACAACAAACAACACTAACCCCGTAACAAGAAACAACCCTAACCCCCTAACAACAAACAACACTAACACCCTAACAACGAACAACCCTAACCCCCTAACAACAAAAAACCCTAAACCCCTAACATCAAACAACACTAACACGCTAACAACACAAACCACTAACACCGTAACAACAAACAACCCTAACCCCCTAACAACAAACACTAACCCCCAAACAACAAACAACCCTAACCCCTGAAAACCAAAAACACTAACCCACTAACAACAAACAACCCTAACCCACTAACAAGAAACAACCCTAAACACCTAACATCAAACAACACTAACACCCTAACAACAAACAACTCTAACCCCCTAACAACAAACAACCCTAAACCCCTAACATCAAACAACACTAACCCCCTAACAACACAAACCACTAACACCCTAACAACAAACAACACTAACACCCTAACAACAAAAACCACTAAACCCCAACAAGAATCAACCTTAAACCCCTAACAACAAACAACCCTAAACCCCTAACAACAAACAACACTAACACCCTAACAACAAACAACTCTAACCCCCTAACAACAAACAACCCTAAACCCCTAACATCAAACAACACTAACCCCCTAACAACACAAACCACTAACACCCTAACAACAAACAACACTAACACCCTAACAACAAAAACCACTAAACCCCAACAAGAAACAACCTTAAACCCCTAACAACAAACAACCCTAAACCCCTAACATCAAACAACACTAACCCCCTAACAACAAAAACCACTAACACCCTAACAACAAACAACACTAACACCCTAACAACAAAAACCACTAAACCCCAACAAGAAACAACCTTAAACCCCTAACAACAAACAACCCTAAACCCCTAACATCAAACAACACTAACACCCTAACAACAAACAACTCTAACCCCCTAACAACAAACAACCCTAATCCCCTAACATCAAACAACACTAACACCCTAACAACACAAACCACTAACACCCTAACAACAAACAACACTAACCCCCAACAACAAACAACCCTAACCCCTGAAAACCAAAAACACTCACCCACTAACAACAAACAACCCTAACGCACTAACAACAAACAACCCTAAACCCCTAACATCAAACAACACTAACCCCCTAACAACACAAACCACTAACACCCTAACAACAAACAACACTAACACCCTAACAACAAAAACCACTAAACCCCAACAAGAAACAACCTTAAACCCCTAACAACAAGCAACCCCAAACCCCTAACATCAAACAACACTAACACCCTAACAACAAACAACTCTAACCCCCTAACAACAAACAACCCTAAACCCCTAACATCAAACAACACTAACACCCTAACAACAAAAACCACTAAACCCCAACAAGAAACAACCTTAAACCCCTAACAACAAACAACCCTAAACCCCTAACATCAAACAACACTAACCCCTTAACAACACAAACCACTAACACCCTAACAACAAACAACACTAACACCCTAACAACAAAAACCACTAAACCCCAACAAGAAACAACCTTAAACCCCTAACAACAAACAACCCTAAACCCCTAACATCAAACAACACTAACACCCTAACAACACAAACCACTAACACCCTAACATCAAACAACACTAACACCCTAACAACAAACAACTCTAACCCCCTAACAACAAACAACCCTAAACCCCTAACATAAAACAACACTAACACCCTAACAACACAAACCACTAACACCCTAACAACAAACAACAGTAACCCCCAACAACAAACAACCCTAACCCCTGAAAACCAAAAACACTAACCCACTAACAACAAACAACCCTAACCCACTAACAACAAACAACCCTAAACCCCTAACATCAAACTACACTAACCCCCTAACAACACAAACCACTAACACCCTAACAACAAACAACACTAACACCCTAACAACAAAAACCACTAAACCCCAACAAGAAACAACCTTAAACCCCTAACAACAAACAACCCTAAACCACTAACATCAAACAACACTAACACCCTAACAACAAACAACTCTAACCCCCTAACAACAAACAACCCTAAACCCCTAACATCAAACAACACTAACACCCTAACAACAAAAACCACTAAACCCCAACAAGAAACAACCTTAAACCCCTAACAACAAACAACCCTAAACCCCTAACATCAAACAACACTAACCCCTTAACAACACAAACCACTAACACCCTAACAACAAACAACACTAACACCCTAACAACAAAAACCACTAAACCCCAACAAGAAACAACCTTAAACCCCTAACAACAAACAACCCTAAACCCCTAACATCAAACAACACTAACACCCTAACAACAAACAACTCTAACCCCCTAACAACAAACAGCCCTAAACCCCTAACATCAAACAACAGTAACACCCTAACAACAAAAACCACTAAACCCCAACAAGAAACAACCTTAAACGCCTAACAACAAACAACCCTAAACCCCTAACAACAAACAACACTAACACCCTAACAACAAACAACTCTAACCCCCTAACAACAAACAACCCTAAACCCCTAACATCAAACAACACTAACCCCCTAACAACACAAACCACTAACACCCTAACAACAAACAACACTAACACCCTAACAACAAAAACCACTAAACCCCAACAAGAAACAACCTTAAACCCCTAACAACAAACAACCCTAAACCCCTAACATCAAACAACACTAACACCCTAACAACAAACAACTCTAACCGCCTAACAACAAACGACCCTAAACCCCTAACATCAAACAACACTAACACCCTAACAACAAAAACCACTAAACCCCAACAAGAAACAACCTTAAACCCCTAACAACAAACAACCCTAAACCCCTAACATCAAACAACACTAACCCCCTAACAACACAAACCACTAACACCCTAACAACAAACAACACTAACACCCTAACAACAAAAACCACTAAACCCCAACAAGAGACAACGTTAAACCCCTAACAACAAACAACCCTAAACTCCTAACATCAAACAACACTAACACCCTAACAACAAACAACTCTAACCCCCTAACAACAAACAGCCCTAAACCCCTAACATCAAACAACACTAACACCCTAACAACAAAAACCACTAAACCCAAACAAGAAACAACCTTAAACCCCTAACAACAAACAACCCTAAACCCCTAACAACAAACAACACTAACACCCTAACAACAAACAACTCTAACCCCCTAACAACAACAACCCTAAACCCCTAACATCAAACAACACTAACCCCCTAACAACACAAACCACTAACACCGTAACAACAAACAACACTAACACCCTAACAACAAAAACCACTAAACCCCAACAAGAAACAACCTTAAACCCCTAACAACAAACAACCCTAAACCCCTAACAACAAACAACACTAACACCCTAACAACAAACAACTCTAACCCCCTAACAACAAACAACCCTAAACCCCTAACATCAAACAACACTAACCCCCTAACAACACAAACCACTAACACCCTAAAAACAAACAACACTAACACCCTAACAACAAACAAACCTAAACCCCTAACATCAAACAACACTAACAGCCTAACAACACAAACCACTAACACCCTAACAACAAACAACCATAACCCCCTAACAACAAACACTAACCCCCAAACAACAAACAACCCTAACCCCTGAAAACCAAAAACACTAACCCACTAACAACAAACAACCCTAACCCACTAACAACAAACAACCCTAAACCCCTAACATCAAACAACACTAACCCCCTAACAACAAAAACCACTAACACCCTAACAACAAACAACACTAACACCCTAACAACAAAAACCCCTAAACCCCAACAACAAACAACTCTAACCCCCTAACAACAAACAACCCTAAACCCCTAACATCAAACAACACTAACCCCCTAACAACACAAACCACTAACACCCTAACAACAAACAACACTAACACCCTAACAACAAAAACCACTAAACCTCAACAAGAAACAACCCTAAACCCCTAACAACAAACAACCCTAAACCCCTAACAAGAAACTACCCTAGCCCCGTAACAACAAACAACACTAACCCCGTAACAATAAACAGCCCTAACCCCCTAACAACAAAGAACACTAACACCCTAACAACAAACAACCCTAACCCCCTAACAACAAAAAACCCTAAACCCCTAACATCAAACAACACTAACACGCTAACAACACAAACCACTAACACCGTAACAACAAACAACCCTAACCCCCTAACAACAAACACTAACCCCCAAACAACAAACAACCCTAACCCCTGAAAACCAAAAACACTAACCCACTAACAACAAACAACCCTAACCCACTAACAACAAACAACCCTAAACCCCTAACATCAAACAACACTAACACCCTAACAACAAACAACTCTAACCCCCTAACAACAAACAACCCTAAACCCCTAACAACAAACAACACTAACACCCTAACAACAAACAACTCTAACCCCCTAACAACAAACAACCCTAAACCCCTAACATCAAACAACACTAACCCCCTAACAACACAAACCACTAACACCCTAACAACAAACAACACTAACACCCTAACAACAAAAACCACTAAACCCCAACAAGAAACAACCTTAAACCCCTAACAACAAACAACCCTAAACCCCTAACAACAAACAACACTAACACCCTAACAACACATACCACTAACACCCTAACAACAAACAACAGTAACCCCCAACAACAAACAACCCTAACCCCTGAAAACCAAAAACACTAACCCACTAACAACAAACAACCCTAACCCACTAACAACAAACAACCCTAAACCCCTAACATCAAACAACACTAACCCCCTAACAACACAAACCACTAACACCCTAACAACAAACAACACTAACACCCTAACAACAAAAACCACTAAACCCCAACAAGAAACAACCTTAAACCCCTAACAACAAACAACCCTAAACCCCTAACATCAAACAACACTAACACCCTAACAACAAACAACTCTAACCCCCTAACAACAAACAACCCTAAACCCCTAACATCAAACAACACTAACACCCTAACAACAAAAACCACTAAACCCCAACAAGAAACAACCTTAAACCCCTAACAACAAACAACCCTAAACCCCTAACATCCAACAACACTAACCTCTTAACAACACAAACCACTAACACCCTAACAGCAAACAACACTAACACCCTAACAACAAAAACCACTAAACCCCAACAAGATACAACCTTAAACCCCTAACAACAAACAACCCTAAACCCCTAACATCAAACAACACTAACACCCTAACAACACAAACCACTAACACCCTAACAACAAACAACACTAACCCCCTAACAACAAACACTAACCCCCAAACAACAAAGCACCCTAACCCCTGAAAACCAAAAACACTAACCCACTAACAACAAACAACCCTAACCCACTAACAACAAACAACCCTAAACCCCTAACATCAAACAACACTAACCCCCTAACAACACAAACCACTAACACCCTAACAACAAACAACACTAACACCCTAACAACAAAAACCACTAAACCCCAACAAGAAACAACCTTAAAACCCTAACAACAAACAACCCTAAACCCCTAACATCAAACAGCACTAACACCCTAACAACAAACAACTCTAACCCCCTAACAACAAAAACCACTAAACCCCAACAAGAAACAACCTTAAACCCCTAACAACAAACAACCCTAAACCCCTAACATCAAACAACACTAACCCCCTAACAACACAAACCACTAACACCCTAACAACAAACAACACTAACACCCTAACAACAAAAACCACTAAACCCCAACAAGAAACAACCTTAAACCCCTAACAACAAACAACCCTAAACCCCTAACATCAAACAACACTAACACCCTAACAACAAACAACTCTAACCCCCTAACAACAAACAACCCTAAACCCCTAACATCAAACAACACTAACCCCCTAACAACACAAACCACTAACACCCTAACAACAAACAACACTAACCCCCTAACAACAAACAACCCTAACCCCTGAAAACCAAAAACACTAACCCACTAACAACAAACAACCCTAACCCACTAACAACAAACAACCCTAAACCCCTAACAACAAACAACACTAACACCCTAACAACAAACAACTCTAACCCCCTAACAACAAACAACCCTAAACCCCTAACATCAAACAACACTAACCCCCTAACAACACAAACCACTAACACCCTAACAACAAACAACACTAACCCCCTAACAACAAACAACCCTAACCCCTGAAAACCAAAAACACTAACCCACTAACAACAAACAACCCTAACCCACTAACAACAAACAACCCTAAACCCCTAACATCAAACAACACTAACCCCCTAACAACACAAACCACTAACACCCTAACAACAAACAACACTAACACCCTAACAACAAAAACCACTAAACCCCAACAAGAAACAACCTTAAACCCCTAACAACAAACAACCCTAAACCCCTAACATCAAACAACACTAACACCCTAACAACAAACAACTCTAACCCCCTAACAACAAACAACCCTAAACCCCTAACATCAAACAACACTAACACCCTAACAACAAAAACCACTAAACCCCAACAAGAAACAACCTTAAACCCCTAACAACAAACAACCCTAAACCCCTAACATCAAACAACACTAACCCCCTAACAACACAAACCACTAACACCCTAACAACAAACAACACTAACACCCTAACAACAAAAACCACTAAACCCCAACAAGAAACAACCTTAAACCCCTAACAACAAACAACCCTAAACCCCTAACATCAAACAACACTAACACCCTAACAACAAACAACTCTAACCCCCTAACAACAAACAGCCCTAAACCCCTAACATCAAACAACACTAACACCCTAACAACAAAAACCACTAAACCCCAACAAGAAACAACCTTGAACCCCTAACAACAAACAACCCTAAACCCCTAACAACAAACAACACTAACACCCTAACAACAAACAACTCTAACCCCCTAACAACAAACAACCCTAAACCCCTAACATCAAACAACACTAACCCCCTAACAACACAAACCACTAACACCCTAACAACAAACAACACTAACACCCTAACAACAAAAACCACTAAACCCCAACAAGAAACAACCTTAAACCCCTAACAACAAACAACCCTAAACCCCTAACAACAAACAACACTAACACCCTAACAACAAACAACTCTAACCCCCTAACAACAAACAACCCTAAACCCCTAACATCAAACAACACTAACCCCCTAACAACACAAACCACTAACACCCTAAAAACAAACAACACTAACACCCTAACAACAAACAACCCTAAACCCCTAACATCAAACAACACTAACACCCTAACAACAGAAACCACTAACACCCTAACAACAAACAACCCTAACCCCCTAAAAACAAACACTAACCCCCAAACAACAAACAACCCTAACCCCTGAAAACCAAAAACACTAACCCACTAAAAACAAACAACCCTAACCCACTAACAACAAACAACCCTAAACCCCTAACATCAAACAACACTAACCCCCTAACAACACAAACCACTAACACCCTAACAACAAACAACACTAACACCCTAACAACAAAAACCACTAAACCCCAACAACAAACAACTCTAACCTCCTAACAACAAACAACCCTAAACCCCTAACATCAAACAACACTAACCCCCTAACAACACAAACCACTAACACCCTAACAACAAACAACACTAACACCCTAACAACAAAAACCACTAAACCCCAACAAGAAACAACCCTAAACCCCTAACAACAAACAACCCTAAACCCCTAACAAGAAACTACCCTAACCCCGTAACAACAAACACTAACCCCGTAACAAGAAACAACCCTAACCCCCTAACAACAAACAACACTAACACCCTAACAACAAACAACCCTAACCCCCTAACAACAAAAAACCCTAAACCCCTAACATCAAACAACACTAACACGCTAACAACACAAACCACTAACACCGTAACAACAAACAACCCTAACCCCCTAACAACAAACACTAACCCCCAAACAACAAACAACCCTAACCCCTGAAAACCAAAAACACTAACCCACTAACAACAAACAACCCTAACCCACTAACAACAAACAACCCTAAACCCCTAACATCAAACAACACTAACACCCTAACAACAAACAACTCTAACCCCCTAACAACAAACAACCCTAAACCCCTAACAACAAACAACACTAACACCCTAACAACAAACAACTCTAACCCCCTAACAACAAACAACCCTAAACCCCGAACATCAAACAACACTAACCCCCTAACAACACAAACCACTAACACCCTAACAACAAACAACACTAACACCCTAACAACAAAAACCACTAAACCCCAACAAGAAACAACCTTAAACCCCTAACAACAAACAACCCTAAACCCCTAACAACAAACAACACTAACACCCTAACAACAAACAACTCTAACCCCCTAACAACAAACAACCCTAAACCCCTAACATCAAACAACACTAACCCCCTAACAACACAAACCACTAACACCCTAACAACAAACAACACTAACACCCTAACAACAAAAACCACTAAACCCCAACAAGAAACAACCTTAAACCCCTAACAACAAACAACCCTAAACCCCTAACATCAAACAACACTAACCCCCTAACAACAAAAACCACTAACACCCTAACAACAAACAACAGTAACCCCCAACAACAAACAACCCTAACCCCTGAAAACCAAAAACACTAACCCACTAACAACAAACAACCCTTACCCACTAACAACAAACAACCCTAAACCCCTAACATCAAACAACACTAACCCCCTAACAACACAAACCACTAACACCCTAACAACAAACAACACTAACACCCTAACAACAAAAACCACTAAACCCCAACAAGAAACAACCTTAAACCCCTAACAACAAACAACCCTAAACCCCTAACATCAAACAACACTAACACCCTAACAACAAACAACTCTAACCCCCTAACAACAAACAACCCTAAACCCCTAACATCAAACAACACTAACACCCTAACAACAAAAACCACTAAACCCCAACAAGAAACAACCTTAAACCCCTAACAACAAACAACCCTAAACCCCTAACATCAAACAACACTAACCCCTTAACAACACAAACCACTAACACCCTAACAACAAACAACACTAACACCCTAACAACAAAAACCACTAAACCCCAACAAGAAACAACCTTAAACCCCTAACAACAAACAACCCTAAACCCCTAACATCAAACAACACTAACACCCTAACAACACAAACCACTAACACCCTAACAACAAACAACACTAACCCCCTAACAACAAACACTAACCCCCAAGCAACAAACAACCCTAACCCCTGAAACCGAAAAACACTAACCCACTAACAACAAACAACCCTAACCCACTAACAACAAACAACCCTAAACCCCTAACATCAAACAACACTAACCCCCTAACAACACAAACCACTAACACCCTAACAACAAACAACACTAACACCCTAACAACAAAAACCACTAAACCCCAACAAGAAACAACCTTAAACCCCTAACAACTAACAACCCTAAACCCCTAACATCAAACAGCACTAACACCCTAACAACAAACAACTCTAACCCCCTAAAAACAAACAAACCTAAACCCCTAACATCTAACAACACTAACACCCTAACAACAAAAAACACTAAACCCCAACAAGAAACAACCTTAAACCCCTAACAGCAAACAACCCTAAACCCCTAACATCAAACAACACTAACCCCCTAACAACACAAACCACTAACACCCTAACAACAAACAACACTAACACCCTAACAACAAAAACCACTAAACCCCAACAAGAAACAACCTTAAACCCCTAACAACAAACAACCCTAAACCCCTAACATCAAACAACACTAACACCCTAACAACAAACAACTCTAACCCCCTAACAACAAACAACCCTAAACCCCTAACATCAAACAACACTAACACCCTAACAACACAAACCACTAACACCCTAACAACAAACAACACTAACCCCCTAACAACAAACAACCCTAACCCCTGAAAACCAAAAACACTAACCCACTAACAACAAACAACCCTAACCCACTAACAACAAACAACCCTAAACCCCTAACATCAAACAACACTAACCCCCTAACAACACAAACCACTAACACCCTAACAACAAACAACACTAACACCCTAACAACAAACAACTCTAACCCCCTAACAACAAACAACCGTAAACCCCTAACATCAAACAACACTAACACCCTAACAACAAAAACCACTAAACCCCAACAAGAAACAACCTTAAACCCCTAACAACAAACAACCCTAAACCCCTAACATCAAACAACACTAACCCCCTAGAAACACAAACCACTAACACCCTAACAACAAAAAACACTAACACCCTAACAACAAAAACCACTAAACCCCAACAAGAAACAACCTTAAACCCCTAACAACAAACAACCCTAAACCCCTAACATCAAACAACACTAACACCCTAACAACAAACAACTCTAACCCCCTAACAACAAACAGCCCTAAACCCCTAACATCAAACAACACTAACACCCTAACAACAAAAACCACTAAACCCCAACAAGAAACAACCTTAAACCCCTAACAACAAACAACCCTAAACCCCTAACAACAAACAACACTAACACCCTAACAACAAACAACTCTAACCCCCTAACAACAAACAACCCTAAACCCCTAATATCAAACAACACTAACCCCCTAACAACACAAACCACTAACACCCTAACAACAAACAACACTAACACCCTAACAACAAAAACCACTAAACCCCAACAAGAAACAACCTTAAACCCCTAACAACAAACAACCCTAAACCCCTAACATCAAACAACACTAAACCCCTAACAACAAAAACCACTAACACCCTAACAACAAACAACACTAACACCCTAACAACAAAAACCACTAAACCCCAACAAGAAACAACCTTAAACCCCTAACAACAAACAACCCTAAACCCCTAACATCAAACAACACTAACACCCTAACAACAAACAACTCTAACCCCCTAACAACAAACAACCCTAAACCCCTAACATCAAACAACACTAACACCCTAACAACACAAACCACTAACACCCTAACAACAAACAACAGTAACCCCCAACAACAAACAACCCTAACCCCTGAAAACCAAAAACACTAACCCACTAACAACAAACAACCCTTACCCACTAACAACAAACAACCCTAAACCCCTAACATCAAACAACACTAACCCCCTAACAACACAAACCACTAACACCCTAACAACAAACAACACTAACACCCTAACAACAAAAACCACTAAACCCCAACAAGAAACAACCTTAAACCCCTAACAACAAACAACCCTAAACCCCTAACATCAAACAACACTAACACCCTAACAACAAACAACTCTAACCCCCTAACAACAAACAACCCTAAACCCCTAACATCAAACAACACTAACACCCTAACAACAAAAACCACTAAACCCCAACAAGAAACAACCTTAAACCCCTAACAACAAACAACCCTAAACCCCTAACATCAAACAACACTAACCCCTTAACAACACAAACCACTAACACCCTAACAACAAACAACACTAACACCCTAACAACAAAAACCACTAAACCCCAACAAGAAACAACCTTAAACCCCTAACAACAAACAACCCTAAACCCCTAACATCAAACAACACTAACACCCTAACAACACAAACCACTAACACCCTAACAACAAACAACACTAACCCCCTAACAACAAACACTAACCCCCAAGCAACAAACAACCCTAACCCCTGAAACCGAAAAACACTAACCCACTAACAACAAACAACCCTAACCCACTAACAACAAACAACCCTAAACCCCTAACATCAAACAACACTAACCCCCTAACAACACAAACCACTAACACCCTAACAACAAACAACACTAACACCCTAACAACAAAAACCACTAAACCCCAGCAAGAAACAACCTTAAACCCCTAACAACAAACAACCCTAAACCCCTAACATCAAACAACACTAACACCCTAACAACAAACAACTCTAACCCCCTAACAACAAACAACCGTAAACCCCTAACATCAAACAACACTAACACCCTAACAACAAAAACCACTAAACCCCAACAAAAAACAACCTTAAACCCCTAACAACAAACAACCCTAAACCCCTAACATCAAACAACACTAACCCCCTAGAAACACAAACCACTAACACCCTAACAACAAACAACACTAACACCCTAACAACAAAAACCACTAAACCCCAACAAGAAACAACCTTAAACCCCTAACAACAAACAACCCTAAACCCCTAACATCAAACAACACTAACACCCTAACAACAAACAACTCTAACCCCCTAACAACAAACAGCCCTAAACCCCTAACATCAAACAACACTAACACCCTAACAACAAAAACCACTAAACCCCAACAAGAAACAACCTTAAACCCCTAACAACAAACAACCCTAAACCCCTAACAACAAACAACACTAACACCCTAACAACAAACAACTCTAACCCCCAACAACAAACAACCCTAAACCCCTAACATCAAACAACACTAACCCCCTAACAACACAAACCACTAACACCCTAACAACAAACAACACTAACACCCTAACAACAAAAACCACTAAACCCTAACAAGAAACAACCTTAAACCCCTAACAACAAACAACACTAAACCCCTAACAACAAACAACACTAACACCCTAACAACAAACAACTCTAACCCCCAACAACAAACAACCCTAAACCCCTAACATCAAACAACACTAAGCCCCTAACAACACAAACCACTAACACCCTAAAAACAAACAACACTAACACCCTAACAACAAACAACCCTAAACCCCTAACATCAAACAACACTAACACCCTAACAACACAAACCACTAACACCCTAACAACAAACAACCCTAACCCCCTAACAACAAACACTAACCCCCAAACAACAAACAACCCTAACCCCTGAAAACCAAAAACACTAACCCACTAACAACAAACAACCCTAACCCACAAACAACAAACAACCCTAAACCCCTAACATCAAACAACACTAACACCCTAACAACAAAAACCACTAAACCCCAACAAGAAACAACCTTAAACCCCTAACAACAAACAACCCTAAACCCCTAACATCAAACAACACTAACCCCCTAACAACACAAACCACTAACACCCTAACAACAAACAACACTAACACCCTAACAACAAAAACCACTAAACCCCAACAAGAAACAACCTTAAACCCCTAACAACAAACAACCCTAAACCCCTAACATCAAACAACACTAACACCCTAACAACAAACAACTCTAACCCCCTAACAACAAACAACCCTAAACCCCTAACATCAAACAACACTAACCCCCTAACAACACAAACCACTAACACCCTAACAACAAACAACACTAACCCCCTAACAACAAACAACCCTAACCCCTGAAAACCAAAAACACTAACCCACTAACAACAAACAACCCTAACCCACTAACAACAAACAACCCTAAACCCCTAACAACAAACAACACTAACACCCTAACAACAAACAACTCTAACCCCCTAACAACAAACAACCCTAAACCCCTAACATCAAACAACACTAACCCCCTAACAACACAAACCACTAACACCCTAACAACAAACAACACTAACCCCCTAACAACAAACAAACCTAACCCCTGAAAACCAAAAACACTAACCCACTAACAACAAACAACCCTAACCCACTAACAACAAACAACCCTAAACCCCTAACATCAAACAACACTAACCCCCTAACAACACAAACCACTAACACCCTAACAACAAACAACACTAACACCCTAACAACAAAAACCACTAAACCCCAACAAGAAACAACCTTAAACCCCTAACAACAAACAACCCTAAACCCCTAACATCAAACAACACTAACACCCTAACAACAAACAACTCTAACCCCCTAACAACAAACAACCCTAAACCCCTAACATCAAACAACACTAACACCCTAACAACAAAAACCACTAAACCCCAACAAGAAACAACCTTAAACCCCTAACAACAAACAACCCTAAACCCCTAACATCAAACAACACTAACCCCCTAACAACAAAAACCACTAACACCCTAACAACAAACAACACTAACACCCTAACAACAAAAACCACTAAACCCCAACAAGAAACAACCTTAAACCCCTAACAACAAACAACCCTAAACCCCTAACATCAAACAACACTAACACCCTAACAACAAACAACTCTAACCCCCTAACAACAAACAGCCCTAAACCCCTAACATCAAACAACACTAACACCCTAACAACAAAAACCACTAAACCCCAACAAGAAACAACCTTAAACCCCTAACAACAAACAACCCTAAACCCCTAACAACAAACAACACTAACACCCTAACAACAAACAACTCTAACCCCCTAACAACAAACAACCCTAAACCCCTAACATCAAACAACACTAACCCCCTAACAACACAAACCACTAACACCCTAACATCAAACAACACTAACACCCTAACAACAAAAACCACTAAACCCCAACAAGAAACAACCTTAAACCCCTAACAACAAACAACCCTAAACCACTAACAACAAACAACACTAACACCCTAACAACAAACAACTCTAACCCCCTAACAACAAACAACCCTAAACCCCTAACATCAAACAACACTAACCCCCTAACAACACAAACCACTAACACCCTAAAAACAAACAACACTAACACCCTAACAACAAACAACCCTAAACCCCTAACATCAAACAACACTAACACCCTAACAACACAAACCACTAACACCCTAACAACAAACAACCCTAACCCCCTAACAACAAACACTAACCCCCAAACAACAAACAACCCTAACCCCTGAAAACCAAAAACACTAACCCACTAACAACAAACAACCCTAACCCACTAACAACAAACAACCCTAAACCCCTAACATCAAACAACACTAACCCCCTAACAACACAAACCACTAACACCCTAACAACAAACAACACTAACACCCTAACAACAAAAACCACTAAACCCCAACAACAAACAACTCTAACCCCCTAACAACAAACAACCCTAAACCCCTAACATCAAACAACACTAACCCCTTAACAACACAAACCACTAACACCCTAACAACAAACAACACTAACACCCTAACAACAAAAACCACTAAACCCCAACAAGAAAAAACCCTAAACCCCTAACAACAAACAACCCTAAACCCCTAACAAGAAACTACCCTAACCCCGTAACAACAAACAACACTAACCCCGTAACAAGAAACAACCCTAACCCCCTAACAACAAACAACACTAACACCCTAACAACAAACAACCCTAACCCCCTAACAACAAAAAACCCTAAACCCCTAACATCAAACAACACTAACACGCTAACAACACAAACCACTAACACCGTAAGAACAAACAACCCTAACCCCCTAACAACAAACACTAACCCCCAAACAACAAACAACCCTAACCCCTGAAAACCAAAAACACTAACCCACTAACAACAAACAACCCTAACCCACTAACAACAAACAACCCTAAACCCCTAACATCAAACAACACTAACACCCTAACAACAAACAACTCTAACCCCCTAACAACAAACAACCCTAAACCCCTAACAACAAACAACACTAACACCCTAACAACAAACAACTCTAACCCCCTAACAACAAACAACCCTAAACCCCTAACATCAAACAACACTAACCCCCTAACAACACAAACCACTAACACCCTAACAACAAACAACACTAACACCCTAACAACAAAAACCACTAAACCCCAACAAGAAACAACCTTAAACCCCTAACAACAAACAACCCTAAACCCCTAACAACAAACACTAACACCCTAACAACAAACAACTCTAACCCCCTAACAACAAACAACCCTAAACCCCTAACATCAAACAACACTAACCCCCTAACAACACAAACCACTAACACCCTAACAACAAACAACACTAACACCCTAACAACAAAAACCACTAAACCCCAACAAGAAACAACCTTAAACCCCTAACAACAAACAACCCTAAACCCCTAACATCAAACAACACTAACCCCCTAACAACAAAAACCACTAACACCCTAACAACAAACAACACTAACACCCTAACAACAAAAACCACTAAACCCCAACAAGAAACAACCTTAAACCCCTAACAACAAACAACCCTAAACCCCTAACATCAAACAACACTAACACCCTAACAACAAACAACTCTAACCCCCTAACAACAAACAACCCTAAACCCCTAACATCAAACAACACTAACACCCTAACAACACAAACCACTAACACCCTAACAACAAACAACAGTAACCCCAACAAAAAACAACCCTAACCCCTGAAAACCAAAAACACTAACCCACTAACAACAAACAACCCTAACCCACTAACAACAAACAACCCTAAACCCCTAACATCAAACAACACTAACCCCCTAACAACACAAACCACTAACACCCTAACAACAAACAACACTAACACCCTAACAACAAAAACCACTAAACCCCAACAAGAAACAACCTTAAACCCCTAACAACAAACAACCCTAAACCCCTAACATCAAACAACACTAACACCCTAACAACAAACAACTCTAACCCCCTAACAACAAACAACCCTAAACCCCTAACATCAAACAACACTAACACCCTAACAACAAAAACCACTAAACCCCAACAAGAAACAACCTTAAACCCCTAACAACAAACAACCCTAAACCCCTAACATCAAACAACACTAACCCCTTAACAACACAAACCACTAACACCCTAACAACAAACAACACTAACACCCTAACAACAAAAACCACTAAACCCCAACAAGAAACAACCTTAAACCCCTAACAACAAACAACCCTAAACCCCTAACATCAAACAACACTAACACCCTAACAACACAAACCACTAACACCCTAACAACAAACAACACTAACCCCCTAACAACAAACACTAACCCCCAAGCAACAAACAACCCTAACCCCTGAAACCGAAAAACACTAACCCACTAAGAACAAACAACCCTAACCCACTAACAACAAACAACCCTAAACCCCTAACATCATACAACACTAACCCCCTAACAACACAAACCACTAACACCCTAACAACAAACAACACTAACACCCTAACAACAAAAACCACTAAACCCCAACAAGAAACAACCTTAAACCCCTAACAACAAACAACCCTAAACCCCTAACATCAAACAACACTAACACCCTAACAACAAACAACTCTAACCCCCTAACAACAAACAACCCTAAACCCCTAACATCAAACAACACTAACACCCTAACAACAAAAACCACTAAACCCCAACAAGAAACAACCTTAAACCCCTAACAACAAACAACCCTTAACCCCTAACATCAAACAACACTAACCCCCTAACAACACAAACCACTAACACCCTAAAAACAAACAACACTAACACCCTAACAAAAAACAACCCTAAACCCCTAACATCAAACAACACTAACACCCTAACAACACAAACCACTAACACCCTAACAAAAAACAACCCTAACCCCCTAACAACAAACACTAACCCCCAAACAACAAACAACCCTAACCCCTGAAAACCAAAAACACTAACCCACTAACAACAAACAACCCTAACCCACTAACAACAAACAACCCTAAACCCCTAACATCAAACAACACTAACCCCCTAACAACACAAACCACTAACACTCTAACAACAAACAACACTAACACCCTAACAACAAAAACCACTAAACCCCAACAACAAACAACTCTAACCCCCTAACAACAAACAACCCTAAACCCCTAACATCAAACAACACTAAACCCCTAACAACACAAACCACTAAGACCCTAACAACAAACAACACTAACACCCTAACAACAAAAACCACTAAACCCCAACAAGAAACAACCCTAAACCCCTAACAACAAACAACCCTAAACCCCTAACAAGAAACTACCCTAACCCCGTAACAACAAACAACACTAACCCCGTAACAAGAAACAACCCTAACCCCCTAACAACAAAGAACACTAACACCCTAACAACAAACAACCCTAACCCCCTAACAACAAAAAACCCTAAACCCCTAACATCAAACAACACTAACACGCTAACAACACAAACCACTAACACCGTAACAACAAACAACCCTATCCCCCTAACAACAAACACTAACCCCCAAACAACAAACAACCCTAACCCCTGAAAACCAAAAACACTAACCCACTAACAACAAACAACCCTAACCCACTAACAACAAACCACCCTAAAACCCTAACATCAAACAACACTAACACCCTAACAACAAACAACTCTAACCACCTAACAACAAACAACCCTAAACCCCTAAGAACAAAAAACACTAACACCCTAACAACAAACAACTCTAACCCCCTAACAACAAACAACCCTAAACCCCTAAAATCAAACAACACTAACCCCCTAACAACACAAACCACTAACACCCTAACAACAAACAACACTAACACCCTAACAACAAAAACCACGAAACCCCAACAAGAAACAACCTTAAACCCCTAACAACAAACAACCCTAAACACCTAACAACAAACAACACTAACACCCTAACAACAAACAACTCTAACCCCCTAACAACAAACAACCCTAAACCCCTAACATCAAACAACACTAACCCCCTAACAACACAAACCACTAACACCCTAACAACAAACAACACTAACACCCTAACAACAAAAACCACTAAACCCCAACAAGAAACAACCTTAAACCCCTAACAACAAACAACCCTAAACCCCTAACATCAAACAACACTAACCCCCTAACAACACAAACCACTAACACCCTAACAACAAACAACACTAACACCCTAACAACAAAAACCACTAAACCCCAACAAGAAACAACCTTAAACCCCTAACAACAAACAACCCTAAACACCTAACATCAAACAACACTAACACCCTAACAACAAACAACTCTAACCCCCTAACAACAAACAACCCTAAACCCCTAACATCAAACAACACTAACCCCCTAACAACACAAACCACTAACACCCTAACAACAAACAACAGTAACCCCCTAACAACAAACAACCCTAACCCCTGAAAACCAAAAACACTAACCCACTAACAACAAACAACCCTAACCCACTAACAACAAACAACCCTAAACCCCTAACATCAAACAACACTAAACCCCTAACAACACAAACCACTAACACCCTAACATCAAACAACACTAACACCCTAACAACAAAAACCACTAAACCCCATCAAGAAACAACCTTAAACCCCTAACAACAAACAACCCTAAACCCCTAACATCAAACAACACTAACACCCTAACAACAAACAACTCTAACCCCCTAACAACAAACAACCCTAAACCCCTAACATCAAACAACACTAACACCCTAACAACAAAAAGCACTAAACCCCAACAAGAAACAACCTTAAACCCCTAACAACAAACAACCCTAAACCCCTAACATCAAACAACACTAACCCCCTAACAACACAAACCACTAACACCCTAACAACAAACAACACTGACACCCTAACAACAAAAACCACTAAACCCCAACAAGAAACAACCTTAAACCCCTAACAACAAACAACCCTAAACCCCTAACATCAAACAACACTAACACCCTAACAACAAACAACTCTAACCCCCTAACAACAAACAACCCTAAACCCCTAACATCAAACAACACTAACACCCTAACAACACAAACCACTAACACCCTAACAACAAACAACACTAACCCCCTAACAACAAACAACCCTAACCCCTGAAAACCAAAAACACTAACCCACTAACAAACAACCCTAACCCACTAACAACAAACAACCCTAAACCCCTAACATCAAACAACACTAACCCCCTAACAACACAAACCACTAACACCCTAACAACAAACAACACTAACACCCTAACAACAAAAACCACTAAACCCCAACAAGAAACAACCTTAAACCCCTAACAACAAACAACCCTAAACCCCTAACATCAAACAACACTAACACCCTAACAACAAACAACTCTAACCCCCTAACAACAAACAACCCTAAACCCCTAACATCAAACAACACTAACACCCTAACAACAAAAACCACTAAACCCCAACAAGAAACAACCTTAAACCCCTAACAACAAACAACCCTAAACCCCTAACATCAAACAACACTAACCCCCTAGAAACACAAACCACTAACACCCTAACAACAAGCAACACTAACACCCTAACAACAAAAACCACTAAACCCCAACAAGAAACAACCTTAAACCCCTAACAACAAACAACCCTAAACCCCTAACATCAAACAACACTAACACCCTAACAACAAACAACTCTAACCCCCTAACAACAAACAGCCCTAAACCCCTAACATCAAACAACACTAACACCCTAACAACAAAAACCACTAAACCCCAACAAGAAACAACCTTAAACCCCTAACAACAAACAACCCTAAACCCCGAACAACAAACAACACTAACACCCTAACAACAAACAACTCTAACCCCCTAACAACAAACAACCCTAAACCCCTAACATCAAACAACACTAACCCCCTAACAACACAAACCACTAACACCCTAACAACAAACAACACTAACACCCTAACAACAAAAACCACTAAACCCCAACAAGAAACAACCTTAAACCCCTAACAACAAACAACCCTAAACCCCTAACAACAAACAACACTAACACCCTAACAACAAACAACTCTAACCCCCTAACAACAAACAACGCTAAACCCCTAACATCAAACAACACTAACCCCCTAACAACACAAACCACTAACACCCTAAAAACAAACAACACTAACACCCTAACAACAAACAACCCTAAACCCCTAACATCAAACAACACTAACACCCTAACAACACAAACCACTAACACCCTAACAACAAACAACCCTAACCCCCTAACAACAAACACTAACCCCCAAACAACAAACAACCCTAACCCCTGAAAACCAAAAACACTAACCCACTAACAACAAACAACCCTAACCCACTAACAACAAACAACCCTAAACCCCTAACATCAAACAACACTAACCCCCTAACAACACAAACCACTAACACCCTAACAACAAACAACACTAACACCCTAACAACAAAAACCACTAAACCCCAACAACAAACAACTCTAACCCCCTAACAACAAACAACCCTAAACCCCTAACATCAAACAACACTAACCCCCTAACAACACAAACCACTAACACCCTAACAACAAACAACACTAACACCCTAACAACAAAAACCACTAAACCCCAACAAGAAACAACCCTAAACCCCTAACAACAAACAACCCTAAACCCCTAACAAGAAACTACCCTAACCCCGTAAGAACAAACAACACTAACCCCGTAACAAGAAACAACCCTAACCCCCTAACAACAAAGAACACTAACACCCTAACAACAAACAACCCTAACCCCCTAACAACAAAAAACCCTAAACCCCTAATATCAAACAACACTAACACGCTAACAACACAAACCACTAACACCGTAACAACAAACAACCCTAACCCCCTAACAACAAACACTATCCCCCAAACAACAAACAACCCTAACCCCTGAAAACCAAAAACACTAACCCACTAACAACAAACAACCCTAACCCACTAACAACAAACCACCCTAAACCCCTAACATCAAACAACACTAACACCCTAACAACAAACAACTCTAACCACCTAACAACAAACAACCCTAAACCCCTAACAACAAAAAACACTAACACCCTAACAACAAACAACTCTAACCCCCTAACAACAAACAACCCTAAACCCCTAACAACAAACAACACTAACACCCTAACAACAAACAACTCTAACCCCCTAACAACAAACAACCCTAAACCCCTAACATCAAACAACACTAACCCCCTAACAACACAAACCACTAACACCCTAAAAACAAACAACACTAACACCCTAACAACAAACAACCCTAAACCCCTAACATCAAACAACACTGACCCCCTAACAACACAAACCACTAACACCCTAACAACAAACAACAGTAACCCCCTAACAACAAACAACCCTAACCCCTGAAAACCAAAAACACTAACCCACTAACAACAAACAACCCTAACCCACTAACAACAAACAACCCTAAACCCCTAACATCAAACAACACTAACCCCCTAACAACACAAACCACTAACACCCTAACAACAAACAACACTAACACCCTAACAACAAAAACCACTAAACCCCAACAAGAAACAACCTTAAACCCCTAACAACAAACAACCCTAAACCCCTAACATCAAACAACACTAACCCCCTAACAACAAACAACCCTAACCCCTAAAAACCAAAAACACTAACCCACTAACAACAAACAACCCTAACCCACTAACAACAAACAACCTTAACCCCCTAATAACAACCCTAAACCCCTAATATCAAACAACAGTAACCCCCTAACAACACAAAACACTAACACCCTAACAACAAACAGCACTAACACCCTAACAACAAAAACCACTAAACCCCAACAAGAAACAACCCTAAACCCCTAACAACAAACACTAACCCCCTAACAACAAACAACACTAAACCCCTAACAAGAAACTACCTAACCCCGTAACAACAAACAACACTAACCCCGTAACAACAAACAACCCTAACCCCCAAACAACAAACAACACTAACCCCCTAACAACAACACAATCCTAACCCCCGAACAACCAACAACACTAACCCCCTAACCACAGTAAACACTAACACCCTAACAACAAAAACCACTAAACCCCAACAAGAAACAACCCTAAACCCCTAACAACAAACAACACGAACCCCCTAACAACAAACAACCCTAACCAAACAACAAAAAAACGTAACCCACTAACAACAAACAACACTAACACCCTAACAACAAACAACCCTAACCCCCTAACAAAAAACAACACTAACACCCTAACAACAAACAACCCTAACCCCCTAACAACAAACAACACTAACCCCTTAACAACAAACAACTCTAAACCCCTAACATCAAAGAACACTAACACCCAAACAACAAACAACCCTAACCCCCTAACAACAAACACTAACTCCCAAACAACAAACAACCCTAACCCCTAAAAACCAAAAACACTAACCCACTAACAACAAACAACCCTAACCCACTAACAACAAACAACCCTAACCCCCTAACACCAAACAACACTAACCCCCGAACAACAAACAACAGTAACCCCCTAACCACAGTAAACACTAACACCCTAACAACAAAAACCACTAAACCCCAACAAGAAACAAATCTAAACCCCTAACAACAAACAACACTAACCCCCTAACAACAAACAACCCTAACCAAACAACAAAAAACCCTAACCCACTAACAACAAACAACACTAACACCCTAACAACATCCAACAGTAACGCCCTAACCACAAACAACACTAACCCCCTAAAAACAAACAATCCTACCCCCCTAACAACAAACAACACTCACCCCTAAAAAACAAACAACCCTAAAACCCTAAAAGCAAACAACACTGAACCCCTAAAAACAAACAACACTAAGCCCCTAACAACAAATAACACTAACACTCGAACAACAAACACCACTAAACCCCAACAAGAAACAACCCTAAGCCCCTAACAACAAACAAAATTAACCCCCTAACAAGAAACAACCCTAAACCCCTAACAACAAACAACACTAACCCCCTAACAACAAACAACACTAACACCCTAACAACAACCAACCCTAACCCCTAAGAACAAACAACACTAACGCCCTAAAACAAACAACACTAACCCCCAGCAACGAACAATACTAACCCCCTAACAACACAAAACCTAACCCCTTATCAACAAACAACCCTAACCCACTAACAACAAACAACCCTAACTCCCTAACAACAAACAATCCTAACCCCCGAACAACCAACAACACTAACCCCCTAACCACAATAAACACTAACAACCTAACAATAAAAACCACTAAACCCCGACAAGAAACAACACTAAACCTCTAAGAACAAACAACACTAACCCCCTAACAACAAACAACCCTAACCAAACAACAAAAAACTCTAACCCACTAACAACAAACAACACTAACACCCTAACAACAAACAACCCTAACCCCCTAACAACAAACAACACTAACACCCTAACAGCAAACAACCCTAACTCCCTAACAACAAACAACACTAACCCCCTAACAACAAACAACCCTGACCAAACAACAAAAAACCCTAACCCACTAACAACAAAGAACACGAACACCCTAACAACAAGAAACCATAACCCCCTAACAACAAACAACACTAACACCCTAACAACAAACAACCCTAACCCCCTAACAACAAACAACACTAACCACCTAACAACAAACAACACTAAACCCCTAACATCAAAGAACACTAACACCCTAACAACAAACAACCCTAGCCCCCTAACAAGAAACACTAACCCCCAAACAACAAACAACCCTAACCCACTAACAACAAACAACCGTAAACCACTAACAACAAACAACCCTAACACCCTAACAACAAACAACACTAACCCCCTAACAACAAACAACCCTAAACCCCTAACATCAAACAACACTAACCCCCTAACAACACAAAACACTAACACCCTAAGAACAAACAACATTAATACCCTAACAACAAAAACCACTAAACCCCAACAAGAAACAACCTTAAACCCCTAACAACAAACAACCCTAAACCCCTAACAACAAACAACACTAACACCCTAACAACAAACAACTCTAACCCCCTAACAACAAACAACCCTAAACCCCTAACATCAAACAACACTAACCCCCTAACAACACAAACCACTAACACCCAACATCAAACAACACTAACACCCTAACAACAAAAACCACTAAACCCCAACAAGAAACAACCTTAAACCCCTAACAACAAACAATCCTAAACCCCTAACATCAAACAAAACTAACACCCTAACAACACAAACCACTAACACCCTAACAACAAACAACACTAACACCCTAACAACAAACACTAACCCCCAAACAACAAACAACCCTAACCCCTGAAAACCAAAAACACTAACCCTCTAACAACAAACAACCCTAACCCACTAACAACAAACAACCCTAAACCCCTAACATCAAACAGCACTAACACCCTAACAACAAACAACTCTAACCCCCTAACAACAAACAACCCTAAACCCCTAACATCAAACAACACTAACACCCTAACAACAAAAACCACTAAACCCCAACAAGAAACAACCTTAAACCCCTAACAACAAACAACCCTAAACCCCTAACATCAAACAACACTAACCCCCTAACAACACAAACCACTAACACCCTAACAACAAACAACACTAACACCCTAACAACAAAAACCACTAAACCCAAACAAGAAACAACCTTAAACCCCTAACAACAAACAACCCTAAACCCCTAACATCAAACAACACTAACACCCTAACATCAAACAACTCTAACCCCGTAACAACAAACAACCCTAAACCCCTAACATCAAACAACACTAACCCCCTAACAACACAAACCACTAACACCCTAACAACAAACAACACTAACCCCCTAACAACAAACAACCCTAACCCCTGAAAACCAAAAACACTAACCCACTAACAACAAACAACCCTAACCCACTAACAACAAACAACCCTAAACACCTAACATCAAACAACACTAACCCCCTAACAACACAAACCACTAACACCCTAACAACAAACAACACTAACACCATAACAACAAAAACCACTAAACCCCAACAAAAAACAACCTTAAACCCCTAACAACAAACAACCCTAAACCCCTGACATCAAACAACACTAACACCCTAACAACAAAAACCACTAAACCCCAACAAGAAACAACCTTAAACCCCTAACAACAAACAACCCTAAACCCCTAACATCAAACACCACTAACCCCCTAACAACACAAACCACTAACACCCTAACAACAAACAACACTAACACCCTAACAACAAAAACCACTAAACCCCAACAAGAAACAACCTTAAACCCCTAACAACAAACAACCCTAAACCCCTAACATCAAACAACACTAACACCCTAACAACAAACAACTCTAACCCCCTAACAACAAACAACCCTAAAACCCTAACATCAAACAACACTAACACCCTAACAACAAAAACCACTAAACCCCAACAAGAAACAACTTTAAACCCCTAACAACAAACAACCCTAAACCCCTAACAACAAACAACACTAACACCCTAACAACAAACAACTCTAACCCCCTAACAACAAACAACCCTAAACCCCTAACATCAAACAACACTAACCCCCTAACAACACAAACCACTAACACCCAACATCAAACAACACTAACACCCTAACAACAAAAACCACTAAACCCCAACAAGAAACAACCTTAAACCCCTAACAACAAACAATCCTAAACCCCTAACATCAAACAACACTAACACCCTAACAACACAAACCACTAACACCCTAACAACAAACAACACTAACCCCCTAACAACAAACACTAACCCCCAAACAACAAACAACTCTAACCCCTGAAAACCAAAAACACTAACCCTCTAACAACAAACAACCCTAACCCACTAACAACAAACAACCCTAAACCCCTAACATCAAACAACACTAACCCCCTAACAACACAAACCGCTAACACCCTAACAACAAACAACACTAACACCCTAACAACAAAAACCACTAAACCCCAACAAGAAACAACCTTAAACCCCTAACAACAAACAACCCTAAACCCCTAACATCAAACAGCACTAACACCCTAACAACAAACAACTCTAACCCCCTAAAAACAAACAACCCTAAACCCCTAACATCAAACAACACTAACACCCTAACAACAAAAACCACTAAACCCCAACAAGAAACAACCTTAAACCCCTAACAACAAACAACCCTAAACCCCTAACATCAAACAACACTAACCCCCTAACAACACAAACCACTAACACCCTAACAACAAACAACACTAACACCCTAACAACAAAAACCACTAAACCCCAACAAGAAACAACCTTAAACCCCTAACAACAAACAACCCTAAACCCCTAACATCAAACAACACTAACACCCTAACATCAAACAACTCTAACCCCCTAACAACAAACAACCCTAAACCCCTAACATCAAACAACACTAACCCCCTAACAACACAAACCACTAACACCCTAACAACAAACAAAACTAACCCCCTAACAACAAACAACCCTAAACCCCTAACAACAAACAACACTAACACCCTAACAACAAACAACTCTAACCCCCTAACAACAAACAACCCTAAACCCCTAACATCAAACAACACTAACCCCCTAACAACACAAACCACTAACACCCTAACAACAAACAACACTAACACCCTAACAACAAAAACCACTAAACCCCAACAAGAAACAACCTTAAACCCCTAACAACAAACAACCCTAAACCCCTAACAACAAACAACACTAACACCCTAACAACAAACAACTCTAACCCCCTATCAACAAACAACCCTAAACCCCTAACATCAAACAACACTAACCCCCTAACAACACAAACCACTAACACCCTAAAAACAAACAACACTAACCCCCTAACAACAAACAACCCTAAACCCCTAACATCAAACAACACTAACACCCTAACAACACAAACCACTAACACCCTAACAACAAACAACCCTAACCCCCTAACAACAAACACTAACCCCCAAACAACAAACAACCCTAACCCCTGAAAACCAAAAACACTAACCCACTAACAACAAACAACTCTAACCCCCTAACAACAAACAACCCTAAACCCCTAACATCAAAAAACACTAACCCCCTAACAACACAAACCACTAACACCCTAACAACAAACAACACTAACACCCTAACAACAAAAACCACTAAACCCCAACAAGACACAACCCTAACCCACTAACAACAAACAACCCTAAACCCCTAACAAGAAACTACCCTAACCCCGTAACAACAAACAACACTAACCCCGTAACAAGAAACAACCCTAACCCCCTAACAACAAAGAACACTAACACCCTAACAACAAACAACCCTAAACCCCTAACAACAAACAACACTAAAACCCTAACATCAAACAACACTAACACCCTAACAACACAAACCACTAACACCGTAACAACAAACAACCCTAACCCCCTAACAACAAACACTAACCCCCAAACAACAAACAACCCTAACCCCTGAAAACCAAAAACACTAACCCACTAACAACAAACAACCCTAACCCACTAATAACAAACAACCCTAAACCCCTAACATCAAACAACACTAACACCCTAACAACAAACAACTCTAACCCCCTAACAACAACCAACCCTAAACCCCTAACAACAAACACTAACACCGTAACAACAAACAACTCTACCCCCTAACAACAAACAACCCTAAACCCCTAACATTAAACAACACTAACCCCCTAACAACACAAACCACTAACACCCTAACAACAAACAACACTAACACCCTAACAACAAAAACCACTAAACCCCAACAAGAGACAACCTTAAACCTCTAACAACAAACAACCCTAAACCCCTAACAACAAACAACACTAACACCCTAACAACAAACAACTCTAACCCCCTAACAACAAACAACCCTAAACCCCTAACATCAAACAACACTAACCCCCTAACAACACAAACCACTAAAACCCTAACAACAAACAACACTAACACCCTAACAACAAAAACCACTAAACCCCAACAAGAAACAACCTTAAACCCCTAACAACAAACAACCCTAAACCCCTAACAACAAACAACACTAACACCCTAACAACAAACAACTCTAACCCCCTAACAACAAACAACCCTAAACCCCTAACATCAAACAACACTAACCCCCTAACAACACAAACCACTAACACCCTAACAACAAACAACACTAACACCCTAACAACAAAAACCACTAAACCCCAACAAGAAACAACCTTAAACCCCTAACAGCAAACAACCCTAAACCCCTAACAACAAACAACACTATCACGCTAACAACAAACAACTCTAACCCCCTAACAACAAACAACCCTAAACCCCTAACATCAAACAACACTAACCCCCTCACAACACAAACCACTAACACCCTAACAACAAACAACACTAACACCCTAACAACAAAAACCACTAAACCACAACAAGAAACAACCTTAAACCCCTAACAACAAACAACCCTAAACCCCTAACAACAAACAACACTAACACCCTAACAACAAACAACTCTAACCCCCTAACAACAAACAACCCTAAACCCCTAACATCAAACAACACTAACCCCCTAACAACACAAACCACTAACACCCAACATCAAACAACACTAACACCCTAACAACAAAAACCACTAAACCCCAACAAGAAACAACCTTAAACCCCTAACAACAAACAACCCTAAACCCCTAACATCAAACAACACTAACACCCTAACAACACAAACCACTAACACCCTAACAACAAACAACACTAACCCCCTAACAACAAACACTAACCCCCAAACAACAAACAACCCTAACCCCTGAAAACCAAAAACACTAACCCACTAACAACAAACAACCCTAACCCACTAACAACAAACAACCCTAAACCCCTAACATCAAACAACACTAACCCCCTAACAACACAAACCACTAACACCCTAACAACAAACAACACTAACACCCTAACAACAAAAACCACTAAACCCCAACAAGAAACAACCTTAAACCCCTAACAACAAACAACCCTAAACCCCTAACATCAAACAACACTAACACCCTAACAACAAACAACTCTAACCCCCTAACAACAAACAACCCTAAACCCCTAACATCAAACAACACTAACACCCTAACAACAAAAACCACTAACACCCTAACAACAAACAACACTAACACCCTAACAACAAAAACCACTAAACCCCAACAAGAAACAACCTTAAACCCCTAACAACAAACAACCCTAAACCCCTAACATCAAACAACACTAACACCCTAACATCAAACAACTCTAACCCCCTAACAACAAACAACCCTAA
Organism: Elephas maximus indicus; assembly: GCF_024166365.1. Lineage (NCBI taxonomy): Eukaryota > Metazoa > Chordata > Mammalia > Proboscidea > Elephantidae > Elephas > Elephas maximus. The sequence goes on from NC_064835.1 coordinate 1,298,508, forward strand.
ACCCCTAACATCAAACAACACTAACCCCCTAACAACACAAACCACTAACACCCTAACAACAAACAAAACTAACCCCCTAACAACAAACAACCCTAAACCCCTAACAACAAACAACACTAACACCCTAACAACAAACAACTCTAACCCCCTAACAACAAACAACCCTAAACCCCTAACATCAAACAACACTAACCCCCTAACAACACAAACCACTAACACCCTAACAACAAACAACACTAACACCCTAACAACAAAAACCACTAAACCCCAACAAGAAACAACCTTAAACCCCTAACAACAAACAACCCTAAACCCCTAACAACAAACAACACTAACACCCTAACAACAAACAACTCTAACCCCCTATCAACAAACAACCCTAAACCCCTAACATCAAACAACACTAACCCCCTAACAACACAAACCACTAACACCCTAAAAACAAACAACACTAACCCCCTAACAACAAACAACCCTAAACCCCTAACATCAAACAACACTAACACCCTAACAACACAAACCACTAACACCCTAACAACAAACAACCCTAACCCCCTAACAACAAACACTAACCCCCAAACAACAAACAACCCTAACCCCTGAAAACCAAAAACACTAACCCACTAACAACAAACAACTCTAACCCCCTAACAACAAACAACCCTAAACCCCTAACATCAAAAAACACTAACCCCCTAACAACACAAACCACTAACACCCTAACAACAAACAACACTAACACCCTAACAACAAAAACCACTAAACCCCAACAAGACACAACCCTAACCCACTAACAACAAACAACCCTAAACCCCTAACAAGAAACTACCCTAACCCCGTAACAACAAACAACACTAACCCCGTAACAAGAAACAACCCTAACCCCCTAACAACAAAGAACACTAACACCCTAACAACAAACAACCCTAAACCCCTAACAACAAACAACACTAAAACCCTAACATCAAACAACACTAACACCCTAACAACACAAACCACTAACACCGTAACAACAAACAACCCTAACCCCCTAACAACAAACACTAACCCCCAAACAACAAACAACCCTAACCCCTGAAAACCAAAAACACTAACCCACTAACAACAAACAACCCTAACCCACTAATAACAAACAACCCTAAACCCCTAACATCAAACAACACTAACACCCTAACAACAAACAACTCTAACCCCCTAACAACAACCAACCCTAAACCCCTAACAACAAACACTAACACCGTAACAACAAACAACTCTACCCCCTAACAACAAACAACCCTAAACCCCTAACATTAAACAACACTAACCCCCTAACAACACAAACCACTAACACCCTAACAACAAACAACACTAACACCCTAACAACAAAAACCACTAAACCCCAACAAGAGACAACCTTAAACCTCTAACAACAAACAACCCTAAACCCCTAACAACAAACAACACTAACACCCTAACAACAAACAACTCTAACCCCCTAACAACAAACAACCCTAAACCCCTAACATCAAACAACACTAACCCCCTAACAACACAAACCACTAAAACCCTAACAACAAACAACACTAACACCCTAACAACAAAAACCACTAAACCCCAACAAGAAACAACCTTAAACCCCTAACAACAAACAACCCTAAACCCCTAACAACAAACAACACTAACACCCTAACAACAAACAACTCTAACCCCCTAACAACAAACAACCCTAAACCCCTAACATCAAACAACACTAACACCCTAACAACACAAACCACTAACACCCTAACAACAAACAACACTAACACCCTAACAACAAAAACCACTAAACCCCAACAAGAAACAACCTTAAACCCCTAACAGCAAACAACCCTAAACCCCTAACAACAAACAACACTATCACGCTAACAACAAACAACTCTAACCCCCTAACAACAAACAACCCTAAACCCCTAACATCAAACAACACTAACCCCCTCACAACACAAACCACTAACACCCTAACAACAAACAACACTAACACCCTAACAACAAAAACCACTAAACCACAACAAGAAACAACCTTAAACCCCTAACAACAAACAACCCTAAACCCCTAACAACAAACAACACTAACACCCTAACAACAAACAACTCTAACCCCCTAACAACAAACAACCCTAAACCCCTAACATCAAACAACACTAACCCCCTAACAACACAAACCACTAACACCCAACATCAAACAACACTAACACCCTAACAACAAAAACCACTAAACCCCAACAAGAAACAACCTTAAACCCCTAACAACAAACAACCCTAAACCCCTAACATCAAACAACACTAACACCCTAACAACACAAACCACTAACACCCTAACAACAAACAACACTAACCCCCTAACAACAAACACTAACCCCCAAACAACAAACAACCCTAACCCCTGAAAACCAAAAACACTAACCCACTAACAACAAACAACCCTAACCCACTAACAACAAACAACCCTAAACCCCTAACATCAAACAACACTAACCCCCTAACAACACAAACCACTAACACCCTAACAACAAACAACACTAACACCCTAACAACAAAAACCACTAAACCCCAACAAGAAACAACCTTAAACCCCTAACAACAAACAACCCTAAACCCCTAACATCAAACAACACTAACACCCTAACAACAAACAACTCTAACCCCCTAACAACAAACAACCCTAAACCCCTAACATCAAACAACACTAACACCCTAACAACAAAAACCACTAACACCCTAACAACAAACAACACTAACACCCTAACAACAAAAACCACTAAACCCCAACAAGAAACAACCTTAAACCCCTAACAACAAACAACCCTAAACCCCTAACATCAAACAACACTAACACCCTAACATCAAACAACTCTAACCCCCTAACAACAAACAACCCTAAACCCCTAACATCAAACAACACTAACCCCCTAACAACACAAACCACTAACACCCTAACAACAAACAAAACTAACCCCCTAACAACAAACAACCCTAAACCCCTAACAACAAACAACACTAACACCCTAACAACAAACAACTCTAACCCCCTAACAACAAACAACCCTAAACCCCTAACATCAAACAACACTAACCCCCTAACAACACAAACCACTAACACCCTAACAACAAACAACACTAACACCCTAACAACAAAAACCACTAAACCCCAACAAGAAACAACCTTAAACCCCTAACAACAAACAACCCTAAACCCCTAACAACAAACAACACTAACACCCTAACAACAAACAACTCTAACCCCCTATCAACAAACAACCCTAAACCCCTAACATCAAACAACACTAACCCCCTAACAACACAAACCACTAACACCCTAAAAACAAACAACACTAACCCCCTAACAACAAACAACCCTAAACCCCTAACATCAAACAACACTAACACCCTAACAACACAAACCACTAACACCCTAACAACAAACAACCCTAACCCCCTAACAACAAACACTAACCCCCAAACAACAAACAACCCTAACCCCTGAAAACCAAAAACACTAACCCACTAACAACAAACAACTCTAACCCCCTAACAACAAACAACCCTAAACCCCTAACATCAAAAAACACTAACCCCCTAACAACACAAACCACTAACACCCTAACAACAAACAACACTAACACCCTAACAACAAAAACCACTAAACCCCAACAAGACACAACCCTAACCCACTAACAACAAACAACCCTAAACCCCTAACAAGAAACTACCCTAACCCCGTAACAACAAACAACACTAACCCCGTAACAAGAAACAACCCTAACCCCCTAACAACAAAGAACACTAACACCCTAACAACAAACAACCCTAAACCCCTAACAACAAACAACACTAAAACCCTAACATCAAACAACACTAACACCCTAACAACACAAACCACTAACACCGTAACAACAAACAACCCTAACCCCCTAACAACAAACACTAACCCCCAAACAACAAACAACCCTAACCCCTGAAAACCAAAAACACTAACCCACTAACAACAAACAACCCTAACCCACTAATAACAAACAACCCTAAACCCCTAACATCAAACAACACTAACACCCTAACAACAAACAACTCTAACCCCCTAACAACAACCAACCCTAAACCCCTAACAACAAACACTAACACCGTAACAACAAACAACTCTACCCCCTAACAACAAACAACCCTAAACCCCTAACATTAAACAACACTAACCCCCTAACAACACAAACCACTAACACCCTAACAACAAACAACACTAACACCCTAACAACAAAAACCACTAAACCCCAACAAGAGACAACCTTAAACCTCTAACAACAAACAACCCTAAACCCCTAACAACAAACAACACTAACACCCTAACAACAAACAACTCTAACCCCCTAACAACAAACAACCCTAAACCCCTAACATCAAACAACACTAACCCCCTAACAACACAAACCACTAAAACCCTAACAACAAACAACACTAACACCCTAACAACAAAAACCACTAAACCCCAACAAGAAACAACCTTAAACCCCTAACAACAAACAACCCTAAACCCCTAACAACAAACAACACTAACACCCTAACAACAAACAACTCTAACCCCCTAACAACAAACAACCCTAAACCCCTAACATCAAACAACACTAACCCCCTAACAACACAAACCACTAACACCCTAACAACAAACAACACTAACACCCTAACAACAAAAACCACTAAACCCCAACAAGAAACAACCTTAAACCCCTAACAGCAAACAACCCTAAACCCCTAACAACAAACAACACTATCACGCTAACAACAAACAACTCTAACCCCCTAACAACAAACAACCCTAAACCCCTAACATCAAACAACACTAACCCCCTCACAACACAAACCACTAACACCCTAACAACAAACAACACTAACACCCTAACAACAAAAACCACTAAACCACAACAAGAAACAACCTTAAACCCCTAACAACAAACAACCCTAAACCCCTAACAACAAACAACACTAACACCCTAACAACAAACAACTCTAACCCCCTAACAACAAACAACCCTAAACCCCTAACATCAAACAACACTAACCCCCTAACAACACAAACCACTAACACCCAACATCAAACAACACTAACACCCTAACAACAAAAACCACTAAACCCCAACAAGAAACAACCTTAAACCCCTAACAACAAACAACCCTAAACCCCTAACATCAAACAACACTAACACCCTAACAACACAAACCACTAACACCCTAACAACAAACAACACTAACCCCCTAACAACAAACACTAACCCCCAAACAACAAACAACCCTAACCCCTGAAAACCAAAAACACTAACCCACTAACAACAAACAACCCTAACCCACTAACAACAAACAACCCTAAACCCCTAACATCAAACAACACTAACCCCCTAACAACACAAACCACTAACACCCTAACAACAAACAACACTAACACCCTAACAACAAAAACCACTAAACCCCAACAAGAAACAACCTTAAACCCCTAACAACAAACAACCCTAAACCCCTAACATCAAACAACACTAACACCCTAACAACAAACAACTCTAACCCCCTAACAACAAACAACCCTAAACCCCTAACATCAAACAACACTAACACCCTAACAACAAAAACCACTAAACCCCAACAAGAAACAACCTTAAACCCCTAACAACAAACAACCCTAAACCCCTAACAACAAACAACACTAACACCCTAACTACAAACAACACTAACACCCTAACAACAAAAACCACTAAACCCCAACAAGAAACAACCCTAAACCCCTAACAACAAACACTAACCCCCTAACAAAAAACAACACTAAACCCCTAACAAGAAACTACCCTAAACCCGTAACAACAAACAACACTAACCCCGTAACAAGAAACAACCCTAACCCCCTAACAACAAAGAACACTAACTCCCTAACAACAAACAACCCTAACCCCTGAAAACCAAAAACACTAACCCACTAACAACAAACAACCCTAACCCACTAACAACAAACAACCCTAAACCCCTAACATCAAACAACACTAACCCCCTAACAACACAAACCACTAACACCCTAACAACAAACAACACTAACACCCTAACAACAAAAACCACTAAACCCCAACAAGAAACAACACTAAACCCCTAACAACAAACACTAACCCCCTAACAAAAAACAACACTAAACCCCTAACAAGAAAGTACCCTAACCCCGTAACAACAAACAACACTAACCCCGTAACAAGAAACAACCCTAACCCCCTAACAACAAAGAACACTAACACCCTAACAACAAACAACCCTAAACCCCTAACATCAAAGAACACTAACACCCTAACAACAAACAACCCTAACCTCCTAACATCAAACAACACTAACCCCCTAACAACACAAACCACTAACACCCTAACAACAAACAACACTAACACCCTAACAACAAAAACCACTAAACCCCAACAAGAAAAAACCTTAAACCCCTAACAACAAACAACCCTAAACCCCTAACAACAAACAACACTAACACCCTAACAACAAACAACTCTAACCCCCTAACAACAAACAACCCTAAACCCCTAACATCAGACAACACTAACCTCCTAACAACACAAACCACTAACACCCAACATCAAACAACACTAACACCCTAACCACAAAAACCACTAAACCCCAACAAGAAACAACCTTAAACCCCTAACAACAAACAATCCTAAACCCCTAACATCAAACAACACTAACACCCTAACAACACAAACCACTAACACCCTAACAACAAACAACACTAACCCCCTAACAACAAACATTAACCCCCAAACAACAAACAACCCTAACCCCTGAAAACCAAAAACACTAACCCTCTAACAACAAACAACCCTAACCCACTAACGACAAACAACCCTAAACCCCTAACATCAAACAACACTAACCCCCTAACAACACAAACCACTAACACCCTAACAACAAACAACACTAACACCCTAACAACAAAAACCACTAAACCCCAACAAGATACAACCTTAAACCCCTAACAACAAACAACCCTAAACCCCTAACATCAAACAGCACTAACACCCTAACAACAAACAACTCTAACCCCCTAACAACAAACAACCCTAAACCCCTAACATCAAACAACACTAACACCCTAACAACAAAAACCACTAAACCCCAACAAGAAACAACCTTAAACCCCTAACAACAAACAACCCTAAACCCCTAACATCAAACAACACTAACCCCCTAACAACACAAACCACTAACACCCTAACAACAAACAACACTAACACCCTAACAACAAAAACCACTAAACCCAAACAAGAAACAACCTTAAACCCCTAACAACAAACAACCCTAAACCCCTAACATCAAACAACACTAACACCCTAACATCAAACAACTCTAACCCCCTAACAACAAACAACCCTAAACGCCTAACATCAAACAACACTAACCCCCTAACAACACAAACCACTAACACCCTAACAACAAACAACACTAACCCCCTAACAACAAACAACCCTAACCCCTGAAAACCAAAAACACTAACCCACTAACAACAAACAACCCTAACCCACTAACAACAAACAACCCTAAACACCTAACATCAAACAACACTAACCCCCTAACACCACAAACCACTAACACCCTAACAACAAACAACACTAACACCCTAACAACAAAAACCACTAAACCCCAACAAGAAACAACCTTAAACCCCTAACAACAAACAACCCTAAACCCCTAACATCAAACAACACTAACACCCTAACAACAAACAACTCTAACCCCCTAACAACAAACAACCCTAAACCCCTAACATCAAACAACACTAACACCCTAACAACAAAAACAACTAAACCCCAACAAGAAACAACCTTAAACCCCTAACAACAAACAACCCTAAACCCCTAACACCAAACAACACTAACCCCCTAACAACACAAACCACTAACACCCTAACAACAAACAACACTAACACCCTAACAACAAAAACCACTAAACCCCAACAAGAAACAACCTTGAACCCCTAACAACAAACAACCCTAAACCCCTAACATCAAACAACACTAACACCCGAACAACAAACAACTCTAACCCCCTAACAACAAACAACCCTAAACCCCTAACATCAAACAACACTAACACCCTAACAACAAAAACCACTAAACCCCAACAAGAAACAACCTTAAACCCCTAACAACAAACAACCCTAAACCCCTAACAACAAACAACACTAACGCCCTACCAACAAACAACACTAACACCCTAACAACAAAAACCACTAACACCCTAACAACAAACAACACTAACACCCTAACAACAAACACTAACCCCCAAACAACAAACAACCCTAACCCCTGAAAACCAAAAACACTAACCCTCTAACAACAAACAACCCTAACCCACTAACAACAAACAACCCTAAAACCCTAACATCAAACAACACTAACCCCCTAACAACACAAACCACTAACACCCTAACAACAAACAACACTAACACCCTAACAACAAAAACCACTAAACCCCAACAAGAAACAACCTTAAACCCCTAACAACAAACAACCCTAAACCCCTGACATCAAACAGCACTAACACCCTAACAACAAACAACTCTAACCCCCTAACAACAAACAACCCTAAACCCCTAACATCAAACAACACTAACACCCTAACAACAAAAACCACTAAACCCCAACAAGAAACAACCTTAAACCCGTAACAACAAACAACCCTAAACCCCTAACATCAAACAACACTAACCCCCTAACAACACAAACCACTAACACCCTAACAACAAACAACACTAACACCCTAACAACAAAAACCACTAAACCCAAACAAGAAACAACCTTAAACCCCTAACAACAAACAACCCTAAACCCCTAACATCAAACAACACTAACACCCTAACATCAAACAACTCTAACCCCCAACAACAAACAACCCTAAACCCCTAACATCAAACAACACTAACCCCCTAACAACACAAACCACTAACACCCTAACAACAAACAACACTAACACCCTAACAACAAACAACCCTAACCCCTGAAAACCAAAAACACTAACCCACTAACAACAAACAACCCTAACCCACTAACAACAAACAACCCTAAACCCCTAACATCAAACAACACTAACCCCCTAACAACACAAACCACTAACACCCTAACAACAAACAACACTAACACCCTAACAACAAAAACCACTAAACCCCAACAAGAAACAACCTTAAACCCCTAACAACAAACAACCCTAAACCCCTAACATCAAACAACACTAACACCCTAACAACAAACAACTCTAACCCCCTAACAACAAACAACCCTAAACCCCTAACATCAAACAACAATAACACCCTAACAACAAAAACCACTAAACCCCAACAAGAAACAACCCTACCCCTAACAACAAACACTAACCCCCTAACAAAAAACAACACTAAACCCCTAACAAGAAACTACCCTAACCCCGTAACAACAAACAACACTAACCCCGTAACAACAAACAATCCTAACCCCCAAACAACAAACAACCCTAACCCACTAACAACAAACAACCCTAAACCCCTAACATCAAACAACACTAACCCCGTAACAACACAAACCACTAACACCCTAACAACGAACAACACTAACACCCTAACAACAAAAACCACTAAACCCCAACAAGAGACAACCTTAAACCCCTAACAACAAACAACCCTAAACCCCTAACAACAAACAACACTAACACCCTAACAACAAACAACTCTAACCCCCTAACAACAAACAACCCTAAACCCCTAACATCAAACAACACTAACCCCCTAACAACACAAACCACTAACACCCTAACAACAAACAACACTAACACCCTAACAACAAAAACCACTAAACCCCAACAAGAAACAACCTTAAACCCCTAACAACAAACAACCCTAAACCCCTAACAACAAACAACACTAACACCCTAACAACAAACAACTCTAACCCCCTAACAACAAACAACCCTAAACCCCTAACATCAAACAACACTAACCCCCTAACAACACAAACCACTAACACCCTAACATCAAACAACACTAACACCCTAACAACAAAAACCACTGAACCCCAACAAGAAACAACCTTAAACCCCTAACAACAAACAACCCTAAACCCCTAACATCAAACAACACTAACACCCTAACAACACAAACCACTAACACCCTAACAACAAACAACACTAACCCCCTAACAACAAACACTAACCCCCAAACAACAAACAACCCTAAACCCTGAAAACCAAAAACACTAACCCACTAACAACAAAGAACCCTAACCCACTAACAACAAACAACCCTAAACCCCTAACATCAAACAACACTAACCCCCTAACAACACAAAGCACTAACACCCTAACAACAAACAACACTAACACCCTAACAACAAAAACCACTAAAACTCAACAAGAAACAACCTTAAACCCCTAACAACAAACAACCCTAAACCCCTAACATCAAACAACACTAACACCCTAACAACAAACAACTCTAACCCCCTAACAACAAACAACCCTAAACCCCTAACATCAAACAACACTAACACCCTAACAACAAAAACCACTAAACCCCAACAAGAAACAACCTTAAACCCCTAACAACAAACAACCCTAAACCCCTAACAACAAACAACACTAACACCCTAACTACAAACAACACTAACACCCTAACAACAAAAACCACTAAACCCCAACAAGAAACATCCCTAAACCCCTAACAAGAAACACTAACCCCCTAACAAAAAACAACACTAAACCCCTAACAAGAAACTACCCTAACCCCGTAACAACAAACAACACTAACCCCGTAACAAGAAACAACCCTAACCCCCTAACAACAAAGAACACTAACACCCTAACAACAAACAACCCTAACCCCTGAAAACCAAAAACACTAACCCACTAACAACAAACAACCCTAAACCCCTAACATCAAACAACACTAACCCCCTAACAACACAAACCACTAACACCCTAACAACAAACAACACTAACACCCTAACAACAAAAACCACTAAACCCCAACAAGAGACAACCCTAAACCCCTAACAACAAACACTAACCCCCTAACAAAAAACAACACTAAACCCCTAACAAGAAAGTACCCTAACCCCGTAACAACAAACAACACTAACCCCGTAACAAGAAACAACCCTAACCCCCTAACAACAAAGAACACTAACACCCTAACAACAAACAACCCTAAACCCCTAACATCAAAGAACACTAACACCCTAACAACAAACAACCCTAACCTCCTAACATCAAACAACACTAACCCCCTAACAACACAAACCACTAACACCCTAACAACTAACAACACTAACAACCTTACAACAAAAACCACTAAACCCCAACAAGAAACAACCTTAAACCCCTAACAACAAACAACCTTAAACCCCTAACAACAAACAACACTAACACCCTAACAACAAACAACTCTAACCCCCTAACAACAAACAACCCTAAACCCCTAACATCAAACAACACTAACCCCCTAACAACACAAACCACTAACACCCAACATCAAACAACACTAACACCCTAACAACAAAAACCACTAAACCCCAACAAGAAACAACCTTAAACCCCTAACAACAAACAATCCTAAACCCCTAACATCAAACAACACTAACACCCTAACAACACAAACCACTAACACCCTAACAACAAACCACACTAACCCCCTAACAACAAACACTAACCCCCAAACAACAAACAACCCTAACCCCTGAAAACCAAAAACACTAACCCTCTAACAACAAACAACCCTAACCCACTAACAACAAACAACCCTAAACCCCTAACATCAAACAACACTAACACCCTAACAACAAAAACCACTAAACCCCAACAAGAAACAACCTTAAACCCCTAACAACAAACAACCCTAAACCCCTAACATCAAACAACACTAACCCCCTAACAACAAACAACCCTAAACCCCTAACATCAAACAACACTAACCCCCTAACAACACAAACCACTAACACCCTAACAACAAACAACACTAACACCCTAACAACAAAAACCACTAAACCCCAACAAGAGACAACCTTAAACCCTAACAACAAACAACCCTAAACCCCTAACAACAAACAACACTAACACCCTAACAACAAACAACTCTAACCCCCTAACAACAAACAACCCTAAACCCCTAACATCAAACAACACTAACCCCCTAACAACACAAACCACTAACACCCTAACAACAAACAACACTAACACCCTAACAACAAAAACCACTAAACCCCAACAAGAAACAACCTTAAACCCCTAACAACAAACAACGCTAAACCCCTAACAACAAACAACACTAACACCCTAACAACAAACAACTCTAACCCCCTAACAACAAACAACCCTAAACCCCTAACATCAAACAACACTAACCCCCTAACAACACAAACCACTAACCCCCTAACAACAAACAACACTAACACCCTAACAACAAAAATCACTAAACCCCAACAAGAAACAACCTTAAACCCCTAACAACAAACAACCCTAAACCCCTAACAACAAACAACACTAACACCCTAACAACAAACAACTCTAACCCCCTAACAACAAACAACCCTAAACCCCTAACACCAAACAACACTAACCCCCTAACAACACAAACCACTAACACCCTAACAACAAACAACACTAACACCCTAACAACAAAAACCACTAAACCCCAACAAGAAACAACCTTAAACCCCTAACAGCAAACAACCCTAAACCCCTAACAACAAACAACACTAACACGCTAACAACAAACAACTCTAAACCCCTAACAACAAACAACCCTAAACCCCTATCATCAAACAACACTAAACCCCTAACAACACAAACCACTAACACCCTAACAACAAACAACACTAACACCCTAACAACAAAAACCACTAAACCACAACAAGAAACAACCTTAAACCCCTAACAACAAACAACCCTAAACCCCTAACAACAAACAACACTAACACCCTAACAACAAACAACTTTAACCCCCATCAACAAACAACCCTAAACCCCTAACATCAAACAACACTAACCCCCTAACAACACAAACCACTAACACCCTAACATCAAACAACACTAACACCCTAACAACAAAAACCACTAAACCCCAACAAGAAACAACCTTAAACCCCTAACAACAAACACTAACCCCCTAACAAAAAACAACACTAAACCCCTAACAAGAAACTACCCTAACCCCGTAACAACAAACAACACTAACCCCGTAACAAGAAACAACCCTAACCCCCTAACAACAAAGAACACTAACACCCTAACAACAAACAACCCTAACCCCTTTAAACCAAAAACACTAACCCACTAACAACAAACAACCCTAACCCACTAACAACAAACAACCCTAAACCCCTAACATCAAACAACACTAACCCCCTAACAACACAAACCACTAACACCCTAACAACAAACAACACTAACACCCTAACAACAAAAACCACTAAACCCCAACAAGAAACAACCCTAAACCCCTAACAACAAACACTAACCCCCTAACAAAAAACAACACTAAACCCCTAACAAGAAAGTACTCTAACCCCGTAACAACAAACAACACTAACCCCGTAACAAGAAACAACCCTAAGCCCCTAACAACAAAGAACACTAACACGCTAACAACAAACAACCCTAAACCCCTAACATCAAAGAACACTAACACCCTAACAACAAACAACCCTAACCTCCTAACATCAAACAACACTAACCCCCTAACAACACAAACCACTAACACCCTAACAACAAACAACACTAACACCCTTACAACAAAAACCACTAAACCCCAACAAGAAACAACCTTAAACCCCTAACAACAAACAACCCTAAACCCCTAACAACAAACAACACTAACACCCTAACAACAAACAACTCTAACCCCCTAACAACAAACAACCCTAAACCCCTAACATCCAACAACACTAACCCCCTAACAACACAAACCACTAACACCCTAACATCAAACAACACTAACACCCTAACAACAAAAACCACTAAACCCCAACAAGAAACAACCTTAAACCCCTAACAACAAACAACCCTAAACCCCTAACATCAAACAACACTAACACCCTAACAACAAACAACCCTAACCCCCTAACAACAAACACTAACCCCCAAACAACAAACAACCCTAACCCCTGAAAACCAAAAACACTAACCCACTAACAACAAACAACCCTAACCCACTAACAACAAACAACCCTAAACCCCTAACATCAAACAACACTAACCCCCTAACAACACAAACCACTAACACCCTAACAACAAACAACACTAACACCCTAAAAACAAAAACCACTAAACCCCAACAAGAAACAACCTTAAACCCCTAACAACAAACAACCCTAAACCCCTAACATCAAACAGCACTAACACCCTAACAACAAACAATTCTAACCCCCTAACAACAAACAACCGTAAACCCCTAACATCAAACAACACTAACACCCTAACAACAAAAACCACTAAACCCCAACAAGAAACAACCTTAAACCCCTAACAACAAACAACCCTAAACCCCTAACATCAAACAGCACTAACACCCTAACAACAAACAACCCTAACCCCCTAACAACAAACACTAACCCCCAAACAACAAACCACCCTAACCCCTGAAAACCAAAAACACTAACCCACTAACAACAAACAACCCTAACCCACTAACAACAAACAACCCTAAACCCCTAACATCAAACAACACTAACCCCCTAACAACACAAACCACTAACACCCTAACAACAAACAACACTAACACCCTAACAACAAAAACCACTAAACCCCAACAAGAAACAACCTTAAACCCCTAACAACAAACAACCCTAAACCCCTAACATCAAACAGCACTAACACCCTAACAACAAACAACTCTAACCCCCTAACAACAAACAACCCTAAACCCCTAACATCAAACAACACTAACACCCTAACAACAAAAACCACTAAACCCCAACAAGAAACAACTTTAAACCCCTAACAACAAACAACCCTAAACCCCTAACATCAAACAACACTAACCCCCTAACAACACAAACCACTAACACCCTAACAACAAACAACACTAACACCCTAACAACAAAAACCACTAAACCCCAACAAGAAACAACCTTAAACCCCTAACAACAAACAACCCTAAACCCCTAACATCAAACAACACTAACACCCTAACAACAAACAACTCTAATCCCCTAACAACAAACAACCCTAAACCCCTAACATCAAACAACACTAACCCCCTAACGATACAAACCACTAACACCCTAACAACAATCAACACTAACCCCCTAACAACAAACAACCCTAACCCCTGAAAACCAAAAACACTAACCCACTAACAACAAACAACCCTAACCCACTAACAACAAACAACCCTAAACCCCTAACATCAAACAACACTAACACCCTAACAACAAACAACTCTAACCCCCTAACAACAAACAACCCTAAACCCCTAACATCAAACAACACTAACCCCCTAACAACACAAACCACTAACACCCTAACAACAAACAACACTAACCCCCTAACAACAAACAACCCTAACCCCTGAAAACCAAAAACACTAACCCACTAACAACAAACAACCCTAACCCACTAACAACAAACAACCCTAAACCCCTAACATCAAACAACACTAACACCCTAACAACAAACAACTCTAACCTCCTAACAACAAACAACCCTAAACCCCTAACATCAAACAACACTAACCCCCTAACAACACAAACCACTAACACCCTAACAACTAACAACACTAACCCCCTAACAACAAACAACCCTAACCCCTGAAAACCAAAAACACTAACCCACTAACAACAAACAACCCTAACCCACTAACAACAAACAACCCTAAACCCCTAACATCAAACAACACTAACCCCCTAACAACACAAACCACTAACACCCTAACAACAAACAACACTAACACCCTAACAACAAAAACCACTAAACCCCAACAAGAAACAACCTTAAACCCCTAACAACAAACAACCCTAAACCCCTAACATCAAACAACACTAACACCCTAACAACAAACAACTCTAACCCCCTAACAACAAACAGCCCTAAACCCCTAACATCAAACAACACTAACACCCTAACAACAAAAACCACTAAACCCCAACAAGAAACAACCTTAAACCCCTAACAACAAACAACCCTAAACCCCTAACAACAAACAACACTAACACCCTAACAACAAACAACTCTAACCCCCTAACAACAAACAACCCTAAACCCCTAACATCAAACAACACTAACCCCCTAACAACACAAACCACTAACACCCTAACAACAAACAACACTAACACCCTAACAACAAAAACCACTAAACCCCAACAAGAAACAACCTTAAACCCCTAACAACAAACAACCCTAAACCCCTAACATCAAACAACACTAACACCCTAACAACAAACAACTCTAACCCCCTAACAACAAACAACCCTAAACCCCTAACATCAAACAACACTAACCCCCTAACAACACAAACCACTAACACCCTAACAACAAACAACACTATCCCCCTAACAACAAACAACCCTAACCCCTGAAAACCAAAAACACTAACCCACTAACAACAAACAACCCTAACCCACTAACAACAAACAACCCTAAACCCCTAACATCAAACAACACTAACCCCTAACAACACAAACCACTAACACCCTAACAACAAACAACACTAACACCCTAACAACAAAAACCACTAAACCCCAACAAGAAACAACCTTAAACCCCTAACAACAAACAACCCTAAACCCCTAACATCAAACAACACTAACACCCTAACAACAAACAACTCTAACCCCCTAACAACAAACAACCCTAAACCCCTAACATCAAACAACACTAACACCCTAACAACAAAAACCACTAAACCCCAACAAGAAACAACCTTAAACCCCTAACAACAAACAACCCTAAACCCCTAACATCAAACAGCACTAACACCCTAACAACAAACAACCCTAACCCCCTAACAACAAACACTAACCCCTAAACAACAAACAACCCTAACCCCTGAAAACCAAAAACACTAACCCACTAACACCAAACAACCCTAACCCACTAACAACAAACAACCCTAAACCCCTAACATCAAACAACACTAACCCCCTAACAACACAAACCACTAACACCCTAACAACAAACAACACTAACACCCTAACAACAAAAACCACTAAACCCCAACAAGAAACAACCTTAAACCCCTAACAACAAACAACCCTAAACCCCTAACATCAAACAACACTAACACCCTAACAACAAACAACTCTAACCCCCTAACAACAAACAACCCTAAACCCCTAACATCAAACAACACTAACACCCTAACAACAAAAACCACTAAACCCCAACAAGAAACAACCTTAAACCCCTAACAACAAACAACCCTAAACCCCTAACATCAAACAACACTAACCCCCTAACAACACAAACCACTAACACCCTAACAACAAACAACACTAACACCCTAACAACAAAAACCACTAAACCCCAACAAGAGACAACCTTAAACCCCGAACAACAAACAACCCTAAACCCCTAACATCAAACAACACTAACACCCTAACAACAAACAACTCTAACCCCCTAACAACAAACAGCCCTATACCCCTAACATCAAACAACACTAACACCCTAACAACAAAAACCACTAAACCCAAACAAGAAACAACCTTAAACCCCTAACAACAAACAACCCTAAACCCCTAACAACAAACAACACTAACACCCTAACAACAAACAACTCTAACCCCCTAACAACAAACAACCCTAAACCCCTAACATCAAACAACACTAACCCCCTAACAACACAAACCACTAACACCCTAACAACAAACAACACTAACACCCTAACAACAAAAACCACTAAACCCCAACAAGAAACAACCTTAAACCCCCAACAACAAACAACCCTAAACCCCTAACATCAAACAACACTAACCCCCTAACAACAAAAACCACTAACACCCTAACAACAAACAACACTAACACCCTAACAACAAAAACCACTAAACCCGAACAAGAAACAACCTTAAACCCCTAACAACAAACAACCCTAAACCCCTAACATCAAACAACACTAACACCCTAACAACAAACAACTCTAACCCCCTAACAACAAACAACCCTAAACGCCTAACATCAAACAACACTAACCCCCTAACAACACAAACCACTAACACCCTAACAACAAACAACAGTAACCCCCAACAACAAACAACCCTAACCCCTGAAAACCAAAAACACTAACCCACTAACAACAAACAACCCTAACCCACTAACAACAAACAACCCTAAACCCCTAACATCAAACAACACTAACCCCCTAACAACACAAACCACTAACACCCTAACAACAAACAACACTAACACCCTAACAACAAAAACCACTAAACCCCAACAAGAAACAACCTTAAACCCCTAACAACAAACAACCCTAAACCCCTAACATCAAACAACACTAACACCCTAACAACAAACAACTCTAACCCCCTAACAACAAACAACCCTAAACCCCTAACATCAAACAACACTAACACCCTAACAACAAAAACCACTAAACCCCAACAAGAAACAACCTTAAACCCCTAACAACAAACAACCCTAAACCCCTAACATCAAACAACACTAACCCCTTAACAACACAAACCACTAACACCCTAACAACAAACAACACTAACACCCTAACAACAAAAACCACTAAACCCCAACAAGAAACAACCTTAAACCCCTAACAACAAACAACCCTAAACCCCTAACATCAAACAACACTAACACCCTAACAACACAAACCACTAACACCCTAACAACAAACAACACTAACCCCCTAACAACAAACACTAACCCCCAAACAACAAACAACCCTAACCCCTGAAAACCAAAAACACTAACCCACTAACAACAAACAACCCTAACCCACTAACAACAAACAACCCTAAACCCCTAACATCAAACAACACTAACCCCCTAACAACACAAACCACTAACACCCTAACAACAAACAACACTAACACCCTAACAACAAAAACCACTAAACCCCAACAAGAAACAACCTTAAACCCCTAACAACAAACAACCCTAAACCCCTAACATCAAACAGCACTAACACCCTAACAACAAACAACTCTAACCCCCTAACAACAAACAACCCTAAACCCCTAACATCAAACAACACTAACACCCTAACAACAAAAACCACTAAACCCCAACAAGAAACAACCTTAAACCCCTAACAACAAACAACCCTAAACCCCTAACATCAAACAACACTAACCCCCTAACAACACAAACCACTAACACCCTAACAACAAACAACACTAATACCCTAACAACAAAAACCACTAAACCCCAACAAGAAACAACCTTAAACCCCTAACAACAAACAACCCTAAACCCCTAACATCAAACAACACTAACACCCTAACAACAAACAACTCTAATCCCCTAACAACAAACAACCCTAAACCCCTAACATCAAACAACACTAACCCCCTAACAACACAAACCACTAACACCCTAACAACAAACAACACTAACCCCCTAACAACAAACAACCCTAACCCCTGAAAACCAAAAACACTAACCCACTAACAACAAACAACCCTAACCCACTAACAACAAACAACCCTAAACCCCTAACATCAAACAACACTAACACCCTAACAACAAACAACTCTAACCCCCTAACAACAAACAACCCTAAACCCCTAACATCAAACAACACTAACCCCCTAACAACACAAACCACTAACACCCTAACAACAAACAACACTAACCCCCTAACAACAAACAACCCTAACCCCTGAAAACCAAAAACACTAACCCACTAACAACAAACAACCCTAACCCACTAACAACACACAACCCTAAACCCCTAACATCAAACAACACTAACCCCCTAACAACACAAACCACTAACACCCTAACAACAAACAACACTAACACCCTAACAACAAAAACCACTAAACCCCAACAAGAAACAACCTTAAACCCCTAACAACAAACAACCCTAAACCCCTAACATCAAACAACACTAACACCCTAACAACAAACAACTCTAACCCCCTAACAACAAACAACCCTAAACCCCTAACATCAAACAACACTAACACCCTATCAACAAAAACCACTAAACCCCAACAAGAAACAACCTTAAACCCCTAACAACAAACAACCCTAAACCCCTAACATCAAACAACACTAACCCCCTAACAACACAAACCACTAACACCCTAACAACAAACAACACTAACACCCTAACAACAAAAACCACTAAACCCCAACAAGAAACAACCTTAAACCCCTAACATCAAACAACCCTAACCCCCTAACAACAGAAACCACTAACACCCTAACAACAAACAACACTAACACCCTAACAACAAACAACTCTAACCCCCTAACAACAAACAGCCCTAAACCCCTAACATCAAACAACACTAACACCCTAACAACAAAAACCACTAAACCCCAACAAGAAACAACCTTAAACCCCTAACAACAAACAACCCTAAACCCCTAACAACAAACAACACTAACACCCTAACAACAAACAACTCTAACCCCCTAACAACAAACAACCCTAAACCCCTAACATCAAACAACACTAACCCCCTAACAACACAAACCACTAACACCCTAACAACAAACAACACTAACACCCTAACAACAAAAACCACTAAACCCCAACAAGAAACAACCTTAAACCCCTAACAACAAACAACCCTAAACCCCTAACAACAAACAACACTAACACCCTAACAACAAACAACTCTAACCCCCTAACAACAAACAACCCTAAACCCCTAACATCAAACAACACTAACCCCTTAACAACACAAACCACTAACACCCTAAAAACAAACAACACTAACACCCTAACAACAAACAACCCTAAACCCCTAACATCAAACAACACTAACACCCTAACAACACAAACCACTAACACCCTAACAACAAACAACCCTAACCCCCTAACAACAAACACTAACCCCCAAACAACAAACAACCCTAACCCCTGAAAACCAAAAACACTAACCCACTAACAACAAACAACCCTAACCCACTAACAACAAACAACCCTAAACCCCTAACATCAAACAACACTAACCCCCTAACAACACAAACCACTAACACCCTAACAACAAACAACACTAACACCCTAACAACAAAAACCACTAAACCCCAACAACAAACAACTCTAACCCCCTAACAACAAGCAACCCTAAACCCCTAACATCAAACAACACTAACCCCCTAACAACACAAACCACTAACACCCTAACAACAAACAACACTAACACCCTAACAACAAAAACCACTAAACCCCAACAAGAAACAACCCTAAACCCCTAACAACAAACAACCCTAAACCCCTAACAAGAAACTACCCTAACCCCGTAACAACAAACAACACTAACCCCGTAACAAGAAACAACCCTAACCCCCTAACAACAAACAACACTAACACCCTAACAACAAACATCCCTAACCCCCTAACAACAAAAAACCCTAAACCCCTAACATCAAACAACACTAACATGCTAACAACACAAACCACTAACACCGTAACAACAAACAACCCTAACCCCCTAACAACAAACACTAACCCCCAAACAACAAACAACCCTAACCCCTGAAAACCAAAAACACTAACCCACTAACAACAAACAACCCTAACCCACTAACAACAAACAACCCTAAACCCCTAACATCAAACAACACTAACACCCTAACAACAAACAACTCTAACCCCCTAACAACAAACAACCCTAAACCCCTAACAACAAACAACACTAACACCCTAACAACAAACAACTCTAACCCCCTAACAACAAACAACCCTAAACCCCTAACATCAAACAACACTAACCCCCTAACAACACAAACCACTAACACCCTAACAACAAACAACCCTAACCCCCTAACAACAAACACTAACCCCCAAACAACAAACAACCCTAACCCCTGAAAACCAAAAACACTAACCCACTAACAACAAACAACCCTAACCCACTAACAACAAACAACCCTAAACCCCTAACATCAAACAACACTAACCCCCTAACAACACAAACCACTAACACCCTAACAACAAACAACACTAACACCCTAACAACAAAAACCACTAAACCCCAACAACAAACAACTCTAACCCCCTAACAACAAACAACCCTAAACCCCTAACATCAAACAACACTAACCCCCTAACAACACAAACCACTAACACCCTAACAACAAACAACACTAACACCCTAACAACAAAAACCACTAAACCCCAACAAGAAACAACCTTAAACCCCTAACAACAAACAACCCTAAACCCCTAACAACAAACAACCCTAAACCCCTTACAAGAAACTACCCTAACCCCGTAACAACAAACAACACTAACCCCGTAACAAGAAACAACCCTAACCCCCTAACAACAAACAACACTAACACCCTAACAACAAACAACCCTAACCCCCTAACAACAAAAAACCCTAAACCCCTAACATCAAACAACACTAACACGCTAACAACACAAACCACTAACACCGTAACAACAAACAACCCTAACCCCCTAACAACAAACACTAACCCCCAAACAACAAACAACCCTAACCCCTGAAAACCAAAAACACTAACCCACTAACAACAAACAACCCTAAGCCACTAACAACAAACAACCCTAAACCCCTAACATCAAACAACACTAACACCCTAACAACAAACAACTCTAACCCCCTAACAACAAACAACCCTAAACCCCTAACAACAAACAACACTAACACCCTAACAACAAACAACTCTAACCCCCTAACAACAAACAACCCTAAACCCCTAACATCAAACAACACTAACCCCCTAACAACACAAACCACTAACACCCTAACAACAAACAACACTAACACCCTAACAACAAAAACCACTAAACCCCAACAAGAAACAACCTTAAACCCCTAACAACAAACAACCCTAAACCCCTAACAACAAACAACACTAACACCCTAACAACAAACAACTCTAACCCCCTAACAACAAACAACCCTAAACCCCTAACATCAAACAACACTAACCCCCTAACAACACAAACCACTAACACCCTAACAACAAACAACACTAACACCCTAACAACAAAAACCACTAAACCCCAACAAGAAACAACCTTAAACCCCTAACAACAAACAACCCTAAACCCCTAACATCAAACAACACTAACACCCTAACAACAAAAACCACTAACACCCTAACAACAAACAACACTAACACCCTAACAACAAAAACCACTAAACCCCAACAAGAAACAACCTTAAACCCCTAACAACAAACAACCCTAAACCGCTAACATCAAACAACACTAACACCCTAACAACAAACAACTCTAACCCCCTAACAACAAACAACCCTAAACCCCTAACATCAAACAACACTAACCCCCTAACAACAGAAACCACTAACACCCTAACAACAAACAACACTAACCCCCTAACAACAAACAACCCTAACCCCTGAAAACCAAAAACACTAACCCACTAACAACAAACAACCCTAACCCACTAACAACAAACAACCCTAAACCCCTAACATCAAACAACACTAAACCCCTAACAACACAAACCACTAACACCCTAACAACAAACAACACTAACACCCTAACAACAAAAACCACTAAACCCCATCAAGAAACAACCTTAAACCCCTAACAACAAACAACCCTAAACCCCTAACATCAAACAACACTAACACCCTAACAACAAACAACTCTAACCCCCTAACAACAAACAACCCTAAACCCCTAACATCAAACAACACTAACACCCTAACAACAAAAACCACTAAACCCCAACAAGAAACAACCTTAAACCCCTAACAACAAACAACCCTAAACCCCTAACATCAAACAACACTAACCCCCTAACAACACAAACCACTAACACCCTAACAACAAACAACACTAACACCCTAACAACAAAAACCACTAAACCCCAACAAGAAACAACCTTAAACCCCTAACAACAAACAACCCTAAACCACTAACATCAAACAACACTAACACCCTAACAACAAACAACTCTAACCCCCTAACAACAAACAGCCCTAAACCCCTAACATCAAACAACACTAACACCCTAACAACAAAAACCACTAAACCCCAACAAGAAACAACCTTAAACCCCTAACAACAAACAACCCTAAACCCCTAACAACAAACAACACTAACACCCTAACAACAAACAACTCTAACCCCCTAACAACAAACAACCTAAACCCCTAACATCAAACAACACTAACCCCCTAACAACACAAACCACTAACACCCTAACAACAAACAACACTAACACCCTAACAACAAAAACCACTAAACCCCAACAAGAAACAACCTTAAACCCCTAACAACAAACAACCCTAAACCCCTAACAACAAACAACACTAACACCCTAACAACAAACAACTCTAACCCCCTAACAACAAACAACCCTAAACCCCTAACATCATACAACACTAACCCCCTAACAACACAAACCACTAACACCCTAAAAACAAACAACACTAACACCCTAACAACAAACAACCCTAAACCCCTAACATCAAACAACACTAACACCCTAACAACACAAACCACTAAGACCCTAACAACAAACAACCCTAACCCCCTAAAAACAAACACTAACCCCCAAACAACAAACAACCCTAACCCCTGAAAACCAAAAACACTAACCCACTAACAACAAACAACCCTAACCCACTAACAACAAACAACCCTAAACCCCTAACTTCAAACAACACTAACCCCCTAACAACACAAACCACTAACACCCTAACAACAAAAAACACTAACACCCTAACAACAAAAACCACTAAACCCCAACAACAAACAACTCTAACCCCCTAACAACAAACAACCCTAAACCCCTAACATCAAACAACACTAACCCCCTAACAACACAAACCACTAACACCCTAACAACAAACAACACTAACACCCTAACAACAAAAACCACTAAACCCCAACAAGAAACAACCCTAAACCCCTAACAACAAACAACCCTAAACCCCTAACAAGAAACTACCCTAACCCCGTAACAACAAACAACACTAACCCCGTAACAAGAAACAACCCTAACCCCCTAACAACAAAGAACACTAACACCCTAACAACAAACAACCCTAACCCCCTAACAACAAAAAACCCTAAACCCCTAACATCAAACAACACTAACACGCTAACAACACAAACCACTAACACCGTAACAACAAACAACCCTAACCCCCTAACAACAAACACTAACCCCCAAACAACAAACAACCCTAACCCCTGAAAACCAAAAACACTAACCCACTAACAACAAACAACCCTAACCCACTAACAACAAACCACCCTAAACCCCTAACATCAAACAACACTAACACCCTAACAACAAACAACTCTAACCCCTTAACAACAAACAACCCTAAACCCCTAACAACAAACAACACTAACACCCTAACAACAAACAACTCTAACCCCCTAACAACAAACAACCCTAAACCCCTAACATCAAACAACACTAACCCCCTAACAACACAAACCACTAACACCCTAACAACAAACAACACTAACACCCTAACAACAAAAACCACTAAACCCCAACAAGAAACAACCTTAAACCCCTAACAACAAACAACCCTAAACCCCTAACAACAAACAACACTAACACCCTAACAACAAACAACTCTAACCCCCTAACAACAAACAACCCTAAACCCCTAACATCAAACAACACTAACCCCCTAACAACACAAACCACTAACACCCTAACAACAAACAACACTAACACCCTAACAACAAAAACCACTAAACCCCAACAAGAAACAACCTTAAACCCCTAACAACAAACAACCCTAAACCCCTAACATCAAACAACACTAACCCCCTAACAACACAAACCACTAACACCCTAACAACAAACAACACTAACACCCTAACAACAAAAACCACTAAACCCCAACAAGAAACAACCTTAAACCCCTAACAACAAACAACCCTAAACCCCTAACATCAAACAACACTAACACCCTAACAACAAACAACTCTAACCCCCTAACAACAAACAACCCTAAACCCCTAACATCAAACAACACTAACCCCCTAACAACACAAACCACTAACACCCTAACAAGAAACAACAGTAACCCCCTAACAACAAACAACCCTAACCCCTGAAAACCAAAAACACTAACCCACTAACAACAAACAACCCTAACCCACTAACAACAAACAACCCTAAACCCCTAACATCAAACAACACTAACCCCCTAACAACACAAACCACTAACACCCTAACAACAAACAACACTAACACCCTAACAACAAAAACCACTAAACCCCAACAAGAAACAACCTTAAACCCC
Organism: Elephas maximus indicus; assembly: GCF_024166365.1. Lineage (NCBI taxonomy): Eukaryota > Metazoa > Chordata > Mammalia > Proboscidea > Elephantidae > Elephas > Elephas maximus. Next base: position 1,324,920 of record NC_064835.1, read on the forward strand.
TAACAACAAACAACCCTAAACCCCTAACATCAAACAACACTAACACCCTAACAACAAACAACTCTAACCCCCTAACAACAAACAACCCTAAACCCCTAACATCAAACAACACTAACACCCTAACAACAAAAACCACTAAACCCCAACAAGAAACAACCTTAAACCCCTAACAACAAACAACCCTAAACCCCTAACATCAAACAACACTAACCCCTTAACAACACAAACCACTAACACCCTAACAACAAACAACACTAACACCCTAACAACAAAAACCACTAAACCCCAACAAGAAACAACCTTAAACCCCTAACAACAAACAACCCTAAACCCCTAACATCAAACAACACTAACACCCTAACAACAAAGAACTCTAACCCCCTAACAACAAACAACCCTAAACCCCTAACATGAAACAACACTAACACCCTAACAACAAAAACCACTAAACCCCAACAAGAAACAACCTTAAACCCCTAACAACAAACAACCCTAAACCCCTAACATCAAACAACACTAACACCCTAACAACAAACAACTCTAACCCCCTAACAACAAACAACCCTAAACCCCTAACATCAAACAACACTAACCCCCTAACAACAGAAACCACTAACACCCTAACAACAAACAACACTAACCCCCTAACAACAAACAACCCTAACCCCTGAAAACCAAAAACACTAACCCACTAACAACAAACAACCCTAACCCACTAACAACAAACAACCCTAAACCCCTAACATCAAACAACACTAACCCCCTAACAACACAAACCACTAACACCCTAACAACAAACAACACTAACACCCTAACAACAAAAACCACTAAACCCCATCAAGAAACAACCTTAAACCCCTAACAACAAACAACCCTAAACCCCTAACATCAAACAACACTAACACCCTAACAACAAACAACTCTAACCCCCTAACAACAAACAACCCTAAACCCCTAACATCAAACAACACTAACACCCTAACAACAAAAACCACTAAACCCCAACAAGAAACAACCTTAAACCCCTAACAACAAACAACCCTAAACCCCTAACATCAAACAACACTAACCCCCTAACAACACAAACCACTAACACCTTAACAACAAACAACACTAACACCCTAACAACAAAAACCACTAAACCCCAACAAGAAACAACCTTAAACCCCTAACAACAAACAACACTAAACCACTAACATCAAGCAACACTAACACCCTAACAACAAACAACTCTAACCCCCTAACAACAAACAGCCCTAAACCCCTAACATCAAACAACACTAACACCCTAACAACAAAAACCACTAAACCCCAACAAGAAACAACCTTAAACCCCTAACAACAAACAACCCTAAACCCCTAACAACAAACAACACTAACACCCTAACAACAAACAACTCTAACCCCCTAACAACAAACAACCCTAAACCCCTAACATCAAACAACACTAACCCCCTAACAACACAAACCACTAACACCCTAACAACAAACAACACTAACACCCTAACAACAAAAACCACTAAACCCCAACAAGAAACAACCTTAAACCCCTAACAACAAACAACCCTAAACCCCTAACAACAAACAACACTAACACCCTATCAACAAACAACTCTAACCCCCTAACAACAAACAACCCTAAACCCCTAACATCAAACAACACTAACCCCCTAACAACACAAACCACTAACACCCTAAAAACAAACAACACTAACACCCTAACAACAAACAACCCTAAACCCCTAACAACAAACAACACTAACACCCTAACAACAAACAACTCTAACCCCCTAACAACAAACAACCCTAAACCCCTAACATCAAACAACACTAACCCCCTAACAACACAAACCACTAACACCCTAACAACAAACAACACTAACACCCTAACAACAAAAACCACTAAACCCCAACAAGAAACAACCTTAAACCCCTAACAACAAACAACCCTAAACCCCTAACATCAAACAACACTAACCCCCTAACAACACAAACCACTAACACCCTAACAACAAACAACACTAACACCCTAACAACAAAAACCACTAAACCCCAACAAGAAACAACCTTAAACCCCTAACAACAAACAACCCTAAACACCTAACATCAAACAACACTAACACCCTAACAACAAACAACTCTAACCCCCTAACAACAAACAACCCTAAACCCCTAACATCAAACAACACTAACCCCCTAACAACACAAACCACTAACACCCTAACAACAAACAACAGTAACCCCCTAACAACAAACAACCCTAACCCCTGAAAACCAAAAACACTAACCCACTAACAACAAACAACCCTAACCCACTAACAACAAACAACCCTAAACCCCTAACATCAAACAACACTAACACCCTAACAACACAAACCACTAACACCCTAACAACAAACAACACTAACACCCTAACAACAAAAACCACTAAACCCCAACAAGAAACAACCTTAAACCCCTAACAACAAACAACCCTAAACCCCTAACATCAAACAACACTAACACCCTAACAACAAACAACTCTAACCCCCTAACAACAAACAACCCTAAACCCCTAACATCAAACAACACTAACCCCCTAGAAACACAAACCACTAACACCCTAACAACAAACAACACTAACACCCTAACAACAAAAACCACTAAACCCCAACAAGAAACAACCTTAAACCCCTAACAACAAACAACCCTAAACCCCTAACATCAAACAACACTAACACCCTAACAACAAACAACTCTAACCCCCTAACAACAAACAGCCCTAAACCCCTAACATCAAACAACACTAACACCCTAACAACAAAAACCACTAAACCCCAACAAGAAACAACCTTAAACCCCTAACAACAAACAACCCTAAACCCCTAACAACAAACAACACTAACACCCTAACAACAAACAACTCTAACCCCCTAACAACAAACAACCCTAAACCCCTAACATCAAACAACACTAACACCCTAACAACAAAAACCACTAAACCCCAACAAGAAACAACCTTAAACCCCTAACAACAAACAACCCTAAACCCCTAACATCAAACAACACTAACCCCTTAACAACACAAACCACTAACACCTTAACAACAAACTACACTAACACCCTAACAACAAAAACCACTAAACCCCAACAAGAAACAACCTTAAACCCCTAACAACAAACAACCCTAAACCCCTAACATCAAACAACACTAACACCCTAACAACAAAGAACTCTAACCCCCTAACAACAAACAACCCTAAACCCCTAACATTAAACAACACTAACACCCTAACAACAAAAACCACTAAACCCCAACAAGAAACAACCTTAAACCCCTAACAACAAACAACCCTAAACCGCTAACATCAAACAACACTAACACCCTAACAACAAACAACTCTAACCCCCTAACAACAAACAACCCTAAACCCCTAACATCAAACAACACTAACCCCCTAACAACAGAAACCACTAACACCCTAACAACAAACAACACTAACCCCCTAACAACAAACAACCCTAACCCCTGAAAACCAAAAACACTAACCCACTAACAACAAACAACCCTAACCCACTAACAACAAACAACCCTAAACCCCTAACATCAAACAACACTAAACCCCTAACAACACAAACCACTAACACCCTAACATCAAACAACACTAACACCCTAACAACAAAAACCACTAAACCCCATCAAGAAACAACCTTAAACCCCTAACAACAAACAACCCTAAACCCCTAACATCAAACAACACTAACACCCTAACAACAAACAACTCTAACCCCCTAACAACAAACAACCCTAAACCCCTAACATCAAACAACACTAACACCCTAACAACAAAAACCACTAAACCCCAACAAGAAACAACCTTAAACCCCTAACAACAAACAACCCTAAACCCCTAACATCAAACAACACTAACCCCCTAACAACACAAACCACTAACACCCTAACAACAAACAACACTAACACCCTAACAACAAAAACCACTAAACCCCAACAAGAAACAACCTTAAACCCCTAACAACAAACAACCCTAAACCACTAACATCAAACAACACTAACACCCTAACAACAAACAACTCTAACCCCCTAACAACAAACAGCCCTAAACCCCTAACATCAAACAACACTAACACCCTAACAACAAAAACCACTAAACCCCAACAAGAAACAACCTTAAACCCCTAACAACAAACAACCCTAAACCCCTAACAACAAACAACACTAACACCCTAACAACAAACAACTCTAACCCCCTAACAACAAACAACCCTAAACCCCTAACATCAAACAACACTAACCCCCTAACAACACAAACCACTAACACCCTAACAACAAACAACACTAACACCCTAACAACAAAAACCACTAAACCCCAACAAGAAACAACCTTAAACCCCTAACAACAAACAACCCTAAACCCCTAACAACAAACAACACTAACACCCTAACAACAAACAACTCTAACCCCCTAACAACAAACAACCCTAAACCCCTAACATCAAACAACACTAACCCCCTAACAACACAAACCACTAACACCCTAAAAACAAACAACACTAACACCCTAACAACAAACAACCCTAAACCCCTAACATCAAACAACACTAACACCCTAACAACACAAACCACTAAGACCCTAACAACAAACAACCCTAACCCCCTAACAACAAACACTAACCCCCAAACAACAAACAACCCTAACCCCTGAAAACCAAAAACACTAACCCACTAACAACAAACAACCCTAACCCACTAACAACAAACAACCCTAAACCCCTAACTTCAAACAACACTAACCCCCTAACAACACAAACCACTAACACCCTAACAACAAACAACACTAACACCCTAACAACAAAAACCACTAAACCCCAACAAGAAACAACCTTAAACCCCTAACAACAAACAACCCTAAACCCCTAACAACAAACAACACTAACACCCTATCAACAAACAACTCTAACCCCCTAACAACAAACAACCCTAAACCCCTAACATCAAACAACACTAACCCCCTAACAACACAAACCACTAACACCCTAAAAACAAACAACACTAACACCCTAACAACAAACAACCCTAAACCCCTAACAACAAACAACACTAACACCCTAACAACAAACAACTCTAACCCCCTAACAACAAACAACCCTAAACCCCTAACATCAAACAACACTAACCCCCTAACAACACAAACCACTAACACCCTAACAACAAACAACACTAACACCCTAACAACAAAAACCACTAAACCCCAACAAGAAACAACCTTAAACCCCTAACAACAAACAACCCTAAACCCCTAACATCAAACAACACTAACCCCCTAACAACACAAACCACTAACACCCTAACAACAAACAACACTAACACCCTAACAACAAAAACCACTAAACCCCAACAAGAAACAACCTTAAACCCCTAACAACAAAAAACCCTAAACCCCTAACAACAAACAACACTAACACCCTAACAACAAACAACTCTAACCCCCTAACAACAAACAACCCTAAACCCCTAACATCAAACAACACTAACCCCCTAACAACACAAACCACTAACACCCTAAAAACAAACAACACTAACACCGTAACAACAAACAAACCTAAACCCCTAACATCAAACAACACTAACACCCTAACAACACAAACCACTAACACCCTAACAACAAACAACCATAACCCCCTAACAACAAACACTAACCCCCAAACAACAAACAACCCTAACCCCTGAAAACCAAAAACACTAACCCACTAACAACAAACAACCCTAACCCACTAACAACAAACAACCCTAAACCCCTAACATCAAACAACACTAACCCACTAACAACACAAACCACTAACACCCTAACAACAAACAACACTAACACCCTAACAACAAAAACCACTAAACGCCAACAACAAACAACTCTAACCCCCTAACAACAAACAACCCTAAACCCCTAACATCAAACAACACTAACACCCTAACAACAAAAACCACTAAACCCAAACAAGAAACAACCTTAAACCCCTAACAACAAACAACCCTAAACCCCTAACATCAAACAACACTAACCCCCTAACAACACAAACCACTAACACCCTAACAACAAACAACACTAACACCCTAACAACAAACAACTCTAACCCCCTAACAACAAACAACCCTAAACCCCTAACATCAAACAACACTAACCCCCTAACAACACAAACCACTAACACCCTAACAACAAACAACACTAACACCCTAACAACAAAAACCACTAAACCCCAACAACAAACAACTCTAACCCCCTAACAACAAACAACCCTAAACCCCTAACATCAAACAACACTAACCCCCTAACAACACAAACCACTAACACCCTAACAACAAACAACACTAACACCCTAACAACAAAAACCACTAAACCCCAACAAGAAACAACCCTAACCCACTAACAACAAACAACCCTAAACCCCTAACAAGAAACTACCCTAACCCCGTAACAACAAACAACACTAACCCCGTAACAAGAAACAACCCTAACCCCCTAACAACAAAGAACACTAACACCCTAACAACAAACAACCCTAACCCCCTAACAACAAACAACCCTAAACCCCTAACATCAAACAACACGAACACCCTAACAACACAAACCACTAACACCGTAACAACAAACAACCCTAACCCCCTAACAACAAACACTAACCCCCAAACAACAAACAACCCTAACCCCTGAAAACCAAAAACACTAACCCACTAACAACAAACAACCCTAACCCACTAACAACAAACAACCCTAAACCCCTAACATCAAACAACACTAACCCCCTAACAACACAAACCACTAACACCCTAACAACAAACAACACTAACACCCTAAAAACAAAAACCACTAAACCCCAACAAGAAACAACCTTAAACCCCTAACAACAAACAACCCTAAACCCCTAACATCAAACAGCACTAACACCCTAACAACAAACAATTCTAACCCCCTAACAACAAACAACCGTAAACCCCTAACATCAAACAACACTAACACCCTAACAACAAAAACCACTAAACCCCAACAAGAAACAACCTTAAACCCCTAACAACAAACAACCCTAAACCCCTAACATCAAACAGCACTAACACCCTAACAACAAACAACCCTAACCCCCTAACAACAAACACTAACCCCCAAACAACAAACCACCCTAACCCCTGAAAACCAAAAACACTAACCCACTAACAACAAACAACCCTAACCCACTAACAACAAACAACCCTAAACCCCTAACATCAAACAACACTAACCCCCTAACAACACAAACCACTAACACCCTAACAACAAACAACACTAACACCCTAACAACAAAAACCACTAAACCCCAACAAGAAACAACCTTAAACCCCTAACAACAAACAACCCTAAACCCCTAACATCAAACAGCACTAACACCCTAACAACAAACAACTCTAACCCCCTAACAACAAACAACCCTAAACCCCTAACATCAAACAACACTAACACCCTAACAACAAAAACCACTAAACCCCAACAAGAAACAACTTTAAACCCCTAACAACAAACAACCCTAAACCCCTAACATCAAACAACACTAACCCCCTAACAACACAAACCACTAACACCCTAACAACAAACAACACTAACACCCTAACAACAAAAACCACTAAACCCCAACAAGAAACAACCTTAAACCCCTAACAACAAACAACCCTAAACCCCTAACATCAAACAACACTAACACCCTAACAACAAACAACTCTAATCCCCTAACAACAAACAACCCTAAACCCCTAACATCAAACAACACTAACCCCCTAACGATACAAACCACTAACACCCTAACAACAATCAACACTAACCCCCTAACAACAAACAACCCTAACCCCTGAAAACCAAAAACACTAACCCACTAACAACAAACAACCCTAACCCACTAACAACAAACAACCCTAAACCCCTAACATCAAACAACACTAACACCCTAACAACAAACAACTCTAACCCCCTAACAACAAACAACCCTAAACCCCTAACATCAAACAACACTAACCCCCTAACAACACAAACCACTAACACCCTAACAACAAACAACACTAACCCCCTAACAACAAACAACCCTAACCCCTGAAAACCAAAAACACTAACCCACTAACAACAAACAACCCTAACCCACTAACAACAAACAACCCTAAACCCCTAACATCAAACAACACTAACACCCTAACAACAAACAACTCTAACCTCCTAACAACAAACAACCCTAAACCCCTAACATCAAACAACACTAACCCCCTAACAACACAAACCACTAACACCCTAACAACTAACAACACTAACCCCCTAACAACAAACAACCCTAACCCCTGAAAACCAAAAACACTAACCCACTAACAACAAACAACCCTAACCCACTAACAACAAACAACCCTAAACCCCTAACATCAAACAACACTAACCCCCTAACAACACAAACCACTAACACCCTAACAACAAACAACACTAACACCCTAACAACAAAAACCACTAAACCCCAACAAGAAACAACCTTAAACCCCTAACAACAAACAACCCTAAACCCCTAACATCAAACAACACTAACACCCTAACAACAAACAACTCTAACCCCCTAACAACAAACAGCCCTAAACCCCTAACATCAAACAACACTAACACCCTAACAACAAAAACCACTAAACCCCAACAAGAAACAACCTTAAACCCCTAACAACAAACAACCCTAAACCCCTAACAACAAACAACACTAACACCCTAACAACAAACAACTCTAACCCCCTAACAACAAACAACCCTAAACCCCTAACATCAAACAACACTAACCCCCTAACAACACAAACCACTAACACCCTAACAACAAACAACACTAACACCCTAACAACAAAAACCACTAAACCCCAACAAGAAACAACCTTAAACCCCTAACAACAGACAACCCTAAACCCCTAACATCAAACAGCACTAACACCCTAACAACAAACAATTCTAACCCCCTAACAACAAACAACCCTAAACCCCTAACATCAAACAACACTAACACCCTAACAACAAAAACCACTAAACCCAAACAAGAAACAACCTTAAACCCCTAACAACAAACAACCCTAAACCCCTAACATCAAACAACACTAACCCCCTAACAACACAAACCACTAACACCCTAACAACAAACAACACTAACACCCTAACAACAAACAACTCTAACCCCCTTACAACAAACAACCCTAAACCCCTAACATCAAACAACACTAACCCCCTAACAACACAAACCACTAACACCCTAACAACAAACAACACTAACACCCTAACAACAAAAACCACTAAACCCCAACAACAAACAACTCTAACCCCCTAACAACAAACAACCCTAAACCCCTAACATCAAACAACACTAACCCCCTAACAACACAAACCACTAACACCCTAACAACAAACAACACTAACACCCTAACAACAAAAACCACTAAACCCCAACAAGAAACAACCCTAACCCACTAACAACAAACAACCCTAAACCCCTAACAAGAAACTACCCTAACCCCGTAACAACAAACAACACTAACCCCGTAACAAGAAACAACCCTAACCCCCTAACAACAAAGAACACTAACACCCTAACAACAAACAACCCTAACCCCCTAACAACAAACAACCCTAAACCCCTAACATCAAACAACACGAACACCCTAACAACACAAACCACTAACACCGTAACAACAAACAACCCTAACCCCCTAACAACAAACACTAACCCCCAAACAACAAACAACCCTAACCCCTGAAAACCAAAAACACTAACCCACTAACAACAAACAACCCTAACCCACTAACAACAAACAACCCTAAACCCCTAACATCAAACAACACTAACCCCCTAACAACACAAACCACTAACACCCTAACAACAAACAACACTAACACCCTAAAAACAAAAACCACTAAACCCCAACAAGAAACAACCTTAAACCCCTAACAACAAACAACCCTAAACCCCTAACATCAAACAGCACTAACACCCTAACAACAAACAATTCTAACCCCCTAACAACAAACAACCGTAAACCCCTAACATCAAACAACACTAACACCCTAACAACAAAAACCACTAAACCCCAACAAGAAACAACCTTAAACCCCTAACAACAAACAACCCTAAACCCCTAACATCAAACAGCACTAACACCCTAACAACAAACAACCCTAACCCCCTAACAACAAACACTAACCCCCAAACAACAAACCACCCTAACCCCTGAAAACCAAAAACACTAACCCACTAACAACAAACAACCCTAACCCACTAACAACAAACAACCCTAAACCCCTAACATCAAACAACACTAACCCCCTAACAACACAAACCACTAACACCCTAACAACAAACAACACTAACACCCTAACAACAAAAACCACTAAACCCCAACAAGAAACAACCTTAAACCCCTAACAACAAACAACCCTAAACCCCTAACATCAAACAGCACTAACACCCTAACAACAAACAACTCTAACCCCCTAACAACAAACAACCCTAAACCCCTAACATCAAACAACACTAACACCCTAACAACAAAAACCACTAAACCCCAACAAGAAACAACTTTAAACCCCTAACAACAAACAACCCTAAACCCCTAACATCAAACAACACTAACCCCCTAACAACACAAACCACTAACACCCTAACAACAAACAACACTAACACCCTAACAACAAAAACCACTAAACCCCAACAAGAAACAACCTTAAACCCCTAACAACAAACAACCCTAAACCCCTAACATCAAACAACACTAACACCCTAACAACAAACAACTCTAATCCCCTAACAACAAACAACCCTAAACCCCTAACATCAAACAACACTAACCCCCTAACGATACAAACCACTAACACCCTAACAACAATCAACACTAACCCCCTAACAACAAACAACCCTAACCCCTGAAAACCAAAAACACTAACCCACTAACAACAAACAACCCTAACCCACTAACAACAAACAACCCTAAACCCCTAACATCAAACAACACTAACACCCTAACAACAAACAACTCTAACCCCCTAACAACAAACAACCCTAAACCCCTAACATCAAACAACACTAACCCCCTAACAACACAAACCACTAACACCCTAACAACAAACAACACTAACCCCCTAACAACAAACAACCCTAACCCCTGAAAACCAAAAACACTAACCCACTAACAACAAACAACCCTAACCCACTAACAACAAACAACCCTAAACCCCTAACATCAAACAACACTAACACCCTAACAACAAACAACTCTAACCTCCTAACAACAAACAACCCTAAACCCCTAACATCAAACAACACTAACCCCCTAACAACACAAACCACTAACACCCTAACAACTAACAACACTAACCCCCTAACAACAAACAACCCTAACCCCTGAAAACCAAAAACACTAACCCACTAACAACAAACAACCCTAACCCACTAACAACAAACAACCCTAAACCCCTAACATCAAACAACACTAACCCCCTAACAACACAAACCACTAACACCCTAACAACAAACAACACTAACACCCTAACAACAAAAACCACTAAACCCCAACAAGAAACAACCTTAAACCCCTAACAACAAACAACCCTAAACCCCTAACATCAAACAACACTAACACCCTAACAACAAACAACTCTAACCCCCTAACAACAAACAGCCCTAAACCCCTAACATCAAACAACACTAACACCCTAACAACAAAAACCACTAAACCCCAACAAGAAACAACCTTAAACCCCTAACAACAAACAACCCTAAACCCCTAACAACAAACAACACTAACACCCTAACAACAAACAACTCTAACCCCCTAACAACAAACAACCCTAAACCCCTAACATCAAACAACACTAACCCCCTAACAACACAAACCACTAACACCCTAACAACAAACAACACTAACACCCTAACAACAAAAACCACTAAACCCCAACAAGAAACAACCTTAAACCCCTAACAACAAACAACCCTAAACCCCTAACATCAAACAACACTAACACCCTAACAACAAACAACTCTAACCCCCTAACAACAAACAACCCTAAACCCCTAACATCAAACAACACTAACCCCCTAACAACACAAACCACTAACACCCTAACAACAAACAACACTATCCCCCTAACAACAAACAACCCTAACCCCTGAAAACCAAAAACACTAACCCACTAACAACAAACAACCCTAACCCACTAACAACAAACAACCCTAAACCCCTAACATCAAACAACACTAACCCCTAACAACACAAACCACTAACACCCTAACAACAAACAACACTAACACCCTAACAACAAAAACCACTAAACCCCAACAAGAAACAACCTTAAACCCCTAACAACAAACAACCCTAAACCCCTAACATCAAACAACACTAACACCCTAACAACAAACAACTCTAACCCCCTAACAACAAACAACCCTAAACCCCTAACATCAAACAACACTAACACCCTAACAACAAAAACCACTAAACCCCAACAAGAAACAACCTTAAACCCCTAACAACAAACAACCCTAAACCCCTAACATCAAACAGCACTAACACCCTAACAACAAACAACCCTAACCCCCTAACAACAAACACTAACCCCCAAACAACAAACAACCCTAACCCCTGAAAACCAAAAACACTAACCCACTAACACCAAACAACCCTAACCCACTAACAACAAACAACCCTAAACCCCTAACATCAAACAACACTAACCCCCTAACAACACAAACCACTAACACCCTAACAACAAACAACACTAACACCCTAACAACAAAAACCACTAAACCCCAACAAGAAACAACCTTAAACCCCTAACAACAAACAACCCTAAACTCCTAACATCAAACAACACTAACACCCTAACAACAAACAACTCTAACCCCCTAACAACAAACAACCCTAAACCCCTAACATCAAACAACACTAACACCCTAACAACAAAAACCACTAAACCCCAACAAGAAACAACCTTAAACCCCTAACAACAAACAACCCTAAACCCCTAACATCAAACAACACTAACCCCCTAACAACACAAACCACTAACACCCTAACAGCAAACAACACTAACACCCTAACAACAAAAACCACTAAACCCCAACAAGAGACAACCTTAAACCCCGAACAACAAACAACCCTAAACCCCTAACATCAAACAACACTAACACCCTAACAACAAACAACTCTAACCCCCTAACAACAAACAGCCCTATACCCCTAACATCAAACAACACTAACACCCTAACAACAAAAACCACTAAACCCAAACAAGAAACAACCTTAAACCCCTAACAACAAACAACCCTAAACCCCTAACAACAAACAACACTAACACCCTAACAACAAACAACTCTAACCCCCTAACAACAAACAACCCTAAACCCCTAACATCAAACAACACTAACCCCCTAACAACACAAACCACTAACACCCTAACAACAAACAACACTAACACCCTAACAACAAAAACCACTAAACCCCAACAAGAAACAACCTTAAACCCCCAACAACAAACAACCCTAAACCCCTAACATCAAACAACACTAACCCCCTAACAACAAAAACCACTAACACCCTAACAACAAACAACACTAACACCCTAACAACAAAAACCACTAAACCCGAACAAGAAACAACCTTAAACCCCTAACAACAAACAACCCTAAACCCCTAACATCAAACAACACTAACACCCTAACAACAAACAACTCTAACCCCCTAACAACAAACAACCCTAAACGCCTAACATCAAACAACACTAACCCCCTAACAACACAAACCACTAACACCCTAACAACAAACAACAGTAACCCCCAACAACAAACAACCCTAACCCCTGAAAACCAAAAACACTAACCCACTAACAACAAACAACCCTAACCCACTAACAACAAACAACCCTAAACCCCTAACATCAAACAACACTAACCCCCTAACAACACAAACCACTAACACCCTAACAACAAACAACACTAACACCCTAACAACAAAAACCACTAAACCCCAACAAGAAACAACCTTAAACCCCTAACAACAAACAACCCTAAACCCCTAACATCAAACAACACTAACACCCTAACAACAAACAACTCTAACCCCCTAACAACAAACAACCCTAAACCCCTAACATCAAACAACACTAACACCCTAACAACAAAAACCACTAAACCCCAACAAGAAACAACCTTAAACCCCTAACAACAAACAACCCTAAACCCCTAACATCAAACAACACTAACCCCTTAACAACACAAACCACTAACACCCTAACAACAAACAACACTAACACCCTAACAACAAAAACCACTAAACCCCAACAAGAAACAACCTTAAACCCCTAACAACAAACAACCCTAAACCCCTAACATCAAACAACACTAACACCCTAACAACACAAACCACTAACACCCTAACAACAAACAACACTAACCCCCTAACAACAAACACTAACCCCCAAACAACAAACAACCCTAACCCCTGAAAACCAAAAACACTAACCCACTAACAACAAACAACCCTAACCCACTAACAACAAACAACCCTAAACCCCTAACATCAAACAACACTAACCCCCTAACAACACAAACCACTAACACCCTAACAACAAACAACACTAACACCCTAACAACAAAAACCACTAAACCCCAACAAGAAACAACCTTAAACCCCTAACAACAAACAACCCTAAACCCCTAACATCAAACAGCACTAACACCCTAACAACAAACAACTCTAACCCCCTAACAACAAACAACCCTAAACCCCTAACATCAAACAACACTAACACCCTAACAACAAAAACCACTAAACCCCAACAAGAAACAACCTTAAACCCCTAACAACAAACAACCCTAAACCCCTAACATCAAACAACACTAACCCCCTAACAACACAAACCACTAACACCCTAACAACAAACAACACTAATACCCTAACAACAAAAACCACTAAACCCCAACAAGAAACAACCTTAAACCCCTAACAACAAACAACCCTAAACCCCTAACATCAAACAACACTAACACCCTAACAACAAACAACTCTAATCCCCTAACAACAAACAACCCTAAACCCCTAACATCAAACAACACTAACCCCCTAACAACACAAACCACTAACACCCTAACAACAAACAACACTAACCCCCTAACAACAAACAACCCTAACCCCTGAAAACCAAAAACACTAACCCACTAACAACAAACAACCCTAACCCACTAACAACAAACAACCCTAAACCCCTAACATCAAACAACACTAACACCCTAACAACAAACAACTCTAACCCCCTAACAACAAACAACCCTAAACCCCTAACATCAAACAACACTAACCCCCTAACAACACAAACCACTAACACCCTAACAACAAACAACACTAACCCCCTAACAACAAACAACCCTAACCCCTGAAAACCAAAAACACTAACCCACTAACAACAAACAACCCTAACCCACTAACAACACACAACCCTAAACCCCTAACATCAAACAACACTAACCCCCTAACAACACAAACCACTAACACCCTAACAACAAACAACACTAACACCCTAACAACAAAAACCACTAAACCCCAACAAGAAACAACCTTAAACCCCTAACAACAAACAACCCTAAACCCCTAACATCAAACAACACTAACACCCTAACAACAAACAACTCTAACCCCCTAACAACAAACAACCCTAAACCCCTAACATCAAACAACACTAACACCCTATCAACAAAAACCACTAAACCCCAACAAGAAACAACCTTAAACCCCTAACAACAAACAACCCTAAACCCCTAACATCAAACAACACTAACCCCCTAACAACACAAACCACTAACACCCTAACAACAAACAACACTAACACCCTAACAACAAAAACCACTAAACCCCAACAAGAAACAACCTTAAACCCCTAACATCAAACAACCCTAACCCCCTAACAACAGAAACCACTAACACCCTAACAACAAACAACACTAACACCCTAACAACAAACAACTCTAACCCCCTAACAACAAACAGCCCTAAACCCCTAACATCAAACAACACTAACACCCTAACAACAAAAACCACTAAACCCCAACAAGAAACAACCTTAAACCCCTAACAACAAACAACCCTAAACCCCTAACAACAAACAACACTAACACCCTAACAACAAACAACTCTAACCCCCTAACAACAAACAACCCTAAACCCCTAACATCAAACAACACTAACCCCCTAACAACACAAACCACTAACACCCTAACAACAAACAACACTAACACCCTAACAACAAAAACCACTAAACCCCAACAAGAAACAACCTTAAACCCCTAACAACAAACAACCCTAAACCCCTAACAACAAACAACACTAACACCCTAACAACAAACAACTCTAACCCCCTAACAACAAACAACCCTAAACCCCTAACATCAAACAACACTAACCCCTTAACAACACAAACCACTAACACCCTAAAAACAAACAACACTAACACCCTAACAACAAACAACCCTAAACCCCTAACATCAAACAACACTAACACCCTAACAACACAAACCACTAACACCCTAACAACAAACAACCCTAACCCCCTAACAACAAACACTAACCCCCAAACAACAAACAACCCTAACCCCTGAAAACCAAAAACACTAACCCACTAACAACAAACAACCCTAACCCACTAACAACAAACAACCCTAAACCCCTAACATCAAACAACACTAACCCCCTAACAACACAAACCACTAACACCCTAACAACAAACAACACTAACACCCTAACAACAAAAACCACTAAACCCCAACAACAAACAACTCTAACCCCCTAACAACAAGCAACCCTAAACCCCTAACATCAAACAACACTAACCCCCTAACAACACAAACCACTAACACCCTAACAACAAACAACACTAACACCCTAACAACAAAAACCACTAAACCCCAACAAGAAACAACCCTAAACCCCTAACAACAAACAACCCTAAACCCCTAACAAGAAACTACCCTAACCCCGTAACAACAAACAACACTAACCCCGTAACAAGAAACAACCCTAACCCCCTAACAACAAACAACACTAACACCCTAACAACAAACATCCCTAACCCCCTAACAACAAAAAACCCTAAACCCCTAACATCAAACAACACTAACATGCTAACAACACAAACCACTAACACCGTAACAACAAACAACCCTAACCCCCTAACAACAAACACTAACCCCCAAACAACAAACAACCCTAACCCCTGAAAACCAAAAACACTAACCCACTAACAACAAACAACCCTAACCCACTAACAACAAACAACCCTAAACCCCTAACATCAAACAACACTAACACCCTAACAACAAACAACTCTAACCCCCTAACAACAAACAACCCTAAACCCCTAACAACAAACAACACTAACACCCTAACAACAAACAACTCTAACCCCCTAACAACAAACAACCCTAAACCCCTAACATCAAACAACACTAACCCCCTAACAACACAAACCACTAACACCCTAACAACAAACAACCCTAACCCCCTAACAACAAACACTAACCCCCAAACAACAAACAACCCTAACCCCTGAAAACCAAAAACACTAACCCACTAACAACAAACAACCCTAACCCACTAACAACAAACAACCCTAAACCCCTAACATCAAACAACACTAACCCCCTAACAACACAAACCACTAACACCCTAACAACAAACAACACTAACACCCTAACAACAAAAACCACTAAACCCCAACAACAAACAACTCTAACCCCCTAACAACAAACAACCCTAAACCCCTAACATCAAACAACACTAACCCCCTAACAACACAAACCACTAACACCCTAACAACAAACAACACTAACACCCTAACAACAAAAACCACTAAACCCCAACAAGAAACAACCTTAAACCCCTAACAACAAACAACCCTAAACCCCTAACAACAAACAACCCTAAACCCCTTACAAGAAACTACCCTAACCCCGTAACAACAAACAACACTAACCCCGTAACAAGAAACAACCCTAACCCCCTAACAACAAACAACACTAACACCCTAACAACAAACAACCCTAACCCCCTAACAACAAAAAACCCTAAACCCCTAACATCAAACAACACTAACACGCTAACAACACAAACCACTAACACCGTAACAACAAACAACCCTAACCCCCTAACAACAAACACTAACCCCCAAACAACAAACAACCCTAACCCCTGAAAACCAAAAACACTAACCCACTAACAACAAACAACCCTAAGCCACTAACAACAAACAACCCTAAACCCCTAACATCAAACAACACTAACACCCTAACAACAAACAACTCTAACCCCCTAACAACAAACAACCCTAAACCCCTAACAACAAACAACACTAACACCCTAACAACAAACAACTCTAACCCCCTAACAACAAACAACCCTAAACCCCTAACATCAAACAACACTAACCCCCTAACAACACAAACCACTAACACCCTAACAACAAACAACACTAACACCCTAACAACAAAAACCACTAAACCCCAACAAGAAACAACCTTAAACCCCTAACAACAAACAACCCTAAACCCCTAACAACAAACAACACTAACACCCTAACAACAAACAACTCTAACCCCCTAACAACAAACAACCCTAAACCCCTAACATCAAACAACACTAACCCCCTAACAACACAAACCACTAACACCCTAACAACAAACAACACTAACACCCTAACAACAAAAACCACTAAACCCCATCAAGAAACAACCTTAAACCCCTAACAACAAACAACCCTAAACCCCTAACATCAAACAACACTAACACCCTAACAACAAACAACTCTAACCCCCTAACAACAAACAACCCTAAACCCCTAACATCAAACAACACTAACACCCTAACAACAAAAACCACTAAACCCCAACAAGAAACAACCTTAAACCCCTAACAACAAACAACCCTAAACCCCTAACATCAAACAACACTAACCCCCTAACAACACAAACCACTAACACCCTAACAACAAACAACACTAACACCCTAACAACAAAAACCACTAAACCCCAACAAGAAACAACCTTAAACCCCTAACAACAAACAACCCTAAACCACTAACATCAAACAACACTAACACCCTAACAACAAACAACTCTAACCCCCTAACAACAAACAGCCCTAAACCCCTAACATCAAACAACACTAACACCCTAACAACAAAAACCACTAAACCCCAACAAGAAACAACCTTAAACCCCTAACAACAAACAACCCTAAACCCCTAACAACAAACAACACTAACACCCTAACAACAAACAACTCTAACCCCCTAACAACAAACAACCTAAACCCCTAACATCAAACAACACTAACCCCCTAACAACACAAACCACTAACACCCTAACAACAAACAACACTAACACCCTAACAACAAAAACCACTAAACCCCAACAAGAAACAACCTTAAACCCCTAACAACAAACAACCCTAAACCCCTAACAACAAACAACACTAACACCCTAACAACAAACAACTCTAACCCCCTAACAACAAACAACCCTAAACCCCTAACATCATACAACACTAACCCCCTAACAACACAAACCACTAACACCCTAAAAACAAACAACACTAACACCCTAACAACAAACAACCCTAAACCCCTAACATCAAACAACACTAACACCCTAACAACACAAACCACTAAGACCCTAACAACAAACAACCCTAACCCCCTAAAAACAAACACTAACCCCCAAACAACAAACAACCCTAACCCCTGAAAACCAAAAACACTAACCCACTAACAACAAACAACCCTAACCCACTAACAACAAACAACCCTAAACCCCTAACTTCAAACAACACTAACCCCCTAACAACACAAACCACTAACACCCTAACAACAAACAACACTAACACCCTAACAACAAAAACCACTAAACCCCAACAACAAACAACTCTAACCCCCTAACAACAAACAACCCTAAACCCCTAACATCAAACAACACTAACCCCCTAACAACACAAACCACTAACACCCTAACAACAAACAACACTAACACCCTAACAACAAAAACCACTAAACCCCAACAAGAAACAACCCTAAACCCCTAACAACAAACAACCCTAAACCCCTAACAAGAAACTACCCTAACCCCGTAACAACAAACAACACTAACCCCGTAACAAGAAACAACCCTAACCCCCTAACAACAAAGAACACTAACACCCTAACAACAAACAACCCTAACCCCCTAACAACAAAAAACCCTAAACCCCTAACATCAAACAACACTAACACGCTAACAACACAAACCACTAACACCGTAACAACAAACAACCCTAACCCCCTAACAACAAACACTAACCCCCAAACAACAAACAACCCTAACCCCTGAAAACCAAAAACACTAACCCACTAACAACAAACAACCCTAACCCACTAACAACAAACCACCCTAAACCCCTAACATCAAACAACACTAACACCCTAACAACAAACAACTCTAACCCCTTAACAACAAACAACCCTAAACCCCTAACAACAAACAACACTAACACCCTAACAACAAACAACTCTAACCCCCTAACAACAAACAACCCTAAACCCCTAACATCAAACAACACTAACCCCCTAACAACACAAACCACTAACACCCTAACAACAAACAACACTAACACCCTAACAACAAAAACCACTAAACCCCAACAAGAAACAACCTTAAACCCCTAACAACAAACAACCCTAAACCCCTAACAACAAACAACACTAACACCCTAACAACAAACAACTCTAACCCCCTAACAACAAACAACCCTAAACCCCTAACATCAAACAACACTAACCCCCTAACAACACAAACCACTAACACCCTAACAACAAACAACACTAACACCCTAACAACAAAAACCACTAAACCCCAACAAGAAACAACCTTAAACCCCTAACAACAAACAACCCTAAACCCCTAACATCAAACAACACTAACCCCCTAACAACACAAACCACTAACACCCTAACAACAAACAACACTAACACCCTAACAACAAAAACCACTAAACCCCAACAAGAAACAACCTTAAACCCCTAACAACAAACAACCCTAAACCCCTAACATCAAACAACACTAACACCCTAACAACAAACAACTCTAACCCCCTAACAACAAACAACCCTAAACCCCTAACATCAAACAACACTAACCCCCTAACAACACAAACCACTAACACCCTAACAAGAAACAACAGTAACCCCCTAACAACAAACAACCCTAACCCCTGAAAACCAAAAACACTAACCCACTAACAACAAACAACCCTAACCCACTAACAACAAACAACCCTAAACCCCTAACATCAAACAACACTAACCCCCTAACAACACAAACCACTAACACCCTAACAACAAACAACACTAACACCCTAACAACAAAAACCACTAAACCCCAACAAGAAACAACCTTAAACCCCTAACAACAAACAACCCTAAACCCCTAACATCAAACAACACTAACACCCTAACAACAAACAACTCTAACCCCCTAACAACAAACAACCCTAAACCCCTAACATCAAACAACACTAACACCCTAACAACAAAAACCACTAAACCCCAACAAGAAACAACCTTAAACCCCTAACAACAAACAACCCTAAACCCCTAACATCAAACAACACTAACCCCTTAACAACACAAACCACTAACACCCTAACAACAAACAACACTAACACCCTAACAACAAAAACCACTAAACCCCAACAAGAAACAACCTTAAACCCCTAACAACAAACAACCCTAAACCCCTAACATCAAACAACACTAACACCCTAACAACAAAGAACTCTAACCCCCTAACAACAAACAACCCTAAACCCCTAACATGAAACAACACTAACACCCTAACAACAAAAACCACTAAACCCCAACAAGAAACAACCTTAAACCCCTAACAACAAACAACCCTAAACCCCTAACATCAAACAACACTAACACCCTAACAACAAACAACTCTAACCCCCTAACAACAAACAACCCTAAACCCCTAACATCAAACAACACTAACCCCCTAACAACAGAAACCACTAACACCCTAACAACAAACAACACTAACCCCCTAACAACAAACAACCCTAACCCCTGAAAACCAAAAACACTAACCCACTAACAACAAACAACCCTAACCCACTAACAACAAACAACCCTAAACCCCTAACATCAAACAACACTAACCCCCTAACAACACAAACCACTAACACCCTAACAACAAACAACACTAACACCCTAACAACAAAAACCACTAAACCCCATCAAGAAACAACCTTAAACCCCTAACAACAAACAACCCTAAACCCCTAACATCAAACAACACTAACACCCTAACAACAAACAACTCTAACCCCCTAACAACAAACAACCCTAAACCCCTAACATCAAACAACACTAACACCCTAACAACAAAAACCACTAAACCCCAACAAGAAACAACCTTAAACCCCTAACAACAAACAACCCTAAACCCCTAACATCAAACAACACTAACCCCCTAACAACACAAACCACTAACACCTTAACAACAAACAACACTAACACCCTAACAACAAAAACCACTAAACCCCAACAAGAAACAACCTTAAACCCCTAACAACAAACAACACTAAACCACTAACATCAAGCAACACTAACACCCTAACAACAAACAACTCTAACCCCCTAACAACAAACAGCCCTAAACCCCTAACATCAAACAACACTAACACCCTAACAACAAAAACCACTAAACCCCAACAAGAAACAACCTTAAACCCCTAACAACAAACAACCCTAAACCCCTAACAACAAACAACACTAACACCCTAACAACAAACAACTCTAACCCCCTAACAACAAACAACCCTAAACCCCTAACATCAAACAACACTAACCCCCTAACAACACAAACCACTAACACCCTAACAACAAACAACACTAACACCCTAACAACAAAAACCACTAAACCCCAACAAGAAACAACCTTAAACCCCTAACAACAAACAACCCTAAACCCCTAACAACAAACAACACTAACACCCTATCAACAAACAACTCTAACCCCCTAACAACAAACAACCCTAAACCCCTAACATCAAACAACACTAACCCCCTAACAACACAAACCACTAACACCCTAAAAACAAACAACACTAACACCCTAACAACAAACAACCCTAAACCCCTAACAACAAACAACACTAACACCCTAACAACAAACAACTCTAACCCCCTAACAACAAACAACCCTAAACCCCTAACATCAAACAACACTAACCCCCTAACAACACAAACCACTAACACCCTAACAACAAACAACACTAACACCCTAACAACAAAAACCACTAAACCCCAACAAGAAACAACCTTAAACCCCTAACAACAAACAACCCTAAACCCCTAACATCAAACAACACTAACCCCCTAACAACACAAACCACTAACACCCTAACAACAAACAACACTAACACCCTAACAACAAAAACCACTAAACCCCAACAAGAAACAACCTTAAACCCCTAACAACAAACAACCCTAAACACCTAACATCAAACAACACTAACACCCTAACAACAAACAACTCTAACCCCCTAACAACAAACAACCCTAAACCCCTAACATCAAACAACACTAACCCCCTAACAACACAAACCACTAACACCCTAACAACAAACAACAGTAACCCCCTAACAACAAACAACCCTAACCCCTGAAAACCAAAAACACTAACCCACTAACAACAAACAACCCTAACCCACTAACAACAAACAACCCTAAACCCCTAACATCAAACAACACTAACACCCTAACAACACAAACCACTAACACCCTAACAACAAACAACACTAACACCCTAACAACAAAAACCACTAAACCCCAACAAGAAACAACCTTAAACCCCTAACAACAAACAACCCTAAACCCCTAACATCAAACAACACTAACACCCTAACAACAAACAACTCTAACCCCCTAACAACAAACAACCCTAAACCCCTAACATCAAACAACACTAACCCCCTAGAAACACAAACCACTAACACCCTAACAATAAACAACACTAACACCCTAACAACAAAAACCACTAAACCCCAACAAGAAACAACCTTAAACCCCTAACAACAAACAACCCTAAACCCCTAACATCAAACAACACTAACACCCTAACAACAAACAACTCTAACCCCCTAACAACAAACAGCCCTAAACCCCTAACATCAAACAACACTAACACCCTAACAACAAAAACCACTAAACCCCAACAAGAAACAACCTTAAACCCCTAACAACAAACAACCCTAAACCCCTAACAACAAACAACACTAACACCCTAACAACAAACAACTCTAACCCCCTAACAACAAACAACCCTAAACCCCTAACATCAAACAACACTAACACCCTAACAACAAAAACCACTAAACCCCAACAAGAAACAACCTTAAACCCCTAACAACAAACAACCCTAAACCCCTAACATCAAACAACACTAACCCCTTAACAACACAAACCACTAACACCTTAACAACAAACAACACTAACACCCTAACAACAAAAACCACTAAACCCCAACAAGAAACAACCTTAAACCCCTAACAACAAACAACCCTAAACCCCTAACATCAAACAACACTAACACCCTAACAACAAAGAACTCTAACCCCCTAACAACAAACAACCCTAAACCCCTAACATTAAACAACACTAACACCCTAACAACAAAAACCACTAAACCCCAACAAGAAACAACCTTAAACCCCTAACAACAAACAACCCTAAACCGCTAACATCAAACAACACTAACACCCTAACAACAAACAACTCTAACCCCCTAACAACAAACAACCCTAAACCCCTAACATCAAACAACACTAACCCCCTAACAACAGAAACCACTAACACCCTAACAACAAACAACACTAACCCCCTAACAACAAACAACCCTAACCCCTGAAAACCAAAAACACTAACCCACTAACAACAAACAACCCTAACCCACTAACAACAAACAACCCTAAACCCCTAACATCAAACAACACTAAACCCCTAACAACACAAACCACTAACACCCTAACATCAAACAACACTAACACCCTAACAACAAAAACCACTAAACCCCATCAAGAAACAACCTTAAACCCCTAACAACAAACAACCCTAAACCCCTAACATCAAACAACACTAACACCCTAACAACAAACAACTCTAACCCCCTAACAACAAACAACCCTAAACCCCTAACATCAAACAACACTAACACCCTAACAACAAAAACCACTAAACCCCAACAAGAAACAACCTTAAACCCCTAACAACAAACAACCCTAAACCCCTAACATCAAACAACACTAACCCCCTAACAACACAAACCACTAACACCCTAACAACAAACAACACTAACACCCTAACAACAAAAACCACTAAACCCCAACAAGAAACAACCTTAAACCCCTAACAACAAACAACCCTAAACCACTAACATCAAACAACACTAACACCCTAACAACAAACAACTCTAACCCCCTAACAACAAACAGCCCTAAACCCCTAACATCAAACAACACTAACACCCTAACAACAAAAACCACTAAACCCCAACAAGAAACAACCTTAAACCCCTAACAACAAACAACCCTAAACCCCTAACAACAAACAACACTAACACCCTAACAACAAACAACTCTAACCCCCTAACAACAAACAACCCTAAACCCCTAACATCAAACAACACTAACCCCCTAACAACACAAACCACTAACACCCTAACAACAAACAACACTAACACCCTAACAACAAAAACCACTAAACCCCAACAAGAAACAACCTTAAACCCCTAACAACAAACAACCCTAAACCCCTAACAACAAACAACACTAACACCCTAACAACAAACAACTCTAACCCCCTAACAACAAACAACCCTAAACCCCTAACATCAAACAACACTAACCCCCTAACAACACAAACCACTAACACCCTAAAAACAAACAACACTAACACCCTAACAACAAACAACCCTAAACCCCTAACATCAAACAACACTAACACCCTAACAACACAAACCACTAAGACCCTAACAACAAACAACCCTAACCCCCTAACAACAAACACTAACCCCCAAACAACAAACAACCCTAACCCCTGAAAACCAAAAACACTAACCCACTAACAACAAACAACCCTAACCCACTAACAACAAACAACCCTAAACCCCTAACTTCAAACAACACTAACCCCCTAACAACACAAACCACTAACACCCTAACAACAAACAACACTAACACCCTAACAACAAAAACCACTAAACCCCAACAAGAAACAACCTTAAACCCCTAACAACAAACAACCCTAAACCCCTAACAACAAACAACACTAACACCCTATCAACAAACAACTCTAACCCCCTAACAACAAACAACCCTAAACCCCTAACATCAAACAACACTAACCCCCTAACAACACAAACCACTAACACCCTAAAAACAAACAACACTAACACCCTAACAACAAACAACCCTAAACCCCTAACAACAAACAACACTAACACCCTAACAACAAACAACTCTAACCCCCTAACAACAAACAACCCTAAACCCCTAACATCAAACAACACTAACCCCCTAACAACACAAACCACTAACACCCTAACAACAAACAACACTAACACCCTAACAACAAAAACCACTAAACCCCAACAAGAAACAACCTTAAACCCCTAACAACAAACAACCCTAAACCCCTAACATCAAACAACACTAACCCCCTAACAACACAAACCACTAACACCCTAACAACAAACAACACTAACACCCTAACAACAAAAACCACTAAACCCCAACAAGAAACAACCTTAAACCCCTAACAACAAAAAACCCTAAACCCCTAACAACAAACAACACTAACACCCTAACAACAAACAACTCTAACCCCCTAACAACAAACAACCCTAAACCCCTAACATCAAACAACACTAACCCCCTAACAACACAAACCACTAACACCCTAAAAACAAACAACACTAACACCGTAACAACAAACAAACCTAAACCCCTAACATCAAACAACACTAACACCCTAACAACACAAACCACTAACACCCTAACAACAAACAACCATAACCCCCTAACAACAAACACTAACCCCCAAACAACAAACAACCCTAACCCCTGAAAACCAAAAACACTAACCCACTAACAACAAACAACCCTAACCCACTAACAACAAACAACCCTAAACCCCTAACATCAAACAACACTAACCCACTAACAACACAAACCACTAACACCCTAACAACAAACAACACTAACACCCTAACAACAAAAACCACTAAACGCCAACAACAAACAACTCTAACCCCCTAACAACAAACAACCCTAAACCCCTAACATCAAACAACACTAACCCCCTAACAACACAAACCACTAACACCCTAACAACAAACAACACTAACACCCTAACAACAAAAACCACTAAACCTCAACAAGAAACAACCCTAAACCCCTAACAACAAACAACCCTAAACCCCTAACAAGAAACTACCCTAGCCCCGTAACAACAAACAACACTAACCCCGTAACAATAAACAACCCTAACCCCCTAACAACAAAGAACACTAACACCCTAACAACAAACAACCCTAACCCCCTAACAACAAAAAACCCTAAACCCCTAACATCAAACAACACTAACACGCTAACAACACAAACCACTAACACCGTAACAACAAACAACCCTAACCCCCTAACAACAAACACTAACCCCCAAACAACAAACAACGCTAACCCCTGAAAACCAAAAACACTAACCCACTAACAACAAACAACCCTAACCCACTAACAACAAACAACCCTAAACCCCTAACATCAAACAACACTAACACCCTAACAACAAACAACTCTAACCCCCTAACAACAAACAACCCTAAACCCCTAACATCAAACAACACTAACCTCCTAACAACACAAACCACTAACACCCTAACAACAAACAACACTAACACCCTAACAACAAAAACCACTAAACCCCAACAAGAAACAACCCTAAACCCCTAACAACAAACAACCCTAAACCCCTAACAAGAAACTACCCTAACCCCGTAACAACAAACAACACTAACCCCGTAACAAGAAACAACCCTAACCCCCTAACAACACACAACACTAACACCCTAACAACAAACAACCCTAACCCCCTAACAACAAAAAACCCTAAACCCCTAACATCAAACAACACTAACACGCTAACAACACAAACCACTAACACCGTAACAACAAACAACCCTAACCCCCTAACAACAAACACTAACCCCCAAACAACAAACAACCCTAACCCCTGAAAACCAAAAACACTAACCCACTAACAACAAACAACCCTAACCCACTAACAACAAACAACCCTAAACCCCTAACATCAAACAACACTAACACCCTAACAACAAACAACTCTAACCCCCTAACAACAAACAACCCTAAACCCCTAACAACAAACAACACTAACACCCTAACAACAAACAACTCTAACCCCCTAACAACAAACAACCCTAAACCCCTAACATCAAACAACACTAACCCCCTAACAACACAAACCACTAACACCCTAACAACAAACAACACTAACACCCTAACAACAAAAACCACTAAACCCAAACAAGAAACAACCTTAAACCCCTAACAACAAACAACCCTAAACCCCTAACATCAAACAACACTAACCCCCTAACAACAAAAACCACTAACACCCTAACAACAAACAACATTAACACCCTAACAACAAAAACCACTAAACCCCAACAAGAAACAACCTTAAACCCCTAACAACAAAAAACCCTAAACCCCTAACATCAAACAACACTAACACCCTAACAACAAACAACTCTAACCCCCTAACAACAAACAACGCTAAACCCCTAACATCAAACAACACTAACACCCTAACAACACAAACCACTAACACCCTAACAACAAACAACAGTAACCCCCAACAACAAACAACCCTAACCCTTGAAAACCAAAAACACTAACCCACTAACAACAAACAACCCTAACCCAGTAACAACAAACAACCCTAAACCCCTAACATCAAACAACACTAACCCCCTAACAACACAAACCACTAACACCCTAACAACAAACAACACTAACACCCTAACAACAAAAACCACTAAACCCCAACAAGAAACAACCTTAAACCCCTAACAACAAACAACCCTAAACCCCTAACATCAAACAACACTAACACCCTAACAACAAACAACTCTAACCCCCTAACAACAAACAACCCTAAACCCCTAACATCAAACAACACTAACACCCTAACAACAAAAACCACTAAACCCCAACAAGAAACAACCTTAAACCCCTAACAACAAACAACCCTAAACCCCTAACATCAAACAACACTAACCCCTTAACAACACAAACCACTAACACCCTAACAACAAACAACACTAACACCCTAACAACAAAAACCACTAAACCCCAACAAGAAACAACCTTAAACCCCTAACAACAAACAACCCTAAACCCCTAACATCAAACAACACTAACACGCTAACAACACAAACCACTAACACCCTAACAACAAACAACCCTAACCCCCTAACAACAAACACTAACCCCCAAACAACAAACAACCCTAACCCCTGAAAACCAAAAACACTAACCCACTAACAACAAACAACCCTAACCCACTAACAACAAACAACCCTAAACCCCTAACATCAAACAACACTAACCCCCTAACAACACAAACCACTAACACCCTAACAACAAACAACACTAACACCCTAACAACAAAAACCACTAAACCCCAACAAGAAACAACCTTAAACCCCTAACAACAAACAACCCTAAACCCCTAACATCAAACAGCACTAACACCCTAACAACAAACAACTCTAACCCCCTAACAACAAACAACCCTAAACCCCTAACATCAAACAACACTAACACCCTAACAACAAAAAACACTAAACCCCAACAAGAAACAACCTTAAACCCCTAACAACAAACAACCCTAAACCCCTAACATCAAACAACACTAACCCCCTAACAACACAAACCACTAACACCCTAACAACAAACAACACTAACACCCTAACAACAAAAACCACTAAACCCCAACAAGAAACAACCTTAAACCCCTAACAACAAACAACCCTAAACCCCTAACATCAAACAACACTAACACCCTAACAACAAACAACTCTAACCCCCTAACAACAAACAACCCTAAACCCCTAACATCAAACAACACTAACACCCTAACAACACAAACCACTAACACCCTAACAACAAACAACACTAACCCCCTAACAACAAACAACCCTAACCCCTGAAAACCAAAAACACTAACCCACTAACAACAAACAACCCTAACCCACTAACAACAAACAACCCTAAACCCCTAACATCAAACAACACTAACCCCCTAACAACACAAACCACTAACACCCTAACAACAAACAACACTAACACCCTAACAACAAAAACCACTAAATCCCAACAAGAAACAACCTTAAACCCCTAACAACAAACAACCCTAAACCCCTAACATCAAACAACACTAACACCCTAACAACAAACAACTCTAACCCCCTAACAGCAAACAACCCTAAACCCCTAACATCAAACAACACTAACACCCTAACAACAAAAACCACTAAACCCCAACAAGAAACAACCTTAAACCCCTAACAACAAACAACCCTAAACCCCTAACATCAAACAACACTAACCCCCTAGAAACACAAACCACTAACACCCTAACAACAAACAACACTAACACCCTAACAACAAAAACCACTAAACCCCAACAAGAAACAACCTTAAACCCCTAACAACAAACAACCCTAAACCCCTAACATCAAACAACACTAACACCCTAACAACAAACAACTCTAACCCCCTAACAACAAACAGCCCTAAACCCCTAACATCAAACAACACTAACACCCTAACAACAAAAACCACTAAACCCCAACAAGAAACAACCTTTAACCCCTAACAACAAACAACCCTAAACCCCTAACAACAAACAACACTAACACCCTAACAACAAACAACTCTAACCCCCTAACAACAAACAACCCTAAACCCCTAACATCAAACAACACTAACCCCCTAACAACACAAACCACTAACACCCTAACAACAAACAACACTAACACCCTAACAACAAAAACCACTAAACCCCAACAAGAAACAACCTTAAACCCCTAACAACAAACAACCCTAAACCCCTAACAACAAACAACACTAACACCCTAACAACAAACAACTCTAACCCCCTAACAACAAACAACCCTAAACCCCTAACATCAAACAACACTAACCCCCTAACAACACAAACCACTAACACCCTAAAAACAAACAACACTAACACCCTAACAACAAACAACCCTAAACCCCTAACATCAAACAACACTAACACCCTAACAACACAAACCACTAAGACCCTAACAACAAACAACCCTAACCCCCTAACAACAAACACTAACCCCCAAACAACAAACAACCCTAACCCCTGAAAACCAAAAACACTAACCCACTAACAACAAACAACCCTAACCCACTAACAACAAACAACCCTAAACCCCTAACATCAAACAACACTAACCCCCTAACAACACAAACCACTAACACCCTAACAACAAACAACACTAACACCCTAACAACAAAAACCACTAAACCCCAACAACAATCAACTCTAACCCCCTAACAACAAACAACCCTAAACCCCTAACATCAAACAACACTAACCCCCTAACAACACAAACCACTAACACCCTAACAACAAACAACACTAACACCCTAACAACAAAAACCACTAAACCCCAACAAGAAACAACCCTAAACCCCTAACAACAAACAACCCTAAACCCCTAACAAGAAACTACCCTAACCCCGTAACAACAAACAACATTAACCCCGTAACAAGAAACAACCCTAACCCCCTAACAACAAAGAACACTAACACCCTAACAACAAAGAACCCTAACCCCCTAACAACAAAAAACCCTAAACCCCTAACATCAAACAACACTAACACGCTAACAACACAAACCACTAACACCGTAACAACAAACAACCCTATCCCCGTAACAACAAACACTAACCCCCAAACAACAAACAACCCTAACCCCTGAAAACCAAAAACACTAACCCACTAACAACAAACAACCCTAACCCACTAACAACAAACCACCCTAAACCCCTAACATCAAACAACACTAACACCCTAACAACAAACAACTCTAACCCCCTAACAACAAACAACCCTAAACCCCTAACAACAAAAAACACTAACACCCTAACAACAAACAACTCTAACCCCCTAACAACAAACAACCCTAAACCCCTAACATCAAACAACACTAACCCCCTAACAACACAAACCACTAACACCCTAACAACAAACAACACTAACACCCTAACAACAAAAACCACTAAACCCCAACAAGAAACAACCTTAAACCCCTAACAACAAACAACCCTAAACCCCTAACAACAAACAACACTAACACCCTAACAACAAACAACTCTAACCCCCTAACAACAAACAACCCTAAACCCCTAACATCAAACAACACTAACCCCCTAACAACACAAACCACTAACACCCTAACAACAAACAACACTAACACCCTAACAACAAAAACCACTAAACCCCAACAAGAAACAACCTTAAACCCCTAACAACAAACAACCCTAAACCCCTAACATCAAACAACACTAACCCCCTAACAACACAAACCACTAACACCCTAACAACAAACAACACTAACACCCTAACAACAAAAACCACTAAACCCCAACAAGAAACAACCTTAAACCCCTAACAACAAACAACCCTAAACACCTAACATCAAACAACACTAACACCCTAACAACAAACAACTCTAACCCCCTAACAACAAACACCCCTAAACCCCTAACATCAAACAACACTAACCCCCTAACAACACAAACCACTAACACCCTAACAACAAACAACAGTAACCCCCTAACAACAAACAACCCTAACCCCTGAAAACCAAAAACACTAACCCACTAACAACAAACAACCCTAACCCACTAACAACAAACAACCCTAAACCCCTAACATCAAACAACACTAACACCCTAACAACACAAACCACTAACACCCTAACAACAAACAACACTAACACCCTAACAACAAAAACCACTAAACCCCAACAAGAAACAACCTTAAACCCCTAACAACAAACAACACTAAACCCCTAACATCAAACAACACTAACACCCTAACAACAAACAACTCTAACCCCCTAACAACAAACAACCCTAAACCCCTAACATCAAACAACACTAACCCCCTAGAAACACAAACCACTAACACCCTAACAACAAACAACACTAACACCCTAACAACAAAAACCACTAAACCCCAACAAGAAACAACCTTAAACCCCTAACAACAAACAACCCTAAACCCCTAACATCAAACAACACTAACACCCTAACAACAAACAACTCTAACCCCCTAACAACAAACAGCCCTAAACCCCTAACATCAAACAACACTAACACCCTAACAACAAAAACCACTAAACCCCAACAAGAAACAACCTTAAACCCCTAACAACAAACAACCCTAAACCCCTAACAACAAACAACACTAACACCCTAACAACAAACAACTCTAACCCCCTAACAACAAACAACCCTAAACCCCTAACATCAAACAACACTAACACCCTAACAACAAAAACCACTAAACCCCAACAAGAAACAACCTTAAACCCCTAACAACAAACAACCCTAAACCCCTAACATCAAACAACACTAACCCCTTAACAACACAAACCACTAACACCCTAACAACAAACAACACTAACACCCTAACAACAAAAACCACTAAACCCCAACAAGAAACAACCTTAAACCCCTAACAACAAACAACCCTAAACCCCTAACATCAAACAACACTAACACCCTAACAACAAAGAACTCTAACCCCCTAACAACAAACAACCCTAAACCCCTAACATTAAACAACACTAACACCCTAACAACAAAAACCACTAAACCCCAACAAGAAACAACCTTAAACCCCTAACAACAAACAACCCTAAACCGCTAACATCAAACAACACTAACACCCTAACAACAAACAACTCTAACCCCCTAACAACAAACAACCCTAAACCCCTAACATCAAACAACACGAACCCCCTAACAACAGAAACCACTAACACCCTAACAACAAACAACACTAACCCCCTAACAACAAACAACCCTAACCCCTGAAAACCAAAAACACTAACCCACTAACAACAAACAACCCTAACCCACTAACAACAAACAACCCTAAACCCCTAACATCAAACAACACTAAACCCCTAACAACACAAACCACTAACACCCTAACAACAAACAACACTAACACCCTAACAACAAAAACCACTAAACCCCATCAAGAAACAACCTTAAACCCCTAACAACAAACAACCATAAACCCCTAACATCAAACAACACTAACACCCTAACAACAAACAACTCTAACCCCCTAACAACAAACAACCCTAAACCCCTAACATCAAACAACACTAACACCCTAACAACAAAAACCACTAAACCCCAACAAGAAACAACCTTAAACCCCTAACAACAAACAACCCTAAACCCCTAACATCAAACAACACTAACCCCCTAACAACACAAACCACTAACACCCTAACAACAAACAACACTAACACCCTAACAACAAAAACCACTAAACCCCAACAAGAAACAACCCTAAACCCCTAACAACAAACACTAACCCCCTAACAAAAAACAACACTAAACCCCTAACAAGAAAGTACTCTAACCCCGTAACAACAAACAACACTAACCCCGTAACAAGAAACAACCCTAAGCCCCTAACAACAAAGAACACTAACACGCTAACAACAAACAACCCTAAACCCCTAACATCAAAGAACACTAACACCCTAACAACAAACAACCCTAACCTCCTAACATCAAACAACACTAACCCCCTAACAACACAAACCACTAACACCCTAACAACAAACAACACTAACACCCTTACAACAAAAACCACTAAACCCCAACAAGAAACAACCTTAAACCCCTAACAACAAACAACCCTAAACCCCTAACAACAAACAACACTAACACCCTAACAACAAACAACTCTAACCCCCTAACAACAAACAACCCTAAACCCCTAACATCAAACAACACTAACCCCCTAACAACACAAACCACTAACACCCTAACAACAAACAACACTAACACCCTAACAACAAAAACCACTAAAACCCAACAAGAAACAACCTTAAACCCCTAACAACAAACAACCCTAAACCCCTAACAACAAACAACACTAACACCCTAACAACAAAAAACTCTAACCCCCTAACAACAAACAACCCTAAACCCCTAACATCAAACAACACTAACCCCCTAACAACACAAACCACTAACACCCTAACAACAAACAACACTAAAACCCTAACAACAAAAACCACTAAACCCCAACAACAAACAACTCTAACCCCCTAACAAAAAACAACCCTAAACCCCTAACATCAAACAACACTAACCCCCTAACAACACAAACCACTAACACCCTAACAACAAACAACACTAACACCCTAACAACAAAAACCACTAAACCCCAACAAGAAACAACCCTAACCCACTAACAACAAACAACTCTAAACCCCTAACAAGAAACTACCCTAACCCCGTAACAACAAACAACACTAACCCCGTAACAAGAAACAGCCCTAACCCCCTAACAACAAAGAACACTAACACCCTAATAACAAACAACCCTAACCCCCTAACAACAAACAACCCTAAACCCCTAACATCAAACAACACGAACACCCTAACAACACAAACCACTAACACCGTAACAACAAACAACCCTAACCCCCTAACAACAAACACTAACCCCCAAACAACAAACAACCCTAACCCCTGAAAACCAAAAACACTAACCCACTAACAACAAACAACCCTAACCCACTAAAAACAAACAACCCTAAACCCCTAACATCAAACAACACTAACACCCTAACAACAAACAACTCTAACCCCCTAACAACAAACAACCCTAAACGCCTAACAACAAACAACACTAACACCCTAACAACAAACAACTCTAACCCCCTAACAACAAACAACCCTAAACCCCTAACATCAAACAACACTAACCCCCTAACAACACAAACCACTAACACCCTAACAACAAACAACACTAACACCCTAACAACAAAAACCACTAAACCCCAACAAGAGACAACCTTAAACCCCTAACAACAAACAACCCTAAACCCCTAACAACAAACAACACTAACACCCTAACAACAAACAACTCTAACCCCCTAACAACAAACAACCCTAAACCCCTAACATCAAACAACACTAACCCCCTAACAACACAAACCGCTAACACCCTAACAACAAACAACACTAACACCCTAACAACAAAAACCACTAAACCCCAAGAAGAAACAACCTTAAACCCCTAACAACAAACAACCCTAAACCCCTAACAACAAACAACACTAACACCCTAACAACAAACAACTCTAACCCCCTAACAACAAACAACCCTAAACCCCTAACATCAAACAACACTAACCCCCTAACAACACAAACCACTAACACCCTAACAACAAACAACACTAACACCCTAACAACAAAAACCACTAAACCCCAACAAGAAACAACCTTAAACCCCTAACAGCAAACAACCCTAAACCCCTAACAACAAACAACACTAACACGCTAACAACAAACAACTCTAACCCCCTAACAACAAACAACCCTAAACCCCTAACATCAAACAACACTAACCCCCTAACAACACAAACCACTAACACCCTAACAACAAACAACACTAACACCCTAACAACAAAAACCACTAAACCACAACAAGAAACAACCTTAAACCCCTAACAACAAACAACCCTAAACCCCTAACAACAAACAACACTAACACCCTAACAACAAACAACTCTAACGAACTAACAACAAACAACCCTAAACCCCTAACATCCAACAACACTAACCCCCTAACAACACAAACCACTAACACCCTAAGATCAAACAACACTAACACCCTAACAACAAAAACCACTAAACCCCAACAAGAAACAACCTTAAACCCCTAACAACAAACAACCCTAAACCCCTAACATCAAACAACACTAACACCCTAACAACACAAACCACTAACACCCTAACAACAAACAACACTAACCCCGTAACAACAAACACTAACCCCCAAACAACAAACAACCCTAACCCCTGAAAACCAAAAACACTAACCCAC
The DNA here is from genome assembly GCF_024166365.1 of Elephas maximus indicus. Taxonomy (NCBI): domain Eukaryota; kingdom Metazoa; phylum Chordata; class Mammalia; order Proboscidea; family Elephantidae; genus Elephas; species Elephas maximus. The sequence goes on from NC_064835.1 coordinate 1,362,287, forward strand.
TAACAACAAACAACCCTAACCCACTAACAACAAACAACCCTAAACCCCTAACATCAAACAACACTAACCCCCTAACAACACAAACCACTAACACCCTAACAACAAACAACACTAACACCCTAACAACAAAAACCACTAAAACTCAACAAGAAACAACCTTAAACCCCTAACAACAAACAACCCTAAACCCCTAACATCAAACAACACTAACACCCTAACAACAAACAACTCTAACCCCCTAACAACAAACAACCCTAAACCCCTAACATCAAACAACACTAACACCCTAACAACAAAAACCACTAAACCCCAACAAGAAACAACCTTAAACCCCTAACAACAAACAACCCTAAACCCCTAACAACAAACAACACTAACACCCTAACTACAAACAACACTAACACCCTAACAACAAAAACCACTAAACCCCAACAAGAAACAACCCTAAACCCCTAACAACAAACACTAACCCCCTAACAAAAAACAACACTAAACCCCTAACAAGAAACTACCCTAACCCCGTAACAACAAACAACACTAACCCCGTAACAAGACACAACCCTAACCCCCTAGCAACAAAGAACACTAACACCCTAACAACAAACAACCCTAACCCCTGAAAACCAAAAACACTAACCCACTAACAACAAACAACCCTAACCCACTAACAACAAACAACCCTAAACCCCTAACATCAAACAACACTAACCCCCTAACAACACAAACCACTAACACCCTAACAACAAACAACACTAACACCCTAACAACAAAAACCACTAAACCCCAACAAGAGAAAACCCTAAACCCGTAACAACAAACACTAACCCCCTAACAAAAAACAACACTAAACCCCTAACAAGAAAGTACCCTAACCCCGTAACAACAAACAACACTAACCCCGTAACAAGAAACAACCCTAACCCCCTAACAACAAAGAACACTAACACCCTAACAACAAACAACCCTAAACCCCTAACATCAAAGAACACTAACACCCTAACAACAAACAACCCTAACCTCCTAACATCAAACAACACTAACCCCCTAACAACACAAACCACTAACACCCTAACAACTAACAACACTAACACCCTTACAACAAAAACCACTAAACCCCAACAAGAAACAACCTTAAACCCCTAACAACAAACAACCCTAAACCCCTAACAACAAACAACACTAACACCCTAACAACAAACAACTCTAACCCCCTAACAACAAACAACCCTAAACCCCTAACATCAAACAACACTAACCCCCTAACAACACAAACCACTAACACCCAACATCAAACAACACTAACACCCTAACAACAAAAACCACTAAACCCCAACAAGAAACAACCTTAAACCCCTAGCAACAAACAATCCTAAACCCCTAACATCAAACAACACTAACACCCTAACAACACAAACCACTAACACCCTAACAACAAACCACACTAACCCCCTAACAACAAACACTAACCCTCAAACAACAAACAACCCTAACCCCTGAAAACCAAAAACACTAACCCTCTAACAACAAACAACCCTAACCCACTAACAACAAACAACCCTAAACCCCTAACATCAAACAACACTAACCCCCTAACAACACAAACCACTAACACCCTAACAACAAACAACACTAACACCCTAACAACAAAAACCACTAAACCCCAACAAGAAACAACCTTAAACCCCTAACAACAAACAACCCTAAACCCCTAACATCAAACAGCACTAACACCCTAACAACAAACAACTCTAACCCCCTAACAACAAACAACCCTAATCCCCTAACATCAAACAACACTAACACCCTAACAACAAAAACCACTAAACCCCAACAAGAAACAACCTTAAACCCCTAACAACAAACAACCCTAAACCCCTAACATCAAACAACACTAACCCCCTAACAACACAAACCACTAACACCCTAACAACAAACAACACTAACACCCTAACAACAAAAACCACTAAACCCAAACAAGAAACAACCTTAAACCCCTAACAACAAACAACCCTAAACCCCTAACATCAAACAACACTAACACCCTAACATCAAACAACTCTAACCCCCTAACAACAAACAACCCTAAACCCCTAACATCAAACAACACTAACCCCCTAACAACACAAACCACTAACACCCTAGCAACAAACAACACTAACTCCCTAACAACAAACAACCCTAACCCCTGAAAACCAAAAACACTAACCCACTAACAACAAACAACCCTAACCCACTAACAACAAACAACCCTAAACACCTAACATCAAACAACACTAACCCCCTAACAACACAAACCACTAACACCCTAACAACAAACAACAATAACACCCTAACAACAAAAACCACTAAACCCCAACAAGAGACAACCTTAAACCCCTAACAACAAACAACCCTAAACCCCTAACATCAAACAACACTAACACCCTAACAACAAACAACTCTAACCCCCTAACAACAAACAACCCTAAACCCCTAACATCAAACAACACTAACCCCCTAACAACACAAACCACTAACACCCTAACAACAAACAACACTAACACCCTAACAACAAAAACCACTAAACCCCAACAAGAAACAACCTTAAACCCCTAACAACAAACAACCCTAAACCCCTAACAACAAACAACACTAACACCCTAACAACAAACAACTCTAACCCCCTAACAACAAACAACCCTAAACCCCTAACATCAAACAACACTAACCCCCTAACAACACAAACCACTAACACCCTAACAACAAACAACACTAACACCCTAACAACTAAAACCACTAAACCCCAACAAGAAACAACCTTAAACCCCTAACAACAAACAACCCTAAACCCCTAACAACAAACAACACTAACACCCTAACAACAAACAACTCTAACCCCCTAACAACAAACAACCCTAAACCCCTAACATCAAACAACACTAACCCCCTAACAACACAAACCACTAACACCCTAACAACAAACAACACTAACACCCTAACAACAAAAACCACTAAAACCCAACAAGAAACAACCTTAAACCCCTAACAGCAAACAACCCTAAACCCCTAACAACAAACAACACTAACACGCTAACAACAAACAACTCTAAACCCCTAACAACAAACAACCCTAAACCCCTAACATCAAACAACACTAACCCCCTAACAACACAAACCACTAACACCCTAACAACAAACAACACTAACACCCTAACAACAAAAACCACTAAACCCCAACAAGAAACAACCTTAAACCCCTAACAACAAACAACCCTAAACCCCTAACAACCAACAACACTAACACCCTAACAACAAACAACTCTAACCCCCTAACAACAAACAACCCTAAACCCCTAACATCCAACAACACTAACCCCCTAACAACACAAACCACTAACACCCTAACATCAAACAACACTAACACCCTAACAACAAAAACCACTAAACCCCAACAAGAAACAACCTTAAACCCCTAACAACAAACAATCCTAAACCCCTAACATCAAACAACACTAACACCCTAACAACACAAACCACTAACACCCTAACAACAAACAACACTAACCCCCTAACAACAAACACTAACCCCCAAACAACAAACAACCCTAACCCCTGAAAACCAAAAACACTAACCCACTAACAACAAACAACCCTAACTCACTAACAACAAACAACCCTAAACCCCTAACATCAAACAACACTAACCCCCTAACAACACAAACCACTAACACCCTAACAACAAACAACACTAACACCCTAACAACAAAAACCACTAAACCCCAACAAGAAACAACCTTAAACCCCTAACAACAAACAACCCTAAACCCCTAACATCAAACAGCACTAACACCCTAACAACAAACAACTCTAACCCCCTAACAACAAACAACCCTAAACCCCTAACATCAAACAACACTAACACCCTAACAACAAAAACCACTAAACCCCAACAAGAAACAACCTTAAACCCCTAACAACAAACAACCCTAAACCCCTAACATCAAACAACACTAACCCCCTAACAACAAACAACCCTAAACCCCTAACATCAAACAACACTAACCCCCTAACAACACAAACCACTAACACCCTAACAACAAACAACACTAACACCCTAACAACAAAAACCACTAAACCCCAACAAGAGACAACCTTAAACCCTAACAACAAACAACCCTAAACCCCTAACAACAAACAACACTAACACCCTAACAACAAACAACTCTAACCCCCTAACAACAAACAACCCTAAACCCCTAACATCAAACAACACTAACCCCCTAACAACACAAACCACTAACACCCTAACAACAAACAACACTAACACCCTAACAACAAAAACCACTAAACCCCAACAAGAAACAACCTTAAACCCCTAACAACAAACAACCCTAAACACCTAACAACAAACAACACTAACACCCTAACAACAAACAACTCTAACCCCCTAACAACAAACAACCCTAAACCCCTAACATCAAACAACACTAACCCCCTAACAACACAAACCACTAACCCCCTAACAACAAACAACACTAACACCCTAACAACAAAAACCACTAAACCCCAACAAGAAACAACCTTAAACCCCTAACAACAAACAACCCTAAACCCCTAACAACAAACAACACTAACACCCTAACAACAAACAACTCTAACCCCCTAACAAAAAACAACCCTAAACCCCTAACATCAAACAACACTAACCCCCTAACAACACAAACCACTAACACCCTAACAACAAACAACACTAACACCCTAACAACAAAAACCACTAAACCCCAACAAGAAACAACCTTAAACCCCTAACAGCAAACAACCCTAAACCCCTAACAACAAACAACACTAACACGCTAACAACAAACAACTCTAAACCCCTAACAACAAACAACCCTAAACCCCTAACATCAAACAACACTAAACCCCTAACAACACAAACCACTAACACCCTAACAACAAACAACACTAACACCCTAACAACAAAAACCACTAAACCCCAACAAGAAACAACCTTAAACCCCTAACAACAAACAACCCTAAACCCCTAACAACAAACAACACTAACACCCTAACAACAAACAACTTTAACCCCCTAACAACAAACAACCCTAAACCCCTAACATCAAACAACACTAACCCCCTAACAACACAAACCACTAACACCCTAACATCAAACAACACTAACACCCTAACAACAAAAACCACTAAACCCCAACAAGAAACAACCTTAAACCCCTAACAACAAACACTAACCCCCTAACAAAAAACAACACTAAACCCCTAACAAGAAACTACCCTAACCCCGTAACAACAAACAACACTAACCCCGTAACAAGAAACAACCCTAACCCCCTAACAACAAAGAACACTAACACCCTAACAACAAACAACCCTAACCCCTTTAAACCAAAAACACTAACCCACTAACAACAAACAACCCTAACCCACTAACAACAAACAACCCTAAACCCCTAACATCAAACAACACTAACCCCCTAACAACACAAACCACTAACACCCTAACAACAAACAACACTAACACCCTAACAACAAAAACCACTAAACCCCAACAAGAAACAACCCTAAACCCCTAACAACAAACACTAACCCCCTAACAAAAAACAACACTAACCCCCTAACAACAAACAACCCTAAACCCCTAACATCAAACAACACTAACCCCCTAACAACACAAACCACTAAAACCCTAACAACAAACAACACTAACACCCTAACAACAAAAACCACTAAACCCCAACAAGAGACAACCTTAAACCCCTAACAACAAACAACCCTAAACCCCTAACAACAAACAACACTAACACCCTAACAACAAACAACTCTAACCCCCTAACAACAAACAACCCTAAACCCCTAACATCAAACAACACTAACCCCCTAACAACACAAACCACTAACACCCTAACAACAAACAACACTAACACCCTAACAACAAAAACCACTAAACCCCAACAAGAAACAACCTTAAACCCCTAACAGCAAACAACCCTAAACCCCTAACAACAAACAACACTAACACGCTAACAACAAACAACTCTAAACCCCTAACAACAAACAACCCTAAACCCCTAACATCAAACAACACTAAACCCCTAACAACACAAACCACTAACACCCTAACAACAAACAACACTAACACCCTAACAACAAAAACCACTAAACCACAACAAGAAACAACCTTAAACCCCTAACAACAAACAACCCTAAACCCCTAACAACAAACAACACTAACACCCTAACTACAAACAACACTAACACCCTAACAACAAAAACCACTAAACCCCAACAAGAAACAACCCTAAACCCCTAACAACAAACACTAACCCCCTAACAAAAAACAACACTAAACCCCTAACAAGAAACTACCCTAACCCCGTAACAACAAACAACACTAACCCCGTAACAAGAAACAACCCTAACCCCCTAACAACAAAGAACACTAACACCCTAACAACAAACAACCCTAACCCCTGAAAACCAAAAACACTAACCCACTAACAACAAACAACCCTAACCCACTAACAACAAACAACCCTAAACCCCTAACATCAAACAACACTAACACCCTAACAACACAAACCACTAACACCCTAACAACAAACAACACTAACACCCTAACAACAAAAACCACTAAACCCCAACAAGAGACAACCCTAAACCCGTAACAACAAACACTAACCCCCTAACAAAAAACAACACTAAACCCCTAACAAGAAAGTACCCTAACCCCGTAACAACAACAACACTAACCCCGTAACAAGAAACAACCCTAACCCCCTAACAACAAAGAACACTAACACCCTAACAACAAACAACCCTAAACCCCTAACATCAAAGAACACTAACACCCTAACAACAAACAACCCTAACCTCCTAACATCAAACAACACTAACCCCCTAACAACACAAACCACTAACACCCTAACAACTAACAACACTAACACCCTTACAACAAAAACCACTAAACCCCAACAAGAAACAACCTTAAACCCCTAACAACAAACAACCCTAAACCCCTAACAACAAACAACACTAACACCCTAACAACAAACAACTCTAACCCCCTAACAACAAACAACCCTAAACCCCTAACATCAAACAACACTAACCCCCTAACAACACAAACCACTAACACCCTAACAACAAACAACACTAACACCCTAACAACAAAAACCACTAAACCCCAACAAGAAACAACCTTAAACCCCTAACAACAAACAATCCTAAACCCCTAACATCAAACAACACTAACACCCTAACAACACAAACCACTAACACCATAACAACAAACCACACTAACCCCCTAACAACAAACACTAACCCTCAAACAACAAACAACCCTAACCCCTGAAAACCAAAAACACTAACCCTCTAACAACAAACAACCCTAACCCACTAACAACAAACAACCCTAAACCCCTAACATCAAACAACACTAACCCCCTAACAACACAAACCACTAACACCCTAACAACAAACAACACTAACACCCTAACAACAAAAACCACTAAACCCCAACAAGAAACAACCTTAAACCCCTAACAACAAACAACCCTAAACCCCTAACATCAAACAGCACTAACACCCTAACAACAAACAACTCTAACCCCCTAACAACAAACAACCCTAATCCCCTAACATCAAACAACACTAACACCCTAACAACAAAAACCACTAAACCCCAACAAGAAACAACCTTAAACCCCTAACAACAAACAACCCTAAACCCCTAACATCAAACAACACTAACCCCCTAACAACACAAACCACTAACACCCTAACAACAAACAACACTAACACCCTAACAACAAAAACCACTAAACCCAAACAAGAAACAACCTTAAACCCCTAACAACAAACAACCCTAAACCCCTAACATCAAACAACACTAACACCCTAACATCAAACAACTCTAACCCCCTAACAACAAACAACCCTAAACCCCTAACATCAAACAACACTAACCCCCTAACAACACAAACCACTAACACCCTAGCAACAAACAACACTAACTCCCTAACAACAAACAACCCTAACCCCTGAAAACCAAAAACACTAACCCACTAACAACAAACAACCCTAACCCACTAACAACAAACAACCCTAAACACCTAACATCAAACAACACTAACCCCCTAACAACACAAACCACTAACACCCTAACAACAAACAACAATAACACCCTAACAACAAAAACCACTAAACCCCAACAAGAGACAACCTTAAACCCCTAACAACAAACAACCCTAAACCCCTAACATCAAACAACACTAACACCCTAACAACAAACAACTCTAACCCCCTAACAACAAACAACCCTAAACCCCTAACATCAAACAACACTAACCCCCTAACAACACAAACCACTAACACCCTAACAACAAACAACACTAACACCCTAACAACAAAAACCACTAAACCCCAACAAGAAACAACCTTAAACCCCTAACAACAAACAACCCTAAACCCCTAACAACAAACAACACTAACACCCTAACAACAAACAACTCTAACCCCCTAACAACAAACAACCCTAAACCCCTAACATCAAACAACACTAACCCCCTAACAACACAAACCACTAACACCCTAACAACAAACAACACTAACACCCTAACAACTAAAACCACTAAACCCCAACAAGAAACAACCTTAAACCCCTAACAACAAACAACCCTAAACCCCTAACAACAAACAACACTAACACCCTAACAACAAACAACTCTAACCCCCTAACAACAAACAACCCTAAACCCCTAACATCAAACAACACTAACCCCCTAACAACACAAACCACTAACACCCTAACAACAAACAACACTAACACCCTAACAACAAAAACCACTAAAACCCAACAAGAAACAACCTTAAACCCCTAACAGCAAACAACCCTAAACTCCTAACAACAAACAACACTAACACGCTAACAACAAACAACTCTAAACCCCTAACAACAAACAACCCTAAACCCCTAACATCAAACAACACTAACCCCCTAACAACACAAACCACTAACACCCTAACAACAAACAACACTAACACCCTAACAACAAAAACCACTAAACCCCAACAAGAAACAACCTTAAACCCCTAACAACAAACAACCCTAAACCCCTAACAACCAACAACACTAACACCCTAACAACAAACAACTCTAACCCCCTAACAACAAACAACCCTAAACCCCTAACATCCAACAACACTAACCCCCTAACAACACAAACCACTAACACCCTAACATCAAACAACACTAACACCCTAACAACAAAAACCACTAAACCCCAACAAGAAACAACCTTAAACCCCTAACAACAAACAATCCTAAACCCCTAACATCAAACAACACTAACACCCTAACAACACAAACCACTAACACCCTAACAACAAACAACACTAACCCCCTAACAACAAACACTAACCCCCAAACAACAAACAACCCTAACCCCTGAAAACCAAAAACACTAACCCACTAACAACAAACAACCCTAACTCACTAACAACAAACAACCCTAAACCCCTAACATCAAACAACACTAACCCCCTAACAACACAAACCACTAACACCCTAACAACAAACAACACTAACACCCTAACAACAAAAACCACTAAACCCCAACAAGAAACAACCTTAAACCCCTAACAACAAACAACCCTAAACCCCTAACATCAAACAGCACTAACACCCTAACAACAAACAACTCTAACCCCCTAACAACAAACAACCCTAAACCCCTAACATCAAACAACACTAACACCCTAACAACAAAAACCACTAAACCCCAACAAGAAACAACCTTAAACCCCTAACAACAAACAACCCTAAACCCCTAACATCAAACAACACTAACCCCCTAACAACAAACAACCCTAAACCCCTAACATCAAACAACACTAACCCCCTAACAACACAAACCACTAACACCCTAACAACAAACAACACTAACACCCTAACAACAAAAACCACTAAACCCCAACAAGAGACAACCTTAAACCCTAACAACAAACAACCCTAAACCCCTAACAACAAACAACACTAACACCCTAACAACAAACAACTCTAACCCCCTAACAACAAACAACCCTAAACCCCTAACATCAAACAACACTAACCCCCTAACAACACAAACCACTAACACCCTAACAACAAACAACACTAACACCCTAACAACAAAAACCACTAAACCCCAACAAGAAACAACCTTAAACCCCTAACAACAAACAACCCTAAACACCTAACAACAAACAACACTAACACCCTAACAACAAACAACTCTAACCCCCTAACAACAAACAACCCTAAACCCCTAACATCAAACAACACTAACCCCCTAACAACACAAACCACTAACCCCCTAACAACAAACAACACTAACACCCTAACAACAAAAACCACTAAACCCCAACAAGAAACAACCTTAAACCCCTAACACCAAACAACCCTAAACCCCTAACAACAAACAACACTAACACCCTAACAACAAACAACTCTAACCCCCTAACAACAAACAACCCTAAACCCCTAACATCAAACAACACTAACCCCCTAACAACACAAACCACTAACACCCTAACAACAAACAACACTAACACCCTAACAACAAAAACCACTAAACCCCAACAAGAAACAACCTTAAACCCCTAACAGCAAACAACCCTAAACCCCTAACAACAAACAACACTAACACGCTAACAACAAACAACTCTAAACCCCTAACAACAAACAACCCTAAACCCCTAACATCAAACAACACTAAACCCCTAACAACACAAACCACTAACACCCTAACAACAAACAACACTAACACCCTAACAACAAAAACCACAAAACCACAACAAGAAACAACCTTAAACCCCTAACAACAAACAACCCTAAACCCCTAACAACAAACAACACTAACACCCTAACAACAAACAACTTTAACCCCCTAACAACAAACAACCCTAAACCCCTAACATCAAACAACACTAACCCCCTAACAACACAAACCACTAACACCCTAACATCAAACAACACTAACACCCTAACAACAAAAACCACTAAACCCCAACAAGAAACAACCTTAAACCCCTAACAACAAACACTAACCCCCTAACAAAAAACAACACTAAACCCCTAACAAGAAACTACCCTAACACCGTAACAACAAACAACACTAACCCCGTAACAAGAAACAACCCTAACCCCCTAACAACAAAGAACACTAACACCCTAACAACAAACAACCCTAACCCCTTTAAACCAAAAACACTAACCCACTAACAACAAACAACCCTAACCCACTAACAACAAACAACCCTAAACCCCTAACATCAAACAACACTAACCCCCTAACAACACAAACCACTAACACCCTAACAACAAACAACACTAACACCCTAACAACAAAAACCACTAAACCCCAACAAGAAACAACCCTAAACCCCTAACAACAAACACTAACCCCCTAACAAAAAACAACACTAACCCCCTAACAACAAACAACCCTAAACCCCTAACATCAAACAACACTAACCCCCTAACAACACAAACCACTAAAACCCTAACAACAAACAACACTAACACCCTAACAACAAAAACCACTAAACCCCAACAAGAGACAACCTTAAACCCCTAACAACAAACAACCCTAAACCCCTAACAACAAACAACACTAACACCCTAACAACAAACAACTCTAACCCCCTAACAACAAACAACCCTAAACCCCTAACATCAAACAACACTAACCCCCTAACAACACAAACCACTAACACCCTAACAACAAACAACACTAACACCCTAACAACAAAAACCACTAAACCCCAACAAGAAACAACCTTAAACCCCTAACAGCAAACAACCCTAAACCCCTAACAACAAACAACACTAACACGCTAACAACAAACAACTCTAAACCCCTAACAACAAACAACCCTAAACCCCTAACATCAAACAACACTAAACCCCTAACAACACAAACCACTAACACCCTAACAACAAACAACACTAACACCCTAACAACAAAAACCACTAAACCACAACAAGAAACAACCTTAAACCCCTAACAACAAACAACCCTAAACCCCTAACAACAAACAACACTAACACCCTAACAACAAACAACTTTAACCCCCTAACAACAAACAACCCTAAACCCCTAACATCAAACAACACTAACCCCCTAACAACACAAACCACTAACACCCTAACATCAAACAACACTAACACCCTAACAACAAAAACCACTAAACCCCAACAAGAAACAACGTTTAACCCCTAACAACAAACACTAACCCCCTAACAAAAAACAACACTAAACCCCTAACAAGAAACTACCCTAACCCCGTAACAACAAACAACACTAACCCCGTAACAAGAAACAACCCTAACCCCCTAACAACAAAGAACACTAACACCCTAACAACAAACAACCCTAACCCCTTTAAACCAAAAACACTAACCCACTAACAACAAACAACCCTAACCCACTAACAACAAACAACCCTAAACCCCTAACATCAAACAACACTAACCCCCTAACAACACAAACCACTAACACCCTAACAACAAACAACACTAACACCCTAACAACAAAAACCACTAAACCCCAACAAGAAACAACCCTAAACCCCTAACAACAAACACTAACCCCCTAACAAAAAACAACACTAAACCCCTAACAAGAAAGTACTCTAACCCCGTAACAACAAACAACACTAACCCCGTAACAAGAAACAACCCTAAGCCGCTAACAACAAAGAACACTAACACGCTAACAACAAACAACCCTAAACCCCTAACATCAAAGAACACTAACACCCTAACAACAAAGAACCCTAACCTCCTAACATCAAACAACACTAACCCCCTAACAACACAAACCACTAACACCCTAACAACAAACAACACTAACACCCTTACAACAAAAACCACTAAACCCCAACAAGAAACAACCTTAAACCCCTAACAACAAACAACCCTAAACCCCTAACAACAAACAACACTAACACCCTAACAACAAACAACTCTAACCCCCTAACAACAAACAACCCTAAACCCCTAACATCAAACAACACTAACCCCCTAACAACACAAACCACTAACCCCCTAACAACAAACAACACTAACACCCTAACAACAAAAACCACTAAACCCCAACAAGAAACAACCTTAAACCCCTAACAACAAACAACCCTAAACCCCTAACAACAAACAACACTAACACCCTAACAACAAACAACTCTAACCCCCTAACAACAAACAACCCTAAACCCCTAACATCAAACAACACTAACCCCCTAACAACACAAACCACTAACACCCTAACAACAAACAACACTAACACCCTAACAACAAAAACCACTAAACCCCAACAAGAAACAACCTTAAACCCCTAACAGCAAACAACCCTAAACCCCTAACAACAAACAACACTAACACGCTAACAACAAACAACTCTAAACCCCTAACAACAAACAACCCTAAACCCCTAACATCAAACAACACTAAACCCCTAACAACACAAACCACTAACACCCTAACAACAAACAACACTAACACCCTAACAACAAAAACCACTAAACCACAACAAGAAACAACCTTAAACCCCTAACAACAAACAACCCTAAACCCCTAACAACAAACAACACTAACACCCTAACAACAAACAACTTTAACCCCCTAACAACAAACAACCCTAAACCCCTAACATCAAACAACACTAACCCCCTAACAACACAAACCACTAACACCCTAACATCAAACAACACTAACACCCTAACAACAAAAACCACTAAACCCCAACAAGAAACAACCTTAAACCCCTAACAACAAACACTAACCCCCTAACAAAAAACAACACTAAACCCCTAACAAGAAACTACCCTAACCCCGTAACAACAAACAACACTAACCCCGTAACAAGAAACAACCCTAACCCCCTAACAACAAAGAACACTAACACCCTAACAACAAACAACCCTAACCCCTTTAAACCAAAAACACTAACCCACTAACAACAAACAACCCTAACCCACTAACAACAAACAACCCTAAACCCCTAACATCAAACAACACTAACCCCCTAACAACACAAACCACTAACACCCTAACAACAAACAACACTAACACCCTAACAACAAAAACCACTAAACCCCAACAAGAAACAACCCTAAACCCCTAACAACAAACACTAACCCCCTAACAAAAAACAACACTAACCCCCTAACAACAAACAACCCTAAACCCCTAACATCAAACAACACTAACCCCCTAACAACACAAACCACTAAAACCCTAACAACAAACAACACTAACACCCTAACAACAAAAACCACTAAACCCCAACAAGAGACAACCTTAAACCCCTAACAACAAACAACCCTAAACCCCTAACAACAAACAACACTAACACCCTAACAACAAACAACTCTAACCCCCTAACAACAAACAACCCTAAACCCCTAACATCAAACAACACTAACCCCCTAACAACACAAACCACTAACACCCTAACAACAAACAACACTAACACCCTAACAACAAAAACCACTAAACCACAACAAGAAACAACCTTAAACCCCTAACAGCAAACAACCCTAAACCCCTAACAACAAACAACACTAACACGCTAACAACAAACAACTCTAAACCCCTAACAACAAACAACCCTAAACCCCTAACATCAAACAACACTAAACCCCTAACAACACAAACCACTAACACCCTAACAACAAACAACACTAACACCCTAACAACAAAAACCACTAAACCACAACAAGAAACAACCTTAAACCCCTAACAACAAACAACCCTAAACCCCTAACAACAAACAACACTAACACCCTAACAACAAACAACTTTAACCCCCTAACAACAAACAACCCTAAACCCCTAACATCAAACAACACTAACCCCCTAACAACACAAACCACTAACACCCTAACATCAAACAACACTAACACCCTAACAACAAAAACCACTAAACCCCAACAAGAAACAACGTTTAACCCCTAACAACAAACACTAACCCCCTAACAAAAAACAACACTAAACCCCTAACAAGAAACTACCCTAACCCCGTAACAACAAACAACACTAACCCCGTAACAAGAAACAACCCTAACCCCCTAACAACAAAGAACACTAACACCCTAACAACAAACAACCCTAACCCCTTTAAACCAAAAACACTAACCCACTAACAACAAACAACCCTAACCCACTAACAACAAACAACCCTAAACCCCTAACATCAAACAACACTAACCCCCTAACAACACAAACCACTAACACCCTAACAACAAACAACACTAACACCCTAACAACAAAAACCACTAAACCCCAACAAGAAACAACCCTAAACCCCTAACAACAAACACTAACCCCCTAACAAAAAACAACACTAAACCCCTAACAAGAAAGTACTCTAACCCCGTAATAACAAACAACACTAACCCCGTAACAAGAAACAACCCTAAGCCGCTAACAACAAAGAACACTAACACGCTAACAACAAACAACCCTAAACCCCTAACATCAAAGAACACTAACACCCTAACAACAAACAACCCTAACCTCCTAACATCAAACAACACTAACCCCCTAACAACACAAACCACTAACACCCTAACAACAAACAACACTAACACCCTTACAACAAAAACCACTAAACCCCAACAAGAAACAACCTTAAACCCCTAACAACAAACAACCCTAAACCCCTAACAACAAACAACACTAACACCCTAACAACAAACAACTCTAACCCCCTAACAACAAACAACCCTAAACCCCTAACATCCAACAACACTAACCCCCTAACAACACAAACCACTAACACCCTAACATCAAACAACACTAACACCCTAACAACAAAAACCACTAAACCCCAACAAGAAACAACCTTAAACCCCTAACAACAAACAACCCTAAACCCCTAACATCAAACAACACTAACACCCTAACAACACAAACCACTAACACCCTAACAACAAACAACACTAACCCCCTAACAACAAACACTAACCCCCAAACAACAAACAACCCTAACCCCTGAAAACCAAAAACACTAACCCACTAACAACAAACAACCCTAACTCACTAACAACAAACAACCCTAAACCCCTAACATCAAACAACACTAACCCCCTAACAACACAAACCACTAACACCCTAACAACAAACAACACTAACACCCTAACAACAAAAACCACTAAACCCCAACAAGAAACAACCTTAAACCCCTAACAACAAACAACCCTAAACCCCTAACATCAAACAGCACTAACACCCTAACAACAAACAACTCTAACCCCCTAACAACAAACAACCCTAAACCCCTAACATCAAACAACACTAACACCCTAACAACAAAAACCACTAAACCCCAACAAGAAACAACCTTAAACCCCTAACAACAAACAACCCTAAACCCCTAACATCAAACAACACTAACCCCCTAACAACAAACAACCCTAAACCCCTAACATCAAACAACACTAACCCCCTAACAACACAAACCACTAACACCCTAACAACAAACAACACTAACACCCTAACAACAAAAACCACTAAACCCCAACAAGAGACAACCTTAAACCCTAACAACAAACAACCCTAAACCCCTAACAACAAACAACACTAACACCCTAACAACAAACAACTCTAACCCCCTAACAACAAACAACCCTAAACCCCTAACATCAAACAACACTAACCCCCTAACAACACAAACCACTAACACCCTAACAACAAACAACACTAACACCCTAACAACAAAAACCACTAAACCCCAACAAGAAACAACCTTAAACCCCTAACAACAAACAACCCTAAACACCTAACAACAAACAACACTAACACCCTAACAACAAACAACTCTAACCCCCTAACACCAAACAACCCTAAACCCCTAACATCAAACAACACTAACCCCCTAACAACACAAACCACTAACCCCCTAACAACAAACAACACTAACACCCTAACAACAAAAACCACTAAACCCCAACAAGAAACAACCTTAAACCCCTAACAACAAACAACCCTAAACCCCTAACAACAAACAACACTAACACCCTAACAACAAACAACTCTAACACCCTAACAACAAACAACCCTAAACCCCTAACATCAAACAACACTAACCCCCTAACAACACAAACCACTAACACCCTAACAACAAACAACACTAACACCCTAACAACAAAAACCACTAAACCCCAACAAGAAACAACCTTAAACCCCTAACAGCAAACAACCCTAAACCCCTAACAACAAACAACACTAACACGCTAACAACAAACAACTCTAAACCCCTAACAACAAACAACCCTAAACCCCTAACATCAAACAACACTAAACCCCTAACAACACAAACCACTAACACCCTAACAACAAACAACACTAACACCCTAACAACAAAAACCACTAAACCCCAACAAGAAACAACCTTAAACCCCTAACAACAAACACTAACCCCCTAACAAAAAACAACACTAAACCCCTAACAAGAAACTACCCTAACCCCGTAACAACAAACAACACTAACCCCGTAACAAGAAACAACCCTAACCCCCTAACAACAAAGAACACTAACACCCTAACAACAAACAACCCTAACCCCTTTAAACCAAAAACACTAACCCACTAACAACAAACAACCCTAACCCACTAACAACAAACAACCCTAAACCCCTAACATCAAACACCACTAACCCCCTAACAACACAAACCACTAACACCCTAACAACAAACAACACTAACACCCTAACAAGAAAAACCACTAAACCCCAACAAGAAACAACCCTAAACCCCTAACAACAAACACTAACCCCCTAACAAAAAACAACACTAACCCCCTAACAACAAACAACCCTAAACCCCTAACATCAAACAACACTAACCCCCTAACAACACAAACCACTAAAACCCTAACAACAAACAACACTAACACCCTAACAACAAAAACCACTAAACCCCAACAAGAGACAACCTTAAACCCCTAACAACAAACAACCCTAAACCCCTAACAACAAACAACACTAACACCCTAACAACAAACAACTCTAACCCCCTAACAACAAACAACCCTAAACCCCTAACATCAAACAACACTAACCCCCTAACAACACAAACCACTAACACCCTAACAACAAACAACACTAACACCCTAACAACAAAAACCACTAAACCCCAACAAGAAACAACCTTAAACCCCTAACAGCAAACAACCCTAAACCCCTAACAACAAACAACACTAACACGCTAACAACAAACAACTCTAAACCCCTAACAACAAACAACCCTAAACCCCTAACATCAAACAACACTAAACCCCTAACAACACAAACCACTAACACCCTAACAACAAACAACACTAACACCCTAACAACAAAAACCACTAAACCACAACAAGAAACAACCTTAAACCCCTAACAACAAACAACCCTAAACCCCTAACAACAAACAACACTAACACCCTAACAACAAACAACTTTAACCCCCTAACAACAAACAACCCTAAACCCCTAACATCAAACAACACTAACCCCCTAACAACACAAACCACTAACACCCTAACATCAAACAACACTAACACCCTAACAACAAAAACCACTAAACCCCAACAAGAAACAACGTTTAACCCCTAACAACAAACACTAACCCCCTAACAAAAAACAACACTAAACCCCTAACAAGAAACTACCCTAACCCCGTAACAACAAACAACACTAACCCCGTAACAAGAAACAACCCTAACCCCCTAACAACAAAGAACACTAACACCCTAACAACAAACAACCCTAACCCCTTTAAACCAAAAACACTAACCCACTAACAACAAACAACCCTAACCCACTAACAACAAACAACCCTAAACCCCTAACATCAAACAACACTAACCCCCTAACAACACAAACCACTAACACCCTAACAACAAACAACACTAACACCCTAACAACAAAAACCACTAAACCCCAACAAGAAACAACCCTAAACCCCTAACAACAAACACTAACCCCCTAACAAAAAACAACACTAAACCCCTAACAAGAAAGTACTCTAACCCCGTAACAACAAACAACACTAACCCCGTAACAAGAAACAACCCTAAGCCGCTAACAACAAAGAACACTAACACGCTAACAACAAACAACCCTAAACCCCTAACATCAAAGAACACTAACACCCTAACAACAAACAACCCTAACCTCCTAACATCAAACAACACTAACCCCCTAACAACACAAACCACTAACACCCTAACAACAAACAACACTAACACCCTTACAACAAAAACCACTAAACCCCAACAAGAAAAAACCTTAAACCCCTAACAACAAACAACCCTAAACCCCTAACAACAAACAACACTAACACCCTAACAACAAACAACTCTAACCCCCTAACAACAAACAACCCTAAACCCCTAACATCCAACAACACTAACCCCCTAACAACACAAACCACTAACACCCTAACATCAAACAACACTAACACCCTAACAACAAAAACCACTAAACCCCAACAAGAAACAACCTTAAACCCCTAACAACAAATAACCCTAAACCCCTAACATCAAACAACACTAACACCCTAACAACACAAACCACTAACACCCTAACAACAAACAACACTAACCCCCTAACAACAAACACTAACCCCCAAACAACAAACAACCCTAACCCCTGAAAACCAAAAACACTAACCCACTAACAACAAACAACCCTAACTCACTAACAACAAACAACCCTAAACCCCTAACATCAAACAACACTAACCCCCTAACAAAACAAACCACTAACACCCTAACAACAAACAACACTAACACCCTAACAACAAAAACCACTAAACCCCAACAAGAAACAACCTTAAACCCCTAACAACAAACAACCCTAAACCCCTAACATCAAACAGCACTAACACCCTAACAACAAACAACTCTAACCCCCTAACAACAAACAACCCTAAACCCCTAACATCAAACAACACTAACACCCTAACAACAAAAACCACTAAACCCCAACAAGAAACAACCTTAAACCCCTAACAACAAACAACCCTAAACCCCTAACATCAAACAACACTAACCCCCTAACAACAAACAACCCTAAACCCCTAACATCAAACAACACTAACCCCCTAACAACACAAACCACTAACACCCTAACAACAAACAACACTAACACCCTAACAACAAAAACCACTAAACCCCAACAAGAAACAACCTTAAACCCCTAACAACAAACAACCCTAAACCCCTAACAACAAACAACACTAACACCCTAACAACAAACAACTCTAACCCCCTAACAACAAACAACCCTAAACCCCTAACATCAAACAACACTAACCCCCTAACAACACAAACCACTAACCCCCTAACAACAAACAACACTAACACCCTAACAACAAAAACCACTAAAACCCAACAAGAAACAACCTTAAACCCCTAACAACAAACAACCCTAAACCCCTAACAACAAACAACACTAACACCCTCACAACAAACAACTCTAACCCCCTAACAACAAACAACCCTAAACCCCTAACATCAAACAACACTAACCCCCTAACAACACAAACCACTAACACCCTAACAACAAACAACACTAACACCCTAACAACAAAAACCACTAAACCACAACAAGAAACAACCTTAAACCCCTAACAACAAACAACCCTAAACCCCTAACAACAAACAACACTAACACCCTAACAACAAACAACTTTAACCCCCTAACAACAAACAACCCTAAACCCCTAACATCAAACAACACTAACCCCCTAACAACACAAACCACTAACACCCTAACATCAAACAACACTAACACCCTAACAACAAAAACCACTAAACCCCAACAAGAAACAACCTTAAACCCCTAACAACAAACACTAACCCCCTAACAAAAAACAACACTAAACCCCTAACAAGAAACTACCCTAACCCCGTAACAACAAACAACACTAACCCCGTAACAAGAAACAACCCTAACCCCCTAACAACAAAGAACACTAACACCCTAACAACAAACAACCCTAACCCCTTTAAACCAAAAACACTAACCCACTAACAACAAACAACCCTAACCCACTAACAACAAACAACCCTAAACCCCTAACATCAAACAACACTAACCCCCTAACAACACAAACCACTAACACCCTAACAACAAACAACACTAACACCCTAACAACAAAAACCACTAAACCCCAACAAGAAACAACCCTAAACCCCTAACAACAAACACTAACCCCCTAACAAAAAACAACACTAAACCCCTAACAAGAAAGTACTCTAACCCCGTAACAACAAACAACACTAACCCCGTAACAAGAAACAACCCTAAGCCCCTAACAACAAAGAACACTAACACGCTAACAACAAACAACCCTAAACCCCTAACATCAAAGAACACTAACACCCTAACAACAAACAACCCTAACCTCCTAACATCAAACAACACTAACCCCCTAACAACACAAACCACTAACACCCTAACAACAAACAACACTAACACCCTTACAACAAAAACCACTAAACCCCAACAAGAAACAACCTTAAACCCCTAACAACAAACAACCCTAAACCCCTAACAACAAACAACACTAACACCCTAACAACAAACAACTCTAACCCCCTAACAACAAACAACCCTAAACCCCTAACATCAAACAACACTAACCCCCTAACAACACAAACCACTAACACCCTAACAACAAACAACACTAACACCCTAACAACAAAAACCACTAAAACCCAACAAGAAACAACCTTAAACCCCTAACAACAAACAACCCTAAACCCCTAACAACAAACAACACTAACACCCTAACAACAAAAAACTCTAACCCCCTAACAACAAACAACCCTAAACCCCTAACATCAAACAACACTAACCCCCTAACAACACAAACCACTAACACCCTAACAACAAACAACACTAACACCCTAACAACAAAAACCACTGAACCCCAACAACAAACAACTCTAACCCCCTAACAAAAAACAACCCTAAACCCCTAACATCAAACAACACTAACCCCCTAACAACACAAACCACTAACACCCTAACAACAAACAACACTAACACCCTAACAACAAAAACCACTAAACCCCAACAAGAAACAACCCTAACCCACTAACAACAAACAACTCTAAACCCCTAACAAGAAACTACCCTAACCCCGTAACAACAAACAACACTAACCCCGTAACAAGAAACAGCCCTAACCCCCTAACAACAAAGAACACTAACACCCTAATAACAAACAACCCTAACCCCCTAACAACAAACAACCCTAAACCCCTAACATCAAACAACACGAACACCCTAACAACACAAACCACTAACACCGTAACAACAAACAACCCTAACCCCCTAACAACAAACACTAACCCCCAAACAACAAACAACCCTAACCCCTGAAAACCAAAAACACTAACCCACTAACAACAAACAACCCTAACCCACTAACAACAAACAACCCTAAACCCCTAACATCAAACAACACTAACACCCTAACAACAAACAACTCTAACCCCCTAACAACAAACAACCCTAAACGCCTAACAACAAACAACACTAACACCCTAACAACAAACAACTCTAACCCCCTAACAACAAACAACCCTAAACCCCTAACATCCAACAACACTAACCCCCTAACAACACAAACCACTAACACCCTAACATCAAACAACACTAACACCCTAACAACAAAAACCACTAAACCCCAACAAGAAACAACCTTAAACCCCTAACAACAAACAACCCTAAACCCCTAACATCAAACAACACTAACACCCTAACAACACAAACCACTAACACCCTAACAACAAACAACACTAACCCCCTAACAACAAACACTAACCCCCAAACAACAAACAACCCTAACCCCTGAAAACCAAAAACACTAACCCACTAACAACAAACAACCCTAACTCACTAACAACAAACAACCCTAAACCCCTAACATCAAACAACACTAACCCCCTAACAACACAAACCACTAACACCCTAACAACAAACAACACTAACACCCTAACAACAAAAACCACTAAACCCCAACAAGAAACAACCTTAAACCCCTAACAACAAACAACCCTAAACCCCTAACATCAAACAGCACTAACACCCTAACAACAAACAACTCTAACCCCCTAACAACAAACAACCCTAAACCCCTAACATCAAACAACACTAACACCCTAACAACAAAAACCACTAAACCCCAACAAGAAACAACCTTAAACCCCTAACAACAAACAACCCTAAACCCCTAACATCAAACAACACTAACCCCCTAACAACAAACAACCCTAAACCCCTAACATCAAACAACACTAACCCCCTAACAACACAAACCACTAACACCCTAACAACAAACAACACTAACACCCTAACAACAAAAACCACTAAACCCCAACAAGAGACAACCTTAAACCCTAACAACAAACAACCCTAAACCCCTAACAACAAACAACACTAACACCCTAACAACAAACAACTCTAACCCCCTAACAACAAACAACCCTAAACCCCTAACATCAAACAACACTAACCCCCTAACAACACAAACCACTAACTCCCTAACAACAAACAACACTAACACCCTAACAACAAAAACCACTAAACCCCAACAAGAAACAACCTTAAACCCCTAACAACAAACAACCCTAAACCCCTAACAACAAACAACACTAACACCCTAACAACAAACAACTCTAACCCCCTAACAACAAACAACCCTAAACCCCTAACATCAAACAACACTAACCCCCTAACAACACAAACCACTAACACCCTAACAACAAACAACACTAACACCCTAACAACAAAAACCACTAAACCCCAACAAGAAACAACCTTAAACCCCTAACAGCAAACAACCCTAAACCCCTAACAACAAACAACACTAACACGCTAACAACAAACAACTCTAAACCCCTAACAACAAACAACCCTAAACCCCTAACATCAAACAACACTAAACCCCTAACAACACAAACCACTAACACCCTAACAACAAACAACACTAACACCCTAACAACAAAAACCACTAAACCACAACAAGAAACAACCTTAAACCCCTAACAACAAACAACCCTAAACCCCTAACAACAAACAACACTAACACCCTAACAACAAACAACTTTAACCCCCTAACAACAAACAACCCTAAACCCCTAACATCAAACAACACTAACCCCCTAACAACACAAACCACTAACACCCTAACATCAAACAACACTAACACCCTAACAACAAAAACCACTAAACCCCAACAAGAAACAACCTTAAACCCCTAACAACAAACACTAACCCCCTAACAAAAAACAACACTAAACCCCTAACAAGAAACTACCCTAACCCCGTAACAACAAACAACACTAACCCCGTAACAAGAAACAACCCTAACCCCCTAACAACAAAGAACACTAACACCCTAACAACAAACAACCCTAACCCCTTTAAACCAAAAACACTAACCCACTAACAACAAACAACCCTAACCCACTAACAACAAACAACCCTAAACCCCTAACATCAAACAACACTAACCCCCTAACAACACAAACCACTAACACCCTAACAACAAACAACACTAACACCCTAACAACAAAAACCACTAAACCCCAACAAGAAACAACCCTAAACCCCTAACAACAAACACTAACCCCCTAACAAAAAACAACACTAACCCCCTAACAACAAACAACCCTAAACCCCTAACATCAAACAACACTAACCCCCTAACAACACAAACCACTAAAACCCTAACAACAAACAACACTAACACCCTAACAACAAAAACCACTAAACCCCAACAAGAGACAACCTTAAACCCCTAACAACAAACAACCCTAAACCCCTAACAACAAACAACACTAACACCCTAACAACAAACAACTCTAACCCCCTAACAACAAACAACCCTAAACCCCTAACATCAAACAACACTAACCCCCTAACAACACAAACCACTAACACCCTAACAACAAACAACACTAACACCCTAACAACAAAAACCACTAAACCCCAACAAGAAACAACCTTAAACCCCTAACAGCAAACAACCCTAAACCCCTAACAACAAACAACACTAACACGCTAACAACAAACAACTCTAAACCCCTAACAACAAACAACCCTAAACCCCTAACATCAAACAACACTAAACCCCTAACAACACAAACCACTAACACCCTAACAACAAACAACACTAACACCCTAACAACAAAAACCACTAAACCACAACAAGAAACAACCTTAAACCCCTAACAACAAACAACCCTAAACCCCTAACAACAAACAACACTAACACCCTAACAACAAACAACTTTAACCCCCTAACAACAAACAACCCTAAACCCCTAACATCAAACAACACTAACCCCCTAACAACACAAACCACTAACACCCTAACATCAAACAACACTAACACCCTAACAACAAAAACCACTAAACCCCAACAAGAAACAACGTTTAACCCCTAACAACAAACACTAACCCCCTAACAAAAAACAACACTAAACCCCTAACAAGAAACTACCCTAACCCCGTAACAACAAACAACACTAACCCCGTAACAAGAAACAACCCTAACCCCCTAACAACAAAGAACACTAACACCCTAACAACAAACAACCCTAACCCCTTTAAACCAAAAACACTAACCCACTAACAACAAACAACCCTAACCCACTAACAACAAACAACCCTAAACCCCTAACATCAAACAACACTAACCCCCTAACAACACAAACCACTAACACCCTAACAACAAACAACACTAACACCCTAACAACAAAAACCACTAAACCCCAACAAGAAACAACCCTAAACCCCTAACAACAAACACTAACCCCCTAACAAAAAACAACACTAAACCCCTAACAAGAAAGTACTCTAACCCCGTAACAACAAACAACACTAACCCCGTAACAAGAAACAACCCTAAGCCGCTAACAACAAAGAACACTAACACGCTAACAACAAACAACCCTAAACCCCTAACATCAAAGAACACTAACACCCTAACAACAAACAACCCTAACCTCCTAACATCAAACAACACTAACCCCCTAACAACACAAACCACTAACACCCTAACAACAAACAACACTAACACCCTTACAACAAAAACCACTAAACCCCAACAAGAAACAACCTTAAACCCCTAACAACAAACAACCCTAAACCCCTAACAACAAACAACACTAACACCCTAACAACAAACAACTCTAACCCCCTAACAACAAACAACCCTAAACCCCTAACATCCAACAACACTAACCCCCTAACAACACAAACCACTAACACCCTAACATCAAACAACACTAACACCCTAACAACAAAAACCACTAAACCCCAACAAGAAACAACCTTAAACCCCTAACAACAAACAACCCTAAACCCCTAACATCAAACAACACTAACACCCTAACAACACAAACCACTAACACCCTAACAACAAACAACACTAACCCCCTAACAACAAACACTAACCCCCAAACAACAAACAACCCTAACCCCTGAAAACCAAAAACACTAACCCACTAACAACAAACAACCCTAACTCACTAACAACAAACAACCCTAAACCCCTAACATCAAACAACACTAACCCCCTAACAACACAAACCACTAACACCCTAACAACAAACAACACTAACACCCTAACAACAAAAACCACTAAACCCCAACAAGAAACAACCTTAAACCCCTAACAACAAACAACCCTAAACCCCTAACATCAAACAGCACTAACACCCTAACAACAAGCAACTCTAACCCCCTAACAACAAACAACCCTAAACCCCTAACATCAAACAACACTAACACCCTAACAACAAAAACCACTAAACCCCAACAAGAAACAACCTTAAACCCCTAACAACAAACAACCCTAAACCCCTAACATCAAACAACACTAACCCCCTAACAACAAACAACCCTAAACCCCTAACATCAAACAACACTAACCCCCTAACAACACAAACCACTAACACCCTAACAACAAACAACACTAACACCCTAACAACAAAAACCACTAAACCCCAACAAGAAACAACCTTAAACCCCTAACAACAAACAACCCTAAACCCCTAACAACAAACAACACTAACACCCTAACAACAAACAACTCTAACCCCCTAACAACAAACAACCCTAAACCCCTAACATCAAACAACACTAACCCCCTAACAACACAAACCACTAACCCCCTAACAACAAACAACACTAACACCCTAACAACAAAAACCACTAAACCCCAACAAGAAACAACCTTAAACCCCTAACAACAAACAACCCTAAACCCCTAACAACAAACAACACTAACACCCTCACAACAAACAACTCTAACCCCCTAACAACAAACAACCCTAAACCCCTAACATCAAACAACACTAACCCCCTAACAACACAAACCACTAACACCCTAACAACAAACAACACTAACACCCTAACAACAAAAACCACTAAACCCCAACAAGAAACAACCTTAAACCCCTAACAGCAAACAACCCTAAACCCCTAACAACAAACAACACTAACACGCTAACAACAAACAACTCTAAACCCCTAACAACAAACAACCCTAAACCCCTAACATCAAACAACACTAAACCCCTAACAACACAAACCACTAACACCCTAACAACAAACAACACTAACACCCTAACAACAAAAACCACTAAACCCCAACAAGAAACAACCTTAAACCCCTAACAACAAACAACCCTAAACCCCTAACAACAAACAACACTAACATCCTAACAACAAACAACTTTAACCCCCTAACAACAAACAACCCTAAACCCCTAACATCAAACAACACTAACCCCCTAACAACACAAACCACTAACACACTAACATCAAACAACACTAACACCCTAACAACAAAAACCACTAAACCCCAACAAGAAACAACCTTAAACCCCTAACAACAAACACTAACCCCCTAACAAAAAACAACACTAAACCCCTAACAAGAAACTACCCTAACCCCGTAACAACAAACAACACTAACCCCGTAACAAGAAACAACCCTAACCCCCTAACAACAAAGAACACTAACACCCTAACAACAAACAACCCTAACCCCTTTAAACCAAAAACACTAACCCACTAACAACAAACAACCCTAACCCACTAACAACAAACAACCCTAAACCCCTAACATCAAACAACACTAACCCCCTAACAACACAAACCACTAACACCCTAACAACAAACAACACTAACACCCTAACAACAAAAACCACTAAACCCCAACAAGAAACAACCCTAAACCCCTAACAACAAACACTAACCCCCTAACAAAAAACAACACTAACCCCCTAACAACAAACAACCCTAAGCCCCTAACATCAAACAACACTAACCCCCTAACAACACAAACCACTAAAACCCTAACAACAAACAACACTAACACCCTAACAACAAAAACCACTAAACCCCAACAAGAGACAACCTTAAACCCCTAACAACAAACAACCCTAAACCCCTAACAACAAACAACACTAACACCCTAACAACAAACAACTCTAACCCCCTAACAACAAACAACCCTAAACCCCTAACATCAAACAACACTAACCCCCTAACAACACAAACCACTAACACCCTAACAACAAACAACACTAACACCCTAACAACAAAAACCACTAAACCCCAACAAGAAACAACCTTAAACCCCTAACAGCAAACAACCCTAAACCCCTAACAACAAACAACACTAACACGCTAACAACAAACAACTCTAAACCCCTAACAACAAACAACCCTAAACCCCTAACATCAAACAACACTAAACCCCTAACAACACAAACCACTAACACCCTAACAACAAACAACACTAAC
This sequence comes from Elephas maximus indicus, assembly GCF_024166365.1. Taxonomy (NCBI): domain Eukaryota; kingdom Metazoa; phylum Chordata; class Mammalia; order Proboscidea; family Elephantidae; genus Elephas; species Elephas maximus. The sequence continues at coordinate 1,391,141 of NC_064835.1, forward strand.
ACCCTAACAACAAAAACCACTAAACCACAACAAGAAACAACCTTAAACCCCTAACAACAAACAACCCTAAACCCCTAACAACAAACAACACTAACACCCTAACAACAAACAACTTTAACCCCCTAACAACAAACAACCCTAAACCCCTAACATCAAACAACACTAACCCCCTAACAACACAAACCACTAACACCCTAACATCAAACAACACTAACACCCTAACAACAAAAACCACTAAACCCCAACAAGAAACAACGTTTAACCCCTAACAACAAACACTAACCCCCTAACAAAAAACAACACTAAACCCCTAACAAGAAACTACCCTAACCCCGTAACAACAAACAACACTAACCCCGTAACAAGAAACAACCCTAACCCCCTAACAACAAAGAACACTAACACCCTAACAACAAACAACCCTAACCCCTTTAAACCAAAAACACTAACCCACTAACAACAAACAACCCTAACCCACTAACAACAAACAACCCTAAACCCCTAACATCAAACAACACTAACCCCCTAACAACACAAACCACTAACACCCTAACAACAAACAACACTAACACCCTAACAACAAAAACCACTAAACCCCAACAAGAAACAACCCTAAACCCCTAACAACAAACACTAACCCCCTAACAAAAAACAACACTAAACCCCTAACAAGAAAGTACTCTAACCCCGTAACAACAAACAACACTAACCCCGTAACAAGAAACAACCCTAAGCCGCTAACAACAAAGAACACTAACACGCTAACAACAAACAACCCTAAACCCCTAACATCAAAGAACACTAACACCCTAACAACAAACAACCCTAACCTCCTAACATCAAACAACACTAACCCCCTAACAACACAAACCACTAACACCCTAACAACAAACAACACTAACACCCTTACAACAAAAACCACTAAACCCCAACAAGAAACAACCTTAAACCCCTAACAACAAACAACCCTAAACCCCTAACATCCAACAACACTAACCCCCTAACAACACAAACCACTAACACCCTAACATCAAACAACACTAACACCCTAACAACAAAAACCACTAAACCCCAACAAGAAACAACCTTAAACCCCTAACAACAAACAACCCTAAACCCCTAACATCAAACAACACTAACACCCTAACAACACAAACCACTAACACCCTAACAACAAACAACACTAACCCCCTAACAACAAACACTAACCCCCAAACAACAAACAACCCTAACCCCTGAAAACCAAAAACACTAACCCACTAACAACAAACAACCCTAACTCACTAACAACAAACAACCCTAAACCCCTAACATCAAACAACACTAACCCCCTAACAACACAAACCACTAACACCCTAACAACAAACAACACTAACACCCTAACAACAAAAACCACTAAACCCCAACAAGAAACAACCTTAAACCCCTAACAACAAACAACCCTAAACCCCTAACATCAAACAGCACTAACACCCTAACAACAAACAACTCTAACCCCCTAACAACAAACAACCCTAAACCCCTAACATCAAACAACACTAACACCCTAACAACAAAAACCACTAAACCCCAACAAGAAACAACCTTAAACCCCTAACAACAAACAACCCTAAACCCCTAACATCAAACAACACTAACCCCCTAACAACAAACAACCCTAAACCCCTAACATCAAACAACACTAACCCCCTAACAACACAAACCACTAACACCCTAACAACAAACAACACTAACACCCTAACAACAAAAACCACTAAACCCCAACAAGAAACAACCTTAAACCCCTAACAACAAACAACCCTAAACCCCTAACAACAAACAACACTAACACCCTAACAACAAACAACTCTAACCCCCTAACAACAAACAACCCTAAACCCCTAACATCAAACAACACTAACCCCCTAACAACACAAACCACTAACCCCCTAACAACAAACAACACTAACACCCTAACAACAAAAACCACTAAACCCCAACAAGAAACAACCTTAAACCCCTAACAGCAAACAACCCTAAACCCCTAACAACAAACAACACTAACACGCTAACAACAAACAACTCTAAACCCCTAACAACAAACAACCCTAAACCCCTAACATCAAACAACACTAAACCCCTAACAACACAAACCACTAACACCCTAACAACAAACAACACTAACACCCTAACAACAAAAACCACTAAACCACAACAAGAAACAACCTTAAACCCCTAACAACAAACAACCCTAAACCCCTAACAACAAACAACACTAACACCCTAACAACAAACAACTTTAACCCCCTAACAACAAACAACCCTAAACCCCTAACATCAAACAACACTAACCCCCTAACAACACAAACCACTAACACCCTAACATCAAACAACACTAACACCCTAACAACAAAAACCACTAAACCCCAACAAGAAACAACCTTAAACCCCTAACAACAAACACTAACCCCCTAACAAAAAACAACACTAAACCCCTAACAAGAAACTACCCTAACCCCGTAACAACAAACAACACTAACCCCGTAACAAGAAACAACCCTAACCCCCTAACAACAAAGAACACTAACACCCTAACAACAAACAACCCTAACCCCTTTAAACCAAAAACACTAACCCACTAACAACAAACAACCCTAACCCACTAACAACAAACAACCCTAAACCCCTAACATCAAACAACACTAACCCCCTAACAACACAAACCACTAACACCCTAACAACAAACAACACTAACACCCTAACAACAAAAACCACTAAACCCCAACAAGAAACAACCCTAAACCCCTAACAACAAACACTAACCCCCTAACAAAAAACAACACTAAACCCCTAACAAGAAAGTACTCTAACCCCGTAACAACAAACAACACTAACCCCGTAACAAGAAACAACCCTAAGCCCCTAACAACAAAGAACACTAACACGCTAACAACAAACAACCCTAAACCCCTAACATCAAAGAACACTAACACCCTAACAACAAACAACCCTAACCTCCTAACATCAAACAACACTAACCCCCTAACAACACAAACCACTAACACCCTAACAACAAACAACACAAACACCCTTACAACAAAAACCACTAAACCCCAACAAGAAACAACCTTAAACCCCTAACAACAAACAACCCTAAACCCCTAACAACAAACAACACTAACACCCTAACAACAAACAACTCTAACCCCCTAACAACAAACAACCCTAAACCCCTAACATCAAACAACACTAACCCCCTAACAACACAAACCACTAACACCCTAACAACAAACAACACTAACACCCTAACAACAAAAACCACTAAAACCCAACAAGAAACAACCTTAAACCCCTAACAACAAACAACCCTAAACCCCTAACAACAAACAACACTAACACCCTAACAACAAAAAACTCTAACCCCCTAACAACAAACAACCCTAAAGCCCTAACATCAAACAACACTAACCCCCTAACAACACAAACCACTAACACCCTAACAACAAACAACACTAACACCCTAACAACAAAAACCACTAAACCCCAACAACAAACAACTCTAACCCCCTAACAAAAAACAACCCTAAACCCCTAACATCAAACAACACTAACCCCCTAACAACACAAACCACTAACACCCTAACAACAAACAACACTAACACCCTAACAACAAAAACCACTAAACCCCAACAAGAAACAACCCTAACCCACTAACAACAAACAACTCTAAACCCCTAACAAGAAACTACCCTAACCCCGTAACAACAAACAACACTAACCCCGTAACAAGAAACAGCCCTAACCCCCTAACAACAAAGAACACTAACACCCTAATAACAAACAACCCTAACCCCCTAACAACAAACAACCCTAAACCCCTAACATCAAACAACACGAACACCCTAACAACACAAACCACTAACACCGTAACAACAAACAACCCTAACCCCCTAACAACAAACACTAACCCCCAAACAACAAACAACCCTAACCCCTGAAAACCAAAAACACTAACCCACTAACAACAAACAACCCTAACCCACTAACAACAAACAACCCTAAACCCCTAACATCAAACAACACTAACACCCTAACAACAAACAACTCTAACCCCCTAACAACAAACAACCCTAAACGCCTAACAACAAACAACACTAACACCCTAACAACAAACAACTCTAACCCCCTAACAACAAACAACCCTAAACCCCTAACATCAAACAACACTAACCCCCTAACAACACAAACCACTAACACCCTAACAACAAACAACACTAACACCCTAACAACAAAAACCACTAAACCCCAACAAGAGACAACCTTAAACCCCTAACAACAAACAACCCTAAACCCCTAACAACAAACAACACTAACACCCTAACAACAAACAACTCTAACCCCCTAACAACAAACAACCCTAAACCCCTAACATCAAACAACACTAACCCCCTAACAACACAAACCGCTAACACCCTAACAACAAACAACACTAACACCCTAACAACAAAAACCACTAAACCCCAAGAAGAAACAACCTTAAACCCCTAACAACAAACAACCCTAAACCCCTAACAACAAACAACACTAACACCCTAACAACAAACAACTCTAACCCCCTAACAACAAACAACCCTAAACCCCTAACATCAAACAACACTAACCCCCTAACAACACAAACCACTAACACCCTAACAACAAACAACACTAACACCCTAACAACAAAAACCACTAAACCCCAACAAGAAACAACCTTAAACCCCTAACAGCAAACAACCCTAAACCCCTAACAACAAACAACACTAACACGCTAACAACAAACAACTCTAACCCCCTAACAACAAACAACCCTAAACCCCTAACATCAAACAACACTAACCCCCTAACAACACAAACCACTAACACCCTAACAACAAACAACACTAACACCCTAACAACAAAAACCACTAAACCACAACAAGAAACAACCTTAAACCCCTAACAACAAACAACCCTAAACCCCTAACAACAAACAACACTAACACCCTAACAACAAACAACTCTAACGAACTAACAACAAACAACCCTAAACCCCTAACATCAAACAACACTAACCCCCTAACAACACAAACCACTAACACCCTAAGATCAAACAACACTAACACCCTAACAACAAAAACCACTAAACCCCAACAAGAAACAACCTTAAACCCCTAACAACAAACAACCCTAAACCCCTAACATCAAACAACACTAACACCCTAACAACACAAACCACTAACACCCTAACAACAAACAACACTAACCCCCTAACAACAAACACTAACCCCCAAACAACAAACAACCCTAACCCCTGAAAACCAAAAACACTAACCCACTAACAACAAACAACCCTAACCCACTAACAACAAACAACCCTAAACCCCTAACATCAAACAACACTAACCCCCTAACAACACAAACCACTAACACCCTAACAACAAACAACACTAACACCCTAAAAACAAAAACCACTAAACCCCAACAAGAAACAACCTTAAACCCCTAACAACAAACAACCCTAAACCCCTAACATCAAACAGCACTAACACCCTAACAACAAACAATTCTAACCCCCTAACAACAAACAACCCTAAACCCCTAACATCAAACAACACTAACACCCTAACAACAAAAACCACTAAACCCCAACAAGAAACAACCTTAAACCCCTAACAACAAACAACCCTAAACCCCTAACATCAAACAACACTAACCCCCTAACAACACAAACCACTAACACCCTAACAACAAACAACACTAACACCCTAACAACAAAAACCACTAAACCCCAACAAGAAACAACCTTAAACCCCTAACAACAAACAACTCTAAACCCCTAACAACAAACAACACTAACACCCTAACAACAAACAACTCTAACCCCCTAACAACAAACAACCCTAAACGCCTAACAACAAACAACACTAACACCCTAACAACAAACAACTCTAACCCCCTAACAACAAACAACCCTAAACCCCTAACATCAAACAACACTAACCCCCTAACAACACAAACCACTAACACCCTAACAACAAACAACACTAACACCCTAACAACAAATACCACTAAACCCCAACAAGAGACAACCTTAAACCCCTAACAACAAACAACCCTAAACCCCTAACAACAAACAACACTAACACCCTAACAACAAACAACTCTAACCCCCTAACAACAAACAACCCTAAACCCCTAACATCAAACAACACTAACCCCCTAACAACACAAACCACTAACACCCTAACAACAAACAACACTAACACCCTAACAACAAAAACCACTAAAACCCAACAAGAAACAACCTTAAACCCCTAACAGCAAACAACCCTAAACCCCTAACAACAAACAACACTAACACGCTAACAACAAACAACTCTAACCCCCTAACAACAAACAACCCTAAACCCCTAACATCAAACAACACTAACCCCCTAACAACACAAACCACTAACACCCTAACAACAAACAACACTAACACCCTAACAACAAAAACCACTAAACCCCAACAACAAACAACTCTAACCCCCTAACAACAAACAACCCTAAACCCCTAACATCAAACAACACTAACCCCCTAACAACACAAACCACTAACACCCTAACAACAAACAACACTAACACCCTAACAACAAAAACCACTAAACCCCAACAAGAAACAACCCTAACCCACTAACAACAAACAACCCTAAACCCCTAACAAGAAACTACCCTAACCCCGTAACAACAAACAACACTAACCCCGTAACAAGAAACAACCCTAACCCCCTAACAACAAAGAACACTAACACCCTAACAACAAACAACCCTAACCCCCTAACAACAAACAACCCTAAACCCCTAACATCAAACAACACGAACACCCTAACAACACAAACCACTAACACCGTAACAACAAACAACCCTAACCCCCTAACAACAAACACTAACCCCCAAACAACAAACAACCCTAACCCCTGAAAACCAAAAACACTAACCCACTAACAACAAACAACCCTAACCCACTAACAACAAACAACCCTAAACCCCTAACATCAAACAACACTAACACCCTAACAACAAACAACTCTAACCCCCTAACAACAAACAACCCTAAACGCCTAACAACAAGCAACACTAACACCCTAACAACAAACAACTCTAACCCCCAAACAACAAACAACCCTAAACCCCTAACATCAAACAACACTAACCCCCTAACAACACAAACCACTAACACCCTAACAACAAACAACACTAACACCCTAACAACAAATACCACTAAACCCCAACAAGAGACAACCTTAAACCCCTAACAACAAACAACCCTAAACCCCTAACAACAAACAACACTAACACCCTAACAACAAACAACTCTAACCCCCAACAACAAACAACCCTAAACCCCTAACATCAAACAACACTAACCCCCTAACAATACAAACCGCTAACACCCTAACAACAAACAACACTAACACCCTAACAACAAAAACCACTAAACCCCAACAAGAAACAACCTTAAACCCCTAACAACAAACAACCCTAAACCCCTAACAACAAACAACACTAACACCCTAACAACAAACAACTCTAACCCCCTAACAACAAACAACCCTAAACCCCTAACATCAAACAACACTAACCCCCTAACAACACAAACCACTAACACCCTAACAACAAACAACACTAACACCCTAACAACAAAAACCACTAAACCCCAACAAGAAACAACCTTAAACCCCTAACAGCAAGCAATCCTAAACCCCTAACAACAAACAACACTAACACGCTAACAACAAACAACTCTAACCCCCTAACAACAAACAACCCTAAACCCCTAACATCAAACAACACTAACCCCCTAACAACACAAACCACTAACACCCTAACAACAAACAACACTAACACCCTAACAACAAAAACCACTAAACCACAACAAGAAACAACCTTAAACCCCTAACAACAAACAACCCTAAACCCCTAACAACAAACAACACTAACACCCTAACAACAAACAACTCTAACCCCCTAACAACAAACAACCCTAAACCCCTAACATCCAACAACACTAACCCCCTAACAACACAAACCACTAACACCCTAACATCAAACAACACTAACACCCTAACAACAAAAACCACTAAACCCCAACAAGAAACAACCTTAAACCCCTAACAACAAACAACCCTAAACCCCTAACATCAAACAACACTAACCCCCTAACAACACAAACCACTAACACCCTAACAACAAACAACACTAACCCCCTAACAACAAACACTAACCCCCAAACAACAAACAACCCTAACCCCTGAAAACCAAAAACACTAACCCACTAACAACAAACAACCCTAACCCACTAACAACAAACAACCCTAAACCCCTAACATCAAACAACACTAACCCCCTAACAACACAAACCACTAACACCCTAACAACAAACAACACTAACACCCTAACAACAAACAACCCTAAACCCCTAACATCAAACAACACTAACACCCTAACAACAAAAACCACTAAACCCCAACAAGAAACAACCTTAAACCCCTAACAACAAACAACCCTAAACCCCTAACATCAAACAACACTAACACCCTAACAACACAAACCACTAACACCCTAACAACAAACAACACTAACACCCTAACAACAAAAACCACTAAACCCCAACAAGAAACAACCTTAAAACCCTAACAACAAACAACCCTAAACCCCTAACATCAAACAACACTAACACCCTAACAACAAACAACTCTAACCCCCTAACAACAAACAACCCTAAACCCCTAACATCAAACAACACTAACCCCCTAACAACACAAACCACTAACACCCTAACAACAAAAAACACTATCCCCCTAACAACAAACAACCCTAACCCCTGAAAACCAAAAACACTAACCCACTAACAACAAACAACCCTAACCCACTAACAACAAACAACCCTAAACCCCGAACATCAAACAACACTAACCCCCTAACAACACAAACCACTAACACCCTAACAACAAACAACACTAACACCCTAACAACAAAAACCACTAAACCCCAACAAGAAACAACCTTAAACCCCTAACAACAAGCAACCCTAAACCCCTAACATCAAACAACACTAACACCCTAACAACAAACAACTCTAACCCCCTAACAACAAACAACCCTAAACCCCTAACATCAAACAACACTAACACCCTAACAACAAAAACCACTAAACCCCAACAAGAAACAACCTTAAACCCCTAGCAACAAACAACCCTAAACCCCTAACATCAAACAGCACTAACACCCTAACAACAAACAACCCTAACCCCCTAACAACAAACACTAACCCCCAAACAACAAACAACCCTAAACCCTGAAAACCAAAAACAGTAACCCACTAACAACAAACAACCCTAACCGACTAACAACAAACAACCCTAAACCCCTAACATCAAACAACACTAACCCCCTAACAACACAAACCACTAACACCCTAACAACAAACAACACTAACACCCTAACAACAAAAACCACTAAACCCCAACAAGAAACAACCTTAAACCCCTAACAACAAACAACCCTAAACCCCTAACATCAAACAGCACTAACACCCTAACAACAAACAACTCTAACCCCCTAACAACAAACAACCCTAAACCCCTAACATCAAACAACACTAACACCCTAACAACAAAAACCACTAAACCCCAACAAGAAACAACTTTAAACCCCTAACAACAAACAACCCTAAACCCCTAACATCAAACAACACTAACCCCCTAACAACACAAACCACTAACACCCTAACAACAAACAACACTAACACCCTAACAACAAAAACCACTAAACCCCAACAAGAAACAACCTTAAACCCCTAACAACAAACAACCCTAAACCCCTAACATCAAACAACACTAACACCCTAACAACAAACAACTCTAATCCCCTAACAACAAACAACCCTAAACCCCTAACATCAAACAACACTAACCCCCTAACAACACAAACCACTAACACCCTAACAACAAACAACACTAACCCCCTAACAACAAACAACCCTAACCCCTGAAAACCAAAAACACTAACCCACTAACAACAAACAACCCTAACCCACTAACAACAAACAACCCTAAACCCCTAACATCAAACAACACTAACACCCTAACAACAAACAACTCTAACCCCCTAACAACAAACAACCCTAAACCCCTAACATCAAACAACACTAACCCCCTAACAACACAAACCACTAACACCCTAACAACAAACAACACTAACCCCCTAACAACAAACAACCCTAACCCCTGAAAACCAAAAACACTAACCCACTAACAACAAACAACCCTAACCCACTAACAACAAACAACCCTAAACCCCTAACATCAAACAACACTAACCCCCTAACAACACAAACCACTAACACCCTAACAACAAACAACACTAACACCCTAACAACAAAAACCACTAAACCCCAACAAGAAACAACCTTAAACCCCTAACAACAAACAACCCTAAACCCCTAACATCAAACAACACTAACACCCTAACAACAAAGAACTCTAACCCCCTAACAACAAACAACCCTAAACCCCTAACATCAAACAACACTAACACCCTAACAACAAAAACCACTAAACCCCAACAAGAAACAACCTTAAACCCCTAACAACAAACAACCCTAAACCCCTAACATCAAACAACACTAACCCCCTAACAACACAAACCACTAACACCCTAACAACAAACAACACTAACACCCTAACAACAAAAACCACTAAACCCCAACAAGAGACAACCTTAAACCCCTAACAACAAACAACCCTAAACCCCTAACATCAAACAACACTAACACCCTAACAACAAACAACTCTAACCCCCTAACAACAAACAGCCCTAAACCCCTAACATCAAACAACACTAACACCCTAACAACAAAAACCACTAAACCCAAACAAGAAACAACCTTAAACCCCTAACAACAAACAACCCTAAACCCCTAACAACAATCAACACTAACACCCTAACAACAAACAACTCTAACCCCCTAACAACAAACAACCCTAAACCCCTAACATCAAACAACACTAACCCCCTAACAACACAAACCACTAACACCCTAACAACAAACAACACTAACACCCTAACAACAAAAACCACTAAACCCCAACAAGAAACAACCTTAAACCCCTAACAACAAACAACCCTAAACCCCTAACAACAAACAACACTAACACCCTAACAACAAACAACTCTAACCCCCTAACAACAAACAACCCTAAACCCCTAACATCAAACAACACTAACCCCCTAACAACACAAACCACTAACACCCTAAAAACAAACAACACTAACACCCTAACAACAAACAACCCAAAACCCCTAACATCAAACAACACTAACACCCTAACAACACAAACCACTAACACCCTAACAACAAACAACCATAACCCCCTAACAACAAACACTAACCCCCAAACAACAAACAACCCTAACCCCTGAAAACCAAAAACACGAACCCACTAACAACAAACAACCCTAACCCACTAACAACAAACAACCCTAAACCCCTAACATCAAACAACACTAACCCCCTAACAACACAAACCACTAACACCCTAAAAACAAACAACACTAACACCCTAACAACAAAAACCACTAAACCCCAACAACAAACAACTCTAACCCCCTAACAACAACCAACCCTAAACCCCTAACATCAAACAACACTAACCCCCTAACAACACAAACCACTAACACCCTAACAACAAACAACACTAACACCCTAACAACAAAAACCACTAAACCTCAACAAGAAACAACCCTAAACCCCTAACAACAAACAACCCTAAACCCCTAACAAGAAACTACCCTAACCCCGTAACAACAAACAACACTAACCCCGTAACAATAAACAACCCTAACCCACTAACAACAAACAACCCTAAACCCCGAACATCAAACAACACTAACCCCCTAACAACACAAACCACTAACACCCTAACAACAAACAACACTAACACCCTAACAACAAAAACCACTAAACACCAACAAGAAACAACCTTAAACCCCTAACAACAAGCAACCCTAAACCCCTAACATCAAACAACACTAACACCCTAACAACAAACAACTCTAACCCCCTAACAACAAACAACCCTAAACCCCTAACATCAAACAGCACTAACACCCTAACAACAAACAACTCTAACCCCCTAACAACAAACAACCCTAAACCCCTAACATCAAACAACACTAACACCCTAACAACAAAAACCACTAAACCCCAACAAGAAACAACTTTAAACCCCTAACAACAAACAACCCTAAACCCCTAACATCAAACAACACTAACCCCCTAACAACACAAACCACTAACACCCTAACAACAAACAACACTAACACCCTAACAACAAAAACCACTAAACCCCAACAAGAAACAACCTTAAACCCCTAACAACAAACAACCCTAAACCCCTAACATCAAACAACACTAACACCCTAACAACAAACAACTCTAATCCCCTAACAACAAACAACCCTAAACCCCTAACATCAAACAACACTAACCCCCTAACAACACAAACCACTAACACCCTAACAACAAACAACACTAACCCCCTAACAACAAACAACCCTAACCCCTGAAAACCAAAAACACTAACCCACTAACAACAAACAACCCTAACCCACTAACAACAAACAACCCTAAACCCCTAACATCAAACAACACTAACACCCTAACAACAAACAACTCTTACCCCCTAACAACAAACAACCCTAAACCCCTAACATCAAACAACACTAACCCCCTAACAACACAAACCACTAACACCCTAACAACAAACAACACTAACCCCCTAACAACAAACAACCCTAACCCCTGAAAACCAAAAACACTAACCCACTAACAACAAACAACCCTAACCCACTAACAACAAACAACCCTAAACCCCTAACATCAAACAACACTAACCCCCTAACAACACAAACCACTAACACCCTAACAACAAACAACACTAACACCCTAACAACAAAAACCACTAAACCCCAACAAGAAACAACCTTAAACCCCTAACAACAAACAACCCTAAACCCCTAACATCAAACAACACTAACACCCTAACAACAAACAACTCTAACCCCCTAACAACAAACAACCCTAAACCCCTAACATCAAACAACACTAACACCCTAACAACAAAAACCACTAAACCCCAACAAGAAACAACCTTAAACCCCTAACAACAAACAACCCTAAACCCCTAACATCAAACAACACTAACCCCCTAACAACACAAACCACTAACACCCTAACAACAAACAACACTAACACCCTAACAACAAAAACCACTAAACCCCAACAGGAAACAACCTTAAACCCCTAACAACAAACAACCCTAAACCCCTAACATCAAACAACACTAACACCCTAACAACAAACAACTCTAACCCCCTAACAACAAACAGCCCTAAACCCCTAACATCAAACAACACTAACACCCTAACAACAAAAACCACTAAACCCCAACAAGAAACAACCTTAAACCCCTAACAACAAACAACCCTAAACCCCTAACAACAAACAACACTAACACCCTAACAACAAACAACTCTATCCCCCTAACAACAAACAACCCTAAACCCCTAACATCAAACAACACTAACCCCCTAACAACACAAACCACTAACACCCTAACAACAAACAACACTAACACCCTAACAACAAAAACCACTAAACCCCAACAAGAAACAACCTTAAACCCCTAACAACAAACAACCCTAAACCCCTAACATCAAACAACACTGACACCCTAACAACAAACAACTCTAACCCCCTAACAACAAGCAGCCCTAAACCCCTAACATCAAACAACACTAACACCCTAACAACAAAAACCACTAAACCCCAACAAGAAACAACCTTAAACCCCTAACAACAAACAACCCTAAACCCCTAACATCAAACAACACTAACCCCCTAACAACACAAACCACTAACACCCTAACAACAAACAACACTAACACCCTAACAACAAAAACCACTAAACCCCAACAAGAAACAACCCTAACCCACTAACAACAAACAACCCTAAACCCCTAACAAGAAACTACCCTAACCCCGTAACAACAAACAACACTAACCCCGTAACAAGAAACAACCCTAACCCCCTAACAACAAAGAACACTAACACCCTAACAACAAACAACCCTAACCCCCTAACAACAAACAACCCTAAACCCCTAACATCAAACAACACGAACACCCTAACAACACAAACCACTAACACCGTAACAACAAACAACCCTAACCCCCTAACAACAAACACTAACCCCCAAACAACAAACAACCCTAACCCCTGAAAACCAAAAACACTAACCCACTAACAACAAACAACCCTAACCCACTAACAACAAACAACCCTAAACCCCTAACATCAAACAACACTAACACCCTAACAACAAACAACTCTAACCCCCTAACAACAAACAACCCTAAACGCCTAACAACAAGCAACACTAACACCCTAACAACAAACAACTCTAACCCCCAAACAACAAACAACCCTAAACCCCTAACATCAAACAACACTAACCCCCTAACAACACAAACCACTAACACCCTAACAACAAACAACACTAACACCCTAACAACAAATACCACTAAACCCCAACAAGAGACAACCTTAAACCCCTAACAACAAACAACCCTAAACCCCTAACAACAAACAACACTAACACCCTAACAACAAACAACTCTAACCCCCAACAACAAACAACCCTAAACCCCTAACATCAAACAACACTAACCCCCTAACAATACAAACCGCTAACACCCTAACAACAAACAACACTAACACCCTAACAACAAAAACCACTAAACCCCAACAAGAAACAACCTTAAACCCCTAACAACAAACAACCCTAAACCCCTAACAACAAACAACACTAACACCCTAACAACAAACAACTCTAACCCCCTAACAACAAACAACCCTAAACCCCTAACATCAAACAACACTAACCCCCTAACAACACAAACCACTAACACCCTAACAACAAACAACACTAACACCCTAACAACAAAAACCACTAAACCCCAACAAGAAACAACCTTAAACCCCTAACAGCAAGCAATCCTAAACCCCTAACAACAAACAACACTAACACGCTAACAACAAACAACTCTAACCCCCTAACAACAAACAACCCTAAACCCCTAACATCAAACAACACTAACCCCCTAACAACACAAACCACTAACACCCTAACAACAAACAACACTAACACCCTAACAACAAAAACCACTAAACCACAACAAGAAACAACCTTAAACCCCTAACAACAAACAACCCTAAACCCCTAACAACAAACAACACTAACACCCTAACAACAAACAACTCTAACCCCCTAACAACAAACAACCCTAAACCCCTAACATCCAACAACACTAACCCCCTAACAACACAAACCACTAACACCCTAACATCAAACAACACTAACACCCTAACAACAAAAACCACTAAACCCCAACAAGAAACAACCTTAAACCCCTAACAACAAACAACCCTAAACCCCTAACATCAAACAACACTAACCCCCTAACAACACAAACCACTAACACCCTAACAACAAACAACACTAACCCCCTAACAACAAACACTAACCCCCAAACAACAAACAACCCTAACCCCTGAAAACCAAAAACACTAACCCACTAACAACAAACAACCCTAACCCACTAACAACAAACAACCCTAAACCCCTAACATCAAACAACACTAACCCCCTAACAACACAAACCACTAACACCCTAACAACAAACAACACTAACACCCTAACAACAAACAACCCTAAACCCCTAACATCAAACAACACTAACACCCTAACAACAAAAACCACTAAACCCCAACAAGAAACAACCTTAAACCCCTAACAACAAACAACCCTAAACCCCTAACATCAAACAACACTAACACCCTAACAACACAAACCACTAACACCCTAACAACAAACAACACTAACACCCTAACAACAAAAACCACTAAACCCCAACAAGAAACAACCTTAAAACCCTAACAACAAACAACCCTAAACCCCTAACATCAAACAACACTAACACCCTAACAACAAACAACTCTAACCCCCTAACAACAAACAACCCTAAACCCCTAACATCAAACAACACTAACCCCCTAACAACACAAACCACTAACACCCTAACAACAAAAAACACTATCCCCCTAACAACAAACAACCCTAACCCCTGAAAACCAAAAACACTAACCCACTAACAACAAACAACCCTAACCCACTAACAACAAACAACCCTAAACCCCGAACATCAAACAACACTAACCCCCTAACAACACAAACCACTAACACCCTAACAACAAACAACACTAACACCCTAACAACAAAAACCACTAAACCCCAACAAGAAACAACCTTAAACCCCTAACAACAAGCAACCCTAAACCCCTAACATCAAACAACACTAACACCCTAACAACAAACAACTCTAACCCCCTAACAACAAACAACCCTAAACCCCTAACATCAAACAACACTAACACCCTAACAACAAAAACCACTAAACCCCAACAAGAAACAACCTTAAACCCCTAGCAACAAACAACCCTAAACCCCTAACATCAAACAGCACTAACACCCTAACAACAAACAACCCTAACCCCCTAACAACAAACACTAACCCCCAAACAACAAACAACCCTAAACCCTGAAAACCAAAAACAGTAACCCACTAACAACAAACAACCCTAACCGACTAACAACAAACAACCCTAAACCCCTAACATCAAACAACACTAACCCCCTAACAACACAAACCACTAACACCCTAACAACAAACAACACTAACACCGTAACAACAAAAACCACTAAACCCCAACAAGAAACAACCTTAAACCCCTAACAACAAACAACCCTAAACCCCTAACATCAAACAGCACTAACACCCTAACAACAAACAACTCTAACCCCCTAACAACAAACAACCCTAAACCCCTAACATCAAACAACACTAACACCCTAACAACAAAAACCACTAAACCCCAACAAGAAACAACTTTAAACCCCTAACAACAAACAACCCTAAACCCCTAACATCAAACAACACTAACCCCCTAACAACACAAACCACTAACACCCTAACAACAAACAACACTAACACCCTAACAACAAAAACCACTAAACCCCAACAAGAAACAACCTTAAACCCCTAACAACAAACAACCCTAAACCCCTAACATCAAACAACACTAACACCCTAACAACAAACAACTCTAATCCCCTAACAACAAACAACCCTAAACCCCTAACATCAAACAACACTAACCCCCTAACAACACAAACCACTAATACCCTAACAACAAACAACACTAACCCCCTAACAACAAACAACCCTAACCCCTGAAAACCAAAAACACTAACCCACTAACAACAAACAACCCTAACCCACTAACAACAAACAACCCTAAACCCCTAACATCAAACAACACTAACACCCTAACAACAAACAACTCTAACCCCCTAACAACAAACAACCCTAAACCCCTAACATCAAACAACACTAACCCCCTAACAACACAAACCACTAACACCCTAACAACAAACAACACTAACCCCCTAACAACAAACAACCCTAACCCCTGAAAACCAAAAACACTAACCCACTAACAACAAACAACCCTAACCCACTAACAACAAACAACCCTAAACCCCTAACATCAAACAACACTAACCCCCTAACAACACAAACCACTAACACCCTAACAACAAACAACACTAACACCCTAACAACAAAAACCACTAAACCCCAACAAGAAACAACCTTAAACCCCTAACAACAAACAACCCTAAACCCCTAACATCAAACAACACTAACACCCTAACAACAAAGAACTCTAACCCCCTAACAACAAACAACCCTAAACCCCTAACATCAAACAACACTAACACCCTAACAACAAAAACCACTAAACCCCAACAAGAAACAACCTTAAACCCCTAACAACAAACAACCCTAAACCCCTAACATCAAACAACACTAACCCCCTAACAACACAAACCACTAACACCCTAACAACAAACAACACTAACACCCTAACAACAAAAACCACTAAACCCCAACAAGAGACAACCTTAAACCCCTAACAACAAACAACCCTAAACCCCTAACATCAAACAACACTAACACCCTAACAACAAACAACTCTAACCCCCTAACAACAAACAGCCCTAAACCCCTAACATCAAACAACACTAACACCCTAACAACAAAAACCACTAAACCCAAACAAGAAACAACCTTAAACCCCTAACAACAAACAACCCTAAACCCCTAACAACAATCAACACTAACACCCTAACAACAAACAACTCTAACCCCCTAACAACAAACAACCCTAAACCCCTAACATCAAACAACACTAACCCCCTAACAACACAAACCACTAACACCCTAACAACAAACAACACTAACACCCTAACAACAAAAACCACTAAACCCCAACAAGAAACAACCTTAAACCCCTAACAACAAACAACCCTAAACCCCTAACAACAAACAACACTAACACCCTAACAACAAACAACTCTAACCCCCTAACAACAAACAACCCTAAACCCCTAACATCAAACAACACTAACCCCCTAACAACACAAACCACTAACACCCTAAAAACAAACAACACTAACACCCTAACAACAAACAACCCAAAACCCCTAACATCAAACAACACTAACACCCTAACAACACAAACCACTAACACCCTAACAACAAACAACCATAACCCCTAACAACAAACACTAACCCCCAAACAACAAACAACCCTAACCCCTGAAAACCAAAAACACGAACCCACTAACAACAAACAACCCTAACCCACTAACAACAAACAACCCTAAACCCCTAACATCAAACAACACTAACCCCCTAACAACACAAACCACTAACACCCTAACAACAAACAACACTAACACCCTAACAACAAAAACCACTAAACCCCAACAACAAACAACTCTAACCCCCTAACAACAACCAACCCTAAACCCCTAACATCAAACAACACTAACCCCCTAACAACACAAACCACTAACACCCTAACAACAAACAACACTAACACCCTAACAACAAAAACCACTAAACCTCAACAAGAAACAACCCTAAACCCCTAACAACAAACAACCCTAAACCCCTAACAAGAAACTACCCTAACCCCGTAACAACAAACAACACTAACCCCGTAACAATAAACAACCCTAACCCACTAACAACAAACAACCCTAAACCCCGAACATCAAACAACACTAACCCCCTAACAACACAAACCACTAACACCCTAACAACAAACAACACTAACACCCTAACAACAAAAACCACTAAACACCAACAAGAAACAACCTTAAACCCCTAACAACAAGCAACCCTAAACCCCTAACATCAAACAACACTAACACCCTAACAACAAACAACTCTAACCCCCTAACAACAAACAACCCTAAACCCCTAACATCAAACAGCACTAACACCCTAACAACAAACAACTCTAACCCCCTAACAACAAACAACCCTAAACCCCTAACATCAAACAACACTAACACCCTAACAACAAAAACCACTAAACCCCAACAAGAAACAACTTTAAACCCCTAACAACAAACAACCCTAAACCCCTAACATCAAACAACACTAACCCCCTAACAACACAAACCACTAACACCCTAACAACAAACAACACTAACACCCTAACAACAAAAACCACTAAACCCCAACAAGAAACAACCTTAAACCCCTAACAACAAACAACCCTAAACCCCTAACATCAAACAACACTAACACCCTAACAACAAACAACTCTAATCCCCTAACAACAAACAACCCTAAACCCCTAACATCAAACAACACTAACCCCCTAACAACACAAACCACTAACACCCTAACAACAAACAACACTAACCCCCTAACAACAAACAACCCTAACCCCTGAAAACCAAAAGCACTAACCCACTAACAACAAACAACCCTAACCCACTAACAACAAACAACCCTAAACCCCTAACATCAAACAACACTAACACCCTAACAACAAACAACTCTTACCCCCTAACAACAAACAACCCTAAACCCCTAACATCAAACAACACTAACCCCCTAACAACACAAACCACTAACACCCTAACAACAAACAACACTAACCCCCTAACAACAAACAACCCTAACCCCTGAAAACCAAAAACACTAACCCACTAACAACAAACAACCCTAACCCACTAACAACAAACAACCCTAAACCCCTAACATCAAACAACACTAACTCCCTAACAACACAAACCACTAACACCCTAACAACAAACAACACTAACACCCTAACAACAAAAACCACTAAACCCCAACAAGAAACAACCTTAAACCCCTAACAACAAACAACCCTAAACCCCTAACATCAAACAACACTAACACCCTAACAACAAACAACTCTAACCCCCTAACAACAAACAACCCTAAACCCCTAACATCAAACAACACTAACACCCTAACAACAAAAACCACTAAACCCCAACAAGAAACAACCTTAAACCCCTAACAACAAACAACCCTAAACCCCTAACATCAAACAACACTAACCCCCTAACAACACAAACCACTAACACCCTAACAACAAACAACACTAACACCCTAACAACAAAAACCACTAAACCCCAACAGGAAACAACCTTAAACCCCTAACAACAAACAACCCTAAACCCCTAACATCAAACAACACTAACACCCTAACAACAAACAACTCTAACCCCCTAACAACAAACAGCCCTAAACCCCTAACATCAAACAACACTAACACCCTAACAACAAAAACCACTAAACCCCAACAAGAAACAACCTTAAACCCCTAACAACAAACAACCCTAAACCCCTAACAACAAACAACACTAACACCCTAACAACAAACAACTCTATCCCCCTAACAACAAACAACCCTAAACCCCTAACATCAAACAACACTAACCCCCTAACAACACAAACCACTAACACCCTAACAACAAACAACACTAACACCCTAACAACAAAAACCACTAAACCCCAACAAGAAACAACCTTAAACCCCTAACAACAAACAACCCTAAACCCCTAACATCAAACAACACTGACACCCTAACAACAAACAACTCTAACCCCCTAACAACAAGCAGCCCTAAACCCCTAACATCAAACAACACTAACACCCTAACAACAAAAACCACTAAACCCCAACAAGAAACAACCTTAAACCCCTAACAACAAACAACCCTAAACCCCTAACATCAAACAACACTAACCCCCTAACAACACAAACCACTAACACCCTAACAACAAACAACACTAACACCCTAACAACAAAAACCACTAAACCCCAACAAGAGACAACCTTAAACCCCTAACAACAAACAACCCTAAACCCCTAACATCAAACAACACTAACACCCTAACAACAAACAACTCTAACCCCCTAACAACAAACAGCCCTAAACCCCTAACATCAAACAACACTAACACCCTAACAACAAAAACCACTAAACCCAAACAAGAAACAACCTTAAACCCCTAACAACAAACAACCCTAAACCCCTAACAACAATCAACACTAACACCGTAACAACAAACAACTCTAACCCCCTAACAACAAACAACCCTAAACCCCTAACATCAAACAACACTAACCCCCTAACAACACAAACCACTAACACCCTAACAACAAACAACACTAACACCCTAACAACAAAAACCACTAAACCCCAACAAGAGACAACCTTAAACCTCTAACAACAAACAACCCTAAACCCCTAACAACAAACAACACTAACACCCTAACAACAAACAACTCTAACCCCCTAACAACAAACAACCCTAAACGCCTAACAACAAGCAACACTAACACCCTAACAACAAACAACTCTAACCCCCTAACAACAAACAACCCTAAACCCCTAACATCAAACAACACTAACCCCCTAACAACACAAACCACTAACACCCTAACAACAAACAACACTAACACCCTAACAACAAATACCACTAAACCCCAACAAGAGACAACCTTAAACCCCTAACAACAAACAACCCTAAACCCCTAACAACAAACAACACTAACACCCTAACAACAAACAACTCTAACCCCCAACAACAAACAACCCTAAACCCCTAACATCAAACAACACTAACCCCCTAACAACACAAACCGCTAACACCCTAACAACAAACAACACTAACACCCTAACAACAAAAACCACTAAACCCCAACAAGAAACAACCTTAAACCCCTAACAACAAACAACCCTAAACCCCTAACAACAAACAACACTAACACCCTAACAACAAACAACTCTAACCCCCTAACAACAAACAACCCTAAACCCCTAACATCAAACAACACTAACCCCCTAACAACACAAACCACTAACACCCTAACAACAAACAACACTAACACCCTAACAACAAAAACCACTAAACCACAACAAGAAACAACCTTAAACCCCTAACAACAAACAACCCTAAACCCCTAACAACAAACAACACTAACACCCTAACAACAAACAACTCTAACCCCCTAACAACAAACAACCCTAAACCCCTAACATCCAACAACACTAACCCCCTAACAACACAAACCACTAACACCCTAACATCAAACAACACTAACACCCTAACAACAAAAACCACTAAACCCCAACAAGAAACAACCTTAAACCCCTAAGAACAAACAACCCTAAACCCCTAACATCAAACAACACTAACCCCCTAACAACACAAACCACTAACACCCTAACAACAAACAACACTAACCCCCTAACAACAAACACTAACCCCCAAACAACAAACAACCCTAACCCCTGAAAACCAAAAACACTAACCCACTAACAACAAACAACCCTAACCCACTAACAACAAACAACCCTAAACCCCTAACATCAAACAACACTAACCCCCTAACAACACAAACCACTAACACCCTAACAACAAACAACACTAACACCCTAACAACAAACAACCCTAAACCCCTAACATCAAACAACACTAACACCCTAACAACAAAAACCACTTAACCCCAACAAGAAACAACCTTAAACCCCTAACAACAAACAACCCTAAACCCCTAACATCAAACAACACTAACACCCTAACAACACAAACCACTAACACCCTAACAACAAACAACACTAACACCCTAACAACAAAAACCACTAAACCCCAACAAGAAACAACCTTAAAACCCTAACAACAAACAACCCTAAACCCCTAACATCAAACAACACTAACACCCTAACAACAAACAACTCTAACCCCCTAACAACAAACAACCCTAAACCCCTAACATCAAACAACACTAACCCCCTAACAACACAAACCACTACCACCCTAACAACAAACAACACTATCCCCCTAACAACAAACAACCCTAACCCCTGAAAACCAAAAACACTAACCCACTAACAACAAACAACCCTAACCCACTAACAACAAACAACCCTAAACCCCGAACATGAAACAACACTAACCCCCTAACAACACAAACCACTAACACCCTAACAACAAACAACACTAACACCCTAACAACAAAAACCACTAAACCCCAACAAGAAACAACCTTAAACCCCTAACAACAAGCAACCCTAAACCCCTAACATCAAACAACACTAACACCCTAACAACAAACAACTCTAACCCCCTAACAACAAACAACCCTAAACCCCTAACATCAAACAACACTAACACCCTAACAACAAAAACCACTAAACCCCAACAAGAAACAACCTTAAACCTCTAGCAACAAACAACCCTAAACCCCTAACATCAAACAGCACTAACACCCTAACAACAAACAACCCTAACCCCCTAACAACAAACACTAACCCCCAAACAGCAAACAACCCTAACCCCTGAAAACCAAAAACAGTAACCCACTAACAACAAACAACCCTAACCCACTAACAACAAACAACCCTAAACCCCTAACATCAAACAACACTAACCCCCTAACAACACAAACCACTAACACCCTAACAACAAACAACACTAACACCCTAACAACAAAAACCACTAAACCCCAACAAGAAACAACCTTAAACCCCTAACAACAAACAACCCTAAACCCCTAACATCAAACAGCACTAACACCCTAACAACAAACAACTCTAACCCCCTAACAACAAACAACCCTAAACCCCTAACATCAAACAACACTAACACCCTAACAACAAAAACCACTAAACCCCAACAAGAAACAACTTTAAACCCCTAACAACAAACAACCCTAAACCCCTAACATCAAACAACACTAACCCCCTAACAACACAAACCACTAACACCCTAACAACAAACAACACTAACACCCTAACAACAAAAACCACTAAACCCCAACAAGAAACAACCTTAAACCCCTAACAACAAACAACCCTAACCCCTGAAAACCAAAAACACTAACCCACTAACAACAAACAACCCTAACCCACTAACAACAAACAACCCTAAACCCCTAACATCAAACAACACTAACACCCTAACAACAAACAACTCTAACCCCCTAACAACAAACAACCCTAAACCCCTAACATCAAACAACACTAACCCCCTAACAACACAAACCACTAACACCCTAACAACAAACAACACTAACCCCCTAACAACAAACAACCCTAACCCCTGAAAACCAAAAACACTAACCCACTAACAACAAACAACCCTAACCCACTAACAACAAACAACCCTAAACCCCTAACATCAAACAACACTAACCCCCTAACAACACAAACCACTAACACCCTAACAACAAACAACACTAACACCCTAACAACAAAAACCACTAAACCCCAACAAGAAACAACCTTAAACCCCTAACAACAAACAACCCTAAACCCCTAACATCAAACAACACTAACACCCTAATAACAAACAACTCTAACCCCCTAACAACAAACAACCCTAAACCCCTAACATCAAACAACACTAACACCCTAACAACAAACAACTCTAACCCCCTAACAACAAACAACCCTAAACCCCTAACATCAAACAGCACTAACACCCTAACAACAAACAACTCTAACCCCCTAACAACAAACAACCCTAAACCCCTAACATCAAACAACACTAACACCCTAACAACAAAAACCACTAAACCCCAACAAGAAACAACTTTAAACCCCTAACAACAAACAACCCTAAACCCCTAACATCAAACAACACTAACCCCCTAACAACACAAACCACTAACACCCTAACAACAAACAACACTAACACCCTAACAACAAAAACCACTAAACCCCAACAAGAAACAACCTTAAACCCCTAACAACAAACAACCCTAAACCCCTAACATCAAACAACACTAACACCCTAACAACAAACAACTCTTACCCCCTAACAACAAACAACCCTAAACCCCTAACATCAAACAACACTAACCCCCTAACAACACAAACCACTAACACCCTAACAACAAACAACACTAACCCCCTAACAACAAACAACCCTAACCCCTGAAAACCAAAAACACTAACCCACTAACAACAAACAACCCTAACCCACTAACAACAAACAACCCTAAACCCCTAACATCAAACAACACTAACCACCTAACAACACAAACCACTAACACCCTAACAACAAACAACACTAACACCCTAACAACAAAAACCACTAAACCCCAACAAGAAACAACCTTAAACCCCTAACAACAAACAACCCTAAACCCCTAACATCAAACAACACTAACACCCTAACAACACAAACCACTAACACCCTAACAACAAACAACACTAACACCCTAACAACAAAAACCACTAAACCCCAACAGGAAACAACCTTAAACCCCTAACAACAAACAACCCTAAACCCCTAACATCAAACAACACTAACACCCTAACAACAAACAACTCTAACCCCCTAACAACAAACAGCCCTAAACCCCTAACATCAAACAACACTAACACCCTAACAACAAAAACCACTAAACCCCAACAAGAAACAACCTTAAACCCCTAACAACAAACAACCCTAAACCCCTAACAACAAACAACACTAACACCCTAACAACAAACAACTCTATCCCCCTAACAACAAACAACCCTAAACCCCTAACATCAAACAACACTAACCCCCTAACAACACAAACCACTAACACCCTAACAACAAACAACACTAACACCCTAACAACAAAAACCACTAAACCCCAACAAGAAACAACCTTAAACCCCTAACAACAAACAACCCTAAACCCCTAACATCAAACAACACTAACACCCTAACAACAAACAACTCTAACCCCCTAACAACAAACAGCCCTAAACCCCTAACATCAAACAACACTAACACCCTAACAACAAAAACCACTAAACCCCAACAAGAAACAACCTTAAACCCCTAACAACAAACAACCCTAAACCCCTAACGTCAAACAAAACTAACCCCCTAACAACACAAACCACTAACACCCTAACAACAAACAACACTAACACCCTAACAACAAAAACCACTAAACCCCAACAAGAGACAACCTTAAACCCCTAACAACAAACAACCCTAAACCCCTAACATCAAACAACACTAACACCCTAACAACAAACAACTCTAACCCCCTAACAACAAACAGCCCTAAACCCCTAACATCAAACAACACTAACACCCTAACAACAAAAACCACTAAACCCAAACAAGAAACAACCTTAAACCCCTAACAACAAACAACCCTAAACCCCTAACAACAATCAACACTAACACCCTAACAACAAACAACTCTAACCCCCTAACAACAAACAACCCTAAACCCCTAACATCAAACAACACTAACCCCCTAACAACACAAACCACTAACACCCTAACAACAAACAACACTAACACCCTAACAACAAAAACCACTAAACCCCAACAAGAAACAACCTTAAACCCCTAACAACAAACAACCCTAAACCCCTAACAACAAACAACACTAACACCCTAACAACAAACAACTCTAACCCCCTAACAACAAACAACCCTAAACCCCTAACATCAAACAACACTAACCCCCTAACAACACAAACCACTAACACCCTAAAAACAAACAACACTAACACCCTAACAACAAACAACCCAAAACCCCTAACATCAAACAACACTAACACCCTAACAACAAAAACCACTAAACCCCAACAAGAAACAACCCTAACCCACTAACAACAAACAACCCTAAACCCCTAACAAGAAACTACCCTAACCCCGTAACAACAAACAACACTAACCCCGTAACAAGAAACAACCCTAACCCCCTAACAACAAAGAACACTAACACCCTAACAACAAACAACCCTAAACCCCTAACAACAAACAACACTAAACCCCTAACATCAAACAACACTAACACCCTAACAACACAAACCACTAACACCGTAACAACAAACAACCCTAACCCCCTAACAACAAACACTAACCCCCAAACAACAAACAACCCTAACCCCTGAAAACCAAAAACACTAACCCACTAACAACAAACAACCCTAACCCACTAATAACAAACAACCCTAAACCCCTAACATCAAACAACACTAACACCCTAACAACAAACAACTCTAACCCCCTAACAACAACCAACCCTAAACCCCTAACAACAAACACTAACACCGTAACAACAAACAACTCTACCCCCTAACAACAAACAACCCTAAACCCCTAACATTAAACAACACTAACCCCCTAACAACACAAACCACTAACACCCTAACAACAAACAACACTAACACCCTAACAACAAAAACCACTAAACCCCAACAAGAGACAACCTTAAACCTCTAACAACAAACAACCCTAAACCCCTAACAACAAACAACACTAACACCCTAACAACAAACAACTCTAACCCCCTAACAACAAACAACCCTAAACCCCTAACATCAAACAACACTAACACCCTAACAACAAACAACTCTAACCCCCTAACAACAAACAGCCCTAAACCCCTAACATCAAACAACACTAACACCCTAACAACAAAAACCACTAAACCCAAACAAGAAACAACCTTAAACCCCTAACAACAAACAACCCTAAACCCCTAACAACAATCAACACTAACACCGTAACAACAAACAACTCTAACCCCCTAACAACAAACAACCCTAAACCCCTAACATCAAACAACACTAACCCCCTAACAACACAAACCACTAACACCCTAACAACAAACAACACTAACACCCTAACAACAAAAACCACTAAACCCCAACAAGAGACAACCTTAAACCTCTAACAACAAACAACCCTAAACCCCTAACAACAAACAACACTAACACCCTAACAACAAACAACTCTAACCCCCTAACAACAAACAACCCTAAACGCCTAACAACAAGCAACACTAACACCCTAACAACAAACAACTCTAACCCCCTAACAACAAACAACCCTAAACCCCTAACATCAAACAACACTAACCCCCTAACAACACAAACCACTAACACCCTAACAACAAACAACACTAACACCCTAACAACAAATACCACTAAACCCCAACAAGAGACAACCTTAAACCCCTAACAACAAACAACACTAAACCCCTAACAACAAACAACACTAACACCCTAACAACAAACAACTCTAACCCCCAACAACAAACAACCCTAAACCCCTAACATCAAACAACACTAACCCCCTAACAACACAAACCGCTAACACCCTAACAACAAACAACACTAACACCCTAACAACAAAAACCACTAAACCCCAACAAGAAACAACCTTAAACCCCTAACAACAAACAACCCTAAACCCCTAACAACAAACAACACTAACACCCTAACAACAAACAACTCTAACCCCCTAACAACAAACAACCCTAAACCCCTAACATCAAACAACACTAACCCCCTAACAACACAAACCACTAACACCCTAACAACAAACAACACTAACACCCTAACAACAAAAACCACTAAACCACAACAAGAAACAACCTTAAACCCCTAACAACAAACAACTCTAAACCCCTAACAACAAACAACACTAACACCCTAACAACAAACAACTCTAACCCCCTAACAACAAACAACCCTAAACCCCTAACATCCAACAACACTAACCCCCTAACAACACAAACCACTAACACCCTAACATCAAACAACACTAACACCCTAACAACAAAAACCACTAAACCCCAACAAGAAACAACCTTAAACCCCTAAGAACAAACAACCCTAAACCCCTAACATCAAACAACACTAACCCCCTAACAACACAAACCACTAACACCCTAACAACAAACAACACTAACCCCCTAACAACAAACACTAACCCCCAAACAACAAACAACCCTAACCCCTGAAAACCAAAAACACTAACCCAATAACAACAAACAACCCTAACCCACTAACAACAAACAACCCTAAACCCCTAACATCAAACAACACTAACCCCCTAACAACACAAACCACTAACACCCTAACAACAAACAACACTAACACCCTAACAACAAACAACCCTAAACCCCTAACATCAAACAACACTAACACCCTAACAACAAAAACCACTTAACCCCAACAAGAAACAACCTTAAACCCCTAACAACAAACAACCCTAAACCCCTAACATCAAACAACACTAACACCCTAACAACACAAACCACTAACACCCTAACAACAAACAACACTAACACCCTAACAACAAAAACCACTAAACCCCAACAAGAAACAACCTTAAAACCCTAACAACAAACAACCCTAAACCCCTAACATCAAACAACACTAACACCCTAACAACAAACAACTCTAACCCCCTAACAACAAACAACCCTAAACCCCTAACATCAAACAACACTAACCCCCTAACAACACAAACCACTACCACCCTAACAACAAACAACACTATCCCCCTAACAACAAACAACCCTAACCCCTGAAAACCAAAAACACTAACCCACTAACAACAAACAACCCTAACCCACTAACAACAAACAACCCTAAACCCCGAACATGAAACAACACTAACCCCCTAACAACACAAACCACTAACACCCTAACAACAAACAACACTAACACCCTAACAACAAAAACCACTAAACCCCAACAAGAAACAACCTTAAACCCCTAACAACAAGCAACCCTAAACCCCTAACATCAAACAACACTAACACCCTAACAACAAACAACTCTAACCCCCTAACAACAAACAACCCTAAACCCCTAACATCAAACAACACTAACACCCTAACAACAAAAACCACTAAACCCCAACAAGAAACAACCTTAAACCTCTAGCAACAAACAACCCTAAACCCCTAACATCAAACAGCACTAACACCCTAACAACAAACAACCCTAACCCCCTAACAACAAACACTAACCCCCAAACAGCAAACAACCCTAACCCCTGAAAACCAAAAACAGTAACCCACTAACAACAAACAACCCTAACCCACTAACAACAAACAACCCTAAACCCCTAACATCAAACAACACTAACCCCCTAACAACACAAACCACTAACACCCTAACAACAAACAACACTAACACCCTAACAACAAAAACCACTAAACCCCAACAAGAAACAACCTTAAACCCCTAACAACAAACAACCCTAAACCCCTAACATCAAACAGCACTAACACCCTAACAACAAACAACTCTAACCCCCTAACAACAAACAACCCTAAACCCCTAACATCAAACAACACTAACACCCTAACAACAAAAACCACTAAACCCCAACAAGAAACAACTTTAAACCCCTAACAACAAACAACCCTAAACCCCTAACATCAAACAACACTAACCCCCTAACAACACAAACCACTAACACCCTAACAACAAACAACACTAACACCCTAACAACAAAAACCACTAAACCCCAACAAGAAACAACCTTAAACCCCTAACAACAAACAACCCTAAACCCCTAACATCAAACAACACTAACACCCTAACAACAAACAACTCTAATCCCCTAACAACAAACAACCCTAAACCCCTAACATCAAACAACACTAACCCCCTAACAACACAAACCACTAACACCCTGACAACAAACAACACTAACCCCCTAACAACAAACAACCCTAACCCCTGAAAACCAAAAACACTAACCCACTAACAACAAACAACCCTAACCCACTAACAACAAACAACCCTAAACCCCTAACATCAAACAACACTAACACCCTAACAACAAACAACTCTAACCCCCTAACAACAAACAACCCTAAACCCCTAACATCAAACAACACTAACCCCCTAACAACACAAACCACTAACACCCTAACAACAAACAACACTAACCCCCTAACAACAAACAACCCTAACCCCTGAAAACCAAAAACACTAACCCACTAACAACAAACAACCCTAACCCACTAACAACAAACAACCCTAAACCCCTAACATCAAACAACACTAACCCCCTAACAACACAAACCACTAACACCCTAACAACAAACAACACTAACACCCTAACAACAAAAACCACTAAACCCCAACAAGAAACAACCTTAAACCCCTAACAACAAACAACCCTAAACCCCTAACATCAAACAACACTAACACCCTAATAACAAACAACTCTAACCCCCTAACAACAAACAACCCTAAACCCCTAACATCAAACAACACTAACACCCTAACAACAAACAACTCTAACCCCCTAACAACAAACAACCCTAAACCCCTAACATCAAACAGCACTAACACCCTAACAACAAACAACTCTAACCCCCTAACAACAAACAACCCTAAACCCCTAACATCAAACAACACTAACACCCTAACAACAAAAACCACTAAACCCCAACAAGAAACAACTTTAAACCCCTAACAACAAACAACCCTAAACCCCTAACATCAAACAACACTAACCCCCTAACAACACAAACCACTAACACCCTAACAACAAACAACACTAACACCCTAACAACAAAAACCACTAAACCCCAACAAGAAACAACCTTAAACCCCTAACAACAAACAACCCTAAACCCCTAACATCAAACAACACTAACACCCTAACAACAAACAACTCTTACCCCCTAACAACAAACAACCCTAAACCCCTAACATCAAACAACACTAACCCCCTAACAACACAAACCACTAACACCCTAACAACAAACAACACTAACCCCCTAACAACAAACAACCCTAACCCCTGAAAACCAAAAACACTAACCCACTAACAACAAACAACCCTAACCCACTAACAACAAACAACCCTAAACCCCTAACATCAAACAACACTAACCACCTAACAACACAAACCACTAACACCCTAACAACAAACAACACTAACACCCTAACAACAAAAACCACTAAACCCCAACAAGAAACAACCTTAAACCCCTAACAACAAACAACCCTAAACCCCTAACATCAAACAACACTAACACCCTAACAACAAACAACTCTAACCCCCTAACAACAAACAACCCTAAACCCCTAACATCAAACAACACTAACCCCCTAACAACACAAACCACTACCACCCTAACAACAAACAACACTATCCCCCTAACAACAAACAACCCTAACCCCTGAAAACCAAAAACACTAACCCACTAACAACAAACAACCCTAACCCACTAACAACAAACAACCCTAAACCCCGAACATGAAACAACACTAACCCCCTAACAACACAAACCACTAACACCCTAACAACAAACAACACTAACACCCTAACAACAAAAACCACTAAACCCCAACAAGAAACAACCTTAAACCCCTAACAACAAGCAACCCTAAACCCCTAACATCAAACAACACTAACACCCTAACAACAAACAACTCTAACCCCCTAACAACAAACAACCCTAAACCCCTAACATCAAACAACACTAACACCCTAACAACAAAAACCACTAAACCCCAACAAGAAACAACCTTAAACCTCTAGCAACAAACAACCCTAAACCCCTAACATCAAACAGCACTAACACCCTAACAACAAACAACCCTAACCCCCTAACAACAAACACTAACCCCCAAACAGCAAACAACCCTAACCCCTGAAAACCAAAAACAGTAACCCACTAACAACAAACAACCCTAACCCACTAACAACAAACAACCCTAAACCCCTAACATCAAACAACACTAACCCCCTAACAACACAAACCACTAACACCCTAACAACAAACAACACTAACACCCTAACAACAAAAACCACTAAACCCCAACAAGAAACAACCTTAAACCCCTAACAACAAACAACCCTAAACCCCTAACATCAAACAGCACTAACACCCTAACAACAAACAACTCTAACCCCCTAACAACAAACAACCCTAAACCCCTAACATCAAACAACACTAACACCCTAACAACAAAAACCACTAAACCCCAACAAGAAACAACTTTAAACCCCTAACAACAAACAACCCTAAACCCCTAACATCAAACAACACTAACCCCCTAACAACACAAACCACTAACACCCTAACAACAAACAACACTAACACCCTAACAACAAAAACCACTAAACCCCAACAAGAAACAACCTTAAACCCCTAACAACAAACAACCCTAAACCCCTAACATCAAACAACACTAACACCCTAACAACAAACAACTCTAATCCCCTAACAACAAACAACCCTAAACCCCTAACATCAAACAACACTAACCCCCTAACAACACAAACCACTAACACCCTGACAACAAACAACACTAACCCCCTAACAACAAACAACCCTAACCCCTGAAAACCAAAAACACTAACCCACTAACAACAAACAACCCTAACCCACTAACAACAAACAACCCTAAACCCCTAACATCAAACAACACTAACACCCTAACAACAAACAACTCTAACCCCCTAACAACAAACAACCCTAAACCCCTAACATCAAACAACACTAACCCCCTAACAACACAAACCACTAACACCCTAACAACAAACAACACTAACCCCCTAACAACAAACAACCCTAACCCCTGAAAACCAAAAACACTAACCCACTAACAACAAACAACCCTAACCCACTAACAACAAACAACCCTAAACCCCTAACATCAAACAACACTAACCCCCTAACAACAC
This sequence comes from Elephas maximus indicus, assembly GCF_024166365.1. Taxonomy (NCBI): domain Eukaryota; kingdom Metazoa; phylum Chordata; class Mammalia; order Proboscidea; family Elephantidae; genus Elephas; species Elephas maximus. The sequence continues at coordinate 1,425,156 of NC_064835.1, forward strand.
AAACCACTAACACCCTAACAACAAACAACACTAACACCCTAACAACAAAAACCACTAAACCCCAACAAGAAACAACCTTAAACCCCTAACAACAAACAACCCTAAACCCCTAACATCAAACAACACTAACACCCTAATAACAAACAACTCTAACCCCCTAACAACAAACAACCCTAAACCCCTAACATCAAACAACACTAACACCCTAACAACAAACAACTCTAACCCCCTAACAACAAACAACCCTAAACCCCTAACATCAAACAGCACTAACACCCTAACAACAAACAACTCTAACCCCCTAACAACAAACAACCCTAAACCCCTAACATCAAACAACACTAACACCCTAACAACAAAAACCACTAAACCCCAACAAGAAACAACTTTAAACCCCTAACAACAAACAACCCTAAACCCCTAACATCAAACAACACTAACCCCCTAACAACACAAACCACTAACACCCTAACAACAAACAACACTAACACCCTAACAACAAAAACCACTAAACCCCAACAAGAAACAACCTTAAACCCCTAACAACAAACAACCCTAAACCCCTAACATCAAACAACACTAACACCCTAACAACAAACAACTCTAATCCCCTAACAACAAACAACCCTAAACCCCTAACATCAAACAACACTAACCCCCTAACAACACAAACCACTAACACCCTAACAACAAACAACACTAACCCCCTAACAACAAACAACCCTAACCCCTGAAAACCAAAAACACTAACCCACTAACAACAAACAACCCTAACCCACTAACAACAAACAACCCTAAACCCCTAACATCAAACAACACTAACCCCCTAACAACACAAACCACTAACACCCTAACAACAAACAACACTAACACCCTAACAACAAAAACCACTAAACCCCAACAAGAAACAACCTTAAACCCCTAACAACAAACAACCCTAAACCCCTAACATCAAACAACACTAACACCCTAACAACAAACAACTCTAACCCCCTAACAACAAACAACCCTAAACCCCTAACATCAAACAACACTAACACCCTAACAACAAAAACCACTAAACCCCAACAAGAAACAACCTTAAACCCCTAACAACAAACAACCCTAAACCCCTAACATCAAACAACACTAACCCCCTAACAACACAAACCACTAACACCCTAACAACAAACAACACTAACACCCTAACAACAAAAACCACTAAACCCCAACAGGAAACAACCTTAAACCCCTAACAACAAACAACCCTAAACCCCTAACATCAAACAACACTAACACCCTAACAACAAACAACTCTAACCCCCTAACAACAAACAGCCCTAAACCCCTAACATCAAACAACACTAACACCCTAACAACAAAAACCACTAAACCCCAACAAGAAACAACCTTAAACCCCTAACAACAAACAACCCTAAACCCCTAACAACAAACAACACTAACACCCTAACAACAAACAACTCTATCCCCCTAACAACAAACAACCCTAAACCCCTAACATCAAACAACACTAACCCCCTAACAACACAAACCACTAACACCCTAACAACAAACAACACTAACACCCTAACAACAAAAACCACTAAACCCCAACAAGAAACAACCTTAAACCCCTAACAACAAACAACCCTAAACCCCTAACATCAAACAACACTGACACCCTAACAACAAACAACTCTAACCCCCTAACAACAAACAGCCCTAAACCCCTAACATCAAACAACACTAACACCCTAACAACAAAAACCACTAAACCGCAACAAGAAACAACCTTAAACCCCTAACAACAAACAACCCTAAACCCCTAACATCAAACAACACTAACCCCCTAACAACACAAACCACTAACACCCTAACAACAAACAACACTAACACCCTAACAACAAAAACCACTAAACCCCAACAAGAGACAACCTTAAACCCCTAACAACAAACAACCCTAAACCCCTAACATCAAACAACACTAACACCCTAACAACAAACAACTCTAACCCCCTAACAACAAACAGCCCTAAACCCCTAACATCAAACAACACTAACACCCTAACAACAAAAACCACTAAACCCAAACAAGAAACAACCTTAAACCCCTAACAACAAACAACCCTAAACCCCTAACAACAATCAACACTAACACCCTAACAACAAACAACTCTAACCCCCTAACAACAAACAACCCTAAACCCCTAACATCAAACAACACTAACACCCTAACAACAAAAACCACTAAACCCCAACAAGAAACAACCCTAACCCACTAACAACAAACAACCCTAAACCCCTAACAAGAAACTACCCTAACCCCGTAACAACAAACAACACTAACCCCGTAACAAGAAACAACCCTAACCCCCTAACAACAAAGAACACTAACACCCTAACAACAAACAGCCCTAAACCCCTAACAACAAACAACACTAAACCCCTAACATCAAACAACACTAACACCCTAACAACACAAACCACTAACACCGTAACAACAAACAACCCTAACCCCCTAACAACAAACACTAACCCCCAAACAACAAACAACCCTAACCCCTGAAAACCAAAAACACTAACCCACTAACAACAAACAACCCTAACCCACTAATAACAAACAACCCTAAACCCCTAACATCAAACAACACTAACACCTTAACAACAAACAACTCTAACCCCCTAACAACAACCAACCCTAAACCCCTAACAACAAACACTAACACCGTAACAACAAACAACTCTACCCCCTAACAACAAACAACCCTAAACCCCTAACATTAAACAACACTAACCCCATAACAACACAAACCACTAACACCCTAACAACAAACAACACTAACACCCTAACAACAAAAACCACTAAACCCCAACAAGAGACAACCTTAAACCTCTAACAACAAACAACCCTAAACCCCTAACAACAAACAACACTAACACACTAACAACAAACAACTCTAACCCCCTAACAACAAACAACCCTAAACCCCTAACATCAAACAACACTAACCCCCTAACAACACAAACCACTAACACCCTAACAACAAACAACACTAACACCCTAACAACAAAAACCACTAAACCCCAACAAGAAACAACCTTAAACCCCTAACAACAAACAACCCTAAACCCCTAACAACAAACAACACTAACACCCTAACAAACAACTCTAACCCCCTAACAACAAACAACCCTAAACCCCTAACATCAAACAACACTAACCCCCTAACAACACAAACCACTAACACCCTAACAACAAACAACACTAACACCCTAACAACAAAAACCACTAAACCCCAACAAGAAACAACCTTAAACCCCTAACAACAAACAACCCTAAACCCCTAACAACAAACAACACTAACACCCTAACAACAAACGACTCTAACCCCCTAACAACAAACAACCCTAAACCCCTAACATCAAACAACACTAACCCCCTAACAACACAAACCACTAACACGCTAACAACAAACAACACTAACACCCTAACAACAAAAACCACTAAACCCCAACAGGAAACAACCTTAAACCCCTAACAGCAAACAACCCTAAACCCCTAACAACAAACACTATCACGCTAACAACAAACAACTCTAACCCCCTAACAACAAACAACCCTAAACCCCTAACATCAAACAACACTAACCCCCTCACAACACAAACCACTAACACCCTAACAACAAACAACACTAACACCCTAACAACAAAAACCACTAAACCACAACAAGAAACAACCTTAAACCCCTAACAACAAACAACCCTAAACCCCTAACATCAAACAACACTAACACCCTAACAACACAAACCACTAACACCCTAACAACAAACAACACTAACCCCCTAACAACAAACACTAAACCCCAAACAACAAACAACCCTAACCCCTGAAAACCAAAAACACTAACCCACTAACAACAAACAACCCTAACCCACTAACAACAAACAACCCTAAACCCCTAACATCAAACAACACTAACCCCCTAACAACACAAACCACTAACACCCTAACAACAAACAACACTAACACCCTAACAACAAAAACCACTAAACCCCAACAAGAAACAACCTTAAACCCCTAACAACAAACAACCCTAAACCCCTAACAACCAACAACACTAACACCCTAACAACAAACAACTCTAACCCCCTAACAACAAACAACCCTAAACCCCTAACATCCAACAACACTAACCCCCTAACAACACAAACCACTAACACCCTAACATCAAACAACACTAACACCCTAACAACAAAAACCACTAAACCCCAACAAGAAACAACCTTAAACCCCTAACAACAAACAACCCTAAACCCCTAACAACAAACAACACTAACACCCTAACTACAAACAACACTAACACCCTAACAACAAAAACCACTAAACCCCAACAAGAAACAACCCTAAACCCCTAACAACAAACACTAACCCCCTAACAAAAAACAACACTAAACCCCTAACAAGAAACTACCCTAAACCCGTAACAACAAACAACACTAACCCCGTAACAAGAAACAACCCTAACCCCCTAACAACAAAGAACACTAACACCCTAACAACAAACAACCCTAACCCCCGAAAACCAAAAACACTAACCCACTAACAACAAACAACCCTAACCCACTAACAACAAACAACCCTAAACCCCTAACATCAAACAACACTAACCCCCTAACAACACAAACCACTAACACCCTAACAACAAACAACACTAACACCCTAACAACAAAAACCACTAAACCCCAACAAGAAACAACACTAAACCCCTAACAACAAACACTAACCCCCTAACAAAAAACAACACTAAACCCCTAACAAGAAAGTACCCTAACCCCGTAACAACAAACAACACTAACCCCGTAACAAGAAACAACCCTAACCCCCTAACAACAAAGAACACTAACACCCTAACAACAAACAACCCTAAACCCCTAACATCAAAGAACACTAACACCCTAACAACAAACAACCCTAACCTCCTAACATCAAACAACACTAACCCCCTAACAACACAAACCACTAACACCCTAACAACAAACAACACTAACACCCTAACAACAAAAACCACTAAACCCCAACAAGAAAAAACCTTAAACCCCTAACAACAAACAGCCCTAAACCCCTAACAACAAACAACACTAACACCCTTACAACAAACAACTCTAACCCCCTAACAACAAACAACCCTAAACCCCTAACATCAGACAACACTAACCCCCTAACAACACAAACCACTAACACCCAACATCAAGCAACACTAACACCCTAACCACAAAAACCACTAAACCCCAACAAGAAACAACCTTAAACCCCTAACAACAAACAATCCTAAACCCCTAACATCAAACAACACTAACACCCTAACAACACAAACCACTAACACCCTAACAACAAACAACACTAACCCCCTAACAACAAACACTAACCCCCAAACAACAAACAACCCTAACCCCTGAAAACCAAAAACACTAACCCTCTAACAACAAACAACCCTAACCCACTAACGACAAACAACCCTAAACCCCTAACATCAAACAACACTAACCCCCTAACAACACAAACCACTAACACCCTAACAACAAACAACACTAACACCCTAACAACAAAAACCACTAAACCCCAACAAGAAACAACCTTAAACCCCTAACAACAAACAACCCTAAACCCCTAACATCAAACAGCACTAACACCCTAACAACAAACAACTCTAACCCCCTAACAACAAACAACCCTAAACCCCTAACATCAAACAACACTAACACCCTAACAACAAAAACCACTAAACCCCAACAAGAAACAACCTTAAACCCCTAACAACAAGCAACCCTAAACCCCTAACATCAAACAACACTAACCCCCTAACAACACAAACCACTAACACCCTAACAACAAACAACACTAACACCCTAACAACAAAAACCACTAAACCCAAACAAGAAACAACCTTAAACCCCTAACAACAAACAACCCTAAACCCCTAACATCAAACAACACTAACACCCTAACATCAAACAACTCTAACCCCCTAACAACAAACAACCCTAAACCCCTAACATCAAACAACACTAACCCCCTAACAACACAAACCACTAACACCCTAACAACAAACAACACTAACCCCCTAACAACAAACAACCCTAACCCCTGAAAACCAAAAACACTAACCCACTAACAACAAACAACCCTAACCCACTAACAACAAACAACCCTAAACACCTAACATCAAACAACACTAACCCCCTAACACCACAAACCACTAACACCCTAACAACAAACAACACTAACACCCTAACAACAAAAACCACTAAACCCCAACAAGAAACAACCTTAAACCCCTAACAACAAACAACCCTAAACCCCTAACATCAAACAACACTAACACCCTAACAACAAAAACAACTAAACCCCAACAAGAAACAACCTTAAACCCCTAACAACAAACAACCCTAAACCCCTAACACCAAACAACACTAACCCCCTAACAACACAAACCACTAACACCCTAACAACAAACAACACTAACACCCTAACAACAAAAACCACTAAACCCCAACAAGAAACAACCTTGAACCCCTAACAACAAACAACCCTAAACCCCTAACATCAAACAACACTAACACCCTAACAGCAAACAACTCTAACCCCCTAACAACAAACAACCCTAAACCCCTAACATCAAACAACACTAACACCCTAACAACAAAAACCACTAAACCCCAACAAGAAACAACCTTAAACCCCTAACAACAAACAACCCTAAACCCCTAACAACAAACAACACTAACGCCCTACCAACAAACAACACTAACACCCTAACAACAAAAACCACTAACACCCTAACAACAAACAACACTAACACCCTAACAACAAACACTAACCCCCAAACAACAAACAACCCTAACCCCTGAAAACCAAAAACACTAACCCTCTAACAACAAACAACCCTAACCCACTAACAACAAACAACCCTAAAAACCTAACATCAAACAACACTAACCCCCTAACAACACAAACCACTAACACCCTAACAACAAACAACACTAACACCCTAACAACAAAAACCACTAAATCCCAACAAGAAACAACCTTAAACCCCTAACAACAAACAACCCTAAACCCCTAACATCAAACAGCACTAACACCCTAACAACAAACAACTCTAACCCCCTAACAACAAACAACCCTAAACCCCTAACATCAAACAACACTAACCCCCTAACAACACAAACCACTAACACCCTAACAACAAACAACACTATCCCCCTAACAACAAACAACCCTAACCCCTGAAAACCAAAAACACTAACCCACTAACAACAAACAACCCTAACCCACTAACAACAAACAACCCTAAACCCCGAACATCAAGCAACACTAACCCCCTAACAACACAAACCACTAACACCCTAACAACAAACAACACTAACACCCTAAGAACAAAAACCACTAAACCCCAACAAGAAACAACCTTAAACCCCTAACAACAAGCAACCCTAAACCCCTAACATCAAACAACACTAACACCCTAACAACAAACAACTCTAACCCCCTAACAACAAACAACCCTAAACCCCTAACATCAAACAACACTAACACCCTAACAACAAAAACCACTAAACCCCAACAAGAAACAACCTTAAACCCCTAGCAACAAACAACCCTAAACCCCTAACATCAAACAGCACTAACACCCTAACAACAAACAACCCTAACCCCCTAACAACAAACACTAACCCCCAAACAACAAACAACCCTAACCCCTGAAAACCAAAAACAGTAACCCACTAAAAACAAACAACCCTAACCCACTAACAACAAACAGCCCTAAACCCCTAACATCAAACAACACTAACCCCCTAACAACACAAACCACTAACACCCTAACAACAAACAACACTAACACCCTAACAACAAAAACCACTAAACCCCAACAAGAAACAACCTTAAACCCCTAACAACAAACAACCCTAAACCCCTAACATCAAACAGCACTAACACCCTAACAACAAACAACTCTAACCCCCTAACAACAAACAACCCTAAACCCCTAACATCAAACAACACTAACACCCTAACAACAAAAACCACTAAACCCCAACAAGAAACAACTTTAAACCCCTAACAACAAACAACCCTAAACCCCTAACATCAAACAACACTAACCCCCTAACAACACAAACCACTAACACCCTAACAACAAACAACACTAACACCCTAACAACAAAAACCACTAAACCCCAAAAAGAAACAACCTTAAACCCGTAACAACAAACAACCCTAAACCCCTAACATCAAACAACACTAACACCCTAACAACAAACAACTCTAATCCCCTAACAACAAACAACCCTAAACCCCTAACATCAAACAACACTAACCCCCTAACAACACAAACCACTAACACCCTAACAACAAACAACACTAACCCCCTAACAACAAACAACCCTAACCCCTGAAAACCAAAAACACTAACCCACTAACAACAAACAACCCTAACCCACTAACAACAAACAACCCTAAACCCCTAACATCAAACAACACTAACCCCCTAACAACACAAACCACTAACACCCTAACAACAAACAACACTAACACCCTAACAACAAAAACCACTAAACCCCAACAAGAAACAACCTTAAACCCCTAACAACAAACAACCCTAAACCCCTAACATCAAACAACACTAACACCCTAACAACAAACAACTCTAACCCCCTAACAACAAACAACCCTAAACCCCTAACATCAAACAACACTAACACCCTAACAACAAAAACCACTAAACCCCAACAAGAAACAACCTTAAACCCCTAACAACAAACAACCCTAAACCCCTAACATCAAACAACACTAACCCCCTAACAACACAAACCACTAACACCCTAACAACAAACAACACTAACACCCTAACAACAAAAACCACTAAACCCCAACAGGAAACAACCTTAAACCCCTAACAACAAACAACCCTAAACCCCTAACATCAAACAACACTAACACCCTAACAACAAACAACTCTAACCCCCTAACAACAAACAGCCCTAAACCCCTAACATCAAACAACACTAACACCCTAACAACAAAAACCACTAAACCCCAACAAGAAACAACCTTAAACCCCTAACAACAAACAACCCTAAACCCCTAACAACAAACAACACTAACACCCTAACAAGAAACAACTCTATCCCCCTAACAACAAACAACCCTAAACCCCTAACATCAAACAACACTAACCCCCTAACAACACAAACCACTAACACCCTAACAACAAACAACACTAACACCCTAACAACAAAAACCACTAAACCCCAACAAGAAACAACCTTAAACCCCTAACAACAAACAACCCTAAACCCCTAACATCAAACAACACTGACACCCTAACAACAAACAACTCTAACCCCCTAACAACAAACAGCCCTAAACCCCTAACATCAAACAACACTAACACCCTAACAACAAAAACCACTAAACCGCAACAAGAAACAACCTTAAACCCCTAACAACAAACAACCCTAAACCCCTAACATCAAACAACACTAACCCCCTAACAACACAAACCACTAACACCCTAACAACAAACAACACTAACACCCTAACAACAAAAACCACTAAACCCCAACAAGAGACAACCTTAAACCCCTAACAACAAACAACCCTAAACCCCTAACATCAAACAACACTAACACCCTAACAACAAACAACTCTAACCCCCTAACAACAAACAGCCCTAAACCCCTAACATCAAACAACACTAACACCCTAACAACAAAAACCACTAAACCCAAACAAGAAACAACCTTAAACCCCTAACAACAAACAACCCTAAACCCCTAACAACAATCAACACTAACACCCTAACAACAAACAACTCTAACCCCCTAACAACAAACAACCCTAAACGCCTAACATCAAACAACACTAACACCCTAACAACAAAAACCACTAAACCCCAACAAGAAACAACCCTAACCCACTAACAACAAACAACCCTAAACCCCTAACAAGAAACTACCCTAACCCCGTAACAACAAACAACACTAACCCCGTAACAAGAAACAACCCTAACCCCCTAACAACAAAGAACACTAACACCCTAACAACAAACAGCCCTAAACCCCTAACAACAAACAACACTAAACCCCTAACATCAAACAACACTAACACCCTAACAACACAAACCACTAACACCGTAACAACAAACAACCCTAACCCCCTAACAACAAACACTAACCCCCAAACAACAAACAACCCTAACCCCTGAAAACCAAAAACACTAACCCACTAACAACAAACAACCCTAACCCACTAATAACAAACAACCCTAAACCCCTAACATCAAACAACACTAACACCCTAACAACAAACAACTCTAACCCCCTAACAACAACCAACCCTAAACCCCTAACAACAAACACTAACACCGTAACAACAAACAACTCTACCCCCTAACAACAAACAACCCTAAACCCCTAACATTAAACAACACTAACCCCCTAACAACACAAACCACTAACACCCTAACAACAAACAACACTAACACCCTAACAACAAAAACCACTAAACCCCAACAAGAGACAACCTTAAACCTCTAACAACAAACAACCCTAAACCCCTAACAACAAACAACACTAACACACTAACAACAAACAACTCTAACCCCCTAACAACAAACAACCCTAAACCCCTAACATCAAACAACACTAACCCCCTAACAACACAAACCACTAACACCCTAACAACAAACAACACTAACACCCTAACAACAAAAACCACTAAACCCCAACAAGAAACAACCTTAAACCCCTAACAACAAACAACCCTAAACCCCTAACAACAAACAACACTAACACCCTAACAAACAACTCTAACCCCCTAACAACAAACAACCCTAAACCCCTAACATCAAACAACACTAACCCCCTAACAACACAAACCACTAACAACCTAACAACAAACAACACTAACACCCTAACAACAAAAACCACTAAACCCCAACAAGAAACAACCTTAAACCCCTAACAACAAACAACCCTAAACCCCTAACAACAAACAACACTAACACCCTAACAACAAACGACTCTAATCCCCTAACAACAAACAACCCTAAACCCCTAACATCAAACAACACTAACCCCCTAACAACACAAACCACTAACACCCTAACAACAAACAACACTACACCCTAACAACAAAAACCACTAAACCCCAACAGGAAACAACCTTAAACCCCTAACAGCAAACAACCCTAAACCCCTAACAACAAACAACACTATCACGCTAACAACAAACAACTCTAACCCCCTAACAACAAACAACCCTAAACCCCTAACATCAAACAACACTAACCCCCTCACAACACAAACCACTAACACCCTAACAACAAACAACACTAACACCCTAACAACAAAAACCACTAAACCACAACAAGAAACAACCTTAAACCCCTAACAACAAACAACCCTAAACCCCTAACATCAAACAACACTAACACCCTAACAACACAAACCACTAACACCCTAACAACAAACAACACTAACCCCCTAACAACAAACACTATACCCCAAACAACAAACAACCCTAACCCCTGAAAACCAAAAACACTAACCCACTAACAACAAACAACCCTAACCCACTAACAACAAACAACCCTAAACCCCTAACATCAAACAACACTAACCCCCTAACAACACAAACCACTAACACCCTAACAACAAACAACACTAACACCCTAACAACAAAAACCACTAAACCCCAACAAGAAACAACACTAAACCCCTAACAACAAACACTAACCCCCTAACAAAAAACAACACTAAACCCCTAACAAGAAAGTACCCTAACCCCGTAACAACAAACAACACTAACCCCGTAACAAGAAACAACCCTAACCCCCTAACAACAAAGAACACTAACACCCTAACAACAAACAACCCTAAACCCCTAACATCAAAGAACACTAACACCCTAACAACAAACAACCCTAACCTCCTAACATCAAACAACACTAACCCCCTAACAACACAAACCACTAACACCCTAACAACAAACAACACTAACACCCTAACAACAAAAACCACTAAACCCCAACAAGAAAAAACCTTAAACCCCTAACAACAAACAGCCCTAAACCCCTAACAACAAACAACACTAACACCCTAACAACAAACAACTCTAACCCCCTAACAACAAACAACCCTAAACCCCTAACATCAGACAACACTAACCCCCTAACAACACAAACCACTAACACCCAACATCAAGCAACACTAACACCCTAACCACAAAAACCACTAAACCCCAACAAGAAACAACCTTAAACCCCTAACAACAAACAATCCTAAACCCCTAACATCAAACAACACTAACACCCTAACAACACAAACCACTAACACCCTAACAACAAACAACACTAACCCCCTAACAACAAACACTAACCCCCAAACAACAAACAACCCTAACCCCTGAAAACCAAAAACACTAACCCTCTAACAACAAACAACCCTAACCCACTAACGACAAACAACCCTAAACCCCTAACATCAAACAACACTAACCCCCTAACAACACAAACCACTAACACCCTAACAACAAACAACACTAACACCCTAACAACAAAAACCACTAAACCCCAACAAGAAACAACCTTAAACCCCTAACAACAAACAACCCTAAACCCCTAACATCAAACAGCACTAACACCCTAACAACAAACAACTCTAACCCCCTAACAACAAACAACCCTAAACCCCTAACATCAAACAACACTAACACCCTAACAACAAAAACCACTAAACCCCAACAAGAAACAACCTTAAACCCCTAACAACAAGCAACCCTAAACCCCTAACATCAAACAACACTAACCCCCTAACAACACAAACCACTAACACCCTAACAACAAACAACACTAACACCCTAACAACAAAAACCACTAAACCCAAACAAGAAACAACCTTAAACCCCTAACAACAAACAACCCTAAACCCCTAACATCAAACAACACTAACACCCTAACATCAAACAACTCTAACCCCCTAACAACAAACAACCCTAAACCCCTAACATCAAACAACACTAACCCCCTAACAACACAAACCACTAACACCCTAACAACAAACAACACTAACCCCCTAACAACAAACAACCCTAACCCCTGAAAACCAAAAACACTAACCCACTAACAACAAACAACCCTAACCCACTAACAACAAACAACCCTAAACACCTAACATCAAACAACACTAACCCCCTAACACCACAAACCACTAACACCCTAACAACAAACAACACTAACACCCTAACAACAAAAACCACTAAACCCCAACAAGAAACAACCTTAAACCCCTAACAACAAACAACCCTAAACCCCTAACATCAAACAACACTAACACCCTAACATCAAACAACTCTAACCCCCTAACAACAAACAACCCTAAACCCCTAACACCAAACAACACTAACCCCCTAACAACACAAACCACTAACACCCTAACAACAAACAACACTAACACCCTAACAACAAAAACCACTAAACCCCAACAAGAAACAACCTTGAACCCCTAACAACAAACAACCCTAAACCCCTAACATCAAACAACACTAACACCCTAACAGCAAACAACTCTAACCCCCTAACAACAAACAACCCTAAACCCCTAACATCAAACAACACTAACACCCTAACAACAAAAACCACTAAACCCCAACAAGAAACAACCTTAAACCCCTAACAACAAACAACCCTAAACCCCTAACAACAAACAACACTAACGCCCTACCAACAAACAACACTAACACCCTAACAACAAAAACCACTAACACCCTAACAACAAACAACACTAACACCCTAACAACAAACACTAACCCCCAAACAACAAACAACCCTAACCCCTGAAAACCAAAAACACTAACCCTCTAACAACAAACAACCCTAACCCACTAACAACAAACAACCCTAAAAACCTAACATCAAACAACACTAACCCCCTAACAACACAAACCACTAACACCCTAACAACAAACAACACTAACACCCTAACAACAAAAACCACTAAATCCCAACAAGAAACAACCTTAAACCCCTAACAACAAACAACCCTAAACCCCTAACATCAAACAGCACTAACACCCTAACAACAAACAACTCTAACCCCCTAACAACAAACAACCCTAAACCCCTAACATCAAACAACACTAACACCCTAACAACAAAAACCACTAAACCCCAACAAGAAACAACCTTAAACCCGTAACAACAAACAACACTAAACCCCTAACATCAAACAACACTAACCCCCTAACAACACAAACCACTAACACCCTAACAACAAACAACACTAACACCCTAACAACAAAAACCACTAAACCCAAACAAGAAACAACCTTAAACCCCTAACAACAAACAACCCTAAACCCCTAACATCAAACAACACTAACACCCTAACATCAAACAACTCTAACCCCCTAACAACAAACAACCCTAAACCCCTAACATCAAACAACACTAACCCCCTAACAACACAAACCACTAACACCCTAACAACAAACAACACTAACACCCTAACAACAAACAACCCTAACCCCTGAAAACCAAAAACACTAACCCACTAACAACAAACAACCCTAACCCACTAACAACAAACAACCCTAAACACCTAACATCAAACAACACTAACCCCCTAACAACACAAACCACTAACACCCTAACAACAAACAACACTAACACCCTAACAACAAAAACCACTAAACCCCAACAAGAAACAACCTTAAACCCCTAACAACAAACAACCCTAAACCCCTAACATCAAACAACACTAACACCCTAACAACAAACAACTCTAACCCCCTAACAACAAACAACCCTAAACCCCTAACATCAAACAACAATAACACCCTAACAACAAAAACCACTAAACCCCAACAAGAAACAACCCTAAACCCCTAACAACAAACACTAACCCCCTAACAAAAAACAACACTAAAGCCCTAACAAGAAACTACCCTAACCCCGTAACAACAAACAACACTAACCCCGTAACAACAAACAATCCTAACCCCCAAACAACAAACAACCCTAACCCACTAACAACAAACAACCCTAAACCCCTAACATCAAACAACACTAACCCCCTAACAACACAAACCACTAACACCCTAACAACGAACAACACTAACACCCTAACAACAAAAACCACTAAACCCCAACAAGAGACAACCTTAAACCCCTAACAACAAACAACCCTAAACCCCTAACAACAAACAACACTAACACCCTAACAACAAACAACTCTAACCCCCTAACAACAAACAACCCTAAACCCCTAACATCAAACAACACTAACCCCCTAACAACACAAACCACTAACACCCTAACAACAAACAACACTAACACCCTAACAACAAAAACCACTAAACCCCAACAAGAAACAACCTTAAACCCCTAACAACAAACAACCCTAAATCCCTAACAACAAACAACACTAACACCCTAACAACAAACAACTCTAACCCCCTAACAACAAACAACCCTAAACCCCTAACATCAAACAACACTAACCCCCTAACAACACAAACCACTAACACCCTAACAACAAACAACACTAACACCCTAACAACAAAAACCACTAAACCCCAACAAGAAACAACCTTAAACCCCTAACAGCAAACAACCCTAAACCCCTAACAACAAACAACACTAACACGCTAACAACAAACAACTCTAACCCCCTAACAACAAACAACCCTAAACCCCTAACATCAAACAACACTAAACCCCTAACAACACAAACCACTAACACCCTAACAACAAACAACACTAACACCCTAACAACAAAAACCACTAAACCACAACAAGAAACAACCTTAAACCCCTAACAACAAACAACCCTAAACCCCTAACAACAAACAACACTAACACCCTAACAACACAAAACTCTAACCCCCTAACAACAAACAACCCTAAACCCCTAACATCAAACAACACTAACCCCCTAACAACACAAACCACTAACACCCTAACATCAAACAACACTAACACCCTAACAACAAAAACCACTGAACCCCAACAAGAAACAACCTTAAACCCCTAACAACAAACAACCCTAAACCCCTAACATCAAACAACACTAACCCCCTAACAACACAAACCACTAACACCCTAACAACAAACAACACTAACCCCCTAACAACAAACACTAACCCCCAAACAACAAACAACCCTAACCCCTGAAAACCAAAAACACTAACCCACTAACAACAAAGAACCCTAACCCACTAACAACAAACAACCCTAAACCCCTAACATCAAACAACACTAACCCCCTAACAACACAAACCACTAACACCCTAACAACAAACAACACTAACACCCTAACAACAAAAACCACTAAAACTCAACAAGAAACAACCTTAAACCCCTAACAACAAACAACCCTAAACCCCTAACATCAAACAACACTAACACCCTAACAACAAACAACTCTAACCCCCTAACAACAAACAACCCTAAACCCCTAACATCAAACAACACTAACACCCTAACAACAAAAACCACTAAACCCCAACAAGAAACAACCTTAAACCCCTAACAACAAACAACCCTAAACCCCTAACAACAAACAACACTAACACCCTAACTACAAACAACACTAACACCCTAACAACAAAAACCACTAAACCCCAACAAGAAACAACCCTAAACCCCTAACAACAAACACTAACCCCCTAACAAAAAACAACACTAAACCCCTAACAAGAAACTACCCTAACCCCGTAACAACAAACAACACTAACCCCGTAACAAGAAACAACCCTAACCCCCTAACAACAAAGAACACTAACACCCTAACAACAAACAACCCTAACCCCTGAAAACCAAAAACACTAACCCACTAACAACAAACAACCCTAACCCACTAACAACAAACAACCCTAAACCCCTAACATCAAACAACACTAACCCCCTAACAACACAAACCACTAACACCCTAACAACAAACAACACTAACACCCTAACAACAAAAACCACTAAACCCCAACAAGAGACAACCCTAAACCCGTAACAACAAACACTAACCCCCTAACAAAAAACAACACTAAACCCCTAACAAGAAAGTACCCTAACCCCGTAACAACAAACAACACTAACCCCGTAACAAGAAACAACCCTAACCCCCTAACAACAAAGAACACTAACACCCTAACAACAAACAACCCTAAACCCCTAACATCAAAGAACACTAACACCCTAACAACAAACAACCCTAACCTCCTAACATCAAACAACACTAACCCCCTAACAACACAAACCACTAACACCCTAACAACTAACAACACTAACACCCTTACAACAAAAACCACTAAACCCCAACAAGAAACAACCTTAAACCCCTAACAACAAACAACCCTAAACCCCTAACAACAAACAACACTAACACCCTAACAACAAACAACTCTAACCCCCTAACAACAAACAACCCTAAACCCCTAACATCAAACAACACTAACCCCCTAACAACACAAACCACTAACACCCTAACAACAAACAACACTAACACCCTAACAACAAAAACCACTAAACCCCAACAAGAAACAACCTTAAACCCCTAACAGCAAACAACCCTAAACCCCTAACTACAAACAACACTAACACGCTAACAACAAACAACTCTAAACCCCTAACAACAAACAACCCTAAACCCCTAACATCAAACAACACTAACCCCCTAACAACACAAACCACTAACACCCTAACAACAAACAACACTAACACCCTAACAACAAAAACCACTAAACCCCAACAAGAAACAACCTTAAACCCCTAACAACAAACAACCCTAAACCCCTAACAACCAACAACACTAACACCCTAACAACAAACAACTCTAACCCCCTAACAACAAACAACCCTAAACCCCTAACATCCAACAACACTAACCCCCTAACAACACAAACCACTAACACCCTAACATCAAACAACACTAACACCCTAACAACAAAAACCACTAAACCCCAACAAGAAACAACCTTAAACCCCTAACAACAAACAACCCTAAACCCCTAACATCAAACAACACTAACACCCTAACAACACAAACCACTAACACCCTAACAACAAACAACACTAACCCCCTAACAACAAACACTAACCCCCAAACAACAAACAACCCTAACCCCTGAAAACCAAAAACACTAACCCACTAACAACAAACAACCCTAACTCACTAACAACAAACAACCCTAAACCCCTAACATCAAACAACACTAACCCCCTAACAACACAAACCACTAACACCCTAACAACAAACAACACTAACACCCTAACAACAAAAACCACTAAACCCCAACAAGAAACAACCTTAAACCCCTAACAACAAACAACCCTAAACCCCTAACATCAAACAGCACTAACACCCTAACAACAAACAACTCTAACCCCCTAACAACAAACAACCCTAAACCCCTAACATCAAACAACACTAACACCCTAACAACAAAAACCACTAAACCCCAACAAGAAACAACCTTAAACCCCTAACAACAAACAACCCTAAACCCCTAACATCAAACAACACTAACCCCCTAACAACAAACAACCCTAAACCCCTAACATCAAACAACACTAACCCCCTAACAACACAAACCACTAACACCCTAACAACAAACAACACTAACACCCTAACAACAAAAACCACTAAACCCCAACAAGAGACAACCTTAAACCCTAACAACAAACAACCCTAAACCCCTAACATCAAACAACACTAACACCCTAACAACAAACAACACTAACACCTTAACAACAAAAACCACTAAACCCCAACAAGAAACAACCTTAAACCCCTAACAACAAACAACCCTAAACCCCTAACAACAAACAACACTAACACCCTAACAACAAACAACTCTAACCCCCTAACAACAAACAACCCTAAACCCCTAACATCAAACAACACTAACCCCCTAACAACACAAACCACTAACCCCCTAACAACAAACAACACTAACACCCTAACAACAAAAACCACTAAACCCCAACAAGAAACAACCTTAAACCCCTAACAACAAACAACCCTAAACCCCTAACAACAAACAACACTAACACCCTAACAACAAACAACTCTAACCCCCTAACAACAAACAACCCTAAACCCCTAACATCAAACAACACTAACCCCCTAACAACACAAACCACTAACACCCTAACAACAAACAACACTAACACCCTAACAACAAAAACCACTAAACCCCAACAAGAAACAACCTTAAACCCCTAACAGCAAACAACCCTAAACCCCTAACAACAAACAACACTAACACGCTAACAACAAACAACTCTAAACCCCTAACAACAAACAACCCTAAACCCCTAACATCAAACAACACTAAACCCCTAACAACACAAACCACTAACACCCTAACAACAAAGAACACTAACACCCTAACAACAAAAACCACTAAACCACAACAAGAAACAACCTTAAACCCCTAACAACAAACAACCCTAAACCCCTAACAACAAACAACACTAACACCCTAACAACAAACAACTTTAACCCCCTAACAACAAACAACCCTAAACCCCTAACATCAAACAACACTAACCCCCTAACAACACAAACCACTAACACCCTAACATCAAACAACACTAACACCCTAACAACAAAAACCACTAAACCCCAACAAGAAACAACCTTAAACCCCTAACAACAAACACTAACCCCCTAACAAAAAACAACACTAAACCCCTAACAAGAAACTACCCTAACCCCGTAACAACAAACAACACTAACCCCGTAACAAGAAACAACCCTAACCCCCTAACAACAAAGAACACTAACACCCTAACAACAAACAACCCTAACCCCTTTAAACCAAAAACACTAACCCACTAACAACAAACAACCCTAACCCACTCACAACAAACAACCCTAAACCCCTAACATCAAACAACACTAACCCCCTAACAACACAAACCACTAACACCCTAACAACAAACAACACTAACACCCTAACAACAAAAACCACTAAACCCCAACAAGAAACAACCCTAAACCCCTAACAACAAACACTAACCCCCTAACAAAAAACAACACTAAACCCCTAACAAGAAAGTACTCTAACCCCGTAACAACAAACAACACTAACCCCGTAACAAGAAACAACCCTAAGCCCCTAACAACAAAGAACACTAACACGCTAACAACAAACAACCCTAAACCCCTAACATCAAAGAACACTAACACCCTAACAACAAACAACCCTAACCTCCTAACATCAAACAACACTAACCCCCTAACAACACAAACCACTAACACCCTAACAACAAACAACACTAACACCCTTACAACAAAAACCACTAAACCCCAACAAGAAACAACCTTAAACCCCTAACAACAAACAACCCTAAACCCCTAACAACAAACAACACTAACACCCTAACAACAAACAACTCTAACCCCCTAACAACAAACAACCCTAAACCCCTAACATCCAACAACACTAACCCCCTAACAACACAAACCACTAACACCCTAACATCAAACAACACTAACACCCTAACAACAAAAACCACTAAACCCCAACAAGAAACAACCTTAAACCCCTAACAACAAACACCCCTAAACCCCTAACATCAAACAACACTAACACCCTAACAACACAAACCACTAACACCCTAACAACAAACAACACTAACCCCCTAACAACAAACACTAACCCCCAAACAACAAACAACCCTAACCCCTGAAAACCAAAAACACTAACCCACTAACAACAAACAACCCTAACTCACTAACAACAAACAACCCTAAACCCCTAACATCAAACAACACTAACCCCCTAACAACACAAACCACTAACACCCTAACAACAAACAACACTAACACCCTAACAACAAAAACCACTAAACCCCAACAAGAAACAACCTTAAACCCCTAACAACAAACAACCCTAAACCCCTAACATCAAACAGCACTAACACCCTAACAACAAACAACTCTAACCCCCTAACAACAAACAACCCTAAACCCCTAACATCAAACAACACTAACACCCTAACAACAAAAACCACTAAACCCCAACAAGAAACAACCTTAAACCCCTAACAACAAACAACCCTAAACCCCTAACATCAAACAACACTAACCCCCTAACAACAAACAACCCTAAACCCCTAACATCAAAAAACACTAACCCCCTAACAACACAAACCACTAAAACCCTAACAACAAACAACACTAACACCCTAACAACAAAAACCACTAAACCCCAACAAGAGACAACCTTAAACCCCTAACAACAAACAACCCTAAACCCCTAACAACAAACAACACTAACACCCTAACAACAAACAACTCTAACCCCCTAACAACAAACAACCCTAAACCCCTAACATCAAACAACACTAACCCCCTAACAACACAAACCACTAACACCCTAACAACAAACAACACTAACACCCTAACAACAAAAACCACTAAACCCCAACAAGAAACAACCTTAAACCCCTAACAACAAACAACCCTAAACCCCTAACAACAAACAACACTAACACCCTAACAACAAACAACTCTAACCCCCTAACAACAAACAACCCTAAACCCCTAACATCAAACAACACTAACCCCCTAACAACACAAACCACTAACCCCCTAACAACAAACAACACTAACACCCTAACAACAAAAACCACTAAACACCAACAAGAAACAACCTTAAACCCCTAACAACAAACAACCCTAAACCCCTAACAACAAACAACACTAACACCCTAACAACAAACAACTCTAACCCCCTAACAACAAACAACCCTAAACCCCTAACATCAAACAACACTAACCCCCTAACAACACAAACCACTAACACCCTAACAACAAACAACACTAACACCCTAACAACAAAAACCACTAAACCCCAACAAGAAACAACCTTAAACCCCTAACAGCAAACAACCCTAAACCCCTAACAACAAACAACACTAACACGCTAACAACAAACAACTCTAAACCCCTAACAACAAACAACCCTAAACCCCTAACATCAAACAACACTAAACCCCTAACAACACAAACCACTAACACCCTAACAACAAACAACACTAACACCCTAACAACAAAAACCACTAAACCACAACAAGAAACAACCTTAAACCCCTAACAACAAACAACCCTAAACCCCTAACAACAAACAACACTAACACCCTAACAACAAACAACTTTAACCCCCTAACAACAAACAACCCTAAACCCCTAACATCAAACAACACTAACCCCCTAACAACACAAACCACTAACACCCTAACATCAAACAACACTAACACCCTAACAACAAAAACCAGTAAACCCCAACAAGAAACAACCTTAAACCCCTAACAACAAACACTAACCCCCTAACAAAAAACAACACTAAACCCCTAACAAGAAACTACCCTAACCCCGTAACAACAAACAACACTAACCCCGTAACAAGAAACAACCCTAACCCCCTAACAACAAAGAACACTAACACCCTAACAACAAACAACCCTAACCCCTTTAAACCAAAAACACTAACCCACTAACAACAAACAACCCTAACCCACTAACAACAAACAACCCTAAACCCCTAACATCAAACAACACTAACCCCCTAACAACACAAACCACTAACACCCTAACAACAAACAACACTAACACCCTAACAACAAAAACCACTAAACCCCAACAAGAAACAACCCTAAACCCCTAACAACAAACACTAACCCCCTAACAAAAAACAACACTAAACCCCTAACAAGAAAGTACTCTAACCCCGTAACAACAAACAACACTAACCCCGTAACAAGAAACAACCCTAAGCCCCTAACAACAAAGAACACTAACACGCTAACAACAAACAACCCTAAACCCCTAACATCAAAGAACACTAACACCCTAACAACAAACAACCCTAACCTCCTAACATCAAACAACACTAACCCCCTAACAACACAAACCACTAACACCCTAACAACAAACAACACTAACACCCTTACAACAAAAACCACTAAACCCCAACAAGAAACAACCTTAAACCCCTAACAACAAACAACCCTAAACCCCTAACAACAAACAACACTAACACCCTAACAACAAACAACTCTAACCCCCTAACAACAAACAACCCTAAACCCCTAACATCCAACAACACTAACCCCCTAACAACACAAACCACTAACACCCTAACATCAAACAACACTAACACCCTAACAACAAAAACCACTAAACCCCAACAAGAAACAACCTTAAACCCCTAACAACAAACAACCCTAAACCCCTAACATCAAACAACACTAACACCCTAACAACACAAACCACTAACACCCTAACAACAAACAACACTAACCCCCTAACAACAAACACTAACCCCCAAACAACAAACAACCCTAACCCCTGAAAACCAAAAACACTAACCCACTAACAACAAACAACCCTAACTCACTAACAACAAACAACCCTAAACCCCTAACATCAAACAACACTAACCCCCTAACAACACAAACCACTAACACCCTAACAACAAACAACACTAACACCCTAACAACAAAAACCACTAAACCCCAACAAGAAACAACCTTAAACCCCTAACAACAAACAACCCTAAACCCCTAACATCAAACAGCACTAACACCCTAACAACAAACAACTCTAACCCCCTAACAACAAACAACCCTAAACCCCTAACATCAAACAACACTAACACCCTAACAACAAAAACCACTAAACCCCAACAAGAAACAACCTTAAACCCCTAACAACAAACAACCCTAAACCCCTAACATCAAACAACACTAACCCCCTAACAACAAACAACCCTAAACCCCTAACATCAAAAAACACTAACCCCCTAACAACACAAACCACTAAAACCCTAACAACAAACAACACTAACACCCTAACAACAAAAACCACTAAACCCCAACAAGAGACAACCTTAAACCCCTAACAACAAACAACCCTAAACCCCTAACAACAAACAACACTAACACCCTAACAACAAACAACTCTAACCCCCTAACAACAAACAACCCTAAACCCCTAACATCAAACAACACTAACCCCCTAACAACACAAACCACTAACACCCTAACAACAAACAACACTAACACCCTAACAACAAAAACCACTAAACCCCAACAAGAAACAACCTTAAACCCCTAACAACAAACAACCCTAAACCCCTAACAACAAACAACACTAACACCCTAACAACAAACAACTCTAACCCCCTAACAACAAACAACCCTAAACCCCTAACATCAAACAACACTAACCCCCTAACAACACAAACCACTAACCCCCTAACAACAAACAACACTAACACCCTAACAACAAAAACCACTAAACCCCAACAAGAAACAACCTTAAACCCCTAACAACAAACAACCCTAAACCCCTAACAACAAACAACACTAACACCCTAACAACAAACAACTCTAACCCCCTAACAACAAACAACCCTAAACCCCTAACATCAAACAACACTAAACCCCTAACAACACAAACCACTAACACCCTAACAACAAACAACACTAACACCCTAACAACAAAAACCACTAAACCACAACAAGAAACAACCTTAAACCCCTAACAGCAAACAACCCTAAACCCCTAACAACAAACAACACTAACACCCTAACAACAAACAACTTTAACCCCCTAACAACAAACAACCCTAAACCCCTAACATCAAACAACACTAACCCCCTAACAACACAAACCACTAACACCCTAACATCAAACAACACTAACACCCTAACAACAAAAACCACTAAACCCCAACAAGAAACAACCTTAAACCCCTAACAACAAACACTAACCCCCTAACAAAAAACAACACTAAACCCCTAACAAGAAACTACCCTAACCCCGTAACAACAAACAACACTAACCCCGTAACAAGAAACAACCCTAACCCCCTAACAACAAAGAACACTAACACCCTAACAACAAACAACCCTAACCCCTTTAAACCAAAAACACTAACCCACTAACAACAAACAACCCTAACCCACTAACAACAAACAACCCTAAACCCCTAACATCAAACAACACTAACCCCCTAACAACACAAACCACTAACACCCTAACAACAAACAACACTAACACCCTAACAACAAAAACCACTAAACCCCAACAAGAAACAACCCTAAACCCCTAACAACAAACACTAACCCCCTAACAAAAAACAACACTAAACCCCTAACAAGAAAGTACTCTAACCCCGTAACAACAAACAACACTAACCCCGTAACAAGAAACAACCCTAAGCCCCTAACAACAAAGAACACTAACACGCTAACAACAAACAACCCTAAACCCCTAACATCAAAGAACACTAACACCCTAACAACAAACAACCCTAACCTCCTAACATCAAACAACACTAACCCCCTAACAACACAAACCACTAACACCCTAACAACAAACAACACTAACACCCTTACAACAAAAACCACTAAACCAAAACAAGAAACAACCTTAAATCCCTAACAACAAACAACCCTAAACCCCTAACAACAAACAACACTAACACCCTAACAACAAACAACTCTAACCCCCTAACAACAAACAACCCTAAACCCCTAACATCCAACAACACTAACCCCCTAACAACACAAACCACTAACACCCTAACATCAAACAACACTAACACCCTAACAACAAAAACCACTAAACCCCAACAAGAAACAACCTTAAACCCCTAACAACAAACAACCCTAAACCCCTAACATCAAACAACACTAACACCCTAACAACACAAACCACTAACACCCTAACAACAAACAACACTAACCCCCTAACAACAAACACTAACCCCCAAACAACAAACAACCCTAACCCCTGAAAACCAAAAACACTAACCCACTAACAACAAACAACCCTAACTCACTAACAACAAACAACCCTAAACCCCTAACATCAAACAACACTAACCCCCTTACAACACAAACCACTAACACCCTAACAACAAACAACACTAACACCCTAACAACAAAAAGCACTAAACCCCAACAAGAGACAACCTTAAACCCCTAACAACAAACAACGCTAAACCCCTAACAACAAACAACACTAACACCCTAACAACAAACAACTCTAACCCCCTAACAACAAACAACCCTAAACCCCTAACATCAAACAACACTAACCCCCTAACAACACAAACCACTAACACCCTAACAACAAACAACACTAACACCCTAACAACAAAAACCACTAAACCCCAACAAGAAACAACCTTAAACCCCTAACAACAAACAACCCTAAACCCCTAACAACAAACAACACTAACACCCTAACAACAAACAACTCTAACCCCCTAACAACAAACAACCCTAAACCCCTAACATCAAACAACACTAACACCCTAACAACAAAAACCACTAAACCCCAACAAGAAACAACCTTAAACCCCTAACAACAAACAACCCTAAACCCCTAACATCAAACAACACTAACCCCCTAACAACAAACAACCCTAAACCCCTAACATCAAACAACACTAACACCCTAACAACACAAACCACTAACACCCTAACAACAAACAACACTAACACCCTAACAACAAAAACCACTAAACCCCAACAAGAAACAACCTTAAACCCCTAACAACAAACAACCCTAAACCCCTAACATCAAACAACACGAACACCCTAACAACACAAACCACTAACACCGTAACAACAAACAACCCTAACCCCCTAACAACAAACACTAACCCCCAAACAACAAACAACCCTAACCCCTGAAAACCAAAAACACTAACCCACTAACAACAAACAACCCTAACCTACTAACAACAAACAACCCTAAACCCCTAACATCAAACAACACTAACACCCTAACAACAAACAACTCTAACCCCCTAACAACAAACAACCCTAAACGCCTAACAACAAGCAACACTAACACCCTAACAACAAACAACTCTAACCCCCTAACAACAAACAACCCTAAACCCCTAACATCAAACAACACTAACCCCCTAACAACACAAACCACTAACACCCTAACAACAAACAACACTAACACCCTAACAACAAATACCACTAAACCCCAACAAGAGACAACCTTAAACCCCTAACAACAAACAACCCTAAACCCCTAACAACAAACAACACTAACACCCTAACAACAAACAACTCTAACCCCCAACAACAAACAACCCTAAACCCCTAACATCAAACAACACTAACCCCCTAACAACACAAACCGCTAACACCCTAACAACAAACAACACTAACACCCTAACAACAAAAACCACTAAACCCCAACAAGAAACAACCTTAAACCCCTAACAGCAAGCAACCCTAAACCCCTAACAACAAACAACACTAACACGCTAACAACAAACAACTCTAACCCCCTAACAACAAACAACCCTAAACCCCTAACATCAAACAACACTAACCCCCTAACAACACAAACCACTAACACCCTAACAACAAACAACACTAACACCCTAACAACAAAAACCACTAAACCACAACAAGAAACAACCTTAAACCCCTAACAACAAACAACCCTAAACCCCTAACAACAAACAACACTAACACCCTAACAACAAACAACTCTAACCCCCTAACAACAAACAACCCTAAACCCCTAACATCCAACAACACTAACCCCCTAACAACACAAACCACTAACACCCTAACATCAAACAACACTAACACCCTAACAACAAAAACCACTAAACCCCAACAAGAAACAACCTTAAACCCCTAACAACAAACAACCCTAAACCCCTAACATCAAACAACACTAACCCCCTAACAACACAAACCACTAACACCCTAACAACAAACAACACTAACCCCCTAACAACAAACACTAACCCCCAAACAACAAACAACCCTAACCCCTGAAAACCAAAAACACTAACCCACTAACAACAAACAACCCTAACCCACTAACAACAAACAACCCTAAACCCCTAACATCAAACAACACTAAACCCCTAACAACACAAACCACTAACACCCTAACAACAAACAACACTAACACCCTAACAACAAACAACCCTAAACCCCTAACATCAAACAACACTAACACCCTAACAACAAAGACCACTAAACCCCAACAAGAAACAACCTTAAACCCCTAACAACAAACAACCCTAAACCCCTAACATCAAACAACACTAACACCCTAACAACACAAACCACTAACACCCTAACAACAAACAACACTAACACCCTAACAACAAAAACCACTAAACCCCAACAAGAAACAACCTTAAAACCCTAACAACAAACAACCCTAAACCCCTAACATCAAACAACACTAACACCCTAACAACAAACAACTCTAACCCCCTAACAACAAACAACCCTAAACCCCTAACATCAAACAACACTAACCCCCTAACAACACAAACCACTAACACCCTAACAACAAACAACACTATCCCCCTAACAACAAACAACCCTAACCCCTGAAAACCAAAAACACTAACCCACTAACAACAAACAACCCTAACCCACTAACAACAAACAACCCTAAACCCCGAACATCAAACAACACTAACCCCCTAACAACACAAACCACTAACACCCTAACAACAAACAACACTAACACCCTAACAACAAAAACCACTAAACCCCAACAGGAAACAACCTTAAACCCCTAACAACAAACAACCCTAAACCCCTAACATCAAACAACACTAACACCCTAACAACAAACAACTCTAACCCCCTAACAACAAACAGCCCTAAACCCCTAACATCAAACAACACTAACCCCCTAACAACACAAACCACTAACACCCTAACAACAAACAACACTAACCCCCTAACAACAAACAACCCTAACCCCTGAAAACCAAAAACACTAACCCACTAACAACAAACAACCCTAACCCACTAACAACAAACAACCCTAAACCCCTAACATCAAACAACACTAACACCCTAACAACAAACAACTCTAACCCCCTAACAACAAACAACCCTAAACCCCTAACATCAAACAACACTAACCCCCTAACAACACAAACCACTAACACCCTAACAACAAACAACACTAACCCCCTAACAACAAACAACCCTAACCCCTGAAAACCAAAAACACTAACCCACTAACAACAAACAACCCTAACCCACTAACAACAAACAACCCTAAACCCCTAACATCAAACAACACTAACCCCCTAACAACACAAACCACTAACACCCTAACAACAAACAACACTAACACCCTAACAACAAAAACCACTAAACCCCAACAAGAAACAACCTTAAACCCCTAACAACAAACAACCCTAAACCCCTAACATCAAACAACACTAACACCCTAACAACAAACAACTCTAACCCCCTAACAACAAACAACCCTAAACCCCTAACATCAAACAACACTAACACCCTAACAACAAAAACCACTAAACCCCAACAAGAAACAACCTTAAACCCCTAACAACAAACAACCCTAAACCCCTAACATCAAACAACACTAACCCACTAACAACACAAACCACTAACACCCTAACAACAAACAACACTAACACCCTAACAACAAAAACCACTAAACCCCAACAGGAAACAACCTTAAACCCCTAACAACAAACAACCCTAAACCCCTAACATCAAACAACACTAACACCCTAACAACAAACAACTCTAACCCCCTAACAACAAACAGCCCTAAACCCCTAACATCAAACAACACTAACACCCTAACAACAAAAACCACTAAACCCCAACAAGAAACAACCTTAAACCCCTAACAACAAACAACCCTAAACCCCTAACAACAAACAACACTAACACCCTAACAACAAACAACTCTATAACCCTAACAACAAACAACCCTAAACCCCTAACATCAAACAACACTAACCCCCTAACAACACAAACCACTAACACCCTAACAACAAACAACACTAACACGCTAACAACAAAAACCACTAAACCCCAACAAGAAACAACCTTAAACCCCTAACAACAAACAACCCTAAACCCCTAACATCAAACAACACTGACACCCTAACAACAAACAACTCTAACCCCCTAACAACAAACAGCCCTAAACCCCTAACATCAAACAACACTAACACCCTAACAACAAAAACCACTAAACCCCAACAAGAAACAACCTTAAACCCCTAACAACAAACAACCCTAAACCCCTAACATCAAACAACACTAACCCCCTAACAACACAAACCACTAACACCCTAACAACAAACAACACTAACACCCTAACAACAAAAACCACTAAACCCCAACAAGAGACAACCTTAAACCCCTAACAACAAACAACCCTAAACCCCTAACATCAAACAACACTAACACCCTAACAACAAACAACTCTAACCCCCTAACAACAAACAGCCCTAAACCCCTAACATCAAACAACACTAACACCCTAACAACAAAAACCACTAAACCCAAACAAGAAACAACCTTAAACCCCTAACAACAAACAACCCTAAACCCCTAACAACAATCAACACTAACACCCTAACAACAAACAACTCTAACCCCCTAACAACAAACAACCCTAAACCCCTAACATCAAACAACACTAACCCCCTAACAACACAAACCACTAACACCCTAACAACAAACAACACTAACACCCTAACAACAAAAACCACTAAACCCCAACAAGAAACAACCTTAAACCCCTAACAACAAACAACCCTAAACCCCTAACAACAAACAACACTAACACCCTAACAACAAACAACTCTAACCCCCTAACAACAAACAACCCTAAACCCCTAACATCAAACAACACTAACCCCCTAACAACACAAACCACTAACACCCTAAAAACAAACAACACTAACACCCTAACAACAAACAACCCAAAACCCCTAACATCAAACAACACTAACACCCTAACAACACAAACCACTAACACCCTAACAACAAACAACCATAACCCCCTAACAACAAACACTAACCCCCAAACAACAAACAACCCTAACCCCTGAAAACCAAAAACACGAACCCACTAACAACAAACAACCCTAACCCACTAACAACAAACAACCCTAAACCCCTAACATCAAACAACACTAACCCCCTAACAACACAAACCACTAACACCCTAACAACAAACAACACTAACACCCTAACAACAAAAACCACTAAACCCCAACAACAAACAACTCTAACCCCCTAACAACAACCAACCCTAAACCCCTAACATCAAACAACACTAACCCCCTAACAACACAAACCACTAACACCCTAACAACAAACAACACTAACACCCTAACAACAAAAACCACTAAACCTCAACAAGAAACAACCCTAAACCCCTAACAACAAACAACCCTAAACCCCTAACAAGAAACTACCCTAACCCCGTAACAACAAACAACACTAACCCCGTAACAATAAACAACCCTAACCCCCTAACAACAAAGAACACTAACACCCTAACAACAAACAACCCTAACCCCCTAACAACAAAAAACCCTAAACCCCTAACATCAAACAACACTAACACGCTAACAACACAAACCACTAACACCGTAACAACAAACAACCCTAACCCCCTAACAACAAAAACTAACCCCCAAACAACAAACAACCCTAACCCCTGAAAACCAAAAACACTAACCCACTAACAACAAACAACCCTAACCCACTAACAACAAACAACCCTAAACCCCTAACATCAAACAACACTAACACCCTAACAACAAACAACTCTAACCCCCTAACAACAAACAACCCTAAACCCCTAACATCAAACAGCACTAACACCCTAACAACAAACAATTCTAACCCCCTAACAACAAACAACCCTAAACCCCTAACATCAAACAACACTAACACCCTAACAACAAAAACCACTAAACCCCAACAAGAAACAACCTTAAACCCCTAACAACAAACAACCCTAAACCCCTAACATCAAACAACACTAACCCCCTAACAACACAAACCACTAACACCCTAACAACAAACAACACTAACACCCTAACAACAAAAACCACTAAACCCCAACAAGAAACAACCTTAAACCCCTAACAACAAACAACCCTAAACCCCTAACAACAAACAACACTAACACCCTAACAACAAACAACTCTAACCCCCAACAACAAACAACCCTAAACCCCTAACATCAAACAACACTAACCCCCTAACAACACAAACCACTAACACCCTAACAACAAACAACACTAACACCCTAACAACAAAAACCACTAAACCCCAACAACAAACAACTCTAACCCCCTAACAACAAACAACCCTAAACCCCTAACATCAAACAACACTAACCCCCTAACAACACAAACCACTAACACCCTAACAACAAACAACACTAACACCCTAACAACAAAAACCACTAAACCCCAACAAGAAACAACCCTAACCCACTAACAACAAACAACCCTAAACCCCTAACAAGAAACTACCCTAACCCCGTAACAACAAACAACACTAACCCCGTAACAAGAAACAACCCTAACCCCCTAACAACAAAGAACACTAACACCCTAACAACAAACAACCCTAACCCCCTAACAACAAACAACCCTAAACCCCTAACATCAAACAACACGAACACCCTAACAACACAAACCACTAACACCGTAACAACAAACAACCCTAACCCCCTAACAACAAACACTAACCCCCAAACAACAAACAACCCTAACCCCTGAAAACCAAAAACACTAACCCACTAACAACAAAAAACCCTAACCCACTAACAACAAACAACCCTAAACCCCTAACATCAAACAACACTAACACCCTAACAACAAACAACTCTAACCCCCTAACAACAAACAACCCTAAACGCCTAACAACAAACAACACTAACACCCTAACAACAAACAACTCTAACCCCCTAACAACAAACAACCCTAAACCCCCAACATCAAACAACA
Organism: Elephas maximus indicus; assembly: GCF_024166365.1. Lineage (NCBI taxonomy): Eukaryota > Metazoa > Chordata > Mammalia > Proboscidea > Elephantidae > Elephas > Elephas maximus. Next base: position 1,458,022 of record NC_064835.1, read on the forward strand.
CTAACCCCCTAACAACACAAACCACTAACACCCTAACAACAAACAACACTAACACCCTAACAACAAATACCACTAAACCCCAACAAGAGACAACCTTAAACCCCTAACAACAAACAACCCTAAACCCCTAACAACAAACAACACTAACACCCTAACAACAAACAACTCCAACCCCCAACAACAAACAACCCTAAACCCCTAACATCAAACAACACTAACCCCCTAACAACACAAACCGCTAACACCCTAACAACAAACAACACTAACACCCTAACAACAAAAACCACTAAACCCCAACAAGAAACAACCTTAAACCCCTAACAACAAACAACCCTAAACCCCTAACAACAAACAACACTAACACCCTAACAACAAACAACTCTAACCCCCTAACAACAAACAACCTTAAACCCCTAACATCAAACAACACTAACCCCCTAACAACACAAACCACTAACACCCTAACAACAAACAACACTAACACCCTAACAACAAAAACCACTAAAACCCAACAAGAAACAACCTTAAACCCCTAACAGCAAACAACCCTAAACCCCTAACAACAAACAACACTAACACGCTAACAACAAACAACTCTAACCCCCTAACAACAAACAACCCTAAACCCCTAACATCAAACAACACTAACCCCCTAACAACACAAACCACTAACACCCTAACAACAAACAACACTAACACCCTAACAACAAAAACCACTAAACCCCAACAACAAACAACTCTAACCCCCTAACAACAAACAACCCTAAACCCCTAACATCAAACAACACTAACCCCCTAACAACACAAACCACTAACACCCTAACAACAAACAACACTAACACCCTAACAACAAAAACCACTAAACCCCAACAAGAAACAACTTTAAACCCCTAACAACAAACAACCCTAAACCCCTAACATCAAACAACACTAACCCCCTAACAACACAAACCACTAACAGCCTAACAACAAACAACACTAACCCCCTAACAACAAACACTAACCCCCAAACAACAAACAAACCTAACCCCTGAAAACCAAAAACACTAACCCACTAACAACAAACAACCCTAACCCACTAACAACAAACAACCCTAAACCCCTAACATCAAAGAACACTAACCCCCTAACAACACAAACCACTAACACCCTAACAACAAACAACACTAACACCCTAACAACAAACAACCCTAAACCCCTAACATCAAACAACACTAACACCCTAACAACAAAAACCACTAAACCCCAACAAGAAACAACCTTAAACCCCTAACAACAAACAACCCTAAACCCCTAACATCAAACAACACTAACACCCTAACAACACAAACCACTAACACCCTAACAACAAACAACACTAACACCCTAACAACAAAAACCACTAAAACCCAACAAGAAACAACCTTAAAACCCTAACAACAAACAACCCTAAACCCCTAACATCAAACAACACTAACACCCTAACAACAAACAACTCTAACCCCCTAACAACAAACAACCCTAAACCCCTAACATCAAACAACACTAACCCCCTAACAACACAAACCACTAACACCCTAACAACAAACAACACTATCCCCCTAACAACAAACAACCCTAACCCCTGAAAACCAAAAACACTAACCCACTAACAACAAACAACCCTAACCCACTAACAACAAACAACCCTAAACCCCGAACATCAAACAACACTAACCCCCTAACAACACAAACCACTAACACCCTAACAACAAACAACACTAACACCCTAACAACAAAAACCACTAAACCCCAACAAGAAACAACCTTAAACCCCTAACAACAAACAACCCTAAACCCCTAACATCAAACAACACTAACACCCTAACAACAAACAACTCTAACCCCCTAACAACAAACAACCCTAAACCCCTAACATCAAACAACACTAACACCCTAACAACAAAAACCACTAAACCCCAACAAGAAACAACCTTAAACCCCTAGCAACAAACAACCCTAAACCCCTAACATCAAACAGCACTAACACCCTAACAACAAACAACCCTAACCCCCTAACAACAAACACTAACCCCCAAACAACAAACAACCCTAACCCCTGAAAACCAAAAACAGTAACCCACTAACAACAAACAACCCTAACCCACTAACAACAAACAACCCTAAACCCCTAACATCAAACAACACTAACCCCCTAACAACACAAACCACTAACACCCTAACAACAAACAACACTAACACCCTAACAACAAAAACCACTAAACCCCAACAAGAAACAACCTTAAACCCCTAACAACAAACAACCCTAAACCCCTAACATCAAACAGCACTAACACCCTAACAACAAACAACTCTAACCCCCTAACAACAAACAACCCTAAACCCCTAACATCAAACAACACTAACACCCTAACAACAAAAACCACTAAACCCCAACAAGAAACAACTTTAAACCCCTAACAACAAACAACCCTAAACCCCTAACATCAAACAACACTAACCCCCTAACAACACAAACCACTAACATCCTAACAACAAACAACACTAACACCCTAACAACAAAAACCACTAAACCCCAACAAGAAACAACCTTAAACCCCTAACAACAAACAACCCTAAACCCCTAACATCAAACAACACTAACACCCTAACAACAAACAACTCTAATCCCCTAACAACAAACAACCCTAAACCCCTAACATCAAACAACACTAACCCCCTAACAACACAAACCACTAACACCCTAACAACAAACAACACTAACCCCCTAACAACAAACAACCCTAACCCCTGAAAACCAAAAACACTAACCCACTAACAACAAACAACCCTAACCCACTAACAACAAACAACCCTAAACCCCTAACATCAAACAACACTAACACCCTAACAACAAACAACTCTAACCCCCTAACAACAAACAACCCTAAACCCCTAACATCAAACAACACTAACCCCCTAACAACACAAACCACTAACACCCTAACAACAAAAAACACTAACCCCCTAACAACAAACAACCCTAACCCCTGAAAACCAAAAACACTAACCCACTAACAACAAACAACCGTAACCCACTAACAACAAACAACCCTAAACCCCTAACATCAAACAACACTAACCCCCTAACAACACAAACCACTAACACCCTAACAACAAACAACACTAACACCCTAACAACAAAAACCACTAAACCCCAACAAGAAACAACCTTAAACCCCTAACAACAAACAACCCTAAACCCCTAACATCAAACAACACTAACACCCTAACAACAAACAACTCTAACCCCCTAACAACAAACAACCCTAAACCCCTAACATCAAACAACACTAACACCCTAACAACAAAAACCACTAAACCCCAACAAGAAACAACCTTAAACCCCTAACAACAAACAACCCTAAACCCCTAACATCAAACAACACTAACCCCCTAACAACACAAACCACTAACACCCTAACAACAAACAACACTAACACCCTAACAACAAAAACCACTAAACCCCAACAGGAAACAACCTTAAACCCCTAACAACAAACAACCCTAAACCCCTAACATCAAACAACACTAACACCCTAACAACAAACAACTCTAACCCCCTAACAACAAACAGCCCTAAACCCCTAACATCAAACAACACTAACACCCTAACAACAAAAACCACTAAACCCCAACAAGAAACAACCTTAAACCCCTAACAACAAACAACCCTAAACCCCTAACAACAAACAACACTAACACCCTAACAACAAACAACTCTATCCCCCTAACAACAAACAACCCTAAACCCCTAACATCAAACAACACTAACCCCCTAACAACACAAACCACTAACACCCTAACAACAAACAACACTAACACGCTAACAAGAAAAACCACTAAACCCCAACAAGAAACAACCTTAAACCCCTAACAACAAACAACCCTAAACCCCTAACATCAAACAACACTGACACCCTAACAACAAACAACTCTAACCCCCTAACAACAAACAGCCCTAAACCCCTAACATCAAACAACACTAACACCCTAACAACAAAAACCACTAAACCCCAACAAGAAACAACCTTAAACCCCTAACAACAAACAACCCTAAACCCCTAACATCAAACAACACTAACCCCCTAACAACACAAACCACTAACACCCTAACAACAAACAACACTAACACCCTAACAACAAAAACCACTAAACCCCAACAAGAGACAACCTTAAACCCCTAACAACAAACAACCCTAAACCCCTAACATCAAACAACACTAACACCCTAACAACAAACAACTCTAACCCCCTAACAACAAACAGCCCTAAACCCCTAACATCAAACAACACTAACACCCTAACAACAAAAACCACTAAACCCAAACAAGAAACAACCTTAAACCCCTAACAACAAACAACCCTAAACCCCTAACAACAATCAACACTAACACCCTAACAACAAACAACTCTAACCCCCTAACAACAAACAACCCTAAACCCCTAACATCAAACAACACTAACCCCCTAACAACACAAACCACTAACACCCTAACAACAAACAACACTAACACCCTAACAACAAAAACCACTAAACCCCAACAAGAAAAAACCTTAAACCCCTAACAACAAACAACCCTAAACCCCTAACAACAAACAACACTAACACCCTAACAACAAACAACTCTAACCCCCTAACAACAAACAACCCTAAACCCCTAACATCAAACAACACTAACCCCCTAACAACACAAACCACTAACACCCTAAAAACAAACAACACTAACACCCTAACAACAAACAACCCAAAACCCCTAACATCAAACAACACTAACACCCTAACAACACAAACCACTAACACCCTAACAACAAACAACCATAACCCCCTAACAACAAACACTAACCCCCAAACAACAAACAACCCTAACCCCTGAAAACCAAAAACACGAACCCACTAACAACAAACAACCCTAACCCACTAACAACAAACAACCCTAAACCCCTAACATCAAACAACACTAACCCCCTAACAACACAAACCACTAACACCCTAACAACAAACAACACTAACACCCTAACAACAAAAACCACTAAACCCCAACAACAAACAACTCTAACCCCCTAACAACAACCAACCCTAAACCCCTAACATCAAACAACACTAACCCCCTAACAACACAAACCACTAACACCCTAACAACAAACAACACTAACACCCTAACAACAAAAACCACTAAACCTCAACAAGAAACAACCCTAAACCCCTAACAACAAACAACCCTAAACCCCTAACAAGAAACTACCCTAGCCCCGTAACAACAAACAACACTAACCCCGTAACAATAAACAACCCTAACCCCCTAACAACAAAGAACACTAACACCCTAACAACAAACAACCCTAACCCCCTAACAACAAAAAACCCTAAACCCCTAACATCAAACAACACTAACACGCTAACAACACAAACCACTAACACCGTAACAACAAACAACCCTAACCCCCTAACAACAAAAACTAACCCCCAAACAACAAAAAACCCTAACCCCTGAAAACCAAAAACACTAACCCACTAACAACAAACAACCCTAACCCACTAACAACAAACAACCCTAAACCCCTAACATCAAACAACACTAACACCCTAACAACAAACAACTCTAACCCCCTAACAACAAACAACCCTAAACCCCTAACAACAAACAACACTAACACCCTAGCAACAAACAACACTAACCCCCTAACAACACAAACCACTAACACCCTAACAACAAACAACACTAACACCCTAACAACAAAAACCACTAAACCCCAACAAGAAACAACCTTAAACCCCTAACAACAAACAACCCTAAACCCCTAACAACAAACAACACTAACACCCTAACAACAAACAACTCTAACCCCCTAACAACAAACAACCCTAAACCCCTAACATCAAACAACACTAACCCCCTAACAACACTAACCACTAACACCCTAACAACAAACACCACTAACACCCTAACAACAAAAACCACTAAACCCCAACAAGAAACAACCTTAAACCCCTAACAACAAACAACCCTAAACCCCTAACATCAAACAACACTAACCCCCTAACAACACAAACCACTAACACCCTAACAACAAACAACACTAACCCCCTAACAACAAACACTAACCCCCAAACAACAAACAACCCTAACCCCTGAAAACCAAAAACACTAACCCACTAACAACAAACAACCCTAACCCACTAACAACAAACAACCCTAAACCCCTAACATCAAACAACACTAACCCCCTAACAACACAAACCACTAACACGCTAACAACAAACAACACTAACACCCTAAAAACAAAAACCACTAAACCCCAACAAGAAACAACCTTAAACCCCTAACAACAAACAACCCTAAACCCCTAACATCAAACAGCACTAACACCCTAACAACAAACAACTCTAACCCCCTAACAACAAACAACCCTAAACCCCTAACATCAAACAACACTAACACCCTAACAACAAAAACCACTAAACCCCAACAAGAAACAACTTTAAACCCCTAACAACAAACAACCCTAAACCCCTAACATCAAACAACACTAACCCCCTAACAACACAAACCACTAACATCCTAACAACAAACAACACTAACACCCTAACAACAAAAACCACTAAACCCCAACAAGAAACAACCTTAAACCCCTAACAACAAACAACCCTAAACCCCTAACATCAAACAACACTAACACCCTAACAACAAACAACTCTAATCCCCTAACAACAAACAACCCTAAACCCCTAACATCAAACAACACTAACCCCCTAACAACACAAACCACTAACACCCTAACAACAAACAACACTAACCCCCTAACAACAAACAACCCTAACCCCTGAAAACCAAAAACACTAACCCACTAACAACAAACAACCCTAACCCACTAACAACAAACAACCCTAAACCCCTAACATCAAACAACACTAACACCCTAACAACAAACAACTCTAACCCCCTAACAACAAACAACCCTAAACCCCTAACATCAAACAACACTAACCCCCTAACAACACAAACCACTAACACCCTAACAACAAAAAACACTAACCCCCTAACAACAAACAACCCTAACCCCTGAAAACCAAAAACACTAACCCACTAACAACAAACAACCGTAACCCACTAACAACAAACAACCCTAAACCCCTAACATCAAACAACACTAACCCCCTAACAACACAAACCACTAACACCCTAACAACAAACAACACTAACACCCTAACAACAAAAACCACTAAACCCCAACAAGAAACAACCTTAAACCCCTAACAACAAACAACCCTAAACCCCTAACATCAAACAACACTAACACCCTAACAACAAACAACTCTAACCCCCTAACAACAAACAACCCTAAACCCCTAACATCAAACAACACTAACACCCTAACAACAAAAACCACTAAACCCCAACAAGAAACAACCTTAAACCCCTAACAACAAACAACCCTAAACCCCTAACATCAAACAACACTAACCCCCTAACAACACAAACCACTAACACCCTAACAACAAACAACACTAACACCCTAACAACAAAAACCACTAAACCCCAACAGGAAACAACCTTAAACCCCTAACAACAAACAACCCTAAACCCCTAACATCAAACAACACTAACACCCTAACAACAAACAACTCTAACCCCCTAACAACAAACAGCCCTAAACCCCTAACATCAAACAACACTAACACCCTAACAACAAAAACCACTAAACCCCAACAAGAAACAACCTTAAACCCCTAACAACAAACAACCCTAAACCCCTAACAACAAACAACACTAACACCCTAACAACAAACAACTCTATCCCCCTAACAACAAACAACCCTAAACCCCTAACATCAAACAACACTAACCCCCTAACAACACAAACCACTAACACCCTAACAACAAACAACACTAACACGCTAACAACAAAAACCACTAAACCCCAACAAGAAACAACCTTAAACCCCTAACAACAAACAACCCTAAACCCCTAACATCAAACAACACTGACACCCTAACAACAAACAACTCTAACCCCCTAACAACAAACAGCCCTAAACCCCTAACATCAAACAACACTAACACCCTAACAACAAAAACCACTAAACCCCAACAAGAAACAACCTTAAACCCCTAACAACAAACAACCCTAAACCCCTAACATCAAACAACACTAACCCCCTAACAACACAAACCACTAACACCCTAACAACAAACAACACTAACACCCTAACAACAAAAACCACTAAACCCCAACAAGAGACAACCTTAAACCCCTAACAACAAACAACCCTAAACCCCTAACATCAAACAACACTAACACCCTAACAACAAACAACTCTAACCCCCTAACAACAAACAGCCCTAAACCCCTAACATCAAACAACACTAACACCCTAACAACAAAAACCACTAAACCCAAACAAGAAACAACCTTAAACCCCTAACAACAAACAACCCTAAACCCCTAACAACAATCAACACTAACACCCTAACAACAAACAACTCTAACCCCCTAACAACAAACAACCCTAAACCCCTAACATCAAACAACACTAACCCCCTAACAACACAAACCACTAACACCCTAACAACAAACAACACTAACACCCTAACAACAAAAACCACTAAACCCCAACAAGAAAAAACCTTAAACCCCTAACAACAAACAACCCTAAACCCCTAACAACAAACAACACTAACACCCTAACAACAAACAACTCTAACCCCCTAACAACAAACAACCCTAAACCCCTAACATCAAACAACACTAACCCCCTAACAACACAAACCACTAACACCCTAAAAACAAACAACACTAACACCCTAACAACAAACAACCCAAAACCCCTAACATCAAACAACACTAACACCCTAACAACACAAACCACTAACACCCTAACAACAAACAACCATAACCCCCTAACAACAAACACTAACCCCCAAACAACAAACAACCCTAACCCCTGAAAACCAAAAACACGAACCCACTAACAACAAACAACCCTAACCCACTAACAACAAACAACCCTAAACCCCTAACATCAAACAACACTAACCCCCTAACAACACAAACCACTAACACCCTAACAACAAACAACACTAACACCCTAACAACAAAAACCACTAAACCCCAACAACAAACAACTCTAACCCCCTAACAACAACCAACCCTAAACCCCTAACATCAAACAACACTAACCCCCTAACAACACAAACCACTAACACCCTAACAACAAACAACACTAACACCCTAACAACAAAAACCACTAAACCTCAACAAGAAACAACCCTAAACCCCTAACAACAAACAACCCTAAACCCCTAACAAGAAACTACCCTAGCCCCGTAACAACAAACAACACTAACCCCGTAACAATAAACAACCCTAACCCCCTAACAACAAAGAACACTAACACCCTAACAACAAACAACCCTAACCCCCTAACAACAAAAAACCCTAAACCCCTAACATCAAACAACACTAACACGCTAACAACACAAACCACTAACACCGTAACAACAAACAACCCTAACCCCCTAACAACAAAAACTAACCCCCAAACAACAAAAAACCCTAACCCCTGAAAACCAAAAACACTAACCCACTAACAACAAACAACCCTAACCCACTAACAACAAACAACCATAAACCCCTAACATCAAACAACACTAACACCCTAACAACAAACAACTCTAACCCCCTAACAACAAACAACCCTAAACCCCTAACAACAAACAACACTAACACCCTAGCAACAAACAACACTAACCCCCTAACAACACAAACCACTAACACCCTAACAACAAACAACACTAACACCCTAACAACAAAAACCACTAAACCCCAACAAGAAACAACCTTAAACCCCTAACAACAAACAACCCTAAACCCCTAACAACAAACAACACTAACACCCTAACAACAAACAACTCTAACCCCCTAACAACAAACAACCCTAAACCCCTAACATCAAACAACACTAACCCCCTAACAACACTAACCACTAACACCTTAACAACAAACACCACTAACACCCTAACAACAAAAACCACTAAACCCCAACAAGAAACAACCTTAAACCCCTAACAACAAACAACCCTAAACCCCTAACATCAAACAACACTAACCCCCTAACAACACAAACCACTAACACCCTAACAACAAACAACACTAACCCCCTAACAACAAACACTAACCCCCAAACAACAAACAACCCTAACCCCTGAAAACCAAAAACACTAACCCACTAACAACAAACAACCCTAACCCACTAACAACAAACAACCCTAAACCCCTAACATCAAACAACACTAACCCCCTAACAACACAAACCACTAACACGCTAACAACAAACAACACTAACACCCTAAAAACAAAAACCACTAAACCCCAACAAGAAACAACCTTAAACCCCTAACAACAAACAACCCTAAACCCCTAACATCAAACAGCACTAACACCCTAACAACAAACAATTCTAACCCCCTAACAACAAACAACCGTAAACCCCTAACATCAAACAACACTAACACCCTAACAACAAAAACCACTAAACCCCAGCAAGAAACAACCTTAAACCCCTAACAACAAACAACCCTAAACCCCTAACATCAAACAACACTAACCCCCTAACAACACAAACCACTAACACCCTAACAACAAACAACACTAACACCCTAACAACAAAAACCACTAAACCCCAACAAGAAACAACCTTAAACCCCTAACAACAAACAACCCTAAACCCCTAACATCAAACAACACTAACACCCTAACAACAAACAACTCTAACCCCCTAACAACAAACAACCCTAAACCCCTAACATCAAACAACACTAACCCCCTAACAACACAAACCACTAACACCCTAACAACAAACAACACTATCCCCCTAACAACAAACAACCCTAACCCCTGAAAACCAAAAACACTAACCCACTAACAACAAACAACCCTAACCCACTAACAACAAACAACCCTAAACCCCTAACATCAAACAACACTAACCCCCTAACAACACAAACCACTAACACCCTAACAACAAACAACACTAACACCCTAACAACAAAAACCACTAAACCCCAACAAGAAACAACCTTAAACCCCTAACAACAAACAACCCTAAACCCCTAACATCAAACAACACTAACACCCTAACAACAAACAACTCTAACCCCCTAACAACAAACAACCCTAAACGCCTAACATCAAACAACACTAACCCCCTAACAACACAAACCACTAACACCCTAACAACAAACAACAGTAACCCCCAACAACAAACAACCCTAACCCCTGAAAACCAAAAACACTAACCCACTAACAACAAACAACCCTAACCCACTAACAACAAACAACCCTAAACCCCTAACATCAAACAACACTAACCCCCTAACAACACAAACCACTAACACCCTAACAACAAACAACACTAACACCCTAACAACAAAAACCACTAAACCCCAACAAGAAACAACCTTAAACCCCTAACAACAAACAACCCTAAACCCCTAACATCAAACAACACTAACACCCTAACAACAAACAACTCTAACCCCCTAACAACAAACAACCCTAAACCCCTAACATCAAACAACACTAACACCCTAACAACAAAAACCACTAAACCCCAACAAGAAACAACCTTAAACCCCTAACAACAAACAACCCTAAACCCCTAACATCAAACAACACTAACCCCTTAACAACACAAACCACTAACACCCTAACAACAAACAACACTAACACCCTAACAACAAAAACCACTAAACCCCAACAAGAAACAACCTTAAACCCCTAACAACAAACAACCCTAAACCCCTAACATCAAACAACACTAACACCCTAACAACACAAACCACTAACACCCTAACAACAAACAACACTAACCCCCTAACAACAAACACTAACCCCCAAACAACAAACAACCCTAACCCCTGAAAACCAAAAACACTAACCCACTAACAACAAACAACCCTAACCCACTAACAACAAACAACCCTAAACCCCTAACATCAAACAACACTAACCCCCTAACAACACAAACCACTAACACCCTAACAACAAACAACACTAACACCCTAACAACAAAAACCACTAAACCCCAACAAGAAACAACCTTAAACCCCTAACAACAAACAACCCTAAACCCCTAACATCAAACAGCACTAACACCCTAACAACAAACAACTCTAACCCCCTAACAACAAACAACCCTAAACCCCTAACATCAAACAACACTAACACCCTAACAACAAAAACCACTAAACCCCAACAAGAAACAACCTTAAACCCCTAACAACAAACAACCCTAAACCCCTAACATCAAACAACACTAACCCCCTAACAACACAAACCACTAACACCCTAACAACAAACAACACTAACACCCTAACAACAAAAACCACTAAACCCCAACAAGAAACAACCTTAAACCCCTAACAACAAACAACCCTAAACACCTAACATCAAACAACACTAACACCCTAACAACAAACAACTCTAACCCCCTAACAACAAACAACCCTAAACCCCTAACATCAAACAACACTAACCCCCTAACAACACAAACCACTAACACCCTAACAACAAACAACACTAACCCCCTAACAACAAACAACCCTAACCCCTGAAAACCAAAAACACTAACCCACTAACAACAAACAACCCTAACCCACTAACAACAAACAACCCTAAACCCCTAACATCAAACAACACTAACACCCTAACAACAAACAACTCTAACCCCCTAACAACAAAAAACCCTAAACCCCTAACATCAAACAACACTAACCCCCTAACAACACAAACCACTAACACCCTAACAACAAACAACAGTAACCCCCAACAACAAACAACCCTAACCCCTGAAAACCAAAAACACTAACCCACTAACAACAAACAACCCTAACCCACTAACAACAAACAACCCTAAACCCCTAACATCAAACAACACTAACCCCCTAACAACACAAACCACTAACACCCTAACAACAAACAACACTAACACCCTAACAACAAAAACCACTAAACCCCAACAAGAAACAACCTTAAACCCCTAACAACAAACAACCCTAAACCCCTAACATCAAACAACACTAACACCCTAACAACAAACAACTCTAACCCCCTAACAACAAACAACCCTAAACCCCTAACATCAAACAACACTAACACCCTAACAACAAAAACCACTAAACCCCAACAAGAAACAACCTTAAACCCCTAACAACAAACAACCCTAAACCCCTAACATCAAACAACACTAACCCCTTAACAACACAAACCACTAACACCCTAACAACAAACAACACTAACACCCTAACAACAAAAACCACTAAACCCCAACAAGAAACAACCTTAAACCCCTAACAACAAACAACCCTAAACCCCTAACATCAAACAACACTAACACCCTAAGAACACAAACCACTAACACCCTAACAACAAACAACACTAACCCCCTAACAACAAACACTAACCCCCAAACAACAAACAACCCTAACCCCTGAAAACCAAAAACACTAACCCACTAACAACAAACAACCCTAACCCACTAACAACAAACAACCCTAAACCCCTAACATCAAACAACACTAACCCCCTAACAACACAAACCACTAACACCCTAACAACAAACAACACTAACACCCTAACAAAAAGAACCACTAAACCCCAACAAGAAACAACCTTAAACCCCTAACAAAAAACAACCCTAAACCCCTAACATCAAACAGCACTAACACCCTAACAACAAACAACTCTAACCCCCTAACAACAAACAACCCTAACCCCTAACATCAAACAACACTAACACCCTAACAACAAAAACCACTAAACCCCAGCAAGAAACAACCTTAAACCCCTAACAACAAACAACCCTAAACCCCTAACATCAAACAACACTAACCCCCTAACAACACAAACCACTAACACCCTAACAACAAACAACACTAACACCCTAACAACAAAAACCACTAAACCCCAACAAGAAACAACCTTAAACCCCTAACAACAAACAACCCTAAACCCCTAACATCAAACAACACTAACACCCTAACAACAAACAACTCTAACCCCCTAACAACAAACAACCCTAAACCCCTAACATCAAACAACACTAACCCCCTAACAACACAAACCACTAACACCCTAACAACAAACAACACTAACCCCCTAACAACAAACAACCCTAACCCCTGAAAACCAAAAACACTAACCCACTATCAACAAACAACCCTAACCCACTAACAACAAACAACCCTAAACCCCTAACATCAAACAACACTAACACCCTAACAACAAACAACTCTAACCCCCTAACAACAAACAACCCTAAACCCCTAACATCAAACAACACTAACCCCCTAACAACACAAACCACTAACACCCTAACAACAAACAACACTAACCCCCTAACAACAAACAACCCTAAACCCTGAAAACCAAAAACACTAACCCACTAACAACAAACAACCCTAACCCACTAACAACAAACAACCCTAAACCCCTAACATCAAACAACACTAACCCCCTAACAACACAAACCACTAACACCCTAACAACAAACAACACTAACACCCTAACAACAAAAACCACTAAACCCCAACAAGAAACAACCTTAAACCCCTAACAACAAACAACCCTAAACCCCTAACATCAAACAACACTAACACCCTAACAACAAACAACTCTAACCCCCTAACAACAAACAACCCTAAACCCCTAACATCAAACAACACTAACACCCTAACAACAAAAACCACTAAACCCCAACAAGAAACAACCTTAAACCCCTAACAACAAACAACCCTAAACCCCTAACATCAAACAACACTAACCCCCTAACAACACAAACCACTAACACCCTAACAACAAACAACACTAACACCCTAACAACAAAAACCACTAAACCCCAACAAGAAACAACCTTAAACCCCTAACAAACAACCCTAAACCCCTAACATCAAACAACACTAACACACTAACAACAAACAACTCTAACCCCCTAACAACAAACAGCCCTAAACCCCTAACATCAAACAACACTAACACCCTAACAACAAAAACCACTAAACCCCAACAAGAAACAACCTTAAACCCCTAACAACAAACAACCCTAAACCCCTAACAACAAACAACACTAACACCCTAACAACAAACAACTCTAACCCCCTAACAACAAACAACCCTAAACCCCTAACATCAAACAACACTAACCCCCTAACAACACAAACCACTAACACCCTAACAACAAACAACACTAACACCCTAACAACAAAAACCACTAAACCCCAACAAGAAACAACCTTAAACCCCTAACAACAAACAACCCTAAACCCCTAACAACAAACAACACTAACACCCTAACAACAAACAACTCTAACCCCCTAACAACAAACAACCCTAAACCCCTAACATCAAACAACACTAACCCCTTAACAACACAAACCACTAACACCCTAAAAACAAACAACACTAACACCCTAACAACAAACAACCCTAAACCCCTAACATCAAACAACACTAACACCCTAACAACACAAACCACTAACACCCTAACAACAACAACCCTAACCCCCTAACAACAAACACTAACCCCCAAACAACAAACAACCCTAACCCCTGAAAACCAAAAACACGAACCCACTAACAACAAACAACCCTAACCCACTAACAACAAACAACCCTAAACCCCTAACATCAAACAACACTAACCCCCTAACAACACAAACCACTAACACCCTAACAACAAACAACACTAACACCCTAACAACAAAAACCACTAAACCCCAACAACAAACAACTCTAACCCCCTAACAACAAACAACCCTAAACCCCTAACATCAAACAACACTAACCCCCTAACAACACAAACCACTAACACCCTAACAACAAACAACACTAACACCCTAACAACAAAAACCACTAAACCCCAACAAGAAACAACCCTAAACCCCTAACAACAAACAACCCTAAACCCCTAACAAGAAACTACCCTAACCCCGTAACAACAAACAACACTAACCCCGTAACAAGAAACAACCCTAACCCCCTAACAACAAACAACACTAACACCCTAACAACAAACATCCCTAACCCCCTAACAACAAAAAACCCTAAACCCCTAACATCAAACAACACTAACACGCTAACAACACAAACCACTAACAGCGTAACAACAAACAACCCTAACCCCCTAACAACAAAAACTAACCCCCAAACAACAAACAACCCTAACCCCTGAAAACCAAAAACACTAACCCACTAACAACAAACAACCCTAACCCACTAACAACAAACAACCCTAAACCCCTAACATCAAACAACACTAACACCCTAACAACAAACAACTCTAACCCCCTAACAACAAACAACCCTAAACCCCTAACAACAAACAACACTAACACCCTAGCAACAAACAACACTAACCCCCTAACAACACAAACCACTAACACCCTAACAACAAACAACACTAACACCCTAACAACAAAAACCACTAAACCCCAACAAGAAACAACCTTAAACCCCTAACAACAAACAACCCTAAACCCCTAACAACAAACAACACTAACACCCTAACAACAAACAACTCTAACCCCCTAACAACAAACAACCCTAAACCCCTAACATCAAACAACACTAACCCCCTAACAACACTAACCACTAACACCCTAACAACAAACAACACTAACACCCTAACAACAAAAACCACTAAACCCCAACAAGAAACAACCTTAAACCCCTAACAACAAACAACCCTAAACACCTAACATCAAACAACACTAACCCCCTAACAACACAAACCACTAACACCCTAACAACAAACAACACTAACCCCCTAACAACAAACACTAACCCCCAAACAACAAACAACCCTAACCCCTGAAAACCAAAAACACTAACCCACTAACAACAAACAACCCTAACCCACTAACAACAAACAACCCTAAACCCCTAACATCAAACAACACTAACCCCCTAACAACACAAACCACTAACAAGCTAACAACAAACAACACTAACACCCTAAAAACAAAAACCACTAAACCCCAACAAGAAACAACCTTAAACCCCTAACAACAAACAACCCTAAACCCCTAACATCAAACAGCACTAACACCCTAACAACAAACAATTCTAACCCCCTAACAACAAACAACCGTAAACCCCTAACATCAAACAACACTAACACCCTAACAACAAAAACCACTAAACCCCAACAAGAAACAACCTTAAACCCCTAACAACAAACAACCCTAAACCCCTAACATCAAACAACACTAACACCCTAACAACAAACAACTCTAACCCCCTAACAACAAACAACCCTAAACCCCTAACATCAAACAACACTAACCCCCTAACAACACAAACCACTAACACCCTAACAACAAACAACACTATCCCCCTAACAACAAACAACCCTAACCCCTGAAAACCAAAAACACTAACCCACTAACAACAAACAACCCTAACCCACTAACAACAAACAACCCTAAACCCCTAACATCAAACAACACTAACCCCCTAACAACACAAACCACTAACACCCTAACAACAAACAACACTAACACCCTAACAACAAAAACCACTAAACCCCAACAAGAAACAACCTTAAACCCCTAACAACAAACAACCCTAAACCCCTAACATCAAACAACACTAACACCCTAACAACAAACAACTCGAACCCCCTAACAACAAACAACCCTAAACCCCTAACATCAAACAACACTAACACCCTAACAACAAAAACCACTAAACCCCAACAAGAAACAACCTTAAACCCCTAACAACAAACAACCCTAAACCCCTAACATCAAACAACACTAACACCCTAACAACAAACAACTCTAATCCCCTAACAACAAACAACCCTAAACCCCTAACATCAAACAACACTAACCCCCTAACAACACAAACCACTAACACCCTAACAACAAACAACACTAACCCCCTAACAACAAACAACCCTAACCCCTGAAAACCAAAAACACTAACCCACTAACAACAAACAACCCTAACCCACTAACAACAAACAACCCTAAACCCCTAACATCAAACAACACTAACACCCTAACAACAAACAACTCTAACCCCCTAACAACAAACAACCCTAAACCCCTAACATCAAACAACACTAACCCCCTAACAACACAAACCACTAACACCCTAACAACAAACAACACTAACCCCCTAACAACAAACAACCCTAACCCCTGAAAACCAAAAACACTAACCCACTAACAACAAACAACCCTAACCCACTAACAACAAACAACCCTAAACCCCTAACATCAAACAACACTAACCCCCTAACAACACAAACCACTAACACCCTAACAACAAACAACACTAACACCCTAACAACAAAAACCACTAAACCCCAACAAGAAACAACCTTAAACCCCTAACAACAAACAACCCTAAACCCCTAACATCAAACAACACTAACACCCTAACAACAAACAACTCTAACCCCCTAACAACAAACAACCCTAAACCCCTAACATCAAACAACACTAACACCCTAACAACAAAAACCACTAAACCCCAACAAGAAACAACCTTAAACCCCTAACAACAAACAACCCTAAACCCCTAACATCAAACAACACTAACCCCCTAACAACACAAACCACTAACACCCTAACAACAAACAACACTAACACCCTAACAACAAAAACCACTAAACCCCAACAGGAAACAACCTTAAACCCCTAACAACAAACAACCCTAAACCCCTAACATCAAACAACACTAACACCCTAACAACAAACAACTCTAACCCCCTAACAACAAACAGCCCTAAACCCCTAACATCAAACAACACTAACACCCTAACAACAAAAACCACTAAACCCCAACAAGAAACAACCTTAAACCCCTAACAACAAACAACCCTAAACCCCTAACAACAAACAACACTAACACCCTAACAACAAACAACTCTAACCCCCAACAACAAACAACCCTAAACCCCTAACATCAAACAACACTAACCCCCTAACAACACAAACCACTAACACCCTAACAACAAACAACACTAACACGCTAACAACAAAAACCACTAAACCCCAACAAGAAACAACCTTAAACCCCTAACAACAAACAACCCTAAACCCCTAACATCAAACAACACTGACACCCTAACAACAAACAACTCTAACCCCCTAACAACAAACAACCCTAAACCCCTAACATCAAACAACACTAACACCCTAACAACAAAAACCACTAAACCCCAACAAGAAACAACCTTAAACCCCTAACAACAAACAACCCTAAACCCCTAACATCAAACAACACTAACCCCCTAACAACACAAACCACTAACACCCTAACAACAAACAACACTAACACCCTAACAACAAAAACCACTAAACCCCAACAAGAAACAACCTTAAACCCCTAACAACAAACAACCCTAAACCCCTAACATCAAACAACACTAACACCCTAACAACAAACAACTCTAACCCCCTAACAACAAACAGCCCTAAACCCCTAACATCAAACAACACTAACACCCTAACAACAAAAACCACTAAACCCAAACAAGAAACAACCTTAAACCCCTAACAACAAACAACCCTAAACCCCTAACAACAATCAACACTAACACCCTAACAACAAACAACTCTAACCCCCTAACAACAAACAACCCTAAACCCCTAACATCAAACAACACTAACCCCCTAACAACACAAACCACTAACACCCTAAAAACAAACAACACTAACACCCTAACAACAAACAACCCTAAACCCCTAACATCAAACAACACTAACACCCTAACAACACAAACCACTAACACCCTAACAACAAACAACCATAACCCCCTAACAACAAACACTAACCCCCAAACAACAAACAACCCTAACCCCTGAAAACCAAAAACACGAACCCACTAACAACAAACAACCCTAACCCACTAACAACAAACAACCCTAAACCCCTAACATCAAACAACACTAACCCCCTAACAACAGAAACCACTAACACCCTAACAACAAACAACACTAACACCCTAACAACAAAAACCACTAAACCCCAACAACAAACAACTCTAACCCCCTAACAACAAGCAACCCTAAACCCCTAACATCAAACAACACTAACCCCCTAACAACACAAACCACTAACACCCTAACAACAAACAACACTAACACCCTAACAACAAAAACCACTAAACCTCAACAAGAAACAACCCTAAACCCCTAACAACAAACAACCCTAAACCCCTAACAAGAAACTACCCTAACCCCGTAACAACAAACAACACTAACCCCGTAACAATAAACAACCCTAACCCCCTAACAACAAAGAACACTAACACCCTAACAACAAACAACCCTAACCCCCTAACAACAAAAAACCCTAAACCCCTAACATCAAACAACACTAACACGCTAACAACACAAACCACTAACACCGTAACAACAAACAACCCTAACCCCCTAACAACAAACACTACCCCCAAACAACAAACAACCCTAACCCCTGAAAACCAAAAACACTAACCCACCATACAACAAACAACCCTAACCCACTAACAACAAACAACCCTAAACCCCTAACATCAAACAACACTAACACCCTAACAACAAACAACTCTAACCCCCTAACAACAAACAACCCTAAACCCCTAACAACAAACAACACTAACACCCTAACAACAAACAACTCTAACCCCCTAACAACAAACAACCCTAAACCCCTAACATCAAACAACACTAACCCCCTAACAACACAAACCACTAACACCCTAACAACAAACAACACTAACACCCTAACAACAAAAACCACTAAACCCCAACAAGAAACAACCTTAAACCCCTAACAACAAACAACCCTAAACCCCTAACAACAAACAACACTAACACCCTAACAACAAACAACTCTAACCCCCTAACAACAAACAACCCTAAACCCCTAACATCAAACAACACTAACCCCCTAACAACACTAACCACTAACACCCTAACAACAAACAACACTAACACCCTAACAACAAAAACCACTAAACCCCAACAAGAAACAACCTTAAACCCCTAACAACAAACAACCCTAAACCCCTAACATCAAACAACACTAACCCCCTAACAACACAAACAACTAACACCCTAACAACAAACAACACTAACCCCCTAACAACAAACAACCCTAACCCCTGAAAACCAAAAACACTAACCCACTAACAACAAACAACCCTAACCCACTAACAACAAACAACCCTAAACCCCTAACATCAAACAACACTAAACCCCTAACAACACAAACCACTAACACCCTAACAACAAACAACACTAACACCCTAAAAACAAAAACCACTAAACCCCAACAAGAAACAACCTTAAACCCCTAACAACAAACAACCCTAAACCCCTAACATCAAACAGCACTAACACCCTAACACCAAACAATTCTAACCCCCTAACAACAAACAACCGTAAACCCCTAACATCAAACAACACTAACACCCTAACAACAAAAACCACTAAACCCCAACAAGAAACAACCTTAAACCCCTAACAACAAACAACCCTAAACCCCTAACATCAAACAACACTAACCCCCTAACAACACAAACCACTAACACCCTAACAACAAACAACACTAACACCCTAACAACAAAAACCACTAAACCCCAACAAGAAACAACCTTAAACCCCTAACAACAAACAACCCTAAACCCCTAACATCAAACAACACTAACACCCTAACAACAAACAACTCTAACCCCCTAACAACAAACAACCCTAAACCCCTAACATCAAACAACACTAACCCCCTAACAACACAAACCACTAACACCCTAACAACAAACAACACTATCCCCCTAACAACAAACAACCCTAACCCCTGAAAACCAAAAACACTAACCCACTAACAACAAACAACCCTAACCCACTAACAACAAACAACCCTAAACCCCTAACATCAAACAACACTAACCCCCTAACAACACAAACCACTAACACCCTAACAACAAACAACACTAACACCCTAACAACAAAAACCACTAAACCCCAACAAGAAACAACCTTAAACCCCTAACAACAAACAACCCTAAACCCCTAACATCAAACAACACTAACACCCTAACAACAAACAACTCTAACCCCCTAACAACAAACAACCCTAAACGCCTAACATCAAACAACACTAACCCCCTAACAACACAAACCACTAACACCCTAACAACAAACAACAGTAACCCCCAACAACAAACAACCCTAACCCCTGAAAACCAAAAACACTAACCCACTAACAACAAACAACCCTAACCCACTAACAACAAACAACCCTAAACCCCTAACATCAAACAACACTAACCCCCTAACAACACAAACCACTAACACCCTAACAACAAACAACACTAACACCCTAACAACAAAAACCACTAAACCCCAACAAGAAACAACCTTAAACCCCTAACAACAAACAACCCTAAACCCCTAACATCAAACAACACTAACACCCTAACAACAAACAACTCTAACCCCCTAACAACAAACAACCCTAAACCCCTAACATCAAACAACACTAACACCCTAACAACAAAAACCACTAAACCCCAACAAGAAACAACCTTAAACCCCTAACAACAAACAACCCTAAACCCCTAACATCAAACAACACTAACCCCTTAACAACACAAACCACTAACACCCTAACAACAAACAACACTAACCCCCTAACAACAAACACTAACCCCCAAACAACAAACAACCCTAACCCCTGAAAACCAAAAACACTAACCCACTAACAACAAATAACCCTAACCCACTAACAACAAACAACCCTAAACCCCTAACATCAAACAACACTAACCCCCTAACAACACAAACCACTAACACCCTAACAACAAACAACACTAACACCCTAACAACAAAAACCACTAAACCCCAACAAGAAACAACCTTAAACCCCTAACAACAAACAACCCTAAACCCCTAACATCAAACAGCACTAACACCCTAACAACAAACAACTCTAACCCCCTAACAACAAACAACCCTAAACCCCTAACATCAAACAACACTAACACCCTAACAACAAAAACCACTAAACCCCAACAAGAAACAACCTTAAACCCCTAACAACAAACAACCCTAAACCCCTAACATCAAACAACACTAACCCCCTAACAACACAAACCACTAACACCCTAACAACAAACAACACTAACACCCTAACAACAAAAGCACTAAACCCCAACAAGAAACAACCTTAAACCCCTAACAACAAACAACCCTAAACCCCTAACATCAAACAACACTAACACCCTAACAACAAACAACTCTAACCCCCTAACAACAAACAACCCTAAACCCCTAACATCAAACAACACTAACCCCCTAACAACACAAACCACTAACACCCTAACAACAAACAACACTAACCCCCTAACAACAAACAACCCTAACCCCTGAAAACCAAAAACACTAACCCACTAACAACAAACAACCCTAACCCACTAACAACAAACAACCCTAAACCCCTAACATCAAACAACACTAACACCCTAACAACAAACAACTCTAACCCCCTAACAACAAACAACCCTAAACCCCTAACATCAAACAACACTAACCCCCTAACAACACAAACCACTAACACCCTAACAACAAACAACAGTAACCCCCAACAACAAACAACCCTAACCCCTGAAAACCAAAAACACTAACCCACTAACAACAAACAACCCTAACCCACTAACAACAAACAACCCTAAACCCCTAACATCAAACAACACTAACCCCCTAACAACACAAACCACTAACACCCTAACAACAAACAACACTAACACCCTAACAACAAAAACCACTAAACCCCAACAAGAAACAACCTTAAACCCCTAACAACAAACAACCCTAAACCCCTAACATCAAACAACACTAACACCCTAACAACAAACAACTCTAACCCCCTAACAACAAACAACCCTAAACCCCTAACATCAAACAACACTAACACCCTAACAACAAAAACCACTAAACCCCAACAAGAAACAACCTTAAACCCCTAACAACAAACAACCCTAAACCCCTAACATCAAACAACACTAACCCCTTAACAACACAAACCACTAACACCCTAACAACAAACAACACTAACACCCTAACAACAAAAACCACTAAACCCCAACAAGAAACAACCTTAAACCCCTAACAACAAACAACCCTAAACCCCTAACATCAAACAACACTAACACCCTAACAACACAAACCACTAACACCCTAACAACAAACAACACTAACCCCCTAACAACAAACACTAACCCCCAAACAACAAACAACCCTAACCCCTGAAAACCAAAAACACTAACCCACTAACAACAAACAACCCTAACCCACTAACAACAAACAACCCTAAACCCCTAACATCAAACAACACTAACCCCCTAACAACACAAACCACTAACACCCTAACAACAAACAACACTAACACCCTAACAACAAAAACCACTAAACCCCAACAAGAAACAACCTTAAACCCCTAACAACAAACAACCCTAAACCCCTAACATCAAACAGCACTAACACCCTAACAACAAACAACTCTAACCCCCTAACAACAAACAACCCTAAACCCCTAACATCAAACAACACTAACACCCTAACAACAAAAACCACTAAACCCCAACAAGAAACAACCTTAAACCCCTAACAACAAACAACCCTAAACCCCTAACATCAAACAACACTAACCCCCTAACAACACAAACCACTAACACCCTAACAACAAACAACACTAACACCCTAACAACAAAAACCACTAAACCCCAACAAGAAACAACCTTAAACCCCTAATAACAAACAACCCTAAACCCCTAACATCAAACAACACTAACACCCTAACAACAAACAACTCTAACCCCCTAACAACAAACAACCCTAAACCCCTAACATCAAACAACACTAACCCCCTAACAACACAAACCACTAACACCCTAACAACAAACAACACTAACCCCCTAACAACAAACAACCCTAACCCCTGAAAACCAAAAACACTAACCCACTAACAACAAACAACCCTAACCCACTAACAACAAACAACCCTAAACCCCTAACATCAAACAACACTAACACCCTAACAACAAACAACTCTAACCCCCTAACAACAAACAACCCTAAACCCCTAACATCAAACAACACTAACCCCCTAACAACACAAACCACTAACACCCTAACAACAAACAACAGTAACCCCCAACAACAAACAACCCTAACCCCTGAAAACCAAAAACACTAACCCACTAACAACAAACAACCCTAACCCACTAACAACAAACAACCCTAAACCCCTAACATCAAACAACACTAACCCCCTAACAACACAAACCACTAACACCCTAACAACAAACAACACTAACACCCTAACAACATAAACCACTAAACCCCAACAAGAAACAACCTTAAACCCCTAACAACAAACAACCCTAAACCCCTAACATCAAACAACACTAACACCCTAACAACAAACAACTCTAACCCCCTAACAACAAACAACCCTAAACCCCTAACATCAAACAACACTAACACCCTAACAACAAAAACCACTAAACCCCAACAAGAAACAACCTTAAACCCCTAACAACAAACAACCCTAAACCCCTAACATCAAACAACACTAACCCCTTAACAACACAAACCACTAACACCCTAACAACAAACAACACTAACACCCTAACAACAAAAACCACTAAACCCCAACAAGAAACAACCTTAAACCCCTAACAACAAACAACCCTAAACCCCTAACATCAAACAACACTAACACCCTAAGAACACAAACCACTAACAGCCTAACAACAAACAACACTAACCCCCTAACAACAAACACTAACCCCCAAACAACAAACAACCCTAACCCCTGAAAACCAAAAACACTAACCCACTAACAACAAACAACCCTAACCCACTAACAACAAACAACCCTAAACCCCTAACATCAAACAACACTAACCCCCTAACAACACAAACCACTAACACCCTAACAACAAACAACACTAACACCCTAACAACAAAAACCACTAAACCCCAACAAGAAACAACCTTAAACCCCTAACAACAAACAACCCTAAACCCCTAACAACAAACAACACTAACACCCTAACAACAAACAACTCTAACCCCCTAACAACAAACAACCCTAAACCCCTAACATCAAACAACACTAACCCCCTAACAACACAAACCACTAACACCCTAACAACAAACAACACTAACACCCTAACAACAAAAACCACTAAACCCCAACAAGAAACAACCTTAAACCCCTAACAACAAACAACCCTAAACCCCTAACATCAAACAACACTAACCCCCTAACAACAAAAACCACTAACACCCTAACAACAAACAACACTAACACCCTAACAACAAAAACCACTAAACCCCAACAAGAAACAACCTTAAACCCCTAACAACAAACAACCCTAAACCCCTAACATCAAACAACACTAACACCCTAACAACAAACAACTCTAACCCCCTAACAACAAACAACCCTAATCCCCTAACATCAAACAACACTAACACCCTAACAACACAAACCACTAACACCCTAACAACAAACAACAGTAACCCCCAACAACAAACAACCCTAACCCCTGAAAACCAAAAACACTCACCCACTAACAACAAACAACCCTAACCCACTAACAACAAACAACCCTAAACCCCTAACATCAAACAACACTAACCCCCTAACAACACAAACCACTAACACCCTAACAACAAACAACACTAACACCCTAACAACAAAAACCACTAAACCCCAACAAGAAACAACCTTAAACCCCTAACAACAAACAACCCTAAACCCCTAACATCAAACAACACTAACACCCTAACAACAAACAACTCTAACCCCCTAACAACAAACAACCCTAAACCCCTAACATCAAACAACACTAACACCCTAACAACAAAAACCACTAAACCCCAACAAGAAACAACCTTAAACCCCTAACAACAAACAACCCTAAACCCCTAACATGAAACAACACTAACCCCTTAACAACACAAACCACTAACACCCTAACAACAAACAACACTAACACCCTAACAACAAAAACCACTAAACCCCAACAAGAAACAACCTTAAACCCCTAACAACAAACAACCCTAAACCCCTAACATCAAACAACACTAACACCCTAACAACACAAACCACTAACACCCTAACATCAAACAACACTAACACCCTAACAACAAACAACTCTAACCCCCTAACAACAAACAACCCTAAACCCCTAACATCAAACAACACTAACACCCTAACAACACAAACCACTAACACCCTAACAACAAACAACAGTAACCCCCAACAACAAACAACCCTAACCCCTGAAAACCAAAAACACTAACCCACTAACAACAAACAACCCTAACCCACTAACAACAAACAACCCTAAACCCCTAACATCAAACAACACTAACCCCCTAACAACACAAACCACTAACACCCTAACAACAAACAACACGAACACCCTAACAACAAAAACCACTAAACCCCAACAAGAAACAACCTTAAACCCCTAACAACAAACAACCCTAAACCCCTAACATCATACAACACTAACACCCTAACAACAAACAACTCTAACCCCCTAAAAACAAACAACCCTAAACCCCTAACATCAAACAACACTAACACCCTAACAACAAAAACCACTAAACCCCAACAAGAAACAACCTTAAACCCCTAACAACAAACAACCCTAAACCCCTAACATCAAACAACACTAACCCCTTAACAACACAAACCACTAACACCCTAACAACAAACAACACTAACACCCTAACAACAAAAACCACTAAACCCCAACAAGAAACAACCTTAAACCCCTAACAACAAACAACCCTAAACCCCTAACAACAAACAACACTAACACCCTAACAACAAACAACTCTAACCCCCTAACAACAAACAACCCTAAACCCCTAACATCAAACAACACTAACCCCCTAACAACACTAACCACTAACACCCTAACAACAAACAACACTAACACCCTAACAACAAAAACCACTAAACCCCAACAAGAAACAACCTTAAACCCCTAACAACAAACAACCCTAAACCCCTAACATCAAACAACACTAACCCCCTAACAACACAAACAACTAACACCCTAACAACAAACAACACTAACCCCCTAACAACAAACAACCCTAACCCCTGAAAACCAAAAACACTAACCCACTAACAACAAACAACCCTAACCCACTAACAACAAACAACCCTAAACCCCTAACATCAAACAACACTAAACCCCTAACAACACAAACCACTAACACCCTAACAACAAACAACACTAACACCCTAAAAACAAAAACCACTAAACCCCAACAAGAAACAACCTTAAACCCCTAACAACAAACAACCCTAAACCCCTAACATCAAACAGCACTAACACCCTAACACCAAACAATTCTAACCCCCTAACAACAAACAACCGTAAACCCCTAACATCAAACAACACTAACACCCTAACAACAAAAACCACTAAACCCCAACAAGAAACAACCTTAAACCCCTAACAACAAACAACCCTAAACCCCTAACATCAAACAACACTAACCCCCTAACAACACAAACCACTAACACCCTAACAACAAACAACACTAACACCCTAACAACAAAAACCACTAAACCCCAACAAGAAACAACCTTAAACCCCTAACAACAAACAACCCTAAACCCCTAACATCAAACAACACTAACACCCTAACAACAAACCACTTTAACCCCCTAACAACAAACAACCCTAAACCCCTAACATCAAACAACACTAACCCCCTAACAACACAAACCACTAACACCCTAACAACAAACAACACTATCCCCCTAACAACAAACAACCCTAACCCCTGAAAACCAAAAACACTAACCCACTAACAACAAACAACCCTAACCCACTAACAACAAACAACCCTAAACCCCTAACATCAAACAACACTAACCCCCTAACAACACAAACCACTAACACCCTAACAACAAACAACACTAACACCCTAACAACAAAAACCACTAAACCCCAACAAGAAACAACCTTAAACCCCTAACAACAAACAACCCTAAACCCCTAACATCAAACAACACTAACACCCTAACAACAAACAACTCTAACCCCCTAACAACAAACAACCCTAAACGCCTAACATCAAACAACACTAACCCCCTAACAACACAAACCACTAACACCCTAACAACAAACAACAGTAACCCCCAACAACAAACAACCCTAACCCCTGAAAACCAAAAACACTAACCCACTAACAACAAACAACCCTAACCCACTAACAACAAACAACCCTAAACCCCTAACATCAAACAACACTAACCCCCTAACAACACAAACCACTAACACCCTAACAACAAACAACACTAACACCCTAACAACAAAAACCACTAAACCCCAACAAGAAACAACCTTAAACCCCTAACAACAAACAACCCTAAACCCCTAACATCAAACAACACTAACACCCTAACAACAAACAACTCTAACCCCCTAACAACAAACAACCCTAAACCCCTAACATCAAACAACACTAACACCCTAACAACAAAAACCACTAAACCCCAACAAGAAACAACCTTAAACCCCTAACAACAAACAACCCTAAACCCCTAACATCAAACAACACTAACCCCTTAACAACACAAACCACTAACACCCTAACAACAAACAACACTAACACCCTAACAACAAAAACCACTAAACCCCAACAAGAAACAACCTTAAACCCCTAACAACAAACAACCCTAAACCCCTAACATCAAACAACACTAACACCCTAACAACACAAACCACTAACACCCTAACAACAAACAACACTAACCCCCTAACAACAAACACTAACCCCCAAACAACAAACAACCCTAACCCCTGAAAACCAAAAACACTAACCCACTAACAACAAACAACCCTAACCCACTAACAACAAACAACCCTAAACCCCTAACATCAAACAACACTAACCCCCTAACAACACAAACCACTAACACCCTAACAACAAACAACACTAACACCCTAACAACAAAAACCACTAAACCCCAACAAGAAACAACCTTAAACCCCTAACAACAAACAACCCTAAACCCCTAACATCAAACAGCACTAACACCCTAACAACAAACAACTCTAACCCCCTAACAACAAACAACCCTAAACCCCTAACATCAAACAACACTAACACCCTAACAACAAAAACCACTAAACCCCAACAAGAAACAACCTTAAACCCCTAACAACAAACAACCCTAAACCCCTAACATCAAACAACACTAACCCCCTAACAACACAAACCACTAACACCCTAACAACAAACAACACTAACACCCTAACAACAAAAACCACTAAACCCCAACAAGAAACAACCTTAAACCCCTAACAACAAACAACCCTAAACCCCTAACATCAAACAACACTAACACCCTAACAACAAACAACTCTAACCCCCTAACAACAAACAACCCTAAACCCCTAACATCAAACAACACTAACCCCCTAACAACACAAACCACTAACACCCTAACAACAAACAACACTAACCCCCTAACAACAAACAACCCTAACCCCTGAAAACCAAAAACACTAACCCACTAACAACAAACAACCCTAACCCACTAACAACAAACAACCCTAAACCCCTAACATCAAACAACACTAACACCCTAACAACAAACAACTCTAACCCCCTAACAACAAACAACCCTAAACCCCTAACATCAAACAACACTAACCCCCTAACAACACAAACCACTAACACCCTAACAACAAACAACAGTAACCCCCAACAACAAACAACCCTAACCCCTGAAAACCAAAAACACTAACCCACTAACAACAAACAACCCTAACCCACTAACAACAAACAACCCTAAACCCCTAACATCAAACAACACTAACCCCCTAACAACACAAACCACTAACACCCTAACAACAAACAACACTAACACCCTAACAACAAAAACCACTAAACCCCAACAAGAAACAACCTTAAACCCCTAACAACAAACAACCCTAAACCCCTAACATCAAACAACACTAACACCCTAACAACAAACAACTCTAACCCCCTAACAACAAACAACCCTAAACCCCTAACATCAAACAACACTAACACCCTAACAACAAAAACCACTAAACCCCAACAAGAAACAACCTTAAACCCCTAACAACAAACAACCCTAAACCCCTAACATCAAACAACACTAACACCCTAAGAACACAAACCACTAACACCCTAACAACAAACAACACTAACCCCCTAACAACAAACACTAACCCCCAAACAACAAACAACCCTAACCCCTGAAAACCAAAAACACTAACCCACTAACAACAAACAACCCTAACCCACTAACAACAAACAACCCTAAACCCCTAACATCAAACAACACTAACCCCCTAACAACACAAACCACTAACACCCTAACAACAAACAACACTAACACCCTAACAACAAAAACCACTAAACCCCAACAAGAAACAACCTTAAACCCCTAACAACAAACAACCCTAAACCCCTAACATCAAACAGCACTAACACCCTAACAACAAACAACTCTAACCCCCTAACAACAAACAACCCTAAACCCCTAACATCAAACAACACTAACACCCTAACAACAAAAACCACTAAACCCCAACAAGAAACAACCTTAAACCCCTAACAACAAACAACCCTAAACCCCTAACATCAAACAACACTAACCCCCTAACAACACAAACCACTAACACCCTAACAACAAACAACACTAACACCCTAACAACAAAAACCACTAAACCCCAACAAGAAACAACCTTAAACCCCTAACAACAAACAACCCTAAACCCCTAACATCAAACAACACTAACACCCTAACAACAAACAACTCTAACCCCCTAACAACAAACAACCCTAAACCCCTAACATCAAACAACACTAACCCCCTAACAACACAAACCACTAACACCCTAACAACAAACAACACTAACCCCCTAACAACAAACAACCCTAACCCCTGAAAACCAAAAACACTAACCCACTATCAACAAACAACCCTAACCCACTAACAACAAACAACCCTAAACCCCTAACATCAAACAACACTAACACCCTAACAACAAACAACTCTAACCCCCTAACAACAAACAACCCTAAACCCCTAACATCAAACAACACTAACCCCCTAACAACACAAACCACTAACACCCTAACAACAAACAACACTAACCCCCTAACAACAAACAACCCTAACCCCTGAAAACCAAAAACACTAACCCACTAACAACAAACAACCCTAACCCACTAACAACAAACAACCCTAAACCCCTAAGATCAAACAACACTAACCCCCTAAGAACACAAACCACTAACACCCTAACAACAAACAACACTAACACCCTAACAACAAAAACCACTAAACCCCAACAAGAAACAACCTTAAACCCCTAACAACAAACAACCCTAAACCCCTAACATCAAACAACACTAACACCCTAACAACAAACAACTCTAACCCCCTAACAACAACCCTAAACCCCTAACATCAAACAACACTAACACCCTAACAACAAAAACCACTAAACCCCAACAAGAAACAACCTTAAACCCCTAACAACAAACAACCCTAAACCCCTAACATCAAACAACACTAACCCCCTAACAACACAAACCACTAACACCCTAACAACAAACAACACTAACACCCTAACAACAAAAACCACTAAACCCCAACAAGAAACAACCTTAAACCCCTAACAACAAACAACCCTAAACCCCTAACATCAAACAACACTAACACCCTAACAACAAACAACTCTAACCCCCTAACAACAAACAACCCTAAACCCCTAACATCAAACAACACTAACACCCTAACAACAAAAACCACTAAACCCCAACAAGAAACAACGTTAAACCCCTAACAACAAACAACCCTAAACCCCTAACATCAAACAACACTAACCCCCTAACAACACAAACCACTAACACCCTAACAACAAACAACACTAACACCCTAACAACAAAAACCACTAAACCCCAACAAGAAACAACCTTAAACCCCTAACAACAAACAACCCTAAACCCCTAACAACAAACAACACTAACACCCTAACAACAAACAACTCTAACCCCCTAACAACAAACAACCCTAAACCCCTAACATCAAACAACACTAACCCCCTAACAACACAAACCACTAACACCCTAACAACAAACAACACTAACACCCTAACAACAAAAACCACTAAACCCCAACAAGAAACAACCTTAAACCCCTAACAACAAACAACGCTAAACCCCTAACATCAAACAACACTAACCCCCTAACAACAAAAACCACTAACACCCTAACAACAAACAACACTAACACCCTAACAACAAAAACCACTAAACCCCAACAAGAAACAACCTTAAACCCCTAACAACAAACAACCCTAAACCCCTAACATCAAACAACACTAACACCCTAACAACAAACAACTCTAACCCCCTAACAACAAACAACCCTAATCCCCTAACATCAAACAACACTAACACCCTAACAACACAAACCACTAACACCCTAACAACAAACAACAGTAACCCCCAACAACAAACAACCCTAACCCCTGAAAACCAAAAACACTCACCCACTAACAACAAACAACCCTAACCCACTAACAACAAACAACCCTAAACCCCTAACATCAAACAACACTAACCCCCTAACAACACAAACCACTAACACCCTAACAACAAACAACACTAACACCCTAACAACAAAAACCACTAAACCCCAACAAGAAACAACCTTAAACCCCTAACAACAAACAACCCTAAACCCCTAACATCAAACAACACTAACACCCTAACAACAAACAACTCTAACCCCCTAACAACAAACAACCCTAAACCCCTAACATCAAACAACACTAACACCCTAACAACAAAAACCACTAAACCCCAACAAGAAACAACCTTAAACCCCTAACAACAAACAACCCTAAACCCCTAACATGAAACAACACTAACCCCTTAACAACACAAACCACTAACACCCTAACAACAAACAACACTAACACCCTAACAACAAAAACCACTAAACCCCAACAAGAAACAACCTTAAACCCCTAACAACAAACAACCCTAAACCCCTAACATCAAACAACACTAACACCCTAACAACACAAACCACTAACACCCTAACATCAAACAACACTAACACCCTAACAACAAACAACTCTAACCCCCTAACAACAAACAACCCTAAACCCCTAACATCAAACAACACTAACACCCTAACAACACAAACCACTAACACCCTAACAACAAACAACAGTAACCCCCAACAACAAACAACCCTAACCCCTGAAAACCAAAAACACTAACCCACTAACAACAAACAACCCTAACCCACTAACAACAAACAACCCTAAACCCCTAACATCAAACAACACTAACCCCCTAACAACACAAACCACTAACACCCTAACAACAAACAACACGAACACCCTAACAACAAAAACCACTAAACCCCAACAAGAAACAACCTTAAACCCCTAACAACAAACAACCCTAAACCCCTAACATCATACAACACTAACACCCTAACAACACAATCCACTAACACCCTAACAACAAACAACCATAACCCCCTAACAACAAACACTAACCCCCAAACAACAAACAACCCTAACCCCTGAAAACCAAACACACTAACCCACTAACAACAAACAACCCTAACCCACTAACAACAAACAACCCTAAACCCCTAACATCAAACAACACTAACCCACTAACAACACAAACCACTAACACCATAACAACAAACAACACTAACACCCTAACAACAAAAACCACTAAACGCCAACAACAAACAACTCTAACCCCCTAACAACAAACAACCCTAAACCCCTAACATCAAACAACACTAACCCCCTAACAACACAAACCACTAACACCCTAACAACAAACAACACTAACACCCTAACAACAAAAACCACTAAACCTCAACAAGAAACAACCCTAAACCCCTAACAACAAACAACCCTAAACCCCTAACAAGAAACTACCCTAGCCCCGTAACAACAAACAACACTAACCCCGTAACAATAAACAACCCTAACCCCCTAACAACAAAGAACACTAACACCCTAACAACAAACAACCCTAACCCCCTAACAACAAAAAACCCTAAACCCCTAACATCAAACAACACTAACACGCTAACAACACAAACCACTAACACCGTAACAACAAACAACCCTAACCCCCTAACAACAAACACTAACCCCCAAACAACAAACAACCCTAACCCCTGAAAACCAAAAACACTAACCCACTAACAACAAACAACCCTAACCCACTAACAACAAACAACCCTAAACCCCTAACATCAAACAACACTAACACCCTAACAACAAACAACTCTAACCCCCTAACAACAAACAACCCTAAACCCCTAACAACAAACAACACTAACACCCTAACAACAAACAACTCTAACCCCCTAACAACAAACAACCCTAAACCCCTAACATCAAACAACACTAACCCCCTAACAACACAAACCACTAACACCCTAACAACAAACAACACTAACACCCTAACAACAAAAACCACTAAACCCCAACAAGAAACAACCTTAAACCCCTAACAACAAACAACCCTAAACCCCTAACAACAAACAACACTAACACCCTAACAACACAAACCACTAACACCCTAACAACAAACAACAGTAACCCCCAACAACAAACAACCCTAACCCCTGAAAACCAAAAACACTAACCCACTAACAACAAACAACCCTAACCCACTAACAACAAACAACCCTAAACCCCTAACATCAAACAACACTAACACCCTAACAACAAACAACTCTAACCCCCTAACAACAAACAACCCTAAACCCCTAACATCAAACAACACTAACACCCTAACAACACAAACCACTAACACCCTAACAACAAACAACAGTAACCCCCAACAACAAACAACCCTAACCCCTGAAAACCAAAAACACTAACCCACTAACAACAAACAACCCTAACCCACTAACAACAAACAACCCTAAACCCCTAACATCAAACAACACTAACCCCCTAACAACACAAACCACTAACACCCTAACAACAAACAACACTAACACCCTAACAACAAAAACCACTAAACCCCAACAAGAAACAACCTTAAACCCCTAACAACAAACAACCCTAAACCCCTAACATCAAACAACACTAACACCCTAACAACAAACAACTCTAACCCCCTAACAACAAACAACCCTAAACCCCTAACATCAAACAACACTAACACCCTAACAACAAAAACCACTAAACCCCAACAAGAAACAACCTTAAACCCCTAACAACAAACAACCCTAAACCCCTAACATCAAACAACACTAACCCCTTAACAACACAAACCACTAACACCCTAACAACAAACAACACTAACACCCTAACAACAAAAACCACTAAACCCCAACAAGAAACAACCTTAAACCCCTAACAACAAACAACCCTAAACCCCTAACATCAAACAACACTAACACCCTAACAACAAACAACTCTAACCCCCTAACAACAAACAGCCCTAAACCCCTAACATCAAACAACACTAACACCCTAACAACAAAAACCACTAAACCCCAACAAGAAACAACCTTAAACCCCTAACAACAAACAACCCTAAACCCCTAACAACAAACAACACTAACACCCTAACAACAAACAACTCTAACCCCCTAACAACAAACAACCCTAAACCCCTAACATCAAACAACACTAACCCCCTAACAACACAAACCACTAACACCCTAACAACAAACAACACTAACACCCTAACAACAAAAACCACTAAACCCCAACAAGAAACAACCTTAAACCCCTAACAACAAACAACCCTAAACCCCTAACAT
The DNA here is from genome assembly GCF_024166365.1 of Elephas maximus indicus. NCBI lineage: Eukaryota > Metazoa > Chordata > Mammalia > Proboscidea > Elephantidae > Elephas > Elephas maximus. The sequence continues at coordinate 1,494,946 of NC_064835.1, forward strand.
CAAACAACACTAACACCCTAACAACAAACAACTCTAACCCCCTAACAACAAACGACCCTAAACCCCTAACATCAAACAACACTAACACCCTAACAACAAAAACCACTAAACCCCAACAAGAAACAACCTTAAACCCCTAACAACAAACAACCCTAAACCCCTAACATCAAACAACACTAACCCCCTAACAACACAAACCACTAACACCCTAACAACAAACAACACTAACACCCTAACAACAAAAACCACTAAACCCCAACAAGAAACAACCTTAAACCCCTAACAACAAACAACCCTAAACCCCTAACATCAAACAACACTAACACCCTAACAACAAACAACTCTAACCCCCTAACAACAAACAACCCTAAACCCCTAACATCAAACAACACTAACCCCCTAACAACACAAACCACTAACACCCTAACAACAAACAACACTAACCCCCTAACAACAAACAACCCTAACCCCTGAAAACCAAAAACACTAACCCACTAACAACAAACAACCCTAACCCACTAACAACAAACAACCCTAAACCCCTAACATCAAACAACACTAACCCCTTAACAACACAAACCACTAACACCCTAACAACAAACAACACTAACACCCTAACAACAAAAACCACTAAACCCCAACAAGAAACAACCTTAAACCCCTAACAACAAACAACCCTAAACCCCTAACATCAAACAACACTAACACCCTAACAACAAACAACTCTAACCCCCTAACAACAAACAACCCTAAACCCCTAACATCAAACAACACTAACCCCCTAACAACACAAACCACTAACACCCTAACAACAAACAACAGTAACCCCCTAACAACAAACAACCCTAACCCCTGAAAACCAAAAACACTAACCCACTAACAACAAACAACCCTAACCCACTAACAACAAACAACCCTAAACCCCTAACATCAAACAACACTAACCCCCTAACAACACAAACCACTAACACCCTAACAACAAACAACACTAACACCCTAACAACAAAAACCACTAAACCCCAACAAGAAACAACCTTAAACCCCTAACAACAAACAACCCTAAACGCCTAACATCAAACAACACTAACACCCTAACAACAAACAACTCTAACCCCCTAACAACAAACAACCCTAAACCCCTAACATCAAACAACACTAACACCCTAACAACAAAGAACTCTAACCCCCTAACAACAAACAACCCTAAACCCCTAACATGAAACAACACTAACACCCTAACAACAAAAACCACTAAACCCCAACAAGAAACAACCTTAAACCCCTAACAACAAACAACCCGAAACCCCTAACATCAAACAACACTAACACCCTAACAACAAACAACTCTACCCCCCTAACAACAAACAACCCTAAACCCCTAACATCAAACAACACTAACCCCCTAACAACAGAAACCACTAACACCCTAACAACAAACAACACTAACCCCCTAACAACAAACAACCCTAACCCCTGAAAACCAAAAACACTAACCCACTAACAACAAACAACCCTAACCCACTAACAACAAACAACCCTAAACCCTTAACATCAAACAACACTAACCCCCTAACAACACAAACCACTAACACCCTAACAACAAACAACACTAACACCCTAACAACAAAAACCACTAAACCCCATCAAGAAACAACCTTAAACCCCTAACAACAAACAACCCTAAACCCCTAACATCAAACAACACTAACACCCTAACAACAAACAACTCTAACCCCCTAACAACAAACAACCCTAAACCCCTAACATCAAACAACACTAACACCCTAACAACAAAAACCACTAAACCCCAACAAGAAACAACCTTAAACCCCTAACAACAAACAACCCTAAACCCCTAACATCAAACAACACTAACCCCCTAACAACACAAACCACTAACACCCTAACAACAAACAACACTAACACCCTAACAACAAAAACCACTAAACCCCAACAAGAAACAACCTTAAACCCCTAACAACAAACAACCCTAAACCACTAACATCAAACAACACTAACACCCTAACAACAAACAACTCTAACCCCCTAACAACATACAGCCCTAAACCCCTAACATCAAACAACACTAACACCCTAACAACAAAAACCACTAAACCCCAACAAGAAACAACCTTAAACCCCTAACAACAAACAACCCTAAACCCCTAACAACAAACAACACTAACACCCTAACAACAAACAACTCTAACCCCCTAACAACAAACAACCCTAAACCCCTAACATCAAACAACACTAACCCCCTAACAACACAAACCACTAACACCCTAACAACAAACAACACTAACACCCTAACAACAAAAACCACTAAACCCCAACAAGAAACAACCTTAAACCCCTAACAACAAACAACCCTAAACCCCTAACAACAAACAACACTAACACCCTAACAACAAACAACTCTAACCCCCTAACAACAAACAACCCTAAACCCCTAACATCAAACAACACTAACCCCCTAACAACACAAACCACTAACACCCTAAAAACAAACAACACTAACACCCTAACAACAAACAACCCTAAACCCCTAACATCAAACAACACTAACACCCTAACAACACAAACCAGTAAGACCCTAACAACAAACAACCCTAACCCCCTAACAACAAACACTAACCCCCAAACAACAAACAACCCTAACCCCTGAAAACCAAAAACACTAACCCACTAACAACAAACAACCCTAACCCACTAACAACAAACAACCCTAAACCCCTAACTTCAAACAACACTAACCCCCTAACAACACAAACCACTAACACCCTAACAACAACCAACCGTAACCCCCAGCAATGAACAATACTAACCCCCTAACAACACAAAACCTAACCCCTTATCAACAAACAACCCTAACCCACTAACAACAAACAACCCTAATCCCCTAACAACAAACACTAACCCCAAACAACAAACAACCCTAACCCCTAAAAACCAAAAACACTAACACACTAACAACAAACAACCCTGACCCACTAACAACAAACAACCATAACACCCTAACAACAAACAACACTAACACCCTAACAACAAACATCCCTAACCCACTAACAACAAACAACCCTAACACCCTAACTACAAACAACACTAACCCCCTAACAACAAACAACCCTAAACCCCTAACGTCAAACAACACTAACCCCCTAACAACACAAAACACTAACACCCTAACAACAAACAACACTAACACCCTAACAACAAAAACCACTAAACCCCAACAAGAAACAACCCTAAACCCCTAACAACAAACACTAACCCCCTAACAAAAAACAACACTAAACCCCGAAGAAGAAACTACCCGAACCCCGTAACAACAAAAAACACTAACCCCGTAACAAGAAACAACCCTAACCCCCTAACAACAAACAACACTAACCCCCTAACAACAAACAAACCTACACCCCTAACATCAAAGAACACTAAAACCATAACAACAAACAAACCTAACCCCCTAACAACAAACACTAACCCCCAAACAACAAACAACCCTAACCCCTAAAAACCAAAAACACTAACCCACTGAGAAAAAACAACCCTAAACCACTAACAACAAACAACCCTAACACCCTAACATCAAACAACACTAACACCCTAACAACAAACAACCCTAAACCCCTAACATCAAACAACACTAACCCCCTAACAACACAAAACACTAACACCCTAACAACAAACAACACTAACACCCTAACAACAAAAACCACTAAACCCCAACAAGAAACAACCCGAAACCCCTAACAACAAACACTAACCCCCTAACAACAAACAACACTAAACCCCTAACAAGACACTAAGCTAACCCCGTAACAACAAACAACACTAACCCGGTAACAACAAACAACCCTAACCCCCAGACAACAAACAACCCTAACCCCCAACAACAAACAATCCTAACCCCCGAACAACCAGCAACACTAACCTCCTAACCACAATAAAAACTAACACCCTAACAACAAAAACCACTGAACCCCAACAAGAAACAACTCTAAACCCCTAACAACAAACAACACTAACCCCCTAACAACAAACAACCCTAACCAAGCAACAAACAAACCTAACCCACTAACAACAAACAACACTAACACCCTAACAACAAACAACCCTAACCCCCTAACAACAAACAACACTAACACCCTAACAACAAACAACCCTAACCCCCTAACAACAAACAGCACTAACCCCCTAACAACAAACAAATCTAAACCCCTAACATCAAAGAACACTAACACCCTAACAACAAACAACCCTAACCCCCTAACAACAAACACTAACCCCCAAACAACAAACAACCCTAACCCCTAAAAACCAAAAACACTAACCCACTAACAACAAACAACCCTAACCCACTAACAACAAACAACCCTAACCCCCTAATAACAACCCTAAACCCCTAATATCAAACAACAGTAACCCCCTAACAACACAAAACACTAACACCCTAACAACAAACAGCACTAACACCCTAACAACAAAAACCACTAAACCCCAACAAGAAACAACCCTAAACCCCTAACAACAAACACTAACCCCCTAACAACAAACAACACTAAACCCCTAACAAGAAACTACCTAACCCCGTAACAACAAACAACACTAACCCCGTAACAACAAACAACCCTAACCCCCAAACAACAAACAACACTAACCCCCTAACAACAACACAATCCTAACCCCCGAACAACCAACAACACTAACCCCCTAACCACAGTAAACACTAACACCCTAACAACAAAAACCACTAAACCCCAACAAGAAACAACCCTAAACCCCTAACAACAAACAACACGAACCCCCTAACAACAAACAACCCTAACCAAACAACAAAAAAACGTAACCCACTAACAACAAACAACACTAACACCCTAACAACAAACAACCCTAACCTCCTAACAACAAACAACACTAACCCCTTAACAACAAACAACTCTAAACCCCTAACATCAAAGAACACTAACACCCTAACAACAAACAACCCTAACCCCCTAACAACAAACACTAACTCCCAAACAACAAACAACCCTAACCCCTAAAAACCAAAAACACTAACCCACTAACAACAAACAACCCTAACCCACTAACAACAAACAACCCTAACCCCCTAACAACAAACAACACTAACCCCCGAACAACAAACAACAGTAACCCCCTAACCACAGTAAACACTAACACCCTAACAACAAAAACCACTAAACCCCAACAAGAAACAAATCTAAACCCCTAACAACAAACAACACTAACCCCCTAACAACAAACAACCCTAACCAAACAACAAAAAACCCTAACCCACTAACAACAAACAACACTAACACCCTAACAACATCCAACAGTAACGCCCTAACCACAAACAACACTAACCCCCTAAAAACAAACAATCCTACCCCCCTAACAACAAACAACACTCACCCCTAAAAAACAAACAACCCTAAAACCCTAAAAGCAAACAACACTGAACCCCTAAAAACAAACAACACTAAGCCCCTAACAACAAATAACACTAACACCCTAACAACAAAAACCACTAAACCCCAACAAGAAACAACCTTAAACCCCTAACAACAAACAACCCTAAACCCCTAACAACAAACAACACTAACACCCTAACAACAAACAACTCTAACCCCCTAACAACAAACAACCCTAAACCCCTAACATCAAACAACACTAACCCCCTAACAACACAAACCACTAACACCCTAACAACAAACAACACTAACACCCTAACAACAAAAACCACTAAACCCCAACAAGAAACAACCTTAAACCCCTAACAACAAACAACGCTAAACCCCTAACATCAAACAACACTAACCCCCTAACAACAAAAACCACTAACACCCTAACAACAAACAACACTAACACCCTAACAACAAAAACCACTAAACCCCAACAAGAAACAACCTTAAACCCCTAACAACAAACAACCCTAAACCCCTAACATCAAACAACACTAACACCCTAACAACAAACAACTCTAACCCCCTAACAACAAACAACCCTAATCCCCTAACATCAAACAACACTAACACCCTAACAACACAAACCACTAACACCCTAACAACAAACAACAGTAACCCCCAACAACAAACAACCCTAACCCCTGAAAACCAAAAACACTCACCCACTAACAACAAACAACCCTAACCCACTAACAACAAACAACCCTAAACCCCTAACATCAAACAACACTAACCCCCTAACAACACAAACCACTAACACCCTAACAACAAACAACACTAACACCCTAACAACAAAAACCACTAAACCCCAACAAGAAACAACCTTAAACCCCTAACAACAAACAACCCTAAACCCCTAACATCAAACAACACTAACACCCTAACAACAAACAACTCTAACCCCCTAACAACAAACAACCCTAAACCCCTAACATCAAACAACACTAACACCCTAACAACAAAAACCACTAAACCCCAACAAGAAACAACCTTAAACCCCTAACAACAAACAACCCTAAACCCCTAACATGAAACAACACTAACCCCTTAACAACACAAACCACTAACACCCTAACAACAAACAACACTAACACCCTAACAACAAAAACCACTAAACCCCAACAAGAAACAACCTTAAACCCCTAACAACAAACAACCCTAAACCCCTAACATCAAACAACACTAACACCCTAACAACACAAACCACTAACACCCTAACATCAAACAACACTAACACCCTAACAACAAACAACTCTAACCCCCTAACAACAAACAACCCTAAACCCCTAACATCAAACAACACTAACACCCTAACAACACAAACCACTAACACCCTAACAACAAACAACAGTAACCCCCAACAACAAACAACCCTAACCCCTGAAAACCAAAAACACTAACCCACTAACAACAAACAACCCTAACCCACTAACAACAAACAACCCTAAACCCCTAACATCAAACAACACTAACCCCCTAACAACACAAACCACTAACACCCTAACAACAAACAACACGAACACCCTAACAACAAAAACCACTAAACCCCAACAAGAAACAACCTTAAACCCCTAACAACAAACAACCCTAAACCCCTAACATCATACAACACTAACACCCTAACAACACAATCCACTAACACCCTAACAACAAACAACCATAACCCCCTAACAACAAACACTAACCCCCAAACAACAAACAACCCTAACCCCTGAAAACCAAACACACTAACCCACTAACAACAAACAACCCTAACCCACTAACAACAAACAACCCTAAACCCCTAACATCAAACAACACTAACCCACTAACAACACAAACCACTAACACCCTAACAACAAACAACACTAACACCCTAACAACAAAAACCACTAAACGCCAACAACAAACAACTCTAACCCCCTAACAACAAACAACCCTAAACCCCTAACATCAAACAACACTAACCCCCTAACAACACAAACCACTAACACCCTAACAACAAACAACACTAACACCCTAACAACAAAAACCACTAAACCTCAACAAGAAACAACCCTAAACCCCTAACAACAAACAACCCTAAACCCCTAACAAGAAACTACCCTAGCCCCGTAACAACAAACAACACTAACCCCGTAACAATAAACAACCCTAACCCCCTAACAACAAAGAACACTAACACCCTAACAACAAACAACCCTAACCCCCTAACAACAAAAAACCCTAAACCCCTAACATCAAACAACACTAACACGCTAACAACACAAACCACTAACACCGTAACAACAAACAACCCTAACCCCCTAACAACAAACACTAACCCCCAAACAACAAACAACCCTAACCCCTGAAAACCAAAAACACTAACCCACTAACAACAAACAACCCTAACCCACTAACAACAAACAACCCTAAACCCCTAACATCAAACAACACTAACACCCTAACAACAAACAACTCTAACCCCCTAACAACAAACAACCCTAAACCCCTAACAACAAACAACACTAACACCCTAACAACAAACAACTCTAACCCCCTAACAACAAACAACCCTAAACCCCTAACATCAAACAACACTAACCCCCTAACAACACAAACCACTAACACCCTAACAACAAACAACACTAACACCCTAACAACAAAAACCACTAAACCCCAACAAGAAACAACCTTAAACCCCTAACAACAAACAACCCTAAACCCCTAACAACAAACAACACTAACACCCTAACAACACAAACCACTAACACCCTAACAACAAACAACAGTAACCCCCAACAACAAACAACCCTAACCCCTGAAAACCAAAAACACTAACCCACTAACAACAAACAACCCTAACCCACTAACAACAAACAACCCTAAACCCCTAACATCAAACAACACTAACACCCTAACAACAAACAACTCTAACCCCCTAACAACAAACAACCCTAAACCCCTAACATCAAACAACACTAACACCCTAACAACACAAACCACTAACACCCTAACAACAAACAACAGTAACCCCCAACAACAAACAACCCTAACCCCTGAAAACCAAAAACACTAACCCACTAACAACAAACAACCCTAACCCACTAACAACAAACAACCCTAAACCCCTAACATCAAACAACACTAACCCCCTAACAACACAAACCACTAACACCCTAACAACAAACAACACTAACACCCTAACAACAAAAACCACTAAACCCCAACAAGAAACAACCTTAAACCCCTAACAACAAACAACCCTAAACCCCTAACATCAAACAACACTAACACCCTAACAACAAACAACTCTAACCCCCTAACAACAAACAACCCTAAACCCCTAACATCAAACAACACTAACACCCTAACAACAAAAACCACTAAACCCCAACAAGAAACAACCTTAAACCCCTAACAACAAACAACCCTAAACCCCTAACATCAAACAACACTAACCCCTTAACAACACAAACCACTAACACCCTAACAACAAACAACACTAACACCCTAACAACAAAAACCACTAAACCCCAACAAGAAACAACCTTAAACCCCTAACAACAAACAACCCTAAACCCCTAACATCAAACAACACTAACACCCTAACAACAAACAACTCTAACCCCCTAACAACAAACAGCCCTAAACCCCTAACATCAAACAACACTAACACCCTAACAACAAAAACCACTAAACCCCAACAAGAAACAACCTTAAACCCCTAACAACAAACAACCCTAAACCCCTAACAACAAACAACACTAACACCCTAACAACAAACAACTCTAACCCCCTAACAACAAACAACCCTAAACCCCTAACATCAAACAACACTAACCCCCTAACAACACAAACCACTAACACCCTAACAACAAACAACACTAACACCCTAACAACAAAAACCACTAAACCCCAACAAGAAACAACCTTAAACCCCTAACAACAAACAACCCTAAACCCCTAACATCAAACAACACTAACACCCTAACAACAAACAACTCTAACCCCCTAACAACAAACGACCCTAAACCCCTAACATCAAACAACACTAACACCCTAACAACAAAAACCACTAAACCCCAACAAGAAACAACCTTAAACCCCTAACAACAAACAACCCTAAACCCCTAACATCAAACAACACTAACCCCCTAACAACACAAACCACTAACACCCTAACAACAAACAACACTAACACCCTAACAACAAAAACCACTAAACCCCAACAAGAAACAACCTTAAACCCCTAACAACAAACAACCCTAAACCCCTAACATCAAACAACACTAACACCCTAACAACAAACAACTCTAACCCCCTAACAACAAACAACCCTAAACCCCTAACATCAAACAACACTAACCCCCTAACAACACAAACCACTAACACCCTAACAACAAACAACACTAACCCCCTAACAACAAACAACCCTAACCCCTGAAAACCAAAAACACTAACCCACTAACAACAAACAACCCTAACCCACTAACAACAAACAACCCTAAACCCCTAACATCAAACAACACTAACCCCTTAACAACACAAACCACTAACACCCTAACAACAAACAACACTAACACCCTAACAACAAAAACCACTAAACCCCAACAAGAAACAACCTTAAACCCCTAACAACAAACAACCCTAAACCCCTAACATCAAACAACACTAACACCCTAACAACAAACAACTCTAACCCCCTAACAACAAACAACCCTAAACCCCTAACATCAAACAACACTAACCCCCTAACAACACAAACCACTAACACCCTAACAACAAACAACACTAACACCCTAACAACAAAAACCACTAAACCTCAACAAGAAACAACCCTAAACCCCTAACAACAAACAACCCTAAACCCCTAACAAGAAACTACCCTAGCCCCGTAACAACAAACAACACTAACCCCGTAACAATAAACAACCCTAACCCCCTAACAACAAAGAACACTAACACCCTAACAACAAACAACCCTAACCCCCTAACAACAAAAAACCCTAAACCCCTAACATCAAACAACACTAACACGCTAACAACACAAACCACTAACACCGTAACAACAAACAACCCTAACCCCCTAACAACAAACACTAACCCCCAAACAACAAACAACCCTAACCCCTGAAAACCAAAAACACTAACCCACTAACAACAAACAACCCTAACCCACTAACAACAAACAACCCTAAACCCCTAACATCAAACAACACTAACACCCTAACAACAAACAACTCTAACCCCCTAACAACAAACAACCCTAAACCCCTAACAACAAACAACACTAACACCCTAACAACAAACAACTCTAACCCCCTAACAACAAACAACCCTAAACCCCTAACATCAAACAACACTAACCCCCTAACAACACAAACCACTAACACCCTAACAACAAACAACACTAACACCCTAACAACAAAAACCACTAAACCCCAACAAGAAACAACCTTAAACCCCTAACAACAAACAACCCTAAACCCCTAACAACAAACAACACTAACACCCTAACAACACAAACCACTAACACCCTAACAACAAACAACAGTAACCCCCAACAACAAACAACCCTAACCCCTGAAAACCAAAAACACTAACCCACTAACAACAAACAACCCTAACCCACTAACAACAAACAACCCTAAACCCCTAACATCAAACAACACTAACACCCTAACAACAAACAACTCTAACCCCCTAACAACAAACAACCCTAAACCCCTAACATCAAACAACACTAACACCCTAACAACACAAACCACTAACACCCTAACAACAAACAACAGTAACCCCCAACAACAAACAACCCTAACCCCTGAAAACCAAAAACACTAACCCACTAACAACAAACAACCCTAACCCACTAACAACAAACAACCCTAAACCCCTAACATCAAACAACACTAACCCCCTAACAACACAAACCACTAACACCCTAACAACAAACAACACTAACACCCTAACAACAAAAACCACTAAACCCCAACAAGAAACAACCTTAAACCCCTAACAACAAACAACCCTAAACCCCTAACATCAAACAACACTAACACCCTAACAACAAACAACTCTAACCCCCTAACAACAAACAACCCTAAACCCCTAACATCAAACAACACTAACACCCTAACAACAAAAACCACTAAACCCCAACAAGAAACAACCTTAAACCCCTAACAACAAACAACCCTAAACCCCTAACATCAAACAACACTAACCCCTTAACAACACAAACCACTAACACCCTAACAACAAACAACACTAACACCCTAACAACAAAAACCACTAAACCCCAACAAGAAACAACCTTAAACCCCTAACAACAAACAACCCTAAACCCCTAACATCAAACAACACTAACACCCTAACAACAAACAACTCTAACCCCCTAACAACAAACAGCCCTAAACCCCTAACATCAAACAACACTAACACCCTAACAACAAAAACCACTAAACCCCAACAAGAAACAACCTTAAACCCCTAACAACAAACAACCCTAAACCCCTAACAACAAACAACACTAACACCCTAACAACAAACAACTCTAACCCCCTAACAACAAACAACCCTAAACCCCTAACATCAAACAACACTAACCCCCTAACAACACAAACCACTAACACCCTAACAACAAACAACACTAACACCCTAACAACAAAAACCACTAAACCCCAACAAGAAACAACCTTAAACCCCTAACAACAAACAACCCTAAACCCCTAACATCAAACAACACTAACACCCTAACAACAAACAACTCTAACCCCCTAACAACAAACGACCCTAAACCCCTAACATCAAACAACACTAACACCCTAACAACAAAAACCACTAAACCCCAACAAGAAACAACCTTAAACCCCTAACAACAAACAACCCTAAACCCCTAACATCAAACAACACTAACCCCCTAACAACACAAACCACTAACACCCTAACAACAAACAACACTAACACCCTAACAACAAAAACCACTAAACCCCAACAAGAAACAACCTTAAACCCCTAACAACAAACAACCCTAAACCCCTAACATCAAACAACACTAACACCCTAACAACAAACAACTCTAACCCCCTAACAACAAACAACCCTAAACCCCTAACATCAAACAACACTAACCCCCTAACAACACAAACCACTAACACCCTAACAACAAACAACACTAACCCCCTAACAACAAACAACCCTAACCCCTGAAAACCAAAAACACTAACCCACTAACAACAAACAACCCTAACCCACTAACAACAAACAACCCTAAACCCCTAACATCAAACAACACTAACCCCTTAACAACACAAACCACTAACACCCTAACAACAAACAACACTAACACCCTAACAACAAAAACCACTAAACCCCAACAAGAAACAACCTTAAACCCCTAACAACAAACAACCCTAAACCCCTAACATCAAACAACACTAACACCCTAACAACAAACAACTCTAACCCCCTAACAACAAACAACCCTAAACCCCTAACATCAAACAACACTAACCCCCTAACAACACAAACCACTAACACCCTAACAACAAACAACAGTAACCCCCTAACAACAAACAACCCTAACCCCTGAAAACCAAAAACACTAACCCACTAACAACAAACAACCCTAACCCACTAACAACAAACAACCCTAAACCCCTAACATCAAACAACACTAACCCCCTAACAACACAAACCACTAACACCCTAACAACAAACAACACTAACACCCTAACAACAAAAACCACTAAACCCCAACAAGAAACAACCTTAAACCCCTAACAACAAACAACCCTAAACGCCTAACATCAAACAACACTAACACCCTAACAACAAACAACTCTAACCCCCTAACAACAAACAACCCTAAACCCCTAACATCAAACAACACTAACACCCTAACAACAAAGAACTCTAACCCCCTAACAACAAACAACCCTAAACCCCTAACATGAAACAACACTAACACCCTAACAACAAAAACCACTAAACCCCAACAAGAAACAACCTTAAACCCCTAACAACAAACAACCCGAAACCCCTAACATCAAACAACACTAACACCCTAACAACAAACAACTCTACCCCCCTAACAACAAACAACCCTAAACCCCTAACATCAAACAACACTAACCCCCTAACAACAGAAACCACTAACACCCTAACAACAAACAACACTAACCCCCTAACAACAAACAACCCTAACCCCTGAAAACCAAAAACACTAACCCACTAACAACAAACAACCCTAACCCACTAACAACAAACAACCCTAAACCCTTAACATCAAACAACACTAACCCCCTAACAACACAAACCACTAACACCCTAACAACAAACAACACTAACACCCTAACAACAAAAACCACTAAACCCCATCAAGAAACAACCTTAAACCCCTAACAACAAACAACCCTAAACCCCTAACATCAAACAACACTAACACCCTAACAACAAACAACTCTAACCCCCTAACAACAAACAACCCTAAACCCCTAACATCAAACAACACTAACACCCTAACAACAAAAACCACTAAACCCCAACAAGAAACAACCTTAAACCCCTAACAACAAACAACCCTAAACCCCTAACATCAAACAACACTAACCCCCTAACAACACAAACCACTAACACCCTAACAACAAACAACACTAACACCCTAACAACAAAAACCACTAAACCCCAACAAGAAACAACCTTAAACCCCTAACAACAAACAACCCTAAACCACTAACATCAAACAACACTAACACCCTAACAACAAACAACTCTAACCCCCTAACAACATACAGCCCTAAACCCCTAACATCAAACAACACTAACACCCTAACAACAAAAACCACTAAACCCCAACAAGAAACAACCTTAAACCCCTAACAACAAACAACCCTAAACCCCTAACAACAAACAACACTAACACCCTAACAACAAACAACTCTAACCCCCTAACAACAAACAACCCTAAACCCCTAACATCAAACAACACTAACCCCCTAACAACACAAACCACTAACACCCTAACAACAAACAACACTAACACCCTAACAACAAAAACCACTAAACCCCAACAAGAAACAACCTTAAACCCCTAACAACAAACAACCCTAAACCCCTAACAACAAACAACACTAACACCCTAACAACAAACAACTCTAACCCCCTAACAACAAACAACCCTAAACCCCTTACATCAAACAACACTAACCCCCTAACAACACAAACCACTAACACCCTAAAAACAAACAACACTAACACCCTAACAACAAACAACCCTAAACCCCTAACATCAAACAACACTAACACCCTAACAACACAAACCAGTAAGACCCTAACAACAAACAACCCTAACCCCCTAACAACAAACACTAACCCCCAAACAACAAACAACCCTAACCCCTGAAAACCAAAAACACTAACCCACTAACAACAAACAACCCTAACCCACTAACAACAAACAACCCTAAACCCCTAACTTCAAACAACACTAACCCCCTAACAACACAAACCACTAACACCCTAACAACAACCAACCGTAACCCCCAGCAATGAACAATACTAACCCCCTAACAACACAAAACCTAACCCCTTATCAACAAACAACCCTAACCCACTAACAACAAACAACCCTAATCCCCTAACAACAAACACTAACCCCAAACAACAAACAACCCTAACCCCTAAAAACCAAAAACACTAACACACTAACAACAAACAACCCTGACCCACTAACAACAAACAACCATAACACCCTAACAACAAACAACACTAACACCCTAACAACAAACATCCCTAACCCACTAACAACAAACAACCCTAACACCCTAACTACAAACAACACTAACCCCCTAACAACAAACAACCCTAAACCCCTAACGTCAAACAACACTAACCCCCTAACAACACAAAACACTAACACCCTAACAACAAACAACACTAACACCCTAACAACAAAAACCACTAAACCCCAACAAGAAACAACCCTAAACCCCTAACAACAAACACTAACCCCCTAACAAAAAACAACACTAAACCCCGAAGAAGAAACTACCCGAACCCCGTAACAACAAAAAACACTAACCCCGTAACAAGAAACAACCCTAACCCCCTAACAACAAACAACACTAACCCCCTAACAACAAACAAACCTACACCCCTAACATCAAAGAACACTAAAACCATAACAACAAACAAACCTAACCCCCTAACAACAAACACTAACCCCCAAACAACAAACAACCCTAACCCCTAAAAACCAAAAACACTAACCCACTGAGAAAAAACAACCCTAAACCACTAACAACAAACAACCCTAACACCCTAACATCAAACAACACTAACACCCTAACAACAAACAACCCTAAACCCCTAACATCAAACAACACTAACCCCCTAACAACACAAAACACTAACACCCTAACAACAAACAACACTAACACCCTAACAACAAAAACCACTAAACCCCAACAAGAAACAACCCGAAACCCCTAACAACAAACACTAACCCCCTAACAACAAACAACACTAAACCCCTAACAAGACACTAAGCTAACCCCGTAACAACAAACAACACTAACCCGGTAACAACAAACAACCCTAACCCCCAGACAACAAACAACCCTAACCCCCAACAACAAACAATCCTAACCCCCGAACAACCAGCAACACTAACCTCCTAACCACAATAAAAACTAACACCCTAACAACAAAAACCACTGAACCCCAACAAGAAACAACTCTAAACCCCTAACAACAAACAACACTAACCCCCTAACAACAAACAACCCTAACCAAGCAACAAACAAACCTAACCCACTAACAACAAACAACACTAACACCCTAACAACAAACAACCCTAACCCCCTAACAACAAACAACACTAACACCCTAACAACAAACAACCCTAACCCCCTAACAACAAACAGCACTAACCCCCTAACAACAAACAAATCTAAACCCCTAACATCAAAGAACACTAACACCCTAACAACAAACAACCCTAACCCCCTAACAACAAACACTAACCCCCAAACAACAAACAACCCTAACCCCTAAAAACCAAAAACACTAACCCACTAACAACAAACAACCCTAACCCACTAACAACAAACAACCCTAACCCCCTAATAACAACCCTAAACCCCTAATATCAAACAACAGTAACCCCCTAACAACACAAAACACTAACACCCTAACAACAAACAGCACTAACACCCTAACAACAAAAACCACTAAACCCCAACAAGAAACAACCCTAAACCCCTAACAACAAACACTAACCCCCTAACAACAAACAACACTAAACCCCTAACAAGAAACTACCTAACCCCGTAACAACAAACAACACTAACCCCGTAACAACAAACAACCCTAACCCCCAAACAACAAACAACACTAACCCCCTAACAACAACACAATCCTAACCCCCGAACAACCAACAACACTAACCCCCTAACCACAGTAAACACTAACACCCTAACAACAAAAACCACTAAACCCCAACAAGAAACAACCCTAAACCCCTAACAACAAACAACACGAACCCCCTAACAACAAACAACCCTAACCAAACAACAAAAAAACGTAACCCACTAACAACAAACAACACTAACACCCTAACAACAAACAACCCTAACCTCCTAACAACAAACAACACTAACCCCTTAACAACAAACAACTCTAAACCCCTAACATCAAAGAACACTAACACCCTAACAACAAACAACCCTAACCCCCTAACAACAAACACTAACTCCCAAACAACAAACAACCCTAACCCCTAAAAACCAAAAACACTAACCCACTAACAACAAACAACCCTAACCCACTAACAACAAACAACCCTAACCCCCTAACAACAAACAACACTAACCCCCGAACAACAAACAACAGTAACCCCCTAACCACAGTAAACACTAACACCCTAACAACAAAAACCACTAAACCCCAACAAGAAACAAATCTAAACCCCTAACAACAAACAACACTAACCCCCTAACAACAAACAACCCTAACCAAACAACAAAAAACCCTAACCCACTAACAACAAACAACACTAACACCCTAACAACATCCAACAGTAACGCCCTAACCACAAACAACACTAACCCCCTAAAAACAAACAATCCTACCCCCCTAACAACAAACAACACTCACCCCTAAAAAACAAACAACCCTAAAACCCTAAAAGCAAACAACACTGAACCCCTAAAAACAAACAACACTAAGCCCCTAACAACAAATAACACTAACACTCGAACAACAAACACCACTAAACCCCAACAAGAAACAACCCTAAGCCCCTAACAACAAACAAAACTAACCCCCTAACAAGAAACAACCCTAAACCCCTAACAACAAACAACACTAACCCCCTAACAACAAACAACACTAACACCCTAACAACAACCAACCCTAACCCCTAAGAACAAACAACACTAACGCCCTAAAACAAACAACACTAACCCCCAGCAACGAACAATACTAACCCCCTAACAACACAAAACCTAACCCCTTATCAACAAACAACCCTAACCCACTAACAACAAACAACCCTAACACCCTAACAACAAACAACACTAACCCCCTAACAACAAACAACCCTAAACCCCTAACATCAAAGAACACTAACACCCTAACAACAAACAACCTTAGCCCCCTAACAACAAACACTAACCCCCAAACAACAAACAACCCTAACCCCTAAAAACCAAAAACACTAACCCACTAACAACAAACAACCCTAACCCACTAACAACAAACAACCCTAACACCCTAGCAACAAACAACTCTAAACCCCTAATATCAAACAACACTAACCCCCTAACAACACAAAACACTAACACCCTAACAACAAACAACACTAACACCCTAACAACAAAAACCACTAAACCCCAACAAGAAACAACCCGAAACCCCTAACAACAAACACTAACCCCCTAACAACAAACAACACTAAACCCCTAACAAGAAACTACCCTAAACCCGTAACAACAAACAACTCTAACCCCGTAACAACAAACAACACTAACACCCAAATAACAAACAACCCTAACCCCCTAACAACAAACAATCCTAACCACCTAAAAACCAACAACACTAACCCCCTAACCACAATAAACACTAACACCCTAACAACAAAAACCACTAAACCCCAACAAGAAACAACCCTAAACCCCTAACAACAAACAACACTAACCCCCTAACAACAAACAACCCTAACCAAACAAGAAACAAACCTAACCCACTAACAACAAACAACACTAACACCCTAACAACAAACAACCCTAACCCCCTAACAACAAACAACACTAACACCCTAACAACAAACAACCCTAACCCCCTAACAACAAACAACACTAACCCCCTAACAACAAACAACCCTAAACCCCTAACATCAAAGAACACTAACACCCTAACAACAATCAACCCCAAACCCCTAACAACAAACACTAACCCCCAAACAACAAACAACCCTAACCCCTGAAAACCGAAAACACTAACCCCCTAACAACACAAAACACTAACACCCTAACAACAAACAACACTAACAACCTAACAACAAAAACCACTAAACCCCAACAAGAAACAACCCTAAACCCGTAACAAAAAACACTAACCCCCTAACAACAAACAACACTAAACCCCTAACAAGAAACCAACCTAACCCCGTAACAACAAACAACATTAACCTCCTAACAACAAACAACCTTAACCCCTTGACAACAAACACCCCTAAACTCCTAACAACAAACAATCCTAACCCCCTAACAACCTACAACACTAACCCCCTAACCACAAACAACACTAACCCCGTAAGAACAAACAACACTAACCCCCTAACAACAGTCCTAACCACCTAACAACAAACAACACTAACCCCCTAAAAAGAAACAACAATAAACCCCTAAAAACAAACAAAACTCATCCCCTAAGAACAAACAACACTAACCGTCTAACAACAAACAACACTAACCCCTAAGAACAAATACACGAACCCCCTAACAACAAACAACACTCACCCCCTAAAAACAAACAACCCTAAAACCCTTAAAACAAACAACACTGAACCCCTTAAAACAAACAACACTAAGCCCCTAACAACAAACAGCACTAACACTCTAACAACAAAAAACACTGACACGATAACAACAACCAACACTAACCCCCTAACAACAAAAAATCCTAACCCCCTAAAAACAAACAACACTGAACCCCTAAAAACAAACAACACTAAGCCAATAACAACAAACAGCACTAACCCACTAACAACAAAAAACACTAACCCGCTAACAACATCCAACAGTAACGCCCTAACCACAAACAACACTAACCCCCTAAAAACAAACAACCCAAAACCGCTAACATCAAAGAACACTAACACCCTAACAACAAACAACCCTAAACCCCTAACATCAAACAACACTAACCCCCTAACAACACAAAACTCTAACACCCTAACAACAAACAACACTAACACCCTAACAACAAAAACCACTAAACCCCAACAAGAAACAACCCGAAATCCCTAACAACAAACACTAACCCCCTAACAAGAAACAACCCTAACCCCCTAACAACAAACAACACTAACCCCCTAACAACAAACAACCCTACACCCCTAACATCAAAGAACACTAAAACCATAACAACAAACAAACCTAACCCCCTAACAACAAACACTAACCCCCAAACAACAAACAACCCTAACCCCTAAAAACCAAAAACACTAACCCACTGAGAAAAAACAACCCTAAACCACTAACAACAAACAACCCTAACACCCTAACATCAAACAACACTAACACCCTAACAACAAACAACCCTAAACCCCTAACATCAAACAACACTAACCCCCTAACAACACAAAACTCTAACACCCTAACAACAAACAACACTAACACCCTAACAACAAAAACCACTAAACCCCAACAAGAAACAACCCGAAACCCCTAACAACAAACACTAACCCCCTAACAACAAACAACACTAAACCCCTAACAAGAAACTACCCTAACCCCGTAACAACAAACAACACTAACCCCGTAACAACAAACAACCCTAACCCCCAAACAACAAACAACCCTAACTCCCTAACAACAAACAATCCTAACCCCCGAACAACCAACAACACTAACCCCCTAACCACAATAAACACTAACAACCTAACAATAAAAACCACTAAACCCCGACAAGAAACAACACTAAACCTCTAAGAACAAACAACACTAACCCCCTAACAACAAACAACCCTAACCAAACAACAAAAAACTCTAACCCACTAACAACAAACAACACTAACACCCTAACAACAAACAACCCTAACCCCCTAACAACAAACAACACTAACACCCTAACAGCAAACAACCCTAACCCCCTAACAACAAACAACACTAACCCCCTAACAACAAACAACCCTGACCAAACAACAAAAAACCCTAACCCACTAACAACAAAGAACACGAACACCCTAACAACAAGAAACCATAACCCCCTAACAACAAACAACACTAACACCCTAACAACAAACAACCCTAAACCCCTAACAACAAACAACACTAACCACCTAACAACAAACAACACTAAACCCCTAACATCAAAGAACACTAACACCCTAACAACAAACAACCCTAGCCCCCTAACAACAAACACTAACCCCCAAACAACAAACAACCCTAACCCACTAACAACAAACAACCGTAAACCACTAACAACAAACAACCCTAACACCCTAACAACAAACAACACTAACCCCCTAACAACAAACAACCCTAAACCCCTAACATCAAACAACACTAACCCCCTAACAACACAAAACAGTAACACCCTAAGAACAAACAACATTAATACCCTAACAGCAAAAACCACTAAACCCCAACAAGAAACAACCTTAAACCCCTAACAACAAACAACCCTAAACCCCTAACATCAAACAACACTAACCCCCTAACAACACAAACCACTAACACCCAACATCAAACAACACTAACACCCTAACAACAAAAACCACTAAACCCCAACAAGAAACAACCTTAAACCCCTAACAACAAACAATCCTAAACCCCTAACATCAAACAACACTAACACCCTAACAACACAAACCACTAACACCCTAACAACAAACAACACTAACCCCCTAACAACAAACACTAACCCCCAAACAACAAACAACCCTAACCCCTGAAAACCAAAAACACTAACCCTCTAACAACAAACAACCCTAACCCACTAACAACAAACAACCCTAAACCCCTAACATCAAACAACACTAACCCCCTAACAACACAAACCACTAACACCCTAACAACAAACACCACTAACACCCTAACAACAAAAACCACTAAACCCCAACAAGAAACAACCTTAAACCCCTAACAACAAACAACCCTAAACCCCTAACATCAAACAGCACTAACACCCTAACAACAAACAACTCTAACCCCCTAACAACAAACAACCCTAAACCCCTAACATCAAACAACACTAACACCCTAACAACAAAAACCACTAAACCCCAACAAGAAACAACCTTAAACCCCTAACAACAAACAACCCTAAACCCCTAACATCAAACAACACTAACCCCCTAACAACACTAACCACTAACACCCTAACAACAAACAACACTAACACCCTAACAACAAAAACCACTAAACCCAAACAAGAAACAACCTTAAACCCCTAACAACAAACAACCCTAAACCCCTAACATCAAACAACACTAACACCCTAACATCAAACAACTCTAACCCCGTAACAACAAACAACCCTAAACCCCTAACATCAAACAACACTAACCCCCTAACAACACAAACCACTAACACCCTAACAACAAACAACACTAACCCCATAACAACAAACAACCCTAACCCCTGAAAACCAAAAACACTAACCCACTAACAACAAACAACCCTAACCCACTAACAACAAACAACCCTAAACACCTAACATCAAACAACACTAACCCCCTAACAACACAAACCACTAACACCCTAACAACAAACAACACTAACACCATAACAACAAAAACCACTAAACCCCAACAAGAAACAACCTTAAACCCCTAACAACAAACAACTCTAAACCCCTGACATCAAACAACACTAACACCCTAACAACAAACAACTCTAACCCCGTAACAACAAACAACCCTAAACCCCTAACATCAAACAACACTAACACCCTAACAACAAAAACCACTAAACCCCAACAAGAAACAACCTTAAACCCCTAACAACAAACAACCCTAAACCCCTAACATCAAACAACACTAACCCCCTAACAACACAAACCACTAACACCCTAACAACAAACAACACTAACACCCTAACAACAAAAACCACTAAACCCCAACAAGAAACAACCTTAAACCCCTAACAACAAACAACCCTAAACCCCTAACATCAAACAACACTAAAACCCTAACAACAAACAACTCTAACCCCCTAACAACAAACAACCCTAAAACCCTAACATCAAACAACACTAACACCCTAACAACAAAAACCACTAAACCCCAACAAGAAACAACCTTAAACCCCTAACAACAAACAACCCTAAACCCCTAACAACAAACAACACTAACACCCTAACAACAAACAACTCTAACCCCCTAACAACAAACAACCCTAAACCCCTAACATCAAACAACACTAACCCCCTAACAACACAAACCACTAACACCCTAAAAACAAACAACACTAACACCCTAACAACAAACAACCCTAACCTCCTAACAACAAACAACACTAACCCCTTAACAACAAACAACTCTAAACCCCTAACATCAAAGAACACTAACACCCTAACAACAAACAACCCTAACCCCCTAACAACAAACACTAACTCCCAAACAACAAACAACCCTAACCCCTAAAAACCAAAAACACTAACCCACTAACAACAAACAACCCTAACCCACTAACAACAAACAACCCTAACCCCCTAACAACAAACAACACTAACCCCCGAACAACAAACAACAGTAACCCCCTAACCACAGTAAACAGTAACACCCTAACAACAAAAACCACTAAACCCCAACAAGAAACAAATCTAAACCCCTAACAACAAACAACACTAACCCCCTAACAACAAACAACCCTAACCAAACAACAAAAAACCCTAACCCACTAACAACAAACAACACTAACACCCTAACAACATCCAACAGTAACGCCCTAACCACAAACAACACTAACCCCTAAAAACAAACAATCCTACCCCCCTAACAACAAACAACACTCACCCCTAAAAAACAAACAACCCTAAAACCCTAAAAGCAAACAACACTGAACCCCTAAAAACAAACAACACTAAGCCCCTAACAACAAATAACACTAACACTCGAACAACAAACACCACTAAACCCCAACAAGAAACAACCCTAAGCCCCTAACAACAAACAAAACTAACCCCCTAACAAGAAACAACCCTAAACCCCTAACAACAAACAACACTAACCCCCTAACAACAAACAACACTAACACCCTAACAACAACCAACCCTAACCCCTAAGAACAAACAACACTAACGCCCTAAAACAAACAACACTAACCCCCAGCAACGAACAATACTAACCCCCTAACAACACAAAACCTAACCCCTTATCAACAAACAACCCTAACCCACTAACAACAAACAACCCTAACACCCTAACAACAAACAACACTAACCCCCTAACAACAAACAACCCTAAACCCCTAACATCAAAGAACACTAACACCCTAACAACAAACAACCTTAGCCCCCTAACAACAAACACTAACCCCCAAACAACAAACAACCCTAACCCCTAAAAACCAAAAACACTAACCCACTAACAACAAACAACCCTAACCCACTAACAACAAACAACCCTAACACCCTAGCAACAAACAACTCTAAACCCCTAATATCAAACAACACTAACCCCCTAACAACACAAAACACTAACACCCTAACAACAAACAACACTAACACCCTAACAACAAAAACCACTAAACCCCAACAAGAAACAACCCGAAACCCCTAACAACAAACACTAACCCCCTAACAACAAACAACACTAAACCCCTAACAAGAAACTACCCTAAACCCGTAACAACAAACAACTCTAACCCCGTAACAACAAACAACACTAACACCCAAATAACAAACAACCCTAACCCCCTAACAACAAACAATCCTAACCACCTAAAAACCAACAACACTAACCCCCTAACCACAATAAACACTAACACCCTAACAACAAAAACCACTAAACCCCAACAAGAAACAACCCTAAACCCCTAACAACAAACAACACTAACCCCCTAACAACAAACAACCCTAACCAAACAACAAACAAACCTAACCCACTAACAACAAACAACACTAACACCCTAACAACAAACAACCCTAACCCCCTAACAACAAACAACACTAACACCCTAACAACAAACAACCCTAACCCCCTAACAACAAACAACACTAACCCCCTAACAACAAACAAACCTAAACCCCTAACATCAAAGAACACTAACACCCTAACAACAATCAACCCCAAACCCCTAACAACAAACACTAACCCCCAAACAACAAACAACCCTAACCCCTGAAAACCGAAAACACTAACCCCCTAACAACACAAAACACTAACACCCTAACAACAAACAACACTAACAACCTAACAACAAAAACCACTAAACCCCAACAAGAAACAACCCTAAACCCGTAACAAAAAACACTAACCCCCTAACAACAAACAACACTAAACCCCTAACAAGAAACCAACCTAACCCCGTAACAACAAACAACATTAACCTCCTAACAACAAACAACCTTAACCCCTTGACAACAAACACCCCTAAACTCCTAACAACAAACAATCCTAACCCCCTAACAACCTACAACAATAACCCCCGAACCACAAACAACACTAACCCCGTAAGAACAAACAACACTAACCCCCTAACAACAGTCCTAACCACCTAACAACAAACAACACTAACCCCCTAAAAAGAAACAACAATAAACCCCTAAAAACAAACAAAACTCATCCCCTAAGAACAAACAACACTAACCGTCTAACAACAAACAACACTAACCCCTAAGAACAAATACACGAACCCCCTAACAACAAACAACACTCACCCCCTAAAAACAAACAACCCTAAAACCCTTAAAACAAACAACACTGAACCCCTTAAAACAAACAACACTAAGCCCCTAACAACAAACAGCACTAACACTCTAACAACAAAAAACACTGACACGATAACAACAACCAACACTAACCCCCTAACAACAAAAAATCCTAACCCCCTAAAAACAAACAACACTGAACCCCTAAAAACAAACAACACTAAGCCAATAACAACAAACAGCACTAACCCACTAACAACAAAAAACACTAACCCGCTAACAACATCCAACAGTAACGCCCTAACCACAAACAACACTAACCCCCTAAAAACAAACAACCCAAAACCGCTAACATCAAAGAACACTAACACCCTAACAACAAACAACCCTAAACCTCTAACGTCAAACAACACTAACCCCCTAACAACACAAAACTCTAACACCCTAACAACAAACAACACTAACACCCTAACAACAAAAACCACTAAACCCCAACAAGAAACAACCCGAAATCCCTAACAACAAACACTAACCCCCTAACAAGAAACAACCCTAACCCCCTAACAACAAACAACACTAACCCCCTAACAACAAACAACCCTACACCCCTAACATCAAAGAACACTAAAACCATAACAACAAACAAACCTAACCCCCTAACAACAAACACTAACCCCCAAACAACAAACAACCCTAACCCCTAAAAACCAAAAACACTAACCCACTGAGAAAAAACAACCCTAAACCACTAACAACAAACAACCCTAACACCCTAACATCAAACAACACTAACACCCTAACAACAAACAACCCTAAACCCCTAACATCAAACAACACTAACCCCCTAACAACACAAAACACTAACACCCTAACAACAAACAACACTAACACCCTAACAACAAAAACCACTAAACCCCAACAAGAAACAACCCGAAACCCCTAACAACAAACACTAACCCCCTAACAACAAACAACACTAAACCCCTAACAAGACACTAAGCTAACCCCGTAACAACAAACAACACTAACCCGGTAACAACAAACAACCCTAACCCCCAGACAACAAACAACCCTAACCCCCAACAACAAACAATCCTAACCCCCGAACAACCAGCAACACTAACCTCCTAACCACAATAAAAACTAACACCCTAACAACAAAAACCACTGAACCCCAACAAGAAACAACTCTAAACCCCTAACAACAAACAACACTAACCCCCTAACAACAAACAACCCTAACCAAGCAACAAACAAACCTAACCCACTAACAACAAACAACACTAACACCCTAACAACAAACAACCCTAACCCCCTAACAACAAACAACACTAACACCCTAACAACAAACAACCCTAACCCCCTAACAACAAACAGCACTAACCCCCTAACAACAAACAACCCTAAACCCCTAACATCAAAGAACACTAACACCCTAACAACAAACAACCCTAACCCCCTAACAACAAACACTAACCCCCAAACAACAAACAACCCTAACCCCTAAAAACCAAAAACACTAACCCACTAACAACAAACAACCCTAACCCACTAACAACAAACAACCCTAACCCCCTAATAACAACCCTAAACCCCTAATATCAAACAACAGTAACCCCCTAACAACACAAAACACTAACACCCTAACAACAAACAGCACTAACACCCTAACAACAAAAACCACTAAACCCCAACAAGAAACAACCCTAAACCCCTAACAACAAACACTAACCCCCTAACAACAAACAACACTAAACCCCTAACAAGAAACTACCTAACCCCGTAACAACAAACAACACTAACCCCGTAACAACAAACAACCCTAACCCCCAAACAACAAACAACACTAACCCCCTAACAACAACACAATCCTAACCCCCGAACAACCAACAACACTAACCCCCTAACCACAGTAAACACTAACACCCTAACAACAAAAACCACTAAACCCCAACAAGAAACAACCCTAAACCCCTAACAACAAACAACACGAACCCCCTAACAACAAACAACCCTAACCAAACAACAAAAAAACGTAACCCACTAACAACAAACAACACTAACACCCTAACAACAAACAACCCTAACCCCCTAACAAAAAACAACACTAACACCCTAACAACAAACAACCCTAACCCCCTAACAACAAACAACACTAACCCCTTAACAACAAACAACTCTAAACCCCTAACATCAAAGAACACTAACACCCTAACAACAAACAACCCTAACCCCCTAACAACAAACACTAACTCCCAAACAACAAACAACCCTAACCCCTAAAAACCAAAAACACTAACCCACTAACAACAAACAACCCTAACCCACTAACAACAAACAACCCTAACCCCCTAACAACAAACAACACTAACCCCCGAACAACAAACAACAGTAACCCCCTAACCACAGTAAACACTAACACCCTAACAACAAAAACCACTAAACCCCAACAAGAAACAAATCTAAACCCCTAACAACAAACAACACTAACCCCCTAACAACAAACAACCCTAACCAAACAACAAAAAACCCTAACCCACTAACAACAAACAACACTAACACCCTAACGACAAACAACCCTAACCCCCTAACAACAAACAACCCTAAACCCCTATAAAGAAACAACCCTTACCCCCTAACAACCAACAACACTAACACCCTAACAACAAACAACACTAACACCCTAACAACATCCAACAGTAACGCCCTAACCACAAACAACACTAACCCCCTAAAAACAAACAATCCTACCCCCTAACAACAAACAACACTCACCCCTAAAAAACAAACAACCCTAAAACCCTAAAAGCAAACAACACTGAACCCCTAAAAACAAACAACACTAAGCCCCTAACAACAAATAACACTAACACTCGAACAACAAACACCACTAAACCCCAACAAGAAACAACCCTAAGCCCCTAACAACAAACAAAACTAACCCCCTAACAAGAAACAACCCTAAACCCCTAACAACAAACAACACTAACCCCCTAACAACAAACAACACTAACACCCTAACAACAACCAACCCTAACCCCTAAGAACAAACAACACTAACGCCCTAAGAACAAACAACACTAACCCCCAGCAACGAACAATACTAACCCCCTAACAACACAAAACCCAACCCCTTATCAACAAACAACCCTCACCCACTAACAACAAACAACCCTAACACCCTAACAACAAACAACACTAACCCCCTAACAACAAACAACCCTAAACCCCTAACATCAAAGAACACTAACACCCTAACAACAAACAACCTTAGCCCCCTAACAACAAACACTAACCCCCAAACAACAAACAACCCTAACCCCTAAAAACCAAAAACACTAACCCACTAACAACAAACAACCCTAACCCACTAACAACAAACAACCCTAACTCCCTAGCAACAAACAACTCTAAACCCCTAATATCAAACAACACTAACCCCCTAACAACACAAAACACTAACACCCTAACAACAAACAACACTAACACCCTAACAACAAAAACCACTAAACCCCAACAAGAAACAACCCGAAACCCCTAACAACAAACACTAAACCCCTAACAAGAAACTACCCTAAACCCGTAACAACAAACAACTCTAACCCCGTAACAACAAACAACACTAACACCCAAATAACAAACAACCCTAACCCCCTAACAACAAACAATCCTAACTACCTAAAAACCAACAACACTAACCCCCTAACCACAATAAACACTAACACCCTAACAACAAAAACCACTAAACCCCAACAAGAAACAACCCTAAACCCCTAACAACAAACAACACTAACCCCCTAACAACAAACAACCCTAACCAAACAAGAAACAAACCTAACCCACTAACAACAAACAACACTAACACCCTAACAACAAACAACCCTAACCCCCTAACAACAAACAACACTAACACCCTAACAACAAACAACCCTAACCCCCTAACAACAAACAACACTAACCCCCTAACAACAAACAACCCTAAACCCCTAACATCAAAGAACACTAACACCCTAACAACAATCAACCCCAAACCCCTAACAACAAACACTAACCCCCAAACAACAAACAACCCTAACCCCTGAAAACCGAAAACACTAACCCCCTAACAACACAAAACACTAACACCCTAACAACAAACAACACTAACAACCTAACAACAAAAACCACTAAACCCCAACAAGAAACAACCCTAAACCCGTAACAAAAAACACTAACCCCCTAACAACAAACAACACTAAACCCCTAACAAGAAACCAACCTAACCCCGTAACAACAAACAACATTAACCTCCTAACAACAAACAACCTTAACCCCTTGACAACAAACACCCCTAAACTCCTAACAACAAACAATCCTAACCCCCTAACAACCTACAACACTAACCCCCTAACCACAAACAACACTAACCCCGTAAGAACAAACAACACTAACCCCCTAACAACAGTCCTAACCACCTAACAACAAACAACACTAACCCCCTAAAAAGAAACAACAATAAACCCCTAAAAACAAACAAAACTCATCCCCTAAGAACAAACAACACTAACCGTCTAACAACAAACAACACTAACCCCTAAGAACAAATACACGAACCCCCTAACAACAAACAACACTCACCCCCTAAAAACAAACAACCCTAAAACCCTTAAAACAAACAACACTGAACCCCTTAAAACAAACAACACTAAGCCCCTAACAACAAACAGCACTAACACTCTAACAACAAAAAACACTGACACGATAACAACAACCAACACTAACCCCCTAACAACAAAAAATCCTAACCCCCTAAAAACAAACAACACTGAACCCCTAAAAACAAACAACACTAAGCCAATAACAACAAACAGCACTAACCCACTAACAACAAAAAACACTAACCCGCTAACAACATCCAACAGTAACGCCCTAACCACAAACAACACTAACCCCCTAAAAACAAACAACCCAAAACCGCTAACATCAAAGAACACTAACACCCTAACAACAAACAACCCTAAACCCCTAACATCAAACAACACTAACCCCCTAACAACACAAAACTCTAACACCCTAACAACAAACAACACTAACACCCTAACAACAAAAACCACTAAACCCCAACAAGAAACAACCCGAAATCCCTAACAACAAACACTAACCCCCTAACAAGAAACAACCCTAACCCCCTAACAACAAACAACACTAACCCCCTAACAACAAACAACCCTACACCCCTAACATCAAAGAACACTAAAACCATAACAACAAACAAACCTAACCCCCTAACAACAAACACTAACCCCCAAACAACAAACAACCCTAACCCCTAAAAACCAAAAACACTAACCCACTGAGAAAAAACAACCCTAAACCACTAACAACAAACAACCCTAACACCCTAACATCAAACAACACTAACACCCTAACAACAAACAACCCTAAACCCCTAACATCAAACAACACTAACCCCCTAACAACACAAAACACTAACACCCTAACAACAAACAACACTAACACCCTAACAACAAAAACCACTAAACCCCAACAAGAAACAACCCGAAACCCCTAACAACAAACACTAACCCCCTAACAACAAACAACACTAAACCCCTAACAAGACACTAACCTAACCCCGTAACAACAAACAACACTAACCCGGTAACAACAAACAACCCTAACCCCCAGACAACAAACAACCCTAACCCCCTAACAACAAACAATCCTAACCCCCGAACAACCAGCAACACTAACCTCCTAACCACAATAAAAACTAACACCCTAACAACAAAAACCACTGAACCCCAACAAGAAACAACTCTAAACCCCTAACAACAAACAACACTAACCCCCTAACAACAAACAACCCTAACCAAGCAACAAACAAACCTAACCCACTAACAACAAACAACACTAACACCCTAACAACAAACAACCCTAACCCCCTAACAACAAACAACACTAACACCCTAACAACAAACAACCCTAACCCCCTAACAACAAACAGCACTAACCCCCTAACAACAAACAACCCTAAACCCCTAACATCAAAGAACACTAACACCCTAACAACAAACAACCCTAACCCCCTAACAACAAACACTAACCCCCAAACAACAAACAACCCTAACCCCTAAAAACCAAAAACACTAACCCACTAACAACAAACAACCCTAACCCACTAACAACAAACAACCCTAACCCCCTAATAACAACCCTAAACCCCTAATATCAAACAACAGTAACCCCCTAACAACACAAAACACTAACACCCTAACAACAAACAGCACTAACACCCTAACAACAAAAACCACTAAACCCCAACAAGAAACAACCCTAAACCCCTAACAACAAACACTAACCCCCTAACAACAAACAACACTAAACCCCTAACAAGAAACTACCTAACCCCGTAACAACAAACAACACTAACCCTGTAACAACAAACAACCCTAACCCCCAAACAACAAACAACCCTAACCCCCTAACAACAAACAATCCTAACCCCCGAACAACCAACAACACTAACCCCCTAACCACAGTAAACACTAACACCCTAACAACAAAAACCACTAAACCCCAACAAGAAACAACCCTAAACCCCTAACAACAAACAACACGAACCCCCTAACAACAAACAACCCTAACCAAACAACAAAAAAACGTAACCCACTAACAACAAACAACACTAACACCCTAACAACAAACAACCCTAACCCCCTAACAAAAAACAACACTAACACCCTAACAACAAACAACCCTAACCCCCTAACAACAAACAACACTAACCCCTTAACAACAAACAACTCTAAACCCCTAACATCAAAGAACACTAACACCCTAACAACAAACAACCCTAACCCCCTAACAACAAACACTAACTCCCAAACAACAAACAACCCTAACCCCTAAAAACCAAAAACACTAACCCACTAACAACAAACAACCCTAACCCACTAACAACAAACAACCCTAACCCCCTAACAACAAACAACACTAACCCCCGAACAACAAACAACAGTAAACCCCTAACCACAGTAAACACTAACACCCTAACAACAAAAACCACTAAACCCCAACAAGAAACAAATCTAAACCCCTAACAACAAACAACACTAATCCCCTAACAACAAACAACCCTAACCAAACAACAAAAAACCCTAACCCACTAACAACAAACAACACTAACACCCTAACAACATCCAACAGTAACGCCCTAACCACAAACAACACTAACCCCCTAAAAACAAACAATCCTACCCCCCTAACAACAAACAACACTCACCCCTAAAAAACAAACAACCCTAAAACCCTAAAAGCAAACAACACTGAACCCCTAAAAACAAACAACACTAAGCCCCTAACAACAAATAACACTAACACTCGAACAACAAACACCACTAAACCCCAACAAGAAACAACCCTAAGCCCCTAACAACAAACAAAACTAACCCCCTAACAAGAAACAACCCTAAACCCCTAACAACAAACAACACTAACCCCCTAACAACAAACAACACTAACACCCTAACAACAACCAACCCTAACCCCTAAGAACAAACAACACTAACGCCCTAAGAACAAACAACACTAACCCCCAGCAACGAACAATACTAACCCCCTAACAACACAAAACCTAACCCCTCATCAACAAACAACCCTAACCCACTAACAACAAACAACCCTAACACCCTAACAACAAACAACACTAACCCCCTAACAACAAACACCCCTAAACCCCTAACATCAAAGAACACTAACACCCTAACAACAAACAACCTTAGCCCCCTAACAACAAACACTAACCCCCAAACAACAAACAACCCTAACCCCTAAAAACCAAAAACACTAACCCACTAACAACAAACAACCCTAACCCACTAACAACAAACAACCCTAACACCCTAGCAACAAACAACTCTAAACCCCTAATATCAAACAACACTAACCCCCTAACAACACAAAACACTAACACCCTAACAACAAACAACACTAACACCCTAACAACAAAAACCACTAAACCCCAACAAGAAACAACCCGAAACCCCTAACAACAAACACTAACCCCCTAACAACAAACAACACTAAACCCCTAACAAGAAACTACCCTAAACCCGTAACAACAAACAACACTAACCCCGTAACAACAAACAACCCTAACCCCCAAAAAACAAACAACACTAACCCCCTAACAACAACACAATCCTAACCCCCGAACAACCAACAACACTAACCCCCTAACCACAGTAAACACTAACACCCTAACAACAAAAACCACTAAACCCCAACAAGAAACAACCCTAAACCCCTAACAACAAACAACACGAACCCCCTAACAACAAACAACCCTAACCAAACAACAAAAAAACGTAACCCACTAACAACAAACAACACTAACACCCTAACAACAAACAACCCTAACCCCCTAACAAAAAACAACACTAACACCCTAACAACAAACAACCCTAACCCCCTAACAACAAACAACACTAACCCCTTAACAACAAACAACTCTAAACCCCTAACATCAAAGAACACTAACACCCTAACAACAAACAACCCTAACCCCCTAACAACAAACACTAACTCCCAAACAACAAACAACCCTAACCCCTAAAAACCAAAAACACTAACCCACTAACAACAAACAACCCTAACCCACTAACAACAAACAACCCTAACCCCCTAACAACAAACAACACTAACCCCCGAACAACAAACAACAGTAACCCCCTAACCACAGTAAACACTAACACCCTAACAACAAAAACCACTAAACCCCAACAAGAAACAAATCTAAACCCCTAACAACAAACAACACTAACCCCCTAACAACAAACAACCCTAACCAAACAACAAAAAACCCTAACCCACTAACAACAAACAACACTAACACCCTAACGACAAACAACCCTAACCCCCTAACAACAAACAACCCTAAACCCCTATAAAGAAACAACCCTTACCCCCTAACAACCAACAACACTAACACCCTAACAACAAACAACACTAACACCCTAACAACATCCAACAGTAACGCCCTAACCACAAACAACACTAACCCCCTAAAAACAAACAATCCTACCCCCCTAACAACAAACAACACTCACCCCTAAAAAACAAACAACCCTAAAACCCTAAAAGCAAACAACACTGAACCCCTAAAAACAAACAACACTAAGCCCCTAACAACAAATAACACTAACACTCGAACAACAAACACCACTAAACCCCAACAAGAAACAACCCTAAGCCCCTAACAACAAACAAAACTAACCCCCTAACAAGAAACAACCCTAAACCCCTAACAACAAACAACACTAACCCCCTAACAACAAACAACACTAACACCCTAACAACAACCAACCCTAACCCCTAAGAACAAACAACACTAACGCCCTAAGAACAAACAACACTAACCCCCAGCAACGAACAATACTAACCCCCTAACAACACAAAACCTAACCCCTTATCAACAAACAACCCTAACCCACTAACAACAAACAACCCTAACACCCTAACAACAAACAACCCTAACCCCCTAACAACAAACAACCCTAAACCCCTAACATCAAAGAACACTAACACCCTAACAGCAAACAACCTTAGCCCCCTAACAACAAACACTAACCCCCAAACAACAAACAACCCTAACCCCTAAAAACCAAAAACACTAACCCACTAACAACAAACAACCCTAACCCACTAACAACAAACAACCCTAACTCCCTAGCAACAAACAACTCTAAACCCCTAATATCAAACAACACTAACCCCCTAACAACACAAAACACTAACACCCTAACAACAAACAACACTAACACCCTAACAACAAAAACCACTAAACCCCAACAAGAAACAACCCGAAACCCCTAACAACAAACACTAAACCCCTAACAAGAAACTACCCTAAACCCGTAACAACAAACAACTCTAACCCCGTAACAACAAACAACACTAACACCCAAATAACAAACAACCCTAACCCCCTAACAACAAACAATCCTAACCACCTAAAAACCAACAACACTAACCCCCTAACCACAATAAACACTAACACCCTAACAACAAAAACCACTAAACCCCAACAAGAAACAACCCTAAACCCCTAACAACAAACAACACTAACCCCCTAACAACAAACAACCCTAACCAAACAAGAAACAAAACTAACCCACTAACAACAAACAACACTAACACCCTAACAACAAACAACCCTAACCCCCTAACAACAAACAACACTAACACCCTAACAACAAACAACCCTAACCCCCTAACAACAAACAACACTAACCCCCTAACAACAAACAACCCTAAACCCCTAACGTCAAAGAACACTAACACCCTAACAACAATCAACCCCAAACCCCTAACAACAAACACTAACCCCCAAACAACAAACAACCCTAACCCCTGAAAACCGAAAACACTAACCCCCTAACAACACAAAACACTAACACCCTAACAACAAACAACACTAACAACCTAACAACAAAAACCACTAAACCCCAACAAGAAACAACCCTAAACCCGTAACAAAAAACACTAACCCCCTAACAACAAACAACACTATACCCCTAACAAGAAACCAACCTAACCCCGTAACAACAAACAACATTAACCTCCTAACAACAAACAACCTTAACCCCTTGACAACAAACACCCCTAAACTCCTAACAACAAACAATCCTAACCCCCTAACAACCTACAACACTAACCCCCTAACCACAAACAACACTAACCCCGTAAGAACAAACAACACTAACCCCCTAACAACAGTCCTAACCACCTAACAACAAACAACACTAACCCCCTAAAAAGAAACAACAATAAACCCCTAAAAACAAACAAAACTCATCCCCTAAGAACAAACAACACTAACCGTCTAACAACAAACAACACTAACCCCTAAGAACAAATACACGAACCCCCTAACAACAAACAACACTCACCCCCTAAAAACAAACAACCCTAAAACCCTTAAAACAAACAACACTGAACCCCTTAAAACAAACAACACTAAGCCCCTAACAACAAACAGCACTAACACTCTAACAACAAAAAACACTGACACGATAACAACAACCAACACTAACCCCCTAACAACAAAAAATCCTAACCCCCTAAAAACAAACAACACTGAACCCCTAAAAACAAACAACACTAAGCCAATAACAACAAACAGCACTAACCCACTAACAACAAAAAACACTAACCCGCTAACAACATCCAACAGTAACGCCCTAACCACAAACAACACTAACCCCCTAAAAACAAACAACCCAAAACCGCTAACATCAAAGAACACTAACACCCTAACAACAAACAACCCTAAACCCCTAACATCAAACAACACTAACCCCCTAACAACACAAAACTCTAACACCCTAACAA
Organism: Elephas maximus indicus; assembly: GCF_024166365.1. Taxonomy (NCBI): domain Eukaryota; kingdom Metazoa; phylum Chordata; class Mammalia; order Proboscidea; family Elephantidae; genus Elephas; species Elephas maximus. The sequence continues at coordinate 1,531,860 of NC_064835.1, forward strand.
CAAACAACACTAACACCCTAACAACAAAAACCACTAAACCCCAACAAGAAACAACCCGAAATCCCTAACAACAAACACTAACCCCCTAACAAGAAACAACCCTAACCCCCTAACAACAAACAACACTAACCCCCTAACAACAAACAACCCTACACCCCTAACATCAAAGAACACTAAAACCATAACAACAAACAAACCTAACCCCCTAACAACAAACACTAACCCCCAAACAACAAACAACCCTAACCCCTAAAAACCAAAAACACTAACCCACTGAGAAAAAACAACCCTAAACCACTAACAACAAACAACCCTAACACCCTAACATCAAACAACACTAACACCCTAACAACAAACAACCCTAAACCCCTAACATCAAACAACACTAACCCCCTAACAACACAAAACACTAACACCCTAACAACAAACAACACTAACACCCTAACAACAAAAACCACTAAACCCCAACAAGAAACAACCCGAAACCCCTAACAACAAACACTAACCCCCTAACAACAAACAACACTAAACCCCTAACAAGACACTAACCTAACCCCGTAACAACAAACAACACTAACCCGGTAACAACAAACAACCCTAACCCCCAGACAACAAACAACCCTAACCCCCTAACAACAAACAATCCTAACCCCCGAACAACCAGCAACACTAACCTCCTAACCACAATAAAAACTAACACCCTAACAACAAAAACCACTGAACCCCAACAAGAAACAACTCTAAACCCCTAACAACAAACAACACTAACCCCCTAACAACAAACAACCCTAACCAAGCAACAAACAAACCTAACCCACTAACAACAAACAACACTAACACCCTAACAACAAACAACCCTAACCCCCTAACAACAAACAACACTAACACCCTAACAACAAACAACCCTAACCCCCTAACAACAAACAGCACTAACCCCCTAACAACAAACAACCCTAAACCCCTAACATCAAAGAACACTAACACCCTAACAACAAACAACCCTAACCCCCTAACAACAAACACTAACCCCCAAACAACAAACAACCCTAACCCCTAAAAACCAAAAACACTAACCCACTAACAACAAACAACCCTAACCCACTAACAACAAACAACCCTAACCCCCTAATAACAACCCTAAACCCCTAATATCAAACAACAGTAACCCCCTAACAACACAAAACACTAACACCCTAACAAAAAACAGCACTAACACCCTAACAACAAAAACCACTAAACCCCAACAAGAAACAACCCTAAACCCCTAACAACAAACACTAACCCCCTAACAACAAACAACACTAAACCCCTAACAAGAAACTACCTAACCCCGTAACAAAAAACAACACTAACCCCGTAACAACAAACAACCCTAACCCCCAAACAACAAACAACCCTAACCCCCTAACAACAAACAATCCTAACCCCCGAACAACCAACAACACTAACCCCCTAACCACAGTAAACACTAACACCCTAACAACAAAAACCACTAAACCCCAAAAAGAAACAACCCTAAACCCCTAACAACAAACAACACGAACCCCCTAACAACAAACAACCCTAACCAAACAACAAAAAAACGTAACCCACTAACAACAAACAACACTAACACCCTAACAACAAACAACCCTAACCCCCTAACAAAAAACAACACTAACACCCTAACAACAAACAACCCTAACCCCCTAACAACAAACAACACTAACCCCTTAACAACAAACAACTCTAAACCCCTAACATCAAAGAACACTAACACCCTAACAACAAACAACCCTAACCCCCTAACAACAAACACTAACTCCCAAACAACAAACAACCCTAACCCCTAAAAACCAAAAACACTAACCCACTAACAACAAACAACCCTAACCCACTAACAACAAACAACCCTAACCCCCTAACAACAAACAACACTAACCCCCGAACAACAAACAACAGTAAACCCCTAACCACAGTAAACACTAACACCCTAACAACAAAAACCACTAAACCCCAACAAGAAACAAATCTAAACCCCTAACAACAAACAACACTAATCCCCTAACAACAAACAACCCTAACCAAACAACAAAAAACCCTAACCCACTAACAACAAACAACACTAACACCCTAACAACATCCAACAGTAACGCCCTAACCACAAACAACACTAACCCCCTAAAAACAAACAATCCTACCCCCCTAACAACAAACAACACTCACCCCTAAAAAACAAACAACCCTAAAACCCTAAAAGCAAACAACACTGAACCCCTAAAAACAAACAACACTAAGCCCCTAACAACAAACAGCACTAACACTCTAACAACAAAAAACACTGACACGATAACAACAACCAACACTAACCCCCTAACAACAAAAAATCCTAACCCCCTAAAAACAAACAACACTGAACCCCTAAAAACAAACAACACTAAGCCAATAACAACAAACAGCACTAACCCACTAACAACAAAAAACACTAACCCGCTAACAACATCCAACAGTAACGCCCTAACCACAAACAACACTAACCCCCTAAAAACACACAACCCAAAACCGCTAACATCAAAGAACACTAACACCCTAACAACAAACAACCCTAAACCCCTAACATCAAACAACACTAACCCCCTAACAACACAAAACTCTAACACCCTAACAACAAACAACACTAACACCCTAACAACAAAAACCACTAAACCCCAACAAGAAACAACCCGAAATCCCTAACAACAAACACTAACCCCCTAACAAGAAACAACCCTAACCCCCTAACAACAAACAACACTAACCCCCTAACAACAAACAACCCTACACCCCTAACATCAAAGAACACTAAAACCATAACAACAAACAAACCTAACCCCCTAACAACAAACACTAACCCCCAAACAACAAACAACCCTAACCCCTAAAAACCAAAAACACTAACCCACTGAGAAAAAACAACCCTAAACCACTAACAACAAACAACCCTAACACCCTAACATCAAACAACACTAACACCCTAACAACAAACAACCCTAAACCCTTAACATCAAACAACACTAACCCCCTAACAACACAAAACACTAACACCCTAACAACAAACAACACTAACACCCTAACAACAAAAACCACTAAACCCCAACAAGAAACAACCCGAAACCCCTAACAACAAACACTAACCCCCTAACAACAAACAACACTAAACCCCTAACAAGACACTAACCTAACCCCGTAACAACAAACAACACTAACCCGGTAACAACAAACAACCCTAACCCCCAGACAACAAACAACCCTAACCCCCTAACAACAAACAATCCTAACCCCCGAACAACCAGCAACACTAACCTCCTAACCACAATAAAAACTAACACCCTAACAACAAAAACCACTGAACCCCAACAAGAAACAACTCTAAACCCCTAACAACAAACAACACTAACCCCCTAACAACAAACAACCCTAACCAAGCAACAAACAAACCTAACCCACTAACAACAAACAACACTAACACCCTAACAACAAACAACCCTAACCCCCTAACAACAAACAACACTAACACCCTAACAACAAACAACCCTAACCCCCTAACAACAAACAGCACTAACCCCCTAACAACAAACAACCCTAAACCCCTAACATCAAAGAACACTAACACCCTAACAACAAACAACCCTAACCCCCTAACAACAAACACTAACCCCCAAACAACAAACAACCCTAACCCCTAAAAACCAAAAACACTAACCCACTAACAACAAACAACCCTAACCCACTAACAACAAACAACCCTAACCCCCTAATAACAACCCTAAACCCCTAATATCAAACAACAGTAACCCCCTAACAACACAAAACACTAACACCCTAACAACAAACAGCACTAACACCCTAACAACAAAAACCACTAAACCCCAACAAGAAACAACCCTAAACCCCTAACAACAAACACTAACCCCCTAACAACAAACAACACTAAACCCCTAACAAGAAACTACCTAACCCCGTAACAACAAACAACACTAACCCCGTAACAACAAACAACCCTAACCCCCAAACAACAAACAACCCTAACCCCCTAACAACAAACAATCCTAACCCCCGAACAACCAACAACACTAACCCCCTAACCACAGTAAACACTAACACCCTAACAACAAAAACCACTAAACCCCAACAAGAAACAACCCTAAACCCCTAACAACAAACAACACGAACCCCCTAACAACAAACAACCCTAACCAAACAACAAAAAAACGTAACCCACTAACAACAAACAACACTAACACCCTAACAACAAACAACCCTAACCCCCTAACAAAAAACAACACTAACACCCTAACAACAAACAACCCTAACCCCCTAACAACAAACAACACTAACCCCTTAACAACAAACAACTCTAAACCCCTAACATCAAAGAACACTAACACCCTAACAACAAACAACCCTAACCCCCTAACAACAAACACTAACTCCCAAACAACAAACAACCCTAACCCCTAAAAACCAAAAACACTAACCCACTAACAACAAACAACCCTAAGCCACTAACAACAAACAACCCTAACCCCCTAACAACAAACAACACTAACCCCCGAACAACAAACAACAGTAACCCCCTAACCACAGTAAACACTAACACCCTAACAACAAAAACCACTAAACCCCAACAAGAAACAAATCTAAACCCCTAACAACAAACAACACTAATCCCCTAACAACAAACAACCCTAACCAAACAACAAAAAACCCTAACCCACTAACAACAAACAACACTAACACCCTAACAACATCCAACAGTAACGCCCTAACCACAAACAACACTAACCCCCTAAAAACAAACAATCCTACCCCCCTAACAACAAACAACACTCACCCCTAAAAAACAAACAACCCTAAAACCCTAAAAGCAAACAACACTGAACCCCTAAAAACAAACAACACTAAGCCCCTAACAACAAATAACACTAACACTCGAACAACAAACACCACTAAACCCCAACAAGAAACAACCCTAAGCCCCTAACAACAAACAAAACTAACCCCCTAACAAGAAACAACCCTAAACCCCTAACAAAAAACAACACTAACCCCCTAACAACAAACAACACTAACACCCTAACAACAACCAACCCTAACCCCTAAGAACAAACAACACTAACGCCCTAAGAACAAACAACACTAACCCCCAGCAACGAACAATACTAACCCCCTAACAACACAAAACCTAACCCCTTATCAACAAACAACCCTAACCCACTAACAACAAACAACCCTAACACCCTAACAACAAACAACACTAACCCCCTAACAACAAACAACCCTAAACCCCTAACATCAAAGAACACTAACACCCTAACAACAAACAACCTTAGCCCCCTAACAACAAACACTAACCCCCAAACAACAAACAACCCTAACCCCTAAAAAACAAAAACACTAACCCACTAACAACAAACAACCCTAACCCACTAACAACAAACAACCCTAACACCCTAACAACAAACAACTCTAAACCCCTAATATCAAACAACACTAACCCCCTAACAACACAAAACACTAACACCCTAACAACAAACAACACTAACACCCTAACAACAAAAACCACTAAACCCCAACAAGAAACAACCCGAAACCCCTAACAACAAACACTAACCCCCTAACAACAAACAACACTAAACCCCTAACAAGAAACTACCCTAAACCCGTAACAACAAACAACTCTAACCCCGTAACAACAAACAACACTAACACCCAAATAACAAACAACCCTAACCCCCTAACAACAAACAATCCTAACCACCTAAAAACCAACAACACTAACCCCCTAACCACAATAAACACTAACACCCTAACAACAAAAACCACTAAACCCCAACAAGAAACAACCCTAAACCCCTAACAACAAACAACACTAACCGCCTAACAACAAACAACCCTAACCAAACAACAAACAAACTTAACCCACTAACAACAAACAACACTAACACCCTAACAACAAACAACCCTAACCCCCTAACAACAAACAACACTAACCCCCTAAAAACACACAACCCAAAACCGCTAACATCAAAGAACACTAACACCCTAACAACAAACAACCCTAAACCCCTAACATCAAACAACACTAACCCCCTAACAACACAAAACTCTAACACCCTAACAACAAACAACACTAACACCCTAACAACAAAAACCACTAAACCCCAACAAGAAACAACCCGAAATCCCTAACAACAAACACTAACCCCCTAACAAGAAACAACCCTAACCCCCTAACAACAAACAACACTAACCCCCTAACAACAAACAACCCTACACCCCTAACATCAAAGAACACTAAAACCATAACAACAAACAAACCTAACCCCCTAACAACAAACACTAACCCCCAAACAACAAACAACCCTAACCCCTAAAAACCAAAAACACTAACCCACTGAGAAAAAACAACCCTAAACCACTAACAACAAACAACCCTAACACCCTAACATCAAACAACACTAACACCCTAACAACAAACAACCCTAAACCCTTAACATCAAACAACACTAACCCCCTAACAACACAAAACACTAACACCCTAACAACAAACAACACTAACACCCTAACAACAAAAACCACTAAACCCCAACAAGAAACAACCCGAAACCCCTAACAACAAACACTAACCCCCTAACAACAAACAACACTAAACCCCTAACAAGACACTAACCTAACCCCGTAACAACAAACAACACTAACCCGGTAACAACAAACAACCCTAACCCCCAGACAACAAACAACCCTAACCCCCTAACAACAAACAATCCTAACCCCCGAACAACCAGCAACACTAACCTCCTAACCACAATAAAAACTAACACCCTAACAACAAAAACCACTGAACCCCAACAAGAAACAACTCTAAACCCCTAACAACAAACAACACTAACCCCCTAACAACAAACAACCCTAACCAAGCAACAAACAAACCTAACCCACTAACAACAAACAACACTAACACCCTAACAACAAACAACCCTAACCCCCTAACAACAAACAACACTAACACCCTAACAACAAACAACCCTAACCCCCTAACAACAAACAGCACTAACCCCCTAACAACAAACAACCCTAAACCCCTAACATCAAAGAACACTAACACCCTAACAACAAACAACCCTAACCCCCTAACAACAAACACTAACCCCCAAACAACAAACAACCCTAACCCCTAAAAACCAAAAACACTAACCCACTAACAACAAACAACCCTAACCCACTAACAACAAACAACCCTAACCCCCTAATAACAACCCTAAACCCCTAATATCAAACAACAGTAACCCCCTAACAACACAAAACACTAACACCCTAACAACAAACAGCACTAACACCCTAACAACAAAAACCACTAAACCCCAACAAGAAACAACCCTAAACCCCTAACAACAAACACTAACCCCCTAACAACAAACAACACTAAACCCCTAACAAGAAACTACCTAACCCCGTAACAACAAACAACACTAACCCCGTAACAACAAACAACCCTAACCCCCAAACAACAAACAACCCTAACCCCCTAACAACAAACAATCCTAACCCCCGAACAACCAACAACACTAACCCCCTAACCACAGTAAACACTAACACCCTAACAACAAAAACCACTAAACCCCAACAAGAAACAACCCTAAACCCCTAACAACAAACAACACGAACCCCCTAACAACAAACAACCCTAACCAAACAACAAAAAAACGTAACCCACTAACAACAAACAACACTAACACCCTAACAACAAACAACCCTAACCCCCTAACAAAAAACAACACTAACACCCTAACAACAAACAACCCTAACCCCCTAACAACAAACAACACTAACCCCTTAACAACAAACAACTCTAAACCCCTAACATCAAAGAACACTAACACCCTAACAACAAACAACCCTAACCCCCTAACAACAAACACTAACTCCCAAACAACAAACAACCCTAACCCCTAAAAACCAAAAACACTAACCCACTAACAACAAACAACCCTAAGCCACTAACAACAAACAACCCTAACCCCCTAACAACAAACAACACTAACCCCCGAACAACAAACAACAGTAACCCCCTAACCACAGTAAACACTAACACCCTAACAACAAAAACCACTAAACCCCAACAAGAAACAAATCTAAACCCCTAACAACAAACAACACTAATCCCCTAACAACAAACAACCCTAACCAAACAACAAAAAACCCTAACCCACTAACAACAAACAACACTAACACCCTAACAACATCCAACAGTAACGCCCTAACCACAAACAACACTAACCCCCTAAAAACAAACAATCCTACCCCCCTAACAACAAACAACACTCACCCCTAAAAAACAAACAACCCTAAAACCCTAAAAGCAAACAACACTGAACCCCTAAAAACAAACAACACTAAGCCCCTAACAACAAATAACACTAACACTCGAACAACAAACACCACTAAACCCCAACAAGAAACAACCCTAAGCCCCTAACAACAAACAAAACTAACCCCCTAACAAGAAACAACCCTAAACCCCTAACAAAAAACAACACTAACCCCCTAACAACAAACAACACTAACACCCTAACAACAACCAACCCTAACCCCTAAGAACAAACAACACTAACGCCCTAAGAACAAACAACACTAACCCCCAGCAACGAACAATACTAACCCCCTAACAACACAAAACCTAACCCCTTATCAACAAACAACCCTAACCCACTAACAACAAACAACCCTAACACCCTAACAACAAACAACACTAACCCCCTAACAACAAACAACCCTAAACCCCTAACATCAAAGAACACTAACACCCTAACAACAAACAACCTTAGCCCCCTAACAACAAACACTAACCCCCAAACAACAAACAACCCTAACCCCTAAAAAACAAAAACACTAACCCACTAACAACAAACAACCCTAACCCACTAACAACAAACAACCCTAACACCCTAACAACAAACAACTCTAAACCCCTAATATCAAACAACACTAACCCCCTAACAACACAAAACACTAACACCCTAACAACAAACAACACTAACACCCTAACAACAAAAACCACTAAACCCCAACAAGAAACAACCCGAAACCCCGAACAACAAACACTAACCCCCTAACAACAAACAACACTAAACCCCTAACAAGAAACTACCCTAAACCCGTAACAACAAACAACTCTAACCCCGTAACAACAAACAACACTAACACCCAAATAACAAACAACCCTAACCCCCTAACAACAAACAATCCTAACCACCTAAAAACCAACAACACTAACCCCCTAACCACAATAAACACTAACACCCTAACAACAAAAACCACTAAACCCCAACAAGAAACAACCCTAAACCCCTAACAACAAACAACACTAACCGCCTAACAACAAACAACCCTAACCAAACAACAAACAAACTTAACCCACTAACAACAAACAACACTAACACCCTAACAACAAACAACCCTAACCCCCTAACAACAAACAACACTAACACCCTAACAACAAACAACCCTAACCCCCTAACAACAAACAACACTAACCCCCTAACAACAAACAACCCTAAACCCCTAACATCAAAGAACACTAACACCCTAACAACAATCAACCCCAAACCCCTAACAACAAACACTAACCCCCAAACAACAAACAACCCTAACCCCTGAAAACCGAAAACACTAACCCCCTAACAACACAAAACACTAACACCCTAACAACAAACAACACTAACAACCTAACAACAAAAACCACTAAACCCCAACAAGAAACAACCCTAAACCCGTAACAAAAAACACTAACCCCCTAACAACAAACAACACTAAACCCCTAACAAGAAACCAACCTAACCCCGTAACAACAAACAACATTAACCTCCTAACAACAAACAACCTTAACCCCTTGACAACAAACACCCCTAAACTCCTAACAACAAACAATCCTAACCCCCTAACAACCTACAACACTAACCCCCTAACCACAAACAACACTAACCCCGTAAGAACAAACAACACTAACCCCCTAACAACAGTCCTAACCACCTAACAACAAACAACACTAACCCCCTAAAAAGAAACAACAATAAACCCCTAAAAACAAACAAAACTCATCCCCTAAGAACAAACAACACTAACCGTCTAACAACAAACAACACTAACCCCTAAGAACAAAAACACGAACCCCCTAACAACAAACAACACTCACCCCCTAAAAACAAACAACCCTAAAACCCTTAAAACAAACAACACTGAACCCCTTAAAACAAACAACACTAAGCCCCTAACAACAAACAGCACTAACACTCTAACAACAAAAAACACTGACACGATAACAACAACCAACACTAACCCCCTAACAACAAAAAATCCTAACCCCCTAAAAACAAACAACACTGAACCCCTAAAAACAAACAACACTAAGCCAATAACAACAAACAGCACTAACCCACTAACAACAAAAAACACTAACCCGCTAACAACATCCAACAGTAACGCCCTAACCACAAACAACACTAACCCCCTAAAAACAAACAACCCTAAACCGCTAACATCAAAGAACACTAACACCCTAACAACAAACAACCCTAAACCCCTAACATCAAACAACACTAACCCCCTAACAACACAAAACCCTAACACCCTAACAACAAACAACACTAACACCCTAACAACAAAAACCACTAAACCCCAACAAGAAACAACCCGAAACCCCTAACAACAAACACTAACCCCCTAACAACAAACAACACTAAACCCCTAACAAGAAACTACCCTAACCCCGTAACAAAAAACAACACTATCCCCGTAACAAGAAACAACCCTAACCCCCAAACAACAAACAACACTAACTCCCTAACAACAAACAATCCTTGCCCCCGAACAACCAACAACACTAACCCCCTAACCACAATAAACACTATCAACCTAACAACAAAAACCACTAAACCCCAACAAGAAACAACCCTAAACCCCTAAGAACAAACAACACTAACCCCCTAACAACAAACAACCCTAACCAAACAACAAAAAACCCTAACCCACTAACAACAAACAACACTAACACCCTAACAACAAACAACCCTAACCCACTAACAACAAACAACACTAACACCCTAACAGCAAACAACCCTAACCCCCTAACAACAAACAACACTAACCCCCTAACAACAAACAACCCTAAACACCTAACATCAAAGAACACTAACACCCTAACAACAAACAACCCTAACCCCCTAACAACAAACACTAACCCCCAAACAACAAACAACCCTAACGCTAAAAACCAAAAAAACTAACCCACTAACAACAAACAACCCTAACCCACTAACAACAAACAACCCTAACACCCTAACAACAAACAACACTAACACCCTAACAACAAAAACCACTAAACCCCAATAAGAAACAACCCTAAACCCCTAACAACAAACAACACTAACCCCGTAACAACAAACAACCCTGACCAAACAACAAAAAACCCTAACCCACTAACAACAAAGAACACGAACACCCTAACAACAAACAACCATAACCCCCTAACAACAAACAACACTAACCCCCTAACAACAAACAACCCTAACCCCCTAACAACAAACAACACTAACCCCCTAACAACAAACCACCCTAAACCCCTAACATCAAACAACACTAACCCCCTAACAACACAAAACACTAACACCCTAACAACAAACAACACTAACAACCTAACAACAAAAACCACTAAACCCCAACAAGAAACAACCCTAAACCCGTAACAAAAAACACTAACCCCCTAACAACAAACAACACTAAACCCCTAACAAGAAACCAACCTAACCCCGTAACAACAAACAACATTAACCTCCTAACAGCAAACAACCTTAACCCCCTGACAACAAACACCCCTAAACTCCTAACAACAAACAATCCTAACCCCCTAACAACCTACAACACTAACCCCCTAACCACAAACAACACTAACCCCGTAAGAACAAACAACACTAACCCCCTAACAACAGTCCTAACCACCTAACAACAAACAACACTAACCCCCTAAAAAGAAACAATAAACCCCTAAAAACAAACAACACTCATCCCCTAAGAACAAACAACACTAACCGTCTAACAACAAACAACACTAACCCCTAAGAACAAAAACACTAACCCCCTAACAACAAACAACACTCACCCCCTAAAAACAAACAACCCTAAAACCCTTAAAACAAACAACACTGAACCCCTTAAAACAAACAACACTAAGCCCCTAACAACAAACAGCACTAACACTCTAACAACAAAAAACACTGACACGATAACAACAACCAACACTAACCCCCTAACAACAAAAAATCCTAACCCCCTAAAAACAAACAACACTGAACCCCTAAAAACAAACAACACTAAGCCAATAACAACAAACAGCACTAACCCACTAACAACAAAAAACACTAACCCGCTAACAACATCCAACAGTAACGCCCTAACCACAAACAACACTAACCCCCTAAAAACAAACAACCCTAAACCCCTAACATCAAACAACACTAACCCCCTAACAACACAAAACTCTAACAACCTAACAACAAACAACACTAAACCCCTAACAAGAAACTACCCTAACCCCGTACAACAAACAACACTAACCCCGTAACAACAAACAACCCTAACCCCCAAACAACAAACAACCCTAACTCCCTAACAACAAACAATCCTAACCCCCGAACAACCAACAACACTAACCCCCTAACCAAAATAAACACTAACAACCTAACAACAAAAACCACTAAACCCCAACAAGAAACAACCCTAAACCCCTAAGAACAAACAACACTAACACCCTAACAACACAAACCACTAACACCCTAACAACAAACAACCCTAACCCCCTAACAACAAACACTAACCCCCAAACAAAAAACAACCCTAACCCCTGAAAACCAAAAACACTAACCCACTAACAACAAACAACCCTAACCCACTAACAACAAACAACCCTAAACCCCTAACATCAAACAACACTAACCCCCTAACAACACAAACCACTAACACCCTAACAACAAACAACACTAACACCCTAACAACAAAAACCACTAAACCCCAACAAGAAACAACCTTAAACCCCTAACAACAAACAACCCTAAACCCCTAACATCAAACAGCACTAACACCCTAACAACAAACAACTCTAACCCCCTAACAACAAACAACCCTAAACCCCTAACATCAAACAACACTAACACCCTAACAAAAAAACCACTAAACCCCATCAAGAAACAACCTTAAACCCCTAACAACAAACAACCCTAAACCCCTAACATCAAACAACACTAACACCCTAACAACACAAACCACTAACACCCTAACAACAAACAACACTAACCCCCTAACAACAAACACTAACCCCCAAACAACAAACAACCCTAACCCCTAAAAACCAAAAACACTAACCCACTAAAAACAAACAACCCTAACACCCTAACAACAAACAACACTAACCCCCTAACAGCAAACAACCCTAAACCCCTAACATCAAAGAACACTAACACCCTAACAACAAACAGCCCAAACCCCCTAACAACAAACACTAACCCCCAAACAACAAACAACCCTAAACCCTAAAAACCAAAAAGAGTAACCCACTAACAACAAACAACCCTAACCCCCAAACAACAAACAACGCTAACCCCCGAACAACCAACAACACTAACCCCCTAACCACAATAAAGACTAACACCCTAACAACAAAAACCACTAAACCCCAACAAGAAACAACCCTAAACCCCTAACAACAAACAACACTAACCCCCTAACAACAAACAACACTAACACCCTAACAACAAACAACTCTAACCCCCTAACAACAAACAACCCTAAACCCCTAAATTCCAACAACACTAACCCCCTAACAACACAAACCACTAACACCCTAACATCAAACAACACTAACACCCTAACAACAAAAACCACTAAACCCCAACAAGAAACAACCTTAAACCCCTAACAACAAACAACCCTAAACCCCTAACATCAAACAACACTAACCCCCTAACAACACAAACCACTAACACCCTAACAACAAACAACACTAACCCCCTAACAACAAACTACCCTAACCCCTGAAAACCAAAAACACTAACCCACTAACAACAAACAACCCTAACCCACTAACAACAAACAACCCTAAACCCCTAACATCAAACAACACTAACCCCCTAACAACACAAACCACTAACACCCTAACAACAAACAACACTAACACCCTAACAACAAAAACCACTAAACCCCAACAAGAAACAACCTTAAACCCCTAACAACAAACAACCCTAAACCCCTAACATCAAACAACACTAACACCCTAACAACAAACAAATCTAACCCCCTAACAACAAACAACCCTAAACCCCTAACATCAAACAACACTAACACCCTAACAACAAAAACCACTAAACCCCAACAAGAAACAACCTTAAACCCCTAACAACAAGCAACCCTAAACCCCTAACATCAAACAACACTAACCCCCTAACAACACAAACCACTAACACCCTAACAACAAACAACACTAACACCCTAACAACAAAAACCACGAAACCCCAACAAGAAACAACCTTAAACCCCTAACAACAAACAACCCTAAACCCCTAACATCAAACAACACTAACACCCTAACAACAAACAACTCTAACCCCCTAACAACAAACAACCCTAAACCCCTAACATCAAACAACACTAACACCCTAAAAACAAAAGCCACTAAACCCCAACAAGAAACAACCTTAAACCCCTAATAACAAACAACCCTAAACCCCTAACAACAAACAACATTAACACCCTAGCAACAAACAACTCTAACCCCCTAACAACAAACAACCCTAAACCCCTAACATCAAACAACACTAACCCCCTAACAACACAAACCACTAACACCCTAACAACAAACAACACTAACACCCTAACAACAAAAACCACTAAACCCCAACAAGAAACAACCTTAAACCCCTAACAACAAACAACCCTAAACCCCTAACAACAAACAACACTAACACCCTAACAACAAACAACTCTAACCACCTAACAACAAACAACCCTAAACCCCTAACATCAAACAACACTAACCCCCTAACAACACAAACCACTAACACCCTAAAAACAAACAACACTAACACCCTAACAACAAACAACCCTAACCCCCTAACAACAAACACTAACTCCCAAACAACAAACAACCCTAACCCCTAAAAACCAAAAACACTAACCCACTAACAACAAACAACCCTAAGCCACTAACAACAAACAACCCTAACCCCCTAACAACAAACAACACTAACCCCCGAACAACAAACAACAGTAACCCCCTAACCACAGTAAACACTAACACCCTAACAACAAAAACCACTAAACCCCAACAAGAAACAAATCTAAACCCCTAACAACAAACAACACTAATCCCCTAACAACAAACAACCCTAACCAAACAACAAAAAACCCTAACCCACTAACAACAAACAACACTAACACCCTAACAACATCCAACAGTAACGCCCTAACCACAAACAACACTAACCCCCTAAAAACAAACAATCCTACCCCCCTAACAACAAACAACACTCACCCCTAAAAAACAAACAACCCTAAAACCCTAAAAGCAAACAACACTGAACCCCTAAAAACAAACAACACTAAGCCCCTAACAACAAATAACACTAACACTCGAACAACAAACACCACTAAACCCCAACAAGAAACAACCCTAAGCCCCTAACAACAAACAAAACTAACCCCCTAACAAGAAACAACCCTAAACCCCTAACAAAAAACAACACTAACCCCCTAACAACAAACAACACTAACACCCTAACAACAACCAACCCTAACCCCTAAGAACAAACAACACTAACGCCCTAAGAACAAACAACACTAACCCCCAGCAACGAACAATACTAACCCCCTAACAACACAAAACCTAACCCCTTATCAACAAACAACCCTAACCCACTAAAAACAAACAACCCTAACCCCCTAACAACAAACAATCCTAACCCCCGAACAACCAGCAACACTAACCTCCTAACCACAATAAAAACTAACACCCTAACAACAAAAACCACTGAACCCCAACAAGAAACAACCCTAAACCCCTAACAACAAACAACACTAACCCACTAACAACAAACAACCCTAACCAAGCAACAAACAAACCTAACCCACTAACAACAAACAACACTAACACCCTAACAACAAACAACCCTAACCCCCTAACAACAAACAACACTAACACCCTAACAACAAACAACCCTAACCCCCTAACAACAAACAGCAGTAACCCCCTAACAACAAACAACCCTAAACCCCTAACATCAAAGAACACTAACACCCTAACAACAAACAACCCTAACCCCCTAACAACAAACACTAACCCCCAAACAACAAACAACCCTAACCCCTAAAAACCAAAAACACTAACCCACTAACAACAAACAACCCTAACCCACTAACAACAAACAACCCTAACACCCTAACAACAAACAACTCTAAACCCCTAATATCAAACAACACTAACCCCCTAACAACACAAAACACTAAAACCCTAACAACAAACAACACTAACACCCTAACAACAAAAACCACTAAACCCCAACAAGAAACAACCCGAAACCCCTAACAACAAACACTAACCCCCTAACAACAAACAACACTAAACCCCTAACAAGAAACTACCCTAAACCCGTAACAACAAACAACTCTAACCCCGTAACAACAAACAACACTAACACCCAAATAACAAACAACCCTAACCCCCTAACAACAAACAATCCTAACCACCTAAAAACCAACAACACTAACCCCCTAACCACAATAAACACTAACACCCTAACAACAAAAACCACTAAACCCCAACAAGAAACAACCCTAAACCCCTAACAACAAACAACACTAACCCCCTAACAACAAACAACCCTAACCAAACAACAAACAAACCTAACCCACTAACAACAAACAACACTAACACCCTACCAACAAACAACCCTAACCCCCTAACAACAAACAACACTAACACCCTAACAACAAACAACCCTAACCCCCTAACAACAAACAACACTAACCCCCTAACAACAAACAACCCTAAACCCCTAACATCAAAGAACACTAACACCCTAACAACAATCAACCCCAAACCCCTAACAACAAACACTAACCCCCAAACAACAAACAACCGTAACCCCTGAAAACCGAAAACACTAACCCCCTAACAACACAAAACACTAACACCCTAACGACAAACAACACTAACAACCTAACAACAAAAACCACTAAACCCCAACAAGAAACAACCCTAAACCCGTAACAAAAAACACTAACCCCCTAACAACAAACAACACTAAACCCCTAACAAGAAACCAACCTAACCCCGTAACAACAAACAACATTAACCTCCTAACAACAAACAACCTTAACCCCTTGACAACAAACACCCCTAAAGTCCTAACAACAAACAATCCTAACCCCCTAACAACCTACAACACTAACCCCCTAACCACAAACAACACTAACCCCGTAAGAACACACAACACTAACCCCCTAACAACAGTCCTAACCACCTAACAACAAACAACACTAACCCCCTAAAAAGAAACAACAATAAACCCCTAAAAACAAACAACACTCATCCCCTAAGAACAAACAACACTAACCGTCTAACAACAAACAACACTAACCCCTAAGAACAAAAACACGAACCCCCTAACAACAAACAACACTCACCCCCTAAAAACAAACAACCCTAAAACCCTTAAAACAAACAACACTGAACCCCTTAAAACAAACAACACTAAGCCCCTAACAACAAACAGCACTAACACTCTAACAACAAAAAACACTGACACGATAACAACAACCAACACTAACCCCCTAACAACAAAAAATCCTAACCCCCTAAAAACAAACAACACTGAACCCCTAAAAACAAACGACACTAAGCCAATAACAACAAACAGCACTAACCCACTAACAACAAAAAACACTAACCCGCTAACAACATCCAACAGTAACGCTCTAACCACAAACAACACTAACCCCCTAAAAACAAACAACCCAAAACCGCTAACATCAAAGAACACTAACACCCTAACAACAAACAACCCTAAACCCCTAACATCAAACAACACTAACCCCCTAACAACACAAAACTCTAACACCCTAACAACAAACAACACTAACACCCTAACAACAAAAACCACTAAACCCCAACAAGAAACAACCCGAAACCCCTAACAACAAACACTAACCCCCTAACAAAAAACAACACTAAACCCCTAACAAGAAACTACACTAACCCCGTAACAACAAACAACACTAACCCCGTAACAACAAACAACCCTAACCCCCAAACAACAAACAACCCTAACTCCCTAACAACAAACAATCCTAACCCCCGAACAACCAACAACACTAACCCCCTAAACACAATGAACACTAACAACCTAACAACAAAAACCACTAAACCCCGACAAGAAACAACACTAAACCTCTAAGAACAAACAACACTAACCCCCTACCAACAAACAACCCTAACCAAACAACAAAAAACTCTAACCCACTAACAACAAACAACACTAACACCCTAACAACAAACAACCCTAACCCCCTAACAACAAACAACACTAACACCCTAACAACAAACAACCCTAACCCCCTAACAACAAACAACCCTAACCCCCTAACAACAAACAACACTAACCCCCTAACAACAAACAACCCTGACCAAACAACAAAAAACCCTAACCCACTAACAACAAAGAACACGAACACCCTAACAACAAAAAACCATAACCCCCTAACAACAAACAACACTAACCACCTAACAACAAACAACCCTAAACCCCTAACATCAAAGAACACTAACACCCTAACAACAAACAACCCTAGCCCCCTAACAACAAACACTAACCCCCAAACAACAAACAACCCTAACCCACTAACAACAAACAACCGTAAACCACTAACAACAAACAACCCTAACACCCTAACAACAAACAACACTAACCCCCTAACAACAAACAACCCTAAACCCCTAACATCAAACAACACTAACCCCCTAACAACACAAAACACTAACACCCTAAGAACAAACAACATTAATACCCTAACAACAAAAACCACTAAACCCCAACAAGAAACAACCTTAAACCCCTAACAACAAACAACCCTAAACCCCTAACAACAAACAACACTAACACCCTAACAACAAACAACTCTAACCCCCTAACAACAAACAACCCTAAACCCCTAACATCAAACAACACTAACCCCCTAACAACACAAACCACTAACACCCAACATCAAACAACACTAACACCCTAACAACAAAAACCACTAAACCCCAACAAGAAACAACCTTAAACCCCTAACAACAAACAATCCTAAACCCCTAACATCAAACAACACTAACACCCTAACAACACAAACCACTAACACCCTAACAACAAACAACACTAACCCCCTAACAACAAACACTAACCCCCAAACAACAAACAACCCTAACCCCTGAAAACCAAAAACACTAACCCTCTAACAACAAACAACCCTAACCCACTAACAACAAACAACCCTAAACCCCTAACATCAAACAACACTAACCCCCTAACAACACAAACCACTAACACCCTAACAACAAACAACACTAACACCCTAACAACAAAAGCCACTAAACCCCAACAAGAAACAACCTTAAACCCCTAACAACAAACAACCCTAAACCCCTAACATCAAACAGCACTAACACCCTAACAACAAACAACTCTAACCCCCTAACAACAAACAACCCTAAACCCCTAACATCAAACAACACTAACACCCTAACAACAAAAACCACTAAACCCCAACAAGAAACAACCTTAAACCCCTAACAACAAACAACCCTAAACCCCTAACATCAAACAACACTAACCCCCTAACAACACAAACCACTAACACCCTAAAAACAAACAACACTAACACCCTAACAACAAAAACCACTAAACCCAAACAAGAAACAACCTTAAACCCCTAACAACAAACAACCCTAAACCCCTAACATCAAACAACACTAACACCCTAACATCAAACAACTCTAACCCCCTAACAACAAACAACCCTAAACTCCTAACATCAAACAACACTAACCCCCTAACAACACAAACCGCTAACACCCTAACAACAAACAACACTAACCCCCTAAAAACAAACAACCCTAACCCCTGAAAACCAAAAACACTAACCCACTAGCAACAAACAACCCTAACCCACTAACAACAAACAACCCTAAACACCTAACATCAAACAACACTAACCCCCTAACAACACAAACCACTAACACCCTAACAACAAACAACACTAACACCCTAACAACAAAAACAACTAAATCCCAACAAGAAACAACCTTAAACCCCTAACAACAAACAACCCTAAACCCCTGACATCAAACAACACTAACACCCTAACAACAAACAACTCTAACCCCCTAACAACAAACAACCCTAAACCCCTAACATCAAACAACACTAACACCCTAACAACAAAACCACTAAACCCCAACAAGAAACAACCTTAAACCCCTAACAACAAACAACCCTAAACCCCTAACATCAAACAACACTAACCCCCTAACAACACAAACCACTAACACCCTAACAACAAACAACACTGACACCCTAACAACAAAAACCACTAAACCCCAACAAGAAACAACCTTAAACCCCTAACAACAAACAACCCTAAACCCCTAACAACAAACAACACTAACACCCTAACAACAAACAACTCTAACCCCCTAACAACAAACAACCCTAAACCCCTAACATCAAACAACACTAACCCCCTAACAACACAAACCACTAACACCCTAAGAAAAAACAACACTAACACCCTAACAGCAAAAACCACTAAACCCCAACAAGAAACAACCTTAAACCCCTAACAACAAACAACCCTAAACCCCTAACAACAAACAACACTAACACCCTAACAACAAACAACTCTAACCCCCTAACAACAAACAACCCTAAACCCCTAACATCAAACAACACTAACCCCCTAACAACACAAACCACTAACACCCTAACAACAAACCACAATAACACCCTAACAACAAAAACCACTAAAACCCAACAAGAAACAACCTTAAACCCCTAACAACAAACAACCCTAAACCCCTAACAACAAACAACACTAACACGCTAACAACAAACAACTCTAACCCCCTAACAACAAACAACCCTAAACCCCTAACATCAAACAACACTAACCCCCTAACA
This sequence comes from Elephas maximus indicus, assembly GCF_024166365.1. NCBI lineage: Eukaryota > Metazoa > Chordata > Mammalia > Proboscidea > Elephantidae > Elephas > Elephas maximus. Next base: position 1,553,138 of record NC_064835.1, read on the forward strand.
ACACAAACCACTAACACCCTAACAATAAACAACACTAACACCTTAACAACAAAAACCACTAAACCCCATCAAGAAACAACCTTAAACCCCTAACAACAAACAACCCTAAACCCTAACAACAAACAACACTAACACCCTAACAACAAACAACTCTAACCCCCTAACAACAAACAACCCGAAACCCCTAACATCAAACAACACTAACCCCCTAACAACACAAACCACTAACACCCTAACAACAAACAACACTAACACCCTAACAACAAAAACCACTAAAACCCAACAAGAAACAACCTTAAACCCCTAACAACAAACAACCCTAAACCCCTAACAACAAACAACACTAACACCCTAACAACAAACAACTCTAACCCCCTAACAACAAACAACCCTAAACCCCTAACATCAAACAACACTAACCCCCTAACAACACAAACCACTAACACCCTAACAACAAACAACACTAACACCCTAACAACAAAAACCACTAAACCCCAACAACAAACAACTCTAACCCCCTAACAACAAACAACCCTAAACCCCTAACATCAAACAACACTAACCCCCTAACAACACAAACCACTAACACCCTAACAACAAACAACACTAACACCCTAACAACAAAAACCACTAACCCCAAAAGAAACAACCCTAACTCACTAACAACAAACAACCCTAAACCCGTAACAAGAAACTACCCTAAACCCGTAACAAGAAACAACACTAACCCCGTAAGAAGAAACAACCCTAACCCCCTAACAACAAAGAACACTAACACCCTAACAACAAACAACTCTAACCCCCTAACAACAAACAACCCTAAACCCCTAACATCAAACAACACGAACACCCTAACAACACAAACCACTAACACCGTAACAACAAACAACCCTAACCCCCTAACAACAAACACTAACCCCCAAACAACAAACAACCCTAACCAATGAAAACCAAAAACACTAACCCACTAACAACAAACAACCCTAACCCACTAACAACAAACAACCCTAAACCCCTAACATCAAACAACACTAACACCCTAACAACAAACAACTCTAACCCCCTAACAACAAACAACCCTAAACGCCTAACAACAAACAACACTAACACCCTAACAACAAACAACTCTAACCCCCTAACAACAAACAACCCGAAACCCCTAACATCAAACAACACTAACCCCCTAACAACACAAACCACTAACACCCTAACAACAAACAACACTAACACCCTAACAACAAAAACCACTAAACCCCAACAAGAGACAACCTTAAACCCCTAACAACAAACAACCCTAAACCCCTAACAACAAACAACACTAACAACCTAACAACAAACAACTCTAACCCCCTAACAACAAACAACCCTAAACCCCTAACATCAAACAACACTAACCCCCTAACAACACAAACCACTAACACCCTAACAACAAACAACACTAACACCCTAACAACAAAAACCACTAAACCCCAACAAGAAACAACCTTAAACCCCTAACAACAAACAACCCTAAACCCCTAACAACAAACAACACTAACACCCTAACAACAAACAACTCTAACCCCCTAACAACAAACAACCCTAACACCTGAAAACCAAAAACACTAACCCACTAACAACAAACAACCCTAACCCACTAACAACAAACAACCCTAAACCCCTAACATCAAACAACACTAACACCCTAACAACAAACAACTCTAACCCCCTAACAACAAACAACCCTAAACGCCTAACAACAAACAACACTAACACCCTAACAACAAACAACTCTAACCCTCTAACAACAAACAACCCTAAACCCCTAACATCAAACAACACTAACCCCCTAACAACACAAACCACTAACACCCTAACAACAAACAACACTAACACCCTAACAACAAAAACCACTAAACCCCAACAAGAGACAACCTTAAACCCCTAACAACAAACAACCCTAAACCCCTAACAACAAACAACACTAACAACCTAACAACAAACAACTCTAACCCCCTAACAACAAACAACCCTAAACCCCTAACATCAAACAACACTAACCCCCTAACAACACAGACCACTAACACCCTAACAACAAAGAACACTAACACCCTAACAACAAAAACCACTAAACCCCAACAAGAAACAACCTTAAACCCCTAACAACAAACAACCCTAAACCCCTAACAACAAACAACACTAACACCCTAACAACAAACAACTCTAACCCCCTAACAACAAACAACCCTAACCCCTGAAAACCAAAAACACTAACCCACTAACAACAAACAACCCTAACCCACTAACAACAAACAACCCTAAACCCCTAACATCAAACAACACTAACACCCTAACAACAAACAACTCTAACCCCCTAACAACAAACAACCCTAAACGCCTAACAACAAACAACACTAACACCCTAACAACAAACAACTCTAACCCCCTAACAACAAACAACCCTAAACCCCTAACATCAAACAACACTAACCCCCTAACAACACAAACCACTAACACCCTAACAACAAACAACACTAACACCCTAACAACAAAAACCACTAAACCCCAACAAGAGACAACCTTAAACCCCTAACAACAAACAACCCTAAACCCCTAACAACAAACAACACTAACACCCTAACAACAAACAACTCTAACCCCCTAACAACAAACAACCCTAAACCCCTAACATCAAACAACACTAACCCCCTAACAACACAAACCTTTAACACCCTAACAACAAACAACACTAATACCCTAACAACAAAAACCACTAAACCCCAACAAGAAACAACCTTAAACCCCTAACAACAAACAACCCTAAACCCCTAACAACAAACAACACTAACACCCTAACAACAAACAACTCTAAGCCCTAACAACAAACAACCCTAAACCCCTAACATCAAACAACACTAACCCCCTAACAACACAAACCACTAACACCCTAACAACAAACAATAGTAACCCCCTAACAACAAACAAACCTAACCCCTGAAAACCAAAAACACTAACCCACTAACAACAAACAACCCTAACCCACTAACAACAAACAACCCTAAACCCCTAACATCAAACAACACTAACCCCCTAACAACACAAACCACTAACACCCTAACAACAAACAACACTAACACCCTAACAACAAAAACCACTAAACCCCAACAAGAAACAACCTTAAACCCCTAACAACAAACAACCCTGAACCCCTAACATGAAACAACACTAACACCCTAACAACAAACAACTCTAACCCCCTAACAACAAACAACCCTAAACCCCTAACATCAAACAACACTAACACCCTAACAACAAAAACCACTAAACCCCAACAAGAAACAACCTTAAACCCCTAACAAGAAACAACCCTAAACCCCTAACAACAAACAACACTAACACCCTAACAACAAACAACTCTAACCCCCTAACAACAAACAACCCTAAACCCCTAACATCAAACAACACTAACCCCCTAACAACACAAACCACTAACACCCTAACAACAAACAACCCTAACCAAGCAACAAACAAACCTAACCCACTAACAACAAACAACACTAACACCCTAACAACAAACAACCCTAACCCCCAAACAACAAACAACCCTAACCCCTAAAAACCAAAAACACTAACCCACTAACAAAAAACAACCCTAACCCACTAACAACAAACAACCCTAACCCCCAAACAACAAACAACCCTAACCCCCAAACAACAAACAAACCTAACCCCCTAACAACAAACAATCCGAACCCCCGAACAACCAACAACACTAACCCCCTAACCACAATAAACACTAACACCCGAACAACAAAAACCACTAAAACCCAACAAGAAACAACCCTAAACGCGTAACAACAATCAACACTAACCCCCTAACAACAAACAACCCTAAACCCCTAACATCAAACAACACTAACCCCGTAACAACACAAAACACTAACACCCTAACAACAAACAACACTAACACCCTAACAACAAAAACCACTAAACACCAACAAGAAACAACCCTAAACCCCTAACAACAAACAACACCACTCCTTAACAACAAACAACCCTAACCAAACAACAAAAAACTCTAACCCACTAACAACAACACTAACACCCTAACAAAAAACAACCCTAACCCCCTAACAACAAACAACACTAACACCCTAACAACAAACAACCCTAACCCCCAACAACAAACAACACTAACCCCCTAACAACAAACAACCCTAAACCCCTAACATCAAAGAACACTAACACCCTAACAACAAACAACCCTAACCCCCAACAACAAACACTAACCCCCCAACAAGAAACAACCCTAACCCCTAAAAACCAAAAACACTAACCCACTAACAACAAACAACCCTAACCCACTAACAATACACAACCCTAACATCCTAACAACAAACAACACTAACACCCTAAGAACAAACAACACTAACACCCTAACAACAAAAACCATTAAAACCCAACAAGAAAAAACCCTAAACCCCTAACAACAAACACTAACCCCCTAACAACAAACAACACTAAACCCCTAACAACAAACAACACTAACACCCTAACAACAACCAACCCTAACCCCTAAGAACAAACAACACTAACGCCCTAAGAACAAACAACAATAACCCCCAGCAACGAACAATACTAACCCCCTAACAACACAAAACCTAACCCCTTATCAACAAACAACCCTAACCCACTAACAACAAACAACCCTAACACTCTAACAACAAACAACACTAACCCCCTAACTATAAACAACCCTAAACCCCTAACATCAATGAACACTAACACCCTAACAACAAACAACCCAAGCCCCCTAACAACAAACACTAACCCCCAAACAAGAAACAACCCTAACCCCTAAAAACCAAAAACATTAACCCACTAACAACAAACAACCCTAACCCACTAACAAACAACCCTAACACCCTAACAACAAACAACCTTAAACCACTAACATCAAAGAACACTAACCCCCTAACAACACAAAACACTAACACCCTAACAACAAACAACACTAACACCCTAACAACAAAAACCACTAAACCCCAACAAGAAAAAACCCTAAACCCCTAAGAACAAACACTAACCCCCTAACAACAAACAACACTAAACCTCTAACAAGAAACTACCCTAACCCCGTAACAACAAACAACACTAACCCTGTAACAACAAACAACCCTAACCCCCAAACAACAAACAACCCTAACCCCCTAACAACAAACAATCCTAACCCCCGAACAACCAACAACAGGAAACCCCTAACCACAATAAACACTAACACCCTAACAACAAAAACCACTAAACCCCAACAAGAAACAACCCTAAACCCCTAACAACACACACCACTAACCCCATAACAACAAACAACCCTAACCCCCTAACATCAAAGAACACTAACACCCTAACAACAAACAACACTAACCCCCTAACAACAAACAACCCTAAACCCCTAACATCAAACAACACTAACCCCTAACAACACAAAACACTAACACCATAACAACAAACAACACTAACACCCTAACAACAAACAACACTAACCCCCTAACAAGAGACAACCCTAAAACCCTAACATCAAACAACACTAACCCCCTAACAACACAAAACACTAACACCCTAACAACAAACAACACTAACAGCCTAACAACCAAAACCACTAAACCCCAACAAGAAACAACCCTAAACCCCTAACATCAAACACTAACCCCCTAACAACAAAGAACACTAAACCCCTAACAAGAAACTACCCTAACCCCGTAACAGCAAACAACACTAACCCCATAACAACAAACAACCCTAAGCCCCAAACAACAAACAACCCTAACCCCCAAACAACAAACAACCCTAACCCCCTAACAACAAACAATCCTAACCCCCGAGCAACCAACAACACTAACCCCCTAACCACAATAAACACTAACACCCTAACAACAAAAACCACTAAACGCCAACAAGAAACAACCCTAAACCCCTAACAACAACAACACTAACCCCCTAACAACAAACAACCCTAACCAAACATCAAAAAACCCTAACCCACTAACAACAAACAACACTAACACCCTAACAACAAACAACCCTAACTCCCTAACAACAAACAACACTAACACCCTAACAACAAACAACCCTAACCCCCTAAAAACAAACAACACTAACCCCCTAACAACAAACAACCCTAAACCCCTAACATCAAACAACACTAACCCCCTAACAACACAAAACACTAACACCATAACAACAAACAACACTAACACCCTAACAACAAACAACACTAACCCCCTAACAACAAACAACCCTAAACCCCTAACATCAAACAACACTAACCCCCTAACAACACAAAACACTAACACCCTTACAACAAACAACACTAACAGCCTAACAACAAAAACCACTAAACCCCAACAAGAAACAACCGTAATCCCCTAACAACAAACACTAACCCCCTAACAACAAAGAACACTAAACCCCTAAGAAGAAACTACCCTAACCCCGTAACAACAAACAACACTAAACCCGTAACAACAAACAACCCTAACCCCCAAACAACAAACAACCCTAACCCCCAAACAACAATCAAACCTAACCCCCTAACAACAAACAATCCTAACCCCCGAACAACCAACAACACTAACCCCCTAACCACAATAAACACTAACACCCGAACAACAAAAACCACTAAACCCCAACAAGAAACAACCCTAAACGCGTAACAACAATCAACACTAACCCCCTAACAACAAACAACCCTAAACCCCTAACATCAAACAACACTAACCCCGTAACAACACAAAACACTAACACCCTAACAACAAACAACACTAACACCCTAACAACAAAAACCACTAAACACCAACAAGAAACAACCCTAAACCCCTAACAACAAACAACACCACTCCTTAACAACAAACAACCCTAACCAAACAACAAAAAACTCTAACCCACTAACAACAAACAACACTAACACCCTAACAAAAAACAACCCTAACCCCCTAACAACAAACAACACTAACACCCTAACAACAAACAACCCTAACCCCCAACAACAAACAACACTAACCCCCTAACAACAAACAACCCTAAACCCCCAACATCAAAGAACACTAACACCCTAACAACAAACAACCCTAACCCCCAACAACAAACACTAACCCCCCAACAAGAAACAACCCTAACCCCTAAAAACCAAAACCACTAACCCACTAACAACAAACAACCCGAACCCACTAACAATACACAACCCTAACATCCTAACAACAAACAACACTAACACCCTAAGAACAAACAACACTAACACCCTAACAACAAAAACCACTAAAACCCAACAAGAAAAAACCCTAAACCCCTAACAACAAACACTAACCCCCTAACAACAAACAACACTAAACCCCTAACAACAAACAACACTAACACCCTAACAACAACCAACCCTAACCCCTAAGAACAAACAACACTAACGCCCTAAGAACAAACAACAATAACCCCCAGCAACGAACAATACTAACCCCCTAACAACACAAAACCTAACCCCTTATCAACAAACAACCCTAACCCACTAACAACAAACAACCCTAACACTCTAACAACAAACAACACTAACCCCCTAACTATAAACAACCCTAAACCCCTAACATCAATGAACACTAACACCCTAACAACAAACAACCCAAGCCCCCTAACAACAAACACTAACCCCCAAACAAGAAACAACCCTAACCCCTAAAAACCAAAAACATTAACCCACTAACAACAAACAACCCTAACCCACTAACAAACAACCCTAACACCCTAACAACAAACAACCTTAAACCACTAACATCAAAGAACACTAACCCCCTAACAACACAAAACACTAACACCCTAACAACAAACAACACTAACACCCTAACAACAAAAACCACTAAACCCCAACAAGAAAAAACCCTAAACCCCTAAGAACAAACACTAACCCCCTAACAACAAACAACACTAAACCTCTAACAAGAAACTACCCTAACCCCGTAACAACAAACAACACTAACCCTGTAACAACAAACAACCCTAACCCCCAAACAACAAACAACCCTAACCCCCTAACAACAAACAATCCTAACCCCCGAACAACCAACAACAGGAAACCCCTAACCACAATAAACACTAACACCCTAACAACAAAAACCACTAAACCCCAACAAGAAACAACCCTAAACCCCTAACAACACACACCACTAACCCCATAACAACAAACAACCCTAACCCCCTAACATCAAAGAACACTAACACCCTAACAACAAACAACACTAACCCCCTAACAACAAACAACCCTAAACCCCTAACATCAAACAACACTAACCCCTAACAACACAAAACACTAACACCATAACAACAAACAACACTAACACCCTAACAACAAACAACACTAACCCCCTAACAAGAGACAACCCTAAAACCCTAACATCAAACAACACTAACCCCCTAACAACACAAAACACTAACACCCTAACAACAAACAACACTAACAGCCTAACAACCAAAACCACTAAACCCCAACAAGAAACAACCCTAAACCCCTAACATCAAACACTAACCCCCTAACAACAAAGAACACTAAACCCCTAACAAGAAACTACCCTAACCCCGTAACAGCAAACAACACTAACCCCATAACAACAAACAACCCTAAGCCCCAAACAACAAACAACCCTAACCCCCAAACAACAAACAACCCTAACCCCCTAACAACAAACAATCCTAACCCCCGAGCAACCAACAACACTAACCCCCTAACCACAATAAACACTAACACCCTAACAACAAAAACCACTAAACGCCAACAAGAAACAACCCTAAACCCCTAACAACAACAACACTAACCCCCTAACAACAAACAACCCTAACCAAACATCAAAAAACCCTAACCCACTAACAACAAACAACACTAACACCCTAACAACAAACAACCCTAACTCCCTAACAACAAACAACACTAACACCCTAACAACAAACAACCCTAACCCCCTAAAAACAAACAACACTAACCCCCTAACAACAAACAACCCTAAACCCCTAACATCAAACAACACTAACCCCCTAACAACACAAAACACTAACACCATAACAACAAACAACACTAACACCCTAACAACAAACAACACTAACCCCCTAACAACAAACAACCCTAAACCCCTAACATCAAACAACACTAACCCCCTAACAACACAAAACACTAACACCCTTACAAGAAACAACACTAACAGCCTAACAACAAAAACCACTAAACCCCAACAAGAAACAACCGTAATCCCCTAACAACAAACACTAACCCCCTAACAACAAAGAACACTAAACCCCTAAGAAGAAACTACCCTAACCCCGTAACAACAAACAACACTAAACCCGTAACAACAAACAACCCTAACCCCCAAACAACAAACAACCCTAACCCCCAAACAACAAACAAACCTAACCCCCTAACAACAAACAATCCTAACCCCCGAACAACCAACAACACTAACCCCCTAACCACAATAAACACTAACACCCGAACAACAAAAACCACTAAACCCCAACAAGAAACAACCCTAAACGCGTAACAACAATCAACACTAACCCCCTAACAACAAACAACCCTAAACCCCTAACATCAAACAACACTAACCCCGTAACAACACAAAACACTAACACCCTAACAACAAACAACACTAACACCCTAACAACAAAAACCACTAAACACCAACAAGAAACAACCCTAAACCCCTAACAACAAACAACACCACTCCTTAACAACAAACAACCCTAACCAAACAACAAAAAACTCTAACCCACTAACAACAAACAACACTAACACCCTAACAAAAAACAACCCTAACCCCCTAACAACAAACAACACTAACACCCTAACAACAAACAACCCTAACCCCCAACAACAAACAACACTAACCCCCTAACAACAAACAACCCTAAACCCCTAACATCAAAGAACACTAACACCCTAACAACAAACAACCCTAACCCCCAACAACAAACACTAACCCCCAAACAACAAACAACCCTAACCCCTAAAAACCAAAAACACTAACCCACTAACAACAAACAACCCTAACCCACTAACAACACACAACCCTAACATCCTAACAACAAACAACACTAACACCCTAAGAACAAACAACACTAACACCCTAACAACAAAAACCACTAAAACCCAACAAGAAAAAACCCTAAACCCCTAACAACAAACACTAACCCCCTAACAACAAACAACACTAAACCCCTAACAAGAAACTACACTAACCCCGTAACAACAAACAACACTAACCCGGTAACAACAAACAACCCTAACCCCCAAACAACAAACACCCCTAACCCCTAACAACAAACAATCCTAACCCCCGAACAACCAACAACACTAACCCCCTAACCACAATAAACACTAACACCCTAACAACAAAAACTACTAAACCCCAACAAGAAACAACACTAAACCCCTAACATCAAACAATACTAACCCCATAACAACACAAAACACTAACACCCTAACAACAAACAACACTAACACCCTAACAACAAAAACCACTAAACCTCAACAAGAAACAACCCTAAACCCCTAACAACAAACACTAACCCCCTAATAACAAACAACACTAAACCCCTAACACGAAACTACCCTAACCCCGTAACAACAAACAACACTAACCACGTAACAACAAACAACCCTAACCCCCAAACAACAAACAACCCTAACCCCCAAACAACAAACAACCCTAACCCCCTAACAACAAACAATCCTAACCCCCGAGCAACCAACAACACTAACCCCCTAACCACAATAAACACTAACACCCTAACAACAAAAACCACTAAACGCAAACAAGAAACAACCCTAAACCCCTAACAACAACAACACTAACCCCCTAACAACAAACAACCCTAACCAAACATCAAAAAACCCTAACCCACTAACAACAAACAACACTAACACCCTAACAACAAACAACCCTAACTCCCTAAAAACAAACAACACTAACACCCTAACAACAAACAACCCTAACCCCCTAAAAACAAACAACACTAACCCCCTAACAACAAACAACCCTAAACCCCTAACATCAAACAACACTTACCCCCTAACAACACAAAACACTAACACCATAACAACAAACAACACTAACACCCTAACAACAAACAACACTAACCCCCTAACAACAAACAACCCTAAACCCCTAACATCAAACAACACTAACCCCCTAACAACACAAAACACTAACACCCTTACAACAAACAACACTAACAGCCTAACAACAAAAACCACTAAACCCCAACAAGAAACAACCGTAATCCCCTAACAACAAACACTAACCCCCTAACAACAAAGAACACTAAACCCCTAACAAGAAACTACCCTAACCCCATAACAACAAACAACACTAAACCCGTAACAACAAACAACCCTAACCCCCAAACAACAAACAACCCTAACCCCCAAACAACAAACAAACCTAACCCCCTAACAACAAACAATCCTAACCCCCGAACAACCAACAACACTAACCCCCTAACCACAATAAACACTAACACCCGAACAACAAAAACCACTAAACCCCAACAAGAAACAACCCTAAACGCGTAACAACACTCAACACTAACCCCCTAACAACAAACAACCCTAAACCCCTAACATCAAACAACACTAACCCGTAACAACACAAAACACTACCACCATAACAACAAACAACACTAACACCCTAACAACAAAAACCACTAAACACCAACAAGAAACAACCCTAAACCCCTAACAACAAACAACACCACTCCTTAACAACAAACAACCCTAACCAAACAACAAAAAACTCTAACCCACTAACAACAACACTAACACCCTAACAAAAAACAACCCTAACCCCCTAACAACAAACAACACTAACACCCTAACAACAAACAACCCTAACCCCCAACAACAAACAACACTAACCCCCTAACAACAAACAACCCTAAACCCCTAACATCAAAGAACACTAACACCCTAACAACAAACAACCCTAACCCCCAACAACAAACACTAACCCCCCAACAAGAAACAACCCTAACCCCTAAAAACCAAAAACACTAACCCACTAACAACAAACAACCCTAACCCACTAACAATACACAACCCTAACATCCTAACAACAAACAACACTAACACCCTAAGAACAAACAACACTAACACCCTAACAACAAAAACCATTAAAACCCAACAAGAAAAAACCCTAAACCCCTAACAACAAACACTAACCCCCTAACAACAAACAACACTAAACCCCTAACAACAAACAACACTAACACCCTAACAACAACCAACCCTAACCCCTAAGAACAAACAACACTAACGCCCTAAGAACAAACAACAATAACCCCCAGCAACGAACAATACTAACCCCCTAACAACACAAAACCTAACCCCTTATCAACAAACAACCCTAACCCACTAACAACAAACAACCCTAACACTCTAACAACAAACAACACTAACCCCCTAACTATAAACAACCCTAAACCCCTAACATCAATGAACACTAACACCCTAACAACAAACAACCCAAGCCCCCTAACAACAAACACTAACCCCCAAACAAGAAACAACCCTAACCCCTAAAAACCAAAAACATTAACCCACTAACAACAAACAACCCTAACCCACTAACAAACAACCCTAACACCCTAACAACAAACAACCTTAAACCACTAACATCAAAGAACACTAACCCCCTAACAACACAAAACACTAACACCCTAACAACAAACAACACTAACACCCTAACAACAAAAACCACTAAACCCCAACAAGAAAAAACCCTAAACCCCTAAGAACAAACACTAACCCCCTAACAACAAACAACACTAAACCTCTAACAAGAAACTACCCTAACCCCGTAACAACAAACAACACTAACCCTGTAACAACAAACAACCCTAACCCCCAAACAACAAACAACCCTAACCCCCTAACAACAAACAATCCTAACCCCCGAACAACCAACAACAGGAAACCCCTAACCACAATAAACACTAACACCCTAACAACAAAAACCACTAAACCCCAACAAGAAACAACCCTAAACCCCTAACAACACACACCACTAACCCCATAACAACAAACAACCCTAACCCCCTAACATCAAAGAACACTAACACCCTAACAACAAACAACACTAACCCCCTAACAACAAACAACCCTAAACCCCTAACATCAAACAACACTAACCCCTAACAACACAAAACACTAACACCATAACAACAAACAACACTAACACCCTAACAACAAACAACACTAACCCCCTAACAAGAGACAACCCTAAAACCCTAACATCAAACAACACTAACCCCCTAACAACACAAAACACTAACACCCTAACAACAAACAACACTAACAGCCTAACAACCAAAACCACTAAACCCCAACAAGAAACAACCCTAAACCCCTAACATCAAACACTAACCCCCTAACAACAAAGAACACTAAACCCCTAACAAGAAACTACCCTAACCCCGTAACAGCAAACAACACTAACCCCATAACAACAAACAACCCTAAGCCCCAAACAACAAACAACCCTAACCCCCAAACAACAAACAACCCTAACCCCCTAACAACAAACAATCCTAACCCCCGAGCAACCAACAACACTAACCCCCTAACCACAATAAACACTAACACCCTAACAACAAAAACCACTAAACGCCAACAAGAAACAACCCTAAACCCCTAACAACAACAACACTAACCCCCTAACAACAAACAACCCTAACCAAACATCAAAAAACCCTAACCCACTAACAACAAACAACACTAACACCCTAACAACAAACAACCCTAACTCCCTAACAACAAACAACACTAACACCCTAACAACAAACAACCCTAACCCCCTAAAAACAAACAACACTAACCCCCTAACAACAAACAACCCTAAACCCCTAACATCAAACAACACTAACCCCCTAACAACACAAAACACTAACACCATAACAACAAACAACACTAACACCCTAACAACAAACAACACTAACCCCCTAACAACAAACAACCCTAAACCCCTAACATCAAACAACACTAACCCCCTAACAACACAAAACACTAACACCCTTACAACAAACAACACTAACAGCCTAACAACAAAAACCACTAAACCCCAACAAGAAACAACCGTAATCCCCTAACAACAAACACTAACCCCCTAACAACAAAGAACACTAAACCCCTAAGAAGAAACTACCCTAACCCCGTAACAACAAACAACACTAAACCCGTAACAACAAACAACCCTAACCCCCAAACAACAAACAACCCTAACCCCCAAACAACAATCAAACCTAACCCCCTAACAACAAACAATCCTAACCCCCGAACAACCAACAACACTAACCCCCTAACCACAATAAACACTAACACCCGAACAACAAAAACCACTAAACCCCAACAAGAAACAACCCTAAACGCGTAACAACAATCAACACTAACCCCCTAACAACAAACAACCCTAAACCCCTAACATCAAACAACACTAACCCCGTAACAACACAAAACACTAACACCCTAACAACAAACAACACTAACACCCTAACAACAAAAACCACTAAACACCAACAAGAAACAACCCTAAACCCCTAACAACAAACAACACCACTCCTTAACAACAAACAACCCTAACCAAACAACAAAAAACTCTAACCCACTAACAACAAACAACACTAACACCCTAACAAAAAACAACCCTAACCCCCTAACAACAAACAACACTAACACCCTAACAACAAACAACCCTAACCCCCAACAACAAACAACACTAACCCCCTAACAACAAACAACCCTAAACCCCCAACATCAAAGAACACTAACACCCTAACAACAAACAACCCTAACCCCCAACAACAAACACTAACCCCCCAACAAGAAACAACCCTAACCCCTAAAAACCAAAACCACTAACCCACTAACAACAAACAACCCGAACCCACTAACAATACACAACCCTAACATCCTAACAACAAACAACACTAACACCCTAAGAACAAACAACACTAACACCCTAACAACAAAAACCACTAAAACCCAACAAGAAAAAACCCTAAACCCCTAACAACAAACACTAACCCCCTAACAACAAACAACACTAAACCCCTAACAACAAACAACACTAACACCCTAACAACAACCAACCCTAACCCCTAAGAACAAACAACACTAACGCCCTAAGAACAAACAACAATAACCCCCAGCAACGAACAATACTAACCCCCTAACAACACAAAACCTAACCCCTTATCAACAAACAACCCTAACCCACTAACAACAAACAACCCTAACACTCTAACAACAAACAACACTAACCCCCTAACTATAAACAACCCTAAACCCCTAACATCAATGAACACTAACACCCTAACAACAAACAACCCAAGCCCCCTAACAACAAACACTAACCCCCAAACAAGAAACAACCCTAACCCCTAAAAACCAAAAACATTAACCCACTAACAACAAACAACCCTAACCCACTAACAAACAACCCTAACACCCTAACAACAAACAACCTTAAACCACTAACATCAAAGAACACTAACCCCCTAACAACACAAAACACTAACACCCTAACAACAAACAACACTAACACCCTAACAACAAAAACCACTAAACCCCAACAAGAAAAAACCCTAAACCCCTAAGAACAAACACTAACCCCCTAACAACAAACAACACTAAACCTCTAACAAGAAACTACCCTAACCCCGTAACAACAAACAACACTAACCCTGTAACAACAAACAACCCTAACCCCCAAACAACAAACAACCCTAACCCCCTAACAACAAACAATCCTAACCCCCGAACAACCAACAACAGGAAACCCCTAACCACAATAAACACTAACACCCTAACAACAAAAACCACTAAACCCCAACAAGAAACAACCCTAAACCCCTAACAACACACACCACTAACCCCATAACAACAAACAACCCTAACCCCCTAACATCAAAGAACACTAACACCCTAACAACAAACAACACTAACCCCCTAACAACAAACAACCCTAAACCCCTAACATCAAACAACACTAACCCCTAACAACACAAAACACTAACACCATAACAACAAACAACACTAACACCCTAACAACAAACAACACTAACCCCCTAACAAGAGACAACCCTAAAACCCTAACATCAAACAACACTAACCCCCTAACAACACAAAACACTAACACCCTAACAACAAACAACACTAACAGCCTAACAACCAAAACCACTAAACCCCAACAAGAAACAACCCTAAACCCCTAACATCAAACACTAACCCCCTAACAACAAAGAACACTAAACCCCTAACAAGAAACTACCCTAACCCCGTAACAGCAAACAACACTAACCCCATAACAACAAACAACCCTAAGCCCCAAACAACAAACAACCCTAACCCCCAAACAACAAACAACCCTAACCCCCTAACAACAAACAATCCTAACCCCCGAGCAACCAACAACACTAACCCCCTAACCACAATAAACACTAACACCCTAACAACAAAAACCACTAAACGCCAACAAGAAACAACCCTAAACCCCTAACAACAACAACACTAACCCCCTAACAACAAACAACCCTAACCAAACATCAAAAAACCCTAACCCACTAACAACAAACAACACTAACACCCTAACAACAAACAACCCTAACTCCCTAACAACAAACAACACTAACACCCTAACAACAAACAACCCTAACCCCCTAAAAACAAACAACACTAACCCCCTAACAACAAACAACCCTAAACCCCTAACATCAAACAACACTAACCCCCTAACAACACAAAACACTAACACCATAACAACAAACAACACTAACACCCTAACAACAAACAACACTAACCCCCTAACAACAAACAACCCTAAACCCCTAACATCAAACAACACTAACCCCCTAACAACACAAAACACTAACACCCTTACAAGAAACAACACTAACAGCCTAACAACAAAAACCACTAAACCCCAACAAGAAACAACCGTAATCCCCTAACAACAAACACTAACCCCCTAACAACAAAGAACACTAAACCCCTAAGAAGAAACTACCCTAACCCCGTAACAACAAACAACACTAAACCCGTAACAACAAACAACCCTAACCCCCAAACAACAAACAACCCTAACCCCCAAACAACAAACAAACCTAACCCCCTAACAACAAACAATCCTAACCCCCGAACAACCAACAACACTAACCCCCTAACCACAATAAACACTAACACCCGAACAACAAAAACCACTAAACCCCAACAAGAAACAACCCTAAACGCGTAACAACAATCAACACTAACCCCCTAACAACAAACAACCCTAAACCCCTAACATCAAACAACACTAACCCCGTAACAACACAAAACACTAACACCCTAACAACAAACAACACTAACACCCTAACAACAAAAACCACTAAACACCAACAAGAAACAACCCTAAACCCCTAACAACAAACAACACCACTCCTTAACAACAAACAACCCTAACCAAACAACAAAAAACTCTAACCCACTAACAACAAACAACACTAACACCCTAACAAAAAACAACCCTAACCCCCTAACAACAAACAACACTAACACCCTAACAACAAACAACCCTAACCCCCAACAACAAACAACACTAACCCCCTAACAACAAACAACCCTAAACCCCTAACATCAAAGAACACTAACACCCTAACAACAAACAACCCTAACCCCCAACAACAAACACTAACCCCCAAACAACAAACAACCCTAACCCCTAAAAACCAAAAACACTAACCCACTAACAACAAACAACCCTAACCCACTAACAACACACAACCCTAACATCCTAACAACAAACAACACTAACACCCTAAGAACAAACAACACTAACACCCTAACAACAAAAACCACTAAAACCCAACAAGAAAAAACCCTAAACCCCTAACAACAAACACTAACCCCCTAACAACAAACAACACTAAACCCCTAACAAGAAACTACACTAACCCCGTAACAACAAACAACACTAACCCGGTAACAACAAACAACCCTAACCCCCAAACAACAAACACCCCTAACCCCTAACAACAAACAATCCTAACCCCCGAACAACCAACAACACTAACCCCCTAACCACAATAAACACTAACACCCTAACAACAAAAACTACTAAACCCCAACAAGAAACAACACTAAACCCCTAACATCAAACAATACTAACCCCATAACAACACAAAACACTAACACCCTAACAACAAACAACACTAACACCCTAACAACAAAAACCACTAAACCTCAACAAGAAACAACCCTAAACCCCTAACAACAAACACTAACCCCCTAATAACAAACAACACTAAACCCCTAACACGAAACTACCCTAACCCCGTAACAACAAACAACACTAACCACGTAACAACAAACAACCCTAACCCCCAAACAACAAACAACCCTAACCCCCAAACAACAAACAACCCTAACCCCCTAACAACAAACAATCCTAACCCCCGAGCAACCAACAACACTAACCCCCTAACCACAATAAACACTAACACCCTAACAACAAAAACCACTAAACGCAAACAAGAAACAACCCTAAACCCCTAACAACAACAACACTAACCCCCTAACAACAAACAACCCTAACCAAACATCAAAAAACCCTAACCCACTAACAACAAACAACACTAACACCCTAACAACAAACAACCCTAACTCCCTAAAAACAAACAACACTAACACCCTAACAACAAACAACCCTAACCCCCTAAAAACAAACAACACTAACCCCCTAACAACAAACAACCCTAAACCCCTAACATCAAACAACACTTACCCCCTAACAACACAAAACACTAACACCATAACAACAAACAACACTAACACCCTAACAACAAACAACACTAACCCCCTAACAACAAACAACCCTAAACCCCTAACATCAAACAACACTAACCCCCTAACAACACAAAACACTAACACCCTTACAACAAACAACACTAACAGCCTAACAACAAAAACCACTAAACCCCAACAAGAAACAACCGTAATCCCCTAACAACAAACACTAACCCCCTAACAACAAAGAACACTAAACCCCTAACAAGAAACTACCCTAACCCCATAACAACAAACAACACTAAACCCGTAACAACAAACAACCCTAACCCCCAAACAACAAACAACCCTAACCCCCAAACAACAAACAAACCTAACCCCCTAACAACAAACAATCCTAACCCCCGAACAACCAACAACACTAACCCCCTAACCACAATAAACACTAACACCCGAACAACAAAAACCACTAAACCCCAACAAGAAACAACCCTAAACGCGTAACAACACTCAACACTAACCCCCTAACAACAAACAACCCTAAACCCCTAACATCAAACAACACTAACCCGTAACAACACAAAACACTACCACCATAACAACAAACAACACTAACACCCTAACAACAAAAACCACTAAACACCAACAAGAAACAACCCTAAACCCCTAACAACAAACAACACCACTCCTTAACAACAAACAACCCTAACCAAACAACAAAAAACTCAAACCCACTAACAACAAACAACACTAACACCCTAACAAAAAACAACCCTAACCCCCTAACAACAAACAACACTAACACCCTAACAACAAACAACCCTAACCCCCAACAACAAACAACACTAACCCCCTAACAACAAACAACCCTAAACCCCTAACATCAAAGAACACTAACACCCTAACAACAAACAACCCTAACCCCCAACAACAAACACTAACCCCCAAACAACAAACAACCCTAACCCCTAAAAACCAAAAACACTAACCCACTAACAACAAACAACCCTAACCCACTAACAACACACAACCCTAACATCCTAACAACAAACAACACTAACACCCTAAGAACAAACAACACTAACACCCTAACAACAAAAACCACTAAAACCCAACAAGAAAAAACCCTAAACCCCTAACAACAAACACTAACCCCCTAACAACAAACAACACTAAACCCCTAACAACAAACAACACTAACACCCTAACAACAACCAACCCTAACACCTAAGAACAAACAACACTAACGCCCTAAGAACAAACAACACTAACCCCCAGCAACGAACAATACTAACCCCGTAACAACACAAAACCTAACCCCTTATCAACAAACAACCCTAACCCACTAACAACAAACAACCCTAACACTCTAACAACAAACAACACTAACCCCCTAACTACAAACAACCCTAAACCCCTAACATCAATGAACACTAACACCCTAACAACAAACAACCCAAGCCCCCTAACAACAAACACTAACCCCCAAACAACAAACAACTCTAACCCCTAAAAACCAAAAACATTAACCCACTAACAACAAACAACCCTAACCCACTAACAAACAACCCTAACACCCTAACAACAAACAACCTTAAACGACTAACATCAAAGAACACTAACCCCCTAACAACACAAAACACTAACACCCTAACAACAAACAACACTAACACCCTAACAACAAAAACCACTAAACCCCAACAAGAAAAAACCCTAAACCCCTAACAACAAACACTAACCCCCTAACAACAAACAACACTAAACCTCTAACAAGAAACTACCCTAACCCCGTAACAACAAACAACACTAACCCCGTAACAACAAACAACCCTAACCCCCAAACAACAAACAACCCTAACCCCCTAACAACAAACAATCCTAACCCCCGAACAACCAACAACACTAACCCCCTAAACACAATAAACACTAACACCCGAACAACAAAAACCACTAAACCCCAACAAGAAACAACCCTAAACCCCTAACAACACACACCACTAACCCCATAACAACAAACAACCCTAACCCCCTAACATCAAAGAACACTAACACCCTAACAACAAACAACCCTAACCCCCTAACAACAAACAACACTAACACCCTAACAACAAACAACCCTAACCCCCTAACAACAAACAACACTAACACCCTAACAACAAACAACCCTAACCCCCTAACAACAAACAACACTAACCCCCTAACAACAAACAACCCTAAACCCCTAACATCAAGGAACACTAACACCCTAACAACAAACAACGCTAACCCCCTAACAACAAACACTAACCCCCAAACACCAAACAACCCTAACCCCTGAAAACCAAAAACACTAACCCACTAACAACAAACAACCCTAACCCACTAACAACAAACAACCCTAAACCCCTAACGTCAAACAACACTAACCCCCTAACAACACAAAACACTAACACCCTAACAACAAACAACACTAACACCCTAACAACAAAAACCACTAAACCCCAACAAGAAACAACCCTAAACCCCTAACAACAAACAGTAACCCCCTAACAACAAACAACCCTAAACCCCTAACATCAAACAACACTAACCCCCTAACAACACAAAACACTAACACCATAACAACAAACAACACTAACACCCTAACAACAAACAACACTAACCCCCTAACAACAAACAACCCTAAACCCCTAACATCAAACAACACTAACCCCCTAACAACACAAAACACTAACACCCTTACAACAAACAACACTAACAGCCTAACAACAAAAACCACTAAACCCAAACAAGAAACAACCGTAATCCCCTAACAACAAACACTAACCCCCTAACAACAAAGAACACTAAACCCCTAACAAGAAACTACCCTAACCCCGTAACAACAAACAACACTAACCCCGTAACAACAAACAACCCTAACCCCCAAACAACAAACAACCCTAACCCCCAAACAACAAACAACCCTAACCCCCTAACAACAAACAATCCTAACCCCCGAACAACCAACAACACTAACCCCCTAACCACAATAAACACTAACACCCTAACAACAAAAACCACTAAACCCCAACAAGAAACAACCCTAAACCCCTAACAACAAACAACACTAACCCCCTAACAACAAACAACCCTAACCAAACAACAAACAACCCTAACCCACTAACAACAAACAACACTAACACCCTAACAACAAAAAATCCTAAACCCCGAACAACGAACAACACTAACCCCCTAACCACAATAAACACTAACACCCTAACAACAAAAACCACTAAACCTCAACAAGAAACAACGCTAAACCCCTAACAACAAACAACACTAACCCCCTAACAACAAACAACACCAACCCCCTAACAAAAAACAACAGCAACCCCCTAACAACAAACAACCCTAAACCCCTAACATCAAAGAACACTAAAACCCTAACAACAAACAACCCTAAACCCCTAACAACAAACACTAACACCCAAACAACAAACAACCCTAACCCCTAAAAACCAAAAACACTAACCCTCTAACAACAAACAACCCTAACCCACTAACAACAAACAACCCTAACACCCTAACAACAAACAACACTAACCCCCTAACAACAAACAACCCTAAACCCCTAACATCAAACAACACTAACCCCCTAACAACACAAAACACTAACACCCTAACAACAAACAACACTAACACCCTAACAACAAAAACCACTAAACACCAACAAGAAACAACCCTAAACCCCTAACAACAAACAACACCACTCCTTAACAACAAACAACCCTAACCAAACAACAAAAAACTCTAACCCACTAACAACAAACAACACTAACACCCTAACAAAAAACAACCCTAACCCCCTAACAACAAACAACACTAACACCCTAACAACAAACAACCCTAACCCCCAACAACAAACAACACTAACCCCCTAACAACAAACAACCCTAAACCCCTAACATCAAAGAACACTAACACCCTAACAACAAACAACCCTAACCCCCAACAACAAACACTAACCCCCAAACAACAAACAACCCTAACCCCTAAAAACCAAAAACACTAACCCACTAACAACAAACAACCCTAACCCACTAACAACACACAACCCTAACATCCTAACAACAAACAACACTAACACCCTAAGAACAAACAACACTAACACCCTAACAACAAAAACCACTAAAACCCAACAAGAAAAAACCCTAAACCCCTAACAACAAACACTAACCCCCTAACAACAAACAACACTAAACCCCTAACAAGAAACTACACTAACCCCGTAACAACAAACAACACTAACCCGGTAACAACAAACAACCCTAACCCCCAAACAACAAACACCCCTAACCCCTAACAACAAACAATCCTAACCCCCGAACAACCAACAACACTAACCCCCTAACCACAATAAACACTAACACCCTAACAACAAAAACTACTAAACCCCAACAAGAAACAACACTAAACCCCTAACATCAAACAATACTAACCCCATAACAACACAAAACACTAACACCCTAACAACAAACAACACTAACACCCTAACAACAAAAACCACTAAACCTCAACAAGAAACAACCCTAAACCCCTAACAACAAACACTAACCCCCTAATAACAAACAACACTAAACCCCTAACACGAAACTACCCTAACCCCGTAACAACAAACAACACTAACCACGTAACAACAAACAACCCTAACCCCCAAACAACAAACAACCCTAACCCCCAAACAACAAACAACTCTAACCCCCTAACAGCAAACAATCCTAACCCCCGAGCAACCAACAACACTAACCCCCTAACCACAATAAACACTAACACCCTAACAACAAAAACCACTAAACGCGAACAAGAAACAACCCTAAACCCCTAACAACAACAACACTAACCCCCTAACAACAAACAACCCTAACCAAACATCAAAAAACCCTAACCCACTAACAACAAACAACACTAACACCCTAACAACAAACAACCCTAACTCCCTAACAACAAACAACACTAACACCCTAACAACAAACAACCCTAACCCCCTAAAAACAAACAACACTAACCCCCTAACAACAAACAACCCTAAACCCCTAACATCAAACAACACTAACCCCCTAACAACACAAAACACTAACACCATAACAACAAACAACACTAACACCCTAACAACAAACAACACTAACCCCCTAACAACAAACAACCCTAAACCCCTAACATCAAACAACACTAACCCCCTAACAACACAAAACACTAACACCCTTACAACAAACAACACTAACAGCCTAACAACAAAAACCACTAAACCCCAACAAGAAACAACCGTAACCCCTAACAACAAACACTAACCCCCTAACAACAAAGAACACTAAACCCCTAACAAGAAACTACCCTAACCCCATAACAACAAACAACACTAAACCCGTAACAACAAACAACCCTAACCCCCAAACAACAAACAACCCTAACCCCCAAACAACAAACAAACCTAACCCCCTAACAACAAACAATCCTAACCCCCGAACAACCAACAACACTAACCCCCTAACCACAATAAACACTAACACCCGAACAACAAAAACCACTAAACCCCAACAAGAAACAACCCTAAACGCGTAACAACACTCAACACTAACCCCCTAACAACAAACAACCCTAAACCCCTAACATCAAACAACACTAACCCGTAACAACACAAAACACTAACACCATAACAACAAACAACACTAACACCCTAACAACAAAAACCAATAAACACCAACAAGAAACAACCCTAAACCCCTAACAACAAACAACACCACTCCTTAACAACAAACAACCCTAACCAAACAACAAAAAACTCTAACCCACTAACAACAAACAACACTAACACCCTAACAAAAAACAACCCTAACCCCCTAACAACAAACAACACTAACACCCTAACAACAAACAACCCTAACCCCCAACAACAAACAACACTAACCCCCAACAACAAACAACCCTAAACCCCTAACATCAAAGAACACTAACACCCTAACAACAAACAACCCTAACCCCCAACAACAAACACTAACCCCCAAACAACAAACAACCCTAACCCCTAAAAACCAAAAACACTAACCCACTAACAACAAACAACCCTAACCCACTAACAACACACAACCCTAACATCCTAACAACAAACAACACTAACACCCTAAGAACAAACAACACTAACACCCTAACAACAAAAACCACTAAAACCCAACAAGAAAAAACCCTAAACCCCTAACAACAAACACTAACCCCCTAACAACAAACAACACTAAACCCCTAACAACAAACAACACTAACACCCTAACAACAACCAACCCTAACCCCTAAGAACAAACAACACTAACGCCCTAAGAACAAACAACACTAACCCCCAGCAACGAACAATACTAACCCCGTAACAACACAAAACCTAACCCCTTATCAACAAACAACCCTAACCCACTAACAACAAACAACCCTAACACTCTAACAACAAACAACACTAACCCCCTAACAACAAACAACCCTAAACCCTTAACATCAATGAACACTAACACCCTAACAACAAACAACCCAAGCCCCCTAACAACAAACACTAACCCCCAAACAACAAACAACTCTAACCCCTAAAAACCAAAAACATTAACCCACTAACAACAAACAACCCTAACCCACTAACAAACAACCCTAACACCCTAACAACAAACAACCTTAAACCACTAACATCAAAGAACACTAACCCCCTAACAACACAAAACACTAACACCCTAACAACAAACAACACTAACACCCTAACAACAAAAACCACTAAACCCCAACAAGAAAAAACCCTAAACCCCTAACAACAAACACTAACCCCCTAACAACAAACAACACTAAACCTCTAACAAGAAACTACCCTAACCCCGTAACAACAAACAACACTAACCCCGTAACAACAAACAACCCTAACCCCCAAACAACAAACAACCCTAACCCCCTAACAACAAACAATCCTAACCCCCGAACAACCAACAACACTAACCCCCTAAACACAATAAACACTAACACCCGAACAACAAAAACCACTAAACCCCAACAAGAAACAACCCTAAACCCCTAACAACACACACCACTAACCCCATAACAACAAACAACCCTAACCCCCTAACATCAAAGAACACTAACACCCTAACAACAAACAACCCTAACCCCCTAACAACAAACAACACTAACACCCTAACAACAAACAACCCTAACCCCCTAACAACAAACAACACTAACACCCTAACAACAAACAACCCTAACCCCCTAACAACAAACAACACTAACCCCCTAACAACAAACAACCCTAAACCCCTAACATCAAGGAACACTAACACCCTAACAACAAACAACGCTAACCCCCTAACAACAAACACTAACCCCCAAACACCAAACAACCCTAACCCCTGAAAACCAAAAACACTAACCCACTAACAACAAACAACCCTAACCCACTAACAACAAACAACCCTAAACCCCTAACGTCAAACAACACTAACCCCCTAACAACACAAAACACTAACACCCTAACAACAAACAACACTAACACCCTAACAACAAAAACCACTAAACCCCAACAAGAAACAACCCTAAACCCCTAACAACAAACAGTAACCCCCTAACAACAAACAACACTAACCCCCTAACAACAAACAACCCTAAACCCCTAACATCAAACAACACTAACCCCCTAACAACACAAAACACTAACACCATAACAACAAACAACACTAACACCCTAACAACAAACAACACTAACCCCCTAACAACAAACAACCCTAAACCCCTAACATCAAACAACACTAACCCCCTAACAACACAAAACACTAACACCCTTACAACAAACAACACTAACAGCCTAACAACAAAAACCACTAAACCCCAACAAGAAACAACCGTAATCCCCTAACAACAAACACTAACCCCCTAACAACAAAGAACACTAAACCCCTAACAAGAAACTACCCTAACCCCGTAACAACAAACAACACTAACCCCGTAACAACAAACAACCCTAACCCCCAAACAACAAACAACCCTAACCCCCAAACAACAAACAACCCTAACCCCCTAACAACAAACAATCCTAACCCCCGAACAACCAACAACACTAACCCCCTAACCACAATAAACACTAACACCCTAACAACAAAAACCACTAAACCCCAACAAGAAACAACCCTAAACCCCTAACAACAAACAACACTAACCCCCTAACAACAAACAACCCTAACCAAACAACAAACAACCCTAACCCACTAACAACCAACAACACTAACACCCTAACAACAAACAATCCTAAACCCCGAACAACGAACAACACTAACCCCCTAACCACAATAAACACTAACACCCTAACAACAAAAACCACTAAACCTCAACAAGAAACAACCCTAAACCCCTAACAACAAACAACACTAACCCCCTAACAACAAACAACACCAACCCCCTAACAAAAAACAACAGCAACCCCCTAACAACAAACAACCCTAAACCCCTAACATCAAAGAACACTAAAACCCTAACAACAAACAACCCTAAACCCCTAACAACAAACACTAACACCCAAACAACAAACAACCCTAACCCCTAAAAACCAAAAACACTAACCCTCTAACAACAAACAACCCTAACCCACTAACAACAAACAACCCTAACACCCTAACAACAAACAACACTAACCCCCTAACAACAAACAACCCTAAACCCCTAACATCAAACAACACTAACCCCCTAACAACACAAAACACTAACACCATAACAACAAACAACACTAACACCCTAACAACAAACAACACTAACCCCCTAACAAGAGACAACCCTAAAACCCTAACATCAAACAACACTAACCCCCTAACAACACAAAACACTAACACCCTAACAACAAACAACACTAACAGCCTATCAACCAAAACCACTAAACCCCAACAAGAAACAACCCTAAACCCCTAACATCAAACACTAACCCCCTAACAACAAAGAACACTAAACCCCTAACAAGAAGCTACCCTAACCCCGTAACAGCAAACAACACTAACCCCATAACAACAAACAACCCTAACCCCAAACAACAAACAACCCTAACCCCCAAACAACAAACAACCCTAACCCCCTAACAACAAACAATCCTAACCCCCGAGCAACCAACAACACTAACCCCCTAACCACAATAAACACTAACACCCTAACAACAAAAACCACTAAACGCCAACAAGAAACAACCCTAAACCCCTAACAACAACAACACTAACCCCCTAACAACAAACAACCCTAACCAAACATCAAAAAACCCTAACCCACTAACAACAAACAACACTAACACCCTAACAACAAACAACCCTAACTCCCTAACAACAAACAACACTAACACCCTAACAACAAACAACCCTAACCCCCTAAAAACAAACAACACTAACCCCCTAACAACAAACAACCCTAAATCCCTAACATCAAACAACACTAACCCCCTAACAACACAAAACACTAACACCATAACAACAAACAACACTAACACCCTAACAACAAACAACACTAACCCCCAACAACAAACAACCCTAAACCCCTAACATCAAACAACACTAACCCCCTAACAACACAAAACACTAACACCCTTACAACAAACAACACTAACAGCCTAACAACAAAAACCACTAAACCCCAACAAGAAACAACCGTAATCCCCTAACAACAAACACTAACCCCCTAACAACAAAGAACACTAAACCCCTAACAAGAAACTACCCTAACCCCGTAACAACAAACAACACTAAACCCGTAACAACAAACAACCCTAACCCCCAAACAACAAACAACCCTAACCCCCAAACAACAAACAAACCTAACCCCCTAACAACAAACAATCCTAACCCCCGAACAACCAACAACACTAACCCCCTAACCACAATAAACACTAACACCCGAACAACAAAAACCACTAAACCCCAACAAGAAACAACCCTAAACGCGTAACAACAATCAACACTAACCCCCTAACAACAAACAACCCTAAACCCCTAACATCAAACAACACTAACCCCGTAACAACACAAAACACTAACACCCTAACAACAAACAACACTAACACCCTAACAACAAAAACCACTAAACACCAACAAGAATCAACCCTAAACCCCTAACAGCAAACAACACCACTCCTTAACAACAAACAACCCTAACCAAACAACAAAAAACTCTAACCCACTAAGAACAAACAACACTAACACCCTAACAAAAAACAACCCTAACCCCCTAACAACAAACAACACTAACACCCTAACAACAAACAACCCTAACCCCCAACAACAAACAACACTAACCCCCTAACAACAAACAACCCTAAACCCCTAACATCAAAGAACACTAACACCCTAACAACAAACAACCCTAACCCCCAACAACAAACACTAACCCCCAAACAACAAACAACCCTAACCCCTAAAAACAAAAAACACTAACCCACTAACAACAAACAACCCTAACCCACTAACAACACACAACCCTAACATCCTAACAACAAACAACACTAACACCCTAAGAACAAACAACACTAACACCCTAACAACAAAAACCACTAAAACCCAACAAGAAAAAACCCTAAACCCCTAACAACAAACACTTACCCCCTAACAACAAACAACACTAAACCCCTAACAAGAAACTACACTAACCCCGTAACAACAAACAACACTAACCCGGTAACAACAAACAACCCTAACCCCCAAACAACAAACACCCCTAACCCCTAACAACAAACAATCCTAACCCCCGAACAACCAACAACACTAACTCCCTAACCACAATAAACACTAACACCCTAACAACAAAAACCACTAAACCCCAACAAGAAACAACACTAAACCCCTAACATCAAACAATATTAACCCCATAACAACACAAAACACTAACACCCTAACAACAAACAACACTAACACCCTAACAACAAAAACCACTAAACCTCAACAAGAAACAACCCTAAACCCCTAACAACAAACACTAACCCCCTAATAACAAACAACACTAAACCCCTAACACGAAACTACCCTAACCCCGTAACAACAAACAACACTAACCACGTAACAACAAACAACCCTAACCCCCAAACAACAAACAACCCTAACCCCCAAACAACAAACAACCCTAACCCCCTAACAACAAACAATCCTAACCCCCGAGCAACCAACAACACTAACCCCCTAACCACAATAAACACTAACACCTTAACAACAAAAACCGCTAAACGCGAACAAGAAACAACCCTAAACCCCTAACAACAACAACACTAACCCCCTAACAACAAACAACCCTAACCAAACATCAAAAAACCCTAACCCATTAACAACAAACAACACTAACACCCCAACAACAAACAACCCTAACCCCCTAACAACAAACAACACTAACCCCCAAACAACAAACAACCCTAACCCCCTAACAACAAACAATCCTAACCAAACAACAAACAACGCTAACCGTCTAACAACAAACAACACTAACCCCCTAACAAGAAACAACACTAACCCCCTAACAACAAACACTAACCCCCTAACAACAAACAACACTAACCACCTAACAACAAACAATCCTATCCCGCGAACAACCAACAACACTAACCCCCTTACCCCAATAAACACTAACACCCAAACAACAAAAACCACTAAACCCCAACAAGAAACAACCCTAAACCCCTAACAAGAAACAACACTAACCCCCTAACAACAAACAACCCTAACCCCCTAACAACAAACAACACTAACACCCTAACAACAAACAACCCTAACCAACTAACAACAAACAACACTAACCCCCTAACAACAAACAACCCTAAACCCCTAACATCAAAGAACACTATCACCCTAACAACAAACAACCCTAACCCCCTAACAACAAACACTAACCCCCAAAGAACAAACAACCCTAACCCCTAAAAACCAAAAACACTAAAACACTAACAACAAACAACCCTAACCCACTAACAACAAACAACCCTAACACCCTAACAACAAGCAAACCTAACCCCCTAACAACAAACAACCCTAAACCCCTAACATCAAACAGCACTAACCCCCTAACAACACAAGGCACCAACACCCTAACAACAAACAACACTAACACCCTAACAACAAAAACCACTAAACCCCAACAAGAAACAACCCTAAACCCCTAACAACAAACACTAACCCCCTAACAACAAACAACACTAAACCCCTAACAAGAAACTACCCTAACCCCGTAACAACAAACAACCCTAACCCCCAAACAACAAACAACCCTAACCCCCTAAAAACAAACAATCCGAACCCCCGAACAACCAACAACACTAACCCCCTAACCACAATAAACACTAACACCCTAACAACAAAAACCACTAAACCCCAACAAGAAACAACCCTAAACCCCTAACAACAAACAACACTAACCCCCTAACAACAAACAACCCTAACCAAACAACAAACAACCCTAACCCACTAACAACAAACAACACTAAAACCCTAACAACAAACAACCCTAACCCCCTAACAACAAACAACACTAACAAGCTAACAACAAACAACCCTAACCCCCTAACAACAAACAACCCTAACCCCCTAACAACAAACAACACTAACCCCCTAACAACAAACAAACCTAAACCCCTAACATCAAAGAACACTAACACCTAACAACAAACAACCCTAACCCCCTAAAAACAAACACTAACCCCCAAACAACAAACAACCCTAACCCCTAAAAACCAAAAACACTAACCCACTAACAACAAACAACCCTAAACCACTAACAACAAACAACCCTAACACCCTAACAACAAACAACACTAACCCCCTAACAACAAACACTAACCCCCAAACAACAAACAACCCTAACCCCTAAAAACCAAAAACACTAACCCACTAACAACAAACAACCCTACCCCACTAACAGCAAACAACCCTAACCCCCTTACAACAAACAACCCTAAACCCCTAACATCAAACAACACTAACACCCTAACAACAAAAACCACTAACACCCTAACTTCAAACAACACTAACACCCTAACAACAAAAACCACTAAACCCCAACAAGAAACAACCTTAAACCCCTAACAACAAACAACCCTAAACCCCTAACATCAAACAACACTAACCCCCTAACAACACAAAACACTAACACCCTAACAACAAACAACACTAACACCCTAACAACAAAAACCATTAAACCCCAACAAGAAACAACCCTAAACCCCTAACAACAAACAACACCACTCCCTAACAAGAAACAACCCTAAACCCCTAACAACAAACACTAACCCCCTAACAACAAACAACACTAACACCCTAACAACAACCAACCCTAAACCCTAAGAACAAACAACACTAACGCCCTAAGAACAAACAACACTAACCCCCAGCAACGAACAATACTAACCCCCTAAGAACACAAAACCTAACCCCTTATCAACAAACAACCCTAACCCACTAACAACAAACAACCCTAACACCCTAACAACAAACAACACTAAACCCCTAACAACAAACAACCCTAGCCCCCTAACAACAAACACTAACCCCCAAACAACAAACAACCCTAACCCCTAAAAACGAAAAACACTAACCCACTAACAAGACACAACCCTACCCCACTAACAGCAAACAACCCTAACCCCCTAACAACAAAAAACCCTAAACCCCTAACATCAAACAACACTAACGCCCTAACAACACAAAACACTAACACCTTAACAACAAACAACACTAACCCCGTAACAAGAAACAACCCTAACCCCCTAACAACAAACAACACTAACACCCTAACAAACAACCCTAAACCCCTAACATCAAAGAACACTAACACCCTAACAACAAACAACCCTAACCCCCTAACAACAAACACTATCCCCCAAACAACAAACAACCCTAACCCCTAAAAACCAAAAACACTAACCCACTAACAACAAACAACCCTAAACCACTAACAACAAACAACCCTAACACCCTAACAAACAACACTAACCCCCTAACAACAAACAACCCTAAACCCCTAACAACAAACAATCCTAACCCCCTAACAACCTACAACACTAACCCCCTAACCACAAACAACACTAACCCCGTAAGAACAAACAACACTAACCCCCTAACAACAGTCCTAACCACCTAACAACAAACAACACTAACCCCTTAAAAAGAAACAACAATAAACCCCTAAAAGCAAACAACACTCATCCCCTAAGAACAAACAACACTAACCGTCTAACAACAAACAACACTAACCCCTAAGAACAAAAACACTAACCCCCTAACAACAAACAACACTAACCCCCTAAAAACATACAACCCTAAAACCCTTAAAACAAACAACACTGAACCCCTTAAAACAAACAACACTAAGCCCCTAACAACAAACAGCACTAACACTCTAACAACAAAAAACACTGACACGCTAACAACAAACAACACTAACCCCTAACAACAAAAAATCCTAACCCCCTAAAAACAAACAACACTAACCCCCTAACAACAAACAACCCTAAAACCCTAAAAACAAACAACACTGAACCCCTAAAAACAAACAACACTAAGCCAATAACAACAAACAGCACTAACCCACTAACAACAAAAAACACTAACCCGCTAACAACATCCAACAGTAACGCCCTAACCACAAACAACACTAACCCCCTAAACACAAACAATCCTAACCCCCTAACAACAAACAACACTCACCCCTAAAAAACAAACAACCCTAAAACCCTAAAAGCAAACAACACTGAACCCCTAAAAACAAACAACACTAAGCCCCTAACAACAAACAACACTAACACCCGAACAACAAACACCACTAAACCCCAACAAGAAAAAACCCTAAGCCCCTAACAACAAACAACACTAACCCCCTAACAACAAACAACCCTAAAAACAAACAACACTAAAACCCTTAAAACAAACAACACTAAGCCCCTAACAACAACAGGCACTAACACACTAACAACAAAAAACACTGACACGGTAACAACAACCAACACTAACCCCCTAACAACAAACAATCCTAACCCCCTAAAAACAAACAACACTAACCCTGTAAAAACAAACAACCCTACAACCCTAAAAACAAACAACACTGAACCCCTAAAAACAAACAACACTAAGCCAATAACAACAAACAGCACTAACCCACTAACAACAAAAAACACTAACCCGCTAACAACATCCAACAGTAACGCCCTAACCACAAACAACACTAACCCCCTAAACACAAACAATCCTAACCCCCTAACAACAAACAACACTCACCCCTAAAAACAAACAACCCTAAATCTTAAAAGCAAACAACACTGAACCCCTAAAAACAAACAACACTAAGCCCCTAACAACAAACAACACTAACACCCGAACAACAAACACCACTAAACCCCAACAAGAAACAACCCTAAGCCCCTAACAACAAACAACACTAACCCCCTAACAACAAACAACCCTAAAAACAAACAACACTAAAACCCTTAAAACAAACAACACTAAGCCCCTAACAACAACAGGCACTAACACACTAACAACAAAAAACACTGACACGGTAACAACAACCAACACTAACCCCCTAACAACAAACAATCCTAACCCCCTAAAAACAAACAAAACTAACCCTGTAAAAACAAACAACCCTACAACCCTAAAAACAAACAACACTGAACCCCTAAAAACAAACAACACTAAGCCAATAACAACAAACAGCACTAACCCACTAACAACAAAAAACACTAACCCGCTAACAACATCCAACAGTAACGCCCTAACCACAATCAACACTAACCCCCTAACAACAAACAACACTCACACCTACAAACAAACAACCCTAAAACCCTAAAAGCAAACAACACTGAACCCCTTAAAACAAACAACACTAAGCCCCTAACAACAAACAACACTAACACCCTAACAACAAAAAACACTAAACCCCAAGAAGAAACAACTCGAAACCCCTAACAACAAACACTAACCCCCTAACAACAAACAACACTAAACACCTAACAAGAAACAAACCTAACCCCGTAACAACAAACAACACTAACCTCCTAAAAACAAACAATCTTAACCCCATAACAACAAACAACCCTAAACCCCTAACAACAAACAATCCTAACCCCCTAACAACCAACAACACTAACCAACTAAACAACCAACAACACTAAAACCCTAACCACCAACAGCACTAACACAGTAAAAACATAAAATTCTAACCCCCTAAGAACAACCAACACTTATCCCCTGAAAACAAACAACACTAACCCAATAACAAGAAAGAACCCAAATCCTCTAACAACAAACAACTCTAACCCCCTAACAACAAACAACACTGAACCCCTATCTACAAACACCCCTAACCCCCTAACAACAATCCTAACAACGTAACAGCAAACAACACAAACCCCCTAAAAATAAACTACCCTAAACCCCTAACAACAAACAACCCTAATCCCCTAACAACCAACAACACTAACCCCCTAACAACAAACAACCCTAAACCCCTAACATCAAACAACACTAACCCCCTAACAACACCAAACACTAACACCCTAACAACAAACAACACTAACACCCTAACAACAAAAACCACTAAACCCCAACAAGAAACAACCCTAAACCCCAAACAACAAACAACACTAACCCCCTAACAACAAACAACCCTAACCAAACAACAAACAACCCTAACCCACTAATAACAAACAAAACTAACCCCCTAACAAGAAACTACTCTAACCCCGTAACAACAAACAACCCTAACCCCTAAAAACAAACAACCCTAACCCCCTAACAACAAACAACACTAACCAAACAACAAACAACGCTAACCGACTAACAACAAACAACACTAATCCCCTAACAAGAAACAACACTAACCCCCTAAGAAGAAAGAACACTAACCCCGTAACAACAAACAACACTAACCCCCTAACAACAAACAATCCTAACCCCCGAACAACCAACAACACTAACCCCCTAACCACAATAAACACTAACACCCTAACAACAAAAACCACTAAACCCCAACAAGAAACAACCCTAAACCCCTAACAACAAACAACACTAACCCCCTAACAACAAACAACCCTAACCAAACAACAAACAACCCTAACCCACTAACAACAAACAACACTAACACCCTAACAACAAACAACCATAACCCCCAAACAACAAACAACCCTAACCCCCTAACAACAAACAATCCTAAACCCCGAACAACGAACAACACTAACCCCCTAACCACAATAAACACTAACACCCTTACAACAAAAACCACTAAAC
The DNA here is from genome assembly GCF_024166365.1 of Elephas maximus indicus. Lineage (NCBI taxonomy): Eukaryota > Metazoa > Chordata > Mammalia > Proboscidea > Elephantidae > Elephas > Elephas maximus. The sequence continues at coordinate 1,589,222 of NC_064835.1, forward strand.
CCCAACAAGAAACAACCCTAAACCCCTAACAACAAACAACACTAACCCCCTAACAACAAACAACCCTAACCAAACAACAAACAACCCTAACCCCCTAACAACAAAATCCACTAAAGCCCAACAAGAAACAACCCTAAACCCCTAACAACAAACACTAACCCCGTAACAACAAACAACACTAACCCCCTAACAACAAACAACCCTAAGTCTCTAACAACAAACAACCCTCACCCCCTAAAAGCCAACAACCCAAAACCCCTAACAACAAACAGTAACCCCCTATCAACAAACAACCTTAACCCCATAACAACCAACAACACTAACCCCCATCCACAAACATCACTGACCTCCTAATAACAAACAACACTAACCCTCTAACAACAAACAATCCTAACCCCCTAACAACAAACAACACTAACCCCCTAACAACAAACATCCCTAACCCACTAACAACAAACAAAACTAACGCCCTAACAAACAACACTAACCCCCGACCAGAAACAACACTAACCCCCTAACAAACATCAACCCTAACTCCCTAACCACAAACAACCCTAACCCACTAACAACAAACAAACCTAACACCCTAACAACAAACAACACTAACCCCCTAACAACAAACAACCCTGAACCCCTAACAACAAACAACACTATCCCCCTAACAACAAACAACCTTGACCCCCTAACAACAAACAAACCTAACCCCCGAACAACAAACAACCCTAACCCCCAAACAACAAAGAACCCTAACCCCGTCACGAAAACAACCCTAAGCCCCTAACAAGCACAACTCTAAACCCCGAAAAATACAATCGTAAGCCCGTAACAAACACAACCCTAACTCCCTAACAAAGCCTAACAATAACTTTAAGCCTGACCATAAGCATAACCCCAAACCCTAGCACTAACTCTAACGCTAAACCTAACACTAACCTAGCCCTGCCCTTTACCGTAAACCTAGCCTTAACCCTAATCTTACCCCTACCCGAACCCTAACACTATACCTAACCCGAACACTAACCTTGACCCTACTCTAACTTTAACTCTAACGTGACTATTCACTGAAACATCACCCTAACCCTAAGCCTAAATCTAACTCGAGCCCTAACCATAACAATTACACTAAACCCTCGCCTTAACTGTAAACCTAACCCTAACCCTCACCCTAATCCTTAACCGTATCCCCAACCCTAAACCTAACGCTATCCCCAAACTCATCCCTAACCCTAACCCTAATACGAACAGTAACCCAAATCTAACCCTAACCCTAATATTAAACCTAAACTTAAATCTACCCTAACCATAAACCTAACCCTAACACCCTAAACCTAACGTCTAACACCGTCTATAATCCTAACCCTTACCATAACCCTCACCCTTAACCTAAACTTCACACTAACCCTAAACCTAACCTAACGCTGACCCTAGACATAACGCCTAACCCTAACCGAACCCTAAACCTATCCTTAACACTAACCTGAACACAAACCCAAACCCTAGCCCTCACCATAAAAATAACCCTCACCCTATCCTGAACTTCATCCAAACACTAACCATAACCTTAACCCTAAACCTAGACCTAACCCAAACCCTAACCTTAAACCTAACTCTAAGAATAACGCTAGTCCATCTGTAACCCTAAACCGAACACTTACAATAGCCCTGAACCTAACCCTAAAATAATCCTAATCCTAACCCTAGACCTAATCCTAACCCTACCCCTAACCTTTACCCTAAATAGAACACTAAGTCTAACCCTCAACATGGACCTAAACCTAATTCTTACCCTACACCTAACCCTAATCCTAAACCAAACCCTAACTCTGACTATAACCCTAATCATAACAATTACTCTAAACCCTCACCATAACTGTAAAACTAACCGTAACCCTCACCCTAAATCCTAACCGTATCCCACAACCCTAACCCTAATGCTATCCCTAACCCTAACCCTAACATTAACCTGAAACCCCTGAGCCCTAATGATAAACCTAACCCTAACACAAACCCTAACCCTAACACCAAAGCTTAGCAAAAACCTTAACCCTAACTCTCACACTAACTCTAACACTAACCCGAAACCGAATCATGAACCTAACCCTAAGCCTAAACCAAACCTAACCATGACCAGAACCGCAAGGCCTAACCGGAACCCTAACCCTAACCCTAACCCTTAACCCTAACTCTAATCCTTAGCCGAAAACTAACCTTAACCCTAAACCTAACCCTAACCACTGACCCTAACTCTAACCCTAACCCTGAGCCGAACCCTCACCCTTAACCAGAATTTCACCCTAAGCATAACGCCAAGCGTACCCTAACTTCATTCAAACCCGAACCCTAAGCAAAACTAACACTAACACTACACGTAACCCGAACCCTAAACCTAACCCTAACCCTGACTCTGACCTGAACCCAAACCCCTAACCCCAACCCTCTCGCTTAACATAAACTTCTCTGTAACCCTAACCCTAAAACTAAACGTCACACTAAATCTCCCCTAACCCTGACCGTACCATAAACGTAACCCTAACTCTAAACTCAAAACTAACCCTGACCCTAACTCTAACTCTAACCCTAATCCTAACCCTAAAACTTACCCTACACACTCAGCTTAAATGGAAACCTAGCACTAACCCTCATCTTACCATCTAAACCTAACCTCAACCCTTAACCTAACCCTATCTATAACCTTCACCTAGCCCTAAACCTAAACATGACTTAACCCTAACACTAACCCTAACCCTAAATCTAAACCTAACCTTAACCCTAAACTTAATCCTAACCTAAGCTCTAACCCTAACCCCTAACGCTAACCCTAAGCTCAACCCTCACCCTTCAATTAAACTTTACCCCAGCTGTAGCCCTAACCCTAAGCCGAACCCTAAACCTGACCCTAACATTAACCCAAACACCTAACCCTAACCCTAAGCCTAATCCTAAACCTAACCCTAACCTTAACCCAAATGCCTAACCCTAACCCTAACCCTCATCCTTAACCTAAACTTCACCCTAAACCTAAGGCTAACCCTAACCCTGAAAGTAAAGCTAACCCTTAACCATCCCCTAACTCTAGCCCTGACCCTAAACCTAATGCTAACCCTAGCCCTAACAGTAACACCCGAAAACATCAGCTTAATGTAAACTTAACACTAACCCTCCCATGAACCCCTAACCCTAACCCTACCCCGCATCCTACACCTAACCCAGACCTAAACCTAACCCTTGCTCTAACCCTAAATTAACCCTAACCTTAACTCTACCCTAACCCTAACAATAACTCTAAACCTGACCATAACCATAATCCTAAACCCTAGCACTAACTCTAACTCTAAATCTAACCTTAAGCTAGCCCTACCCTTTACCGTAAACCTAGCCTTAACCCTAACCTTACCCCTACCCAAACCCTAACGCTATACCTAACCCGAACACTAACCTTAACCCGACTCTAACCTTAAGCCTAACCCTGACTATTAACTGAAACTTCACCCTAACCCTAAGCCTAACTCTAACTCTAACCCTAACCATAACAATTACCCTAAACCCTCGCCTTAACTGTAAACCTAACCCTAACCCTCACCCTAATCCTTAACCGTATCCCCAACCCTAAACCTAACGCTATCCCCAAACTCATCCCTAACCCTAACCCTAATACGAACAGTAACCCAAATCTAACCCTAACCCTAATATTAAACCTAAACTTAAATCTACCCTAACCATAAACCTAACCCTAACACCCTAAACCTAACGTCTAACACCGTCTATAATCCTAACCCTTACCATAACCCTCACCCTTAACCTAAACTTCACACTAACCCTAAACCTAACCTAACGCTGACCCTAGACATAACGCCTAACCCTAACCGAACCCTAAACCTATCCTTAACACTAACCTGAACACAAACCCAAACCCTAGCCCTCACCATAAAAATAACCCTCACCCTATCCTGAACTTCATCCAAACACTAACCATAACCTTAACCCTAAACCTAGACCTAACCCAAACCCTAACCTTAAACCTAACTCTAAGAATAACGCTAGTCCATCTGTAACCCTAAACCGAACACTTACAATAGCCCTGAACCTAACCCTAAAATAATCCTAATCCTAACCCTAGACCTAATCCTAACCCTACCCCTAACCTTTACCCTAAATAGAACACTAAGTCTAACCCTCAACATGGACCTAAACCTAATTCTTACCCTACACCTAACCCTAATCCTAAACCAAACCCTAACTCTGACTATAACCCTAATCATAACAATTACTCTAAACCCTCACCATAACTGTAAAACTAACCGTAACCCTCACCCTAAATCCTAACCGTATCCCACAACCCTAACCCTAATGCTATCCCTAACCCTAACCCTAACATTAACCTGAAACCCCTGAGCCCTAATGATAAACCTAACCCTAACACAAACCCTAACCCTAACACCAAAGCTTAGCAAAAACCTTAACCCTAACTCTCACACTAACTCTAACACTAACCCGAAACCGAATCATGAACCTAACCCTAAGCCTAAACCAAACCTAACCATGACCAGAACCGCAAGGCCTAACCGGAACCCTAACCCTAACCCTAACCCTTAACCCTAACTCTAATCCTTAGCCGAAAACTAACCTTAACCCTAAACCTAACCCTAACCACTGACCCTAACTCTAACCCTAACCCTGAGCCGAACCCTCACCCTTAACCAGAATTTCACCCTAAGCATAACGCCAAGCGTACCCTAACTTCATTCAAACCCGAACCCTAAGCAAAACTAACACTAACACTACACGTAACCCGAACCCTAAACCTAACCCTAACCCTGACTCTGACCTGAACCCAAACCCCTAACCCCAACCCTCTCGCTTAACATAAACTTCTCTGTAACCCTAACCCTAAAACTAAACGTCACACTAAATCTCCCCTAACCCTGACCGTACCATAAACGTAACCCTAACTCTAAACTCAAAACTAACCCTGACCCTAACTCTAACTCTAACCCTAATCCTAACCCTAAAACTTACCCTACACACTCAGCTTAAATGGAAACCTAGCACTAACCCTCATCTTACCATCTAAACCTAACCTCAACCCTTAACCTAACCCTATCTATAACCTTCACCTAGCCCTAAACCTAAACATGACTTAACCCTAACACTAACCCTAACCCTAAATCTAAACCTAACCTTAACCCTAAACTTAATCCTAACCTAAGCTCTAACCCTAACCCCTAACGCTAACCCTAAGCTCAACCCTCACCCTTCAATTAAACTTTACCCCAGCTGTAGCCCTAACCCTAAGCCGAACCCTAAACCTGACCCTAACATTAACCCAAACACCTAACCCTAACCCTAAGCCTAATCCTAAACCTAACCCTAACCTTAACCCAAATGCCTAACCCTAACCCTAACCCTCATCCTTAACCTAAACTTCACCCTAAACCTAAGGCTAACCCTAACCCTGAAAGTAAAGCTAACCCTTAACCATCCCCTAACTCTAGCCCTGACCCTAAACCTAATGCTAACCCTAGCCCTAACAGTAACACCCGAAAACATCAGCTTAATGTAAACTTAACACTAACCCTCCCATGAACCCCTAACCCTAACCCTACCCCGCATCCTACACCTAACCCAGACCTAAACCTAACCCTTGCTCTAACCCTAAATTAACCCTAACCTTAACTCTACCCTAACCCTAACAATAACTCTAAACCTGACCATAACCATAATCCTAAACCCTAGCACTAACTCTAACTCTAAATCTAACCCTAAGCTAGCCCTACCCTTTACCGTAAACCTAGCCTTAACCCTAACCTTACCCCTACCCAAACCCTAACGCTATACCTAACCCGAACACTAACCTTAACCCGACTCTAACCTTAAGCCTAACCCTGACTATTAACTGAAACTTCACCCTAACCCTAAGCCTAACTCTAACTCTAACCCTAACCATAACAATTACCCTAAACCCTCGCCTTAACTGTAAACCTAACCCTAACCCTCACCCTAATCCTTAACCGTATCCCCAACCCTAAACCTAACGCTATCCCCAAACTTATCCCTAACCCTAACCCTAATACGAACAGTAACCCAAATCTAACCCTAACCCTAATATTAAACCTAAACTTAAATCTACCCTAACCATAAACCTAACCCTAACACCCTAAACCTAACGTCTAACACCGTCTATAATCCTAACCCTTACCATAACCCTCACCCTTAACCTAAACTTCACACTAACCCTAAACCTAACCTAACGCTGACCCTAGACATAACGCCTAACCCTAACCGAACCCTAAACCTATCCTTAACACTAACCTGAACACAAACCCAAACCCTAGCCCTCACCATAAAAATAACCCTCACCCTATCCTGAACTTCATCCAAACACTAACCATAACCTTAACCCTAAACCTAGACCTAACCCAAACCCTAACCTTAAACCTAACTCTAAGAATAACGCTAGTCCATCTGTAACCCTAAACCGAACACTTACAATAGCCCTGAACCTAACCCTAAAATAATCCTAATCCTAACCCTAGACCTAATCCTAACCCTACCCCTAACCTTTACCCTAAATAGAACACTAAGTCTAACCCTCAACATGGACCTAAACCTAATTCTTACCCTACACCTAACCCTAATCCTAAACCAAACCCTAACTCTGACTATAACCCTAATCATAACAATTACTCTAAACCCTCACCATAACTGTAAAACTAACCGTAACCCTCACCCTAAATCCTAACCGTATCCCACAACCCTAACCCTAATGCTATCCCTAACCCTAACCCTAACATTAACCTGAAACCCCTGAGCCCTAATGATAAACCTAACCCTAACACAAACCCTAACCCTAACACCAAAGCTTAGCAAAAACCTTAACCCTAACTCTCACACTAACTCTAACACTAACCCGAAACCGAATCATGAACCTAACCCTAAGCCTAAACCAAACCTAACCATGACCAGAACCGCAAGGCCTAACCGGAACCCTAACCCTAACCCTAACCCTTAACCCTAACTCTAATCCTTAGCCGAAAACTAACCTTAACCCTAAACCTAACCCTAACCACTGACCCTAACTCTAACCCTAACCCTGAGCCGAACCCTCACCCTTAACCAGAATTTCACCCTAAGCATAACGCCAAGCGTACCCTAACTTCATTCAAACCCGAACCCTAAGCAAAACTAACACTAACACTACACGTAACCCGAACCCTAAACCTAACCCTAACCCTGACTCTGACCTGAACCCAAACCCCTAACCCCAACCCTCTCGCTTAACATAAACTTCTCTGTAACCCTAACCCTAAAACTAAACGTCACACTAAATCTCCCCTAACCCTGACCGTACCATAAACGTAACCCTAACTCTAAACTCAAAACTAACCCTGACCCTAACTCTAACTCTAACCCTAATCCTAACCCTAAAACTTACCCTACACACTCAGCTTAAATGGAAACCTAGCACTAACCCTCATCTTACCATCTAAACCTAACCTCAACCCTTAACCTAACCCTATCTATAACCTTCACCTAGCCCTAAACCTAAACATGACTTAACCCTAACACTAACCCTAACCCTAAATCTAAACCTAACCTTAACCCTAAACTTAATCCTAACCTAAGCTCTAACCCTAACCCCTAACGCTAACCCTAAGCTCAACCCTCACCCTTCAATTAAACTTTACCCCAGCTGTAGCCCTAACCCTAAGCCGAACCCTAAACCTGACCCTAACATTAACCCAAACACCTAACCCTAACCCTAAGCCTAATCCTAAACCTAACCCTAACCTTAACCCAAATGCCTAACCCTAACCCTAACCCTCATCCTTAACCTAAACTTCACCCTAAACCTAAGGCTAACCCTAACCCTGAAAGTAAAGCTAACCCTTAACCATCCCCTAACTCTAGCCCTGACCCTAAACCTAATGCTAACCCTAGCCCTAACAGTAACACCCGAAAACATCAGCTTAATGTAAACTTAACACTAACCCTCCCATGAACCCCTAACCCTAACCCTACCCCGCATCCTACACCTAACCCAGACCTAAACCTAACCCTTGCTCTAACCCTAAATTAACCCTAACCTTAACTCTACCCTAACCCTAACAATAACTCTAAACCTGACCATAACCATAATCCTAAACCCTAGCACTAACTCTAACTCTAAATCTAACCCTAAGCTAGCCCTACCCTTTACCGTAAACCTAGCCTTAACCCTAACCTTACCCCTACCCAAACCCTAACGCTATACCTAACCCGAACACTAACCTTAACCCGACTCTAACCTTAAGCCTAACCCTGACTATTAACTGAAACTTCACCCTAACCCTAAGCCTAACTCTAACTCTAACCCTAACCATAACAATTACCCTAAACCCTCGCCTTAACTGTAAACCTAACCCTAACCCTCACCCTAATCCTTAACCGTATCCCCAACCCTAAACCTAACGCTATCCCCAAACTCATCCCTAACCCTAACCCTAATACGAACAGTAACCCAAATCTAACCCTAACCCTAATATTAAACCTAAACTTAAATCTACCCTAACCATAAACCTAACCCTAACACCCTAAACCTAACGTCTAACACCGTCTATAATCCTAACCCTTACCATAACCCTCACCCTTAACCTAAACTTCACACTAACCCTAAACCTAACCTAACGCTGACCCTAGACATAACGCCTAACCCTAACCGAACCCTAAACCTATCCTTAACACTAACCTGAACACAAACCCAAACCCTAGCCCTCACCATAAAAATAACCCTCACCCTATCCTGAACTTCATCCAAACACTAACCATAACCTTAACCCTAAACCTAGACCTAACCCAAACCCTAACCTTAAACCTAACTCTAAGAATAACGCTAGTCCATCTGTAACCCTAAACCGAACACTTACAATAGCCCTGAACCTAACCCTAAAATAATCCTAATCCTAACCCTAGACCTAATCCTAACCCTACCCCTAACCTTTACCCTAAATAGAACACTAAGTCTAACCCTCAACATGGACCTAAACCTAATTCTTACCCTACACCTAACCCTAATCCTAAACCAAACCCTAACTCTGACTATAACCCTAATCATAACAATTACTCTAAACCCTCACCATAACTGTAAAACTAACCGTAACCCTCACCCTAAATCCTAACCGTATCCCACAACCCTAACCCTAATGCTATCCCTAACCCTAACCCTAACATTAACCTGAAACCCCTGAGCCCTAATGATAAACCTAACCCTAACACAAACCCTAACCCTAACACCAAAGCTTAGCAAAAACCTTAACCCTAACTCTCACACTAACTCTAACACTAACCCGAAACCGAATCATGAACCTAACCCTAAGCCTAAACCAAACCTAACCATGACCAGAACCGCAAGGCCTAACCGGAACCCTAACCCTAACCCTAACCCTTAACCCTAACTCTAATCCTTAGCCGAAAACTAACCTTAACCCTAAACCTAACCCTAACCACTGACCCTAACTCTAACCCTAACCCTGAGCCGAACCCTCACCCTTAACCAGAATTTCACCCTAAGCATAACGCCAAGCGTACCCTAACTTCATTCAAACCCGAACCCTAAGCAAAACTAACACTAACACTACACGTAACCCGAACCCTAAACCTAACCCTAACCCTGACTCTGACCTGAACCCAAACCCCTAACCCCAACCCTCTCGCTTAACATAAACTTCTCTGTAACCCTAACCCTAAAACTAAACGTCACACTAAATCTCCCCTAACCCTGACCGTACCATAAACGTAACCCTAACTCTAAACTCAAAACTAACCCTGACCCTAACTCTAACTCTAACCCTAATCCTAACCCTAAAACTTACCCTACACACTCAGCTTAAATGGAAACCTAGCACTAACCCTCATCTTACCATCTAAACCTAACCTCAACCCTTAACCTAACCCTATCTATAACCTTCACCTAGCCCTAAACCTAAACATGACTTAACCCTAACACTAACCCTAACCCTAAATCTAAACCTAACCTTAACCCTAAACTTAATCCTAACCTAAGCTCTAACCCTAACCCCTAACGCTAACCCTAAGCTCAACCCTCACCCTTCAATTAAACTTTACCCCAGCTGTAGCCCTAACCCTAAGCCGAACCCTAAACCTGACCCTAACATTAACCCAAACACCTAACCCTAACCCTAAGCCTAATCCTAAACCTAACCCTAACCTTAACCCAAATGCCTAACCCTAACCCTAACCCTCATCCTTAACCTAAACTTCACCCTAAACCTAAGGCTAACCCTAACCCTGAAAGTAAAGCTAACCCTTAACCATCCCCTAACTCTAGCCCTGACCCTAAACCTAATGCTAACCCTAGCCCTAACAGTAACACCCGAAAACATCAGCTTAATGTAAACTTAACACTAACCCTCCCATGAACCCCTAACCCTAACCCTACCCCGCATCCTACACCTAACCCAGACCTAAACCTAACCCTTGCTCTAACCCTAAATTAACCCTAACCTTAACTCTACCCTAACCCTAACAATAACTCTAAACCTGACCATAACCATAATCCTAAACCCTAGCACTAACTCTAACTCTAAATCTAACCCTAAGCTAGCCCTACCCTTTACCGTAAACCTAGCCTTAACCCTAACCTTACCCCTACCCAAACCCTAACGCTATACCTAACCCGAACACTAACCTTAACCCGACTCTAACCTTAAGCCTAACCCTGACTATTAACTGAAACTTCACCCTAACCCTAAGCCTAACTCTAACTCTAACCCTAACCATAACAATTACCCTAAACCCTCGCCTTAACTGTAAACCTAACCCTAACCCTCACCCTAATCCTTAACCGTATCCCCAACCCTAAACCTAACGCTATCCCCAAACTCATCCCTAACCCTAACCCTAATACGAACAGTAACCCAAATCTAACCCTAACCCTAATATTAAACCTAAACTTAAATCTACCCTAACCATAAACCTAACCCTAACACCCTAAACCTAACGTCTAACACCGTCTATAATCCTAACCCTTACCATAACCCTCACCCTTAACCTAAACTTCACACTAACCCTAAACCTAACCTAACGCTGACCCTAGACATAACGCCTAACCCTAACCGAACCCTAAACCTATCCTTAACACTAACCTGAACACAAACCCAAACCCTAGCCCTCACCATAAAAATAACCCTCACCCTATCCTGAACTTCATCCAAACACTAACCATAACCTTAACCCTAAACCTAGACCTAACCCAAACCCTAACCTTAAACCTAACTCTAAGAATAACGCTAGTCCATCTGTAACCCTAAACCGAACACTTACAATAGCCCTGAACCTAACCCTAAAATAATCCTAATCCTAACCCTAGACCTAATCCTAACCCTACCCCTAACCTTTACCCTAAATAGAACACTAAGTCTAACCCTCAACATGGACCTAAACCTAATTCTTACCCTACACCTAACCCTAATCCTAAACCAAACCCTAACTCTGACTATAACCCTAATCATAACAATTACTCTAAACCCTCACCATAACTGTAAAACTAACCGTAACCCTCACCCTAAATCCTAACCGTATCCCACAACCCTAACCCTAATGCTATCCCTAACCCTAACCCTAACATTAACCTGAAACCCCTGAGCCCTAATGATAAACCTAACCCTAACACAAACCCTAACCCTAACACCAAAGCTTAGCAAAAACCTTAACCCTAACTCTCACACTAACTCTAACACTAACCCGAAACCGAATCATGAACCTAACCCTAAGCCTAAACCAAACCTAACCATGACCAGAACCGCAAGGCCTAACCGGAACCCTAACCCTAACCCTAACCCTTAACCCTAACTCTAATCCTTAGCCGAAAACTAACCTTAACCCTAAACCTAACCCTAACCACTGACCCTAACTCTAACCCTAACCCTGAGCCGAACCCTCACCCTTAACCAGAATTTCACCCTAAGCATAACGCCAAGCGTACCCTAACTTCATTCAAACCCGAACCCTAAGCAAAACTAACACTAACACTACACGTAACCCGAACCCTAAACCTAACCCTAACCCTGACTCTGACCTGAACCCAAACCCCTAACCCCAACCCTCTCGCTTAACATAAACTTCTCTGTAACCCTAACCCTAAAACTAAACGTCACACTAAATCTCCCCTAACCCTGACCGTACCATAAACGTAACCCTAACTCTAAACTCAAAACTAACCCTGACCCTAACTCTAACTCTAACCCTAATCCTAACCCTAAAACTTACCCTACACACTCAGCTTAAATGGAAACCTAGCACTAACCCTCATCTTACCATCTAAACCTAACCTCAACCCTTAACCTAACCCTATCTATAACCTTCACCTAGCCCTAAACCTAAACATGACTTAACCCTAACACTAACCCTAACCCTAAATCTAAACCTAACCTTAACCCTAAACTTAATCCTAACCTAAGCTCTAACCCTAACCCCTAACGCTAACCCTAAGCTCAACCCTCACCCTTCAATTAAACTTTACCCCAGCTGTAGCCCTAACCCTAAGCCGAACCCTAAACCTGACCCTAACATTAACCCAAACACCTAACCCTAACCCTAAGCCTAATCCTAAACCTAACCCTAACCTTAACCCAAATGCCTAACCCTAACCCTAACCCTCATCCTTAACCTAAACTTCACCCTAAACCTAAGGCTAACCCTAACCCTGAAAGTAAAGCTAACCCTTAACCATCCCCTAACTCTAGCCCTGACCCTAAACCTAATGCTAACCCTAGCCCTAACAGTAACACCCGAAAACATCAGCTTAATGTAAACTTAACACTAACCCTCCCATGAACCCCTAACCCTAACCCTACCCCGCATCCTACACCTAACCCAGACCTAAACCTAACCCTTGCTCTAACCCTAAATTAACCCTAACCTTAACTCTACCCTAACCCTAACAATAACTCTAAACCTGACCATAACCATAATCCTAAACCCTAGCACTAACTCTAACTCTAAATCTAACCCTAAGCTAGCCCTACCCTTTACCGTAAACCTAGCCTTAACCCTAACCTTACCCCTACCCAAACCCTAACGCTATACCTAACCCGAACACTAACCTTAACCCGACTCTAACCTTAAGCCTAACCCTGACTATTAACTGAAACTTCACCCTAACCCTAAGCCTAACTCTAACTCTAACCCTAACCATAACAATTACCCTAAACCCTCGCCTTAACTGTAAACCTAACCCTAACCCTCACCCTAATCCTTAACCGTATCCCCAACCCTAAACCTAACGCTATCCCCAAACTCATCCCTAACCCTAACCCTAATACGAACAGTAACCCAAATCTAACCCTAACCCTAATATTAAACCTAAACTTAAATCTACCCTAACCATAAACCTAACCCTAACACCCTAAACCTAACGTCTAACACCGTCTATAATCCTAACCCTTACCATAACCCTCACCCTTAACCTAAACTTCACACTAACCCTAAACCTAACCTAACGCTGACCCTAGACATAACGCCTAACCCTAACCGAACCCTAAACCTATCCTTAACACTAACCTGAACACAAACCCAAACCCTAGCCCTCACCATAAAAATAACCCTCACCCTATCCTGAACTTCATCCAAACACTAACCATAACCTTAACCCTAAACCTAGACCTAACCCAAACCCTAACCTTAAACCTAACTCTAAGAATAACGCTAGTCCATCTGTAACCCTAAACCGAACACTTACAATAGCCCTGAACCTAACCCTAAAATAATCCTAATCCTAACCCTAGACCTAATCCTAACCCTACCCCTAACCTTTACCCTAAATAGAACACTAAGTCTAACCCTCAACATGGACCTAAACCTAATTCTTACCCTACACCTAACCCTAATCCTAAACCAAACCCTAACTCTGACTATAACCCTAATCATAACAATTACTCTAAACCCTCACCATAACTGTAAAACTAACCGTAACCCTCACCCTAAATCCTAACCGTATCCCACAACCCTAACCCTAATGCTATCCCTAACCCTAACCCTAACATTAACCTGAAACCCCTGAGCCCTAATGATAAACCTAACCCTAACACAAACCCTAACCCTAACACCAAAGCTTAGCAAAAACCTTAACCCTAACTCTCACACTAACTCTAACACTAACCCGAAACCGAATCATGAACCTAACCCTAAGCCTAAACCAAACCTAACCATGACCAGAACCGCAAGGCCTAACCGGAACCCTAACCCTAACCCTAACCCTTAACCCTAACTCTAATCCTTAGCCGAAAACTAACCTTAACCCTAAACCTAACCCTAACCACTGACCCTAACTCTAACCCTAACCCTGAGCCGAACCCTCACCCTTAACCAGAATTTCACCCTAAGCATAACGCCAAGCGTACCCTAACTTCATTCAAACCCGAACCCTAAGCAAAACTAACACTAACACTACACGTAACCCGAACCCTAAACCTAACCCTAACCCTGACTCTGACCTGAACCCAAACCCCTAACCCCAACCCTCTCGCTTAACATAAACTTCTCTGTAACCCTAACCCTAAAACTAAACGTCACACTAAATCTCCCCTAACCCTGACCGTACCATAAACGTAACCCTAACTCTAAACTCAAAACTAACCCTGACCCTAACTCTAACTCTAACCCTAATCCTAACCCTAAAACTTACCCTACACACTCAGCTTAAATGGAAACCTAGCACTAACCCTCATCTTACCATCTAAACCTAACCTCAACCCTTAACCTAACCCTATCTATAACCTTCACCTAGCCCTAAACCTAAACATGACTTAACCCTAACACTAACCCTAACCCTAAATCTAAACCTAACCTTAACCCTAAACTTAATCCTAACCTAAGCTCTAACCCTAACCCCTAACGCTAACCCTAAGCTCAACCCTCACCCTTCAATTAAACTTTACCCCAGCTGTAGCCCTAACCCTAAGCCGAACCCTAAACCTGACCCTAACATTAACCCAAACACCTAACCCTAACCCTAAGCCTAATCCTAAACCTAACCCTAACCTTAACCCAAATGCCTAACCCTAACCCTAACCCTCATCCTTAACCTAAACTTCACCCTAAACCTAAGGCTAACCCTAACCCTGAAAGTAAAGCTAACCCTTAACCATCCCCTAACTCTAGCCCTGACCCTAAACCTAATGCTAACCCTAGCCCTAACAGTAACACCCGAAAACATCAGCTTAATGTAAACTTAACACTAACCCTCCCATGAACCCCTAACCCTAACCCTACCCCGCATCCTACACCTAACCCAGACCTAAACCTAACCCTTGCTCTAACCCTAAATTAACCCTAACCTTAACTCTACCCTAACCCTAACAATAACTCTAAACCTGACCATAACCATAATCCTAAACCCTAGCACTAACTCTAACTCTAAATCTAACCCTAAGCTAGCCCTACCCTTTACCGTAAACCTAGCCTTAACCCTAACCTTACCCCTACCCAAACCCTAACGCTATACCTAACCCGAACACTAACCTTAACCCGACTCTAACCTTAAGCCTAACCCTGACTATTAACTGAAACTTCACCCTAACCCTAAGCCTAACTCTAACTCTAACCCTAACCATAACAATTACCCTAAACCCTCGCCTTAACTGTAAACCTAACCCTAACCCTCACCCTAATCCTTAACCGTACCCCCAACCCTAAACCTAACGCTATCCCCAAACTTATCCCTAACCCTAACCCTAATACGAACAGTAACCCAAATCTAACCCTAACCCTAATATTAAACCTAAACTTAAATCTACCCTAACCATAAACCTAACCCTAACACCCTAAACCTAACGTCTAACACCGTCTATAATCCTAACCCTTACCATAACCCTCACCCTTAACCTAAACTTCACACTAACCCTAAACCTAACCTAACGCTGACCCTAGACATAACGCCTAACCCTAACCGAACCCTAAACCTATCCTTAACACTAACCTGAACACAAACCCAAACCCTAGCCCTCACCATAAAAATAACCCTCACCCTATCCTGAACTTCATCCAAACACTAACCATAACCTTAACCCTAAACCTAGACCTAACCCAAACCCTAACCTTAAACCTAACTCTAAGAATAACGCTAGTCCATCTGTAACCCTAAACCGAACACTTACAATAGCCCTGAACCTAACCCTAAAATAATCCTAATCCTAACCCTAGACCTAATCCTAACCCTACCCCTAACCTTTACCCTAAATAGAACACTAAGTCTAACCCTCAACATGGACCTAAACCTAATTCTTACCCTACACCTAACCCTAATCCTAAACCAAACCCTAACTCTGACTATAACCCTAATCATAACAATTACTCTAAACCCTCACCATAACTGTAAAACTAACCGTAACCCTCACCCTAAATCCTAACCGTATCCCACAACCCTAACCCTAATGCTATCCCTAACCCTAACCCTAACATTAACCTGAAACCCCTGAGCCCTAATGATAAACCTAACCCTAACACAAACCCTAACCCTAACACCAAAGCTTAGCAAAAACCTTAACCCTAACTCTCACACTAACTCTAACACTAACCCGAAACCGAATCATGAACCTAACCCTAAGCCTAAACCAAACCTAACCATGACCAGAACCGCAAGGCCTAACCGGAACCCTAACCCTAACCCTAACCCTTAACCCTAACTCTAATCCTTAGCCGAAAACTAACCTTAACCCTAAACCTAACCCTAACCACTGACCCTAACTCTAACCCTAACCCTGAGCCGAACCCTCACCCTTAACCAGAATTTCACCCTAAGCATAACGCCAAGCGTACCCTAACTTCATTCAAACCCGAACCCTAAGCAAAACTAACACTAACACTACACGTAACCCGAACCCTAAACCTAACCCTAACCCTGACTCTGACCTGAACCCAAACCCCTAACCCCAACCCTCTCGCTTAACATAAACTTCTCTGTAACCCTAACCCTAAAACTAAACGTCACACTAAATCTCCCCTAACCCTGACCGTACCATAAACGTAACCCTAACTCTAAACTCAAAACTAACCCTGACCCTAACTCTAACTCTAACCCTAATCCTAACCCTAAAACTTACCCTACACACTCAGCTTAAATGGAAACCTAGCACTAACCCTCATCTTACCATCTAAACCTAACCTCAACCCTTAACCTAACCCTATCTATAACCTTCACCTAGCCCTAAACCTAAACATGACTTAACCCTAACACTAACCCTAACCCTAAATCTAAACCTAACCTTAACCCTAAACTTAATCCTAACCTAAGCTCTAACCCTAACCCCTAACGCTAACCCTAAGCTCAACCCTCACCCTTCAATTAAACTTTACCCCAGCTGTAGCCCTAACCCTAAGCCGAACCCTAAACCTGACCCTAACATTAACCCAAACACCTAACCCTAACCCTAAGCCTAATCCTAAACCTAACCCTAACCTTAACCCAAATGCCTAACCCTAACCCTAACCCTCATCCTTAACCTAAACTTCACCCTAAACCTAAGGCTAACCCTAACCCTGAAAGTAAAGCTAACCCTTAACCATCCCCTAACTCTAGCCCTGACCCTAAACCTAATGCTAACCCTAGCCCTAACAGTAACACCCGAAAACATCAGCTTAATGTAAACTTAACACTAACCCTCCCATGAACCCCTAACCCTAACCCTACCCCGCATCCTACACCTAACCCAGACCTAAACCTAACCCTTGCTCTAACCCTAAATTAACCCTAACCTTAACTCTACCCTAACCCTAACAATAACTCTAAACCTGACCATAACCATAATCCTAAACCCTAGCACTAACTCTAACTCTAAATCTAACCCTAAGCTAGCCCTACCCTTTACCGTAAACCTAGCCTTAACCCTAACCTTACCCCTACCCAAACCCTAACGCTATACCTAACCCGAACACTAACCTTAACCCGACTCTAACCTTAAGCCTAACCCTGACTATTAACTGAAACTTCACCCTAACCCTAAGCCTAACTCTAACTCTAACCCTAACCATAACAATTACCCTAAACCCTCGCCTTAACTGTAAACCTAACCCTAACCCTCACCCTAATCCTTAACCGTATCCCCAACCCTAAACCTAACGCTATCCCCAAACTTATCCCTAACCCTAACCCTAATACGAACAGTAACCCAAATCTAACCCTAACCCTAATATTAAACCTAAACTTAAATCTACCCTAACCATAAACCTAACCCTAACACCCTAAACCTAACGTCTAACACCGTCTATAATCCTAACCCTTACCATAACCCTCACCCTTAACCTAAACTTCACACTAACCCTAAACCTAACCTAACGCTGACCCTAGACATAACGCCTAACCCTAACCGAACCCTAAACCTATCCTTAACACTAACCTGAACACAAACCCAAACCCTAGCCCTCACCATAAAAATAACCCTCACCCTATCCTGAACTTCATCCAAACACTAACCATAACCTTAACCCTAAACCTAGACCTAACCCAAACCCTAACCTTAAACCTAACTCTAAGAATAACGCTAGTCCATCTGTAACCCTAAACCGAACACTTACAATAGCCCTGAACCTAACCCTAAAATAATCCTAATCCTAACCCTAGACCTAATCCTAACCCTACCCCTAACCTTTACCCTAAATAGAACACTAAGTCTAACCCTCAACATGGACCTAAACCTAATTCTTACCCTACACCTAACCCTAATCCTAAACCAAACCCTAACTCTGACTATAACCCTAATCATAACAATTACTCTAAACCCTCACCATAACTGTAAAACTAACCGTAACCCTCAACCTAAATCCTAACCGTATCCCACAACCCTAACCCTAATGCTATCCCTAACCCTAACCCTAACATTAACCTGAAACCCCTGAGCCCTAATGATAAACCTAACCCTAACACAAACCCTAACCCTAACACCAAAGCTTAGCAAAAACCTTAACCCTAACTCTCACACTAACTCTAACACTAACCCGAAACCGAATCATGAACCTAACCCTAAGCCTAAACCAAACCTAACCATGACCAGAACCGCAAGGCCTAACCGGAACCCTAACCCTAACCCTAACCCTTAACCCTAACTCTAATCCTTAGCCGAAAACTAACCTTAACCCTAAACCTAACCCTAACCACTGACCCTAACTCTAACCCTAACCCTGAGCCGAACCCTCACCCTTAACCAGAATTTCACCCTAAGCATAACGCCAAGCGTACCCTAACTTCATTCAAACCCGAACCCTAAGCAAAACTAACACTAACACTACACGTAACCCGAACCCTAAACCTAACCCTAACCCTGACTCTGACCTGAACCCAAACCCCTAACCCCAACCCTCTCGCTTAACATAAACTTCTCTGTAACCCTAACCCTAAAACTAAACGTCACACTAAATCTCCCCTAACCCTGACCGTACCATAAACGTAACCCTAACTCTAAACTCAAAACTAACCCTGACCCTAACTCTAACTCTAACCCTAATCCTAACCCTAAAACTTACCCTACACACTCAGCTTAAATGGAAACCTAGCACTAACCCTCATCTTACCATCTAAACCTAACCTCAACCCTTAACCTAACCCTATCTATAACCTTCACCTAGCCCTAAACCTAAACATGACTTAACCCTAACACTAACCCTAACCCTAAATCTAAACCTAACCTTAACCCTAAACTTAATCCTAACCTAAGCTCTAACCCTAACCCCTAACGCTAACCCTAAGCTCAACCCTCACCCTTCAATTAAACTTTACCCCAGCTGTAGCCCTAACCCTAAGCCGAACCCTAAACCTGACCCTAACATTAACCCAAACACCTAACCCTAACCCTAAGCCTAATCCTAAACCTAACCCTAACCTTAACCCAAATGCCTAACCCTAACCCTAACCCTCATCCTTAACCTAAACTTCACCCTAAACCTAAGGCTAACCCTAACCCTGAAAGTAAAGCTAACCCTTAACCATCCCCTAACTCTAGCCCTGACCCTAAACCTAATGCTAACCCTAGCCCTAACAGTAACACCCGAAAACATCAGCTTAATGTAAACTTAACACTAACCCTCCCATGAACCCCTAACCCTAACCCTACCCCGCATCCTACACCTAACCCAGACCTAAACCTAACCCTTGCTCTAACCCTAAATTAACCCTAACCTTAACTCTACCCTAACCCTAACAATAACTCTAAACCTGACCATAACCATAATCCTAAACCCTAGCACTAACTCTAACTCTAAATCTAACCCTAAGCTAGCCCTACCCTTTACCGTAAACCTAGCCTTAACCCTAACCTTACCCCTACCCAAACCCTAACGCTATACCTAACCCGAACACTAACCTTAACCCGACTCTAACCTTAAGCCTAACCCTGACTATTAACTGAAACTTCACCCTAACCCTAAGCCTAACTCTAACTCTAACCCTAACCATAACAATTACCCTAAACCCTCGCCTTAACTGTAAACCTAACCCTAACCCTCACCCTAATCCTTAACCGTATCCCCAACCCTAAACCTAACGCTATCCCCAAACTTATCCCTAACCCTAACCCTAATACGAACAGTAACCCAAATCTAACCCTAACCCTAATATTAAACCTAAACTTAAATCTACCCTAACCATAAACCTAACCCTAACACCCTAAACCTAACGTCTAACACCGTCTATAATCCTAACCCTTACCATAACCCTCACCCTTAACCTAAACTTCACACTAACCCTAAACCTAACCTAACGCTGACCCTAGACATAACGCCTAACCCTAACCGAACCCTAAACCTATCCTTAACACTAACCTGAACACAAACCCAAACCCTAGCCCTCACCATAAAAATAACCCTCACCCTATCCTGAACTTCATCCAAACACTAACCATAACCTTAACCCTAAACCTAGACCTAACCCAAACCCTAACCTTAAACCTAACTCTAAGAATAACGCTAGTCCATCTGTAACCCTAAACCGAACACTTACAATAGCCCTGAACCTAACCCTAAAATAATCCTAATCCTAACCCTAGACCTAATCCTAACCCTACCCCTAACCTTTACCCTAAATAGAACACTAAGTCTAACCCTCAACATGGACCTAAACCTAATTCTTACCCTACACCTAACCCTAATCCTAAACCAAACCCTAACTCTGACTATAACCCTAATCATAACAATTACTCTAAACCCTCACCATAACTGTAAAACTAACCGTAACCCTCAACCTAAATCCTAACCGTATCCCACAACCCTAACCCTAATGCTATCCCTAACCCTAACCCTAACATTAACCTGAAACCCCTGAGCCCTAATGATAAACCTAACCCTAACACAAACCCTAACCCTAACACCAAAGCTTAGCAAAAACCTTAACCCTAACTCTCACACTAACTCTAACACTAACCCGAAACCGAATCATGAACCTAACCCTAAGCCTAAACCAAACCTAACCATGACCAGAACCGCAAGGCCTAACCGGAACCCTAACCCTAACCCTAACCCTTAACCCTAACTCTAATCCTTAGCCGAAAACTAACCTTAACCCTAAACCTAACCCTAACCACTGACCCTAACTCTAACCCTAACCCTGAGCCGAACCCTCACCCTTAACCAGAATTTCACCCTAAGCATAACGCCAAGCGTACCCTAACTTCATTCAAACCCGAACCCTAAGCAAAACTAACACTAACACTACACGTAACCCGAACCCTAAACCTAACCCTAACCCTGACTCTGACCTGAACCCAAACCCCTAACCCCAACCCTCTCGCTTAACATAAACTTCTCTGTAACCCTAACCCTAAAACTAAACGTCACACTAAATCTCCCCTAACCCTGACCGTACCATAAACGTAACCCTAACTCTAAACTCAAAACTAACCCTGACCCTAACTCTAACTCTAACCCTAATCCTAACCCTAAAACTTACCCTACACACTCAGCTTAAATGGAAACCTAGCACTAACCCTCATCTTACCATCTAAACCTAACCTCAACCCTTAACCTAACCCTATCTATAACCTTCACCTAGCCCTAAACCTAAACATGACTTAACCCTAACACTAACCCTAACCCTAAATCTAAACCTAACCTTAACCCTAAACTTAATCCTAACCTAAGCTCTAACCCTAACCCCTAACGCTAACCCTAAGCTCAACCCTCACCCTTCAATTAAACTTTACCCCAGCTGTAGCCCTAACCCTAAGCCGAACCCTAAACCTGACCCTAACATTAACCCAAACACCTAACCCTAACCCTAAGCCTAATCCTAAACCTAACCCTAACCTTAACCCAAATGCCTAACCCTAACCCTAACCCTCATCCTTAACCTAAACTTCACCCTAAACCTAAGGCTAACCCTAACCCTGAAAGTAAAGCTAACCCTTAACCATCCCCTAACTCTAGCCCTGACCCTAAACCTAATGCTAACCCTAGCCCTAACAGTAACACCCGAAAACATCAGCTTAATGTAAACTTAACACTAACCCTCCCATGAACCCCTAACCCTAACCCTACCCCGCATCCTACACCTAACCCAGACCTAAACCTAACCCTTGCTCTAACCCTAAATTAACCCTAACCTTAACTCTACCCTAACCCTAACAATAACTCTAAACCTGACCATAACCATAATCCTAAACCCTAGCACTAACTCTAACTCTAAATCTAACCCTAAGCTAGCCCTACCCTTTACCGTAAACCTAGCCTTAACCCTAACCTTACCCCTACCCAAACCCTAACGCTATACCTAACCCGAACACTAACCTTAACCCGACTCTAACCTTAAGCCTAACCCTGACTATTAACTGAAACTTCACCCTAACCCTAAGCCTAACTCTAACTCTAACCCTAACCATAACAATTACCCTAAACCCTCGCCTTAACTGTAAACCTAACCCTAACCCTCACCCTAATCCTTAACCGTATCCCCAACCCTAAACCTAACGCTATCCCCAAACTTATCCCTAACCCTAACCCTAATACGAACAGTAACCCAAATCTAACCCTAACCCTAATATTAAACCTAAACTTAAATCTACCCTAACCATAAACCTAACCCTAACACCCTAAACCTAACGTCTAACACCGTCTATAATCCTAACCCTTACCATAACCCTCACCCTTAACCTAAACTTCACACTAACCCTAAACCTAACCTAACGCTGACCCTAGACATAACGCCTAACCCTAACCGAACCCTAAACCTATCCTTAACACTAACCTGAACACAAACCCAAACCCTAGCCCTCACCATAAAAATAACCCTCACCCTATCCTGAACTTCATCCAAACACTAACCATAACCTTAACCCTAAACCTAGACCTAACCCAAACCCTAACCTTAAACCTAACTCTAAGAATAACGCTAGTCCATCTGTAACCCTAAACCGAACACTTACAATAGCCCTGAACCTAACCCTAAAATAATCCTAATCCTAACCCTAGACCTAATCCTAACCCTACCCCTAACCTTTACCCTAAATAGAACACTAAGTCTAACCCTCAACATGGACCTAAACCTAATTCTTACCCTACACCTAACCCTAATCCTAAACCAAACCCTAACTCTGACTATAACCCTAATCATAACAATTACTCTAAACCCTCACCATAACTGTAAAACTAACCGTAACCCTCACCCTAAATCCTAACCGTATCCCACAACCCTAACCCTAATGCTATCCCTAACCCTAACCCTAACATTAACCTGAAACCCCTGAGCCCTAATGATAAACCTAACCCTAACACAAACCCTAACCCTAACACCAAAGCTTAGCAAAAACCTTAACCCTAACTCTCACACTAACTCTAACACTAACCCGAAACCGAATCATGAACCTAACCCTAAGCCTAAACCAAACCTAACCATGACCAGAACCGCAAGGCCTAACCGGAACCCTAACCCTAACCCTAACCCTTAACCCTAACTCTAATCCTTAGCCGAAAACTAACCTTAACCCTAAACCTAACCCTAACCACTGACCCTAACTCTAACCCTAACCCTGAGCCGAACCCTCACCCTTAACCAGAATTTCACCCTAAGCATAACGCCAAGCGTACCCTAACTTCATTCAAACCCGAACCCTAAGCAAAACTAACACTAACACTACACGTAACCCGAACCCTAAACCTAACCCTAACCCTGACTCTGACCTGAACCCAAACCCCTAACCCCAACCCTCTCGCTTAACATAAACTTCTCTGTAACCCTAACCCTAAAACTAAACGTCACACTAAATCTCCCCTAACCCTGACCGTACCATAAACGTAACCCTAACTCTAAACTCAAAACTAACCCTGACCCTAACTCTAACTCTAACCCTAATCCTAACCCTAAAACTTACCCTACACACTCAGCTTAAATGGAAACCTAGCACTAACCCTCATCTTACCATCTAAACCTAACCTCAACCCTTAACCTAACCCTATCTATAACCTTCACCTAGCCCTAAACCTAAACATGACTTAACCCTAACACTAACCCTAACCCTAAATCTAAACCTAACCTTAACCCTAAACTTAATCCTAACCTAAGCTCTAACCCTAACCCCTAACGCTAACCCTAAGCTCAACCCTCACCCTTCAATTAAACTTTACCCCAGCTGTAGCCCTAACCCTAAGCCGAACCCTAAACCTGACCCTAACATTAACCCAAACACCTAACCCTAACCCTAAGCCTAATCCTAAACCTAACCCTAACCTTAACCCAAATGCCTAACCCTAACCCTAACCCTCATCCTTAACCTAAACTTCACCCTAAACCTAAGGCTAACCCTAACCCTGAAAGTAAAGCTAACCCTTAACCATCCCCTAACTCTAGCCCTGACCCTAAACCTAATGCTAACCCTAGCCCTAACAGTAACACCCGAAAACATCAGCTTAATGTAAACTTAACACTAACCCTCCCATGAACCCCTAACCCTAACCCTACCCCGCATCCTACACCTAACCCAGACCTAAACCTAACCCTTGCTCTAACCCTAAATTAACCCTAACCTTAACTCTACCCTAACCCTAACAATAACTCTAAACCTGACCATAACCATAATCCTAAACCCTAGCACTAACTCTAACTCTAAATCTAACCCTAAGCTAGCCCTACCCTTTACCGTAAACCTAGCCTTAACCCTAACCTTACCCCTACCCAAACCCTAACGCTATACCTAACCCGAACACTAACCTTAACCCGACTCTAACCTTAAGCCTAACCCTGACTATTAACTGAAACTTCACCCTAACCCTAAGCCTAACTCTAACTCTAACCCTAACCATAACAATTACCCTAAACCCTCGCCTTAACTGTAAACCTAACCCTAACCCTCACCCTAATCCTTAACCGTATCCCCAACCCTAAACCTAACGCTATCCCCAAACTTATCCCTAACCCTAACCCTAATACGAACAGTAACCCAAATCTAACCCTAACCCTAATATTAAACCTAAACTTAAATCTACCCTAACCATAAACCTAACCCTAACACCCTAAACCTAACGTCTAACACCGTCTATAATCCTAACCCTTACCATAACCCTCACCCTTAACCTAAACTTCACACTAACCCTAAACCTAACCTAACGCTGACCCTAGACATAACGCCTAACCCTAACCGAACCCTAAACCTATCCTTAACACTAACCTGAACACAAACCCAAACCCTAGCCCTCACCATAAAAATAACCCTCACCCTATCCTGAACTTCATCCAAACACTAACCATAACCTTAACCCTAAACCTAGACCTAACCCAAACCCTAACCTTAAACCTAACTCTAAGAATAACGCTAGTCCATCTGTAACCCTAAACCGAACACTTACAATAGCCCTGAACCTAACCCTAAAATAATCCTAATCCTAACCCTAGACCTAATCCTAACCCTACCCCTAACCTTTACCCTAAATAGAACACTAAGTCTAACCCTCAACATGGACCTAAACCTAATTCTTACCCTACACCTAACCCTAATCCTAAACCAAACCCTAACTCTGACTATAACCCTAATCATAACAATTACTCTAAACCCTCACCATAACTGTAAAACTAACCGTAACCCTCACCCTAAATCCTAACCGTATCCCACAACCCTAACCCTAATGCTATCCCTAACCCTAACCCTAACATTAACCTGAAACCCCTGAGCCCTAATGATAAACCTAACCCTAACACAAACCCTAACCCTAACACCAAAGCTTAGCAAAAACCTTAACCCTAACTCTCACACTAACTCTAACACTAACCCGAAACCGAATCATGAACCTAACCCTAAGCCTAAACCAAACCTAACCATGACCAGAACCGCAAGGCCTAACCGGAACCCTAACCCTAACCCTAACCCTTAACCCTAACTCTAATCCTTAGCCGAAAACTAACCTTAACCCTAAACCTAACCCTAACCACTGACCCTAACTCTAACCCTAACCCTGAGCCGAACCCTCACCCTTAACCAGAATTTCACCCTAAGCATAACGCCAAGCGTACCCTAACTTCATTCAAACCCGAACCCTAAGCAAAACTAACACTAACACTACACGTAACCCGAACCCTAAACCTAACCCTAACCCTGACTCTGACCTGAACCCAAACCCCTAACCCCAACCCTCTCGCTTAACATAAACTTCTCTGTAACCCTAACCCTAAAACTAAACGTCACACTAAATCTCCCCTAACCCTGACCGTACCATAAACGTAACCCTAACTCTAAACTCAAAACTAACCCTGACCCTAACTCTAACTCTAACCCTAATCCTAACCCTAAAACTTACCCTACACACTCAGCTTAAATGGAAACCTAGCACTAACCCTCATCTTACCATCTAAACCTAACCTCAACCCTTAACCTAACCCTATCTATAACCTTCACCTAGCCCTAAACCTAAACATGACTTAACCCTAACACTAACCCTAACCCTAAATCTAAACCTAACCTTAACCCTAAACTTAATCCTAACCTAAGCTCTAACCCTAACCCCTAACGCTAACCCTAAGCTCAACCCTCACCCTTCAATTAAACTTTACCCCAGCTGTAGCCCTAACCCTAAGCCGAACCCTAAACCTGACCCTAACATTAACCCAAACACCTAACCCTAACCCTAAGCCTAATCCTAAACCTAACCCTAACCTTAACCCAAATGCCTAACCCTAACCCTAACCCTCATCCTTAACCTAAACTTCACCCTAAACCTAAGGCTAACCCTAACCCTGAAAGTAAAGCTAACCCTTAACCATCCCCTAACTCTAGCCCTGACCCTAAACCTAATGCTAACCCTAGCCCTAACAGTAACACCCGAAAACATCAGCTTAATGTAAACTTAACACTAACCCTCCCATGAACCCCTAACCCTAACCCTACCCCGCATCCTACACCTAACCCAGACCTAAACCTAACCCTTGCTCTAACCCTAAATTAACCCTAACCTTAACTCTACCCTAACCCTAACAATAACTCTAAACCTGACCATAACCATAATCCTAAACCCTAGCACTAACTCTAACTCTAAATCTAACCCTAAGCTAGCCCTACCCTTTACCGTAAACCTAGCCTTAACCCTAACCTTACCCCTACCCAAACCCTAACGCTATACCTAACCCGAACACTAACCTTAACCCGACTCTAACCTTAAGCCTAACCCTGACTATTAACTGAAACTTCACCCTAACCCTAAGCCTAACTCTAACTCTAACCCTAACCATAACAATTACCCTAAACCCTCGCCTTAACTGTAAACCTAACCCTAACCCTCACCCTAATCCTTAACCGTATCCCCAACCCTAAACCTAACGCTATCCCCAAACTTATCCCTAACCCTAACCCTAATACGAACAGTAACCCAAATCTAACCCTAACCCTAATATTAAACCTAAACTTAAATCTACCCTAACCATAAACCTAACCCTAACACCCTAAACCTAACGTCTAACACCGTCTATAATCCTAACCCTTACCATAACCCTCACCCTTAACCTAAACTTCACACTAACCCTAAACCTAACCTAACGCTGACCCTAGACATAACGCCTAACCCTAACCGAACCCTAAACCTATCCTTAACACTAACCTGAACACAAACCCAAACCCTAGCCCTCACCATAAAAATAACCCTCACCCTATCCTGAACTTCATCCAAACACTAACCATAACCTTAACCCTAAACCTAGACCTAACCCAAACCCTAACCTTAAACCTAACTCTAAGAATAACGCTAGTCCATCTGTAACCCTAAACCGAACACTTACAATAGCCCTGAACCTAACCCTAAAATAATCCTAATCCTAACCCTAGACCTAATCCTAACCCTACCCCTAACCTTTACCCTAAATAGAACACTAAGTCTAACCCTCAACATGGACCTAAACCTAATTCTTACCCTACACCTAACCCTAATCCTAAACCAAACCCTAACTCTGACTATAACCCTAATCATAACAATTACTCTAAACCCTCACCATAACTGTAAAACTAACCGTAACCCTCACCCTAAATCCTAACCGTATCCCACAACCCTAACCCTAATGCTATCCCTAACCCTAACCCTAACATTAACCTGAAACCCCTGAGCCCTAATGATAAACCTAACCCTAACACAAACCCTAACCCTAACACCAAAGCTTAGCAAAAACCTTAACCCTAACTCTCACACTAACTCTAACACTAACCCGAAACCGAATCATGAACCTAACCCTAAGCCTAAACCAAACCTAACCATGACCAGAACCGCAAGGCCTAACCGGAACCCTAACCCTAACCCTAACCCTTAACCCTAACTCTAATCCTTAGCCGAAAACTAACCTTAACCCTAAACCTAACCCTAACCACTGACCCTAACTCTAACCCTAACCCTGAGCCGAACCCTCACCCTTAACCAGAATTTCACCCTAAGCATAACGCCAAGCGTACCCTAACTTCATTCAAACCCGAACCCTAAGCAAAACTAACACTAACACTACACGTAACCCGAACCCTAAACCTAACCCTAACCCTGACTCTGACCTGAACCCAAACCCCTAACCCCAACCCTCTCGCTTAACATAAACTTCTCTGTAACCCTAACCCTAAAACTAAACGTCACACTAAATCTCCCCTAACCCTGACCGTACCATAAACGTAACCCTAACTCTAAACTCAAAACTAACCCTGACCCTAACTCTAACTCTAACCCTAATCCTAACCCTAAAACTTACCCTACACACTCAGCTTAAATGGAAACCTAGCACTAACCCTCATCTTACCATCTAAACCTAACCTCAACCCTTAACCTAACCCTATCTATAACCTTCACCTAGCCCTAAACCTAAACATGACTTAACCCTAACACTAACCCTAACCCTAAATCTAAACCTAACCTTAACCCTAAACTTAATCCTAACCTAAGCTCTAACCCTAACCCCTAACGCTAACCCTAAGCTCAACCCTCACCCTTCAATTAAACTTTACCCCAGCTGTAGCCCTAACCCTAAGCCGAACCCTAAACCTGACCCTAACATTAACCCAAACACCTAACCCTAACCCTAAGCCTAATCCTAAACCTAACCCTAACCTTAACCCAAATGCCTAACCCTAACCCTAACCCTCATCCTTAACCTAAACTTCACCCTAAACCTAAGGCTAACCCTAACCCTGAAAGTAAAGCTAACCCTTAACCATCCCCTAACTCTAGCCCTGACCCTAAACCTAATGCTAACCCTAGCCCTAACAGTAACACCCGAAAACATCAGCTTAATGTAAACTTAACACTAACCCTCCCATGAACCCCTAACCCTAACCCTACCCCGCATCCTACACCTAACCCAGACCTAAACCTAACCCTTGCTCTAACCCTAAATTAACCCTAACCTTAACTCTACCCTAACCCTAACAATAACTCTAAACCTGACCATAACCATAATCCTAAACCCTAGCACTAACTCTAACTCTAAATCTAACCCTAAGCTAGCCCTACCCTTTACCGTAAACCTAGCCTTAACCCTAACCTTACCCCTACCCAAACCCTAACGCTATACCTAACCCGAACACTAACCTTAACCCGACTCTAACCTTAAGCCTAACCCTGACTATTAACTGAAACTTCACCCTAACCCTAAGCCTAACTCTAACTCTAACCCTAACCATAACAATTACCCTAAACCCTCGCCTTAACTGTAAACCTAACCCTAACCCTCACCCTAATCCTTAACCGTATCCCCAACCCTAAACCTAACGCTATCCCCAAACTTATCCCTAACCCTAACCCTAATACGAACAGTAACCCAAATCTAACCCTAACCCTAATATTAAACCTAAACTTAAATCTACCCTAACCATAAACCTAACCCTAACACCCTAAACCTAACGTCTAACACCGTCTATAATCCTAACCCTTACCATAACCCTCACCCTTAACCTAAACTTCACACTAACCCTAAACCTAACCTAACGCTGACCCTAGACATAACGCCTAACCCTAACCGAACCCTAAACCTATCCTTAACACTAACCTGAACACAAACCCAAACCCTAGCCCTCACCATAAAAATAACCCTCACCCTATCCTGAACTTCATCCAAACACTAACCATAACCTTAACCCTAAACCTAGACCTAACCCAAACCCTAACCTTAAACCTAACTCTAAGAATAACGCTAGTCCATCTGTAACCCTAAACCGAACACTTACAATAGCCCTGAACCTAACCCTAAAATAATCCTAATCCTAACCCTAGACCTAATCCTAACCCTACCCCTAACCTTTACCCTAAATAGAACACTAAGTCTAACCCTCAACATGGACCTAAACCTAATTCTTACCCTACACCTAACCCTAATCCTAAACCAAACCCTAACTCTGACTATAACCCTAATCATAACAATTACCCTAAACCCTCACCTTAACTGTAAAACTAACCGTAACCCGCACCCTAAATCCTAACCGTATCCCACAACCCTAACCCTAATGCTATCCCTAACCCTAACCCTAACATTAACCTGAAACCCCTGAGCCCTAATGATAAACCTAACCCTAACACAAACCCTAACCCTAACACCAAAGCCTAGCAAAAACCTTAACACTAACTCTCACCCTAACTCTAACACTAACCCGAAACCGAATCATGAACCTAACCCTAAGCCTAAACCAAACCTAACCATGACCAGAACCGCAAGGCCTAACCGGAACCCTCACCCAAACCCTAACCCTAAACTACACCTCTAACCCCTAACGCCTTATCATAACGATAATCCTAACCCTAACCAACCCTAACCCTAAAACTAACCCTCACCCCAACCACAAAGCCTAACACAACCGTGACCCTAACCCTAAACGTAACACTAAACTTAACCCTAACCTTAAATCTAACCCTAACCCTAAAACTGAACACAACCCCTGAACGTAACCCTAACCCTGAACATAACCTTAACACTAACCTGAAAACAAGCCCAAACCTTAGCCATAACCCTAACCCTCACCCTATCTTAAACTTCACCCTATCCCTAACCTAAAACTCACCCTGACTTTAACCCTAACCCTCCTCATAAACCTAACCCTCACCTTAACCTTGGCCCACATGTAACCCGAAACCTAACCCTTACAATAACTCTGACCCTAATCCTCGCCCTAAACCTAATTCTAATTCTAACCCTGACCCTAACCCTAACCTAACCTTAACCCTATCTTTAAGCCTACCATAAACTTAAACCTAACCCTAACCCTTAACCTTAACTCTAACCCTAACCCTAGCCCTAACCCTAACCTTAACGGTGACACTTACCCAGAACCCTCAACTTAACTGTAAATGTAACTCTAACTCTTACCCTAACCCTAAACTTAACCCTAATTATAACCTTAACCTAAACCTAACTGAAACAGTAACCCTTAACCCTAACTCTAATCCTAATCCTTAGCCTAAAACTAACCTTAACCCTAAACCTAACCCTAACCACTGACCCTAACTCTAACCCTAACCCTGAGCCGAACCCTCACCCTTAACCAGAATTTCACCCTAAGCATAACGCCAAGCGTACCCTAACTTCATTCAAACCCGAACCCTAAGCAAAACTAACACTAACACTACACGTAACCCGAACCCTAAACCTAACCCTAACCCTGACTCTGACCTGAACCCAAACCCCTAACCCCAACCCTCTCGCTTAACATAAACTTCTCTGTAACCCTAACCCTAAAACTAAACGTCACACTAAATCTCCCCTAACCCTGACCGTACCATAAACGTAACCCTAACTCTAAACTCAAAACTAACCCTGACCCTAACTCTAACTCTAACCCTAATCCTAACCCTAAAACTTACCCTACACACTCAGCTTAAATGGAAACCTAGCACTAACCCTCATCTTACCATCTAAACCTAACCTCAACCCTTAACCTAACCCTATCTATAACCTTCACCTAGCCCTAAACCTAAACATGACTTAACCCTAACACTAACCCTAACCCTAAATCTAAACCTAACCTTAACCCTAAACTTAATCCTAACCTAAGCTCTAACCCTAACCCCTAACGCTAACCCTAAGCTCAACCCTCACCCTTCAATTAAACTTTACCCCAGCTGTAGCCCTAACCCTAAGCCGAACCCTAAACCTGACCCTAACATTAACCCAAACACCTAACCCTAACCCTAAGCCTAATCCTAAACCTAACCCTAACCTTAACCCAAATGCCTAACCCTAACCCTAACCCTCATCCTTAACCTAAACTTCACCCTAAACCTAAGGCTAACCCTAACCCTGAAAGTAAAGCTAACCCTTAACCATCCCCTAACTCTAGCCCTGACCCTAAACCTAATGCTAACCCTAGCCCTAACAGTAACACCCGAAAACATCAGCTTAATGTAAACTTAACACTAACCCTCCCATGAACCCCTAACCCTAACCCTACCCCGCATCCTACACCTAACCCAGACCTAAACCTAACCCTTGCTCTAACCCTAAATTAACCCTAACCTTAACTCTACCCTAACCCTAACAATAACTCTAAACCTGACCATAACCATAATCCTAAACCCTAGCACTAACTCTAACTCTAAATCTAACCCTAAGCTAGCCCTACCCTTTACCGTAAACCTAGCCTTAACCCTAACCTTACCCCTACCCAAACCCTAACGCTATACCTAACCCGAACACTAACCTTAACCCGACTCTAACCTTAAGCCTAACCCTGACTATTAACTGAAACTTCACCCTAACCCTAAGCCTAACTCTAACTCTAACCCTAACCATAACAATTACCCTAAACCCTCGCCTTAACTGTAAACCTAACCCTAACCCTCACCCTAATCCTTAACCGTATCCCCAACCCTAAACCTAACGCTATCCCCAAACTTATCCCTAACCCTAACCCTAATACGAACAGTAACCCAAATCTAACCCTAACCCTAATATTAAACCTAAACTTAAATCTACCCTAACCATAAACCTAACCCTAACACCCTAAACCTAACGTCTAACACCGTCTATAATCCTAACCCTTACCATAACCCTCACCCTTAACCTAAACTTCACACTAACCCTAAACCTAACCTAACGCTGACCCTAGACATAACGCCTAACCCTAACCGAACCCTAAACCTATCCTTAACACTAACCTGAACACAAACCCAAACCCTAGCCCTCACCATAAAAATAACCCTCACCCTATCCTGAACTTCATCCAAACACTAACCATAACCTTAACCCTAAACCTAGACCTAACCCAAACCCTAACCTTAAACCTAACTCTAAGAATAACGCTAGTCCATCTGTAACCCTAAACCGAACACTTACAATAGCCCTGAACCTAACCCTAAAATAATCCTAATCCTAACCCTAGACCTAATCCTAACCCTACCCCTAACCTTTACCCTAAATAGAACACTAAGTCTAACCCTCAACATGGACCTAAACCTAATTCTTACCCTACACCTAACCCTAATCCTAAACCAAACCCTAACTCTGACTATAACCCTAATCATAACAATTACCCTAAACCCTCACCTTAACTGTAAAACTAACCGTAACCCGCACCCTAAATCCTAACCGTATCCCACAACCCTAACCCTAATGCTATCCCTAACCCTAACCCTAACATTAACCTGAAACCCCTGAGCCCTTATGATAAACCTAACCCTAACACAAACCCTAACCCTAACACCAAAGCCTAGCAAAAACCTTAACACTAACTCTCACCCTAACTCTAACACTAACCCGAAACCGAATCATGAACCTAACCCGAAGCCTAAACCAAACCTAACCATGACCAGAACCGCAAGGCCTAACCGGAACCCTCACCCAAACCCTAACCCTAAACTACACCTCTAACCCCTAACGCCTTATCATAACGATAATCCTAACCCTAACCAACCCTAACCCTAAAACTAACCCTCACCCCAACCACAAAGCCTAACACAACCGTGACCCTAACCCTAAACGTAACACTAAACTTAACCCTAACCTTAAATCTAACCCTAACCCTAAAACTGAACACAACCCCTGAACGTAACCCTAACCCTGAACATAACCTTAACACTAACCTGAAAACAAGCCCAAACCTTAGCCATAACCCTAACCCTCACCCTATCTTAAACTTCACCCTATCCCTAACCTAAAACTCACCCTGACTTTAACCCTAACCCTCCCCATAAACCTAACCCTCACCTTAACCTTGGCCCACCTGTAACCCGAAACCTAACCCTTACAATAACTCTGACCCTAATCCTCGCCCTAAACCTAATTCTAATTCTAACCCTGACCCTAACCCTAACCTAACCTTAACCCTATCTTTAAGCCTACCATAAACTTAAACCTAACCCTAACCCTTAACCTTAACTCTAACCCTAACCCTAGCCCTAACCCTAACCTTAACGGTGACACTTACCCAGAACCCTCACCTTAACTGTAAATGTAACTCTAAATCTTACCCTAACCCTAAACTTAACCCTAATTATAACCTTAACCTAAACCTAACTGAAACAGTAACCCTTAACCCTAACTCTAATCCTAATCCTTAGCCTAAAACTAACCTTAACCCTAAACCTAACCCTAACCACTGACCCTAACTCTAACCCTAACCCTGAGCCGAACCCTCACCCTTAACCAGAATTTCACCCTAAGCATAACGCCAAGCGTACCCTAACTTCATTCAAACCCGAACCCTAAGCAAAACTAACACTAACACTACACGTAACCCGAACCCTAAACCTAACCCTAACCCTGACTCTGACCTGAACCCAAACCCCTAACCCCAACCCTCTCGCTTAACATAAACTTCTCTGTAACCCTAACCCTAAAACTAAACGTCACACTAAATCTCCCCTAACCCTGACCGTACCATAAACGTAACCCTAACTCTAAACTCAAAACTAACCCTGACCCTAACTCTAACTCTAACCCTAATCCTAACCCTAAAACTTACCCTACACACTCAGCTTAAATGGAAACCTAGCACTAACCCTCATCTTACCATCTAAACCTAACCTCAACCCTTAACCTAACCCTATCTATAACCTTCACCTAGCCCTAAACCTAAACATGACTTAACCCTAACACTAACCCTAACCCTAAATCTAAACCTAACCTTAACCCTAAACTTAATCCTAACCTAAGCTCTAACCCTAACCCCTAACGCTAACCCTAAGCTCAACCCTCACCCTTCAATTAAACTTTACCCCAGCTGTAGCCCTAACCCTAAGCCGAACCCTAAACCTGACCCTAACATTAACCCAAACACCTAACCCTAACCCTAAGCCTAATCCTAAACCTAACCCTAACCTTAACCCAAATGCCTAACCCTAACCCTAACCCTCATCCTTAACCTAAACTTCACCCTAAACCTAAGGCTAACCCTAACCCTGAAAGTAAAGCTAACCCTTAACCATCCCCTAACTCTAGCCCTGACCCTAAACCTAATGCTAACCCTAGCCCTAACAGTAACACCCGAAAACATCAGCTTAATGTAAACTTAACACTAACCCTCCCATGAACCCCTAACCCTAACCCTACCCCGCATCCTACACCTAACCCAGACCTAAACCTAACCCTTGCTCTAACCCTAAATTAACCCTAACCTTAACTCTACCCTAACCCTAACAATAACTCTAAACCTGACCATAACCATAATCCTAAACCCTAGCACTAACTCTAACTCTAAATCTAACCCTAAGCTAGCCCTACCCTTTACCGTAAACCTAGCCTTAACCCTAACCTTACCCCTACCCAAACCCTAACGCTATACCTAACCCGAACACTAACCTTAACCCGACTCTAACCTTAAGCCTAACCCTGACTATTAACTGAAACTTCACCCTAACCCTAAGCCTAACTCTAACTCTAACCCTAACCATAACAATTACCCTAAACCCTCGCCTTAACTGTAAACCTAACCCTAACCCTCACCCTAATCCTTAACCGTATCCCCAACCCTAAACCTAACGCTATCCCCAAACTTATCCCTAACCCTAACCCTAATACGAACAGTAACCCAAATCTAACCCTAACCCTAATATTAAACCTAAACTTAAATCTACCCTAACCATAAACCTAACCCTAACACCCTAAACCTAACGTCTAACACCGTCTATAATCCTAACCCTTACCATAACCCTCACCCTTAACCTAAACTTCACACTAACCCTAAACCTAACCTAACGCTGACCCTAGACATAACGCCTAACCCTAACCGAACCCTAAACCTATCCTTAACACTAACCTGAACACAAACCCAAACCCTAGCCCTCACCATAAAAATAACCCTCACCCTATCCTGAACTTCATCCAAACACTAACCATAACCTTAACCCTAAACCTAGACCTAACCCAAACCCTAACCTTAAACCTAACTCTAAGAATAACGCTAGTCCATCTGTAACCCTAAACCGAACACTTACAATAGCCCTGAACCTAACCCTAAAATAATCCTAATCCTAACCCTAGACCTAATCCTAACCCTACCCCTAACCTTTACCCTAAATAGAACACTAAGTCTAACCCTCAACATGGACCTAAACCTAATTCTTACCCTACACCTAACCCTAATCCTAAACCAAACCCTAACTCTGACTATAACCCTAATCATAACAATTACCCTAAACCCTCACCTTAACTGTAAAACTAACCGTAACCCGCACCCTAAATCCTAACCGTATCCCACAACCCTAACCCTAATGCTATCCCTAACCCTAACCCTAACATTAACCTGAAACCCCTGAGCCCTTATGATAAACCTAACCCTAACACAAACCCTAACCCTAACACCAAAGCCTAGCAAAAACCTTAACACTAACTCTCACCCTAACTCTAACACTAACCCGAAACCGAATCATGAACCTAACCCGAAGCCTAAACCAAACCTAACCATGACCAGAACCGCAAGGCCTAACCGGAACCCTCACCCAAACCCTAACCCTAAACTACACCTCTAACCCCTAACGCCTTATCATAACGATAATCCTAACCCTAACCAACCCTAACCCTAAAACTAACCCTCACCCCAACCACAAAGCCTAACACAACCGTGACCCTAACCCTAAACGTAACACTAAACTTAACCCTAACCTTAAATCTAACCCTAACCCTAAAACTGAACACAACCCCTGAACGTAACCCTAACCCTGAACATAACCTTAACACTAACCTGAAAACAAGCCCAAACCTTAGCCATAACCCTAACCCTCACCCTATCTTAAACTTCACCCTATCCCTAACCTAAAACTCACCCTGACTTTAACCCTAACCCTCCCCATAAACCTAACCCTCACCTTAACCTTGGCCCACCTGTAACCCGAAACCTAACCCTTACAATAACTCTGACCCTAATCCTCGCCCTAAACCTAATTCTAATTCTAACCCTGACCCTAACCCTAACCTAACCTTAACCCTATCTTTAAGCCTACCATAAACTTAAACCTAACCCTAACCCTTAACCTTAACTCTAACCCTAACCCTAGCCCTAACCCTAACCTTAACGGTGACACTTACCCAGAACCCTCACCTTAACTGTAAATGTAACTCTAAATCTTACCCTAACCCTAAACTTAACCCTAATTATAACCTTAACCTAAACCTAACTGAAACAGTAACCCTTAACCCTAACTCTAATCCTAATCCTTAGCCTAAAACTAACCTTAACCCTAAACCTAACCCTAACCACTGACCCTAACTCTAACCCTAACCCTGAGCCGAACCCTCACCCTTAACCAGAATTTCACCCTAAGCATAACGCCAAGCGTACCCTAACTTCATTCAAACCCGAACCCTAAGCAAAACTAACACTAACACTACACGTAACCCGAACCCTAAACCTAACCCTAACCCTGACTCTGACCTGAACCCAAACCCCTAACCCCAACCCTCTCGCTTAACATAAACTTCTCTGTAACCCTAACCCTAAAACTAAACGTCACACTAAATCTCCCCTAACCCTGACCGTACCATAAACGTAACCCTAACTCTAAACTCAAAACTAACCCTGACCCTAACTCTAACTCTAACCCTAATCCTAACCCTAAAACTTACCCTACACACTCAGCTTAAATGGAAACCTAGCACTAACCCTCATCTTACCATCTAAACCTAACCTCAACCCTTAACCTAACCCTATCTATAACCTTCACCTAGCCCTAAACCTAAACATGACTTAACCCTAACACTAACCCTAACCCTAAATCTAAACCTAACCTTAACCCTAAACTTAATCCTAACCTAAGCTCTAACCCTAACCCCTAACGCTAACCCTAAGCTCAACCCTCACCCTTCAATTAAACTTTACCCCAGCTGTAGCCCTAACCCTAAGCCGAACCCTAAACCTGACCCTAACATTAACCCAAACACCTAACCCTAACCCTAAGCCTAATCCTAAACCTAACCCTAACCTTAACCCAAATGCCTAACCCTAACCCTAACCCTCATCCTTAACCTAAACTTCACCCTAAACCTAAGGCTAACCCTAACCCTGAAAGTAAAGCTAACCCTTAACCATCCCCTAACTCTAGCCCTGACCCTAAACCTAATGCTAACCCTAGCCCTAACAGTAACACCCGAAAACATCAGCTTAATGTAAACTTAACACTAACCCTCCCATGAACCCCTAACCCTAACCCTACCCCGCATCCTACACCTAACCCAGACCTAAACCTAACCCTTGCTCTAACCCTAAATTAACCCTAACCTTAACTCTACCCTAACCCTAACAATAACTCTAAACCTGACCATAACCATAATCCTAAACCCTAGCACTAACTCTAACTCTAAATCTAACCCTAAGCTAGCCCTACCCTTTACCGTAAACCTAGCCTTAACCCTAACCTTACCCCTACCCAAACCCTAACGCTATACCTAACCCGAACACTAACCTTAACCCGACTCTAACCTTAAGCCTAACCCTGACTATTAACTGAAACTTCACCCTAACCCTAAGCCTAACTCTAACTCTAACCCTAACCATAACAATTACCCTAAACCCTCGCCTTAACTGTAAACCTAACCCTAACCCTCACCCTAATCCTTAACCGTATCCCCAACCCTAAACCTAACGCTATCCCCAAACTTATCCCTAACCCTAACCCTAATACGAACAGTAACCCAAATCTAACCCTAACCCTAATATTAAACCTAAACTTAAATCTACCCTAACCATAAACCTAACCCTAACACCCTAAACCTAACGTCTAACACCGTCTATAATCCTAACCCTTACCATAACCCTCACCCTTAACCTAAACTTCACACTAACCCTAAACCTAACCTAACGCTGACCCTAGACATAACGCCTAACCCTAACCGAACCCTAAACCTATCCTTAACACTAACCTGAACACAAACCCAAACCCTAGCCCTCACCATAAAAATAACCCTCACCCTATCCTGAACTTCATCCAAACACTAACCATAACCTTAACCCTAAACCTAGACCTAACCCAAACCCTAACCTTAAACCTAACTCTAAGAATAACGCTAGTCCATCTGTAACCCTAAACCGAACACTTACAATAGCCCTGAACCTAACCCTAAAATAATCCTAATCCTAACCCTAGACCTAATCCTAACCCTACCCCTAACCTTTACCCTAAATAGAACACTAAGTCTAACCCTCAACATGGACCTAAACCTAATTCTTACCCTACACCTAACCCTAATCCTAAACCAAACCCTAACTCTGACTATAACCCTAATCATAACAATTACCCTAAACCCTCACCATAACTGTAAAACTAACCGTAACCCTCACCCTAAATCCTAACCGTATCCCACAACCCTAACCCTAATGCTATCCCTAACCCTAACCCTAACATTAACATGAAACCCCTGAGCCCTAATGATAAACCTAACCCTAACACAAACCCTAAACCTAACATCAAAGCCTAGCAAAAACCTTAACCCTAACTCTCACCCTAACTCTAACACTAACCCGAAACTGAATCATGAACCTAACCCGAAGCCTAAACCAAACCTAACCATGACCAGAACCGCAAGGCCTAACCGGAACCCTCACCCAAACCCTAACCCTAAACTACACCTCTAACCCCTAACGCCTTATCATAACGATAATCCTAACCCTAACCAACCCTAACCCTAAAACTAACCCTCACCCCAACCACAAAGCCTAACACAACCGTGACCCTAACCCTAAACGTAACACTAAACTTAACCCTAACCTTAAATCTAACCCTAACCCTAAAACTGAACACAACCCCTGAACGTAACCCTAACCCTGAACATAACTTTAACACTAACCTGAAAACAAGCCCAAACCTTAGCCATAACCCTAACCCTCACCCTATCTTAAACTTCACCCTATCCCTAACCTAAAACTCACCCTGACTTTAACCCTAACCCTCCCCATAAACCTAACCCTCACCTTAACCTTGGCCCAACTGTAACCCGAAACCTAACCCTTACAATAACTCTGACCCTAATCCTCGCCCTAAACCTAATTCTAATTCTAACCCTGACCCTAACCCTAACCTAACCTTAACCCTATCTTTAAGCCTACCATAAACTTAAACCTAACCCTAACCCTTAACCTTAACTCTAACCCTAACCCTAGCCCTAACCCTAACCTTAACGGTGACACTTACCCAGAACCCTCACCTTAACTGTAAATGTAACTCTAACTCTTACCCTAACCCTAAACTTAACCCTAATTATAACCTTAACCTAAACCTAACTGAAACAGTAACCCTTAACCCTAACTCT
The DNA here is from genome assembly GCF_024166365.1 of Elephas maximus indicus. Classification (NCBI taxonomy): domain Eukaryota; kingdom Metazoa; phylum Chordata; class Mammalia; order Proboscidea; family Elephantidae; genus Elephas; species Elephas maximus. The sequence continues at coordinate 1,630,371 of NC_064835.1, forward strand.
AATCCTAATCCTTAGCCTAAAACTAACCTTAACCCTAAACCTAACCCTAACCACTGACCCTAACTCTAACCCTAACCCTGAGCCGAACCCTCACCCTTAACCAGAATTTCACCCTAAGCATAACGCTAAGCGTACCCTAACTTCATTCAAACCCGAACCCTAAGGAAAACTAACACTAACACTACACGTAACCCTAACCCTAAGCCTAACCCTAACCCTGACTCTGACCTGAACCCAAACCCCTAACCCCAACCCTCTCGCTTAACATAAACTTCTCTGTAACCCTAACCCTAAAACTAAACGTCACACTAAATCTCCCCTAACCCTGACCGTACCATAAACGTAACCCTAACTCTAAACTCAAAACTAACCCTGACCCTAACTCTAACTCTAACCCTAATCCTAACCCTAAAACTTACCCTACACACTCAGTTTAAATGGAAACCAGGCACTAACCCTCATCTTACCATCTAAACCTAACCTCAACCCTTAACCTAACCCTATCTATAACCTTCACCTAGCCCTAAACCTAAACATGACTTAACCCTAACACTAACCCTAACCCTAAATCTAAACCTAACCTTAACCCTAAACTTAATCCTAACCTAAGCTCTAACCCTAACCCCTAACGCTAACCCTAAGCTCAACCCTCACCCTTCAATTAAACTTTACCCCAGCTGTAGCCCTAACCCTAAGCCGAACCCTAAACCTGACCCTAACATTAACCCAAACACCTAACCCTAACCCTAAGCCTAATCCTAAACCTAACCCTAACCTTAACCCAAATGCCTAACCCTAACCCTAACCCTCATCCTTAACCTAAACTTCACCCTAAACCTAAGGCTAACCCTAACCCTGAAAGTAAAGCTAACCCTTAACCATCCCCTAACTCTAGCCCTGACCCTAAACCTAATGCTAACCCTAGCCCTAACAGTAACACCCGAAAACATCAGCTTAATGTAAACTTAACACTAACCCTCCCATGAACCCCTAACCCTAACCCTACCCCGCATCCTACACCTAACCCAGACCTAAACCTAACCCTTGCTCTAACCCTAAATTAACCCTAACCTTAACTCTACCCTAACCCTAACAATAACTCTAAACCTGACCATAACCATAATCCTAAACCCTAGCACTAACTCTAACTCTAAATCTAACCCTAAGCTAGCCCTACCCTTTACCGTAAACCTAGCCTTAACCCTAACCTTACCCCTACCCAAACCCTAACGCTATACCTAACCCGAACACTAACCTTAACCCGACTCTAACCTTAAGCCTAACCCTGACTATTAACTGAAACTTCACCCTAACCCTAAGCCTAACTCTAACTCTAACCCTAACCATAACAATTACCCTAAACCCTCGCCTTAACTGTAAACCTAACCCTAACCCTCACCCTAATCCTTAACCGTATCCCCAACCCTAAACCTAACGCTATCCCCAAACTTATCCCTAACCCTAACCCTAATACGAACAGTAACCCAAATCTAACCCTAACCCTAATATTAAACCTAAACTTAAATCTACCCTAACCATAAACCTAACCCTAACACCCTAAACCTAACGTCTAACACCGTCTATAATCCTAACCCTTACCATAACCCTCACCCTTAACCTAAACTTCACACTAACCCTAAACCTAACCTAACGCTGACCCTAGACATAACGCCTAACCCTAACCGAACCCTAAACCTATCCTTAACACTAACCTGAACACAAACCCAAACCCTAGCCCTCACCATAAAAATAACCCTCACCCTATCCTGAACTTCATCCAAACACTAACCATAACCTTAACCCTAAACCTAGACCTAACCCAAACCCTAACCTTAAACCTAACTCTAAGAATAACGCTAGTCCATCTGTAACCCTAAACCGAACACTTACAATAGCCCTGAACCTAACCCTAAAATAATCCTAATCCTAACCCTAGACCTAATCCTAACCCTACCCCTAACCTTTACCCTAAATAGAACACTAAGTCTAACCCTCAACATGGACCTAAACCTAATTCTTACCCTACACCTAACCCTAATCCTAAACCAAACCCTAACTCTGACTATAACCCTAATCATAACAATTACCCTAAACCCTCACCATAACTGTAAAACTAACCGTAACCCTCACCCTAAATCCTAACCGTATCCCACAACCCTAACCCTAATGCTATCCCTAACCCTAACCCTAACATTAACATGAAACCCCTGAGCCCTAATGATAAACCTAACCCTAACACAAACCCTAAACCTAACATCAAAGCCTAGCAAAAACCTTAACCCTAACTCTCACCCTAACTCTAACACTAACCCGAAACTGAATCATGAACCTAACCCGAAGCCTAAACCAAACCTAACCATGACCAGAACCGCAAGGCCTAACCGGAACCCTCACCCAAACCCTAACCCTAAACTACACCTCTAACCCCTAACGCCTTATCATAACGATAATCCTAACCCTAACCAACCCTAACCCTAAAACTAACCCTCACCCCAACCACAAAGCCTAACACAACCGTGACCCTAACCCTAAACGTAACACTAAACTTAACCCTAACCTTAAATCTAACCCTAACCCTAAAACTGAACACAACCCCTGAACGTAACCCTAACCCTGAACATAACTTTAACACTAACCTGAAAACAAGCCCAAACCTTAGCCATAACCCTAACCCTCACCCTATCTTAAACTTCACCCTATCCCTAACCTAAAACTCACCCTGACTTTAACCCTAACCCTCCCCATAAACCTAACCCTCACCTTAACCTTGGCCCAACTGTAACCCGAAACCTAACCCTTACAATAACTCTGACCCTAATCCTCGCCCTAAACCTAATTCTAATTCTAACCCTGACCCTAACCCTAACCTAACCTTAACCCTATCTTTAAGCCTACCATAAACTTAAACCTAACCCTAACCCTTAACCTTAACTCTAACCCTAACCCTAGCCCTAACCCTAACCTTAACGGTGACACTTACCCAGAACCCTCACCTTAACTGTAAATGTAACTCTAACTCTTACCCTAACCCTAAACTTAACCCTAATTATAACCTTAACCTAAACCTAACTGAAACAGTAACCCTTAACCCTAACTCTAATCCTAATCCTTAGCCTAAAACTAACCTTAACCCTAAACCTAACCCTAACCACTGACCCTAACTCTAACCCTAACCCTGAGCCGAACCCTCACCCTTAACCAGAATTTCACCCTAAGCATAACGCTAAGCGTACCCTAACTTCATTCAAACCCGAACCCTAAGGAAAACTAACACTAACACTACACGTAACCCTAACCCTAAGCCTAACCCTAACCCTGACTCTGACCTGAACCCAAACCCCTAACCCCAACCCTCTCGCTTAACATAAACTTCTCTGTAACCCTAACCCTAAAACTAAACGTCACACTAAATCTCCCCTAACCCTGACCGTACCATAAACGTAACCCTAACTCTAAACTCAAAACTAACCCTGACCCTAACTCTAACTCTAACCCTAATCCTAACCCTAAAACTTACCCTACACACTCAGTTTAAATGGAAACCAGGCACTAACCCTCATCTTACCATCTAAACCTAACCTCAACCCTTAACCTAACCCTATCTATAACCTTCACCTAGCCCTAAACCTAAACATGACTTAACCCTAACACTAACCCTAACCCTAAATCTAAACCTAACCTTAACCCTAAACTTAATCCTAACCTAAGCTCTAACCCTAACCCCTAACGCTAACCCTAAGCTCAACCCTCACCCTTCAATTAAACTTTACCCCAGCTGTAGCCCTAACCCTAAGCCGAACCCTAAACCTGACCCTAACATTAACCCAAACACCTAACCCTAACCCTAAGCCTAATCCTAAACCTAACCCTAACCTTAACCCAAATGCCTAACCCTAACCCTAACCCTCATCCTTAACCTAAACTTCACCCTAAACCTAAGGCTAACCCTAACCCTGAAAGTAAAGCTAACCCTTAACTATCCCCTAACTCTAGCCCTGACCCTAAACCTAATGCTAACCCTAGCCCTAACAGTAACACCCAAAAACATCAGCTTAATGTAAACTTAACACTAACCCTCCCATGAACCCCTAACCCTAACCCTACCCCACATCCTACACCTAACCCAGACCTAAACCTAACCCTTTCTCTAACCCTAAATTAACCCTAACCTTAACTCTACCCTAACCCTAACAATAACTCTAAGCCTGACCATAACCATAATCCTAAACCCTAGCACTAACTCTAACTCTAAATCTAACCCTAAGCTAGCCCTACCCTTTACCGTAAACCTAGCCTTAACCCTAACCTTACCCCTACCCAAACCCTAACGCTATACCTAACCCGAACACTAACCTTAACCCGACTCTAACCTTAAGCCTAACCCTGACTATTAACTGAAACTTCACCCTAACCCTAAGCCTAACTCTAACTCTAACCCTAACCATAACAATTACCCTAAACCCTCGCCTTAACTGTAAACCTAACCCTAACCCTCACCCTAATCCTTAACCGTATCCCCAACCCTAAACCTAACGCTATCCCCAAACTTATCCCTAACCCTAACCCTAATACGAACAGTAACCCAAATCTAACCCTAACCCTAATATTAAACCTAAACTCAAATCTACCCTAACCATAAACCTAACCCTAACACCCTAAACCTAACGTCTAACACCGTCTATAATCCTAACCCTTACCATAACCCTCACCCTTAACCTAAACTTCACACTAACCCTAAACCTAACCTAACGCTGACCCTAGACATAACGCCTAACCCTAACCGAACCCTAAACCTATCCTTAACACTAACCTGAACACAAACCCAAACCCTAGCCCTCACCATAAAAATAACCCTCACCCTATTCTGAACTTCATCCAAACACTAACCATAACCTTAACCCTAAACCTAAAGCTAACCCAAACCCTAACCTTAAACCTATCTCTAAGAATAACGCTAGTCCATCTGTAACCCTAAACCGAACACTTACAATAGCCCTGAACCTAACCCTAAAATAATCCTAATCCTAACCCTAGACCTAATCCTAACCCTACCCCTAACCTTGACCCTAAATAGAACACTAAGTCTAACCCTCAACATGGACCTAAACCTAATTCTTACCCTACACCTAACCCTAATCCTAAACCAAACCCTAACTCTGACTATAACCCTAATCATAACAATTACCCTAAACCCTCACCTTAACTGTAAAACTAACCGTAACCCGCAGCCTAAATCCTAACCGTATCCCACAACCCTAACCCTAATGCTATCCCTAACCCTAACCCTAACATTAACCTGAAACCCCTGAGCCCTAATGATAAACCTAACCCTAACACAAACCCTAACCCTAACACCAAAGCCTAGCAAAAACCTTAACACTAACTCTCACCCTGACTCTAACACTAACCTGAAACCGAATCATGAACCTAACCCTAAGCCTAAACCAAACCTAACCATGACCAGAACCGCAAGGCCTAACCGGAACCCTCACCCAAACCCTAACCCTAAACTACACCTCTAACCCCTAACGCCTTATCATAACGATAATCCTAACCCTAACCAACCCTAACCCTAAAACTAACCCTCACCCCAACCACAAAGCCTAACACAACCGTGACCCTAACCCTAAACGTAACACTAAACTTAACCCTAACCTTAAATCTAACCCTAACCCTAAAACTGAACACAACCCCTGAACGTAACCCTAACCCTGAACATAACCTTAACACTAACCTGAAAACAAGCCCAAACCTTAGCCATAACCCTAACCCTCACCCTATCTTAAACTTCACCCTATCCCTAACCTAAAACTCACCCTGACTTTAACCCTAACCCTCCTCATAAACCTAACCCTCACCTTAACCTTGGCCCACCTGTAACCCGAAACCTAACCCTTACAATAACTCTGACCCTAATCCTCGCCCTAAACCTAATTCTAATTCTAACCCTGACCCTAACCCTAACCTAACCTTAACCCTATCTTTAAGCCTACCATAAACTTAAACCTAACCCTAACCCTTAACCTTAACTCTAACCCTAACCCTAGCCCTAACCCTAACCTTAACGGTGACACTTACCCAGAACCCTCAACTTAACTGTAAATGTAACTCTAACTCTTACCCTAACCCTAAACTTAACCCTAATTATAACCTTAACCTAAACCTAACTGAAACAGTAACCCTTAACCCTAACTCTAATCCTAATCCTTAGCCTAAAACTAACCTTAACCCTAAACCTAACCCTAACCACTGACCCTAACTCTAACCCTAACCCTGAGCCGAACCCTCACCCTTAACCAGAATTTCACCCTAAGCATAACGCCAAGCGTACCCTAACTTCATTCAAACCCGAACCCTAAGCAAAACTAACACTAACACTACACGTAACCCGAACCCTAAACCTAACCCTAACCCTGACTCTGACCTGAACCCAAACCCCTAACCCCAACCCTCTCGCTTAACATAAACTTCTCTGTAACCCTAACCCTAAAACTAAACGTCACACTAAATCTCCCCTAACCCTGACCGTACCATAAACGTAACCCTAACTCTAAACTCAAAACTAACCCTGACCCTAACTCTAACTCTAACCCTAATCCTAACCCTAAAACTTACCCTACACACTCAGCTTAAATGGAAACCTAGCACTAACCCTCATCTTACCATCTAAACCTAACCTCAACCCTTAACCTAACCCTATCTATAACCTTCACCTAGCCCTAAACCTAAACATGACTTAACCCTAACACTAACCCTAACCCTAAATCTAAACCTAACCTTAACCCTAAACTTAATCCTAACCTAAGCTCTAACCCTAACCCCTAACGCTAACCCTAAGCTCAACCCTCACCCTTCAATTAAACTTTACCCCAGCTGTAGCCCTAACCCTAAGCCGAACCCTAAACCTGACCCTAACATTAACCCAAACACCTAACCCTAACCCTAAGCCTAATCCTAAACCTAACCCTAACCTTAACCCAAATGCCTAACCCTAACCCTAACCCTCATCCTTAACCTAAACTTCACCCTAAACCTAAGGCTAACCCTAACCCTGAAAGTAAAGCTAACCCTTAACCATCCCCTAACTCTAGCCCTGACCCTAAACCTAATGCTAACCCTAGCCCTAACAGTAACACCCGAAAACATCAGCTTAATGTAAACTTAACACTAACCCTCCCATGAACCCCTAACCCTAACCCTACCCCGCATCCTACACCTAACCCAGACCTAAACCTAACCCTTGCTCTAACCCTAAATTAACCCTAACCTTAACTCTACCCTAACCCTAACAATAACTCTAAACCTGACCATAACCATAATCCTAAACCCTAGCACTAACTCTAACTCTAAATCTAACCCTAAGCTAGCCCTACCCTTTACCGTAAACCTAGCCTTAACCCTAACCTTACCCCTACCCAAACCCTAACGCTATACCTAACCCGAACACTAACCTTAACCCGACTCTAACCTTAAGCCTAACCCTGACTATTAACTGAAACTTCACCCTAACCCTAAGCCTAACTCTAACTCTAACCCTAACCATAACAATTACCCTAAACCCTCGCCTTAACTGTAAACCTAACCCTAACCCTCACCCTAATCCTTAACCGTATCCCCAACCCTAAACCTAACGCTATCCCCAAACTTATCCCTAACCCTAACCCTAATACGAACAGTAACCCAAATCTAACCCTAACCCTAATATTAAACCTAAACTTAAATCTACCCTAACCATAAACCTAACCCTAACACCCTAAACCTAACGTCTAACACCGTCTATAATCCTAACCCTTACCATAACCCTCACCCTTAACCTAAACTTCACACTAACCCTAAACCTAACCTAACGCTGACCCTAGACATAACGCCTAACCCTAACCGAACCCTAAACCTATCCTTAACACTAACCTGAACACAAACCCAAACCCTAGCCCTCACCATAAAAATAACCCTCACCCTATCCTGAACTTCATCCAAACACTAACCATAACCTTAACCCTAAACCTAGACCTAACCCAAACCCTAACCTTAAACCTAACTCTAAGAATAACGCTAGTCCATCTGTAACCCTAAACCGAACACTTACAATAGCCCTGAACCTAACCCTAAAATAATCCTAATCCTAACCCTAGACCTAATCCTAACCCTACCCCTAACCTTTACCCTAAATAGAACACTAAGTCTAACCCTCAACATGGACCTAAACCTAATTCTTACCCTACACCTAACCCTAATCCTAAACCAAACCCTAACTCTGACTATAACCCTAATCATAACAATTACCCTAAACCCTCACCTTAACTGTAAAACTAACCGTAACCCGCACCCTAAATCCTAACCGTATCCCACAACCCTAACCCTAATGCTATCCCTAACCCTAACCCTAACATTAACCTGAAACCCCTGAGCCCTAATGATAAACCTAACCCTAACACAAACCCTAACCCTAACACCAAAGCCTAGCAAAAACCTTAACACTAACTCTCACCCTAACTCTAACACTAACCCGAAACCGAATCATGAACCTAACCCTAAGCCTAAACCAAACCTAACCATGACCAGAACCGCAAGGCCTAACCGGAACCCTCACCCAAACCCTAACCCTAAACTACACCTCTAACCCCTAACGCCTTATCATAACGATAATCCTAACCCTAACCAACCCTAACCCTAAAACTAACCCTCACCCCAACCACAAAGCCTAACACAACCGTGACCCTAACCCTAAACGTAACACTAAACTTAACCCTAACCTTAAATCTAACCCTAACCCTAAAACTGAACACAACCCCTGAACGTAACCCTAACCCTGAACATAACCTTAACACTAACCTGAAAACAAGCCCAAACCTTAGCAATAACCCTAACCCTCACCCTATCTTAAACTTCACCCTATCCCTAACCTAAAACTCACCCTGACTTTAACCCTAACCCTCCTCATAAACCTAACCCTCACCTTAACCTTGGCCCACCTGTAACCCGAAACCTAACCCTTACAATAACTCTGACCCTAATCCTCGCCCTAAACCTAATTCTAATTCTAACCCTGACCCTAACCCTAACCTAACCTTAACCCTATCTTTAAGTCTACCATAAACTTAAACCTAACCCTAACCCTTAACCTTAACTCTAACCCTAACCCTAGCCCTAACCCTAACCTTAACGGTGACACTTACCCAGAACCCTCAACTTAACTGTAAATGTAACTCTAACTCTTACCCTAACCCTAAACTTAACCCTAATTATAACCTTAACCTAAACCTAACTGAAACAGTAACCCTTAACCCTAACTCTAATCCTAATCCTTAGCCTAAAACTAACCTTAACCCTAAACCTAACCCTAACCACTGACCCTAACTCTAACCCTAACCCTGAGCCGAACCCTCACCCTTAACCAGAATTTCACCCTAAGCATAACGCCAAGCGTACCCTAACTTCATTCAAACCCGAACCCTAAGCAAAACTAACACTAACACTACACGTAACCCGAACCCTAAACCTAACCCTAACCCTGACTCTGACCTGAACCCAAACCCCTAACCCCAACCCTCTCGCTTAACATAAACTTCTCTGTAACCCTAACCCTAAAACTAAACGTCACACTAAATCTCCCCTAACCCTGACCGTACCATAAACGTAACCCTAACTCTAAACTCAAAACTAACCCTGACCCTAACTCTAACTCTAACCCTAATCCTAACCCTAAAACTTACCCTACACACTCAGCTTAAATGGAAACCTAGCACTAACCCTCATCTTACCATCTAAACCTAACCTCAACCCTTAACCTAACCCTATCTATAACCTTCACCTAGCCCTAAACCTAAACATGACTTAACCCTAACACTAACCCTAACCCTAAATCTAAACCTAACCTTAACCCTAAACTTAATCCTAACCTAAGCTCTAACCCTAACCCCTAACGCTAACCCTAAGCTCAACCCTCACCCTTCAATTAAACTTTACCCCAGCTGTAGCCCTAACCCTAAGCCGAACCCTAAACCTGACCCTAACATTAACCCAAACACCTAACCCTAACCCTAAGCCTAATCCTAAACCTAACCCTAACCTTAACCCAAATGCCTAACCCTAACCCTAACCCTCATCCTTAACCTAAACTTCACCCTAAACCTAAGGCTAACCCTAACCCTGAAAGTAAAGCTAACCCTTAACCATCCCCTAACTCTAGCCCTGACCCTAAACCTAATGCTAACCCTAGCCCTAACAGTAACACCCGAAAACATCAGCTTAATGTAAACTTAACACTAACCCTCCCATGAACCCCTAACCCTAACCCTACCCCGCATCCTACACCTAACCCAGACCTAAACCTAACCCTTGCTCTAACCCTAAATTAACCCTAACCTTAACTCTACCCTAACCCTAACAATAACTCTAAACCTGACCATAACCATAATCCTAAACCCTAGCACTAACTCTAACTCTAAATCTAACCCTAAGCTAGCCCTACCCTTTACCGTAAACCTAGCCTTAACCCTAACCTTACCCCTACCCAAACCCTAACGCTATACCTAACCCGAACACTAACCTTAACCCGACTCTAACCTTAAGCCTAACCCTGACTATTAACTGAAACTTCACCCTAACCCTAAGCCTAACTCTAACTCTAACCCTAACCATAACAATTACCCTAAACCCTCGCCTTAACTGTAAACCTAACCCTAACCCTCACCCTAATCCTTAACCGTATCCCCAACCCTAAACCTAACGCTATCCCCAAACTTATCCCTAACCCTAACCCTAATACGAACAGTAACCCAAATCTAACCCTAACCCTAATATTAAACCTAAACTTAAATCTACCCTAACCATAAACCTAACCCTAACACCCTAAACCTAACGTCTAACACCGTCTATAATCCTAACCCTTACCATAACCCTCACCCTTAACCTAAACTTCACACTAACCCTAAACCTAACCTAACGCTGACCCTAGACATAACGCCTAACCCTAACCGAACCCTAAACCTATCCTTAACACTAACCTGAACACAAACCCAAACCCTAGCCCTCACCATAAAAATAACCCTCACCCTATCCTGAACTTCATCCAAACACTAACCATAACCTTAACCCTAAACCTAGACCTAACCCAAACCCTAACCTTAAACCTAACTCTAAGAATAACGCTAGTCCATCTGTAACCCTAAACCGAACACTTACAATAGCCCTGAACCTAACCCTAAAATAATCCTAATCCTAACCCTAGACCTAATCCTAACCCTACCCCTAACCTTTACCCTAAATAGAACACTAAGTCTAACCCTCAACATGGACCTAAACCTAATTCTTACCCTACACCTAACCCTAATCCTAAACCAAACCCTAACTCTGACTATAACCCTAATCATAACAATTACCCTAAACCCTCACCTTAACTGTAAAACTAACCGTAACCCGCACCCTAAATCCTAACCGTATCCCACAACCCTAACCCTAATGCTATCCCTAACCCTAACCCTAACATTAACCTGAAACCCCTGAGCCCTTATGATAAACCTAACCCTAACACAAACCCTAACCCTAACACCAAAGCCTAGCAAAAACCTTAACACTAACTCTCACCCTAACTCTAACACTAACCCGAAACCGAATCATGAACCTAACCCTAAGCCTAAACCAAACCTAACCATGACCAGAACCGCAAGGCCTAACCGGAACCCTCACCCAAACCCTAACCCTAAACTACACCTCTAACCCCTAACGCCTTATCATAACGATAATCCTAACCCTAACCAACCCTAACCCTAAAACTAACCCTCACCCCAACCACAAAGCCTAACACAACCGTGACCCTAACCCTAAACGTAACACTAAACTTAACCCTAACCTTAAATCTAACCCTAACCCTAAAACTGAACACAACCCCTGAACGTAACCCTAACCCTGAACATAACCTTAACACTAACCTGAAAACAAGCCCAAACCTTAGCCATAACCCTAACCCTCACCCTATCTTAAACTTCACCCTATCCCTAACCTAAAACTCACCCTGACTTTAACCCTAACCCTCCCCATAAACCTAACCCTCACCTTAACCTTGGCCCACCTGTAACCCGAAACCTAACCCTTACAATAACTCTGACCCTAATCCTCGCCCTAAACCTAATTCTAATTCTAACCCTGACCCTAACCCTAACCTAACCTTAACCCTATCTTTAAGCCTACCATAAACTTAAACCTAACCCTAACCCTTAACCTTAACTCTAACCCTAACCCTAGCCCTAACCCTAACCTTAACGGTGACACTTACCCAGAACCCTCACCTTAACTGTAAATGTAACTCTAACTCTTACCCTAACCCTAAACTTAACCCTAATTATAACCTTAACCTAAACCTAACTGAAACAGTAACCCTTAACCCTAACTCTAATCCTAATCCTTAGCCTAAAACTAACCTTAACCCTAAACCTAACCCTAACCACTGACCCTAACTCTAACCCTAACCCTGAGCCGAACCCTCACCCTTAACCAGAATTTCACCCTAAGCATAACGCCAAGCGTACCCTAACTTCATTCAAACCCGAACCCTAAGCAAAACTAACACTAACACTACACGTAACCCGAACCCTAAACCTAACCCTAACCCTGACTCTGACCTGAACCCAAACCCCTAACCCCAACCCTCTCGCTTAACATAAACTTCTCTGTAACCCTAACCCTAAAACTAAACGTCACACTAAATCTCCCCTAACCCTGACCGTACCATAAACGTAACCCTAACTCTAAACTCAAAACTAACCCTGACCCTAACTCTAACTCTAACCCTAATCCTAACCCTAAAACTTACCCTACACACTCAGCTTAAATGGAAACCTAGCACTAACCCTCATCTTACCATCTAAACCTAACCTCAACCCTTAACCTAACCCTATCTATAACCTTCACCTAGCCCTAAACCTAAACATGACTTAACCCTAACACTAACCCTAACCCTAAATCTAAACCTAACCTTAACCCTAAACTTAATCCTAACCTAAGCTCTAACCCTAACCCCTAACGCTAACCCTAAGCTCAACCCTCACCCTTCAATTAAACTTTACCCCAGCTGTAGCCCTAACCCTAAGCCGAACCCTAAACCTGACCCTAACATTAACCCAAACACCTAACCCTAACCCTAAGCCTAATCCTAAACCTAACCCTAACCTTAACCCAAATGCCTAACCCTAACCCTAACCCTCATCCTTAACCTAAACTTCACCCTAAACCTAAGGCTAACCCTAACCCTGAAAGTAAAGCTAACCCTTAACCATCCCCTAACTCTAGCCCTGACCCTAAACCTAATGCTAACCCTAGCCCTAACAGTAACACCCGAAAACATCAGCTTAATGTAAACTTAACACTAACCCTCCCATGAACCCCTAACCCTAACCCTACCCCGCATCCTACACCTAACCCAGACCTAAACCTAACCCTTGCTCTAACCCTAAATTAACCCTAACCTTAACTCTACCCTAACCCTAACAATAACTCTAAACCTGACCATAACCATAATCCTAAACCCTAGCACTAACTCTAACTCTAAATCTAACCCTAAGCTAGCCCTACCCTTTACCGTAAACCTAGCCTTAACCCTAACCTTACCCCTACCCAAACCCTAACGCTATACCTAACCCGAACACTAACCTTAACCCGACTCTAACCTTAAGCCTAACCCTGACTATTAACTGAAACTTCACCCTAACCCTAAGCCTAACTCTAACTCTAACCCTAACCATAACAATTACCCTAAACCCTCGCCTTAACTGTAAACCTAACCCTAACCCTCACCCTAATCCTTAACCGTATCCCCAACCCTAAACCTAACGCTATCCCCAAACTTATCCCTAACCCTAACCCTAATACGAACAGTAACCCAAATCTAACCCTAACCCTAATATTAAACCTAAACTTAAATCTACCCTAACCATAAACCTAACCCTAACACCCTAAACCTAACGTCTAACACCGTCTATAATCCTAACCCTTACCATAACCCTCACCCTTAACCTAAACTTCACACTAACCCTAAACCTAACCTAACGCTGACCCTAGACATAACGCCTAACCCTAACCGAACCCTAAACCTATCCTTAACACTAACCTGAACACAAACCCAAACCCTAGCCCTCACCATAAAAATAACCCTCACCCTATCCTGAACTTCATCCAAACACTAACCATAACCTTAACCCTAAACCTAGACCTAACCCAAACCCTAACCTTAAACCTAACTCTAAGAATAACGCTAGTCCATCTGTAACCCTAAACCGAACACTTACAATAGCCCTGAACCTAACCCTAAAATAATCCTAATCCTAACCCTAGACCTAATCCTAACCCTACCCCTAACCTTTACCCTAAATAGAACACTAAGTCTAACCCTCAACATGGACCTAAACCTAATTCTTACCCTACACCTAACCCTAATCCTAAACCAAACCCTAACTCTGACTATAACCCTAATCATAACAATTACCCTAAACCCTCACCATAACTGTAAAACTAACCGTAACCCTCACCCTAAATCCTAACCGTATCCCACAACCCTAACCCTAATGCTATCCCTAACCCTAACCCTAACATTAACATGAAACCCCTGAGCCCTAATGATAAACCTAACCCTAACACAAACCCTAAACCTAACATCAAAGCCTAGCAAAAACCTTAACCCTAACTCTCACCCTAACTCTAACACTAACCCGAAACTGAATCATGAACCTAACCCGAAGCCTAAACCAAACCTAACCATGACCAGAACCGCAAGGCCTAACCGGAACCCTCACCCAAACCCTAACCCTAAACTACACCTCTAACCCCTAACGCCTTATCATAACGATAATCCTAACCCTAACCAACCCTAACCCTAAAACTAACCCTCACCCCAACCACAAAGCCTAACACAACCGTGACCCTAACCCTAAACGTAACACTAAACTTAACCCTAACCTTAAATCTAACCCTAACCCTAAAACTGAACACAACCCCTGAACGTAACCCTAACCCTGAACATAACTTTAACACTAACCTGAAAACAAGCCCAAACCTTAGCCATAACCCTAACCCTCACCCTATCTTAAACTTCACCCTATCCCTAACCTAAAACTCACCCTGACTTTAACCCTAACCCTCCCCATAAACCTAACCCTCACCTTAACCTTGGCCCAACTGTAACCCGAAACCTAACCCTTACAATAACTCTGACCCTAATCCTCGCCCTAAACCTAATTCTAATTCTAACCCTGACCCTAACCCTAACCTAACCTTAACCCTATCTTTAAGCCTACCATAAACTTAAACCTAACCCTAACCCTTAACCTTAACTCTAACCCTAACCCTAGCCCTAACCCTAACCTTAACGGTGACACTTACCCAGAACCCTCACCTTAACTGTAAATGTAACTCTAACTCTTACCCTAACCCTAAACTTAACCCTAATTATAACCTTAACCTAAACCTAACTGAAACAGTAACCCTTAACCCTAACTCTAATCCTAATCCTTAGCCTAAAACTAACCTTAACCCTAAACCTAACCCTAACCACTGACCCTAACTCTAACCCTAACCCTGAGCCGAACCCTCACCCTTAACCAGAATTTCACCCTAAGCATAACGCTAAGCATACCCTAACTTCATTCAAACCCGAACCCTAAGGAAAACTAACACTAACACTACACGTAACCCTAACCCTAAACCTAACCCTAACCCTGACTCTGACCTGAACCCAAACCCCTAACCCCAACCCTCTCGCTTAACATAAACTTCTCTGTAACCCTAACCCTAAAACTAAACGTCACACTAAATCTCCCCTAACCCTGACCGTACCATAAACGTAACCCTAACTCTAAACTCAAAACTAACCCTGACCCTAACTCTAACTCTAACCCTAATCCTAACCCTAAAACTTACCCTACACACTCAGTTTAAATGGAAACCAGGCACTAACCCTCATCTTACCATCTAAACCTAACCTCAACCCTTAACCTAACCCTATCTATAACCTTCACCTAGCCCTAAACCTAAACATGACTTAACCCTAACACTAACCCTAACCCTAAATCTAAACCTAACCTTAACCCTAAACTTAATCCTAACCTAAGCTCTAACCCTAACCCCTAACGCTAACCCTAAGCTCAACCCTCACCCTTCAATTAAACTTTACCCCAGCTGTAGCCCTAACCCTAAGCCGAACCCTAAACCTGACCCTAACATTAACCCAAACACCTAACCCTAACCCTAAGCCTAATCCTAAACCTAACCCTAACCTTAACCCAAATGCCTAACCCTAACCCTAACCCTCATCCTTAACCTAAACTTCACCCTAAACCTAAGGCTAACCCTAACCCTGAAAGTAAAGCTAACCCTTAACTATCCCCTAACTCTAGCCCTGACCCTAAACCTAATGCTAACCCTAGCCCTAACAGTAACACCCAAAAACATCAGCTTAATGTAAACTTAACACTAACCCTCCCATGAACCCCTAACCCTAACCCTACCCCACATCCTACACCTAACCCAGACCTAAACCTAACCCTTTCTCTAACCCTAAATTAACCCTAACCTTAACTCTACCCTAACCCTAACAATAACTCTAAGCCTGACCATAACCATAATCCTAAACCCTAGCACTAACTCTAACTCTAAATCTAACCCTAAGCTAGCCCTACCCTTTACCGTAAACCTAGCCTTAACCCTAACCTTACCCCTACCCAAACCCTAACGCTATACCTAACCCGAACACTAACCTTAACCCGACTCTAACCTTAAGCCTAACCCTGACTATTAACTGAAACTTCACCCTAACCCTAAGCCTAACTCTAACTCTAACCCTAACCATAACAATTACCCTAAACCCTCGCCTTAACTGTAAACCTAACCCTAACCCTCACCCTAATCCTTAACCGTATCCCCAACCCTAAACCTAACGCTATCCCCAAACTTATCCCTAACCCTAACCCTAATACGAACAGTAACCCAAATCTAACCCTAACCCTAATATTAAACCTAAACTCAAATCTACCCTAACCATAAACCTAACCCTAACACCCTAAACCTAACGTCTAACACCGTCTATAATCCTAACCCTTACCATAACCCTCACCCTTAACCTAAACTTCACACTAACCCTAAACCTAACCTAACGCTGACCCTAGACATAACGCCTAACCCTAACCGAACCCTAAACCTATCCTTAACACTAACCTGAACACAAACCCAAACCCTAGCCCTCACCATAAAAATAACCCTCACCCTATTCTGAACTTCATCCAAACACTAACCATAACCTTAACCCTAAACCTAAAGCTAACCCAAACCCTAACCTTAAACCTATCTCTAAGAATAACGCTAGTCCATCTGTAACCCTAAACCGAACACTTACAATAGCCCTGAACCTAACCCTAAAATAATCCTAATCCTAACCCTAGACCTAATCCTAACCCTACCCCTAACCTTGACCCTAAATAGAACACTAAGTCTAACCCTCAACATGGACCTAAACCTAATTCTTACCCTACACCTAACCCTAATCCTAAACCAAACCCTAACTCTGACTATAACCCTAATCATAACAATTACCCTAAACCCTCACCTTAACTGTAAAACTAACCGTAACCCGCAGCCTAAATCCTAACCGTATCCCACAACCCTAACCCTAATGCTATCCCTAACCCTAACCCTAACATTAACCTGAAACCCCTGAGCCCTAATGATAAACCTAACCCTAACACAAACCCTAACCCTAACACCAAAGCCTAGCAAAAACCTTAACACTAACTCTCACCCTGACTCTAACACTAACCTGAAACCGAATCATGAACCTAACCCTAAGCCTAAACCAAACCTAACCATGACCAGAACCGCAAGGCCTAACCGGAACCCTCACCCAAACCCTAACCCTAAACTACACCTCTAACCCCTAACGCCTTATCATAACGATAATCCTAACCCTAACCAACCCTAACCCTAAAACTAACCCTCACCCCAACCACAAAGCCTAACACAACCGTGACCCTAACCCTAAACGTAACACTAAACTTAACCCTAACCTTAAATCTAACCCTAACCCTAAAACTGAACACAACCCCTGAACGTAACCCTAACCCTGAACATAACCTTAACACTAACCTGAAAACAAGCCCAAACCTTAGCCATAACCCTAACCCTCACCCTATCTTAAACTTCACCCTATCCCTAACCTAAAACTCACCCTGACTTTAACCCTAACCCTCCCCATAAACCTAACCCTCACCTTAACCTTGGCCCACCTGTAACCCGAAACCTAACCCTTACAATAACTCTGACCCTAATCCTCGCCCTAAACCTAATTCTAATTCTAACCCTGACCCTAACCCTAACCTAACCTTAACCCTATCATTAAGCCTACCATAAACCTAACCCTAACCCTAACCCTTAACCTTAACTCTAACCCTAACCCTAGCCCTAACCCTAACCTTAACGGTGACACCCAAAATCCTCACCTTAACTGTAAATGTAACTCTAACTCTTACCCTAACCCTAAACTTAACCCTAATTATAACCTTAACCTAAACCTAACTGAAACAGTAACCCTTAACCCTAACTCTAATCCTTAGCCGAAAACTAACCTTAACCCTAAACCTAACCCTAACCACTGACCCTAACTCTAACCCTAACCCTGAGCCGAACCCTCACCCTTAACCAAAATTTCACCCCAAGCATAACACTAAGCCTACCCTAACTTCATTCAAACCCTAACCCTAAGCAAAACTAACACTAACACTAAACCTAACCCTAACCCTAAACCTAACCCTAACCCTGACTCTAACCTGAACCCAAACCCCTAACCCTAACCCTCTCGCAGAACATAAATTCACTGTAACCCTAAACACTAAATCTCCCCAACCCTGACCCTAACCATAAACATAATCCCAACACTAAACTTAAACCTAACCCTGACTCTAACTCTAACTTTAACCCTAAAACTTACCCTACACACTCAGTTTGAATGGAAACCTAGCACTATCCCTCACCCTAACATCTAAACCTAACCCCAACCCTGAACCCAACCCTATCTCTAACTAAAAACTAGTCCTAAACCTAACTATGACTTAACCCTAACACTTACCCTAACTCTAAATCTGACCTTAAGCCTAAACTTAATCCTAACCTTAAGCCTAACCCTAACCCCAACACTAACCCTAAGCTCAACACTCACCCTTAACTTAAACTTCACCCTAACCCTAACCCTAAACCAAACACTAACCCTAACCCTAAACCTAACCTTAAACCTGACCCTAACATTAACCCAAACACTTAACGCTAAACCTAACACTAAGCCTAACCCTAAACGTAACCCTACCCTTAACCTAAACACCAAAGCCTAATCCTAACCCTCATCCTTAACCTAAACTTCACCCTAAACCTAAGCCTAACCCTAACCCTAAAATTACACCTAACCCTAAACTATCCTCTAACTCTCGCCCTAACCCTAAACCTAACCCTAACCCTAACTCTAACCCTAACCCTGATAAACCCTGGTAGTAACACCCTAAAACATCAGCTTAACTGTAAATGTAACACTAAGCCTCACACGAACCCCTAACCCTTTCCCTAACCCTATCACTCATCCTAACCCTAACCCTGACCTAAACTTAATCCTTACCCTAACCCTAAACTTAACGCTAACCTTAACTCTACCCTAAACCTAACAATAACTCTAAACCGGACCCTAACCCTAACCCTAAACCCTAGATCTAACTCGAACTCTAAACCTAACCCTAACCCTAACCTGGCCCCACCCTTTACAGTAAAGCTAGCCTTAACCCTAACCTTACCCCTATCCTAACCCTAAACCTAACCCTTACAATATCAATAACCCCTAGCAGGGTCCTGTCTAGTCTCTCCCACCTCATCACTCCTTACAAAGAGCCCTGCTTTGTCTCTCCCACATCCTCACTCCCTAAGCAGGGCTCTGCCTGTCCTCTCCCACCTCCTCACTCTCTATGCAGGACTCTGCCTTGTTCTCCCACCTCTTCACTCCCTACACAGGGCCCTGGCTAGTGTCTCCCATCTTCTCACTCCATACACAGCTTTCTGCCTCTTCTTTCCCACTTCCTCACTTCCTACACGGGGCCCTGCCTGGTCTCTCCCACCTCCTCACTCCCTACACCAGTCCCTGCCTGATCTCTCCTACCTCCTCACTCCCTGCACAGGGCCCTGCCTGGTCTCTCCCACATCCTTACTCCATACAAAGGGACTTGCCTGATCTCTGGCCTCCTCACTCCCTGCACAGAGCCCTGCCTGGTCTCTCCCAGCTCCTCACTCCCTATTCAGGTCTCTGAATGGTTCTCCCACCTCTTCCCTCCCTACACAGGGCCCTGCCTGCTGTCTTCCATCTTCTCACTCCCTACACAAGTTTCTGCCTATTCTCTCTCACCCCCTCACTTGCTAAACACAGTCCTGCCTGTTCTTTCCCACCTCCTGACTCAGTACACAGGTCTCTGCCTGGTCTCTTCCAACTCCTCACTCCCTAGACAGGGCCCTGCCTGGTCTCTGCCACCTCCTCACTCCCTACACAGGGCCCTGCCTGGTATCTCCCACCTCCTCACTCCCTACACAGGGCTCTGTCTTTTCTCTCCCACCTCCTCAGTCCCTACACAGGTATCTGGGTGGTCTCTCCCACCTCCTCACTCCCTTTACAGGGCCCTGATGATCTCTCCCACCTCCTCACTCCCTAAACAGGACCCTGCCTGGTCTCTCCACCTCCTTACTCCCTACACAGGGCTCTGGCTAGTCTCTCCTACATCCTCACTCTTTATACAGCATCCTACCTGGTCTCTCTCACCTCCTCACTCCCTATGCAGGTCTCTGCCTGGTCTCTCCCACCTCCTCACTCCCTACACAGGGCCCTGCCTGGTCTCTCCTAACGCCTAACTCCCTACACAGGTCCCTGACTGGCCTCTCTCACCTCCTCACTCCCTATACAGGGCCCTGCCTGGCCTCTCCCACATCCTCAATTCACACAGGGCCCTGCCTCCTCTCTCTCACATCCTGACTGCACACACAGGGCCCTAACTGGTCCCTCCCACCTTCTCCATCCCTACACAGGTCTCTGCATGGTTCTCCCACCTCCCCATTCCCTACAAGGGTCTCTGCCTGTTCTCTCCCACCTCTTCAATCCCTAGACAGGGCCCTGCCTCTTCTCTCCCACTTCCTCACTCCCTACTCAGGGCCCTGCCTGGTATTTCTAACCTCCTCAGGCCATACACAGGGCACTGCCTGGTCTCTCCCAAATCCTCACTCCCTACACAGGACTCTGCCTGGTCTCTCCCAACACCTCACTCCTTACAAAGGGCCCTGCCTGGAATCTCCCACCTCCTCACACCCTACCCAGGGTCCTGCCTAGTCAATCCCACCTCCTCACTCCCTACGCAGGGCTCTGCCTGTCCTCTCTCACCTTCTCACTCCCTATGCAGGACTCTGCCTGGTTCGCCACCTCTTCGCTCCCTACACAGGGCCTTGCCTGGTCTCTCCTACCTCCTCACTCCCTACACAGTTCTCTGCCTGTTCCCTCCCATTCCTCAATCCCTACACAGGTCTCTGGGTGGTCTTTCCCACCTCCTTACTACATACACAGGTGTTAGCCTGTTTTCTCCCTCCTCCTCACTCCCTACACAGGGCCCTGATGTTCTCTCGCACCTGCTCACTCCCTAAACAAGCCACTGCCTGGTCTCTCCACCTCCTTACTCCCTCCACAGGGCCCTGCCTGGTCTCTCCCACCTCCTCACTCCCTACACAGGGCCATGCCTGGCCTCTCCCACCTCCTCACTCCCTACACAGGGCTCTGCCTGGTCTCTATCACCCCCTCACTCCCTACACAGGGTCCTGCCTTACCTCTCCCACCTCCTCAGTCCCTGCACTGTGTTTCTGGCTGTTATCTCCCTTCTTCTCACTCCCTACACAGGGCTGTGCTTGTTCTCTCCCATCTCCTCACTCCCTATACAGGGCCCTGCCTGGTGTATCCCATCTGCTCACTCCCTGCACAGGGCCCTGATGATCTCTCCTACATCCTCACTCCCTACACAGGGCCCTGCCTGGCATCTCCACCTCCTTACTCCCTACACACAGACCTGCCTGGTCTCTCCCACATCCTCACTCTGTACACAGGGTCCAACCTGGTCTCTCCCACCTCCTCACTCCCTACACAGGGCCCTGCCTGGTCTCTCCTAACACCTCACTTCCTACACAGGGCTCTGCCTGATCTCTCCCACTTCCTGACTCCCTACTCAGGTATCTGGGTGGTCTCTCCCAACTCCTCACTGTGTATGCAGGGCCTTACCTGTTCTCTATCACCTCCTCACTCCCTACACAGGGCCCTGATGGTCTCTCCCACCTCCTCACTCCCTACACAGGGTCCTGCCTAGTCTCTCCCACTTCCTCAATCCCTACACAGGTCCCTGACTGGTATCTCCACCACCTTACTTCCTCCACACAGCCTTGCCTGTTCTCTTCCACATCCTCACTCTGTACACAGGGTCCTACCTGGTCTCTCTCACCTCATCACTCCCTACACAGGGCCCTGCCTGGTCTCTCCTAACACCTCACTCCCTACACAGGGCTCTGCCTGGCCTCTCCCACCTCCTCACTCCCTACACAGGGCCCGGCCTGGTCTCTCCTTCTTCTCAATCCCTACACAGGTCTCTGCCTCTTCTCTCCAAGATACTCACTCCCTACACTGGGCCCTGCCAGGTCTCTCCCACCTCCTCAGTCCCTTCACAGGTCTTTGCCTGGTCTCTCCCACATCTCTGCCTCTTCTCTCCTGCATCCTCACTCCCAACATAGGGCCCTGCCTGGTCTCTCCCACCTTCTCACTCCCTACACAGGACGCTGCCTGGCCTCTCCCACCTCCTCAGGACCTACACAGGTCCCTGCCTGGTCTCTTCCAGCTCCTCACTCCCTACACAGGTGTCTGCCTGGATTCTCCCACCTCCTCACTCCTTACACAGGGCCCTGCCTGGTATGTCCCTCCTCCTCACTCCCTACAGAGGGCCCTGCCTGGTGTCTCCCTTCTGCTTACTCCCTACATATGTCTCTGTCTGTTCTCTCCCACCTCCTCACTCTCTACACAGGGCCCTGCCTGATCTCTGGCACATTCTCACTCCCTACACAGGACCTGTGTGGTCTCTCCCAACACCTCACTCCCTCCACAGGGCCCTGCCTGGATGCTCCCTCCCCCTCACACCCTGCACAGGGTCCTGCTTGGTCTCTCCCACCTCATCACTCCTTACACAGGGCCTGCCTGGTCTCTCCCATATCCTCACTCCCTATACTTGGCTCTGCCTGGTCTCTCCCATCTCCTCACTCCCTAAGCAGGACTCTGCCTGGGTCTCCCTCTTCTTCACTCCCTACACAGGGCCCTGTCTGCTGTCTCCCATCTTCTCTATGCACAGAGCCCTGCCTGGTCTGTCCCACCTCCTCACTCCCTACACTCTTCTCTGCCTGTTCTCTCCCACCTCCTAACTCCCTGCACAGGGCCCTGCCTGGTCTCTCCCATATCCTTACTCCATACAGGGACATGCCTGATCTCTGGCCAACTCACTCCCTACAGAGGGCCCTTCCTGGTCTCTCCCATCTCCTCACTCCCTATGCAGGTCTCTGAATGGTTCTCCCACCTCTTCACTCCCTACACAGGGCCCTGCCTGCTGTCTACCATCTTCTCAATCCCTACACAGGTTTCTGCCTATTCTCTCCCACCTCCTCACTCCCTACACAGGTCTCTGCCTGGCCTCTCCCACTTCCTCACTCCCTACACAGGTCTCTGCCTGGCCTCTCCCACTTCATCACTCCTTACACAGGGCCCTGCTTCCTCTCTCCCACCTCATCACTCCTTACACAGGGCCCTGCCTGGTCTCTCTCACCTCCTCACTCCCTATGCAGGTCTCTGCCTGGTCTCTCCTAAGGCCTAACTCCCTACTCAGGTCCCTGCCTGACCTCTCCCACCTCCTCACTCCCTAGACATGGCCGTGCCTGGTTGCTCCCAGCTCCTCACTCCCTACTCAGGGCCCCGCCTTTTCTCTCCCACCTCCTCCATCCCTGTAAAGGTCTCTGCCTGGTCTGTCCCACCTCCTTACTCCCTACAGAGTTCTCTGCCTGTTCTCTTCCACATCCTCACTCCTTACACAGGGCCCTTCCTGGTCCCTCCCACCTCCTCACTTCCTACACCTGTCCCTGCCTGGTCTCTTCCATCTCCTCTCTCCCTACTCAGGGCCCTGCCTGGTCTCACCCACCTCCTCACTCCCTACAAAGGTCTCTGTCTGGTCTCTCAGCTCTTCACTCCCTACACAGGTTTCTGTCTCTTTTGTCCCACCATCTTACTCCCTATACAGTGCCCTGCCTGGTCTCTCACTCTCTATACAGGGCCCTGCATGGTCTCTCCCACCTCCTGACTCCCTTCACAGCGCCCAGCCTAGTCCCTCCCACCTCCTCACTCCCTACACAGGTTAGGGTTTAGGGTTTAGTTTAGTGTTAGGGTTATGGTTCGGGATTGGGTTTAGGGGTTAAGGTTAGGTTTTAGGGTTTAGTGTTCGAGTTTAGGGTCAGGGTCAGTTTTTAGTGTCAGGGTCAGGGTTTATGGTCAGGGTCAGGGTTAGGGGTTAGGGTCAGGGTTAGGTTTAGGGTTTGTTTTTATGGTTAGGGTTTAGGGTTTAGGATTAGGGTTGGGGTAAGGTTAGGGCTAGGGGTTAGGGCTAGGGGTTAGGGTTTAGTGTTTAGTGATAGAGTTTAGGGTCAGGGTCAGAGTCAGTGTTTAGTGTCAGGGTCAGAGTTTAGGGTCAGGGTTAGGGTCATGGTCAGGGTTAGGGTCATGGTCAGGGTTTAGGGTCATTGTCACGGTTTAGGGTCAGGGTCTGGGTCAGGGTTAGGGGTTAGAGTCAGGGTTAGGTTTAGGGTTTGGGTTTAGGGTTAGGATTTAGGGTTTAGGGTTAGGGCTAGGGTTAGTTTTAGAGGTTAGAGGTTAGGGTTAGGGTTAGGGCTAGGGCTAGGGCTTGGTGTTAGGGCTAGGTCTAGGGCTAGGGTTTTAGGGCTAGAGTTTAGGGTTAGGGTTAGGGTTTTGGGTTAGGCTGATGGTTAGAGTTTAGGGTTAGGGTTTATGGTTAGTGTTAGGGTTAGTGTTAGGGTTTAGGGTTAGGGTTAGGTTTTAGGGTTAGCAGTTAGTGTTAGGGTTAGTGTTCAGGGTTAGGGTTAGTTTTTAGGGTTTGGGTTTAGGGTTAGCGGTTAGTGTTAGGGTTAGTGTTCAGGGTTAGGGTTAATGTTTAGGGTTAGGTTTTAGGGTTCGAGTTAGTGTTAGGGTTAGGGCTAGGGCTAGGGCTAGGACTTGGGCTAGGGCCTAGGGCTAGGGCTAGTGATATGGTTTGGGTTTAGGGTTCGGGTTTGGGTTCACGTTAGGCTTCGGTTTAGGCTTCGGGTTAGGATTTGGGTTAGGGTTTGGGTAAGGGTTATTGTTAGGTTCAGGGCTATTGTAAGGGTTAGGTTTAGGGTTACAGGTGGACTAGCGTTATGATTAGAGTTAAGTTTAAGTTTAGGGTTTGGGTTAGGTTTAGATTTAGGGTTAGGGTTTGGATGAAGTTTACGATATGGTGAGTGTTATTTTTAAGGTTAGGGCTAGAGTATGGGTTCGTGTTCAGGTTAGTGTTAAGGTTAGCTTTAGCGTTTGGATTAGGGTTAGGGGTTATGTTTGGGGGTAGGGTTATGTTTAGATTTAGGGTTAGTGTGAAGTTTAGGTTAAGGGTGAGGGTTACGGTTAGGGTTAGGGTAAGGGTGAGGGTTAGGGTCAGAGTTATTGTAAGGGTTAGGTTTAGGGTACTACAGGTGGGCCAAGGTTAAGTTTAGGGTTTGATTTAGGGGTAAGGTTAGGGTTAAAGTTAGGGTGAGCTTTAGCTTAGGGATAGGGTGAAGTTTAAGATAGGCTGAGGGTTAGTGTTAGGGTTATGGCTAAGGTTTGAGTTTGGTTTCAGGTTAGTGTTAAGGTTATGTTTAGGGTTAGGGTTAAGTTTACGGGTTCTTTTTAGTTTTAGGGTTAGGGTTAAATTTTAGGTTAGGGTTAAGTTTAGTGTTATGGTTAGGATTAGGGTCACGGTTTGTGTTAGGCTTTGTCGTTTGGGTGAGGGTTAGGTTTAGGGTTCGGGTTGGGTAGGGTTAGGATTATGGTTATGGTAAGGTGTTAAGGGTTAGAGTTTTAGTTTAGGGTTAGGGTTTGGGTGAGGGTTCCGGTTAGTCATTGTGGTTCTGGTCATGGTTAGGTTTGGTTTAGGGTTAGGGTTAGGTTTATTATTAGGTTTCGGGTTAATGTTAGAGTTAGAGTTAGGGTGAGACTTAGGGTTAAGGTTTGGGTTAGGCTTTGGTGTTAGGGGTTAGGGTTTGGGTTAGGGGTTAGGGTTATCGTTAGGGCTTAGGGGTTCAGGTTAGTGTTAGGGTTAGGAATAGCATTAGGGTTAGGGTTGGGGGATACGGTTAGGGGTTAGGGTGAGGGTTGCGGTTAGTTTTACAGTTAAGGTGAGGGTTTAGGGTAAGTGTTATTTTTAGGGTTAGAGTTAGGGTTAGGTTCAGGGTTAGGGTTAGGTGTAGGGTAAGATTTCGGTTTAGGTTCAGGTTTAGAATTAGAGTTAGTGTTCTATTTAGGATCAAGCTTAGAGTTAGGGTTAGGGTTAGGATTAGGGTTAGGTCTAGGGTTAGGTTCAGGGCTAATGTAAGGCTTAGTTTTAGGGTTACAGGTGGAGTCGTGTTATGGTTAGAGTTTGGTTTAAGGTTAGGGTTTGGGTTAGGTTTAGGTTGAGGGTGAAGGTTAGGGTTAGTGTTGGATGAACCTTAGGACGGGGTGAGGGTTATTCTTATGATTAGGGCTGAAGTTTGATTTTGTGTTCAGGTTAGTGTTAAGGTTAGTTTTAGGGTTCGGGTTAGTGTTAGGAGTTACGTTTAGGGTTAGTGTTAGGTTTAGGTTCAGGGTTAGAGTGATGTTTAGGTTCATAGTGGGGGTCAAGGTAAGGGTTAGGATTACGGTGAGGATTATGCTTAGTGTTAGAGTTTACGTTTAGGGTGTTAGGGTTAGGTTTATGGTTAGGGTAGGGTTAATGTAAGGGTTAGTATTAGATTAGTGTTACTGTTCGTGTTTGGGTTAGGGTTAGGGATAAGTTTAGGGGTAGCGGCAGGTTTAGGGTTGGGGATTCGGTTAGGGGTTCGGGTGAGGTTTAGTGTTAGGTTTACAGTTAAGGTGAGGGTTTAGGGTAAGTGTTATGGTTAGGGTTAGAGTTAGAGTTAGGGTTAGGGTGAATTTTCAGTTAATAGTGAGGGTTAGGGTAAGGGTTAGGGTTAAGTTTAGAGTTAGGATTAAGATTAGTGTTAGGGTTAGCTTTAGGGTTAGGGTTAGGATAGGGGTAAGGTTAGGGTTAAGGCTAGGTTTACGGTCAAGGGTACATCTAGGTTAGGGTTAGGATTAGGTGTAGAGTTAGAGTTAGTGCTAGGGTTTAGGGGTAGGGTTCGGGTCAGGTTTAGAGTTATTGTTAGTGTTAGGGTTAGGGTAGAGTTAAGGTTAGGGTTAAGTTTAGGGTTAGGGTAAGGGTTATGTTTAGGTCAGGGTTAGGGATAGGGTTAGGTTTAGGGAAAGGGTTAGGGTTCGTGTGAGGGTTAGTGTTAGATTTACAGTTAAGCTGATGTTTTACAGTGTTACAGTTAGGGTCAGGGTTAGAGTTAGAGTTAGGGTTAGGGCTAGACTGAGGGGATAGTTTAGGGTTAGGTTTAATTTTAGGGTTATGCTTATGTATAGGGTGAAAGTTAAGTTAAGATTAGCGTTAGGGTAAATATTAGAGTTAGGTGTTTGGGTTAAGGTTAGGATCAGGTTAGGGTTAGGTTTAGGGTTAGTGTTAGTGTCAGGGTTAGGTTTTGGTGTTTGGGTTAATGTTAGGGTTAGCTTTAGGGTTAGGGTTTAGTTTAAGGTTAGGGTCAGGGTGAAGTTTAAGTTAAGGGTGAGGGTTGAGCTTAGGGTTAGTGTTAGGGGTTAGGGTTAGGGTTAGGGTTAAGGTTAGGATTAGGATTAGTGTTAAGATTAGTTTTAGGGTTAGGGTAAGTGTTACGGTTAAGTCATGGTTAGGTTTAGGGCTAGGTAAAGGTTAGAGATAAGATTAGGTTAAGGGTAGGGTTTAGGTTTAGATGTTAGTGTGAGGGTTAGTGCTAGGTTTCCATTTAAGCTGAGTGTGTAGGGTAAGTTTTAGGGTTAGGATTAGGGTTAGAGATAGATTTAGGGTCAGGGTTAGGATTATGTTTAAGGTTAGGGTTAGGTATATGGTTAGGATTAGGGTTAGGGTCAGGGTTGGGGAGATTTAGTATTATGTTTAGTTTTAGGGCTCGGGTTAGGGTGAAGTTTATGCCAAGCGTGAGGGTTAGGGTTAGGGTTAGGGGTAAGGGTTCAGGTTAGGGTCAGGGCTAGGGTTTGCGTTAGGTTTAGGGTTAGCTTTAGTTTTGGTTAGGGTTAGGATCTGAATGAAGTTAGGGTAGGTTTAGGGTTATGGGTAGGGTGAAATTTTGGTTAGAGTTATTGTTCGGGGTTAGGGTTAGGTTTGAGTTTATCGTAGGGTTAAAGTTAGGGTTAAGGTTAGGTTAGGGTTATGGTCAGGGTTAGGATTAGGTTTAGGGTGAGGGTTAGGGTCCGAGTTATTGTAAGGGTTAGTTTTAGGGTTACAGGTGGGCCAAGGTTAAGGTTAGGGTTAGGTTTAGGGGTAGGGATAGGTTTAGAATTAGGTTAACATAAACTTCACCCTAACCCTAGCCCTAAAACTAAACATAATTAGAATTAGGGTGAGCTTTAGGTTAGGGATAGGGTGAAGTTTAAGTTAGGGTGAGGGTTAGGGTTAGGGTTATGGCTAAGGTTTGGGTTAGTTTTCAGGTTCGTGTTAAGGTTGTGTTTCGTGTTAGGGTTAAGTTTACGGGTTCTGTTTAGTTTTAGGGTTAGGGTTATGTTTAAGGTTAGGGTTAAGTTTAGTGTTACAGTTAGGGTTAGGGTTACGTTTTGTGTTAGGCGTTGTGGTTGGGGTGAGGTTTAGGTTTAGGGTTAGGGTTGGGTAGGGTTAGGATTATGGTTACGGTAAGGTGTTAGGTGTTAAAGGTGTAGTTTAGGGTTAGGGTTTGGGTGAGGGTTCCGGTTAGACATTGTGGTTCTGGTCATGGTTAGGATTGGTTTAGGGTTAGGGTTAGGTTTATGATTAGGTTTCGGGTTAGTGTTAGAGTTAGAGTTAGGGTGAGAGCTACCTTTAAGGTTAGGGTTCGGTTTTGGTGTTATGGGTTAGGTTTGGGGTTAGGGTTAGGGTTATCATTAGGGCTTAGGTGTTCAGGTTAGTGTTAGGGTTAGGGATAGCATTAGGGTAAGGGTTGTGGGATACCGTTAGGGGTTAGAGTGAGTGTTACGGTTAGTTTTACATTTAAGGCGAGGGTTTAGGATAAGTGTCCCGATTATCGTTAGACATAGAGTTAGGGGTAGGTTTACGTTTAGGGTTAGGTGTAGGGTAAGATTTAGCTTTAGTTTCAGGTTTAGGGGTAGAGTTAGTGTTCTATTTAGGGTCAAGGTTAGAGTTCGGGTTAGGGTTAGGATTAGGTCTAGGGTTAGGATTAGGTTTAGGGTTAGGTTGAGGGGTATTTTAAGGGTTAGGTTTAGGGTTACAGGTGGACTAGCATTATGGTTAGAGTTAGATTTAATGTTAGGGGTTGGGTTAGGTTTAGGTTTAGGTTTAGGACTAAGGTTAGCGTTAGGGTTTGGATGAAGTTTAGGATAGGGTGAGGGTTATTTTTAGGGTTAGGGCTAGACTTTGGGTTTGTGTTCATGTTAGTGCTAAGGTTAGGTTTAGGGTTCAGGTTAGGGTTAGTGGTTATGTTCAGATTAGGTTTAGGTTTAGGGTTAGTGTGAAGTTTAGGTTAAGGGTGAGGGTTAGGATAAGGGTTTGCATTAGGGTTTGGATTCTAGTTAGTGTTAGAGTTTAGGTTTAGGGTGTTAGGGTTAGGTTTATGGTTAGGGAAGGGTTAAGTTTAGGGTTAATGTTAGGGTTAGCATTAGATTAGGGTTACTGTTCGTCTTCGGGTTAGGGTTAGGGATAATGTGAGGGATAGATAGCATTAGGTTTAGGGTTGGGGATACGGTTAAGGGTTAGGTTTAGGTTTACATTGAAGGTGAAGGTTTAGGGTAATTGTTATGGTTAGGGTTAGAGTTAGAGTTAGGCTTATGGTTAGGGTGAAGTTTCAGTTAATAGTCAGGGTTAGGGTTAAGGTTAGAGTTATGCTTAAGGTTAGTGTCAGGGTTAGGTTTAAGGTAGGGGTAAGGTTAGGGTTTAGGCTAGGTTTACGGTAAAGGGTAGGGCTAGGTTAGGCTTAGGGTTAGGTTTAGAGTTAGAGTTAGTGCTAGGGTTTAGGCTTAGGGTTAGGGTCAGGTTTAGAGTTATTGTGAGGGTTAGGGTTAAGTTCGAGTTAAGGTTAGTGTTAAGTTTAGGGTTAGGGTAAGGGTTAGGATTAGGTCAAGGTTAAGGTTAGGATTAGGGATAGGGGTAGGATTAGGGAAAGGGTTAGCGATTCATGTGATGGTTAGTGTTAGGTTTACAGTTTAGCTGATGTTTTAGAGTGTTATGGTTAGGGGTATGGTTAGAGTTAGGGTTAGGGTTAGGATTAGGGTTAGGGCTAGACTGAGGGGATAGTTTAGGGTTAGGTTTAGTTTCAGGTTAGGCTTAGGCTTACGTTTAGGGTGAAGCATACGTTAAGGATGAGGGTTAGGACTAGTGTTAGCGTTACGTGTTTGCGTTAAGGTTAGGGTTAGATTTAGGGTTAGTATTAGGGTCAGGTTTACGTGTTTGGGTTAATGCTAGGTTCAGGTTTAGGCTTAGGTTTAGGGTTAGGGTTAGGGTTCAGTTTAGGGTTAGTGTTAGGGTGCATTTAAAGTTAAGGGCGAGTGTTGAGCTCAGGTTAGCGTTAGGTGTTAGGGTTAGGGTTAAGGTTAGGATTAGGTTTAGGGTTAAGTTTAGGTTTATGCTTAGGTTTAGAGTACATGTTAGGGTTAAGTCATTGTTAGGTTTAGGGCTAGGTTAAGGTTAGAGATAGGGTTAGGTTAAGGGTTGGGGTTAGGTTTAGATGTTAGGGTGAGGGTTAGTTCTAGGTTTCCATTTAAGCTGAGTGTGTAGGGTAAGTTTTAGGGTTAGGATTAGGGTTAGGGTTAGAGTTAGGTTCAGGTTTGGGTTAGGTTTATGGTTAGGATTAGGGTTAGGGTCCGGGTTAGGCGGAGATTTAGTGTTATATTTAGTTTTAGGGTTAGAGTTAGGGTGAAGTTTATGTTAAGCGTGAGGGTTAGGGTTAGGGGTTAGGGTTCAGGTTATGGTCTGGGTTAGGGTTAGGTTTACATTTAGGGTTAGGTTTAAGTTTAGTTTTATTTTTGGTTAAGGTTAGGGTTTGAATGAAGTTAGGGGAGGTTTAGGGTCATGGTTAGGGTGAATTTTGGTTAAGAGTGAGGGTTCGGTTTAGGGTTAGGGTTAGGTTTACGTTTAAGGGTAGGCTTAGGCTAAGGATTAGGGTTAGAGTTAGGGTTAGGGGTTAGTGTTTCAGTTTGGTTTACGGTAGAGTTATATTTAGGGTTAAGTTTAGGGTTAGGGTAAGAGTTAGAGTTACGTTTACAGTTAAGATGAGGGTTTTGGGTAAGTGTTAGTGTTAGGGTTAGGCTTAGTGCTAGGGTTAGGGTTAGAGTTAGGGTTAGGAGTTAGGGTTTGGTTTAAGATTATGGTAGGGTTAAGGTTAGGTTAGGGTTAGGATTAGCATTAGGTTTAGGGCGAAGGATAGGGTCAGAGTTATTGTAAGGGTTTGGATGAGGGTTACAGGTTGGCCAAGGTTAAGGTTAGGGTTAGGTTTAGGGTTAAAGTTAGGGTTAGCTTTAGGATAGAGATAGGGTGAAGTTTAAGATAGGGTGCGGGTTAGGTTTAGGGTTATGGCTAAGGTTTGCGTTAGTTTTCAGGTTATTGTTAAGGTTATGTTTAGGGTTAGGGTTAAGTTTACGGGTTCTGTTTAGTTTTAGGGTCAGGTTTAGATTTTAGGTTAGGGTTATTTACAGTGTTACTGTTAGGGTTAGGGTTATGGTTTGTGTCAGGCGTTGTGGTTGGGATGAGGGTTAGGTTTAGGGTTAGGTTTGGTTAGGGTTAGGATTATGGTTATGGTAATGTGTTAGGAGTTAGTGGTGTAGTTTAGGGTTAGGGTTTGGGTGAGGGTTTTGGTTAGGCATTGTGGTTCTGGTCATGGTTAGGTTTGGCTTAGGGTTAGGGTTAGATTTATGATTAGGTTTTGGGTTAGTGTTAGAGTTAGGGTGAGAGTTAGGGTTAAGGTTTGGGTTATGCTTTGGTGTTATGCGTTAGGGTTTGATTTCAGGTTCGGGTTATCCTTAGGGCTTAAAGGTTCAGGTGAGTGTTAGGGTTAGGCTTAGGGATAGCTTTAGGGTTAGGGTTCGGGATACAGTTGGGGTTAGGTTGAGGGTTATGGTTAGTTTTACAGTTAAGGTGAGTGTTCAGGGTAAGTGTTATGGTTATGGTTAGAGTTAGGGTTAGTGTTTGGGTGAAGTTTCAGTTAATAGTGAGGGTTACGCTAAAAGTTAGGGTTAATGTTAGAGTTAGGGTTAAGGTTAGCGTTAGTGTTAGGTTTAGGGTAGGTAAGGTTAGGGTTAAGACTAGGTTTACGGTAAAGGGTTGGGCTGGGTTAGGGTTAGGGTTAGGTTTAGAATTATACTTAGTGCTGAGTTTAGGGTTAGGGTTAGGGTCAGGATTCGAGTTATTGTTTGGTTTAGGTATAGGTAGAGTTAAGGTTAGGTTTAATTTAGGTTTAGGGGAAGGGTTAGGTTTACGTCAGCGTTAGGTTTAGGATTAGGGATCGGGTTCGGGTTTGTGAAAGGGTTAGGGGTTCGTCTGAGGGTAAGTGTTAGGTTTACAGTTAAGCTGATGTTTTAGGCTGTTATGGTTAGGGTCATTGTTAGGTTTAGCGTTCGGGCTAGAGTTAGGTGATAGTTTAGGGTTAGGTTTAGTTTTAGGGTTAGGCTTAGGCTTAGGTTTAGGGTGAAGTTTAGGTTAAGGATGAGGGTTATGTTTAGGGTTAGTGTTAGGGTTAGGTGTTTGGGTTAAGGTTAGGGTCAGTTTAGGGTTCGGTTTAGAGTTCGGGTTAGCGTTAGGGTTCGGGTTAGGTGTTTGGGTTAACGTTAGGGTCAGGTTTATGTTTGCGTTTAGGGTTAGGGTTGGGTTCGTTTTAGGGTTAGTGTTTGGGTGAAATTTAAGTTAAGAGTGAGGGTTGAGCTTAGGGTTAGGGGTTAGGGTTAGGGTTAAGGTTAGTTTTAGGTTTAGGTTTAAGATTAGGTTTAGGGTTAGGTTTAGGGTAAGTGTTAGGGTTAAATCATGGTTAGGCTAGGGCATGGTTAAGATTAGAGATAGGGTCAGGTTAAGGGTTGGGGTTAGGTTTAGATGTTAGGGTGAGGGTTAGTGCTAGGTTTCCATTTAAGTTGAGTTTGTAGGGTAAGTTTTAGGGTTGGATTAGGGTTAGAGTTAGGGTCAGGGTTAGGGTTAAGGTTCGAGTTAGGGTTAGGTTTATGGTTAGGATTTGGGTTACGATCAGGGTTAGGGGGAGATTTAGTGTTATGTTTAGTTTCAGGGTCAGGGTTAGGGTGCAGTTTAGGTTAAGGATGAGGGTTAGGGTTAGGTTTAGTGTTAGGGTTAGGTGTTTGGGTTAAGGTTAGGGTCAGGTCAGGGTTAGGGTTAGGGTTAGGCTTACTGTTAGGGTTAGGTGTTTGGGTTAATGTTAGAGTCAGGTTTAGGGTTAGGTTTAGAGTTAGGATTAGGTTTTGGTTTAAAGTTAGAGTTCGGGATAGGGTGAAGTTTAATTTAAGGGTGAGGGTTGAGCTTAGGGTTTGGGGTAGGGGTTAGGGTCCAGGTTAGGATTAGGTTTAAGGTTAAGGTTAGGTTTAGGGTCAGGTTTAGGGTAAGTGTTAGGATTAAGTCATGTTTAGGTGTAGGGCTAGGATAAGGTTAGAGATAGGGTTAGGTTAAGGGTTGGGTTTAGGTTTAGATGTTAGGGTGTGGGTTAGTGGTAGGTTTCCATTTAAGCTGAGTGTGTAGGGTAATTTTTATGGTTAGGATTAAGGTTAGAGTTAGGGTCAGGGTCAGGGTTAGGGTTAAGTTTAGGGTTAGTTTTATGCTTAGGATTGGGTTAGGTTCATGGTTGGGGGAGATTTAGTGTTATGTTTAGTTTTAGGATAGGGTTAGGGTGAAGTTGATGTTAAGCGTGCGGGTTAGGGTTAGGGCTAAGGGTTATTGTTCAGATTAGTGTCAGGGGTAGGGTTAGGGATAGGTTTAGGGTTTGTTTTAGTTTTGTTTAAGGTTAGGGTTTGAATAAAGTTAGGGTAGGTTTAGGGTTATGGTTAGGTCTGGGCTAAGGATTAGGGTTAGAGTTAGGGTTAGGGGTGTTTTGGTTAGGTTTAGGGTAGGGTTTTATTTAGGGTTAGGGTAAGAATTAGAGTTACGTTTACAGTTAAGGTGAAGGTTTTGGGTATGTGTTACGGTTAGGGTTAGGGTTAGAGTTAGGATTAGGGTTTAGGGTTAGGTTTAATTTTATGGTAGGGTTAAAGTTAAGGTTAAGGTTAGGTTAGAGTTAGGGTAGGGTTAGGATTCGGATTAGGTTTAGGGTGAGGTTTAGGGTCAGAGTTATCGTAAGGGTTAGGTGTAGGGTGACTGGTGGGCCAAGGTTAAGGTTAGTGTTAGGTTTAGGGGTAGTGTTAGGGTTAAAGTTAGGGTTAGCTTTAGGTTAGGGATAGGGTGAAGTTTAAGATAGGGTGTGGGTTAGGGTGAGGGTTATGGCTAAAGGTTTGGGTAAGTTTTCAGGTTATTGTTAAGGTTACGTTTAGGGTTAGGGTTAAGTTTATGGGTTATGTTTAGTTCTGGGTTAGGGTTAGATTTTAGGTTAGGCTTAAGTTTAGTGTTACGGTTAGGGTTAGGGTTATGGTTTGTTTTAGGCGTTGTGGTTGGGTTGAGGGTTAGTTTTAGCGTCAGGGTTGAGTAGGCTTAGGATTATGGTTATGATAAGGTGTTAGGGGTTAGAGGTGTAGTTTATGGTTAGGGTTTCGGTGAGGGTTCTGGTTAGGCATTTTGGTTCTGGCCATGGTTAGGTTTGGTTTAGGGTTAGGGTTAGGTTTATGATTAGGTTTCGGGTTAGTGTTAGATTTAGGGTGAGTGTTTGGTTTAAGGTTTGGGTTAGGCTTTGGTGTTAGGGGTTTGGTTTGGGTTAGGGTTATCGTTAGGGCTTAGGGTTTCAGGTTAGTGTTAGGGCTAGCATTAGGGTTAGTGTTGGGGGATAGGTTTAGGGGTTCTGGTGAGGGTTACGGTTAGTTTTACAGTTAAGGTGAGGGTTTAGGGCAAGTCTTATGATTAGGGTTAGAGTTAGAGTTACGGTTAGGTTTAGGGTTAGGTTTAGATGTAGGGTAAGATTTAGGTTTACTTTCAGGTTCAGGGTGAGAGGTAGTGTTCTATTTAGGGTCAAGGTTAGAGTTAGGTTTAGGATTCGGTCTAGGGTTAGGATTAGGATTAGTTTTAGGGTTAAGTTCAGGGCTATTGAAATGCTCAGGTTTAGGGTTACAGGTGGACTAGCATTATACTTAGAGTTAGGTTTAAGGTTAGGGTTTGGGTTAGGTTTAGGTCTACAGTTAAGAATAGGATTAGGGTTTGGATGAAGTTTAGGATAGGGTGAGGGTTATTTTTATGGTTTGGGCTAAAGTTTGGTTTTGTGTTCAGCTTAGTGTTAAGGTTAGGTTTAGGGTTCGGTTTTTGGGTTAGGGGTTATGTTTAGGGTTTGGGTTACGCTTTGGTTTAGGGTTAGTGTGAAGTTTAGGTTAAGGGTGAGGGTTAGGATAAAGGTTAGGATTAGGTTTATGGTGAGGTGTTAGTGGTTAGAGGTGTAGTTTAGGGTTAGGGTTTGGGTGAGGGTTCCAGTTAGGAATTGTGGTTCTGGTCATGATTGGGTTTGGTTTAGGTTTATGATTCGGTTTCGGGTTAGTGTTAGAGTTAGGGTGAGAGTTAGGGTTAAGGTTTGGATTAGGCTTTGGTGTTAGGGGTTAGGGTTTGTGTAAGAGTTAGGGTTATCGTTAGGGCTCAGGGGTTTCAGGTTAGTTTTAGGGTTAAGGTTAGGGATTGCATTAGGGTTAGGTTTGGGGGATACGGTTAGGGGTTAGGGTGAGGGTTACGGTTAGTTTTACAGTTAAAGTGTGGGTTTAGGATAAGTGTTAGGATTAGGGTTAGAGTTGGAGTTATTTTTAGGTTTAGGGTTAGGTGTAGGGGAAGATTTAGGTTTATGTCCAGGTTTAGGGTTAGAGTTAGTGTTCTCTTTAGGGTCAAGGGTGCAGTTAGGGTTAGGTTAGGATTAGGTCTAGGGCTAGGATTAGGTTTAGGGTTAAT
Organism: Elephas maximus indicus; assembly: GCF_024166365.1. Classification (NCBI taxonomy): domain Eukaryota; kingdom Metazoa; phylum Chordata; class Mammalia; order Proboscidea; family Elephantidae; genus Elephas; species Elephas maximus. The sequence continues at coordinate 1,666,838 of NC_064835.1, forward strand.
TTCAGGGCTATTGTAAGGGTTAGGTTTAGGGTTACAGATGGACTAGCGTTATGGTTAGAGGTAGGTTTAAGGTTAGGGTTTGGGTTAGGTTTAGGTTTAAGGTAGTGTTAGAGTTTGGATGAAGTTTAGGATAGGGTGAGGGTTATTTTTATGGTTAGGGCTAGAGTTTGGGTTTGTGTTCAGGTTAGCTTTAAGGCTAGGGTTCAGGTTAGGGTTAGGGGTTATGTTTAGGGTTAGGGTTATGTTTTGGTTTAGGGTTAGTGTGAAGTTTAGGTTAAGGGTGAGGGTTAGGATAAGAGTTAGAATTAGGGTTAGGATTATAGTTAGTGTTAGAGGTTAGATTTAGGATGCTAACGTTAGGTTTATGGTTAGGGTTGGGTTAATGTTAGAGTTAGGGTTAGATTAGGTTTAATGTTCGTGTTTGGGTTAGGGATAGGGTTAGGGATAGCATTAGGTTTAGGGTTGGGGATACGGTTAGGGGTTAGGGTGAGGGTTGTGGTTAGGGTGTGGGTTAGGGTTAGGTTTACAGTTAAGGTGAGGGTTTAGGGTAAGTGTTATAGTTAGGGTTCGAGTTAGAGTTTGGGTTAGGTTTAGGGTGAAGTTTCAGTTAATAGTCAGGGTCAGGGTAAGGGTTAGGGTTAAGATTACAGTGAGGGTTAAGTTTAGTGTTAGGGTTAGGGTTAGGGTAGGGGTAAGGTTAGGGTTAAGGCTAGGTTTACGGTAAAGGGTAGGGCTAGGTTAGGGTTAGGTTTAGAGTTAGAGCTAGTACTAGGGTATAGGGTAAGAGGTAGGGTCAGGTTTAGAGTTTTTGTTAGTTTTAGGGTGGAGTTAAGGTTAAGTTTAGCGTTAGGGTAAGTGTTAGGTTTAGGTCAGGGTTAAGGTTAGGATTAGGGATAGGGTTAGTGTTAGGGAAAGGGTTAGGTGTTCGTGGGAGGGTTAGTGTTAGGTTTACACTTAAGCTGATGTTTTACAGTGTTACGGTTAGGTCAGGGTTGTAGTTAGGGTTAGGATGAGGTTTAGGTTTAGGGCTATATTTAGGGGATAGTTTAGGGTTAGGTTTAGTTTTAGGGTTAAGGTTAGGCTTAGGTTTATCTTGAAATTTATGTTAAGGATGAGGGTTAGGGTTAGCGTTAGGGTTAGGTGTTTGGGTTAAGGTTAGGGTTAGGTTTAGGGTTTGGGTTAGGGTTAGGTGTTTCGGTTAATGTTAGGGTCAGGTTTAGGGTAAGGGTTAGGGTTCGGTTTAGGATCAGGCTTAGGGTTAGGGTTAGAATTAGGGTTAGTGGTTAGGGTTAGGCTTAGGGTTAAGGTTAGGTTTAGGCTAAACATCAGGATTTGATTCCAAGTTAGGTGTGTTTCGGTTAGGTTTAGGGTAGGGTTATATTTAGGGTTAGGTTAAGAGTTAGATTTATGTTTACAGTTAAGGTGAGGGTTTTGGGTAAGTGTTACATTTAGGGTTAGGGTTAGGTTTAGGGCTAGGGCTAGGGTTAGGTTTAGATTTCAGGTTACAGGTTAGGGTTAGGTTCAAGTTTATGGTAGGGTAAAGTTACGGTTAAGGTTTGGTTAGGGTTAGGGTCAGGGTTAGGATTAGGATTAGGTTTAGGGTGAGGGTTAGGGTCAGAGTTATTGTAAGTGTTAGGTTTGGGGTTACAGGTGGGTCAAGGTTAAGGTTAGGGTCAGGGTTAAAGTTAGGGTGTGTTTTAGATTAGGGATAGGGTGAAGTTTAAGATAGGGTGAGGGTTAGGGTTATGGCTAAGGTTTGCTTGAGTTTTCAGGTTAGTGTTAAGGTTATGTTTAGGGTTAGGAATAAGTTTATGGGTTCTGTTTACTTTTAGGGTTAGGGGTAGATTTTAGGTTAGGGTTAAGTTCAGTGTTACGGTTAGGGTTAGGTTTACGGTTTGTGTTAGGCATTGTGGTTGGTGTGAGGATTAGGTTTAGGATTAGGGTTGGGTAGGGTTAGGATTCTGGTTATGGTAAGGTGTTAGGGATTAGAGGAGTAGTTTTGGGTTAGGGCTTGGGTGAGGGTTCCGGTTAGGCATTGTGGTTCTGGTCATGGTTAGGTTTGGTTTAGGGTTAGGGTTAGTTTTATGATTAGGTTTCGGGTTAGTGTTAGAGTTAGGGTTAGGCTTTGGTGCTAGGGGTTAGGTTTTGGGTTAGGGTTAGGGTTATCGTTAGGGCTTAGGTTTTCAGGTGAGTGTTAGGGTTAGGGTTAGGGATAGCATTAGGGTTAGCTTTTGGGGGTACGGTTAGGGGTTAGGTGAGGGTTACAGTTAGTATTGCAGTTAAGGTTAGGTTTTAGGGCAAGTGTTAGGATTAGGGTTAGAGTTAGAGTTAGGGTTAGGTGCAGGGTTAGGTGCAGGGTAAGTTTTAGGTTTAAGTCCTGGTTTAGGGTTAGAGTTAGTGTTCTATTTAGGGTCAAGTTTAGAGTTCGGCTTAGGTTTAGGATTAGGTCTATTGTTGGGCTTAGGATTAGGGTTAGGTTCAGAGCTATTGTAAGGCTTAGGTTTAGGGTTACAGATGGACTAGCTTTACTGTTAGAGTTAGGTTTAAGGTTAGGGTTTGGGCTAGGTTTACGTTTACGGTTATGGTTAGGGTTAGGATTTGGTTGAAGTTTAGCATAGGCTGAGGGTTACTTTTAGGGTTAGGGCTAGAGTTTGGGTTTGTGTTCAGGTTAGTGTTATGGTTAGATTTAGGGTCCAGTTTAGGTTTAGGGGTTATGCTTAGTGTTAGGGTTAGTTTTAGGTTTAGGGTGAGTGTGAAGTTTAGGTTAAGGGTGAGAGTTAGGGTTAGGGTTAGGATTAGGGTTAGTGTTAGACGTTAGGTTTAGGGTGCTAGTTTTAGGTTTATGGTTAGGGTAGGTTTAAGTTTAGGGTTAATGTTAGGGTTAGTGTTAGATTAGGGTTACTGTTCGTGTTAGGGGTACAGTTAGGGTTAGGGATAGCATTAGGTTTAGGGTTAGGAATATAGTTAGGCGTTAGGGTGAGGGTTGGGGATATGGTGAGGTTTAGGTTTAGGTTTACAGTTAAGGTGAGGGTTTAGGGTAATTGTTATGGTTAGTGTTAGGGTTAGGGTCATGGTGAAGATTCAGTTAATAGTGGGGTTGAGGGTTAATGTTAGATTTAGGGTTAAGGTTAGGGTTAGGGTTAGGTTTAGGTTAGGGTTAAGGTAGCGGTCAGGTTAGGGTTAAGACTATGTTTACGGTAAAGTGTAAGGCTAGGTTAGGATTAGGTTTAGAGTTAGTGCTAGGGTTTAGGGTTAGGGTTAAGGTCAGGTTTAGAGTTATTGTTAGGTTTACGGTTAAGGTTAGGGTAGAGTTAAGGTTAAGGTTAAGGTTAAGGTTAAGGTTAAGGTTAAGGTTAAGGTTAAGGTTAAGGTTAAGGTTAAGGTTAAGGTTAAGGTTAAGGTTAAGGTTAAGGTTAAGGTTAAGGTTAAGGTTAAGGTTAAGGTTAAGATAAGAGTTATGTTTACGTCAGGTTTAGGGTTAGGATGAGGGATAGGGTTAGGGAAAGGGTTAGGGTTTCATGTGAGGATTAGTGTTATGTTTATATTAAGCTGATGTTTTTGGGTGTTACAGTAAGGTTTAGGGTTAGAGTTAGGTTAGGTTTAGAGTTAGGGCTAGAGTATGGTGATAGTGCTTTAGGCTTAGGTTTAGAGTGGAATTTAGGTTAAGGATGAGGGTTAGGGTTGGGGTAGGTGTTTGGATTAATGTTAGGGTCAGGTTTAGGGTTTGGGTTTAGAGTTCAGGTTAGATTCAGGGTTAGGGTTAGATTTAGGTTTAGGGTTAGGGTTAGGTTTAGTGTCAGTTTAGCTTAGGGTTAGGGTTTGAATGAAGTTAGGGTAGGTTTAGGATTATGGTTAGGTTGAAATTTTGGTTAAGTGTGAGGGTTTGGTTTCGGGTTAGGGTTAGAGTTAGGGTTAGTGGTTAAGGTTAGGTTTAGGCTAAGCATTAGGGTTAGAGTTAGGGTTAGTGGTTAGTGTTTCAGTTAGGTTTAGGATAGGGTTATAATTAGGGTTAAGTTTAGGGTTATGGTAAGAGTTAGATTTACGTTTACAGTTAAGGTGAGGGTTTTGCGTAACTGTTACGGTTAGGGTTAGGGCTAAGTTTAAGGTGAGAGTTGGGTTAGGGGTTAGGTTTCGGTTCAGTTTATGGTAGGCTTAAAGTTAGGGTTAAGGTTAGGTTAGGGTTAGGGTCAGGGTTAGGATTAGAATTAGGTTTCGGGCGAGGGTTAGTGTCAGAGTTATTATAAGGGTTAGGTTTAGGGTTACAGATGGGCCAAGGTTAAGGTTAGGGTTAGGTTTAGGGGTAGGATTAGGGTTAAAGTTAGGGTTAGCTTTAGGTTAGGGATAGGGTGAAGTAAAGTAGGGTGAGGGTTAGGGTTATGGCTAAGGTTTGGGTTCGTTTTCAGGTTAGTGTTAAGTTTATGTTTAGGGTTAGGGTTAAGTTTATGGGTTCTGTTTAGTTTTAGGGTTAGGGTTAGATTTTAGGTTAGGGTTAAGTTAAGTGTAACAGTTAGGGTTATGATTTGTGTTAGGCATCGTGGTTGGGGTGAGTGTTAGGTTTATGGTTAGGGTTGGGTAGACTTAGGATTATGGTTATGGTAAGGTGTTAGGGTGTAGAGGTGTAGTTTAGGGTTAGGGTTTGGATGAGGGTTTCGGTTAGGCATTGTGGTTCTGGTCATGGTTAAGTTTGGTTCAGTGTTAGGGTTAGGTTTATGATTAGGTTTCGGATTAGTGTTAGAGTTAGGGTGAGGGATAGTGTTAAGGTTTAGGTTAGGTTTTGGTGTTATATTTTAGGGTTTGCGTTAGGGTTTGCGTTAGAAAGAAAAGAGAATAACAAGAGGCCTTTTCTCCCCGGCTGCTCTGCCAAGCCCTTCCAGCTCAAACTATGTCGTTGCTCCTCTGGAAGGATCCCTGCACCGTGACATAGTTTTTCAGAAGAAGCCTTGCATTTGCAAGAGCAAATGAGGAATTCGTTGCAGGAAAGAGGAAGGAAAGAAAGTTTCTCTCCTTCTGCCTGCTTTGCTCAGAGGACTGGATGAAGTCAGGGAGTTCTCCCTTTCACTGAGAAACGTGCAGGCTGCTGTTGCCTGTGCGCTCTCTTTTTTGCAAAAGAGTCTGCAGTTCCACGCTTTGAACCGTGGAAAGGCGCCGGGCTCTTCTAAGATTTCCCCCGACGCTTTGTTTGCCCTGGGCCAAAGCGAGCCTTCACATTAGCTGAACGCTAACACTGCATACTGGTTCCACTTCCAGAACAGGGCTACCGCGAGACAGTTCTCCGGGGGAAAACGGCCCTTCGCGAAGGGCAGATCTGTCGAGCTCATTGCGGGAAAGCGAAAGCAAAGGACGCTTTTCTCCCTCCAACCGCTTTCGTCAGAGGAACGGGGGAAGTCACAGTGTTTTTTCTCTCACTGAGATACACACAATCTGACGTTGCCTCTGAGCTCCGTTGCTGGCATAGAACTGAAACGGACATACATTCCTGTGGGGAAACACAGGGCTTTGCTAGGATTTCTCTAGGCAGTGTGTTTTCCCTGGGCCTCACTGTAGGAACACTATCTCGCCAGGGCAACACTGCATGGGATTTCCTCTGCCAGGAGAGAGCTGCTGCTTGTAGTTTGTGCTAGGAAACCTTGCTTTGGCAAGTGCCAATTGACCGCAGTGAGGCAGAAAGAAAAGAGAATAGCAAGAGACCTTTTCTCCCCAGCTGCTCAGCCAAGCCCTTCCAGCTAAAACTATGTCGTTGCTCTTCTGGAAGGATCCCTGCACCGTGACGTAGTTTTTCAGAAGAAGCGTTGCGTTTGCAAGAGCAAATGAGGAATTCGTTGCAGGAAAGAGGAAGGAAAGAAAGTTTCTCTCCTTCTGCCTGCTTTGCTCAGAGGACTGGATGAAGTCAGGGAGTTCTCCCTTTCACTGAGAAATTGCAGGCTGCTGTTGCCTGTGCGGTCTCTTCTTTGCAAAAGAGTCTGCAGTTCAACCTTTGAACCGTGGAAAGGCGCCGGGCTCTCCTAAGATTTCCCCCGGCGCTTCCTTTGCCCTGGGCCAAAGCGAGCCTTCACATTAGCTGAACGCTAACACTGCATACTCGTTCCACTTCCAGAACAGGGCTACCGCGAGGCAGTTCTCCGGGGGAAAACGGCCCTTCGAGAAGGGCAGATCTGTCGAGCTCATTGCGGGAAAGCGAAAGCAAAGGACGCTTTTCTCCCTCTAACTGCTTTCGTCAGAGGAATTGGGGAAGTCACATTGTTCTTTCTCTCACTGAGATACACACAATCTGACGTTGCCTCTGAGGTGCGTTGCTGGCAAAGAAGTGAAATGGACATACATTCCTGTGGGGAAACACAGGGGTTTGCTAGGATTTCTCTAGGCAGTGTGTTTTAAACCCCTAACAACAAACAACACTAACCCCCTAACAACAACCAACATTAACCCCCTAACAACAAACAACTCTAACCCCCTAACAACAAACAATCCTAACCACCTAACAACAAACAACACTCACCCCCAAAAAACAAATTAACCTAAAACCCTAAAAACAAACAACAGTAAGCCCCTAACAACAAATAGTACTAAGCGACTAACAACAAAAAACACAACCCACTAACAACAGCCAACACTAACCCCTAACAACAAACAGCACTAACACCCGAACAACACCACTAAACCGCAACAAGAAACAACCCTAAACCCATAACAACAAGGAACACTAACCCCCTAACAACAAACAACATTAACACCCTAACAACAAACATCCCTAACCCCCTAACAGCAAACAACGCTAACCCCCTAAAAACAAACAACACGAACCCCCAACAACAAACAACCCTTACCCCCTAACAACAAACAACCCTAAACCCCTAACAACGAACAAAACTAACCCCCTAACAACCAACAACACTAACCCCCTAGCCACAAACAAAACTAACACCCTAACAACAAGCAACACTAAACCCCTAATAAGAAACTACCCTAACCCCGTAACAACAAACAACACTACCCCCCTAACAACGAACAACATTAAACCCCTAACAAGAAACTAACATAACCCCGTTACAAAAAACAACACTAACCCCGTAACAACAAACAACCCTAACCCCCTAACAACAAACAACCCTCACCCCTAAAAACAAACAACCCTAAAAATTAAAAGCAAACAACACTGAACCCCTAAAAACAAACAACACTAAGCCCCTAACAACAAACAACACTAACACCCTAACAACAAACACCACTAAACCCCAACAAGAAACAACCCTAAACCCCTAACAACAAACAACACTAACCCCCTAACAAGAAACAACACTAACCCCCTAACAACAAACAACACTCACCCCTAAAAACAAACAAACCTAAATTTTAAAAGCAAACAACACTGAACCCCTAAAAACAAACAACACTAAGCCCCTAACAACAAACAACACTAACACCCTAACAACAAACACCACTAAACCCCAACAAGAAACAACCCTAGACCCCTAACAACAAACAACACTAACCCCCTAACAAGAAACAACACTAACCCCCTAACAACAAACAACACTAACCCCATAAAAACAAACAACACTAACCCCCTAACAAGAAACAACACTAAACCCCTAACAAAAAACAACACTAACACCCTAACAACAAACACCACTAAACCCCAACAAGAAACAACCCTAAACCCCTAACAAAAAACAACACTAACCCCCTAACAACAAAAAACACTAACCCCCTAACAACAAACAACACTAACCCCCTAACAACAAACAACACTAACACCCTAACAACAACCAACCCTAACCCCCTAAGAACAAACAACACTAACCCCCTAAGAACAAACAACACTAACCGCCAACAACGAACAATACTAACCCGCTAACAACACAAAACCTAACCCCTTACCAACAAACAACCCTAACCCACTAACAAAAAACAAACCTAACACCCTAACAACAAACCACACTAACCCCCTAACAACAAACAACCCTAAACCCCTAACATCAAAGAACACTAACACCCTAACAACAAACAACCGTAACCCCCAACAACAAACAACCCTAACCCCCAACAAGAAAAAACACTAACCCCCAAACAACAAAAAACTCTAACCCCTCAAAACCAAAACACTAACCCACTAACAACAAACAAACCTAACCCACTAACAACAAACAACCCTAACACCCTAACAAAAACAACACTAACCCCCTAACAACAAACAACCCTAAACCCCTAACATCAAACAACACTAACCCCCTAACAACAAACAACACTAACCCTCTAACAACAAACAACACTAACCCCCTAACAACAGTCCTAACCACCTAACAACAAGCAACGCTAACCCCAGAAAAAGAAACAACAATAAACACCTAAAAACAAACAACACTCATCACCTAAGAACAAACAACACTAACCCTCTAACAGCAAACAACACTAACCCCTAAGAACAAAAACACTAACCGCCTAACAACAAACACTAACCCCCTAAAAACAAACAACCCTAAAAACAAACAACACTAAAACCCTTAAAACAAACAACACTAAGCCCCTAACAACAACAGGCACTAACACTCTAACAACAAAAAACACTGACACGGTAACAACAACCAACACTAACCCCCTAACAACAAACAATCCTAACCCCCTAAAAACAAACAAAACTAACCCTGTAAAAACAAACAACCCTACAACCCTAATAACAAACAACACTGAACCCCTAAAAACAAACAACACTAAGCCAATAACAACAAACAGCACTAACCCACTAACAACAAAAAACACTAACCCGCTAACAACATCCAACAGTAACGCCCTAACCACAATCAACACTAACCCCCTAACAACAAACAACACTCACCCCTAAAAACAAACAACCCTAAAACCCTAACAGCAAACAACACTGAACCCCTTAAAACAAACAAAACTAAGCCCCTAACAACAAACAACACTAACACCCTAACAACAAAAAAGACTAAACCCCAAGAAGAAACAACTCGAAACCCCTAACAACAAACACTAACCCCCTAACAACAAACAACACTAAACCCCTAACAAGAAACTAACCTAACCCCGTAACAACAAACAACACTAACCTCTCAAAAACAAACAATCTTAACCCCATAACAACAAACAACCCTAAACCCCTAAAAACAAACAATCCTAACCCCATAACAACCAACAACACTAACCCCCTAAACAACCAACAACACTAAAACCCTAACAACCAACAGCACTAACACAGTAAAAACATAAAATTCTAACCCCCTAAGAACAACCAACACTTATACCCTGAAAACAAACAACACTATCCCCCTAACAAGAAAGAACACAAATCATCTAACAACAAACAACTCTAACCCCCTAACAACAAACAACACTGAACCCCTAACTACAAACACCCCTAACCCCCTAACAACAATCCTAACAACCTAACAGCAAACAACACTAACCCCCTAAAAATAAACTACCCTAAACCCCTAACAACAAACAACCCTAATCCCCTAACAACAAACAACACTAACCCCCTAACCACAAACAACACTAACCCCCAAACAACAATCAACCTTAACCCCTAAAAACCAAAAACACTAACCCACTAACAACAAACAACCCTAACCCACTAAAAACAAACAACCCTAACACCCTAACAACAAACAACACTAACCCCCTAACAACAAACAACCCTAAACCCCTAACATCAAAGAACACTAACACCCTAACAACAAACAACCCTAACCCCCTAACAACAAACAACACTAACCCCCTAAACAACCAACAACACTAACCCCCTAACTACCAACAGCACTAACCGAGTAAAAACATAAAAAACTAACCCCCTAAGAACAACCAACACTTACCCCCTGAAAACAAAAACACTAACCCCCTAACAAGAAAGAACCCAAATCGTCTAACAACAAACAACTCTAATCCTCTAAAAACCAACAACACTAACCCCCTAACCAAAAACACTAACACGCTAACAACAAAAACCACTAAAGCCCAACAAGAAACAACCCTAGACCCCTAACAACAAACACTAACCCCCTAACAACAAACAACACTAAACCCCTAACAAGAAACTACCCTAACCCCGTAACAACAAACAACACTAACCCCGTAACAACAAATAACCCTAACCCCCAAACAACAAACAACCCTAACCCCCTAACAACAAACAATCCTAACCCCCGAACAACCAACAACACTAACACCCTAACCACAGTAAACACTAACACCCTAACAACAAAAACCACTAAACCGCAACAAGAAACAACCCTAAACCGCTAATAACAAACAACACTAACCCCCTAACAACAAACAACCCTAACCAAACAAAAAAAAACCCTAACCCACTAACAACAAACAACACTAACACCCTAACAACAAACAACCCTAACCCCCTAACAACAAACAACACTAACCCCCTCACAACAAACAACCCTAAACCCTTAACATCAAAGAACACTAACACCCTAACAACAAACAACCATAACCCCCTAACAACAAACACTAACCCCCAAACAACAAACAACCCTAACCCCTAAAAACCAAAAACACTAACCCACTAACAACAAAGAACCCTAACTCACTAAAAACAAACAACCCTAACACCCTAACAACAAACAACACTAACCCCCTAACAACAAACAACCCTAAACCCTAACATCAACCAACACTAACCCCCTAACAACACAAAACACTAACACCCAAACAACAAACAACACTAACAACCTAACAACAAAAACCACTAAACCCCAACAAGAAACAACCCTAAACCCCTAACAACAAACACTAACCCCCTAACAACAAACAACACTAAACCCCTAACAAGAAACTACCCTAACCCCCTAAGAACAAACAATCCTATCTCCCGAACAACCAACAACACTAACCCCCTAACCACAATAAACACTAACACCCTAACAACAAAAACCACTAAACCCCAACAAGAAACAACCCTAAACCCCTAACAACAAACAACACTAACCGCCTAACAACAAACATCCCTAAAAAAACAACAAAAAACCCTAACCCACTAACAACAAACAACACTAACATCCTAACAACAAAAAACCCTAACTCCCTAACAACAAACAACACTAACACCCTCACAACAAACAACCCTAACCCCCTAAAAACAAACAATCCTAACCCCCGAACAACCAACAACACTAACCCCCTAACCACAATAAACAGTAACACCCGAACCACAAAAACCACTAAACCCCAACAAGAAACAACCCTAAACCCCTAACAACAAACACTAACCCCCTAACAACAAACAACACTAAACCCCTAACAAGAAACTAATCTAACCCCGTAACAACAAACAACACTAACCCCGTAACAACAAACAACCCAACCCCCAAACAACAAACAACCCTAACCCCCTAACAACAAACAATCCTAACCCCCGAACAACCAACAACACTAACCTCCTAACCACAATAAACACTAACACCCTAACAACAAAAACCACTAAACCCCAACAAGAAACAACCCTAAAACCCTAACAACAAACAACACTAACCCCCTAACAACAAACAACCCTAACCAAACAACAAAAAACCCTAACCCACTAATAACAAAGAACACTAACACCCTAACAACAAACAACCCTAACCTCCTAACAACAAACAACACTAACCCCCTATCAACAAACAACCCTAAACCCCTAACATCAAAGAACACTAACACCCTAACAACAAACAACCCTAACCCCCTAACAACAAACACTAACCCCCAAACAACAAACAACCCTAACCCCTAAAAACCAAAAACACTAACCCACTAACAACAAACAACCCTAACCCACTAACAACAAACAACCCTAACACCCTAACAACAAACAACACTAACCCCCTAACAACAAACAACCCTAAACCCCTAACAACACAAAACACTAACACCCTAACAACAAACAACAATAACTCCCTAACAAAAAAAAACCACTAAACCCCAACAAGAAACAACCCTAAACCCGTAACAACAAACACTAACCCCTAAGAAGAAACTAACCTAACCCCGTAACAACAAACAACACTTACCTCCTAACAACTAACAACCTTAACCCCCTTAACAAACACCCCTAAACCCCTAACAACAAACACTCCTAACCCCCTAGCAACCTACAACACTAACCCCCTAATCACAAACAACACTAACCCCGTAAGAACAAACAACACTAACCCCCTAACAACAGTCCTAACCACCTAACAACAAACAACACTAACCCCCTAAAAAGAAACAACAATAAACCCGTAAAAACAAACAACCCTCATCCCCTAAGAACAAACAACACTAACCCTCTAACAACAAACAACACTAACCCCTAAGAACAAAAACACGAACCCCCTAACAACAAACAACACTAACCCCGTAAAAACAAACAACCCTAAAAACCTAAAATCAAACAACACTGAAGCCCTTAAAACAAACAACACTAAGCCCCTAACAGCAAACAGCACTAACACTCTAACAACAAAAAACACTGACACGCTAACAACAACCAACACTAACCCCCTAACAACAAACAATCCTAACCCCCTAAAAACAAACAACACTAACCCCCTAAAAACAAACAACCCTAAAACCCTAAAAACAAACAACACTGAACCCCTAAAAACAAACTACACTAAGCCAATAACAACAAACAGCACTAACCCACTAACAACGAAAAACACTAACCCGCTAACAACATCCAACAGTAACGCCCTAACCACAAACAACATAACCCCCTAAAAACAAACAACCCTAACCCCCTAACAACAAACAACACTCACCCCTAAAAAACAAAAAACCCTAAAACCCTAAAAGCAAACAACACCGAACCCCTAAAAATAAACAACACTAAGCCCCTAACAACAAACAACACTAACACCCGAACAACAAACACCACTAAACCCCAACAAGAAACAACCCTAAACCCCTAACAACAAACAACACTAACCCCCTAACAACAAACAATCCTAACCCCCGAACAACCAACAACACTAACCCCCTAACCACAGTAAACACTAACACCATAACAACAAAAACCACTAAACCACAACAAGAAACAACGCTAAACCCCTAACAACAAACACTAACCCCCTAACAACAAACAACACTAAACCCCTAACAAGAAACTACCCTAACCACGTAAAAACAAACAACACTAACCCCGTAACAACAAACAACCCTAACCCCCAAACAACAAACAACCCTAAACCCCTAACAACAAACAACACTAACCCCCTAACCACAATAAGCACTAACACCCGAACAACAAAAACCACTTAACCCCAACAAGAAACAACTCTAAACCCCTAACAACAAACAACCCTAACCCCCTAACAACAAACAACACTAACACCCTAACAACAAACTACCCTAACCCCCTAACAAAAAACAACACTAACCCCTGAAAACCAAAAACACTAACCCACTAACAACAACCAACCCTAACCCACTAACAACAAACAACCCTAACTCCCTAACAACAAACAACACTAACCCCCTAACAACAAACAACCCTAAACCCCTAACATCAAACAACACCAAGCCCCTAACAACACAAAACACTAACACCCTAACAACAAACAACACTAACACCCTAACAACAAAAACCACTAAACCCCAACAAGAAACAACCCAAAACCCCTAACAACAAACACTAACCCCCTAACAACAAACAACACTAAACCCCTAACAAGAAACTAACCTAACCCCGTAACAACAAACAACACTAACCTCCTAACAACAAACAACCTTAACCCCCTAACAACAAACACCCCTAAACCCCTAACAACAAACAACACTAACCCCCTAACCACAATAAGCACTAACACCCGAACAACAAAAACCACTAAACCCCAACAAGAAACAACTCTAAACCCCTAACAACAAACAACCCTAACCCCCTAACAACAAACAACACTAACACCCTAACAACAAACAACCCTAACCCCCTAACAACAAACAACACTAACCCCTGAAAACCAAAAACACTAACCCACTAACAACAACCAACCCTAACCCACTAACAACAAACAACCCTAACTCCCTAACAACAAACAACACTAACCCCCTAACAACAAACAACCCTAAACCCCTAACATCAAACAACACGAAGCCCCTAACAACACAAAACACTAACACCCTAACAACAAACAACACTAACACCCTAACAACAAAAACCACTAAACCCCAACAAGAAAAAACCCAAAACCCCTAACAACAAACACTAACCCCCTAACAACAAACAACACTAAACCCCTAACAAGAAACTAACCTAACCCCGTAACAAGAAACAACACTAACCTCCTAACAACAAACAACCTTAACCCCCTAACAACAAACACCCCTAAACCCCTAACAACAAACAATCCTAACCCCCTAACAACCTACAACACTAACCCCCTAACCACAAACATCACTAACCCCGTAAGAACAAACAACACTAACCCCCTAACAACAGTCCTAACCACCTAACAACAAACAACACTAACCCCCTAAAAAGAAACAATAAACCCCTAAAAACGAACAACACTCATCCCCTAGGAACAAACAACACTAACCCTCTAACAACAAACAACCCTGACCCCTAAGAACAAAAAAACTAACCCCCTAACAACAAACAACACTAACCCCCTAGAAACAAACAACCCTAAAACCCTAAAAACAAACAACACTGAACCCCTTAAAACAAACAACACTAAGCCCCGAACAAACAGCACTAACACTCTAACAACAAAAAACACTGACACGCTAACAACAACCAACACTAAACCCCTAACAACAAACAATCCTAACCCCCTAAACACAAGTAACACTAACCCCCTAAAAACAAACAACCCTAAAACCCTAAAAACAAACAACACTGAACCCCTAAAAACAAACAACACTAAGCCAATAACAACAAACAGCACTAACCCACTAACAACAAAAAACACTAACCCGCTAACAACATCCAACAGTAACGCCCTAACCACAAACAACACTAACCCCCTAAGAACAAACAATCCTAAACCCCTAACAACAAACAACACTCACCCCTAAAAAACAAACAACCCTAAAACCCTAAAAGCAAACAACACTGAACTCCTAAAAACAAACAACACTAAGCCCCTAACAACAAACAACACTAACACCCGAACAACAAACACCACTAAACCCCAACAAGAAACAACCCTAAGCCCCTAACAAGAAACAACACTAACCCCCTAACAAGAAACAACCCTAAACCCCTAACAAACAACACTAACCCCCTAACAACAAACAACACTAACACCCTAACAACAACCAACCCTAACCCCTAAGAACAAACACTAACCCCTAAGAACAAACAACACTAACCCCCAGCAACGAACAATACTAACCCCCTAACAACACAAAACCTAACCCCTTATCAACAAACAACACTAACCCAGTAACAACAAACAACCCTAACACCCTAACAAACAACACTAACCCCCTAAAAACAAACAACCCTAAACCCCTAACATCAAAGAACACTAACACCCTAACAACAAACAACTCTAGCCCCCTAACAACAAACACTAACCCCCAAACAACAGAACAACCCTAACCCCTAAAAACAAAAAACACTAACCCATTAACAACAAACAACCCTAAACCCCTAACATCAAACAACACTAACGCCCTAACAACACAAAACACTAACACCCTAACAACAAACAACACTAACACCCTACCAACAAAAAGCACTAAACCCCAACAAGAAACAACCCTAAACCCCTAACAACAAACAACACTAACACCCTAACAACAACCAACCCTAACCCCTAAGAACAAATACTAACGCCCTAAGAACAAACAACACTAACCCCCATGAACGAACAATACTAACCCCCTAACAACACAAAACCTAACCCCTTATCAACAAACAACCCTAACCCACTAAGAACAAACAACCCTAACACCCTAACAACAAACAACACTAACCCGCTAACAACAAACAACCCTAAACCGCTAACATCAAAGAACACTTACACCCTAAAAACAAACAACCCTAGCCCCCTAACAACAAACACTAACCCCCAAACAACAAACAACCCTAAACCCCTAACATCAAAGAACACTAACACCCTAACAACAAACAACCCTAGCCCCCTAACAACAAACAATAACCCCCAAACAACAAACAACCCTAACCCCTGAAAACCAAAAACACTAACCCCCTAACAACAAACAACCCTAACCCCCTAACAACAAACAACCCTAAACCCCTAACATCAAACAACACTAACCCCGGAACAACCAAGAACACTAACCCCCTAACAACAAACAACACTAACACCCTAACAACAAAAACCACTAAACCCCAACAAGAAACAACCCTAAACCCCTAACAACAAACACTAACCCCCTAACAACAAACAACACTAAACCCCTAACAAGAAACTAACCTAACCCCGTAACAACAAACAACACTAACCCCGTAAGAACAAACAACCCTAACCCCCAAACAACAAACAACCCCAACCCCCTGACAACAAACAATCCTAACCCCCGAACAACCAACAACACTATCCCCCTAACCACAGTATACACTAACACCCTAACAACAAAAACCACTAAACCCCAACAAGAAACAACCCTAAACCCCTAACAACAAACAACACTAACCCCCTAACAAGAAACAACACTAACCCCCTAACAAGAAACAACACTAACCCCCTAACAACAAACAACACTAACCGCCTAACAAAAAACAATCCTAACCCCGGAACAACCAAGAACACTAACCCCCTAACCACAATAAACACTAACACCCTAACAACAAAAACCACTAAACCCCAACAACAAACAACCCTAAACCCGTAACAACAAACAACACTAACCCCCTAACAACAAACAACACTAACCAAACAGCAAACAACCCTAACCCACTAACAACAAACCACACTCACAACCTAACAAAAAACAACCCTAACCCCCTAACAACAAACAACACTAACACCCTAACAAAAAAAAACCCTAACCCCCTAACAACAAACAACACTAACCCCCTAACAAGAAACAACACTAACCCCCTAACAAGAAACAACACTAACCCCCTAACAACAAACAACACTAACCGCCTAACAACAAACAATCCTAACCCCGGAACAACCAAGAACACTAACCCCCTAACCACAATAAACACTAACACCCTAACAACAAAAACCACTAAACCCCAACAAGAAACAACCCTAAACCCCTAACAACAAACACTAACCCCCTAACAACAAACAACACTAAACCCCTAACAAGAAACTAACCTAACCCCGTAACAACAAACAACACTAACCCCGTAAGAACAAACAACCCTAACCCCCAAACAACAAACAACCCCAACCCCCTGACAACAAACAATCCTAACCCCCGAACAACCAACAACACTATCCCCCTAACCACAGTATACACTAACACCCTAACAACAAAAACCACTAAACCCCAACAAGAAACAACCCTAAACCCCTAACAACAAACAACACTAACCCCCTAACAAGAAACAACACTAACCCCCTAACAAGAAACAACACTAACCCCCTAACAACAAACAACACTAACCGCCTAACAACAAACAATCCTAACCCCGGAACAACCAAGAACACTAACCCCCTAACCACAATAAACACTAACACCCTAACAACAAAAACCACTAAACCCCAACAACAAACAACCCTAAACCCGTAACAACAAACAACACTAACCCCCTAACAACAAACAACACTAACCAAACAGCAAACAACCCTAACCCACTAACAACAAACCACACTCACAACCTAACAAAAAACAACCCTAACCCCCTAACAACAAACAACACTAACACCCTAACAAAAAAAAACCCTAACCCCCTAACAACAAACAACACTAACCCCCTAACAACAAACAACCCTAAACCCCTAACATCAAAGAACACTAACACCCTAACAACAAACAACCCTAACCCCCAAACAACAAACACTAACCCCCAAACAACAAAAAATCCTAACCCCTAAAAACCAAAAACACTAACCCACTAACAACAAACAACCCTAACACCCTAACAACAAACAACACTAACCCCGTAACAACAAACAACCATAACCCCCAAACAACAAACAACCCTAACCCCCTAACGACAAACAATCCTAACCCCCGAACAACCAACAACACTAACCCCCTAACGACAATAAACACTAACACCCGAACAACAAAAACCACTAAACTCCAACAAGAAACAACCCTAAAACCCTAACAACAAACAACACTAACCCCCTAACAACAAACAACCCTAGCCCCCTAACAAGAAACAACACTAACCCCCTAACAACAAACAAACCTAAACCCATAACATCAAAGAACAATAACACCTAACAACAAACAACCCTAACCCCCTACCAACAAACACTAACCCCCAAACAACAAACAACCCTAACCCCTAAAAACCAAAAACACTAACCCACTAACAACAAACAACCCTAAACCACTAACAACAAACAACCCTAACGCCCTAACAACAAACAACACTAACCCCCTAACAACAAACAACCCTAAACCCTAACATCAAACAACACTAACCCCCTAACAACACAAAACACTAACACCCTAACAACAAACAACACTAACACCCTAACAACAAAAACCACTAAACCCCAACAACAAACAACCCTAACCCCTAAAATCCAAAAACACTAATCCCCTAACAACAAACAACACTAAACGCCTAACAAGAAACTACCCTAACCCCGTAACAACAAACAACACTAACCCGGTAACAACAAACAACCCTAACCCCCTAACAACAAACAATCCTAACCCCCGAACAACCAACAACACTAACCCCCTAACCACTATAAACACTAACACCCGAACAACAAAAACCACTAAACCCCAACAAGAAACAGCCCTAAACCCCTAACAAGAAACAACACTAACCCCCTAACAACAAACAACCCTAACCAAACAACAAACGAACCTAACCCATTAACAACAAACAACACTAAAAACCCAACAACAAACAACCCTAACCCCCTAACAACAAACAACACTAACCCCCTAACAACAAACAACACCAAACCCCTAACATCAAAGAACACTAACCCCCTAACAACAAACAACCCTAACCCCCTAACAACAAACACTAACCCCCAAACAACAAACAATCCTAACCTCTAAAAACCAAAAACACTAACCCACTAACAACAAACAACCCTAACCCACTAACAAGAAAAAACCCTCACACCCTAACAACAAACAACACTAACCCCCTAACAACAAACAACCCTAAACCCCTAACATCAAACAACACTAACCCCCTAACAACACAAAACACTAACACCCTAACAACAAACAACACTAACCCCCTAACAACAAACAACACTAACCCCCTAACAACAAACAACCCTAAACCCCTAACATCAAACAACACTAACCCCCTAACAACACAAAACACTAACACCCTAACAACAAACAACACTAACACTCTAAAAACAAAAACCAATAAACCCCAACAAGAAACAACTCTAAACCCCTAACAACAAACACTAACCCCCTAACAAAAAACAACATTAAACCCCTAACAAGAAGCTACCCTAAAACCGTAACAACAAACAACCCTAACCCCCTAACAACAAACACTATCCCCCAAACAACAAACAACCATAACACCTAAAAAACAAAAACTCAAACCCACTAACAACAAACAACCCTAAACCACTAACAACAAACAACCCTAACACCCTAACAACAAACAACACTAACCCTCTAACAACAAACAACCCTAAACCCCTAACATCAAACAACACTAACCCCCTAACAACACAAAACACTAACGCCCTAACAACAAACAACACTAACACCCTAACAACAAAAACCACTAAACCCCAACAAGAAACAACCCTAAACCCCTAACAACAAACAACACTAACCCCCTAACAACAAACAACACTAACACCCTAACAACAACCAACCCTAACTCCCTAAGAACAAACAACACTAACGCCCTAAGAACAAACAACACTAAACCCCAGCATGAACAATACTAACCCCCTAACAACACAAAACCTAACCTCTTATCAACAAACAACCCTAACCCACTAACAACAAACAACCCTAACACCCTAACAACAAACAACACTAACCCCCTAACAACAAACAACCCTAAACCCCTAACATCAAAGAACACTAACACCCTAACAACAAACAACCCTAGCCCCCTAACAACAAACACTAACCCCCAAACAACAAACAACCCTAACCCCTAAAAACCAAAAACACTAACCCACTAACAACAAACAACCCTAACCCACTAACAACAAACAACCCTAACCCCCTAACAACAAACAACCCTAAACCCCTAACATCAAACAACACTAACCCCCTAACAACACAAAACACTAACACCCTAACAACAAACAACACTAACACCCTAAAAACAAAAACCACTAAACCCCAACAAGAAACAACCCTAAACCCCTAACAACAAACACTAACCCCCTAACAACAAACAACACTAAACCCCTAACAAGAAGCTGCCCTAACCCCGTAAGAACAAACAACACTAACCCCGTAACAAAAAACAACCCTAACCCCCAAACAACAAACAACCCTAACCCCCTAACAACAAACAATCCTAACCCCCGAACAACCAACAACACTAACTCCCTAACCACAATAAAGACTAACACCCTAACAACAAAAACCACTAAACCCCAACAAGAAACAACCCTAAACCCCTAAGGACAAACAACACTAACCCCCTAACAACAAACAACCCTAACCAAACAACAAACAAACCTAACCCACTAACAACAAACAACACTAACACCCTAACAAACAACACTAACCCCCTAAAAACAAACAACCCTAAACCCCTAACATCAAAGAACACTAACACCCTAACAACAAACAACTCTAGCCCCCTAACAACAAACACTAACCCCCAAACAACAGAACAACCCTAACCCCTAAAAACCAAAAACACTAACCCATTAACAACAAACAACCCTAAACCCCTAACATCAAACAACACTAACGCCCTAACAACACAAAACACTAACACCCTAACAACAAACAACACTAACACCCTACCAACAAAAAGCACTAAACCCCAACAAGAAACAACCCTAAACCCCTAACAACAAACAACACTAACACCCTAACAACAACCAACCCTAACCCCTAAGAACAAATACTAACGCCCTAAGAACAAACAACACTAACCCCCATGAACGAACAATACTAACCCCCTAACAACACAAAACCTAACCCCTTATCAACAAACAACCCTAACCCACTAAGAACAAACAACCCTAACACCCTAACAACAAACAACACTAACCCGCTAACAACAAACAACCCTAAACCGCTAACATCAAAGAACACTTACACCCTAAAAACAAACAACCCTAGCCCCCTAACAACAAACACTAACCCCCAAACAACAAACAACCCTAAACCCCTAACATCAAAGAACACTAACACCCTAACAACAAACAACCCTAGCCCCCTAACAACAAACAATAACCCCCAAACAACAAACAACCCTAACCCCTGAAAACCAAAAACACTAACCCCCTAACAACAAACAACCCTAACCCCCTAACAACAAACAACCCTAAACCCCTAACATCAAACAACACTAACCCCCTAACAACACAAAACACTAACACCCTAACAACAAACAACACTAACACCCTAACAACAAAAACCACTAAACCCCAACAAGAAACAACCCGAAACCCCTAACAACAAACACTAACCCCCTAACAACAAACAACACTAAACCCCTAACAAGAAACTAACCTAACCCCGTAACAACAAACAACACTAACCCCGTAAGAACAAACAACCCTAACCCCCAAACAACAAACAACCCCAACCCCCTGACAACAAACAATCCTAACCCCCGAACAACCAACAACACTATCCCCCTAACCACAGTATACACTAACACCCTAACAACAAAAACCACTAAACCCCAACAAGAAACAACCCTAAACCCCTAACAACAAACAACACTAACCCCCTAACAAGAAACAACACTAACCCCCTAACAAGAAACAACACTAACCCCCTAACAACAAACAACACTAACCGCCTAACAACAAACAATCCTAACCCCGGAACAACCAAGAACACTAACCCCCTAACCACAATAAACACTAACACCCTAACAACAAAAACCACTAAACCCCAACAACAAACAACCCTAAACCCCTAACAACAAACAACACTAACCCCCTAACAACAAACAACACTAACCAAACAGCAAACAACCCTAACCCACTAACAACAAACCACACTCACAACCTAACAAAAAACAACCCTAACCCCCTAACAACAAACAACACTAACACCCTAACAAAAAAAAAACCCTAACCCCCTAACAACAAACAACACTAACCCCCTAACAACAAACAACCCTAAACCCCTAACATCAAAGAACACTAACACCCTAACAACAAACAACCCTAACCCCCAAACAACAAACACTAACCCCCAAACAACAAAAAATCCTAACCCCTAAAAACCAAAAACACTAACCCACTAACAACAAACAACCCTAACACCCTAACAACAAACAACACTAACCCCGTAACAACAAACAACCATAACCCCCAAACAACAAACAACCCTAACCCCCTAACGACAAACAATCCTAACCCCCGAACAACCAACAACACTAACCCCCTAACGACAATAAACACTAACACCCGAACAACAAAAACCACTAAACTCCAACAAGAAACAACCCTAAACCCTAACAACAAACAACACTAACCCCCTAACAACAAACAACCCTAGCCCCCTAACAAGAAACAACACTAACCCCCTAACAACAAACAAACCTAAACCCATAACATCAAAGAACAATAACACCTAACAACAAACAACCCTAACCCCCTACCAACAAACACTAACCCCCAAACAACAAACAACCCTAACCCCTAAAAACCAAAAACACTAACCCACTAACAACAAACAACCCTAAACCACTAACAACAAACAACCCTAACGCCCTAACAACAAACAACACTAACCCCCTAACAACAAACAACCCTAAACCCTAACATCAAACAACACTAACCCCCTAACAACACAAAACACTAACACCCTAACAACAAACAACACTAACACCCTAACAACAAAAACCACTAAACCCCAACAACAAACAACCCTAACCCCTAAAAACCAAAAACACTAATCCCCTAACAACAAACAACACTAAACGCCTAACAAGAAACTACCCTAACCCCGTAACAACAAACAACACTAACCCGGTAACAACAAACAACCCTAACCCCCTAACAACAAACAATCCTAACCCCCGAACAACCAACAACACTAACCCCCTAACCACTATAAACACTAACACCCGAACAACAAAAACCACTAAACCCCAACAAGAAACAGCCCTAAACCCCTAACAAGAAACAACACTAACCCCCTAACAACAAACAACCCTAAACAAACAACAAACGAACCTAACCCATTAACAACAAACAACACTAAAAACCCAACAACAAACAACCCTAACCCCCTAACAACAAACAACACTAACCCCCTAACAACAAACAACACCAAACCCCTAACATCAAAGAACACTAACCCCCTAACAACAAACAACCCTAACCCCCTAACAACAAACACTAACCCCCAAACAACAAACAATCCTAACCTCTAAAAACCAAAAACACTAACCCACTGACAACAAACAACCCTAACCCACTAACAAGAAAAAACCCTCACACCCTAACAACAAACAACACTAACCCCCTAACAACAAACAACCCTAAACCCCTAACATCAAACAACACTAACCCCCTAACAACACAAAACACTAACACCCTAACAACAAACAACACTAACCCCCTAACAACAAACAACACTAACCCCCTAACAACAAACAACCCTAAACCCCTAACATCAAACAACACTAACCCCCTGACAACACAAAACACTAACACCCTAACAACAATCAACACTAACACTCTAAAAACAAAAACCAATAAACCCCAACAAGAAACAACTCTAAACCCCTAACAACAAACACTAACCCCCTAACAAAAAACAACATTAAACCCCTAACAAGAAGCTACCCTAAAACCGTAACAACAAACAACCCTAACCCCCTAACAACAAACACTATCCCCCAAACAACAAACAACCATAACACCTAAAAAACAAAAACTCAAACCCACTAACAACAAACAACCCTAAACCACTAACAACAAACAACCCTAACACCCTAACAACAAACAACACTAACCCTCTAACAACAAACAACCCTAAACCCCTAACATCAAACAACACTAACCCCCTAACAACACAAAACACTAACGCCCTAACAACAAACAACACTAACACCCTAACAACAAAAACCACTAAACCCCAACAAGAAACAACCCTAAACCCCTAACAACAAACAACACTAACCCCCTAACAACAAACAACACTAACACCCTAACAACAACCAACCCTAACTCCCTAAGAACAAACAACACTAACGCCCTAAGAACAAACAACACTAAACCCCAGCATGAACAATACTAACCCCCTAACAACACAAAACCTAACCTCTTATCAACAAACAACCCTAACCCACTAACAACAAACAACCCTAACACCCTAACAACAAACAACACTAACCCCCTAACAACAAACAACCCTAAACCCCTAACATCAAAGAACACTAACACCCTAACAACAAACAACCCTAGCCCCTAACAACAAACACTAACCCCCAAACAACAAACAACCCTAACCCCTAAAAACCAAAAACACTAACCCACTAACAACAAACAACCCTAACCCACTAACAACAAACAACCCTAACCCCCTAACAACAAACAACCCTAAACCCCTAACATCAAACAACACTAACCCCCTAACAACACAAAACACTAACACCCTAACAACAAACAACACTAACACCCTAAAAACAAAAACCACTAAACCCCAACAAGAAACAACCCTAAACCCCTAACAACAAACACTAACCCCCTAACAACAAACAACACTAAACCCCTAACAAGAAGCTGCCCTAACCCCGTAAGAACAAACAACACTAACCCCGTAACAAAAAACAACCCTAACCCCCAAACAACAAACAACCCTAACCCCCTAACAACAAACAATCCTAACCCCCGAACAACCAACAACACTAACTCCCTAACCACAATAAAGACTAACACCCTAACAACAAAAACCACTAAACCCCAACAAGAAACAACCCTAAACCCCTAAGGACAAACAACACTAACCCCCTAACAACAAACAACCCTAACCAAACAACAAACAAACCTAACCCACTAACAACAAACAACACTAACACCCGAACAACACACAACCCTAACCCCCTAACAACAAACAACACTAACACCCTAACCAGAAACAACCCTAACCCCCTAACAACAAACAACACTAACCCCCTAACAACAAACAACCCTAAACCCCTAACATCAAAGAACACTAACACCCTAACAACAAACAACCCTAGCCCCCTAACAACAAACACTAACCCCCAAACAATAAACAACCCTAACCCCTAAAAACCAAAAACACTAACCCACTAACAACAAACAACCCTAACCCACTAACAACAAACAACCCTAACCCCCTAACAACAAACAACCCTAAACCCCTAACATCAAACAACCCTAAACCCCTAACATCAAACAACACTAACCCCCTAACAACACAAAACACTAACACCCTAACAACAAACAACACTAACACCCTAACAACAAAAACCACTAAACCCCAACAAGAAACAACCCTAAACCCCTAACAACAAACAACACTAACCCCCTAACAACAAACAACACTAACACCCTAACAACAAACAACCCTAACCCCCTAACAACAAACAACACTAACCCCCTAACAACAAACAACCCTAAATCCCTAACATCAAAGAACACTAACCCCCTAACAACACAAAACACTAACACCCTAACAACAAACACTAACCCCCAAACAACAAACAACCCTAACCCCTAAAAACCAAAACCACTAAACCACTAACAACAAACAACCCTAACCCACTAACAACAAACAATCCTAACACCCTAACAACAAACAACACTAACCCCCTAGCAACAAACAACCCTAAACCCCTAACATCAAAGAACACTAACACCCTAACAACAAACAACCCTAGCCCCCTAACAACAAACACTACCCCCAAACAATAAACAACCCTAACCCCTAAAAACCAAAAACACTAACCCATTAACAAACAACCCTAACCCACTAACAACAAACAACCCTAACCCCCTAACAACAAACAACCCTAAACCCCTAACATTAAACAACACTAACCCCCTAACAACACAAAACACTAACACCCTAACAACAAACAACACTAACACCCTAACAACAAAAACCACTAAACCCCAACAAGAAACAACCCTAAACCCCTAACAACAAACACTAACCCCCTAACAACAAACAACAATAAACCCCTAACAAGAAACTAACCTAACCCCGTAACAACAAACAACACTAACCCGGTAACAACAAACAACCCTAACCCCCAAACAACAAACAACCCTAACCCCCTAACAACAAACAATCCTAACCCCCGAACAACCAACAACACTAACCCCCTAACCACAATAAAAACTAACACCCTAACAACAAAAACCACTAAACCCCAACAAGAAACAACCCTAAACCCCTAACAACAAACAACACTAACCCCCTAACAACAAACAACCCTAACCAAACAACAAACAAACCTAACCCACTAACAACAAACAACACTAACACCCTAACAACAAACAACCCTAACCCCCTAACAACAAACAACACTAACACCCTAACCAGAAACAACCCTAACCCCCTAACAACAAACAACACTAACCCCATAACAACAAACAACCCTAAACCCCTAACATCAAAGAACACTAACATCCTAACAACAAACAACCCTAACCCCCTAACAACAAACACTATCCCCCAAACAACAAACAACCATAACCCCTAAAAACCAAAAACACTAACCCACTAACAACAAACAACCCTAAACCACTAACAACAAACAACCCCAACACCCTAACAACAACACTAACCCTCTAACAACAAACAACCCTAAACCCCTAACATCAAACAACACTAACCCCCTAACAACACAAAACACTAACACCCTAACAACAAACAACACTAACACCCTAACAACAAAAACCACTAAACCCCAACAAGAAACAGCCCTAAACCCCTAACAACAAACAACACTAACCCCCTAACAACAAACAACACTAACACCCTAACAACAACCAACCCTAACACCCTAAGAACAAACAACACTAACGCCCTAAGAACAAACAACACTAACCCCCAGCATGAACAATACTAAACCCCTAACAACACAAAACCTAAACTCTTATCAACAAACAACCCTAACCCACTAACAACAAACAACCCTAACACCCTAACAACAAACAACACTAACCCCCTAACAACAAACAACCCTAAACCCCTAACATCAAAGAACACTAACCCCCTAACAACACAAAACACTAACCCCCTAACAACAAACACTAACCCCCAAACAACAAACAACCCTAACCCCTAAAAAGCAAAAACACTAAACCACTAACAACAAACAACCCTAACACCCTAACAACAAACAATACTAACCCCCTAACAACAAACAACCCTAAACCCCTAACATCAAAGAACACTAACACCCTAACAACAAACAACCCTAGCCCCCTAAAAACAAACACTAACCCCAAACAACAAACAACTCTAAACCCTAAAAACCAAAAACACTAACCCACTAACAACAAACAACCCTAAACCCACTGACAACAAACAACCCTAACCCCCTAACAACAAACAACCCTAAACCCCTAACATCAAACAACACTAACCCCCTAACAACACAAAACACTAACACCTTAACAACAAACAACACTAACACCCTAACAACAAAAACCACTAAACCCCAACAAAAAACAACCCTAAACCCCTAACAACAAACACTAACCCCCTAACAACAAACAACACTAAACCCCTAACAAGAAGCTGCCCTAACCCTGTAACAACAAACAACACTAACCCCGTAACAACAAACAACCCTAACCCCCAAACAACAAAGAACCCTAACCCCCTAACAACAAACAATCCTAACCCCCGAACAACCAACAACAGTAACCCCCTAACCACAATAAAGACTAACACCCTAACAACAAAAACCACTAATCCCGAACAAGAAACAACCCTAAACCCCTAACAACAAACAACACTAACCCCCTAACAACAAACAACCCTAACCAAACAACAAACGAACCTAACCCACTAACAACAAACAACACTAACACCCTAACAACAAACAACCCTAACCCCCTAACAACAAACAACACTAACACCCTAACCAGAAACAACCCTATCCCCCTAACAACAAACAACACTAACCCCCTAACAACAAACAACCCTAAACCCCTAACATCAAAGAACACTAACACCCTAACAACAAACAACCCTAACCCCCTAACAACAAACACTAACCCTCAAACAACAAACAACCATAACCCCTAAAAAACAAAAACACTAACCCACTAACAACAAACAACCCTAAACCACTAACAACAAACAACCCTAACACCCTAACAACAAACAACACTAACCCTCTAACAACAAACAACCCTAAACCCCTAACATCAAACAACACTAACCCCCTAACAACACAAAACACTAACACCCTAACAACAAACAACACTAACACCCTAACAACAAAAACCACTAAACCCCAACAAGAAACAACCCTAAACCCCTAACAACAAACAACACTAACCCCCTAACAACAAACAACACTAACACCCTAACAACAACCAACCCTAACTCCCTAAGAACAAACAACACTAACGCCCTAAGAACAAACAACACTAACCCCCAGCAACGAACAATACTAACCCCCTAACAACACAAAACCTAACCTCTTATCAACAAACAACCCTAACCCACTAACAACAAACAACCCTTACACCCTAACAACAATCAACACTAACCCCCTAACAACAAACAACACTAACACCCTATCAACAAACAACCCTAACCCCCTAACAACAAACACTAACCCCCAAACAACAAACAACCCTAACCCCTAAAAACCAAAAACACTAACCCACTAACAACAAACAACCCTAACCCACTAACAACAAACTACCCTAACCCCCAACAACAAACAATCCTAAACCCCTAATATCAAACAACACTAACCCCCTAACAACACAAAACACTAACACCCTAACAACAAACAACACTAACACCCTAACAACAAAAACCACTAAATCCCAACAAGAAACAACCCTAAACCCCTAACAACAAACAACACTAACCCCCTAACAACAAACAACCCTAACCAAACAACAAACAAACCTAACCCACGAACAACAAACAACCCTAACCCCCTAACAACAAACAACACTAACCCCCTAACAACAAACAACCCTAAATCCCTAACATCAAAGAACACTAACCCCCTAACAACACAAAACACTAACACCCTAACAACAAACACTAACCCCCAAACAACAAACAACCCTAACCCCTAAAAACCAAAAACACTAAACCACTAACAACAAACAACCCTAACCCACTAACAACAAACAACCCAGCACCCAAACAACAAACACCAGTAACCCCCTAACAAGAAACAACCCTAAACCCGTAACATCAAAGAACACTAACACCCTAACAACAAACAACCCTAGCCCCCTAACAACAAACACTAACCCCCAAACAACAAACAACCCTAACCCCTAAAAACGAAAAACACTAAGGCACTAACAACAAACAACCCTAACCCACTAACAACAAACAACCCTAACCCCCTAACAACAAACAACCCTAAACCCCTAACATCAAACAACACTAACCCCCTTACAACACAAAACACTAACACCCTAACAACAAACAACACTAACACCCTAACAACAAAAACCACTAAACCCCAACAGGAAACAACCCTAAACCCCTAACAACAAACACTAACCCCCTAACAACAAACAACACTAAACCCCTAACAAGAAACTAACCTAACCCCGTAACAACAAACAACACTAACCCCGTAACAACAAACAACCCTAACCCCCAAACAACAAACAACCATAACCCCCTAACAACAAACAATCCTAACCCCCGAACAACCAACAACACTAACCCCCTAACCACAATAAAGACTAACACCCTAACAACAAAAACCACTAAACCCCAACAAGAAACAACCCTAAACCCCTAACGACAAACAACACTAACCCCCTAACAACAAACCACCCTAACCAAACAACAAACAAACCTAACCCACTAACAACAAACAACACTAACACCCGAACAACAAACAACCCTAACCCCCTAACAACAAACAACACTAACACCCTAACCAGAAACAACCCTAACCCCCTAACAACAAACAACACTAACCCCCTAACAACAAACATCCCTAAACCCCTAACATCAAAGAACACTAACACCCTAACAACAAACAACCCTAACCCCCAACAACAAACACTAACCCCCAAACAACAAACAACCATAACCCCTAAAAACCAAAAACACTAACCCACTAACAACAAACAACCCTAAACCACTAACAACAAACAACCCTAACACCCGAACAACAAACAACACTAACCCTCTAACAACAAACAACCCTAAACCCCTAACATCAAACAACACTAACCCCCTAACAACACAAAGCACTAACACCCTAACAACAAACAACACTAACACCCTAACAACAAAAACCACTAAACCCCAACAAGAAACAACCCTAAACCCCTAACAACAAACAACACTAACCCCCTAACAACAAACAACACTAACACCCTAACAACAACCAACCCTAACTCCCTAAGAACAAACAACACTAACGCCCTAAGAACAAACACTAACCCCCAGCAACGAACAATACTAACCCCCTAACAACACAAAACCTAACCTCTTATCAACAAACAACCCTAACCCACTAACAACAAACAACCCTAACACCCTAACAACAAACAACCCTAAACCCCTAACATCAAAGAACACTAACACCCTAACAACAAACAACCCTAGCCCCCTAACAACAAACACTAACCCCCAAACAACAAACAACCCTAACCCCTAAAAACCAAAAACACTAACCCACTAACAACAAACAACCCTAACCCACTAACAACAATCAACCCTAACCCCCTAACAACAAACAAACCTAAACCCCTAACATCAAACAACACTAACCCCCCAACAACACAAAACACTAACACCCTAACAACAAACAACACTAACACCCTAACAACAAAAACCACTAAACCCCAACAAGAAACAACCCTAAACCCCTAACAACAAACAACACTAACCCCCTAACAACAAACAACCCTAACCAAACAACAAACAAACCTAACAGACTAACAACAAACAACACTAACACCCTAACAACAAAAACCACTAAACCCCAACAAGAAACAACCCTAAACCCCTAACAACAAACAACACTAACCCCCTAACAACAAACAACCCTAACCAAACAACAAACAAACCTAACCCACTAACAACAAACAACCCTAACCCCCTAACAACAAACAACACTAACCCCCTAACAACAAACAACCCTAAATCCCTAACATCAAAGAACACTAACCCCCTAACAACACAAAACACTAACACCCTAACAACAAACACTAACCCCCAAACAACAAACAACCCTAACCCCTAAAAACCAAAAACACTAAACCACTAACAACAAACAACCCAGCACCCTAACAACAAACACCAGTAACCCCCTAACAAGAAACAACCCTAAACCCGTAACATCAAAGAACACTAACACCCTAACAACAAACAACCCTAGCCCCCTAACAACAAACACTAACCCCCAAACAACAAACAACCCTAACCCCTAAAAACGAAAAACACTAAGCCACTAACAACAAACAACCCTAACCCACTAACAACAAACAACCCTAACCCCCTAACAACAAACAACCCTAAACCCCTAACATCAAACAACACTAACCCCCTTACAACACAAAACACTAACACCCTAACAACAAACAACACTAACACCCTAACAACAAAAACCACTAAACCCCAACAAGAAACAACCCTAAACCCCTAACAACAAACACTAACCCCCTAACAACAAACAACACTAAACCCCTAACAAGAAACTAACCTAACCCCGTAACAACAAACAACACTACCCCGTAACAACAAACAACCCTAACCCCCAAACAACAAACAACCCTAAACCCCTAACAACAAACAATCCTAACCCCCGAACAACCAACAACACTAACCCCCTAACCAGAATAAAGACTATCACCCTAATAACAAAAACCACTAAACCCCAACAAGAAACAACCCTAAACCCCTAACAACAAACAACACTAACCCCCTAACAACAAACATCCCTAACCAAACAACAAACGAACCTAACCCACTAACAACAAACAACACTAACACCCTAACAACAAACAACCCTAACCGCCTAACAACAAACAACACTAACACCCTAACCAGAAACAACCCTAACCCCTAACAACAAACAACACTAACCCCATAACAACAAACAACCCTAAACCCCTAACATCAAAGAACACTAACACCCTAACAACAAACAACCCTAACCCCCTAACAACAAACACTAACCCTCAAACAACAAACAACCATAACCCCTAAAAATCAAAAACACTAACCCACTAACAACAAACAACCCTAAACCCCTAACAACAAACAACCCTAACACCCTAACAACAAACAACACTAACCCTCTAACAACAAAAAACCCTAAACCCCTAACATAAAACAACACTAACCCCCTAACAACACAAAACACTAACACCCTAACAACAAACAACACTAACACCCTAACAACAAAAACCACTAAACCCCAACAAGAAACAACCCTAAACCCCTAACAACAAACAACACTAACCCCCTAACAACAAACAACCCTAACCAAACAACAAACAAACGTAACCCACTAACAACAAACAACACTAACACCCGAACAACAAACAACCCTAACCCCCTAACAACAAACAACACTAACACCCTAACCAGAAACAACCCTAACCCCCTAACAACAAACAACACTAACCCCCTAACAACAAACATCCCTAAACCCCTAACATCAAAGAACACTAACACCCTAACAACAAACAACCCTAACCCCCAACAACAAACACTAACCCCCAAACAACAAACAACCATAACCCCTAAAAACCAAAAACACTAACCCACTAACAACAAACAACCCTAAACCACTAACAACAAACAACCCTAACACCCGAACAACAAACAACACTAACCCTCTAACAACAAACAACCCTAAACCCCTAACATCAAACAACACTAACCCCCTAACAACACAAAACACTAACACCCTAACAACAAACAACACTAACACCCTAACAACAAAAACCACTAAACCCCAACAAGAAACAACCCTAAACCCCTAACAACAAACAACACTAACCCCCTAACAACAAACAACACTAACACCCTAACAACAACCAACCCTAACTCCCTAAGAACAAACAACACTAATGCCCTAAGAACAAACAACACTAACCCTCAGCAACGAACAATACTAACCCCCTAACAACACAAAACCTAACCTCTTATCAACAAACAACCCTAACCCACTAACAACAAACAACCCTAACACCCTAACAACAAACAACTCTAAACCCCTAACATCAAAGAACACTAACACCCTAACAACAAACAACCCTAGCCCCCTAACAACAAACACTAACCCCCAAACAACAAACAACCCTAACCCCTAAAAACCAAAAACACTAACCCACTAACAACAAACAACCCTAACCCACTAACAACAAACAACCCTAACCCCCTAACAACAAACAAACCTAAACCCCTAACATCAAACAACACTAACCCCCTAACAACACAAAACACTAACACCCTAACAACAAACAACACTAACACCCTAACAACAAAAACCACTAAACCCCAACAAGAAACAACCCTAAACCCCTAACAACAAACAACACTAACCCCTAACAACAAACAACCCTAACCAAACAACAAACAAACCTAACAGACTAACAACAAACAACACTAACACCCTAACAACAAAAACCACTAAACCCCAACAAGAAACAACCCTAAACCCCTAAAAACAAACAACACTAACCCCCTAACAACAAACAACCCTAACCAAACAACAAACAAACCTAACCCACTAACAACAAACAACCCTAACCCCCTAACAACAAACAACACTAACCCCCTAACAACAAACAACCCTAAATCCCTAACATCAAAGAACACTAACCCCCTAACAACACAAAACACTAACACCCTAACAACAAACACTAACCCCCAAGCAACAAACAACCCTAACCCCTAAAAACCAAAAACACTAAACCACTAACAACAAACAACCCTAGCCCCCTAACAACAAACACTAACCCCCAAACAACAAACAACCCTAACCCCTAAAAATGAAAAACACTAAGCCACTAACAACAAACAACCCTAACCCACTAACAACAAAGAACCCAGCACCCTAACAACAAACACCAGTAACCCCCTAACAAGAAACAACCCTAACCCGTAACATCAAAGAACACTAACACCCTAACAACAAACAACCCTAGCCCCCTAACAACAAACACTAACCCCCAAACAACAAACAACCCTAACCCCTAAAAATGAAAAACACTAAGCCACTAACAACAAACAACCCTAACCCACTAACAACAAACAACCCTAACCCCCTAACAACAAACAACCCTAAACCCCTAACATCAAACAACACTAACCCCCTTACAACACAAAACACTAACACCCTAACAACAAACAACACTAACACCCTAACAACAAAAACCACTAAACCCCAACAAGAAACAACCCTAAACCCCTAACAACAAACACTAACCCCCTAACAACAAACAACACTAAACCCCTAACAAGAAACTAACCTAACCCCGTAACAACAAACAACACTAACCCCGTAACAACAAACAACCCTAACCCCCAAACAACAAACAACCCTAAACCCCTAACAACAAACAATCCTAACCCCCGAACAACCAACAACACTAACCCCCTAACCACAATAAAGACTATCACCCTAATAACAAAAACCACTAAACCCCAACAAGAAACAACCCTAAACCCCTAACAACAAACAACACTAACCCCCTAACAACAAACATCCCTAACCAAACAACAAACGAACCTAACCCACTAACAACAAACAACACTAACACCCTAACAACAAACAACCCTAACCCCCTAACAACAAACAACACTAACACCCTAACCAGAAACAACCCTAACCCCCTAACAACAAACAACACTAACCCCATAACAACAAACAACCCTAAACCCCTAACATCAAAGAACACTAACACCCTAACAACAAACAACCCTAACCCCCTAACAACAAACACTAACCCTCAAACAACAAACAACCATAACCCCTAAAAATCAAAAACACTAACCCACTAACAACAAACAACCCTAAACCACTAACAACAAACAACCCTAACACCCTAACAACAAACAACACTAACCCTCTAACAACAAACAACCCTAAACCCCTAACATCAAACAACACTAACCCCCTAACAACACAAACCACTAACACCCTAACAACAAAAACCACTAAACCCCAACAAGAAACAACCCTAAACCCCTAACAACAAACAACACTAACCCCCTAACAACAAACAACACTAACACCCTAACAACAACCAACCCTAACTCCCTAAGAACAAACAACACTAACGCCCTAAGAACAAACAACACTAACCCCCAGCAACGAACAATACTAACCCCCTAACAACACAAAACCTAACCTCTTATCAACAAACAACCCTAACCCACTAACAACAAACAACCCTTACACCCTAACAACAAGCAACACTAACCCCCTAACAACAAACAACACTAACACCCTATCAACAAACAACCCTAACCCCCTAACAACAAACACTAACCCCCAAACAACAAACAACCCTAACCCCTAAAAACCAAAAACACTAACCCACTAACAACAAACAACCCTAACCCACTAACAACAAACTACCCTAACCCCCAACAACAAACAAACCTAAACCCCTAATATCAAACAACACTAACCCCCTAACAACACAAAACACTAACACCCTAACAACAAACAACACTAACACCCTAACAACAAAAACCATTAAACCCCAACAAGAAACAACCCTAAACCCCTAACAACAAACAACACTAACCCCCTAACAACAAACAACCCTAACCAAACAACAAACAAACCTAACCCACTAACAACAAACAACCCTAACCCCCTAACAACAAACAACACTAACCCCCTAACAACAAACAACCCTAAATCCCTAACATCAAAGAACACTAACCCCCTAACAACACAAAACACTAACACCCTAACAAGAAACACTAACCCCCAAACAACAAACAACCCTAACCCCTAAAAACCAAAAACACTAAACCACTAACAACAAACAACCCTAACCCACTAACAACAAACAACCCAGCACCATAACAACAAACACCAGTAACCCCCTAACAAGAAACAACCCTAAACCCGTAACATCAAAGAACACTAACACCCTAACAACAAACAACCCTAGCCCCCTAACAACAAACACTAACCCCCAAACAACAAACAACCCTAACCCCTAAAAACGAAAAACACTAAGCCACTAACAACAAACAACCCTAACCCACTAACAACAAACAACCCTAACCCCCTAACAACAAACAACCCTAAACCCCTAACATCAAACAACACTAACCCCCTTACAACACAAAACACTAACACCCAAACAACAAACAACACTAACACCCTAACAACAAAAACCACTAAACCCCAACAAGAAACAACCCTAAACCCCTAACAACAAACACTAACCCCCTAACAACAAACAACACTAAACCCCTAACAAGAAACTAACCTAACCCCGTAACAACAAACAACACTAACCCCGAAACAACAAACAACCCTAACCCCCAAACAACAAACAACCCTAAACCCCTAACAACAAACAATCCTAACCCCCGAACAACCAACAACACTAACCCCCTAACCACAATAAAGACTATCACCCTAATAACAAAAACCACTAAACCCCAACAAGAAACAACCCTAAACCCCTAACAACAAACAACACTAACCCCCTAACAACAAACAACCCTAACCAAACAACAAACAAACCTAACCCACTAACAACAAACAACCCTAACCCCCTAACAACAAACAACACTAACCCCCTAACAACAAACAACCCTAAATCCCTAACATCAAAGAACACTAACCCCCTAACAACACAAAACACTAACACCCTAACAACAAACACTAACCCCCAAGCAACAAACAACCCTAACCCCTAAAAACCAAAAACACTAAACCACTAACAACAAACAACCCTAACCCACTAACAACAAAAAACCCAGCACCCTAACAACAAACACCAGTAACCCCCTAACAAGAAACAACCCTAAACCCGTAACATCAAAGAACACTAACACCCTAACAACAAACAACCCTAGCCCCCTAACAACAAACACTAACCCCCAAACAACAAACAACCCTAACCCCTAAAAACGAAAAACACTAAGCCACTAACAACAAACAACCCTAACACACTAACAACAAACAACCCTAACCCCCTAACAACAAACAACCCTAAACCCCTAACATCAAACAACACTAACCCCCTTACAACACAAAACACTAACACCCTAAAAACAAACAACACTAACACCCTAACAACAAAAACCACTAAACCCCAACAAGAAACAACCCTAAACCCCTAACAACAAACACTAACCCCCTAACAACAAACAACACTAAACCCCTAACAAGAAACTAACCTAACCCCGTAACAACAAACAACACTAACCCCGTAACAACAAACAACCCTAACCCCCAAACAACAAACAACCCTAAACCCCTAACAACAAACAATCCTAACCCCCGAACAACCAACAACACTAACCCCCTAACCACAATAAAGACTATCACCCTAATAACAAAAACCACTAAACCCCAACAAGAAACAACCCTAAACCCCTAACAACAAACAACACTAACCCCCTAACAACAAACATCCCTAACCAAACAACAAACGAACCTAACCCACTAACAACAAACAACACTAACACCCTAACAACAAACAACCCTAACCCCCTAACAACAAACAACACTAACACCCTAACCAGAAACAACCCTAACCCCCTAACAACAAACAACACTAACCCCATAACAACAAACAACCCTAAACCCCTAACATCAAAGAACACTAACACCCTAACAACAAACAACCCTAACCCCCTAACAACAAACACTAACCCTCAAACAACAAACAACCATAACCCCTAAAAATCAAAAACACTAACCCACTAACAACAAACAACCCTAAACCACTAACAACAAACAACCCTAACACCCTAACAACAAACAACACTAACCCTCTAACAACAAACAACCCTAAACCCCTAACATCAAACAACACTAACCCCCTAACAACACAAAACACTAACACCCTAACAACAAACAACACTAACACCCTAACAACAAAAACCACTAAACCCCAACAAGAAACAACCCTAAACCCCTAACAACAAACAACACTAACCCCCTAACAACAAACAACACTAACACCCTAACAACAACCAACCCTAACTCCCTAAGAACAAACAACACTAACGCCCTAAGAACAAACAACACTAACCCCCAGCAACGAACAATACTAACCCCCTAACAACACAAAACCTAACCTCTTATAAACAAACAACCCTAACCCACTAACAACAAACAACCCTTACACCCTAACAACAAACAACACTAACCCCCTAACAACAAACAACACTAACACCCTATCAACAAACAACCCTATCCCCCTAACAACAAACACTAACCCCCAAACAACAAACAACCCTAACCCCCTAACAACAAACAATCCTAACCCCCGAACAACCAACAACACTAACCCCCTAACCACAATAAAGACTAACACCCTAACAACAAAAACCACTAAACCCCAACAAGAAACAACCCTAAACCCCTAACGACAAACAACACTAACCCCCTAACAACAAACAACCCTAACCAAACAACAAACAAACCTAACCCACTAACAACAAACAACTCTAACACCCGAACAACAAACAACCCTAACCCCCTAACAACAAACAACACTAACACCCTAACCAGAAACAACCCTAACCCCCTAACAACAAACAACACTAACCCCCTAACAACAAACATCCCTAAACCCCTAACATCAAAGAACACTAACACCCTAACAACAAACAACCCTAACCCCCAACAACAAACACTAACCCCCAAACAACAAACAACCATAACCCCTAAACCAAAAACACTAACCCACTAACAACAAACAACCCTAAACCACTAACAACAAACAACCCTAACACCCGAACAACAAACAACACTAACCCTCTAACAACAAACAACCCTAAACCCCTAACATCAAACAACACTAACCCCCTAACAACACAAAACACTAACACCCTAAAAACAAACAACACTAACACCCTAACAACAAAAACCACTAAACCCCAACAAGAAACAACCCTAAACCCCTAACAACAAACAACACTAACCCCCTAACAACAAACAACACTAACACCCTAACAACAACCAACCCTAACTCCCTAAGAACAAACAACACTAACGCCCTAAGAACAAACAACACTAACCCCCAGCAACGAACAATACTAACCCCCTAACAACACAAAACCTAAGCTCTTATCAACAAACAACCCTAACCCACTAACAACAAACAACCCTAACACCCTAACAACAAACAACCCTAAACCCCTAACATCAAAGAACACTAACACCCTAACAACAAACAACCCTAGCCCCCTAACAACAAACACTAACCCCCAAACAACAAACAACCCTAACCCCTAAAAACCAAAAACACTAACCCACTAACAACAAACAACCCTAACCCACTAACAACAAACAACCCTAACCCCCTAACAACAAACAACCCTAAACCCCTAACATCAAACAACACTAACCCCCTAACAACACAAAACACTAACACCCTAACAACAAACAACACTAACACCCTAACAACAAAAACCACTAAACCCCAACAAGAAACAACCCGAAACCCCTAACAACAAACACTAACCCCCTAACAACAAACAACACTAAACCCCTAACAAGAAACTGCCCTAACCCCGTAAGAACAAACAACACTAACCCCGTAACAACAAACAACCCTAACCCCAAACAACAAACAACCCTAACCCCCTAACAACAAACAATCCTAACCCCCGAACAACCAACAACACTAACCCCCTAACCACAATAAAGACTAACACCCTAACAACAAAAACCACTAAACCCCAACAAGAAACAACCCTAAACCCCTAACAACAAACAACAATAACCCCCTAACAACAAACAACACTAACCAAACAACAAACAAACCTAACCCACTAACAACAAACAACACTAACACCCTAACAACAAACAACCCTAACACCCTAACAACAAACAACACAAACACCCTAACCAGAAACAACCCTAACCCCCTAACAACAAACAACACTAACCCCCTAACAACAAACAACTCTAAACCCCTAACATCAAAGAACACTAACACCCTAACAACAAACAACCCTAACCCCCTAACAACAAACACTATCCCCCAAACAACAAACAAGCATAACACCTAAAAAACAAAAACACTAACCCACGAACAACAAACAACCCTAAACCACTAACAACAAACAACCCTAACACCCTAACAACAAACAACACTAACCCTCTAACAACAAACAACCCTAAACCCCTAACATCAAACAACACTAACCCCCTAACAACACAAAACACTAACACCCTAACAACAAACAACACTAACACCCTAACAACAAAAACCACTAAACCCCAACAAGAAACAACCCTAAACCCCTAACAACAAACAACACTAACCCCCTAACAACAAACAACACTAACACCCTAACAACAACCAACCCTAACTCCATAAGAACAAACAACACTAACGCCCTAAGAACAACACTAACCCCCAGCATGAACAATACTAACCCCCTAACAACACAAAACCTAACCTCTTATCAACAAACAACCCTAACCCACTAACAACAAACAACCCTAACACCCTAACAACAAACAACACTAACCCCCTAACAACAAACAACCCTAAACCCCTAACATCAAAGAACACTAACACCCTAACAACAAACAACCCTAGCCCCCTAACAACAAACACTAACCCCCAAACAACAAACAACCCTAACCCCTAAAAACCAAAAACACTAACCCACTAACAACAAACAACCCTAACCCACTAACAACAAACACCCCTAACCCCCTAACAACAAACAACCCTAAACCCCTAACATCAAACAACACTAACCCCCTAACAACACAAAACACTAACACCCTAACAACAAACAACACTAACACCCTAACAACAAAAACCACTAAATCCCAACAAGAAACAACCCTAAACCCCTAACAACAAACACTAACACCCTAACAACAAACAACACTAAACCCCTAACAAGAAACTGCCCTAACCCCGTAAGAACAAACAACACTAACCCCGTAACAACAAACAACCCTAACCCCCAAACAACAAACAACCCTAACCCCCTAACAACAAACAATCCTAACCCCCGAACAACCAACAACACTAACCCCCTAACCACAATAAAGACTAACACCCTAACAACAAAAACCACTAAACCCCAACAAGAAACAACCCTAAACCCCTAACGACAAACAACACTAACCCCCTAACAACAAACAACCCTAACCAAACAACAAACAAACCTAACCCACTAACAACAAACAACACTAACACCCGAACAACAAACAACCCTAACCCCCTAACAACAAACAACACT
Source organism: Elephas maximus indicus (assembly GCF_024166365.1). Lineage (NCBI taxonomy): Eukaryota > Metazoa > Chordata > Mammalia > Proboscidea > Elephantidae > Elephas > Elephas maximus. The sequence goes on from NC_064835.1 coordinate 1,708,673, forward strand.
AACACCCTAACCAGAAACAACCCTAACCCCCTAACAACAAACAACACTAACCCCCTAACAACAAACATCCCTAAACCCCTAACATCAAAGAACACTAACACCCTAACAACAAACAACCCTAACCCCCAACAACAAACACTAACCCCCAAACAACAAACAACCATAACCCCTAAACCAAAAACACTAACCCACTAACAACAAACAACCCTAAACCACTAACAACAAACAACCCTAACACCCGAACAACAAACAACACTAACCCTCTAACAACAAACAACCCTAAACCCCTAACATCAAACAACACTAACCCCCTAACAACACAAAACACTAACGCCCTAACAACAAACAACACTAACACCCTAACAACAAAAACCACTAAACCCCAACAAGAAACAACCCTAAACCCCTAACAACAAACACTAACCCCCTAACAACAAACAACACTAAACCCCTAACAAGAAACTGCCCTAACCCCGTAAGAACAAACAACACTAACCCCGTAACAACAAACAACCCTAACCCCAAACAACAAACAACCCTAACCCCCTAACAACAAACAATCCTAACCCCCGAACAACCAACAACACTAACCCCCTAACCACAATAAAGACTAACACCCTAAGAACAAAAACCACTAAACCCCAACAAGAAACAACCCTAAACCCCTAACAACAAACAACACTAACCCCCTAACAACAAACAACCCTAACCAAACAACAAACAAACCTAACCCACTAACAACAAACAACACTAACACCCTAACAACAAACAACCCTAACCCCCTAACAACAAACAACACAAACACCCTAACCAGAAACAACCCTAACCCCCTAACAAGAAACAACACTAACCCCCTAACAACAAACAACTCTAAACCCCTAACATCAAAGAACACTAACACCCTAACAACAAACAACCCTAACCCCCTAACTACAAACACTATCCCCCAAACAACAAACAACCATAGCACCTAAAAAACAAAAAACACTAACCCACGAACAACAAACAACCCTAAACTACTAACAACAAACAACCCTAACACCCTAACAACAAACAACACTAACCCTCTAACAACAAACAACCCTAAACCCCTAACATCAAACAACACTAACCCCCTAACAACACAAAACACTAACACCCTAACAACAAACAACACTAACACCCTAACAACAAAAACCACTAAACCCCAACAAGAAACAACCCTAAACCCCTAACAACAAACAACACTAACCCCCTAACAACAAGCAACACTAACACCCTAACAACAACCAACCCTAACTCCCTAAGAACAAACAACACTAACGCCCTAAGAACAAACAACACTAACCCCCAGCATGAACAATACTAACCCCCTAACAACACAAAACCTAACCTCTTATCAACAAACAACCCTAACCCACTAACAACAAACAACCCTAACACCCTAACAACAAACAACACTAACCCCCTAACAACAAACAACCCTAAACCCCTAACATCAAACAACACTAACCCCCTAACAACACAAAACACTAACACCCTAACAACAAACAACACTAACACCCTAACAACAAAAACCACTAAACCCCAACAAGAAACAACCCTAAACCCCTAACGACAAACAACACTAACCCCCTAACAACAAACAACCCTAACCAAACAACAAACAAACCTAACCCACTAACAACAAACAACACTAACACCCGAACAACAAACAACCCTAACCCCCTAACAACAAACAACACTAACACCCTAACCAGAAACAACCCTAACCCCCTAACAACAAACAACAGTAACCCCCTAACAACAAACATCCCTAAACCCCTAACATCAAAGAACACTAACACCCTAACAACAAACAACCCTAACCCCCAACAACAAACACTAACCCCCAAACAACAAACAACCATAACCCCTAAAAACCAAAAACACTAACCCACTAACAACAAACAACCCTAAACCACTAACAACAAACAACCCTAACACCCGAACAACAAACAACACTAACCCTCTAACAACAAACAACCCTAAACCCCTAACATCAAACAACACTAACCCCCTAACAACACAAAACACTAACACCCTAACAACAAACAACACTAACACCCTAACAACAAAAACCACTAAACCCCAACAAGAAACAACCCTAAACCCCTAACAACAAACAACACTAACCCCCTAACAACAAACAACACTAACACCCTAACAACAACCAACCCTAACTCCCTAAGAACAAACAACACTAACGCCCTAAGAACAAACACTAACCCCCAGCAACGAACAATGCTAACCCCCTAACAACACAAAACCTAACCTCTTATCAACAAACAACCCTAACCCACTAACAACAAACAACCCTAACACCCTAACAACAAACAACCCTAAACCCCTAACAACAAACAACCCTAAACCCCTAACATCAAAGAACACTAACACCCTAACAACAAACAACCCTAGCCCCCTAACAACAAACACAAACCCCCAAACAACAAACAACCCTAACCCCTAAAAACCAAAAACACTAACCCACTAACAACAAACAATCCTAACCCACTAACAACAAACAACCCTAACCCCCTAACAACAAACAACCCTAAACCCCTAACATCAAACAACACTAACCCCCTAACAACACAAAACACTAACACCCTAACAACAAACAACACTAACACCCTAACAACAAAAACCACTAAACCCCAACAAGAAACAACCCTAAACCCCTAACAACAAACAACACTAACCCCCTAACAACAAACAACACTAACACCCTAACAACAACCAACCCTAACTCCCTAAGAACAAACAACACTAACGCCCTAAGAACAAACACTAACCCCCAGCAACGAACAATGCTAACCCCCTAACAACACAAAACCTAACCTCTTATCAACAAACAACCCTAACCCACTAACAACAAACAACCCTAACACCCTAACAACAAACAACCCTAAACCCCTAACAACAAACAACCCTAAACCCCTAACATCAAAGAACACTAACACCCTAACAACAAACAACCGTAGCCCCCTAACAACAAACACAAACCCCCAAACAACAAACAACCCTAACCCCTAAAAACCAAAAACACTAACCCACTAACAACAAACAATCCTAACCCACTAACAACAAACAACCCTAACCCCCTAACAACAAACAACCCTAAACCCCTAACATCAAACAACACTAACCCCCTAACAACACAAAACACTAACACCCTAACAACAAACAACACTAACACCCTAACAACAAAAACCACTAAACCCCAACAAGAAACAACCCTAAACCCCTAACAACAAACACTAACCCCCTAACAACAAACAACACTAAACCCCTAACAAGAAACTGCCCTAACCCCGTAAGAACAAACAACACTAACCCCGTAACAACAAACAACCCTAACCCCCAAACAACAAACAACCCTAACCCCCTAACAACAAACAATCCTAACCCCCGAACAACCAACAACACTAACCCCCTAACCACAATAAAGACTAACACCCTAACAACAAAAACCACTAAACCCCAACAAGAAACAACCCTAAACCCCTAACGACAAACAACACTAACCCCCTAACAACAAACAACCCTAACCAAACAACAAACAAACCTAACCCACTAACAACAAACAACACTAACACCCGAACAACAAACAACCCTAACCCCCTAACAACAAACAACACTAACACCCTAACCAGAAACAACCCTAACCCCCTAACAACAAACAACACTAACCCCCTAACAACAAACATCCCTAAACCCCTAACATCAAAGAACACTAACACCCTAACAACAAACAACCCTAACCCCCAACAACAAACACTAACCCCCAAACAACAAACAACCATAACCCCTAAACCAAAAACACTAACCCACTAACAACAAACAACCCTAAACCACTAACAACAAACAACCCTAACACCCGAACAACAAACAACACTAACCCTCTAACAACAAACAACCCTAAACCCCTAACATCAAACAACACTAACCCCCTAACAACACAAAACACTAACACCCTAAAAACAAACAACACTAACACCCTAACAACAAAAACCACTAAACCCCAACAAGAAACAACCCTAAACCCCTAACAACAAACAACACTAACCCCCTAACAACAAACAACCCTAACCAAACAACAAACAAACCTAACAGACTAACAACAAACAACACTAACACCCTCACAACAAAAACCACTAAACCCCAACAAGAAACAACCCTAAACCCCTAACAACAAACAACACTAACCCCCTAACAACAAACAACCCTAACCAAACAACAAACAAACCTAACCCACTAACAACAAACAACCCTAACCCCCTAACAACAAACAACACTAACCCCCTAACAACAAACAACCCTAAATCCCTAACATCAAAGAACACTAACCCCCTAACAACACAAAACACTAACACCCTAACAACAAACACTAACCCCCAAACAACAAACAACCCTAACCCCTAAAAACCAAAAACACTAAACCACTAACAACAAACAACCCTAACCCACTAACAACAAACAACCCAGCACCCTAACAACAAACACCAGTAACCCCCTAACAAGAAACAACCCTAAACCCGTAACATCAAAGAACACTAACACCCTAACAACAAACAACCCTAGCCCCCTAACAACAAACACTAACCCCCAAACAACAAACAACCCTAACCCCTAAAAACCAAAAACACTAACCCACTAACAACAAACAACCCTAACCCACTAACAACAAACAACCCTAACCCCCTAACAACAAACAACCCTAAACCCCTAACATCAAACAACACTAACCCCCTTACAACACAAAACACTAACACCCTAACAACAAACAACACTAACACCCTAACAACAAAAACCACTAAACCCCAACAAGAAACAACCCTAAACCCCTAACAACAAACACTAACCCCCTAACAACAAACAACACTAAACCCCTAACAAGAAACTAACCTAACCCCGTAACAACAAACAACACTAACCCCGTAACAACAAACAACCCTAACCCCCAAACAACAAACAACCCTAAACCCCTAACAACAAACAATCCTAACCCCCGAACAACCAACAACACTAACCCCCTAACCACAATAAAGACTATCACCCTAATAACAAAAACCACTAAACCCCAACAAGAAACAACCCTAAACCCCTAACAACAAACAACACTAACCCCCTAACAACAAACAACCCTAACCCAACAACAAACAAACCTATCCCACTAACAACAAACAACACTAACACCCTAACAACAAACAACCCTAACCCCCTAACAACAAACAACACAAACACCCTAACCAGAAACAACCCTAACCCCCTAACAACAAACAACACTAACCCCCTAACAACAAACAACTCTAAACCCCTAACATCAAAGAACACTAACACCCTAACAACAAACAACCCTAACCCCCTAACAACAAACACTATCCCCCAAACAACAAACAACCATAGCACCTAAAAAACAAAAAACACTAACCCACGAACAACAAACAACCCTAAACTACTAACAACAAACAACCCTAACACCCTAACAACAAACAACACTAACCCTCTAACAACAAACAACCCTAAACCCCTAACATCAAACAACACTAACCCCCTAACAACACAAAACACTAACACCCTAACAACAAACAACACTAACACCCTAACAACAAAAACCACTAAACCCCAACAAGAAACAACCCTAAACCCCTAACAACAAACAACACTAACCCCCTAACAACAAGCAACACTAACACCCTAACAACAACCAACCGTAACTCCCTAAGAACAAACAACACTAACGCCCTAAGAACAAACAACACTAACCCCCAGCATGAACAATACTAACCCCCTAACAACACAAAACCTAACCTCTTATCAACAAACAACCCTAACCCACTAACAACAAACAACCCTAACACCCTAACAACAAACAACACTAACCCCCTAACAACAAACAACCCTAAACCCCTAACATCAAAGAACACTAACACCCTAACAACAAACAACCCTAGCTCCCAACAACAAACACTAACCCCCAAACAACAAACAACCCTAACCCCTAAAAACCAAAAACACTAACCCACTAACAACAAACAACCCTAACACCCTAACAACAAACAACCCTAACCCCCTAACAACAAACAACCCTAAACCCCTAACATCAAACAACACTAACCCCCTAACAACACAAAACACTAACACCCTAACAACAAACAACACTAACACCCTAACAACAAAAACCACTAAACCCCAACAAGAAACAACCCTAAACCCCTAACAACAAACACTAACCCCCTAACAACAAACAACACTAACACCCTAACAACAAACAACCCTAACCCTCTAACAACAAACAACACTAACACCCTAACAACAAACAAACCTAACCCCCTAACAACAAACAACACTAACCCCCTAACAACAAACAACCCTAAACCCCTAACATCAAAGAACACTAACACCCTAACAACAAACAACCCTAACCCTCTAACAACAAACACTAACCCCCAAACAACAAACAACCCTAACCCCTAAAAACCAAAAAAACTAACCCACTAACAACAAACAACCCTAACACCCTAACAACAAACAACAATAACCCCCTAACAACACAAAACACTAACACCCTAACAACAAACAACACTAACACCCTAACAACAGAAACCACTAAACCCCAACAAGAAACAACCCTAAACCCCTAACAAAAAACACTAACCCCCTAACAACAAACAACACTGAACCCCTAACAAGAAAATACCCTAACCCCGTAACAACAAACAACACTAAACCGTAACAACAAACAACCCTAACCCACAAACAACAAACAACCCTAAACCCCAAACAACAAACAACCCTAACCCCTTAAGAACAAACAATGCTAACCCCCCGAACAACCAACAACACTAACCCCCTAACCACAATAAACACTAACACCCTAACAACAAAAACCACTAAACCCCAACAAGAAACAACCCTAAACCCCTAACAACAAACAACCCTAACCCCCTAACAAAAAACAACCCTAACCAAACAACAAAAAACCCTAACCCACCAACAACAAACAACACTAACACCCTAACAACAAACAACCCTAACTCCCTAACAACAAACAACACTAACCCCCTAACAACAAACAACCCTAAACCCCTAACATCAAACAACACTAACCCCCTAACAACACAAAACACTAACACCCTAACAAGAAACAACACTAACACCCTAACAACAAAAAACCCTAAACCCCAACAAGAAACAACCCTAAACCCCTAACAACAAAGACTAACCCCCTAACAAAAAACAACACTAAACCCCGAACAAGAAACTACCCTAACCCCGTAACAACAAACAACACTAACCCCGTAACAAGAAACAACCCTAACCCCCTAACAACGAACAACACTAACCCCCTAACAACAAACAACACTAAACCCCTAACACCAAAGAACACTAACACCCTAACAACAAACAACCCTAACCCCCTAACAACAAACACTAACCCCCAAACAACAAACAACCCTAACCCCTGAAAACCAAAAACACTAACCCACTAACAACAAACAACCCTAAACCACTAACAACAAACAACCCTAACACCCTAACAACAAACAACACTAACCCCCTGACAACAAACAACCCTAAACCCCTAACATCAAACAACACTAACCCCCTAACAACACAAAACACTAACACCGTAAGAACAAACAACACTAACACCCTAACAACAAAAACCACTAAACCAAAACAAGAAACAACCCTAAACCCCTAACAACAAACAACACTAAACCCCTAACAACATACAATCCTAACCAAACAACAAAAAACCCTAAACCACTAACAACAAACAACACTAACACCCTAACAACAAACAACCCTAAACCCCTAACATCAAAGAACACTAACACCCTAACAACAAACAACCCTAACCCCCTAACAACAAACACTAACCCCCAAACAACAAACAACCCTAACCCCTAAAAACCAAAAACACTAACCCACTAACAACAAACAACCCTAAACCTCTAACAACAAACAACCCTAACACCCTAACAACAAACAACACTAAACCCCTAAAAACAAACAAACCTAAACCCCTAACATCAAACAACACTAACCCCTTGACAACACAAAACACTAACACCCTAACAACAAACAACACTAACACCCTAACAACAAAAACCACTAAACCCCAACAAGAAACAACCCGAAACCCCTAACAACAAAGACTAACCCCCTAACAACAAACAACACTAACAGCCTAACAACAAACAACCCTAACCCCCTAACAACAAACAACACTAACACCCTAACAACAAACAAACCTAACCCCCTAACAACAAACAACACTAACCCCCTAACAACAAACAATCCTAAACCCCTAACATCAAAGAACACTAACACCCTAACAACAAACAACCCTAACCCCCTAACAACAAACACTAACCCCCAAACAACAAACAACCCTAACCCCTAAAAACCAAAAACACTAACCCACTAACAACAAACAACCCTAAACCTCTAACAACAAACAACCCTAACACCCTAACAACAAACAACACTAAACCCCTAACAACAAACAAACCTAAACCCCTAACATCAAACAACACTAACCCCCTGACAACACAAAACACTAACACCCTAACAACAAACAACACTAACACCCTAACAACAAAAACCACTAAACCCCAACAAGAAACAACCCGAAACCCCTAACAACAAACACTAACCCCCTAACAACAAACAACACTAACACCCTAACAACAAACAACCCTAACCCCCTAACAACAAACAACACTAACACCCTAACAACAAACAAACCTAACCCCCTAACAACAAACAACACTAACCCCCTAACAACAAACAATCCTAAACCCCTAACATCAAAGAACATTAACACCCTAACAACAAACAACCCTACCCCCCTAACAACAAACACTAACCCCCAAACAACAAACAACCCTAACCCCTAAAAACCAAAAAAACTAACCCACTAACAACAAACAACCCTAACCCACTAACAACAAACAACCCTAACACCCTAACAACAAACAACACTAACCCCCTACCAACAAACAACCCTTAACCCCTAACATCAAACAACACTAACCCCCTAACAACACAAAACACTAACACCCTAACAACAAACAGCACTAACAACCTAACAACAGAAACCACTAAACCCCAACAAGAAACAACACTAAACCCCTAACAGAAAACACTAACCCCCTAACAACAAACAACACTGAACCCCTAACAAGAAAATACCCTAACCCCGTAACAACAAACAACACTAAACCGTAACAACAAACAACCCTAACCCACAAACAACAAACAACCCTAAACCCCAAACAACAAACAACCCTAACCCCTTAAGAACAAACAATGCTAACCCCCCGAACAACCAACAACACTAACCCCCTAACCAAAATAAACACTAACACCCTAACAACAAAAACCACTAAACCCCAACAAGAAACAACCCTAAACCCCTAACAACAAACAACACTAACCCCCTAACAAAAAACAACCCTAACCAAACAACAAAAAACCCTAACCCACCAACAACAAACAACACTAGCACCCGAACAACAAACAACCCTAACTCCCTAACAACAAACAACACTAGCCCCCTAACAACAAACAAACCTAAACCCCTAACATCAAACAGCACTAACCCCCTAACAACGCAAAACACTAACACCCTAACAACAAACAACACTAACACCCTAACAACAAAAAACCCTAAACCCCAACAAGAAACGACCCTAAACCCCTAACGACAAACACTAACCCCCTAACAAAAAACAACACTAAACCCCGAACAAGAAACTACCCTAACCCCGTAACAACAAACAACACTAACCCCGTAACAAGAAACAACCCTAACCCCCTAACAACAAACACTAACCCCCAAACAACAAACAACCCTAACCCCTGAAAACCAAAAACACTAACCCACTAACAACAAACAACCCTAAACCACTAACAACAAACAACCCTAACACCCTAACAACAAACAACACTAACCCCCTAACAACAAACAACCCTAAACCCCTAACATCAAACAACACAAACCCCCTAACAACACAAAACACTAACACCGTAAGAACAAACAACACTAACACCCTAACAACAAAAACCACTAAACCAAAACAAGAAACAACCCTAAACCCCTAACAACAAACAACACTAAACCCCTAACAACATACAATCCTAACCAAACAACAAAAAACCCTAAACCACTAACAACAAACAACACTAACACCCTAACAACAAACAACCCTAACCGCCTAACAACAAACAACACTAACACCCTAACAACAAACAACCCTAACCCCCTAACAACAAACAACACTAACCCCCTAACAACAAACAACCCTAAACCCCTAACATCAAAGAACACTAACACCCTAACAACAAACATCCCTAACCCCCTAACAACAAACACTAACCCCCAAACAACAAACAACCTAACCCCTAAAAACCAAAAAAACTAACCCACAAACAACAAACAACCCTAACCCACTAACAACAAACAACCCTAACACCCTAACAACAAACAACACTAACCCCCTAACAACAAACAACCCTTACCCCCAACATCAAACAACACTAACACCCTAACTACTCAAAACACTAACACCCTAACAACAAACAACACTAACACCGTAACAACAAAAACCACTAAACCCCAACAAGAAACAACCCGAAACCCCTAACAACAAACACTAACCCCCTAACAACAAACAACACTAAACCCCTAACAAGAAACTACCCTAACCCCGTAACAACAAACAACACTAACCCCGTAACAACAAGCAACCCTAACCCCCAAACAACAAACAACCCTAACACCCTAACAACAAACAACCCTAACCCCCTAACAACAAACAACACTAACCCCCTAACAACAAACAACCCTAAACCCCTAACAACAAACAACCCTAAACCCCTAACATCAAACAACACTAACCCCCTAACAACACAAACCACTAACACCCTAACAACAAAAACACTATCCCCCTAACAACAAACAACCCTAACCCCTGAAAACCAAAAACACTAACCCACTAACAACAAACTACCCTAACCCCTAAAAACCAAAAACACTAACCCACTAACAACAAACAACCCTAACCCCCTAACAACAAACAACACTAACCACCTAACAACAAACAACCCTAAACACCTAACATCAAAGAACACTAACACCCTAACAACAAACAACCCTAACCCCCTAACAACAAACACTAACCCCCAAACAACAAACAACCCTAACCCCTAAAAACCAAAAACACTAACCCACTAACAACAAACAACCCTAACCCACTAACAACAAACAACCCTAACACCCTAACAACAAACACTAACCCCCTAACAACAAACAACCCTAAACCCCTAACATCAAAGAACACTAACACCCTAACAACAAACATCCCTAACCCCCTAACAACAAACACTAACCCCCAAACAACAAAGAACCCTAACCCCTAAAAACAAAAAAAACTAACCCACTAACAACAAACAACCCTAACCCACTAACAACAAACAACCCTAACACCCGAACAACAAACAACACTAACCCCTAACAACAAACAACCCTTACCCCCAACATCAAACAACACTAACCCCCTAACTACTCAAAACACTAACACCCTAACAACAAACAACACTAACACCCTAACAACAATAACCACTAAACCCCAACAAGAAACAACCCGAAACCCCTAACAACAAACACTAACCCCCTAACAACAAACAACACTAAACCCCTAACAAGAAACTACCCTAACCCCGTAACAACAAACAACACTAACCCCGTAACAACAAGCAACCCTAACCCCCAAACAACAAACAACCCTAACACCCTAACAACAAACAACCCTAACCCAATAACAACAAACAACACTAAGCCCCTAACATCAAAGAACACTAACACCCTAAAAACAAACAACCCTAACCCCCTAACAACAAACACTAACCCCCAAACAACAAACAACCCTAACCCCTAAAAACCAAAAAAACTAACCCACTAACAACAAACAACCCTAACCCACTAACAACAAACAACACTAACACCCTAACAACAAACAACACTAACCCCCTAACAACAAACAACCCTTACCCCCTAACATCAAACAACACTAACCCCCTAACAACACAAAACACTAAAACCCTAACAACAAACAACACTAACACCCTAACAACAAAAACCACTAAACCCCAACAAGAAACAACCCGAAACCCCTAACAACAAACACTAACCCCCTAACAACAAACAACACTAACACCCTAACAACAAACAACCCTAACCCCCTAACAACAAACAACACTAACACCCTAACAACAAACAAACTTAACCCCCTAACAACACACAACACTAACCCCCTAACAACAAACAATCCTAAACCCCTAACATCAAAGAACATTAACACCCGATCAACAAACAACCCTAACCCCCTAACAACAAACACTAACCCCCAAACAACAAACAATCCTAACCCCTAAAAACCAAAAAAACTAACCGACTAACAACAAACAACCCTAACCCACTAACAACAAACAACCCTAACACCCTAACAACAAACAACACTAACCCCGTAACAACAAACAACCCTTAACCCCTAACATCAAACAACACTAACACCCTAACAACACAAAACACTAACACCGTAAGAACAAACAACACTAACACCCTAACAACAAAAACCACTAAACCAAAACAGGAAACAACCCTAAACGCCTAACAACAAACAACACTAAACCCCTAACAACATACAATCCTAACCAAACAATAAAAAACCCTAAACCACTAACAACAAACAACACTAACACCCTAACAACAAACAACCCTAACCGCCTAACAACAAACAACACTAACACCCTAACAACAAACAACCCTAACCCCCTAACAACAAACAACACTAACCCCCTAACAACAAACAACCCTAAACACCTAACATCAAAGAACACTAACACCCTAACAACAAACAACCCTAACCCCCTAACAAAAAACACTAACCCCCAAACAACAAACAACCCTAACCCCTAAAAACCAAAAACACTAACCCACTAACAACAAACAACCCTAACCCACTAACAACAAACAACCCTAACACCCTAACAACAAACACTAAGCCCTAACAACAAACAACCTTAAACCCCTAACATCAAAGAACACTAACACCCTAACAACAAACATCCCTAACCCCCTAACAACAAACACTAACCCCCAAACAACAAACAACCCTAACCCCTAAAAACCAAAAAAACTAACCCACTAACAACAAACAACCCTAACCCACTAACAACAAACAACCCTAACACCCTAACAACAAACAACACTAACCCCCTAACAACAAACAACCCTTACCCCCAACATCAAACAACACTAACCCCCTAACTACTCAAAACACTAACACCCTAACAACAAACAACACTAACACCCTAACAACAAAAACCACTAAACCCCAACAAGAAACAACCCGAAACCACTAACAACAAACACTAACCCCCTAACAACAAACAACACTAAACCCCTAACAAGAAACTACCCTAACCCCGTAACAACAAACAACACTAACCCCGTAACAACAAGCAACCCTAACCCCCAAACAACAAACAACCCTAACACCCTAACAACAAACAACCCTAACCCCCTAACAACAAACAACACTAAGCCCCTAACAACAAACAACCCTAAACCCCTAACATCAAAGAACACTAACACCCTAAAAACAAACAACCCTAATCCCCTAACAACAAACACTAACCCCCAAACAACAAACAACCCTAACCCCTAAAAACCAAAAAAACTAACCCACTAACAACAAACAACCCTAACCCACTAACAACAAACAACCCTAACACCCTAACAACAAACAACACTAACCCCCTAACAACAAACAACCCTTACCCCCTAACATCAAACAACACTAACCCCCTAACAACACAAAACACTAACACCCTAACAACAAACAACACTAACACTCTAACAACAGAAACCACTAAACCCCAACAAGAAACAACCCTAAACCCCTAACAAAAAACACTAACCCCCTAACAACAAACAACACTGAACACCTAACAAGAAAATACCCTAACCCCGTAACAGCAAACAACACTAAACCGTAACAACAAACAAACCTAACCCCCAAACAACAAACAACCCTAAAGCCCAAACAACAAACAACCCTAACCCCTTAACAACAAACAATCCTAACCCCCCGAACAACCAACAACACTAACCCCCTAACCACAATAAACACTAACACCCTAACAATAAAAACCACTAAACACCAACAAGAAACAACCCTAAACCCCTAACAACAAACAACACTAACCCCCTAACAAAAAACAACCGTAACCAAACTACAAAAAACCCTAACCTACCAACAACAAACAACACAACAACCCTAACAACAAACAACCCTAACTCCCTAACAAAAAACAACGCTAACACCCTAACAACAAACAACCCTAACCCCCTAACAACAAACAACACTAACCCCCTAACAACAAACAACCCTAAACCCCTAACATCAAACAACAATAACCCCCTAACAACACAAAACACTAACACCCTAACAACAAACAACCCTAACACCCTAACAACAAAAACCCCTAAACCCCAACAAGAAACAACTCTAAACCCCTAACAACAAACACTAACCCCCTAACAAAAAACAACACTAAACCCCGAACAAGAAACCACCCTAACCCCGTAACAACAAACAACACTAACCCCGTAACAAGAAACAACCCTAACCCCCTAACAACGAACAACACTAACCCCCTAACAACAAACAACCCTAAACCCCTAACACCAAAGAACACTAACACCCTAACAACAAACAACCCTAACCCCCTAACAACAATCACTAACCCCCAAACAACAAACAACCCTAACCCCTGAAAACCAAAAACACTAACACCCTAACAACAAACAACCCTAACCGCCTAACAACAAACAACACTAACACCCTAACAACAAACAACCCTAACCCCCTAACAACAAACAACACTAACCCCCTAACAACAAACAACCCTAAACACCTAACATCAAAGAACACTAACCCCCTAACAACAAACAACCCTAACCCCCTAACAACAAACACTAACCCCCAAACAAGAAACAACCCTAACCCCTAAAAACCAAAAACACTAACCCACTAACAACAAACAACCCTAACCCACTAACAACAAACAACCCTAACACCCTAACAACAAACACTAATCCCCTAACAACAAACAACCCTAAACCCCTAACATCAAAGAACACTAACACCCTAACAACAAACATCCCTAACCCCCTAACAACAAACACTAACCCCCAAACAACAAACAAACCTAAACCCTAAAAACCAAAAAAACTAACCCACTAACAACAAACAACCCTAACCCACTAACAACAAACAACCCTAACACCCTAACAACAAACAACACTAACCCCCTAACAACAAACAACCCTTACCCCCAACATCAAACAACACTAACCCCCTAACTACTCAAAACACTAACACCCTAACAACAAACAACACTAACACCCTAACAACAAAAACCACTAAACCCCAACAAGAAACAACCCGAAACCCCTAACAACAAACACTAACCCCCTAACAACAAACAACACTAAACCCCTAACAAGAAACTACCCTAACCCCGTAACAACAAACAACACTAACCCCGTAACAACAAACAACCCTAACCCCCAAACAACAAACAACCCTAACACCCTAACAACAAACAACCCTAACCCCCTAACAACAAACAACAGTAAGCCCCTAACAACAAACAACCCTAAACCCCTAACATCAAAGAACACTAACACCCTAAAAACAAACAACCCTAACCCCCTAACAACAAACACTAACCCCCAAACAACAAACAACCCTAACCCCTAAAAACCAAAAAAACTAACCCACTAACAACAAACAACCCTAACACCCTAACAACAAACAACACTAACCCCCTAACAACAAAGAACCCTTACCCCCTAACATCAAACAACACTAACCCCCTAACAACACAAAACACTAACAACCTAACAACAAACAACACTAACACTCTAACAACAGAAACCACTAAACCCCAACAAGAAACAACCCTAAACCCCTAACAAAAAACACTAACCCCCTAACAACAAACAACACTGAACCCCTAACAAGAAAATACCCTAACCCCGTAACAACAAACAACACTAAACCGTAACAACTAACAAACCTAACCCCTAAACAACAAACAACCCTAAACCCCAAACAACAAACAACCCTAACCCCTTAACAACAAACAATCCTAACCGCCCGAACAACCAACAACACTAACCCCCTAACCACAATAAACACTAACACCCTAACAATAAAAACCACTAAACCCCAACAAGAAACAACCCTAAACCCCTAACAACAAACAACACTAACCCCCTAACAAAAAACAACCCTAACCAAACAACAAAAGACCGTAACCTACCAACAACAAACAACACAACAACCCTAACAACAAACAACCCTAACTCCCTAACAAAAAACAACGCTAACACCCTAACAACAAACAACCCTAACCCCCTAACAACAAACAACACTAACCCCCTAACAACAAACAACCCTAAACCCCTAACATCAAACAACACTAACCCCTAACAACACAAAACACTAACACCCTAACAACAAACAACACTAACACCCTAACAACAAAAACCACTAAACCCCAACAAGACACAACCCGAAACCCCTAACAACAAACACTAACCCCCTAACAACAAACAACACTAAACCCCTAACCAGAAACTACCCTAACCCCGTAACAACAAACAACACTAACCCCGTAACAACAAACAGCCCTAACCCCCAAACAACAAACAACCCTAACCCCCTAACAACAAACAATCCTAACCCCCGAACAACCAACAACACTAACCCCCTAACCACAATAAACACTAACACCCTAACAACAAAAACCACTAAACCCCAACAAGAAACAACACTAAACCCCTAAGAACAAACAACACTAACCCCCTAACAACAAACAACCCTAACCAAACAACAAAAACCCTAACCCACTAACAACAAACAACACTAACACCCTAACAACAAACAACCCTAAACCCCTAACAACAAACAACACTAACACCCTAACAACAAACAACCCTAACCCCCTAACAACAAACACTAACCCCCAAACAACAAACAACCCTAACACCTGAAAACCAAAAACACTAACCCACTAACAACAAACAACCCTAAACCACTAACAACAAACAACCCTAACACCCTAACAACAAACAACACTAACCCCCTAACAACAAACAACCCTAAACCCCTAACATCAAACAACACTAACCCCCTAACAACACAAAACACTAACACCGTAAGAACAAACAACACTAACACCCTAACAACAAAAACCGCTAAACCAAAACAAGAAACAACCCTAAACCCCTAACAACAAACAAAACTAAACCCCTAACAACATACAATCCTAACCAAACAACAAAAAACCCTAAACCACTAACAACAAAGAACACTAACACCCTAACAACAAACAACCCTAAACGCCTAACAACAAACAACACTAACACCCTAACAACAAACAACCCTAACCCCCTAACAACAAACAACACTAACCCCCTA
This sequence comes from Elephas maximus indicus, assembly GCF_024166365.1. Classification (NCBI taxonomy): domain Eukaryota; kingdom Metazoa; phylum Chordata; class Mammalia; order Proboscidea; family Elephantidae; genus Elephas; species Elephas maximus. The sequence goes on from NC_064835.1 coordinate 1,726,261, forward strand.
ACAACAAACAACCCTAAACACCTAACATCAAAGAACACTAACACCCTAACAACAAACAACCCTAACCCCCTAACAACAAACACTAACCCCGAAACAACAAACAACCCTAACCCCTGAAAACCAAAAACACTAACCCACTAACAACAAACAACCCTAAACCACTAACAACAAACAACCCTAACACCCTAACAACAAACAACACTAACCCCCTAACAACAAACAACCCTAAACCCCTAACATCAAACAACACTAACCCCCTAACAACACAAAACACTAACACCGTAAGAACAAACAACACTAACACCCTAACAACAAAAACCACTAAACCAAAACAAGAAACAACCCTAAACCCCTAACAACAAACAACACTAAACCCCTAACAACATACAATCCTAACCGAACAACAAAAAACCCTAAACCACTAACAACAAACAACACTAACACCCTAACAACAAACAACCCTAACCGCCTAACAACAAACAACACTAACACACTAACAACAAACAACCATAACCCCCTAACAACAAACAACACTAACCCCCTAACAACAAACAACCCTAAACCCCTAACATCAAACAACACTAACCCCTAACAACACAAAACACTAACACCCTAACAACAAACAACACTAACACCCTAACAACAAAAACCACTAAACCCCAACAAGACACAACCCGAAACCCCTAACAACAAACACTAACCCCCTAACAACAAACAACACTAAACCCCTAACCAGAAACTACCCTAACCCCGTAACAACAAACAACACTAACCCCGTAACAACAAACAGCCCTAACCCCCAAACAACAAACAACCCTAACCTCCTAACAACAAACAATCCTAACCCCCGAACAACCAACAACACTAACCCCCTAACCACAATAAACACTAACACCCTAACAACAAAAACCACTAAACCCCAACAAGAAACAACACTAAACCCCTAAGAACAAACAACACTAACCCCCTAACAACAAACAACCCTAACCAAAAAACAAAAACCCTAACCCACTAACAACAAACAACACTAACACCCTAACAACAAACAACCCTAACCCCCTAACAACAAACACTAACCCCCAAACAACAAACAACCCTAACCCCTGAAAACCAAAAACACTAACCCACTAACAACAAACAACCCTAAAGCACTAACAACAAACAACACTAACACCCTAACAACAAACAACACTAACCCCCTAACAACAAACAACCCTTACCCCCTAACATCAAACAACACTAACCCCCTAACAACACAAAACACTAAAACCCTAACAACAAACAACACTAACACCCTAACAACAAAAACCACTAAACCCCAACAAGAAACAACCCGAAACCCCTAACAACAAACACTAACCCCCTAACAACAAACAACACTAACACCCTAACAACAAACAACCCTAACCCCCTAACAACAAACAACACTAACACCCTAACAACAAACAAACCTAACCCCCTAACAACAAACAACACTAACCCCCTAACAACAAACAATCCTAAACCCCTAACATCAAAGAACATTAACACCCGATCAACAAACAACCCTAACCCCCTAACAACAAACACTAACCCCCAAACAACAAACAATCCTAACCCCTAAAAACCAAAAAAACTAACCCACTAACAACAAACAACCCTAACCCACTAACAACAAACAACCCTAACACCCTAACAACAAACAACACTAACCCCGTAACAACAAACAACCCTTAACCCCTAACATCAAACAACACTAACACCCTAACAACACAAAACACTAACACCGTAAGAACAAACAACACTAACACCCTAACAACAAACAACCCTAACCCCCTAACAACAAACAACACTAAAACCCTAACAACAAACAAACCTAACCACCTAACAACAAACAACACTAACACCCTAACAACAAAGAATCCTAAACCCCTAACATCAAAGAACATTAACACCCTAACAACAAATAACCCTAACCCCCTAAAAACAAACACTAACCCCCAAACAACAAACAACCCTAACCCCTAAAAACCAAAAAAACTAACCCACTAACAACAAACAACCCTAACCCACTAACAACAAACAACCCTAACACCCTAACAACAAACAACACTAAACCCCTAACAACAAACAACCCTTAACCCCAACATCAAACAACACTAACCCCCTAACAACACAAAACACTAACACCCTAACAACAAACAACACTAACAACCTAACAACAGAAACCACTAATCCCCAACAAGAAACAACCCTAAACCCCTAACAAAAAACACTAACCCCCTAACAACAAACAACACTGAACCCCTAACAAGAAAATACCCTAACCCCGTAACAACAAACAACACTAAACCGTAACAACAAACAACCCTAACCCACAAACAACAAACAACCCTAAACCCCAAACAACAAACAACCCTAACCCCTTAAGAACAAACAATGCTAACCCCCCGAACAACCAACAACACTAACCCCCTAACCACAATAAACATAACACCCTAACAACAAAAACCACTAAACCCCAAGAAGAAACAACCCTAAACCCCTAACAACAAACAACACTAACCCCCTAACAAAAAACAACCCTAACCAAACAACAAAAAACCCTAACCCACCAACAACAAACAACACTAACACCCGAACAACAAACAACCCTAACTCCCTAACAACAAACAACACTAACCCCCTAACAACAAACAACCCTAAACCCCTAACATCAAACAACACTAACCCCCTAACAACACAAAACACTAACATCCTAACAACAAACAACACTAACACCCTAACAACAAAAAACCCTAAACCCCAACAAGAAACAACCCTAAACCCCTAACAACAAACACTAACCCCCTAACAAAAAACAACACTAAACCCCGAACAAGAAACTACCCTAACCCCGTAACAACAAACAACACTAACCCCGTAACAAGAAACAACCCTAACCCCCTAACAACGAACAACACTAACCCCCTAACAACAAACAACACTAAACCCCTAACACCAAAGAACACTAACACCCTAACAACAAACAACCCTAACCCCCTAACAACAATCACTAACCCCCAAACAACAAACAACCCTAACCCCTGAAAACCAAAAACACTAACACCCTAACAACAAACAACCCTAACCGCCTAACAACAAACAACACTAACACCCTAACAACAAACAACCCTAACCCCCTAACAACAAACAACACTAACCCCCTAACAACAAACAACCCTAAACACCTAACATCAAAGAACACTAACCCCCTAACAACAAACAACCCTAACCCCCTAACAACAAACACTAACCCCCAAACAAGAAACAACCCTAACCCCTAAAAACCAAAAACACTAACCCACTAACAACAAACAACCCTAACCCACTAACAACAAACAACCCTAACACCCTAACAACAAACACTAATCCCCTAACAACAAACAACCCTAAACCCCTAACATCAAAGAACACTAACACCCTAACAACAAACATCCCTAACCCCCTAACAACAAACACTAACCCCCAAACAACAAACAAACCTAAACCCTAAAAACCAAAAAAACTAACCCACTAACAACAAACAACCCTAACCCACTAACAACAAACAACCCTAACACCCTAACAACAAACAACACTAACCCCCTAACAACAAACAACCCTTACCCCCAACATCAAACAACACTAACCCCCTAACTACTCAAAACACTAACACCCTAACAACAAACAACACTAACACCCTAACAACAAAAACCACTAAACCCCAACAAGAAACAACCCTAAACCCCTAACAACAAACACTAACCCCCTAACAACAAACAACACTAAACCCCTAACAAGAAACTACCCTAACCCCGTAACAACAAACAACACTAACCCCGTAACAACAAACAACCCTAACCCCCAAACAACAAACAACCCTAACACCCTAACAACAAACAACCCTAACCCCCTAACAACAAACAACAGTAAGCCCCTAACAACAAACAACCCTAAACCCCTAACATCAAAGAACACTAACACCCTAAAAACAAACAACCCTAACCCCCTAACAACAAACACTAACCCCCAAACAACAAACAACCCTAACCCCTAAAAACCAAAAAAACTAACCCACTAACAACAAACAACCCTAACACCCTAACAACAAACAACACTAACCCCCTAACAACAAAGAACCCTTACCCCCTAACATCAAACAACACTAACCCCCTAACAACACAAAACACTAACAACCTAACAACAAACAACACTAACACTCTAACAACAGAAACCACTAAACCCCAACAAGAAACAACCCTAAACCCCTAACAAAAAACACTAACCCCCTAACAACAAACAACACTGAACCCCTAACAAGAAAATACCCTAACCCCGTAACAACAAACAACACTAAACCGTAACAACTAACAAACCTAACCCCCAAACAACAAACAACCCTAAACCCCAAACAACAAACAACCCTAACCCCTTAACAACAAACAATCCTAACCGCCCGAACAACCAACAACACTAACCCCCTAACCACAATAAACACTAACACCCTAACAATAAAAACCACTAAACCCCAACAAGAAACAACCCTAAACCCCTAACAACAAACAACACTAACCCCCTAACAAAAAACAACCCTAACCAAACAACAAAAGACCGTAACCTACCAACAACAAACAACACAACAACCCTAACAACAAACAACCCTAACTCCCTAACAAAAAACAACGCTAACACCCTAACAACAAACAACCCTAACCCCCTAACAACAAACAACACTAAACCCCTAACAACAAACAACCCTAAACCCCTAACATCAAACAACACTAACCCCTAACAACACAAAACACTAACACCCTAACAACAAACAACACTAACACCCTAACAACAAAAACCACTAAACCCCAACAAGACACAACCCGAAACCCCTAACAACAAACACTAACCCCCTAACAACAAACAACACTAAACCCCTAACCAGAAACTACCCTAACCCCGTAACAACAAACAACACTAACCCCGTAACAACAAACAGCCCTAACCCCCAAACAACAAACAACCCTAACCCCCTAACAACAAACAATCCTAACCCCCGAACAACCAACAACACTAACCCCCTAACCACAATAAACACTAACACCCTAACAACAAAAACCACTAAACCCCAACAAGAAACAACACTAAACCCCTAAGAACAAACAACACTAACCCCCTAACAACAAACAACCCTAACCAAACAACAAAAACCCTAACCCACTAACAACAAACAACACTAACACCCTAACAACAAACAACCCTAAACCCCTAACAACAAACAACACTAACACCCTAACAACAAACAACCCTAACCCCCTAACAACAAACACTAACCCCCAAACAACAAACAACCCTAACACCTGAAAACCAAAAACACTAACCCACTAACAACAAACAACCCTAAACCACTAACAACAAACAACCCTAACACCCTAACAACAAACAACACTAACCCCCTAACAACAAACAACCCTAAACCCCTAACATCAAACAACACTAACCCCCTAACAACACAAAACACTAACACCGTAAGAACAAACAACACTAACACCCTAACAACAAAAACCGCTAAACCAAAACAAGAAACAACCCTAAACCCCTAACAACAAACAAAACTAAACCCCTAACAACATACAATCCTAACCAAACAACAAAAAACCCTAAACCACTAACAACAAAGAACACTAACACCCTAACAACAAACAACCCTAAACGCCTAACAACAAACAACACTAACACCCTAACAACAAACAACCCTAACCCCCTAACAACAAACAACACTAACCCCCTAACAACAAACAACCCTAAACACCTAACATCAAAGAACACTAACACCCTAACAACAAACAACCCTAACCCCCTAACAACAAACACTAACCCCGAAACAACAAACAACCCTAACCCCTGAAAACCAAAAACACTAACCCACTAACAACAAACAACCCTAAACCACTAACAACAAACAACCCTAACACCCTAACAACAAACAACACTAACCCCTTAACAACAAACAACCCTAAACCCCTAACATCAAACAACACTAACCCCCTAACAACACAAAACACTAACACCGTAAGAACAAACAACACTAACACCCTAACAACAAAAACCACTAAACCAAAACAAGAAACAACCCTAAACCCCTAACAACAAACAACACTAAACCCCTAACAACATACAATCCTAACCGAACAACAAAAAACCCTAAACCACTAACAACAAACAACACTAACACCCTAACAACAAACAACCCTAACCGCCTGACAACAAACAACACTAACACACTAACAACAAACAACCCTAACCCCCTAACAACAAACAACACTAACCCCCTAACAACAAACAACCCTAAACCCCTAACATCAAACAACACTAACCCCTAACAACACAAAACACTAACACCCTAACAACAAACAACACTAACACCCTAACAACAAAAACCACTAAACCCCAACAAGACACAACCCGAAACCCCTAACAACAAACACTAACCCCCTAACAACAAACAACACTAAACCCCTAACCAGAAACTACCCTAACCCCGTAACAACAAACAACACTAACCCCGTAACAACAAACAGCCCTAACCCCCAAACAACAAACAACCCTAACCCCCTAACAACAAACAATCCTAACCCCCGAACAACCAACAACACTAACCCCCTAACCACAATAAACACTAACACCCTAACAACAAAAACCACTAAACCCCAACAAGAAACAACACTAAACCCCTGAGAACAAACAACACTAACCCCCTAACAACAAACAACCCTAACCAAAAAACAAAAACCCTAACCCACTAACAACAAACAACACTAACACCCTAACAACAAACAACCCTAAACCCCTAACAACAAACAACACTAACACCCTAACAACAAACAACCCTAACCCCCTAACAACAAACACTAACCCCCAAACAACAAACAACCCTAACCCCTGAAAACCAAAAACACTAACCCACTAACAACAAACAACCCTAAACCACTAACAACAAACAACCCTAACACCCTAACAACAAACAACACTAACCCCCTGACAACAAACAACCCTAAACCCCTAACATCAAACAACACTAACCCCCTAACAACACAAAACACTAACACCGTAAGAACAAACAACACTAACACCCTAACAACAAAAACCGCTAAACCAAAACAAGAAACAACCCTAAACCCCTAACAACAAACAAAACTAAACCCCTAACAACATACAATCCTAACCAAACAACAAAAAGCCCTAAACCACTAACAACAAAGAACACTAACACCCTAACAACAAACAACCCTAAACGCCTAACAACAAACAACACTAACACCCTAACAACAAACAACCCTAACCCCCTAACAACAAACAACACTAACCCCCTAACAACAAACAACCCTAAACACCTAACATCAAAGAACACTAACACCCTAACAACAAACAACCCTAACCCCCTAACAACAAACACTAACCCCCAAACAACAAACAACCCTAACCCCAAAAACCAAAAACACTATCCCACTAACAACAAACAACCCTAACCCACTAACAACAAACAACCCTAACACCCTAACAACAAACACTAACCCCCTAACAACAAACAACCCTAAACCCCTAACATCAAAGAACACTAACACCCTAAAAACAAACATCCCTAACCCCCTAACAACAAACACTAACCCCCAAATAACAAACAACCCTAACCCCTAAAAACCAAAAAAACTAACCCACTAACAACAAACAACCCTAACCCACTAACAACAAACAACCCTAACACCCTAACAACAAACAACACTAACCCCCTAACAACAAACAACCCTTACCCCCAACATCAAACAACACTAACCCCCTAACTACTCAAAACACTAACACCCTAACAACAAACAACACTAACACCCTAACAACAAAAACCACTAAACCCCAACAAGAAACAACCCGAAACCCCTAACAACAAACACTAACCCCCTAACAACAAACAACCCTAACCCCCTAACAACAAACACTAACCCCCAAACAACAAACAACCCTAACCCCTAAAAACCAAAAACACTAACCCACTAACAACAAACAACCCTAACCCACTAACAACAAACAACCCTAACACCCTAACAACAAACACTAATCCCCTAACAACAAACAACCCTAAACCCCTAACATCAAAGAACACTAACACCCTAACAACAAACATCCCTAACCCCCTAACAACAAACACTAACCCCCAAACAACAAACAAACCTAAACCCTAAAAACCAAAAAAACTAACCCACTAACAACCAACAACCCTAACCCACTAACAACAAACAACCCTAACACCCTAACAACAAACAACACTAACCCCCTAACAACAAACAACCCTTACCCCCAACATCAAACAACACTAACCCCCTAACTACTCAAAACACTAACACCCTAACAACAAACAACACTAACACCCTAACAAGAAAAACCACTAAACCCCAACAAGAAACAACCCGAAACCCCTAACAACAAACACTAACCCCCTAACAACAAACAACACTAAACCCCTAACAAGAAACTACCCTAACCCCGTAACAACAAACAACACTAACCCCGTAACAACAAACAACCCTAACCCCCAAACAACAAACAACCCTAACACCCTAACAACAAACAACCCTAACCCCCTAACAACAAACAACAGTAAGCCCTAACAACAAACAACCCTAAACCCCTAACATCAAAGAACACTAACACCCTAAAAACAAACAACCCTAACCCCCTAACAACAAACACTAACCCCCAAACAACAAACAACCCTAACCCCTAAAAACCAAAAAAACTAACCCACTAACAACAAACAACCCTAACCCACTAACAACAAACAACCCTAACACCCTAACAACAAACAACACTAACCCCCTAACAACAAAGAACCCTTACCCCCTAACATCAAACAACACTAACCCGCTAACAACACAAAACACTAACAACCTAACAACAAACAACACTAACAGTCTAACAACAGAAACCACTAAACCCCAACAAGAAACAACCCTAAACCCCTAACAAAAAACACTAACCCCCTAACAACAAACAACACTGAACCCCTAACAAGAAAATACCCTAACCCCGTAACAACAAACAACACTAAACCTTAACAACAAACAAACCTAACCCCCAAACAACAAACAACCGTAAACCCCAAACAACAAACAACCCTAACCCCTTAACAACAAACAATCCTAACCGCCCGAACAACCAACAACACTAACCCCCTAACCACAATAAACACTAACACCCTAACAATAAAAACCACTAAACCCCAACAAGAAACAACCCTAAACCCCTAACAACAAACAACACTAACCCCCTAACAAAAAACAACCCTAACCAAACAACAAAAGACCGTAACCTACCAACAACAAACAACACAACAACCCTAACAACAAACAACCCTAACTCCCTAACAAAAAACAACGCTAACACCCTAACAACAAACAACCCTAACCCCCTAACAACAAACAACACTAATCCCCTAACAACAAACAACCCTAAACCCCTAACATCAAACAACACTAACCCCCTAACAACACAAAACACTAACACCCTAACAACAAACAACACTAACACCCTAACAACAAAAACCACTAAACCCCAACAAGACACAACCCGAAACCCCTAACAACAAACACTAACCCCCTAACAACAAACAACACTAAACCCCTAACCAGAAACTACCCTAACCCCGTAACAACAAACAACACTAACCCCGTAACAACAAACAGCCCTAACCCCCAAACAACAAACAACCCTAACCCCCTAACAACAAACAATCCTAACCCCCGAACAACCAACAACACTAACCCCCTAACCACAATAAACACTAACACCCTAACAACAAAAACCACTAAACCCCAACAAGAAACAACGCTAAACCCCTAAGAACAAACAACACTAACCCCCTAACAACAAACAACCCTAACCAAACAACAAAAACCCTAACCCACTAACAACAAACAACACTAACACCCTAACAACAAACAACCCTAAACCCCTAACAACAAACAACACTAACACCCTAACAACAAACAACCCTAACCCCCTAACAACAAACACTAACCCCCAAACAACAAACAACCCTAACCCCCTAGCAACAAACAACACTAACCCCCTAACAACAAACAACCCTAAACACCTAACATCAAAGAACACTAACACCCTAACAACAAACAACCCTAACCCCCTAACAAGAAACACTAACCCCGAAACAACAAACAACCCTAACCCCTGAAAACCAAAAACACTAACCCACTAACAACAAACAACCCTAAACCACTAACAACAAACAACCCTAACACCCTAACAACAAACAACACTAACCCCCTAACAACAAACAACCCTAAACCCCTAACATCAAACAACACTAACCCCCTAACAACACAAAACACTAACACCGTAAGAACAAACAACACTAACACCCTAACAACAGAAACCACTAAACCAAAACAAGAAACAACCCTAAACCCCTAACAACAAACAACACTAAACCCCTAACAACATACAATCCTAACCAAACAACAAAAAACCCTAAACCACTAACAACAAACAACACTAACACCCTAACAACAAACAACCCTAACCGCCTAACAACAAACAACACTAACACACTAACAACAAACAACCCTAACCCCCTAACAACAAACAACACTAACCCCCTAAGAACAAACAACCCTAAACACCTAACATCAAAGAACACTAACACCCTAACAACAAACAACCCTAACCCCCTAACAACAAACACTAACCCCCAAACAACAAACAACCCTAACCCCTAAAAACCAAAAACACTAACCCACTAACAACAAACAACCCTAACCCAGTAACAACAAACAACCCTAACACCCTAACAACAAACACTAACCCCCTAACAACAAACAACCCTAAACCCCTAACATCAAAGAACACTAACACCCTAACAACAAACAACCCTAACCCCCTAACAACAAACACTAACCCCCAAACAACAAACAACCCTAACCCCTAAAAACCAAAACAACTAACCCACTAACAACAAACAACCCTAACACCCTAACAACAAACAACACTAACCCCCTAACAACAAACAACACTAACCCCCTAACAACAAACAACACTAACCCCCTAACAACAAACAACCCTAAACCCCTAACATCAAACAACACTAACCCCCTAACAACACAAAACACTAACACCCTAACAACAAACAACACTAACACCCTAACAACAAAAACCACTAAACCCCAACAAGACACAACCCGAAACCCCTAACAACAAACACTAACCCCCTAACAACAAACAACACTAAACCCCTAACCAGAAACTACCCTAACCCCGTAAAAACAAACAACACTAACCCCGTAACAACAAACAGCCCTAACCCCCAAACAACAAACAACCCTAACCCCCTAACAACAAACAATCCTAACCCCCGAACAACCAACAACACTAACCCCCTAACCACAATATACACTAACACCCTAACAACAAAAACCACGAAACCCCAACAAGAAACAACGCTAAACCCCTAAGAACAAACAACACTAACCCCCTAACAACAAACAACCCTAACCAAACAACAAAAACCCTAACCCAATAACAACAAACAACACTAACACCCTAACAACAAACAACCCTAACCCCCTAACAACAAACAACACTAACACCCTAACAACAAACAACCCTAACCCCCTAACAACAAACACTAACCCCCAAACAACAAACAACCCTAACCCCTGAAAACCAAAAACACTAACCCACTAACAACAAACAACCCTAAACCACTAACAACAAACAACCCTAACACCCTAACAACAAACAACACTAACCCCCTAACAACAAACAACCCTAAACCCCTAACATCAAACAACACTAACCCCCTAACAACAGAAAACACTAACACCGTAAGAACAAACAACACTAACAACCTAACAACAAAAACCACTAAACCAAAACAAGAAACAACCCTAAACCCCTAACAACAAACAAAACTAAACCCCTAACAACATACAATCCTAACCAAACAACAAAAAACCCTAAACCACTAACAACAAACAACACTAACACCCTAACAACAAACAACCCTAAACGCCTAACAACAAACAACACTAACACCCTAACAACAAACAACCCTAACCACCTAACAACAAACAACACTAACCCCCTAACAACAAACAACCCTAAACACCTAACATCAAAGAACACTAACACCCTAACAACAAACAACCCTAACCCCCTAACAACAAACACTAACCCCCAAACAACAAACAACCCTAACCCCTAAAAACCAAAAACACTAACCCACTAAAAACAAACAACACTAACCCACTAACAACAAACAACCCTAACACCCTAACAACAAACACTAACCCCCTAACAACAAACAACCCTAAACCCCTAACATCAAAGAACACTAACACCCTAACAACAAACATCCCTATCCCCCTAACAACAAACACTAACCCCCAAACAACAAACAACACTAACCCCTAAAAACCAAAAAAACTAACCCACTAACAACAAACAACCCTACCCACTAACAACAAACAACCCTAACACCCTAACAACAAACAACACTAACCCCCTAACAACAAACAACCCTTACCCCCAACATCAAACAACACTAACCCCCTAACTACTCAAAACACTAACACCCTAACAACAAACAACACTAACACCCTAACAACAAAAACCACTAAACCCCAACAAGAAACAACCGAAACCCCTAACAACAAAAACTAACCCCCTAACAAAAAACAACACTAAACCCCTTACAAGAAACTACCCTAACCCCGTAACAACAAACAACATTTACCCCGTAACAACAAACAACCCTAACCCCCAAACAACAAACAACACTAACACCCTAACAACAAACAACCCTAACCCCCTAACAACAAACAACACTAAACCCCTAACAACAAACAACCCTAACCCCCTAACAACAAACACTAACCCCCAAACAACAAACAACCCTAACCCCTGAAAACCGAAAACACTAACCCACTAACAACAAACAACCCTAACCCACAAACAACAAACAACCCTAAACCCCAAACAACAAACTACCCTAACCCCTTAAGAACAAACAATGCTAACCCCCCGAACAACCAACAACACTAACCCCCTAACCACAATAAACACTAACACCCTAACAACAAAAACCACAAAACCCCAACAAGAAACAACCCTAAACCCCTAACAACAAACAACACTAACCCCCTAACAACAAACAACCCTAACCAAACAACAAAAAACCCTAACCCACCAACAACAAACAACACTAACACCCGAACAACAAACAACCCTAACTCCCTAACAACAAACAACACTAACCCCCTAACAACAAACAACCGTAAACCCCTAACATCAAACAACACTAACCCCCTAACAACACAAAACACTAACACCCTAACAACAAACAACACTAACACCCTAACAACAAAAAACCCTAAACCCCAACAAGAAACAACCCTAAACCCCTAACAACAAACACTAACCCCCTAACAAAAAACAACACTAAACCCCGAACAAGAAACTACCCTAACCCCATAACAACAAACAACACTAACCCCGTAACAAGAAACAACCCTAACCCCCTAACAACGAACAACACTAACCCCCTAACAACAAACAACACTAAACCCCTAACACCAAAGAACACTAACACCCTAACAACAAGCAACCCTAACCCCCTAACAACAAACACTAACCCCCAAACAACAAACAACCCTAACCCCTGAAAACCAAAAACACTAACACCCTAACAACAAACAACCCTAACCGCCTAACAACAAACAACACTAACACCCTAACAACAAACAACCCTAACCCCCTAACAACAAACAACACTAACACCCTAACAACAAACAACACTAAGCCCCTAACAACAAACAACCCTAAACCCCTAACATCAAAGAACACAAACACCCTAAAAACAAACAACCCTAACCCCCTAACAACAAACACTAACCCCCAAACAACAAACAACCCTAACCCCTAAAAACCAAAAAAACTAACCCACTAACAACAAACAACCCTAACCCACTAACAACAAACAACCCTAACACCCTAACAACAAACAACACTAACCCCCTAACAACAAACAACCCTTACCCCCTAACATCAAACAACACTAACCCCCTGACAACACAAAACACTAACACCCTAACAACAAACAACACTAACACTCTAACAACAGAAACCACTAAACCCCAACAAGAAACAACCCTAAACCCCTAACAAAAAACACTAACCCCCTAACAACAAACAACACTGAACCCCTAACAAGAAAACACCCTAACCCCGTAACAACAAACAACACTAAACCGTAACCACAAACAAACCTAACCCCCAAACAACAAACAACCCTAAACCCCAAACAACAAACAACCCTAACCCCTTAACAACAAACAATCCTAACCCCCCGAACAACCAACAACACTAACCCCCTAACCACAATAAACACTAACACCCTAACAATAAAAACCACTAAACCCCAACAAGAAACAACCCTAAACCCCTAACAACAAACAACACTAACCCCGTAACAAAAAACAACCCTAACCAAACAACAAAAAACCCTAACCTACCAACAACAAACAACACAACAACCCTAACAACAAACAACCCTAACTCCCTAACAAAAAACAATGCTAACACCCTAACAACAAACAACCCTAACCCCCTAACAACAAACAACACTAACCCCCTAACAACAAACAACCCTAAACCCCTAACATCAAACAACACTAACCCCCTAACAACACAAAACACTAACACCCTAACAACAAACAACACTAACACCCTAACAACAAAAACCACTAAACCCCAACAAGACACATCCCGAAACCCCTAACAACAAACACTAACCCCCTAACAACAAACAACACTAAACCCCTAACCAGAAACTACCCTAACCCCGTAACAACAAACAACACTAACCCCGTAACAACAAACAGCCCTAACCCCCAAACAACAAACAACCCTAACCCCCTAACAACAAACAATCCTGACCCCCGAACAACGAACAACACTAACCCCCTAACCACAATAAACACTAACACCCTAACAACAAAAACCACTAAACCCCAACAAGAAACAACGCTAAACCCCTAAGAACAAACAACACTAACCCCCTAACAACAAACAATCCTAACCAAACAACAAAAAACCCTAAACCACTAACAACAAAGAACACTAACACCATAACAACAAACAACCCTAAATGCCTAACAACAAACAACACTAACACCCTAACAACAAACAACCCTAACCCCCTAACAACAAACAACACTAACCCCCTAACAACAAACAACCCTAAACACCTAACATCAAAGAACACTAACACCCTAACAACAAACAACCCTAACCCCCTAACAACAAACACTAACCCCCAAACAACAAACAACCCTAACCCCTAAAAACGAAAAAAACTAACCCACTAACAACAAACAATCCTAACCCACTAACAACAAACAACCCTAACACCCTAAGAACAAACAACACTAACCCCCTAACAACAAACAACCCTTACCCCCAACATCAAACAACACTAACCCCCTAACTACTCAAAACACTAACACCCTAACAACAAACAACACTAACACCCTAACAACAAAAACCACTAAACCCAACAAGAAACAACCCGAAACCCCTAACAACAAAAACTAACCCCCTAACAAAAAACAACACTAAACCCCTTACAAGAAACTACCCTAACCCCGTAACAACAAACAACACTAACCCCGTAACAACAAACAACCCTAACCCCCTAACAACAAACACTAACCCCCAAACAACAAACAACCCTAACCCCTAAAAACCAAAAACACTAACCCACTAACAACAAACAACCCTAACCCACTAACAACAAACAACCCTAACACCCTAACAACAAACAACCCTAACCCCTTAACAACAAACAACCCTAAACCCCTAACATCAAACAACACTAACCCCCTAACAACAAACAACACTTACCCCCTAACATCAAACAACACTAACCCCCTAACAACACAAAACACTAACACCCTAACAACAAACAACACTAACAACCTAACAACAGAAACCACTAAACCCCAACAAGAAACAACCCTAAACCCCTAACAAAAAACACTAATCCCCTAACAACAAACAACACTGAACCCCTAACAAGAAAATACCCTAACTCCGTAACAACAAACAACACTAAACCGTAACAACAAACAACCCTAACCCCCAAACAACAAACAACCCTAAACACCAAACAACAAACAACCCTAACCCCTTAAGAACAAACAATGCTAACCCCCCGAACAACCAACAACACTAACCCCCTAACCACAATAAACACTAACACCCTAACAACAAAAACCACTAAACCCCAACAAGAAACAACCCTAAACCCCTAACAACAAACAACACTAACCCCCTAACAAAAAACAACCCTAACCAAACAACAAAAAACCCTAACCCACCAACAACAAACAACACTAACACCCTAACAACAAACAACCCTAACTCCCTAACAACAAACAACACTAACACCCTAACAACAAACAACCCTAACCCCCTAACAAGAAACAACACTAACCCCCTAACAACAAACAACCCTAAACCCCTAACATCAAACAACACTAACCCCCTAACAACACAAAACACTAACACCCTAACAAGAAACAACACTAACACCCTAACAACAAAAACCCCTAAACCCCAACAAGAAACAATCCTAAACCCCTAACAACAAACACTAATCCCCTAACAAAAAACAACACTAAACCCCGAACAAGAAACTACCCTAACCCCGTAACAACAAACAACACTAACCCCGTAACAAGAAACAACCCTAACCCCCTAACAACGAACAACACTAACCCCCTAACAACAAACAACACTAAACCCCTAACACCAAAGAACACTAACACCCTAACAACAAACAACCCTAACCCCCTAACAACACACACTAACCCCCAAACAACAAACAACTCTAACCCCTGAAAACGAAAAACACTAACCCACTAACAACAAACAACCCTAAACCACTAACAACAAACAACCCTAACACCCTAACAACAAACAACACTAACCCCTAAAACAAACAACCCTAAACCCCTAAAATCAAACAACACTAACCCCCTAACAACACAAAACACTAACACCGTAAGAACAAAGAACACTAACACCCTAACAACAAAAACCACTAAACCAAAACAAGAAACAACCCTAAACCCCTAACAACAAACAACACTAACCCCCTAACAACATACAATCCTAACCAAACAACAAAAAACCCTAACCCACTAACAACAAACAACACTAACACCCTAACAACAAACAACCCTAACCCCCTAACAACAAACAACACTAACACCCTAACAACAAACAACCCTAACCCCCTAACAACAAACAACACTAACCCCCTAACAACAAACAACCCTAAACCCCTAACATCAAAGAACACTAAAACCCTAACAACAAACATCCCTAACCCCCTAACAACAAACACTAACCCCCAAACAACAAACAACCCTAACCCCTAAAAACCAAAAAAACTAACCCACTAACAACAAACAACCCTAACCCACTAACAACAAACAACCCTAACACCCTAACAACAAACAACACTAACCCCCTAACAACAAACAACACTTACCCCCTAACATCAAACAACACTAACCCCCTAACAACACAAAACACTAACACCCTAAGAACAAACAACACTAACAACCTAACAACAGAAACCACTAAACCCCAAGAAAGAACCCTAAACCCCTAACAAAAAACACTAACCCCTAACAACAAACAACACTGAACCCCTAACAAGAAAATACCCTAACCCCGTAACAACAAACAACACTAAACCGTAACAACAAACAACCCTAACCCCCAAACAACAAACAACCCTAAACACCAAACAACAAACAACCGTAACCCCTTAAGAACAAACAATGCTAACCCCCCGAACAACCAACAACACTAACCCCCTAACCACAATAAACACTAACACCCTAACAACAAAAACCACTAAACCCCAACAAGAAACAACCCTAAACCCCTAACAACAAACAACACTAACCCCCTAACAAAAAACAACCCTAACCAAACAACAAAAAACCCTAACCCACCAACAACAAACAACACTAACACCCTAACAACAAACAACCCTAACTCCCTAACAACAAACAACACTAACACCCTAACAACAAACAACCCTAACCCCCTAACAACAAACAACACTAACCCCCTAACAACAAACAACCCTAACCCCCTAACAACAAACAACACTAACCCCCTAACAACAAACAACCCTAAACCCCTAACATCAAACAACACTAACCCCCTAACAACACAAAACACTAACACCCTAACAAGAAACAACACTAACACCCTAACAACAAAAACTCCTAAACCCCAAAAAGAAACAACCCTAAACCCCTAACAACAAACACTAACCCCCTAACAAAAAACAACACTAAACCCCGAACAAGAAACTACCCTAACCCCGTAACAACAAACAACACTAACCCCGTAACAAGAAACAACTCTAACCCCTTAACAACGAACAACACTAACCCCCTAACAACAAACAACACTAAACCCCTAACACCAAAGAACACTAACACCCTAACAACAAACAACCCTAACCCCCTAACAACACACACTAACCCCCAAACAACAAACAACCCTAACCCCTGAAAACCAAAAACACTAACCCACTAACAACAAACAATCCTAAACCACTAACAACAAACAACCCTAACACCCTAACAACAAACAACACTAACCCCCTAACAACAAACAACCCTAAACCCCTAACATCAAACAACACTAACCCCCTAACAACACAAAACACTAACACCGTAAGAACAAACAACACTAACACCCTAACAACAAAAACCACTAAACCAAAACAAGAAACAACCCTAAACCCCTAACAACAAACAACACTAAACCCCTAACAACATACAATCCTAACCAAACAACAAAAAACCCTAAACCACTAACAACAAACAACACTAACACCCTAACAACCAACAACCCTAACCCCCTAAAAACAAACAACACTAACACCCTAACAACAAACAACCCTAACCCCCTAACAACAAACAACACTAACCCCGTAACAACAAACAACCCTAAACACCTAACATCAAAGAACACTAACACCCTAACAACAAACAACCCTCACCCCCTAACAACAAACACTAACCCCCAAACAAGAAACAACCCTAAACCCTAAAAACCAAAAACACTAACCCACTAACAACAAACAACCCTAACCCACTAACAACAAACAACCCTAAACCCCTAACATCAAACAACACTAACCCCCTAACAACACAAAACACTAACACCCTAAAAACAAACAACACTAACCCCCTAAGAACAAACAACCCTAAACCCCTAACATCAAAGAACACTAACACCCTAACAACAAACATTCCTAATCCCCTAACAACAAACACTAACCCCCAAACAACAAACAACCCTAACCCACTAACAACAAACAACCCTAACACCCTAACAACAAACAACACTAACCCCCTAACAACAAACAACCCTTACCCCCAACATCAAACAACACTAACCCCCTAACTACACAAAACACTAACACCCTAACAACAAACAACACTAACACTCTAACAACAGAAACCACTAAACCGCAACAAGAAACAACCCTAAACCCCTAACAAAAAACACTAACCCCCTAACAACAAACAACACTGAACTCCTAACAAGAAAATACCCTAACCCCGTAACAACAAACAACACTAACCCCGTAACAACAAACAAACCTAACCCCCAAACAACAAACAACCGTAAACCCCAAACAACAAACAACCCTAACCCTTAACAACAAACAATCCTAACCCCCCGAACAACCAACAACACTAACCCCCGAACCACAATAAACACTAACACCCTAACAACAGAAACCACTAAACCCCAACAAGAAACAACCCTAAACCCCTAACAACAAACAACACTAACCCCCTAACAAAAAACAACCCTAACCAAACAACAAAAAACCCTAACCCACCAACAACAAACAACACTAACACCCTAACAACAAACAACCCTAACTTCCTAACAACAAACAACGCTAACACCCTAACAACAAACAACCCTAACCCCCTAACAACAAACAACACTAACCCCCTAACAACAAACAACCCTAAACCCCTAACATCAAACAACACTAACCCCCTAACAACACAAAACACTAACACCCTAGCAACAAACAACACTAACACCCTAACAACAAAAACCACTAAACCCCAACAAGAAACAACCCTAAACCCCTAACAACATACACTAACCCCCTAACAAAAAACAATACTAAACCCCGAACAAGAAACTACCCTAACCCCGTAACAACAAACAACACTAACCCCGTAACAAGAAACAACACTAACCCCCTAACAACGAACAACACTAACCCCCTAACAACAAACAACACTAAACCCCTAACATCAAAGAACACTAACACCCTAACAACAAACAACCCTAACCCCCTAACAACAAACACTAACCCCCAAACAACAAACAACCCTAACCCCTAAAAACCAAAACCACTAACCCACTAACAACAAACAACCCTAAACCACTAACAACAAACAACCCTAACACCCTAACAACAAACAACACTAACCCCCTAACAACAAACAACCCTAAACCCCTAACATCAAACAACACTAACAACCTAACAACACAAAACACTAACACCGTAACAACAAACTACACTAACACCCTAACAACAAAAACCACTAAACCCCAACAAGAAACAACCCTAAACCCCTAACAACACACAACACTAACCCCCTAACAACAAACAATCCTAACCAAACAACAAAAAACCCTAACCCACTAACAACAAACAACACTAACACCCTAACAACAAACAACCCTAACCCCCTAACAACAAACAACACTAACACCCTAACAACAAACAACCCTAACCCCCTAACAACAAACAACACTAACCCCCTAACAACAAACAACCCTAAACCCCTAACATCAAAGAACACTAACACCCTAACAACAAACAACCCTAACCCCCTAACAACAAACACTAACCCCCAAAAAACAAACAACCCTAACCCCTAAAAACCAAAAAAACTAACCCACTAACAACAAACAACCCTAACCCACTAACAACAAACAACACTAACACCCTAACAACAAACAACACTAACCCCCTAACAACAAACAACACTTACCCCCTAACATCAAACAACACAAACCCCCTAACAACACAAAACACTAACACCCTAACAACAAACAACACTAACAACCTAACAACAGAAACCACTAAACCCCAACAAGAAACAACCCTAAACTCCTAACAAAAAACACTAACCCCCTAACAACAAACAACACTGAACCCCTAACAAGAAAATACCCTAACCCCGTAACAACAAACAACACTAAACCGTAACAACAAACAACCCTAACCCCCAAACAACAAACAACCCTAAACACCAAACAACAAACAACCCTAACCCCTTAAGAACAAACAATGCTAACCCCCCGAACAACCAACAACACTAACCCCCTAACCACAATAAACACTAACACCCTAACAACAAAAACCACTAAACCCCACCAAGAAAGAACCCTAAACCCCTAACAACAAACAACACTAACCCCCTAACAAAAAACAACCCTAACCAAACAACAAAAAACCCTAACACACCAACAACAAACAACACTAACACCCTAACAACAAACAACCCTAACTCCCTAACAACAAACAACACTAACACCCTAACAACAAACAACCCTAACCCCCTAACAACAAACAACACTAACCCCCTAACAACAAACAACCCTAAACCCCTAACATCAAACAACACTAACCCCCTAACAACACAAAACACTAACACCCTAACAAGAAAGAACACTAACACCCTAACAACAAAAACCCCTAAACCCCAACAAGAAACAACCCTAAACCCCTAACAACAAACACTAACCCCCTAACAAAAAACAACACTAAACCCCGAACAAGAAACTACCCTAACCCCGTAACAACAAACAACACTAACCCCGTAACAAGAAACAACCCTAACCCCCTAACAACGAACAACACTAACGACCTAACAACAAACAACACTAAACCCCTAACACCAAAGAACACTAACACCCTAACAACAAACAACCCTAACCCCCTAACAACACACACTAACCCCCAAACAACAAACAACCCTAACACCTGAAAACCAAAAACACTAACCCACTAACAACAAACAACCCTAAACCACTAACAACAAACAACCCTAACACCCTAACAACAAACAACACTAACCCCCTAACACTACAAAACACTAACACCGTAAGAACAAACAACACTAACACCCTAACAACAAAAAGCACTAAACCAAAACAAGAAACAACCCTAAACCCCTAACAACAAACAACACTAACCCCCTAACAACATACAATCCTAACCAAACAACAAAAAACCCTAAAACACTAACAACAAACAACACTAACCCCCTAACAACAAACAACCCTAACCGCCTAACAACAAACAACACTAACACCCTAACAACAAACAACCCTAAACCCCTAACATCAAAGAACACTAACACCCTAACAACAAACAACCCTAACCCCCTAACAACAAACACTAACCCCCAAACAACAAACAACCCTAACCCCTAAAAACCAAAAACACTAACCCACTAACAACAAACAACCCTAAACCTCTAACAACAAACAACCCTAACACCCTAACAACAAACAACACTAAACCCCTAACAACAAACAAACCTAAACCCCTAACATCAAACAACACTAACCCCCTGACAACACAAAACACTAACACCCTAACAACAAACAACACTAACACCCTAACAACAAAAACCACTAAACCCCAACAAGAAACAACCCGAAACCCCTAACAACAAACACTAACCCCCTAACAACAAACAACACTAAACCCCTAACAAGAAACTACCCTAACCCCGTAACAACAAACAACACTAACCCCGTAACAACAAGCAACCCTAACCCCCAAACAACAAACAACCCTAACACCCTAACAACAAACAACCCTAACCCCCTAACAACAAACAACACTAAGCCCCTAACATCAAAGAACACTAACACCCTAAAAACAAACAACCCTAACCCCCTAACAACAAACACTAACCCCCAAACAACAAACAACCCTAACCCCTAAAAACCAAAAAAACTAACCCACTAACAACAAACAACCCTAACCCACTAACAACAAACAACCCTAACACCCTAACAACAAACAACACTAACCCCCTAACAACAAACAACCCTTACCCCCTAACATCAAACAACACTAACCCCCTAACAACACAAAACACTAAAACCCTAACAACAAACAACACTAACACTCTAACAACAGAAACCACTAAACCCCAACAAGAAACAACCCTAAACCCCTAACAAAAAACACTAACCCCCTAACAACAAACAACACTGAACACCTAACAAGAAAATACCCTAACCCCGTAACAACAAACAACACTAAACCGTAACAACAAACAAACCTAACCCCCAAACAACAAACAACCCTAAACCCCAAACAACAAACAACCCTAACCCCTTAACAACAAACAATCCTAACCCCCCGAACAACCAACAACACTAACCCCCTAACCACAATAAACACTAACACCCTAACAAAAAAAACCACTAAACCCCAACAAGAAACAACCCTAAACCCCTAACAACAAACAACACTAACTCCCTAACAAAAAACAACCCTAACCAAACAACAAAAAACCCTAACCTATCAACAACAAACAACACAACAACCCTAACAACAAACAACCCTAACTCCCTAACAAAAAACAACGCTAACACCCTAACAACAAACAACCCTAACCCCCTAACAACAAACAACACTAACCCCCTAACAACAAACAACCCTAAAGCCCTAACATCAAACAACACTAACCCCCTAACAACACAAAACACTAACACCCTAACAACAAACAACACTAACACCCTAACAACAAACACTAACCCCCAAACAACAAACAACCCTAACCCCTTAAAACCAAAAACACTGACCCACTAACAACAAACAACCCTAAACCTCTAACAACAAACAACCCTAACACCCTAACAACAAACAACACTAAACCCCTAACAACAAACAAACCTAAACCCCTAACATCAAACAACACTAACCCCCTGACAACACAAAACACTAACACCCTAACAACAAACAACACTAACACCCTAACAACAAAAACCACTAAACCCCAACAAGAAACAACCCGAAACCCCTAACAACAAACACTAACCCCCTAACAACAAACAACACAAACACCCTAACAACAAACAACCCTAACCCCCTAACAACAAACAACACTAACCCCCTAACAACAAACAATCCTAAACCCCTAACATCAAAGAACATTAACACCCTAACAACAAACAACACTAACCCCCTAACAACAAACACTAACCCCCAAACAACAAACAACCCTAACCCCTAAAAACCAAAAAAACTAACCCACTAACAACAAACAACCCTAACCCACTAACAACAAACAACCCTAACACCCTAACAACAAACAACACTAACCCCCTAACAACAAACAACCCTTAACCCCTAACATCAAACAACACTAACCCCCGAACAACACAAAACACTAACACCCTAACAGCAAACAACACTAACAACCTAACAACAGAAACCACTAAACCCCAACAAGAAACAACCCTAAACCCCTAACAGAAAACACTAACCCCCTAACAACAAACAACACTGAACCCCTAACAAGAAAATACCCTAACCCCGTAACAACAAACAACACTAAACCGTAACAACAAACAACCCTAACCCACAAACAACAAACAACCCTAAACCCCAAACAACAAACAACCCTAACCCCTTAAGAACAAACAATGCTAACCCCCCGAACAACCAACAACACTAACCCCCTAACCACAATAAACTCTAACACCCTAACAACAAAAACCACTAAACCCCAACAAGAAACAACCCTAAACCCCTAACAACAAACAACACTAACCCCCTAAGAAAAAACAACCCTAACCAAACAACAAAAAACCCTAACCCACCAACAACAAACAACACTAACACCCGAACAACAAAGAACCCTAACTCCCTAACAACAAACAACACTAACCCCCTAACAACAAACAACCCTAAACCCCTAACATCAAACAACACTAACCCCCTAACAACACAAAACTCTAACACCCTAACAACAAACAACACTAACACCCTAACAACAAAAAACCCTAAACCCCAACAAGAAACAACCCTAAACCCCTAACAACAAACACTAACCCCCTAACAAAAAACAACACTAAACCCCGAACAAGAAACTACCCTAACCCCGTAACAACAAACGACACTAACCCCGTAACAAGAAACAACCCTAACCCCCTAACAACGAACAACACTAAAACCCTAACACCAAAGAACACTAACACCCTAACAACAAACAACCCTAACCCCCTAACAACAAACACTAACCCCCAAACAACAAACAACCCTAACCCCTGAAAACCAAAAACACTAACCCACTAACAACAAACAACCCTAAACCACTAACAACAAACAACCCTAACACCCTAACAACAAACAACACTAACCCCCTAACAACAAACAACCCTAAACCCCTAACATCAAACAACACTAACCCCCTAACAACACAAAACACTAACACCGTAAGAACAAACAACACTAACACCCTAACAACAAAAACCACTAAACCAAAACAAGAAACAACCCTAAACCCCTAACAACAAACAACACTAAACCCCTAACAACATACAATCCTAACCAAACAACAAAAAACACTAAACCACTAACAACAAACAACACTAACACCCTAACAACAAACAACCCTAACCGCCTAACAACAAACAACAGTAACACCCTAACAACAAACAACTCTAACCCCCTAACAACAAACAACACTAACCCCCTAAGAACAAACAACCCTAAACACCTAACATCAAAGAACACTAACACCCTAACAACAAACAACCCTAACCCCCTAACAACAAACACTAACCCCCAAACAACAAACAACCCTAACCCCTAAAAACCAAAAACACTAACCCACTAACAACAAACAACCCTAACCCACTAACAACAAACAACCCTAACACCCTAACAACAAACACTAACCCCCTAACAACAAACAACCCTAAACCCCTAACATCAAAGAACACTAACACCCTAACAACAAACATCCCTAACCCCCTAACAACAAACACTAACCCCCAAACAACAAACAACCCTAAACCCTAAAAACCAAAAAAACTAACCCACTAACAACAAACAACCCTAACCCACTAACAACAAACAACCCTAACACCCTAACAACAAACAACACTAACCCCTAACAACAAACAACCCTTACCCCCAACATCAAACAACACTAACCCCCTAACTACTCAAAACACTAACACCCTAACAACAAACAACACTAACCCCCTAACAACAAACACTAACCCCCAAACAACAAACAACCCTAACCCCTAAAAACCAAAAAAACTAACCCACTAACAACAAACAACCCTAACCCACTAACAACAAACAACCCTAACACCCTAACAACAAACAACACTAACCCCCTAACAACAAACAACCCTTAACCCCTAACATCAAACAACACTAACCCCCGAACAACACAAAACACTAACACCCTAACAGCAAACAACACTAACAACCTAACAACAGAAACCACTAAACCCCAACAAGAAACAACCCTAAACCCCTAACAGAAAACACTAACCCCCTAACAACAAACAACACTGAACCCCTAACAAGAAAATACCCTAACCCCGTAACACCAAACAACACTAAACCGTAACAACAAACAACCCTAACCCACAAACAACAAACAACCCTAAACCCCAAACAACAAACAACCCTAACCCCTTAAGAACAAACAATGCTAACCCCCCGAACAACCAACAACACTAACCCCCTAACCACAATAAACTCTAACACCCTAACAACAAAAACCACTAAACCCCAACAAGAAACAACCCTAAACCCCTAACAACAAACAACACTAACCCCCTAAGAAAAAACAACCCTAACCAAACAACAAAAAACCCTAACCCACCAACAACAAACAACACTAACACCCGAACAACAAACAACCCTAACTCCCTAACAACAAACAACACTAACCCCCTAACAACAAACAACCCTAAACCCCTAACATCAAACAACACTAACCCCCTAACAACACAAAACTCTAACACCCTAACAACAAACAACACTAACACCCTAACAACAAAAAACCCTAAACCCCAACAAGAAACAACCCTAAACCCCTAACAACAAACACTAACCCCCTAACAAAAAACAACACTAAACCCCGAACAAGAAACTACCCTAACCCCGTAACAACAAACAACACTAACCCCGTAACAAGAAACACCCCTAACCCCCTAACAACGAACAACACTAACCCCCTAACAACAAACAACACTAAAACCCTAACACCAAAGAACACTAACACCCTAACAACAAACAACCCTAACCCCCTAACAACAAACACTAACCCCCAAACAACAAACAACCCTAACCCCTGAAAACCAAAAACACTAACCCACTAACAACAAACAACCCTAAACCACTAACAACAAACAACCCTAACACCCTAACAACAAACAACACTAACCCCCTAACAACAAACAACCCTAAACCCCTAACATCAAACAACACTAACCCCCTAACAACACAAAACACTAACACCGTAAGAACAAACAACACTAACACCCTAACAACAAAAACCACGAAACCAAAACAAGAAACAACCCTAAACCCCTAACAACAAACAACACTAAACCCCTAACAACATACAATCCTAACCAAACAACAAAAAACCCTAAACCACTAACAACAAACAACACTAACACCCTAACAACAAACAACCCTAACCGCCTAACAACAAACAACAGTAACACCCTAACAACAAACAACTCTAACCCCCTAACAACAAACAACACTAACCCCCTAAGAACAAACAACCCTAAACACCTAACATCAAAGAACACTAACACCCTAACAACAAACAACCCTAACCCCCTAACAACAAACACTAACCCCCAAACAACAAACAACCCTAACCCCTAAAAACCAAAAACACTAACCCACTAACAACAAACAACCCTAACCCACTAACAACAAACAACCCTAACACCCTAACAACAAACACTAACCCCCTAACAACAAACAACCCTAAACCCCTAACATCAAAGAACACTAACACCCTAACAACAAACATCCCTAACCCCCTAACAACAAACACTAACCCCCAAACAACAAACAACCCTAACCCCTAAAAACCAAAAAAACTAACCCACTAACAACAAACAACCCTAACCCACTAACAACAAACAACCCTAACACCCTAACAACAAACAACACTAACCCCTAACAACAAACAACCCTTACCCCCAACATCAAACAACACTAACCCCCTAACTACTCAAAACACTAACACCCTAACAACAAACAACACTAACCCCCTAACAACAAACACTAACCCCCAAACAACAAACAACCCTAACCCCTAAAAACCAAAAAAACTAACCCACTAACAACAAACAACCCTAACCCACTAACAACAAACAACCCTAACACCCTAACAACAAACAACACTAACCCCCTAACAACAAACAACCCTTAACCCCTAACATCAAACAACACTAACCCCCGAACAACACAAAACACTAACACCCTAACAGCAAACAACACTAACAACCTAACAACAGAAACCACTAAACCCCAACAAGAAACAACCCTAAACCCCTAACAGAAAACACTAACCCCCTAACAACAAACAACACTGAACCCCTAACAAGAAAATACCCTAACCCCGTAACAACAAACAACACTAAACCGTAACAACAAACAACCCTAACCCACAAACAACAAACAACCCTAAACCCCAAACAACAAACAACCCTAACCCCTTAAGAACAAACAATGCTAACCCCCCGAACAACCAACAACACTAACCCCCTAACCACAATAAACTCTAACACCCTAACAACAAAAACCACTAAACCCCAACAAGAAACAACCCTAAACCCCTAACAACAAACAACACTAACCCCCTAAGAAAAAACAACCCTAACCAAACAACAAAAAACCCTAACCCACCAACAACAAACAACACTAACACCCGAACAACAAACAACCCTAACTCCCTAACAACAAACAACACTAACCCCCTAACAACAAACAACCCTAAACCCCTAACATCAAACAACACTAACCCCCTAACAACACAAAACTCTAACACCCTAACAACAAACAACACTAACACCCTAACAACAAAAAACCCTAAACCCCAACAAGAAACAACCCTAAACCCCTAACAACAAACACTAACCCCCTAACAAAAAACAACACTAAACCCCGAACAAGAAACTACCCTAACCCCGTAACAACAAACAACACTAACCCCGTAACAAGAAACACCCCTAACCCCCTAACAACGAACAACACTAACCCCCTAACAACAAACAACACTAAAACCCTAACACCAAAGAACACTAACACCCTAACAACAAACAACCCTAACCCCCTAACAACAAACACTAACCCCCAAACAACAAACAACCCTAACCCCTGAAAACCAAAAACACTAACCCACTAACAACAAACAACCCTAAAC
This sequence comes from Elephas maximus indicus, assembly GCF_024166365.1. Taxonomy (NCBI): domain Eukaryota; kingdom Metazoa; phylum Chordata; class Mammalia; order Proboscidea; family Elephantidae; genus Elephas; species Elephas maximus. The sequence goes on from NC_064835.1 coordinate 1,755,891, forward strand.
CACTAACAACAAACAACCCTAACACCCTAACAACAAACAACACTGACCCCCTAACAACAAACAACCCTAAACCCCTAACATCAAACAACACTAACCCCCTAACAACACAAAACACTAACACCGTAAGAACAAACAACACTAACACCCTAACAACAAAAACCACTAAACCAAAACAAGAAACAACCCTAAACCCCTAACAACAAACAACACTAAACCCGTAACAACATACAATCCTAACCAAACAACAAAAAACCCTAAACCACTAACAACAAACAACACTAACACCCTAACAACAAACAACCCTAACCGCCTAACAACAAACAACAGTAACACCCTAACAACAAACAACTCTAACCCCCTAACAACAAACAACACTAACCCCCTAAGAACAAACAACCCTAAACACCTAACATCAAAGAACACTAACACCCTAACAACAAACAACCCTAACCCCCTAACAACAAACACTAACCCCCAAACAACAAACAACCCTAACCCCTAAAAACCAAAAACACTAACCCACTAACAACAAACAACCCTAACCCACTAACAACAAACAACCCTAACACCCTAACAACAAACACTAACCCCCTAACAACAAACAACCCTAAACCCCTAACATCAAAGAACACTAACACCCTAACAACAAACATCCCTAACCCCCTAACAACAAACACTAACCCCTAACAACAAACAACCCTTACCCCCAACATCAAACAACACTAACCCCCTAACTACTCAAAACACTAACACCCTAACAACAAACAACACTAACCCCCTAACAACAAACACTAACCCCCAAACAACAAACAACCCTAACCCCTAAAAACCAAAAAAACTAACCCACTAACAACAAACAACCCTAACCCACTAACAACAAACAACCCTAACACCCTAACAACAAACAACACTAACCCCCTAACAACAAACAACCCTTAACCCCTAACATCAAACAACACTAACCCCCGAACAACACAAAACACTAACACCCTAACAGCAAACAACACTAACAACCTAACAACAGAAACCACTAAACCCCAACAAGAAACAACCCTAAACCCCTAACAGAAAACACTAACCCCCTAACAACAAACAACACTGAACCCCTAACAAGAAAATACCCTAACCCCGTAACAACAAACAACACTAAACCGTAACAACAAACAACCCTAACCCACAAACAACAAACAACCCTAAACCCCAAACAACAAACAACCCTAACCCCTTAAGAACAAACAATGCTAACCCCCCGAACAACCAACAACACTAACCCCCTAACCACAATAAACTCTAACACCCTAACAACAAAAACCACTAAACCCCAACAAGAAACAACCCTAAACCCCTAACAACAAACAACACTAACCCCCTAAGAAAAAACAACCCTAACCAAACAACAAAAAACCCTAACCCACCAACAACAAACAACACTAACACCCGAACAACAAACAACCCTAACTCCCTAACAACAAACAACACTAACCCCCTAACAACAAACAACCCTAAACCCCTAACATCAAACAACACTAACCCCCTAACAACACAAAACTCTAACACCCTAACAACAAACAACACTAACACCCTAACAACAAAAAACCCTAAACCCCAACAAGAAACAACCCTAAACCCCTAACAACAAACACTAACCCCCTAACAAAAAACAACACTAAACCCCGAACAAGAAACTACCCTAACCCCGTAACAACAAACAACACTAACCCCGTAACAAGAAACAACCCTAACCCCCTAACAACGAACAACACTAACCCCCTAACAACAAACAACACTAAAACCCTAACACCAAAGAACACTAACACCCTAACAACAAACAACCCTAACCCCCTAACAACAAACACTAACCCCCAAACAACAAACAACCCTAACCCCTGAAAACCAAAAACACTAACCCACTAACAACAAACAACCCTAAACCACTAACAACAAACAACCCTAACACCCTAACAACAAACAACACTAACCCCCTAACAACAAACAACCCTAAACCCCTAACATCAAACAACACTAACCCCCTAACAACACAAAACACTAACACCGTAAGAACAAACAACACTAACACCCTAACAACAAAAACCACTAAACCAAAACAAGAAACAACCCTAAACCCCTAACAACAAACAACACTAAACCCGTAACAACATACAATCCTAACCAAACAACAAAAAACCCTAAACCACTAACAACAAACAACACTAACACCCTAACAACAAACAACCCTAACCGCCTAACAACAAACAACAGTAACACCCTAACAACAAACAACTCTAACCCCCTAACAACAAACAACACTAACCCCCTAAGAACAAACAACCCTAAACACCTAACATCAAAGAACACTAACACCCTAACAACAAACAACCCTAACCCCCTAACAACAAACACTAACCCCCAAACAACAAACAACCCTAACCCCTAAAAACCAAAAACACTAACCCACTAACAACAAACAACCCTAACCCACTAACAACAAACAACCCTAACACCCTAACAACAAACACTAACCCCCTAACAACAAACAACCCTAAACCCCTAACATCAAAGAACACTAACACCCTAACAACAAACATCCCTAACCCCCTAACAACAAACACTAACCCCCAAACAACAAACAACCCTAACCCCTAAAAACCAAAAAAACTAACCCGCTAACAACAAACAACCCTAACCCACTAACAACAAACAACCCTAACACCCTAACAACAAACAACACTAACCCCTAACAACAAACAACCCTTACCCCCAACATCAAACAACACTAACCCCCTAACTACTCAAAACACTAACACCCTAACAACAAACAACACTAACCCCCTAACAACAAACACTAACCCCCAAACAACAAACAACCCTAACCCCTAAAAACCAAAAAAACTAACCCACTAACAACAAACAACCCTAACCCACTAACAACAAACAACCCTAACACCCTAACAACAAACAACACTAACCCCCTAACAACAAACAACCCTTAACCCCTAACATCAAACAACACTAACCCCCGAACAACACAAAACACTAACACCCTAACAGCAAACAACACTAACAACCTAACAACAGAAACCACTAAACCCCAACAAGAAACAACCCTAAACCCCTAACAGAAAACACTAACCCCCTAACAACAAACAACACTGAACCCCTAACAAGAAAATACCCTAACCCCGTAACAACAAACAACACTAAACCGTAACAACAAACAACCCTAACCCACAAACAACAAACAACCCTAAACCCCAAACAACAAACAACCCTAACCCCTTAAGAACAAACAATGCTAACCCCCCGAACAACCAACAACACTAACCCCCTAACCACAATAAACTCTAACACCCTAACAACAAAAACCACTAAACCCCAACAAGAAACAACCCTAAACCCCTAACAACAAACAACACTAACCCCCTAAGAAAAAACAACCCTAACCAAACAACAAAAAACCCTAACCCACCAACAACAAACAACACTAACACCCGAACAACAAACAACCCTAACTCCCTAACAACAAACAACACTAACCCCCTAACAACAAACAACCCTAAACCCCTAACATCAAACAACACTAACCCCCTAACAACACAAAACTCTAACACCCTAACAACAAACAACACTAACACCCTAACAACAAAAAACCCTAAACCCCAACAAGAAACAACCCTAAACCCCTAACAACAAACACTAACCCCCTAACAAAAAACAACACTAAACCCCGAACAAGAAACTACCCTAACCCCGTAACAACAAACAACACTAACCCCGTAACAAGAAACAACCCTAACCCCCTAACAACGAACAACACTAACCCCCTAACAACAAACAACACTAAAACCCTAACACCAAAGAACACTAACACCCTAACAACAAACAACCCTAACCCCCTAACAACAAACACTAACCCCCAAACAACAAACAACCCTAACCCCTGAAAACCAAAAACACTAACCCACTAACAACAAACAACCCTAAACCACTAACAACAAACAACCCTAACACCCTAACAACAAACAACACTAACCCCCTAACAACAAACAACCCTAAACCCCTAACATCAAACAACACTAACCCCCTAACAACACAAAACACTAACACCGTAAGAACAAACAACACTAACACCCTAACAACAAAAACCACTAAACCAAAACAAGAAACAACCCTAAACCCCTAACAACAAACAACACTAAACCCCTAACAACATACAATCCTAACCAAACAACAAAAAACCCTAAACCACTAACAACAAACAACACTAACACCCTAACAACAAACAACCCTAACCGCCTAACAACAAACAACAGTAACACCCTAACAACAAACAACTCTAACCCCCTAACAACAAACAACACTAACCCCCTAAGAACAAACAACCCTAAACACCTAACATCAAAGAACACTAACACCCTAACAACAAACAACCCTAACCCCCTAACAACAAACACTAACCTCCAAACAACAAACAACCCTAACCCCTAAAAACCAAAAACACTAACCCACTAACAACAAACAACCCTAACCCACTAACAACAAACAACCCTAACACCCTAACAACAAACACTAACCCCCTAACAACAAACAACCCTAAACCCCTAACATCAAAGAACACTAACACCCTAACAACAAACATCCCTAACCCCCTAACAACAAACACTAACCCCCAAACAACAAACAACCCTAACCCCTAAAAACCAAAAAAACTAACCCACTAACAACAAACAACCCTAACCCACTAACAACAAACAACCCTAACACCCTAACAACAAACAACACTAACCCCTAACAACAAACAATCCTTACCCCCAACATCAAACAACACTAACCCCCTAACTACTCAAAACACTAACACCCTAACAACAAACAACACTAACACCCTAACAACAAAAACCACTAAACCCCAACAAGAAACAACCCTAAACCCCTAACAACAAACACTAACCCCCTAACAACAAACAACACTAAACCCCTAACAAGAAACTACACTAACCCCGTAACAACAAACAACACTAACCCCGTAACAACAAGCAACCCTAACCCCCAAACAACAAACAACCCTAACACCCTAACAACAAACAACCCTAACCCCCTAACAACAAACAACACTAAGCCCCTAACATCAAAGAACACTAACACCCTAAAAACAAACAACCCTAACCCCCTAACAACAAACACTAACCCCCAAACAACAAACAACCCTAACCCCTAAAAACCAAAAAAACTAACCCACTAACAACAAACAACCCTAACCCACTAACAACAAACAACCCTAACACCCTAACAACAAACAACACTAACCCCCTAACAACAAACAACCCTTACCCCCTAACATCAAACAACACTAACCCCCTAACAACACAAAACACTAAAACCCTAACAACAAACAACACTAACACTCTAACAACAGAAACCACTAAACCCCAACAAGAAACAACCCTAAACCCCTAACAAAAAACACTAACCCCCTAACAACAAACAACACTGAACACCTAACAAGAAAATACCCTAACCCCGTAAAAACAAACAACACTAAACCGTAACAACAAACAAACCTAACCCCCAAACAACAAACAACCCTAACTCCCTAACAACAAACAACACTAACACCCTAACAACAAACAACCCTAAACCCCTAACAACAAACACTAACCCCCTAACAAAAAACAACACTAAACCCCGAACAAGAAACTACCCTAACAACTTAACAACAAACAAAACTAACCCCGTAACAAGAAACAACCCCAACTCCCTAACAACGAACAACACTAACCCCTTAATAACAAACAACCCTAAACCCCTAACATCAAAGAACACTAACACCCTAACAACAAACAACCTTAACCCCCTAACAACAAACCCTAACCCCCAAACAACAAACAACCCTAACCCCTAAAAACCAAAAACACTAACCCACTAACAACAAACTACCCTAAACCACTAACAAAAAACAACCCTAACACCCTAACAACAAACAACACTAACCCCCTAACAACAAACAACCCTAAACCCCTAACATCAAACAACACTAACCCCGTAACAACAAACAACACTAAACCCCTAACAAGAAACTACCCTAACCCCCTAACAACACAAAACACTAACACCCTAACAACAAACAACACTAACACCCTAACAACAAAAACCACTAAAACCCAACAAGAAACAACCCGAAACCCCTAACAACAAACACTAACCCCCTAACAACAAACAACACTAAACCCCTAACAAGAAACTACCCTAACCCCGTAACAACAAACAACACTAACCCCGTAACAACAAACACCCCTAACCCCCAAACAACAAACAACCCTAACCCCCGAACAACCAACAACACTAACCCCCTAACCACAATAAACACTAACACCCTAACAACAAAAACCACGAAACCCCAACAAGAAACAACCTAAACCCCTAACAACAAACAACACTAACCCCCTAACAACAAACAACACTACCCCCCTAACAACAAACAACACTAACCCCCTAACAACAAACAACACTACCCCCCTAACAACAAACAACACTAACCCCCTAACAACAAACAATCGTAACCAAACAACAAAAAACCCTAACCCCCTAACAACAAACAATACTAACACCCTAACAACAAACAACCCTCACCCCCTAACAACAAACAACACTAACCCCCTAACAACAAACAACCCTAAACCCCTAACATCAAAGAACACTAACACCCTAACAACAAACAACCCTAACCCCCTAACAACAAACACTAACCCCAAACAACAAACAACCCTAACCCCTAAAAACCAAAAAAACTAACCCACTAACAACAAACAACCCTAACCCACTAACAACAAACAACCCTAACACCCTAACAAAAAACAACACTAAACCCCTAACAACAAACAACCCTTACCCCCTAACATCAAACAACACTAACCCCCTAACAACACAAAACACTAACACCCTAACAACAAACAACACTAACACCCTAACAACAGAAACCACTAAACCCCAACAAGAAACAACCCTAAACCCCTAACAACAAACACTAACCCCCTAACAACAAAGAACACTAACCCCCTAACAACAAACAACCCTAAACCCCTAACATCAAACAACACTAACCCCCTAACAACACAAAACACTAACACCGTAACAACAAACAACACTAACACCCTAACAACAAAAACCACTAAACCCCAACAATAAACAACCCTAAACCCCTAGCAACAAACAACACTAACCCCCTAACAACAAACAATGCTAACCAAACAACAAAAAAACCTAACCCACTAACAACAAACAACACTAACACCCTAACAAAAAACAACCCTAACACCCTAACAACAAACAACACTAACCCCCTAACAACAAACAGCCCTAAACACCTAACATCAAAGAACACTAACACCCTAACAACAAACAACCCTAACCCCTAAAAACCAGAAACACTAACCCACTAACAACAAACTACCCTAACCCACTAACAACAAACAACCCTAACACCCTAACAACAAACAACACTAACCCCCTAACAACAAACAACCCTTACCCCCTAACAACAAACAACCCTAACCCCCTAACTACACAAAACACTAACACCCTAACAACAAAAACCACTAAACCCCAACAAGAAACAACCCGACCCCCTAACAACAAACACTAACCCCCTAACAACAAACAACACTAAACCGCTAACAAGAAACTACCCTAACCCCGTAACAACAAACAACACTAACCCCGTAACAACAAACAACCCTAACCCCCAAACAACAAACAACCCTAACCCCCTAACAACAAACAACACTAACACCCTAACAACAAACAACCCTAAACCCCTAACATCAAACAACACTAACCCCCTAACATCACAAAACACTAACACCCTAACAACAAACAACACTAACACCCTAAGAACAAAAACCACTAAACCCCAACAAGAAACAACCCTAAACCCCTAACAACACACAACACTAACCCCCTAACAACAAACAACCCTAAACCCCTAACATCAAAGAACACTAACACCCTAACAACAAACAACCCTAACCCCCTAACAACAAACACTAACCCCCAAACAACAAAAAACCCTAACCCCTAAAAACCAAAAAAACTAACCCACTAACAACAAACAACCCTAACCCACTAACAACAAACAACCCTAACACCCTCACAAGAAAAACCACTAAACCCCAACAAGAAACAACGCTAAACCCCTAAGAACAAACAACACTAACCCCCTAACAACAAACAACCCTAACCAAACAAAAAAAAACCCTAACCCACTAAGAACAAACAACACTAACACCCTAACAACAAACAACCCTAACCCCCTAACAACAAACAACACTAACCCCCTAAAAACAAACAACCCTAAACCCCTAACATCAAAGAACATTAACACCCTAACAACAAACAACCCTAACCCCCTAACAACAAACACTAACCCCCAAACAACAAACAACCCTAACCCCTAAAAACCAAAAACACTAACCCACTAACAACAAACAACCCTAAACCTCTAACAACAAACAACCCTAACACCCTAACAACAAACAACACTAACCCCCTAACAACAAACAAACCTAAACCCCTAACATCAAACAACACTAACCCCCTAACAACACAAAACACTAACACCCTAACAACAAACAACACTAACACCCTAACAACAAAAACCACTAAACCCCAACAAGAAACAACCCGAAACCCGTAACAACAAACACTAACCCCCTAACAACAAACAACACTAAACCCCTAACAAGAAACTACCCTAACTCCGTAACAACAAACAACACTAACCCCGTAACAACAAACAGCCCTAACCCCCAAACAACAAACAACCCTAACCCCATAACAACAAACAATCCTAACCCCCGAACAACCAACAACACTAACCCCCTAACCACAATAAACACTAACACCCTAACAAGAAAAACCACTAAACCCCAACAAGAAACAACGCTAAACCCCTAAGAACAAACAACACTAACCCCCTAACAACAAACAACCCTAACCAAACAACAAAAAACCCTAACCCACTAACAACAAACAACACTAACACCCTAACAACAAACAACCCTAACCCCCTAACAACAAACAACACTAACACCCTATCAACAAACAAACCTAATCCCCTAACAACAAACAACACTAACCCCCTAACAACAAACACTAACCCCCAAACAACAAACAACTCTAAACCCTAAAAACCAAAAAAACTAACCCACTAACAACAAACAACCCTAACCCACTAACAACAAACAACCCTAACACCCTAACAACAAACAACACTAAACCCCTAACAACAAACAACCCTTAACCCCTAACATCAAACAACACTAACCCCCTAACGACACAAAACACTAACACCCTAACAACAAACAACACTAACACCCCAACCGCAAACAACCGTAAACCCCTAACAACAAACACTAACCCCCTAACAACAAACAACACTGAACCCCTAACAAGAAACTACCCTAACCCCATAACAACAAACAACACTAACCCGTAACAACAAACAACCCTAACCCCCAAACAACAAACAACCCTAACCCCTTAACAACAAACAATCCTAACCCCCCGAACAACCAACAACACTAACCCCCTAACCACAATAAACACTAACACTCTAACAACAAAAACCACTAAACCCCAACAAGAAACAACACTAAACCCCTAACAACAAACAACACTAACCCCCTAACAAAAAACAACCCTAACCAAACAACAAAAAACCCTAACACACTGACAACAAACAACACTAACACCCTAACAACAAACAACCCTAACTCCCTAACAACAAACAACACAAACACCCTAACAACAAACAACCCTAAACCCCTAACAACAAACACTAAAACCCTAAGAAAAAACAACACTAAACCCCGAACAAGAAACTACCCGAACCCCGTAACAACAAACAACACTAACCCCGTAATAAGAAACAACCCTAACCCCCTAACAAGAAACAACACTAACCCCCTAACAACAAACAACCCTAAACCCCTAACATCAAAGAACACTAACACCCTAACAACAAACAACCCTAACCCCCTCACAACAAACACTAACCCCCAAACAACAAACAAACCTAACCCCTAAAAACCAAAAACACTAACCCACTAACAACAAACTACCCTAACCCACTAACAACAAACAACCCTAACACCCTAACAACAAACAACACTAACCCCCTAACAACAAACAACCCTTACCCCCTAACAACAAACAACCCTAACCCCCTAACTACACAAAACACTAACACCCTATCAACAAACAACACTAACACTCTAACAACAGAAACCACTAAAACCCAACAAGAAACAACCCTAAACCCCTAACAAAAAACACTAACCCCCTAACAACAAACAACACTGAACTCCTAACAAGAAAGTACCCTAACCCCGTAACAACAAACAACACTAAACCGTAACAACAAACAAACCTAACCCCCAAACAACAAACAACCCTAAACCCCAAACAACAAACAACCCTAACCCCTTAACAACAAACAATCCTAACCCCCCGAACAACCAACAACACTAACCCCCTAACCACAAAAAACACTAACACCCTAACAACAGAAACCACTAAACCCCAACAAGAAACAACCCTAAACCCCTAACAACACACAACACTAACCCCCTAACAAAAAACAACCCTAACCAAACAACAAAAAACCCTAACCCACTAACAACAAACAACACTAACACCCTGACAACAAACAACCCTAACTCCCTAACAACAAACAACGCTAACACCCTAACAACAAACAACCCTAACCCCCTAACAACAAACAACACTAACCCCCTAACAACAAACAACCCTAAACCCCTAACATCAAACAACACTAACCCCCTAACAACACAAAACACTAACACCCTAACAACAAACAACACTAACACCCTAACAACAAAAACACCTAAACCCCTAAAAGAAACAACCCTAAACCCCTAACAACAAACACTAACCCTCTAAGAAAAAACAACACTAAACCCCGAACAAGAAATCACCCTAGCCCCGTAACAACAAACAACACTAACCCCGTAACAAGAAACAACCCTAACCCCCTAACAACGAACAACACTAACCCCCTAACAACAAACAACCCTAAACCCCTAACATCAAAGAACACTAACAACCTAACAACAAACAATCCTAACCCCCTAACAACAAACACTAACCCCCAAACAACAAACAACCCTAACCCCTAAAAACCAAAAAAACTAACCCACTAACAACAAACAACCCTAACCCACTAACAACAAACAACCCTAACACCCTAACAACAAACAACACTAACCCCCTAACAACAAACAACCCTTACCCCCTAACATCAAACAACACTAACCCCCTAACAACACAAAACACTAACACCCTAACAACAAACAACACTAACACCCTAACAACAGAAACCACTAAACCCCAACAAGAAACAACCCTAAACCCCTAACAACAAACAACACTAACCCCGTAAGTACAAACGGCCCTAACCCCCAAACAACAAACAACCCTAACCCCCAACAACAAACAATCCTAACCCCCGAACAACCAACAACACTAACCCCCTAACCACAATAAACACTAACACCCTCACAAGAAAAACCACTAAACCCCAACAAGAAACAACCCTAAACCCCTAACAACAAACAACACTAACCCCCTAACAAAAAACAACCCTGACCAAACAACAAAAAACCCTAACCCACTAACAACAAACAACACTAACACCCTAACAACAAACAACCTTAAACCCCTAACATCAAACAACACTAACCCCCTAACATCACAAAAAACTAACACCCTAACAACAAACAACACTAACACCCTAACAACAAAAACCACTAAACCCCAACAAGAAACAACCCTAAACCCCTAAGAACAAACAACACTAACCCCCTAACAACAAGCAACCCTAACCAAACAACAAAAAACCCTAACCCACTAATAACAAACAACACTAACACCCTAACAACAAACAACCCTAACCCCCTAACAACAAACAACACTAACACCCTAACAACAAACAACGCTAACCCCCTAACAACAAACAACACTAAACCCCTAACAACAAACAACCCTTAACCCCTAACATCAAAGAACACTAACACCCTAACAACAAACAACCCTAACCCCCTAACAACAAACACTAACCCCCAAACAACAAACAACCCTAACCCCTAAAAACCAAACAACTAACCCACTAACAACAAACAACCCTAACCCACTAACAACAAACAACCCTAACACCCTAACAACAAACAACACTAACCCCCTAACAACAAACAACCCGTAACCCCTAACATCAAACAACACTAACCCCCTAACGACACAAAACACTAACACCCTAACAACAAACAACACTAACACCCTAACAACAAAAACAACTAAACCCCAACAAGAAACAACCCAAAACCCCTAAAAACAAACACTAACCCCCTAACAACAAACACCACTGAACCCCTAACAAGAAACTACCCTATCCCCGTAACAACAAACAACACTAACCCATAACAACATACAACCCTAACCCCCAAACAACAAAGAACCCTAACCCCCAAACAACAAACAACCCTAACCCCTTAACAACAAACAATCCTAACCCCCCGAACCACCAAACAACACTAACCCCCTAACCACAATAAACACTAACACCCTAACAACAAGAACCACTAAACCCCAACAAGAAACAACCCTAAACCCCTAACAACAAACAACACTAACCCCCTAACAAAAATCAACCCTAACCAAACAACAAAAAACCCTAACCCACTAACAACAAACAACACTAACACCCTAACAACAAACAACCCTAACTCCCTAACAACAAACACTAACCCCCTAACAACAAACAACACTGAACCCCTAACAAGAAACTACCCTAACCCCATAACAACAAACAACACTAAACCGTAACAACAAACAACACTAACACCCAAACAACAAACAACCCTAAACCCCTAACAACAAACACTAACCCCCTAAGAAAAAACAACACTAAACATCGAACAAGAAACTACCCTAACCCTGTAACAACAAACAACACTAACCCCGTAACAAGAATCAACCCTAACCCCCTAACAACAAACAACACTAACCCCCTAACAACAAACAACCCTAAACCCCTAACATCAAAGAACACTAACACTCTAAAAACAAACAACCCTAACCTCCTAACAACAAACACTAACCCCCAAACAACAAACAACCCTAACCCCTAAAAACCAAAAACACTAACCCACTAACAACAAACTACCCTAACCCACTAACAACAAACAACCCTAACACCCTAACAACAAACAACACAAACCCCCTAACAACAAACAACCCTTACCCCCTAACAACAAACAACCCTAACCCCCTAACTACACAAAACACTAACACCCTAACAACAAAAACCACTAAACCCCAACAAGAAACAACCCGAAACCCCTAACAACAAACACTAACCCCCTAACAACAAACAACACTAAACCGCTAACAAGAAACTACCCTAACCCCGTAACAACAAACAACACTAACCCCGTAACAACAAACAACCCTAACCCCCAAACAACAAACAACCCTAACCCCCTAACAACAAACAACACTAACACCCTAACAACAAACAACCCTAAACCCCTAACATCAAACAACACTAACCCCCTAACATAACAAAACACTAACACCCTAACAACAAACAACACTAACACCCTAAGAACAAAAACCACTAAACCCCAACAAGAAACAACCCTAAACCCCTAACAACAAAAAACACTAAACCCCTAACAAGAAACTACCCTAACCCCGTAACAACAAACAACACTAACCCCGTAACAACAAAGAGCCCTAACCCCGAAACAACAAACAACCCTAACCCCCTAACAACAAACAATCCTAACCCCCGAACAACCAACAACACTAACCCCCTAACCACAATAAACACTAACACCCTAACAACAAAAACCACTAAAACCCAACAAGAAACAACCCTAAACCCCTAACAACAAACAACACTAACCCCCTAAAAACAAACAACACTAACCCCCTAACTACAAACACTAACCCCCAAACAACAAACAACCCTAACCCCTAAAAACCAAAAACACTAACCCACTAACAACAAACATCCCTAACACCCTAACAACAAACAACACTAACCCCCTAACAACAAACAACACTAACATCCTAACAACAAACAACTCTAACCCCCTAACAACAAACAACACTAACACCCTAACAACAAACAACACTAACCCCCTAACAACAAACAACACTAAACCCCTAACATCAAAGAACACTAACACCCTAACAACAAACAACCCTAACCCCCTAACAACAAACACTAACCCCCAAACAACAAACAACCCTAACCCCTAAAAACTAGAAAAACTAACCCACTAACAACAAACAACCCTAACCCACAAACAACAAACAACCCTAACACCCTAACAACAAACAACACTAACCCCCTAACAACAAACAAACCTTAACCCCTAACATCAAACAACACTAACCCTCTAACGACACAAAACGCTAACACCCTAACAACAAACAACACTAACACCCTAACAACAAAAACAACTAAACCCCAACAAGAAAGAACTCTAAACCCCGAACAACAAACACTAACCCCCTAACAACAAACAACACTGAACCCCTAACAAGAAACTACCCTAACCCCGTAACAACAAACAACACTAACCCGTAACAACAAACAACCCTAACCCCCAAACAACAAACAACCCTAACCCCCAAATAACAAACAACCCTAACCCCTTAACAACAAACAATCCTAACCCCCGAACAACCAACAAGCCTAAACCCCTAACCACAATAAACACTAACACCCTAACAACAAAAACCACTAAACCCCAACAAGAAACAACCCTAAACCCCTAAAAACAAACAACACTAACCCCCTAACAAAAAACAACCCTAACCAAACAACAAAAAACCCTAACCCACTAACAACAAACAACACTAACACCCTAACAACAAACAACTCTAACTCCCTAGCAACAAACAACACTAACACCCTAACAACAAACAACCCTAAACCCCTAACAACAAACACTAACCCCCTAACAAAAAACAACACTAAACCCTGAACAAGAAACTACCCTAACAACTTAACAACAAACAAAACTAACCCCGTAACAAGAAACAACCCCAACTCCCTAACAACGAACAACACTAACCCCTTAATAACAAACAACCCTAAACCCCTAACATCAAAGAACACTAACACCCTAACAACAAAAAACACTAACCCCCTAACAACAAACACTAACCCCCAAACAACAAACAACCCTAACCCCTAAAAACCAAAAACACTAACCCACTAACAACAAACTACCCTAAACCACTAACAAAAAACAACTCTAACACCCTAACAACAAACAACACTAACCCCCTAACAACAAAAACCACTAAACCCCAACAAGAAACAACACGAAACCCCTAACAACAAACACTAACCCCCTAACAACAAACAACACTAAACCCCTAACAAGAAACTACCCTAACCCCGTAACAACAAACAACACTAACCCCGTAACAACAAACAGCCCTAACCCCCAAACAACAAACAACCCTAACCCCCTAACAACAAACAATCCTAACCCCCGAACAACCAACAACCCTAACCCCCTAACCACAATAAACACTAACACCCTAACAACAAAAACCACTAAACCCCAACAAGAAACAACCCTAAACCCCTAACAACCAACAACACTAACCCCCTAACAACAAACAACACTAACCCCCTAACAACAAACAATCCTAACCAAACAACAAAAAACCCTAACCCACTAACAACAAACAACACTAACACCCTAACAACAAACAACCCTAACCCCCTAACAACAAACAACACTAACACCCTAACAACAAACAACCCTAACACCCTAACAACAAACAACACTAACCCCCTAACAACAAACAAACCTAAACCCCTAACATCAAAGAACACTAACACCCTAACAACAAACAACCCTAACCCCCTAACAACAAACACTAACCCCCAAACAACAAACAACCCTAACCCCTAAAAACCAAAAACACTAACCCACTAACAACAAACAACACTAAACCCCTAACAAGAAACTACCCTAACCCCATAACAACAAACAACACTAACCCCGCAACAACAAAATCCCTAACCCCCAAACAACAAACAACCATAACCCCCTAACAAGAAACAATCCTAACCCCCGAACAACCATCAACACTAACCCCCTAACCACAATAAAGACTAACACCCTAACAACAAAAACCACTAAACCCCAACAAGAAAGAACCCTAAACCCCTAACAACAAACAACACTAACCCCCTAACAACAAACAATCCTAACCAAACAACAAAAAACCCTAACCCACTAACAACAAACAACACTAACACCCTAACAACAAACAACCCTAACCCCTAACAACAAACAACACTAACACCCTAACAACAAACAACCCTAACCCCCTAACAACATACAACACTAACCCCCTAACAACAAACAACCCTAAAGCCCTAACATCAAAGAACACTAACACCCTAACAACAAACAACCCTAACCCCCTAGCAACAAACACTAACCCCCAAACAACAAACAACCCTAACCCCTAAAAACCAAAAACACTAACCCACTAACAACAAACTACCCTAACCCCTAAAAACCAAAAACACTAACCCACTAACAACAAACTACCCTAAACCACTAACAACAAACAACCCTAACACCCTAACAACAAACAACACTAACACCCTAACAACAAAAACCACTAAACCCCAACAAGAAACAACCCGAAACCCCTAACAATAAACACTAAACACCTAACAAGAAACTACCCTAACCCCGTAACAACAAACAACACTAACCCCGTAACAACAAACAGCTCTAACCCCCAAACAACAAACAACCCTAACCCCCTAACAACAAACAATCCTAACCCCCGAACAACCAACAACACTAACCCCCAACCACAATAAAGACTAACACCCTAAGAACAAAAACCACTAAACCCCAACAAGAAACAACCCTACACCCCTAAGAACAAACAACACTAACCCCCTAACAACAAACAACCCTACCCAAACAACAAAAAACCCTAACCCACTAACAACAAACAACACTAACCCCCTAACAACAAACAAACCTAAACCCCTAACATCAAACAACACTAACCCACTAACAACACAAAACACTAACACCCTAACAACAAACAACACTAACACCCTAACAACAAAAACCACTAAACCCCAACAAGAAACAACACGAAACCCCTAACAACAAACACTAACCCCCTAACAACAAACAACACTAAACCCCTAACAAGAAACTACCCTAACCCCGTAACAACAAACAACACTAACCCCGTAACAACAAACAGCCCTAACCCCCAAACAACAAACAACCCTAACCCCCTAACAACAAACAATCCTAACCCCCGAACAACCAACAACCCTAACCCCCTAACCACAATAAACACTAACACCCTAACAACAAAAACCACTAAACCCCAACAAGAAACAACCCTAAACCCCTAACAACCAACAACACAAACCCCCTAACAACAAACAACACTAACCCCCTAAGAACAAACAATCCTAACCAAACAACAAAAAACCCTAACCCACTAACAACAAACAACACTAACACCCTAACAACAAACAACCCTAACCCCCTAACAACAAACAACACTAACACCCTAACAACAAACAACCCTAACCCCCTAACAACAAACAACACTAACCCCCTAACAACAAACAAACCTAAACCCCTAACACCAAAGAACACTAATACCCTAACAACAAACAACCCTAACCCTCTAACAACAAACACTAACCCCCAAACAACAAACAACCCTAACCCCTAAAAACCAAAAACAATAACCCACTAACAACAAACAACCCTAACCCACTAACAACAAGCAACCCTAACACCCTAACAACAAACAAAACTAACCCCCTAACAACAAACAACCCTAAACCCCTAAGAACAAACAACACTAACCCCCTAACAACAAACAACCATAACCAAACAACAAAAAACCCTAACCCACTAACAACAAACAACACTAACACCCTAACAACAAACAACCCTATCCCCCTAACAACAAACACTAACCCCCAAGCAACAAACAACCCTAACCCCTAAAAACCAAAAAAACTAACCCACTAACAACAAACAACCCTAACCCACTAACAACAAACAACCCTAACACCCTAACAACAAACAACACTAACCCCGTAACAACAAACAACCCTTACCCCCTAACATCAAACAACACTAACCCCCTAACAACACAAAACACTAACACCCTAACAACAAACAACACTAACACCCTAACAACAGAAACCACTAAACCCCAACAAGAAACAACCCTAAACCCCTAGCAACAAACACTAACCCCCTAACAACAAACAACACTAACCCCCTAACAACAAACAACCCTAAACCCCTAACATCAAACAACACTAACCCCCTAACAACACAAAACACTAACACCGTAACAAAAAACAACACTAACACCCTAACAACAAAAACCACTAAACCCCAACAAGAAGCAACCCGAAACTCCTAACAACAAACACTAACCCCCTAACAACAAACAACACTAAACCCCTAACAAGAAACTACCCAAACCCCGTAACAACAAACAACACTAACCCCGCAACAACAAAAAAACCTAACCGCCAAACAACAAACAACCATAACCCCCTAACAAGAAACAATCCTAACCCCCGAACAACCATCAACACTAACCCCCTAACCACAATAAAGACTAACACCCTAACAACAAAAACCACTAAACCCCAACAAGAAAGAACCCTAAACCCCTAACAACAAACAACACTAACCCCCTAACAACAAACAATCCTAACCAAACAACAAAAAACCCTAACCCACTAACAACAAACAACACTAACACCCTAACAACAAACAACCCTAACCCCCTAACAACAAACAACACTAACACCCTAACAACAAACAACCCTAACCCCCTAACAACATACAACACTAACCCCCTAACAACAAACAACCCTAAAGCCCTAACATCAAAGAACACTAACACCCTAACAACAAACAACCCTAACCCCCTAGCAACAAACACTAACCCCCAAACAACAAACAACCCTAACCCCTAAAAACCAAAAACACTAACCCACTAACAACAAACAACACTAAACCCCTAACAAGAAACTACCCTAACCCCGTAACAACAAACAACACTAACCCCGCAACAACAAAAACCCTAACCCCCAAACAACAAACAACCATAACCCCCTAACAAGAAACAATCCTAACCCCCGAACAACCATCAACACTAACCCCCTAACCACAATAAAGACTAACACCCTAACAACAAAAACCACTAAACCCCAACAAGAAAGAACCCTAAACCCCTAACAACAAACAACACTAACCCCCTAACAACAAACAATCCTAACCAAACAACAAAAAACCCTAACCCACTAACAACAAACAACACTAACACCCTAACAACAAACAACCCTAACCCCTAACAACAAACAACACTAACACCCTAACAACAAACAACCCTAACCCCCTAACAACATACAACACTAACCCCCTAACAACAAACAACCCTAAAGCCCTAACATCAAAGAACACTAACACCCTAACAACAAACAACCCTAACCCCCTAGCAACAAACACTAACCCCCAAACAACAAACAACCCTAACCCCTAAAAACCAAAAACACTAACCCACTAACAACAAACTACCCTAACCCCTAAAAACCAAAAACACTAACCCACTAACAACAAACTACCCTAACCCCTAAAAACCAAAAACACTAACCCACTAACAACAAACTACCCTAAACCACTAACAACAAACAACCCTAACACCCTAACAACAAACAACACTAACACCCTAACAACAAAAACCACTAAACCCCAACAAGAAACAACCCGAAACCCCTAACAATAAACACTAAACACCTAACAAGAAACTACCCTAACCCCGTAACAACAAACAACACTAACCCCGTAACAACAAACAGCTCTAACCCCCAAACAACAAACAACCCTAACCCCCTAACAACAATCAATCCTAACCCCCGAACAACCAACAACACTAACCCCCAACCACAATAAAGACTAACACCCTAAGAACAAAAACCACTAAACCCCAACAAGAAACAACCCTACACCCCTAAGAACAAACAACACTAACCCCCTAACAACAAACAACCCTAACCAAACAACAAAAAACCCTAACCCACTAACAACAAACAACACTAACCCCCTAACAACAAACAAACCTAAACCCCTAACATCAAACAACACTAACCCACTAACAACACAAAACACTAACACCCTAACAACAAACAACACTAACACCCTAACAACAAAAACCACTAAACCCCAACAAGAAACAACACGAAACCCCTAACAACAAACACTAACCCCCTAACAACAAACAACACTAAACCCCTAACAAGAAACTACCCTAACCCCGTAACAACAAACAACACTAACCCCGTAACAACAAACAGCCCTAACCCCCAAACAACAAACAACCCTAACCCCCTAACAACAAACAATCCTAACCCCCGAACAACCAACAACCCTAACCCCCTAACCACAATAAACACTAACACCCTAACAACAAAAACCACTAAACCCCAACAAGAAACAACCCTAAACCCCTAACAACCAACAACACTAACCCCCTAACAACAAACAACACTAACCCCCTAAGAACAAACAATCCTAACCAAACAACAAAAAACCCTAACCCACTAACAACAAACAACACTAACACCCTAACAACAAACAACCCTAACCCCCTAACAACAAACAACACTAACACCCTAACAACAAACAACCCTAACCCCCTAACAACAAACAACACTAACCCCCTAACAACAAACAAACTTAAACCCCTAACACCAAAGAACACTAACACCCTAACAACAAACAACCCTAACCCCCTAACAACAAACACTAACCCCCAAACAACAAACAACCCTAACCCCTAAAAACCAAAAACAATAACCCACTAACAACAAACAACCCTAACCCACTAACAACAAGCAACCCTAACACCCTAACAACAAACAAAACTAACCCCCTAACAACAAACAACCCTAAACCCCTAAGAACAAACAACACTAACCCCCTAACAACAAACAACCATAACCAAACAACAAAAAACCCTAACCCACTAACAACAAACAACACTAACACCCTAACAACAAACAACCCTATCCCCCTAACAACAAACACTAACCCCCAAGCAACAAACAACCCTAACCCCTAAAAACCAAAAAAACTAACCCACTAACAACAAACAACCCTAACCCACTAACAACAAACAACCCTAACACCCTAACAACAAACAACACTAACCCCGTAACAACAAACAACCCTTACCCCTAACATCAAACAACACTAACCCCCTAACAACACAAAACACTAACACCCTAACAACAAACAACACTAACACCCTAACAACAGAAACCACTAAACCCCAACAAGAAACAACCCTAAACCCCTAGCAACAAACACTAACCCCCTAACAACAAACAACACTAACCCCCTAACAACAAACAACCCTAAACCCCTAACATCAAACAACACTAACCCCCTAACAACACAAAACACTAACACCGTAACAACAAACAACACTAACACCCTAACAACAAAAACCACTAAACCCCAACAAGAAGCAACCCGAAACTCCTAACAACAAACACTAACCCCCTAACAACAAACAACACTAAACCCCTAACAAGAAACTACCCAAACCCCGTAACAACAAACAACACTAACCCCGCAACAACAAAAAACCCTAACCCCCAAACAACAAACAACCATAACCCCCTAACAAGAAACAATCCTAACCCCCGAACAACCATCAACACTAACCCCCTAACCACAATAAAGACTAACACCCTAACAACAAAAACCACTAAACCCCAACAAGAAAGAACCCTAAACCCCTAACAACAAACAACACTAACCCCCTAACAACAAACAATCCTAACCAAACAACAAAAAACCCTAACCCACTAACAACAAACAACACTAACACCCTAACAACAAACAACCCTAACCCCCTAACAACATACAACACTAACCCCCTAACAACAAACAACCCTAAAGCCCTAACATCAAAGAACACTAACACCCTAACAACAAACAACCCTAACCCCCTAGCAACAAACACTAACCCCCAAACAACAAACAACCCTAACCCCTAAAAACCAAAAACACTAACCCACTAACAACAAACTACCCTAACCCCTAAAAACCAAAAACACTAACCCACTAACAACAAACTACCCTAAACCACTAACAACAAACAACCCTAACACCCTAACAACAAACAACACTAACACCCTAACAACAAAAACCACTAAACCCCAACAAGAAACAACCCGAAACCCCTAACAATAAACACTAAACACCTAACAAGAAACTACCCTAACCCCGTAACAACAAACAACACTAACCCCGTAACAACAAACAGCTCTAACCCCCAAACAACAAACAACCCTAACCCCCTAACAACAAACAATCCTAACCCCCGAACAACCAACAACACTAACCCCCTAACCACAATAAACACTAACACCCTAAGAACAAAAACCACTAAACCCCAACAAGAAACAACCCTAAACCCCTAACAACAAACAACACTAACCCCCTAACAACAAACAACACTAACCCCCTAACAACAAACAATCCTAACCAAACAACAAAAAACCCTAACCCACTAACAACAAAGAATACTAACACCCTAACAACAAACAACCCTCACCCCCTAACAACAAACAACACTAACCCCCTAACAACAAACAACCCTAAACCCCTAACATCAAAGAACACTAACACCCTAACAACAAACAACGCTAACCCCCTAACAACAAACACTAACCCCAAACAACAAACAACCCTAACCCCTAAAAACCAAAAAAACTAACCCACTAACAACAAACAACCCTAACCCACTAACAACAAACAACCCTAACACCCTAACAACAAACAACCCTCACCCCCTAACAACAAACAACACTAACCCCCTAACAACAAACAACCCTAAACCCCTAACATCAAAGAACACTAACACCCTAACAACAAACAACGCTAACCCCCTAACAACAAACACTAACCCCAAACAACAAACAACCCTAACCCCTAAAAACCAAAAAAACTAACCCACTAACAACAAACAACCCTAACCCACTAACAACAAACAACCCTAACACCCTCACAAGAAAAACCACTAAACCCCAACAAGAAACAACGCTAAACCCCTAAGAACAAACAACACTAACCCCCTAACAACAAACAACCCTAACCAAACAACAAAAAACCCTAACCCACTAACAACAAACAACACTAACACCCTAACAACAAACAACCCTAACCCCCTAACAACAAACAACACTAACCCCCTAAAAACAAACAACCCTAAACCCCTAACATCAAAGAACATTAACACCCTAACAACAAACAACCCTAACCCCCTAACAACAAACACTAACCCCCAAACAACAAACAACCCTAACCCCTAAAAACCAAAAAAACTAACCCACTAACAACAAACAACACTAACCCACTAACAACAAACAACCCTAACACCCTAACAACAAACAACACTAACCCCCTAACAACAAACAACCCTAAACCCCTAACATCAAACAACACTAACCCCCTAACAACACAAAACACTAACACCCTAACAACAAACAACACTAACACCCTAACAACAAAAACCACTAAACCCCAACAAGAAACAACCCGAAACCCCTAACAACAAACACTAACCCCCTAACAACAAACAACACTAAACCCCTAACAAGAAACTACCCTAACCCCGTAACAACAAACAACACTAACCCCGTAACAACAAACAGCCCTAACCCCCAAACAACAAACAACCCTAACCCCCTAACAACAAACAATCCTAACCCCCGAACAACCAACAACACTAACACCCTAACCACAATAAACACTAACACCCTAACAACAAAAACCACTAAAACCCAACAAGAAACAACCCTAAACCCCTAACAACAAACAACACTAACCCCCTAACAACAAACAACACTAACCCCCTAACAACAAACAATCCTAACCAAACAACAAAAAACCCTAACCCACTAACAACAAACAACACTAACACCCTAACAAGAAACAACCCTAACCCCCAACAACAAACAACACTAACACCCTAACAACAAACAACCCTAACCCCCTAACAACAAACAACACTAACCCCCTAACAACAAACAACCCTAAACCCCTAACATCAAAGAACACTAACACCCTAACAACAAACAACACTAACCCCCTAACTACAAACACTAACCCCCAAACAACAAACAACCC
This sequence comes from Elephas maximus indicus, assembly GCF_024166365.1. NCBI lineage: Eukaryota > Metazoa > Chordata > Mammalia > Proboscidea > Elephantidae > Elephas > Elephas maximus. The sequence goes on from NC_064835.1 coordinate 1,780,211, forward strand.
TAACCCCTAAAAACCAAAAACACTAACCCACTAACAACAAACATCCCTAACACCCTAACAACAAACAATACTAACCCCCTAACAACAAACAACCCGTAACCCCTAACATCAAACAACGCTAACCCCCTAACGACACAAAACACTAACACCCTAACAACAAACAACGCTAACACCCTAACAACAAAAACAACTAAACCCCAACAAGAAACAACCCGAAACCCCTAACAACAAACACTAACACCCTAACAACAAACAACACTGAGCCCCTAACAAGAAACTACCCTAACCCGTAACAACAAACAACACTAACCCATAACAACAAACAAACATAACCCCAAACAACAAACAACCCTAACCCCCAAACAACAAACAACCCTAACCACTTAACAACAAACAATGCTAACCCCCCGAACAACCAAACAACACTAACCCCCTAACCACAATAAACACTAACACCCTAACAACAAAAACCACTAAACCCCAACAAGAAACAACCCTAAACCCCTAACAACAAACAACACTAACCCCCTAACAAAAAACAACCCTAACCAAACAACAAAAAACCCTAACCCACTAACAACAAACAACACTAACACCCTAACAACAAACAACTCTAACTCCCTAACAACAAACAACACTAACACCCTAACAACAAACAACCCTAAACCCCTAACAACAAACACTAATCCCCTAACAAAAAACAACACTAAACCCCGAACAACAAACTACCCTAACCCCTTAACAACAAACAAAACTAACCCCGTAACAAGAAACAACCCCAACCCCCTAACAACGAACAATACTAACCCCCTAACAACCTACAACCCTAAACCCCTAACATCAAAGAACACTAACACCCTAACAACAAACAAACCTAACCCCCTAACAACAAACACTAACCCCCAAACAACAAAAAACCCTAACCCCTAAAAACCAAAAACACTAACTCACTAACAACAAACTACCCTAAACCACTAACAAAAAACAACCCTAACACCCTAACAACAAACAACACTAACCCCCTAACAACAAACAAACCTAAACCCCTAACATCAAACAACACTAACCCACTAACAACACAAAACACTAACACCCTAACAAACAACACTAACACCCTAACAACAAAAACCACTAAACCCCAACAAGAAACAACACGAAACCCCTAACAACAAACACTAACCCCCTAACAACAAACAACACTAAACCCCTAACAAGAAACTACCCTAACCCCGTAACAACAAACAACACTAACCCCGTAACAACAAACAGCCCTAACCCCCAAACAACAAACAACCCTAACCCCCTAACAACAAACAATCCTAACCCCCGAACAACCAACAACCCTAACCCCCTAACCACAATAAACACTAACACCCTAACAACAAAAACCACTAAACCCCAACAAGAAACAACCCTAAACCCCTAACAACCAACAACACTAACCCCCTAACAACAAACAACACTAACCCCCTAAGAACAAACAATCCTAACCAAACAACAAAAAACCCTAACCCACTAACAACAAACAACACTAACACCCTAACAACAAACAACCCTAACCCCCTAACAACAAACAACACTAACACCCTAACAACAAACAACCCTAACCCCCTAACAACAAACAACACTAACCCCCTAACAACAAACAAACCTAAACCCCTAACACCAAAGAACACTAACACCCTAACAACAAACAACCCTAACCCCCTAACAACAAACACTAACCCCCAAACAACAAACAACCCTAACCCCTAAAAACCAAAAACAATAACCCACTAACAACAAACAACCCTAACCCACTAACAACAAGCAACCCTAACACCCTAACAACAAACAAAACTAACCCCCTAACAACAAACAACCCTAAACCCCTAAGAACAAACAACACTAACCCCCTAACAACAAACAACCATAACCAAACAACAAAAAACCCTAACCCACTAACAACAAACAACACTAACACCCTAACAACAAACAACCCTATCCCCCTAAAAACAAACACTAACCCCCAAGCAACAAACAACCCTAACCCCTAAAAACCAAAAAAACTAACCCACTAACAACAAACAACCCTAACCCACTAACAACAAACAACCCTAACACCCTAACAACAAACAACACTAACCCCGTAACAACAAACAACCCTAAACCCCTAACATCAAACAACACTAACCCCCTAACAACACAAAACACTAACACCCTAACAACAAACAACACTAACACCCTAACAACAGAAACCACTAAACCCCAACAAGAAACAACCCTAAACCCCTAGCAACAAACACTAACCCCCTAACAACAAACAACACTAACCCCCTAACAACAAACAACCCTAAACCCCTAACATCAAACAACACTAACCCCCTAACAACACAAAACACTAACACCGTAACAACAAACAACACTAACACCCTAACAACAAAAACCACTAAACCCCAACAAGAAGCAACCCGAAACTCCTAACAACAAACACTAACCCCCTAACAACAAACAACACTAAACCCCTAACAAGAAACTACCCAAACCCCGTAACAACAAACAACACTAACCCCGCAACAACAAAAAACCCTAACCCCCAAACAACAAACAACCATAACCCCCTAACAAGAAACAATCCTAACCCCCGAACAACCATCAACACTAACCCCCTAACCACAATAAAGACTAACACCCTAACAACAAAAACCACTAAACCCCAACAAGAAAGAACCCTAAACCCCTAACAACAAACAACACTAACCCCCTAACAACAAACAATCCTAACCAAACAACAAAAAACCCTAACCCACTAACAACAAACAACACTAACACCCTAACAACAAACAACCCTAACCCCCTAACAACAAACAACACTAACACCCGAACAACAAACAACCCTAACCCCCTAACAACATACAACACTAACCCCCTAACAACAAACAACCCTAAAGCCCTAACATCAAAGAACACTAACACCCTAACAACAAACAACCCTAACCCCCTAGCAACAAACACTAACCCCCAAACAACAAACAACCCTAACCCCTAAAAACCAAAAACACTAACCCACTAACAACAAACAACCCTAAACCTCTAACAACAAACAACCCTAACTCCCTAACAACAAACAACACTAACCCCCTAACAACAAACAATCTTAACCAAACAACAAAAAACCCTAACCCACTAACAACAAACAACACTAACACCCTAACAACAAAAAACACTAACCCCCAACAACAAACAACACTAACACCCTAACAACAAACAACCCTAACCCCCTAACAACATACAACACTAACCCCCTAACAACATACAACACTAACCCCCTAACAACAAACAACCCTAAACCCCTAACATCAAAGAACACTAACACCCTAACAACAAACAACCCTAACCCCCTAACAACAAACACTAACCCCCAAACAACAAACAACCCTAACCCCTAAAAACCAAAACCCTAACCCACTAACAACAAACTACCGTAACCCCTAAAAACCAAAAACACTAACCCACTAACAACAAACTACCCTAAACCACTAACAACAAACAACCCTAACACCCTAACAACAAACAACACTAACACCCTAACAACAAAAACCACTAAACCCCAACAAGAAACAACCCGAAACCCCTAACAACAAGCACTAAACCCCTAACAACAAACAACACTAAACCCCTAACAAGAAACTACCCTAACCCCGTAACAACAAACAACACTAACCCCGTAACAACAAACAGCTCTAACCCCCAAACAACAAACAACCCTAACCCCCTAACAACAAACAATCCTAACCCCCGAACAGCCAACAACACTAACCCCCTAACCACAAAAAAGACTAACACCCTAACAACAAAAACCACTAAACCCCAACAAGAAACAACCCTAAACCCCTAAGAACAAAAAACACTAACCCCCTAACAACAAACAACCCTAACCAAACAACAAAAAACCCTAACCCACTCACAACAAACAACACTAACACCCTAACAACAAACAACCCTAACCCCCTAACAACAAACAACACTAACACCCTAACAACAAACAACCCTAACCCCCTAACAACAAACAACACTAACCCCCTAACAACAAACAACCCTAAACCCCTAACATCAAAGAACACTAACACCCTAACAACAAACAACCCTAACCCCCTAACAACACAAAACACTAACACCCTAACAACAAACAACACTAACACCCTAACAACAGAAACCACTAAACCCCAACAAGAAACAACCCTAAACCCCTAACAACAAACACTAACCCCCTAACAACAAACAACGCTGAACCCCTAAAAAGAAAATACCCTAACCCCGTAACAAGAAACAACAGTAACCCGTAACAACAAACTACCCTAACCCGCAAACAAAAAACAACCCTAAACCCCAAACAACAAACAACCCTAACCCCGTAACAACAAACAATCCTAACCCCCCGAACAACCAACAACACTAACCCCCTAACCACAATAAACACTAACACCCTAACAACAAAAACCACTAAACCCCAACAAGAAACAACCCTAAACCCCTCACAACAAACAACACTAACCCCCTAACAAAAAACAACCCTAACCAAACAACAAAAAACCCTAACCCAGTAACAACAAACAACACTAACACCCTAACAACAAACAACCCTAAACCCCTAACAACAAACACTAACCCACTAATAAAAAACAACACTAAACCCCGAACAAGAAACTACCCTAACCCCGTAACAACAAACAACACTAACCCCGTAACAAGAAACAAAACTAACCCCCTAACAACGAACAACACTAACCCACTAACAACAAACAACCCTAAACCCCTAACATCAAAGAACACTAACCCCCTAACAACACAAAACACTAACACCCTAACAACAAACAACACTAACCCCCTAACAACAAACAACCCTAAACCCCTAACATCAAACAACACTAACCCCCTAACAACACAAAACACTAACACCCTAACAACAAACAACACTAACACCCTAACAACAAAAACCACTAAACCCCAAGAAGAAACACCCCGAAACCCCTAACAACAAACACTAACCCCCTAACAACAAACAACACTAAACCCCTAACAAGAAACTACCCTAACCCCGTAACAACAAACAACACTAACCCCGTAACAACAAACAACCCTAACCCCCAAACAACAAACAACCCTAACTCCCTAAAAACAACAAACAATCCTAACCCCCGAACAACCAACAACACTAACCCCCTAACCACAATAAACACTAACACCCTAACAACAAAAACCACTAAACCCCAACAAGAAACAACGCTAAACACCTAAGAACAAACAACACTAACCCCCTAACAACAAACAACCCTAACCAAACTACAAAAAACCCTAACCCACTAACACCAAACAACACTAACACCCTAACAACAAACAACCCTAACCCCCTAACAACAAACAATACTAACACCCTAATAACAAACAACCCTAACCCCCTAACAACAAACAACACTAACACCCTAACAACAAACAACCCTAAACCCCTAACATCAAAGAACACTAACACCCTAACAACAAACAACCCTAACCCCCTAACAACAAACACTAACCCCCAAACAACAAACAACCCTAACCCCTAAAAACCAAAAAAACTAACCCACTAACAACAAACAACCCTCACACACTAACAACAAACAACCCTAAAACCCTAACAGCAAACAACACTAAACCCCTAACAACAAACAACCCTTACCCCCTAACATCAAACAACACTAACCCCCTAACAACACAAAACACTAACACCCTAACAACAAACAACACTAACCCCCTAACAACAAACAACACTAACCCCCTAACAACAAACAACCCTAACCAAACAACAAAAAACCCTAACCCACTAACAGCAAACAACACTAACACCCTAACAACAAACAACCCTAACCCCCTAACAACAAACAACCCTAACCCCCTAACAACAAACAACACTAACACCCTAACAACAAACAACCCTAACCCCCTAACAACAAACAACACTAACCCCGTAACAACAAACAACCCTAAACACCTAACATCAAAGAACATTAACACCCTAACAACAAACAACCCTAACCCCCTAACAACAAACACTAACCCCCAAACAACAAACAACCCTATCCCCTAAAAACCAAAAAAACTAACCCACTAACAACAAACAACCCTAACCCACTAACAACAAACAACCCTAACACCCTAACAACAAACAACACTAACCCCCTAACAACAAACAACCCTTACCCCCTAACATCAAACAACACTAACCCCCAACAACACAAAACCCTAACAACAAACAACACTAACACCCTAACAACAAACACCACTAAACCCCAACAAGAAACAACCCGAAACTCCTAACAACAAACACTCACCCCCTAACAACAAACAACACTAAACCCCTAACAAGAAACTACCCTAACCCCGTAACAACAAACAACACTAACCCCGCAACAACAAAAAACCGTAACCCCCAAACAACAAACAACCATAACCCCCTAACAAGAAACAATCCTAACCCCCGAACAACCATCAACACTAACCCCCTAACCACAATAAAGACTAACACCCTAACAACAAAAACCACTAAACCCGAACGAGAAAGAACCCTAAACCCCTAACAACAAACAACACTAACCCCCTAACAACAAACAATCTTAACCAAACAACAAAAAACCCTAACCCACTAACAACAAACAACACTAACACCCTAACAACAAAAAACACTAACCCCCTAACAACAAACAACACTAACACCCTAACAACAAACAACCCTAACCCCCTAACAACATACAACACTAACCCCCTAACAACATACAACACTAACACCCTAACAACAAACAACCCTAAACCCCTAACATCAAAGAACACTAACACCCTAACAACAAACAACCCTAACCCCCTAACAACAAACACTAACCCCCAAACAACAAACAACCCTAACCCCTAATAACCAAAAACACTAACCCACTAACAACAAACTACCCTAACCCCTAAAAACCAAAAACACTAACCCACTAACAACAAACTACCCTAAACCACTAACAACAAACAACCCTAACACCCTAACAACAAACAACACTAACACCCTAACAACAAAAACCACTAAACCCCAACAAGAAACAACCCGAAACCCCTAACAACAAGCACTAACCCCTAACAACAAACAACACTAAACCCCTAACAAGAAACTACCCTAACCCCGTAACAACAAACAACACTAACCCCGTAACAACAAACAGCTCTAACCCCCAAACAACAAACAACCCTAACCCCCTAACAACAAACAATCCTAACCCCCGAACAGCCAACAACACTAACCCCCTAACCACAATAAAGACTAACACCCTAACAACAAAAACCACTAAACCCCAACAAGAAACAACCCTAAACCCCTAAGAACAAAAAACACTAACCCCCTAACAACAAACAACCCTAACCAAACAACAAAAAACCCTAACCCACTCACAACAAACAACACTAACACCCTAACAACAAACAACCCTAACCCCCTAACAACAAACAACACTAACACCCTAACAACAAACAACCCTAACCCCCTAACAACAAACAACACTAACCCCCTAACAACAAACAACCCTAAACCCCTAACATCAAAGAACACTAACACCCTAACAACAAACAACCCTAACCCCCTAACAACACAAAACACTAACACCCTAACAACAAACAACACTAACACCCTAACAACAGAAGCCACTAAACCCCAACAAGAAACAACCCTAAACCCCTAACAACAAACACTAACCCCCTAACAACAAACAACGCTGAATCCCTAAAAAGAAAATACCCTAACCCCGTAACAAGAAACAACACTAACCCGTAACAACAAACAACCCTAACCCGCAAACAAAAAACAACCCTAAACCCCAAACAACAAACAACCCTAACCCCTTAACAACAAACAATCCTAACCCCCCGAACAACCAACAACACTAACCCCCTAACCACAATAAACACTAACACCCTAACAACAAAAACCACTAAACCCCAACAAGAAACAACCCTAAACCCCTCACAACAAACAACACTAACCCCCTAACAAAAAACAACCCTAACCAAACAACAAAAAACCCTAACCCAGTAACAACAAACAACACTAACACCCTAACAACAAACAACCCTAAACCCCTAACAACAAATACTAACCCACTAATAAAAAACAACACTAAACCCCGAACAAGAAACTACCCTAACCCCGTAACAACAAACAACACTAACCCCGTAACAAGAAACAAAACTAACCCCCTAACAACGAACAACACTAACCCACTAACAACAAACAACCCTAAACCCCTAACATCAAAGAACACTAACCCCCTAACATCAAAGAACACTAACACCCTAACAACAAACAACCCTAACCCCCAAACAACAAACACTAACCCACAAACAACAAACAACCCTAACCCATAAAAACCAAAAACACTAACCCACTAACAACAAACTACCCTAAAGCACTAACAACAAACAACCCTAACACCCTAACAACACAAAACACTAACACCCTAACAACAAACAACACTAACACCCTAACAACAAAAACCACTAAACCCCAACAAGAAACAACCCGAAACCCCTAACAACAAACACTAACCCCCTAGCAACAAACAACACTAAACCCCTAACAAGAAACTACACTAACCCCGTAACAAGAAACAACACTAACCCCGTAACAACAAACTACCCAAACCCCCAAACATCAAACAACCCTAACTCCCTAACAACAAACAATCGTAACCCCCGAACAACCAACAACACTAACCCCCTAACCACAATAAACACTAACACCCTAACAACAAAAACCACTAAACCCCAACAAGAAACAACGCTAAACCCCTAACAACAAACAACCCTAACCCCCTAACAACAAACAACCTTAACCAAACAACAAAAAACCCTAACCCACTAACACCAAACAACACTAACACCCTAACAACAAACAACACTAACCCCCTAACAACAAACAATCCTAACCAAACAACAAAAAACCCTAACCCACTAACAACAAACAATACTAACACCCTAACAACAAACAACCCTAAACCCCTAACAACAAACAACACTAACCCCCTAACAACAAACAACCCTAACCCCCTAACAACAAACAACACTAACCCCCTAACAACAAACAACCCTAAACCCCTAACATCAAAGAACACTAACACCCTAACAACAAACAACCCTAACCCCCTAACAACAAACACTAACCCCCAAACAACAAACAACCCTAACCCCTAAAAACCAAAAACACTAACCCACTAACAACAAACAACCCTAACCCACTAACAACAAACAACCCTAACACCCTAACAACAAACAACACTAACCCCTTAACAACAAACAACCCTAAACCCCTAACATCAAACAACACTAACCCCCTAACATCACAAAACACTAACACCCTAACAACAAACAACACTAACACCCTAACAACAAAAACCACTAAACCCCAACAGGAAACAACCCTAAACCCCTAAGAACAAACAACACTAACCCCCTAACAACAAACAACCCTAACCAAACAACAAAAAACCCGAACCCACTAGCAACAAACAACACTAACACCCTAACAACAAACAACCCTAACCCCCTAACAACAAACAACACTAACACCCTAACAACAAACAACACTAACCCCCTAACAACAAACAACCCTAAACCCCTAACATCAAAGAACACTAACACCCTAACAACAAACAACCCTAACCCCCTAACAACAAACACTAACCCCCAAACAACAAACAACCCTAACCCCTAAAAACCAAAAAAACTAACCCACTAACAACAAACAACCCTAACCCACTAACAACAAACAACCCTAACACCCTAACAACAAACAACAGTAACCCCCAAACAACAAACAACCCTAAACCCTAAAAACCAAAAAAAGTAACCCACTAACAACAAACAACCCTAACCCACTAACAACAAACAACCCTAACACCCTAACAACAAACAACACTTACCCCCTAACATCAAACAACACTAACCCCCTAACAACACAAAACACTAACACCCTAACAACAAACAACACTAACACCCTAACAACAGAAACCACTAAACCCCAACAAGAAACAACCCTAAACCCCTAACAAAAAACACTAACCCCCTAACAACAAACAACACTGAACCCCTAACAAGAAAATACCCTAACCCCGTAACAACAAACAACACTAAACCGTAACAACAAACAACCCTAACCCCCAAACAACAAACAACCCTAAACCCCAAACAAAAAACAACCCTAACCCCTTAAGAACAAACAATGCTAACCCCCCGAACAATCAACAACACTAACCCCCTAACCACAATAAACACTAACACCCTAACAACAAAAACCACTAAACCCCAACAAGAAACAACCCTAAACCCCTAACAACGAACAACACTAACCCCGTAAAAAAAACAACCCTAACCAAACAACAAAAAACCCTAACCCACCAACAACAAACAACACTAACACCTTAACAACAAACAACCCTAACTCCCTAACAACAAACAACACTAACACCCTAACAACAAAAACCCTTAAACCCCAACAAGAAACAACCCTAAACCCCTAACAACGAACAACACTAACCCCGTAAAAAAAACAACCCTAACCAAACAACAAAAAACCCTAACCCACTAACAACAAACAACACTAACACCCTAACAAAAAACAACCCTAACCCCCTAACAACAAACAACACTAACCCCCTAACAACAAACACTAACCCCAAACAACAAACAACCCTAACCCCTAAAAACCAAAAAAACTAACCCACTAACAACAAACAACCCTAACCCACTAACAACAAACAACCCTAACACCCTAACAACAAACAACACTAAACCCCTAACAACAAACAACCCTTACCCCCTAACATCAAACAACACTAACCCCCTAACAACACAAAACACTAACACCCTAACAACAAACAACACTAACACCCTAACAACAGAAACCACTAAACCCCAACAAGAAACAACCCTAAACCCCTAACAACAAACACTAACCCCCTAACAACAAACAACACTAACCCCCTAACAACAAACAACCCTAAACCCCTAACATCAAACAACACTAACCCCCTAACAACACAAAACACTAACACCGTAACAACAAACAACACTAACACCCTAACAACAAAAACCACTAAACCCCAACAAGAAACAACCCTAAACCCCTAGCAACAAACAACACTAACCCCCTAACAACAAACAATCCTAACCAAACAACAAAAAAACCTAACCCACTAACAACAAACAACACTAACACCCTAACAAAAAACAACCCTAACCCCCTAACAACAAACAACACTAACCCCCTAACAACAAACAGCCCTAAACACCTAACATCAAAGAACACTAACACCCTAACAACAAACAACCCTAACCCCCTAACAACAAACACTAACCCCCAAACAACAAACAACCCTAACCCCTAAAAACTTAAAACACTAACCCACTAACAACAAACAACCCTAACCCACTAACAAGAAACAACCCTAACACCCTAACAACAAACACTAACCCCCTAACAGCAAACAACCCTAACCCCTAAAAACCAAAAAAACTAACCCACTAACAACAAACAACCCTCACACACTAACAACAAACAACCCTAACACCCTAACAACAAACAACACTAACCCCCTAACAACACAAAACACTAACACCCTAACAACAAACAACACTAACCCCCTAACAACAAACAACACTAACCCCCTAACAACAAACAACCCTAACAAAACAACAAAAAACCCTAACCCACTAACACCAAACAACACTAACACCCTAACAACAAACAACCCTAACCCCCTAACAACAAACAACCCTAACCCCCTAACAACAAACAACACTAACACCCTAACAACAAACAACCCTAACCCCCTAACAACAAACAACACTAACCCCGTAACAAAAAACAACCCTAAACACCTAACATCAAAGAACATTAACACCCTAACAACAAACAACCCTAACCCCCTAACAACAAACACTAACCCCAAACAACAAACAACCCTAACCCCTAAAAACCAAAAAAACTAACCCACTAACAACAAACAACCCTAACCCACTAACAACAAACAACCCTAACACCCTAACAACAAACAACACTAACCCCCTAACAACAAACAACCCTTACCCCCTAACATCAAACAACACTAACCCCCAACAACACAAAACCCTAACAACAAACAACACTAACACCCTAACAACAAACACCACTAAACCCCAACAAGAAACAACCCGAAACTCCTAACAACAAACACTAACCCCCTAACAACAAACAACACTAAACCCCTAACAAGAAACTACCCTAACCCCGTAACAACAAACAACACTAACCCCGCAACAACAAAAAACCGTAACCCCCAAACAACAAACAACTATAACCCCCTAACAAGAAACAATCCTAACCCCCGAACAACCATCAACACTAACCCCCTAACCACAATAAAGACTAACACCCTAACAACAAAAACCACTAAACCCCAACGAGAAAGAACCCTAAACCCCTAACAACAAACAACACTAACCCCCTAACAACAAACAATCTTAACCAAACAACAAAAAACCCTAACCCACTAACAACAAACAACACTAACACCCTAACAACAAAAAACACTAACCCCCAACAACAAACAACACTAACACCCTAACAACAAACAACCCTAACCCCCTAACAACATACAACACTAACCCCCTAACAACATACAACACTAACCCCCTAACAACAAACAACCCTAAACCCCTAACATCAAAGAACACTAACACCCTAACAACAAACAACCCTAACCCCCTAACAACAAACACTAACCCCCAAACAACAAACAACCCTAACCCCTAAAAACCAAAACCCTAACCCACTAACAACAAACTACCGTAACCCCTAAAAACCAAAAACACTAACCCACTAACAACAAACTACCCTAAACCACTAACAACAAACAACCCTAACACCCTAACAACAAACAACACTAACACCCTAACAACAAAAACCACTAAACCCCAACAAGAAACAACCCGAAACCCCTAACAACAAGCACTAAACCCCTAACAACAAACAACACTAAACCCCTAACAAGAAACTACCCTAACCCCGTAACAACAAACAACACTAACCCCGTAACAACAAACAGCTCTAACCCCCAAACAACAAACAACCCTAACCCCCTAACAACAAACAATCCTAACCCCCGAACAGCCAACAACACTAACCCCCTAACCACAAAAAAGACTAACACCCTAACAACAAAAACCACTAAACCCCAACAAGAAACAACCCTAAACCCCTAAGAACAAAAAACACTAACCCCCTAACAACAAACAACCCTAACCAAACAACAAAAAACCCTAACCCACTCACAACAAACAACACTAACACCCTAACAACAAACAACCCTAACCCCCTAACAACAAACAACACTAACCCCCTAACAACAAACAACCCTAAACCCCTAACATCAAAGAACACTAACACCCTAACAACAAACAACCCTAACCCCCTAACAACACAAAACACTAACACCCTAACAACAAACAACACTAACACCCTAACAACAGAAACCACTAAACCCCAACAAGAAACAACCCTAAACCCCTAACAACAAACACTAACCCCCTAACAACAAACAACGCTGAACCCCTAAAAAGAAAATACCCTAACCCCGTAACAAGAAACAACAGTAACCCGTAACAACAAACTACCCTAACCCGCAAACAAAAAACAACCCTAAACCCCAAACAACAAACAACCCTAACCCCGTAACAACAAACAATCCTAACCCCCCGAACAACCAACAACACTAACCCCCTAACCACAATAAACACTAACACCCTAACAACAAAAACCACTAAACCCCAACAAGAAACAACCCTAAACCCCTCACAACAAACAACACTAACCCCCTAACAAAAAACAACCCTAACCAAACAACAAAAAACCCTAACCCAGTAACAACAAACAACACTAACACCCTAACAACAAACAACCCTAAACCCCTAACAACAAACACTAACCCACTAATAAAAAACAACACTAAACCCCGAACAAGAAACTACCCTAACCCCGTAACAACAAACAACACTAACCCCGTAACAAGAAACAAAACTAACCCCCTAACAACGAACAACACTAACCCACTAACAACAAACAACCCTAAACCCCTAACATCAAAGAACACTAACCCCCTAACAACACAAAACACTAACACCCTAACAACAAACAACACTAACCCCCTAACAACAAACAACCCTAAACCCCTAACATCAAACAACACTAACCCCCTAACAACACAAAACACTAACACCCTAACAACAAACAACACTAACACCCTAACAACAAAAACCACTAAACCCCAAGAAGAAACACCCCGAAACCCCTAACAACAAACACTAACCCCCTAACAACAAACAACACTAAACCCCTAACAAGAAACTACCCTAACCCCGTAACAACAAACAACACTAACCCCGTAACAACAAACAACCCTAACCCCCAAACAACAAACAACCCTAACTCCCTAAAAACAACAAACAATCCTAACCCCCGAACAACCAACAACACTAACCCCCTAACCACAATAAACACTAACACCCTAACAACAAAAACCACTAAACCCCAACAAGAAACAACGCTAAACACCTAAGAACAAACAACACTAACCCCCTAACAACAAACAACCCTAACCAAACTACAAAAAACCCTAACCCACTAACACCAAACAACACTAACACCCTAACAACAAACAACCCTAACCCCCTAACAACAAACAATACTAACACCCTAATAACAAACAACCCTAACCCCCTAACAACAAACAACACTAACACCCTAACAACAAACAACCCTAAACCCCTAACATCAAAGAACACTAACACCCTAACAACAAACAACCCTAACCCCCTAACAACAAACACTAACCCCCAAACAACAAACAACCCTAACCCCTAAAAACCAAAAAAACTAACCCACTAACAACAAACAACCCTCACACACTAACAACAAACAACCCTAAAACCCTAACAGCAAACAACACTAAACCCCTAACAACAAACAACCCTTACCCCCTAACATCAAACAACACTAACCCCCTAACAACACAAAACACTAACACCCTAACAACAAACAACACTAACCCCCTAACAACAAACAACACTAACCCCCTAACAACAAACAACCCTAACCAAACAACAAAAAACCCTAACCCACTAACACCAAACAACACTAACACCCTAACAACAAACAACCCTAACCCCCTAACAACAAACAACCCTAACCCCCTAACAACAAACAACACTAACACCCTAACAACAAACAACCCTAACCCCCTAACAACAAACAACACTAACCCCGTAACAACAAACAACCCTAAACACCTAACATCAAAGAACATTAACACCCTAACAACAAACAACCCTAACCCCCTAACAACAAACACTAACCCCCAAACAACAAACAACCCTATCCCCTAAAAACCAAAAAAACTAACCCACTAACAACAAACAACCCTAACCCACTAACAACAAACAACCCTAACACCCTAACAACAAACAACACTAACCCCCTAACAACAAACAACCCTTACCCCCTAACATCAAACAACACTAACCCCCAACAACACAAAACCCTAACAACAAACAGCACTAACACCCTAACAACAAACACCACTAAACCCCAACAAGAAACAACCCGAAACTCCTAACAACAAACACTCACCCCCTAACAACAAACAACACTAAACCCCTAACAAGAAACTACCCTAACCCCGTAACAACAAACAACACTAACCCCGCAACAACAAAAAACCGTAACCCCCAAACAACAAACAACCATAACCCCCTAACAAGAAACAATCCTAACCCCCGAACAACCATCAACACTAACCCCCTAACCACAATAAAGACTAACACCCTAACAACAAAAACCACTAAACCCCAACGAGAAAGAACCCTAAACCCCTAACAACAAACAACACTAACCCCCTAACAACAAACAATCTTAACCAAACAACAAAAAACCCTAACCCACTAACAACAAACAACACTAACACCCTAACAACAAAAAACCCTAACCCCCTAACAACAAACAACACTAACACCCTAACAACAAACAACCCTAACCCCCTAACAACATACAACACTAACCCCCTAACAACATACAACACTAACACCCTAACAACAAACAACCCTAAACCCCTAACATCAAAGAACACTAACACCCTAACAACAATCAACCCTAACCCCCTAACAACAAACACTAACCCCCAAACAACAAACAACCCTAACCCCTAAAAACAAAAACACTAACCCACTAACAACAAACAACCCTAACCCACTAACAAGAAACAACCCTAACACCCTAACAACAAACACTAACCCCCTAACAACAAACAACCCTAACCCCTAAAAACAAAAACACTAACCCACTAACAACAAAAAACCCTAACCCACCAACAACAAACACTAACACCCTAACAACAAACAACCCTAACTCCCTAACAACAAACAACACTAACACCCTAACAACAAACAACCCTAACTCCCTAACAACAAACAACCCTAAACCCCTAACATCAAACAACACTAACCCCCTAACATCACAAAACACTAACACCCTAACAACAAACAACACTAACACCCTAACAACAAAAACCACTAAACCCCAACAAGAAACAACCCTAAACCCCTAAGAACAAACAACACTAACCCCCTAACAACAAACAACCCTAACCAAACAAGAAAAAACCCTAACCCACTAACAACAAACAACACTAACACCCTAACAACAAACAACCTTAACCCCTAACAACAAACAACACTAACCCCCTAACAACAAACAACCCTAAACCCCTAACATCAAAGAACACTAACACCCTAACAACAAACAACCCTAACCCCCTAACAACAAACACTAACCCCCAAACAACAAACAACCCTAACCCACTAACAACAAACAACCCTAACACCCTAACAACAAACAACAGTAACCCCCAAACAACAAACAACCCTAACCCCTAAAAACCAAAAAAACTAACCCACTAACAACAAACAACCCTAACCCACTAACAACAAACAACCCTAACACCCTAACAACAAACAACACTTACCCCCTAACATCAAACAACACTAACCCCCTAACAACACAAAACACTAACACCCTAACAACAAACAACACTAACACCCTAACAACAGAAACCACTAAACCCCAACAAGAAACAACCCTAAACCCCTAACAAAAAACACTAACCCCCTAACAACAAACAACACTGAACCCCTAACAAGAAACTACCCTAACCCCGTAACAACAAACAACACTAACCCCGTAACAAGAAACAACCCTAACCCCCTAACAACGAACAACACTAACCCCCAAACAACAAACAACCCTAAACCCCAAACAACAAACAACCCTAACCCCTTAACAACAAACAATCCTAGCCCCCCGAACAACCAACAACACTAACCCCCTTACCACAATAAACACTAACACCCTAACAACAAAAACCACTAAACCCCAACAAGAAACAACGCTAAACCCCTAAGAACAAACAACCCTAACCCCCTAACAACAAACAACCCTAACCAAACAACAAAAAACCCTAACCCACTAACACCAAACAACACTAACACCCTAACAACAAACAACACTAACCCCCTAACAACAAACAATCCTAACCAAACAGCAAAAAACCCTAACCCACTAACAACAAACAATACTAACACCCTAACAACAAACAACCCTAAACCCCTAACAACAAACAACACTAACCCCCTAACAACAAACAACCCTAACCCCCTAACAACAAACAACACTAACCCCCTAACAACAAACAAACCTAAACCCCTAACATCAAAGAACACTAACACCCTAACAACAAACAACCCTAACCCCCTAACAACAAACACTAACCCCCAAACAACAAACAACCCTAACCCCTAAAAACCAAAAACACTAACCCATTAACAACAAACAACCCTAACCCACTAACAACAAACAACCCTAACACCCTAACAACAAACAACACTAACCCCTTAACAACAAACAACCCTAAACCCCTAACATCAAACAACACTAACCCCCTAACATCACAAAACACTAACACCCTAACAACAAACAACACTAACACCCTAACAACAAAAACCACTAAACCCCAACAGGAAACAACCCTAAACCCCTAAGAACAAACAACACTAACCCCCTAACAACAAACAACCCTAACCAAACAACAAAAAACCCTAACCCACTAGCAACAAACAACACTAACACCCTAACAACAAACAACCCTAACCCCCTAACAACAAACAACACTAACACCCTAACAACAAACAACCCTAAACCCCTAACAACAAACAACACTAACCCCCTAACAACAAACAACCCTAAACCCCTAACATCAAAGAACACTAACACCCTAACAACAAACAACCCTAACCCCCTAACAACAAACACTAACCCCCAAACAACAAACAAACCTAACCCCTAAAAACCAAAAAAACTAACCCACTAACAACAAACAACCCTAACCCACTAACAACAAACAACCCTAACACCCTAACAACAAACAACACTTACCCCCTAACATCAAACAACACTAACCCCCTAACAACACAAAACACTAACACCCTAACAACAAACAACACTAACACCCTAACAACAGAAACCACTAAACCCCAACAAGAAACAACCCTAAACCCCTAACAAAAAACACTAACCCCCTAACAACAAACAACACTGAACCCCTAACAAGAAAATACCCTAACCCCATAACAACAAACAACACTAAACGTAACAACAAACAACCCTAACCCCCAAACAACAAACAACCCTAAACACCAAACAACAAACAACCCTAACCCCTTAAGAACAAACAATGCTAACCCCCCGAACAACCAACAACACTAACCCCCTAACCACAATAAACACTAACACCCTAACAACAAAAACCACTAAACCCCAACAAGAAACAACCCTAAACCCCTAACAACGAACAACACTAACCCCGTAACAAAAAACAACCCTAACCAAACAACAAAAAACCCTAACCCACCAACAACAAACAACACTAACACCTTAACAACAAACAACCCTAACTCCCTAACAACAAACAACACTAACACCCTAACAACAAAAACCCTTAAACCCCAACAAGAAACAACCCTAAACCCCTAACAACAAACACTAACCCCCTAACAAAAAACAACACTAAACCCCGAACAAGAAACTACCCTAACCCCGTAACAACAAACAACACTAACCCCGTAACAAGAAACAACCCTAACCCCCTAACAACGAACAACACTAACCCCCTAACAACAAACAACACTAAACCCCTAACATCAAAGAACACTAACACCCTAACAACAATCAACCCTACCCCCCTAACAACAAACACTAACCCCCAAACAACAAACAACCCTAACCCCTAAAAACAAAAACACTAACCCACTAACAACAAACAACCCTAACCCACTAACAAGAAACAACCCTAATACCCTAACAACAAACCCTAACCCCCTAAGAACAAACAACCCTAAACCCCTAACATCAAAGAACACTAACAGCCTAACAACAAACAACCCTAACCCCCTAACAACACACACTAACCCCCAAACAACAAACAACCCTAAACCCTGAAAACCAAAAACACTAACCCACTAACAACAAACAACCCTAAACCACTAACAACAAACAACCCTAACACCCTAACAACAAACAACACTAACCCCCTAACAACAAACAACCCTAAACACCTAACATCAAACAACACTTACCCCCTAACAACACAAAACACTAACACCGTAAGAACAAACAACACTAACACCCTAACAACAAAAACCACTAAACCAAAACAAGAAACAACCCTAAACCCCTAACAACAAACAACACTAACCCCCTAACAACAAACAACCCTAAACACCTAACATCAAAGAACACTAACACCCTAACAAGAAACAACCCTAACCCCCTAACAACAAACACTAACCCCCAAACAACAAACAACCCTAAACCCTAAAAACCAAAAACATTAACCGACTAACAACAAACAACCCTAACCCACTAACAACAAACAACTCTAAACCCCTAACATCAAACAACACTAACCCCCTAACAACACAAAACACTAACACCCCAACAACAAACAACACTAACCCCCTAACAACAAACAACCCTAAACCCCTAACATCAAAGAACACTAACACCCTAACAACAAACATTCCTAACCCCCTAACAACAAACACTAACCCCCAAACAACAAACAACCCTAACCCACTAACAACAAACAACCCTAACACCCTAACAACAAACAACACTAACCCCCTAACAACAAACAACCCTTACCCCCAACATCAAACAACACTAACCCCCTTACTACACAAAACACTAACACCCTAACAACAAACAACACTAACACTCTAACAACAGAAACCACTAAACCCCAACAAGAAACAACCCTAAACCCCTAACAAAAAACACTAACCCCCAACAACAAACAACACTGAACTCCTATCAAGAAAATACCCTAACCCCGTAACAACAAACAACACTAAACCGTAACAACAAACAAACCTAACCCCCAAACAACAAACAACCGTAAACCCCAAACAACAAACAACCCTAACCCCTTAACAACAAACAATCCTAACCCCCCGAACAACCAACAACACTAACCCCCTAACCACAATAAACACTAACACCCTAACAACAGAAACCACTAAACCCCAACAAGAAACAATCCTAAACCCCTAACATCAAACAACACTAACCCCCTAACAACAAACAACCCTAAACCCCTAACATCAAACAACACTAACCCCCTAACAACACAAAACACTAACACCCTAACAACAAACAACACTAACACCCCAACCGGAAACAACCCTAAACCCCTAACAACAAACACTAACCCCCTAACAACAAACAACACTGAACCCCTAACAAGAAACTACCCTAACCCCATAACAACAAACAACACTAACCCGTAACAACAAACAACCCTAACCCCCAAACAGCAAACAACCCTAACCCCTTAATAACAAACAATCCTAAACCCCCGAACAACCAACAACACTAACCCCCTAACCACAATAAACACTAACACTCTAACAACAAAAACCACTAAACCCCAACAAGAAACAACCCTAAACCCCTAACAACAAACAACACTAACCCCCTAACAAAAAACAACCCTAACCAAACAACAAAAAACCCTAACACACTGACAACAAACAACACTAACGCCCTAACAACAAACAACCCTAACTGCCTAACAACAAACAACACAAACACCCTAACAACAAACAACCCTAAACCCCTAACAACAAACACTAAAACCCTAAGAAAAAACAACACTAAACCCCGAACAAGAAACTACCCGAACCCCGTAACAACAAACAACACTAACCCCGTAATAAGAAACAACCCTAACCCCCTAACAAGAAACAACACTAACCCCCTAACAACAAACAACCCTAAACCCCTAACATCAAACAACACTAACCCCCTAACATCACAAAACACTAACACCCTAACAACAAAGAACACTAACACCCTAACAACAAAAACCACTAAACCCCAACAAGAAACAACCCTAAACCCCTAAGAACAAACAACACTAACCCCCTAACAACAAACAACCCTAACCAAACAACAAAAAACCCTAACCCACTAACAACAAACAACACTAACACCCTAACAACAAACAACCCTAACCCCCTAACAACAAACAACACTAACACCCTAACAACAAACAACCCTAACCCCCTAACAACAAACAACACTAAACCCCTAACAACAAACAACCCTTAACCCCTAACATCAAAGAACACTAACACCCTAACAACAAACAACCCTAACCCCCTAACAACAAACACTAACCCCCAAACAACAAACAACCCTAACCCCTAAAAACCAAAAAAACTAACCCACTAACAACAAACAACCCTAACCCACTAACAACAAACAACCCTAACACCCTAACAACAAACAACACTAACCCCCTAACAACAAACAACCCGTAACCCCTAACATCAAACAACACTAACCCCCTAACGACACAAAACACTAACACCCTAACAACAAACAACACTAACACCCTAACAACAAAAACAACTAAACCCCAACAAGAAACAACCCGAAACCCCTAACAACAAACACTAACCCCCTAACAACAAACAACACTGAACCCCTTAGAAGAAACTACCCTATCCCCGTAACGACAAACAACACTAACCCATAACAACATACAACCCTAACCCCCAAACAACAAAGAACCCTAACCCCCAAACAACAAACAACCCTAACCCCTTAACAACAAACAATCCTAACCCCCCGAACCACCAAACAACACTAACCCCCTAACCACAATAAACACTAACACCCTAACAACAAAAACCACTAAACCCCAACAAGAAACAACCCTAAACCCCTAACAACAAACAACACTAACCCCCTAACAAAAAACAACCCTAACCAAACAACAAAAAACCCTAACCCACTAACAACAAACAACACTAACACCCTAACAACAAACAACCCTAACTCCCTAACAACAAACACTAACCCCCTAACAACAAACAACACTGAACCCCTAACAAGAAACTACCCTAACCCCATAACAACAAACAACACTAACCCGTAACAACAAACAACCCTAACCCCCAAACAACAAACAACCCTAAACCCCTAACAACAAACACTAACCCCCTAAGAAAAAACAACACTAAACCCCGAACAAGAAACTACCCTATCCCCGTAACAACAAACAACACTAACCCCGTAACAAGAAACAACACTAACCCCCTAACAACAAACAACACTAACCCCCTAACAACAAACAACCCTAAACCCCTAACATCAAAGAACACTAACACTCTAAAAACAAACAACCCAAACCCCCTAACAACAAACACTAACCCCCAAACAACAAACAACCCTAACCCCTAAAAACCAAAAACACTAACCCACTAACAACAAACTACCCTAACCCACTAACAACAAACAACCCTAACACCCTAACAACAAACAACACTAACCCCCTAACAACAAACAACCCTAAACCCCTAACATCAAACAACCCTAACCCCCTAACTACACAAAACACTAACACCCTAACAACAAAAACCACTAAACCCCAACAAGAAACAACCCGAAACCCCTAACAACAAACACTAACCCCCTAACAACAAACAACACTAAACCGGTAACAAGAAACTACCCTAACCCCGTAACAACAAACAACACTAACCCCGTAACAACAAAGAACCCTAACCCCGAAACAACAAACAACCCTAACCCCCTAAGAACAAACAACACTAACACCCTAACAACAAACAACCCTAACCCCCTAACAACATACAACACTAACCCCCTAACAACAAACAACCCTAAAGCCCTAACATGAAAGAACACTAACACCCTAACAACAAACAACCCTAACCCCCTAACAACAAACACTAACCCCCAAACAACAAACAACCCTAACCCCTAAAAACCAAAAACACTAACCCACTAACAACAAACTACCCTAACCCCTAAAAACCAAAAACACTAACCCACTAACAACAAACTACCCTAAACCACTAACAACAAACAACCCTAACACCCTAACAACAAACAACACTAACACCCTAACAACAAAAACCACTAAACCCCAACAAGAAACAACCTGAAACCCCTAACAACAAACACTAAACACCTAACAAGAAACTACCCTAACCCCGTAACAACAAACAACACTAACCCCGTAACAACAAACAGCTCTAACCCCCAAACAACAAACAATCCTAACCCCCTAACAACACACAATCCTAACCCCCGAACAACCAACAACACTAACCCCCTAACCACAATAAAGACTAACACCCTAACAACAAAAACCACTAAACCCCAACAAGAAACAACCCTAAACCCGTAACAAAAAACAACACTAACCCCCTAAAAACAAACTACACTAACCCCCTAGCAACAAACAATCCTAACCAAGCAACAAAAAACCCTAACCCACTAACAACAAACAACACTAACACCCTAACAACAAACAACCCTAACCCCCTAACAACAAACAACACTAACACCCTAACAACAAACAACCCTAACCCCCTAACAACAAACAACACTAACCCCCTAACAACAAACAACCCTAAACCCCTAACATCAAAGAACACTAACACCCTAACAACAAACAACCCTAACCCCCTAACAACAAACACTAACCCCTAAACAACAAACAACCCTAAACCCTAAAAACCAAAAGCACTAAAGCACTAACAACAAACAACCCTAACCCACTAACAACAAACAACCCTAACACCCTAACAACAAACAACACTAACCCCCTAACAACAAACAACCCTAAACCCCTAACATCAAACAACACTAACCCCCTAACATCACAAAACACTAACACCCTAACAACAAACAACACTAACACCCTAACAACAAAAACCACTAAACCCCAACAAGAAACAACCCTAAACCCCTAAGAACAAACACCACTAACCTCCTAACAACAAACAACCCTAACCAACCAACAAAAAACCGTAACCCACTAACAACAAACAACCCTAACCCCCGAACAACACACACTAACCCCCAAACAACAAACAACCCTAACCCCTGAAAACCAAAAACACTAACCCACTAACAACAAACAACCCGAAACCACTAACAACAAACAACCCTAACACCCTAACAACAAACAACACTAACCCCCTAACAACAAACAACCCTAAACCCCTAACATCAAACAACACTAACCCACTAACAACACAAAACACTAACACCGTAAGAACAAACAACACTAACACCCTAACAACAAAAACCACTAAACCCCAACAAGAAACAACCCTAAACCCCTAACAACAAACACTAACCCCCTAACAAAAAACAATACTAAACCCCGAACAAGAAACTACCCTAACCCTGTAACAACAAACAACACTAACCCAGTAACAAGAAACAACCCTAACCCCCTAACAACGAACAACACTAACCCCCTAACAAACAACCCTCAACCCCTAACATCAAAGAACACTAACACCCTAACAACAAACAACCCTAACCCCCTAACAACAAACACTAACCCCTAAACAACAAACAACCCTAAACCCTAAAAACCAAAAACACTAAAGCACTAACAACAAACAACCCTAACCCACTAACAACAAACAACCCTAACACCCTAACAACAAACAACACTAAGCCCTTAACAACAAACAACCCTAAACCCCTAACATCAAACAACACTAACCCCCTAACATCACAAAACACTAACACCCTAACAACAAACAACACTAACACCCTAACAACAAAAACCACTAAACCCCAACAAGAAACAACCC
Organism: Elephas maximus indicus; assembly: GCF_024166365.1. Classification (NCBI taxonomy): domain Eukaryota; kingdom Metazoa; phylum Chordata; class Mammalia; order Proboscidea; family Elephantidae; genus Elephas; species Elephas maximus. The sequence continues at coordinate 1,805,537 of NC_064835.1, forward strand.
TAAACCCCTAAGAACAAACACCACTAACCCCCTAACAACAAACAACCCTAACAACCAACAAAAAACCGTAACCCACTAACAACAAACAACCATAACCCCCAACAACACACACTAACCCCCAAACAACAAACAACCCTAACCCCTGAAAACCAAAAACACTAACCCACTAACAACAAACAACCCTAAACCACTAACAACAAACAACCCTAACACCCTAACAACAAACAACACTAACCCCCTAACAACAAACAACCCTTACCCCCAACATCAAACAACACTAACCCCGTAACTACACAAATCACTAACACCCTAACAACAAACAACACTAACACTCTAACAACAGAAACCACTAAACCCCAACAAGAAACAACCCTAAACCCCTAACAAAAAACACTAACCCCCTAACAACAAACAACACTGAACTCCTAACAAGAAAATACCCTAACCCCGTAACAACAAACAGTAAACCGTAACAACAAACAAACCTAACCCCCAAACAACAAACAACCGTAAACCCCAAACAACAAACAACCCTAACCCCTAACAACAAACAATCCTAACCCCCCGAACAACCAACAACACTAACCCCCTAACCACAATAAACACTAACACCCTAACAACAGAAACCACTAAACCCCAACAAGAAACAATCCTAAACCCCTAACAACAAAAAACACTAACCCCCTAACACAAAACAACCCTAACCAAACAACAAAAAACCCTAACCCACAAACAACAAACAACACTAACACCCTAACAACAAACAACCCTAACTTCCTAACAACAAACAACGCTAACACCCTAACAACAAACAACCCTAACCCCCTAACAACAAACAACACTAACCCCCTATCAACAAACAACCCTAAACCCCTAACATCAAACAACACTAACCCCCTAACAACACAAAACACTAACACCCTAGCAACAAACAACACTAACACCCTAACAACAAAAACCACTAAACCCCAACAAGAAACAACCCTAAACCCCTAACAACATACACTAACCCCCTAACAAAAAACAATACTAAACCCCGAACAAGAAACTACCCTAACCCCGTAACAGCAAACAACACTAACCCCGTAACAAGAAACAACACTAACCCCCTAACAACGAACAACAGTAACCCCCTAACAACAAACAACACTAAACCCCTAACATCAAAGAACACTAACACCCTAACAACAAACAACCCTAACCCCCTAACAACAAACACTAACCCCCAAACAACAAACAACCCTAACACCTAAAAACCAAAAACACTAACCCACTAACAACAAACAACCCTAAACCACTAACAACAAACAACCCTAACACCCTAACAACAAACAACACTAACCCCCTAACAACAAACAACCCTAAACCCCTAACATCAAACAACACTAACAACCTAACAACACAAAACACTAACACCGTAACAACAAACAACACTAACACCCTAACAACAAAAACCACTAAACCCCAACAAGAAACAACCCTAAACCCCTTACAACACACAACACTAACCCCCTAACAACAAACAATCCTAACCAAACAACAAAAAACCCTAACCCACTAACAACAAACAACACTAACACCCTAACAACAAACAACCCTAACCCCCTAACAACAAACAACACTAACACCCTAACAACAAACAACCCTAACCCCCTAACAACAAACAACCCTAAACACCTAACATCAAAGAACACTAACACCCTAACAACAAACAACCCTAACCCCTAACAACAAACACTAACCCCCAAACAACAAACAACCCTAACCCCTAAAAACCAAAAACACTAACCCACTAACAACAAACAACCCTAACCCACTAAGAACAAACAACCCTAACACCCTGACAACAAACACTAACCCCCTAACAACAAACAACCCTAAACCCCTAACATCAAAGAACACTAACACCCTAAAAACAAACAACCCTAACGCCCTAACAACAAACAACACTAACCCCCTAACAACACAAAACACTAACACCCTAACAACAAACAACACTAACACCCTAACAACAAAAACCACTAAACCCCAACAAGAAACAACCCGAAACCCCTAACAACAAACACTAACCCCCAAACAACAAACAACCCTAACCCCTAAAAACCAAAAACACTAACCCACTAACAACAAACTACCCTAAACCACTAACAACGAACAACCCTAACACCCTAACAACAAACAACACTAACCCCCTAACAACAAACAACCCTAAACCCCTAACATCAAGCAACACTAACCCCCTAACAACACAAAACACTAACACCCTAACAACAAACAACACTAACACCCTAACAACAAAAACCACTAAACCCCAACAAGAAACAACCCGAAACCCCTAACAACAAACACTAACCCCCTAACACAAAACAACACTAAACCCCTAAGAAGAAACTACCCTAACCCCGTAACAACAAACAACACTAACCCCGTAACAACAAACAGCCCTAACCCCCAAACAACAAACAACCCTAACCCCCTAACAACAAACAACCCTAACCCCCGAACAACCAACAACACTAACCCGCTAACCACAATAAAGACTAACACCCTAACAACAAAAACCACTAAACCCCAACAAGAAACAACCCTAAACCCCTAACAAAAAACAACACTAACCCCCTAAAACAAACTACACTAACCCCATAACAACAAACAATCCTAACCAAGCAACAAAAAACCCTAACCCACTAACAACAAACAACACTAACACCCTAACAACAAACAACCCTAACCCCCTAACAACAAACAACACTAACCCCCTAACAACAAACAACCCTAAACCCCTAACATCAAAGAACACTAACACCCTAACAACAAACAACCCTAACCCCCTAACAACAAACACTAACCCCTAAACAACAAACAACCCTAAACCCTAAAAACCAAAAACACTAAAGCACTAACAACAAACAACCCTAACCCACTAACAACAAACAACCCTAACACCCTAACAACAAACAACACTAACCCCCTAACAACAAACAACCCTAAACCCCTAACATCAAACAACACTAACCCCCTAACATCACAAAACACTAACACCCTAACAACAAACAACACTAACACCCTAACAACAAAAACCACTAAACCCCAACAAGAAACAACCCTAAACCCCTAAGAACAAACACCACTAACCCCCTAACAACAAACAACCCTAACCAACCAACAAAAAACCGTAACCCACTAACAACAAACAACCCTAACCCCCGAACAACACACACTAACCCCCAAACAACAAACAACCCTAACCCCTGAAAACCAAAAACACTAACCCACTAACAACAAACAACCCTAAACCACTAACAACAAACAACCCTAACACCCTAACAACAAACAACACTAACCCCCTAACAACAAACAACCCTAAACCCCTAACATCAAACAACACTAACCCCCTAACAACACAAAACACTAACACCGTAAGAACAAACAACACTAACACCCTAACAACAAAAACCACTAAACCAAAACAAGAAACAACCCTAAACCCCTAACAACAAACAACACTAACCCCCTAACAACATACAATCCTAACCAAACAACAAAAAACCCTAACCCACTAACAACAAACAACACTAACCCCCTAACAACAAACACTTACCCCCTAACATCAAACAACACTAACCCCCTAACAACACAAAACACTAACACCCTAACAACAAACAACACTAACAACCTAACAACAGAAACCACTAAACCCCAAGAAACAACCCTAAACCCCTAACAAAAAACACTAACTCCTAACAACAAACAACACTGAACCCCTAACAAGAAAATACCCTAACCCCGTAACAACAAACAACACTAAACCGTAACAACAAACAACCCTAACCCCCAAACAACAAACAACCCTAAACACCAAACAACAAACAACCCTAACCCCTTAAGAACAAACAATGCTAACCCCCCGAACAACCAACAACACTAACCCCCTAACCACAATAAACACTAACACTCTAACAACAAAAACCACTAAACCCCAACAAGAAACAACCCTAAACCCCTAACAACAAACAACACTAACCCCCTAACAAAAAACAACCCTAACCAAACAACAAAAAACCCTAACCCACCAACAACAAACAACACTAACACCCTAACAACAAACAACCCTAACTCCCTAACAACAAACAACACTAACACCCTAACAACAAACATCCCTAACCCCCTAACAACAAACAACACTAACCCCCTATCAACAAACAACCCTAAACCCCTAACATCAAACAACACTAACCCCCTAACAACACAAAACACTAACACCCTAGCAACAAACAACACTAACACCCTAACAACAAAAACCACTAAACCCCAACAAGAAACAACCCTAAACCCCTAACAACATACACTAACCCCCTAACAAAAAACAATACTAAACCCCGAACAAGAAACTACCCTAACCCCGTAACAGCAAACAACACTAACCCCGTAACAAGAAACAACACTAACCCCCTAACAACGAACAACACTAACCCCCTAACAACAAACAACACTAAACCCCTAACATCAAAGAACACTAACACCCTAACAACAAACAACCCTAACCCCCTAACAACAAACACTAACCCCCAAACAACAAACAACCCTAACACCTAAAAACCAAAAACACTAACCCACTAACAACAAACAACCCTAAACCACTAACAACAAACTACCCTAACACCCTAACAACAAACAACACTAACCCCCTAACAACAAACAACCCTAAACCCCTAACATCAAACAACACTAACAACCTAACAACACAAAACACTAACACCGTAACAACAAACAACACTAACACCCTAACAACAAAAACCACTAAACCCCAACAAGAAACAACCCTAAACCCCTTACAACACACAACACTAACCCCCTAACAACAAACAATCCTAACCAAACAACAAAAAACCCTAACCCACTAACAACAAACAACACTAACACCCTAACAACAAACAACCCTAACCCCCTAACAACAAACAACACTAACACCCTAACAACAAACAACCCTAACCCCCTAACAACAAACAACCCTAAACACCTAACATCAAAGAACACTAACACCCTAACAACAAACAACCCTAACCCCTAACAACAAACACTAACCCCCAAACAACAAACAACCCTAACCCCTAAAAACCAAAAACACTAACCCACTAACAACAAACAACCCTAACCCACTAAGAACAAACAACCCTAACACCCTGACAACAAACACTAACCCCCTAACAACAAACAACCCTAAACCCCTAACATCAAAGAACACTAACACCCTAAAAACAAACAACCCTAACGCCCTAACAACAAACAACACTAACCCCCTAACAACACAAAACACTAACACCCTAACAACAAACAACACTAACACCCTAACAACAAAAACCACTAAACCCCAACAAGAAACAACCCGAAACCCCTAACAACAAACACTAACCCCCAAACAACAAACAACCCTAACCCCTAAAAACCAAAAACACTAACCCACTAACAACAAACTACCCTAAACCACTAACAACGAACAACCCTAACACCCTAACAACAAACAACACTAACCCCCTAACAACAAACAACCCTAAACCCCTAACATCAAGCAACACTAACCCCCTAACAACACAAAACACTAACACCCTAACAACAAACAACACTAACACCCTAACAACAAAAACCACTAAACCCCAACAAGAAACAACCCGAAACCCCTAACAACAAACACTAACCCCCTAACACAAAACAACACTAAACCCCTAAGAAGAAACTACCCTAACCCCGTAACAACAAACAACACTAACCCCGTAACAACAAACAGCCCTAACCCCCAAACAACAAACAACCCTAACCCCCTAACAACAAACAACCCTAACCCCCGAACAACCAACAACACTAACCCGCTAACCACAATAAAGACTAACACCCTAACAACAAAAACCACTAAACCCCAACAAGAAACAACCCTAAACCCCTAACAAAAAACAACACTAACCCCCTAAAACAAACTACACTAACCCCATAACAACAAACAATCCTAACCAAGCAACAAAAAACCCTAACCCACTAACAACAAACAACACTAACACCCTAACAACAAACAACCCTAACCCCCTAACAACAAACAACACTAACCCCCTAACAACAAACAACCCTAAACCCCTAACATCAAAGAACACTAACACCCTAACAACAAACAACCCTAACCCCCTAACAACAAACACTAACCCCTAAACAACAAACAACCCTAAACCCTAAAAACCAAAAACACTAAAGCACTAACAACAAACAACCCTAACCCACTAACAACAAACAACCCTAACACCCTAACAACAAACAACACTAACCCCCTAACAACAAACAACCCTAAACCCCTAACATCAAACAACACTAACCCCCTAACATCACAAAACACTAACACCCTAACAACAAACAACACTAACACCCTAACAACAAAAACCACTAAACCCCAACAAGAAACAACCCTAAACCCCTAAGAACAAACACCACTAACCCCCTAACAACAAACAACCCTAACCAACCAACAAAAAACCGTAACCCACTAACAACAAAAACCCTAACCCCCGAACAACACACACTAACCCCCAAACAACAAACAACCCTAACCCCTGAAAACCAAAAACACTAACCCACTAACAACAAACAACCCTAAACCACTAACAACAAACAACCCTAACACCCTAACAACAAACAACACTAACCCCCTAACAACAAACAACCCTAAACCCCTAACATCAAACAACACTAACCCCCTAACAACACAAAACACTAACACCGTAAGAACAAACAACACTAACACCCTAACAACAAAAACCACTAAACCAAAACAAGAAACAACCCTAAACCCCTAACAACAAACAACACTAACCCCCTAACAACATACAATCCTAACCAAACAACAAAAAACCCTAACCCACTAACAACAAACAACACTAACCCCCTAACAACAAACACTTACCCCCTAACATCAAACAACACTAACCCCCTAACAACACAAAACACTAACACCCTAACAACAAACAACACTAACAACCTAACAACAGAAACCACTAAACCCCAAGAAACAACCCTAAACCCCTAACAAAAAACACTAACTCCTAACAACAAACAACACTGAACCCCTAACAAGAAAATACCCTAACCCCGTAACAACAAACAACACTAAACCGTAACAACAAACAACCCTAACCCCCAAACAACAAACAACCCTAAACACCAAACAACAAACAACCCTAACCCCTTAAGAACAAACAATGCTAACCCCCCGAACAACCAACAACACTAACCCCCTAACCACAATAAACACTAACACTCTAACAACAAAAACCACTAAACCCCAACAAGAAACAACCCTAAACCCCTAACAACAAACAACACTAACCCCCTAACAAAAAACAACCCTAACCAAACAACAAAAAACCCTAACCCACCAACAACAAACAACACTAACACCCTAACAACAAACAACCCTAACTCCCTAACAACAAACAACACTAACACCCTAACAACAAACAACCCTAACCCCCTAACAACAAACAACACTAACCCCCTAACAACAAACAACCCTAAACCCCTAACATCAAACAACACTAACCCCCTAACAACACAAAACACTAACACCCTAACAAGAAACAACACTAACACCCTAACAACAAAAACTCCTAAACCCCAACAAGAAACAACCCTAAACCCCTAACAACAAACACTAACCCCCTAACAAAAAACAACACTAAACCCCGAACAAGAAACTACCCTAACCCCGTAACAACAAACAGCACTAACCCCGTAACAAGAAACAACTCTAACCCCTTAACAACGAACAACACTAACCCCCTAACAACAAACAACACTAAACCCCAACACCAAAGAACACTAACACCCTAACAACAAACAACCCTAACCCCTAAAAACCAAAAACACTAACCCACTAACAACAAACTACCCTAAACCACTAACAACGAACAACCCTAACACCCTAACAACAAACAACACTAACCCCCTAACAACAAACAACCCTAAACCCCTAACATCAAACAACACTAACCCCCTAACAACACAAAACACTAACACCCTAACAACAAACAACACTAACACCCTAACAACAAAAACCACTAAACCCCAACAAGAAACAACCCGAAACCCCTAACAACAAACACTAACCCCCTAACACAAAACAACACTAAACCCCTAACAAGAAACTACCCTAACCCCGTAACAACAAACAACACTAACCCCGTAACAACAAACAGCCCTAACCCCCAAACAACAAACAACCCTAACCCCCTAACAACAAACAACCCTAACCCCCGAACAACCAACAACACTAACCCCCTAACCACAATAAAGACTAACACCCTAACAACAAAAACCACTAAACCCCAACAAGAAACAACCCTAAACCCCTAACAAAAAACAACACTAACCCCCTAAAAACAAACTACACTAACCCCCTAACAACAAACAATCCTAACCAAGCAACAAAAAACCCTAACCCACTAACAACAAACAACACTAACACCCTAACAACAAACAACCCTATTCCCCTAACAACAAACAACACTAACACCCTAACAACAAACAACCCTAACCCCCTAACAACAAACAACACTAACCCCCTAACAACAAACAACCCTAAACCCCTAACATCAAAGAACACTAACACCCTAACAACAAACAACCCTAACCCCCTAACAACAAACACTAACCCCTAAACAACAAACAACCCTAAACCCTAAAAACCAAAAACACTAAAGCACTAACAACAAACAACCCTAACCCACTAACAACAAACAACCCTAACACCCTAACAACAAACAACACTAACCCCCTAACAACAAACAACCCTAAACCCCTAACATCAAACAACACTAACCCCCTAACATCACAAAACACTAACACCCTAACAACAAACAACACTAACACCCTAACAACAAAAACCACTAAACCCCAACAAGAAACAACCCTAAACCCCTAAGAACAAACACCACTAACCCCCTAACAACAAACAACCCTAACCAACCAACAAAAAACCGTAACCCACTAACAACAAACAACCCTAACCCCCGAACAACACACACTAACCCCCAAACAACAAACAACCCTAACCCCTGAAAACCAAAAACACTAACCCACTAACAACAAACAACCCTAAACCACTAACAACAAACAACCCTAACACCCTAACAACAAACAACACTAACCCCCTAACAACAAACAACCCTAAACCCCTAACATCAAACAACACTAACCCCCTAACAGCACAAAACACTAACACCGTAAGAACAAACAACACTAACACCCTAACAACAAAAACCACTAAACCAAAACAAGAAACAACCCTAAACCCCTAACAACAAACAACACTAACCCCCTAACAACATACAATCCTAACCAAACAACAAAAAACCCTAACCCACTAACAACAAACAACACTAACCCCCTAACAACAAACAACACTTACCCCCTAACATCAACCAACACTAACCCCCTAACCACACAAGACACTAACACCCTAACAACAAACAACACTAATAACCTAACAACAGAAACCACTAAACCCCAAGAAACAACCCTAAACCCCTAACAAAAAACACTAACCCCTAACAACAAACAACACTGAACCCCTAACAAGAAAATACCCTAACCCCGTAACAACAAACAACACTAAACCGTAACAACAAACAACCCTAACCCACAAACAACAAACAACCCTAAACCCCAAACAACAAACAACCCTAACCCCTTAAGAACAAACAATGCTAACCCCCCGAACAACCAACAACACTAACCCCCTAACCACAATAAACACTAACACCCTAACAACAAAAACCACTAAACCCCAACAAGAAACAACCCTAAACCCCTAACAACAAACAACACTAACCCCCTAACAAAAAACAACCCTAACCAAACAACAAAAAACCCTAACCCACCAACAACAAACAACACTAACACCCGAACAACAAACAACCCTAACTCTCTAACAACAAACAACACTAACCCCCTAACAACAAACAACCCTAAACCCCTAACATCAAACAACACTAACCCCCTAACAACGCAAAACACTAACACCCTAACAACAAACAACACTAACACCCTAACAACAAAAAACCCTAAACCCCAACAAGAAACAACCCTAAACCCCTAACAACAAACACTAACCCCCTAACAAAAAACAACACTAAACCCCGAACAAGAAACTACCCTAACCCCGTAACAACAAACAACACTAACCCCGTAACAAGAAACAACCCTAACCCCCTAACAACAAACTCTAACCCCCAAACAACAAACAACCCTAACCCCTGAAAACCAAAAACACTAACCCACTAACAACAAACAACCCTAAACCACTAACAACAAACAACCCTAACACCCTAACAACAAACAACACTAACCCCCTAACAACAAACAACCCTAAACCCCTAACATCAAACAACACTAACCCCCTAACAACACAAAACACTAACACCCTAACAACAAACAACACTAACACCCTAACAACAAAAACCACTAAACCAAAGCAAGAAACAACCCTAAACCTCTGACAACAAACAACACTAAACCCCTAACAACATACAATCCTAACCAAACAACAAAAAACCCTAAACCACTAACAACAAACAACACTAACACCCTAACAACAAACAACCCTAACCGCCTAACAACAAACAACACTAACACCCTAACAACAAACAACCCTAACCCCCTAACAACAAACAACACTAACCCCCTAACAACAAACAACCCTAAACACCTAACATCAAAGAACACTAACACCCTAACAACAAACAACCCTAACCCCCTAACAACAAACACTAACCCCCAAACAACAAACAACCCTAACCCCTAAAAACCAAAAACACTAACCCACTAACAACAAACAACCCTAACCGACTAACAACAAACAACCCTAACACCCTAACAACAAACACTAACCCCCTAACAACAAACAACCCTAAACCCCTAACATCAAAGAACACTAACACCCTAACAACAAACATCCCTAACCCCCTAACAACAAACACTAACCCCCAAACAATAAACAACCCTAACCCCTAAAAACCAAAAAAACTAACCCACAAACAACAAACAACCCTAACCCACTAACAACAAACAACCCTAACACCCTAACAACAAACAACACTAACCCCCTAACAACAAACAACCCTTACCCCCAACATCAAACAACACTAACCCCCTAACTACTCAAAACACTAACACCCTAACAACAAACAACACTAACACCGTAACAACAAAAACCACTAAACCCCAACAAGAAACAACCCGAAACCCCTAACAACAAACACTAACCCCCTAACAACAAACAACACTAAACCCCTAACAAGAAACTACCCTAACCCCGTAACAACAAACAACACTAACCCCGTAACAACAAGCAACCCTAACCCCCAAACACCAAACAACCCTAACACCCTAACAACAAACAACCCTAACCCCCTAACAACAAACAACACTAAGCCCCTAACAACAAACAACCCTAAACCCCTAACATCAAAGAACACTAACACCCTAAAAACAAACAACCCTAACCCCCTAACAACAAACACTAACCCCCAAACAACAAACAACCCTAACCCCTAAAAACCAAAAAAACTAACCCACTAACAACAAACAACCCTAACCCACTAACAACAAACAACCCTAACACCCTAACAACAAACAACACTAACCCCCTAACAACAAACAACCCTTACCCCCTAACATCAAACAACACTAACCCCCTAACAACACAAAACACTAACACCCTAACAACAAACAACACTAACACTCTAACAACAGAAACCACTAAACCCCAACAAGAAACAACCCTAAACCCCTAACAAAAAACACTAACCCCCTAACAACAAACAACACTGAACCCCTAACAAGAAAATACCCTAACCCCGTAACAACAAACAACACTAAACCGTAACAACAAACAAACCTAACCCCCAAACAACAAACAACCCTAAACCCCAAACAACAAACAACCCTAACCCCTTAACAACAAACAATCCTAACCCCCCGAACAACCAACAACACTAACCCCCTAACCACAATAAACACTAACACCCTAACAATAAAAACCACTAAACCCCAACAAGAAACAACCCTAAACCCCTAACAACAAACAACACTAACCCCCTAACAAAAAACAACCCTAACCAAACAACAAAAAACCCTAACCTACCAACAACAAACAACACAACAACCCTAACAACAAACAACCCTAACTCCCTAACAAAAAACAACGCTAACACCCTAACAACAAACAACCCTAACCCCCTAACAACAAACACTAACCCCCAAACAACAAAAAAACCTAACCCCTAAAAACCCGAAAAACTAACCCACTAACAACAAACAACCCTAACCCACTAACAACAAACAACCCTAACACCCTAACAACAAACAACACTAACCCCCTAACAACAAACAACCCTTAACCCCTAACATCAAACAACACTAACCCCCTAGCAACACAAAACACTAACACCCTAACAACAAACAACACTAACAACCTAACAACAGAAACCACTAAACCCCAACAAGAAACAACCCTAAACCCCTAACAAAAAACACTAACCCCCTAACAACAAACAACACTGAACCCCTAACAAGAAAATACCCTAACCCCGTAACAACAAACAACACTAAACCGTAACAACAAACAACCCTAACCCACAAACAACAAACAACCCTAAACCCCAAACAACAAACAACCCTAACCCCTTAAGAACAAACAATGCTAACCCCCGAACAACCAACAACACTAACCCCCTAACCACAATAAACACTAACACCCTAACAACAAAAACCACTAAACCCCAACAAGAAACAACCCTAAACCCCTAACAACAAACAACACTAACCCCCTAACAAAAAACAACCCTAACCAAACAACAAAAAACCCTAACCCACCAACAACAAACAACACTAACACCCTAACAAACAACCCTAACTCCCTAACAACAAACAACACTAACCCCCTAACACCAAACAACCCTAAACCCCTAACATCAAACAACACTAACCCCCTAACAACACAAAACACTAACACCCTAACAAGAAACAACACTAACACCCTAACAACAAAAAACCCTAAACCCCAACAAGAAACAACCCTAAACCCCTAACAACAAAGACTAACCCCCTAACAAAAAACAACACTAAACCCCGAACAAGAAACTACCCTAACCCCATAACAACAAACAACACTAACCCCGTAACAAGAAACAACCCTAACCCCCTAACAACGAACAACACTAACCCCCTAACAACAAACAACACTAAACCCCTAACACCAAAGAACACTAACACCCTAACAACAAACAACCCTAACCCCCTAACAACAAACACTAACCCCCAAACAACAAACAACCCTAACCCCTGAAAACCAAAAACACTAACCCACTAACAACAAACAACACTAAACCACTAATAACAAACAACCCTAACACCCTAACAACAAACAACACTAACCCCCTGACAACAAACAACCCTAAACCCCTAACATCAAACAACACTAACCCGCTAACAACACAAAACACTAACACCGTAAGAACAAACAACACTAACACCCTAACAACAAAAACCACTAAACCAAAACAAGAAACAACCCTAAACCCCTAACAACAAACAACACTAAACCCCTAACAACATACAAACCTAACCAAACAACAAAAAACCCTAAACCACTAACAACAAACAACACTAACACCCTAACAACAAACAACCCTAACCGCCTAACAACAAAGAACACTAACACCCTAACAACAAACAACCCTAAACCCCTAACATCAAAGAACACTAACACCCTAACAACAAACAACCCTAACCCCCTAACAACAAACACTAACCCCCAAACAACAAACAACCCTAACCCCTAAAAACCAAAAACACTAACCCACTAACAACAAACAACCCTAAACCTCTAACAACAAACAACCCTAACACCCTAACAACAAACAACACTAAACCCCTAACAACAAACAAACCTAAACCCCTAACATCAAACAACACTAACCCCCTGACAACACAAAACACTAACACCCTAACAACAAACAACACTAACACCCTAACAACAAAAACCACTAAACCCCAACAAGAAACAACCCGAAACCCCTAACAACAAACACTAACCCCCTAACAACAAACAACACTAACACCCTAACAACAAACAACCCTAACCCCCTAACAACAAACAACACTAACACCCTAACAACAAACAACCCTAACCCCCTAACAACAAACAACACTAACACCCTAACAACAAACAACCCTAACCCCCTAACAACAAACACTAACCCCCAAACAACAAACAACCCTAACCCCTAAAAACCAAAAAAACTAACCCACTAACAACAAACAACCCTAACCCACTAACAACAAACAACCCTAACACCCTAACAACAAACAACACTAACCCCCTAACAAGAAACAACCCTTAACCCCTAACATCAAACAACACTAACCCCCTAACAACACAAAACACTAACACCCTAACAACAAACAACACTAACAACCTAACAACAGAAACCACTAAACCCCAACAAGAAACAACCCTAAACCCCTAACAGAAAACACTAACCCCCTAACAACAAACAACACTGAACCCCTAACAAGAAAATACCCTAACCCCGTAACAACAAACAACACTAAACCGTAACAACAAACAACCCTAACCCACAAACAACAAACAACCCTAAACCCCAAACAACAAACAACCCTAACCCCTTAAGAACAAACAATGCTAACCCCCCGAACAACCAACAACACTAACCCCCTAACCAAAATAAACACTAACACCCTAACAACAAAAACCACTAAACCCCAACAAGAAACAACCCTAAACCCCTAACAACAAACAACACTAACCCCCTAACAAAAAACAACCCTAACCAAACAACAAAAAACCCTAACCCACCAACAACAAACAACACTAACACCCGAACAACAAACAACCCTAACTCCCTAACAACAAACAACACTAACCCCCTAACAACAAACAACCCTAAACCCCTAACATCAAACAACACTCACCCACTAACAACGCAAAACACTAACACCCTAACAACAAACAACACTAACACCCTAACAACAAAAAACCCTAAACCCCAACAAGAAACAACCCTAAACCCCTAACAACAAACACTAACCCTCTAACAAAAAACAACACTAAACCCCGAACAAGAAACTACCCTAACCCCGTAACAACAAACAACACTAACCCCCTAACAACAAACAACCCTTACCCCCAACATCAAACAACACTAACCCCCTAACTACTCAAAACACTAACACCCTAACAACAAACAACACTAACACCGTAACAACAAAAACCACTAAACCCCAACAAGAAACAACCCGAAACCCCTAACAACAAACACTAACCCCCTAACAACAAACAACACTAAACCCCTAACAAGAAACTACCCTAACCCCGTAACAACAAACAACACTAACCCCGTAACAACAAGCAACCCTAACCCCCAAACAACAAACAACCCTAACAACAAACAACCCTAACCCCCTAACAACAAACAACACTAAGCCCCTAACAACAAACAACCCTAAACCCCTAACATCAAAGAACACTAACACCCTAAAAACAAACAACCCTAACCCCCTAACAACAAACACTAACCCCCAAACAACAAACAACCCTAACCCCTAAAAACCAAAAAAACTAACCCACTAACAACAAACAACCCTAACCCACTAACAACAAACAACCCTAACACCCTAACAACAAACAGCACTAACCCCCTAACAACAAACAACCCTTACCCCCTAACATCAAACAACACTAACCCCCTAACAACACAAAACACTAACACCCTAACAACAAACAACACTAACACTCTAACAACAGAAACCACTAAACCCCAACAAGAAACAACCCTAAACCCCTAACAAAAAACACTAACCCCCTAACAACAAACAACACTGAACACCTAACAAGAAAATACCCTAACCCCGTAACAACAAACAACACTAAACCGTAACAACAAACAAACCTAACCCCCAAACAACAAACAACCCTAAACCCCAAACAACAAACAACCCTAACCCCTTAACAACAAACAATCCTAACCCCCCGAACAACCAACAACACTAACCCCCTAACCACAATAAACACTAACACCCTAACAATAAAAACCACTAAACCCCAACAAGAAACAACCCTAAACCCCTAACAACAAACAACACTAACCCCCTAACAAAAAACAACCCTAACCAAACTACAAAAAAACCTAACCTACCAACAACAAACAACACAACAACCCTAACAACAAACAACCCTAACTCCCTAACAAAAAACAACGCTAACACCCTAACAACAAACAACCCTAACCCCCTAACAACAAACAACACTAACCCCCTAACAACAAACAACCCTAAACCCCTAACATCAAACAACACTAACCCCCTAACAACACAAAACACTAACACCCTAACAACAAACAACACTAACACCCTAACAACAAAAACCCCTAAACCCCAACAAGAAACAACTCTAAACCCCTAACAACAAACACTAACCCCCTAACAAAAAACAACACTAAACCCCGAACAAGGAACCACCCTAACCCCGTAACAACAAACAACACTAACCCCGTAACAAGAAACAACCCTAACACCCTAACAACGAACAACACTAACCCCCTAACAACAAACAACCCTAAACCCCTAACATCAAAGAACACTAACACCCTAACAACAAACAACCCTAACCCCCTAACAACAAACACTAACCCCCAAACAACAAACAACCCTAACCCCTAAAAACCAAAAAAACTA
Source organism: Elephas maximus indicus (assembly GCF_024166365.1). Classification (NCBI taxonomy): domain Eukaryota; kingdom Metazoa; phylum Chordata; class Mammalia; order Proboscidea; family Elephantidae; genus Elephas; species Elephas maximus. The sequence goes on from NC_064835.1 coordinate 1,822,331, forward strand.
ACCCACTAACAACAAACAACCCTAACCCACTAACAACAAACAACCCTAACACCCTAACAACAAACAACACTAACCACCTGACAACAAACAACCCTAAACCCCTAACATCAAACAACACTAACCCCCTAACAACACAAAACACTAACACCGTAAGAACAAACAACACTAACACTCTAACAACAAAAACCACTAAACCAAAACAAGAAACATCCCTAAACCCCTAACAACAAACAACACTAAACCCCTAACAACATACAATCCTAACCAAACAAAAAAAACCCTAAACCACTAACAACAAACAACACTAACACCCTAACAACAAACAACCCTAAACCCCTAACATCAAAGAACACTAACACCCTAACAACAAACAACCCTAACCCCCTAACAACAAACACTAACCCCCAAACAACAAACAACCCTAACCCCTAAAAACCAAAAACACTAACCCACTAACAACAAACAACCCTAAACCTCTAACAACAAACAACCCTAACACCCTAACAACAAACAACACTAAACCCCTAACAACAAACAAACCTAAACCCCTAACATCAAACAACACTAACCCCCTAACAACACAAAACACTAACACCCTAACAACGAACAACACTAACACCCTAACAACAAACAATCCTAAACCCCTAACATCAAAGAACATTAACACCCTAACAACAAACAACCCTAACCCCCTAACAACAAACACTAACCCCCAAACAACAGACAACCCTAACCCCTAAAAACCAAAAAAACTAACCCACTAACAACAAAAAACCCTAACCCACTAACAACAAACAACCCTAACACCCTAACAACAAACAACACTAACCCCCTAACAACAAACAACCCTTAACCCCAACATCAAACAACACTAACCCCCTAACAACACAAAACACTAACACCCTAACAACAAACAACACTAACACCCTAACAACAAAAAACCCTAAACCCCAACAAGAAACAACCCTAAACCCCTAACAACAAACACTAACCCCCTAACAAAAAACAACACTAAACCCCGAACAAGAAACTACCCTAACCCCGTAACAACAAACAACACTAACCCCGTAACAAGAAACAACCCTAACCCCCTAAAAACGAACAACACTAACCCCCTAACAACAAACAACACTAAACCCCTAACACCAAAGAACACTAACACCCTAACAACAAACAACCCTAACCCCCTAACAACAATCACTAACCCCCAAACAACAAACAACCCTAACCCCTGAAAACCAAAAACACTAACACCCTAACAACAAACAACCCTAACAACAAACAACACTAACACCCTAACAACAAACAACCCTAACCCCCTAACAACAAACAACACTAACCCCCTAACAACAAACAACCCTAAACACCTAACATCAAAGAACACTAACACCCTAACAACAATCAACCCTAACCCCCTAACAACAAACACTAACCCCCAAACAACAAACAACCCTAACCCCTAAAAACCAAAAACACTAACCCACTAACAACAAACAACCCTAACCCACTAACAACAAAAAACCCTAACACCCTAACAACAAACACTAATCCCCTAACAACAAACAACCCTAAACCCCTAACATCAAAGAACACTAACACCCTAACAACAAACATCCCTAACCCCCTAACAACAAACACTAACCCCCAAACAACAAACAAACCTAAACCCTAAAAACCAAAAAAACTAACCCACTAACAACAAACAACCCTAACCCACTAACAACAAACAACCCTAACACCCTAACAACAAACAACACTAACCCCCTAACAACAAACAACCCTTACCCCCAACATCAAACAACACTAACCCCCTAACTACTCAAAACACTAACACCCTAACAACAAACAACACTAACACCCTAACAACAAAAACCACTAAACCCCAACAAGAAACAACCCGAAACCCCTAACAACAAACACTAACCCCCTAACAACAAACAACACTAAACCCCTAACAAGAAACTACACTAACCCCGTAACAACAAACAACCCTAACCCCCAAAGAACAAACAACCCTAACACCCTAACAACAAACAACCCTAACCCGCTAACAACAAACAACAGTAAGCCCCTAACAACAAACAACCCTAAACCCCTAACATCAAAGAACACTAACACCCTAAAAACAAACACTAACCCCCTAACAACAAACACTAACCCCCAAACAACAAACAACCCTAACCCCTAAAAACCAAAAAAACTAACCCACTAACAACAAACAACCCTAACCCACTAACAACAAACAACCCTAACACCCTAAAAACAAACAACACTAACCCCCTAACAACAAACAACCCTTACCCCCTAACATCAAACAACACTAACCCCCTAACAACACAAAACACTAACAACCTAACAACAAACAACACTAACACTCTAACAACAGAAACCACTAAACCCCAACAAGAAACAACCCTAAACCCCTAACAAAAAACACTAACCCCCTAACAACAAACAACACTGAACCCCTAACAAGAAAATACCCTAACCCCGTAACAACAAACAACACTAAACCGTAACAACAAACAAACCTAACCCCCAAACAACAAACAACCCTAAACCCCAAACAACAAACAACCCTAACCCCTTAACAACAAACAATCCTAACCGCCCGAACAACCAACAACACTAACCCCCTAACCACAATAAACACTAACACCCTAACAATAAAAACCACTAAACCCCAACAAGAAACAACCCTAAACCCCTAACAACAAACAACACTAACCCCCTAACAAAAAACAACCCTAACCAAACAACAAAAGACCGTAACCTACCAACAACAAACAACACAACAACCCTAACAACAAACAACCCTAACTCCCTAACAAAAAACAAGGCTAACACCCTAACAACAAACAACCCTAACCCCCTAACAACAAACAACACTAACCCCCTAACAACAAACAACCCTAAACCCCTAACATCAAACAACACTAACCCCCTAACAACACAAAACACTAACACCCTAACAACAAACAACACTAACACCCTAACAACAAAAACCACTAAACCCCAACAAGACACAACCCGAAACCCCTAACAACAAACACTAACCCCCTAACAACAAACAACACTAAACCCCTAACCAGAAACTACCCTAACCCCGTAACAACAAACAACACTAACCCCGTAACAACAAACAGTCCTAACCCCCAAACAACAAACAACCCTAACCCCCTAACAACAAACAATCCTAACCCCCGAACAACCAACAACACTAACCCCCTAACCACAATAAACACTAACACCCTAACAACAAAAACCACTAAACCCCAACAAGAAACAACGCTAAACCCCTAAGAACAAACAACACTAACCCCCTAACAACAAACAACCCTAACCAAACAACAAAAACCCTAACCCACTAACAACAAACAACACTAACACCCTAACAACAAACAACCCTAAACCCCTAACAACAAACAACACTAACACCCTAACAACAAACAACCCTAACCCCTGAAAACCAAAAACACTAACCCACTAACAACAAACAACCCTAAACCACTAACAACAAACAACCCTAACACCCTAACAACAAACAACACTAACCCCCTAACAACAAACAACCCTAAACCCCTAACATCAAACAACACTAACCCCCTAACAACACAAAACACTAACACCGTAAGAACAAACAACACTAACACCCTAACAACAAAAACCACTAAACCAAAACAAGAAACAACCCTAAACCCCTAACAACAAACAAAACTAAACCCCTAACAACATACAATCCTAACCAAACAACAAAAAACCCTAAACCACTAACAACAAAGAACACTAACACCCTAACAACAAACAACCCTAAACGCCTAACAACAAACAACACTAACACCCTAACAACAAACAACCCTAACCCCCTAACAACAAACAACACTAACCCCCTAACAACAAACAACCCTAAACACCTAACATCAAAGAACACTAACACCCTAACAACAAACAACCCTAACCCCCTAACAACAAACACTAACCCCCAAACAACAAACAACCCTAACCCCTGAAAACCAAAAACACTAACCCACTAACAACAAAGAACCCTAAACCACTAACAACAAACAACCCTAACACCCTAACAACAAACAACACTAACCCCCTAACAACAAACAACCCTAAACCCCTAACATCAAACAACACTAACCCCCTAACAACACAAAACACTAACACCGTAAGAACAAACAACACTAACACCCTAACAACAAAAACCACTAAACCAAAACAAGAAACAACCCTAAACCCCTAACAACAAACAACACTAAACCCCTAACAACATACAATCCTAACCAAACAACAAAAAACCCTAAACCACTAACAACAAACAACACTAACACCCTAACAACAAACAACCCTAACCGCCTAACAACAAACAACACTAACACACTAACAACAAACAACCCTAACCCCCTAACAACAAACAACACTAACCCCCTAACAACAAACAACCCTAAACACCTAACATCAAAGAACACTAACACCCTAACAACAAACAACCCTAACCCCCTAACAACAAACACTAACCCCCAAACAACAAACAACCCTAACCCCTAAAAACCAAAAACACTAACCCACTAACAACAAACAACCCTAACCCACTAACAACAAACAACCCTAACACCCTAACAACAAACACTAACCCCCTAACAACAAACAACCCTAAACCCCTAACATCAAAGAACACTAACACCCTAACAACAAACATCCCTAACCCCCTAACAACAAACACTAACCCCCAAACAACAAACAACCCTAACCCCTAAAAACCAAAAAAACTAACCCACTAACAACAAACAACCCTAACCCACTAACAACAAACAACCCTAACACCCTAACAACAAACAACACTAACCCCCTAACAACAAACAACCCTTACCCCCAACATCAAACAACACTAACCCCCTAACTACTCAAAACACTAACACCCTAACAACAAACAACACTAACACCCTAACAACAAAAACCACTAAACCCCAACAAGAAACAACCGAAACCCCTAACAACAAACACTAACCCCCTAACAACAAACAACACTAAACCCCTTACAAGAAACTACCCTAACCCCGTAACAACAAACAACATTAACCCCGTAACAACAAACAACCCTAACCCCCAAACAACAAACAACCCTAACACCCTAACAACAAACAACCCTAACCCCCTAACAACAAACAACACTAAGCCCCTAACAACAAACAACCCTAACCCCCTAACAACAAACACTAACCCCCAAACAACAAACAACCCTAACCCCTGAAAACCAAAAACACTAACCCACTAACAACAAACAACCCTAACCCACAAACAAAAAACAACCCTAAACCCCAAACAACAAACAACCCTAACCCCTTAAGAACAGACAATGCTAACCCCCCGAACAACCAACAACACTAACCCCCTAACCACAATAAACACTAACACCCTAACAACAAAAACCACTAAACCCCAACAAGAAACAACCCTAAACCCCTAACAACAAACAACACTAACCCCCTAACAAAAAACAACCCTAACCAAACAAGAAAAAACCCTAACCCACCAACAACAAACAACACTAACACCCGAACAACAAACAACCCTAACTCCCTAACAACAAACAACACTAACCCCCTAACAACAAACAACCCTAAACCCCTAACATCAAACAACACTAACCCCCTAACAACACAAAACACTAACACCCTAACAACAAACAACACTAACACCCTAACAACAAAAAACCCTAAACCCCAACAAGAAACAACCCTAAACCCCTAACAACAAACACTAACCCCCTAACAAAAAACAACACTAAACCCCGAACAAGAAACTACCCTAACCCCGTAACAACAAACAACACTAACCCCGTAACAAGAAACAACCCTAACCCCCTAACAACAAACAACCCTAACCCCCTAACAACAAACAACTCTAACCCCCTAACAACCAACAACCCTAACCCCCTAACCACAATGAAGACTAACACCCTAACAAAAAAAACCACTAAACTCCAACAAGAAACAACCCTAAACACCTAACAACAAATAACACTAACCCCCTAATAACAAACAACCCTAACGAAGCAACAAAAAACCCTAACGCACTAACAACAAACAACACTAACACCCTAACAACAAACAACCCTAACCCCCTAACAACAAACAACACTAACCCCCTAACAACAAACAACCCTAAATCCCTAACAACAAACAACACTAACCCCCTAACAACATACAATCCTAACCAAACAACAAAAAACCCTAACCCACTAACAACAAACAACACTAACACCCTAACAACAAACAACCCTAACCCCCTAACAACAAACAACACTAACACCCTAACAACAAACAACCCTAACCCCCTAACAACAAACAACACTAACCCTCTAACAACCAACAACCCTAAACACCTAACATCAAAGAACACTAACACCCTAACAACAAACAACCCTAACCCCTAACAACAAACACTAACCCCCAAACAAAAAACAACCCTAACCACTAAAAACCAAAAACACTAACCCACTAACAACCAACAACCCTAACCCACTAACAACAAACAACCCTAACCCACTAACAACAAACAACCCTAACACCCTAACAACAAACACTAACCCACTAACAACAAACAACCCTAAACCCCTAACATCAAAGAACACTAACACCCTAACAACAAACATCCCTAACCCCCTAACAACAAACACTAACCCCCAAACAACAAACAACCCTAACCCCTAAAAACCAAAAAAACTAACCCACTAACAACAAACAACCCTAACCCACTAACAACAAACAACCCTTACACCCTAACAACAAACAACACTAACCCCCTAACAACAAACAACACTTACCCCCTAACATCAAACAACACTAACCCCCTAACAACACAAAACACTAACACCCTAACAACAAACAACACTAACAACCTAACAACAGAAACCACTAAACCCCAAGAAACAACCCTAAACCCCTAACAAAAAACACTAACCCCTAACAACAAACAACACTGAACCCCTAACAAGAAAATACCCTAACCCCGTAACAACAAACAACACTAAACCGTAACAACAAACAACCCTAACCCCCAAACAACAAACAACCCTAAACACCAAACAACAAACAACCCTAACCCCTTAAGAACAAACAATGCTAACCCCCCGAACAACCAACAACACTAACCCCCTAACCACAATAAACACTAACACCCTAACAACAAAAACCACTAAACCCCAACAAGAAACAACCCTAAACCCCTAACAACAAACACTAACCCCCTAACAAAAAACAACACTAAACCCCGAACAAGAAAGTACCCTAACCCCGTAACAACAAACAACACTAACCCCGTAACAAGAAACAACCCTAACCCCCTAACAACAAACACTAACCCCCAAACAACAAACAACCCTAACCCCTGAAAACCAAAAACACTAACCCACTAACAACAAACAACCCTAAACCACTAACAACAAACAACCCTAACACCCTAACAACAAACAACACTAACCCCCTAAAAACAAACAACCCTAAACCCCTAACATCAAACAACACAAACCCCCTAACAACACAAAACACTAACACCGTAAGAACAAACAACACTAACACCCTAACAACAAAAACCACTAAACCAAAACAAGAAACAACCCTAAACCCCTAACAACAAACAACACTAAACCCCTAACAACATACAATCCTAACCAAACAACAAAAAACCGTAAACCACTAACAACAAACAACACTAACACCCTAACAACAAACAACCCTAACCGCCTAACAACAAACAACACTAACACCCTAACAACAAACAACCCTAACCCCCTAGCAACAAACAACACTAACCCCCTAACAACAAACAACCCTAAACCCCTAACATCAAAGAACACTAACACCCTAACAACAAACAACCCTAACCCCCTAACAACAAACACTAACCCCCAAACAACACACAACCCTAACCCCTAAAAACCAAAAACACTAACCCACTAGCAACAAACAACCCTAACCCACTAACAACAAACAACCCTAACACCCTAACAACAAACACTAACCCCCTAACAACAAACAACCCTAAACCCCTAACATCAAAGAACACTAACACCCTAACAACAAACATCCCTAACCCCCTAACAACAAACACTAACCCCCAAACAACAAACAACCCTAACCCCTAAAAACCAAAAAAACTAACCCACTAACAACAAACAACCCTAACCCACTAACAACAAACAACCCTAACACCCTAACAACAAACAACACTAACCCCCTAACAACAAACAACCCTTACCCCCAACATCAAACAACACTAACCCCCTAACTACTCAAAACACTAACACCCTAACAACAAACAACACTAACACCCTAACAACAAAAACCACTAAACCCCAACAAGGAACAACCGAAACCCCTCACAACAAAAACTAACCCCCTAACAAAAAACAACACTAAACCCCTTACAAGAAACTACCCTAACCCCGTAACAACAAACAACATTAACCCCGTAACAACAAACAACCCTAACCCCCAAACAACAAACAACCCTAACACCCTAACAGCAAACAACCCTAACCCCCTAACAACAAACAACACTAAGCCTCTAACAACAAACAACCCTAACCCCCTAACAACAAACACTAACCCCCAAACAACAAACAACCCTAACCCCTGAAAACCAAAAACACTAACCCACTAACAACAAACAACCCTAACCCACAAACAACAAACAACCCTAAACCCCAAACAACAAACAACCCTAACCCCTTAAAAACAAACAATGCTAACCCCCCGAACAACCAACAACACTAACCCCCTAACCACAATAAACACTAACACCCTAACAACAAAAACAACTAAACCCCAACAAGAAACAACCCTAAACCCCTAACAACAAACAACACTAACCCCCTAACAAAAAACAACCCTAACCAAACAACAAAAAACCCTAACCCACCAACAACAAACAACACTAACACCCGAACAACAAACAACCCTAACTCCCTAACAACAAACAACACTAACCCCCTAGTAACAAACAACCCTAAACCCCTAACATCAAACAACACTAACCCCCTAACAACACAAAACACTAACACCCTAACAACAAACAACACTAACACCCTAACAACAAAAAACCCTAAACCCCAACAAGAAACAACCCTAAACCCCTAACAACAAACACTAACCCCCTAACAAAAAACAACACTAAACCCCGAACAAGAAACTACCCTAACCCCGTAACAACAAACAACACTAACCCCGTAACAAGAAACAACCCTAACCCCCTAACAACGAACAACACTAACCCCCTAACAACAAACAACACTAAACCCCTAACACCAAAGAACACTAACACCCTAACAACAAACAACCCTAACCCCCTAAAAACAAACACTAACCCCCAAACAACAAACAACCCTAACCCCTGAAAACCAAAAACACTAACACCCTAACAACAAACAACCCTAACCGCCTAACAACAAACAACACTAACACACTAACAACAAACAACCCTAACCCCCTAACAACAAACAACACTAACCCCCTAACAACAAACAACCCTAAACACCTAACATCAAAGAACACTAACACCCTAACAACAAACAACCCTAACCCCCTAACAACAAACACTAACCCCCAAACAACAAACAACCCTAACCCCTAAAAACCAAAAACACTAACCCACTAACAACAAACAACCCTAACCCACTAACAACAAACAACCCTAACACCCTAACAACAAACACTAACCCCCTAACAACAAACAACCCTAAACCCCTAACATCAAAGAACACTAACACCCTAACAACAAACATCCCTAACCCCCTAACAACAAACACTAACCCCCAAACAACAAACAAACCTAAACCCTAAAAACCAAAAAAACTAACCCACTAACAACAAACAACCCTAACCCACTAACAACAAACAACCCTAACACCCTAACAACAAACAACACTAACCCCCTAACAACAAACAACCCTTACCCCCAACATCAAACAACACTAACCCCCTAACTACTCAAAACACTAACACCCTAACAACAAACAACACTAACACCCTAACAACAAAAACCACTAAACCCCAACAAGAAACAACCCGAAACCCCTAACAACAAACACTAACCCCCTAACAACAAACAACACTAAACCCCTAACAAGAAACTACCCTAACCCCGTAACAACAAACAACACTAACCCCGTAACAACAAACAACCCTAACCCCCAAACAACAAACAACCCTAACACCCTAACAACAAACAACACTAACCCCCTAACAACAAAAAACACTAAGCCCCTAACAACAAACAACCCTAAACCCCTAACATCAAAGAACACTAACACCCTAAAAACAAACAACCCTAACCCCCTAACAACAAACACTAACACCCAAACAACAAACAACCCTAACCCCTAAAAACCAAAAAAACTAACCCACTAACAACAAACAACCCTAACCCTCTAACAACAAACAACCCTAACACCCTAACAACAAACAACACTAACCCCCTAACAACAAACAACCCTTACCCCCTAACATCAAACAACACTAACCCCCTAACAACACAAAACACTAACACCCTACAACAAACAACACTAACACTCTAACAACAGAAACCACTAAACCCCAACAAGAAACAACCCTAAACCCCTAACAAAAAACACTAACCCCCTAACAACAAACAACACTGAACCCCTAACAAGAAAACACCCTAACCCCGTAACAACAAACAACACTAAACTGTAACAACAAACAAACCTAACCCCCAAACAACAAACAACCCTAAACCCCAAACAACAAACAACCCTAACCCCTTAACAACAAACAATCCTAACCCCCCGAACAACCAACAACACTAACCCCCTAACCACAATAAACACTAACACCCTTACAATTAAAACCACTAAACCCCAACAAGAAACAACCCTAAACCCCTAACAACAAACAACACTAACCCCCTAACAAAAAACAACCCAAACCAAACAACAAAAAACCCTAACCTACCAACAACAAACAACACAACAACCCTAACAACAAACAACCCTAACTCCCTAACAAAAAACAATGCTAAAACCCTAACAACAAACAACCCTAACCCCCTAACAACAAACAACACTAACCCCCTAACAACAAACAACCCTAAACCCCTAACATCAAACAACACTAACCCCCTAACAACACAAAACACTAACACCCTAACAACAAACAACACTAACACCCTAACAACAAAAACCACTAAACCCCAACAAGACACAACCCGAAACCCCTAACAACAAACACTAACCCCCTAACAACAAACAACACTAAACCCCTAACCAGAAACTACCCTAACCCCGTAACAACAAACAACACTAACCCCGTAACAACAAACAGCCCTAACCCCCAAACAACAAACAACCCTAACCCCCTAACAACAAACAATCCTAACCCCCGAACAACCAACAACACTAACCCCCTAACCACAATAAACACTAACACCCTAACAACAAAAACCACTAAACCCCAACAAGAAACAACGCTAAACCCCTAAGAACAAACAACACTAACCCCCTAACAACAAACAACCCTAACCAAACAACAAAAACCCTAACCCACTAACAACAAACAACACTAACACCCTAACAACAAACAACCCTAACCCCCTAACAACAAACAACACTAACACCCTAACAACAAACAACCCTAACCCCCTAACATCAAACACTAACCCCCAAACAACAAACAACCCTAACCCCTGAAAACCAAAAACACTAACCCACTAACAACAAACAACCCTAACCCACTAACAACAAACAACCCTAACACCCTAACAACAAACAACACTAACCCCCTGACAACAAACAACCCTAAACCCCTAACATCAAACAACACTAACCCCCTAACAACACAAAACACTAACACCGTAAGAACAAAAAACACTAACACCCTAACAACAAAAACCACTAAACCAAAACAAGAAACAACCCTAAACCCCTAACAACAAACAAAACTAAACCCCTAACAACATACAATCCTAACCAAACAACAAAAAACCCTAAACCACTAACAACAAAGAACACTAACACCCTAACAACAAACAACCCTAAATGCCTAACAACAAACAACACTAACACCCTAACAACAAACAACCCTAACCCCCTAACAACAAACAACACTAACCCCCTAACAACAAAGAACCCTAAACACCTAACATCAAAGAACACTAACACCCTAACAACAAACAACCCTAACCCCCTAACAACAAACACTAACCCCCAAACAACAAACAACCCTAACCCCTAAAAACCAAAAAAACTAACCCACTAACAACAAACAATCCTAACCCACTAACAACAAACAACCCTAACACCCTAACAACAAACAACACTAACCCCCTAACAACAAACAACCCTTACCCCCAACATCAAACAACACTAACCCCCTAACTACTCAAAACACTAACACCCTAACAACAAACAACACTAACACCCTAACAACAAAAACCACTAAACCCCAACAAGAAACAACCCGAAACCCCTAACAACAAAAACTAACCCCCTAACAAAAAACAACACTAAACCCCTTACAAGAAACTACCCTAACCCCGTAACAACAAACAACACTAACCCCGTAACAACAAACAACCCTAACCCCCTAACAACAAACAACTCTAACCCCCTAACAACCAACAACCCTAACCCCCTAACCACAATGAAGACTAACACCCTAACAACAAAAACCACTAAACTCCAACAAGAAACAACCCTAAACACCTAACAACAAATAACACTAACCCCCTAATAACAAACAACCCTAACGAAGCAACAAAAAACCCTAACGCACTAACAACAAACAACACTAACACCCTAACAACAAACAACCCTAACCCCCTAACAACAAACAACACTAACCCCCTAACAACAAACAACCCTAACCCCCTAACAACAAACAACACTAACCCCCTATCAACAAACAACCCTAAACCCCTAACATCAAAGAACACTAACACCCTAACAACAAACAACCCTAACCCCCTAACAACAAACACTAACCCCCAAACAACAAACAACCCTAACCCCTAAAAACCAAAAACACTAACCCACTAACAACAAACAACCCTAACCCACTAACAACAAACAACCCTAACACCCTAACAACAAACAACCCTAACCCCTTAACAACAAAAAACCCTAAACCCCTAACATCAAACAACACTAACCCCCTAACAACAAACAACACTTACCCCCTAACATCAAACAACACTAACCCCCTAACAACACAAAACACTAACACCCTAACAACAAACAACACTAACAACCTAACAACAGAAACCACTAAACCCCAACAAGAAACAACCCTAAAACCCTAACAAAAAACACTAACCCCCTAACAACAAACAACACTGAACCCCTAACAAGAAAATACCCTAACCCCGTAACAACAAACAACACTAAACCGTAACAACAAACAACCCTAACCCCCAAACAACAAACAACCCTAAACACCAAACAACAAACAACCCTAACCCCTTAAGAACAAACAATGCTAACCCCCTGAACAACCAACAACACTAACCCCCTAACCACAATAAACACTAACACCCTAACAACAAAAACCACTAAACCCCAACAAGAAACAACCCTAAACCCCTAACAACAAACAACACTAACCCCCTAACAAAAAACAACCCTAACCAAACAACAAAAAACCCTAACCCACCAACAACAAACAACACTAACACCCTAACAACAAACAACCCTAACTCCCTAACAACAAACAACACTAACACCCTAACAACAAACACCCCTTACCCCCTAACAACAAACAACACTAATCCCCTTACAACAAACACCCTAAACCCCTAACATCAAACAACACTAACCCCCTAACAACACAAAACACTAACACCCTAACAAGAAACAACACTAACGCCCTAACAACAAAAACCCCTAAACCCCAACAAGAAACATCCCTAAACCCCTAACAACAAACACTAACCCCCTAACAAAAAACAACACTAAACCCCGAACAAGAAACTACCCTAACCCCGTAACAACAAACAACACTAACCCCGTAACAAGAAACAACCCTAACCCCCTAACAACGAACAACACTAACCCCCTAACAACAAACAACACTAAACCCCTAACACCAAAGAACACTAACACCCTAACAACAAACAACCCTAACCCCCTAACAACACACACTAACCCCCAAACAACAAACAACCCTAACCCCTGAAAACGAAAAACACTAACCCACTAACAACAAACAACCCTAAACCACTAACAACAAACAACCCTAACACCCTAACAACAAACAACACTAACCCCCTAACAACAAACAACCCTAAACCCCTAACATCAAACAACACTAACCCCCTAACAACACAAAACACTAACACCGTAAGAACAAAGAACACTAACACCCTAACAACAAAAACCACTAAACCAAAACAAGAAACAACCCTAAACCCCTAACAACAAACAACACTAACCCCCTAACAACATACAATCCTAACCAAACAACAAAAAACCCTAACCCACTAACAACAAACAACACTAACACCCTAACAACAAACAACCCTAACCCCCTAACAACAAACAACACTAACACCCTAACAACAAACAACCCTAACCCCCTAACAACAAATAACACTAACCCCCTAACAACAAACAACCCTAAACCCCTAACATCAAAGAACACTAAAACCCTAACAACAAACATCCCTAACCCCCTAACAACAAACACTAACCCCCAAACAACAAACAACCCTAACCCCTAAAAACCAAAAAAACTAACCCACTAACAACAAACAACCCTAACCCACTAACAACAAACAACTCTAACACCCTAACAACAAACAACACTAACCCCCTAACAACAAACAACACTTACCCCCTAACATCAAACAACACTAACCCCCTAACAACACAAAACACTAACACCCTAACAACAAACAACACTAACAACCTAACAACAGAAACCACTAAACCCCAAGAAACAACCCTAAACCCCTAACAAAAAACACTAACCCCTAACAACAAACAACACTGAACCCCTAACAAGAAAGTACCCTAACCCCGTAACAACAAACAACACTAAACCGTAACAACAAACAACCCTAACCCCCAAACAACAAACAACCCTAAACACCAAACAACAAACAACCGTAACCCCTTAAGAACAAACAATGCTAACCCCCCGAACAACCAACAACACTAACCCCCTAACCACAATAAACACTAACACCCTAACAACAAAAACCACTAAACCCCAACAAGAAACAACCCTAAACCCCTAACAACAAACAACACTAACCCCCTAACAAAAAACAACCCTAACCAAACAACAAAAAACCCTAACCCACCAACAACAAACAACACTAACACCCTAACAACAAACAACCCTAACTCCCTAACAACAAACAACACTAACACCCTAACAACAAACAACCCTAACCACCTAACAACAAACAACACTAACCCCCTAACAACAAACAACCCTAAACTCCTAACATCAAACAACACTAACCCCCTAACAAAACAAAACACTAACACCCTAACAAGAAACAACACTAACACCCTAACAACAAAAACTCCTAAACCCCAAAAGAAACAACCCTAAACCCCTAACAACAAACACTAACCCCCTAACAAAAAACAACACTAAACCCCGAAAAAGAAACTACCCTAACCCCGTAACAACAAACAACACTAACCCCGTAACAAGAAACAAATCTAACCCCTTAACAACGAACAACACTAACCCCCTAACAACAAACAACACTAAACCCCTAACACCAAAGAACACTAACACCCTAACAACAAACAACCCTAACCCCCTAACAACACACACTAACCCCCAAACAACAAACAACCCTAACCCCTGAAAACCAAAAACACTAACCCACTAACAACAAACAACCCTAAACCACTAACAACAAACAACCCTAACACCCTAACAACAAACAACACTAACCCCCTAACAACAAACAACCCTAAACCCCTAACATCAAACAACACTAACCCCCTAACAACACAAAACACTAACACCGTAGGAACAAACAACACTAACACCCTAACAACAAAAACCACTAAACCAAAACAAGAAACAACCCTAAACCCCTAACAACAAACAACACTAAACCCCTAACAACATACAATCCTAACCAAACAACAAAAAACCCTAAACCACTAACAACAAACAACACTAACACCCTAACAACCAACAACCCTAACCCCCTAAAAACAAACAACACTAACACCCTAACAACAAACAACCCTAACCCCCTAACAACAAACAACACTAACCCCCTAACAACAAACAACCCTAAACACCTAACATCAAAGAACACTAACACCCTAGCAACAAACAACCCTAACCCCCTAACAACAAACACTAACCCCCAAACAACAAACAACCCTAAACCCTAAAAACCAAAAACACTAACCCACTAACAACAAACAACCCTAACCCACTAACAACAAACAACCCTAAACCCCTAACATCAAACAACACTAACCCCCTAAAAACACAAAACACTAACACCCTAACAACAAACAACACTAACGCCCTAAGAACAAACAACCCTAAACCCCTAACATCAAAGAACACTAACACCCTAACAACAAACATTCCTAATCCCCTAACAACAAACACTAACCCCCAAACAACAAACAACCCTAACCCACTAACAACAAAAACCCTAACACCCTAACAACAAACAACACTAACCCCCTAACAACAAACAACCCTTACCCCCAACATCAAACAACACTAACCCCCTAACTACTCAAAACACTAACACCCTAACAACAAACAACACTAACACCCTAACAACAAAAACCACTAAAACCCAACAAGAAACAACCCGAAACCACTAACAACAAACACTAACCCCCTAACAACAAACAACACTATACCCCTAACAAGAAACTACCCTAACCCCGTAACAACAAACAACACTAACCCCGTAACAACAAGCAACCCTAACCCCCAAACAACAAACAACCCTAACACCCTAACAACAAACAACCCTAACCCCCTAACAACAAACAACACTAAGCCCCTAACAACAAACAACCCTAAACCCCTAACATCAAAGAACACTAACACCCTAAAAACAAACAACCCTAATCCCCTAACAACAAACACTAACCCCCAAACAACAAACAACCCTAACCCCTAAAAACCAAAAAAACTAACCCACTAACAACAAACAACCCTAACCCACTAACAACAAACAACCCTAACACCCTAACAACAAACAACACTAACCCCCTAACAACAAACAACCCTTACCCCCTAACATCAAACAACACTAACCCCCTAACAACACAAAACACTAACACCCTAACAACAAACAACACTAACACTCTAACAACAGAAACCACTAAACCCCAACAAGAAACAACCCTAAACCCCTAACAAAAAACACTAACCCCCTAACAACAAACAACACTGAACACCTAACAAGAAAATACCCTAACCCCGTAACAACAAACAACACTAAACCGTAACAACAAACAAACCTAACCCCCAAACAACAAACAACCCTAAACCCCAAACAACAAACAACCCTAACCCCTTAACAACAAACAATCCTAACCCCCCGAACAACCAACAACACTAACCCCCTAACCACAATAAACACTAACACCCTAACAATAAAAACCACTAAACCCCAACAAGAAACAACCCTAAACCCTTAACAACAAACAACACTAACCCCCTAACAAAAAACAACCGTAACCAAACTACAAAAAACCGTAACCTACCAACAACAAACAACACAACAACCCTAACAACAAACAACCCTAACTCCCTAACAAAAAACAACGCTAACACCCTAACAACAAACAACCCTAACCCCCTAACAACAAACAACACTAACCCCCTAACAACAAACAACCCTAAACCCCTAACATCAAACAACACTAACCCCCTAACAACACAAAACACTAACACCCTAACAACAAACAACACTAACACCCTAACAACAAAAACCCCTAAACCCCAACAAGAAACAACTCTAAACCCCTAACAACAAACACTAACCCCCTAACAAAAAACAACACTAAACCCCGAACAAGAAACCACCCTAACCCCGTAACAACAAACAACACTAACCCCGTAACAAGAAACAACCCTAACCCCCTAACAACGAACAACACTAACCCCCTAACAACAAACAACCCTAAACCCCTAACATCAAAGAACACTAACACCCTAACAACAAACAACCCTAACCCCCTAACAACAAACACTAACCCCCAAACAACAAACAACCCTAACCCCTAAAAACCAAAAAAACTAACCCACTAACAACAAACAACCCTAACCCACTAACAACAAACAACCCTAAACCCCTAACAACAAACAACACTAACCCCCTGACAACAAACAACCCTAAACCCCTAACATCAAACAACACTAACCCCCTAACAACACCAAACACTAACACCGTAAGAACAAACAACACTAACACTCTAACAACAAAAACCACTAAACCAAAACAAGAAACATTCCTAAACCCCTAACAACAAACAACACTAAACCCCTAACAACATACAATCCTAACCAAACAAAAAAAACCCTAAACCACTAACAACAAACAACACTAACACCCTAACAACAAACAACCCTAACCGCCTAACAACCAAAAACACTAACACCCTAACAACAAACAACCCTAAACCCCTAACATCAAAGAACACTAACACCCTAACAACAAACAACCCTAACCCCCTAACAACAAACACTAACCCCCAAACAACAAACAACCCTAACCCCTAAAAACCAAAAACACTAACCCACTAACAACAAACAACCCTAAACCTCTAACAACAAACAACCCTAACACCCTAACAACAAACAACACTAAACCCCTAACAACAAACAAACCTAAACCCCTAACATCAAACAACACTCACCCCCTAACAACACAAAACACTAACACCCTAACAACAACACTAACACCCTAACAACAAAAACCACTAAACCCCAACAAGAAACAACCCGAAACCCCTAACAACAAACACTAACCCCCTAACAACAAACAACACTAACACCCTAACAACAAACAACACTAACCCCCTAACAACACAAAACCCTAACAACAAACACCACTAAGACCCTAACAACAAAAACCACTAAACCCCAACAAGAAACAACCCGAAACTCCTAACAACAAACACTAACCCCCTAACAACAAACAATACTAAACCCCTAACAAGAAACTACCCTAACCCCGTAACAACAAACAACACTAACCCGTAACAACAAACAACCCTAACCCCCAAACAACAAACAACCCTAACCCCCAAACAACAAACAACCCTAACCCCTTAACAACAAACAATCCTAACCCCCAGGACAACCAACAACACTAAACCCCTAACCACAATAAACACTAACACCCTAACAACAAAAACCACTAAACCCCAACAAGAAACAACCCTAAACCCCTAACAACAAACAACACTAACCCCCTAACAAAAAACAACCCTAACCAAACAACAAAAAACCCTAACCCACTAACAACAAACAACACTAACACCCTAACAACAAACAACCCTAACTCCCTAACAACAAACAACACAAACACCCTAACAACAAACAACCCTAAACCCCTAACAACAAACACTAACCCCCTAACAAAAAACAACACTAAACCCCGAACAAGAAACTACCCTAACAACTTAAAAACGAACAACACTAACCCCGTAACAAGAAACAACCCCAACTCCCTAACAACGAACAACACTAACCCCTTAATAACAAACAAACCTAAACCCCTAACATCAAAGAACACTAACACCCTAACAACAAACAACCCTAACCCCCTAACAACAAACACTAACCCCCAAACAACAAACAACCCTAACCCCTAAAAACCAAAAAAACTAACCCACTAACAACAAACAACCCTAACCCACTAACAACAAACAACCCTAACACCCTAACAACAAACAACACTAACCCCCTAACAACAAACAACCCTTAACCCTTAACATCAAACAACACTAACCCCCTAACAACACAAAACACTAACACCCTAACAACAAACAACACTAACAACCTAACAACAGAAACCACTAAACCCCAACAAGAAACAACCCTAAACCCCTAACAAAAAACACTAACCCCCTAACAACAAACAACACTGAACCCCTAACAAGAAAATACCCTAACCCCGTAACAACAAACAACACTAAACCGTAACAACAAACAAACCTAACCCACAAACAACAAACAACCCTAAACCCCAACAACAAACAACCCTAACCCCTTAAGAACAAACAATGCTAACCCCCCGAACAACCAACAACACTAACCCCCTAACCACAATAAACACTAACACCCTAACAACAAAAACCACTAAACCCCAACAAGAAACAACCCTAAACCCCTAACAACAAACAACACTAACCCCCTAACAAAAAACAACCCTAACCAAACAACAAAAAACCCTAACCCACCAACAACAAACAACACTAACACCCGAACAACAAACAACCCTAACTCCCTAACAACAAACAACACTAACCCCCTAACAACACAAAACACTAACACCCTAACAACAAACAACACTAACACCCTAACAACAAAAACCACTAAACCCCAACAAGACACAACCCGAAACCCCTAACAACAAACAACACTAAACCCCAAACCAGAAACTACCCTAACCCCGTAACAACAAACAACACTAACCCCGTAACAACAAACAGCCCTAACCCCCAAACAACAAACAACCCTAACCCCCTAACAACAAACAATCCTAACCCCCGAACAACCAACAACACTAACCCCCTAACCACAATATACACTAACACCCTAACAATAAAAACCACTAAACCCCAACAAGAAACAACCCTAAACCCCTAAGAACAAACAACACTAACCCCCTAACAACAAACAACCCTAACCAAACAACAAAAACCCTAACCCACTAACAACAAACAACACTAACACACTAACAACAAACAACCCTAACCCCCTAACAACAAACAACACTAACACCCTAACAACAAACAACCCTAACCCCCTAACAACAAACACTAACACCCAAAGAACAAACAACCCTAACCCCTGAAAACCAAAAACACTAACCCACTAACAACAAACAACCCTAAACCACTAACAACAAACAACCCTAACACCCTAACAACAAACAACACTAACCCCCTAACAACAAACAACCCTAAACCCCTAACATCAAACAACACTAACCCCCTAACAACACAAAACACTAACACCGTAAGAACAAACAACACTAACACCCTAACAACAAAAACCACTAAACCAAAACAAGAAACAACCCTAAACCCCTAACAACAAACAAAACTAAACCCCTAACAACATACAATCCTAACCAAACAACAAAAAACCCTAAACCACTAACAACAAACAACACTAACACCCTAACAACAAACAACACTAAACGCCTAACAACAAACAACACTAACACCCTAACAACAAACAACCCTAACCACCTAACAACAAACAACACTAACCCCCTAACAGCAAACAACCCTAAACACCTAACATCAAAGAACACTAACACCCTAACAACAAACAACCCTAACCCCCTAACAACAAACACTAACCCCCTAACAACAAACAACCCTAAACCCCTAACATCAAAGAACACTAACACCCTAACAACAAACATCCCTAACCCCCTAACAACAAACACTAACCCCCAAACAACAAACAACCCTAACCCCTAAAAACCAAAAAAACTAACCCACTAACAACAAACAACCCTAACCCACTAACAACAAACAACCCTAACACCCTAACAACAAACAACACTAACCCCCTAACAACAAACAACCCTTACCCCCAACATCAAACAACACTAACCCCCTAACTACTCAAAACACTAACACCCTAACAACAAACAACACTAACACCCTAACAACAAAAACCACTAAACCCCAACAAGAAACAACCCGAAACCCCTAACAACAAAAACTAACCCCCTAACAAAAAACAACACTAAACCCCTTACAAGAAACTACCCTAACCCCGTAACAAAAAACAACACTAACCCCGTAACAACAAACAACCCTAACCCCCAAACAAAAAACAACCCTAACACCCTAACAACAAACAACCCTAACCCCCTAACAACAAACAACACTAAGCCCCTAACAACAAACAACCCTAACCCCCTAACAACAAACACTAACCCCCAAACAACAAACAACCCTAACCCCTGAAAACCAAAAACACTATCCCACTAACAACAAACAACCCCAACCCACAAACAACAAACAACCCTAAACCCCAAACAACAAAAAACCCTAACCCCTTAAGAACAAACAATGCTAACCCCCCGAACAACCAACAACACTAACCCCCTAACCAAAATAAACACTAACACCCTAACAACAAAAACCACTAAACCCAAACCAGAAACAACCCTAAACCCCTAACAACAAACAACACTAACCCCCTAACAAAAAACAACCCTAACCAAACAACAAAAAACCCTAACCCACCAACAACAAACAACACTAACACCCGAACAACAAACAACCCTAAACCCCTAACATCAAACAACATTAACCCCCTAACAACACAAAACACTAACACCCTAACAACAAACAACACTAACACCCTAACAACAAAAACCACTAAACCCCAACAAGAAACAACCCGAAACCCCTAACAACAAACACTAACCCCCTAACAACAAACAACACTAAACCCCTAACAAGAAACTACCCTAACCCCGTAACAACAAACAACACTAACCCCGTAACAACAAACAACCCTAACCCCCAAACAACAAACAACCCTAACTCCCTAAAAACAACAAACAATCCTAACCCCCGAACAACCAACAACACTAACCCCCTAACCACAATAAAGACTAACACCCTAACAACAAAAACCACTAAACCCCAACAAGAAACAACGCTAAACCCCTAAGAACAAACAATACTAACCCCCTAACAACAAACAACCCTAACCAAACAACAGAAAACCCTATCCCACTAACACCAAACAACACTAACACGCTAACAACAAACAACCCTAACCCCCTAACAACAAACAATACTAACACCCTAACAACAAACAACCCTAACCCCCTAACAACAAACAACACTAACCCCCTAACAACAAACAACCCTAAACCCCTAACATCAAAGAACACTAACACCCTAACAACAAACAACCCTAACCCCCTAACAACAAACACTAACCCCCAAACAACAAACAACCCTAACCCCTAAAAACCAAAAAAACTAACCCACTAACAACAACCAACCCTAACCCACTAACAACAAACAACCCTAACACCCTAACAACAAACAACACTAACCCCCTAACAACAAACAACCCTTACCCCCTAACATCAAACAACACTAACCCCCTAACAACACAAAACCCTAACAACAAACACCACTAAGACCCTAACAACAAAAACCACTAAACCCCAACAAGAAACAACCCGAAACTCCTAACAACAAACACTAACCCCCTAACAACAAACAATACTAAACCCCTAACAAGAAACTACCCTAACCCCGTAACAACAAACAACACTAACCCGTAACAACAAACAACCCTAACCCCCAAACAACAAACAACCCTAACCCCCAAACAACAAACAACCCTAACCCCTTAACAACAAACAATCCTAACCCCCAGGACAACCAACAACACTAAACCCCTAACCACAATAAACACTAACACCCTAACAACAAAAACCACTAAACCCCAACAAGAAACAACCCTAAACCCCTAACAACAAACAACACTAACCCCCTAACAAAAAACAACCCTAACCAAACAACAAAAAACCCTAACCCACTAACAACAAACAACACTAACACCCTAACAACAAACAACCCTAACTCCCTAACAACAAACAACACAAACACCCTAACAACAAACAACCCTAAACCCCTAACAACAAACACTAACCCCCTAACAAAAAACAACACTAAACCCCGAACAAGAAACTACCCTAACAACTTAAAAACGAACAACACTAACCCCGTAACAAGAAACAACCCCAACTCCCTAACAACGAACAACACTAACCCCTTAATAACAAACAAACCTAAACCCCTAACATCAAAGAACACTAACACCCTAACAACAAACAACCCTAACCCCCTAACAACAAACACTAACCCCCAAACAACAAACAACCCTAACCCCTAAAAACCAAAAAAACTAACCCACTAACAACAAACAACCCTAACCCACTAACAACAAACAACCCTAACACCCTAACAACAAACAACACTAACCCCCTAACAACAAACAACCCTTAACCCTTAACATCAAACAACACTAACCCCCTAACAACACAAAACACTAACACCCTAACAACAAACAACACTAACAACCTAACAACAGAAACCACTAAACCCCAACAAGAAACAACCCTAAACCCCTAACAAAAAACACTAACCCCCTAACAACAAACAACACTGAACCCCTAACAAGAAAATACCCTAACCCCGTAACAACAAACAACACTAAACCGTAACAACAAACAAACCTAACCCACAAACAACAAACAACCCTAAACCCCAACAACAAACAACCCTAACCCCTTAAGAACAAACAATGCTAACCCCCCGAACAACCAACAACACTAACCCCCTAACCACAATAAACACTAACACCCTAACAACAAAAACCACTAAACCCCAACAAGAAACAACCCTAAACCCCTAACAACAAACAACACTAACCCCCTAACAAAAAACAACCCTAACCAAACAACAAAAAACCCTAACCCACCAACAACAAACAACACTAACACCCGAACAACAAACAACCCTAACTCCCTAACAACAAACAACACTAACCCCCTAACAACACAAAACACTAACACCCTAACAACAAACAACACTAACACCCTAACAACAAAAACCACTAAACCCCAACAAGACACAACCCGAAACCCCTAACAACAAACAACACTAAACCCCAAACCAGAAACTACCCTAACCCCGTAACAACAAACAACACTAACCCCGTAACAACAAACAGCCCTAACCCCCAAACAACAAACAACCCTAACCCCCTAACAACAAACAATCCTAACCCCCGAACAACCAACAACACTAACCCCCTAACCACAATATACACTAACACCCTAACAATAAAAACCACTAAACCCCAACAAGAAACAACCCTAAACCCCTAAGAACAAACAACACTAACCCCCTAACAACAAACAACCCTAACCAAACAACAAAAACCCTAACCCACTAACAACAAACAACACTAACACCCTAACAACAAACAACCCTAACCCCCTAACAACAAACAACACTAACACCCTAACAACAAACAACCCTAACCCCCTAACAACAAACACTAACACCCAAAGAACAAACAACCCTAACCCCTGAAAACCAAAAACACTAACCCACTAACAACAAACAACCCTAAACCACTAACAACAAACAACCCTAACACCCTAACAACAAACAACACTAACCCCCTAACAACAAACAACCCTAAACCCCTAACATCAAACAACACTAACCCCCTAACAACACAAAACACTAACACCGTAAGAACAAACAACACTAACACCCTAACAACAAAAACCACTAAACCAAAACAAGAAACAACCCTAAACCCCTAACAACAAACAAAACTAAACCCCTAACAACATACAATCCTAACCAAACAACAAAAAACCCTAAACCACTAACAACAAACAACACTAACACCCTAACAACAAACAACACTAAACGCCTAACAACAAACAACACTAACACCCTAACAACAAACAACCCTAACCACCTAACAACAAACAACACTAACCCCCTAACAGCAAACAACCCTAAACACCTAACATCAAAGAACACTAACACCCTAACAACAAACAACCCTAACCCCCTAACAACAAACACTAACCCCCTAACAACAAACAACCCTAAACCCCTAACATCAAAGAACACTAACACCCTAACAACAAACATCCCTAACCCCCTAACAACAAACACTAACCCCCAAACAACAAACAACCCTAACCCCTAAAAACCAAAAAAACTAACCCACTAACAACAAACAACCCTAACCCACTAACAACAAACAACCCTAACACCCTAACAACAAACAACACTAACCCCCTAACAACAAACAACCCTTACCCCCAACATCAAACAACACTAACCCCCTAACTACTCAAAACACTAACACCCTAACAACAAACAACACTAACACCCTAACAACAAAAACCACTAAACCCCAACAAGAAACAACCCGAAACCCCTAACAACAAAAACTAACCCCCTAACAAAAAACAACACTAAACCCCTTACAAGAAACTACCCTAACCCCGTAACAAAAAACAACACTAACCCCGTAACAACAAACAACCCTAACCCCCAAACAAAAAACAACCCTAACACCCTAACAACAAACAACCCTAACCCCCTAACAACAAACAACACTAAGCCCCTAACAACAAACAACCCTAACCCCCTAACAACAAACACTAACCCCCAAACAACAAACAACCCTAACCCCTGAAAACCAAAAACACTAACCCACTAACAACAAACAACCCCAACCCACAAACAACAAACAACCCTAAACCCCAAACAACAAACAACCCTAACCCCTTAAGAACAAACAATGCTAACCCCCCGAACAACCAACAACACTAACCCCCTAACCAAAATAAACACTAACACCCTAACAACAAAAACCACTAAACCCAAACAAGAAACAACCCTAAACCCCTAACAACAAACAACACTAACCCCCTAACAAAAAACAACCCTAACCAAACAACAAAAAACCCTAACCCACCAACAACAAACAACACTAACACCCGAACAACAAATAACCCTAAACCCCTAACATCAAACAACATTAACCCCCTAACAACACAAAACACTAACACCCTAACAACAAACAACACTAACACCCTAACAACAAAAACCACTAAACCCCAACAAGAAACAACCCGAAACCCCTAACAACAAACACTAACCCCCTAACAACAAACAACACTAAACCCCTAACAAGAAACTACCCTAACCCCGTAACAACAAACAACACTAACCCCGTAACAACAAACAACCCTAACCCCCAAACAACAAACAACCCTAACTCCCTAAAAACAACAAACAATCCTAACCCCCGAACAACCAACAACACTAACCCCCTAACCACAATAAAGACTAACACCCTAACAACAAAAACCACTAAACCCCAACAAGAAACAACGCTAAACCCCTAAGAACAAACAATACTAACCCCCTAACAACAAACAACCCTAACCAAACAACAGAAAACCCTAACCCACTAACACCAAACAACACTAACACCCTAACAACAAACAACCCTAACCCCCTAACAACAAACAATACTAACACCCTAACAACAAACAACCCTAACCCCCTAACAACAAACAACACTAACCCCCTAACAACAAACAACCCTAAACACCTAACATCAAAGAACACTAACACCCTAACAACAAACAACCCTAACCCCCTAACAACAAACACTAACCCCCAAACAACAAACAACCCTAACCCCTAAAAACCAAAAAAACTAACCCACTAACAACAAACAACCCTAACCCACTAACAACAAACAACCCTAACACCCTAACAACAAACAACACTAAACCCCTAACAACAAACAACCCTTACCCCCTAACATGAAACAACACTAACCCCCTAACAACACAAAACACTAACACCCTAACAACAAACAACACTAACACCCTAACAACAGAAACCACTAAACCCCAACAAGAAACAACCCTAAACCCCTAACAACAAACACTAACCCCCTAACAACAAACAACACTAACCCCCTAACAACAAACAACACTAACCCCCTAACAACAAACAACACTAACACCCTAACAACAAACAACCCTAACCCCCTAACAACAAACAACACGAACCCCCTAACAACAAACACCCCTAAACACCTAACATCAAAGAACATTAACACCCTAACAACAAACAACCCTAACCCCCTAACAACAAACACTAACCCCCAAACAGCAAACAACCCTAACCCCTAAAAACCAAAAAAACTAACCCACTAACAACAACCAACCCTAACCCACTAACAACAAACAACCCTAACACCCTAACAACAAACAACACTAACCCCCTAACAACAAACAACCCTTACCCCCTAACATCAAACAACACTAACCCCCTAACAACACAAAACCCTAACAACAAACACCACTAACACCCTAACAACAAAAACCACTAAACCCCAACAAGAAACAACCCGAAACTCATAACAACAAACACTAACCCCCTAACAACAAACAATACTAAACCCCTAACAAGAAACTACCCTAACCCCGTAACAACAAACAACACTAACCCGTAACAACAAACAACCCTAACCCCCAAACAACAAACAACCCTAACCCCCAAACAACAAACAACCCTAACCCCTTAACAACAAACAATCCTAACCCCCAGGACAACCAACAACACTAAACCCCTAACCACAATAAACACTAACACCCTAACAACAAAAACCACTAAACCCCAACAAGAAACAACCCTAAACCCCTAACAACAAACAACACTAACCCCCTAACAAAAAACAACCCTAACCAAACAACAAAAAACCCTAACCCACTAACAACAAACAACACTAACACCCTAACAACAAACAACCCTAACTCCCTAACAACAAACAACACAAACACCCTAACAACAAACAACCCTAAACCCCTAACAACAAACACTAACCCCCTAACAAAAAACAACACTAAACCCCGAACAAGAAACTACCCTAACAACTTAAAAACGAAAAACACTAACCCCGTAACAAGAAACAACCCCAACTCCCTAACAACGAACAACACTAACCCCTTAATAACAAACAAACCTAAACCCCTAACATCAAAGAACACTAACACCCTAACAACAAACAACCCTAACCCCCTAACAACAAACACTAACCCCCAAACAACAAACAGCCCTAACCCCTAAAAACCAAAAACACTAACCCACTAACAACAAACTACCCAAACCACTAACAAAAAACAACCCTAACACCCTAACAACAAACAACACTAACCCCCTAACAACAAACAACCCTAAACCCCTAACATCAAACAACACTAACCCCGTAACAACAAACAACACTAAACCCCTAACAAGAAACTACCCTAACCCCCTAACAACAGAAAACACTAACACCCTAACAACAAACAACACTAACACCCTAACAACAAAAACCACTAAACCCCAACAAGAAACAACCCGAAACCCCTAACAACAAACACTAACCCCCTAACAACAAACAACACTAACCCCGTAACAACAAACAGCCCTAACCCCCAAACAACTAACAACCCTAACCAACTAACAACAAACAATCCTGACCCCCGAACAACCAACAACACTAACCCCCTAACCACAATAAAGACTAACACCCTAACAACAAAAACCACTAAACCCCAACAAGAAACAACCCTAAACCCCTAACAACAAACAACACTACCCCCTAACAACAAACAACACTAACCCCTAACAACAAACAATCCTAACCAAACAACAAAAAACCCTAACCCACTAACAACAAACAACACTAACACCCTAACAACAAACAACCCTAACCCCCTAACAACAAACAACACTAACACCCTAACAACAAACAACCCTAACCCCCTAACAACAAACAACACTATCCCCCTAACAACAAACAACCCTAAACCCCTAGCATCAAAGAACACTAACACCCTAACAACAAACAACCCTAACCCCCTAACTACAAACACTAACCCCCAAACAACAAACAACCCTAACCCCTAAAAACCAAAAAAACTAACCCACTAACAACAAACAACCCTAACCCACTAACAACAAACAACCCTAACACCCTAAGAACAAACAACACTAACCCCCTAACAACAAACAACACTTACCCCCTAACATCAAACAACACTAACCCCCTAACGACACAAAACACTAACACCCTATCAACAAACAACACTAACACCCTAACAACAGATACCGCTAAACCCGAAGAAGAAACAACCCTAAACCCCTAACAAAAAACACTAACCCCCTAACAACAAACAACACTGAACCCCTAACAAGAAAATACCCTAACCCCGTAACAAGAAACAACACTAAACCGTAACAACAAACAACCCTAACCCCCAAACAACAAACAACCCTAAATCCCACACAACAAACAACCCTAACCCCTTACGAACAAACAATGCTAACCCCCCGCACAACCAACAACACTAACCCCCTAACCACAATAAACACCAACACCCTAACAACAAACAACACTAACCCCCTAACAACAAACAACACTAACCCCCTAACAACAAACAACCCTAAACCCCTAACATGAAACAACATTAACCCCCTAACAACACAAAACACTAACACCCTAACAACAAACAACACTAACACCCTAACAACAAAAACCACTAAACCCCAACAAGAAACAACCCGAAACCCCTAACAACAAACACTAACCCCCTAACAACAAACAACACTAAACCCCTAACAAGAAACTACCCTAACCCCGTAACAACAAACAACACTAACCCCGTAACAACAAACAACCCTAATCCCCAAACAACAAACAACCCTAACTCCCTAAAAACAACAAACAATCCTAACCCTCGAACAACCAACAACACTAACCCCCTAACCACAATAAAGACTAACACCCTAACAACAAAAACCACTAAACCCCAACAAGAAACAACGCTAAACCCCTAAGAACAAACAACACTAACCCCCTAACAACAAACAACCCTAACCAAACAACAAAAAACCCTAACCCACTAACACCAAACAACACTAACACCCTAACAACAAACAACCCTAACCCCCTAACAACAAACAATACTAACACCCTAACAACAAACAACCCTAACCCCCTAACAACAAACAACACTAACCCCCTAACAACAAACAACCCTAAACCCCTAACATCAAAGAACACTAACACCCTAACAACAAACAACCCTCACCGCCTAACAACAAACACTAACCCCCAAACAACAAACAACCCTAACCCCTAAAAACCAAAAACACTAACCCACTAACAACAAACTAAACAAACCACTAACAAAAAACAACCCTAACACCCTAACAACAAACAACACTAACCCCCTAACAACAAACAATCCTAAACCCCTAACATCAAACAACACTAACCCTCTAACGACACAAAACGCTAACACCCTAACAACAAACAACACTAACACCCTAACAACAAAAACAACTAAACCCCAACAAGAAACAACCCTAAACCCCGAACAACAAACACTAACCCCCTAACAAGAAACAACACTGAACCCCTAACAAGAAACTACCCTATCCCCGTAACAACAAACAACACTAACCCGTAACAACAAACAACCCTAACCCCCAAACAACAAACAACCCTAACCCCCAAACAACAAACAACCCTAACCCCTTAACAACAAACAATCCTAACCCCCCGAACAACCAACAAGCCTAAACCCCTAACCACAATAAACACTAACACCCTAACAACAAAAACCACTAAACCCCAACAAGAAACAATCCTAAAGCCCTAACAACAAACAACACTAACCCCCTAACAACAAACAACCCTAACCAAACAACAAAAACCCTAACCCACTAACAACAAACAACACTAACACCCTAACAACAAACAACCCTAACCCCCTAACAACAAACAACACTAACACCCTAACAACAAACAACCCTAACCCCCTAACAACAAACACTAACCCCCAAACAACAAACAACCCTAACCCCTGAAAACCAAAAACACTATCCCACTAACAACAAACAACCCCAACCCACAAACAACAAACAACCCTAAACCCCAAACAACAAAAAACCCTAACCCCTTAAGAACAAACAATGCTAACCCCCCGAACAACTAACAACACTAACCCCCTAACCAAAATAAACACTAACACCCTAACAACAAAAACCACTAAACCCAAACAAGAAACAACCCTAAACCCCTAACAACAAACAACACTAACCCCCTAACAAAAAACAACCCTAACCAAACAACAAAAAACCCTAACCCACCAACAACAAACAACACTAACACCCGAACAACAAACAACCCTAAACCCCTAACATCAAACAACATTAACCCCCTAACAACACAAAACACTAACACCCTAACAACAAACAACACTAACACCCTAACAACAAAAACCACTAAACCCCAACAAGAAACAACCCGAAACCCCTAACAACAAACACTAACCCCCTAACAACAAACAACACTAAACCCCTAACAAGAAACTACCCTAACCCCGTAACAACAAACAACACTAACCCCGTAACAACAAACAACCCTAACCCCCAAACAACAAACAACCCTAACTCCCTAAAAACAACAAACAATCCTAACCCCCGAACAACCAACAACACTAACCCCCTAACCACAATAAAGACTAACACCCTAACAACAAAAACCACTAAACCCCAACAAGAAACAACGCTAAACCCCTAAGAACAAACAATACTAACCCCCTAACAACAAACAACCCTAACCAAACAACAGAAAACCCTAACCCACTAACACCAAACAACACTAACACCCTAACAACAAACAACCCTAACCCCCTAACAACAAACAATACTAACACCCTAACAACAAACAACCCTAACCCCCTAACAACAAACAACACTAACCCCCTAACAACAAACAACCCTAAACCCCTAACATCAAAGAACACTAACACCCTAACAACAAACAACCCTAACCCCCTAACAACAAACACTAACCCCCAAACAACAAACAACCCTAACCCCTAAAAACCAAAAAAACTAACCCACTAACAACAACCAACCCTAACCCACTAACAACAAACAACCCTAACACCCTAACAACAAACAACACTAACCCCCTAACAACAAACAACCCTTACCCCCTAACATCAAACAACACTAACCCCCTAACAACACAAAACCCTAACAACAAACACCACTAAGACCCTAACAACAAAAACCACTAAACCCCAACAAGAAACAACCCGAAACTCCTAACAACAAACACTAACCCCCTAACAACAAACAATACTAAACCCCTAACAAGAAACTACCCTAACCCCGTAACAACAAACAACACTAACCCGTAACAACAAACAACCCTAACCCCCAAACAACAAACAACCCTAACCCCCAAACAACAAACAACCCTAACCCCTTAACAACAAACAATCCTAACCCCCAGGACAACCAACAACACTAAACCCCTAACCACAATAAACACTAACACCCTAACAACAAAAACCACTAAACCCCAACAAGAAACAACCCTAAACCCCTAACAACAAACAACACTAACCCCCTAACAAAAAACAACCCTAACCAAACAACAAAAAACCCTAACCCACTAACAACAAACAACACTAACACCCTAACAACAAACAACCCTAACTCCCTAACAACAAACAACACAAACACCCTAACAACAAACAACCCTAAACCCCTAACAACAAACACTAACCCCCTAACAAAAAACAACACTAAACCCCGAACAAGAAACTACCCTAACAACTTAAAAACGAACAACACTAACCCCGTAACAAGAAACAACCCCAACTCCCTAACAACGAACAACACTAACCCCTTAATAACAAACAAACCTAAACCCCTAACATCAAAGAACACTAACACCCTAACAACAAACAACCCTAACCCCCTAACAACAAACACTAACCCCCAAACAACAAACAACCCTAACCCCTAAAAACCAAAAAAACTAACCCACTAACAACAAACAACCCTAACCCACTAACAACAAACAACCCTAACACCCTAACAACAAACAACACTAACCCCCTAACAACAAACAACCCTTAACCCTTAACATCAAACAACACTAACCCCCTAACAACACAAAACACTAACACCCTAACAACAAACAACACTAACAACCTAACAACAGAAACCACTAAACCCCAACAAGAAACAACCCGAAACCCCTAACAACAAAAACTAACCCCCTAACAAAAAACAACACTAAACCCCTTACAAGAAACTACCCTAACCCCGTAACAAAAAACAACACTAACCCCGTAACAACAAACAACCCTAACCCCCAAACAAAAAACAACCCTAACACCCTAACAACAAACAACCCTAACCCCCTAACAACAAACAACACTAAGCCCCTAACAACAAACAACCCTAACCCCCTAACAACAAACACTAACCCCCAAACAACAAACAACCCTAACCCCTGAAAACCAAAAACACTATCCCACTAACAACAAACAACCCCAACCCACAAACAACAAACAACCCTAAACCCCAAACAACAAAAAACCCTAACCCCTTAAGAACAAACAATGCTAACCCCCCGAACAACCAACAACACTAACCCCCTAACCAAAATAAACACTAACACCCTAACAACAAAAACCACTAAACCCAAACCAGAAACAACCCTAAACCCCTAACAACAAACAACACTAACCCCCTAACAAAAAACAACCCTAACCAAACAACAAAAAACCCTAACCCACCAACAACAAACAACACTAACACCCGAACAACAAACAACCCTAAACCCCTAACATCAAACAACATTAACCCCCTAACAACACAAAACACTAACACCCTAACAACAAACAACACTAACACCCTAACAACAAAAACCACTAAACCCCAACAAGAAACAACCCGAAACCCCTAACAACAAACACTAACCCCCTAACAACAAACAACACTAAACCCCTAACAAGAAACTACCCTAACCCCGTAACAACAAACAACACTAACCCCGTAACAACAAACAACCCTAACCCCCAAACAACAAACAACCCTAACTCCCTAAAAACAACAAACAATCCTAACCCCCGAACAACCAACAACACTAACCCCCTAACCACAATAAAGACTAACACCCTAACAACAAAAACCACTAAACCCCAACAAGAAACAACGCTAAACCCCTAAGAACAAACAATACTAACCCCCTAACAACAAACAACCCTAACCAAACAACAGAAAACCCTATCCCACTAACACCAAACAACACTAACACGCTAACAACAAACAACCCTAACCCCCTAACAACAAACAATACTAACACCCTAACAACAAACAACCCTAACCCCCTAACAACAAACAACACTAACCCCCTAACAACAAACAACCCTAAACCCCTAACATCAAAGAACACTAACACCCTAACAACAAACAACCCTAACCCCCTAACAACAAACACTAACCCCCAAACAACAAACAACCCTAACCCCTAAAAACCAAAAAAACTAACCCACTAACAACAAACAACCCTAACCCACTAACAACAAACAACCCTAACACCCTAACAACAAACAACACTAACCCCCTAACAACAAACAACCCTTACCCCCAACATCAAACAACACTAACCCCCTAACTACTCAAAACACTAACACCCTAACAACAAACAACACTAACACCCTAACAACAAAAACCACTAAACCCCAACAAGAAACAACCCGAAACCCCTAACAACAAAAACTAACCCCCTAACAAAAAACAACACTAAACCCCTTACAAGAAACTACCCTAACCCCGTAACAAAAAACAACACTAACCCCGTAACAACAAACAACCCTAACCCCCAAACAAAAAACAACCCTAACACCCTAACAACAAACAACCCTAACCCCCTAACAACAAACAACACTAAGCCCCTAACAACAAACAACCCTAACCCCCTAACAACAAACACTAACCCCCAAACAACAAACAACCCTAACCCCTGAAAACCAAAAACACTATCCCACTAACAACAAACAACCCCAACCCACAAACAACAAACAACCCTAAACCCCAAACAACAAAAAACCCTAACCCCTTAAGAACAAACAATGCTAACCCCCCGAACAACCAACAACACTAACCCCCTAACCAAAATAAACACTAACACCCTAACAACAAAAACCACTAAACCCAAACCAGAAACAACCCTAAACCCCTAACAACAAACAACACTAACCCCCTAACAAAAAACAACCCTAACCAAACAACAAAAAACCCTAACCCACCAACAACAAACAACACTAACACCCGAACAACAAACAACCCTAAACCCCTAACATCAAACAACATTAACCCCCTAACAACACAAAACACTAACACCCTAACAACAAACAACACTAACACCCTAACAACAAAAACCACTAAACCCCAACAAGAAACAACCCGAAACCCCTAACAACAAACACTAACCCCCTAACAACAAACAACACTAAACCCCTAACAAGAAACTACCCTAACCCCGTAACAACAAACAACACTAACCCCGTAACAACAAACAACCCTAACCCCCAAACAACAAACAACCCTAACTCCCTAAAAACAACAAACAATCCTAACCCCCGAACAACCAACAACACTAACCCCCTAACCACAATAAAGACTAACACCCTAACAACAAAAACCACTAAACCCCAACAAGAAACAACGCTAAACCCCTAAGAACAAACAATACTAACCCCCTAACAACAAACAACCCTAACCAAACAACAGAAAACCCTATCCCACTAACACCAAACAACACTAACACGCTAACAACAAACAACCCTAACCCCCTAACAACAAACAATACTAACACCCTAACAACAAACAACCCTAACCCCCTAACAACAAACAACACTAACCCCCTAACAACAAACAACCCTAAACCCCTAACATCAAAGAACACTAACACCCTAACAACAAACAACCCTAACCCCCTAACAACAAACACTAACCCCCAAACAACAAACAACCCTAACCCCTAAAAACCAAAAAAACTAACCCACTAACAACAACCAACCCTAACCCACTAACAACAAACAACCCTAACACCCTAACAACAAACAACACTAACCCCCTAACAACAAACAACCCTTACCCCCTAACATCAAACAACACTAACCCCCTAACAACACAAAACCCTAACAACAAACACCACTAAGACCCTAACAACAAAAACCACTAAACCCCAACAAGAAACAACCCGAAACTCCTAACAACAAACACTAACCCCCTAACAACAAACAATACTAAACCCCTAACAAGAAACTACCCTAACCCCGTAACAACAAACAACACTAACCCGTAACAACAAACAACCCTAACCCCCAAACAACAAACAACCCTAACCCCCAAACAACAAACAACCCTAACCCCTTAACAACAAACAATCCTAACCCCCAGGACAACCAACAACACTAAACCCCTAACCACAATAAACACTAACACCCTAACAACAAAAACCACTAAACCCCAACAAGAAACAACCCTAAACCCCTAACAACAAACAACACTAACCCCCTAACAAAAAACAACCCTAACCAAACAACAAAAAACCCTAACCCACTAACAACAAACAACACTAACACCCTAACAACAAACAACCCTAACTCCCTAACAACAAACAACACAAACACCCTAACAACAAACAACCCTAAACCCCTAACAACAAACACTAACCCCCTAACAAAAAACAACACTAAACCCCGAACAAGAAACTACCCTAACAACTTAAAAACGAACAACACTAACCCCGTAACAAGAAACAACCCCAACTCCCTAACAACGAACAACACTAACCCCTTAATAACAAACAAACCTAAACCCCTAACATCAAAGAACACTAACACCCTAACAACAAACAACCCTAACCCCCTAACAACAAACACTAACCCCCAAACAACAAACAACCCTAACCCCTAAAAACCAAAAAAACTAACCCACTAACAACAAACAACCCTAACCCACTAACAACAAACAACCCTAACACCCTAACAACAAACAACACTAACCCCCTAACAACAAACAACCCTTAACCCTTAACATCAAACAACACTAACCCCCTAACAACACAAAACACTAACACCCTAACAACAAACAACACTAACAACCTAACAACAGAAACCACTAAACCCCAACAAGAAACAACCCTAAACCCCTAACAAAAAACACTAACCCCCTAACAACAAACAACACTGAACCCCTAACAAGAAAATACCCTAACCCCGTAACAACAAACAACACTAAACCGTAACAACAAACAAACCTAACCCACAAACAACAAACAACCCTAAACCCCAACAACAAACAACCCTAACCCCTTAAGAACAAACAATGCTAACCCCCCGAACAACCAACAACACTAACCCCCTAACCACAATAAACACTAACACCCTAACAACAAAAACCACTAAACCCCAACAAGAAACAACCCTAAACCCCTAACAACAAACAACACTAACCCCCTAACAAAAAACAACCCTAACCAAACAACAAAAAACCCTAACCCACCAACAACAAACAACACTAACACCCGAACAACAAACAACCCTAACTCCCTAACAACAAACAACACTAACCCCCTAACAACACAAAACACTAACACCCTAACAACAAACAACACTAACACCCTAACAACAAAAACCACTAAACCCCAACAAGACACAACCCGAAACCCCTAACAACAAACAACACTAAACCCCAAACCAGAAACTACCCTAACCCCGTAACAACAAACAACACTAACCCCGTAACAACAAACAGCCCTAACCCCCAAACAACAAACAACCCTAACCCCCTAACAACAAACAATCCTAACCCCCGAACAACCAACAACACTAACCCCCTAACCACAATATACACTAACACCCTAACAATAAAAACCACTAAACCCCAACAAGAAACAACCCTAAACCCCTAAGAACAAACAACACTAACCCCCTAACAACAAACAACCCTAACCAAACAACAAAAACCCTAACCCACTAACAACAAACAACACTAACACCCTAACAACAAACAACCCTAACCCCCTAACAACAAACAACACTAACACCCTAACAACAAACAACCCTAACCCCCTAACAACAAACACTAACACCCAAAGAACAAACAACCCTAACCCCTGAAAACCAAAAACACTAACCCACTAACAACAAACAACCCTAAACCACTAACAACAAACAACCCTAACACCCTAACAACAAACAACACTAACCCCCTAACAACAAACAACCCTAAACCCCTAACATCAAACAACACTAACCCCCTAACAACACAAAACACTAACACCGTAAGAACAAACAACACTAACACCCTAACAACAAAAACCACTAAACCAAAACAAGAAACAACCCTAAACCCCTAACAACAAACAAAACTAAACCCCTAACAACATACAATCCTAACCAAACAACAAAAAACCCTAAACCACTAACAACAAACAACACTAACACCCTAACAACAAACAACACTAAACGCCTAACAACAAACAACACTAACACCCTAACAACAAACAACCCTAACCACCTAACAACAAACAACACTAACCCCCTAACAGCAAACAACCCTAAACACCTAACATCAAAGAACACTAACACCCTAACAACAAACAACCCTAACCCCCTAACAACAAACACTAACCCCCTAACAACAAACAACCCTAAACCCCTAACATCAAAGAACACTAACACCCTAACAACAAACATCCCTAACCCCCTAACAACAAACACTAACCCCCAAACAACAAACAACCCTAACCCCTAAAAACCAAAAAAACTAACCCACTAACAACAAACAACCCTAACCCACTAACAACAAACAACCCTAACACCCTAACAACAAACAACACTAACCCCCTAACAACAAACAACCCTTACCCCCAACATCAAACAACACTAACCCCCTAACTACTCAAAACACTAACACCCTAACAACAAACAACACTAACACCCTAACAACAAAAACCACTAAACCCCAACAAGAAACAACCCGAAACCCCTAACAACAAAAACTAACCCCCTAACAAAAAACAACACTAAACCCCTTACAAGAAACTACCCTAACCCCGTAACAAAAAACAACACTAACCCCGTAACAACAAACAACCCTAACCCCCAAACAAAAAACAACCCTAACACCCTAACAACAAACAACCCTAACCCCCTAACAACAAACAACACTAAGCCCCTAACAACAAACAACCCTAACCCCCTAACAACAAACACTAACCCCCAAACAACAAACAACCCTAACCCCTGAAAACCAAAAACACTAACCCACTAACAACAAACAACCCCAACCCACAAACAACAAACAACCCTAAACCCCAAACAACAAACAACCCTAACCCCTTAAGAACAAACAATGCTAACCCCCCGAACAACCAACAACACTAACCCCCTAACCAAAATAAACACTAACACCCTAACAACAAAAACCACTAAACCCAAACAAGAAACAACCCTAAACCCCTAACAACAAACAACACTAACCCCCTAACAAAAAACAACCCTAACCAAACAACAAAAAACCCTAACCCACCAACAACAAACAACACTAACACCCGAACAACAAATAACCCTAAACCCCTAACATCAAACAACATTAACCCCCTAACAACACAAAACACTAACACCCTAACAACAAACAACACTAACACCCTAACAACAAAAACCACTAAACCCCAACAAGAAACAACCCGAAACCCCTAACAACAAACACTAACCCCCTAACAACAAACAACACTAAACCCCTAACAAGAAACTACCCTAACCCCGTAACAACAAACAACACTAACCCCGTAACAACAAACAACCCTAACCCCCAAACAACAAACAACCCTAACTCCCTAAAAACAACAAACAATCCTAACCCCCGAACAACCAACAACACTAACCCCCTAACCACAATAAAGACTAACACCCTAACAACAAAAACCACTAAACCCCAACAAGAAACAACGCTAAACCCCTAAGAACAAACAATACTAACCCCCTAACAACAAACAACCCTAACCAAACAACAGAAAACCCTAACCCACTAACACCAAACAACACTAACACCCTAACAACAAACAACCCTAACCCCCTAACAACAAACAATACTAACACCCTAACAACAAACAACCCTAACCCCCTAACAACAAACAACACTAACCCCCTAACAACAAACAACCCTAAACACCTAACATCAAAGAACACTAACACCCTAACAACAAACAACCCTAACCCCCTAACAACAAACACTAACCCCCAAACAACAAACAACCCTAACCCCTAAAAACCAAAAAAACTAACCCACTAACAACAAACAACCCTAACCCACTAACAACAAACAACCCTAACACCCTAACAACAAACAACACTAAACCCCTAACAACAAACAACCCTTACCCCCTAACATGAAACAACACTAACCCCCTAACAACACAAAACACTAACACCCTAACAACAAACAACACTAACACCCTAACAACAGAAACCACTAAACCCCAACAAGAAACAACCCTAAACCCCTAACAACAAACACTAACCCCCTAACAACAAACAACACTAACCCCCTAACAACAAACAACACTAACCCCCTAACAACAAACAACACTAACACCCTAACAACAAACAACCCTAACCCCCTAACAACAAACAACACGAACCCCCTAACAACAAACACCCCTAAACACCTAACATCAAAGAACATTAACACCCTAACAACAAACAACCCTAACCCCCTAACAACAAACACTAACCCCCAAACAGCAAACAACCCTAACCCCTAAAAACCAAAAAAACTAACCCACTAACAACAACCAACCCTAACCCACTAACAACAAACAACCCTAACACCCTAACAACAAACAACACTAACCCCCTAACAACAAACAACCCTTACCCCCTAACATCAAACAACACTAACCCCCTAACAACACAAAACCCTAACAACAAACACCACTAACACCCTAACAACAAAAACCACTAAACCCCAACAAGAAACAACCCGAAACTCCTAACAACAAACACTAACCCC
Organism: Elephas maximus indicus; assembly: GCF_024166365.1. NCBI lineage: Eukaryota > Metazoa > Chordata > Mammalia > Proboscidea > Elephantidae > Elephas > Elephas maximus. Next base: position 1,864,080 of record NC_064835.1, read on the forward strand.
CTAACAACAAACAATACTAAACCCCTAACAAGAAACTACCCTAACCCCGTAACAACAAACAACACTAACCCGTAACAACAAACAACCCTAACCCCCAAACAACAAACAACCCTAACCCCCAAACAACAAACAACCCTAACCCCTTAACAACAAACAATCCTAACCCCCAGGACAACCAACAACACTAAACCCCTAACCACAATAAACACTAACACCCTAACAACAAAAACCACTAAACCCCAACAAGAAACAACCCTAAACCCCTAACAACAAACAACACTAACCCCCTAACAAAAAACAACCCTAACCAAACAACAAAAAACCCTAACCCACTAACAACAAACAACACTAACACCCTAACAACAAACAACCCTAACTCCCTAACAACAAACAACACAAACACCCTAACAACAAACAACCCTAAACCCCTAACAACAAACACTAACCCCCTAACAAAAAACAACACTAAACCCCGAACAAGAAACTACCCTAACAACTTAAAAACGAAAAACACTAACCCCGTAACAAGAAACAACCCCAACTCCCTAACAACGAACAACACTAACCCCTTAATAACAAACAAACCTAAACCCCTAACATCAAAGAACACTAACACCCTAACAACAAACAACCCTAACCCCCTAACAACAAACACTAACCCCCAAACAACAAACAGCCCTAACCCCTAAAAACCAAAAACACTAACCCACTAACAACAAACTACCCAAACCACTAACAAAAAACAACCCTAACACCCTAACAACAAACAACACTAACCCCCTAACAACAAACAACCCTAAACCCCTAACATCAAACAACACTAACCCCGTAACAACAAACAACACTAAACCCCTAACAAGAAACTACCCTAACCCCCTAACAACAGAAAACACTAACACCCTAACAACAAACAACACTAACACCCTAACAACAAAAACCACTAAACCCCAACAAGAAACAACCCGAAACCCCTAACAACAAACACTAACCCCCTAACAACAAACAACACTAACCCCGTAACAACAAACAGCCCTAACCCCCAAACAACTAACAACCCTAACCAACTAACAACAAACAATCCTGACCCCCGAACAACCAACAACACTAACCCCCTAACCACAATAAAGACTAACACCCTAACAACAAAAACCACTAAACCCCAACAAGAAACAACCCTAAACCCCTAACAACAAACAACACTACCCCCTAACAACAAACAACACTAACCCCTAACAACAAACAATCCTAACCAAACAACAAAAAACCCTAACCCACTAACAACAAACAACACTAACACCCTAACAACAAACAACCCTAACCCCCTAACAACAAACAACACTAACACCCTAACAACAAACAACCCTAACCCCCTAACAACAAACAACACTATCCCCCTAACAACAAACAACCCTAAACCCCTAGCATCAAAGAACACTAACACCCTAACAACAAACAACCCTAACCCCCTAACTACAAACACTAACCCCCAAACAACAAACAACCCTAACCCCTAAAAACCAAAAAAACTAACCCACTAACAACAAACAACCCTAACCCACTAACAACAAACAACCCTAACACCCTAAGAACAAACAACACTAACCCCCTAACAACAAACAACACTTACCCCCTAACATCAAACAACACTAACCCCCTAACGACACAAAACACTAACACCCTATCAACAAACAACACTAACACCCTAACAACAGATACCGCTAAACCCGAAGAAGAAACAACCCTAAACCCCTAACAAAAAACACTAACCCCCTAACAACAAACAACACTGAACCCCTAACAAGAAAATACCCTAACCCCGTAACAAGAAACAACACTAAACCGTAACAACAAACAACCCTAACCCCCAAACAACAAACAACCCTAAATCCCACACAACAAACAACCCTAACCCCTTACGAACAAACAATGCTAACCCCCCGCACAACCAACAACACTAACCCCCTAACCACAATAAACACCAACACCCTAACAACAAACAACACTAACCCCCTAACAACAAACAACACTAACCCCCTAACAACAAACAACCCTAAACCCCTAACATGAAACAACATTAACCCCCTAACAACACAAAACACTAACACCCTAACAACAAACAACACTAACACCCTAACAACAAAAACCACTAAACCCCAACAAGAAACAACCCGAAACCCCTAACAACAAACACTAACCCCCTAACAACAAACAACACTAAACCCCTAACAAGAAACTACCCTAACCCCGTAACAACAAACAACACTAACCCCGTAACAACAAACAACCCTAATCCCCAAACAACAAACAACCCTAACTCCCTAAAAACAACAAACAATCCTAACCCTCGAACAACCAACAACACTAACCCCCTAACCACAATAAAGACTAACACCCTAACAACAAAAACCACTAAACCCCAACAAGAAACAACGCTAAACCCCTAAGAACAAACAACACTAACCCCCTAACAACAAACAACCCTAACCAAACAACAAAAAACCCTAACCCACTAACACCAAACAACACTAACACCCTAACAACAAACAACCCTAACCCCCTAACAACAAACAATACTAACACCCTAACAACAAACAACCCTAACCCCCTAACAACAAACAACACTAACCCCCTAACAACAAACAACCCTAAACCCCTAACATCAAAGAACACTAACACCCTAACAACAAACAACCCTCACCGCCTAACAACAAACACTAACCCCCAAACAACAAACAACCCTAACCCCTAAAAACCAAAAACACTAACCCACTAACAACAAACTAAACAAACCACTAACAAAAAACAACCCTAACACCCTAACAACAAACAACACTAACCCCCTAACAACAAACAATCCTAAACCCCTAACATCAAACAACACTAACCCTCTAACGACACAAAACGCTAACACCCTAACAACAAACAACACTAACACCCTAACAACAAAAACAACTAAACCCCAACAAGAAACAACCCTAAACCCCGAACAACAAACACTAACCCCCTAACAAGAAACAACACTGAACCCCTAACAAGAAACTACCCTATCCCCGTAACAACAAACAACACTAACCCGTAACAACAAACAACCCTAACCCCCAAACAACAAACAACCCTAACCCCCAAACAACAAACAACCCTAACCCCTTAACAACAAACAATCCTAACCCCCCGAACAACCAACAAGCCTAAACCCCTAACCACAATAAACACTAACACCCTAACAACAAAAACCACTAAACCCCAACAAGAAACAATCCTAAAGCCCTAACAACAAACAACACTAACCCCCTAACAACAAACAACCCTAACCAAACAACAAAAACCCTAACCCACTAACAACAAACAACACTAACACCCTAACAACAAACAACCCTAACCCCCTAACAACAAACAACACTAACACCCTAACAACAAACAACCCTAACCCCCTAACAACAAACACTAACCCCCAAACAACAAACAACCCTAACCCCTGAAAACCAAAAACACTATCCCACTAACAACAAACAACCCCAACCCACAAACAACAAACAACCCTAAACCCCAAACAACAAAAAACCCTAACCCCTTAAGAACAAACAATGCTAACCCCCCGAACAACTAACAACACTAACCCCCTAACCAAAATAAACACTAACACCCTAACAACAAAAACCACTAAACCCAAACAAGAAACAACCCTAAACCCCTAACAACAAACAACACTAACCCCCTAACAAAAAACAACCCTAACCAAACAACAAAAAACCCTAACCCACCAACAACAAACAACACTAACACCCGAACAACAAACAACCCTAAACCCCTAACATCAAACAACATTAACCCCCTAACAACACAAAACACTAACACCCTAACAACAAACAACACTAACACCCTAACAACAAAAACCACTAAACCCCAACAAGAAACAACCCGAAACCCCTAACAACAAACACTAACCCCCTAACAACAAACAACACTAAACCCCTAACAAGAAACTACCCTAACCCCGTAACAACAAACAACACTAACCCCGTAACAACAAACAACCCTAACCCCCAAACAACAAACAACCCTAACTCCCTAAAAACAACAAACAATCCTAACCCCCGAACAACCAACAACACTAACCCCCTAACCACAATAAAGACTAACACCCTAACAACAAAAACCACTAAACCCCAACAAGAAACAACGCTAAACCCCTAAGAACAAACAATACTAACCCCCTAACAACAAACAACCCTAACCAAACAACAGAAAACCCTAACCCACTAACACCAAACAACACTAACACCCTAACAACAAACAACCCTAACCCCCTAACAACAAACAATACTAACACCCTAACAACAAACAACCCTAACCCCCTAACAACAAACAACACTAACCCCCTAACAACAAACAACCCTAAACCCCTAACATCAAAGAACACTAACACCCTAACAACAAACAACCCTAACCCCCTAACAACAAACACTAACCCCCAAACAACAAACAACCCTAACCCCTAAAAACCAAAAAAACTAACCCACTAACAACAACCAACCCTAACCCACTAACAACAAACAACCCTAACACCCTAACAACAAACAACACTAACCCCCTAACAACAAACAACCCTTACCCCCTAACATCAAACAACACTAACCCCCTAACAACACAAAACCCTAACAACAAACACCACTAAGACCCTAACAACAAAAACCACTAAACCCCAACAAGAAACAACCCGAAACTCCTAACAACAAACACTAACCCCCTAACAACAAACAATACTAAACCCCTAACAAGAAACTACCCTAACCCCGTAACAACAAACAACACTAACCCGTAACAACAAACAACCCTAACCCCCAAACAACAAACAACCCTAACCCCCAAACAACAAACAACCCTAACCCCTTAACAACAAACAATCCTAACCCCCAGGACAACCAACAACACTAAACCCCTAACCACAATAAACACTAACACCCTAACAACAAAAACCACTAAACCCCAACAAGAAACAACCCTAAACCCCTAACAACAAACAACACTAACCCCCTAACAAAAAACAACCCTAACCAAACAACAAAAAACCCTAACCCACTAACAACAAACAACACTAACACCCTAACAACAAACAACCCTAACTCCCTAACAACAAACAACACAAACACCCTAACAACAAACAACCCTAAACCCCTAACAACAAACACTAACCCCCTAACAAAAAACAACACTAAACCCCGAACAAGAAACTACCCTAACAACTTAAAAACGAACAACACTAACCCCGTAACAAGAAACAACCCCAACTCCCTAACAACGAACAACACTAACCCCTTAATAACAAACAAACCTAAACCCCTAACATCAAAGAACACTAACACCCTAACAACAAACAACCCTAACCCCCTAACAACAAACACTAACCCCCAAACAACAAACAACCCTAACCCCTAAAAACCAAAAAAACTAACCCACTAACAACAAACAACCCTAACCCACTAACAACAAACAACCCTAACACCCTAACAACAAACAACACTAACCCCCTAACAACAAACAACCCTTAACCCTTAACATCAAACAACACTAACCCCCTAACAACACAAAACACTAACACCCTAACAACAAACAACACTAACAACCTAACAACAGAAACCACTAAACCCCAACAAGAAACAACCCGAAACCCCTAACAACAAAAACTAACCCCCTAACAAAAAACAACACTAAACCCCTTACAAGAAACTACCCTAACCCCGTAACAAAAAACAACACTAACCCCGTAACAACAAACAACCCTAACCCCCAAACAAAAAACAACCCTAACACCCTAACAACAAACAACCCTAACCCCCTAACAACAAACAACACTAAGCCCCTAACAACAAACAACCCTAACCCCCTAACAACAAACACTAACCCCCAAACAACAAACAACCCTAACCCCTGAAAACCAAAAACACTATCCCACTAACAACAAACAACCCCAACCCACAAACAACAAACAACCCTAAACCCCAAACAACAAAAAACCCTAACCCCTTAAGAACAAACAATGCTAACCCCCCGAACAACCAACAACACTAACCCCCTAACCAAAATAAACACTAACACCCTAACAACAAAAACCACTAAACCCAAACCAGAAACAACCCTAAACCCCTAACAACAAACAACACTAACCCCCTAACAAAAAACAACCCTAACCAAACAACAAAAAACCCTAACCCACCAACAACAAACAACACTAACACCCGAACAACAAACAACCCTAAACCCCTAACATCAAACAACATTAACCCCCTAACAACACAAAACACTAACACCCTAACAACAAACAACACTAACACCCTAACAACAAAAACCACTAAACCCCAACAAGAAACAACCCGAAACCCCTAACAACAAACACTAACCCCCTAACAACAAACAACACTAAACCCCTAACAAGAAACTACCCTAACCCCGTAACAACAAACAACACTAACCCCGTAACAACAAACAACCCTAACCCCCAAACAACAAACAACCCTAACTCCCTAAAAACAACAAACAATCCTAACCCCCGAACAACCAACAACACTAACCCCCTAACCACAATAAAGACTAACACCCTAACAACAAAAACCACTAAACCCCAACAAGAAACAACGCTAAACCCCTAAGAACAAACAATACTAACCCCCTAACAACAAACAACCCTAACCAAACAACAGAAAACCCTATCCCACTAACACCAAACAACACTAACACGCTAACAACAAACAACCCTAACCCCCTAACAACAAACAATACTAACACCCTAACAACAAACAACCCTAACCCCCTAACAACAAACAACACTAACCCCCTAACAACAAACAACCCTAAACCCCTAACATCAAAGAACACTAACACCCTAACAACAAACAACCCTAACCCCCTAACAACAAACACTAACCCCCAAACAACAAACAACCCTAACCCCTAAAAACCAAAAAAACTAACCCACTAACAACAACCAACCCTAACCCACTAACAACAAACAACCCTAACACCCTAACAACAAACAACACTAACCCCCTAACAACAAACAACCCTTACCCCCTAACATCAAACAACACTAACCCCCTAACAACACAAAACCCTAACAACAAACACCACTAAGACCCTAACAACAAAAACCACTAAACCCCAACAAGAAACAACCCGAAACTCCTAACAACAAACACTAACCCCCTAACAACAAACAATACTAAACCCCTAACAAGAAACTACCCTAACCCCGTAACAACAAACAACACTAACCCGTAACAACAAACAACCCTAACCCCCAAACAACAAACAACCCTAACCCCCAAACAACAAACAACCCTAACCCCTTAACAACAAACAATCCTAACCCCCAGGACAACCAACAACACTAAACCCCTAACCACAATAAACACTAACACCCTAACAACAAAAACCACTAAACCCCAACAAGAAACAACCCTAAACCCCTAACAACAAACAACACTAACCCCCTAACAAAAAACAACCCTAACCAAACAACAAAAAACCCTAACCCACTAACAACAAACAACACTAACACCCTAACAACAAACAACCCTAACTCCCTAACAACAAACAACACAAACACCCTAACAACAAACAACCCTAAACCCCTAACAACAAACACTAACCCCCTAACAAAAAACAACACTAAACCCCGAACAAGAAACTACCCTAACAACTTAAAAACGAACAACACTAACCCCGTAACAAGAAACAACCCCAACTCCCTAACAACGAACAACACTAACCCCTTAATAACAAACAAACCTAAACCCCTAACATCAAAGAACACTAACACCCTAACAACAAACAACCCTAACCCCCTAACAACAAACACTAACCCCCAAACAACAAACAACCCTAACCCCTAAAAACCAAAAAAACTAACCCACTAACAACAAACAACCCTAACCCACTAACAACAAACAACCCTAACACCCTAACAACAAACAACACTAACCCCCTAACAACAAACAACCCTTAACCCTTAACATCAAACAACACTAACCCCCTAACAACACAAAACACTAACACCCTAACAACAAACAACACTAACAACCTAACAACAGAAACCACTAAACCCCAACAAGAAACAACCCTAAACCCCTAACAAAAAACACTAACCCCCTAACAACAAACAACACTGAACCCCTAACAAGAAAATACCCTAACCCCGTAACAACAAACAACACTAAACCGTAACAACAAACAAACCTAACCCACAAACAACAAACAACCCTAAACCCCAACAACAAACAACCCTAACCCCTTAAGAACAAACAATGCTAACCCCCCGAACAACCAACAACACTAACCCCCTAACCACAATAAACACTAACACCCTAACAACAAAAACCACTAAACCCCAACAAGAAACAACCCTAAACCCCTAACAACAAACAACACTAACCCCCTAACAAAAAACAACCCTAACCAAACAACAAAAAACCCTAACCCACCAACAACAAACAACACTAACACCCGAACAACAAACAACCCTAACTCCCTAACAACAAACAACACTAACCCCCTAACAACACAAAACACTAACACCCTAACAACAAACAACACTAACACCCTAACAACAAAAACCACTAAACCCCAACAAGACACAACCCGAAACCCCTAACAACAAACAACACTAAACCCCAAACCAGAAACTACCCTAACCCCGTAACAACAAACAACACTAACCCCGTAACAACAAACAGCCCTAACCCCCAAACAACAAACAACCCTAACCCCCTAACAACAAACAATCCTAACCCCCGAACAACCAACAACACTAACCCCCTAACCACAATATACACTAACACCCTAACAATAAAAACCACTAAACCCCAACAAGAAACAACCCTAAACCCCTAAGAACAAACAACACTAACCCCCTAACAACAAACAACCCTAACCAAACAACAAAAACCCTAACCCACTAACAACAAACAACACTAACACCCTAACAACAAACAACCCTAACCCCCTAACAACAAACAACACTAACACCCTAACAACAAACAACCCTAACCCCCTAACAACAAACACTAACCCCCAAACAACAAACAACCCTAACCCCTGAAAACCAAAAACACTATCCCACTAACAACAAACAACCCCAACCCACAAACAACAAACAACCCTAAACCCCAAACAACAAAAAACCCTAACCCCTTAAGAACAAACAATGCTAACCCCCCGAACAACTAACAACACTAACCCCCTAACCAAAATAAACACTAACACCCTAACAACAAAAACCACTAAACCCAAACAAGAAACAACCCTAAACCCCTAACAACAAACAACACTAACCCCCTAACAAAAAACAACCCTAACCAAACAACAAAAAACCCTAACCCACCAACAACAAACAACACTAACACCCGAACAACAAACAACCCTAAACCCCTAACATCAAACAACATTAACCCCCTAACAACACAAAACACTAACACCCTAACAACAAACAACACTAACACCCTAACAACAAAAACCACTAAACCCCAACAAGAAACAACCCGAAACCCCTAACAACAAACACTAACCCCCTAACAACAAACAACACTAAACCCCTAACAAGAAACTACCCTAACCCCGTAACAACAAACAACACTAACCCCGTAACAACAAACAACCCTAACCCCCAAACAACAAACAACCCTAACTCCCTAAAAACAACAAACAATCCTAACCCCCGAACAACCAACAACACTAACCCCCTAACCACAATAAAGACTAACACCCTAACAACAAAAACCACTAAACCCCAACAAGAAACAACGCTAAACCCCTAAGAACAAACAATACTAACCCCCTAACAACAAACAACCCTAACCAAACAACAGAAAACCCTAACCCACTAACACCAAACAACACTAACACCCTAACAACAAACAACCCTAACCCCCTAACAACAAACAATACTAACACCCTAACAACAAACAACCCTAACCCCCTAACAACAAACAACACTAACCCCCTAACAACAAACAACCCTAAACCCCTAACATCAAAGAACACTAACACCCTAACAACAAACAACCCTAACCCCCTAACAACAAACACTAACCCCCAAACAACAAACAACCCTAACCCCTAAAAACCAAAAAAACTAACCCACTAACAACAACCAACCCTAACCCACTAACAACAAACAACCCTAACACCCTAACAACAAACAACACTAACCCCCTAACAACAAACAACCCTTACCCCCTAACATCAAACAACACTAACCCCCTAACAACACAAAACCCTAACAACAAACACCACTAAGACCCTAACAACAAAAACCACTAAACCCCAACAAGAAACAACCCGAAACTCCTAACAACAAACACTAACCCCCTAACAACAAACAATACTAAACCCCTAACAAGAAACTACCCTAACCCCGTAACAACAAACAACACTAACCCGTAACAACAAACAACCCTAACCCCCAAACAACAAACAACCCTAACCCCCAAACAACAAACAACCCTAACCCCTTAACAACAAACAATCCTAACCCCCAGGACAACCAACAACACTAAACCCCTAACCACAATAAACACTAACACCCTAACAACAAAAACCACTAAACCCCAACAAGAAACAACCCTAAACCCCTAACAACAAACAACACTAACCCCCTAACAAAAAACAACCCTAACCAAACAACAAAAAACCCTAACCCACTAACAACAAACAACACTAACACCCTAACAACAAACAACCCTAACTCCCTAACAACAAACAACACAAACACCCTAACAACAAACAACCCTAAACCCCTAACAACAAACACTAACCCCCTAACAAAAAACAACACTAAACCCCGAACAAGAAACTACCCTAACAACTTAAAAACGAACAACACTAACCCCGTAACAAGAAACAACCCCAACTCCCTAACAACGAACAACACTAACCCCTTAATAACAAACAAACCTAAACCCCTAACATCAAAGAACACTAACACCCTAACAACAAACAACCCTAACCCCCTAACAACAAACACTAACCCCCAAACAACAAACAACCCTAACCCCTAAAAACCAAAAAAACTAACCCACTAACAACAAACAACCCTAACCCACTAACAACAAACAACCCTAACACCCTAACAACAAACAACACTAACCCCCTAACAACAAACAACCCTTAACCCTTAACATCAAACAACACTAACCCCCTAACAACACAAAACACTAACACCCTAACAACAAACAACACTAACAACCTAACAACAGAAACCACTAAACCCCAACAAGAAACAACCCTAAACCCCTAACAAAAAACACTAACCCCCTAACAACAAACAACACTGAACCCCTAACAAGAAAATACCCTAACCCCGTAACAACAAACAACACTAAACCGTAACAACAAACAAACCTAACCCACAAACAACAAACAACCCTAAACCCCAACAACAAACAACCCTAACCCCTTAAGAACAAACAATGCTAACCCCCCGAACAACCAACAACACTAACCCCCTAACCACAATAAACACTAACACCCTAACAACAAAAACCACTAAACCCCAACAAGAAACAACCCTAAACCCCTAACAACAAACAACACTAACCCCCTAACAAAAAACAACCCTAACCAAACAACAAAAAACCCTAACCCACCAACAACAAACAACACTAACACCCGAACAACAAACAACCCTAACTCCCTAACAACAAACAACACTAACCCCCTAACAACACAAAACACTAACACCCTAACAACAAACAACACTAACACCCTAACAACAAAAACCACTAAACCCCAACAAGACACAACCCGAAACCCCTAACAACAAACAACACTAAACCCCAAACCAGAAACTACCCTAACCCCGTAACAACAAACAACACTAACCCCGTAACAACAAACAGCCCTAACCCCCAAACAACAAACAACCCTAACCCCCTAACAACAAACAATCCTAACCCCCGAACAACCAACAACACTAACCCCCTAACCACAATATACACTAACACCCTAACAATAAAAACCACTAAACCCCAACAAGAAACAACCCTAAACCCCTAAGAACAAACAACACTAACCCCCTAACAACAAACAACCCTAACCAAACAACAAAAACCCTAACCCACTAACAACAAACAACACTAACACACTAACAACAAACAACCCTAACCCCCTAACAACAAACAACACTAACACCCTAACAACAAACAACCCTAACCCCCTAACAACAAACACTAACACCCAAAGAACAAACAACCCTAACCCCTGAAAACCAAAAACACTAACCCACTAACAACAAACAACCCTAAACCACTAACAACAAACAACCCTAACACCCTAACAACAAACAACACTAACCCCCTAACAACAAACAACCCTAAACCCCTAACATCAAACAACACTAACCCCCTAACAACACAAAACACTAACACCGTAAGAACAAACAACACTAACACCCTAACAACAAAAACCACTAAACCAAAACAAGAAACAACCCTAAACCCCTAACAACAAACAAAACTAAACCCCTAACAACATACAATCCTAACCAAACAACAAAAAACCCTAAACCACTAACAACAAACAACACTAACACCCTAACAACAAACAACACTAAACGCCTAACAACAAACAACACTAACACCCTAACAACAAACAACCCTAACCACCTAACAACAAACAACACTAACCCCCTAACAGCAAACAACCCTAAACACCTAACATCAAAGAACACTAACACCCTAACAACAAACAACCCTAACCCCCTAACAACAAACACTAACCCCCTAACAACAAACAACCCTAAACCCCTAACATCAAAGAACACTAACACCCTAACAACAAACATCCCTAACCCCCTAACAACAAACACTAACCCCCAAACAACAAACAACCCTAACCCCTAAAAACCAAAAAAACTAACCCACTAACAACAAACAACCCTAACCCACTAACAACAAACAACCCTAACACCCTAACAACAAACAACACTAACCCCCTAACAACAAACAACCCTTACCCCCAACATCAAACAACACTAACCCCCTAACTACTCAAAACACTAACACCCTAACAACAAACAACACTAACACCCTAACAACAAAAACCACTAAACCCCAACAAGAAACAACCCGAAACCCCTAACAACAAAAACTAACCCCCTAACAAAAAACAACACTAAACCCCTTACAAGAAACTACCCTAACCCCGTAACAAAAAACAACACTAACCCCGTAACAACAAACAACCCTAACCCCCAAACAAAAAACAACCCTAACACCCTAACAACAAACAACCCTAACCCCCTAACAACAAACAACACTAAGCCCCTAACAACAAACAACCCTAACCCCCTAACAACAAACACTAACCCCCAAACAACAAACAACCCTAACCCCTGAAAACCAAAAACACTATCCCACTAACAACAAACAACCCCAACCCACAAACAACAAACAACCCTAAACCCCAAACAACAAAAAACCCTAACCCCTTAAGAACAAACAATGCTAACCCCCCGAACAACCAACAACACTAACCCCCTAACCAAAATAAACACTAACACCCTAACAACAAAAACCACTAAACCCAAACCAGAAACAACCCTAAACCCCTAACAACAAACAACACTAACCCCCTAACAAAAAACAACCCTAACCAAACAACAAAAAACCCTAACCCACCAACAACAAACAACACTAACACCCGAACAACAAACAACCCTAAACCCCTAACATCAAACAACATTAACCCCCTAACAACACAAAACACTAACACCCTAACAACAAACAACACTAACACCCTAACAACAAAAACCACTAAACCCCAACAAGAAACAACCCGAAACCCCTAACAACAAACACTAACCCCCTAACAACAAACAACACTAAACCCCTAACAAGAAACTACCCTAACCCCGTAACAACAAACAACACTAACCCCGTAACAACAAACAACCCTAACCCCCAAACAACAAACAACCCTAACTCCCTAAAAACAACAAACAATCCTAACCCCCGAACAACCAACAACACTAACCCCCTAACCACAATAAAGACTAACACCCTAACAACAAAAACCACTAAACCCCAACAAGAAACAACGCTAAACCCCTAAGAACAAACAATACTAACCCCCTAACAACAAACAACCCTAACCAAACAACAGAAAACCCTATCCCACTAACACCAAACAACACTAACACGCTAACAACAAACAACCCTAACCCCCTAACAACAAACAATACTAACACCCTAACAACAAACAACCCTAACCCCCTAACAACAAACAACACTAACCCCCTAACAACAAACAACTCTAAACCCCTAACATCAAAGAACACTAACACCCTAACAACAAACAACCCTAACCCCCTAACAACAAACACTAACCCCCAAACAACAAACAACCCTAACCCCTAAAAACCAAAAAAACTAACCCACTAACAACAACCAACCCTAACCCACTAACAACAAACAACCCTAACACCCTAACAACAAACAACACTAACCCCCTAACAACAAACAACCCTTACCCCCTAACATCAAACAACACTAACCCCCTAACAACACAAAACCCTAACAACAAACACCACTAAGACCCTAACAACAAAAACCACTAAACCCCAACAAGAAACAACCCGAAACTCCTAACAACAAACACTAACCCCCTAACAACAAACAATACTAAACCCCTAACAAGAAACTACCCTAACCCCGTAACAACAAACAACACTAACCCGTAACAACAAACAACCCTAACCCCCAAACAACAAACAACCCTAACCCCCAAACAACAAACAACCCTAACCCCTTAACAACAAACAATCCTAACCCCCAGGACAACCAACAACACTAAACCCCTAACCACAATAAACACTAACACCCTAACAACAAAAACCACTAAACCCCAACAAGAAACAACCCTAAACCCCTAACAACAAACAACACTAACCCCCTAACAAAAAACAACCCTAACCAAACAACAAAAAACCCTAACCCACTAACAACAAACAACACTAACACCCTAACAACAAACAACCCTAACTCCCTAACAACAAACAACACAAACACCCTAACAACAAACAACCCTAAACCCCTAACAACAAACACTAACCCCCTAACAAAAAACAACACTAAACCCCGAACAAGAAACTACCCTAACAACTTAAAAACGAACAACACTAACCCCGTAACAAGAAACAACCCCAACTCCCTAACAACGAACAACACTAACCCCTTAATAACAAACAAACCTAAACCCCTAACATCAAAGAACACTAACACCCTAACAACAAACAACCCTAACCCCCTAACAACAAACACTAACCCCCAAACAACAAACAACCCTAACCCCTAAAAACCAAAAAAACTAACCCACTAACAACAAACAACCCTAACCCACTAACAACAAACAACCCTAACACCCTAACAACAAACAACACTAACCCCCTAACAACAAACAACCCTTAACCCTTAACATCAAACAACACTAACCCCCTAACAACACAAAACACTAACACCCTAACAACAAACAACACTAACAACCTAACAACAGAAACCACTAAACCCCAACAAGAAACAACCCTAAACCCCTAACAAAAAACACTAACCCCCTAACAACAAACAACACTGAACCCCTAACAAGAAAATACCCTAACCCCGTAACAACAAACAACACTAAACCGTAACAACAAACAAACCTAACCCACAAACAACAAACAACCCTAAACCCCAACAACAAACAACCCTAACCCCTTAAGAACAAACAATGCTAACCCCCCGAACAACCAACAACACTAACCCCCTAACCACAATAAACACTAACACCCTAACAACAAAAACCACTAAACCCCAACAAGAAACAACCCTAAACCCCTAACAACAAACAACACTAACCCCCTAACAAAAAACAACCCTAACCAAACAACAAAAAACCCTAACCCACCAACAACAAACAACACTAACACCCGAACAACAAACAACCCTAACTCCCTAACAACAAACAACACTAACCCCCTAACAACACAAAACACTAACACCCTAACAACAAACAACACTAACACCCTAACAACAAAAACCACTAAACCCCAACAAGACACAACCCGAAACCCCTAACAACAAACAACACTAAACCCCAAACCAGAAACTACCCTAACCCCGTAACAACAAACAACACTAACCCCGTAACAACAAACAGCCCTAACCCCCAAACAACAAACAACCCTAACCCCCTAACAACAAACAATCCTAACCCCCGAACAACCAACAACACTAACCCCCTAACCACAATATACACTAACACCCTAACAATAAAAACCACTAAACCCCAACAAGAAACAACCCTAAACCCCTAAGAACAAACAACACTAACCCCCTAACAACAAACAACCCTAACCAAACAACAAAAACCCTAACCCACTAACAACAAACAACACTAACACCCTAACAACAAACAACCCTAACCCCCTAACAACAAACAACACTAACACCCTAACAACAAACAACCCTAACCCCCTAACAACAAACACTAACACCCAAAGAACAAACAACCCTAACCCCTGAAAACCAAAAACACTAACCCACTAACAACAAACAACCCTAAACCACTAACAACAAACAACCCTAACACCCTAACAACAAACAACACTAACCCCCTAACAACAAACAACCCTAAACCCCTAACATCAAACAACACTAACCCCCTAACAACACAAAACACTAACACCGTAAGAACAAACAACACTAACACCCTAACAACAAAAACCACTAAACCAAAACAAGAAACAACCCTAAACCCCTAACAACAAACAAAACTAAACCCCTAACAACATACAATCCTAACCAAACAACAAAAAACCCTAAACCACTAACAACAAACAACACTAACACCCTAACAACAAACAACACTAAACGCCTAACAACAAACAACACTAACACCCTAACAACAAACAACCCTAACCACCTAACAACAAACAACACTAACCCCCTAACAGCAAACAACCCTAAACACCTAACATCAAAGAACACTAACACCCTAACAACAAACAACCCTAACCCCCTAACAACAAACACTAACCCCCTAACAACAAACAACCCTAAACCCCTAACATCAAAGAACACTAACACCCTAACAACAAACATCCCTAACCCCCTAACAACAAACACTAACCCCCAAACAACAAACAACCCTAACCCCTAAAAACCAAAAAAACTAACCCACTAACAACAAACAACCCTAACCCACTAACAACAAACAACCCTAACACCCTAACAACAAACAACACTAACCCCCTAACAACAAACAACCCTTACCCCCAACATCAAACAACACTAACCCCCTAACTACTCAAAACACTAACACCCTAACAACAAACAACACTAACACCCTAACAACAAAAACCACTAAACCCCAACAAGAAACAACCCGAAACCCCTAACAACAAAAACTAACCCCCTAACAAAAAACAACACTAAACCCCTTACAAGAAACTACCCTAACCCCGTAACAAAAAACAACACTAACCCCGTAACAACAAACAACCCTAACCCCCAAACAAAAAACAACCCTAACACCCTAACAACAAACAACCCTAACCCCCTAACAACAAACAACACTAAGCCCCTAACAACAAACAACCCTAACCCCCTAACAACAAACACTAACCCCCAAACAACAAACAACCCTAACCCCTGAAAACCAAAAACACTAACCCACTAACAACAAACAACCCCAACCCACAAACAACAAACAACCCTAAACCCCAAACAACAAACAACCCTAACCCCTTAAGAACAAACAATGCTAACCCCCCGAACAACCAACAACACTAACCCCCTAACCAAAATAAACACTAACACCCTAACAACAAAAACCACTAAACCCAAACAAGAAACAACCCTAAACCCCTAACAACAAACAACACTAACCCCCTAACAAAAAACAACCCTAACCAAACAACAAAAAACCCTAACCCACCAACAACAAACAACACTAACACCCGAACAACAAATAACCCTAAACCCCTAACATCAAACAACATTAACCCCCTAACAACACAAAACACTAACACCCTAACAACAAACAACACTAACACCCTAACAACAAAAACCACTAAACCCCAACAAGAAACAACCCGAAACCCCTAACAACAAACACTAACCCCCTAACAACAAACAACACTAAACCCCTAACAAGAAACTACCCTAACCCCGTAACAACAAACAACACTAACCCCGTAACAACAAACAACCCTAACCCCCAAACAACAAACAACCCTAACTCCCTAAAAACAACAAACAATCCTAACCCCCGAACAACCAACAACACTAACCCCCTAACCACAATAAAGACTAACACCCTAACAACAAAAACCACTAAACCCCAACAAGAAACAACGCTAAACCCCTAAGAACAAACAATACTAACCCCCTAACAACAAACAACCCTAACCAAACAACAGAAAACCCTAACCCACTAACACCAAACAACACTAACACCCTAACAACAAACAACCCTAACCCCCTAACAACAAACAATACTAACACCCTAACAACAAACAACCCTAACCCCCTAACAACAAACAACACTAACCCCCTAACAACAAACAACCCTAAACACCTAACATCAAAGAACACTAACACCCTAACAACAAACAACCCTAACCCCCTAACAACAAACACTAACCCCCAAACAACAAACAACCCTAACCCCTAAAAACCAAAAAAACTAACCCACTAACAACAAACAACCCTAACCCACTAACAACAAACAACCCTAACACCCTAACAACAAACAACACTAAACCCCTAACAACAAACAACCCTTACCCCCTAACATGAAACAACACTAACCCCCTAACAACACAAAACACTAACACCCTAACAACAAACAACACTAACACCCTAACAACAGAAACCACTAAACCCCAACAAGAAACAACCCTAAACCCCTAACAACAAACACTAACCCCCTAACAACAAACAACACTAACCCCCTAACAACAAACAACACTAACCCCCTAACAACAAACAACACTAACACCCTAACAACAAACAACCCTAACCCCCTAACAACAAACAACACGAACCCCCTAACAACAAACACCCCTAAACACCTAACATCAAAGAACATTAACACCCTAACAACAAACAACCCTAACCCCCTAACAACAAACACTAACCCCCAAACAGCAAACAACCCTAACCCCTAAAAACCAAAAAAACTAACCCACTAACAACAACCAACCCTAACCCACTAACAACAAACAACCCTAACACCCTAACAACAAACAACACTAACCCCCTAACAACAAACAACCCTTACCCCCTAACATCAAACAACACTAACCCCCTAACAACACAAAACCCTAACAACAAACACCACTAACACCCTAACAACAAAAACCACTAAACCCCAACAAGAAACAACCCGAAACTCCTAACAACAAACACTAACCCCCTAACAACAAACAATACTAAACCCCTAACAAGAAACTACCCTAACCCCGTAACAACAAACAACACTAACCCGTAACAACAAACAACCCTAACCCCCAAACAACAAACAACCCTAACCCCCAAACAACAAACAACCCTAACCCCTTAACAACAAACAATCCTAACCCCCAGGACAACCAACAACACTAAACCCCTAACCACAATAAACACTAACACCCTAACAACAAAAACCACTAAACCCCAACAAGAAACAACCCTAAACCCCTAACAACAAACAACACTAACCCCCTAACAAAAAACAACCCTAACCAAACAACAAAAAACCCTAACCCACTAACAACAAACAACACTAACACCCTAACAACAAACAACCCTAACTCCCTAACAACAAACAACACAAACACCCTAACAACAAACAACCCTAAACCCCTAACAACAAACACTAACCCCCTAACAAAAAACAACACTAAACCCCGAACAAGAAACTACCCTAACAACTTAAAAACGAAAAACACTAACCCCGTAACAAGAAACAACCCCAACTCCCTAACAACGAACAACACTAACCCCTTAATAACAAACAAACCTAAACCCCTAACATCAAAGAACACTAACACCCTAACAACAAACAACCCTAACCCCCTAACAACAAACACTAACCCCCAAACAACAAACAGCCCTAACCCCTAAAAACCAAAAACACTAACCCACTAACAACAAACTACCCAAACCACTAACAAAAAACAACCCTAACACCCTAACAACAAACAACACTAACCCCCTAACAACAAACAACCCTAAACCCCTAACATCAAACAACACTAACCCCGTAACAACAAACAACACTAAACCCCTAACAAGAAACTACCCTAACCCCCTAACAACAGAAAACACTAACACCCTAACAACAAACAACACTAACACCCTAACAACAAAAACCACTAAACCCCAACAAGAAACAACCCGAAACCCCTAACAACAAACACTAACCCCCTAACAACAAACAACACTAACCCCGTAACAACAAACAGCCCTAACCCCCAAACAACTAACAACCCTAACCAACTAACAACAAACAATCCTGACCCCCGAACAACCAACAACACTAACCCCCTAACCACAATAAAGACTAACACCCTAACAACAAAAACCACTAAACCCCAACAAGAAACAACCCTAAACCCCTAACAACAAACAACACTACCCCCTAACAACAAACAACACTAACCCCTAACAACAAACAATCCTAACCAAACAACAAAAAACCCTAACCCACTAACAACAAACAACACTAACACCCTAACAACAAACAACCCTAACCCCCTAACAACAAACAACACTAACACCCTAACAACAAACAACCCTAACCCCCTAACAACAAACAACACTATCCCCCTAACAACAAACAACCCTAAACCCCTAGCATCAAAGAACACTAACACCCTAACAACAAACAACCCTAACCCCCTAACTACAAACACTAACCCCCAAACAACAAACAACCCTAACCCCTAAAAACCAAAAAAACTAACCCACTAACAACAAACAACCCTAACCCACTAACAACAAACAACCCTAACACCCTAAGAACAAACAACACTAACCCCCTAACAACAAACAACACTTACCCCCTAACATCAAACAACACTAACCCCCTAACGACACAAAACACTAACACCCTATCAACAAACAACACTAACACCCTAACAACAGATACCGCTAAACCCGAAGAAGAAACAACCCTAAACCCCTAACAAAAAACACTAACCCCCTAACAACAAACAACACTGAACCCCTAACAAGAAAATACCCTAACCCCGTAACAAGAAACAACACTAAACCGTAACAACAAACAACCCTAACCCCCAAACAACAAACAACCCTAAATCCCACACAACAAACAACCCTAACCCCTTACGAACAAACAATGCTAACCCCCCGCACAACCAACAACACTAACCCCCTAACCACAATAAACACCAACACCCTAACAACAAACAACACTAACCCCCTAACAACAAACAACACTAACCCCCTAACAACAAACAACCCTAAACCCCTA
Source organism: Elephas maximus indicus (assembly GCF_024166365.1). Classification (NCBI taxonomy): domain Eukaryota; kingdom Metazoa; phylum Chordata; class Mammalia; order Proboscidea; family Elephantidae; genus Elephas; species Elephas maximus. The sequence continues at coordinate 1,885,587 of NC_064835.1, forward strand.
ACATGAAACAACATTAACCCCCTAACAACACAAAACACTAACACCCTAACAACAAACAACACTAACACCCTAACAACAAAAACCACTAAACCCCAACAAGAAACAACCCGAAACCCCTAACAACAAACACTAACCCCCTAACAACAAACAACACTAAACCCCTAACAAGAAACTACCCTAACCCCGTAACAACAAACAACACTAACCCCGTAACAACAAACAACCCTAATCCCCAAACAACAAACAACCCTAACTCCCTAAAAACAACAAACAATCCTAACCCTCGAACAACCAACAACACTAACCCCCTAACCACAATAAAGACTAACACCCTAACAACAAAAACCACTAAACCCCAACAAGAAACAACGCTAAACCCCTAAGAACAAACAACACTAACCCCCTAACAACAAACAACCCTAACCAAACAACAAAAAACCCTAACCCACTAACACCAAACAACACTAACACCCTAACAACAAACAACCCTAACCCCCTAACAACAAACAATACTAACACCCTAACAACAAACAACCCTAACCCCCTAACAACAAACAACACTAACCCCCTAACAACAAACAACCCTAAACCCCTAACATCAAAGAACACTAACACCCTAACAACAAACAACCCTCACCGCCTAACAACAAACACTAACCCCCAAACAACAAACAACCCTAACCCCTAAAAACCAAAAACACTAACCCACTAACAACAAACTAAACAAACCACTAACAAAAAACAACCCTAACACCCTAACAACAAACAACACTAACCCCCTAACAACAAACAATCCTAAACCCCTAACATCTAACAACACTAACCCTCTAACGACACAAAACGCTAACACCCTAACAACAAACAACACTAACACCCTAACAACAAAAACAACTAAACCCCAACAAGAAACAACCCTAAACCCCGAACAACAAACACTAACCCCCTAACAAGAAACAACACTGAACCCCTAACAAGAAACTACCCTATCCCCGTAACAACAAACAACACTAACCCGTAACAACAAACAACCCTAACCCCCAAACAACAAACAACCCTAACCCCCAAACAACAAACAACCCTAACCCCTTAACAACAAACAATCCTAACCCCCCGAACAACCAACAAGCCTAAACCCCTAACCACAATAAACACTAACACCCTAACAACAAAAACCACTAAACCCCAACAAGAAACAACCCTAAAGCCCTAACAACAAACAACACTAACCCCCTAACAAAAAACAACCCTAACCAAACAACAAAAATCCCTAACCCACTAACAACAAACAACACTAACACCCTAACAACAAACAACCCTAACTCCCTAACAACAAACAACACTAACACCCTAACAACAAACAACCCTAAACCCCTAACAACAAACACTAACCCCCTAACAAAAAACAACACTAAACCCCGAACAAGAAACTACCCTAACAACTTAACAACAAACAAAACTAACCCCGTAACAAGAAACAACCCCAACTCCCTAACAACGAACAACACTAACCCCTTAATAACAAACAACCCTAAACCCCTAACATCAAAGAACACTAACACCCTAACAACAAACAACCTTAACCCCCTAACAACAAACACTAACCCCCAAACAACAAACAACCCTAACCCCTAAAAACCAAAAACACTAACCCACTAACAACAAACTACCCTAAACCACTAACAAAAAACAACCCTAACACCCTAACAACAAACAACACTAACCCCCTAACAACAAACAACCCTAAACCCCTAACATCAAACAACACTAACCCCGTAACAACAAACAACCCTTACCCCCTAACATCAAACAACACTAACCCCCTAACACCACAAAACACTAACACCCTAACAACAAACAACACTAACACCCTAACAACAGAAACCACTAAACCCCAACAAGAAAGAACCCTAAACCCCTAACAACAAACACTAACCCCCTAACAACAAAGAACACTAACCCCCTAACAACAAACAACCCTAAACCCCTAACATCAAACAACACTAACCCCCTAACAACACAAAACACTAACACCGTAACAACAAACAACACTAACACCCTAACAACAAAAACCACTAAACCCCAACAATAAACAAACCTAAACCCCTAGCAACAAACAACACTAACCCCCTAACAACAAACAATGCTAACCAAACAACAAAAAAACCTAACCCACTAACAACAAACAACACTAACACCCTAACAAAAAACAACCCTAACACCCTAACAACAAACAACACTAACCCCCTAACAACAAACAGCCCTAAACACCTAACATCAAAGAACACTAACACCCTAACAACAAACAACCCTAACCCCCTAACAACAAACACTAACCCCCAAACAACAAACAACCCTAACCCCTAAAAACTTAAAACACTAACCCACTAACAACAAACAACCCTAACCCACTAACAAGAAACAACCCTAACACCCTAACAACAAACACTAACCCCCTAACAGCAAACAACCCTAAACCCCTAACATCAAAGAACACTAACACCCTTACAACAAACAACCCTAACCCCCTAACAACAAACACTAACCCCCAAACAACAAACAACCCTAACCCCTAAAAACCAAAAAGACTAACCCACTAACAACAAACAACCCTAACCCACTAACAACAAACAACCCTAAACCCCTAACATCAAACAACACTAACCCCCTAACAACACAAAACACTAACACCCTAACAACAAACAACACTAACCCCCTAACAACAAACAACCCTAAACCCCTAACATCAAACAACACTAACCCCCTAACAACACAAAACACTAACACCCTAACAACAAACAACACTAACACCCTAACAACAAAAACCACTAAACCCCAACAAGAAACAACCCGAAACCCCTAACAACAAACACTAACCCCCTAACAACAAACAACACTAAACCCCTAACAAGAAACTACCCTAACCCCGTAACAACAAACAACACTAACCCCGCAACAACAAAAAACCGTAACCCCCAAACAACAAACAACCATAACCCCCTAACAAGAAACAATCCTAACCCCCGAACAACCATCAACACTAACCCCCAAACCACAATAAAGACTAACACCCTAACAACAAAAACCACTAAACCCCAACGAGAAAGAACCCTAAAACCCTAACAACAAACAACACTAACCCCCTAACAACAAACAATCTTAACCAAACAACAAAAAACACTAACCCACTAACAACAAACAACACTAACACCCTAACAACACAAAACACTAACCCCCTAACAACAAACAACACTAACACCCTAACAACAAACAACCCTAACCCCCTAACAACATACAACACTAACCCCCTAACAACATACAACACTAACCCCCTAACAACAAACAACCCTAAACCCCTAACATCAAAGAACACTAACACCCTAACAACAAACAACCCTAACCCCCTAACAACAAACACTAACCCCCAAACAACAAACAACCCTAACCCCTAAAAACCAAAAACACTAACCCACTAACAACAAACTACCCTAACCCCTAAAAACCAAAAACACTAACCCACTAACAACAAACTACCCTAAACCACTAACAACAAACAACCCTAACACCCTAACAACAAACAACACTAACACCCTAACAACAAAAACCACTAAACCCCAACAAGAAACAACCCGAAACCCCTAACAACAAGCACTAAACCCCTAACAACAAACAACACTAAACCCCTAACAAGAAACTACCCTAACCCCGTAACAACAAACAACACTAACCCCGTAACAACAAACAACCCTAATCCCCAAACAACAAACAACCCTAACTCCCTAAAAACAACAAACAATCCTAACCCTCGAACAACCAACAACACTAACCCCCTAACCACAATAAAGACTAACACCCTAACAACAAAAACCACTAAACCCCAAGAAGAAACAATGCTAAACCCCTAAGAACAAACAACACTAACCCCCTAACAACAAACAACCCTAACCAAACAACAAAAAACCCTAACCCACTAACACCAAACAACACTAACACCCTAACAACAAACAACCCTAACCCCCTAACAACAAACAATACTAACACCCTAACAACAAACAACCCTAACCCCCTAACAACAAACAACACTAACCCCCTAACAACAAACAACCCTAAACCCCTAACATCAAAGAACACTAACACCCTAACAACAAACAACCCTCACCGCCTAACAACAAACACTAACCCCCAAACAACAAACAACCCTAACCCCTAAAAACCAAAAACACTAACCCACTAACAACAAACTACCCAAACCACTAACAAAAAACAACCCTAACACCCTAACAACAAACAACACTAACCCCCTAACAACAAACAACCCTAAACCCCTAACATCAAACAACACTAACCCTCTAACGACACAAAACGCTAACACCCTAACAACAAACAACACTAACACCCTAACAACAAAAACAACTAAACCCCAACAAGAAACAACCCTAAACCCCGAACAACAAACACTAACCCCCTAACAAGAAACAACACTGAACCCCTAACAAGAAACTACCCTAACCCCGTAACAACAAACAACACTAACCCGTAACAACAAACAACCCTAACCCCCAAACAACAAACAACCCTAACCCCCAAACAACAAACAACCCTAACCCCTTAACAACAAACAATCCTAACCCCCCGAACAACCAACAAGCCTAAACCCCTAACCACAATAAACACTAACACCCTAACAACAAAAACCACTAAACCCCAACAAGAAACAACCCTAAAGCCCTAACAACAAACAACACTAACCCCCTAACAAAAAACAACCCTAACCAAACAACAAAAAACCCTAACCCACTAACAACAAACAACACTAACACCCTAACAACAAACAACCCTAACTCCCTAACAACAAACAACACTAACACCCTAACAACAAACAACCCTAAACCCCTAACAACAAACACTAACCCCCTAACAAAAAACAACACTAAACCCCGAACAAGAAACTACCCTAACAACTTAACAACAAACAAAACTAACCCCGTAACAAGAAACAACCCCAACTCCCTAACAACGAACAACACTAACCCCTTAATAACAAACAACCCTAAACCCCTAACATCAAAGAACACTAACACCCTAACAACAAACAACCTTAACCCCCTAACAACAAACACTAACCCCCAAACAACAAACAACCCTAACCCCTAAAAACCAAAAACACTAACCCACTAACAACAAACTACCCTAAACCACTAACAAAAAACAACCCTAACACCCTAACAACAAACAACACTAACCCCCTAACAACAAACAACCCTAAACCCCTAACATCAAACAACACTAACCCCGTAACAACAAACAACACTAAACCCCTAACAAGAAACTACCCTAACCCCCTAACAACACAAAACACTAACACCCTAACAACAAACAACACTAACACCCTAACAACAAAAACCACTAAAACCCAACAAGAAACAACCCGAAACCCCTAACAACAAACACTAACCCCCTAACAACAAACAACACTAAACCCCTAACAAGAAACTACCCTAACCCCGTAACAACAAACAACACTAACCCCGTAACAACAAACACCCCTAACCCCAAACAACAAACAACCCTAACCCCCGAACAACCAACAACACTAACCCCCTAACCACAATAAACACTAACACCCTAACAACAAAAACCACGAAACCCCAACAAGAAACAACCTAAACCCCTAACAACAAACAACACTAACCCCCTAACAACAAACAACACTACCCCCCTAACAACAAACAACACTAACCCCCTAACAACAAACAATCGTAACCAAACAACAAAAAACCCTAACCCCCTAACAACAAACAATACTAACACCCTAACAACAAACAACCCTCACCCCCTAACAACAAACAACACTAACCCCCTAACAACAAACAACCCTAAACCCCTAACATCAAAGAACACTAACACCCTAACAACAAACAACCCTAACCCCCTAACAACAAACACTAACCCCAAACAACAAACAACCCTAACCCCTAAAAACCAAAAAAACTAACCCACTAACAACAAACAACCCTAACCCACTAACAACAAACAACCCTAACACCCTAACAAAAAACAACACTAAACCCCTAACAACAAACAACCCTTACCCCCTAACATCAAACAACACTAACCCCCTAACAACACAAAACACTAACACCCTAACAACAAACAACACTAACACCCTAACAACAGAAACCACTAAACCCCAACAAGAAACAACCCTAAACCCCTAACAACAAACACTAACCCCCTAACAACAAAGAACACTAACCCCCTAACAACAAACAACCCTAAACCCCTAACATCAAACAATACTAACCCCCTAACAACACAAAACACTAACACCGTAACAACAAACAACACTAACACCCTAACAACAAAAACCACTAAACCCCAACAATAAACAACCCTAAACCCCTAGCAACAAACAACACTAACCCCCTAACAACAAACAATGCTAACCAAACAACAAAAAAACCTAACCCTCTAACAACAAACAACACTAACACCCTAACAAAAAACAACCCTAACACCCTAACAACAAACAACACTAACCCCCTAACAACAAACAGCCCTAAACACCTAACATCAAAGAACACTAACACCCTAACAAAAAACAACCCTAACCCCTAAAAACCAAAAACACTAACCCACTAACAACAAACTACCCTAACCCACTAACAACAAACAACCCTAACACCCTAACAACAAACAACACTAACCCCCTAACAACAAACAACCCTTACCCCCTAACAACAAACAACCCTAACCCCCTAACTACACAAAACACTAACACCCTAACAACAAAAACCACTAAACCCCAACAAGAAACAACCCGAAACCCCTAACAACAAACACTAACCCCCTAACGACACAAAACACTAACACCCTAACAACAAACAACACTAACACCCCAACCGCAAACAACCGTAAACCCCTAACAACAAACACTAACCCCCTAACAACAAACAACACTGAACCCCTAACAAGAAACTACCCTAACCCCATAACAACAAACAACACTAACCCGTAACAACAAACAACCCTAACCCCCAAACAACAAACAACCCTAACCCCTTAACAACAAACAATCCTAACCCCCCGAACAACCAACAACACTAACCCCCTAACCACAATAAACACTAACACTCTAACAACAAAAACCACTAAACCCCAACAAGAAACAACCCTAAACCCCTAACAACAAACAACACTAACCCCCTAACAAAAAACAACCTTAACCAAACAACAAAAAACCCTAACACACTGACAACAAACAACACTAACACCCTAACAACAAACAACCCTAACTCCCTAACAACAAACAACACAAACACCCTAACAACAAACAACCCTAAACCCCTAACAACAAACACTAAAACCCTAAGAAAAAACAACACTAAACCCCGAACAAGAAACTACCCGAACCCCGTAACAACAAACAACACTAACCCCGTAATAAGAAACAACCCTAACCCCCTAACAAGAAACAACACTAACCCCCTAACAACAAACAACCCTAAACCCCTAACATCAAAGAACACTAACACCCTAACAACAAACAACCCTAACCCCCTAACAACAAACACTAACCCCCAAACAACAAACAACCATAACCCCTAAAAACCAAAAACACTAACCCACTAACAACAAACTACCCTAACCCACTAACAACAAACAACCCTAACACCCTAACAACAAACAACACTAACCCCCTAACAACAAACAACCCTTACCCCCTAACAACAAACAACCCTAACCCCCTAACTACACAAAACACTAACACCCTAACAACAAACAACACTAACACTCTAACAACAGAAACCACTAAAACCCAACAAGAAACAACCCTAAACCCCTAACAAAAAACACTAACCCCCTAACAACAAACAACACTGAACTCCTAACAAGAAAGTACCCTAACCCCGTAACAACAAACAACACTAAACCGTAACAACAAACAAACCTAACCCCCAAACAACAAACAACCCTAAAACCCAAACAACAAACAACCCTAACCCCTTAACTACAAACAATCCTAACCCCCCGAACAACCAACAACACTAACCCCCTAACCACAAAAAACACTAACACCCTAACAACAGAAACCACTAAACCCCAACAAGAAACAACCCTAAACCCCTAACAACACACAACACTAACCCCCTAACAAAAAACAACCCTAACCAAACAACAAAAAACCCTAACCCACTAACAACAAACAACACTAACACCCTGACAACAAACAACCCTAACTCCCTAACAACAAACAACGCTAACACCCTAACAACAAACAACCCTAACCCCCTAACAACAAACAACACTAACCCCCTAACAACAAACAACCCTAAACCCCTAACATCAAACAACACTAACCCCCTAACAACACAAAACACTAACACCCTAACAACAAACAACACTAACACCCTAACAACAAAAACCCCTAAACCCCAACAAGAAACAACCCTAAACCCCTAACAACAAACACTAACCCTCTAAGAAAAAACAACACTAAACCCCGAACAAGAAACCACCCTAGCCCCGTAACAACAAACAACACTAACCCCGTAACAAGAAACAACCCTAACCCCCTAACAACGAACAACACTAACCCCCTAACAACAAACAACCCTAAACCCCTAACATCAAAGAACACTAACAACCTAACAACAAACAATCCTAACCCCCTAACAACAAACACTAACCCCCAAACAACAAACAACCCTAACCCCTAAAAACCAAAAAAACTAACCCACTAACAACAAAAAACCCTAACCCACTAACAACAAACAACCCTAACACCCTAACAACAAACAACACTAACCCCCTAACAACAAACAACCCTTACCCCCTAACATCAAACAACACTAACCCCCTAACAACACAAAACACTAACACCCTAACAACAAACAACACTAACACCCTAACAACAGAAACCACTAAACCCCAACAAGAAACAACCCTAAACCCCTAACAACAAACAACACTAACCCCGTAAGTACAAACGGCCCTAACCCCCAAACAACAAACAACCCTAACCCCCAACAACAAACAATCCTAACCCCCGAACAACCAACAACACTAACCCCCTAACCACAATAAACACTAACACCCTCACAAGAAAAACCACTAAACCCCAACAAGAAACAACCCTAAACCCCTAACAACAAACAACACTAACCCCCTAACAAAAAACAACCCTGACCAAACAACAAAAAACCCTAACCCACTAACAACAAACAACACTAACACCCTAACAACAAACAACCTTAAACCCCTAACATCAAACAACACTAACCCCCTAACATCACAAAAAACTAACACCCTAACAACAAACAACACTAACACCCTAACAACAAAAACCACTAAACTCCAACAAGAAACAACCCTAAACCCCTAAGAACAAACAACACTAACCCCCTAACAACAAGCAACCCTACCCAAACAACAAAAAACCCTAACCCACTAATAACAAACAACACTAACACCCTAACAACAAACAACCCTAACCGCCTACAAAAAACAACACTAACACCCTAACAACAAACAACCCTAACCCCCTAACAACAAACAACACTAAACCCCTAACAACAAACAACCCTTAACCCCTAACATCAAAGAACACTAACACCCTAACAACAAACAACCCTCACCGCCTAACAACAAACACTAACCCCCAAACAACAAACAACCCTAACCCCTAAAAACCAAAAACACTAACCCACTAACAACAAACTACCCAAACCACTAACAAAAAACAACCCTAACACCCTAACAACAAACAACACTAACCCCCTAACAACAAACAACCCTAAACCCCTAACATCAAACAACACTAACCCTCTAACGACACAAAACGCTAACACCCTAACAACAAACAACACTAACACCCTAACAACAAAAACCACTAAACCCCAACAAGAAACAACCCTAAACCCCGAACAACAAACACTAACCCCCTAACAAGAAACAACACTGAACCCCTAACAAGAAACTACCCTAACCCCGTAACAACAAACAACACTAACCCGTAACAACAAACAACCCTAACCCCCAAACAACAAACAACCCTAACCCCCAAACAACAAACAACCCTAACCCCTTAACAAGAAACAATCCTAACCCCCCGAACAACCAACAAGCCTAAACCCCTAACCACAATAAACACTAACACCCTAACAACAAAAACCACTAAACCCCAACAAGAAACAACCCTAAAGCCCTAACAACAAACAACACTAACCCCCTAACAAAAAACAACCCTAACCAAACAACAAAAATCCCTAACCCACTAACAACAAACAACACTAACACCCTAACAACAAACAACCCTAACTCCCTAACAACAAACAACACAAACACCCTAACAACAAACAACCCTAAACCCCTAACAACAAACACTAACCCCCTAACAAAAAACAACACTAAACCCCGAACAAGAAACTACCCTAACAACTTAACAACAAACAAAACTAACCCCGTAACAAGAAACAACCCCAACTCCCTAACAACGAACAACACTAACCCCTTAATAACAAACAACCCTAAACCCCTAACATCAAAGAACACTAACACCCTAACAACAAACAACCTTAACCCCCTAACAACAAACACTAACCCCCAAACAACAAACAACCCTAACCCCTAAAAACCAAAAACACTAACCCACTAACAACAAACTACCCTAAACCACTAACAAAAAACAACCCTAACACCCTAACAACAAACAACACTAACCCCCTAACAACAAACAACCCTAAACCCCTAACATCAAACAACACTAACCCCGTAACAACAAACAACACTAAACCCCTAACAAGAAACTACCCTAACCCCCTAACAACACAAAACACTAACACCCTAAAAACAAACAACACTAACACCCTAACAACAAAAACCACTAAAACCCAACAAGAAACAACCCGAAACCCCTAACAACAAACACTAACCCCCTAACAACAAACAACACTAAACCCCTAACAAGAAATTACCCTAACCCCGTAACAACAAACAACACTAACCCCGTAACAACAAACACCCCTAACCCCCAAACAACAAACAACCCTAACCCCCGAACAACCAACAACACTAACCCCCTAACCACAATAAAGACTAACACCCTAACAACAAAAACCACTAAACCCCAACAAGAAACAACCTAAACCCCTAACAAGAAACAACACTAACCCCCTAACAACAAACAACACTAACCCCCTAACAACAAACAACACTAACCCCCTAACAACAAACAATCGTAACCAAACAACAAAAAACCCTAACCCCCTAACAACAAACAATACTAACACCCTAACAACAAACAACCCTCACCCCCTAACAACAAACAACACTAACCCCCTAACAACAAACAACCCTAAACCCCTAACATCAAAGAACACTAACACCCTAACAACAAACAACCCTAACCCCCTAACAACAAACACTAACCCCAAACAACAAACAACCCTAACCCCTAAAAACCAAAAAAACTAACCCACTAACAACAAACAACCCTAACCCACTAACAACAAACAACCCTAACACCCTAACAAAAAACAACACTAAACCCCTAACAACAAACAACCCTTACCCCCTAACATCAAACAACACTAACCCCCTAACACCACAAAACACTAACACCCTAACAACAAACAACACTAACACCCTAACAACAGAAACCACTAAACCCCAACAAGAAAGAACCCTAACCCCTAACAACAAACACTAACCCCCTAACAACAAAGAACACTAACCCCCTAACAACAAACAACCCTAAACCCCTAACATCAAACAACACTAACCCCCCTAACAACACAAAACACTAACACCGTAACAACAAACAACACTAACACCCTAACAACAAAAACCACTAAACCCCAACAATAAACAAACCTAAACCCCTAGCAACAAACAACACTAACCCCCTAACAACAAACAATGCTAACCAAACAACAAAAAAACCTAACCCACTAACAACAAACAACACTAACACCCTAACAAAAAACAACCCTAACACCCTAACAACAAACGACACTAACCCCCTAACAACAAACAGCCCCAAACACCTAACATCAAAGAACACTAACACCCTAACAACAAACAACCCTAACCCCCTAACAACAAACACTAACCCCCAAACAACAAACAACCCTAACCCCTAAAAACTTAAAACACTAACCCACTAACAACAAACAACCCTAACCCACTAACAAGAAAAAACCCTAACACCCTAACAACAAACACTAACCCCCTAACAGCAAACAACCCTAAACCCCTAACATCAAAGAACACTAACACCCTTACAACAAACAACCCTAACCCCCTAACAACAAACACTAACCCCCAAACAACAAACAACCCTAACCCCTAAAAACCAAAAAGACTAACCCACTAACAACAAACAACCCTAACCCACTAACAACAAACAACCCTAAACCCCTAACATCAAACAACACTAACCCCCTAACAACACAAAACACTAACACCCTAACAACAAACAACACTAACCCCCTAACAACAAACAACCCTAAACCCCTAACATCAAACAACACTAACCCCCTAACAACACAAAACACTAACACCCTAACAACAAACAACACTAACACCCTAACAACAGAAACCACTAAACCCCAACAAGAAACAACCCTAAACCCCTAACAACAAACACTAACCCCCTAACAACAAAGAACACTAACCCCCTAACAACAAACAACCCTAAACCCCTAACATCAAACAATACTAACCCCCTAACAACACAAAACACTAACACCGTAACAACAAACAACACTAACACCCTAACAACAAAAACCACTAAACCCCAACAATAAACAACCCTAAACCCCTAGCAACAAACAACACTAACCCCCTAACAACAAACAATGCTAACCAAACAACAAAAAAACCTAACCCACTAACAACAAACAACACTAACACCCTAACAAAAAACAACCCTAACACCCTAACAACAAACAACACTAACCCCCTAACAACAAACAGCCCTAAACACCTAACATCAAAGAACACTAACACCCTAACAACAAACAACCCTAACCCCTAAAAACCAAAAACACTAACCCACTAACAACAAACTACCCTAACCCACTAACAACAAACAACCCTAACACCCTAACAACAAACAACACTAACCCCCTAACAACAAACAACCCTTACCCCCTAACAACAAACAACCCTAACCCCCTAACTACACAAAACACTAACACCCTAACAACAAAAACCACTAAACCCCAACAAGAAACAACCCGAAACCCCTAACAACAAACACTAACCCCCTAACGACACAAAACACTAACACCCTAACAACAAACAACACTAACACCCCAACCGCAAACAACCGTAAACCCCTAACAACAAACACTAACCCCCTAACAACAAACAACACTGAACCCCTAACAAGAAACTACCCTAACCCCATAACAACAAACAACACTAACCCGTAACAACAAACAACCCTAACCCCCAAACAACAAACAACCCTAACCCCTTAACAACAAACAATCCTAACCCCCCGAACAACCAACAACACTAACCCCCTAACCACAATAAACACTAACACTCTAACAACAAAAACCACTAAACCCCAACAAGAAACAACCCTAAACCCCTAACAACAAACAACACTAACCCCCTAACAAAAAACAACCTTAACCAAACAACAAAAAACCCTAACACACTGACAACAAACAACACTAACACCCTAACAAAAAACAACCCTAACACCCTAACAACAAACAACACTAACCCCCTAACAACAAACAGCCCTAAACACCTAACATCAAAGAACACTAACACCCTAACAACAAACAACCCTAACCCCTAAAAACCAAAAACACTAACCCACTAACAACAAACTACCCTAACCCACTAACAACAAACAACCCTAACACCCTAACAACAAACAACACTAACCCCCTAACAACAAACAACCCTTACCCCCTAACAACAAACAACCCTAACCCCCTAACTACACAAAAAACTAACACCCTAACAACAAAAACCACTAAACCCCAACAAGAAACAACCCGAAACCCCTAACAACAAACACTAACCCCCTAACGACACAAAACACTAACACCCTAACAACAAACAACACTAACACCCCAACCGCAAACAACCGTAAACCCCTAACAACAAACACTAACCCCCTAACAACAAACAACACTGAACCCCTAACAAGAAACTACCCTAACCCCATAACAACAAACAACACTAACCCGTAACAACAAACAACCCTAACCCCCAAACAACAAACAACCCTAACCCCTTAACAACAAACAATCCTAACCCCCCGAACAACCAACAACACTAACCCCCTAACCACAATAAACACTAACACTCTAACAACAAAAACCACTAAACCCCAACAAGAAACAACCCTAAACCCCTAACAACAAACAACACTAACCCCCTAACAAAAAACAACCTTAACCAAACAACAAAAAACCCTAACACACTGACAACAAACAACACTAACACCCTAACAACAAACAACCCTAACTCCCTAACAACAAACAACACAAACACCCTAACAACAAACAACCCTAAACCCCTAACAACAAACACTAAAACCCTAAGAAAAAACAACACTAAACCCCGAACAAGAAACTACCCGAACCCCGTAACAACAAACAACACTAACCCCGTAATAAGAAACAACCCTAACCCCCTAACAAGAAACAACACTAACCCCCTAACAACAAACAACCCTAAACCCCTAACATCAAAGAACACTAACACCCTAACAACAAACAACCCTAACCCCCTAACAACAAACACTAACCCCCAAACAACAAACAACCATAACCCCTAAAAACCAAAAACACTAACCCACTAACAACAAACTACCCTAACCCACTAACAACAAACAACCCTAACACCCTAACAACAAACAACACTAACCCCCTAACAACAAACAACCCTTACCCCCTAACAACAAACAACCCTAACCCCCTAACTACACAAAACACTAACACCCTAACAACAAACAACACTAACACTCTAACAACAGAAACCACTAAAACCCAACAAGAAACAACCCTAAACCCCTAACAAAAAACACTAACCCCCTAACAACAAACAACACTGAACTCCTAACAAGAAAGTACCCTAACCCCGTAACAACAAACAACACTAAACCGTAACAACAAACAAACCTAACCCCCAAACAACAAACAACCCTAAAACCCAAACAACAAACAACCCTAACCCCTTAACTACAAACAATCCTAACCCCCCGAACAACCAACAACACTAACCCCCTAACCACAAAAAACACTAACACCCTAACAACAGAAACCACTAAACCCCAACAAGAAACAACCCTAAACCCCTAACAACACACAACACTAACCCCCTAACAAAAAACAACCCTAACCAAACAACAAAAAACCCTAACCCACTAACAACAAACAACACTAACACCCTGACAACAAACAACCCTAACTCCCTAACAACAAACAACGCTAACACCCTAACAACAAACAACCCTAACCCCCTAACAACAAACAACACTAACCCCCTAACAACAAACAACCCTAAACCCCTAACATCAAACAACACTAACCCCCTAACAACACAAAACACTAACACCCTAACAACAAACAACACTAACACCCTAACAACAAAAACCCCTAAACCCCAACAAGAAACAACCCTAAACCCCTAACAACAAACACTAACCCTCTAAGAAAAAACAACACTAAACCCCGAACAAGAAACCACCCTAGCCCCGTAACAACAAACAACACTAACCCCGTAACAAGAAACAACCCTAACCCCCTAACAACGAACAACACTAACCCCCTAACAACAAACAACCCTAAACCCCTAACATCAAAGAACACTAACAACCTAACAACAAACAATCCTAACCCCCTAACAACAAACACTAACCCCCAAACAACAAACAACCCTAACCCCTAAAAACCAAAAAAACTAACCCACTAACAACAAACAACCCTAACCCACTAACAACAAACAACCCTAACACCCTAACAACAAACAACACTAACCCCCTAACAACAAACAACCCTTACCCCCTAACATCAAACAACACTAACCCCCTAACAACACAAAACACTAACACCCTAACAACAAACAACACTAACACCCTAACAACAGAAACCACTAAACCCCAACAAGAAACAACCCTAAACCCCTAACAACAAACAACACTAACCCCGTAAGTACAAACGGCCCTAACCCCCAAACAACAAACAACCCTAACCCCCAACAACAAACAATCCTAACCCCCGAACAACCAACAACACTAACCCCCTAACCACAATAAACACTAACACCCTCACAAGAAAAACCACTAAACCCCAACAAGAAACAACCCTAAACCCCTAACAACAAACAACACTAACCCCCTAACAAAAAACAACCCTGACCAAACAACAAAAAACCCTAACCCACTAACAACAAACAACACTAACACCCTAACAACAAACAACCTTAAACCCCTAACATCAAACAACACTAACCCCCTAACATCACAAAAAACTAACACCCTAACAACAAACAACACTAACACCCTAACAACAAAAACCACTAAACTCCAACAAGAAACAACCCTAAACCCCTAAGAACAAACAACACTAACCCCCTAACAACAAGCAACCCTACCCAAACAACAAAAAACCCTAACCCACTAATAACAAACAACACTAACACCCTAACAACAAACAACCCTAACCCCCTACAAAAAACAACACTAACACCCTAACAACAAACAACCCTAACCCCCTAACAACAAACAACACTAAACCCCTAACAACAAACAACCCTTAACCCCTAACATCAAAGAACACTAACACCCTAACAACAAACAACCCTCACCGCCTAACAACAAACACTAACCCCCAAACAACAAACAACCCTAACCCCTAAAAACCAAAAACACTAACCCACTAACAACAAACTACCCAAACCACTAACAAAAAACAACCCTAACACCCTAACAACAAACAACACTAACCCCCTAAAAACAAACAACCCTAAACCGCTAACATCAAACAACACTAACCCTCTAACGACACAAAACGCTAACACCCTAACAACAAACAACACTAACACCCTAACAACAAAAACAACTAAACCCCAACAAGAAACAACCCTAAACCCCGAACAACAAACAGTAACCCCCTAACAAGAAACAACACTGAACCCCTAACAAGAAACTACCCTAACCCCGTAACAACAAACAACACTAACCCGTAACAACAAACAAACCTAACCCCCAAACAACAAACAACCCTAAAACCCAAACAACAAACAACCCTAACCCCTTAACTACAAACAATCCTAACCCCCCGAACAACCAACAACACTAACCCCCTAACCACAAAAAACACTAACACCCTAACAACAGAAACCACTAAACCCCAACAAGAAACAACCCTAAACCCCTAACAACACACAACACTAACCCCCTAACAAAAAACAACCCTAACCAAACAACAAAAAACCCTAACCCACTAACAACAAACAACACTAACACCCTGACAACAAACAACCCTAACTCCCTAACAACAAACAACGCTAACACCCTAACAACAAACAACCCTAACCCCCTAACAACAAACAACACTAACCCCCTAACAACAAACAACCCTAAACCCCTAACATCAAACAACACTAACCCCCTAACAACACAAAACACTAACACCCTAACAACAAACAACACTAACACCCTAACAACAAAAACCCCTAAACCCCAACAAGAAACAACCCTAAACCCCTAACAACAAACACTAACCCTCTAAGAAAAAACAACACTAAACCCCGAACAAGAAACCACCCTAGCCCCGTAACAACAAACAACACTAACCCCGTAACAAGAAACAACCCTAACCCCCTAACAACGAACAACACTAACCCCCTAACAACAAACAACCCTAAACCCCTAACATCAAAGAACACTAACAACCTAACAACAAACAATCCTAACCCCCTAACAACAAACACTAACCCCCAAACAACAAACAACCCTAACCCCTAAAAACCAAAAAAACTAACCCACTAACAACAAACAACCCTAACCCACTAACAACAAACAACCCTAACACCCTAACAACAAACAACACTAACCCCCTAACAACAAACAACCCTTACCCCCTAACATCAAACAACACTAACCCCCTAACAACACAAAACACTAACACCCTAACAACAAACAACACTAACACCCTAACAACAGAAACCACTAAACCCCAACAAGAAACAACCCTAAACCCCTAACAACAAACAACACTAACCCCGTAAGTACAAACGGCCCTAACCCCCAAACAACAAACAACCCTAACCCCCAACAACAAACAATCCTAACCCCCGAACAACCAACAACACTAACCCCCTAACCACAATAAACACTAACACCCTCACAAGAAAAACCACTAAACCCCAACAAGAAACAACCCTAAACCCCTAACAACAAACAACACTAACCCCCTAACAAAAAACAACCCTGACCAAACAACAAAAAACCCTAACCCACTAACAACAAACAACACTAACACCCTAACAACAAACAACCTTAAACCCCTAACATCAAACAACACTAACCCCCTAACATCACAAAAAACTAACACCCTAACAACAAACAACACTAACACCCTAACAACAAAAACCACTAAACTCCAACAAGAAACAACCCTAAACCCCTAAGAACAAACAACACTAACCCCCTAACAACAAGCAACCCTACCCAAACAACAAAAAACCCTAACCCACTAATAACAAACAACACTAACACCCTAACAACAAACAACCCTAACCCCCTACAAAAAACAACACTAACACCCTAACAACAAACAACCCTAACCCCCTAACAACAAACAACACTAAACCCCTAACAACAAACAACCCTTAACCCCTAACATCAAAGAACACTAACACCCTAACAACAAACAACCCTCACCGCCTAACAACAAACACTAACCCCCAAACAACAAACAACCCTAACCCCTAAAAACCAAAAACACTAACCCACTAACAACAAACTACCCAAACCACTAACAAAAAACAACCCTAACACCCTAACAACAAACAACACTAACCCCCTAAAAACAAACAACCCTAAACCGCTAACATCAAACAACACTAACCCTCTAACGACACAAAACGCTAACACCCTAACAACAAACAACACTAACACCCTAACAACAAAAACAACTAAACCCCAACAAGAAACAACCCTAAACCCCGAACAACAAACAGTAACCCCCTAACAAGAAACAACACTGAACCCCTAACAAGAAACTACCCTAACCCCGTAACAACAAACAACACTAACCCGTAACAACAAACAACCCTAACCCCCAAACAACAAACAACCCTAACCCCCAAACAACAAACAACCCTAACCCCTTAACAACAAACAATCCTAACCCCCCGAACAACCAACAAGCCTAAACCCCTAACCACAATAAACACTAACACCCTAACAACAAAAACCACTAAACCCCAACAAGAAACAACCCTAAAGCCCTAACAACAAACAACACTAACCCCCTAACAAAAAACAACCCTAACCAAACAACAAAAATCCCTAACCCACTAACAACAAACAACACTAACACCCTAACAACAAACAACCCTAACTCCCTAACAACAAACAACACTAACACCCTAACAACAAACAACCCTAAACCCCTAACAACAAACACTAACCCCCTAACAAAAAACAACACTAAACCCCGAACAAGAAACTACCCTAACAACTTAACAACAAACAAAACTAACCCCGTAACAAGAAACAACCCCAACTCCCTAACAACGAACAACACTAACCACTTAATAACAAACAACCCTAAACCCCTAACATCAAAGAACACTAACACCCTAACAACAAACAACCTTAACCCCCTAACAACAAACACTAACCCCCAAACAACAAACAACCCTAACCCCTAAAAACCAAAAACACTAACCCACTAACAACAAACTACCCTAAACCACTAACAAAAAACAACCCTAACACCCTAACAACAAACAACACTAACCCCCTAACAACAAACAACCCTAAACCCCTAACATCAAACAACACTAACCCCGTAACAACAAACAACACTAACCCCGTAACAAGAAACAACCCTAACCCCCTAACAACGAACAACACTAACCCCCTAACAACAAACAACCCTAAACCCCTAACATCAAAGAACACTAACAACCTAACAACAAACAATCCTAACCCCCTAACAACAAACACTAACCCCCAAACAACAAACAACCCTAACCCCTAAAAACCAAAAAAACTAACCCACTAACAACAAACAACCCTAACCCACTAACAACAAACAACCCTAACACCCTAACAACAAACAACACTAACCCCCTAACAACAAACAACCCTTACCCCCTAACATCAAACAACACTAACCCCCTAACAACACAAAACACTAACACCCTAACAACAAACAACACTAACACCCTAACAACAGAAACCACTAAACCCCAACAAGAAACAACCCTAAACCCCTAACAACAAACAACACTAACCCCGTAAGTACAAACGGCCCTAACCCCCAAACAACAAACAACCCTAACCCCCAACAACAAACAATCCTAACCCCCGAACAACCAACAACACTAACCCCCTAACCACAATAAACACTAACACCCTCACAAGAAAAACCACTAAACCCCAACAAGAAACAACCCTAAACCCCTAACAACAAACAACACTAACCCCCTAACAAAAAACAACCCTGACCAAACAACAAAAAACCCTAACCCACTAACAACAAACAACACTAACACCCTAACAACAAACAACCTTAAACCCCTAACATCAAACAACACTAACCCCCTAACATCACAAAAAACTAACACCCTAAGAACAAACAACACTAACACCCTAACAACAAAAACCACTAAACTCCAACAAGAAACAACCCTAAACCCCTAAGAACAAACAACACTAACCCCCTAACAACAAGCAACCCTACCCAAACAACAAAAAACCCTAACCCACTAATAACAAACAACACTAACACCCTAACAACAAACAACCCTAACCCCCTACAAAAAACAACACTAACACCCTAACAACAAACAACCCTAACCCCCTAACAACAAACAACACTAAACCCCTAACAACAAACAACCCTTAACCCCTAACATCAAAGAACACTAACACCCTAACAACAAACAACCCTCACCGCCTAACAACAAACACTAACCCCCAAACAACAAACAACCCTAACCCCTAAAAACCAAAAACACTAACCCACTAACAACAAACTACCCAAACCACTAACAAAAAACAACCCTAACACCCTAACAACAAACAACACTAACCCCCTAAAAACAAACAACCCTAAACCGCTAACATCAAACAACACTAACCCTCTAACGACACAAAACGCTAACACCCTAACAACAAACAACACTAACACCCTAACAACAAAAACAACTAAACCCCAACAAGAAACAACCCTAAACCCCGAACAACAAACAGTAACCCCCTAACAAGAAACAACACTGAACCCCTAACAAGAAACTACCCTAACCCCGTAACAACAAACAACACTAACCCGTAACAACAAACAACCCTAACCCCCAAACAACAAACAACCCTAACCCCCAAACAACAAACAACCCTAACCCCTTAACAACAAACAATCCTAACCCCCCGAACAACCAACAAGCCTAAACCCCTAACCACAATAAACACTAACACCCTAACAACAAAAACCACTAAACCCCAACAAGAAACAACCCTAAAGCCCTAACAACAAACAACACTAACCCCCTAACAAAAAACAACCCTAACCAAACAACAAAAATCCCTAACCCACTAACAACAAACAACACTAACACCCTAACAACAAACAACCCTAACTCCCTAACAACAAACAACACTAACACCCTAACAACAAACAACCCTAAACCCCTAACAACAAACACTAACCCCCTAACAAAAAACAACACTAAACCCCGAACAAGAAACTACCCTAACAACTTAACAACAAACAAAACTAACCCCGTAACAAGAAACAACCCCAACTCCCTAACAACGAACAACACTAACCCCTTAATAACAAACAACCCTAAACCCCTAACATCAAAGAACACTAACACCCTAACAACAAACAACCTTAACCCCCTAACAACAAACACTAACCCCCAAACAACAAACAACCCTAACCCCTAAAAACCAAAAACACTAACCCACTAACAACAAACTACCCTAAACCACTAACAAAAAACAACCCTAACACCCTAACAACAAACAACACTAACCCCCTAACAACAAACAACCCTAAACCCCTAACATCAAACAACACTAACCCCGTAACAACAAACAACACTAAACCCCTAACAAGAAACTACCCTAACCCCCTAACAACACAAAACACTAACACCCTAAAAACAAACAACACTAACACCCTAACAACAAAAACCACTAAAACCCAACAAGAAACAACCCGAAACCCCTAACAACAAACACTAACCCCCTAACAACAAACAACACTAAACCCCTAACAAGAAATTACCCTAACCCCGTAACAACAAACAACACTAACCCCGTAACAACAAACACCCCTAACCCCCAAACAACAAACAACCCTAACCCCCGAACAACCAACAACACTAACCCCCTAACCACAATAAAGACTAACACCCTAACAACAAAAACCACTAAACCCCAACAAGAAACAACCTAAACCCCTAACAAGAAACAACACTAACCCCCTAACAACAAACAACACTAACCCCCTAACAACAAACAACACTAACCCCCTAACAACAAACAATCGTAACCAAACAACAAAAAACCCTAACCCCCTAACAACAAACAATACTAACACCCTAACAACAAACAACCCTCACCCCCTAACAACAAACAACACTAACCCCCTAACAACAAACAACCCTAAACCCCTAACATCAAAGAACACTAACACCCTAACAACAAACAACCCTAACCCCCTAACAACAAACACTAACCCCAAACAACAAACAACCCTAACCCCTAAAAACCAAAAAAACTAACCCACTAACAACAAACAACCCTAACCCACTAACAACAAACAACCCTAACACCCTAACAAAAAACAACACTAAACCCCTAACAACAAACAACCCTTACCCCCTAACATCAAACAACACTAACCCCCTAACACCACAAAACACTAACACCCTAACAACAAACAACACTAACACCCTAACAACAGAAACCACTAAACCCCAACAAGAAAGAACCCTAACCCCTAACAACAAACACTAACCCCCTAACAACAAAGAACACTAACCCCCTAACAACAAACAACCCTAAACCCCTAACATCAAACAACACTAACCCCCCTAACAACACAAAACACTAACACCGTAACAACAAACAACACTAACACCCTAACAACAAAAACCACTAAACCCCAACAATAAACAAACCTAAACCCCTAGCAACAAACAACACTAACCCCCTAACAACAAACAATGCTAACCAAACAACAAAAAAACCTAACCCACTAACAACAAACAACACTAACACCCTAACAAAAAACAACCCTAACACCCTAACAACAAACAACACTAACCCCCTAACAACAAACAGCCCCAAACACCTAACATCAAAGAACACTAACACCCTAACAACAAACAACCCTAACCCCCTAACAACAAACACTAACCCCCAAACAACAAACAACCCTAACCCCTAAAAACTTAAAACACTAACCCACTAACAACAAACAACCCTAACCCACTAACAAGAAAAAACCCTAACACCCTAACAACAAACACTAACCCCCTAACAGCAAACAACCCTAAACCCCTAACATCAAAGAACACTAACACCCTTACAACAAACAACCCTAACCCCCTAACAACAAACACTAACCCCCAAACAACAAACAACCCTAACCCCTAAAAACCAAAAAGACTAACCCACTAACAACAAACAACCCTAACCCACTAACAACAAACAACCCTAAACCCCTAACATCAAACAACACTAACCCCCTAACAACACAAAACACTAACACCCTAACAACAAACAACACTAACCCCCTAACAACAAACAACCCTAAACCCCTAACATCAAACAACACTAACCCCCTAACAACACAAAACACTAACACCCTAACAACAAACAACACTAACACCCTAACAACAGAAACCACTAAACCCCAACAAGAAACAACCCTAAACCCCTAACAACAAACACTAACCCCCTAACAACAAAGAACACTAACCCCCTAACAACAAACAACCCTAAACCCCTAACATCAAACAATACTAACCCCCTAACAACACAAAACACTAACACCGTAACAACAAACAACACTAACACCCTAACAACAAAAACCACTAAACCCCAACAATAAACAACCCTAAACCCCTAGCAACAAACAACACTAACCCCCTAACAACAAACAATGCTAACCAAACAACAAAAAAACCTAACCCACTAACAACAAACAACACTAACACCCTAACAAAAAACAACCCTAACACCCTAACAACAAACAACACTAACCCCCTAACAACAAACAGCCCTAAACACCTAACATCAAAGAACACTAACACCCTAACAACAAAAACCACTAAACCCCAACAAGAAACAACCCTAAAGCCCTAACAACAAACAACACTAACCCCCTAACAAAAAACAACCCTAACCAAACAACAAAAATCCCTAACCCACTAACAACAAACAACACTAACACCCTAACAACAAACAACCCTAACTCCCTAACAACAAACAACACTAACACCCTAACAACAAACAACCCTAAACCCCTAACAACAAACACTAACCCCCTAACAAAAAACAACACTAAACCCCGAACAAGAAACTACCCTAACAACTTAACAACAAACGAAACTAACCCCGTAACAAGAAACAACCCCAACTCCCTAACAACGAACAACACTAACCACTTAATAACAAACAACCCTAAACCCCTAACATCAAAGAACACTAACACCCTAACAACAAACAACCTTAACCCCCTAACAACAAACACTAACCCCCAAACAACAAACAACCCTAACCCCTAAAAACCAAAAACACTAACCCACTAACAACAAACTACCCTAAACCACTAACAAAAAACAACCCTAACACCCTAACAACAAACAACACTAACCCCCTAACAACAAACAACCCTAAACCCCTAACATCAAACAACACTAACCCCGTAACAACAAACAACACTAACCCCGTAACAAGAAACAACCCTAACCCCCTAACAACGAACAACACTAACCCCCTAACAACAAACAACCCTAAACCCCTAACATCAAAGAACACTAACAACCTAACAACAAACAATCCTAACCCCCTAACAACAAACACTAACCCCCAAACAACAAACAACCCTAACCCCTAAAAACCAAAAAAACTAACCCACTAACAACAAACAACCCTAACCCACTAACAACAAACAACCCTAACACCCTAACAACAAACAACACTAACCCCCTAACAACAAACAACCCTTACCCCCTAACATCAAACAACACTAACCCCCTAACAACACAAAACACTAACACCCTAACAACAAACAACACTAACACCCTAACAACAGAAACCACTAAACCCCAACAAGAAACAACCCTAAACCCCTAACAACAAACAACACTAACCCCGTAAGTACAAACGGCCCTAACCCCCAAACAACAAACAACCCTAACCCCCAACAACAAACAATCCTAACCCCCGAACAACCAACAACACTAACCCCCTAACCACAATAAACACTAACACCCTCACAAGAAAAACCACTAAACCCCAACAAGAAACAACCCTAAACCCCTAACAACAAACAACACTAACCCCCTAACAAAAAACAACCCTGACCAAACAACAAAAAACCCTAACCCACTAACAACAAACAACACTAACACCCTAACAACAAACAACCTTAAACCCCTAACATCAAACAACACTAACCCCCTAACATCACAAAAAACTAACACCCTAAGAACAAACAACACTAACACCCTAACAACAAAAACCACTAAACTCCAACAAGAAACAACCCTAAACCCCTAAGAACAAACAACACTAACCCCCTAACAACAAGCAACCCTACCCAAACAACAAAAAACCCTAACCCACTAATAACAAACAACACTAACACCCTAACAACAAACAACCCTAACCCCCTACAAAAAACAACACTAACACCCTAACAACAAACAACCCTAACCCCCTAACAACAAACAACACTAAACCCCTAACAACAAACAACCCTTAACCCCTAACATCAAAGAACACTAACACCCTAACAACAAACAACCCTCACCGCCTAACAACAAACACTAACCCCCAAACAACAAACAACCCTAACCCCTAAAAACCAAAAACACTAACCCACTAACAACAAACTACCCAAACCACTAACAAAAAACAACCCTAACACCCTAACAACAAACAACACTAACCCCCTAAAAACAAACAACCCTAAACCGCTAACATCAAACAACACTAACCCTCTAACGACACAAAACGCTAACACCCTAACAACAAACAACACTAACACCCTAACAACAAAAACAACTAAACCCCAACAAGAAACAACCCTAAACCCCGAACAACAAACAGTAACCCCCTAACAAGAAACAACACTGAACCCCTAACAAGAAACTACCCTAACCCCGTAACAACAAACAACACTAACCCGTAACAACAAACAACCCTAACCCCCAAACAACAAACAACCCTAACCCCCAAACAACAAACAACCCTAACCCCTTAACAACAAACAATCCTAACCCCCCGAACAACCAACAAGCCTAAACCCCTAACCACAATAAACACTAACACCCTAACAACAAAAACCACTAAACCCCAACAAGAAACAACCCTAAAGCCCTAACAACAAACAACACTAACCCCCTAACAAAAAACAACCCTAACCAAACAACAAAAATCCCTAACCCACTAACAACAAACAACACTAACACCCTAACAACAAACAACCCTAACTCCCTAACAACAAACAACACTAACACCCTAACAACAAACAACCCTAAACCCCTAACAACAAACACTAACCCCCTAACAAAAAACAACACTAAACCCCGAACAAGAAACTACCCTAACAACTTAACAACAAACAAAACTAACCCCGTAACAAGAAACAACCCCAACTCCCTAACAACGAACAACACTAACCCCTTAATAACAAACAACCCTAAACCCCTAACATCAAAGAACACTAACACCCTAACAACAAACAACCTTAACCCCCTAACAACAAACACTAACCCCCAAACAACAAACAACCCTAACCCCTAAAAACCAAAAACACTAACCCACTAACAACAAACTACCCTAAACCACTAACAAAAAACAACCCTAACACCCTAACAACAAACAACACTAACCCCCTAACAACAAACAACCCTAAACCCCTAACATCAAACAACACTAACCCCGTAACAACAAACAACACTAAACCCCTAACAAGAAACTACCCTAACCCCCTAACAACACAAAACACTAACACCCTAAAAACAAACAACACTAACACCCTAACAACAAAAACCACTAAAACCCAACAAGAAACAACCCGAAACCCCTAACAACAAACACTAACCCCCTAACAACAAACAACACTAAACCCCTAACAAGAAATTACCCTAACCCCGTAACAACAAACAACACTAACCCCGTAACAACAAACACCCCTAACCCCCAAACAACAAACAACCCTAACCCCCGAACAACCAACAACACTAACCCCCTAACCACAATAAAGACTAACACCCTAACAACAAAAACCACTAAACCCCAACAAGAAACAACCTAAACCCCTAACAAGAAACAACACTAACCCCCTAACAACAAACAACACTAACCCCCTAACAACAAACAACACTAACCCCCTAACAACAAACAATCGTAACCAAACAACAAAAAACCCTAACCCCCTAACAACAAACAATACTAACACCCTAACAACAAACAACCCTCACCCCCTAACAACAAACAACACTAACCCCCTAACAACAAACAACCCTAAACCCCTAACATCAAAGAACACTAACACCCTAACAACAAACAACCCTAACCCCCTAACAACAAACACTAACCCCAAACAACAAACAACCCTAACCCCTAAAAACCAAAAAAACTAACCCACTAACAACAAACAACCCTAACCCACTAACAACAAACAACCCTAACACCCTAACAAAAAACAACACTAAACCCCTAACAACAAACAACCCTTACCCCCTAACATCAAACAACACTAACCCCCTAACACCACAAAACACTAACACCCTAACAACAAACAACACTAACACCCTAACAACAGAAACCACTAAACCCCAACAAGAAAGAACCCTAACCCCTAACAACAAACACTAACCCCCTAACAACAAAGAACACTAACCCCCTAACAACAAACAACCCTAAACCCCTAACATCAAACAACACTAACCCCCCTAACAACACAAAACACTAACACCGTAACAACAAACAACACTAACACCCTAACAACAAAAACCACTAAACCCCAACAATAAACAAACCTAAACCCCTAGCAACAAACAACACTAACCCCCTAACAACAAACAATGCTAACCAAACAACAAAAAAACCTAACCCACTAACAACAAACAACACTAACACCCTAACAAAAAACAACCCTAACACCCTAACAACAAACAACACTAACCCCCTAACAACAAACAGCCCCAAACACCTAACATCAAAGAACACTAACACCCTAACAACAAACAACCCTAACCCCCTAACAACAAACACTAACCCCCAAACAACAAACAACCCTAACCCCTAAAAACTTAAAACACTAACCCACTAACAACAAACAACCCTAACCCACTAACAAGAAAAAACCCTAACACCCTAACAACAAACACTAACCCCCTAACAGCAAACAACCCTAAACCCCTAACATCAAAGAACACTAACACCCTTACAACAAACAACCCTAACCCCCTAACAACAAACACTAACCCCCAAACAACAAACAACCCTAACCCCTAAAAACCAAAAAGACTAACCCACTAACAACAAACAACCCTAACCCACTAACAACAAACAACCCTAAACCCCTAACATCAAACAACACTAACCCCCTAACAACACAAAACACTAACACCCTAACAACAAACAACACTAACCCCCTAACAACAAACAACCCTAAACCCCTAACATCAAACAACACTAACCCCCTAACAACACAAAACACTAACACCCTAACAACAAACAACACTAACACCCTAACAACAGAAACCACTAAACCCCAACAAGAAACAACCCTAAACCCCTAACAACAAACACTAACCCCCTAACAACAAAGAACACTAACCCCCTAACAACAAACAACCCTAAACCCCTAACATCAAACAATACTAACCCCCTAACAACACAAAACACTAACACCGTAACAACAAACAACACTAACACCCTAACAACAAAAACCACTAAACCCCAACAATAAACAACCCTAAACCCCTAGCAACAAACAACACTAACCCCCTAACAACAAACAATGCTAACCAAACAACAAAAAAACCTAACCCACTAACAACAAACAACACTAACACCCTAACAAAAAACAACCCTAACACCCTAACAACAAACAACACTAACCCCCTAACAACAAACAGCCCTAAACACCTAACATCAAAGAACACTAACACCCTAACAACAAACAACCCTAACCCCTAAAAACCAAAAACACTAACCCACTAACAACAAACTACCCTAACCCACTAACAACAAACAACCCTAACACCCTAACAACAAACAACACTAACCCCCTAACAACAAACAACCCTTACCCCCTAACAACAAACAACCCTAACCCCCTAACTACACAAAACACTAACACCCTAACAACAAAAACCACTAAACCCCAACAAGAAACAACCCGAAACCCCTAACAACAAACACTAACCCCCTAACGACACAAAACACTAACACCCTAACAACAAACAACACTAACACCCCAACCGCAAACAACCGTAAACCCCTAACAACAAACACTAACCCCCTAACAACAAACAACACTGAACCCCTAACAAGAAACTACCCTAACCCCATAACAACAAACAACACTAACCCGTAACAACAAACAACCCTAACCCCCAAACAACAAACAACCCTAACCCCTTAACAACAAACAATCCTAACCCCCCGAACAACCAACAACACTAACCCCCTAACCACAATAAACACTAACACTCTAACAACAAAAACCACTAAACCCCAACAAGAAACAACCCTAAACCCCTAACAACAAACAACACTAACCCCCTAACAAAAAACAACCTTAACCAAACAACAAAAAACCCTAACACACTGACAACAAACAACACTAACACCCTAACAACAAACAATCCTAACTCCCTAACAACAAACAACACAAACACCCTAACAACAAACAACCCTAAACCCCTAACAACAAACACTAAAACCCTAAGAAAAAACAACACTAAACCCCGAACAAGAAACTACCCGAACCCCGTAACAACAAACAACACTAACCCCGTAATAAGAAACAACCCTAACCCCCTAACAAGAAACAACACTAACCCCCTAACAACAAACAACCCTAAACCCCTAACATCAAAGAACACTAACACCCTAACAACAAACAACCCTAACCCCCTAACAACAAACACTAACCCCCAAACAACAAACAACCATAACCCCGAAAAACCAAAAACACTAACCCACTAACAACAAACTACCCTAACCCACTAACAACAAACAACCCTAACACCCTAACAACAAACAACACTAACCCCCTAACAACAAACAACCCTTACCCCCTAACAACAAACAACCCTAACCCCCTAACTACACAAAACACTAACACCCTAACAACAAACAACACTAACACTCTAACAACAGAAACCACTAAAACCCAACAAGAAACAACCCTAAACCCCTAACAAAAAACACTAACCCCCTAACAACAAACAACACTGAACTCCTAACAAGAAAGTACCCTAACCCCGTAACAACAAACAACACTAAACCGTAACAACAAACAAACCTAACCCCCAAACAACAAACAACCCTAAAACCCAAACAACAAACAACCCTAACCCCTTAACAACAAACAATCCTAACCCCCCGAACAACCAACAACACTAACCCCCTAACCACAAAAAACACTAACACCCTAACAACAGAAACCACTAAACCCCAACAAGAAACAACCCTAAACCCCTAACAACACACAACACTAACCCCCTAACAAAAAACAACCCTAACCAAACAACAAAAAACCCTAACCCACTAACAACAAACAACACTAACACCCTGACAACAAACAACCCTAACTCCCTAACAACAAACAACGCTAACACCCTAACAACAAACAACCCTAACCCCCTAACAACAAACAACACTAACCCCCTAACAACAAACAACCCTAAACCCCTAACATCAAACAACACTAACCCCCTAACAACACAAAACACTAACACCCTAACAACAAACAACACTAACACCCTAACAACAAAAACCCCTAAACCCCAACAAGAAACAACCCTAAACCCCTAACAACAAACACTAACCCTCTAAGAAAAAACAACACTAAACCCCGAACAAGAAACCACCCTAGCCCCGTAACAACAATCAACACTAACCCCGTAACAAGAAACAACCCTAACCCCCTAACAACGAACAACACTAACCCCCTAACAACAAACAACCCTAAACCCCTAACATCAAAGAACACTAACAACCTAACAACAAACAATCCTCACCCCCTAACAACAAACACTAACCCCCAAACAACAAACAACCCTAACCCCTAAAAACCAAAAAAACTAACCCACTAACAACAAACAACCCTAACCCACTAACAACAAACAACCCTAACACCCTAACAACAAACAACACTAACCCCCTAACAACAAACAACCCTTACCCCCTAACATCAAACAACACTAACCCCCTAACAACACAAAACACTAACACCCTAACAACAAACAACACTAACACCCTAACAACAGAAACCACTAAACCCCAACAAGAAACAACCCTAAACCCCTAACAACAAACAACACTAACCCCGTAAGTACAAACGGCCCTAACCCCCAAACAACAAACAACCCTAACCCCCAACAACAAACAATCCTAACCCCCGAACAACCAACAACACTAACCCCCTAACCACAATAAACACTAACACCCTCACAAGAAAAACCACTAAACCCCAACAAGAAACAACCCTAAACCCCTAACAACAAACAACACTAACCCCCTAACAAAAAACAACCCTGACCAAACAACAAAAAACCCTAACCCACTAACAACAAACAACACTAACACCCTAACAACAAACAACCTTAAACCCCTAACATCAAACAACACTAACCCCCTAACATCACAAAAAACTAACACCCTAACAACAAACAACACTAACACCCTAACAACAAAAACCACTAAACTCCAACAAGAAACAACCCTAAACCCCTAAGAACAAACAACACTAACCCCCTAACAACAAGCAACCCTACCCAAACAACAAAAAACCCTAACCCACTAATAACAAACAACACTAACACCCTAACAACAAACAACCCTAACCCCCTACAAAAAACAACACTAACACCCTAACAACAAACAACCCTAACCCCCTAACAACAAACAACACTAAACCCCTAACAACAAACAACCCTTAACCCCTAACATCAAAGAACACTAACACCCTAACAACAAACAACCCTCACCGCCTAACAACAAACACTAACCCCCAAACAACAAACACCCCTAACCCCTAAAAACCAAAAACACTAACCCACTAACAACAAACTACCCAAACCACTAACAAAAAACAACCCTAACACCCTAACAACAAACAACACTAACCCCCTAACAACAAACAACCCTAAACCCCTAACATCAAACAACACTAACCCTCTAACGACACAAAACGCTAACACCCTAACAACAAACAACACTAACACCCTAACAACAAAAACAACTAAACCCCAACAAGAAACAACCCTAAACCCCGAACAACAAACACTAACCCCCTAACAAGAAACAACACTGAACCCCTAACAAGAAACTACCCTAACCCCGTAACAACAAACAACACTAACCCGTAACAACAAACAACCCTAACCCCCAAACAACAAACAACCCTAACCCCCAAACAACAAACAACCCTAACCCCTTAACAACAAACAATCCTAACCCCCCGAACAACCAACAAGCCTAAACCCCTAACCACAATAAACACTAACACCCTAACAACAAAAACCACTAAACCCCAACAAGAAACAACCCTAAAGCCCTAACAACAAACAACACTAACCCCCTAACAAAAAACAACCCTAACCAAACAACAAAAATCCCTAACCCACTAACAACAAACAAC
Source organism: Elephas maximus indicus (assembly GCF_024166365.1). Lineage (NCBI taxonomy): Eukaryota > Metazoa > Chordata > Mammalia > Proboscidea > Elephantidae > Elephas > Elephas maximus. The sequence continues at coordinate 1,918,919 of NC_064835.1, forward strand.
ACTAACACCCTAACAACAAACAACCCTAACTCCCTAACAACAAACAACACTAACACCCTAACAACAAACAACCCTAAACCCCTAACAACAAACACTAACCCCCTAACAAAAAACAACACTAAACCCCGAACAAGAAACTACCCTAACAACTTAACAACAAACAAAACTAACCCCGTAACAAGAAACAACCCCAACTCCCTAACAACGAACAACACTAACCCCTTAATAACAAACAACCCTAAACCCCTAACATCAAAGAACACTAACACCCTAACAACAAACAACCTTAACCCCCTAACAACAAACACTAACCCCCAAACAACAAACAACCCTAACCCCTAAAAACCAAAAACACTAACCCACTAACAACAAACTACCCTAAACCACTAACAAAAAACAACCCTAACACCCTAACAACAAACAACACTAACCCCCTAACAACAAACAACCCTAAACCCCTAACATCAAACAACACTAACCCCGTAACAACAAACAACACTAAACCCCTAACAAGAAACTACCCTAACCCCCTAACAACACAAAACACTAACACCCTAAAAACAAACAACACTAACACCCTAACAACAAAAACCACTAAAACCCAACAAGAAACAACCCGAAACCCCTAACAACAAACACTAACCCCCTAACAACAAACAACGCTAAACCCCTAACAAGAAATTACCCTAACCCCGTAACAACAAACAACACTAACCCCGTAACAACAAACACCCCTAACCCCCAAACAACAAACAACCCTAACCCCCGAACAACCAACAACACTAACCCCCTAACCACAATAAAGACTAACACCCTAACAACAAAAACCACTAAACCCCAACAAGAAACAACCTAAACCCCTAACAACAAACAACACTAACCCCCTAACAACAAACAACACTAACCCCCTAACAACAAACAACACTAACCCCCTAACAACAAACAATCGTAACCAAACAACAAAAAACCCTAACCCCCTAACAACAAACAATACTAACACCCTAACAACAAACAACCCTCACCCCCTAACAACAAACAACACTAACCCCCTAACAACAAACAACCCTAAACCCCTAACATCAAAGAACACTAACACCCTAACAACAAACAACCCTAACCCCCTAACAACAAACACTAACCCCAAACAACAAACAACCCTAACCCCTAAAAACCAAAAAAACTAACCCACTAACAACAAACAACCCTAACCCACTAACAACAAACAACCCTAACACCCTAACAAAAAACAACACTAAACCCCTAACAACAAACAACCCTTACCCCCTAACATCAAACAACACTAACCCCCTAACACCACAAAACACTAACACCCTAACAACAAACAACACTAACACCCTAACAACAGAAACCACTAAACCCCAACAAGAAAGAACCCTAACCCCTAACAACAAACACTAACCCCCTAACAACAAAGAACACTAACACCCTAACAACAAACAACCCTAAACCCCTAACATCAAACAACACTAACCCCCCTAACAACACAAAACACTAACACCGTAACAACAAACAACACTAACACCCTAACAACAAAAACCACTAAACCCCAACAATAAACAAACCTAAACCCCTAGCAACAAACAACACTAACCCCCTAACAAAAAACAATGCTAACCAAACAACAAAAAAACCTAACCCACTAACAACAAACAACACTAACACCCTAACAAAAAACAACCCTAACACCCTAACAACAAACAACACTAACCCCCTAACAACAAACAGCCCCAAACACCTAACATCAAAGAACACTAACACCCTAACAACAAACAACCCTAACCCCCTAACAACAAACACTAACCCCCAAACAACAAACAACCCTAACCCCTAAAAACTTAAAACACTAACCCACTAACAACAAACAACCCTAACCCACTAACAAGAAACAACCCTAACACCCTAACAACAAACACTAACCCCCTAACAGCAAACAACCCTAAACCCCTAACATCAAAGAACACTAACACCCTTACAACAAACAACCCTAACCCCCTAACAACAAACACTAACCCCCAAACAACAAACAACCCTAACCCCTAAAAACCAAAAAGACTAACCCACTAACAACAAACAACCCTAACCCACTAACAACAAACAACCCTAAACCCCTAACATCAAACAACACTAACCCCCTAACAACACAAAACACTAACACCCTAACAACAAACAACACTAACCCCCTAACAACAAACAACCCTAAACCCCTAACATCAAACAACACTAACCCCCTAACAACACAAAACACTAACACCCTAACAACAAACAACACTAACACCCTAACAACAAAAACCACTAAACCCCAACAAGAAACAACCCGAAACCCCTAACAACAAACACTAACCCCCTAACAACAAACAACACTAAACCCCTAACAAGAAACTACCCTAACCCCGTAACAACAAACAACACTAACCCCGCAACAACAAAAAACCGTAACCCCCAAACAACAAACAACCATAACCCCCTAACAAGAAACAATCCTAACCCCCGAACAACCATCAACACTAACCCCCAAACCACAATAAAGACTAACACCCTAACAACAAAAACCACTAAACCCCAACGAGAAAGAACCCTAAACCCCTAACAACAAACAACACTAACCCCCTAACAACAAACAATCTTAACCAAACAACAAAAAACACTAACCCACTAACAACAAACAACACTAACACCCTAACAACACAAAACACTAACCCCCTAACAACAAACAACACTAACACCCTAACAACAAACAACCCTAACCCCCTAACAACATACAACACTAACCCCCTAACAACATACAACACTAACCCCCTAACAACAAACAACCCTAAACCCCTAACATCAAAGAACACTAACACCCTAACAACAAACAACCCTAACCCCCTAACAACAAACACTAACCCCCAAACAACAAACAACCCTAACCCCTAAAAACCAAAAACACTAACCCACTAACAACAAACTACCCTAACCCCTAAAAACCAAAAACACTAACCCACTAACAACAAACTACCCTAAACCGCTAACAACAAACAACCCTAACACCCTAACAACAAAGAACACTAACACCCTAACAACAAAAACCACTAAACCCCAACAAGAAACAACCCGAAACCCCTAACAACAAGCACTAAACCCCTAACAACAAACAACACTAAACCCCTAACAAGAAACTACCCTAACCCCGTAACAACAAACAACACTAACCCCGTAACAACAAACAACCCTAATCCCCAAACAACAAACAACCCTAACTCCCTAAAAACAACAAACAATCCTAACCCTCGAACAACCAACATCACTAACCCCCTAACCACAATAAAGACTAACACCCTAACAACAAAAACCACTAAACCCCAACAAGAAACAACGCTAAACCCCTAAGAACAAACAACACTAACCCCCTAACAACAAACACCCCTAACCAAACAACAAAAAACCCTAACCCACTAACACCAAACAACACTAACACCCTAACAACAAACAACCCTAACCCCCTAACAACAAACAACACTAACCCCCTAACAACAAACAACCCTAAACCCCTAACATCAAAGAACACTAACACCCTAACAACAAACAACCCTCACCGCCTAACAACAAACACTAACCCCCAAACAACAAACAACCCTAACCCCTAAAAACCAAAAACACTAACCCACTAACAACAAACTACCCAAACCACTAACAAAAAACAACCCTAACACCCTAACAACAAACAACACTAACCCCCTAACAACAAACAACCCTAAACCCCTAACATCAAACAACACTAACCGCCTAACGACACAAAACGCTAACACCCTAACAACAAACAACACTAACACCCTAACAACAAAAACAACTAAACCCCAACAAGAAACAACCCTAAACCCCGAACAACAAACACTAACCCCCTAACAAGAAACAACACTGAACCCCTAACAAGAAACTACCCTAACCCCGTAACAACAAACAACACTAACCCGTAACAACAAACAACCCTAACCCCCAAACAACAAACAACCCTAACCCCCAAACAACAAACAACCCTAACCCCTTAACAACAAACAATCCTAACCCCCCGAACAACCAACAAGCCTAAACCCCTAACCACAATAAACACTAACACCCTAACAACAAAAAACACTAAACCCCAACAAGAAACAACCCTAAAGCCCTAACAACAAACAACACTAACCCCCTAACAAAAAACAACCCTAACCAAACAACAAAAAACCCTAACCCACTAACAACAAACAACACTAACACCCTAACAACAAACAACCCTAACTCCCTAACAAGAAACAACACTAACACCCTAACAACAAACAACCCTAAACCCCTAACAACAAACACTAACCCCCTAACAAAAAACAACACTAAACCCCGAACAAGAAACTACCCTAACAACTTAACAACAAACAAAACTAACCCCGTAACAAGAAACAACCCCAACTCCCTAACAACGAACAACACTAACCCCTTAATAACAAACAACCCTAAACCCCTAACATCAAAGAACACTAACACCCTAACAACAAACAACCTTAACCCCCTAACAACAAACACTAACCCCCAAACAACAAACAACCCTAACCCCTAAAAACCAAAAACACTAACCCACTAACAACAAACTACCCTAAACCACTAACAAAAAACAAACCCTAACACCCTAACAACAAACAACACTAACCCCCTAACAACAAACAACCCTAAACCCCTAACATCAAACAACACTAACCCCGTAACAACAAACAACACTAAACCCCTAACAAGAAACTACCCTAACCCCCTAACAACACAAAACACTAACACCCTAACAACAAACAACACTAACACCCTAACAACAAAAACCACTAAAACCCAACAAGAAACAACCCGAAACCCGTAACAACAAACACTAACCCCCTAACAACAAACAACACTAAACCCCTAACAAGAAACTACCCTAACCCCGTAACAACAAACAACACTAACCCCGTAACAACAAACACCCCTAACCCCAAACAACAAACAACCCTAACCCCCAAACAACCAACAACACTAACCCGCTAACCACAATAAACACTAACACCCTAACAACAAAAACCACGAAACCCCAACAAGAAACAACCTAAACCCCTAACAACAAACAACACTAACCCCCTAACAACAAACAACACTACCCCCCTAACAACAAACAACACTAACCCCCTAACAACAAACAATCGTAACCAAACAACAAAAAACCCTAACCCCCTAACAACAAACAATACTAACACCCTAACAACAAACAACCCTCACCCCCTAACAAAAAACAACACTAACCCCCTAACAACAAACAACCCTAAACCCCTAACATCAAAGAACACTAACACCCTAACAACAAACAACCCTAACCCCCTAACAACAAACACTAACCCCAAACAACAAACAACCCTAACCCCTAAAAACCAAAAAAACTAACCCACTAACAACAAACAACCCTAACCCACTAACAACAAACAACCCTAACACCCTAACAAAAAACAACACTAAACCCCTAACAACAAACAACCCTTACCCCCTAACATCAAACAACACTAACCCCCTAACAACACAAAACACTAACACCCTAACAACAAACAACACTAACACCCTAACAACAAAAACCACTAAACCCCAACAAGAAACAACCCTAAACCCCTAACAACAAACACTAACCCCCTAACAACAAAGAACACTAACCCCCTAACAACAAACAACCCTAAACCCCTAACATCAAACAATACTAACCCCCTAACAACACAAAACACTAACACCGTAACAACAAACAACACTAACACCCTAACAACAAAAACCACTAAACCCCAACAATAAACAACCCTAAACCCCTAGCAACAAACAACACTAACCCCCTAACAACAAACAATGCTAACCAAACAACAAAAAAACCTAACCCACTAACAACAAACAACACTAACACCCTAACAAAAAACAACCCTAACACCCTAACAACAAACAACACTAACCCCCTAACAACAAACAGCCCTAAACACCTAACATCAAAGAACACTAACACCCTAACAACAAACAACCCTAACCCCTAAAAACCAAAAACACTAACCCACTAACAACAAACTACCCTAACCCACTAACAACAAACAACCCTAACACCCTAACAACAAACAACACTAACCCCCTAACAACAAACAACCCTTACCCCCTAACAACAAACAACCCTAACCCCCTAACTACACAAAACACTAACACCCTAACAACAAAAACCACTAAACCCCAACAAGAAACAACCCGAAACCCCTAACAACAAACACTAACCCCCTAACAACAAACAACACTAAACCGCTAACAAGAAACTACCCTAACCCCGTAACAACAAACAACACTAACCCCGTAACAACAAACAACCCTAACCCCCAAACAACAAACAACCCTAACCCCCTAACAACAAACAACACTAACACCCTAACAACAAACAACCCTAAACCCCTAACATCAAACAACACTAACCCCCTAACATCACAAAACACTAACACCCTAACAACAAACAACACTAACACCCTAAGAACAAAAACCACTAAACCCCAACAAGAAACAACCCTAAACCCCTAACAACACACAACACTAACCCCCTAACAACAAACAACCCTAACCAAACAACAAAAAACCCTAACCCACTAACAACAAACAACACTAACACCCTAACAACAAACAACCCTAACCCCCTAACAACAAACAACACTAACACCCTAACAACAAACCACCCTAACAACAAACAACCCTAACCCCCTAACAACAAACAACACTAACCCCCTAACAACAAACAACCCTAAACCCCTAACATCAAAGAACACTAACACCCTAACAACAAACAACCCTAAACCCCTAACAACAAACACTAACCCCCAAACAACAAACAACCCTAACCCGTAAAAACCAAAAAAACTAACCCACTAACAACAAACAACCCTAACCCACTAACAACAAACAACCCTAACACCCTCACAAGAAAAACCACTAAACCCCAACAAGAAACAACGCTAAACCCCTAAGAACAAACAACACTAACCCCCTAACAACAAACAACCCTAACCAAACAAAAAAAAACCCTAACCCACTAACAACAAACAACACTAACACCCTAACAACAAACAACCCTAACCCCCTAACAACAAACAACACTAACCCCCTAAAAACAAACAACCCTAAACCCCTAACATCAAAGAACATTAACACCCTAACAACAAACAACCCTAACCCCCTAACAACAAACACTAACCCCCAAACAACAAACAACCCTAACCCCTAAAAACCAAAAACACTAACCCACTAACAACAAACAACCCTAAACCACTAACAACAAACAACCCTAACACCCTAACAACAAACAACACTAACCCCCTAACAACAAACAAACCTAAACCCCTAACATCAAACAACACTAACCCCCTAACAACACAAAACACTAACACCCTAACAACAAACAACACTAACACCCTAACAACAAAAACCACTAAACCCCAACAAGAAACAACCCGAAACCCCTAACAACAAACACTAACCCCCTAACAACAAACAACACTAAACCCCTAACAAGAAACAACCCTAACTCCGTAACAACAAACAACACTAACCCCGTAACAACAAACAGCCCTAACCCCCAAACAACAAACAACCCTAACCCCATAACAACAAACAATCCTAACCCCCGAACAACCAACAACACTAACCCCCTAACCACAATAAACACTAACACCCTAACAAGAAAAACCACTAAACCCCAACAAGAAACAACGCTAAACCCCTAAGAACAAACAACACTAACCCCCTAACAACAAACAACCCTAACCAAACAACAAAAAACCCTAACCCACTAACAACAAACAACACTAACACCCTAACAACAAACAACCCTAACCCCCTAACAACAAACAACACTAACACCCTATCAACAAACAAACCTAAGCCCCTAACAACAAACAACACTAACCCCCTAACAACAAACACTAACCCCCAAACAACAAACAACTCTAAACCCTAAAAACCAAAAAAACTAACCCACTAACAACAAACAACCCTAACCCACTAACAACAAACAACCCTAACACCCTAACAACAAACAACACTAAACCCCTAACAACAATCAACCCTTAACCCCTAACATCAAACAACACTAACCCCCTAACGACACAAAACACTAACACCCTAACAACAAACAACACTAACACCCCAACCGCAAACAACCGTAAACCCCTAACAACAAACACTAACCCCCTAACAACAAACAACACTGAACCCCTAACAAGAAACTACCCTAACCCCATAACAACAAACAACACTAACCCGTAACAACAAACAACCCTAACCCCCAAACAACAAACAACCCTAACCCCTTAACAACAAACAATCCTAACCCCCCGAACAACCAACAACACTAACCCCCTAACCACAATAAACACTAACACTCTAACAACAAAAACCACTAAACCCCAACAAGAAACAACCCTAAACCCCTAACAACAAACAACACTAACCCCCTAACAAAAAACAACCCTAACCAAACAACAAAAAACCCTAACACACTGACAACAAACAACACTAACACCCTAACAACAAACAACCCTAACTCCCTAACAACAAACAACACAAACACCCTAACAACAAACAACCCTAAACCCCTAACAACAAACACTAAAACCCTAAGAAAAAACAACACTAAACCCCGAACAAGAAACTACCCGAACCCCGTAACAACAAACAACACTAACCCCGTAATAAGAAACAACCCTAACCCCCTAACAAGAAACAACACTAACCCCCTAACAACAAACAACCCTAAACCCCTAACATCAAAGAACACTAACACCCTAACAACAAACAACCCTAACCCCCTAACAACAAACACTAACCCCCAAACAACAAACAACCCTAACCCCTAAAAACCAAAAACACTAACCCACTAACAACAAACTACCCTAACCCACTAACAACAAACAACCCTAACACCCTAACAACAAACAACACTAACCCCCTAACAACAAACAACCCTTACCCCCTAACAACAAACAACCCTAACCCCCTAACTACACAAAACACTAACACCCTAACAACAAACAACACTAACACTCTAACAACAGAAACCACTAAAACCCAACAAGAAACAACCCTAAACCCCTAACAAAAAACACTAACCCCCTAACAACAAACAACACTGAACTCCTAACAAGAAAGTACCCTAACCCCGTAACAACAAACAACACTAAACCGTAACAACAAACAAACCTAACCCCCAAACAACAAACAACCCTAAACCCCAAACAACAAACAACCCTAACCCCTTAACAACAAACAATCCTAACCCCCCGAACAACCAACAACACTAACCCCCTAACCACAAAAAACACTAACACCCTAACAACAGAAACCACTAAACCCCAACAAGAAACAACCCTAAACCCCTAACAACACACAACATTAACCCCCTAACAAAAAACAACCCTAACCAAACAACAAAAAACCCTAACCCACTAACAACAAACAACACTAACACCCTGACAACAAACAACCCTAACTCCCTAACAACAAACAACGCTAACACCCTAACAACAAACAACCCTAACCCCCTAACAACAAACAACACTAACCCCCTAACAACAAACAACCCTAAACCCCTAACATCAAACAACACTAACCCCCTAACAACACAAAACACTAACACCCTAACAACAAACAACACTAACACCCTAACAACAAAAACCCCTAAACCCCAACAAGAAACAACCCGAAACCCCTAACAACAAACAACACTAACCCCCTAACAACAAACAACACTAACCCCCTAACAACAAACAATCCTAACCAAACAACAAAAAACCCTAACCCACTAACAACAAACAACACTAACACCCTAACAACAAACAACCCTAACCCCCAACAACAAACAACACTAACACCCTAACAACAAACAACCCTAACCCCCTAACAACAAACAACACTAACCCCCTAACAACAAACAACCCTAAACCCCTAACATCAAAGAACACTAACACCCTAACAACAAACAACCCTAACCCCCTAACTACAAACACTAACCCCCAAACAACAAACAACCCTAACCCCTAAAAACCAAAAACACTAACCCACTAACAACAAACATCCCTAACACCCTAACAACAAACAACACTAACCCCGTAACAACAAACAACCCGTAACCCCTAACATCAAACAACACTAACCCCCTAACGACACAAAACACTAACACCCTAACAACAAACACCACTAACACCCTAACAACAAAAACAACTAAACCCCAACAAGAAACAACCCGAAACCCCTAAAAACAAACACTAACCCCCTAACAACAAACAACACTGAGCCCCTAACAAGAAACCACCCTAACCCGTAACAACAAACAACACTAACCCATAACAACAAACAACCCTAACCCCAAACAACAAACAACCCTAACCCCCAAACAACAAACAACCCTAACCACTTAACAACAAACAATGCTAACCCCCCGAACAACCAAACAACACTAACCCCCTAACCACAATAAACACTAACACCCTAACAACAAAAACCACTAAACCCCAACAAGAAACAACCCTAAACCCCTAACAACAAACAACACTAACCCCCTAACAAAAAACAACCCTAACCAAACAACAAAAAACCCTAACCCACTAACAACAAACAACAGTAACACCCTAACAACAAACAACCCTAACTCCCTAACAACAAACAACACTAACACCCTAACAACAAACAACCCTAAACCCCTAACAACAAACACTAATCCCCTAACAAAAAACAACACTAAACCCCGAACAACAAACTACCCTAACCCCTTAACAACAAACAACACTAACCCCGTAACAAGAAACAACCCCAACCCCCTAACAACGAACAACACTAACCCCCTAACAACAAACAACCCTAAACCCCTAACATCAAAGAACACTAACACCCTAACAACAAACAAACCTAACCCCCTAACAACAAACACTAACCCCCAAACAACAAAAAACCCTAACCCCTAAAAACCAAAAACACTAACTCACTAACAACAAACTACCCTAAACCACTAACAAAAAACAACCCTAACACCCTAACAACAAACAACACTAACCCCCTAACAACAAACAAACCTAAACCCCTAACGTCAAACAACACTAACCCACTAACAACACAAAACACTAACACCCTAACAACAAACAACACTAACACCCTAACAACAAAAACCACTAAACCCCAACAAGAAACAACACGAAACCCCTAACAACAAACACTAACCCCCTAACAACAAACAACACTAAACCCCTAACAAGAAACTACCCTAACCCCGTAACAACAAACAACACTAACCCCGTAACAACAAACAGCCCTAACCCCCAAACAACAAACAACCCTAACCCCCTAACAACAAACAATCCTAACCCCCGAACAACCAACAACCCTAACCCCCTAACCACAATAAACACTAACACCCTAACAACAAAAACCACTAAACCCCAACAAGAAACAACCCTAAACCCCTAACAACCAACAACACTAACCCCCTAACAACAAACAACACTAACCCCCTAACAACAAACAATCCTAACCAAACAACAAAAAACCCTAACCCACTAACAACAAACAACACTAACACCCTAACAACAAACAACCCTAACCCCCTAACAACAAACAACACTAACACCCTAACAACAAACAACCCTAACCCCCTAACAACAAACAACACTAACCCCTAAAAACCAAAAAGACTAACCCACTAACAACAAACAACCCTAACCCACTAACAACAAACAACCCTAAACCCCTAACATCAAACAACACTAACCCCCTAACAACACAAAACACTAACACCCTAACAACAAACAACACTAACCCCCTAACAACAAACAACCCTAAACCCCTAACATCAAACAACACTAACCCCCTAACAACACAAAACACTAACACCCTAACAACAAACAACACTAACACCCTAACAACAAAAACCACTAAACCCCAACAAGAAACAACCCGAAACCCCTAACAACAAACACTAACCCCCTAACAACAAACAACACTAAACCCCTAACAAGAAACTACCCTAACCCCGTAACAACAAACAACACTAACCCCGCAACAACAAAAAACCGTAACCCCCAAACAACAAACAACCATAACCCCCTAACAAGAAACAATCCTAACCCCCGAACAACCATCAACACTAAGCCCCAAACCACAATAAAGACTAACACCCTAACAACAAAAACCACTAAACCCCAACGAGAAAGAACCCTAAACCCCTAACAACAAACAACACTAACCCCCTAACAACAAACAATCTTAACCAAACAACAAAAAACACTAACCCACTAACAACAAACAACACTAACACCCTAACAACACAAAACACTAACCCCCTAACAACAAACAACACTAACACCCTAACAACAAACAACCCTAACCCCCTAACAACATACAACACTAACCCCCTAACAACATACAACACTAACCCCCTAACAACAAACAACCCTAAACCCCTAACATCAAAGAACACTAACACCCTAACAACAAACAACCCTAACCCCCTAACAACAAACACTAACCCCCAAACAACAAACAACCCTAACCCCTAAAAACCAAAAACACTAACCCACTAACAACAAACTACCCTAACCCCTAAAAACCAAAAACACTAACCCACTAACAACAAACTACCCTAAACCACTAACAACAAACAACCCTAACACCCTAACAACAAACAACACTAACACCCTAACAACAAAAACCACTAAACCCCAACAAGAAACAACCCGAAACCCCTAACAACAAGCACTAAACCCCTAACAACAAACAACACTAAACCCCTAACAAGAAACTACCCTAACCCCGTAACAACAAACAACACTAACCCCGTAACAACAAACAACCCTAATCCCCAAACAACAAACAACCCTAACTCCCTAAAAACAACAAACAATCCTAACCCTCGAACAACCAACAACACTAACCCCCTAACCACAATAAAGACTAACACCCTAACAACAAAAACCACTAAACCCCAACAAGAAACAACGCTAAACCCCTAAGAACAAACAACACTAACCCCCTAACAACAAACACCCCTAACCAAACAACAAAAAACCCTAACCCACTAACACCAAACAACACTAACACCCTAACAACAAACAACCCTAACCCCCTAACAACAAACAACACTAACCCCCTAACAACAAACAACCCTAAACCCCTAACATCAAAGAACACTAACACCCTAACAACAAACAACCCTCACCGCCTAACAACAAACACTAACCCCCAAACAACAAACAACCCTAACCCCTAAAAACCAAAAACACTAACCCACTAACAACAAACTACCCAAACCACTAACAAAAAACAACCCTAACACCCTAACAACAAACAACACTAACCCCCTAACAACAAACAACCCTAAACCCCTAACATCAAACAACACTAACCCTCTAACGACACAAAACGCTAACACCCTAACAACAAACAACACTAACACCCTAACAACAAAAACAACTAAACCCCAACAAGAAACAACCCTAAACCCCGAACAACAAACACTAACCCCCTAACAAGAAACAACACTGAACCCCTAACAAGAAACTACCCTAACCCCGTAACAACAAACAACACTAACCCGTAACAACAAACAACCCTAACCCCCAAACAACAAACAACCCTAACCCCCAAACAACAAACAACCCTAACCCCTTAACAACAAACAATCCTAACCCCCCGAACAACCAACAAGCCTAAACCCCTAACCACAATAAACACTAACACCCTAACAACAAAAAACACTAAACCCCAACAAGAAACAACCCTAAAGCCCTAACAACAAACAACACTAACCCCCTAACAAAAAACAACCCTAACCAAACAACAAAAAACCCTAACCCACTAACAACAAACAACACTAACACCCTAACAACAAACAACCCTAACTCCCTAACAACAAACAACACTAACACCCTAACAACAAACAACCCTAAACCCCTAACAACAAACACTAACCCCCTAACAAAAAACAACACTAAACCCCGAACAAGAAACTACCCTAACAACTTAACAACAAACAAAACTAACCCCGTAACAAGAAACAACCCCAACTCCCTAACAACGAACAACACTAACCCCTTAATAACAAACAACCCTAAACCCCTAACATCAAAGAACACTAACACCCTAACAACAAACAACCTTAACCCCCTAACAACAAACACTAACCCCCAAACAACAAACAACCCTAACCCCTAAAAACCAAAAACACTAACCCACTAACAACAAACTACCCTAAACCACTAACAAAAAACAACCCTAACACCCTAACAACAAACAACACTAACCCCCTAACAACAAACAACCCTAAACCCCTAACATCAAACAACACTAACCCCGTAACAACAAACAACACTAAACCCCTAACAAGAAACTACCCTAACCCCCTAACAACACAAAACACTAACACCCTAACAACAAACAACACTAACACCCTAACAACAAAAACCACTAAAACCCAACAAGAAACAACCCGAAACCCCTAACAACAAACACTAACCCCCTAACAACAAACAACACTAAACCCCTAACAAGAAACTACCCTAACCCCGTAACAACAAACAACACTAACCCCGTAACAACAAACACCCCTAACCCCAAACAACAAACAACCCTAACCCCCGAACAACCAACAACACTAACCCGCTAACCACAATAAACACTAACACCCTAACAACAAAAACCACGAAACCCCAACAAGAAACAACCCGAAACCCCTAACAACAAACAACACTAACCCCCTAACAACAAACAACACTACCCCCCTAACAACAAACAACACTAACCCCCTAACAACAAACAATCGTAACCAAACAACAAAAAACCCTAACCCCCTAACAACAAACAATACTAACACCCTAACAACAAACAACCCTCACCCCCTAACAACAAACAACACTAACCCCCTAACAACAAACAACCCTAAACCCCTAACATCAAAGAACACTAACACCCTAACAACAAACAACCCTAACCCCCTAACAACAAACACTAACCCCAAACAACAAACAACCCTAACCCCTAAAAACCAAAAAAACTAACCCACTAACAACAAACAACCCTAACCCACTAACAACAAACAACCCTAACACCCTAACAAAAAACAACACTAAACCCCTAACAACAAACAACCCTTACCCCCTAACATCAAACAACACTAACCCCCTAACAACACAAAACACTAACACCCTAACAACAAACAACACTAACACCCTAACAACAAAAACCACTAAACCCCAACAAGAAACAACCCTAAACCCCTAACAACAAACACTAACCCCCTAACAACAAAGAACACTAACCCCCTAACAACAAACAACCCTAAACCCCTAACATCAAACAATACTAACCCCCTAACAACACAAAACACTAACACCGTAACAACAAACAACACTAACACCCTAACAACAAAAACCACTAAACCCCAACAATAAACAACCCTAAACCCCTAGCAACAAACAACACTAACCCCCTAACAACAAACAATGCTAACCAAACAACAAAAAAACCTAACCCACTAACAACAAACAACACTAACACCCTAACAAAAAACAACCCTAACACCCTAACAACAAACAACACTAACCCCCTAACAACAAACAGCCCTAAACACCTAACATCAAAGAACACTAACACCCTAACAACAAACAACCCTAACCCCTAAAAACCAAAAACACTAACCCACTAACAACAAACTACCCTAACCCACTAACAACAAACAACCCTAACACCCTAACAACAAACAACACTAACCCCCTAACAACAAACAACCCTTACCCCCTAACAACAAACAACCCTAACCCCCTAACTACACAAAACACTAACACCCTAACAACAAAAACCACTAAACCCCAACAAGAAACAACCCGAAACCCCTAACAACAAACACTAACCCCCTAACAACAAACAACACTAAACCGCTAACAAGAAACTACCCTAACCCCGTAACAACAAACAACACTAACCCCGTAACAACAAACAACCCTAACCCCCAAACAACAAACAACCCTAACCCCCTAACAACAAACAACACTAACACCCTAACAACAAACAACCCTAAACCCCTAACATCAAACAACACTAACCCCCTAACATCACAAAACACTAACACCCTAACAACAAACAACACTAACACCCTAAGAACAAAAACCACTAAACCCCAACAAGAAACAACCCTAAACCCCTAACAACACACAACACTAACCCCCTAACAACAAACAACCCTAACCAAACAACAAAAAACCCTAACCCACTAACAACAAACAACACTAACACCCTAACAACAAACAACCCTAACCCCCTAACAACAAACAACACTAACACCCTAACAACAAACCACCCTAACAACAAACAACCCTAACCCCCTAACAACAAACAACACTAACCCCCTAACAACAAACAACCCTAAACCCCTAACATCAAAGAACACTAACACCCTAACAACAAACAACCCTAACCCCCTAACAACAAACACTAACCCCCAAACAACAAACAACCCTAACCCCTAAAAACCAAAAAAACTAACCCACTAACAACAAACAACCCTAACCCACTAACAACAAACAACCCTAACACCCTCACAAGAAAAACCACTAAACCCCAACAAGAAACAACGCTAAACCCCTAAGAACAAACAACACTAACCCCCTAACAACAAACAACCCTAACCAAACAAAAAAAAACCCTAACCCACTAACAACAAACAACACTAACACCCTAACAACAAACAACCCTAACCCCCTAACAACAAACAACACTAACCCCCTAAAAACAAACAACCCTAAACCCCTAACATCAAAGAACATTAACACCCTAACAACAAACAACCCTAACCCCCTAACAACAAACACTAACCCCCAAACAACAAACAACCCTAACCCCTAAAAACCAAAAACAGTAACCCACTAACAACAAACAACCCTAAACCTCTAACAACAAACAACCCTAACACCCTAACAACAAACAACACTAACCCCCTAACAACAAACAAACCTAAACCCCTAACATCAAACAACACTAACCCCCTAACAACACAAAACACTAACACCCTAACAACAAACAACACTAACACCCTAACAACAAAAACCACTAAACCCCAACAAGAAACAACCCGAAACCCCTAACAACAAACACTAACCCCCTAACAACAAACAACACTAAACCCCTAACAAGAAACAACCCTAACTCCGTAACAACAAACAACACTAACCCCGTAACAACAAACAGCCCTAACCCCCAAACAACAAACAACCCTAACCCCATAACAACAAACAATCCTAACCCCCGAACAACCAACAACACTAACCCGCTAACCACAATAAACACTAACACCCTAACAAGAAAAACCACTAAACCCCAACAAGAAACAACGCTAAACCCCTAAGAACAAACAACACTAACCCCCTAACAACAAACAACCCTAACCAAACAACAAAAAACCCTAACCCACTAACAACAAACAGCACTAACACCCTAACAACAAACAACCCTAACCCCCTAACAACAAACAACACTAACACCCTATCAACAAACAAACCTAAGCCCCTAACAACAAACAACACTAACCCCCTAACAACAAACACTAACCCCCAAACAACAAACAACTCTAAACCCTAAAAACCAAAAAAACTAACCCACTAACAACAAACAACCCTAACCCACTAACAACAAACAACCCTAACACCCTAACAACAAACAACACTAAACCCCTAACAACAATCAACCCTTAACCCCTAACATCAAACAACACTAACCCCCTAACGACACAAAACACAAACACCCTAACAACAAACAACACTAACTCCCCAACTGCAAACAACCGTAAACCCCTAACAACAAACACTAACCCCCTAACAACAAACAACACTGAACCCCTAACAAGAAACTACCCTAACCCCATAACAACAAACAACACTAACCCGTAACAACAAACAACCCTAACCCCCAAACAACAAACAACCCTAACCCCTTAACAACAAACAATCCTAACCCCCCGAACAACCAACAACACTAACCCCCTAACCACAATAAACACTAACACTCTAACAACAAAAACCACTAAACCCCAACAAGAAACAACCCTAAACCCCTAACAACAAACAACACTAACCCCCTAACAAAAAGCAACCCTAACCAAACAACAAAAAACCCTAACACACTGACAACAAACAACACTAACACCCTAACAACAAACAACCCTAACTCCCTAACAACAAACAACACAAACACCCTAACAACAAACAACCCTAAACCCCTAACAACAAACACTAAAACCCTAAGAAAAAACAACACTAAACCCCGAACAAGAAACTACCCGAACCCCGTAACAACAAACAACACTAACCCCGTAATAAGAAACAACCCTAACCCCCTAACAAGAAACAACACTAACCCCCTAACAGCAAACAACCCTAAACCCCTAACATCAAAGAACACTAACACCCTAACAACAAACAACCCTAACCCCCTAACAACAAACACTAACCCCCAAACAACAAACAACCCTAACCCCTAAAAACCAAAAACACTAACCCACTAACAACAAACTACCCTAACCCACTAACAACAAACAACCCTAACACCCTAACAACAAACAACACTAACCCCCTAACAACAAACAACCCTTACCCCCTAACAACAAACAACCCTAACCCCCTAACTACACAAAACACTAACACCCTAACAACAAACAACACTAACACTCTAACAACAGAAACCACTAAAACCCAACAAGACACAACCCTAAACCCCTAACAAAAAACACTAACCCCCTAACAACAAACAACACTGAACTCCTAACAAGAAAGTACCCTAACCCCGTAACAACAAACAACACTAAACCGTAACAACAAACAAACCTAACCCCCAAACAACAAACAACCCTAAACCCCAAACAACAAACAACCCTAACCCCTTAACAACAAACAATCCTAACCCCCCGAACAACCAACAACACTAACCCCCTAACCACAAAAAACACTAACACCCTAACAACAGAAACCACTAAACCCCAACAAGAAACAACCCTAAACCCCTAACAACACACAACACTAACCCCCTAACAAAAAACAACCCTAACCAAACAACAAAAAACCCTAACCCACTAACAACAAACAACACTAACACCCTGACAACAAACAACCCTAACTCCCTAACAACAAACAACGCTAACACCCTAACAACAAACAACCCTAACCCCCTAACAACAAACAACACTAACCCCCTAACAACAAACAACCCTAAACCCCTAACATCAAACAACACTAACCCCCTAACAACACAAAACACTAACACCCTAACAACAAACAACACTAACACCCTAACAACAAAAACCCCTAAACCCCAACAAGAAACAACCCGAAACCCCTAACAACAAACAACACTAACCCCCTAACAACAAACAACACTAACCCCCTAACAACAAACAATCCTAACCAAACAACAAAAAACCCTAACCCACTAACAACAAACAACACTAACACCCTAACAACAAACAACCCTAACCCCCAACAACAAACAACACTAACACCCTAACAACAAACAACCCTAACCCCCTAACAGCAAACAACACTAACCCCCTAACAACAAACAACCCTAAACCCCTAACATCAAAGAACACTAACACCCTAACAACAAACAACCCTAACCCCCTAACTACAAACACTAACCCCCAAACAACAAACAACCCTAACCCCTAAAAACCAAAAACACTAACCCACTAACAACAAACATCCCTAACACCCTAACAACAAACAACACTAACCCCGTAAAAACAAACAACCCGTAACCCCTAACATCAAACAACACTAACCCCCTAACGACACAAAACACTAACACCCTAACAACAAACAACACTAACACCCTAACAACAAAAACAACTAAACCCCAACAAGAAACAACCCGAAACCCCTAAAAACAAACACTAACCCCCTAACAACAAACAACACTGAGCCCCTAACAAGAAACCACCCTAACCCGTAACAACAAACAACACTAACCCATAACAACAAACAACCCTAACCCCAAACAACAAACAACCCTAACCCCCAAACAACAAACAACCCTAACCACTTAACAACAAACAATGCTAACCCCCCGAACAACCAAACAACACTAACCCCCTAACCACAATAAACACTAACACCCTAACAACAAAAACCACTAAACCCCAACAAGAAACAACCCTAAACCCCTAACAACAAACAACACTAACCCCCTAACAAAAAACAACCCTAACCAAACAACAAAAAACCCTAACCCACTAACAACAAACAACAGTAACACCCTAACAACAAACAACCCTAACTCCCTAACAACAAACAACACTAACACCCTAACAACAAACAACCCTAAACCCCTAACAACAAACACTAATCCCCTAACAAAAAACAACACTAAACCCCGAACAACAAACTACCCTAACCCCTTAACAACAAACAACACTAACCCCGTAACAAGAAACAACCCCAACCCCCTAACAACG
The DNA here is from genome assembly GCF_024166365.1 of Elephas maximus indicus. Classification (NCBI taxonomy): domain Eukaryota; kingdom Metazoa; phylum Chordata; class Mammalia; order Proboscidea; family Elephantidae; genus Elephas; species Elephas maximus. The sequence continues at coordinate 1,939,452 of NC_064835.1, forward strand.
AACAACACTAACCCCCTAACAACAAACAACCCTAAACCCCTAACATCAAAGAACACTAACACCCTAACAACAAACAACCCTAACCCCCTAACAACAAACAACACTAACCCCCTAAAAAAAACAACCCTAAACCCCTAACATCAAAGAACATTAACACCCTAACAACAAACAACCCTAACCCCCTAACAACAAACACTAACCACCAAACAACAAACAACCCTAACCCCTAAAAACCAAAAAAACTAACCCACTAAAAACAAACAACACTAACCCACTAACAACAAACAACCCTAACACCCTAACAACAAACAACACTAACCCCCTAACAACAAACAACCCTAAACCCCTAACAGCAAACAACACTAACCCCCTAACAACACAAAACACTAACACCCTAACAACACACAACACTAACACCCTAACAACAAAAACCACTAAACCCCAACAAGAAACAACCCGAAACCCCTAACAACAAACACTAACCCCCTAACAACAAACAACACTAAACCCCTAACAAGAAACTACCCTAACCCCGTAACAACAAACACCACTAACCCCGTAACAACAAACAGCCCTATCCCCCAAACAACAAACAACCCTAACCCCCTAACAACAAACAATCCTAACCCCCGAACAACCAACAACACTAACCCCCTAACCACAATAAACACTAACACCCTAACAACAAAAACCACTAAAACCCAACAAGAAACAACCCTAAACCCCTAACAACAAACAACACTAACCCCCTAACAACAAACAACACTAACCCCCTAACAACAAACAATCCTAACCAAACAACAAAAAACCCTAACCCACTAACAACAAACAACACTAACACCCTAACAACAAACAACCCTAACCCCCAACAACAAACAACACTAACACCCTAACAACAAACAACCCTAACCCCCTAACAACAAACAACACTAACCCCCTAACAACAAACAACCCTAAACCCCTAACATCAAAGAACACTAACACCCTAACAACAAACAACACTAACCCCCTAACTACAAACACTAACCCCCAAACAACAAACAACCCTAACCCCTAAAAACCAAAAACACTAACCCACTAACAACAAACATCCCTAACACCCTAACAACAAACAACACTAACCCCCTAACAACAAACAACCCGTAACCCCTAACATCAAACAACACTAACCCCCTAACGACACAAAACACTAACACCCTAACAACAAACAACGCTAACACCCTAACAACAAACAACCCTCACCCCCTAACAACAAACAACACTAACCCCCTAACAACAAACAACCCTAAACCCCTAACATCAAAGAACACTAACACCCTAACAACAAACAACCCTAACCCCCTAACAACAAACACTAACCCCAAACAACAAACAACCCTAACCCCTAAAAACCAAAAAAACTAACCCACTAACAACAAACAACCCTAACCCACTAACAACAAACAACCCTAACACCCTAACAAAAAACAACACTAAACCCCTAACAACAAACAACCCTTACCCCCTAACATCAAACAACACTAACCCCCTAACAACACAAAACACTAACACCCTAACAACAAACAACACTAACACCCTAACAACAGAAACCACTAAACCCCAACAAGAAACAACCCTAAACCCCTAACAACAAACACTAACCCCCTAACAACAAAGAACACTAACCCCCTAACAACAAACAACCCTAAACCCCTAACATCAAACAATACTAACCCCCTAACAACACAAAACACTAACACCGTAACAACAAACAACACTAACACCCTAACAACAAAAACCACTAAACCCCAACAAGAAACAACCCTAAACCCCTAACAACAAACAACACTAACCCCCTAACAAAAAACAACCCTAACCAAACAACAAAAAACCCTAACCCACTAACAACAAACAACAGTAACACCCTAACAACAAACAACCCTAACTCCCTAACAACAAACAACACTAACACCCTAACAACAAACAACCCTAAACCCCTAACAACAAACACTAATCCCCTAACAAAAAACAACACTAAACCCCGAACAACAAACTACCCTAACCCCTTAACAACAAACAACACTAACCCCGTAACAAGAAACAACCCCAACCCCCTAACAACGAACAACACTAACCCCCTAACAACAAACAACCCTAAACCCCTAACATCAAAGAACACTAACACCCTAACAACAAACAAACCTAACCCCCTAACAACAAACACTAACCCCCAAACAACAAAAAACCCTAACCCCTAAAAACCAAAAACACTAACTCACTAACAACAAACTACCCTAAACCACTAACAAAAAACAACCCTAACACCCTAACAACAAACAACACTAACCCCCTAACAACAAACAAACCTAAACCCCTAACGTCAAACAACACTAACCCACTAACAACACAAAACACTAACACCCTAACAACAAACAACACTAACACCCTAACAACAAAAACCACTAAACCCCAACAAGAAACAACACGAAACCCCTAACAACAAACACTAACCCCCTAACAACAAACAACACTAAACCCCTAACAAGAAACTACCCTAACCCCGTAACAACAAACAACACTAACCCCGTAACAACAAACAGCCCTAACCCCCAAACAACAAACAACCCTAACCCCCTAACAACAAACAATCCTAACCCCCGAACAACCAACAACCCTAACCCCCTAACCACAATAAACACTAACACCCTAACAACAAAAACCACTAAACCCCAACAAGAAACAACCCTAAACCCCTAACAACCAACAACACTAACCCCCTAACAACAAACAACACTAACCCCCTAACAACAAACAATCCTAACCAAACAACAAAAAACCCTAACCCACTAACAACAAACAACACTAACACCCTAAAAACAAACAACCCTAACCCCCTAACAACAAACAACACTAACACCCTAACAACAAACAACCCTAACCCCCTAACAACAAACAACACTAACCCCCTAACAACAAACAAACCTAAACCCCTAACATCAAAGAACACTAACACCCTAACAACAAACAACCCTAACCCCCTAACAACAAACACTAACCCCCAAACAACAAACAACCCTAACCCCTAAAAACCAAAAACACTAACCCACTAACAACAAACAACACTAAACCCCTAACAAGAAACTACCCAAACCCCGGAACAACAAACAACACTAACCCCGCAACAACAAAAAACCCTAACCCCCAAACAACAAACAACCATAACCCCCTAACAAGAAACAATCCTAACCCCCGAACAACCATCAACACTAACCCCCTAACCACAATAAAGACTAACACCCTAACAACAAAAACCACTAAACCCCAACAAAAAAGAACCCTAAACCCCTAACAACAAACAACACTAACCCCCTAACAACAAATCATCCTAACCAAACAACAAAAAACCCTAACCCACTAACAACAAACAACACTAACACCCTAACAACAAACAACCCTAACCCCCTAACAACAAACAACACTAACACCCTAACAACAAACAACCCTAACCCCCTAACAACATACAACACTAACCCCCTAACAACAAACAACCCTAAAGCCCTAACATCAAAGAACACTAACACCCTAACAACAAACAACCCTAACCCCCTAGCAACAAACACTAACCCCCAAACAACAAACAACCCTAACCCCTAAAAACCAAAAACACTAACCCACTAACAACAAACTACCCTAACCCCTAAAAACCAAAAACATTAACCCACTAACAACAAACTACCCTAAACCACTAACAACAAACAACCCTAACACCCTAACAACAAACAACACTAACACCCTAACAACAAAAACCACTAAACCCCAACAAGAAACAACCCGAAACCCCTAACAATAAACACTAAACACCTAACAAGAAACTACCCTAACCCCGTAACAACAAACAACACTAACCCCGTAACAACAAACAGCTCTAACCCCCAAACAACAAACAACCCTAACCCCCTAACAACAAACAATCCTAACCCCCGAACAACCAACAACACTAACCCCCTAACCACAATAAAGACTAACACCCTAAGAACAAAAACCACTAAACCCCAACAAGAAACAACCCTACACCCCTAAGAACAAACAACACTAACCCCCTAACAACAAACAACCCTAACCAAACAACAAAAAACCCTAACCCACTAACAACAAACAACACTAACACCCTAACAACAAACAACCCTAACCCCCTAAAAACAAACAACACTAACACCCTAACAACAAACAACCCTAACCCCCTAACAACAAACAACCCTAAACCCCTAACATCAAAGAACACTAACACCCTAACAACAAACAACCCTAACCCCCTAACAACAAACACTAACCCCCAAACAACAAACAACCCTAACCCCTAAAATCCAAAAAAACTAACCCACTAACAACAAACAACCCTAACCCACTAACAAAAAACAACCCTAACACCCTCACAAGAAAAACCACTAAACCCCAACAAGAAACAACGCTAAACCCCTAAGAACAAACAACACTAACCCCCTAACAACAAACAACCCTAACCAAACAACAAAAAACCCTAACCCACTAACAACAAACAACATTAACACCCTAACAACAAACAACCCTAACCCCCTATCAACAAACAACACTAACCCCCTAAAAACAAACAACCCTAAACCCCTAACATCAAAGAACATTAACACCCTAACAACAAACAACCCTAACCCCCTAACAACAAACACTAACCCCCAAACAACAAACAACCCTAACCCCTAAAAACCAAAAAAACTAACCCACTCACAACAAACAACACTAACCCACTAACAACAAACAACCCTAACACCCTAACAACAAACAACACTAACCCCCTAACAACAAAGAACCCTAAACCCCTAACATCAAACAACACTAACCCCCTAACAACACAAAACACTAACACCCTAACAACAAACAACACTAACACCCTAACAACAAAAACCACTAAACCCCAACAAGAAACAACCCGAAACCCCTAACAACAAACACTAACCCCCTAACAACAAACAACACTAAACCCCTAACAAGAAACTACCCTAACCCCGTAACAACAAACAACACTAACCCCGTAACAACAAACAGCCCTAACCCCCAAACAACAAACAACCCTAACCCCCTAACAACAAACAATCCTAACCCCCGAACAACCAACAACACTAACCCCCTAACCACAATAAACACTAACACCCTAACAACAAAAACCACTAAAACCCAACAAGAAACAACCCTAAACCCCTAACAACAAACAACACTAACCCCCTAACAACAAACAACACTAACCCCCTAACTACAAACACTAACCCCCAAACAACAAACAACCCTAACCCCTAAAAACCAAAAACACTAACCCACTAACAACAAACATCCCTAACACCCTAACAACAAACAACACTAAACCCCTAACAACAAACAACCCGTAACCCCTAACATCAAACAACACTAACCCCCTAACGACACAAAACACTAACACCCTAACAACAAACAACGCTAACACCCTAACAACAAAAACAACTAAACCCCAACAAGAAACAACCCGAAACCCCTAACAACAAACACTAACCCCCTAACAACAAACAACACTGAGCCCCTAACAAGAAACTACCCTAACCCGTAACAACAAACAACACTAACCCATAACAACAAACAACCCTAACCCCAAACAACAAACAACCCTAACCCCCAAACAACAAACAACCCTAACCACTTAACAACAAACAATGCTAACCCCCCGAACAACCAAACAACACTAACCCCCTAACCACAATAAACACTAACACCCTAACAACAAAAACCACTAAACCCCAACAAGAAACAACCCTAAACCCCTAACAACAAACAACACTAACCCCCTAACAAAAAACAACCCTAACCAAACAACAAAAAACCCTAACCCACTAACAACAAACAACACTAACACCCTAACAACAAACAACGCTAACTCCCTAACAACAAACAACACTAACACCCAAACAACAAACAACCCTAAACCCCTAACAACAAACACTAATCCCCTAACAAAAAACAACACTAAACCCCGAACAACAAACTACCCTAACCCCTTAACAACAAACAACACTAACCCCGTAACAAGAAACAACCCCAACCCCCTAACAACGAACAACACTAACCCCCTAACAACAAACAACCCTAAACCCCTAACATCAAAGAACACTAACACCCTAACAACAAACAAACCTAACCCCCTAACAACAAACACTAACCCCCAAACAACAAAAAACCCTAACCCCTAAAAACCAAAAACACTAACTCACTAACAACAAACTACCCTAAACCACTAACAAAAAACAACCCTAACACCCTAACAACAAACAACACTAACCCCCTAACAACAAACAAACCTAAACCCCTAACGTCAAACAACACTAACCCACTAACAACACAAAACACTAACACCCTAACAACAAACAACACTAACACCCTAACAACAAAAACCACTAAACCCCAACAAGAAACAACACGAAACCCCTAACAACAAACACTAACCCCCTAACAACAAACAACACTAAACCCCTAACAAGAAACTACCCTAACCCCGTAACAACAAACAACACTAACCCCGTAACAACAAACAGCCCTAACCCCCAAACAACAAACAACCCTAACCCCCTAACAACAAACAATCCTAACCCCCGAACAACCAACAACCCTAACCCCCTAACCACAATAAACACTAACACCCTAACAACAAAAACCACTAAACCCCAACAAGAAACAACCCTAAACCCCTAACAACCAACAACACTAACCCCCTAACAACAAACAACACTAACCCCCTAACAACAAACAATCCTAACCAAACATCAAAAAACCCTAACCCACTAACAACAAACAACACTAACACCCTAACAACAAACAACCCTAACCCCCTAACAACAAACAACACTAACACCCTAACAACAAACAACCCTAACCCCCTAACAACAAACAACACTAACCCCCTAACAACAAACAAACCTAAACCCCTAACATCAAAGAACACTAACACCCTAACAACAAACAACCCTAACCCCCTAACAACAAACACTAACCCCCAAACAACAAACAACCCTAACCCCTAAAAACCAAAAACACTAACCCACTAACAACAAACAACACTAAACCCCTAACAAGAAACTACCCAAACCCCGTAACAACAAACAACACTAACCCCGAAACAACAAAAAACCGTAACCCCCAAACAACAAACAACCATAACCCCCTAACAAGAAACAATCCTAACCCCCGAACAACCATCAACACTAACCCCCTAACCACAATAAAGACTAACACCCTAACAACAAAAACCACTAAACCCCAACAAGAAAGAACCCTAAACCCCTAACAATAAACAACACTAACCCCCTAACAACAAATCATCCTAACCAAACAACAAAAAACCCTAACCCACTAACAACAAACAACACTAACACCCTAACAACAAACAACACTAACCCCCTAACAACAAACAACACTAACACCCTAACAACAAACAACCCTAACCCCCTAACAACATACAACACTAACCCCCTAACAACAAACAACCCTAAAGCCCTAACATCAAAGAACACTAACACCCTAACAACAAACAACCCTAACCCCCTAGCAACAAACACTAACCCCCAAACAACAAACAACCCTAACCCCTAAAAACCAAAAACACTAACCCACTAACAACAAACTACCCTAACCCCTAAAAACCAAAAACACTAACCCACTAACAACAAACTACCCTAAACCACTAACAACAAACAACCCTAACACCCTAACAACAAACAACACTAACACCCTAACAACAAAAACCACTAAACCCCAACAAGAAACAACCCGAAACCCCTAACAATAAACACTAAACACCTAACAAGAAACTACCCTAACCCCGTAACAACAAACAACACTAACCCCGTAACAACAAACAGCTCTAACCCCCAAACAACAAACAACCCTAACCCCCTAACAACAAACAATCCTAACCCCCGAACAACCAACAACACTAACCCCCTAACCACAATAAAGACTAACACCCTAACAACAAAAACCACTAAACCCCAACAAGAAACAACCCTACACCCCTAAGAACAAACAACACTAACCCCCTAACAACAAACAACCCTAACCAAACAACAAAAAACCCTAACCCACTAACAACAAACAACACTAACACCCTAACAACAAACAACCCTAACCCCCTAACAACAAACAACACTAACACCCTAACAACAAACAACCCTAACCCCCTAACAACAAACAACACTAACCCCCTAACAACAAACAACCCTAAACCCCTAACATCAAAGAACACTAACACCCTAACAACAAACAACCCTAACCCCCTAACAACAAACACTAACCCCCAAACAACAAACAACCCTAACCCCTAAAATCCAAAAAAACTAACCCACTAACAACAAACAACCCTAACCCACTAACAACAAACAACCCTAACACCCTCACAAGAAAAACCACTAAACCCCAACAAGAAACAACGCTAAACCCCTAAGAACAAACAACACTAACCCCCTAACAACAAACAACCCTAACCAAACAACAAAAAACCCTAACCCACTAACAACAAACAACACTAACACCCTAACAACAAACAACCCTAACCCCCTAACAACAAACAACACTAACCCCCTAAAAACAAACAACCCTAAACCCCTAACATCAAAGAACATTAACACCCTAACAACAAACAACCCTAACCCCCTAACAACAAACACTACCCCCAAACAACAAACAACCCTAACCCCTAAAAACCAAAAAAACTAACCCACTAACAACAAACAACACTAACCCACTAACAACAAACAACCCTAACACCCTAACAACAAACAACACTAACCCCCTAACAACAAACAACCCTAAACCCCTAACATCAAACAACACTAACCCCCTAACAACACAAAACACTAACACCCTAACAACAAACAACACTAACACCCTAACAACAAAAACCACTAAACCCCAACAAGAAACAACCCGAAACCCCTAACAACAAACACTAACCCCCTAACAACAAACAACACTAAACCCCTAACAAGAAACTACCCTAACCCCGTAACAACAAACAACACTAACCCCGTAACAACAAACAGCCCTAACCCCCAAACAACAAACAACCCTAACCCCCTAACAACAAACAATCCTAACCCCCGAACAACCAACAACACTAACCCCCTAACCACAATAAACACTAACACCCTAACAACAAAAACCACTAAAACCCAACAAGAAACAACCCTAAACCCCTAACAACAAACAACACTAACCCCCTAACAACAAACAACACTAACCCCCTAACAACAAACAATCCTAACCAAACAACAAAAAACCCTAACCCACTAACAACAAACAACACTAACACCCTAACAACAAACAACCCTAACCCCCAACAACAAACAACACTAACACCCTAACAACAAACAACCCTAACCCCCTAACAACAAACAACACTAACCCCCTAACAACAAACAACCCTAAACCCCTAACATCAAACAACACTAACACCCTAACAACAAACAACACTAACCCCCTAACTACAAACACTAACCCCCAAACAACAAACAACCCTAACCCCTAAAAACCAAAAACACTAACCCACTAACAACAAACATCCCTAACACCCTAACAACAAACAACACTAACCCCCTAACAACAAACAACCCGTAACCCCTAACATCAAACAACACTAACCCCCTAACGACACAAAACACTAACACCCTAACAACAAACAACGCTAACACCCTAACAACAAAAACAACTAAACCCCAACAAGAAACAACCCGAAACCCCTAACAACAAACACTAACCCCCTAACAACAAACAACACTAACCCATAACAACAAACAACCCTAACCCCAAACAACAAACAACCCTAACCTCCAAACAACAAACAACCCTAACCACTTAACAACAAACAATGCTAACCCCCCGAACAACCAAACAACACTAACCCCCTAACCACAATAAACACTAACACCCTAACAACAAAAACCACTAAACCCCAACAAGAAACAACCCTAAACCCCTAAGAACAAAAAACACTAACCCCCTAACAACAAACAACCCTAACCAAACAACAAAAAACCCTAACCCACTCACAACAAACAACACTAACACCCTAACAACAAACAACCCTAACCCTCTAACAACAAACAACACTAACACCCTAACAACAAACAACCCTAACCCCCTAACAACAAACAACACTAACCCCCTAACAACAAACAACCCTAAACCCCTAACATCAAAGAACACTAACACCCTAACAACAAACAACCCTAACCCCCTAACAACACAAAACACTAACACCCTAACAACAAACAACACTAACACCCTAACAACAGAAACCACTAAACCCCAACAAGAAACAACCCTAAACCCCTAACAACACACAACACTAACCCCCTAACAAAAAACAACCCTAACCAAACAACAAAAAACCCTAACCCACTAACAACAAACAACACTAACACCCTAACAACAAACAACCCTAACTCCCTAACAACAAACAACACTAACACCCTAACAACAAACAACCCTAAACCCCTAACAACAAACACTAATCCCCTAACAAAAAACAACACTAAACCCCGAACAACAAACTACCCTAACCCCTTAACAACAAACAACACTAACCCCGTAACAAGAAACAACCCCAACCCCCTAACAACGAACAACACTAACCCCCTAACAACAAACAACCCTAAACCCCTAACATCAAAGAACACTAACACCCTAACAACAAACAAACCTAACCCCCTAACAACAAACACTAACCCCCAAACAACAAAAAACCCTAACCCCTAAAAACCAAAAACACTAACTCACTAACAACAAACTACCCTAAACCACTAACAAAAAACAACCCTAACACCCTAACAACAAACAACACTAACCCCCTAACAACAAACAAACCTAAACCCCTAACGTCAAACAACACAAACTCACTAACAACACAAAACACTAACACCCTAACAACAAACAACACTAACACCCTAACAACAAAAACCACTAAACCCCAACAAGAAACAACACGAAACCCCTAACAACAAACACTAACCCCCTAACAACAAACAACACTAAACCCCTAACAAGAAACTACCCTAACCCCGTAACAACAAACAACACTAACCCCGTAACAACAAACAGCCCTAACCCCCAAACAACAAACAACCCTAACCCCCTAACAACAAACAATCCTAACCCCCGAACAACCAACAACCCTAACCCCCTAACCACAATAAACACTAACACCCTAACAACAAAAACCACTAAACCCCAACAAGAAACAACCCTAAACCCCTAACAACCAACAACACTAACCCCCTAACAACAAACAACACTAACCCCCTAACAACAAACAATCCTAACCAAACAACAAAAAACCCTAACCCACTAACAACAAACAACACTAACACCCTAACAACAAACAACCCTAACCCCCTAACAACAAACAACACTAACACCCTAACAACAAACAACCCTAACCCCCTAACAACAAACAACACTAACCCCCTAACAACAAACAAACCTAAACCCCTAACATCAAAGAACACTAACACCCTAACAACAAACAACCCTAACCCCCTAGAACAAACACTAACCCCCAAACAACAAACAACCCTAACCCCTAAAAACCAAAAACACTAACCCACTAACAACAAACAACCCTAACCCACTAACAACAAACAACCCTAACACCCTAACAACAAACAAAACTAAGCCCTAACAACAAACAACCCTAACCCCTAAGAACAAACAACACTAACCCCCTAACAACAAACAACCATAACCAAACAAAAAAAAACCCTAACCCACTAACAACAAACAACAGTTACACCCTAACAACAAACAACCCTAACCCCCTAACAACAAACACTAACCCCCAAACAACAAACAACCCTAACCCCTAAAAACCAAAAAAACTAACCCACTAACAACAAACAACCCTAAACCACTAACAACAAACAACACTAACCCCCTAAAAACAAACAACCCTAAACCCCTAACATCAAAGAACATTAACACCCTAACAACAAACAACGCTAACCCCCTAACAACAAACACTAACCCCCAAACAACAAACAACCCTAACCCCTAAAAACCAAAAAAACTAACCCACTAACAACAAACAACACTAACCCACTAACAACAAACAACCCTAACACCCTCACAACAAACAACACTAACCCCCTAACAACAAACAACCCTAAACCCCTAACATCAAACAACACTAACCCCCTAACAACACAAAACACTAACACCCTAACAAGAAACAACACTAACACCCTAACAACAAAAACCACTAAACCCCAACGAGAAAGAACCCTAAACCCCTAACAACAAACAACACTAACCCCCTAACAACAAACAATCTTAACCAAACAACAAAAAACCCTAACCCACTAACAACAAACAACACTAACACCCTAACAACAAAAAACACTAACCCCCAACAACAAACAACACTAACACCCTAACAACAAACAACCCTAACCCCCTAACAACATACAACACTAACCCCCTAACAACATACAACACTAACCCCCTAACAACAAACAACCCTAAACCCCTAACATCAAAGAACACTAACACCCTAACAACAAACAACCCTAACCCCCTAACAACAAACACTAACCCCCAAACAACAAACAACCCTAACCCCTAAAAACCAAAACCCTAACCCACTAACAACAAACTACCGTAACCCCTAAAAACCAAAAACACTAACCCACTAACAACAAACTACCCTAAACCACTAACAACAAACAACCCTAACCCCCTAGAACAAACACTAACCCCCAAACAACAAACAACCCTAACCCCTAAAAACCAAAAACACTAACCCACTAACAACAAACAACCCTAACCCACTAACAACAAACAACCCTAACACCCTAACAACAAACAAAACTAAGCCCTAACAACAAACAACCCTAACCCCTAAGAACAAACAACACTAACCCCCTAACAACAAACAACCATAACCAAACAAAAAAAAACCCTAACCCACTAACAACAAACAACAGTTACACCCTAACAACAAACAACCCTAACCCCCTAACAACAAACACTAACCCCCAAACAACAAACAACCCTAACCCCTAAAAACCAAAAAAACTAACCCACTAACAACAAACAACCCTAAACCACTAACAACAAACAACACTAACCCCCTAAAAACAAACAACCCTAAACCCCTAACATCAAAGAACATTAACACCCTAACAACAAACAACGCTAACCCCCTAACAACAAACACTAACCCCCAAACAACAAACAACCCTAACCCCTAAAAACCAAAAAAACTAACCCACTAACAACAAACAACACTAACCCACTAACAACAAACAACCCTAACACCCTCACAACAAACAACACTAACCCCCTAACAACAAACAACCCTAAACCCCTAACATCAAACAACACTAACCCCCTAACAACACAAAACACTAACACCCTAACAAGAAACAACACTAACACCCTAACAACAAAAACCACTAAACCCCAACGAGAAAGAACCCTAAACCCCTAACAACAAACAACACTAACCCCCTAACAACAAACAATCTTAACCAAACAACAAAAAACCCTAACCCACTAACAACAAACAACACTAACACCCTAACAACAAAAAACACTAACCCCCAACAACAAACAACACTAACACCCTAACAACAAACAACCCTAACCCCCTAACAACATACAACACTAACCCCCTAACAACATACAACACTAACCCCCTAACAACAAACAACCCTAAACCCCTAACATCAAAGAACACTAACACCCTAACAACAAACAACCCTAACCCCCTAACAACAAACACTAACCCCCAAACAACAAACAACCCTAACCCCTAAAAACCAAAACCCTAACCCACTAACAACAAACTACCGTAACCCCTAAAAACCAAAAACACTAACCCACTAACAACAAACTACCCTAAACCACTAACAACAAACAACCCTAACACCCTAACAACAAACAACACTAACACCCTAACAACAAAAACCACTAAACCCCAACAAGAAACAACCCGAAACCCCTAACAACAAGCACTAAACCCCTAACAACAAACAACACTAAACTCCTAACAAGAAACTACCCTAACCCCGTAACAACAAACAACACTAACCCCGTAACAACAAACAGCTCTAACCCCCAAACAACAAACAACCCTAACCCCCTAACAACAAACAATCCTAACCCCCGAACAGCCAACAACACTAACCCCCTAACCACAATAAAGACTAACACCCTAACAACAAAAACCAGTAAACCCCAACAAGAAACAACCCTAAACCCCTAAGAACAAAAAACACTAACCCCCTAACAACAAACAACCCTAACCAAACAACAAAAAACCCTAACCCACTCACAACAAACAACACTAACACCCTAACAACAAACAACCCTAACCCTCTAACAACAAACAACACTAACACCCTAACAACAAACAACCCTAACCCCCTAACAACAAACAACACTAACCCCCTAACAACAAACAACCCTAAACCCCTAACATCAAAGAACACTAACACCCTAACAACAAACAACCCTAACCCCCTAACAACACAAAACACTAACACCCTAACAACAAACAACACTAACACCCTAACAACAGAAACCACTAAACCCCAACAAGAAACAACCCTAAACCCCTAACAACAAACACTAACCCCCTAACAACAAACAACGCTGACCCCCTAAAAAGAAAATACCCTAACCCCGTAACAAGAAACAACAGTAACCCGTAACAACAAACTACCCTAACCCGCAAACAAAAAACAACCCTAAACCCCAAACAACAAACAACCCTAACCCCTTAACAACAAACAATCCTAACCCCCCGAACAACCAACAACACTAACCCCCTATCCACAATAAACACTAACACCCTAACAACAAAAACCACTAAACCCCAACAAGAAACAACCCTAAACCCCTCACAACAAACAACACTAACCCCCTAACAAAAAACAACCCTAACCAAACAACAAAAAACCCTAACCCAGAAACAACAAACAACACTAACACCCTAACAACAAACAACCCTAAACCCCTAACAACAAACAATAACCCACTAATAAAAAACAACACTAAACCCCGAACAAGAAACTACCCTAACCCCGTAACAACAAACAACACTAACCCCGTAACAAGAAACAAAACTAACCCCCTAACAACGAACAACCCTAACCCACTAACAACAAACAACCATAAACCCCTAACATCAAAGAACACTAACCCCCTAACAACACAAAACACTAACACCCTAACAACAAACAACACTAACCCCCTAACAACAAACAACCCTAAACCCCTAACATCAAACAACACTAACCCCCTAACAACACAAAACACTAACACCCTAACAACAAACAACACTAACACCCTAACAACAAAAACCACTAAACCCCAACAAGAAACACCCCGAAACCCCTAACAACAAACACTAACCCCCTAACAACAAACAACACTAAACCCCTAACAAGAAACTACCCTAACCCCGTAACAACAAACAACACTAACCCCGTAACAACAAACAACCCTAACCCCCAAACAACAAACAACCCTAACTCCCTAAAAACAACAAACAATCCTAACCCCCGAACAACCAACAACACTAACCCCCTAACCACAATAAACACTAACACCCTAACAACAAAAACCACTAAACCCCAACAAGAAACAACGCTAAACCCCTAAGAACAAACAACACTAACCCCCTAACAACAAACAACCCTAACCAAACAACAAAAAACCCTAACCCACTAACACCAAACAACACTAACACCCTAACAACAAACAACCCTAACCCCCTAACAACAAACAATACTAACACCCTAATAACAAACAACCCTAACCCCCAACAACAAACAACACTAACACCCTAACAACAAACAACCCTAAACCCCTAACATCAAAGAACACTAACACCCTAACAACAAACAACCCTAACCCCCTAACAACAAACACTAACCCCCAAACAACAAACAACCCTAACCCCTAAAAACCAAAAAAACTAACCCACTAACAACAAACAACCCTCACACACTAACAACAAACAACCGTAAAACCCTAACAGCAAACAACACTAACCCCCTAACAACAAACAACCCTTACCCCCTAACATCAAACAACACTAACCCCCAACAACACAAAACCCTAACAACAAACAACACTAACACCCTAACAACAAACACCACTAAACCCCAACAAGAAACAACCCGAAACTCCTAACAACAAACACTAACCCCCTAACAACAAACAACACTAAACCCCTAACAAGAAACTACCCTAACCCCGTAACAACAAACAACACTAACCCCGCAACAACAAAAAACCGTAACCCCCAAACAACAAACAACCATAACCCCCTAACAAGAAACAATCCTAACCCCCGAACAACCATCAACACTAACCCCCTAACCACAATAAAGACTAACACCCTAACAACAAAAACCACTAAACCCCAACGAGAAAGAACCCTAAACCCCTAACAACAAACAACACAAACCCCCTAACAACAAACAATCTTAACCAAACAACAAAAAACCCTAACCCACTAACAACAAACAACACTAACACCCTAACAACAAAAAACACTAAGCCCCTAACAACAAACAACACTAACACCCTAACAACAAACAACCCTAACCCCCTAACAACATACAACACTAACCCCCTAACAACATACAACACTAACCCCCTAACAACAAACAACCCTAAACCCCTAACATCAAAGAACACTAACACCCTAACAACAAACAACCCTAACCCCCTAACAACAAACACTAACCCCCAAACAACAAACAACCCTAACCCCTAAAAACCAAAAACACTAACCCACTAACAACAAACTACCCTAACCCCTAAAAACCAAAAACACTAACCCACTAACAACAAACTACCCTAAACCACTAACAACAAACAACCCTAACACCCTAACAACAAACAACACTAACACCCTAACAACAAAAACCACTAAACCCCAACAAGAAACAACCCGAAACCCCTAACAACAAGCACTAACCCCTAACAACAAACAACCCTAAACCCCTAACAAGAAACTACCCTAACCCCGTAACAACAAACAACACTAACCCCGTAACAACAAACAGCTCTAACCCCCAAACAACAAACAACCCTAACCCCCTAACAACAAACAATCCTAACCCCCGAACAGCCAACAACACTAACCCCCTAACCACAATAAAGACTAACACCCTAACAACAAAAACCACTAAACCCCAACAAGAAACAACCCTAAACCCCTAAGAACAAAAAACACTAACCCCCTAACAACAAACAACCCTAACCAAACAACAAAAAACCCTAACCCACTCACAACAAACAACACTAAACCCTAACAACAAACAACCCTAACCCCCTAACAACAAACAACACTAACACCCTAACAACAAACAACCCTAACCCCTAACAACAAACACTAACCCCCTAACAACAAACAACCCTAAACCCCTAACATCAAAGAACACTAACACCCTAACAACAAACAACCCTAACCCCCTAACAACACAAAACACTAACACCCTAACAACAAACAACACTAACACCCTAACAACAGAAACCACTAAACCCCAACAAGAAACAACCCTAAACCCCTAACAACAAACACTAACCCCCTAACAACAAACAACGCTGAATCCCTAAAAAGAAAATACCCTAACCCCGTAACAAGAAACAACACTAACCCGTAACAACAAACAACCCTAACCCGCAAACAAAAAACAACCCTAAACCCCAAACAACAAACAACCCTAACCCCTTAACAACAAACAATCCTAACCCCCCGAACAACCAACAACACTAACCCCCTAACCACAATAAACACTAACACCCTAACAACAAAAACCGCTAAACCCCAACAAGAAACAACCCTAAACCCCTCACAACAAACAACACTAACCCCCTAACAAAAAACAACCCTAACCAAACAACAAAAAACCCTAACCCAGTAACAACAAACAACACTAACACCCTAACAACAAACAACCCTAAACCCCTAACAACAAACACTAACCCACTAATAAAAAACAGCACTAAACCCCGAACAAGAAACTACCCTAACCCCGTAACAACAAACAACACTAACCCCGTAACAAGAAACAAAACTAACCCCCTAACAACGAACAACACTAACCCACTAACAACAAACAACCCTAAACCCCTAACATCAAAGAACACTAACCCCCTAACATCAAAGAACACTAACACCCTAACAACAAACAACCCTAACCCCCAAACAACAAACACTAACCCCCAAACAACAAACAACCCTAACCCATAAAAACCAAAAACACTAACCCACTAACAACAAACTACCCTAAAGCACTAACAACAAACAACCCTAACACCCTAACAACACAAAACACTAACACCCTAACAACAAACAACACTAACACCCTAACAACAAAAACCACTAAACCCCAACAAGAAACAACCCGAAACCCCTAACAACAAACACTAACCCCCTAACAACAAACAACACTAAACCCCTAACAAGAAACTACACTAACCCCGTAACAAGAAACAACACTAACCCCGTAACAACAAACTACCCTAATCCCCAAACATCAAACAACCCTAACTCCCTAACAACAAACAATCGTAACCCCCGAACAACCAACAACACTAACCCCCTAACCACAATAAACACTAACACCCTAACAACAAAAACCACTAAACCCCAACAAGAAACAACGCTAAACCCCTAAGAACAAACAACCCTAACCCCCTAACAACAAACAACCCTAACCAAACAACAAAAAACCCTAACCCACTAACACCAAACAACACTAACACCCTAACAACAAACAACACTAACCCCCTAACAACAAACAATCCTAACCAAACAACAAAAAACCCTAACCCACTAACAACAAACAATACTAACACCCTAACAACAAACAACCCTAAACCCCTAACAACAAACAACCCTAACCCCCTAACAACAAACAACCCTAACCCCCTAACAACAAACAACACTAACCCCCTAACAACAAACAACCCTAAACCCCTAACATCAAAGAACACTAACACCCTAACAACAAACAACCCTAACCCCCTAACAACAAACACTAACCCCCAAACAACAAACAACCCTAACCCCTAAAAACCAAAAACACTAACCCACTAACAACAAACAACCCTAACCCACTAACAACAAACAACCCTAACACCCTAACAACAAACAACACTAACCCCTTAACAACAAACAACCCTAAACCCCTAACATCAAACAACACTAACCCCCTAACATCACAAAACACTAACACCCTAACAACAAACAACACTAACACCCTAACAACAAAAACCACTAAACCCCAACAGGAAACAACCCTAAACCCCTAAGAACAAACAACACTAACCCCCTAACAACAAACAACCCTAACCAAACAACAAAAAACCCGAACCCACTAGCAACAAACAACACTAACACCCTAACAACAAACAACCCTAACCCCCTAACAACAAACAACACTAACACCCTAACAACAAACAACCCTAACCCCCTAACAACAAACAACACTAACCCCCTAACAACAAACAACCCTAAACCCCTAACATCAAAGAACACTAACACCCTAACAACAAACAACCCTAACCCCCTAACAACAAACACTAACCCCCAAACAACAAACAACCCTAACCCCTAAAAACCAAAAAAACAACCCACTAACAACAAACAACCCTAACCCACTAACAACAAACAACCCTAACACCCTAACAACAAACAACAGTAACCCCCAAACAACAAACAACCCTAAACCCTAAAAACCAAAAAAACTAACCCACTAACAACAAACAACCCTAACCCACCAACAACAAACAACCCTAACACCCTAACAACAAACAACACTTACCCCCTAACATCAAACAACACTAACCCCCTAACAACACAAAACACTAACACCCTAACAACAAACAACACTAACACTCTAACAACAGAAACCACTAAACCCCAACAAGAAACAACCCGAAACCCCTAACAACAAACACTAACCCCCTAACAACAAACAACACTAAACCCCTAACAAGAAACTACCCTAACCCCGTAACAACAAACAACACTAACCCCGAAACAACAAACAGCCCTAACCCCCAAACAACAAACAACCCTAACCCCCTAACAACAAACAATCCTAAACCCCGAACAACCAACAACACTAACCCCCTAACCACAATAAGCACTAACACCCGAACAACAAAAACCACTTAACCCCAACAAGAAACAACTCTAAACCCCTAACAACAAACAACCCTAACCCCCTAACAACAAACAACACTAACACCCTAACAACAAACTACCCTAACCCCCTAACAAAAAACAACACTAACCCCTGAAAACCAAAAACACTAACCCACTAACAACAACCAACCCTAACCCACTAACAACAAACAACCCTAACTCCCTAACAACAAACAACACTAACCCCCTAACAACAAACAACCCTAAACCCCTAACATCAAACAACACCAAGCCCCTAACAACACAAAACACTAACACCCTAACAACAAACAACACTAACACCCTAACAACAAAAACCACTAAACCCCAACAAGAAACAACCCAAAACCCCTAACAACAAACACTAACCCCCTAACAACAAACAACACTAAACCCCTAACAAGAAACTAACCTAACCCCGTAACAACAAACAACACTAACCTCCTAACAACAAACAACCTTAACCCCCTAACAACAAACACCCCTAAACCCCTAACAACAAACAACACTAACCCCCTAACCACAATAAGCACTAACACCCGAACAACAAAAACCACTAAACCCCAACAAGAAACAACTCTAAACCCCTAACAACAAACAACCCTAACCCCCTAACAACAAACAACACTAACACCCTAACAACAAACAACCCTAACCCCCTAACAACAAACAACACTAACCCCTGAAAACCAAAAACACTAACCCACTAACAACAACCAACCCTAACCCACTAACAACAAACAACCCTAACTCCCTAACAACAAACAACACTAACCCCCTAACAACAAACAACCCTAAACCCCTAACATCAAACAACACGAAGCCCCTAACAACACAAAACACTAACACCCTAACAACAAACAACACTAACACCCTAACAACAAAAACCACTAAACCCCAACAAGAAAAAACCCAAAACCCCTAACAACAAACACTAACCCCCTAACAACAAACAACACTAAACCCCTAACAAGAAACTAACCTAACCCCGTAACAAGAAACAACACTAACCTCCTAACAACAAACAACCTTAACCCCCTAACAACAAACACCCCTAAACCCCTAACAACAAACAATCCTAACCCCCTAACAACCTACAACACTAACCCCCTAACCACAAACATCACTAACCCCGTAAGAACAAACAACACTAACCCCCTAACAACAGTCCTAACCACCTAACAACAAACAACACTAACCCCCTAAAAAGAAACAATAAACCCCTAAAAACGAACAACACTCATCCCCTAGGAACAAACAACACTAACCCTCTAACAACAAACAACCCTGACCCCTAAGAACAAAAAAACTAACCCCCTAACAACAAACAACACTAACCCCCTAGAAACAAACAACCCTAAAACCCTAAAAACAAACAACACTGAACCCCTTAAAACAAACAACACTAAGCCCCGAACAAACAGCACTAACACTCTAACAACAAAAAACACTGACACGCTAACAACAACCAACACTAAACCCCTAACAACAAACAATCCTAACCCCCTAAACACAAGTAACACTAACCCCCTAAAAACAAACAACCCTAAAACCCTAAAAACAAACAACACTGAACCCCTAAAAACAAACAACACTAAGCCAATAACAACAAACAGCACTAACCCACTAACAACAAAAAACACTAACCCGCTAACAACATCCAACAGTAACGCCCTAACCACAAACAACACTAACCCCCTAAGAACAAACAATCCTAAACCCCTAACAACAAACAACACTCACCCCTAAAAAACAAACAACCCTAAAACCCTAAAAGCAAACAACACTGAACTCCTAAAAACAAACAACACTAAGCCCCTAACAACAAACAACACTAACACCCGAACAACAAACACCACTAAACCCCAACAAGAAACAACCCTAAGCCCCTAACAAGAAACAACACTAACCCCCTAACAAGAAACAACCCTAAACCCCTAACAAACAACACTAACCCCCTAACAACAAACAACACTAACACCCTAACAACAACCAACCCTAACCCCTAAGAACAAACACTAACCCCTAAGAACAAACAACACTAACCCCCAGCAACGAACAATACTAACCCCCTAACAACACAAAACCTAACCCCTTATCAACAAACAACACTAACCCAGTAACAACAAACAACCCTAACACCCTAACAAACAACACTAACCCCCTAAAAACAAACAACCCTAAACCCCTAACATCAAAGAACACTAACACCCTAACAACAAACAACTCTAGCCCCCTAACAACAAACACTAACCCCCAAACAACAGAACAACCCTAACCCCTAAAAACCAAAAACACTAACCCATTAACAACAAACAACCCTAAACCCCTAACATCAAACAACACTAACGCCCTAACAACACAAAACACTAACACCCTAACAACAAACAACACTAACACCCTACCAACAAAAAGCACTAAACCCCAACAAGAAACAACCCTAAACCCCTAACAACAAACAACACTAACACCCTAACAACAACCAACCCTAACCCCTAAGAACAAATACTAACGCCCTAAGAACAAACAACACTAACCCCCATGAACGAACAATACTAACCCCCTAACAACACAAAACCTAATCCCTTATCAACAAACAACCCTAACCCACTAAGAACAAACAACCCTAACACCCTAACAACAAACAACACTAACCCGCTAACAACAAACAACCCTAAACCGCTAACATCAAAGAACACTTACACCCTAAAAACAAACAACCCTAGCCCCCTAACAACAAACACTAACCCCCAAACAACAAACAACCCTAAACCCCTAACATCAAAGAACACTAACACCCTAACAACAAACAACCCTAGCCCCCTAACAACAAACAATAACCCCCAAACAACAAACAACCCTAACCCCTGAAAACCAAAAACACTAACCCCCTAACAACAAACAACCCTAACCCCCTAACAACAAACAACCCTAAACCCCTAACATCAAACAACACTAACCCCCTAACAACACAAAACACTAACACCCTAACAACAAACAACACTAACACCCTAACAACAAAAACCACTAAACCCCAACAAGAAACAACCCGAAACCCCTAACAACAAACACTAACCCCCTAACAACAAACAACACTAAACCCCTAACAAGAAACTAACCTAACCCCGTAACAACAAACAACACTAACCCCGTAAGAACAAACAACCCTAACCCCCAAACAACAAACAACCCCAACCCCCTGACAACAAACAATCCTAACCCCCGAACAACCAACAACACTATCCCCCTAACCACAGTATACACTAACACCCTAACAACAAAAACCACTAAACCCCAACAAGAAACAACCCTAAACCCCTAACAACAAACAACACTAACCCCCTAACAAGAAACAACACTAACCCCCTAACAAGAAACAACACTAACCCCCTAACAACAAACAACACTAACCGCCTAACAACAAACAATCCTAACCCCGGAACAACCAAGAACACTAAACCCCTAACCACAATAAACACTAACACCCTAACAACAAAAACCACTAAACCCCAACAAGAAACAACCCTAAACCCCTAACAACAAACACTAACCCCCTAACAACAAACAACACTAAACCCCTAACAAGAAACTAACCTAACCCCGTAACAACAAACAACACTAACCCCGTAAGAACAAACAACCCTAACCCCCAAACAACAAACAACCCCAACCCCCTGACAACAAACAATCCTAACCCCCGAACAACCAACAACACTATCCCCCTAACCACAGTATACACTAACACCCTAACAACAAAAACCACTAAACCCCAACAAGAAACAACCCTAAACCCCTAACAACAAACAACACTAACCCCCTAACAAGAAACAACACTAACCCCCTAACAAGAAACAACACTAACCCCCTAACAACAAACAACACTAACCGCCTAACAACAAACAATCCTAACCCCGGAACAACCAAGAACACTAACCCCCTAACCACAATAAACACTAACACCCTAACAACAAAAACCACTAAACCCCAACAACAAACAACCCTAAACCCGTAACAACAAACAACACTAACCCCCTAACAACAAACAACACTAACCAAACAGCAAACAACCCTAACCCACTAACAACAAACCACACTCACAACCTAACAAAAAACAACCCTAACCCCCTAACAACAAACAACACTAACACCCTAACAAAAAAAAACCCTAACCCCCTAACAACAATCAACACTAACCCCCTAACAACAAACAACCCTAAACCCCTAACATCAAAGAACACTAACACCCTAACAACAAACAACCCTAACCCCCAAACAACAAACACTAACCCCCAAACAACAAAAAATCCTAACCCCTAAAAACCAAAAACACTAACCCACTAACAACAAACAACCCTAACACCCTAACAACAAACAACACTAACCCCGTAACAACAAACAACCATAACCCCCAAACAACAAACAACCCTAACCCCCTAACGACAAACAATCCTAACCCCCGAACAACCAACAACACTAACCCCCTAACGACAATAAACACTAACACCCGAACAACAAAAACCACTAAACTCCAACAAGAAACAACCCTAAAACCCTAACAACAAACAACACTAACCCCCTAACAACAAACAACCCTAGCCCCCTAACAAGAAACAACACTAACCCCCTAACAACAAACAAACCTAAACCCATAACATCAAAGAACAATAACACCTAACAACAAACAACCCTAACCCCCTACCAACAAACACTAACCCCCAAACAACAAACAACCCTAACCCCTAAAAACCAAAAACACTAACCCACTAACAACAAACAACCCTAAACCACTAACAACAAACAACCCTAACGCCCTAACAACAAACAACACTAACCCCCTAACAACAAACAACCCTAAACCCTAACATCAAACAACACTAACCCCCTAACAACACAAAACACTAACACCCTAACAACAAACAACACTAACACCCTAACAACAAAAACCACTAAACCCCAACAACAAACAACCCTAACCCCTAAAAACCAAAAACACTAATCCCCTAACAACAAACAACACTAAACGCCTAACAAGAAACTACCCTAACCCCGTAACAACAAACAACACTAACCCGGTAACAACAAACAACCCTAACCCCCTAACAACAAACAATCCTAACCCCCGAACAACCAACAACACTAACCCCCTAACCACTATAAACACTAACACCCGAACAACAAAAACCACTAAACCCCAACAAGAAACAGCCCTAAACCCCTAACAAGAAACAACACTAACCCCCTAACAACAAACAACCCTAACCAAACAACAAACGAACCTAACCCATTAACAACAAACAACACTAAAAACCCAACAACAAACAACCCTAACCCCCTAACAAAAAACAACACTAACCCCCTAACAACAAACAACACCAAACCCCTAACATCAAAGAACACTAACCCCCTAACAACAAACAACCCTAACCCCCTAACAACAAACACTAACCCCCAAACAACAAACAATCCTAACCTCTAAAAACCAAAAACACTAACCCACTAACAACAAACAACCCTAACCCACTAACAAGAAAAAACCCTCACACCCTAACAACAAACAACACTAACCCCCTAACAACAAACAACCCTAAACCCCTAACATCAAACAACACTAACCCCCTAACAACACAAAACACTAACACCCTAACAACAAACAACACTAACCCCCTAACAACAAACAACACTAACCCCCTAACAACAAACAACCCTAAACCCCTAACATCAAACAACACTAACCCCCTAACAACACAAAACACTAACACCCTAACAACAAACAACACTAACACTCTAAAAACAAAAACCAATAAACCCCAACAAGAAACAACTCTAAACCCCTAACAACAAACACTAACCCCCTAACAAAAAACAACATTAAACCCCTAACAAGAAGCTACCCTAAAACCGTAACAACAAACAACCCTAACCCCCTAACAACAAACACTATCCCCCAAACAACAAACAACCATAACACCTAAAAAACAAAAACTCAAACCCACTAACAACAAACAACCCTAAACCACTAACAACAAACAACCCTAACACCCTAACAACAAACAACACTAACCCTCTAACAACAAACAACCCTAAACCCCTAACATCAAACAACACTAACCCCCTAACAACACAAAACACTAACGCCCTAACAACAAACAACACTAACACCCTAACAACAAAAACCACTAAACCCCAACAAGAAACAACCCTAAACCCCTAACAACAAACAACACTAACCCCCTAACAACAAACAACACTAACACCCTAACAACAACCAACCCTAACTCCCTAAGAACAAACAACACTAACGCCCTAAGAACAAACAACACTAAACCCCAGCATGAACAATACTAACCCCCTAACAACACAAAACCTAACCTCTTATCAACAAACAACCCTAACCCACTAACAACAAACAACCCTAACCCCCTAACAACAAACAACACTAACCCCCTAACAACAAACAACCCTAAACCCCTAACATCAAAGAACACTAACACCCTAACAACAAACAACCCTAGCCCCCTAACAACAAACACTAACCCCCAAACAACAAACAACCCTAACCCCTAAAAACCAAAAACACTAACCCACTAACAACAAACAACCCTAACCCACTAACAACAAACAACCCTAACCCCCTAACAACAAACAACCCTAAACCCCTAACATCAAACAATACTAACCCCCTAACAACACAAAACACTAACACCCTAACAACAAACAACACTAACACCCTAAAAACAAAAACCACTAAACCCCAACAAGAAACAACCCTAAACCCCTAACAACAAACACTAACCCCCTAACAACAAACAACACTAAACCCCTAACAAGAAGCTGCCCTAACCCCGTAAGAACAAACAACACTAACCCCGTAACAAAAAACAACCCTAACCCCCAAACAACAAACAACCCTAACCCCCTAACAACAAACAATCCTAACCCCCGAACAACCAACAACACTAACTCCCTAACCACAATAAAGACTAACACCCTAACAACAAAAACCACTAAACCCCAACAAGAAACAACCCTAAACCCCTAAGGACAAACAACACTAACCCCCTAACAACAAACAACCCTAACCAAACAACAAACAAACCTAACCCACTACCAACAAACAACACTAACACCCTAACAAACAACACTAACCCCCTAAAAACAAACAACCCTAAACCCCTAACATCAAAGAACACTAACACCCTAACAACAAACAACTCTAGCCCCCTAACAACAAACACTAACCCCCAAACAACAGAACAACCCTAACCCCTAAAAACCAAAAACACTAACCCATTAACAACAAACAACCCTAAACCCCTAACATCAAACAACACTAACGCCCTAACAACACAAAACACTAACACCCTAACAACAAACAACACTAACACCCTACCAACAAAAAGCACTAAACCCCAACAAGAAACAACCCTAAACCCCTAACAACAAACAACACTAACACCCTAACAACAACCAACCCTAACCCCTAAGAACAAATACTAACGCCCTAAGAACAAACAACACTAACCCCCATGAACGAACAATACTAACCCCCTAACAACACAAAACCTAACCCCTTATCAACAAACAACCCTAACCCACTAAGAACAAACAACCCTAACACCCTAACAACAAACAACACTAACCCGCTAACAACAAACAACCCTAAACCGCTAACATCAAAGAACACTTACACCCTAAAAACAAACAACCCTAGCCCCCTAACAACAAACACTAACCCCCAAACAACAAACAACCCTAAACCCCTAACATCAAAGAACACTAACACCCTAACAACAAACAACCCTAGCCCCCTAACAACAAACAATAACCCCCAAACAACAAACAACCCTAACCCCTGAAAACCAAAAACACTAACCCCCTAACAACAAACAACCCTAACCCCCTAACAACAAACAACCCTAAACCCCTAACATCAAACAACACTAACCCCCTAACAACACAAAACACTAACACCCTAACAACAAACAACACTAACACCCTAACAACAAAAACCACTAAACCCCAACAAGAAACAACCCTAAACCCCTAACAACAAACACTAACCCCCTAACAACAAACAACACTAAACCCCTAACAAGAAACTAACCTAACCCCGTAACAACAAACAACACTAACCCCGTAAGAACAAACAACCCTAACCCCCAAACAACAAACAACCCCAACCCCCTGACAACAAACAATCCTAACCCCCGAACAACCAACAACACTATCCCCCTAACCACAGTATACACTAACACCCTAACAACAAAAACCACTAAACCCCAACAAGAAACAACACTAAACCCCTAACAACAAACAACACTAACCCCCTAACAAGAAACAACACTAACCCCCTAACAAGAAACAACACTAACCCCCTAACAACAAACAACACTAACCGCCTAACAACAAACAATCCTAACCCCGGAACAACCAAGAACACTAACCCCCTAACCACAATAAACACTAACACCCTAACAACAAAAACCACTAAACCCCAACAACAAACAACCCTAAACCCCTAACAACAAACAACACTAACCCCCTAACAACAAACAACACTAACCAAACAGCAAACAACCCTAACACACTAACAACAAACCACACTCACAACCTAACAAAAAACAACCCTAACCCCCTAACAACAAACAACACTAACACCCTAACAAAAAAAAACCCTAACCCCCTAACAACAAACAACACTAACCCCCTAACAACAAACAACCCTAAACCCCTAACATCAAAGAACACTAACACCCTAATAACAAACAACCCTAACCCCCAAACAACAAACACTAACCCCCAAACAACAAAAAATCCTAACCCCTAAAAACCAAAAACACTAACCCACTAACAACAAACAACCCTAACACCCTAACAACAAACAACACTAACCCCGTAACAACAAACAACCATAACCCCCAAACAACAAACAACCCTAACCCCCTAACGACAAACAATCCTAACCCCCGAACAACCAACAACACTAACCCCCTAACGACAATAAACACTAACACCC
Source organism: Elephas maximus indicus (assembly GCF_024166365.1). NCBI lineage: Eukaryota > Metazoa > Chordata > Mammalia > Proboscidea > Elephantidae > Elephas > Elephas maximus. The sequence goes on from NC_064835.1 coordinate 1,968,704, forward strand.
GAACAACAAAAACCACTAAACTCCAACAAGAAACAACCCTAAACCCTAACAACAAACAACACTAACCCCCTAACAACAAACAACCCTAGCCCCCTAACAAGAAACAACACTAACCCCCTAACAACAAACAAACCTAAACCCATAACATCAAAGAACAATAACACCTAACAACAAACAACCCTAACCCCCTACCAACAAACACTAACCCCCAAACAACAAACAACCCTAACCCCTAAAAACCAAAAACACTAACCCACTAACAACAAACAACCCTAAACCACTAACAACAAACAACCCTAACGCCCTAACAACAAACAACACTAACCCCCTAACAACAAACAACCCTAAACCCTAACATCAAACAACACTAACCCCCTAACAACACAAAACACTAACACCCTAACAACAAACAACACTAACACCCTAACAACAAAAACCACTAAACCCCAACAACAAACAACCCTAACCCCTAAAAACCAAAAACACTAATCCCCTAACAACAAACAACACTAAACGCCTAACAAGAAACTACCCTAACCCCGTAACAACAAACAACACTAACCCGGTAACAACAAACAACCCTAACCCCCTAACAACAAACAATCCTAACCCCCGAACAACCAACAACACTAACCCCCTAACCACTATAAACACTAACACCCGAACAACAAAAACCACTAAACCCCAACAAGAAACAGCCCTAAACCCCTAACAAGAAACAACACTAACCCCCTAACAACAAACAACCCTAAACAAACAACAAACGAACCTAACCCATTAACAACAAACAACACTAAAAACCCAACAACAAACAACCCTAACCCCCTAACAACAAACAACACTAACCCCCTAACAACAAATAACACCAAACCCCTAACATCAAAGAACACTAACCCCCTAACAACAAACAACCCTAACCCCCTAACAACAAACACTAACCCCCAAACAACAAACAATCCTAACCTCTAAAAACCAAAAACACTAACCCACTGACAACAAACAACCCTAACCCACTAACAAGAAAAAACCCTCACACCCTAACAACAAACAACACTAACCCCCTAACAACAAACAACCCTAAACCCCTAACATCAAACAACACTAACCCCCTAACAACACAAAACACTAACGCCCTAACAACAAACAACACTAACACCCTAACAACAAAAACCACTAAACCCCAACAAGAAACAACCCTAAACCCCTAACAACAAACAACACTAACTCCCTAACAACAAACAACACTAACACCCTAACAACAACCAACCCTAACTCCCTAAGAACAAACAACACTAACGCCCTAAGAACAAACAACACTAAACCCCAGCATGAACAATACTAACCCCCTAACAACACAAAACCTAACCTCTTATCAACAAACAACCCTAACCCACTAACAACAAACAACCCTAACCCCCTAACAACAAACAACACTAACCCCCTAACAACAAACAACCCTAAACCCCTAACATCAAAGAACACTAACACCCTAACAACAAACAACCCTAGCCCCCTAACAACAAACACTAACCCCCAAACAATAAACAACCCTAACCCCTAAAAACCAAAAACACTAACCCACTAACAACAAACAACCCTAACCCACTAACAACAAACAACCCTAACCCCCTAACAACAAACAACCCTAAACCCCTAACATCAAACAACACTAACCCCCTAACAACACAAAACACTAACACCCTAACAACAAACAACACTAACACCCTAACAACAAAAACCACTAAACCCCAACAAGAAACAACCCTAAACTCCTAACAACAAACACTAACCCCCTAACAACAAACAACACTAAACCCCTAACAAGAAACTGCCCTAACCCCGTAAGAACAAACAACACTAACCCCGTAACAAAAAACAACCCTAACCCCCAAACAACAAACAACCCTAACCCCCTAACAACAAACAATCCTAACCCCCGAACAACCAACAACACTAACTCCCTAACCACAATAAAGACTAACACCCTAACAACAAAAACCACTAAACCCCAACAGAAACAACCCTAAACCCCTAAGGACAAACAACACTAACCCCCTAACAACAAACAATGCTAACCAAACAACAAACAAACTTAACCCACTAACAACAAACAACACTAACACCCGAACAACAAACAACCCTAACCCCCTAACAACAAACAACACTAACACCCTAACCAGAAACAACCCTAACCCCCTAACAACAAACAACACTAACCCCCTAACAACAAACAACCCTAAACCCCTAACATCAAAGAACACTAACACCCTAACAACAAACAACCCTAACCCCCTAACAACAAACAATAACCCCCAAACAACAAACAACCATAACCCCTAAAAACCAAAAACACTAACCCACTAACAACAAACAACCCTAAACCACTAACAACAAACAACCCTAACACCCGAACAACAAACAACACTAACCCTCTAACAACAAACAACCCTAAACCCCTAACATCAAACAACACTAACCCCCTAACAACACAAAACACTAACACCCTAACAACAAACAACACTAACACCCTAACAACAAAAACCACTAAACCCCAACAAGAAACAACCCTAAACCCCTAACAACAAACAACACTAACCCCCTAACAACAAACAACACTAACACCCTAACAACAAACAACCCTAACCCCCTAACAACAAACAACACTAACCCCCTAACAACAAACAACCCTAAATCCCTAACATCAAAGAACACTAACCCCCTAACAACACAAAACACTAACACCCTAACAACAAACACTAACCCCCAAACAACAAACAACCCTAACCCCTAAAAACCAAAACCACTAAACCACTAACAACAAACAACCCTAACCCACTAACAACAAACAATCCTAACACCCTAACAACAAACAACACTAACCCCCTAGCAACAAACAACCCTAAACCCCTAACATCAAAGAACACTAACACCCTAACAACAAACAACCCTAGCCCCCTAACAACAAACACTACCCCCAAACAATAAACAACCCTAACCCCTAAAAACCAAAAACACTAACCCATTAACAAACAACCCTAACCCACTAACAACAAACAACCCTAACCCCCTAACAACAAACAACCCTAAACCCCTAACATTAAACAACACTAACCCCCTAACAACACAAAACACTAACACCCTAACAACAAACAACACTAACACCCTAACAACAAAAACCACTAAACCCCAACAAGAAACAACCCTAAACCCCTAACAACAAACACTAACCCCCTAACAACAAACAACAATAAACCCCTAACAAGAAACTAACCTAACCCCGTAACAACAAACAACACTAACCCGGTAACAACAAACAACCCTAACCCCCAAACAACAAACAACCCTAACCCCCTAACAACAAACAATCCTAACCCCCGAACAACCAACAACACTAACCCCCTAACCACAATAAAAACTAACACCCTAACAACAAAAACCACTAAACCCCAACAAGAAACAACCCTAAACCCCTAACAACAAACAACACTAACCCCCTAACAACAAACAACCCTAACCAAACAACAAACAAACCTAACCCACTAACAACAAACAACACTAACACCCTAACAACAAACAACCCTAACCCCCTAACAACAAACAACACTAACACCCTAACCAGAAACAACCCTAACCCCCTAACAACAAACAACACTAACCCCATAACAACAAACAACCCTAAACCCCTAACATCAAAGAACACTAACATCCTAACAACAAACAACCCTAACCCCCTAACAACAAACACTATCCCCCAAACAACAAACAACCATAACCCCTAAAAACCAAAAATACTAACCCACTAACAACAAACAATCCTAAACCACTAACAACAAACAACCCCAACACCCTAACAACAACACTAACCCTCTAACAACAAACAACCCTAAACCCCTAACATCAAACAACACTAACCCCCTAACAACACAAAACACTAACACCCTAACAACAAACAACACTAACACCCTAACAACAAAAACCACTAAACCCCAACAAGAAACAGCCCTAAACCCCTAACAACAAACAACACTAACCCCCTAACAACAAACAACACTAACACCCTAACAACAACCAACCCTAACACCCTAAGAACAAACAACACTAACGCCCTAAGAACAAACAACACTAACCCCCAGCATGAACAATACTAAACCCCTAACAACACAAAACCTAAACTCTTATCAACAAACAACCCTAACCCACTAACAACAAACAACCCTAACACCCTAACAACAAACAACACTAACCCCCTAACAACAAACAACCCTAAACCCCTAACATCAAAGAACACTAACCCCCTAACAACACAAAACACTAACCCCCTAACAACAAACACTAACCCCCAAACAACAAACAACCCTAACCCCTAAAAAGCAAAAACACTAAACCACTAACAACAAACAACCCTAACCCCCTAACAACAAACAATACTAACCCCCTAACAACAAACAACCCTAAACCCCTAACATCAAACAACACTAACCCCCTAACAACACAAAACACTAACACCTTAACAACAAACAACACTAATACCGTAACAACAAAAACCACTAAACCCCAACAAAAAACAACCCTAAACCCCTAACAACAAACACTAACCCCCTAACAACAAACAACACTAAACCCCTAACAAGAAGCTGCCCTAACCCTGTAACAACAAACAACACTAACCCCGTAACAACAAACAACCCTAACCCCCAAACAACAAAGAACCCTAACCCCCTAACAACAAACAATCCTAACCCCCGAACAACCAACAACAGTAACCCCCTAACCACAATAAAGACTAACACCCTAACAACAAAAACCACTAATCCCGAACAAGAAACAACCCTAAACCCCTAACAACAAACAACACTAACCCCCTAACAACAAACAACCCTAACCAAACAACAAACGAACCTAACCCACTAACAACAAACAACACTAACACCCTAACAACAAACAATCCTAACCCCCTAACAACAAACAACACTAACACCCTAACCAGAAACAACCCTATCCCCCTAACAACAAACAACACTAACCCCCTAACAACAAACAACCCTAAACCCCTAACATCAAAGAACACTAACACCCTAACAACAAACAACCCTAACCCCCTAACAACAAACACTAACCCTCAAACAACAAACAACCATAACACCTAAAAAACAAAAACACTAACCCACTAACAACAAACAACCCTAAACCACTAACAACAAACAACCCTAACACCCTAACAACAAACAACACTAACCCTCTAACAACAAACAACCCTAAACCCCTAACATCAAACAACACTAACCCCCTAACAACACAAAACACTAACACCCTAACAACAAACAACACTAACACCCTAACAACAAAAACCACTAAACCCCAACAAGAAACAACCCTAAACCCCTAACAACAAACAACACTAACCCCCTAACAACAAACAACACTCACACCCTAACAACAACCAACCCTAACTCCCTAAGAACAAACAACACTAACGCCCTAAGAACAAACAACACTAACCCCCAGCAACGAACAATACTAACCCCCTAACAACACAAAACCTAACCTCTTATCAACAAACAACCCTAACCCACTAACAACAAACAACCCTTACACCCTAACAACAAACAACACTAACCCCCTAACAACAAACAACACTAACACCCTATCAACAAACAACCCTAACCCCCTAACAACAAACACTAACCCCCAAACAACAAACAACCCTAACCCCTAAAAACCAAAAACACTAACCCACTAACAACAAACAACCCTAACCCACTAACAACAAACTACCCTAACCCCCAACAACAAACAATCCTAAACCCCTAATATCAAACAACACTAACCCCCTAACAACACAAAACACTAACACCCTAACAACAAACAACACTAACACCCTAACAACAAAAACCACTAAATCCCAACAAGAAACAACCCTAAACCCCTAACAACAAACAACACTAACCCCCTAACAACAAACAACCCTAACCAAACAACAAACAAACCTAACCCACGAACAACAAACAACCCTAACCCCCTAACAACAAACAACACTAACCCCCTAACAACAAACAACCCTAAATCCCTAACATCAAAGAACACTAACCCCCTAACAACACAAAACACTAACACCCTAACAACAAACACTAACCCCCAAACAACAAACAACCCTAACCCCTGAAAACCAAAAACACTAAACCACTAACAACAAACAACCCTAACCCACTAACAACAAACAACCCAGCACCCAAACAACAAACACCAGTAACCCCCTAACAAGAAACAACCCTAAACCCGTAACATCAAAGAACACTAACACCCTAACAACAAACAACCCTAGCCCCCTAACAACAAACACTAACCCCCAAACAACAAACAACCCTAACCCCTAAAAACGAAAAACACTAAGGCACTAACAACAAACAACCCTAACCCACTAACAACAAACAACCCTAACCCCCTAACAACAAACAACCCTAAACCCCTAACATCAAACAACACTAACCCCCTTACAACACAAAACACTAACACCCTAACAACAAACAACACTAACACCCTAACAACAAAAACCACTAAACCCCAACAGGAAACAACCCTACACCCCTAACAACAAACACTAACCCCCTAACAACAAACAACACTAAACCCCTAACAAGAAACTAACCTAACCCCGTAACAACAAACAACACTAACCCCGTAACAACAAACAACCCTAACCCCCAAACAACAAACAACCCTAACCCCCTAACAACAAACAATCCTAACCCCCGAACAACCAACAACACTAACCCCCTAACCACAATAAAGACTAACACCCTAACAACAAAAACCACTAAACCCCAACAAGAAACAACCCTAAACCCCTAACGACAAACAACACTAACCCCCTAACAACAAACAACCCTAACCAAACAACAAACAAACCTAACCCACTAACAACAAACAACACTAACACCCGAACAACAAACAACCCTAACCCCCTAACAACAAACAACACTAACACCCTAACCAGAAACAACCCTAACCCCCTAACAACAAACAACACTAACCCCCTAACAACAAACATCCCTAAACCCCTAACATCAAAGAACACTAACACCCTAACAACAAACAACCCTAACCCCCAACAACAAACACTAACCCCCAAACAACAAACAACCATAACCCCTAAAAACCAAAAACACTAACCCACTAACAACAAACAACCCTAAACCACTAACAACAAACAACCCTAACACCCGAACAACAAACAACACTAACCCTCTAACAACAAACAACCCTAAACCCCTAACATCAAACAACACTAACCCCCTAACAACACAAAGCACTAACACCCTAACAACTAACAACACTAACACCCTAACAACAAAAACCACTAAACCCCAACAAGAAACAACCCTAAACCCCTAACAACAAACAACACTAACCCCCTAACAACAAACAACACTAACACCCTAACAACAACCAACCCTAACTCCCTAAGAACAAACAACACTAACGCCCTAAGAACAAACACTAACCCCCAGCAACGAACAATACTAACCCCCTAACAACACAAAACCTAACCTCTTATCAACAAACAACCCTAACCCACTAACAACAAACAACCCTAACACCCTAACAACAAACAACCCTAAACCCCTAACATCAAAGAACACTAACACCCTAACAACAAACAACCCTAGCCCCCTAACAACAAACACTAACCCCCAAACAACAAACAACCCTAACCCCTAAAAACCAAAAACACTAACCCACTAACAACAAACAACCCTAACCCACTAACAACAAACAACCCTAACCCCCTAACAACAAACAAACCTAAACCCCTAACATCAAACAACACTAACCCCCCAACAACACAAAACACTAACACCCTAACAACAAACAACACTAACACCCTAACAACAAAAACCACTAAACCCCAACAAGAAACAACCCTAAACCCCTAACAACAAACAACACTAACCCCCTAACAACAAACAACCCTAACCAAACAACAAACAAACCTAACAGACTAACAACAAACAACACTAACACCCTAACAACAAAAACCACTAAACCCCAACAAGAAACAACCCTAAACCCCTAACAACAAACAACACTAACCCCCTAACAACAAACAACCCTAACCAAACAACAAACAAACCTAACCCACTAACAACAAACAACCCTAACCCCCTAACAACAAACAACACTAACCCCCTAACAACAAACAACACTAACCCCCAAACAACAAACAACCCTAACCCCTAAAAATGAAAAACACTAAGCCACTAACAACAAACAACCCTAACCCACTAACAACAAAGAACCCAGCACCCTAACAACAAACACCAGTAACCCCCTAACAAGAAACAACCCTAACCCGTAACATCAAAGAACACTAACACCCTAACAACAAACAACCCTAGCCCCCTAACAACAAACACTAACCCCCAAACAACAAACAACCCTAACCCCTAAAAATGAAAAACACTAAGCCACTAACAACAAACAACCCTAACCCACTAACAACAAACAACCCTAACCCCCTAACAACAAACAACCCTAAACCCCTAACATCAAACAACACTAACCCCCTTACAACACAAAACACTAACACCCTAACAACAAACAACACTAACACCCTAACAACAAAAACCACTAAACCCCAACAAGAAACAACCCTAAACCCCTAACAACAAACACTAACCCCCTAACAACAAACAACACTAAACCCCTAACAAGAAACTAACCTAACCCCGTAACAACAAACAACACTAACCCCGTAACAACAAACAACCCTAACCCCCAAACAACAAACAACCCTAAACCCCTAACAACAAACAATCCTAACCCCCGAACAACCAACAACACTAACCCCCTAACCACAATAAAGACTATCACCCTAATAACAAAAACCACTAAACCCCAACAAGAAACAACCCTAAACCCCTAACAACAAACAACACTAACCCCCTAACAACAAACATCCCTAACCAAACAACAAACGAACCTAACCCACTAACAACAAACAACACTAACACCCTAACAACAAACAACCCTAACCCCCTAACAACAAACAACACTAACACCCTAACCAGAAACAACCCTAACCCCCTAACAACAAACAACACTAACCCCATAACAACAAACAACCCTAAACCCCTAACATCAAAGAACACTAACACCCTAACAACAAACAACCCTAACCCCCTAACAACAAACACTAACCCTCAAACAACAAACAACCATAACCCTTAAAAATCAAAAACACTAACCCACTAACAACAAACAACCCTAAACCACTAACAACAAACAACCCTAACACCCTAACAACAAACAACACTAACCCTCTAACAACAAACAACCCTAAACCCCTAACATCAAACAACACTAACCCCCTAACAACACAAACCACTAACACCCTAACAACAAAAACCACTAAACCCCAACAAGAAACAACCCTAAACCCCTAACAACAAACAACACTAACCCCCTAACAACAAACAACACTAACACCCTAACAACAACCAACCCTAACTCCCTAAGAACAAACAACACTAACGCCCTAAGAACAAACAACACTAACCCCCAGCAACGAACAATACTAACCCCCTAACAACACAAAACCTAACCTCTTATCAACAAACAACCCTAACCCACTAACAACAAACAACCCTTACACCCTAACAACAAGCAACACTAACCCCCTAACAACAAACAACACTAACACCCTATCAACAAACAACCCTAACCCCCTAACAACAAACACTAACCCCCAAACAACAAACAACCCTAACCCCTAAAAACCAAAAACACTAACCCACTAACAACAAACAACCCTAACCCACTAACAACAAACTACCCTAACCCCCAACAACAAACAAACCTAAACCCCTAATATCAAACAACACTAACCCCCTAACAACACAAAACACTAACACCCTAACAAAAAACAACACTAACACCCTAACAACAAAAACCATTAAACCCCAACAAGAAACAACCCTAAACCCCTAACAACAAACAACACTAACCCCCTAACAACAAACAACCCTAACCAAACAACAAACAAACCTAACCCACTAACAACAAACAACCCTAACCCCCTAACAACAAACAACACTAACCCCCTAACAACAAACAACCCTAAATCCCTAACATCAAAGAACACTAACCCCCTAACAACACAAAACACTAATACCCTAACAAGAAACACTAACCCCCAAACAACAAACAACCCTAACCCCTAAAAACCAAAAACACTAAACCACTAACAACAAACAACCCTAACCCACTAACAACAAACAACCCAGCACCATAACAACAAACACCAGTAACCCCCTAACAAGAAACAACCCTAAACCCGTAACATCAAAGAACACTAACACCCTAACAACAAACAACCCTAGCCCCCTAACAACAAACACTAACCCCCAAACAACAAACAACCCTAACCCCTAAAAACGAAAAACACTAAGCCACTAACAACAAACAACCCTAACCCACTAACAACAAACAACCCTAACCCCCTAACAACAAACAACCCTAAACCCCTAACATCAAACAACACTAACCCCCTTACAACACAAAACACTAACACCCAAACAACAAACAACACTAACACCCTAACAACAAAAACCACTAAACCCCAACAAGAAACAACCCTAAACCCCTAACAACAAACACTAACCCCCTAACAACAAACAACACTAAACCCCTAACAAGAAACTAACCTAACCCCGTAACAACAAACAACACTAACCCCGTAACAACAAACAACCCTAACCCCCAAACAACAAACAACCCTAAACCCCTAACAACAAACAATCCTAACCCCCGAACAACCAACAACACTAACCCCCTAACCACAATAAAGACTATCACCCTAATAACAAAAACCACTAAACCCCAACAAGAAACAACCCTAAACCCCTAACAACAAACAACACTAACCCCCTAACAACAAACAACCCTAACCAAACAACAAACAAACCTAACCCACTAACAACAAACAACCCTAACCCCCTAACAACAAACAACACTAACCCCCTAACAACAAACAACCCTAAATCCCTAACATCAAAGAACACTAACCCCCTAACAACACAAAACACTAACACCCTAACAACAAACACTAACCCCCAAGCAACAAACAACCCTAACCCCTAAAAACCAAAAACACTAAACCACTAACAACAAACAACCCTAACCCACTAACAACAAAAAACCCAGCACCCTAACAACAAACACCAGTAACCCCCTAACAAGAAACAACCCTAAACCCGTAACATCAAAGAACACTAACACCCTAACAACAAACAACCCTAGCCCCCTAACAACAAACACTAAGCCCCAAACAACAAACAACCCTAACCCCTAAAAACGAAAAACACTAAGCCACTAACAACAAACAACCCTAACCCACTAACAACAAACAACCCTAACCCCCTAACAACAAACAACCCTAAACCCCTAACATCAAACAACACTAACCCCCTTACAACACAAAACACTAACACCCTAAAAACAAACAACACTAACACCCTAACAACAAAAACCACTAAACCCCAACAAGAAACAACCCTAAACCCCTAACAACAAACACTAACCCCCTAACAACAAACAACACTAAACCCCTAACAAGAAACTAACCTAACCCCGTAACAACAAACAACACTAACCCCGTAACAACAAACAACCCTAACCCCCAAACAACAAACAACCCTAAACCCCTAACAACAAACAATCCTAACCCCCGAACAACCAACAACACTAACCCCCTAACCACAATAAAGACTATCACCCTAATAACAAAAACCACTAAACCCCAACAAGAAACAACCCTAAACCCCTAACAACAAACAACACTAACCCCCTAACAACAAACATCCCTAACCAAACAACAAACGAACCTAACCCACTAACAACAAACAACACTAACACCCTAACAACAAACAACCCTAACCCCCTAACAACAAACAACACTAACACCCTAACCAGAAACAACCCTAACCCCCTAACAACAAACAACACTAACCCCATAACAACAAACAACCCTAAACCCCTAACATCAAAGAACACTAACACCCTAACAACAAACAACCCTAACCCCCTAACAACAAACACTAACCCTCAAACAACAAACAACCATAACCCCTAAAAATCAAAAACACTAACCCACTAACAACAAACAACCCTAAACCACTAACAACAAACAACCCTAACACCCTAACAACAAACAACACTAACCCTCTAACAACAAACAACCCTAAACCCCTAACATCAAACAACACTAACCCCCTAACAACACAAAACACTAACACCCTAACAACAAACAACACTAACACCCTAACAACAAAAACCACTAAACCCCAACAAGAAACAACCCTAAACCCCTAACAACAAACAACACTAACCCCCTAACAACAAACAACACTAACACCCTAACAACAACCAACCCTAACTCCCTAAGAACAAACAACACTAACGCCCTAAGAACAAACAACACTAACCCCCAGCAACGAACAATACTAACCCCCTAACAACACAAAACCTAACCTCTTATAAACAAACAACCCTAACCCACTAACAACAAACAACCCTTACACCCTAACAACAAACAACACTAACCCCCTAACAACAAACAACACTAACACCCTATCAACAAACAACCCTATCCCCCTAACAACAAACACTAACCCCCAAACAACAAACAACCCTAACCCCCTAACTACAAACAATCCTAACCCCCGAACAACCAACAACACTAACCCCCTAACCACAATAAAGACTAACACCCTAACAACAAAAACCACTAAACCCCAACAAGAAACAACCCTAAACCCCTAACGACAAACAACACTAACCCCCTAACAACAAACAACCCTAACCAAACAACAAACAAACCTAACCCACTAACAACAAACAACTCTAACACCCGAACAACAAACAACCCTAACCCCCTAACAACAAACAACACTAACACCCTAACCAGAAACAACCCTAACCCCCTAACAACAAACAACACTAACCCCCTAACAACAAACATCCCTAAACCCCTAACATCAAAGAACACTAACACCCTAACAACAAACAACCCTAACCCCCAACAACAAACACTAACCCCCAAACAACAAACAACCATAACCCCTAAACCAAAAACACTAACCCACTAACAACAAACAACCCTAAACCACTAACAACAAACAACCCTAACACCCGAACAACAAACAACACTAACCCTCTAACAACAAACAACCCTAAACCCCTAACATCAAACAACACTAACCCCCTAACAACACAAAACACTAACACCCTAAAAACAAACAACACTAACACCCTAACAACAAAAACCACTAAACCCCAACAAGAAACAACCCTAAACCCCTAACAACAAACAACACTAACCCCCTAACAACAAACAACACTAACACCCTAACAACAACCAACCCTAACTCCCTAAGAACAAACAACACTAACGCCCTAAGAACAAACAACACTAACCCCCAGCAACGAACAATACTAACCCCCTAACAACACAAAACCTAAGCTCTTATCAACAAACAACCCTAACCCACTAACAACAAACAACCCTAACACCCTAACAACAAACAACCCTAAACCCCTAACATCAAAGAACACTAACACCCTAACAACAAACAACCCTAGCCACCTAACAACAAACACTAACCCCCAAACAACAAACAACCCTAACCCCTAAAAACCAAAAACACTAACCCACTAACAACAAACAACCCTAACCCACTAACAACAAACAACGCTAACCCCCTAACAACAAACAAACCTAAACCCCTAACATCAAACAACACTAACCCCCTAACAACACAAAACACTAACACCCTAACAACAAACAACACTAACACCCTAACAACAAAAACCACTAAACCCCAACAAGAAACAACCCTAAACCCCTAACAACAAACAACACTAACCCCCTAACAACAAACAACCCTAACCAAACAACAAACAAACCTAACAGACTAACAACAAACAACACTAACACCCTCACAACAAAAAGCACTAAACCCCAACAAGAAACAACCCTAAACCCCTAACAACAAACAACACTAACCCCCTAACAACAAACAACCCTAACCAAACAACAAACAAACCTAACCCACTAACAACAAACAACCCTAACCCCCTAACAACAAACAACACTAACCCCCAACAAAAAACAACCCTAAATCCCTAACATCAAAGAACACTAACCCCCTAACAACACAAAACACTAACACCCTAACAACAAACACTAACCCCCAAACAACAAACAACCCTAACCCCTAAAAACCAAAAACACTAAACCACTAACAACAAACAACCCTAACCCACTAACAACAAACAACCCAGCACCCTAACAACAAACACCAGTAACCCCCTAACAAGAAACAACCCTAAACCCGTAACATCAAAGAACACTAACACCCTAACAACAAACAACCCTAGCCCCCTAACAACAAACACTAACCCCCAAACAACAAACAACCCTAACCCCTAAAAACGAAAAACACTAAGCCACTAACAACAAACAACCCTAACCCACTAACAACAAACAACCCTAACCCCCTAACAACAAACAACCCTAAACCCCTAACATCAAACAACACTAACCCCCTTACAACACAAAACACTAACACCCTAACAACAAACAACACTAACACCCTAACAACAAAAACCACTAAACCCCAACAAGAAACAACCCTAAACCCCTAACAACAAACACTAACCCCCTAACAACAAACAACACTAAACCCCTAACAAGAAACTAACCTAACCCCGTAACAACAAACAACACTAACCCCGTAACAACAAACAACCCTAACCCCCAAACAACCAACAACACTAACCCCCTAACCACAATAAAGACTATCACCCTAATAACAAAAACCACTAAACCCCAACAAGAAACAACCCCAAACCCCTAACAACAAACAACACTAACCCCCTAACAACAAACAACCCTAACCAAACAACAAACAAACCTAACCCACTAACAACAAACAACACTAACACCCTAACAACAAACAACCCTAACCTCCTAACAACAAACAACACAAACACCCTAACCAGAAACAACCCTAACCCCCTAACAACAAACAACACTAACCCCCTATCAACAAACAACTCTAAACCCCTAACATCAAAGAACACTAACACCCTAACAACAAACAACCCTAACCCCCTAACAACAAACACTATCCCCCAAACAACAAACAACCATAGCACCTAAAAAACAAAAAACACTAACCCACGAACAACAAACAACCCTAAACTACTAACAACAAACAACCCTAACACCCTAACAACAAACAACACTAACCCTCTAACAACAAACAACCCTAAACCCCTAACATCAAACAACACTAACCCCCTAACAACACAAAACACTAACACCCTAACAACAAACAACACTAACACCCTAACAACAAAAACCACTAAACCCCAACAAGAAACAACCCTAAACCCCTAACAACAAACAACACTAACCCCCTAACAACAAGCAACACTAACACCCTAACAACAACCAACCCTAACTCCCTAAGAACAAACAACACTAACGCCCTAAGAACAAACAACACTAACCCCCAGCATGAACAATACTAACCCCCTAACAACACAAAACCTAACCTCTTATCAACAAACAACCCTAACCCACTAACAACAAACAACCCTAACACCCTAACAACAAACAACACTAACCCCCTAACAACAAACAACCCTAAACCCCTAACATCAAAGAACACTAACACCCTAACAACAAACAACCCTAGCCCCCTAACAACAAACACTAACCCCCAAACAACAAACAACCCTAACCCCTAAAAACCAAAAACACTAACCCACTAACAACAAACAACCCTAACCCACTAACAACAAACAACCCTAACCCCCTAACAACAAACAACCCTAAACCCCTAACATCAAACAACACTAACCCCCTAACAACACAAAACACTAACACCATAACAACAAACAACACTAACACCCTAACAACAAAAACCACTAAACCCCAACAAGAAACAACCCTAAACCCCTAACAACAAACACTAACCCCCTAACAACAAACAACACTAAACCCCTAACAAGAAACTGCCCTAACCCCGTAAGAACAAACAACACTAACCCCATAACAACAAACAACCCTAACCCCCAAACAACAAACAACCCTAACCCCCTAACAACAAACAATCCTAACCCCCGAACAACCAACAACACTAACCCCCTAACCACAATAAAGACTAACACCCTAACAACAAAAACCACTAAACCCCAACAAGAAACAACCCTAAACCCCTAACGACAAACAACACTAACCCCCTAACAACAAACAACCCTAACCAAACAACAAACAATCCTAACCCACTAACAACAAACAACACTAACACCCGAACAACAAACAACCCTAACCCCCTAACAACAAACAACACTAACACCCTAACCAGAAACAACCCTAACCCCCTAACAACAAACAACACTAACCCCCTAACAACAAACATCCCTAAACCTGTAACATCAAAGAACACTAACACCCTAACAACAAACAACCCTAACCCCCAACAACAAACACTAACCCCCAAACAACAAACAACCATAACCCCTAAAAACCAAAAACACTAACCCACTAACAACAAACAACCCTAAACCACTAACAACAAACAACCCTAACACCCGAACAACAAACAACACTAACCCTCTAACAACAAACAACCCTAAACCCCTAACATCAAACAACACTAACCCCCTAACAACACAAAACACTAACACCCTAACAACAAACAACACTAACACCCTAACAACAAAAACCACTAAACCCCAACAAGAAACAACCCTAAACCCCTAACAACAAACAACACTAACCCCCTAACAACAAACAACACTAACACCCTAACAACAACCAACCCTAACTCCCTAAGAACAAACAACACTAACGCCCTAAGAACAAACACTAACCCCCAGCAACGAACAATACTAACCCCCTAACAACACAAAACCTAACCTCTTATCAACAAACAACCCTAACCCACTAACAACAAACAACCCTAACACCCTAACAACAAACAACCCTAAACCCCTAACATCAAAGAACACTAACACCCTAACAACAAACAACCCTAGCCCCCTAACAACAAACACTAACCCCCAAACAACAAACAACCCTAACCCCTAAAAACCAAAAACACTAACCCACTAACAACAAACAACCCTAACCCCCTAACAACAAACAACCCTAACCCCCTAACAACAAACAAACCTAAACCCCTAACATCAAACAACACTAACCCCCTTACAACACAAAACACTAACACCCTAACAACAAACAACACTAACACCCGAACAACAAAAACCACTAAACCCCAACAAGAAACAACCCTAAACCCCTAACAACAAACACTAACCCCCTAACAACAAACAACACTAAACCCCTAACAAGAAACTAACCTAACCCCGTAACAACAAACAACACTAACCCCGTAACAACAAACAACCCTAACCCCCAAACAACAAACAACCCTAAACCCCTAACAACAAACAATCCTAACCCCCGAACAACCAACAACACTAACCCCCTAACCACAATAAAGACTATCACCCTAATAACAAAAACCACTAAACCCCAACAAGAAACAACCCTAAACCCCTAACAACAAACAACACTAACCCCCTAACAACAAACAACCCTAACCAAACAACAAACAAACCTAACCCACTAACAACAAACAACACTAACACCCTAACAACAAACAACCCTAACCCCCTAACAACAAACAACACAAACACCCTAACCAGAAACAACCCTAACCCCCTAACAACAAACAACACTAACCCCCTAACAACAAACAACTCTAAACCCCTAACATCAAAGAACACTAACACCCTAACAACAAACAACCCTAACCCCCTAACAACAAACACTATCCCCCAAACAACAAACAACCATAACACCTAAAAAACAAAAACACTAACCCACGAACAACAAACAACCCTAAACTACTAACAACAAACAACCCTAACACCCTAACAACAAACAACACTAACCCTCTAACAACAAACAACCCTAAACCCCTAACATCAAACAACACTAACCCCCTAACAACACAAAACACTAACACCCTAACAACAAACAACACTAACACCCTAACAACAAAAACCACTAAACCCCAACAAGAAACAACCCTAAACCCCTAACAAAAAACAACACTAACCCCCTAACAACAAACAACACTAACACCCTAACAACAACCAACAATAACTCCCTAAGAACAAACAACACTAACGCCCTAAGAACAAACAACACTAACCCCCAGCATGAACAATACTAACCCCCTAACAACACAAAACCTAACCTCTTATCAACAAACAACCCTAACCCACTAACAACAAACAACCTTAACACCCTAACAACAAACAACACTAACCCCCTAACAACAAACAACCCTAAACCCCTAACATCAAAGAACACTAACACCCTAACAACAAACAACCCTAGCCCCCTAACAACAAACACTAACCCCCAAACAACAAACAACCCTAACCCCTAAAAACCAAAAACACTAACCCACTAACAACAAAAAACCCTAACCCACTAACAACAAACAACCCTAACCCCCTAACAACAAACAACCCTAAACCCCTAACATCAAACAACACTAACCCCCTAACAACACAAAACACTAACACCCTAACAACAAACAACACTAACACCCTAACAACAAAAACCACTAAACCCCAACAAGAAACAACCCGAAACCCCTAACAACAAACACTAACCCCCTAACAACAAACAACACTAAACCCCTAACAAGAAACTGCCCTAACCCCGTAAGAACAAACAACACTAACCCCGTAACAACAAACAACCCTAACCCCAAACAACAAACAACCCTAACCCCCTAACAACAAACAATCCTAACCCCCGAACAACCAACAACACTAACCCCCTAACCACAATAAAGACTAACACCCTAACAACAAAAACCACTAAACCCCAACAAGAAACAACCCTAAACCCCTAACAACAAACAACAATAACCCCCTAACAACAAACAACCCTAACCAAACAACAAACAAACCTAACCCACTAACAACAAACAACACTAACACCCTAACAACAAACAACCCTAACACCCTAACAACAAACAACACAAACACCCTAACCAGAAACAACCCTAACCCCCTAACAACAAACAACACTAACCCCCTAACAACAAACAACTCTAAACCCCTAACATCAAAGAACACTAACACCCTAACAACAAACAACCCTAACCCCCTAACAACAAACACTATCCCCCAAACAACAAACAAGCATAACACCTAAAAAACAAAAACACTAACCCACGAACAACAAACAACCCTAAACCACTAACAACAAACAACCCTAACACCCTAACAACAAACAACACTAACCCTCTAACAACAAACAACCCTAAACCCCTAACATCAAACAACACTAACCCCCTAACAACACAAAACACTAACACCCTAACAACAAACAACACTAACACCCTAACAACAAAAACCACTAAACCCCAACAAGAAACAACCCTAAACCCCTAACAACAAACAACACTAACCCCCTAACAACAAACAACACTAACACCCTAACAACAACCAACCCTAACTCCATAAGAACAAACAACACTAACGCCCTAAGAACAACACTAACCCCCAGCATGAACAATACTAACCCCCTAACAACACAAAACCTAACCTCTTATCAACAAACAACCCTAACCCACTAACAACAAACAACCCTAACACCCTAACAACAAACAACACTAACCCCCTAACAACAAACAACCCTAAACCCCTAACATCAAAGAACACTAACACCCTAACAACAAACAACCCTAGCCCCCTAACAACAAACACTAACCCCCAAACAACAAACAACCCTAACCCCTAAAAACCAAAAACACTAACCCACTAACAACAAACAACCCTAACCCACTAACAACAAACACCCCTAACCCCCTAACAACAAACAACCCTAAACCCCTAACATCAAACAACACTAACCCCCTAACAACACAAAACACTAACACCCTAACAACAAACAACACTAACACCCTAACAACAAAAACCACTAAATCCCAACAAGAAACAACCCTAAACCCCTAACAACAAACACTAACACCCTAACAACAAACAACACTAAACCCCTAACAAGAAACTGCCCTAACCCCGTAAGAACAAACAACACTAACCCCGTAACAACAAACAACCCTAACCCCCAAACAACAAACAACCCTAACCCCCTAACAACAAACAATCCTAACCCCCGAACAACCAACAACACTAACCCCCTAACCACAATAAAGACTAACACCCTAACAACAAAAACCACTAAACCCCAACAAGAAACAAACCTAAACCCCTAACGACAAACAACACTAACCCCCTAACAACAAACAACCCTAACCAAACAACAAACAAACCTAACCCACTAACAACAAACAACACTAACACCCGAACAACAAACAACCCTAACCCCCTAACAACAAACAACACTAACACCCTAACCAGAAACAACCCTAACCCCCTAACAACAAACAACACTAACCCCCTAACAACAAACATCCCTAAACCCCTAACATCAAAGAACACTAACACCCTAACAACAAACAACCCTAACCCCCAACAACAAACACTAACCCCCAAACAACAAACAACCATAACCCCTAAACCAAAAACACTAACCCACTAACAACAAACAACCCTAAACCACTAACAACAAACAACCCTAACACCCGAACAACAAACAACACTAACCCTCTAACAACAAACAACCCTAAACCCCTAACATCAAACAACACTAACCCCCTAACAACACAAAACACTAACGCCCTAACAACAAACAACACTAACACCCTAACAACAAAAACCACTAAACCCCAACAAGAAACAACCCTAAACCCCTAACAACAAACACTAACCCCCTAACAACAAACAACACTAAACCCCTAACAAGAAACTGCCCTAACCCCGTAAGAACAAACAACACTAACCCCGTAACAACAAACAACCCTAACCCCAAACAACAAACAACCCTAACCCCTTAACAACAAACAATCCTAACCCCCGAACAACCAACAACACTAACCCCCTAACCACAATAAAGACTAACACCCTAAGAACAAAAACCACTAAACCCCAACAAGAAACAACCCTAAACCCCTAACAACAAACAACACTAACCCCCTAACAACAAACAACCCTAACCAAACAACAAACAAACCTAACCCACTAACAACAAACAACACTAACACCCTAACAACAAACAACCCTAACCCCCTAACAACAAACAACACAAACACCCTAACCAGAAACAACCCTAACCCCCTAACAAGAAACAACACTAACCCCCTAACAACAAACAACTCTAAACCCCTAACATCAAAGAACACTAACACCCTAACAACAAACAACCCTAACCCCTTAACTACAAACACTATCCCCCAAACAACAAACAACCATAGCACCTAAAAAACAAAAAACACTAACCCACGAACAACAAACAACCCTAAACTACTAACAACAAACAACCCTAACACCCTAACAACAAACAACACTAACCCTCTAACAACAAACAACCCTAAACCCCTAACATCAAACAACACTAACCCCCTAACAACACAAAACACTAACACCCTAACAACAAACAACACTAACACCCTAACAACAAAAACCACTAAACCCCAACAAGAAACAACCCTAAACCCCTAACAACAAACAACACTAACCCCCTA
The DNA here is from genome assembly GCF_024166365.1 of Elephas maximus indicus. NCBI lineage: Eukaryota > Metazoa > Chordata > Mammalia > Proboscidea > Elephantidae > Elephas > Elephas maximus. The sequence goes on from NC_064835.1 coordinate 1,990,444, forward strand.
ACAACAAGCAACACTAACACCCTAACAACAACCAACCCTAACTCCCTAAGAACAAACAACACTAACGCCCTAAGAACAAACAACACTAACCCCCAGCATGAACAATACTAACCCCCTAACAACACAAAACCTAACCTCTTATCAACAAACAACCCTAACCCACTAACAACAAACAACCCTAACACCCTAACAACAAACAACACTAACCCCCTAACAACAAACAACCCTAAACCCCTAACATCAAAGAACACTAACACCCTAACAACAAACAACCCTAGCCCCCTAACAACAAACACTAACCCCCAAACAACAAACAACCCTAACCCCTAAAAACCAAAAACACTAACCCACTAACAACAAACAACCCTAACCCACTAACAACAAACAACCCTAACCCCCTAACAACAAACAACCCTAAACCCCTAACATCAAACAACACTAACCCCCTAACAACACAAAACACTAACACCCTAACAACAAACAACACTAACACCCTAACAACAAAAACCACTAAACCCCAACAAGAAACAACCCTAACCCCCTAACAACAAACAACACTAAACCCCTAACAAGAAACTGCCCTAACCCCGTAAGAACAAACAACACTAACCCCGTAACAACAAACAACCCTAACCCCCTAACAACAAACAATCCTAACCCCCGAACAACCAACAACACTAACCCCCTAACCACAATAAAGACTAACACCCTAACAACAAAAACCACTAAACCCCAACAAGAAACAACCCTAAACCCCTAACGACAAACAACACTAACCCCCTAACAACAAACAACCCTAACCAAACAACAAACAAACCTAACACACTAACAACAAACAACACTAACACCCGAACAACAAACAACCCTAACCCCCTAACAACAAACAACACTAACACCCTAACCAGAAACAACCCTAACCCCCTAACAACAAACAACACTAACCCCCTAACAACAAACATCCCTAAACCCCTAACATCAAAGAACACTAACACCCTAACAACAAACAACCCTAACCCCCAACAACAAACACTAACCCCCAAACAACAAACAACCATAACCCCTAAAAACCAAAAACACTAACCCACTAACAACAAACAACCCTAAACCACTAACAACAAACAACCCTAACACCCGAACAACAAACAACACTAACCCTCTAACAACAAACAACCCTAAACCCCTAACATCAAACAACACTAACCCCCTAACAACACAAAACACTAACACCCTAACAACAAACAACACTAACACCCTAACCACAAAAACCACTAAACCCCAACAAGAAACAACCCTAAACCCCTAACAACAAACAACACTAACCCCCTAACAACAAACAACACTAACACCCTAACAACAACCAACCCTAACTCCCTAAGAACAAACAACACTAACGCCCTAAGAACAAACACTAACCCCCAGCAACGAACAATACTAACCCCCTAACAACACAAAACCTAACCTCTTATCAACAAACAACCCTAACCCACTAACAACAAACAACCCTAACACCCTAACAACAAACAACCCTAAACCCCTAACATCAAAGAACACTAACACCCTAACAACAAACAACCCTAGCCCCCTAACAACAAACACTAACCCCCAAACAACAAACAACCCTAACCCCTAAAAACCAAAAACACTAACCCACTAACAACAAACAACCCTAACCCACTAACAACAAACAACCCTAACCCCCTAACAACAAACAAACCTAAACCCCTAACATCAAACAACACTAACCCCCTTACAACACAAAACACTAACACCCTAACAGCAAACAACACTAACACCCGAACAACAAAAACCACTAAACCCCAACAAGAAACAACCCTAAACCCCTAACAACAAACACTAACCCCCTAACAACAAACAACACTAAACCCCTAACAAGAAACTAACCTAACCCCGTAACAACAAACAACACTAACCCTGTAACAACAAACAACCCTAACCCCCAAACAACAAACAACCCTAACCCCCTAACAACAAACAATCCTAACCCCCGAACAACCAACAACACTAACCCCCTAACCACAATAAAGACTATCACCCTAATAACAAAAACCACTAAACCCCAACAAGAAACAACCCTAAACCCCTAACAACAAACAACACTAACCCCCTAACAACAGACAACCCTAACCAAACAACAAACAAACCTAACCCACTAACAACAAACAACACTAACACCCTAACAACAAACAACCCTAACCCCCTAACAACAAACAACACAAACACCCTAACCAGAAACAACCCTAACCCCCTAACAACAAACAACACTAACCCCCTAACAACAAACAACTCTAAACCCCTAACATCAAAGAACACTAACACCCTAACAACAAACAACCCTAACCCCCTAACAACAAACACTATCCCCCAAACAACAAACAACCATAACACCTAAAAAACAAAAACACTAACCCACGAACAACAAACAACCCTAAACCACTAACAACAAACAACCCTAACACCCTAACAACAAACAACACTAACCCTCTAACAACAAACAACCCTAAACCCCTAACATCAAACAACACTAACCCCCTAACAGCACAAAACACTAACACCCTAACAACAAACAACACTAACACCCTAACAACAAAAACCACTAAACCCCAACAAGAAACAACCCTAAACCCCTAACAACAAACAACACTAACCCCCTAACAACAAACAACACTAACACCCTAACAACAACCAACCCTAACTCCATAAGAACAAACAACACTAACGCCCTAAGAACAACACTAACCCCCAGCATGAACAATACTAACCCCCTAACAACACAAAACCTAACCTCTTATCAACAAACAACCCTAACCCACTAACAACAAACAACCCTAACACCCTAACAACAAACAACACTAACCCCCTAACAACAAACAACCCTAAACCCCTAACATCAAAGAACACTAACACCCTAACAACAAACAACCCTAGCCCCCTAACAACAAACACAAACCCCCAAACAACAAACAACCCTAACCCCTAAAAACCAAAAACACTAACCCACTAACAACAAACAACCCTAACCCACTAACAACAAACAACCCTAACCCCCTAACAACAAACAACCCTAAACCCCTAACATCAAACAACACTAACCCCCTAACAACACAAAACACTAACACCCTAACAACAAACAACACTAACACCCTAACAACAAAAACCACTAAACCCCAACAAGAAACAACCCTAAACCCCTAACAACAAACACTAACCCCCTAACAACAAACAACACTAAACCCCTAACAAGAAACTGCCCTAACCCCGTAAGAACAAACAACACTAACCCCGTAACAACAAACAACCCTAACCCCCAAACAACAAACAACCCTAACCCCCTAACAACAAACAATCCTAACCCCCGAACAACCAACAACACTAACCCCCTAACCACAATAAAGACTAACACCCTAACAACAAAAACCACTAAACCCCAACAAGAAACAACCCTAAACCCCTAACAACAAACAACACTAACCCCCTAACAACAAACAACCCTAACCAAACAACAAACAAACCTAACCCACTAACAACAAACAACACTAACACCCGAACAACAAACAACCCTAACCCCCTAACAACAAACAACACTAACACCCTAACCAGAAACAACCCTAACCCCCTAACAACAAACAACACTAACCCCCTAACAACAAACATCCCTAAACCCCTAACATCAAAGAACACTAACACCCTAACAACAAACAACCCTAACCCCCAACAACAAACACTAACCCCCAAACAACAAACAACCATAACCCCTAAACCAAAAACACTAACCCACTAACAACAAACAACCCTAAACCACTAACAACAAACAACCCTAACACCCGAACAACAAACAACACTAACCCTCTAACAACAAACAATCCTAAACCCCTAACATCAAACAACACTAACCCCCTAACAACACAAAACACTAACACCCTAAAAACAAACAACACTAACACCCTAACAACAAAAACCACTAAACCCCAACAAGAAACAACCCTAAACCCCTAACAACAAACAACACTAACCCCCTAACAACAAACAACACTAACACCCTAACAACAACCAACCCTAACTCCCTAAGAACAAACAACACTAACGCCCTAAGAACAAACAACACTAACCCCCAGCAACGAACAATACTAACCCCCTAACAACACAAAACCTAAGCTCTTATCAACAAACAACCCTAACCCACTAACAACAAACAACCCTAACACCCTAACAACAAACAACCCTAAACCCCTAACATCAAAGAACACTAACACCCTAACAACAAACAACCCTAGCCCCCTAACAACAAACACTAACCCCCAAACAACAAACAACCCTAACCCCTAAAAACCAAAAACACTAACCCACTAACAACAAACAACCCTAACCCACTAACAACAAACAACCCTAACCCCCTAACAACAAACAAACCTAAACCCCTAACATCAAACAACACTAACCCCCTAACAACACAAAACACTAACACCCTACCAACAAACAACACTAACACCCTAACAACAAAAACCACTAAACCCCAACAAGAAACAACCCTAAACCCCTAACAACAAACAACACTAACCCCCTAACAACAAACAACCCTAACCAAACAACAAACAAACCTAACAGACTAACAACAAACAACACTAACACCCTCACAACAAAAACCACTAAACCCCAACAAGAAACAACCCTAAACCCCTAACAACAAACAACACTAACCCCCTAACAACAAACAACCCTAACCAAACAACAAACAAACCTAACCCACTAACAACAAACAACCCTAACCCCCTAACAACAAACAACACTAACCCCCTAACAACAAACAACCCTAAATCCCTAACATCAAAGAACACTAACCCCCTAACAACACAAAACACTAACACCCTAACAACAAACACTAACCCCCAAACAACAAACAACCCTAACCCCTAAAAACCAAAAACACTAAACCACTAACAACAAACAACCCTAACCCACTAACAACAAACAACCCAGCACCCTAACAACAAACACCAGTAACCCCCTAACAAGAAACAACCCTAAACCCGTAACATCAAAGAACACTAACACCCTAACAACAAACAACCCTAGCCCCCTAACAACAAACACTAACCCCCAAACAACAAACAACCCTAACCCCTAAAAACCAAAAACACTAACCCACTAACAACAAACAACCCTAACCCACTAACAACAAACAACCCTAACCCCCTAACAACAAACAACCCTAAACCCCTAACATCAAACAACACTAACCCCCTTACAACACAAAACACTAACACCCAAACAACAAACAACACTAACACCCTAACAACAAAAACCACTAAACCCCAACAAGAAACAACCCTAAACCCCTAACAACAAACACTAACCCCCTAACAACAAACAACACTAAACCCCTATCAAGAAACTAACCTAACCCCGTAACAACAAACAACACTAACCCCGTAACAACAAACAACCCTAACCCCCAAACAACAAACAACCCTAAACCCCTAACAACAAACAATCCTAACCCCCGAACAACCAACAACACTAACCCCCTAACCACAATAAAGACTATCACCCTAATAACAAAAACCACTAAACCCCAACAAGAAACAACCCTAAACCCCTAACAACAAACAACACAAACCCCCTAACAACAAACAACCCTAACCAAACAACAAACAAACCTATCCCACTAACAACAAACAACACTAACACCCTAACAACAAACAACCCTAACCCCCTAACAACAAACAACACAAACACCCTAACCAGAAACAACCCTAACCCCCTAACAACAAACAACACTAACCCCCTAACAACAAACAACTCTAAACCCCTAACATCAAAGAACACTAACACCCTAACAACAAACAACCCTAACCCCCTAACAACAAACACTATCCCCCAAACAACAAACAACCATAGCACCTAAAAAACAAAAAACACTAACCCACGAACAACAAACAACCCTAAACTACTAACAACAAACAACCCTAACACCCTAACAACAAACAACACTAACCCTCTAACAACAAACAACCCTAAACCCCTAACATCAAACAACACTAACCCCCTAACAACACAAAACACTAACACCCTAACAACAAACAACACTAACACCCTAACAACAAAAACCACTAAACCCCAACAAGAAACAACCCTAAACCCCTAACAACAAACAACACTAACCCCCTAACAACAAGCAACACTAACACCCTAACAACAACCAACCCTAACTCCCTAAGAACAAACAATACTAACGCCCTAAGAACAAACAACACTAACCCCCAGCATGAACAATACTAACCCCCTAACAACACAAAACCTAACCTCTTATCAACAAACAACCCTAACCCACTAACAACAAACAACCCTAACACCCTAACAACAAACAACACTAACCCCCTAACAACAAACAACCCTAAACCCCTAACATCAAAGAACACTAACACCCTAACAACAAACAACCCTAGCTCCCAACAACAAACACTAACCCCCAAACAACAAACAACCCTAACCCCTAAAAACCAAAAACACTAACCCACTAACAACAAACAACCCTAACCCACTAACAACAAACAACCCTAACCCCCTAACAACAAACAACCCTAAACCCCTAACATCAAACAACACTAACCCCCTAACAACACAAAACACTAACACCCTAACAACAAACAACACTAACACCCTAACAACAAAAACCACTAAACCCCAACAAGAAACAACCCTAAACCCCTAACAACAAACACTAACCCCCTAACAACAAACAACACTAACACCCTAACAACAAACAACCCTAACCCTCTAACAACAAACAACACTAACACCCTAACAACAAACAAACCTAACCCCCTAACAACAAACAACACTAACCCCCTAACAACAAACAACCCTAAACCCCTAACATCAAAGAACACTAACACCCTAACAACAAACAACCCTAACCCTCTAACAACAAACACTAACCCCCAAACAACAAACAACCCTAACCCCTAAAAACCAAAAAAACTAACCCACTAACAACAAACAACCCTAACACCCTAACAACAAACAACACTAACCCCCTAACAACAAACAACCCTTAACCCCTAACATCAAACAACACTAACCCCCTAACAACACAAAACACTAACACCCTAACAACAAACAACACTAACACCCTAACAACAGAAACCACTAAACCCCAACAAGAAACAACCCTAAACCCCTAACAAAAAACACTAACCCCCTAACAACAAACAACACTGAACCCCTAACAAGAAAATACCCTAACCCCGTAACAACAAACAACACTAAACCGTAACAACAAACAACCCTAACCCACAAACAACAAACAACCCTAAACCCCAAACAACAAACAACCCTAACCCCTTAAGAACAAACAATGCTAACCCCCCGAACAACCAACAACACTAACCCCCTAACCGCAATAAACACTAACACCCTAACAACAAAAACCACTAAACCCCAACAAGAAACAACCCTAAACCCCTAACAACAAACAACCCTAACCCCCTAACAAAAAACAACCCTAACCAAACAACAAAAAACCCTAACCCACCAACAACAAACAACACTAACACCCTAACAACAAACAAGCCTAACTCCCTAACAACAAACAACACTAACCCCCTAACAACAAACAACCCTAAACCCCTAACATCAAACAACACTAACCCCCTAACAACACAAAACACTAACACCCTAACAAGAAACAACACTAACACCCTAACAACAAAAAACCCTAAACCCCAACAAGAAACAACCCTAAACCCCTAACAACAAAGACTAACCCCCTAACAAAAAACAACACTAAACCCCGAACAAGAAACTACCCTAACCCCGTAACAACAAACAACACTAACCCCGTAACAAGAAACAACCCTAACCCCCTAACAACGAACAACACTAACCCCCTAACAACAAACAACACTAAACCCCTAACACCAAAGAACACTAACACCCTAACAACAAACAACCCTAACCCCCTAACAACAAACACTAACCCCCAAACAACAAACAACCCTAACCCCTGAAAACCAAAAACACTAACCCACTAACAACAAACAACCCTAAACCACTAACAACAAACAACCCTAACACCCTAACAACAAACAACACTAACCCCCTGACAACAAACAACCCTAAACCCCTAACATCAAACAACACTAACCCCCTAACAACACAAAACACTAACACCGTAAGAACAAACAACACTAACACCCTAACAACAAAAACCACTAAACCAAAACAAGAAACAACCCTAAACCCCTAACAACAAACAACACTAAACCCCTAACAACATACAATCCTAACCAAACAACAAAAAACCCTAAACCACTAACAACAAACAACACTAACACCCTAACAACAAACAACCCTAAACCCCTAACATCAAAGAACACTAACACCCTAACAACAAACAACCCTAACCCCCTAACAACAAACACTAACCCCCAAACAACAAACAACCCTAAACCCTGAAAACCAAAAACACTAACCCACTAACAACAAACAACCCTAAACCACTAACAACAAACAACCCTAACACCCTAACAACAAACAACACTAACCCCCTAACAACAAACAATCCTAAACCCCTAACATCAAAGAACATTAACACCCGAACAACAAACAACCCTAACCCCCTAACAACAAACACTAACCCCCAAACAACAAACAACCCTAACCCCTAAAAACCAAAAAAACTAACCCACTAACAACAAACAACCCTAACCCATTAACAACAAACAACCCTAACACCCTAACAACAAACAACACTAACCCCGTAACAACAAACAACCCTTAACCCCTAACATCAAACAACACTAACACCCTAACAACACAAAACACTAACACCGTAAGAACAAACAACACTAACACCCTAACAACAAAAACCACTAAACCAAAACAAGAAACAACCCTAAACCCCTAACAACAAACAACACTAAACCCCTAACAACATACAATCCTAACCAAACAACAAAAAACCCTAAACCACTAACAACAAACAACACTAACACCCTAACAACAAACAACCCTAACCGCCTAACAACAAACAACACTAACACCCTAACAACAAACAACCCTAACCCCCTAACAACAAACAACACTAACCCCCTAACAACAAACAACCCTAAACACCTAACATCAAAGAACACTAACACCCTAACAACAAACAACCCTAACCCCCTAACAACAAACACTAACCCCCAAACAACAAACAACCCTAACCCCTAAAAACCAAAAACACTAACCCACTAACAACAAACAACCCTAACCCACTAACAACAAACAACCCTAACACCCTAACAACAAACACTAACCCCCTAACAACAAACAACCCTAAACCCCTAACATCAAAGAACACTAACACCCTAACAACAAACATCCCTAACCCCCTAACAACAAACACTAACCCCCAAACAACAAACAACCCTAACCCCTAAAAACCAAAAAAACTAACCCACTAACAACAAACAACCCTAACCCACTAACAACAAACAACCCTAACACCCTAACAACAAACAACACTAACCCCCTAACAACAAACAACCCTTACCCCCAACATCAAACAACACTAACCCCCTAACTACTCAAAACACTAACACCCTAACAACAAACAACACTAACACCGTAACAACAAAAACCACTAAACCCCAACAAGAAACAACCCGAAACCACTAACAACAAACACTAACCCCCTAACAACAAACAACACTAAACCCCCAACAAGAAACTACCCTATCCCCGTAACAACAAACAACACTAACCCCGTAACAACAAGCAACCCTAACCCCCAAACAACAAACAACCCTAACACCCTAACAACAAACAACCTTAACCCCCTAACAACAAACAACACTAAGCCCCTAACAACAAACAACCCTAAACACCTAACATCAAAGAACACTAACACCCTAAAAACAAACAACCCTAATCCCCTAACAACAAACACTAACCCCCAAACAACAAACAACCCTAACCCCTAAAAACCAAAAAAACTAACCCACTAACAACAAACAACCCTAACCCACTAACAACAAACAACCCTAACACCCTAACAACAAACAACACTAACCACCTAACAACAAACAACCCTTACCCCCTAACATCAAACAACACTAACCCCCTAACAACACAAAACACTAACACCGTAAGAACAAACAACACTAACACCCTAACAACAAAAACCACTAAACCAAATCAAGAAACATCCCCAAACCCCTAACAACAAACAACACTAAACCCCTAACAACATACAATCCTAACCAAACAAAAAAAACCCTAAACCACTAACAACAAACAACACTAACACCCTAACAACAAACAACCCTAAACCCCTAACATCAAAGAACACTAACACCCTAACAACAAACAACCCTAACCCCCTAACAACAAACACTAACCCCCAAACAACAAACAACCCTAACCCCTAAAAATCAAAAACACTAACCCACTAACAACAAACAACCCTAAACCTCTAACAACAAACAACCCTAACACCCTAACAACAAACAACACTAAACCCCTAACAACAAACAAACCTAAACCCCTAACATCAAACAACACTAACCCCCTGACAACACAAAACACTAACACCCTAACAACAAACAACACTAACACCCTAACAACAAAAACCACTAAACCCCAACAAGAAACAACCCGAAACCCCTAACAACAAACACTAACCCCCTAACAACAAACAACACTAACACCCTAACAACAAACAACCCTAACCCCCTAACAACAAACAACACTAACACCCTAACAACAAACAAACCTAACCCCCTAACAACAAACAACACTAACCCCCTAACAACAAACAATCCTAAACCCCTAACATCAAAGAACATTAACACCCGAACAACAAACAACCCTAACCCCCTAACAACAAACACTAACCCCCAAACAACAAACAACCCTAACCCCTAAAAACCAAAAAAACTAACCCACTAACAACAAACAACCCTAACCCACTAACAACAAACAACCCTAACACCCTAACAACAAACAACACTAACCCCGTAACAACAAACAACCCTTAACCCCTAACATCAAACAACACTAGCACCCTAACAACACAAAACACTAACACCGTAAGAACAAACAACATTAACACCCTAACAACAAAAACCACTAAACCAAAACAAGAAACAACCCTAAACCCCTAACAACAAACAACACTAAACCCCTAACAACATACAATCCTAACCAAACAACAAAAAACCCTAAACCACTAACAACAAACAACACTAACACCCTAACAACAAACAACCCTAACCGCCTAACAACAAACAACACTAACACCCTAACAAAAAACAACCCTAACCCCCTAACAACAAACAACACTAACCCCCTAACAACAAACAACCCTAAACACCTAACATCAAAGAACACTAACACCCTAACAACAAACAACCCTAACCCCCTAACAACAAACACTAACCCCCAAACAACAAACAACCCTAACCCCTAAAAACCAAAAACACTAACCCACTAACAACAAACAACCCTAACCCACTAACAACAAACAACCCTAACACCCTAACAACAAACACTAACCCCCTAACAACAAACAACCCTAAACCCCTAACATCAAAGAACACTAACACCCTAACAACAAACATACCTAACCCCCTAACAACAAACACTAACCCCCAAACAACAAACAACCCTAACCCCTAAAAACCAAAAAAACTAACCCACTAACAACAAACAACCCTAACCCACTAACAACAAACAACCCTAACACCCTAACAACAAACAACACTAACCCCCTAACAACAAACAACCCTTACCCCCAACATCAAACAACACTAACCCCCTAACTACTCAAAACACTAACACCCTAACAACAAACAACACTAACACCGTAACAACAAAAACCACTAAACCCCAACAAGAAACAACCCGAAACCACTAACAACAAACACTAACCCCCTAACAACAAACAACACTAAACCCCTAACAAGAAACTACCCTATCCCCGTAACAACAAACAACACTAACCCCGTAACAACAAGCAACCCTAACCCCCAAACAACAAACAACCCTAACACCCTAACAACAAACAACCCTAACCCCCTAACAACAAACAACACTAAGCCCCTAACAACAAACAACCCTAAACCCCTAACATCAAAGAACACTAACACCCTAAAAACAAACAACCCTAATCCCCTAACAACAAACACTAACCCCCAAACAACAAACAACCCTAACCCCTAAAAACCAAAAAAACTAACCCACTAACAACAAACAACCCTAACCCACTAACAACAAACAACCCTAACACCCTAACAACAAACAACACTAACCCCCTAACAACAAACAACCCTTACCCCCTAACATCAAACAACACTAACCCCCTAACAACACAAAACACTAACACCGTAAGAACAAACAACACTAACACTCTAACAACAAAAACCACTAAACCAAAACAAGAAACATCCCCAAACCCCTAACAACAAACAACACTAAACCCCTAACAACATACAATCCTAACCAAACAAAAAAAACCCTAAACCACTAACAACAAACAACACTAACACCCTAACAACAAACAACCCTAACCGCCTAACAACCAAAAACACTAACACCCTAACAACAAACAACCCTAAACCCCTAACATCAAAGAACACTAACACCCTAACAACAAACACTAACCCCCAAACAACAAACAACCCTAACCCCTAAAAACCAAAAACACTAACCCACTAACAACAAACAACCCTAACACCCTAACAACAAACAACACTAAACCCCTAACAACAAACAAACCTAAACCCCTAACATCAAACAACACTAACCCCCTAACAACACAAAACACTAACACCCTAACAACAAACAACACTAACACCCTAACAACAAAAACCACTAAACCCCAACAAGAAACAACCCGAAACCCCTAACAACAAACACTAACCCCCTAACAACAAACAACACTAACACCCTAACAACAAACAACCCTAACCCCCTAACAACAAACAACACTAAAACCCTAACAACAAACAAACCTAACCCCCTAACAACAAACAACACTAACACCCTAACAACAAACAATCCTAAACCCCTAACATCAAAGAACACTAACACCCTAACAACAAACAACCCTAACCCCCTAACAACAAACACTAACCCCCAAACAACAAACAACCCTAATCCCTAAAAACCAAAAACACTAACCCACTAACAACAAACAACCCTAACCCACTAACAACAAACAACCCTAACACCCTAACAACAAACACTAACCCCCTAACAACAAACAACCCTAAACCCCTAACATCAAAGAACACTAACACCCTAACAACAAACATCCCTAACCCCCTAACAACAAACACTAACCCCCAAACAACAAACAACCCTAACCCCTAAAAACCAAAAAAACTAACCCACTAACAACAAACAACCCTAACCCACTAACAACAAACAACCCTAACACCCTAACAACAAACAACACTAACCCCCTAACAACAAACAACCCTTACCCCCAACATCAAACAACACTAACCCCCTAACTACTCAAAACACTAACACCATAACAACAAACAACACTAACACCCTAACAACAAAAACCACTAAACACCAACAAGGAATAACCGAAACCCCTCACAACAAAAACTAACCCCCTAACAAAAAACAACACTAAACCCCTTACAAGAAACTACCCTAACCCCGTAACAACAAACAACATTAACCCCGTAACAACAAACAACACTAACCCCCAAACAACAAACAACCCTAACACCCTAACAACAAACAACACTAACCCCCTAACAACAAACAACCCTAAACCCCTAACATCAAACAACACTAACCCCCTAACAACACAAAACACTAACACCCTAACAACAAACAACACTAACACCCTAACAACAAAAAACCCTAAACCCCAACAAGAAACAACCCTAAACCCCTAACAACAAACACTAACCCCCTAACAAAAAACAACACTAAACCCCGAACAAGAAACTACCCTAACCTCGTAACAACAAACAACACTAACCCCGTAACAAGAAACAACCCTAACCCCCTAACAACGAACAACACTAACCCCCTAACAACAAACAACACTAAACCCCTAACACCAAAGAACACTAACACCCTAACAACAAACAACCCTAACCCCCTAACAACAAACACTAACCCCCAAACAACAAACAACCCTAACCCCTGAAAACCAAAAACACTAACACCCTAACAACAAACAACCCTAACCGCCTAACAACAAACAACACTAACACCCTAACAACAAACAACCCTAACCCCCTAACAACAAACAACACTAACCCCCTAACAACAAACAACCCTAAACACCTAACATCAAAGAACACTAACACCCTAACAACAAACAACCCTAACCCCCTAACAACAAACACTAACCCCCAAACAACAAACAACACTAACCCCTAAAAACCAAAAACACTAACCCACTAACAACAAACAACCCTAACCCACTAACAAGAAACAACCCTAACACCCTAACAACAAACACTAACCCCCTAACAACAAACAACCCTAAACCCCTAACATCAAAGAACACGAACACCCTAACAACAAACATCCCTAACCCCCTAACAACAAACACTAACCCCCAAACAACAAACAAACCTAAACCCTAAAAACCAAAAAAACTAACCCACTAACAACAAACAACCCTAACCCACTAACAACAAACAACCCTAACACCCTAACAACAAACAACACTAACCCCCTAACAACAAACAACCCTTACCCCCAACATCAAACAACACTAACCCCCTAACTACTCAAAACACTAACACCCTAACAACAAACAACACTAACACCCTAACAACAAAAACCACTAAACCCCAACAAGAAACAACCCGAAACCCCTAACAACAAACACTAACCCCCTAACAACAAACAACACTAAACATCTAACAAGAAACTACCCTAACCCCGTAACAACAAACAACACTAACCCCGTAACAACAAACAACCCTAACCCCCAAACAACAAACAACCCTAACACCCTAACAACAAACAACCCTAACCCCCTAACAACAAGCAACACTAAGCCCCTAACAACAAACAACCCTAAACCCCTAACATCAAAGAACACTAACACCCTAAAAACAAACAACCCTAACCCCCTAACAACAAACACTAACCCCCAAACAACAAACAACCCTAACCCCTAAAAACCAAAAAAACTAACCCACTAACAACAAACAACCCTAACCCACTAACAACAAACAACCCTAACACCCTAACAACAAACAACACTAACCCCCTAACAACAAACAACCCTTACCCCCTAACATCAAACAACACTAACCCCCTAACAACACAAAACACTAACACCCTACAACAAACAACACTAACACTCTAACAACAGAAACCACTAAACCCCAACAAGAAACAACACTAAACCCCTAACAAAAAACACTAACCCCCTAACAACAAACAACACTGAACCCCTAACAAGAAAACACCCTAACCCCGTAACAACAAACAACACTAAACCGTAA
The DNA here is from genome assembly GCF_024166365.1 of Elephas maximus indicus. Taxonomy (NCBI): domain Eukaryota; kingdom Metazoa; phylum Chordata; class Mammalia; order Proboscidea; family Elephantidae; genus Elephas; species Elephas maximus. The sequence continues at coordinate 2,005,938 of NC_064835.1, forward strand.
CAACAAACAAACCTAACCCCCAAAAACAAACAACCCTAAACCCCAAACAACAAACAACCCTAACCCCTTAACAACAAACAATCCTAACCCCCCGAACAACCAACAACACTAACCCCCTCACCACAATAAACACTAACACCCTAACAATAAAAACCACTAAACCCCAACAAGAAACAACCCTAAACCCCTAACAACAAACAACACTAACCCCCTAACAAAAAACAACCCTAACCAAACAACAAAAAACCCTAACCTACCAACAACAAACAACACAACAACCCTAACAACAAACAACCCTAACTCCCTAACAAAAAACAATGCTAACACCCTAACAACAAACAACCCTAACCCCCTAACAACAAACAACACTAACCCCCTAACAACAAACAACCCTAAACCCCTAACATCAAACAACACTAACCCCCTAACAACACAAAACACTAACACCCTAACAACAAACAACACTAACACCCTAACAACAAAAACGACTAAACCCCAACAAGACACAACCCGAAACCCCTAACAACAAACACTAACCCCCTAACAACAAACAACACTAAACCCCTAACCAGAAACTACTCTAACCCCGTAACAACAAACAACACTAACACCCTAACAACAAACAACCCTAACCCCCTAACATCAAACACTAACCCCCAAACAACAAACAACCCTAACCCCTGAAAACCAAAAACACTAACCCACTAACAACAAACAACCCTAAACCACTAACAACAAACAACCCTAACACCCTAACAACAAACAACACTAACCCCCTAACAACAAACAACCCTAAACCCCTAACATCAAACAACACTAACCCCCTAACAACACAAAACACTAACACCGTAAGAACAAAAAACACTAACACCCTAACAACAAAAACCACTAAACCAAAACAAGAAACAACCCTAAACCCCTAACAACAAACAAAACTAAACCCCTAACAACATACAATCCTAACCAAACAACAAAAAACCCTAAACCATTAACAACAAAGAACACTAACACCCTAACAACAAACAACACTAAATGCCTAACAACAAACAACACTAACACCCTAACAACAAACAACCCTAACCCCCTAACAACAAACAACACTAACCCCCTAACAACAAACAACCCTAAACACCTAACATCAAAGAACACTAACACCCTAACAACAAACAACCCTAACCCCCTAACAACAAACACTAACCCCCAAACAACAAACAACCCTAACCCCTAAAAACCAAAAAAACTAACCCACTAACAACAAACAATCCTAACCCACTAACAACAAACAACCCTAAAACCCTAACAACAAACAACACTAACCCCCTAACAACAAACAACCCTTACCCCCAACATCAAACAACACTAACCCCCTAAATACTCAAAACACTAACACCCTAACAACAAACAACACTAACACCCTAACAACAAAAACCACTAAACCCCAACAAGAAACAACCCGAAACCCCTAACAACAAAAACTAACCCCCTAACAAAAAACAACACTAAACCCCTTACAAGAAACTACCCTAACCCCGTAACAACAAACAACACTAACCCCGTAACAACAAACAACCCTAACCCCCTAACAACAAACAACTCTAACCCCCTAACAACCAACAACCCTAACCCCCTAACCACAATGAAGACTAACACCCTAACAACAAAAACCACTAAACTCCAACAAGAAACAACCCTAAACACCTAACAACAAATAACACTAACCCCCTAATAACAAACAACCCTAACGAAGCAACAAAAAACCCTAACGCACTAACAACAAACAACACTAACACCCTAACAACAAACAACCCTAACCCCCTAACAACAAACAACACTAACCCCCTAACAACAAACAACCCTAACCCCCTAACAACAAACAACACTAACCCCCGATCAACAAACAACCCTAAACCCCTAACATCAAAGAACACTAACACCCTAACAACAAACAACCCTAACCCCCTAACAACAAACACTAACCCCCAAACAACAAACAACCCTAACCCCTAAAAACCAAAAACACTAACCCACTAACAACAAACAACCCTAACCCACTAACAACAAACAACCCTAACACCCTAACAACAAACAACCCTAACCCCTTAATAACAAACAACCCTAAACCCCTAACATCAAACAACACTAACCCCCTAACAACAAACAACACTTACCCCCTAACATCAAACAACACTAACCCCCTAACAACACAAAACACTAACACCCTAACAACAAACAACACTAACAACCTAACAACAGAAACCACTAAACCCCAACAAGAAACAACCCTAAACCCCTAACAAAAAACACTAACCCCCTAACAACAAACAACACTGAACCCCTAACAAGAAAATACCCTAACCCCGTAACAACAAACAACACTAAACCGTAAGAACAAACAACCCTAACCCCCAAACAACAAACAACCCTAAACACCAAACAACAAACAACCCTAACCCCTTAAGAACAAACAATGCTAACCCCCCGAACAACCAACAACACTAACCCCCTAACCACAATAAACTCTAACACCCTAACAACAAAAACCACTAAACCCCAACAAGAAACAACCCTAAACCCCTAACAACAAACAACACTAACCCCCTAACAAAAAACAACCCTAACCAAACAACAAAAAACCCTAACCCACCAACAACAAGCAACACTAACACCCTAACAACAAACAACCCTAACTCCCTAACAACAAACAACACTAACACCCTAACAACAAACAACCCTAACCCCCTAACAACAAACAACACTAACCCCCTAACAACAAACAACCCTAAACCCCTAACATCAAACAACACTAACCCCCTAACAACACAAAACACTAACACCCTAACAAGAAACAACACTAACACCCTAACAACAAAAACCCCTAAACCACAACAAGAAACAACCCTAAACCCCTAACAACAAACACTAACCCCCTAACAAAAAACAACACTAAACCCCGAACAAGAAACTACCCTAACCCCGTAACAACAAACAACACTAACCCCGTAACAAGAAACAACCCTAACCCCCTAACAACGAACAACACTAACCCCCTAACAACAAACAACACTAAACCCCTAACACCAAAGAACACTAACACCCTAACAACAAACAACCCTAACCCCCTAACAACACACACTAACCCCCAAACAACAAACAACCCTAACCCCTGAAAACGAAAAACACTAACCCACTAACAACAAACAACCCTAAACCACTAACAACAAACAACCCTAACACCCTAACAACAAACAACACTAACCCCCTAACAACAAACAACCCTAAACCCCTAACATCAAACAACACTAACCCCCTAACAACACAAAACACTAACACCGTAAGAACAAAGAACACTAACACCCTAACAACAAAAACCACTAAACCAAAACAAGAAACAACCCTAAACCCCTAACAACAAACAACACTAACCCCCTAACAACATACAATCCTAACCAAACAACAAAAAACCCTAACCCACTAACAACAAACAACACTAACACCCTAACAACAAACAACCCTAACCCCCTAACAACAAACAACACTAACACCCTAACAACAAACAACCCTAACCCCCTAACAACAAACAACACTAACCCCCTAACAACAAACAACCCTAAACCCCTAACATCAAAGAACACTAAAACCCTAACAACAAACATCCCTAACCCCCTAACAACAAACACTAACCCCCAAACAACAAACAACCCTAACCCCTAAAAACCAAAAAAACTAACCCACTAACAACAAACAACCCTAACCCACTAACAACAAACAACCCTAACACCCTAACAACAAACAACACTAACCCCCTAACAACAAACAACACTTACCCCCTAACACCAAACAACACTAACCCCCTAACAACGCAAAACACTAACACCCTAACAACAAACAACACTAACAACCTAACAACAGAAACCACTAAACCCCAAGAAACAACCCTAAACCCCTAACAAAAAACACTAACCCCTAACAACAAACAACACTGAACCCCTAACAAGAAACTACCCTAACCCCGTAACAACAAACAACACTAACCCCGTAACAAGAAACAACTCTAACCCCTTAACAACGAACAACACTAACCCCCTAACAACAAACAACACTAAACCCCTAACACCAAAGAACACTAACACCCTAACAACAAACAACCCTAACCCCCTAACAACACACACTAACCCCCAAAGAACAAACAACCCTAACCCCTGAAAACCAAAAACACTAACCCACTAACAACAAACAACCCTAAACCACTAACAACAAACAACCCTAACACCCTAACAACAAACAACACTAACCCCCTAACAACAAACAACCCTAAACCCCTAACATCAAACAACACTAACCCCCTAACAACACAAAACACTAACACCGTAAGAACAAACAACACTAACACCCTAACAACAAAAACCACTAAACCAAAACAAGAAACAACCCTAAACCCCTAACAACAAACAACACTAAACCCCTAACAACATACAATCCTAACCAAACAACAAAAAACCCTAAACCACTAACAACAAACAACACTAACACCCTAACAACCAACAACCCTACCCCCCTAAAAACAAACAACACTAACACCCTAACAACAAACAACCCTAACCCCCTAACAACAAACAACACTATCCCCCTAACAACAAACAACCCTAAACACCTAACATCAAAGAACACTAACACCCTAACAACAAACAACCCTAACCCCCTAACAACAAACACTAACCCCCAAACAACAAACAACCCTAAACCCTAAAAACCAAAAACACTAACCCACTAACAACAAACAACCCTAACCCACTAACAACAAACAACCCTAAACCCCTAACATCAAACAACACTAACCCCCTAACAACACAAAACACTAACACCCTAACAACAAACAACACTAACCCCCTAACAACAAACAACCCTAAACCCCTAACATCAAAGAACACTAACACCCTAACAACAAACATTCCTAATCCCCTAACAACAAACACTAACCCCCAAACAACAAACAACCCTAACCCACTAACAACAAACAACCCTAACACCCTAACAACAAACAACACTAACCCCCTAACAACAAACAACCCGTACCCCCAACATCAAACAACACTAACCCCCTAACTACACAAAACACTAACACCCTAACAACAAACAACACTAACACTCTAACAACAGAAACCACTAAACCCCAACAAGAAACAACCCTAAACCCCTAACAAAAAACACTAACCCCCTAACAACAAACAACACTGAACTCCTAACAAGAAAATACCCTAACCCCGTAACAACAAACAACACTAAACCGTAACAACAAACAAACCTAACCCCCAAACAACAAACAACCGTAAACCCCAAACAACAAACAACCCTAACCCCTTAACAACAAACAATCCTAACCCCCCGAACAACCAACAACACTAACCCCCTAACCACAATAAACACTAACACCCTAACAACAGAAACCACTAAACCCCAACAAGAAACAACCCTAAACCCCTAACAACAAACAACACTAACCCCCTAACAAAAAACAACCCTAACCAAACAACAAAAAACCCTAACCCACCAACAACAAACAACACTAACACCCTAACAACAAACAACCCTAACTTCCTAACAACAAACAACGCTAACACCCTAACAACAAACAACCCTAACCCCCTAACAACAAACAACACTAACCCCCTAACAACAAACAACCCTAAACCCCTAACATCAAACAACACTAACCCCCTAACAACACAAAACACTAACACCCTAGCAACAAACAACACTAACACCCTAACAGCAAAAACCACTAAACCCCAACAAGAAACAACCCTAAACCCCTAACAACATACACTAACCCCCTAACAAAAAACAATACTAAACCCCGAACAAGAAACTACCCTAACCCCGTAACAACAAACAACACTAACCCCGTAACAAGAAACAACACTAACCCGCTAACAACGAACAACACTAACCCCCTAACAACAAACAACACTAAACCCCTAACATCAAAGAACACTAACACCCTAACAACAAACAACCCTAACCCCCTAACAACAAACACTAACCCCCAAACAACAAACAACCCTAACCCCTAAAAACCAAAAACACTAACCCACTAACAACAAACAACCCTAAACCACTAACAACAAACAACCCTAACACCCTAACAACAAACAACACTAACCCCCTAACAACAAACAACCCTAAACCCCTAACATCAAACAACACTAACAACCTAACAACACAAAACACTAACACCGTAACAACAAACTACACTAACACCCTAACAACAAAAACCACTAAACCCCAACAAGAAACAACCCTAAACCCCTAACAACACACAACACTAACCCCCTAACAACGAACAATCCTAACCAAACAACAAAAAACCCTAACCCACTAACAACAAACAACACTAACACCCTAACAACAAACAACCCTAACCCCCTAACAACAAACAACACTAACACCCTAACAACAAACAACCCTAACCCCCTAACAACAAACAACACTAACCCCCTAACAACAAACAACCCTAACCCCTAAAAACCAAAAAAACTAACCCACTAACAACAAACAACCCTAACCCACTAACAACAAACAACACTAACACCCTAACAACAAACAACACTAACCCCCTAACAACACAAAACACTAACACCCTAACAACAAACAACACTATCAACCTAACAACAGAAACCACTAAACCCCAACAAGAAACAACCCTAAACTCCTAACAAAAAACACTAACCCCCTAACAACAAACAACACTGAACCCCTAACAAGAAAATACCCTAACCCCGTAACAACAAACAACACTAAACCGTAACAACAAACAACCCTAACCCCCAAACAACAAACAGCCCTAAACACCAAACAACAAACAACCCTAACCCCTTAAGAACAAACAATGCTAACCCCCCGAACAACCAACAACACTAACCCCCTAACCACAATAAACACTAACACCCTAACAACAAAAACCACTAAACCCCAACAAGAAACAACCCTAAACCCCTAACAACAAACAACACTAACCCCCTAACAAAAAACAACCCTAACCAAACAACAAAAAACCCTAACACACCAACAACAAACAACACTAACACCCTAACAACAAACAACCCTAACTCCCTAACAACAAACAACACTAACACCCTAACAACAAACAACCCTAACCCCCTAACAACAAACAACACTAACCCCCTAACAACAAACAACCCTAAACCCCTAACATCAAACAACACTAACCCCCTAAAAACACAAAACACTAACACCCTAACAAGAAACAACACTAACACCCTAACAACAAAAACCCATAAACCCCAACAAGAAACAACCCTAAACCCCTAACAACAAACACTAACCCCCTAACAAAAAACAACACTAAACCCCGAACAAGAAACTACCCTAACCCCGTAACAACAAACAACACTAACCCCGTAACAAGAAACAACCCTAACCCCCTAACAACGAACAACACTAACCCCCTAACAACAAACAACACTAAACCCCTAACACCAAAGAACACTAACACCCTAACAACAAACAACCCTAACACCCTAACAACACACACTAACCCCCAAACAACAAACAACCCTAACCCCTGAAAACCAAAAACACTAACCCACTAACAACAAACAACCCTAAACCACTAACAACAAACAACCCTAACACCCTAACAACAAACAACACTAACCCCCTAACACCACAAAACACTAACACCGTAAGAACAAACAACACTAACACCCTAACAACAAAAAGCACTAAACCAAAACAAGAAACAACCCTAAACCCCTAACAACAAACAACACTAACCCCCTAACAACATACAATCCTAACCAAACAACAAAAAACCCTAAACCACTAACAACAAACAACACTAACCCCCTAACAACAAACAACCCTAACCGACTAACAACAAACAACACTAACACCCTAACAACAAACAACCCTAAACCCCTAACATCAAAGAACACTAACACCCTAACAACAAACAACCCTAACCCCCTAACAACAAACACTAACCCCCAAACAACAAACAACCCTAACCCCTAAAAACCAAAAACACTAACCCACTAACAACAAACAACCCTAAACCTCTAACAACAAACAACCCTAACACCCTAACAACAAACAACACTAAACCCCTAACAACAAACAAACCTAAACCCCTAACATCAAACAACACTAACCCCCTGACAACACAAAACACTAACACCCTAACAACAAACAACACTAACACCCTAACAACAAAAACCACTAAACCCCAACAAGAAACAACCCGAAACCCCTAACAACAAACACTAACCCCCTAACAACAAACAACACTAACACCCTAACAACAAACAACCCTAACCCCCTAACAACAAACAACACTAACACCCTAACAACAAACAAACCTAACCCCCTAACAACAAACAACACTAACCCCCTAACAACAAACAATCCTAAACCCCTAACATCAAAGAACATTAACACCCTAACAACAAACAACCCTAACCCCCTGACAACAAACACTAACCCCCAAAAAACAAACAACCCTAACCCCTAAAAACCAAAAAAACTAACCCACTAACAACAAACAACCCTAACCCACTAACAACAAACAACCCTAACACCCTAACAACAAACAACACTAACCCCCTAACAACAAACAACCCTTAACCCCTAACATCAAACAACACTAACCCCCTAACAACACAAAACACTAACACCCTAACAGCAAACAACACTAACAACCTAACAACAGAAACCACTAAACCCCAACAAGAAACAACCCAAACCCCTAACAGAAAACACTAACCCCCTAACAACAAACAACACTGAACCCCTAACAAGAAAATACCCTAACCCCGTAACAACAAACAACACTAAACCGTAACAACAAAAAACCCTAACCCACAAACAACAAACAACCCTAAACCCCAAACAACAAACAACCCTAACCCCTTAAGAACAAACAATGCTAACCCCCCGAACAACCAACAACACTAACCCCCTAACCACAATAAACTCTAACACCCTAACAACAAAAACCACTAAACCCCAACAAGAAACAACCCTAAACCCCTAACAACAAACAACACTAACCCCCTAAGAAAAAACAACCCTAACCAAACAACAAAAAACCCTAACCCACCAACAAAAACAACACTAACACCCGAACAACAAACAACCCTAACTCCCTAACAACAAACAACACTAACCCCCTAACAACAAACAACCCTAAACCCCTAACATCAAACAACACTAACCCCCTAACAACACAAAACACTAACACCCTAACAACAAACAACACTAACACCCTAACAACAAAAAACCCTAAACCCCAAAAAGAAACAACCCTAAACCCCTAACAACAAACACTAACCCCCTAAGAAAAAACAACACTAAACCCCGAACAAGAAACTACCCTAACCCCGTAACAACAAACAACACTAACCCCGTAACAAGAAACAACCCTAACCCCCTAACAACGAACAACACTAACCCCCTAACAACAAACAACAGTAAACCCCTAACACCAAAGAACACTAACACCCTAACAACAAACAACCCTAACCCCCTAACAACAAACACTAACCCCCAAACAACAAACAACCCTAACCCCTGAAAACCAAAAACACTAACCCACTAAGAACAAACAACCCTAAACCACTGACAACAAACAACCCTAACACCCTAACAACAAACAACACTAACCCCCTAACAACAAACAACCCTAAACCCCTAACATCAAACAACACTAACCCCCTAACAACACAAAACACTAACACCGTAAGAACAAACAACACTAACACCCTAACAACAAAAACCGCTAAACCAAAACAAGAAACAACCCTAAACCCCTAACAACAAACAACACTAAACCCCTAACAACATACAATCCTAACCAAACAACAAAAAACCCTAAACCACTAACAACAAACAACACTAACACCCTAACAACAAACAACCCTAACCGCCTAACAACAAACAACACTAACACCCTAACAACAAACAACCCTAACCCCCTAACAACAAACAACACTAACCCCCTAACAACAAACAACCCTAAACACCTAACATCAAAGAACACTAACACCCTAACAACAAACAACCCTAACCCCCTAACAACAAACACTAACCCCCAAACAACAAACAACCCTAACCCCTAAAAACCAAAAACACTAACCCACTAACAACAAACAACCCTAACCCACTAACAACAAACAACCCTAACACCCTAACAACAAACACTAACCCCCTAACAACAAACAACCCTAAATCCCTAACATCAAAGAACACTAACACCCTAACAACAAACATCCCTAACCCCCTAACAACAAACACTACCCCCCAAACAACAAACAACCGTAACCCCTAAAAACAAAAAAAACTAACCCACTAACAACAAACAACCCTAACCCACTAACAACAAACAACCCTAACACCCGAACAACAAACAACACTAACCCCTAACAACAAACAACCCTTACCCCCAACATCAAACAACACTAACCCCCTAACTACTCAAAACACTAACACCCTAACAACAAACAACACTAACACCCTAACAACAAAAACCACTAAACCCCAACAAGAAACAACCCGAAACCCCTAACAACAAACACTAAACCCCTAACAACAAACAACACTAAACCCCTAACAAGGAACTACCCTAACCCCGTAACAACAAACAACACTAACCCCGTAACAACAAGCAACCCTAACCCCCAAACAACAAACAACCCTAACACCCTAACAACAAACAACCCTAACCCCCTAACAACAAACAACACTAAGCCCCTAACATCAAAGAACACTAACACCCTAAAAACAAACAACCCTAACCCCCTAACAACAAACACTAACCCCCAAACAACAAACAACCCTAACCCCTAAAAACCAAAAAAACTAACCCACTAACAACAAACAACCCTAACCCACTAACAACAAACAACCCTAACACCCTAACAACAAACAACACTAACCCCCTAACAACAAACAACCCTTACCCCCTAACATCAAACAACACTAACCCCCTAACAACACAAAACACTAAAACCCTAACAACAAACAACACTAACACCCTAACAACAAAAACCACTAAACCCCAACAAGAAACAACCCGAAACCCCTAACAACAAACACTAACCCCCTAACAACAAACAACACTAACACCGTAACAACAAACAACCCTAACCCCCTAACAACAAACAACACTAACACCCTAACAACAAACAAACCTAACCCCCTAACAACAAACAACACTAACCCCCTAACAACAAACAATCCTAAACCCCTAACATCAAAGAACATTAACACCCGAACAGCAAACAACCCTAACCCCCTAACAACAAACACTAACCCCCAAACAACAAACAACCCTAACCCCTAAAAACAAAAAAAACTAACCCACTAACAACAAACAACCCTAACCCACTAACAACAAACAACCCTAACACCCTAACAACAAACAACACTAACCCCCTAACAACAAACAACCCTTACCCCCAACATCAAACAACACTAACCCCCTAACTACTCAAAACACTAACACCCTAACAACAAACAACACTAACACCCTAACAACAAAAACCACTAAACCCCAACAAGAAACAACCCGAAACCACTAACAACAAACACTAACCCCCTAACAACAAACAACACTAAACCCCTAACAAGAAACTACCCTAACCCCGTAACAACAAACAACACTAACCCCGTAACAACAAGCAACCCTAACCCCCAAACAACAAACAACCCTAACACCCTAACAACAAACAACCCTAACCCCCTAACAACAAACAACACTAAGCCCCTAACATCAAAGAACACTAACACCCTAAAAACAAACAACCCTAACCCCCTAACAACAAACACTAACCCCCAAACAACAAACAACCCTAACCCCTAAAAACCAAAAAAACTAACCCACTAACAACAAACAACCCTAACCCACTAACAACAAACAACCCTAACACCCTAACAACAAACAACACTAACCCCCTAACAACAAACAACCCTTACCCCCTAACATCAAACAACACTAACCCCCTAACAACACAAAACACTAAAACCCTAACAACAAACAACACTAACACCCTAACAACAAAAACCACTAAACCCCAACAAGAAACAACCCGAAACCCCTAACAACAAACACTAACCCCCTAACAACAAACAACACTAACACCCTAACAACAAACAACCCTAACCCCCTAACAACAAACAACACTAACACCCTAACAACAAACAAACCTAACCCCCTAACAACAAACAACACTAACCCCCTAACAACAAACAATCCTAAACCCCTAACATCAAAGAACATTAACACCCGAACAGCAAACAACCCTAACCCCCTAACAACAAACACTAACCCCCAAACAACAAACAACCCTAACCCATAAAAACCAAAAAAACTAACCCACTAACAACAAACAACCCTAACCCACTAACAACAAACAACCCTAACACCCTAACAACAAACAACACTAACCCCGTAACAACAAACAACCCTTAACCCCTAACATCAAACAACACTAACACCCTAACAACACAAAACACTAACACCGTAAGAACAAACAACACTAACACCCTAACAACAAAAACCACTAAACCAAAACAAGAAACAACCCTAAACCCCTAACAACAAACAACACTAAACCCCTAACAACATACAATCCTAACCAAACAATAAAAAACCCTAAACCACTAACAACAAACAACACTAACACCCTAACAACAAACAACCCTAACCGCCTAACAACAAACAACACTAACACGCTAACAACAAACAACCCTAACCCCCTAACAACAAACAACACTAACCCCCTAACAACAAACAACCCTAAACACCTAACATCAAAGAACACTAACACCCTAACAACAAACAACCCTAACCCCCTAACAACAAACACTAACCCCCAAACAACAAACAACCCTAACCCCTAAAAACCAAAAACACTAACCCACTAACAACAAACAACCCTAACCCACTAACAACAAACAACCCTAACACCCTAACAACAAACACTAACCCCCTAACAACAAACAACCCTAAACCCCTAACATCAAAGAACACGAACACCCTAACAACAAACATCCCTAACCCCCTAACAACAAACACTAACCCCAAACAACAAACAACCCTAACCCCTAAAAACCAAAAAAACTAACCCACTAACAACAAACAACCCTAACCCACTAACAACAAACAACCCTAACACCCTAACAACAAACAACACTAACCCCCTAACAACAAACAACCCTTACCCCCAACATCAAACAACACTAACCCCCTAACTACTCAAAACACTAACACCCTAACAACAAACAACACTAACACCCTAACAACAAAAACCACTAAACCCCAACAAGAAACAACCCGAAACCACTAACAACAAACACTAACCCCCTAACAACAAACAACACTAAACCCCTAACAAGAAACTACCCTAACCCCGTAACAACAAACAACAATAACCCCGTAACAACAAGCAACCCTAACCCCCAAACAACAAACAACCCTAACACCCTAACAACAAACAACCCTAACCCCCTAACAACAAACAACACTAAGCCCCTAACAACAAACAACCCTAAACCCCTAACATCAAAGAACACTAACACCCTAAAAACAAACAACCCTAATCCCCTAACAACAAACACTAACCCCCAAACAACAAACAACCCTAACCCCTAAAAACCAAAAAAACTAACCCACTAACAACAAACAACCCTAACCCACTAACAACAAACAACCCTAACACCCTAACAACAAACAACACTAACCCCCTAACAACAAACAACCCTTACCCCCTAACATCAAACAACACTAACCCCCTAACAACACAAAACACTAACACCCTAACAACAAACAACACTAACACTCTAACAACAGAAACCACTAAACCCCAACAAGAAACAACCCTAAACCCCTAACAAAAAACACTAACCCCCTAACAACAAACAACACTGAACACCTAACAAGAAAATACCCTAACCCCGTAACAGCAAACAACACTAAACCGTAACAACAAACAAACCTAACCCCCAAACAACAAACAACCCTAAACCCCAAACAACAAACAACCCTAACCCCTTAACAACAAACAATCCTAACCCCCCGAACAACCAACAACACTAACCCCCTAACCACAATAAACACTAACACCCTAACAATAAAAACCACTAAACACCAACAAGAAACAACCCTAAACCCCTAACAACAAACAACACTAACCCCCTAACAAAAAACAACCGTAACCAAACTACAAAAAACCCTAACCTACCAACAACAAACAACACAACAACCCTAACAACAAACAACCCTAACTCCCTAACAAAAAACAACGCTAACACCCTAACAACAAACAACCCTAACCCCCTAACAACAAACAACACTAACCCCCTAACAACAAACAACCCTAAACCCCTAACATCAAACAACACTAACCCCCTAACAACACAAAACACTAACACCCTAACAACAAACAACACTAACACCCTAACAACAAAAACCCCTAAACCCCAACAAGAAACAACTCTAAACCCCTAACAACAAACACTAACCCCCTAACAAAAAACAACACTAAACCCCGAACAAGAAACCACCCTAACCCCGTAACAACAAACAACACTAACCCCGTAACAAGAAACAACCCTAACCCCCTAACAACGAACAACACTAACCCCCTAACAACAAACAACCCTAAACCCCTAACATCAAAGAACACTAACACCCTAACAACAAACAACCCTAACCCCCTAACAACAAACACTAACCCCCAAACAACAAACAACCCTAACCCCTAAAAACCAAAAAAACTAACCCACTAACAACAAACAACCCTAACCCACTAACAACAAACAACCCTAACACCCTAACAACAAACAACACTAACCCCCTGACAACAAACAACCCTAAACCCCTAACATCAAACAACACTAACCCCCTAACAACACAAAACACTAACACCGTAAGAACAAACAACACTAACACTCTAACAACAAAAACCACTAAACCAAAACAAGAAACATCCCTAAACCCCTAACAACAAACAACACTAAACCCCTAACAACATACAATCCTAACCAAACAAAAAAAACCCGAAACCACTAACAACAAACAACACTAACACCCTAACAACAAACAACCCTAACCGCCTAACAACCAAAAACACTAACACCCTAACAACAAACAACCCTAAACCCCTAACATCAAAGAACACTAACACCCTAACAACAAACAACCCTAACCCCCTAACAACAAACACTAACCCCCAAACAACAAACAACCCTAACCCCTAAAAACCAAAAACACTAACCCACTAACAACAAACAACCCTAAACCTCTAACAACAAACAACCCTAACACCCTAACAACAAACAACACTAAACCCCTAACAACAAACAAACCTAAACCCCTAAAATCAAACAACACTAACCCCCTAACAACACAAAACACTAACACCCTAACAACAAACAACCCTAACCGCCTAACAACAAACAACCCTAACACCCTAACAACAAACAACACTAACCCCCTAACAACAAACAACCCTAAACCCCTAACATCAAACAACACTAACCCCCTAACAACACAAAACACTAACACCGTAAGAACAAAGAACACTAACACCCTAACAACAAAAACCACTAAACCAAAACAAGAAACAACCCTAAACCCCTAACAACAAACAACACTAACCCCCTAACAACATACAATCCTAACCAAACAACAAAAAACCCTAACCCACTAACAACAAACAAAACTAACACCCTAACAACAAACAACCCTAACCCCCTAACAACAAACAACACTAACACCCTAACAACAAACAACCCTAACCCCCTAACAACAAACAACACTAACCCCCTAACAACAAACAACCCTAAACCCCTAACATCAAAGAACACTAAAACCCTAACAACAAACATCCCTAACCCCCTAACAACAAACACTAACCCCCAAACAACAAACAACCCTAACCCCTAAAAACCAAAAAAACTAACCCACTAACAACAAACAACCCTAACCCACTAACAACAAACAACCCTAACACCCTAACAACAAACAACACTAACCCCCTAACAACAAACAACACTTACCCCCTAACACCAAACAACACTAACCCCCTAACAACGCAAAACACTAACACCCTAACAACAAACAACACTAACAACCTAACAACAGAAACCACTAAACCCCAAGAAACAACCCTAAACCCCTAACAAAAAACACTAACCCCTAACAACAAACAACACTGAACCCCTAACAAGAAACTACCCTAACCCCGTAACAACAAACAACACTAACCCCGTAACAAGAAACAACCCTAACCCCCTAACAACAAAGAACACTAACACCCTAACAACAAACATTCCTAATCCCCTAACAACAAACACTAACCCCCAAACAACAAACAACCCTAACCCACTAACAACAAACAACCCTAACACCCTAACAACAAACAACACTAACCCCCTAACAACAAACAACCCGTACCCCCAACATCAAACAACACTAACCCCCTAACTACACAAAACACTAACACCCTAACAACAAACAACACTAACACTCTAACAACAGAAACCACTAAACCCCAACAAGAAACAACCCTAAACCCCTAACAAAAAACACTAACCCCCTAACAACAAACAACACTGAACTCCTAACAAGAAAATACCCTAACCCCGTAACAACAAACAACACTAAACCGTAACAACAAACAAACCTAACCCCCAAACAACAAACAACCGTAAACCCCAA
The DNA here is from genome assembly GCF_024166365.1 of Elephas maximus indicus. Lineage (NCBI taxonomy): Eukaryota > Metazoa > Chordata > Mammalia > Proboscidea > Elephantidae > Elephas > Elephas maximus. The sequence continues at coordinate 2,022,676 of NC_064835.1, forward strand.
ACAACAAACAACCCTAACCCCTTAACAACAAACAATCCTAACCCCCCGAACAACCAACAACACTAACCCCCTAACCACAATAAACACTAACACCCTAACAACAGAAACCACTAAACCCCAACAAGAAACAACCCTAAACCCCTAACAACAAACAACACTAACCCCCTAACTAAAAACAACCCTAACCAAACAACAAAAAACCCTAACCCACCAACAACAAACAACACTAACACCCTAACAACAAACAACCCTAACTTCCTAACAACAAACAACGCTAACACCCTAACAACAAACAACCCTAACCCCCTAACAACAAACAACACTAACCCCCTAACAACAAACAACCCTAAACCCCTAACATCAAACAACACTAACCCCCTAACAACACAAAACACTAACACCCTAGCAACAAACAACACTAACACCCTAACAGCAAAAACCACTAAACCCCAACAAGAAACAACCCTAAACCCCTAACAACATACACTAACCCCCTAACAAAAAACAATACTAAACCCCGAACAAGAAACTACCCTAACCCCGTAACAACAAACAACACTAACCCCGTAACAAGAAACAACACTAACCCCCTAACAACGAACAACACTAACCCCCTAACAACAAACAACACTAAACCCCTAACATCAAAGAACACTAACACCCTAACAACAAACAACCCTAACCCCCTAACAACAAACACTAACCCCCAAACAACAAACAACCCTAACCCCTAAAAACCAAAAACACTAACCCACTAACAACAAACAACCCTAAACCACTAACAACAAACAACCCTAACACCCTAACAACAAACAACACTAACCCCCTAACAACAAACAACCCTAAACCCCTAACATCAAACAACACTAACAACCTAACAACACAAAACACTAACACCGTAACAACAAACTACACTAACACCCTAACAACAAAAACCACTAAACCCCAACAAGAAACAACCCTAAACCCCTAACAACACACAACACTAACCCCCTAACAACGAACAATCCTAACCAAACAACAAAAAACCCTAACCCACTAACAACAAACAACACTAACACCCTAACAACAAACAACCCTAACCCCCTAACAACAAACAACACTAACACCCTAACAACAAACAACCCTAACCCCCTAACAACAAACAACACTAACCCCCTAACAACAAACAACCCTAACCCCTAAAAACCAAAAAAACTAACCCACTAACAACAAACAACCCTAACCCACTAACAACAAACAACACTAACACCCTAACAACAAACAACACTAACCCCCTAACAACAAACAACACTTACCCCCTAACATCAAACAACACAAACCCCCTAACAACACAAAACACTAACACCCTAACAACAAACAACACTAACAACCTAACAACAGAAACCACTAAACCCCAACAAGAAACAACCATAAACTCCTAACAAAAAACACTAACCCCCTAACAACAAACAACACTGAACCCCTAACAAGAAAATACCCTAACCCCGTAACAACAAACAACACTAAACCGTAACAACAAACAACCCTAACCCCCAAACAACAAACAGCCCTAAACACCAAACAACAAACAACCCTAACCCCTTAAGAACAAACAATGCTAACCCCCCGAACAACCAACAACACTAACCCCCTAACCACAATAAACACTAACACCCTAACAACAAAAACCACTAAACCCCAACAAGAAACAACCCTAAACCCCTAACAACAAACAACACTAACCCCCTAACAAAAAACAACCCTAACCAAACAACAAAAAACCCTAACACACCAACAACAAACAACACTAACACCCTAACAACAAACAACCCTAACTCCCTAACAACAAACAACACTAACACCCTAACAACAAACAACCCTAACCCCCTAACAACAAACAACACTAACCCCCTAACAACAAACAACCCTAAACCCCTAACATCAAACAACACTAACCCCCTAACAACACAAAACACTAACACCCTAACAAGAAACAACACTAACACCCTAACAACAAAAACCCATAAACCCCAACAAGAAACAACCCTAAACCCCTAACAACAAACACTAACCCCCTAACAAAAAACAACACTAAACCCCGAACAAGAAACTACCCTAACCCCGTAACAACAAACAACACTAACCCCGTAACAAGAAACAACACTAACCCCCTAACAACAAAAACCCATAAACCCCAACAAGAAACAACCCTAAACCCCTAACAACAAACACTAACCCCCTAACAAAAAACAACACTAAACCCCGAACAAGAAACTACCCTAACCCCGTAACAACAAACAACACTAACCCCGTAACAAGAAACAACCCTAACCCCCTAACAACGAACAACACTAACCCCCTAACAACAAACAACACTAAACCCCTAACACCAAAGAACACTAACACCCTAACAACAAACAACCCTAACACCCTAACAACACACACTAACCCCCAAACAACAAACAACCCTAACCCCTGAAAACCAAAAACACTAACCCACTAACAACAAACAACCCTAAACCACTAACAACAAACAACCCTAACACCCTAACAACAAACAACACTAACCCCCTAACACCACAAAACACTAACACCGTAAGAACAAACAACACTAACACCCTAACAACAAAAAGCACTAAACCAAAACAAGAAACAACCCTAAACCCCTAACAACAAACAACACTAACCCCCTAACAACATACAATCCTAACCAAACAACAAAAAACCCTAAACCACTAACAACAAACAACACTAACCCCCTAACAACAAACAACCCTAACCGACTAACAACAAACAACACTAACACCCTAACAACAAACAACCCTAAACCCCTAACATCAAAGAACACTAACACCCTAACAACAAACAACCCTAACCCCCTAACAACAAACACTAACCCCCAAACAACAAACAACCCTAACCCCTAAAAACCAAAAACACTAACCCACTAACAACAAACAACCCTAAACCTCTAACAACAAACAACCCTAACACCCTAACAACAAACAACACTAAACCCCTAACAACAAACAAACCTAAACCCCTAACATCAAACAACACTAACCCCCTGACAACACAAAACACTAACACCCTAACAACAAACAACACTAACACCCTAACAACAAAAACCACTAAACCCCAACAAGAAACAACCCGAAACCCCTAACAACAAACACTAACCCCCTAACAACAAACAACACTAACACCCTAACAACAAACAACCCTAACCCCCTAACAACAAACAACACTAACACCCTAACAACAAACAAACCTAACCCCCTAACAACAAACAACACTAACCCCCTAACAACAAACAATCCTAAACCCCTAACATCAAAGAACATTAACACCCTAACAACAAACAACCCTAACCCCCTGACAACAAACACTAACCCCCAAAAAACAAACAACCCTAACCCCTAAAAACCAAAAAAACTAACCCACTAACAACAAACAACCCTAACCCACTAACAACAAACAACCCTAACACCCTAACAACAAACAACACTAACCCCCTAACAACAAACAACCCTTAACCCCTAACATCAAACAACACTAACCCCCTAACAACACAAAACACTAACACCCTAACAGCAAACAACACTAACAACCTAACAACAGAAACCACTAAACCCCAACAAGAAACAACCCAAACCCCTAACAGAAAACACTAACCCCCTAACAACAAACAACACTGAACCCCTAACAAGAAAATACCCTAACCCCGTAACAACAAACAACACTAAACCGTAACAACAAAAAACCCTAACCCACAAACAACAAACAACCCTAAACCCCAAACAACAAACAACCCTAACCCCTTAAGAACAAACAATGCTAACCCCCCGAACAACCAACAACACTAACCCCCTAACCACAATAAACTCTAACACCCTAACAACAAAAACCACTAAACCCCAACAAGAAACAACCCTAAACCCCTAACAACAAACAACACTAACCCCCTAAGAAAAAACAACCCTAACCAAACAACAAAAAACCCTAACCCACCAACAACAAACAACACTAACACCCGAACAACAAACAACCCTAACTCCCTAACAACAAACAACACTAACCCCCTAACAACAAACAACCCTAAACCCCTAACATCAAACAACACTAACCCCCTAACAACACAAAACACTAACACCCTAACAACAAACAACACTAACACCCTAACAACAAAAAACCCTAAACCCCAAAAAGAAACAACCCTAAACCCCTAACAACAAACACTAACCCCCTAAGAAAAAACAACACTAAACCCCGAACAAGAAACTACCCTAACCCCGTAACAACAAACAACACTAACCCCGTAACAAGAAACAACCCTAACCCCCTAACAACGAACAACACTAACCCCCAAACAACAAACAACCCTAACCCCTAAAAACAAAAAAAACTAACCCACTAACAACAAACAACCCTAACCCACTAAGAACAAACAACCCTAACACCCTAACAACAAACAACACTAACCCCCTAACAACAAACAACCCTTACCCCCAACATCAAACAACACTAACCCCCTAACTACTCAAAACACTAACACCCTAACAACAAACAACACTAACACCCTAACAACAAAAACCACTAAACCCCAACAAGAAACAACCCGAAACCACTAACAACAAACACTAACCCCCTAACAACAAACAACACTAAACCCCTAACAAGAAACTACCCTAACCCCGTAACAACAAACAACACTAACCCCGTAACAACAAGCAACCCTAACCCCCAAACAACAAACAACCCTAACACCCTAACAACAAACAACCCTAACCCCCTAACAACAAACAACACTAAGCCCCTAACATCAAAGAACACTAACACCCTAAAAACAAACAACCCTAACCCCCTAACAACAAACACTAACCCCCAAACAACAAACAACCCTAACCCCTAAAAACCAAAAAAACTAACCCACTAACAACAAACAACCCTAACCCACTAACAACAAACAACCCTAACACCCTAACAACAAACAACACTAACCCCCTAACAACAAACAACCCTTACCCCCTAACATCAAACAACACTAACCCCCTAACAACACAAAACACTAAAACCCTAACAACAAACAACACTAACACCCTAACAACAAAAACCACTAAACCCCAACAAGAAACAACCCGAAACCCCTAACAACAAACACTAACCCCCTAACAACAAACAACACTAACACCCTAACAACAAACAACCCTAACCCCCTAACAACAAACAACACTAACACCCTAACAACAAACAAACCTAACCCCCTAACAACAAACAACACTAACCCCCTAACAACAAACAATCCTAAACCCCTAACATCAAAGAACATTAACACCCGAACAGCAAACAACCCTAACCCCCTAACAACAAACACTAACCCCCAAACAACAAACAACCCTAACCCATAAAAACCAAAAAAACTAACCCACTAACAACAAACAACCCTAACCCACTAACAACAAACAACCCTAACACCCTAACAACAAACAACACTAACCCCGTAACAACAAACAACCCTTAACCCCTAACATCAAACAACACTAACACCCTAACAACACAAAACACTAACACCGTAAGAACAAACAACACTAACACCCTAACAACAAAAACCACTAAACCAAAACAAGAAACAACCCTAAACCCCTAACAACAAACAACACTAAACCCCTAACAACATACAATCCTAACCAAACAATAAAAAACCCTAAACCACTAACAACAAACAACACTAACACCCTAACAACAAACAACCCTAACCGCCTAACAACAAACAACACTAACACGCTAACAACAAACAACCCTAACCCCCTAACAACAAACAACACTAACCCCCTAACAACAAACAACCCTAAACACCTAACATCAAAGAACACTAACACCCTAACAACAAACAACCCTAACCCCCTAACAACAAACACTAACCCCCAAACAACAAACAACCCTAACCCCTAAAAACCAAAAACACTAACCCACTAACAACAAACAACCCTAACCCACTAACAACAAACAACCCTAACACCCTAACAACAAACACTAACCCCCTAACAACAAACAACCCTAAACCCCTAACATCAAAGAACACTAACACCCTAACAACAAACATCCCTAACCCCCTAACAACAAACACTAACCCCCAAACAACAAACAACCCTAACCCCTAAAAACCAAAAAAACTAACCCACTAACAACAAACAACCCTAACCCACTAACAACAAACAACCCTAACACCCTAACAACAAACAACACTAACCCCCTAACAACAAACAACCCTTACCCCCAACATCAAACAACACTAACCCCCTAACTACTCAAAACACTAACACCCTAACAACAAACAACACTAACACCCTAACAACAAAAACCACTAAACCCCAACAAGAAACAACCCGAAACCACTAACAACAAACACTAACCCCCTAACAACAAACAACACTAAACCCCTAACAAGAAACTACCCTAACCCCGTAACAACAAACAACAATAACCCCGTAACAACAAGCAACCCTAACCCCCAAACAACAAACAACCCTAACACCCTAACAACAAACAACCCTAACCCCCTAACAACAAACAACACTAAGCCCCTAACAACAAACAACCCTAAACCCCTAACATCAAAGAACACTAACACCCTAAAAACAAACAACCCTAATCCCCTAACAACAAACACTAACCCCCAAACAACAAACAACCCTAACCCCTAAAAACCAAAAAAACTAACCCACTAACAACAAACAACCCTAACCCACTAACAACAAACAACCCTAACACCCTAACAACAAACAACACTAACCCCCTAACAACAAACAACCCTTACCCCCTAACATCAAACAACACTAACCCCCTAACAACACAAAACACTAACACCCTAACAACAAACAACACTAACACTCTAACAACAGAAACCACTAAACCCCAACAAGAAACAACCCTAAACCCCTAACAAAAAACACTAACCCCCTAACAACAAACAACACTGAACACCTAACAAGAAAATACCCTAACCCCGTAACAGCAAACAACACTAAACCGTAACAACAAACAAACCTAACCCCCAAACAACAAACAACCCTAAACCCCAAACAACAAACAACCCTAACCCCTTAACAACAAACAATCCTAACCCCCCGAACAACCAACAACACTAACCCCCTAACCACAATAAACACTAACACCCTAACAATAAAAACCACTAAACACCAACAAGAAACAACCCTAAACCCCTAACAACAAACAACACTAACCCCCTAACAAAAAACAACCGTAACCAAACTACAAAAAACCCTAACCTACCAACAACAAACAACACAACAACCCTAACAACAAACAACCCTAACTCCCTAACAAAAAACAACGCTAACACCCTAACAACAAACAACCCTAACCCCCTAACAACAAACAACACTAACCCCCTAACAACAAACAACCCTAAACCCCTAACATCAAACAACACTAACCCCCTAACAACACAAAACACTAACACCCTAACAACAAACAACACTAACACCCTAACAACAAAAACCCCTAAACCCCAACAAGAAACAACTCTAAACCCCTAACAACAAACACTAACCCCCTAACAAAAAACAACACTAAACCCCGAACAAGAAACCACCCTAACCCCGTAACAACAAACAACACTAACCCCGTAACAAGAAACAACCCTAACCCCCTAACAACGAACAACACTAACCCCCTAACAACAAACAACCCTAAACCCCTAACATCAAAGAACACTAACACCCTAACAACAAACAACCCTAACCCCCTAACAACAAACACTAACCCCCAAACAACAAACAACCCTAACCCCTAAAAACCAAAAAAACTAACCCACTAACAACAAACAACCCTAACCCACTAACAACAAACAACCCTAACACCCTAACAACAAACAACACTAACCCCCTGACAACAAACAACCCTAAACCCCTAACATCAAACAACACTAACCCCCTAACAACACAAAACACTAACACCGTAAGAACAAACAACACTAACACTCTAACAACAAAAACCACTAAACCAAAACAAGAAACATCCCTAAACCCCTAACAACAAACAACACTAAACCCCTAACAACATACAATCCTAACCAAACAAAAAAAACCCGAAACCACTAACAACAAACAACACTAACACCCTAACAACAAACAACCCTAACCGCCTAACAACCAAAAACACTAACACCCTAACAACAAACAACCCTAAACCCCTAACATCAAAGAACACTAACACCCTAACAACAAACAACCCTAACCCCCTAACAACAAACACTAACCCCCAAACAACAAACAACCCTAACCCCTAAAAACCAAAAACACTAACCCACTAACAACAAACAACCCTAAACCTCTAACAACAAACAACCCTAACACCCTAACAACAAACAACACTAAACCCCTAACAACAAACAAACCTAAACCCCTAAAATCAAACAACACTAACCCCCTAACAACACAAAACACTAACACCCTAACAACAAACAACCCTAACCGCCTAACAACAAACAACACTAACACCCTAACAACAAAAAACCCTAACCCCCTAACAACAAACAACACTAACCCCCTAACAAAAAACAACCCTAAACACCTAACATCAAAGAACACTAACACCCTAACAACAAACAACCCTAACCCCCTAACAACAAACACTAACCCCCAAACAACAAACAACCCTAACCCCTAAAAACCAAAAACACTAACCCACTAACAACAAACAACCCTAACCCACTAACAACAAACAACCCTAACACCCTAACAACAAACACTAACCCCCTAACAACAAACAACCCTAAACCCCTAACATCAAAGAACACTAACACCCTAACAACAAACATCCCTAACCCCCTAACAACAAACACTAACCCCCAAACAACAAAGAACCCTAACCCCTAAAAACAAAAAAAACTAACCCACTAACAACAAACAACCCTAACCCACTAACAACAAACAACCCTAACACCCGAACAACAAACAACACTAACCCCTAACAACAAACAACCCTTACCCCCAACATCAAACAACACTAACCCCCTAACTACTCAAAACACTAACACCCTAACAACAAACAACACTAACACCCTAACAACAATAACCACTAAACCCCAACAAGAAACAACCCGAAACCCCTAACAACAAACACTAACCCCCTAACAACAAACAACACTAAACCCCTAACAAGAAACTACCCTAACCCCGTAACAACAAACAACACTAACCCCGTAACAACAAGCAACCCTAACCCCCAAACAACAAACAACCCTAACACCCTAACAACAAACAACCCTAACCCAATAACAACAAACAACACTAAGCCCCTAACATCAAAGAACACTAACACCCTAAAAACAAACAACCCTAACCCCCTAACAACAAACACTAACCCCCAAACAACAAACAACCCTAACCCCTAAAAACCAAAAAAACTAACCCACTAACAACAAACAACCCTAACCCACTAACAACAAACAACACTAACACCCTAACAACAAACAACACTAACCCCCTAACAACAAACAACCCTTACCCCCTAACATCAAACAACACTAACCCCCTAACAACACAAAACACTAAAACCCTAACAACAAACAACACTAACACCCTAACAACAAAAACCACTAAACCCCAACAAGAAACAACCCGAAACCCCTAACAACAAACACTAACCCCCTAACAACAAACAACACTAACACCCTAACAACAAACAACCCTAACCCCCTAACAACAAACAACACTAACACCCTAACAACAAACAAACTTAACCCCCTAACAACACACAACACTAACCCCCTAACAACAAACAATCCTAAACCCCTAACATCAAAGAACATTAACACCCGATCAACAAACAACCCTAACCCCCTAACAACAAACACTAACCCCCAAACAACAAACAATCCTAACCCCTAAAAAGCAAAAAAACTAACCCACTAACAACAAACAACCCTAACCCACTAACAACAAACAACCCTAACACCCTAACAACAAACAACACTAACCCCGTAACAACAAACAACCCTTAACCCCTAACATCAAACAACACTAACACCCTAACAACACAAAACACTAACACCGTAAGAACAAACAACACTAACACCCTAACAACAAAAACCACTAAACCAAAACAGGAAACAACCCTAAACGCCTAACAACAAACAACACTAAACCCCTAACAACATACAATCCTAACCAAACAATAAAAAACCCTAAACCACTAACAACAAACAACACTAACACCCTAACAACAAACAACCCTAACCGCCTAACAACAAACAACACTAACACCCTAACAACAAACAACCCTAACCCCCTAACAAAAAACAACACTAACCCCCTAACAACAAACAACCCTAAACACCTAACATCAAAGAACACTAACACCCTAACAACAAACAACCCTAACCCCCTAACAACAAACACTAACCCCCAAACAACAAACAACCCTAACCCCTAAAAACCAAAAACACTAACCCACTAACAACAAACAACCCTAACCCACTAACAACAAACAACCCTAACACCCTAACAACAAACACTAACCCCCTAACAACAAACAACCCTAAACCCCTAACATCAAAGAACACTAACACCCTAACAACAAACATCCCTAACCCCCTAACAACAAACACTAACCCCCAAACAACAAACAACCCTAACCCCTAAAAACCAAAAAAACTAACCCACTAACAACAAACAACCCTAACCCACTAACAACAAACAACCCTAACACCCTAACAACAAACAACACTAACCCCCTAACAACAAACAACCCTTACCCCCAACATCAAACAACACTAACCCCCTAACTACTCAAAACACTAACACCCTAACAACAAACAACACTAACACCCTAACAACAAAAACCACTAAACCCCAACAAGAAACAACCCGAAACCACTAACAACAAACACTAACCCCCTAACAACAAACAACACTAAACCCCTAACAAGAAACTACCCTAACCCCGTAACAACAAACAACACTAACCCCGTAACAACAAGCAACCCTAACCCCCAAACAACAAACAACCCTAACACCCTAACAACAAACAACCCTAACCCCCTAACAACAAACAACACTAAGCCCCTAACAACAAACAACCCTAAACCCCTAACATCAAAGAACACTAACACCCTAAAAACAAACAACCCTAATCCCCTAACAACAAACACTAACCCCCAAACAACAAACAACCCTAACCCCTAAAAACCAAAAAAACTAACCCACTAACAACAAACAACCCTAACCCACTAACAACAAACAACCCTAACACCCTAACAACAAACAACACTAACCCCCTAACAACAAACAACCCTTACCCCCTAACATCAAACAACACTAACCCCCTAACAACACAAAACACTAACACCCTAACAACAAACAACACTAACACTCTAACAACAGAAACCACTAAACCCCAACAAGAAACAACCCTAAACCCCTAACAAAAAACACTAACCCCCTAACAACAAACAACACTGAACACCTAACAAGAAAATACCCTAACCCCGTAACAGCAAACAACACTAAACCGTAACAACAAACAAACCTAACCCCCAAACAACAAACAACCCTAAACCCCAAACAACAAACAACCCTAACCCCTTAACAACAAACAATCCTAACCCCCCGAACAACCAACAACACTAACCCCCTAACCACAATAAACACTAACACCCTAACAATAAAAACCACTAAACACCAACAAGAAACAACCCTAAACCCCTAACAACAAACAACACTAACCCCCTAACAAAAAACAACCGTAACCAAACTACAAAAAACCCTAACCTACCAACAACAAACAACACAACAACCCTAACAACAAACAACCCTAACTCCCTAACAAAAAACAACGCTAACCCCCTAACAACAAACAACCCTAAACCCCTAACATCAAACAACAATAACCCCCTAACAACACAAAACACTAACACCCTAACAACAAACAACCCTAACACCCTAACAACAAAAACCCCTAAACCCCAACAAGAAACAACTCTAAACCCCTAACAACAAACACTAACCCCCTAACAAAAAACAACACTAAACCCCGAACAAGAAACCACCCTAACCCCGTAACAACAAACAACACTAACCCCGTAACAAGAAACAACCCTAACCCCCTAACAACGAACAACACTAACCCCCTAACAACAAACAACCCTAAACCCCTAACATCAAAGAACACTAACACCCTAACAACAAACAACCCTAACCCCCTAACAACAAACACTAACCCCCAAACAACAAACAACCCTAACCCCTAAAAACCAAAAAAACTAACCCACTAACAACAAACAACCCTAACCCACTAACAACAAACAACCCTAACACCCTAACAACAAACAACACTAACCCCCTGACAACAAACAACCCTAAACCCCTAACATCAAACAACACTAACCCCCTAACAACACAAAACACTAACACCGTAAGAACAAACAACACTAACACTCTAACAACAAAAACCACTAAACCAAAACAAGAAACATCCCTAAACCCCTAACAACAAACAACACTAAACCCCTAACAACATACAATCCTAACCAAACAAAAAAAACCCGAAACCACTAACAACAAACAACACTAACACCCTAACAACAAACAACCCTAACCGCCTAACAACCAAAAACACTAACACCCTAACAACAAACAACCCTAAACCCCTAACATCAAAGAACACTAACACCCTAACAACAAACAACCCTAACCCCCTAACAACAAACACTAACCCCCAAACAACAAACAACCCTAACCCCTAAAAACCAAAAACACTAACCCACTAACAACAAACAACCCTAAACCTCTAACAACAAACAACCCTAACACCCTAACAACAAACAACACTAAACCCCTAACAACAAACAAACCTAAACCCCTAACATCAAACAACACTAACCCCCTAACAACACAAAACACTAACACCCTAACAACAAACAACCCTAACCGCCTAACAACAAACAACACTAACACCCTAACAACAAACAACCCTAACCCCCTAACAACAAACAACACTAACCCCCTAACAACAAACAACCCTAAACACCTAACATCAAAGAACACTAACACCCTAACAACAAACAACCCTAACCCCCTAACAACAAACACTAACCCTCAAACAACAAACAACCCTAACCCCTAAAAACCAAAAACACTAACCCACTAACAACAAACAACCCTAACCCACTAACAACAAACAACCCTAACACCCTAACAACAAACACTAACCCCCTAACAACAAACAACCCTAAACCCCTAACATCAAAGAACACTAACACCCTAACAACAAACATCCCTAACCCCCTAACAACAAACACTAACCCCCAAACAACAAACAACCCTAACCCCTAAAAACAAAAAAAACTAACCCACTAACAACAAACAACCCTAACCCACTAACAACAAACAACCCTAACACCCGAACAACAAACAACACTAACCCCTAACAACAAACAACCCTTACCCCCAACATCAAACAACACTAACCCCCTAACTACTCAAAACACTAACACCCTAACAACAAACAACACTAACACCCTAACAACAATAACCACTAAACCCCAACAAGAAACAGCCCGAAACCCCTAACAACAAACACTAACCCCCTAACAACAAACAACACTAAACCCCTAACAAGAAACTACCCTAACCCCGTAACAACAAACAACACTAACCCCGTAACAACAAGCAACCCTAACCCCCAAACAACAAACAACCCTAACACCCTAACAACAAACAACCCTAACCCAATAACAACAAACAACACTAAGCCCCTAACATCAAAGAACACTAACACCCTAAAAACAAACAACCCTAACCCCCTAACAACAAACACTAACCCCCAAACAACAAACAACCCTAACCCCTAAAAACCAAAAAAACTAACCCACTAACAACAAACAACCCTAACCCACTAACAACAAACAACACTAACACCCTAACAACAAACAACACTAACCCCCTAACAACAAACAACCCTTACCCCCTAACATCAAACAACACTAACCCCCTAACAACACAAAACACTAAAACCCTAACAACAAACAACACTAACACCCTAACAACAAAAACCACTAAACCCCAACAAGAAACAACCCGAAACCCCTAACAACAAACACTAACCCCCTAACAACAAACAACACTAACACCCTAACAACAAACAACCCTAACCCCCTAACAACAAACAACACTAACACCCTAACAACAAACAAACCTAACCCCCTAACAACAAACAACACTAACCCCCTAACAACAAACAATCCTAAACCCCTAACATCAAAGAACATTAACACCCGATCAACAAACAACCCTAACCCCCTAACAACAAACACTAACCCCCAAACAACAAACAATCCTAACCCCTAAAAACCAAAAAAACTAACCCACTAACAACAAACAACCCTAACCCACTAACAACAAACAACCCTAACACCCTAACAACAAACAACACTAACCCCGTAACAACAAACAACCCTTAACCCCTAACATCAAACAACACTAACACCCTAACAACACAAAACACTAACACCGTAAGAACAAACAACACTAACACCCTAACAACAAACAACCCTAACCCCCTAACAACAAACAACACTAACACCCTAACAACAAACAATCCTAAACCCCTAACATCAAAGAACATTAACACCCTAACAACAAATAACCCTAACCCCCTAAAAACAAACACTAACCCCCAAACAACAAACAACCCTAACCCCTAAAAACCAAAAAAACTAACCCAATAACAACAAACAACCCTAACCCACTAACAACAAACAACCCTAACACCCTAACAACAAACAACACTAACCCCCTAACAACAAACAACCCTTACCCCCTAACATCAAACAACACTAACCCCCTAACAACACAAAACACTAACACCCTAACAACAAACAACACTAACACTCTAACAACAGAAACCACTAAACCCCAACAAGAAACAACCCTAAACCCCTAACAAAAAACACTAACCCCCTAACAACAAACAACACTGAACACCTAACAAGAAAATACCCTAACCCCGTAACAGCAAACAACACTAAACCGTAACAACAAACAAACCTAACCCCCAAACAACAAACAACCCTAAACCCCAAACAACAAACAACCCTAACCCCTTAACAACAAACAATCCTAACCCCCCGAACAACCAACAACACTAACCCCCTAACCACAATAAACACTAACACCCTAACAATAAAAACCACTAAACACCAACAAGAAACAACCCTAAACCCCTAACAACAAACAACACTAACCCCCTAACAAAAAACAACCGTAACCAAACTACAAAAAACCCTAACCTACCAACAACAAACAACACAACAACCCTAACAACAAACAACCCTAACTCCCTAACAAAAAACAACGCTAACCCCCTAACAACAAACAACCCTAAACCCCTAACATCAAACAACAATAACCCCCTAACAACACAAAACACTAACACCCTAACAACAAACAACCCTAACACCCTAACAACAAAAACCCCTAAACCCCAACAAGAAACAACTCTAAACCCCTAACAACAAACACTAACCCCCTAACAAAAAACAACACTAAACCCCGAACAAGAAACCACCCTAACCCCGTAACAACAAACAACACTAACCCCGTAACAAGAAACAACCCTAACCCCCTAACAACGAACAACACTAACCCCCTAACAACAAACAACCCTAAACCCCTAACATCAAAGAACACTAACACCCTAACAACAAACAACCCTAACCCCCTAACAACAAACACTAACCCCCAAACAACAAACAACCCTAACCCCTAAAAACCAAAAAAACTAACCCACTAACAACAAACAACCCTAACCCACTAACAACAAACAACCCTAACACCCTAACAACAAACAACACTAACCCCCTGACAACAAACAACCCTAAACCCCTAACATCAAACAACACTAACCCCCTAACAACACAAAACACTAACACCGTAAGAACAAACAACACTAACACTCTAACAACAAAAACCACTAAACCAAAACAAGAAACATCCCTAAACCCCTAACAACAAACAACACTAAACCCCTAACAACATACAATCCTAACCAAACAAAAAAAACCCGAAACCACTAACAACAAACAACACTAACACCCTAACAACAAACAACCCTAACCGCCTAACAACCAAAAACACTAACACCCTAACAACAAACAACCCTAAACCCCTAACATCAAAGAACACTAACACCCTAACAACAAACAACCCTAACCCCCTAACAACAAACACTAACCCCCAAACAACAAACAACCCTAACCCCTAAAAACCAAAAACACTAACCCACTAACAACAAACAACCCTAAACCTCTAACAACAAACAACCCTAACACCCTAACAACAAACAACACTAAACCCCTAACAACAAACAAACCTAAACCCCTAACATCAAACAACACTAACCCCCTAACAACACAAAACACTAACACCCTAACAACAAACAACCCTAACCGCCTAACAACAAACAACACTAACACCCTAACAACAAACAACCCTAACCCCCTAACAACAAACAACACTAACCCCCTAACAACAAACAACCCTAAACACCTAACATCAAAGAACACTAACACCCTAACAACAAACAACCCTAACCCCCTAACAACAAACACTAACCCTCAAACAACAAACAACCCTAACCCCTAAAAACCAAAAACACTAACCCACTAACAACAAACAACCCTAACCCACTAACAACAAACAACCCTAACACCCTAACAACAAACACTAACCCCCTAACAACAAACAACCCTAAACCCCTAACATCAAAGAACACTAACACCCTAACAACAAACATCCCTAACCCCCTAACAACAAACACTAACCCCCAAACAACAAACAACCCTAACCCCTAAAAACAAAAAAAACTAACCCACTAACAACAAACAACCCTAACCCACTAACAACAAACAACCCTAACACCCGAACAACAAACAACACTAACCCCTAACAACAAACAACCCTTACCCCCAACATCAAACAACACTAACCCCCTAACTACTCAAAACACTAACACCCTAACAACAAACAACACTAACACCCTAACAACAATAACCACTAAACCCCAACAAGAAACAGCCCGAAACCCCTAACAACAAACACTAACCCCCTAACAACAAACAACACTAAACCCCTAACAAGAAACTACCCTAACCCCGTAACAACAAACAACACTAACCCCGTAACAACAAGCAACCCTAACCCCCAAACAACAAACAACCCTAACACCCTAACAACAAACAACCCTAACCCAATAACAACAAACAACACTAAGCCCCTAACATCAAAGAACACTAACACCCTAAAAACAAACAACCCTAACCCCCTAACAACAAACACTAACCCCCAAACAACAAACAACCCTAACCCCTAAAAACCAAAAAAACTAACCCACTAACAACAAACAACCCTAACCCACTAACAACAAACAACACTAACACCCTAACAACAAACAACACTAACCCCCTAACAACAAACAACCCTTACCCCCTAACATCAAACAACACTAACCCCCTAACAACACAAAACACTAAAACCCTAACAACAAACAACACTAACACCCTAACAACAAAAACCACTAAACCCCAACAAGAAACAACCCGAAACCCCTAACAACAAACACTAACCCCCTAACAACAAACAACACTAACACCCTAACAACAAACAACCCTAACCCCCTAACAACAAACAACACTAACACCCTAACAACAAACAAACCTAACCCCCTAACAACAAACAACACTAACCCCCTAACAACAAACAATCCTAAACCCCTAACATCAAAGAACATTAACACCCGATCAACAAACAACCCTAACCCCCTAACAACAAACACTAACCCCCAAACAACAAACAATCCTAACCCCTAAAAACCAAAAAAACTAACCCACTAACAACAAACAACCCTAACCCACTAACAACAAACAACCCTAACACCCTAACAACAAACAACACTAACCCCGTAACAACAAACAACCCTTAACCCCTAACATCAAACAACACTAACACCCTAACAACACAAAACACTAACACCGTAAGAACAAACAACACTAACACCCTAACAACAAACAACCCTAACCCCCTAACAACAAACAACACTAACACCCTAACAACAAACAATCCTAAACCCCTAACATCAAAGAACATTAACACCCTAACAACAAATAACCCTAACCCCCTAAAAACAAACACTAACCCCCAAACAACAAACAACCCTAACCCCTAAAAACCAAAAAAACTAACCCAATAACAACAAACAACCCTAACCCACTAACAACAAACAACCCTAACACCCTAACAACAAACAACACTAAACCCCTAACAACAAACAACCCTTAACCCCAACATCAAACAACACTAACCCCCTAACAACACAAAACACTAACACCCTAACAACAAACAACACTAACAACCTAACAACAGAAACCACTAATCCCCAACAAGAAACAACCCTAAACCCCTAACAAAAAACACTAACCCCCTAACAACAAACAACACTGAACCCCTAACAAGAAAATACCCTAACCCCGTAACAACAAACAACACTAAACCGTAACAACAAACAACCCTAACCCACAAACAACAAACAACCCTAAACCCCAAACAACAAACAACCCTAACCCCTTAAGAACAAACAATGCTAACCCCCAGAACAACCAACAACACTAACCCCCTAACCACAATAAACATAACACCCTAACAACAAAAACCACTAAACCCCAAGAAGAAACAACCCTAAACCCCTAACAACAAACAACACTAACCCCCTAACAAAAAACAACCCTAACCAAACAACAAAAAACCCTAACCCACCAACAACAAACAACACTAACACCCGAACAACAAACAACCCTAACTCCCTAACAACAAACAACACTAACCCCCTAACAACAAACAACCCTAAACCCCTAACATCAAACAACACTAACCCCCTAACAACACAAAACACTAACATCCTAACAACAAACAACACTAACACCCTAACAACAAAAAACCCTAAACCCCAACAAGAAACAACCCTAAACCCCTAACAACAAACACTAACCCCCTAACAAAAAACAACACTAAACCCCGAACAAGAAACTACCCTAACCCCGTAACAACAAACAACACTAACCCCGTAACAAGAAACAACCCTAACCCCCTAACAACGAACAACACTAACCCCCTAACAACAAACAACACTAAACCCCTAACACCAAAGAACACTAACACCCTAACAACAAACAACCCTAACCCCCTAACAACAATCACTAACCCCCAAACAACAAACAACCCTAACCCCTGAAAACCAAAAACACTAACACCCTAACAACAAACAACCCTAACCGCCTAACAACAAACAACACTAACACCCTAACAACAAACAACCCTAACCCCCTAACAACAAACAACACTAACCCCCTAACAACAAACAACCCTAAACACCTAACATCAAAGAACACTAACCCCCTAACAACAAACAACCCTAACCCCCTAACAACAAACACTAACCCCCAAACAAGAAACAACCCTAACCCCTAAAAACCAAAAACACTAACCCACTAACAACAAACAACCCTAACCCACTAACAACAAACAACCCTAACACCCTAACAACAAACACTAATCCCCTAACAACAAACAACCCTAAACCCCTAACATCAAAGAACACTAACACCCTAACAACAAACATCCCTAACCCCCTAACAACAAACACTAACCCCCAAACAACAAACAAACCTAAACCCTAAAAACCAAAAAAACTAACCCACTAACAACAAACAACCCTAACCCACTAACAACAAACAACCCTAACACCCTAACAACAAACAACACTAACCCCCTAACAACAAACAACCCTTACCCCCAACATCAAACAACACTAACCCCCTAACTACTCAAAACACTAACACCCTAACAACAAACAACACTAACACCCTAACAACAAAAACCACTAAACCCCAACAAGAAACAACCCGAAACCCCTAACAACAAACACTAACCCCCTAACAACAAACAACACTAAACCCCTAACAAGAAACTACCCTAACCCCGTAACAACAAACAACACTAACCCCGTAACAACAAACAACCCTAACCCCCAAACAACAAACAACCCTAACACCCTAACAACAAACAACCCTAACCCCCTAACAACAAACAACAGTAAGCCCCTAACAACAAACAACCCTAAACCCCTAACATCAAAGAACACTAACACCCTAAAAACAAACAACCCTAACCCCCTAACAACAAACACTAACCCCCAAACAACAAACAACCCTAACCCCTAAAAACCAAAAAAACTAACCCACTAACAACAAACAACCCTAACACCCTAACAACAAACAACACTAACCCCCTAACAACAAAGAACCCTTACCCCCTAACATCAAACAACACTAACCCCCTAACAACACAAAACACTAACAACCTAACAACAAACAACACTAACACTCTAACAACAGAAACCACTAAACCCCAACAAGAAACAACCCTAAACCCCTAACAAAAAACACTAACCCCCTAACAACAAACAACACTGAACCCCTAACAAGAAAATACCCTAACCCCGTAACAACAAACAACACTAAACCGTAACAACTAACAAACCTAACCCCTAAACAACAAACAACCCTAAACCCCAAACAACAAACAACCCTAACCCCTTAACAACAAACAATCCTAACCGCCCGAACAACCAACAAAACTAACCCCCTAACCACAATAAACACTAACACCCTAACAATAAAAACCACTAAACCCCAACAAGAAACAACCCTAAACCCCTAACAACAAACAACACTAACCCCCTAACAAAAAGCAACCCTAACCAAACAACAAAAGACCGTAACCTACCAACAACAAACAACACAACAACCCTAACAACAAACAACCCTAACTCCCTAACAAAAAACAACGCTAACACCCTAACAACAAACAACCCTAACCCCCTAACAACAAACAACACTAACCCCCTAACAACAAACAACCCTAAACCCCTAACATCAAACAACACTAACCCCTAACAACACAAAACACTAACACCCTAACAACAAACAACACTAACACCCTAACAACAAAAACCACTAAACCCCAACAAGACACAACCCGAAACCCCTAACAACAAACACTAACCCCCTAACAACAAACAACACTAAACCCCTAACCAGAAACTACCCTAACCCCGTAACAACAAACAACACTAACCCCGTAACAACAAACAGCCCTAACCCCCAAACAACAAACAACCCTAACCCCCTAACAACAAACAATCCTAACCCCCGAACAACCAACAACACTAACCCCCTAACCACAATAAACACTAACACCCTAACAACAAAAACCACTAAACCCCAACAAGAAACAACACTAAACCCCTAAGAACAAACAACACTAACCCCCTAACAACAAACAACCCTAACCAAACAACAAAAACCCTAACCCACTAACAACAAACAACACTAACACCCTAACAACAAACAACCCTAAACCCCTAACAACAAACAACACTAACACCCTAACAACAAACAACCCTAACCCCCTAACAACAAACACTAACCCCCAAACAACAAACAACCCTAACACCTGAAAACCAAAAACACTAACCCACTAACAACAAACAACCCTAAACCACTAACAACAAACAACCCTAACACCCTAACAACAAACAACACTAACCCCCTAACAACAAACAACCCTAAACCCCTAACATCAAACAACACTAACCCCCTAACAACACAAAACACTAACACCGTAAGAACAAACAACACTAACACCCTAACAACAAAAACCGCTAAACCAAAACAAGAAACAACCCTAAACCCCTAACAACAAACAAAACTAAACCCCTAACAACATACAATCCTAACCAAACAACAAAAAACCCTAAACCACTAACAACAAAGAACACTAACACCCTAACAACAAACAACCCTAAACGCCTAACAACAAACAACACTAACACCCTAACAACAAACAACCCTAACCCCCTAACAACAAACAACACTAACCCCCTAACAACAAACAACCCTAAACACCTAACATCAAAGAACACTAACACCCTAACAACAAACAACCCTAACCCCCTAACAACAAACACTAACCCCGAAACAACAAACAACCCTAACCCCTGAAAACCAAAAACACTAACCCACTAACAACAAACAACCCTAAACCACTAACAACAAACAACCCTAACACCCTAACAACAAACAACACTAACCCCCTAACAACAAACAACCCTAAACCCCTAACATCAAACAACACTAACCCCCTAACAACACAAAACACTAACACCGTAAGAACAAACAACACTAACACCCTAACAACAAAAACCACTAAACCAAAACAAGAAACAACCCTAAACCCCTAACAACAAACAACACTAAACCCCTAACAACATACAATCCTAACCGAACAACAAAAAACCCTAAACCACTAACAACAAACAACACTAACACCCTAACAACAAACAACCCTAACCGCCTAACAACAAACAACACTAACACACTAACAACAAACAACCCTAACCCCCTAACAACAAACAACACTAACCCCCTAACAACAAACAACCCTAAACCCCTAACATCAAACAACACTAAGCCCTAACAACACAAAACACTAACACCCTAACAACAAACAACACTAACACCCTAACAACAAAAACCACTAAACCCCAACAAGACACAACCTGAAACCCCTAACAACAAACACTAACCCCCTAACAACAAACAACACTAAACCCCTAACCAGAAACTACCCTAACCCCGTAACAACAAACAACACTAACCCCGTAACAACAAACAGCCCTAACCCCCAAACAACAAACAACCCTAACCCCCTAACAACAAACAATCCTAACCCCCGAACAACCAACAACACTAACCCCCTAACCACAATAAACACTAACACCCTAACAACAAAAACCACTAAACCCCAACAAGAAACAACACTAAACCCCTAAGAACAAACAACACTAACCCCCTAACAACAAACAACCCTAACCAAAAAACAAAAACCCTAACCCACTAACAACAAACAACACTAACACCCTAACAACAAACAACCCTAAACCCCTAACAACAAACAACACTCACACCCTAACAACAAACAACCCTAACCCCCTAACAACAAACACTAACCCCCAAACAACAAACAACCCTAACCCCTGAAAACCAAAAACACTAACCCACTAACAACAAACAACCCTAAACCACTAACAACAAACAACACTAACACCCTAACAACAAACAACACTAACCCCCTAACAACAAACAACCCTTACCCCCTAACATCAAACAACACTAACCCCCTAACAACACAAAACACTAAAACCCTAACAACAAACAACACTAACACCCTAACAACAAAAACCACTAAACCCCAACAAGAAACAACCCGAAACCCCTAACAACAAACACTAACCCCCTAACAACAAACAACACTAACACCCTAACAACAAACAACCCTAACCCCCTAACAACAAACAACACTAACACCCTAACAACAAACAAACCTAACCCCCTAACAACAAACAACACTAACCCCCTAACAACAAACAATCCTAAACCCCTAACATCAAAGAACATTAACACCCGATCAACAAACAACCCTAACCCCCTAACAACAAACACTAACCCCCAAACAACAAACAATCCTAACCCCTAAAAACCAAAAAAACTAACCCACTAACAACAAACAACCCTAACCCACTAACAACAAACAACCCTAACACCCTAACAACAAACAACACTAACCCCGTAACAACAAACAACCCTTAACCCCTAACATCAAACAACACTAACACCCTAACAACACAAAACACTAACACCGTAAGAACAAACAACACTAACACCCTAACAACAAACAACCCTAACCCCCTAACAACAAACAACACTAAAACCCTAACAACAAACAAACCTAACCACCTAACAACAAACAACACTAACACCCTAACAACAAACAATCCTAAACCCCTAACATCAAAGAACATTAACACCCTAACAACAAATAACCCTAACCCCCTAAAAACAAACACTAACCCCCAAACAACAAACAACCCTAACCCCTAAAAACCAAAAAAACTAACCCACTAACAACAAACAACCCTAACCCACTAACAACAAACAACCCTAACACCCTAACAACAAACAACACTAAACCCCTAACAACAAACAACCCTTAACCCCAACATCAAACAACACTAACCCCCTAACAACACAAAACACTAACACCCTAACAACAAACAACACTAACACTCTAACAACAGAAACCACTAAACCCCAACAAGAAACAACCCTAAACCCCTAAGAACAAACAACACTAACCCCCTAACAACAAGCAACCCTAACCAAACAACAAAAAACCCTAACCCACTAATAACAAACAACACTAACACCCTAACAACAAACAACCCTAACCCCCTAACAACAAACAACACTAACACCCTAACAACAAACAACGCTAACCCCCTAACAACAAACAACACTAAACCCCTAACAACAAACAACCCTTAACCCCTAACATCAAAGAACACTAACACCCTAACAACAAACAACCCTAACCCCCTAACAACAAACACTAACCCCCAAACAACAAACAACCCTAACCCCTAAAAACCAAACAACTAACCCACTAACAACAAACAACCCTAACCCACTAACAACAAACAACCCTAACACCCTAACAACAAACAACACTAACCCCCTAACAACAAACAACCCGTAACCCCTAACATCAAACAACACTAACCCCCTAACGACACAAAACACTAACACCCTAACAACAAACAACACTAACACCCTAACAACAAAAACAACTAAACCCCAACAAGAAACAACCCAAAACCCCTAAAAACAAACACTAACCCCCTAACAACAAACACCACTGAACCCCTAACAAGAAACTACCCTATCCCCGTAACAACAAACAACACTAACCCATAACAACATACAACCCTAACCCCCAAACAACAAAGAACCCTAACCCCCAAACAACAAACAACCCTAACCCCTTAACAACAAACAATCCTAACCCCCCGAACCACCAAACAACACTAACCCCCTAACCACAATAAACACTAACACCCTAACAACAAGAACCACTAAACCCCAACAAGAAACAACCCTAAACCCCTAACAACAAACAACACTAACCCCCTAACAAAAAACAACCCTAACCAAACAACAAAAAACCCTAACCCACTAACAACAAACAACACTAACACCCTAACAACAAACAACCCTAACTCCCTAACAACAAACACTAACCCCCTAACAACAAACAACACTGAACCCCTAACAAGAAACTACCCTAACCCCATAACAACAAACAACACTAAACCGTAACAACAAACAACACTAACCCCCAAACAACAAACAACCCTAAACCCCTAACAACAAACACTAACCCCCTAAGAAAAAACAACACTAAACATCGAACAAGAAACTACCCTAACCCTGTAACAACAAACAACACTAACCCCGTAACAAGAATCAACCCTAACCCCCTAACAACAAACAACACTAACCCCCTAACAACAAACAACCCTAAACCCCTAACATCAAAGAACACTAACACTCTAAAAACAAACATCCCTAACCTCCTAACAACAAACACTAACCCCCAAACAACAAACAACCCTAACCCCTAAAAACCAAAAACACTAACCCACTAACAACAAACTACCCTAACCCACTAACAACAAACAACCCTAACACCCTAACAACAAACAACACAAACCCCCTAACAACAAACAACCCTTACCCCCTAACAACAAACAACCCTAACCCCCTAACTACACAAAACACTAACACCCTAACAACAAAAACCACTAAACCCCAACAAGAAACAACCCGAAACCCCTAACAACAAACACTAACCCCCTAACAACAAACAACACTAAACCGCTAACAAGAAACTACCCTAACCCCGTAACAACAAACAACACTAACCCCGTAACAACAAACAACCCTAACCCCCAAACAACAAACAACCCTAACCCCCTAACAACAAACAACACTAACACCCTAACAACAAACAACCCTAAACCCCTAACATCAAACAACACTAACCCCCTAACATAACAAAACACTAACACCCTAACAACAAACAACACTAACACCCTAAGAACAAAAACCACTAAACCCCAACAAGAAACAACCCTAAACCCCTAACAACAAAAAACACTAAACCCCTAACAAGAAACTACCCTAACCCCGTAACAACAAACAACACTAACCCCGTAACAACAAAGAGCCCTAACCCCCAAACAACAAACAACCCTAACCCCCTAACAACAAACAATCCTAACCCCCGAACAACCAACAACACTAACCCCCTAACCACAATAAACATTAACACCCTAACAACAAAAACCACTAAAACCCAACAAGAAACAACCCTAAACCCCTAACAACAAACAACACTAACCCCCTAAAAACAAACAACACTAACCCCCTAACTACAAACACTAACCCCCAAACAACAAACAACCCTAACCCCTAAAAACCAAAAACACTAACCCACTGACAACAAACATCCCTAACACCCTAACAACAAACAACACTAACCCCCTAACAACAAACAACACTAACATCCTAACAACAAACAACTCTAACCCCCTAACAACAAACAACACTAACACCCTAACAACAAACAACACTAACCCCCTAACAACAAACAACACTAAAC
The DNA here is from genome assembly GCF_024166365.1 of Elephas maximus indicus. Classification (NCBI taxonomy): domain Eukaryota; kingdom Metazoa; phylum Chordata; class Mammalia; order Proboscidea; family Elephantidae; genus Elephas; species Elephas maximus. Next base: position 2,049,354 of record NC_064835.1, read on the forward strand.
CCCTAACATCAAAGAACACTAACACCCTAACAACAAACAACCCTAACCCCCTAACAACAAACACTAACCCCCAAACAACAAACAACCCTAACCCCTAAAAACCAGAAAAACTAACCCACTAACAACAAACAACCCTAACCCACAAACAACAAACAACCCTAACACCCTAACAACAAACAACACTAACCCCCTAACAACAAACAAACCTTAACCCCTAACATCAAACAACACTAACCCTCTAACGACACAAAACGCTAACACCCTAACAACAAACAACACTAAGACCCTAACAACAAAAACAACTAAACCCCAACAAGAAAGAACTCTAAACCCCGAACAACAAACACTAACCCCCTAACAACAAACAACACTGAACCCCTAACAAGAAACTACCCTAACCCCGTAACAACAAACAACACTAACCCGTAACAACAAACAACCCTAACCCCCAAACAACAAACAACCCTAACCCCCAAATAACAAACAACCCTAACCCCTTAACAACAAACAATCCTAACCCCCGAACAACCAACAAGCCTAAACCCCTAACCACAATAAACACTAACACCCTAACAACAAAAACCACTAAACCCCAACAAGAAACAACCCTAAACCCCTAACAACAAACAACACTAACCCCCTAACAAAAAACAACCCTAACCAAACAACAAAAAACCCTAACCCACTAACAACAAACAACACTAACACCCTAACAACAAACAACTCTAACTCCCTAACAACAAACAACACTAACACCCTAACAACAAACAACCCTAAACCCCTAACAACAAACACTAACCCCCTAACAAAAAACAACACTAAACCCTGAACAAGAAACTACCCTAACAACTTAACAACAAACAAAACTAACCCCGTAACAAGAAACAACCCCAACTCCCTAACAACGAACAACACTAACCCCTTAATAACAAACAACCCTAAACCCCTAACATCAAAGAACACTAACACCCTAACAACAAAAAACACTAACCCCCTAACAACAAACACTAACCCCCAAACAACAAACAACCCTAACCCCTAAAAACCAAAAACACTAACCCACTAACAACAAACTACCCTAAACCACTAACAAAAAACAACTCTAACACCCTAACAACAAACAACACTAACCTCCTAACAAACAAAAACCACTAAACCCCAACAAGAAACAACACGAAACCCCTAACAACAAACACTAACCCCCTAACAACAAACAACACTAAACCCCTAACAAGAAACTACCCTAACCCCGTAACAACAAACAACACTAACCCCGTAACAACAAACAGCCCTAACCCCCAAACAACAAACAACCCTAACCCCCTAACAACAAACAATCCTAACCCCCGAACAACCAACAACCCTAACCCCCTAACCACAATAAACACTAACACCCTAACAACAAAAACCACTAAACCCCAACAAGAAACAACCCTAAACCCCTAACAACCAACAACACTAACCCCCTAACAACAAACAACACTAACCCCCTAACAACAAACAATCCTAACCAAACAACAAAAAACCCTAACCCACTAACAACAAACAACACTAACACCCTAACAACAAACAACCCTAACCCCCTAACAACAAACAACACTAACACCCTAACAACAAACAACCCTAACCCCCTAACAACAAACAACACTAACCCCCTAACAACAAACAAACCTAAACCCCTAACATCAAAGAACACTAACACCCTAACAACAAACAACCCTAACCCCCTAACAACAAACACTAACCCCCAAACAACAAACAACCCTAACCCCTAAAAACCAAAAACACTAACCCACTAACAACAAACAACACTAAACCCCTAACAAGAAACTACCCTAACCCCATAACAACAAACAACACTAACCCCGCAACAACAAAATCCCTAACCCCCAAACAACAAACAACCATAACCCCCTAACAAGAAACAATCCTAACCCCCGAACAACCATCAACACTAACCCCCTAACCACAATAAAGACTAACACCCTAACAACAAAAACCACTAAACCCCAACAAGAAAGAACCCTAAACCCCTAACAACAAACAACACTAACCCCCTAACAACAAACAATCCTAACCAAACAACAAAAAACCCTAACCCACTAACAACAAACAACACTAACACCCTAACAACAAACAACCCTAACCCCTAACAACAAACAACACTAACACCCTAACAACAAACAACCCTAACCCCCTAACAACATACAACACTAACCCCCTAACAACAAACAACCCTAAAGCCCTAACATCAAAGAACACTAACACCCTAACAACAAACAACCCTAACCCCCTAGCAACAAACACTAACCCCCAAACAACAAACAACCCTAACCCCTAAAAACCAAAAACACTAACCCACTAACAACAAACTACCCTAACCCCTAAAAACCAAAAACACTAACCCACTAACAACAAACTACCCTAAACCACTAACAACAAACAACCCTAACACCCTAACAACAAACAACACTAACACCCTAACAACAAAAACCACTAAACCCCAACAAGAAACAACCCGAAACCCCTAACAATAAACACTAAACACCTAACAAGAAACTACCCTAACCCCGTAACAACAAACAACACTAACCCCGTAACAACAAACAGCTCTAACCCCCAAACAACAAACAACCCTAACCCCCTAACAACAAACAATCCTAACCCCCGAACAACCAACAACACTAACCCCCAACCACAATAAAGACTAACACCCTAAGAACAAAAACCACTAAACCCCAACAAGAAACAACCCTACACCCCTAAGAACAAACAACACTAACCCCCTAACAACAAACAACCCTAACCAAACAACAAAAAACCCTAACCCACTAACAACAAACAACACTAACCCCCTAACAACAAACAAACCTAAACCCCTAACATCAAACAACACTAACCCACTAACAACACAAAACACTAACACCCTAACAACAAACAACACTAACACCCTAACAACAAAAACCACTAAACCCCAACAAGAAACAACACGAAACCCCTAACAACAAACACTAACCCCCTAACAACAAACAACACTAAACCCCTAACAAGAAACTACCCTAACCCCGTAACAACAAACAACACTAACCCCGTAACAACAAACAGCCCTAACCCCCAAACAACAAACAACCCTAACCCCCTAACAACAAACAATCCTAACCCCCGAACAACCAACAACCCTAACCCCCTAACCACAATAAACACTAACACCCTAACAACAAAAACCACTAAACCCCAACAAGAAACAACCCTAAACCCCTAACAACCAACAACACAAACCCCCTAACAACAAACAACACTAACCCCCTAAGAACAAACAATCCTAACCAAACAACAAAAAACCCTAACCCACTAACAACAAACAACACTAACACCCTAACAACAAACAACCCTAACCCCCTAACAACAAACAACACTAACACCCTAACAACAAACAACCCTAACCCCCTAACAACAAACAACACTAACCCCCTAACAACAAACAAACCTAAACCCCTAACACCAAAGAACACTAACACCCTAACAACAAACAACCCTAACCCTCTAACAACAAACACTAACCCCCAAACAACAAACAACCCTAACCCCTAAAAACCAAAAACAATAACCCACTAACAACAAACAACCCTAACCCACTAACAACAAGCAACCCTAACACCCTAACAACAAACAAAACTAACCCCCTAACAACAAACAACCCTAAACCCCTAAGAACAAACAACACTAACCCCCTAACAACAAACAACCATAACCAAACAACAAAAAACCCTAACCCACTAACAACAAACAACACTAACACCCTAACAACAAACAACCCTATCCCCCTAACAACAAACACTAACCCCCAAGCAACAAACAACCCTAACCCCTAAAAACCAAAAAAACTAACCCACTAACAACAAACAACCCTAACCCACTAACAACAAACAACCCTAACACCCTAACAACAAACAACACTAACCCCGTAACAACAAACAACCCTTACCCCCTAACATCAAACAACACTAACCCCCTAACAACACAAAACACTAACACCCTAACAACAAACAACACTAACACCCTAACAACAGAAACCACTAAACCCCAACAAGAAACAACCCTAAACCCCTAGCAACAAACACTAACCCCCTAACAACAAACAACACTAACCCCCTAACAACAAACAACCCTAAACCCCTAACATCAAACAACACTAACCCCCTAACAACACAAAACACTAACACCCTAACAACAAACAACACTAACACCCTAACAACAAAAACCACTAAACCCCAACAAGAAGCAACCCGAAACTCCTAACAACAAACACTAACCCCCTAACAACAAACAACACTAAACCCCTAACAAGAAACTACCCAAACCCCGTAACAACAAACAACACTAACCCCGCAACAACAAAAAACCCTAACCGCCAAACAACAAACAACCATAACCCCCTAACAAGAAACAATCCTAACCCCCGAACAACCATCAACACTAACCCCCTAACCACAATAAAGACTAACACCCTAACAACAAAAACCACTAAACCCCAACAAGAAAGAACCCTAAACCCCTAACAACAAACAACACTAACCCGCTAACAACAAACAATCCTAACCAAACAACAAAAAACCCTAACCCACTAACAACAAACAACACTAACACCCTAACAACAAACAACCCTAACCCCCTAACAACAAACAACACTAACACCCTAACAACAAACAACCCTAACCCCCTAACAACATACAACACTAACCCCCTAACAACAAACAACCCTAAAGCCCTAACATCAAAGAACACTAACACCCTAACAACAAACAACCCTAACCCCCTAGCAACAAACACTAACCCCCAAACAACAAACAACCCTAACCCCTAAAAACCAAAAACACTAACCCACTAACAACAAACAACACTAAACCCCTAACAAGAAACTACCCTAACCCCGTAACAACAAACAACACTAACCCCGCAACAACAAAAACCCTAACCCCCAAACAACAAACAACCATAACCCCCTAACAAGAAACAATCCTAACCCCCGAACAACCATCAACACTAACCCCCTAACCACAATAAAGACTAACACCCTAACAACAAAAACCACTAAACCCCAACAAGAAAGAACCCTAAACCCCTAACAACAAACAACACTAACCCCCTAACAACAAACAATCCTAACCAAACAACAAAAAACCCTAACCCACTAACAACAAACAACACTAACACCCTAACAACAAACAACCCTAACCCCTAACAACAAACAACACTAACACCCTAACAACAAACAACCCTAACCCCCTAACAACATACAACACTAACCCCCTAACAACAAACAACCCTAAAGCCCTAACATCAAAGAACACTAACACCCTAACAACAAACAACCCTAACCCCCTAGCAACAAACACTAACCCCCAAACAACAAACAACCCTAACCCCTAAAAACCAAAAACACTAACCCACTAACAACAAACTACCCTAACCCCTAAAAACCAAAAACACTAACCCACTAACAACAAACTACCCTAAACCACTAACAACAAACAACCCTAACACCCTAACAACAAACAACACTAACACCCTAACAACAAAAACCACTAAACCCCAACAAGAAACAACCCGAAACCCCTAACAATAAACACTAAACACCTAACAAGAAACTACCCTAACCCCGTAACAACAAACAACACTAACCCCGTAACAACAAACAGCTCTAACCCCCAAACAACAAACAACCCTAACCCCCTAACAACAAACAATCCTAACCCCCGAACAACCAACAACACTAACCCCCAACCACAATAAAGACTAACACCCTAAGAACAAAAACCACTAAACCCCAACAAGAAACAACCCTACACCCCTAAGAACAAACAACACTAACCCCCTAACAACAAACAACCCTAACCAAACAACAAAAAACCCTAACCCACTAACAACAAACAACACTAACCCCCTAACAACAAACAAACCTAAACCCCTAACATCAAACAACACTAACCCACTAACAACACAAAACACTAACACCCTAACAACAAACAACACTAACACCCTAACAACAAAAACCACTAAACCCCAACAAGAAACAACACGAAACCCCTAACAACAAACACTAACCCCCTAACAACAAACAACACTAAACCCCTAACAAGAAACTACCCTAACCCCGTAACAACAAACAACACTAACCCCGTAACAACAAACAGCCCTAACCCCCAAACAACAAACAACCCTAACCCCCTAACAACAAACAATCCTAACCCCCGAACAACCAACAACCCTAACCCCCTAACCACAATAAACACTAACACCCTAACAACAAAAACCACTAAACCCCAACAAGAAACAACCCTAAACCCCTAACAACCAACAACACTAACCCCCTAACAACAAACAACACTAACCCCCTAAGAACAAACAATCCTAACCAAACAACAAAAAACCCTAACCCACTAACAACAAACAACACTAACACCCTAACAACAAACAACCCTAACCCCCTAACAACAAACAACACTAACACCCTAACAACAAACAACCCTAACCCCCTAACAACAAACAACACTAACCCCCTAACAACAAACAAACCTAAACCCCTAACACCAAAGAACACTAACACCCTAACAACAAACAACCCTAACCCCCTAACAACAAACACTAACCCCCAAACAACAAACAACCCTAACCCCTAAAAACCAAAAACAATAACCCACTAACAACAAACAACCCTAACCCACTAACAACAAGCAACCCTAACACCCTAACAACAAACAAAACTAACCCCCTAACAACAAACAACCCTAAACCCCTAAGAACAAACAACACTAACCCCCTAACAACAAACAACCATAACCAAACAACAAAAAACCCTAACCCACTAACAACAAACAACACTAACACCCTAACAACAAACAACCCTATCCCCCTAACAACAAACACTAACCCCCAAGCAACAAACAACCCTAACCCCTAAAAACCAAAAAAACTAACCCACTAACAACAAACAACCCTAACCCACTAACAACAAACAACCCTAACACCCTAACAACAAACAACACTAACCCCGTAACAACAAACAACCCTTACCCCTAACATCAAACAACACTAACCCCCTAACAACACAAAACACTAACACCCTAACAACAAACAACACTAACACCCTAACAACAGAAACCACTAAACCCCAACAAGAAACAACCCTAAACCCCTAGCAACAAACACTAACCCCCTAACAACAAACAACACTAACCCCCTAACAACAAACAACCCTAAACCCCTAACATCAAACAACACTAACCCCCTAACAACACAAAACACTAACACCGTAACAACAAACAACACTAACACCCTAACAACAAAAACCACTAAACCCCAACAAGAAGCAACCCGAAACTCCTAACAACAAACACTAACCCCCTAACAACAAACAACACTAAACCCCTAACAAGAAACTACCCAAACCCCGTAACAACAAACAACACTAACCCCGCAACAACAAAAAACCCTAACCCCCAAACAACAAACAACCATAACCCCCTAACAAGAAACAATCCTAACCCCCGAACAACCATCAACACTAACCCCCTAACCACAATAAAGACTAACACCCTAACAACAAAAACCACTAAACCCCAACAAGAAAGAACCCTAAACCCCTAACAACAAACAACACTAACCCCCTAACAACAAACAATCCTAACCAAACAACAAAAAACCCTAACCCACTAACAACAAACAACACTAACACCCTAACAACAAACAACCCTAACCCCCTAACAACAAACAACACTAACACCCTAACAACAAACAACCCTAACCCCCTAACAACATACAACACTAACCCCCTAACAACAAACAACCCTAAAGCCCTAACATCAAAGAACACTAACACCCTAACAACAAACAACCCTAACCCCCTAGCAACAAACACTAACCCCCAAACAACAAACAACCCTAACCCCTAAAAACCAAAAACACTAACCCACTAACAACAAACTACCCTAACCCCTAAAAACCAAAAACACTAACCCACTAACAACAAACTACCCTAAACCACTAACAACAAACAACCCTAACACCCTAACAACAAACAACACTAACACCCTAACAACAAAAACCACTAAACCCCAACAAGAAACAACCCGAAACCCCTAACAATAAACACTAAACACCTAACAAGAAACTACCCTAACCCCGTAACAACAAACAACACTAACCCCGTAACAACAAACAGCTCTAACCCCCAAACAACAAACAACCCTAACCCCCTAACAACAAACAATCCTAACCCCCGAACAACCAACAACACTAACCCCCTAACCACAATAAACACTAACACCCTAAGAACAAAAACCACTAAACCCCAACAAGAAACAACCCTAAACCCCTAACAACAAACAACACTAACCCCCTAACAACAAACAACACTAACCCCCTAACAACAAACAATCCTAACCAAACAACAAAAAACCCTAACCCACTAACAACAAAGAATACTAACACCCTAACAACAAACAACCCTCACCCCCTAACAACAAACAACACTAACCCCCTAACAACAAACAACCCTAAACCCCTAACATCAAAGAACACTAACACCCTAACAACAAACAACGCTAACCCCCTAACAACAAACACTAACCCCAAACAACAAACAACCCTAACCCCTAAAAACCAAAAAAACTAACCCACTAACAACAAACAACCCTAACCCACTAACAACAAACAACCCTAACACCCTAACAACAAACAACCCTCACCCCCTAACAACAAACAACACTAACCCCCTAACAACAAACAACCCTAAACCCCTAACATCAAAGAACACTAACACCCTAACAACAAACAACGCTAACCCCCTAACAACAAACACTAACCCCAAACAACAAACAACCCTAACCCCTAAAAACCAAAAAAACTAACCCACTAACAACAAACAACCCTAACCCACTAACAACAAACAACCCTAACACCCTCACAAGAAAAACCACTAAACCCCAACAAGAAACAACGCTAAACCCCTAAGAACAAACAACACTAACCCCCTAACAACAAACAACCCTAACCAAACAACAAAAAACCCTAACCCACTAACAACAAACAACACTAACACCCTAACAACAAACAACCCTAACCCCCTAACAACAAACAACACTAACCCCCTAAAAACAAACAACCCTAAACCCCTAACATCAAAGAACATTAACACCCTAACAACAAACAACCCTAACCCCCTAACAACAAACACTAACCCCCAAACAACAAACAACCCTAACCCCTAAAAACCAAAAAAACTAACCCACTAACAACAAACAACACTAACCCACTAACAACAAACAACCCTAACACCCTAACAACAAACAACACTAACCCCCTAACAACAAACAACCCTAAACCCCTAACATCAAACAACACTAACCCCCTAACAACACAAAACACTAACACCCTAACAACAAACAACACTAACACCCTAACAACAAAAACCACTAAACCCCAACAAGAAACAACCCGAAACCCCTAACAACAAACACTAACCCCCTAACAACAAACAACACTAAACCCCTAACAAGAAACTACCCTAACCCCGTAACAACAAACAACACTAACCCCGTAACAACAAACAGCCCTAACCCCCAAACAACAAACAACCCTAACCCCCTAACAACAAACAATCCTAACCCCCGAACAACCAACAACACTAACACCCTAACCACAATAAACACTAACACCCTAACAACAAAAACCACTAAAACCCAACAAGAAACAACCCTAAACCCCTAACAACAAACAACACTAACCCCCTAACAACAAACAACACTAACCCCCTAACAACAAACAATCCTAACCAAACAACAAAAAACCCTAACCCACTAACAACAAACAACACTAACACCCTAACAAGAAACAACCCTAACCCCCAACAACAAACAACACTAACACCCTAACAACAAACAACCCTAACCCCCTAACAACAAACAACACTAACCCCCTATCAACAAACAACCCTAAACCCCTAACATCAAAGAACACTAACACCCTAACAACAAACAACACTAACCCCCTAACTACAAACACTAACCCCCAAACAACAAACAACCCTAACCCCTAAAAACCAAAAACACTAACCCACTAACAACAAACATCCCTAACACCCTAACAACAAACAATACTAACCCCCTAACAACAAACAACCCGTAACCCCTAACATCAAACAACGCTAACCCCCTAACGACACAAAACACTAACACCCTAACAACAAACAACGCTAACACCCTAACAACAAAAACAACTAAACCCCAACAAGAAACAACCCGAAACCCCTAACAACAAACACTAACACCCTAACAACAAACAACACTGAGCCCCTAACAAGAAACTACCCTAACCCGTAACAACAAACAACACTAACCCATAACAACAAACAAACATAACCCCAAACAACAAACAACCCTAACCCCCAAACAACAAACAACCCTAACCACTTAACAACAAACAATGCTAACCCCCCGAACAACCAAACAACACTAACCCCCTAACCACAATAAACACTAACACCCTAACAACAAAAACCACTAAACCCCAACAAGAAACAACCCTAAACCCCTAACAACAAACAACACTAACCCCCTAACAAAAAACAACCCTAACCAAACAACAAAAAACCCTAACCCACTAACAACAAACAACACTAACACCCTAACAACAAACAACTCTAACTCCCTAACAACAAACAACACTAACACCCTAACAACAAACAACCCTAAACCCCTAACAACAAACACTAATCCCCTAACAAAAAACAACACTAAACCCCGAACAACAAACTACCCTAACCCCTTAACAACAAACAAAACTAACCCCGTAACAAGAAACAACCCCAACCCCCTAACAACGAACAACACTAACCCCCTAACAACCTACAACCCTAAACCCCTAACATCAAAGAACACTAACACCCTAGCAACAAACAAACCTAACCCCCTAACAACAAACACTAACCCCCAAACAACAAAAAACCCTAACCCCTAAAAACCAAAAACACTAACTCACTAACAACAAACTACCCTAAACCACTAACAAAAAACAACCCTAACACCCTAACAACAAACAACACTAACCCCCTAACAACAAACAAACCTAAACCCCTAACATCAAACAACACTAACCCACTAACAACACAAAACACTAACACCCTAACAAACAACACTAACACCCTAACAACAAAAACCACTAAACCCCAACAAGAAACAACACGAAACCCCTAACAACAAACACTAACCCCCTAACAACAAACAACACTAAACCCCTAACAAGAAACTACCCTAACCCCGTAACAACAAACAACACTAACCCCGTAACAACAAACAGCCCTAACCCCCAAACAACAAACAACCCTAACCCCCTAACAACAAACAATCCTAACCCCCGAACAACCAACAACCCTAACCCCCTAACCACAATAAACACTAACACCCTAACAACAAAAACCACTAAACCCCAACAAGAAACAACCCTAAACCCCTAACAACCAACAACACTAACCCCCTAACAACAAACAACACTAACCCCCTAAGAACAAACAATCCTAACCAAACAACAAAAAACCCTAACCCACTAACAACAAACAACACTAACACCCTAACAACAAACAACCCTAACCCCCTAACAACAAACAACACTAACACCCTAACAACAAACAACCCTAACCCCCTAACAACAAACAACACTAACCCCCTAACAACAAACAAACCTAAACCCCTAACACCAAAGAACACTAACACCCTAACAACAAACAACCCTAACCCCCTAACAACAAACACTAACCCCCAAACAACAAACAACCCTAACCCCTAAAAACCAAAAACAATAACCCACTAACAACAAACAACCCTAACCCACTAACAACAAGCAACCCTAACACCCTAACAACAAACAAAACTAACCCCCTAACAACAAACAACCCTAAACCCCTAAGAACAAACAACACTAACCCCCTAACAACAAACAACCATAACCAAACAACAAAAAACCCTAACCCACTAACAACAAACAACACTAACACCCTAACAACAAACAACCCTATCCCCCTAACAACAAACACTAACCCCCAAGCAACAAACAACCCTAACCCCTAAAAACCAAAAAAACTAACCCACTAACAACAAACAACCCTAACCCACTAACAACAAACAACCCTAACACCCTAACAACAAACAACACTAACCCCGTAACAACAAACAACCCTTACCCCCTAACATCAAACAACACTAACCCCCTAACAACACAAAACACTAACACCCTAACAACAAACAACACTAACACCCTAACAACAGAAACCACTAAACCCCAACAAGAAACAACCCTAAACCCCTAGCAACAAACACTAACCCCCTAACAACAAACAACACTAACCCCCTAACAACAAACAACCCTAAACCCCTAACATCAAACAACACTAACCCCCTAACAACACAAAACACTAACACCCTAACAACAAACAACACTAACACCCTAACAACAAAAACCACTAAACCCCAACAAGAAGCAACCCGAAACTCCTAACAACAAACACTAACCCCCTAACAACAAACAACACTAAACCCCTAACAAGAAACTACCCAAACCCCGTAACAACAAACAACACTAACCCCGCAACAACAAAAAACCCTAACCCCCAAACAACAAACAACCATAACCCCCTAACAAGAAACAATCCTAACCCCCGAACAACCATCAACACTAACCCCCTAACCACAATAAAGACTAACACCCTAACAACAAAAACCACTAAACCCCAACAAGAAAGAACCCTAAACCCCTAACAACAAACAACACTAACCCCCTAACAACAAACAATCCTAACCAAACAACAAAAAAAACTAACCCACTAACAACAAACAACACTAACACCCTAACAACAAACAACCCTAACCCCCTAACAACAAACAACACTAACACCCTAACAACAAACAACCCTAACCCCCTAACAACATACAACACTAACCCCCTAACAACAAACAACCCTAAAGCCCTAACATCAAAGAACACTAACACCCTAACAACAAACAACCCTAACCCCCTAGCAACAAACACTAACCCCCAAACAACAAACAACCCTAACCCCTAAAAACCAAAAACACTAACCCACTAACAACAAACTACCCTAACCCCTAAAAACCAAAAACACTAACCCACTAACAACAAACTACCCTAAACCACTAACAACAAACAACCCTAACACCCTAACAACAAACAACACTAACACCCTAACAACAAAAACCACTAAACCCCAACAAGAAACAACCCGAAACCCCTAACAATAAACACTAAACACCTAACAAGAAACTACCCTAACCGCGTAACAACAAACAACACTAACCCCGTAACAACAAACAGCTCTAACCCCCAAACAACAAACAACCCTAATCCCCTAACAACAAACAATCCTAACCCCCGAACAACCAACAACACTAACCCCCTAACCACAATAAACACTAACACCCTAAGAACAAAAACCACTAAACCCCAACAAGAAACAACCCTAAACCCCTAACAACAAACAACACTAACCCCCTAACAACAAACAACACTAACCCCCTAACAACAAACAATCCTAACCAAACAACAAAAAACCCTAACCCACTAACAACAAACAATACTAACACCCTAACAACAAACAACCCTCACCCCCTAACAACAAACAACACTAACCCCCTAACAACAAACAATCCTAAACCCCTAACATCAAAGAACACTAACACCCTAACAACAAACAACGCTAACCCCCTAACAACAAACACTAACCCCAAACAACAAACAACCCTAACCCCTAAAAACCAAAAAAACTAACCCACTAACAACAAACAACCCTAACCCACTAACAACAAACAACCCTAACACCCTAACAACAAACAACACTAAACCCCTAACAACAAACAACCCTTACCCCCTAACATCAAACAACACTAACCCCCTAACAACACAAAACACTAACACCCTAACAACAAACAACACTAACACCCTAACAACAGAAACCACTAAACCCCAACAAGAAACAACCCTAAACCCCTAACAACAAACACTAACCCCCTAACAACAAACAACACTAACCCCCTAACAACAAACAACCCTAAACCCCTAACATCAAACAACACTAACCCCCTAACAACACAAAACACTAACACCCTAACAACAAACAACACTAACACCCTAACAACAGAAACCACTAAACCCCAACAAGAAACAACCCTAAACCCCTAACAACAAACACTAACCCCCTAACAACAAACAACACTAACCCCCTAACAACAAACAACCCTAAACCCCTAACATCAAACAACACTAACCCCCTAACAACACAAAACACTAACACCGTAACAACAAACAACACTAACACCCTAACAACAAAAACCACTAAACCCCAACAAGAAACAACCCTAAACCCCTAGCAACAAACAACACTAACCCCCTAACAACAAACAATCCTAACCAAACAACAAAAAAACCTAACCCACTAACAACAAACAACACTAACACCCTAACAAAAAACAACCCTAACCCCCTAACAACAAACAACACTAACCCCCTAACAACAAACAGCCCTAAACACCTAACATCAAAGAACACTAACACCCTAACAACAAACAACCCTAACCCCCTAACAACAAACACTAACCCCCAAACAACAAACAACCCTAACCCCTAAAAACTTAAAACACTAACCCACTAACAACAAACAACCCTAACCCACTAACAAGAAACAACCCTAACACCCTAACAACAAACACTAACCCCCTAACAGCAAACAACCCTAACCCCTAAAAACCAAAAAAACTAACCCACTAACAACAAACAACCCTCACACACTAACAACAAACAACCCTAACACCCTAACAACAAACAACACTAACCCCCTAACAACACAAAACACTAACACCCTAACAACAAACAACACTAACCCCCTAACAACAAACAACACTAACCCCCTAACAACAAACAACCCTAACAAAACAACAAAAAACCCTAACCCACTAACACCAAACAACACTAACACCCTAACAACAAACAACCCTAACCCCCTAACAACAAACAACCCTAACCCCCTAACAACAAACAACACTAACACCCTAACAACAAACAACCCTAACCCCCTAACAACAAACAACACTAACCCCGTAACAAAAAACAACCCTAAACACCTAACATCAAAGAACATTAACACCCTAACAACAAACAACCCTAACCCCCTAACAACAAACACTAACCCCAAACAACAAACAACCCTAACCCCTAAAAACCAAAAAAACTAACCCACTAACAACAAACAACCCTAACCCACTAACAACAAACAACCCTAACACCCTAACAACAAACAACACTAACCCCCTAACAACAAACAACCCTTACCCCCTAACATCAAACAACACTAACCCCCAACAACACAAAACCCTAACAACAAACAACACTAACACCCTAACAACAAACACCACTAAACCCCAACAAGAAACAACCCGAAACTCCTAACAACAAACACTAACCCCCTAACAACAAACAACACTAAACCCCTAACAAGAAACTACCCTAACCCCGTAACAACAAACAACACTAACCCCGCAACAACAAAAAACCGTAACCCCCAAACAACAAACAACTATAACCCCCTAACAAGAAACAATCCTAACCCCCGAACAACCATCAACACTAACCCCCTAACCACAATAAAGACTAACACCCTAACAACAAAAACCACTAAACCCCAACGAGAAAGAACCCTAAACCCCTAACAACAAACAACACTAACCCCCTAACAACAAACAATCTTAACCAAACAACAAAAAACCCTAACCCACTAACAACAAACAACACTAACACCCTAACAACAAAAAACACTAACCCCCAACAACAAACAACACTAACACCCTAACAACAAACAACCCTAACCCCCTAACAACATACAACACTAACCCCCTAACAACATACAACACTAACCCCCTAACAACAAACAACCCTAAACCCCTAACATCAAAGAACACTAACACCCTAACAACAAACAACCCTAACCCCCTAACAACAAACACTAACCCCCAAACAACAAACAACCCTAACCCCTAAAAACCAAAACCCTAACCCACTAACAACAAACTACCGTAACCCCTAAAAACCAAAAACACTAACCCACTAACAACAAAATACCCTAAACCACTAACAACAAACAACCCTAACACCCTAACAACAAACAACACTAACACCCTAACAACAAAAACCACTAAACCCCAACAAGAAACAACCCGAAACCCCTAACAACAAGCACTAAACCCCTAACAACAAACAACACTAAACCCCTAACAAGAAACTACCCTAACCCCGTAACAACAAACAGCTCTAACCCCCAAACAACAAACAACCCTAACCCCCTAACAACAAACAATCCTAACCCCCGAACAGCCAACAACACTAACCCCCTAACCACAAAAAAGACTAACACCCTAACAACAAAAACCACTAAACCCCAACAAGAAACAACCCTAAACCCCTAAGAACAAAAAACACTAACCCCCTAACAACAAACAACCCTAACCAAACAACAAAAAACCCTAACCCACTCACAACAAACAACACTAACACCCTAACAACAAACAACCCTAACCCCCTAACAACAAACAACACTAACACCCTAACAACAAACAACCCTAACCCCCTAACAACAAACAACACTAACCCCCTAACAACAAACAACCCTAAACCCCTAACATCAAAGAACACTAACACCCTAACAACAAACAACCCTAACCCCCTAACAACACAAAACACTAACACCCTAACAACAAACAACACTAACACCCTAACAACAGAAACCACTAAACCCCAACAAGAAACAACCCTAAACCCCTAACAACAAACACTAACCCCCTAACAACAAACAACGCTGAACCCCTAAAAAGAAAATACCCTAACCCCGTAACAAGAAACAACAGTAACCCGTAACAACAAACTACCCTAACCCGCAAACAAAAAACAACCCTAAACCCCAAACAACAAACAACCCTAACCCCGTAACAACAAACAATCCTAACCCCCCGAACAACCAACAACACTAACCCCCTAACCACAATAAACACTAACACCCTAACAACAAAAACCACTAAACCCCAACAAGAAACAACCCTAAACCCCTCACAACAAACAACACTAACCCCCTAACAAAAAACAACCCTAACCAAACAACAAAAAACCCTAACCCAGTAACAACAAACAACACTAACACCCTAACAACAAACAACCCTAAACCCCTAACAACAAACACTAACCCACTAATAAAAAACAACACTAAACCCCGAAAAAGAAACTACCCTAACCCCGTAACAACAAACAACACTAACCCCGTAACAAGAAACAAAACTAACCCCCTAACAACGAACAACACTAACCCACTAACAACAAACAACCCTAAACCCCTAACATCAAAGAACACTAACCCCCTAACAACACAAAACACTAACACCCTAACAACAAACAACACTAACCCCCTAACAACAAACAACCCTAAACCCCTAACATCAAACAACACTAACCCCCTAACAACACAAAACACTAACACCCTAACAACAAACAACACTAACACCCTAACAACAAAAACCACTAAACCCCAACAAGAAACACCCCGAAACCCCTAACAACAAACACTAACCCCCTAACAACAAACAACACTAAACCCCTAACAAGAAACTACCCTAACCCCGTAACAACAAACAACACTAGCCCCGTAACAACAAACAACCCTAACCCCCAAACAGCAAACAACCCTAACTCCCTAAAAACAACAAACAATCCTAACCCCCGAACAACCAACAACACTAACCCCCTAACCACAATAAACACTAACACCCTAACAACAAAAACCACTAAACCCCAACAAGAAACAACGCTAAACACCTAAGAACAAACAACACTAACCCCCTAACAACAAACAACCCTAACCAAACTACAAAAAACCCTAACCCACTAACACCAAACAACACTAACACCCTAACAACAAACAACCCTAACCCCCTAACAACAAACAATACTAACACCCTAATAACAAACAACCCTAACCCCCTAACAACAAACAACACTAACACCCTAACAACAAACAACCCTAAACCCCTAACATCAAAGAACACTAACACCCTAACAACAAACAACCCTAACCCCCTAACAACAAACACTAACCCCCAAACAACAAACAACCCTAACCCCTAAAAACCAAAAAAACTAACCCACTAACAACAAACAACCCTCACACACTAACAACAAACAACCCTAAAACCCTAACAGCAAACAACACTAAACCCCTAACAACAAACAACCCTTACCCCCTAACATCAAACAACACTAACCCCCTAACAACACAAAACACTAACACCCTAACAACAAACAACACTAACCCCCTAACAACAAACAACACTAACCCCCTAACAACAAACAACCCTAACCAAACAACAAAAAACCCTAACCCACTAACACCAAACAACACTAACACCCTAACAACAAACAACCCTAACCCCCTAACAACAAACAACCCTAACCCCCTAACAACAAACAACACTAACACCCTAACAACAAACAACCCTAACCCCCTAACAACAAACAACACTAACCCCGTAACAACAAACAACCCTAAACACCTAACATCAAAGAACATTAACACCCTAACAACAAACAACCCTAACCCCCTAACAACAAACACTAACCCCCAAACAACAAACAACCCTATCCCCTAAAAACCAAAAAAACTAACCCACTAACAACAAACAACCCTAACCCACTAACAACAAACAACCCTAACACCCTAACAACAAACAACACTAACCCCCTAACAACAAACAACCCTTACCCCCTAACATCAAACAACACTAACCCCCAACAACACAAAACCCTAACAACAAACAACACTAACACCCTAACAACAAACACCACTAAACCCCAACAAGAAACAACCCGAAACTCCTAACAGCAAACACTCACCCCCTAACAACAAACAACACTAAACCCCTAACAAGAAACTACCCTAACCCCGTAACAACAAACAACACTAACCCCGCAACAACAAAAAACCGTAACCCCCAAACAACAAACAACCATAACCCCCTAACAAGAAACAATCCTAACCCCCGAACAACCATCAACACTAACCCCCTAACCACAATAAAGACTAACACCCTAACAACAAAAACCACTAAACCCCAACGAGAAAGAACCCTAAACCCCTAACAACAAACAACACTAACCCCCTAACAACAAACAATCTTAACCAAACAACAAAAAACCCTAACCCACTAACAACAAACAACACTAACACCCTAACAACAAAAAACACTAACCCCCTAACAACAAACAACACTAACACCCTAACAACAAACAACCCTAACCCCCTAACAACATACAACACTAACCCCCTAACAACATACAACACTAACACCCTAACAACAAACAACCCTAAACCCCTAACATCAAAGAACACTAACACCCTAACAACAATCAACCCTAACCCCCTAACAACAAACACTAACCCCCAAACAACAAACAACCCTAACCCCTAAAAACAAAAACACTAACCCACTAACAACAAACAACCCTAACCCACTAACAAGAAACAACCCTAACACCCTAACAACAAACACTAACCCCCTAACAACAAACAACCCTAACCCCTAA
Source organism: Elephas maximus indicus (assembly GCF_024166365.1). NCBI lineage: Eukaryota > Metazoa > Chordata > Mammalia > Proboscidea > Elephantidae > Elephas > Elephas maximus. The sequence goes on from NC_064835.1 coordinate 2,069,037, forward strand.
AAACAAAAACACTAACCCACTAACAACAAAAAACCCTAACCCACCAACAACAAACACTAACACCCTAACAACAAACAACCCTAACTCCCTAACAACAAACAACACTAACACCCTAACAACAAACAACCCTAACTCCCTAACAACAAACAACCCTAAACCCCTAACATCAAACAACACTAACCCCCTAACATCACAAAACACTAACACCCTAACAACAAACAACACTAACACCCTAACAACAAAAACCACTAAACCCCAACAAGAAACAACCCTAAACCCCTAAGAACAAACAACACTAACCCCCTAACAACAAACAACCCTAACCAAACAAGAAAAAACCCTAACCCACTAACAACAAACAACACTAACACCCTAACAACAAACAACCCTAACCCCTAACAACAAACAACACTAACCCCCTAACAACAAACAACCCTAAACCCCTAACATCAAAGAACACTAACACCCTAACAACAAACAACCCTAACCCCCTAACAACAAACACTAACCCCCAAACAACAAACAACCCTAACCCACTAACAACAAACAACCCTAACACCCTAACAACAAACAACAGTAACCCCCAAACAACAAACAACCCTAACCCCTAAAAACCAAAAAAACTAACCCACTAACAACAAACAACCCTAACCCACTAACAACAAACAACCCTAACACCCTAACAACAAACAACACTTACCCCCTAACATCAAACAACACTAACCCCCTAACAACACAAAACACTAACACCCTAACAACAAACAACACTAACACCCTAACAACAGAAACCACTAAACCCCAACAAGAAACAACCCTAAACCCCTAACAAAAAACACTAACCCCCTAACAACAAACAACACTGAACCCCTAACAAGAAACTACCCTAACCCCGTAACAACAAACAACACTAACCCCGTAACAAGAAACAACCCTAACCCCCTAACAACGAACAACACTAACCCCCAAACAACAAACAACCCTAAACCCCAAACAACAAACAACCCTAACCCCTTAACAACAAACAATCCTAGCCCCCCGAACAACCAACAACACTAACCCCCTTACCACAATAAACACTAACACCCTAACAACAAAAACCACTAAACCCCAACAAGAAACAACGCTAAACCCCTAAGAACAAACAACCCTAACCCCCTAACAACAAACAACCCTAACCAAACAACAAAAAACCCTAACCCACTAACACCAAACAACACTAACACCCTAACAACAAACAACACTAACCCCCTAACAACAAACAATCCTAACCAAACAGCAAAAAACCCTAACCCACTAACAACAAACAATACTAACACCCTAACAACAAACAACACTAAACCCCTAACAACAAACAACACTAGCCCCCTAACAACAAACAACCCTAACCCCCTAACAACAAACAACACTAACCCCCTAACAACAAACAAACCTAAACCCCTAACATCAAAGAACACTAACACCCTAACAACAAACAACCCTAACCCCCTAACAACAAACACTAACCCCCAAACAACAAACAACCCTAACCCCTAAAAACCAAAAACACTAACCCATTAACAACAAACAACCCTAACCCACTAACAACAAACAACCCTAACACCCTAACAACAAACAACACTAACCCCTTAACAACAAACAACCCTAAACCCCTAACATCAAACAACACTAACCCCCTAACATCACAAAACACTAACACCCTAACAACAAACAACACTAACACCCTAACAACAAAAACCACTAAACCCCAACAGGAAACAACCCTAAACCCCTAAGAACAAACAACACTAACCCCCTAACAACAAACAACCCTAACCAAACAACAAAAAACCCTAACCCACTAGCAACAAACAACACTAACACCCTAACAACAAACAACCCTAACCCCCTAACAACAAACAACACTAACACCCTAACAACAAACAACCCTAAACCCCTAACAACAAACAACACTAACCCCCTAACAACAAACAACCCTAAACCCCTAACATCAAAGAACACTAACACCCTAACAACAAACAACCCTAACCCCCTAACAACAAACACTAACCCCCAAACAACAAACAAACCTAACCCCTAAAAACCAAAAAAACTAACCCACTAACAACAAACAACCCTAACCCACTAACAACAAACAACCCTAACACCCTAACAACAAACAACACTTACCCCCTAACATCAAACAACACTAACCCCCTAACAACACAAAACACTAACACCCTAACAACAAACAACACTAACACCCTAACAACAGAAACCACTAAACCCCAACAAGAAACAACCCTAAACCCCTAACAAAAAACACTAACCCCCTAACAACAAACAACACTGAACCCCTAACAAGAAAATACCCTAACCCCATAACAACAAACAACACTAAACGTAACAACAAACAACCCTAACCCCCAAACAACAAACAACCCTAAACACCAAACAACAAACAACCCTAACCCCTTAAGAACAAACAATGCTAACCCCCCGAACAACCAACAACACTAACCCCCTAACCACAATAAACACTAACACCCTAACAACAAAAACCACTAAACCCCAACAAGAAACAACCCTAAACCCCTAACAACGAACAACACTAACCCCGTAACAAAAAACAACCCTAACCAAACAACAAAAAACCCTAACCCACCAACAACAAACAACACTAACACCTTAACAACAAACAACCCTAACTCCCTAACAACAAACAACACTAACACCCTAACAACAAAAACCCTTAAACCCCAACAAGAAACAACCCTAAACCCCTAACAACAAACACTAACCCCCTAACAAAAAACAACACTAAACCCGGAACAAGAAACTACCCTAACCCCGTAACAACAAACAACACTAACCCCGTAACAAGAAACAACCCTAACCCCCTAACAACGAACAACACTAACCCCCTAACAACAAACAACACTAAACCCCTAACATCAAAGAACACTAACACCCTAACAACAATCAACCCTACCCCCCTAACAACAAACACTAACCCCCAAACAACAAACAACCCTAACCCCTAAAAACAAAAACACTAACCCACTAACAACAAACAACCCTAACCCACTAACAAGAAACAACCCTAATACCCTAACAACAAACCCTAACCCCCTAACAACAAACAACCCTAAACCCCTAACATCAAAGAACACTAACACCCTAACAACTAACAACCCTAACCCCCTAACAACAAACACCAACCCCGAAACAACAAACAACCCTAACCCCTAAAAACTAAAAAGTCTAACCCACTAACAACAAACAACCCTAAACCACTAACAACAAACAACCCTAACACCGTAACAACAATCAACACTTACCCCCTAACAACAAACAACCCTAACCCCCTAACAACAAACAACACTAACCCCCTAACAACAAACAACCCTAAACCCCTAACATCAAAGAACACTAACACCCTAACAACAAACAACCCTAACCCCCTAACAACAAACACTAACCCCCAAACAACAAACAACCCTAACCCCTAAAAACCAAAAACACTAACCCACTAACAACAAACAACCCTAACCCACTAACAACAAACAACCCTAACACCCTAACAACAAACAACACTAACCCCTTAACAACAAACAACCCTAAACCCCTAACATCAAACAACACTAACCCCCTAACATCACAAAACACTAACACCCTAACAACAAACAACACTAACACCCTAACATCAAAAACCACTAAACCCCAACAAGAAACAACCCTAAACCCCTAAGAACAAACAACACTAACCCCCTAACAACAACAACCCTAACCAAACAACAAAAAAACCTAACCCACTAAGAACAAACAACACTAACACCCTAACAACAAACAACCCTAACCCCCTAACAACAAACAACACTAACACCCTAACAACAAACAACCCTAACCCACTAACAACAAACAACACTAACCCCCTAACAGCAAACAACTCTAAACCCCTAACATCAAAGAACACTAACACCCTAACAACAAACAACCCTAACCCCCTAACAACAAACACTAACCCCCAAACAACAAACAACCCTAACCCCTAAAAAGCAAAAAAACTAACCCCCTAACAACAAACAACCCTTACCCCCTAACAACAAACAACCCTAACCCCCTATCTACACAAAACACTAACACCCTAACAACAAACAACACTAACACTCTAACAACAGAAACCACTAAAACCCAACACGAAACAACCCTAAACCCCTAACAAAAAACACTAACCCCCTAACAACAAACAACACTGAAGTCCTAACAAGAAAATACCCTAACCCCGTAACAACAAACAACACTAAACCGTAACAACAAACAAACCTAACCCCCAAACAACAAACAACCCTAAACCCCAAACAACAAACAACCCTAACCCCTTAACAACAAACAATCCTAACCCCCCGAACAACCAACAACACTAACCCCCTAACCACAATAAACACTAACACCGTAACAACAGAAACCACTAAACCCCAACAAGAAACAACCCTAAACCCCTAACAACACACAACACTAACCCCCTAACAAAAAATAACCCTAACCAAAAAACAAAAAACCCTAACCCACTAACAACAAACAACACTAACACCCTGACAACAAACAACCCTAACTCCCTAACAACAAACAACGCTAACACCCTAACAACAAACAACCCTAACCCCCTAACAACAAACAACACTAACCCCCTAACAACAAACAACCCTAAACCCCTAACATCAAACAACACTAACCCCCTAACAACACAAAACACTAACACCCTAACAACAAACAACACTAACACCCTAACAACAAAAACCCCTAAACCCCAACAAGAAACAACCCTAAACCCCTAACAACAAACACTAACCCCCTAAGAAAAAACAACACTAAACCCCGAACAAGAAACCACCCTAGCCCCGTAACAACAAACAACACTAACCCCGTAACAAGAAACAACTCTAACCCCCTAATAACGAACAACACTAACCCCCTAACTACAAACAACCCTAAACCCCTAACATCAAAGAACACTAACACCCTAACAACAAACAACCCTAACCCCCTAACAACAAACACTAACCCCCAAACAACAAACAACCCTAACCCCTAAAAACCAAAAAAACTAACCCACTAACAACAAACAACCCTAACCCACTAACAACAAACAACCCTAACACCCTAACAACAAACAACACTAACTCCCTAACAACAAACAACCCGTAACCCCTAACATCAAACAACACTAACCCCCTAACAACACAAAACACTAACACCCTAACAACAAACAACACTAACACCATAACAACAGAAACCACTAAACCCCAACAAGAAACAACCCTAAACCCCTAACAACAAACAACACTAACCCCGTAAGTACAAACGGCCCTAACCCCCAAACAACAAACAACCCTAACCCCCAACAACAAACAATCCTAACCCCCGAACAACCAACAACACTAACCTCCTAACCACAATAAACACTAACACCCTCACAAGAAAAAGCACTAAACCCCAACAAGAAACAACGCTAAACCCCTAAGAACAAACAACACTAACCCCCTAACAACAAACAACCCTAACCAAACAACAAAAAACCCTAACCCACTAACAACAAACAACACTAACACCCTAACAACAAACAACCCTAACCCCCTAACAACAAACAACACTAACCCCCTAACAACAAACAACCCTAAACCCCTAACAACAAACAACACTAACCCCCTAACAACAAACAACCCTAAACCCCTAACATCAAAGAACACTAACACCCTAACAACAAACAACCCTAACCCCCTAACAACAAACACTAACCCCCAAACAAAAAACAAACCTAACCCCTAAAAACCAAAAAAACTAACCCACTAACAACAAACAACCCTAACCCACTAACAACAAACAACCCTAACACCCTAAAAACAAACAACACTAACCCCCTAACAACAAACAACCCGTAACCCCTAACATCAAACAACACTAACCCCCTAACGACACAAAACACTAACACCCTAACAACAAACAACACTAACACCCTAACAACAAAAACCACTAAACCCCAACAAGAAACAACCTTAAACCCCTAACAACAAACAACCCTAAACCCCTAACATCAAACAACACTAACACCCCAACAACACAAACCACTAACACCCTAACAACAAACAACACTAACACCCTAACAACAAAAACCACTAAACCCCAACAAGAAACAACCCTAAACCCGTAACAAAAAACAACACTAACCCCCTAAAAACAAACTACACTAACCCCCTAACAACAAACAATCCTAACCAAGCAACAAAAAACCCTAACCCACTAACAACAAACAACACTAACACCCTAACAACAAACAACCCTAACCCCCTAACAACAAACAACACTAACACCCTAACAACAAACAACCCTAACCCCCTAACAACAAACAACACTAACCCCCTAACAACAAACAACCCTAAACCCCTAACATCAAAGAACACTAACACCCTAACAACAAACAACCCTAACCCCCTAACAACAAACACTAACCCCTAAACAACAAACAACCCTAAACCCTAAAAACCAAAACCACTAAAGCACTAACAACAAACAACCCTAACCCACTAACAACAAACAACCCTAACACCCTAACAACAAACAACACTAACCCCCTAACAACAAACAACCCTAAACCCCTAACATCAAACAACACTAACCCCCTAACATCACAAAACACTAACACCCTAACAACAAACAACACTAACACCCTAACAACAAAAACCACTAAACCCCAACAAGAAACAACCCTAAACCCCTAAGAACAAACACCACTAACCTCCTAACAACAAACAACCCTAACCAACCAACAAAAAACCGTAACCCACTAACAACAAACAACCCTAACCCCCGAACAACACACACTAACCCCCAAACAACAAACAACCCTAACCCCTGAAAACCAAAAACACTAACCCACTAACAACAAACAACCCTAAACCACTAACAACAAACAACCCTAACACCCTAACAACAAACAACACTAACCCCCTAACAACAAACAACCCTAAACCCCTAACATCAAACAACACTAACCCACTAACAACACAAAACACTAACACCGTAAGAACAAACAACACTAACACCCTAACAACAAAAACCACTAAACCCCAACAAGAAACAACCCTAAACCCCTAACAACAAACACTAACCCCCTAACAAAAAACAATACTAAACCCCGAACAAGAAACTACCCTAACCCTGTAACAACAAAAAACACTAACCCAGTAACAAGAAACAACCCTAACCCCCTAACAACGAACAACACTAACCCCCTAACAAACAACCCTCAACCCCTAACATCAAAGAACACTAACACCCTAACAACAAACAACCCTAACCCCCTAACAACAAACACTAACCCCTAAACAACAAACAACCCTAAACCCTAAAAACCAAAAACACTAAAGCACTAACAACAAACAACCCTAACCCACTAACAACAAACAACCCTAACACCCTAACAACAAACAACACTAAGCCCTTAACAACAAACAACCCTAAACCCCTAACATCAAACAACACTAACCCCCTAACATCACAAAACACTAACACCCTAACAACAAACAACACTAACACCCTAACAACAAAAACCACTAAACCCCAACAAGAAACAACCCTAAACCCCTAAGAACAAACACCACTAACCCCCTAACAACAAACAACCCTAACAACCAACAAAAAACCGTAACCCACTAACAACAAACAACCATAACCCCCGAACAACACACACTAACCCCCAAACAACAAACAACCCTAACCCCTGAAAACCAAAAACACTAACCCACTAACAACAAACAACCCTAAACCACTAACAACAAACAACCCTAACACCCTAACAACAAACAACACTAACCCCCTAACAACAAACAACCCTAAACCCCTAACATCAAACAACACTAACCCCCTAACAACAAACAACCCTAACCCCTTAACAACAAACAATCCTAACCCCCCGAAAAACCAAACAACACTAACCCCCTAACCACAATAAACACTAACACCCTAACAACAAAAACCACTAAACCCCAACAAGAAACAACCCTAAACCCCTAACATCAAACAACACTAACCCCCTAACAACAAACAACCCTAAACCCCTAACATCAAACAACACTAACCCCCTAACAACACAAAACACTAACACCCTAACAACAAACAACACTAACACCCCAACCGGAAACAACCCTAAACCCCTAACAACAAACACTAACCCCCTAACAACAAACAACACTGAACCCCTAACAAGAAACTACCCTAACCCCATAACAACAAACAACACTAACCCGTAACAACAAACAACCCTAACCCCCAAACAGCAAACAACCCTAACCCCTTAACAACAAACAATCCTAACCCCCCGAACAACCAACAACACTAACCCCCTAACCACAATAAACACTAACACTCTAACAACAAAAACCACTAAACCCCAACAAGAAACAACCCTAAACCCCTAACAACAAACAACACTAACCCCCTAACAAAAAACAACCCTAACCAAACAACAAAAAACCCTAACACACTGACAACAAACAACACTAACGCCCTAACAACAAACAACCCTAACTGCCTAACAACAAACAACACAAACACCCTAACAACAAACAACCCTAAACCCCTAACAACAAACACTAAAACCCTAAGAAAAAACAACACTAAACCCCGAACAAGAAACTACCCGAACCCCGTAACAACAAACAACACTAACCCCGTAATAAGAAACAACCCTAACCCCCTAACAAGAAACAACACTAACCCCCTAACAACAAACAACCCTAAACCCCTAACATCAAACAACACTAACCCCCTAACATCACAAAACACTAACACCCTAACAACAAAGAACACTAACACCCTAACAACAAAAACCACTAAACCCCAACAAGAAACAACCCTAAACCCCTAAGAACAAACAACACTAACCCCCTAACAACAAACAACCCTAACCAAACAACAAAAAACCCTAACCCACTAACAACAAACAACACTAACACCCTAACAACAAACAACCCTAACCCCCTAACAACAAACAACACTAACACCCTAACAACAAACAACCCTAACCCCCTAACAACAAACAACACTAAACCCCTAACAACAAACAACCCTTAACCCCCTAACAACAAACACTAACCCCCAAACAACAAACAACCCTAACCCCTAAAAACCAAAAAAACTAACCCACTAACAACAAACAACCCTAACCCACTAACAACAAACAACCCTAACACCCTAACAACAAACAACACTAACCCCCTAACAACAAACAACCCGTAACCCCTAACATCAAACAACACTAACCCCCTAACGACACAAAACACTAACACCCTAACAACAAACAACACTAACACCCTAACAACAAAAACAACTAAACCCCAACAAGAAACAACCCGAAACCCCTAACAACAAACACTAACCCCCTAACAACAAACAACACTGAACCCCTTAGAAGAAACTACCCTATCCCCGTAACGACAAACAACACTAACCCATAACAACATACAACCCTAACCCCCAAACAACAAAGAACCCTAACCCCCAAACAACAAACAACCCTAACCCCTTAACAACAAACAATCCTAACCCCCGAACCACCAAACAACACTAACCCCCTAACCACAATAAACACTAACACCCTAACAACAAAAACCACTAAACCCCAACAAGAAACAACCCTAAACCCCTAACAACAAACAACACTAACCCCCTAACAAAAAACAACCCTAACCAAACAACAAAAAACCCTAACCCACTAACAACAAACAACACTAACACCCTAACAACAAACAACCCTAACTCCCTAACAACAAACACTAACCCCCTAACAACAAACAACACTGAACCCCTAACAAGAAACTACCCTAACCCCATAACAACAAACAACACTAACCCGTAACAACAAACAACCCTAACCCCCAAACAACAAACAACCCTAAACCCCTAACAACAAACACTAACCCCCTAAGAAAAAACAACACTAAACCCCGAACAAGAAACTACCCTATCCCCGTAACAACAAACAACACTAACCCCGTAACAAGAAACAACACTAACCCCCTAACAACAAACAACACTAACCCCCTAACAACAAACAACCCTAAACCCCTAACATCAAAGAACACTAACACTCTAAAAACAAACAACCCAAACCCCCTAACAACAAACACTAACCCCCAAACAACAAACAACCCTAACCCCTAAAAACCAAAAACACTAACCCACTAACAACAAACTACCCTAACCCACTAACAACAAACAACCCTAACACCCTAACAACAAACAACACTAACCCCCTAACAACAAACAACCCTAAACCCCTAACATCAAACAACCCTAACCCCCTAACTACACAAAACACTAACACCCTAACAACAAAAACCACTAAACCCCAACAAGAAACAACCCGAAACCCCTAACAACAAACACTAACCCCCTAACAAAAAACAACACTAAACCGGTAACAAGAAACTACCCTAACCCCGTAACAACAAACAACACTAACCCCGTAACAACAAAGAACCCTAACCCCGAAACAACAAACAACCCTAACCCCCTAACAACAAACAACACTAACACCCTAACAACAAACAACCCTAAACCCCTAACATCAAACAACACTAACCCCCTAACATCACAAAACACTAACACCCTAACAACAAACAACACTAACACCCTAAGAACAAAAACCACTATACCCCAACAAGAAACAACCCTAAACCCCTAAGAACAAACAACACTAACCCCCTAACAACAAACAACCCTAACCAACCAACAAAAAACCCTAACCCACTAACAACAAACAACACTAACTCCCTAACAACAAACAACCCTAACCCCCTAACAACAAACACTAACCCCCAAACAACAAACAACCCTAACCCGTAAAAACCAAAAAAACTAACCCACTAACAACAAACAACCCTAACCCACTAACAACAAACAACCCTAACACCCTCACAAGAAAAACCACTAAACCCCAACAAGAAACAACGCTAAACCCCTAAGAACAAACAACACTAACCCCCTAACAACAAACAACCCTAACCAAACAACAAAAAACCCTAACCCACTAACAACAAACAACACTAACACCCTAACAACAAACAACCCTAACCCCCTAACAACAAACAACACTAACCCCCTAAAAACAAACAACCCTAAACCCCTAACATCAAAGAACATTAACACCCTAACAACAAACAACCCTAACCCCCTAACAACAAACACTAACCCCTAAACAACAAACAACCCTAACCCCTAAAAACCAAAAAAACTAACCCACTAACAACAAACAACACTAACCCACTAACAACAAACAACCCTAACACCCTAACAACAAACAACACTAACCCCCTAACAACAAACAACCCTAAACCCCTAACATCAAACAACACTAACCCCCTAACAACACAAAACACTAACACCCTAACAACAAACAACACTAACACCCTAACAACAAAAAACACTAAACCCCAACAAGAAACAACCCGAAACCCCTAACAACAAACACTAACCCCCTTAGAACAAACAACACTAAACCCCTAACAAGAAACTACCCTAACCCCGTAACAACAAACAACACTAACCCCGTAACAACAAACAACCCTAACCCCCAAACAACAAACAACCCTAACCCCCTAACAACAAACAATCCTAACCCCCGAACAACCAACAACACTAACCCCCTAACCACAATAAACACTAACACCCTAACAACAAAAACCACTAAAACCCAACAAGAAACAACCCTAAACCCCTAACAACAAACAACACTAACCCCCTAACAACAAACAACACTAACCCCCTAACAACAAACAATCCTAACCAAACAACAAAAAACCCTAACCCACTAACAACAAACAACACTAACACCCTAACAACAAACAACCCTAACCCCCAACAACAAACAAAACTAACACCCTAACAACAAACAACCCTAACCCCCTAACAACAAACAACACTAACCCCCTAACAACAAACAACCCTAAACCCCTAACATCAAAGAACACTAACACCCTAACAACAAACAACACTGAGCCCCTAACAAGAAACTACCCTAACCCGTAACAACAAACAACACTAACCCATAACAACAAACAACCCTAACCCCAAACAACAAACAACCCTAACCCCCAAACAACAAACAACCCTAACCACTTTACAACAAACAATGCTAACCCCCCGAACAACCAAACAACACTAACCCCCTAACCACAATAAACACTAACACCCTAACAACAAAAACCACTAAACCCCAACAAGAAACAACCCTAAACCCCTAACAACAAACAACACTAACCCCCTAACAAAAAACAACCCTAACCAAACAACAAAAAACCCTAACCCACTAACAACAAACAACACTAACACCCTAACAACAAACAACCCTAACTCCCTAACAACAAACAACACTAACACCCTAACAACAAACAACCCTAAACCCCTAACAACAAACACTAATCCCCTAACAAAAAACAACACTAAACCCCGAACAACATACTACCCTAACTCCTTAACAACAAACAACACTAACCCCGTAACAAGAAACAACCCCAACCCCCTAACAACGAACAACACTAACCCCCTAACAACAAACAACCCTAAACCCCTAACATCAAAGAACACTAACACCCTAACAACAAACAAACCTAACCCCCTAACAACAAACACTAACCCCCAAACAACAAAAAACCCTAACCCCTAAAAACCAAAAACACTAACTCACTAACAACAAACTACCCTAAACCACTAACAAAAAACAACCCTAACACCCTAACAACAAACAACACTAACCCCCTAACAACAAACAAACCTAAACCCCTAACATCAAACAACACTAACCCACTAACAAAACAAAACACTAACACCCTAACAACAAACAACACTAACACCCTAACAACAAAAACCACTAAACCCCAACAAGAAACAACACGAAACCCCTAACAACAAACACTAACCCCCTAACAACAAACAACACTAAACCCCTAACAAGAAACTACCCTAACCCCGTAACAACAAACAACACTAACCCCGTAACAACAAACAGCCCTAACCCCCAAACAACAAACAACCCTAACCCCCTAACAACAAACAATCCTAACCCCCGAACAACCAACAACCCTAACCCCCTAACCACAATAAACACTAACACCCTAACAACAAAAACCACTAAACCCCAACAAGAAACAACCCTAAACCCCTAACAACCAACAACACTAACCCCCTAACAACAAAGAACACTAACCCCCTAACAACAAACAATCCTAACCAAACAACAAAAAACCCTAACCCACTAACAACAAACAACACTAACACCCTAACAACAAACAACCCTAACCCCCTAACAACAAACAACACTAACACCCTAACAACAAACAACCCTAACCCCCTAACAACAAACAAAACTAACCCCCTAACAACAAACAAACCTAAACCCCTAACATCAAAGAACACTAACACCCTAACAACAAACAACCCTAACCCCCTAACAACAAACACTAACCCTCAAACAACAAACAACCCTAACCCCTAAAAACCAAAAACACTAACCCACTAACAACAAACAACCCTAACCCACTAACAACAAACAACCCTAACACCCTAACAACAAACAAAACTAACCCCCTAACAACAAACAACCCTAAACCCCTAAGAACAAACAACACTAACCCCCTAACAACAAACAACCCTAACCAAACAACAAAAAACCCTAACCCACTAACAACAAACAACACTAACACCCTAACAACAAACAACCCTAACCCCCTAACAACAAACACTAACCCCCAAACAACAAACAACCCTAACCCCTAAAAACCAAAAAAACTAACCCACTAACAACAAACAACCCTAACCCACTAACAACAAACAACCCTAACACCCTAACAACAAACAACACTAACCCCGTAACAACAAACAACCCTTACCCCCTAACATTAAACAACACTAACCCCCTAACAACACAAAACACTAACACCCTAACAACAAACAACACTAACACCCTAACAACAGAAACCACTAAACCCCAACAAGAAACAACCCTAAACCCCTAACAACAAACACTAACCCCCTAACAACAAACAACACTAACCCCCTAACAACAAACAACCCTAAACCCCTAACATCAAACAACACTAACCCCCTAACAACACAAAACACTAACACCCTAACAACAAACAACACTAACACCCTAACAACAAAAACCACTAAACCCCAACAAGAAGCAACCCGAAACTCCTAACAACAAACACTAACCCCCTAACAACAAACAACACTAAACCCCTAACAAGAAACTACCCAAACCCCGTAACAACAAACAACACTAACCCCGCAACAACAAAAAACCCTAACCCCCAAACAACAAACAACCATAACCCCCTAACAAGAAATAATCCTAACCCCCCAACAACCATCAACACTAACCCCCTAACCACAATAAAGACTAACACCCTAACAACAAAAACCACTAAACCCCAACAAGAAAGAACCCTAAACCCCTAACAACAAACAACACTAACCCCCTAACAACAAACAATCCTAACCAAACAACAAAAAACCCTAACCCACTAACAACAAACAACACTAACACCCTAACAACAAACAACCCTAACCCCCTAACAACAAACAACACTAACACCCTAACAACAAACAACCCTAACCCCCTAACAACATACAACATTAACCCCCTAACAACAAACAACCCTAAAGCCCTAACATGAAAGAACACTAACACCCTAACAACAAACAACCCTAACCCCCTAACAACAAACACTAACCCCCAAACAACAAACAACCCTAACCCCTAAAAACCAAAAACACTAACCCACTAACAACAAACTACCCTAACCCCTAAAAACCAAAAACACTAACCCACTAACAACAAACTACCCTAAACCACTAACAACAAACAACCCTAACACCCTAACAACAAACAACACTAACACCCTAACAACAAAAACCACTAAACCCCAACAAGAAACAACCTGAAACCCCTAACAACAAACACTAAACACCTAACAAGAAACTACCCTAACCCCGTAACAACAAACAACACTAACCCCGTAACAACAAACAGCTCTAACCCCCAAACAACAAACAACCCTAACCCCCTAACAACACACAATCCTAACCCCCGAACAACCAACAACACTAACCCCCTAACCACAATAAAGACTAACACCCTAACAACAAAAACCACTAAACCCCAACAAGAAACAACCCTAAACCCGTAACAAAAAACAACACTAACCCCCTAAAAACAAACTACACTAACCCCCTAACAACAAACAATCCTAACCAAGCAACAAAAAACCCTAACCCACTAACAACAAACAACACTAACACCCTAACAACAAACAACCCTAACCCCCTAACAACAAACAACACTAACACCCTAACAACAAACAACCCTAACCCCCTAACAACAAACAACACTAACCCCCTAACAACAAACAACCCTAAACCCCTAACATCAAAGAACACTAACACCCTAACAACAAACAACCCTAACCCCCTAACAACAAACACTAACCCCTAAACAACAAACAACCCTAAACCCTAAAAACCAAAACCACTAAAGCACTAACAACAAACAACCCTAACCCACTAACAACAAACAACCCTAACACCCTAACAACAAACAACACTAACCCCCTAACAACAAACAACCCTAAACCCCTAACATCAAACAACACTAACCCCCTAACATCACAAAACACTAACACCCTAACAACAAACAACACTAACACCCTAACAACAAAAACCACTAAACCCCAACAAGAAACAACCCTAAACCCCTAAGAACAAACACCACTAACCTCCTAACAACAAACAACCCTAACCAACCAACAAAAAACCGTAACCCACTAACAACAAACAACCCTAACCCCCGAACAACACACACTAACCCCCAAACAACAAACAACCCTAACCCCTGAAAACCAAAAACACTAACCCACTAACAACAAACAACCCTAAACCACTAACAACAAACAACCCTAACACCCTAACAACAAACAACACTAACCCCCTAACAACAAACAACCCTAAACCCCTAACATCAAACAACACTAACCCACTAACAACACAAAACACTAACACCGTAAGAACAAACAACACTAACACCCTAACAACAAAAACCACTAAACCCCAACAAGAAACAACCCTAAACCCCTAACAACAAACACTAACCCCCTAACAAAAAACAATACTAAACCCCGAACAAGAAACTACCCTAACCCTGTAACAACAAAAAACACTAACCCAGTAACAAGAAACAACCCTAACCCCCTAACAACGAACAACACTAACCCCCTAACAAACAACCCTCAACCCCTAACATCAAAGAACACTAACACCCTAACAACAAACAACCCTAACCCCCTAACAACAAACACTAACCCCTAAACAACAAACAACCCTAAACCCTAAAAACCAAAAACACTAAAGCACTAACAACAAACAACCCTAACCCACTAACAACAAACAACCCTAACACCCTAACAACAAACAACACTAACCCCTTAACAACAAACAACCCTAAACCCCTAACATCAAACAACACTAACCCCCTAACATCACAAAACACTAACACCCTAACAACAAACAACACTAACACCCTAACAACAAAAACCACTAAACCCCAACAAGAAACAACCCTAAACCCCTAAGAACAAACACCACTAACCCCCTAACAACAAACAACCCTAACAACCAACAAAAAACCGTAACCCACTAACAACAAACAACCATAACCCCCGAACAACACACACTAACCCCCAAACAACAAACAACCCTAACCCCTGAAAACCAAAAACACTAACCCACTAACAACAAACAACCCTAAACCACTAACAACAAACAACCCTAACACCCTAACAACAAACAACACTAACCCCCTAACAACAAACAACCCTAAACCCCTAACATCAAACAACACTAACCCCCTAACAACACAAAACACTAACACCGTAAGAACAAACAACACTAACACCCTAACAACAAAAACCACTAAACCAAAACAAGAAACAACCCTAAACCCCTAACAACAAACAACACTAACCCCCTAACAACATACAATCCTAACCAAACAACAAAAAACCCTAACCCACTAACAACAAACAACACTAACCCCCTAACAACAAACAACACTTACCCCCTAACATCAAACAACACTAACCCCCTAACAACACAAAACACTAACACCCTAACAACAAACAACACTAACAACCTAAAAACAGAAACCACTAAACCCCAAGAAACAACCCTAAACCCCTAACAAAAAACACTAACCCCTAACAACAAACAACACTGTACCCCTAACAAGAAAATACCCTAACCCCGTAACAACAAACAACACTAAACCGTAACAACAAACAACCCTAACCCCCAAACAACAAACAACCCTAAACACCAAACAACAAACAACCCTAACCCCTTAAGAACAAACAATGCTAACCCCCCGAACAACCAACAACACTAACCCCCTAACCACAATAAACACTAACACCCTAACAACAAAAAACAATAAACCCCAACAAGAAACAACCCTAAACCCCTAACAACAAACAACACTAACCCCCTAACAAAAACAACCCTAACCAAACAACAAAAAACCCTAACCCACCAACAACAAACAACACTAACACCCTAACAACAAACAACCCTAACTCCCTAACAACAAACAACACTAACACCCTAACAACAAACAACCCTAACCCCCTAACAACAAACAACACTAAACCCCTAACAACAAACAACCCTAAACCCCTAACATCAAACAACACTAACCCCCTAACAACACAAAACACTAACACCCTAACAAGAAACAACACTAACACCCTAACAACAAAAACTCCTAAACCCCAACAAGAAACAACCCTAAACCCCTAACAACAAACACTAACCCCCTAACAAAAAACAACACTAAACCCCGAACAAGAAACTACCCTAACCCCGTAACAACAAACAACACTAACCCCGTAACAAGAAACAACTCTAACCCCTTAACAACGAACAACACTAACCCCCTAACAACAAACAACACTAAACCCCTAACACCAAAGAACACTAACAGCCTAACAACAAACAACCCTAACCCCCTAACAACACACACTAACCCCCAAACAACAAACAACCCTAAACCCTGAAAACCAAAAACACTAACCCACTAACAACAAACAACCCTAACCCCTTAACAACAAACAATCCTAACCCCCCGAACAACCAACAACACTAACCCCCTAACCACAATAAACACTAACACCCTAACAACAGAAACCACTAAACCCCAACAAGAAACAATCCTAAACCCCTAACATCAAACAACACTAACCCCCTAACAACAAACAACCCTAAACCCCTAACATCAAACAACACTAACCCCCTAACAACACAAAACACTAACACCCTAACAACAAACAACACTAACACCCCAACCGGAAACAACCCTAAACCCCTAACAACAAACACTAACCCCCTAACAACAAACAACACTGAACCCCTAACAAGAAACTACCCTAACCCCATAACAACAAACAACACTAACCCGTAACAACAAACAACCCTAACCCCCAAACAGCAAACAACCCTAACCCCTTAATAACAAACAATCCTAACCCCCCGAACAACCAACAACACTAACCCCCTAACCACAATAAACACTAACACTCTAACAACAAAAACCACTAAACCCCAACAAGAAACAACCCTAAACCCCTAACAACAAACAACACTAACCCCCTAACAAAAAACAACCCTAACCAAACAACAAAAAACCCTAACACACTGACAACAAACAACACTAACGCCCTAACAACAAACAACCCTAACTGCCTAACAACAAACAACACAAACACCCTAACAACAAACAACCCTAAACCCCTAACAACAAACACTAAAACCCTAAGAAAAAACAACACTAAACCCCGAACAAGAAACTACCCGAACCCCGTAACAACAAACAACACTAACCCCGTAATAAGAAACAACCCTAACCCCCTAACAAGAAACAACACTAACCCCCTAACAACAAACAACCCTAAACCCCTAACATCAAACAACACTAACCCCCTAACATCACAAAACACTAACACCCTAACAACAAAGAACACTAACACCCTAACAACAAAAACCACTAAACCCCAACAAGAAACAACCCTAAACCCCTAAGAACAAACAACACTAACCCCCTAACAACAAACAACCCTAACCAAACAACAAAAAACCCTAACCCACTAACAACAAACAACACTAACACCCTAACAACAAACAACCCTAACCCCCTAACAACAAACAACACTAACACCCTAACAACAAACAACCCTAACCCCCTAACAACAAACAACACTAAACCCCTAACAACAAACAACCCTTAACCCCTAACATCAAAGAACACTAACACCCTAACAACAAACAACCCTAACCCCCTAACAACAAACACTAACCCCCAAACAACAAACAACCCTAACCCCTAAAAACCAAAAAAACTAACCCACTAACAACAAACAACCCTAACCCACTAACAACAAACAACCCTAACACCCTAACAACAAACAACACTAACCCCCTAACAACAAACAACCCGTAACCCCTAACATCAAACAACACTAACCCCCTAACGACACAAAACACTAACACCCTAACAACAAACAACACTAACACCCTAACAACAAAAACAACTAAACCCCAACAAGAAACAACCCGAAACCCCTAACAACAAACACTAACCCCCTAACAACAAACAACACTGAACCCCTTAGAAGAAACTACCCTATCCCCGTAACGACAAACAACACTAACCCATAACAACATACAACCCTAACCCCCAAACAACAAAGAACACTAACCCCCAAACAACAAACAACCCTAACCCCTTAACAACAAACAATCCTAACCCCCCGAACCACCAAACAACACTAACCCCCTAACCACAATAAACACTAACACCCTAACAACAAAAACCACTAAACCCCAACAAGAAACAACCCTAAACCCCTAACAACAAACAACACTAACCCCCTAACAAAAAACAACCCTAACCAAACAACAAAAAACCCTAACCCACTAACAACAAACAACACTAACACCCTAACAACAAACAACCCTAACTCCCTAACAACAAACACTAACCCCCTAACAACAAACAACACTGAACCCCTAACAAGAAACTACCCTAACCCCATAACAACAAACAACACTAACCCGTAACAACAAACAACCCTAACCCCCAAACAACAAACAACCCTAAACCCCTAACAACAAACACTAACCCCCTAAGAAAAAACAACACTAAACCCCGAACAAGAAACTACCCTATCCCCGTAACAACAAACAACACTAACCCCGTAACAAGAAACAACACTAACCCCCTAACAACAAACAACACTAACCCCCTAACAACAAACAACCCTAAACCCCTAACATCAAAGAACACTAACACTCTAAAAACAAACAACCCAAACCCCCTAACAACAAACACTAACCCCCAAACAACAAACAACCCTAACCCCTAAAAACCAAAAACACTAACCCACTAACAACAAACTACCCTAACCCACTAACAACAAACAACCCTAACACCCTAACAACAAACAACACTAACCCCCTAACAACAAACAACCCTAAACCCCTAACATCAAACAACCCTAACCCCCTAACTACACAAAACACTAACACCCTAACAACAAAAACCACTAAACCCCAACAAGAAACAACCCGAAACCCCTAACAACAAACACTAACCCCCTAACAACAAACAACACTAAACCGGTAACAAGAAACTACCCTAACCCCGTAACAACAAACAACACTAACCCCGTAACAACAAAGAACCCTAACCCCCAAACAACAAACAACCCTAACCAAACAACAAACAACCCTAACCGACTAACAACAAACAACCCTAAACCCCTAACATCAAACAACACTAACCCCCTAACATCACAAAACACTAACACCCTAACAACAAAAACCAATAAACCCCAACAAGAAACAACCCTAAACCCCTAACAACAAACAACACTAACCCCCTAACAACAAACAACCCTAACCAAACAACAAACAACCCTAACCGACTAACAACAAACAACACTAACACCCTAACAACAAACAACCCTAACCCCCTAACAACAAACAACACTAACCCCCTAACAACAAACAACCCTAAACCCCTAACATCAAAGAACACTAACACCCTAACAACAAACAACACTGAGCCCCTAACAAGAAACTACCCTAACCCGTAACAACAAACAACACTAACCCATAACAACAAACAACCCTAACCCCAAACAACAAACAACCCTAACCCCCAAACAACAAACAACCCTAACCACTTTACAACAAACAATGCTAACCCCCCGAACAACCAAACAACACTAACCCCCTAACCACAATAAACACTAGCACCCTAACAACAAAAACCACTAAACCCCAACAAGAAACAACCCTAAACCCCTAACAACAAACAACACTAACCCCCTAACAAAAAACAACCCTAACCAAACAACAAAAAACCCTAACCCACTAACAACAAACAACACTAACACCCTAACAACAAACAACACTAACTCCCTAACAACAAACAACACTAACACCCTAACAACAAACAACCCTAAACCCCTAACAACAAACACTAATCCCCTAACAAAAAACAACACTAAACCCCGAACAACATACTACCCTAACTCCTTAACAACAAACAACACTAACCCCGTAACAAGAAACAACCCCAACCCCCTAACAACGAACAACACTAACCCCCTAACAACAAACAACCCTAAACCCCTAACATCAAAGAACACTAACACCCTAACAACAAACAAACCTAACCCCCTAACAACAAACACTAACCCCCAAACAACAAAAAACCCTAACCCCTAAAAACCAAAAACACTAACTCACTAACAACAAACTACCCTAAACCACTAACAAAAAACAACCCTAACACCCTAACAACAAACAACACTAACCCCCTAACAACAAACAAACCTAAACCCCTAACATCAAACAACACTAACCCACTAACAAAACAAAACACTAACACCCTAACAACAAACAACACTAACACCCTAACAACAAAAACCACTAAACCCCAACAAGAAACAACACGAAACCCCTAACAACAAACACTAACCCCCTAACAACAAACAACACTAAACCCCTAACAAGAAACTACCCTAACCCCGTAACAACAAACAACACTAACCCCGTAACAACAAACAGCCCTAACCCCCAAACAACAAACAACCCTAACCCCCTAACAACAAACAATCCTAACCCCCGAACAACCAACAACCCTAACCCCCTAACCACAATAAACACTAACACCCTAACAACAAAAACCACTAAACCCCAACAAGAAACAACCCTAAACCCCTAACAACCAACAACACTAACCCCCTAACAACAAAGAACACTAACCCCCTAACAACAAACAATCCTAACCAAACAACAAAAAACCCTAACCCACTAACAACAAACAACACTAACACCCTAACAACAAACAACCCTAACCCCCTAACAACAAACAACACTAACACCCTAACAACAAACAACCCTAACCCCCTAACAACAAACAAAACTAACCCCCTAACAACAAACAAACCTAAACCCCTAACATCAAAGAACACTAACACCCTAACAACAAACAACCCTAACCCCCTAACAACAAACACTAACCCTCAAACAACAAACAACCCTAACCCCTAAAAACCAAAAACACTAACCCACTAACAACAAACAACCCTAACCCACTAACAACAAACAACCCTAACACCCTAACAACAAACAAAACTAACCCCCTAACAACAAACAACCCTAAACCCCTAAGAACAAACAACACTAACCCCCTAACAACAAACAACCCTAACCAAACAACAAAAAACCCTAACCCACTAACAACAAACAACACTAACACCCTAACAACAAACAACCCTAACCCCCTAACAACAAACACTAACCCCCAAACAACAAACAACCCTAACCCCTAAAAACCAAAAAAACTAACCCACTAACAACAAACAACCCTAACCCACTAACAACAAACAACCCTAACACCCTAACAACAAACAACACTAACCCCGTAACAACAAACAACCCTTACCCCCTAACATCAAACAACACTAACCCCCTAACAACACAAAACACTAACACCCTAACAACAAACAACACTAACACCCTAACAACAGAAACCACTAAACCCCAACAAGAAACAACCCTAAACCCCTAACAACAAACACTAACCCCCTAACAACAAACAACACTAACCCCCTAACAACAAACAACCCTAAACCCCTAACATCAAACAACACTAACCCCCTAACAACACAAAACACTAACACCCTAACAACAAACAACACTAACACCCTAACAACAAAAACCACTAAACCCCAACAAGAAGCAACCCGAAACTCCTAACAACAAACACTAACCCCCTAACAACAAACAACACTAAACCCCTAACAAGAAACTACCCAAACCCCGTAACAACAAACAACACTAACCCCGCAACAACAAAACACCCTAACCCCCAAACAACAAACAACCATAACCCCCTAACAAGAAACAATCCTAACCCCCGAACAACCATCAACACTAACCCCCTAACCACAATAAAGACTAACACCCTAACAACAAAAACCACTAAACCCCAACAAGAAAGAACCCTAAACCCCTAACAACAAACAACACTAACCCCCTAACAACAAACAATCCTAACCAAACAACAAAAAACCCTAACCCACTAACAACAAACAACACTAACACCCTAACAACAAACAACCCTAACCCCCTAAGAACAAACAACACTAACACCCTAACAACAAACAACCCTAACCCCCTAACAACATACAACACTAACCCCCTAACAACAAACAACCCTAAAGCCCTAACATGAAAGAACACTAACACCCTAACAACAAACAACCCTAACCCCCTAACAACAAACACTAACCCCCAAACAACAAACAACCCTAACCCCTAAAAACCAAAAACACTAACCCACTAACAACAAACTACCCTAACCCCTAAAAACCAAAAACACTAACCCACTAACAACAAACTACCCTAAACCACTAACAACAAACAACCCTAACACCCTAACAACAAACAACACTAACACCCTAACAACAAAAACCACTAAACCCCAACAAGAAACAACCTGAAACCCCTAACAACAAACACTAAACACCTAACAAGAAACTACCCTACCCCCGTAACAACAAACAACACTAACCCCGTAACAACAAACAGCTCTAACCCCCAAACAACAAACAACCCTAACCCCCTAACAACACACAATCCTAACCCCCGAACAACCAACAACACTAACCCCCTAACCACAATAAAGACTAACACCCTAACAACAAAAACCACTAAACCCCAACAAGAAACAACCCTAAACCCGTAACAAAAAACAACACTAACCCCCTAAAAACAAACTACACTAACCCCCTAACAACAAACAATCCTAACCAAGCAACAAAAAACCCTAACCCACTAACAACAAACAACACTAACACCCTAACAACAAACAACCCTAACCCCCTAACAACAAACAACACTAACACCCTAACAACAAACAACCCTAACCCCCTAACAACAAACAACACTAACCCCCTAACAACAAACAACCCTAAACCCCTAACATCAAAGAACACTAACACCCTAACAACAAACAACCCTAACCCCCTAACAACAAACACTAACCCCTAAACAACAAACAACCCTAAACCCTAAAAACCAAAACCACTAAAGCACTAACAACAAACAACCCTAACCCACTAACAACAAACAACCCTAACACCCTAACAACAAACAACACTAACCCCCTAACAACAAACAACCCTAAACCCCTAACATCAAACAACACTAACCCCCTAACATCACAAAACACTAACACCCTAACAACAAACAACACTAACACCCTAACAACAAAAACCACTAAACCCCAACAAGAAACAACCCTAAACCCCTAAGAACAAACACCACTAACCTCCTAACAACAAACAACCCTAACCAACCAACAAAAAACCGTAACCCACTAACAACAAACAACCCTAACCCCCGAACAACACACACTAACCCCCAAACAACAAACAACCCTAACCCCTGAAAACCAAAAACACTAACCCACTAACAACAAACAACCCTAAACCACTAACAACAAACAACCCTAACACCCTAACAACAAACAACACTAACCCCCTAACAACAAACAACCCTAAACCCCTAACATCAAACAACACTAACCCACTAACAACACAAAACACTAACACCGTAAGAACAAACAACACTAACACCCTAACAACAAAAACCACTAAACCCCAACAAGAAACAACCCTAAACCCCTAACAACAAACACTAACCCCCTAACAAAAAACAATACTAAACCCCGAACAAGAAACTACCCTAACCCTGTAACAACAAACAACACTAACCCAGTAACAAGAAACAACCCTAACCCCCTAACAACGAACAACACTAACCCCCTAACAAACAACCCTCAACCCCTAACATCAAAGAACACTAACACCCTAACAACAAACAACCCTAACCCCCTAACAACAAACACTAACCCCTAAACAACAAACAACCCTAAACCCTAAAAACCAAAAACACTAAAGCACTAACAACAAACAACCCTAACCCACTAACAACAAACAACCCTAACACCCTAACAACAAACAACACTAAGCCCTTAACAACAAACAACCCTAAACCCCTAACATCAAACAACACTAACCCCCTAACATCACAAAACACTAACACCCTAACAACAAACAACACTAACACCCTAACAACAAAAACCACTAAACCCCAACAAGAAACAACCCTAAACCCCTAAGAACAAACACCACTAACCCCCTAACAACAAACAACCCTAACAACCAACAAAAAACCGTAACCCACTAACAACAAACAACCATAACCCCCGAACAACACACACTAACCCCCAAACAACAAACAACCCTAACCCCTGAAAACCAAAAACACTAACCCACTAACAACAAACAACCCTAAACCACTAACAACAAACAACCCTAACACCCTAACAACAAACAACACTAACCCCCTAACAACAAACAACCCTAAACCCCTAACATCAAACAACACTAACCCCCTAACAACACAAAACACTAACACCGTAAGAACAAACAACACTAACACCCTAACAACAAAAACCACTAAACCAAAACAAGAAACAACCCTAAACCCCTAACAACAAACAACACTAACCCCCTAACAACATACAATCCTAACCAAACAACAAAAAACCCTAACCCACTAACAACAAACAACACTAACCCCCTAACAACAAACAACACTTACCCCCTAACATCAAACAACACTAACCCCCTAACAACACAAAACACTAACACCCTAACAACAAACAACACTAACAACCTAACAACAGAAACAACTAAACCCCAAGAAAAAACCCTAAACCCCTAACAAAAAACACTAACCCCTAACAACAAACAACACTGTACCCCTAACAAGAAAATACCCTAACCCCGTAACAACAAACAACACTAAACCGTAACAACAAACAACCCTAACCCCCAAACAACAAACAACCCTAAACACCAAACAACAAACAACCCTAACCCCTTAAGAACAAACAATGCTAACCCCCCGAACAACCAACAACACTAACCCCCTAACCACAATAAACACTAACACCCTAACAACAAAAACCACTAAACCCCAACAAGAAACAACCCTAAACCCCTAACAACAAACAACACTAACCCACTAACAAAAAACAACCCTAACCAAACAACAAAAAACCCTAACCCACCAACAACAAACAACACTAACACCCTAACAGCAAACAACCCTAACTCCCTAACAACAAACAACACTAACACCCTAACAACAAACAACCCTAACCCCCTAACAACAAACAACACTAAACCCCTAACAACAAACAACCCTAAACCCCTAACATCAAACAACACTAACCCCCTAACAACACAAAACACTAACACCCTAACAAGAAACAACACTAACACCCTAACAACAAAAACTCCTAAACCCCAACAAGAAACAACCCTAAACCCCTAACAACAAACACTAACCCCCTAACAAAAAACAACACTAAACCCCGAACAAGAAACTACCCTAACCCCGTAACAACAAACAACACTAACCCCGTAACAAGAAACAACTCTAACCCCTTAACAACGAACAACACTAACCCCCTAACAACAAACAACACTAAACCCCTAACACCAAAGAACACTAACAGCCTAACAACAAACAACCCTAACCCCCTAACAACACACACTAACCCCCAAACAACAAACAACCCTAAACCCTGAAAACCAAAAACACTAACCCACTAACAACAAACAACCCTAAACCACTAACAACAAACAACCCTAACACCCTAACAACAAACAACACTAACCCCCTAACAACAAACAACCCTAAACCCCTAACATCAAACAACACTAACCCCCTAACAACACAAAACACTAACACCGTAAGAACAAACAACACTAACACCCTAACAACAAAAACCACTAAACCAAAACAAGAAACAACCCTAAACCCCTAACAACAAACAGCACTAACCCCCTAACAACATACAATCCTAACCAAACAACAAAAAACCCTAACCCACTAACAACAAACAACACTAACACCCTAACAACAAACAACCCTAACCCCTTAACAACAAACAACACTAACACCCTAACAACAAACAACCCTAACCCCCTAACAACAAACAACACTAACCCCCTAACAACAAACAACCCTAAACACCTAACATCAAAGAACACTAACACCCTAACAAGAAACAACCCTAACCCCCTAACAACAAACACTAACCCCCAAACAACAAACAACCCTAAACCCTAAAAACCAAAAACATTAACCGACTAACAACAAACAACCCTAACCCACTAACAACAAACAACCCTAAACCCCTAACATCAAACAACACTAACCCCCTAACAACACAAAACACTAACACCCCAACAACAAACAACACTAACCCCCTAACAACAAACAACCCTAAACCCCTAACATCAAAGAACACTAACACCCTAACAACAAACATTCCTAACCCCCTAACAACAAACACTAACCCCCAAACAACAAACAACCCTAACCCACTAACAACAAACAACCCTAACACCCTAACAACAAACAACACTAACCCCCTAACAACAAACAACCCTTACCCCCAACATCAAACAACACTAACCCCCTAACTACACAAAACACTAACACCCTAACAACAAACAACACTAACACTCTAACAGAAACCACTAAACCCCAACAAGAAACAACCCTAAACCCCTAACAAAAAACACTAACCCCCAACAACAAACAACACTGAACTCCTATCAAGAAAATACCCTAACCCCGTAACAACAAACAACACTAAACCGTAACAACAAACAAACCTAACCCCCAAACAACAAACAACCGTAAACCCCAAACAACAAACAACCCTAACCCCTTAACAACAAACAATCCTAACCCCCCGAACAACCAACAACACTAACCCCCTAACCACAATAAACACTAACACCCTAACAACAGAAACCACTAAACCCCAACAAGAAACAATCCTAAACCCCTAACAACAAACAACACTAACCCCCTAACAAAAAACAACCCTAACCAAACAACAAAAAACCCTAACCCACAAACAACAAACAACACTTACACCCTAACAACAAACAACCCTAACTTCCTAACAACAAACAACGCTAACACCCTAACAAC
This sequence comes from Elephas maximus indicus, assembly GCF_024166365.1. Lineage (NCBI taxonomy): Eukaryota > Metazoa > Chordata > Mammalia > Proboscidea > Elephantidae > Elephas > Elephas maximus. Next base: position 2,097,777 of record NC_064835.1, read on the forward strand.
AAACAACCCTAACCCCCTAACAACAAACAACACTAACCCCCTATCAACAAACAACCCTAAACCCCTAACATCAAACAACACTAACCCCCTAACAACACAAAACACTAACACCCTAGCAAAAAACAACACTAACACCCTAACAACAAAAACCACTAAACCCCAACAAGAAACAACCCTAAACCCCTAACAACATACACTAACCCCCTAACAAAAAACAATACTAAACCCCGAACAAGAAACTACCCTAACCCCGTAACAACAAACAACACTAACCCCGTAACAAGAAACAACACTAACCCCCTAACAACGAACAACACTAACCCCCAACAACAAACAACACTAAACCCCTAACATCAAAGAACACTAACACCCTAACAACAAACAACCCTAACCCCCTAACAAGAAACACTAACCCCCAAACAACAAACAACCCTAACCCCTAAAAACCAAAAACACTAACCCACTAACAACAAACAACCCTAAACCACTAACAACAAACAACCCTAACACCCTAACAACAAACAACACTAACCCCCTAACAACAAACAACCCTAAACCCCTAACATCAAACAACACTAACAACCTAACAACACAAAACACTAACACCGTAACAACAAACAACACTAACACCCTAACAACAAAAACCACTAAACCCCAACAAGAAACAACCCTAAACCCCTAACAACACACAACACTAACCCCCTAACAACAAACAATCCTAACCAAACAAAAAAAACCCTAACCCACTAACAACAAACAACACTAACACCCTAACAACAAACAACCCTAACCCCCTAACAACAAACAACACTAACACCCTAAAAACGAACAACCCTAACCCCCTAACAACAAACAACCCTAAACACCTAACATCAAAGAACACTAACACCCTCACAACAAACAACCCTAACCCCTAACAACAAACACTAACCCCCAAACAACAAACAACCCTAACCCCTAAAAACCAAAAACACTAACCCACTAACAACAAACAACCCTAACCCACTAAGAACCAACAACCCTAACACCCTAACAACAAACACTAACCCCCTAACAACGAACAACCCTAAACCCCTAACATCAAAGAACACTAACACCCTAAAAACAAACAACCCTAACCCCCTAATAACAAACAACACTAACCCCCTAAAAACACAAAACACTAACACCCTAACAACAAACAACACTAACACCCTAACAACAAAAACCACTAAACCCCAACAAGAAACAACCCGAAACCCCTAACAACAAACAACACTAACACCCTAACAACAAACAACCCTAAACCCCTAACAACAAACAACCCTAAACCCCTAACATCAAACAACACTAAACCCCTAACACCAAAGAACACTAACACCCTAACAACAAACAACCCTAACCCCTAAAAACCAAAAACACTAACCCACTAACAACAAACTACCCTAAACCACTAACAACGAACAACCCTAACACCCTAACAACAAACAACACTAACCCCCTAACAACAAACAACCCTAAACCCCTAACATCAAACAACACTAACCCCCTAACAACACAAAACACTAACACCCTAACAACAAACAACACTAACACCCTAACAACAAAAACCACTAAACCCCAACAAGAAACAACCCGAAACCCCTAACAACAAACACTAACCCCCTAACACAAAACAACACTAAACCCCTAACAAGAAACTACCCTAACCCCGTAACAACAAACAACACTAACCCCGTAACAACAAACAGCCCTAACCCCCAAACAACAAACAACCCTAACCCCCTAACAACAAACAACCCTAACGCCCGAACAACCAACAACACTAACCCCCTAACCACAATAAAGACTAACACCCTAACAACAAAAACCACTAAACCCCAACAAGAAACAACCCTAAACCCCTAACAAAAAACAACACTAACCCCCTCAAAACAAACTACACTAACCCCCTAACAACAAACAATCCTAACCAAGCAACAAAAAACCCTAACCCACTAACAACAAACAACACTAACACCCTAACAACAAACAACCCTAACCCCCTAACAACAAACAACACTAACACCCTAACAACAAACAACCCTAACCCCCTAACAACAAACAACACTAACCCCCTAACAACAAACAACCCTAAACCCCTAACATCAAAGAACACTAACACCCTAACAACAAACAACCCTAACCCCCTAACAACAAACACTAACCCCTAAACAACAAACAACCCTAAACCCTAAAAACCAAAAACACTAAAGCACTAACAACAAACAACCCTAACCCACTAACAACAAACAACCCTAACACCCTAACAACAAACAACACTAACCTCCTAACAGCAAACAACCCTAAACCCCTAACATCAAACAATACTAACCCCCTAACATCACAAAACACTAACACCCTAACAACAAACAACACTAACACCCTAACAACAAAAACCACTAAACCCCAACAAGAAACAACCCTAAACCCCTAAGAACAAACACCACTAACCCCCTAACAACAAACAACCCTAACCAACCAACAAAAAACCGTAACCCACTAACAACAAACAACCCTAACCCCCGAACAACACACACTAACCCCCAAACAACAAACAACCCTAACCCCTGAAAACCAAAAACACTAACCCACTAACAACAAACAACCCTAAACCACTAACAACAAACAACCCTAACACCCTAACAACAAACAACACTAACCCCCTAACAACAAACAACCCTAAACCCCTAACATCAAACAACACTAACCCCCTAACAACACAAAACACTAACACCGTAAGAACAAACAACACTAACACCCTAACAACAAAAACCACTAAACCAAAACAAGAAACAACCCTAAACCCCTAACAACAAACAACACTAACCCCCTAACAACATACAATCCTAACCAAACAACAAAAAACCCTAACCGACTAACAACAAACAACACTAACCCCCTAACAACAAACAACACTAACAACCTAACAACAGAAACCACTAAACCCCAAGAAACAACCCTAAACCCCTAACAAAAAACACTAACCCCTAACAACAAACAACACTGAACCCCTAACAAGAAAATACCCTAACCCCGTAACAACAAACAACACTAAACCGTAACAACAAACAACCCTAACCCCCAAACAACAAACAACCCTAAACACCAAACAACAAACAACCCTAACCCCTTAAGAACAAACAATGCTAACCCCCCGAACAACCAACAACACTAACACCCTAACAACAAACAACACTAACACCCTAACAACAAAAACCACTAAACCCCAACAAGAAACAACCCTAAACCCCTAACAACAAACAACACTAACCCCCTAACAAACAACAACCCTAACCAAACAACAAAAAACCCTAACACACCAACAACAAACAACACTAACACCCTAACAACAAACAACCCTAACTCCCTAACAACAAACAACACTAACACCCTAACAACAAACAACCCTAACCCCCTAACAACAAACAACACTAACCCCCTAACAACAAACAACCCTAAACCCCTAACATCAAACAACACTAACCCCCTAACAACACAAAACACTAACACCCTAACAAGAAACAACACTAACACCCTAACAACAAAAACTCCTAAACCCCAACAAGAAACAACCCTAAACCCCTAACAACAAACACTAACCCCCTAACAAAAAACAACACTAAACCCCGAACAATAAACTACCCTAACCCCGTAACAACAAACAACACTAACCCCGTAACAAGAAACAACTCTAACCCCTTAACAACGAACAACACTAACCCCCTAACAACAAACAACACTAAACCCCTAACACCAAAGAACACTAACACCCTAACAACAAACAACCCTAACCCCCTAACAACACAGACTAACCCCCAAACAACAAACAACCCTAACCCCTGAAAACCAAAAACACTAACCCACTAACAACAAACAACCCTAAACCACTAACAACAAACAACCCTAACACCCTAACAACAAACAACACTAACCCCCTAACAACAAACAACCCTAAACCCCTAACATCTAACAACACTAACCCCCTAACAACACAAAACACTAACACCGTAAGAACAAACAACACTAACACCCTAACAACAAAAACCACTAAACCAAAACAAGAAACAACCCTAAACCCCTAACAAAAAACAACACTAACCCCCTAACAACATACAATCCTAACCAAACAACAAAAAACCCTAAACCACTAACAACAAACAACACTAACACCCTAACAACAAACAACCCTAACCCCCTAACAACAAACAACCCTAACCCCCGAACAACCAACAACACTAACCCCCTAACCACAATAAAGACTAACACCCTAACAACAAAAACCACTAAACCCCAACAAGAAACAACCCTAAACCCCTAACAAAAAACAACACTAACCCCCTAAAAACAAACTACACTAACCCCCTAACAACAAACAATCCTAACCAAGCAACAAAAAACCCTAACCCACTAACAACAAACAACACTAACACCCTAACAACAAACAACCCTAACCCCCTAACAACAAACAACACTAACACCCTAACAACAAACAACCCTAACCCCCTAACAACAAACAACACTAACCCCCTAACAACAAACAACCCTAAACCCCTAACATCAAAGAACACTAACACTCTAACAACAAACAACCCTAACCCGCTAACAACAAACACTAACCCCTAAACAACAAACAACCCTAAACCCTAAAAACCAAAAACACTAAAGCACTAACAACAAACAACCCTAACCCACTAACAACAAACAACCCTAACACCCTAACAACAAACAACACTAACCCCCTAACAGCAAACAACCCTAAACCCCTAACATCAAACAACACTAACCCCCTAACATCACAAAACACTAACACCCTAACAACAAACAACACTAACACCCTAACAACAAAAACCACTAAACCCCAACAAGAAACAACCCTAAACCCCTAAGAACAAACACCACTAACCCCCTAACAACAAACAACCCTAACCAACCAACAAAAAACCGTAACCCACTAACAACAAACAACCCTAACCCCCGAACAACACACACTAACCCCCAAACAACAAACAACCCTAACCCCAGAAAACCAAAAACACTAACCCACTAACAACAAACAACCCTAAACCACTAACAACAAACAACCCTAACACCCTAACAACAAACAACACTAACCCCCTAACAACAAACAACCCTAAACCCCTAACATCAAACAACACTAACCCCCTAACAACACAAAACACTAACACCGTAAGAACAAACAACACTAACACCCTAACAACAAAAACCACTAAACCAAAACAAGAAAGAACCCTAAACCCCTAACAACAAACAACACTAACCCCCTAACAACATACAATCCTAACCAAACAACAAAAAACCCTAACCCACTAACAACAAACAACACTAACCCCCTAACAACAAACAACAATAACAACCTAACAACAGAAACCACTAAACCCCAAGAAACAACCCTAAACCCCTAACAAAAACACTAACCCCTAACAACAAACAACACTGAACCCCTAACAAGAAAATACCCTAACCCCGTAACAACAAACACTAAACCGTAACAACAAACAACCCTAACCCCCAAACAACAAACAACCCTAAACACCAAACAACAAACAACCCTAACCCCTTAAGAACAAACAATGCTAACCCCCCGAACAACCAACAACACTAACACCCTAACAACAAACAACACTAACACCCTAACAACAAAAACCACTAACCCCCAACAAGAAACAACCCTAAACCCCTAACAACAAACAACACTAACCCCCTAACAAAAAACAACCCTAACCAAACAACAAAAAACCCTAACCCACCAACAACAAACAACACTAACACCCTAACAACAAACAACCCTAACTCCCTAACAACAAACAACACTAACACCCTAACAACAAACAACCCTAACCCCCTAACAACAAACAACACTAACCCCCTAACAACAAACAACCCTAAACCCCTAACATCAAACAACACTAACCCCCTAACAACACAAAACACTAACACCCTAACAAGAAACAACACTAACACCCTAACAACAAAAACTCCTAAACCCCAACAAGAAACAACCCTAAACCCCTAACAACAAACACTAACCCCCTAACAAAAAACAACACTAAACCCCGAACAAGAAACTACCCTAACCCCGTAACAACAAACAACACTAACCCCGTAACAAGAAACAACTCTAACCCCTTAACAACGAACAACACTAACCCCCTAACAACAAACAACACTAAACCCCTAACACCAAAGAACACTAACACCCTAACAACAAACAACCCTAACCCCCTAACAACACAGACTAACCCCCAAACAACAAACAACCCTAACCCCTGAAAACCAAAAACACTAACCCACTAACAACAAACAACCCTAAACCACTAACAACAAACAACCCTAACACCCTAACAACAAACAACACTAACCCCCTAACAACAAACAACCCTAAACCCCTAACATCAAACAACACTAACCCCCTAACAACACAAAACACTAACACCGTAAGAACAAACAACACTAACACCCTAACAACAAAAACCACTAAACCAAAACAAGAAACAACCCTAAACCCCTAACAACAAACAACACTAACCCCCTAACAACATACAATCCTAACCAAACAACAAAAAACCCTAAACCACTAACAACAAACAACACTAACACCCTAACAACAAACAAGCCTAACCCCCTAACAACAAACAACACTAACACCCTAACAACAAACAACCCTAACCCCCTAACAACAAACAACACTAACCCCCTAACAACAAACAACCCTAAACACCTAACATCAAAGAACACTAACACCCTAACAACAAACAACCCTAACCCCCTAACAACAAACACTAACTCCCAAACAACAAACAACCCTAAACCCTAAAAACCAAAAACATTAACCCACTAACAACAAACAACCCTAACCCACTAACAACAAACAACCCTAAACCCCTAACATCAAACAACACTAACCCCCTAACAACACAAAACACTAACACCCTAACAACAAACAACACTAACCCCCTAACAACAAACAACCCTAAACCCCTAACATCAAAGAACACTAACACCCTAACAACAAACATTCCTAACCCCCTAACAACAAACACTAACCCCCAAACAACAAACAACCCTAACCCACTAACAACAAACAACCCTAACACCCTAACAACAAACAACACTAACCCCCTAACAACAAACAACCCTTACCCCCAACATCAAACAACACTAACCCCCTAACTACACAAATCACTAACACCCTAACAACAAACAACACTAACACTCTAACAACAGAAACCACTAAACCCCAACAAGAAACAACCCTAAACCCCTAACAAAAAACACTAACCCCCTAACAACAAACAACACTGAACTCCTAACAAGAAAATACCCTAACCCCGTAACAACAAACAGTAAACCGTAACAACAAACAAACCTAACCCCCAAACAACAAACAACCGTAAACCCCAAACAACAAACAACCCTAACCCCTTAACAACAAACAATCCTAACCCCCCGAACAACCAACAACACTAACCCCCTAACCACAATAAACACTAACACCCTAACAACAGAAACCACTAAACCCCAAGAAGAAACAATCCTAAACCCCTAACAACAAAAAACACTAACCCCCTAACACAAAACAACCCTAACCAAACAACAAAAAACCCTAACCCACAAACAACAAACAACACTAACACCCTAACAACAAACAACCCTAACTTCCTAACAACAAACAACGCTAACACCCTAACAACAAACAACCCTAACCCCCTAACAACAAACAACACTAACCCCCTATCAACAAACAACCCTAAACCCCTAACATCAAACAACACTAACCCCCTAACAACACAAAACACTAACACCCTAGCAACAAACAACACTAACACCCTAACAACAAAAACCACTAAACCCCAACAAGAAACAACCCTAAACCCCTAACAACATACACTAACCCCCTAACAAAAAACAATACTAAACCCCGAACAAGAAACTACCCTAACCCCGTAACAGCAAACAACACTAACCCCGTAACAAGAAACAACACTAACCCCCTAACAACGAACAACACTAACCCCCTAACAACAAACAACACTAAACCCCTAACATCAAAGAACACTAACACCCTAACAACAAACAACCCTAACCCCCTAACAACAAACACTAACCCCCAAACAACAAACAACCCTAACACCTAAAAACCAAAAACACTAACCCACTAACAACAAACAACCCTAAACCACTAACAACAAACAACCCTAACACCCTAACAACAAACAACACTAACCCCCTAACAACAAACAACCCTAAACCCCTAACATCAAACAGCACTAACAACCTAACAACACAAAACACTAACACCGTAACAACAAACAACACTAACACCCTAACAACAAAAACCACTAAACCCCAACAAGAAACAACCCTAAACCCCTTACAACACACAACACTAACCCCCTAACAACAAACAATCCTAACCAAACAACAAAAAACCCTAACCCACTAACAACAAACAACACTAACACCCTAACAACAAACAACCCTAACCCCCTAACAACAAACAACACTAACACCCTAACAACAAACAACCCTAACCCCCTAACAACAAACAACCCTAAACACCTAACATCAAAGAACACTAACACCCTAACAACAAACAACCCTAACCCCTAACAACAAACACTAACCCCCAAACAACAAACAACCCTAACCCCTAAAAACCAAAAACACTAACCCACTAACAACAAACAACCCTAACCCACTAAGAACAAACAACCCTAACACCCTGACAACAAACACTAACCCCCTAACAACAAACAACCCTAAACCCCTAACATCAAAGAACACTAACACCCTAAAAACAAACAACCCTAACGCCCTAACAACAAACAACACTAACCCCCTAACAACACAAAACACTAACACCCTAACAACAAACAACACTAACACCCTAACAACAAAAACCACTAAACCCCAACAAGAAACAACCCGAAACCCCTAACAACAAACACTAACCCCCAAACAACAAACAACCCTAACCCCTAAAAACCAAAAACACTAACCCACTAACAACAAACTACCCTAAACCACTAACAACGAACAACCCTAACACCCTAACAACAAACAACACTAACCCCCTAACAACAAACAACCCTAAACCCCTAACATCAAGCAACACTAACCCCCTAACAACACAAAACACTAACACCCTAACAACAAACAACACTAACACCCTAACAACAAAAACCACTAAACCCCAACAAGAAACAACCCGAAACCCCTAACAACAAACACTAACCCCCTAACACAAAACAACACTAAACCCCTAAGAAGAAACTACCCTAACCCCGTAACAACAAACAACACTAACCCCGTAACAACAAACAGCCCTAACCCCCAAACAACAAACAACCCTAACCCCCTAACAACAAACAACCCTAACCCCCGAACAACCAACAACACTAACCCCCTAACCACAATAAAGACTAACACCCTAACAACAAAAACCACTAAACCCCAACAAGAAACAACCCTAAACCCCTAACAAAAAACAACACTAACCCCCTAAAACAAACTACACTAACCCCATAACAACAAACAATCCTAACCAAGCAACAAAAAACCCTAACCCACTAACAACAAACAACACTAACACCCTAACAACAAACAACCCTAACCCCCTAACAACAAACAACACTAACCCCCTAACAACAAACAACCCTAAACCCCTAACATCAAAGAACACTAACACCCTAACAACAAACAACCCTAACCCCCTAACAACAAACACTAACCCCTAAACAACAAACAACCCTAAACCCTAAAAACCAAAAACACTAAAGCACTAACAACAAACAACCCTAACCCACTAACAACAAACAACCCTAACACCCTAACAACAAACAACACTAACCCCCTAACAACAAACAACCCTAAACCCCTAACATCAAACAACACTAACCCCCTAACATCACAAAACACTAACACCCTAACAACAAACAACACTAACACCCTAACAACAAAAACCACTAAACCCCAACAAGAAACAACCCTAAACCCCTAAGAACAAACACCACTAACCCCCTAACAACAAACAACCCTAACCAACCAACAAAAAACCGTAACCCACTAACAACAAACAACCCTAACCCCCGAACAACACACACTAACCCCCAAACAACAAACAACCCTAACCCCTGAAAACCAAAAACACTAACCCACTAACAACAAACAACCCTAAACCACTAACAACAAACAACCCTAACACCCTAACAACAAACAACACTAACCCCCTAACAACAAACAACCCTAAACCCCTAACATCAAACAACACTAACCCCCTAACAACACAAAACACTAACACCGTAAGAACAAACAACACTAACACCCTAACAACAAAAACCACTAAACCAAAACAAGAAACAACCCTAAACCCCTAACAACAAACAACACTAACCCCCTAACAACATACAATCCTAACCAAACAACAAAAAACCCTAACCCACTGACAACAAACAACACTAACCCCCTAACAACAAACACTTACCCCCTAACATCAAACAACACTAACCCCCTAACAACACAAAACACTAACACCCTAACAACAAACAACACTAACAACCTAACAACAGAAACCACTAAACCCCAAGAAACAACCCTAAACCCCTAACAAAAAACACTAACTCCTAACAACAAACAACACTGAACCCCTAACAAGAAAATACCCTAACCCCGTAACAACAAACAACACTAAACCGTAACAACAAACAACCCTAACCCCCAAACAACAAACAACCCTAAACACCAAACAACAAACAACCCTAACCCCTTAAGAACAAACAATGCTAACCCCCCGAACAACCAACAACACTAACCCCCTAACCACAATAAACACTAACACTCTAACAACAAAAACCACTAAACCCCAACAAGAAACAACCCTAAACCCCTAACAACAAACAACACTAACCCCCTAACAAAAAACAACCCTAACCAAACAACAAAAAACCCTAACCCACCAACAACAAACAACACTAACACCCTAACAACAAACAACCCTAACTCCCTAACAACAAACAACACTAACACCCTAACAACAAACAACCCTAACCCCCTAACAACAAACAACACTAACCCCCTAACAACAAACAACCCTAAACCCCTAACATCAAACAACACTAACCCCCTAACAACACAAAACACTAACACCCTAACAAGAAACAACACTAACACCCTAACAACAAAAACTCCTAAACCCCAACAAGAAACAACCCTAAACCCCTAACAACAAACACTAACCCCCTAACAAAAAACAACACTAAACCCCGAACAAGAAACTACCCTAACCCCGTAACAACAAACAGCACTAACCCCGTAACAAGAAACAACTCTAACCCCTTAACAACGAACAACACTAACCCCCTAACAACAAACAACACTAAACCCCAACACCAAAGAACACTAACACCCTAACAACAAACAACCCTAACCCCTAAAAACCAAAAACACTAACCCACTAACAACAAACTACCCTAAACCACTAACAACGAACAACCCTAACACCCTAACAACAAACAACACTAACCCCCTAACAACAAACAACCCTAAACCCCTAACATCAAACAACACTAACCCCCTAACAACACAAAACACTAACACCCTAACAACAAACAACACTAACACCCTAACAACAAAAACCACTAAACCCCAACAAGAAACAACCCGAAACCCCTAACAACAAACACTAACCCCCTAACACAAAACAACACTAAACCCCTAACAAGAAACTACCCTAACCCCGTAACAACAAACAACACTAACCCCGTAACAACAAACAGCCCTAACCCCCAAACAACAAACAACCCTAACCCCCTAACAACAAACAACCCTAACCCCCGAACAACCAACAACACTAACCCCCTAACCACAATAAAGACTAACACCCTAACAACAAAAACCACTAAACCCCAACAAGAAACAACCCTAAACCCCTAACAAAAAACAACACTAACCCCCTAAAAACAAACTACACTAACCCCCTAACAACAAACAATCCTAACCAAGCAACAAAAAACCCTAACCCACTAACAACAAACAACACTAACACCCTAACAACAAACAACCCTATTCCCCTAACAACAAACAACACTAACACCCTAACAACAAACAACCCTAACCTCCTAACAACAAACAACACTAACCCCCTAACAACAAACAACCCTAAACCCCTAACATCAAAGAACACTAACACCCTAACAACAAACAACCCTAACCCCCTAACAACAAACACTAACCCCTAAACAACAAACAACCCTAAACCCTAAAAACCAAAAACACTAAAGCACTAACAACAAACAACCCTAACCCACTAACAACAAACAACCCTAACACCCTAACAACAAACAACACTAACCCCCTAACAACAAACAACCCTAAACCCCTAACATCAAACAACACTAACCCCCTAACATCACAAAACACTAACACCCTAACAACAAACAACACTAACACCCTAACAACAAAAACCACTAAACCCCAACAAGAAACAACCCTAAACCCCTAAGAACAAACACCACTAACCCCCTAACAACAAACAACCCTAACCAACCAACAAAAAACCGTAACCCACTAACAACAAACAACCCTAACCCCCGAACAACACACACTAACCCCCAAACAACAAACAACCCTAACCCCTGAAAACCAAAAACACTAACCCACTAACAACAAACAACCCTAAACCACTAACAACAAACAACCCTAACACCCTAACAACAAACAACACTAACCCCCTAACAACAAACAACCCTAAACCCCTAACATCAAACAACACTAACCCCCTAACAACACAAAACACTAACACCGTAAGAACAAACAACACTAACACCCTAACAACAAAAACCACTAAACCAAAACAAGAAACAACCCTAAACCCCTAACAACAAACAACACTAACCCCCTAACAACATACAATCCTAACCAAACAACAAAAAACCCTAACCCACTAACAACAAACAACACTAACCCCCTAACAACAAACAACACTTACCCCCTAACATCAACCAACACTAACCCCCTAACAACACAAAACACTAACACCCTAACAACAAACAACACTAATAACCTAACAACAGAAACCACTAAACCCCAAGAAACAACCCTAAACCCCTAACAAAAAACACTAACCCCTAACAACAAACAACACTGAACCCCTAACAAGAAAATACCCTAACCCCGTAACAACAAACAACACTAAACCGGAACAACAAACAACCCTAACCCCCAAACAACAAACAACCCTAAACACCAAACAACAAACAACCCTAACCCCTTAAGAACAAACAATGCTAACCCCCCGAACAACCAACAACACTAACCCCCTAACCACAATAAACACTAACACCCTAACAACAAAAACCAGTAAACCCCAAGAAACAACCCTAAACCCCTAACAACAAACAACACTAACCCCCTAACAAAAAACAACCCTAACCAAACAACAAAAAACCCTAACTCCCTAACAACAAAGAACACTAACACCCTAACAACAAACAACCCTAACCCCCTAACAACAAACAACACTAACCCCCTAACAACAAACAACCCTAAACCCCTAACATCAAACAACACTAACCCCTTAACAACACAAAACACTAACACCCTAACAAGAAACAACACTAACACCCTAACAACAAAAACTCCTAAACCCCAACAAGAAACAACCCTAAACCCCTAACAACAAACACTAACCCCCTAACAAAAAACAACACTAAACCCCGAACAAGAAACTACCCTAACCCCGTAACAACAAACAGCACTAACCCCGTAACAAGAAACAACTCTAACCCCTTAACAACGAACAACACTAACCCCCTAACAACAAACAACACTAAACCCCAACACCAAAGAACACTAACACCCTAACAACAAACAACCCTAACCCCTAAAAACCAAAAACACTAACCCACTAACAACAAACTACCCTAAACCACTAACAACGAACAACCCTAACACCCTAACAACAAACAACACTAACCCCCTAACAACAAACAACCCTAAACCCCTAACATCAAACAACACTAACCCCCTAACAACACAAAACACTAACACCCTAACAACAAACAACACTAACACCCTAACAACAAAAACCACTAAACCCCAACAAGAAACAACCCGAAACCCCTAACAACAAACACTAACCCCCTAACACAAAACAACACTAAACCCCTAACAAGAAACTACCCTAACCCCGTAACAACAAACAACACTAACCCTGTAACAACAAACAGCCCTAACCCCCAAACAACAAACAACCCTAACCCCCTAACAACAAACAACCCTAACCCCCGAACAACCAACAACACTAACCCCCTAACCACAATAAAGACTAACACCCTAACAACAAAAACCACTAAACCCCAACAAGAAACAACCCTAAACCCCTAACAAAAAACAACACTAACCCCCTAAAAACAAACTACACTAACCCCCTAACAACAAACAATCCTAACCAAGCAACAAAAAACCCTAACCCACTAACAACAAACAACACTAACACCCTAACAACAAACAACCCTATTCCCCTAACAACAAACAACACTAACACCCTAACAACAAACAACCCTAACCCCCTAACAACAAACAACACTAACCCCCTAACAACAAACAACCCTAAACCCCTAACATCAAAGAACACTAACACCCTAACAACAAACAACCCTAACCCCCTAACAACAAACACTAACCCCTAAACAACAAACAACCCTAAACCCTAAAAACCAAAAACACTAAAGCACTAACAACAAACAACCCTAACCCACTAACAACAAACAACCCTAACACCCTAACAACAAACAACACTAACCCCGTAACAACAAACAACCCTAAACCCCTAACATCAAACAACACTAACCCCCTAACATCACAAAACACTAACACCCTAACAACAAAAAACACTAACACCCTAACAACAAAAACCACTAAACCCCAACAAGAAACAACCCTAAACCCCTAAGAACAAACACCACTAACCCCCTAACAACAAACAACCCTAACCAACCAACAAAAAACCGTAACCCACTAACAACAAACAACCCTAACCCCCGAACAACACACACTAACCCCCAAACAACAAACAACCCTAACCCCTGAAAACCAAAAACACTAACCCACTAACAACAAACAACCCTAAACCACTAACAACAAACAACCCTAACACCCTAACAACAAACAACACTAACCCCCTAACAACAAACAACCCTAAACCCCTAACATCAAACAACACTAACCCCCTAACAACACAAAACACTAACACCGTAAGAACAAACAACACTAAAACCCTAACAACAAAAACCACTAAACCAAAACAAGAAACAACCCTAAACCCCTAACAACAAACAACACTAACCCCCTAACAACATACAATCCTAACCAAACAACAACAAACCCTAACCCACTATCAACAAACAACACTAACCCCCTAACAACAAACAACACTTACCCCCTAACATCAACCAACACTAACCCCCTAACAACACAAAACACTAACACCCTAACAACAAACAACACTAATAACCTAACAACAGAAACCACTAAACCCCAAGAAACAACCCTAAACCCCTAACAAAAAACACTAACCCCTAACAACAAACAACACTGAACCCCTAACAAGAAAATACCCTAACCCCGTAACAACAAACAACACTAAACCGGAACAACAAACAACCCTAACCCCCAAACAACAAACAACCCTAAACACCAAACAACAAACAACCCTAACCCCTTAAGAACAAACAATGCTAACCCCCCGAACAACCAACAACAATAACCCCCTAACCACAATAAACACTAACACCCTAACAACAAAAACCAGTAAACCCCAAGAAACAACCCTAAACCCCTAACAACAAACAACACTAACCCCCTAACAAACAACAACCCTAACCAAACAACAAAAAACCCTAACACACCAACAACAAACAACACTAACACCCTAACAACAAACAACCCTAACTCCCTAACAACAAACAACACTAACACCCTAACAACAAACAACCCTAACCCCCTAACAACAAACAACACTAACCCCCTAACAACAAACAACCCTAAACCCCTAACATCAAACAACACTAACCACCTAACAACACAAAACACTAACACCCTAACAAGAAACAACACTAACACCCTAACAACAAAAACTCCTAAACCCCAACAAGAAACAACCCTAAACCCCTAACAACAAACACTAACCCCCTAACAAAAAACAACACTAAACCCCGAACAAGAAACTACCCTAACCCCGTAACAACAAACAGCACTAACCCCGTAACAAGAAACAACTCTAACCCCTTAACAACGAACAACACTAACCCCCTAACAACAAACAACACTAAACCGCAACACCAAAGAACACTAACACCCTAACAACAAACAACCCTAACCCCTAAAAACCAAAAACACTAACCCACTAACAACAAACTACCCTAAACCACTAACAACGAACAACCCTAACACCCTAACAACAAACAACACTAACCCCCTAACAACAAACAACCCTAAACCCCTAACATCAAACAACACTAACCCCCTAACAACACAAAACACTAACACCCTAACAACAAACAACACTAACACCCTAACAACAAAAACCACTAAACCCCAACAAGAAACAACCCGAAACCCCTAACAACAAACACTAACCCCCTAACACAAAACAACACTAAACCCCTAACAAGAAACTACCCTAACCCCGTAACAACAAACAACACTAACCCCGTAACAACAAACAGCCCTAACCCCCAAACAACAAACAACCCTAACCCCGTAACAACAAACAACCCTAACCCCCGAACAACCAACAACACTAACCCCCTAACCACAATAAAGACTAACACCCTAACAACAAAAACCACTAAACCCCAACAAGAAACAACCCTAAAGCCCTAACAAAAAACAACACTAACCCCCTAAAAACAAACTACACTAACCCCCTAACAACAAACAATCCTAACCAAGCAACAAAAAACCCTAACCCACTAACAACAAACAACACTAACACCCTAACAACAAACAACCCTAACCCCCTAACAACAAACAACACTAACACCCTAACAACAAACAACCCTAACCCCCTAACAACAAACAACACTAACCCCCTAACAACAAACAACACTAAACCCCTAACATCAAAGAACACTAACACCCTAACAACAAATAACCCTAACCCCCTAACAACAAACACTAACCCCTAAACAACAAACAACCCTAAACCCTAAAAACCAAAAACACTAAAGCACTAACAACAAACAACCCTAACCCACTAACAACAAACAACCCTAACACCCTAACAACAAACAACACTAACCCCCTAACAACAAACAACCCTAAACCCCTAACATCAAACAACACTAACCCCCTAACATCACAAAACACTAACACCCTAACAACAAACAACACTAACACCCTAACAACAAAAACCACTAAACCCCAACAAGAAACAACCCTAAACCCCTAAGAACAAACACCACTAACCCCCTAACAACAAACAACCCTAACCAACCAACAAAAAACCGTAACCCACTAACAACAAACAACCCTAACCCCCGAACAACACACACTAACCCCCAAACAACAAACAACCCTAACCCCTGAAAACCAAAAACACTAACCCACTAACAACAAACAACCCTAAACCACTAACAACAAACAACCCTAACACCCTAACAACAAACAACACTAACCCCCTAACAACAAACAACCCTAAACACCTAACATCAAACAACACTAACCCCCTAACAACACAAAACACTAACACCGTAAGAACAAACAACACTAACACCCTAACAACAAAAACCACTAAACCAAAACAAGAAACAACCCTAAACCCCTAACAACAAACAACACTAAACCCCTAACAACATACAATCCTAACCAAACAACAAAAAACCCTAACCCACTAACAACAAACAACACTAACCCCCTAACAACAAACAACACTTACGCCCTAACATCAACCAACACTAACCCCCTAACAACACAAAACACTAACACCCTAACAACAAACAACACTAATAACCTAACAACAGAAACCACTAAACCCCAAGAAACAACCCTAAACCCCTAACAAAAAACACTAACCCCTAACAACAAACAACACTGAACCCCTAACAAGAAAATACCCTAACCCCGTAACAACATACAACACTAAACCGTAACAACAAACAACCCTAACCCCCAAACAACAAACAACCCTAAACACCAAACAACAAACAACCCTAACCCCTTAAGAACAAACAATGCTAACCCCCCGAACAACCAACAACACTAACCCCCTAACCACAATAAACACTAACACCCTAACAACAAAAACCAGTAAACCCCAACAAGAAACAACCCTAAACCCCTAACAACAAACAACACAAACCCCCTAACAAAAAACAACCCTAACCAAACAACAAAAAACCCTAACCCACCAACAACAAACAACACTAACACCCTAACAACAAACAACCCTAACTCCCTAACAACAAACAACACTAACACCCTAACAACAAACAACCCTAACCCCCTAACAACAAACAACACTAACCCCCTAACAACAAACAACCCTAAACCCCTAACATCAAACAACACTAACCCCCTAACAACACAAAACACTAACACCCTAACAAGAAACAACACTAACACCCTAACAACAAAAACTCCTAAACCCCAACAAGAAACAACCCTAAACCCCTAACAACAAACACTAACCCCCTAACAAAAAACAACACTAAACCCCGAACAAGAAACTACCCTAACCCCGTAACAACAAACAGCACTAACCCCGTAACAAGAAACAACTCTAACCCCTTAACAACGAACAACACTAACCCCCTAACAACAAACAACACTAAACCGCAACACCAAAGAACACTAACACCCTAACAACAAACAACCCTAACCCCTAAAAACCAAAAACACTAACCCACTAACAACAAACTACCCTAAACCACTAACAACGAACAACCCTAACACCCTAACAACAAACAACACTAACCCCCTAACAACAAACAACCCTAAACCCCTAACATCAAACAACACTAACCCCCTAACAACACAAAACACTAACACCCTAACAACAAACAACACTAACACCCTAACAACAAAAACCACTAAACCCCAACAAGAAACAACCCGAAACCCCTAACAACAAACACTAACCCCCTAACACAAAACAACACTAAACCCCTAACAAGAAACTACCCTAACCCCGTAACAACAAACAACACTAACCCCGTAACAACAAACAGCCCTAACCCCCAAACAACAAACAACCCTAACCCCGTAACAACAAACAACCCTAACCCCCGAACAACCAACAACACTAACCCCCTAACCACAATAAAGACTAACACCCTAACAACAAAAACCACTAAACCCCAACAAGAAACAACCCTAAAGCCCTAACAAAAAACAACACTAACCCCCTAAAAACAAACTACACTAACCCCCTAACAACAAACAATCCTAACCAAGCAACAAAAAACCCTAACCCACTAACAACAAACAACACTAACACCCTAACAACAAACAACCCTAACCCCCTAACAACAAACAACACTAACACCCTAACAACAAACAACCCTAACCCCCTAACAACAAACAACACTAACCCCCTAACAACAAACAACACTAAACCCCTAACATCAAAGAACACTAACACCCTAACAACAAATAACCCTAACCCCCTAACAACAAACACTAACCCCTAAACAACAAACAACCCTAAACCCTAAAAACCAAAAACACTAAAGCACTAACAACAAACAACCCTAACCCACTAACAACAAACAACCCTAACACCCTAACAACAAACAACACTAACCCCCTAACAACAAACAACCCTAAACCCCTAACATCAAACAACACTAACCCCCTAACATCACAAAACACTAACACCCTAACAACAAACAACACTAACACCCTAACAACAAAAACCACTAAACCCCAACAAGAAACAACCCTAAACCCCTAAGAACAAACACCACTAACCCCCTAACAACAAACAACCCTAACCAACCAACAAAAAACCGTAACCCACTAACAACAAACAACCCTAACCCCCGAACAACACACACTAACCCCCAAACAACAAACAACCCTAACCCCTGAAAACCAAAAACACTAACCCACTAACAACAAACAACCCTAAACCACTAACAACAAACAACCCTAACACCCTAACAACAAACAACACTAACCCCCTAACAACAAACAACCCTAAACCCCTAACATCAAACAACACTAACCCCCTAACAACACAAAACACTAACACCGTAAGAACAAACAACACTAACACCCTAACAACAAAAACCACTAAACCAAAACAAGAAACAACCCTAAACCCCTAACAACAAACAACACTAAACCCCTAACAACATACAATCCTAACCAAACAACAAAAAACCCTAACCCACTAACAACAAACAACACTAACCCCCTAACAACAAACAACACTTACGCCCTAACATCAACCAACACTAACCCCCTAACAACACAAAACACTAACACCCTAACAACAAACAACACTAATAACCTAACAACAGAAACCACTAAACCCCAAGAAACAACCCTAAACCCCTAACAAAAAACACTAACCCCTAACAACAAACAACACTGAACCCCTAACAAGAAAATACCCTAACCCCGTAACAACATACAACACTAAACCGTAACAACAAACAACCCTAACCCCCAAACAACAAACAACCCTAAACACCAAACAACAAACAACCCTAACCCCTTAAGAACAAACAATGCTAACCCCCCGAACAACCAACAACACTAACCCCCTAACCACAATAAACACTAACACCCTAACAACAAAAACCAGTAAACCCCAACAAGAAACAAACCTAAACCCCTAACAACAAACAACACAAACCCCCTAACAAAAAACAACCCTAACCAAACAACAAAAAACCCTAACCCACCAACAACAAACAACACTAACACCCTAACAACAAACAACCCTAACTCCCTAACAACAAACAACACTAACACCCTAACAACAAACAACCCTAACCCCCTAACAACAAACAACACTAACCCCCTAACAACAAACAACCCTAAACCCCTAACATCAAACAACACTAACCCCCTAACAACACAAAACACTAACACCCTAACAAGAAACAACACTAACACCCTAACAACAAAAACTCCTAAACCCCAACAAGAAACAACCCTAAACCCCTAACAACAAACACTAACCCCCTAACAAAAAACAACACTAAACCCCGAACAAGAAACTACCCTAACCCCGTAACAACAAACAGCACTAACCCCGTAACAAGAAACAACTCTAACCCCTTAACAACGAACAACACTAACCCCCTAACAACAAACAACACTAAACCGCAACACCAAAGAACACTAACACCCTAACAACAAACAACCCTAACCCCTAAAAACCAAAAACACTAACCCACTAACAACAAACTACCCTAAACCACTAACAACGAACAACCCTAACACCCTAACAACAAACAACACTAACCCCCTAACAACAAACAACCCTAAACCCCTAACATCAAACAACACTAACCCCCTAACAACACAAAACACTAACACCCTAACAACAAACAACACTAACACCCTAACAACAAAAACCACTAAACCCCAACAAGAAACAACCCGAAACCCCTAACAACAAACACTAACCCCCTAACACAAAACAACACTAAACCCCTAACAAGAAACTACCCTAACCCCGTAACAACAAACAACACTAACCCCGTAACAACAAACAGCCCTAACCCCCAAACAACAAACAACCCTAACCCCGTAACAACAAACAACCCTAACCCCCGAACAACCAACAACACTAACCCCCTAACCACAATAAAGACTAACACCCTAACAACAAAAACCACTAAACCCCAACAAGAAACAACCCTAAAGCCCTAACAAAAAACAACACTAACCCCCTAAAAACAAACTACACTAACCCCCTAACAACAAACAATCCTAACCAAGCAACAAAAAACCCTAACCCACTAACAACAAACAACACTAACACCCTAACAACAAACATCCCTAACCCCCTAACAACAAACAACACTAACACCCTAACAACAAACAACCCTAACCCCCTAACAACAAACAACACTAACCCCCTAACAACAAACAACCCTAAACCCCTAACATCAAAGAACACTAACACCCTAACAACAAACAACCCTAACCCCCTAACAACAAACACTAACCCCTAAACAACAAACAACCCTAAACCCTAAAAACCAAAAACACTAAAGCACTAACAACAAACAACCCTAACCCACTAACAACAAACAACCCTAACACCCTAACAACAAACAACACTAACCCCCTAACAACAAACAACCCTAAACCCCTAACATCAAACAACACTAACCCCCTAACATCACAAAACACTAACACCCTAACAACAAACAACACTAACACCCTAACAACAAAAACCACTAAACCCCAACAAGAAACAACCCTAAACCCCTAAGAACAAACACCAGTAACCCCCTAACAACAAACAACCCTAACCAACCAACAAAAAACCATAACCCACTAACAACAAACAACCCTAACCCCCGAACAACACACACTAACCCCCAAACAACAAACAACCCTAACCCCTGAAAACCAAAAACACTAACCCACTAACAACAAACAACCCTAAACCACTAACAACAAACAACCCTAACACCCTAACAACAAACAACACTAACCCCCTAACAACAAACAACCCTAAACCCCTAACATCAAACAACACTAACCCCCTAACAACACAAAACACTAACACCGTAAGAACAAACAACACTAACACCCTAACAACAAAAACCACTAAACCAAAACAAGAAACAACCCTAAACCCCTAACAACAAACAACACTAACCCCCTAACAACATACAATCCTAACCAAACAACAAAAAACCCTAACCCCCTAACATCAAACAACACTAACCCCCTAACAACACAAAACACTAACACCCTAACAACAAACAACACTAACAACCTAACAACAGAAACCACTAAACCCCAAGAAACAACCCTAAACCCCTAACAAAAAACACTAACCCCTAACAACAAACAACACTGAACCCCTAACAAGAAAATACCCTAACCCCGTAACAACAAACAACACTAAACCGTAACAACAAACAACCCTAACCCCCAAACAACAAACAACCCTAAACACCAAACAACAAACAACCCTGAACCCCAAACAACAAACAACCCTAACCCGTTAACAACAAACAATCCTAACCCCCCGAACAACCAACAACACTAACCCCCTAACCACAATAAACACTAACACCCTAACAATAAAAACCACTAAACCCCAACAAGAAACAACCCTAAACCCCTAACAACAAACAACACTAACCCCCTAACAAAAAACAACCCTAACCAAACAACAAAAAACCCTAACCTACCAACAACAAACAACACAACAACCCTAACAACAAACAACCCTAACTCCCTAACATCAAACAACGCTAACACCCTAACAACAAACAACCCTAACCCCCGAACAACAAACAACACTAACCCCCTAACAACAAACAACCCTAAACCCCTAACATCAAAGAGCACTAACACCCTAACAACAAACAACCCTAACCCCCTAACAACAAACACTAACCCCCAAACAACAAACAACCCTAACCCCTAAAAACCAAAAAAACTAACCCACTAACAACAAACAACCCTAAACCTCTAACAACAAACAACCCTAACACCCTAACAACAAACAACACTAACCCCCTAACAACAAACAAACCTAAACCCCTAACATCAAACAACACTAACCCCCTAACAACACAAAACACTAACACCCTAACAACAAACAACACTAACACCCTAACAACAAAAACCACTAAACCCCAACAAGAAACAACCCGAAACCCCTAATAACAAACACTAACCCCCTAACAACAAACAACACTAACACCCTAACAACAAACAACCCTAACCCCCTAACAACAAACAACACTAACACCCTAACAACAAACAAACCTAACCCCCTAACAACAAACAACACTAACCCCCTAACAACAAACAACCCTAAACCCCTAACATCAAAGAACACTAACACTCTAACAACAAACAACCCTAACCCCCTAACAACAAACACTAACCCCCAAACAACAAACAACCCTAACCCCTAAAAACCAAAAAAACTAACCCACTAACAACAAACAACCCTAACACCCTAACAACAAACAACACTAACCCCCTAACAACAAACAACCCTTAACCCCTAACATCAAACAACACTAACCCCCTAACAACACAAAACACTAACACCCTAACAACAAACAACACTAACAACCTAACAACAGAAACCACTAAACCCCAACAAGAAACAACCCTAAACCCCTAACAAAAAACACTAACCCCCTAACAACAAACAACACTGAACCCCTAACAAGAAAATACCCTAACCCCGTAACAACAAACAACACTAAACCGTAACAACAAACAACCCTAACCCACAAACAACAAACAACCCTAAACCCCAAACAACAAACAACCCTAACCCCTTAAGAACAAACAATGCTAACCCCCCAAACAAACAACAACACTAACCCCCTAACCACAATAAACACTAACACCCTAACAACAAAAACCACTAAACCCCAACAAGAAACAACCCTAAACCCCTAACAACAAACAACACTAACCCCCTAACAAAAAACAACCCTAACCAAACAACAAAAAACCCTAACCCACCAACAACAAACAACACTAACACCCTAACAACAAACAACCCTAACTCCCTAACAACAAACAACACTAACCCCCTAACAACAAACAACCCTAAACCCCTAACATCAAACAACACTAACCCCCTAACAACACAAAACACTAACACCCTAACAAGAAACAACACTAACACCCTAACAACAAAAAACCCTAAACCCCAACAAGAAACAACCCTAAACCCCTAACAACAAAGACTAACCCCCTAACAAAAAACAACACTAAACCCCGAACAAGAAACTACCCTAACCCCGTAACAACAAACAACACTAACCCCGTAACAAGAAACAACCCTAACCCCCTAACAACGAACAACACTAACCCCCTAACAACAAACAACACTAAACCCTTAACACCAAAGAACACTAACACCCTAACAACAAACAACCCTAACCCCCTAACAACAAACACTAACCCCCAAACAACAAACAACCCTAACCCCTGAAAACCAAAAACACTAACCCACTAACAACAAACAACCCTAAACCACTAACAACAAACAACCCTAACACCCTAACAACAAACAACACTAACCCCCTGACAACAAACAACCCTAAACCCCTAACATCAAACAACACTAACCCCCTAACAACACAAAACACTAACACCGTAAGAACAAACAACACTAACACCCTAACAACAAAAACCACTAAACCAAAACAAGAAACAGCCCTAAACCCCTAACAACAAACAACACTAAACCCCTAACAACATACAATCCTAACCAAACAACAAAAAACCCTAAACCACTAACATCAAAGAACACTAACACTCTAACAACAAACAACCCTAACCCCCTAACAACAAACACTAACCCCCAAACAACAAACAACCCTAACCCCTAAAAACCAAAAACACTAACCCACTAACAACAAACAACCCTAAACCTCTAACAACAAACAACCCTAACACCCTAACAACAAACAACACTAAACCCCTAACAACAAACAAACCTAAACCCCTAACATCAAACAACACTAACCCCCTGACAACACAAAACACTAACACCCTAACAACAAACAACACTAACACCCTAACAACAAAAACCACTAAACCCCAACAAGAAACAACCCGAAACCCCTAACAACAAACACTAACCCCCTAACAACAAACAACACTAACACCCTAACAACAAACAACCCTAACCCCCTAACAACAAACAACACTAACACCCTAACAACAAACAAACCTAACCCCCTAACAACAAACAACACTAACCCCCTAACAACAAACAATCCTAAACCCCTAACATCAAAGAACATTAACACCCTAACAACAAACAACCCTAACCCCCTAACAACAAACACTAACCCCCAAACAACAAACAACCCTAACCCCTAAAAACCAAAAAAACTAACCCACTAACAACAAACAACCCTAACCCACTAACAACAAACAACCCTAACACCCTAACAACAAACAACACTAACCCCCTAACAACAAACAACCCTTAACCCCTAACATCAAACAACACTAACCCCCTAACAACACAAAACACTAACACCCTAACAACAAACAGCACTAACAACCTAACAACAGAAACCACTAAACCCCAACAAGAAACAACCCTAAACCCCTAACAGAAAACACTAACCCCCTAACAACAAACAACACTGAACCCCTAACAAGAAAATACCCTAACCCCGTAACAACAAACAACACTAAACCGTAACAACAAACAACCCTAACCCACAAACAACAAACAACCCTAAACCCCAAACAACAAACAACCCTAACCCCTTAAGAACAAACAATGCTAACCCCCCGAACAACCAACAACACTAACCCCCTAACCACAATAAACACTAACACCCTAACAACAAAAACCACTAAACCCCAACAAGAAACAACCCTAAACCCCTAACAACAAACAACACTAACCCCCTAACAAAAAACAACCCTAACCAAACAACAAAAAACCCTAACCCACCAACAACAAACAACACTAACACCCGAACAACAAACAACCCTAACTCCCTAACAACAAACAACACTAACCCCCTAACAACAAACAACCCTAAACCCCTAACATCAAACAACACTAACCCCCTAACAACGCAAAACACTAACACCCTAACAACAAACAACACTAACACCCTAACAACAAAAAACCCTAAACCCCAACAAGAAACAACCCTAAACCCCTAACAACAAACACTAACCCCCTAACAAAAAACAACACTAAACCCCGAACAAGAAACTACCCTAACCCCGTAACAACAAACAACACTAACCCCGTAACAAGAAACAACCCTAACCCCCTAACAACAAACTCTAACCCCCAAACAACAAACAACCCTAACCCCTGAAAACCAAAAACACTAACCCACTAACAACAAACAACCCTAAACCACTAACAACAAACAACCCTAACACCCTAACAACAAACAACACTAACCCCCTAACAACAAACAACCCTAAACCCCTAACATCAAACAACACTAACCCCCTAACAACACAAAACACTAACACCCTAACAACAAACAACACTAACACCCTAACAACAAAAACCACTAAACCAAAACAAGAAACAACCCTAAACCTCTGACAACAAACAACACTAAACCCCTAACAACATACAATCCTAACCAAACAACAAAAAACCCTAAACCACTAACAACAAACAACACTAACACCCTAACAACAAACAACCCTAAACGCCTAACAACAAACAACACTAACACCCTAACAACAAACAACCCTAACCCCCTAACAACAAACAACACTAACCCCCTAACAACAAACAACCCTAAACACCTAACATCAAAGAACACTAACACCCTAACAACAAAGAACCCTAACCCCCTAACAACAAACACTAACCCCCAAACAACAAACAACCCTAACCCCTAAAAACCAAAAACACTAACCCACTAACAACAAACAACCCTAACCGACTAACAACAAACAACCCTAACACCCTAACAACAAACACTAACCCCCAACAACAAACAACCCTAAACCCCTAACATCAAAGAACACTAACACCCTAACAACAAACATCCCTAACCCCCTTACAACAAACACTAACCCCCAAACAATAAACAACCCTAACCCCTAAAAACCAAAAAAACTAACCCACAAACAACAAACAACCCTAACCCACTAACAACAAACAACACTAACACCCTAACAACAAACAACACTAACCCCCTAACAACAAACAACCCTTACCCCCAACATCAAACAACACTAACCCCCTAACTACTCAAAACACTAACACCCTAACAACAAACAACACGAACACCGTAACAACAAAAACCACTAAACCCCAACAAGAAACAACCCGAAACCCCTAACAACAAACACTAACCCCCTAACAACAAACAACACTAAACCCCTAACAAGAAACTACCCTAACCCCGTAACAACAAACAACACTAACCCCGTAACAACAAGCAACCCTAACCCCCAAACAACAAACAACCCTAACACCCTAACAACAAACAACCCTAACCCCCTAACAACAAACAACACTAAGCCCCTAACAACAAACAACCCTAAACCCCTAACATCAAAGAACACTAACACCCTAAAAACAAACAACCCTAACCCCCTAACAACAAACACTAACCCCCAAACAACAAACAACCCTAACCCCTAAAAACCAAAAAAACTAACCCACTAACAACAAACAACCCTAACCCACTAACAACAAACAACCCTAACACCCTAACAACAAACAACACTAACCCCCTAACAACAAACAACCCTTACCCCCTAACATCAAACAACACTAACCCCCTAACAACACAAAACACTAACACCCTAACAACAAACAACACTAACACTCTAACAACAGAAACCACTAAACCCCAACAAGAAACAACCCTAAACCCCTAACAAAAAACACTAACCCCCTAACAACAAACAACACTGAACACCTAACAAGAAAATACCCTAACCCCGTAACAACAAACAACACTAAACCGTAACAACAAACAAACCTAACCCCCAAACAACAAACAACCCTAAACCCCAAACAACAAACAACCCTAACCCCTTAACAACAAACAATCCTAACCCCCCGAACAACCAACAACACTAACCCCCTAACCACAATAAACACTAACACCCTAACAATAAAAACCACTAAACCCCAACAAGAAACAACCCTAAACCCCTAACAACAAACAACACTAACCCCCTAACAAAAAACAACCCTAACCAAACAACAAAAAACCCTAACCTACCAACAACAAACAACACAACAACCCTAACAACAAACAACCCTAACTCCCTAACAAAAAACAACGCTAACACCCTAACAACAAACAACCCTAACCCCCTAACAACAAACACTAACCCCCAAACAACAAAAAAACCTAACCCCTAAAAACCCGAAAAACTAACCCACTAACAACAAACAACCCTAACCCACTAACAACAAACAACCCTAACACCCTAACAACAAACAACACTAACCCCCTAACAACAAACAACCCTTAACCCCTAACATCAAACAACACTAACCCCCTAGCAACACAAAACACTAACACCCTAACAACAAACAACACTAACAACCTAACAACAGAAACCACTAAACCCCAACAAGAAACAACCCTAAACCCCTAACAAAAAACACTAACCCCCTAACAACAAACAACACTGAACCCCTAACAAGAAAATACCCTAACCCCGTAACAACAAACAACACTAAACCGTAACAACAAACAACCCTAACCCACAAACAACAAACAACCCTAAACCCCAAACAACAAACAACCCTAACCCCTTAAGAACAAACAATGCTAACCCCCCGAACAACCAACAACACTAACCCCCTAACCACAATAAACACTAACACCCTAACAACAAAAACCACTAAACCCCAACAAGAAACAACCCTAAACCCCTAACAACAAACAACACTAACCCCCTAACAAAAAACAACCCTAACCAAACAACAAAAAACCCTAACCCACCAACAACAAACAACACTAACACCCGAACAACAAACAACCCTAACTCTCTAACAACAAACAACACTAACCCCCTAACAACAAACAACCCTAAACCCCTAACATCAAACAACACTAACCCCCTAACAACGCAAAACACTAACACCCTAACAACAAACAACACTAACACCCTAACAACAAAAAACCCTAAACCCCAACAAGAAACAACCCTAAACCCCTAACAACAAACACTAACCCCCTAACAAAAAACAACACTAAACCCCGAACAAGAAACTACCCTAACCCCGTAACAACAAACAACACTAACCCCGTAACAAGAAACAACCCTAACCCCCTAACAACAAACTCTAACCCCCAAACAACAAACAACCCTAACCCCTGAAAACCAAAAACACTAACCCACTAACAACAAACAACCCTAAACCACTAACAACAAACAACCCTAACACCCTAACAACAAACAACACTAACCCCCTAACAACAAACAACCCTAAACCCCTAACATCAAACAACACTAACCCCCTAACAACACAAAACACTAACACCCTAACAACAAACAACACTAACACCCTAACAACAAAAACCACTAAACCAAAGCAAGAAACAACCCTAAACCTCTGACAACAAACAACACTAAACCCCTAACAACATACAATCCTAACCAAACAACAAAAAACCCTAAACCACTAACAACAAACAACACTAACACCCTAACAACAAACAACCCTAACCGCCTAACAACAAACAACACTAACACCCTAACAACAAACAACCCTAACCCCCTAACAACAAACAACACTAACCCCCTAACAACAAACAACCCTAAACACCTAACATCAAAGAACACTAACACCCTAACAACAAACAACCCTAACCCCCTAACAACAAACACTAACCCCCAAACAACAAACAACCCTAACCCCTAAAAACCAAAAACACTAACCCACTAACAACAAACAACCCTAACCGACTAACAACAAAGAACCCTAACACCCTAACAACAAACACTAACCCCCTAACAACAAACAACCCTAAACCCCTAACATCAAAGAACACTAACACCCTAACAACAAACATCCCTAACCCCCTAACAACAAACACTAACCCCCAAACAATAAACAACCCTAACCCCTAAAAACCAAAAAAACTAACCCACAAACAACAAACAACCCTAACCCACTAACAACAAACAACACTAACACCCTAACAACAAACAACACTAACCCCCTAACAACAAACAACCCTTACCCCCAACATCAAACAACACTAACCCCCTAACTACTCAAAACACTAACACCCTAACAACAAACAACACTAACACCGTAACAACAAAAACCACTAAACCCCAACAAGAAACAACCCGAAACCCCTAACAACAAACACTAACCCCCTAACAACAAACAACACTAAACCACTAACAAGAAACTACCCTAACCCCGTAACAACAAACAACACTAACCCCGTAACAACAAGCAACCCTAACCCCCAAACACCAAACAACCCTAACACCCTAACAACAAACAACCCTAACCCCCTAACAACAAACAACACTAAGCCCCTAACAACAAACAACCCTAAACCCCTAACATCAAAGAACACTAACACCCTAAAAACAAACAACCCTAACCCCCTAACAACAAACACTAACCCCCAAACAACAAACAACCCTAACCCCTAAAAACCAAAAAAACTAACCCACTAACAACAAACAACCCTAACCCACTAACAACAAACAACCCTAACACCCTAACAACAAACAACACTAACCCCCTAACAACAAACAACCCTTACCCCCTAACATCAAACAACACTAACCCCCTAACAACACAAAACACTAACACCCTAACAACAAACAACACTAACACTCTAACAACAGAAACCACTAAACCCCAACAAGAAACAACCCTAAACCCCTAACAAAAAACACTAACCCCCTAACAACAAACAACACTGAACACCTAACAAGAAAATACCCTAACCCCGTAACAACAAACAACACTAAACCGTAACAACAAACAAACCTAACCCCCAAACAACAAACAACCCTAAACCCCAAACAACAAACAACCCTAACCCCTTAACAACAAACAATCCTAACCCCCCGAACAACCAACAACACTAACCCCCTAACCACAATAAACACTAACACCCTAACAATAAAAACCACTAAACCCCAACAAGAAACAACCCTAAACCCCTAACAACAAACAACACTAACCCCCTAACAAAAAACAACCCTAACCAAACAACAAAAAACCCTAACCTACCAACAACAAACAACACAACAACCCTAACAACAAACAACCCTAACTCCCTAACAAAAAACAACGCTAACACCCTAACAACAAACAACCCTAACCCCCTAACAACAAACACTAACCCCCAAACAACAAAAAAACCTAACCCCTAAAAACCCGAAAAACTAACCCACTAACAACAAACAACCCTAACCCACTAACAACAAACAACCCTAACACCCTAACAACAAACAACACTAACCCCCTAACAACAAACAACCCTTAACCCCTAACATCAAACAACACTAACCCCCTAGCAACACAAAACACTAACACCCTAACAACAAACAACACTAACAACCTAACAACAGAAACCACTAAACCCCAACAAGAAACAACCCTAAACCCCTAACAAAAAACACTAACCCCCTAACAACAAACAACACTGAACCCCTAACAAGAAAATACCCTAACCCCGTAACAACAAACAACACTAAACCGTAACAACAAACAACCCTAACCCACAAACAACAAACAACCCTAAACCCCAAACAACAAACAACCCTAACCCCTTAAGAACAAACAATGCTAACCCCCCGAACAACCAACAACACTAACCCCCTAACCACAATAAACACTAACACCCTAACAACAAAAACCACTAAACCCCAACAAGAAACAACCCTAAACCCCTAACAACAAACAACACTAACCCCCTAACAAAAAACAACCCTAACCAAACAACAAAAAACCCTAACCCACCAACAACAAACAACACTAACACCCTAACAAACAGCCCTAACTCCCTAACAACAAACAACACTAACCCCCTAACACCAAACAACCCTAAACCCCTAACATCAAACAACACTAACCCCCTAACAACACAAAACACTAACACCCTAACAAGAAACAACACTAACACCCTAACAACAAAAAACCCTAAACCCCAACAAGAAACAACCCTAAACCCCTAACAACAAAGACTAACCCCCTAACAAAAAACAACACTAAACCCCGAACAAGAAACTACCCTAACCCCATAACAACAAACAACACTAACCCCGTAACAAGAAACAACCCTAACCCCCTAACAACGAACAACACTAACCCCCTAACAACAAACAACACTAAACCCCTAACACCAAAGAACACTAACACCCTAACAACAAACAACCCTAACCCCCTAACAACAAACACTAACCCCCAAACAACAAACAACCCTAACCCCTGAAAACCAAAAACACTAACCCACTAACAACAAACAACACTAAACCACTAATAACAAACAACCCTAACACCCTAACAACAAACAACACTAACCCCCTGACAACAAACAACCCTAAACCCCTAACATCAAACAACACTAACCCGCTAACAACACAAAACACTAACACCGTAAGAACAAACAACACTAACACCCTAACAACAAAAACCACTAAACCAAAACAAGAAACAACCCTAAACCCCTAACAACAAACAACACTAAACCCCTAACAACATACAAACCTAACCAAACAACAAAAAACCCTAAACCACTAACAACAAACAACACTAACACCCTAACAACAAACAACCCTAACCGCCTAACAACAAAGAACACTAACACCCTAACAACAAACAACCCTAAACCCCTAACATCAAAGAACACTAACACCCTAACAACAAACAACCCTAACCCCCTAACAACAAACACTAACCCCCAAACAACAAACAACCCTAACCCCTAAAAACCAAAAACACTAACCCACTAACAA
Organism: Elephas maximus indicus; assembly: GCF_024166365.1. NCBI lineage: Eukaryota > Metazoa > Chordata > Mammalia > Proboscidea > Elephantidae > Elephas > Elephas maximus. The sequence continues at coordinate 2,131,452 of NC_064835.1, forward strand.
CAAACAACCCTAAACCTCTAACAACAAACAACCCTAACACCCTAACAACAAACAACACTAAACCCCTAACAACAAACAAACCTAAACCCCTAACATCAAACAACACTAACCCCCTGACAACACAAAACACTAACACCCTAACAACAAACAACACTAACACCCTAACAACAAAAACCACTAAACCCCAACAAGAAACAACCCGAAACCCCTAACAACAAACACTAACCCCCTAACAACAAACAACACTAACACCCTAACAACAAACAACCCTAACCCCCTAACAACAAACAACACTAACACCCTAACAACAAACAACCCTAACCCCCTAACAACAAACAACACTAACCCCCTAACAACAAACAATCCTAAACCCCTAACATCAAAGAACATTAACACCCTAACAACAAACAACCCTAACCCCCTAACAACAAACACTAACCCCCAAACAACAAACAACCCTAACCCCTAAAAACCAAAAAAACTAACCCACTAACAACAAACAACCCTAACCCACTAACAACAAACAACCCTAACACCCTAACAACAAACAACACTAACCCCCTAACAACAAACAACCCTTAACCCCTAACATCAAACAACACTAACCCCCTAACAACACAAAACACTAACACCCTAACAACAAACAACACTAACAACCTAACAACAGAAACCACTAAACCCCAACAAGAAACAACCCTAAACCCCTAACAGAAAACACTAACCCCCTAACAACAAACAACACTGAACCCCTAACAAGAAAATACCCTAACCCCGTAACAACAAACAACACTAAACCGTAACAACAAACAACCCTAACCCACAAACAACAAACAACCCTAAACCCCAAACAACAAACAACCCTAACCCCTTAAGAACAAACAATGCTAACCCCCCGAACAACCAACAACACTAACCCCCTAACCAAAATAAACACTAACACCCTAACAACAAAAACCACTAAACCCCAACAAGAAACAACCCTAAACCCCTAACAACAAACAACACTAACCCCCTAACAAAAAACAACCCTAACCAAACAACAAAAAACCCTAACCCACCAACAACAAACAACACTAACACCCGAACAACAAACAACCCTAACTCCCTAACAACAAACAACACTAACCCCCTAACAACAAACAACCCTAAACCCCTAACATCAAACAACACTAACCCACTAACAACGCAAAACACTAACACCCTAACAACAAACAACACTAACACCCTAACAACAAAAAACCCTAAACCCCAACAAGAAACAACCCTAAACCCCTAACAACAAACACTAACCCCCTAACAAAAAACAACACTAAACCCCGAACAAGAAACTACCCTAACCCCGTAACAACAAACAACACTAACACCCTAACAACAAACAACACTAACCCCCTAACAACAAACAACCCTTACCCCCAACATCAAACAACACTAACCCCCTAACTACTCAAAACACTAACACCCTAACAACAAACAACACTAACACCGTAACAACAAAAACCACTAAACCCCAACAAGAAACAACCCGAAACCCCTAACAACAAACACTAACCCCCTAACAACAAACAACACTAAACCCCTAACAAGAAACTACCCTAACCCCGTAACAACAAACAACACTAACCCCGTAACAACAAGCAACCCTAACCCCCAAACAACAAACAACCCTAACAACAAACAACCCTAACCCCCTAACAACAAACAACACTAAGCCCCTAACAACAAACAACCCTAAACCCCTAACATCAAAGAACACTAACACCCTAAAAACAAACAACCCTAACCCCCTAACAACAAACACTAACCCCCAAACAACAAACAAACCTAACCCCCAAACAACAAACAACCCTAAACCCCAAACAACAAACAACCCTAACCCCTTAACAACAAACAATCCTAACCCCCCGAACAACCAACAACACTAACCCCCTAACCACAATAAACACTAACACCCTAACAATAAAAACCACTAAACCCCAACAAGAAACAACCCTAAACCCCTAACAAAAAACAACACTAACCCCCTAACAAAAAACAACCCTAACCAAACTACAAAAAACCCTAACCTACCAACAACAAACAACACAACAACCCTAACAACAAACAACCCTAACTCCCTAACAAAAAACAACGCTAACACCCTAACAACAAACAACCCTAACCCCCTAACAACAAACAACACTAACCCCCTAACAACAAACAACCCTAAACCCCTAACATCAAACAACACTAACCCCCTAACAACACAAAACACTAACACCCTAACAACAAACAACACTAACACCCTAACAACAAAAACCCCTAAACCCCAACAAGAAACAACTCTAAACCCCTAACAACAAACACTAACCCCCTAACAAAAAACAACACTAAACACCGAACAAGGAACCACCCTAACCCCGTAACAACAAACAACACTAACCCCGTAACAAGAAACAACGCTAAACCCCTAAGAACAAACAACACTAACCCCCTAACAACAAACAACCCTAACCAAACAACAAAAACCCTAACCCACTAACAACAAACAACACTAACACCCTAACAACAAACAACCCTAAACCCCTAACAACAAACAACACTAACACCCTAACAACAAACAACCCTAACCCCCTAACAACAAACACTAACCCCCAAACAACAAACAACCCTAACCCCTGAAAACCAAAAACACTAACCCACTAACAACAAACAACCCTAAACCACTAACAACAAACAACCCTAACACCCTAACAACAAACAACACTAACCCCCTAACAACAAACAACCCTAAACCCCTAACATCAAACAACACTAACCCCCTAACAACACAAAACACTAACACCGTAAGAACAAACAACACTAACACCCTAACAACAAAAACCACTAAACCAAAACAAGACACAACCCTAAACCCCTAACAACAAACAAAACTAAACCCCTAACAACATACAATCCTAACCAAACAACAAAAAACCCTAAACCACTAACAACAAAGAACACTAACACCCTAACAACAAACAACCCTAAACGCCTAACAACAAACAACACTAACACCCTAACAACAAACAACCCTAACCCCCTAACAACAAACAACACTAACCCCCTAACAACAAACAACCCTAAACACCTAACATCAAAGAACACTAACACCCTAACAACAAACAACCCTAACCCCCTAACAACAAACACTAACCCCGAAACAACAAACAACCCTAACCCCTGAAAACCAAAAACACTAACCCACTAACAACAAACAACCCTAAACCACTAACAACAAACAACCCTAAACCCCTAACATCAAACAACACTAACCCCCTAACAACACAAACACTAACACCGTAAGAACAAACAACACTAACACCCTAACAACAAAAACCACTAAACCAAAACAAGAAACAACCCTAAACCCCTAACAACAAACAACACTAAACCCCTAACAACATACAATCCTAACCAAACAACAAAAAACCCTAAACCACTAACAACAAACAACACTAACACCCTAACAACAAACAACCCTAACCGCCTAACAACAAACAACACTAACACACTAAGAACAAACAACCCTAACCCCCTAACAACAAACAACACTAACCCCCTAACAACAAACAACCCTAAACACCTAACATCAAAGAACACTAACACCCTAACAACAAACAACCCTAACCCCCTAACAACAAACACTAACCCCCAAACAACAAACAACCCTAACCCCAAAAACCAAAAACACTAACCCACTAACAACAAACAACCCTAACCCACTAACAACAAACAACCCTAACACCCTAACAACAAACACTAACCCCCTAACAACAAACAACCCTAAACCCCTAACATCAAAGAAAACTAACACCCTAACAACAAACATCCCTAACCCCCTAACAACAAACACTAACCCCCAAACAACAAACAACCCTAACCCCTAAACACCAAAAAAACTAACCCACTAACAACAAACAACCCTAACCCACTAACAACAAACAACCCTAACACCCTAACAACAAACAACACTAACCCCCTAACAACAAACAACCCTTACCCCCAACATCAAACAACACTAACCCCCTAACTACTCAAAACACTAACACCCTAACAACAAACAACACTAACACCCTAACAACAAAAACCACTAAACCCCAACAAGAAACAACCCGAAACCCCTAACAACAAACACTAACCCCCTAACAACAAAAAACCCTAACCCCCTAACAACAAACACTAACCCCCAAACAACAAACAACCCTAACCCCTAAAAACCAAAAACACTAACCCACTAACAACAAACAACCCTAACCCACTAACAACAAACAACCCTAACACCCTAACAACAAACACTAATCCCCTAACAACAAACAACCCTAAACCCCTAACATCAAAGAACACTAACACCCTAACAACAAACATCCCTAACCCCCTAACAACAAACACTAACCCCCAAACAACAAACAAACCTAAACCCTAAAAACCAAAAAAACTAACCCACTAACAACAAACAACCCTAACCCACTAACAACAAACAACCCTAACACCCTAACAACAAACAACACTAACCCCCTAACAACAAACAACCCTTACCCCCAACATCAAACAACACTAACCCCCTAACTACTCAAAACACTAACACCCTAACAACAAACAACACTAACACCCTAACAACAAAAACCACTAAACCCCAACAAGAAACAACCCGAAACCCCTAACAACAAACACTAACCCCCTAACAACAAACAACACTAAACCCCTAACAAGAAACTACCCTAACCCCGTAACAACAAACAACACTAACCCCGTAACAACAAACAACCCTACCCCCAAACAACAAACAACCCTAACACCCTAACAACAAACAACCCTAACCCCCTAACAACAAACAACAGTAAGCCCCTAACAACAAACAACCCTAAACCCCTAACATCAAAGAACACTAACACCCTAAAAACAAACAACCCTAACCCCCTAACAACAAACACTAACCCCCAAACAACAAACAACCCTAACCCCTAAAAACCAAAAAAACTAACCCACTAACAACAAACAACCCTAACCCACTAACAACAAACAACCCTAACACCCTAACAACAAACAACACTAACCCCCTAACAACAAAGAACCCTTACCCCCTAACATCAAACAACACTAACCCCCTAACATCACAAAACACTAACAACCTAACAACAAACAACACTAACACTCTAACAACAGAAACCACTAAACCCCAACAAGAAACAGCCCTAAACCCCTAACAAAAAACACTAACCCCCTAACAACAAACAACACTGAACCCCTAACAAGAAAATACCCTAACCCCGTAACAACAAACAACACTAAACCGTAACAACAAACAAACCTAACCCCCAAACAACAAACAACCCTGAACCCCAAACAACAAACAACCCTAACCCCTTAACAACAAACAATCCTAACCGCCCGAGCAACCAACAACACTAACCCCCAAACCACAATAAACACTAACACCCTAACAATAAAAACCACTAAACCCCAACAAGAAACAACCCTAAACCCCTAACAACAAACAACACTAACCCCCTAACAAAAAACAACCCTAACCAAACAACAAAAGACCGTAACCTACCAACAACAAACAACACAACAACCCTAACAACAAACAACCGTAACTCCCTAACAAAAAACAACGCTAACACCCTAACAACAAACAACCCTAACCCCCTAACAACAAACAACACTAACCCCCTAACAACAAACAACCCTAAACCCCTAACATCAAACAACACTAACCCCCTAACAACACAAAACACTAACACCCTAACAACAAACAACACTAACACCCTAACAACAAAAACCACTAAACCCCAACAAGACACAACCCGAAACCCCTAACAACAAACACTAACCCCCTAACAACAAACAACACTAAACCCCTAACCAGAAACTACCCTAACCCCGTAACAACAAACAACACTAACCCCGTAACAACAAACAGCCCTAACCCCCAAACAACAAACAACCCTAACCCCCTAACAACAAACAATCCTAACCCCCGAACAACCAACAACCCTAACCCCCTAACCACAATGAAGACTAACACCCTAACAACAAAAACCACTAAACTCCAACAAGAAACAACCCTAAACACCTAACAACAAATAACACTAACCCCCTAATAACAAACAACCCTAACGAAGCAACAAAAAACCCTAACGCACTAACAACAAACAACACTAACACCCTAACAACAAACAACCCTAACCCACAAACAACAAACAACCCTAAACCCCAAACAACAAACAACCCTAACCCCTTAAGAACAAACAATGCTAACCCCCCGAACAACCAACAACACTAACCCCCTAACCACAATAAACACTAACACTCTAACAACAAAAACCACTAAACCCCAACAAGAAACAACCCTGAACCCCTAACAACAAACAACACTAACCCCCTAACAAAAAACAACCCTAACCAAACAACAAAAAACCCTAACCCACCAACAACAAACAACACTAACACCCTAACAACAAACAACCCTAACTCCCTAACAACAAACAACACTAACCCCCTAACAACAAACAACCCTAACCCCCTAACAACAAACAACACTAACCCCCTAACAACAAACAACCCTAAACTCCTAACATCAAACAACACTAACCCCCTAACAACACAAAACACTAACACCCTAACAAGAAACAACACTAACACCCTAACAACAAAAACTCGTAAACCCCAAAAAGAAACAACCCTAAACCCCTAACAACAAACACTAACCCCCTAACAAAAAACAACACTAAACCCCGAACAAGAAACTACCCTAACCCCGTAACAACAAACAACACTAACCCCGTAACAAGAAACAACTCTAACCCCTTAACAACGAACAACACTAACCCCCCACAAACAACACTAAACCCCTAACACCAAAGAACACTAACACCCTAACAACAAACAACCCTAACCCCCTAACAACACACACTAACCCCCAAAGAACAAACAACCCTAACCCCTGAAAACCAAAAACACTAACCCACTAACAACAAACAACCCTAAACCACTAACAACAAACAACCCTAACACCCTAACAACAAACAAAACTAACCCCCTAACAACAAACAACCCTAAACCCCTAACATGAAACAACACTAACCCCCTAACAACACAAAACACTAACACCGTAAGAACAAACAACACTAACACCCTAACAACAAAAACCACTAAACCAAAACAAGAAACAACCCTAAACCCATAACAACAAACAACACTAACCCCCTAACAACATACAATCCTAACCAAACAACAAAAAACCCTAAACCACTAACAACAAACAACACTAACACCCTAACAACCAACAACCCTAACCCCCTAAAAACAAACAACACTAACACCCTAACAACAAACAACCCTAACCCCCTAACAACAAACAACACTAACCCCCTAACAACAAACAACCCTAAACACCTAACATCAAAGAACACTAACACCCTAACAACAAACAACCCTAACCCCCTAACAACAAACACTAACCCCCAAACAACAAACAACCCTAAACCCTAAAAACCAAAAACACTAACCCACTAACAACAAACAACCCTAACCCACTAAAAACAAACAACCCTAAACCCCTAACATCAAACAACACTAACCCCCTAACAACACAAAACACTAACACCCTAACAACAAACAACACTAACCCCCTAACAACAAACAAACCTAAACCCCTAACATCAAAGAACACTAACACCCTAACAACAAACATTCCTAATCCCCTAACAACAAACACTAACCCCCAAACAACAAACAACCCTAACCCCTAAAAACCAAAAAAACTAACCCACTAACAACAAACAACCCTAACCCACTAACAACAAACAACCCTAACACCCTAACAACAAACAACACTAACCCCCTAACAACAAACAACCCTTACCCCCAACATCAAACAACACTAACCCCCTAACTACTCAAAACACTAACACCCTAACAACAAACAACACTAACACCCTAACAACAAAAACCACTAAACCCCAACAAGAAACAACCCGAAACCCCTAACAACAAAAACTAGCCCCCTAACAAAAAACAACACTAAACCCCTTACAAGAAACTACCCTAACCCCGTAACAACACACAACACTAACCCCGTAACAACAAACAACCCTAACCCCCAAACAACAAACAACCCTAACACCCTAACAACAAACAATCCTAACCCCCTAACAACAAACAACACTAACCCCCTGACAACAAACAACCCTAAACCCCTAACATCAAACAACACTAACCCCCTAACAACACAAAACACTAACACCGTAAGAACAAACAACACTAACACTCTAACAACAAAAACCACTAAACCAAAACAAGAAACAACCCTAAACCCCTAACAACAAACAACACTAAACCCCTAACAACATACAATCGTAACCAAACAAAAAAAACCCTAAACCACTAACAACAAACAACACTAACACCCTAACAACAAACAACCCTAACCGCCTAACAACAAACAACACTAACACCCTAACAACAAACAACCCTAAACCCCTAACATCAAAGAACACTAACACCCTAACAACAAACAACCCTAACCCCCTAACAACAAATACTAACCCCCAAGCAACAAACAACCCTAACCCCTAAAAACCAAAAACACTAACCCACTAACAACAAACAACCCTAAACCTCTAACAACAAACAACCCTAACACCCTAACAACAAACAACACTAAACCCCTAACAACAAACAAACCTAAACCCCTAACATCAAACAACACTAACCCCCTAACAACACAAAACACTAACACCCTAACAACAAACAACACTAACACCCTAACAACAAAAACCACTAAACCCCAACAAGAAACAACCCGAAACCCCTAACAACAAACACTAACCCCCTAACAACAAACAACACTAACACCCTAACAACAAACACCCCTAACCCCCAACAACAAACAACACTAAAACCCTAACAACAAACAAACCTAACCCCCTAACAACAAACAACACTAACACCCTAACAACAAACAATCCTAAACCCCTAACATCAAAGAACATTAACATCCTAACAACAAACAACCCTAACCCCCTAACAACAAACACTAACCCCCAAACAACAAACAACCCTAACCCCTAAAAACCAAAAAAACTAACCCACTAACAACAAACAACCCTAACCCACTAACAACAAACAACCCTAACACCCTAACAACAAACAACACTAACCCCCTAACAACAAACAACCCTTAACCCCTAACATCAAACAACACTAACCCCCTAACAACACAAAACACTAACACCCTAACAACAAACAACACTAACAACCTAACAACAGAAACCACTAAACCCCAACAAGAAACAACCCTAAACCCCTAACAAAAAACACTAACCCCCTAACAACAAACAACACTGAACCCCTAACAAGACAATACCCTAACCCCGTAACAACAAACAACACTAAACCGTAACAACAAACAAACCTAACCCACAAACAACAAACAACCCTAAACCCCAACAACAAACAACCCTAACCCCTTAAGAACAAACAATGCTAACCCCCCGAACAACCAACAACACTAACCCCCTAACCACAATAAACACTAACACCCTAACAACAAAAACCACTAAACCCCAACAAGAAACAACCCTAAACCCCTAAAAACAAACAACACTAACCCCCTAACAAAAAACAACCCTAACCAAACAACAAAAAACCCTAACCCACCAACAACAAACAACACTAACACCCGAACAACAAACAACCCTAACTCCCTAACAACAAACAACACTAACCCCCTAACAACACAAAACACTAACACCCTAACAACAAACAACACTAACACCCTAACAACAAAAACCACTAAACCCCAACAAGACACAACCCGAAACCCCTAACAACAAACAACACTAAACCCCAAACCAGAAACTACCCTAACCCCGTAACAACAAACAACACTAACCCCGTAACAACAAACAGCCCTAACCCCCAAACAACAAACAACCCTAACCCCCTAACAACAAACAATCCTAACCCCCGAACAACCAACAACACTAACCCCCTAACCACAATATACACTAACACCCTAACAATAAAAACCACTAAACCCCAACAAGAAACAACCCTAAACCCCTAAGAACAAACAACACTAACCCCCTAACAACAAACAACCCTAACCAAACAACAAAAACCCTAACCCACTAACAACAAACAACACTAACACCCTAACAACAAACAACCCTAACCCCCTAACAACAAACAACACTAACACCCTAACAACAAACAACCCTAACCCCCTAACAACAAACACTAACACCCAAAGAACAAACAACCCTAACCCCTGAAAACCAAAAACACTAACCCACTAACAACAAACAACCCTAAACCACTAACAACAAACAACCCTAACACCCTAACAACAAACAACACTAACCCCCTAACAACAAACAACCCTAAACCCCTAACATCAAACAACACTAACCCCCTAACAACACAAAACACTAACACCGTAAGAACAAACAACACTAACACCCTAACAACAAAAACCACTAAACCAAAACAAGAAACAACCCTAAACCCCTAACAACAAACAAAACTAAACCCCTAACAACATACAATCCTAACCAAACAACAAAAAACCCTAAACCACTAACAACAAACAACACTAACACCCTAACAACAAACAACACTAAACGCCTAACAACAAACAACACTAACACCCTAACAACAAACAACCCTAACCACCTAACAACAAACAACACTAACCCCCTAACAGCAAACAACCCTAAACACCTAACATCAAAGAACACTAACACCCTAACAACAAACAACCCTAACCCCCTAACAACAAACACTAACCCCCTAACAACAAACAACCCTAAACCCCTAACATCAAAGAACACTAACACCCTAACAACAAACATCCCTAACCCCCTAACAACAAACACTAACCCCCAAACAACAAACAACCCTAACCCCTAAAAACCAAAAAAACTAACCCACTAACAACAAACAACCCTAACCCACTAACAACAAACAACCCTAACACCCTAACAACAAACAACACTAACCCCCTAACAACAAACAACCCTTACCCCCAACATCAAACAACACTAACCCCCTAACTACTCAAAACACTAACACCCTAACAACAAACAACACTAACACCCTAACAACAAAAACCACTAAACCCCAACAAGAAACAACCCGAAACCCCTAACAACAAAAACTAACCCCCTAACAAAAAACAACACTAAACCCCTTACAAGAAACTACCCTAACCCCGTAACAAAAAACAACACTAACCCCGTAACAACAAACAACCCTAACCCCCAAACAAAAAACAACCCTAACACCCTAACAACAAACAACCCTAACCCCCTAACAACAAACAACACTAAGCCCCTAACAACAAACAACCCTAACCCCCTAACAACAAACACTAACCCCCAAACAACAAACAACCCTAACCCCTGAAAACCAAAAACACTATCCCACTAACAACAAACAACCCCAACCCACAAACAACAAACAACCCTAAACCCCAAACAACAAAAAACCCTAACCCCTTAAGAACAAACAATGCTAACCCCCCGAACAACCAACAACACTAACCCCCTAACCAAAATAAACACTAACACCCTAACAACAAAAACCACTAAACCCAAACAAGAAACAACCCTAAACCCCTAACAACAAACAACACTAACCCCCTAACAAAAAACAACCCTAACCAAACAACAAAAAACCCTAACCCACCAACAACAAACAACACTAACACCCGAACAACAAACAACCCTAAACCCCTAACATCAAACAACATTAACCCCCTAACAACACAAAACACTAACACCCTAACAACAAACAACACTAACACCCTAACAACAAAAACCACTAAACCCCAACAAGAAACAACCCGAAACCCCTAACAACAAACACTAACCCCCTAACAACAAACAACACTAAACCCCTAACAAGAAACTACCCTAACCCCGTAACAACAAACAACACTAACCCCGTAACAACAAACAACCCTAACCCCCAAACAACAAACAACCCTAACTCCCTAAAAACAACAAACAATCCTAACCCCCGAACAACCAACAACACTAACCCCCTAACCACAATAAAGACTAACACCCTAACAACAAAAACCACTAAACCCCAACAAGAAACAACGCTAAACCCCTAAGAACAAACAATACTAACCCCCTAACAACAAACAACCCTAACCAAACAACAGAAAACCCTAACCCACTAACACCAAACAACACTAACACCCTAACAACAAACAACCCTAACCCCCTAACAACAAACAATACTAACACCCTAACAACAAACAACCCTAACCCCCTAACAACAAACAACACTAACCCCCTAACAACAAACAACCCTAAACCCCTAACATCAAAGAACACTAACACCCTAACAACAAACAACCCTAACCCCCTAACAACAAACACTAACCCCCAAACAACAAACAACCCTAACCCCTAAAAACCAAAAAAACTAACCCACTAACAACAACCAACCCTAACCCACTAACAACAAACAACCCTAACACCCTAACAACAAACAACACTAACCCCCTAACAACAAACAACCCTTACCCCCTAACATCAAACAACACTAACCCCCTAACAACACAAAACCCTAACAACAAACACCACTAAGACCCTAACAACAAAAACCACTAAACCCCAACAAGAAACAACCCGAAACTCCTAACAACAAACACTAACCCCCTAACAACAAACAATACTAAACCCCTAACAAGAAACTACCCTAACCCCGTAACAACAAACAACACTAACCCGTAACAACAAACAACCCTAACCCCCAAACAACAAACAACCCTAACCCCCAAACAACAAACAACCCTAACCCCTTAACAACAAACAATCCTAACCCCCAGGACAACCAACAACACTAAACCCCTAACCACAATAAACACTAACACCCTAACAACAAAAACCACTAAACCCCAACAAGAAACAACCCTAAACCCCTAACAACAAACAACACTAACCCCCTAACAAAAAACAACCCTAACCAAACAACAAAAAACCCTAACCCACTAACAACAAACAACACTAACACCCTAACAACAAACAACCCTAACTCCCTAACAACAAACAACACAAACACCCTAACAACAAACAACCCTAAACCCCTAACAACAAACACTAACCCCCTAACAAAAAACAACACTAAACCCCGAACAAGAAACTACCCTAACAACTTAAAAACGAACAACACTAACCCCGTAACAAGAAACAACCCCAACTCCCTAACAACGAACAACACTAACCCCTTAATAACAAACAAACCTAAACCCCTAACATCAAAGAACACTAACACCCTAACAACAAACAACCCTAACCCCCTAACAACAAACACTAACCCCCAAACAACAAACAACCCTAACCCCTAAAAACCAAAAAAACTAACCCACTAACAACAAACAACCCTAACCCACTAACAACAAACAACCCTAACACCCTAACAACAAACAACACTAACCCCCTAACAACAAACAACCCTTAACCCTTAACATCAAACAACACTAACCCCCTAACAACACAAAACACTAACACCCTAACAACAAACAACACTAACAACAGAAACCACTAAACCCCAACAAGAAACAACCCTAAACCCCTAACAAAAAACACTAACCCCCTAACAACAAACAACACTGAACCCCTAACAAGAAAATACCCTAACCCCGTAACAACAAACAACACTAAACCGTAACAACAAACAAACCTAACCCACAAACAACAAACAACCCTAAACCCCAACAACAAACAACCCTAACCCCTTAAGAACAAACAATGCTAACCCCCCGAACAACCAACAACACTAACCCCCTAACCACAATAAACACTAACACCCTAACAACAAAAACCACTAAACCCCAACAAGAAACAACCCTAAACCCCTAACAACAAACAACACTAACCCCCTAACAAAAAACAACCCTAACCAAACAACAAAAAACCCTAACCCACCAACAACAAACAACACTAACACCCGAACAACAAACAACCCTAACTCCCTAACAACAAACAACACTAACCCCCTAACAACACAAAACACTAACACCCTAACAACAAACAACACTAACACCCTAACAACAAAAACCACTAAACCCCAACAAGACACAACCCGAAACCCCTAACAACAAACAACACTAAACCCCAAACCAGAAACTACCCTAACCCCGTAACAACAAACAACACTAACCCCGTAACAACAAACAGCCCTAACCCCCAAACAACAAACAACCCTAACCCCCTAACAACAAACAATCCTAACCCCCGAACAACCAACAACACTAACCCCCTAACCACAATATACACTAACACCCTAACAATAAAAACCACTAAACCCCAACAAGAAACAACCCTAAACCCCTAAGAACAAACAACACTAACCCCCTAACAACAAACAACCCTAACCAAACAACAAAAACCCTAACCCACTAACAACAAACAACACTAACACCCTAACAACAAACAACCCTAACCCCCTAACAACAAACAACACTAACACCCTAACAACAAACAACCCTAACCCCCTAACAACAAACACTAACACCCAAAGAACAAACAACCCTAACCCCTGAAAACCAAAAACACTAACCCACTAACAACAAACAACCCTAAACCACTAACAACAAACAACCCTAACACCCTAACAACAAACAACACTAACCCCCTAACAACAAACAACCCTAAACCCCTAACATCAAACAACACTAACCAACTAACAACACAAAACACTAACACCGTAAGAACAAACAACACTAACACCCTAACAACAAAAACCACTAAACCAAAACAAGAAACAACCCTAAACCCCTAACAACAAACAAAACTAAACCCCTAACAACATACAATCCTAACCAAACAACAAAAAACCCTAAACCACTAACAACAAACAACACTAACACCCTAACAACAAACAACACTAAACGCCTAACAACAAACAACACTAACACCCTAACAACAAACAACCCTAACCACCTAACAACAAACAACACTAACCCCCTAACAGCAAACAACCCTAAACACCTAACATCAAAGAACACTAACACCCTAACAACAAACAACCCTAACCCCCTAACAACAAACACTAACCCCCTAACAACAAACAACCCTAAACCCCTAACATCAAAGAACACTAACACCCTAACAACAAACATCCCTAACCCCCTAACAACAAACACTAACCCCCAAACAACAAACAACCCTAACCCCTAAAAACCAAAAAAACTAACCCACTAACAACAAACAACCCTAACCCACTAACAACAAACAACCCTAACACCCTAACAACAAACAACACTAACCCCCTAACAACAAACAACCCTTACCCCCAACATCAAACAACACTAACCCCCTAACTACTCAAAACACTAACACCCTAACAACAAACAACACTAACACCCTAACAACAAAAACCACTAAACCCCAACAAGAAACAACCCGAAACCCCTAACAACAAAAACTAACCCCCTAACAAAAAACAACACTAAACCCCTTACAAGAAACTACCCTAACCCCGTAACAAAAAACAACACTAACCCCGTAACAACAAACAACCCTAACCCCCAAACAAAAAACAACCCTAACACCCTAACAACAAACAACCCTAACCCCCTAACAACAAACAACACTAAGCCCCTAACAACAAACAACCCTAACCCCCTAACAACAAACACTAACCCCCAAACAACAAACAACCCTAACCCCTGAAAACCAAAAACACTATCCCACTAACAACAAACAACCCCAACCCACAAACAACAAACAACCCTAAACCCCAAACAACAAAAAACCCTAACCCCTTAAGAACAAACAATGCTAACCCCCCGAACAACCAACAACACTAACCCCCTAACCAAAATAAACACTAACACCCTAACAACAAAAACCACTAAACCCAAACAAGAAACAACCCTAAACCCCTAACAACAAACAACACTAACCCCCTAACAAAAAACAACCCTAACCAAACAACAAAAAACCCTAACCCACCAACAACAAACAACACTAACACCCGAACAACAAACAACCCTAAACCCCTAACATCAAACAACATTAACCCCCTAACAACACAAAACACTAACACCCTAACAACAAACAACACTAACACCCTAACAACAAAAACCACTAAACCCCAACAAGAAACAACCCGAAACCCCTAACAACAAACACTAACCCCCTAACAACAAACAACACTAAACCCCTAACAAGAAACTACCCTAACCCCGTAACAACAAACAACACTAACCCCGTAACAACAAACAACCCTAACCCCCAAACAACAAACAACCCTAACTCCCTAAAAACAACAAACAATCCTAACCCCCGAACAACCAACAACACTAACCCCCTAACCACAATAAAGACTAACACCCTAACAACAAAAACCACTAAACCCCAACAAGAAACAACGCTAAACCCCTAAGAACAAACAATACTAACCCCCTAACAACAAACAACCCTAACCAAACAACAGAAAACCCTAACCCACTAACACCAAACAACACTAACACCCTAACAACAAACAACCCTAACCCCCTAACAACAAACAATACTAACACCCTAACAACAAACAACCCTAACCCCCTAACAACAAACAACACTAACCCCCTAACAACAAACAACCCTAAACCCCTAACATCAAAGAACACTAACACCCTAACAACAAACAACCCTAACCCCCTAACAACAAACACTAACCCCCAAACAACAAACAACCCTAACCCCTAAAAACCAAAAAAACTAACCCACTAACAACAACCAACCCTAACCCACTAACAACAAACAACCCTAACACCCTAACAACAAACAACACTAACCCCCTAACAACAAACAACCCTTACCCCCTAACATCAAACAACACTAACCCCCTAACAACACAAAACCCTAACAACAAACACCACTAAGACCCTAACAACAAAAACCACTAAACCCCAACAAGAAACAACCCGAAACTCCTAACAACAAACACTAACCCCCTAACAACAAACAATACTAAACCCCTAACAAGAAACTACCCTAACCCCGTAACAACAAACAACACTAACCCGTAACAACAAACAACCCTAACCCCCAAACAACAAACAACCCTAACCCCCAAACAACAAACAACCCTAACCCCTTAACAACAAACAATCCTAACCCCCAGGACAACCAACAACACTAAACCCCTAACCACAATAAACACTAACACCCTAACAACAAAAACCACTAAACCCCAACAAGAAACAACCCTAAACCCCTAACAACAAACAACACTAACCCCCTAACAAAAAACAACCCTAACCAAACAACAAAAAACCCTAACCCACTAACAACAAACAACACTAACACCCTAACAACAAACAACCCTAACTCCCTAACAACAAACAACACAAACACCCTAACAACAAACAACCCTAAACCCCTAACAACAAACACTAACCCCCTAACAAAAAACAACACTAAACCCCGAACAAGAAACTACCCTAACAACTTAAAAACGAACAACACTAACCCCGTAACAAGAAACAACCCCAACTCCCTAACAACGAACAACACTAACCCCTTAATAACAAACAAACCTAAACCCCTAACATCAAAGAACACTAACACCCTAACAACAAACAACCCTAACCCCCTAACAACAAACACTAACCCCCAAACAACAAACAACCCTAACCCCTAAAAACCAAAAAAACTAACCCACTAACAACAAACAACCCTAACCCACTAACAACAAACAACCCTAACACCCTAACAACAAACAACACTAACCCCCTAACAACAAACAACCCTTAACCCTTAACATCAAACAACACTAACCCCCTAACAACACAAAACACTAACACCCTAACAACAAACAACACTAACAACCTAACAACAGAAACCACTAAACCCCAACAAGAAACAACCCTAAACCCCTAACAAAAAACACTAACCCCCTAACAACAAACAACACTGAACCCCTAACAAGAAAATACCCTAACCCCGTAACAACAAACAACACTAAACCGTAACAACAAACAAACCTAACCCACAAACAACAAACAACCCTAAACCCCAACAACAAACAACCCTAACCCCTTAAGAACAAACAATGCTAACCCCCCGAACAACCAACAACACTAACCCCCTAACCACAATAAACACTAACACCCTAACAACAAAAACCACTAAACCCCAACAAGAAACAACCCTAAACCCCTAACAACAAACAACACTAACCCCCTAACAAAAAACAACCCTAACCAAACAACAAAAAACCCTAACCCACCAACAACAAACAACACTAACACCCGAACAACAAACAACCCTAACTCCCTAACAACAAACAACACTAACCCCCTAACAACACAAAACACTAACACCCTAACAACAAACAACACTAACACCCTAACAACAAAAACCACTAAACCCCAACAAGACACAACCCGAAACCCCTAACAACAAACAACACTAAACCCCAAACCAGAAACTACCCTAACCCCGTAACAACAAACAACACTAACCCCGTAACAACAAACAGCCCTAACCCCCAAACAACAAACAACCCTAACCCCCTAACAACAAACAATCCTAACCCCCGAACAACCAACAACACTAACCCCCTAACCACAATATACACTAACACCCTAACAATAAAAACCACTAAACCCCAACAAGAAACAACCCTAAACCCCTAAGAACAAACAACACTAACCCCCTAACAACAAACAACCCTAACCAAACAACAAAAACCCTAACCCACTAACAACAAACAACACTAACACCCTAACAACAAACAACCCTAACCCCCTAACAACAAACAACACTAACACCCTAACAACAAACAACCCTAACCCCCTAACAACAAACACTAACACCCAAAGAACAAACAACCCTAACCCCTGAAAACCAAAAACACTAACCCACTAACAACAAACAACCCTAAACCACTAACAACAAACAACCCTAACACCCTAACAACAAACAACACTAACCCCCTAACAACAAACAACCCTAAACCCCTAACATCAAACAACACTAACCCCCTAACAACACAAAACACTAACACCGTAAGAACAAACAACACTAACACTCTAACAACAAAAACCACTAAACCAAAACAAGAAACAACCCTAAACCCCTAACAACAAACAAAACTAAACCCCTAACAACATACAATCCTAACCAAACAACAAAAAACCCTAAACCACTAACAACAAACAACACTAACACCCTAACAACAAACAACACTAAACGCCTAACAACAAACAACACTAACACCCTAACAACAAACAACCCTAACCACCTAACAACAAACAACACTAACCCCCTAACAGCAAACAACCCTAAACACCTAACATCAAAGAACACTAACACCCTAACAACAAACAACCCTAACCCCCTAACAACAAACACTAACCCCCTAACAACAAACAACCCTAAACCCCTAACATCAAAGAACACTAACACCCTAACAACAAACATCCCTAACCCCCTAACAACAAACACTAACCCCCAAACAACAAACAACCCTAACCCCTAAAAACCAAAAAAACTAACCCACTAACAACAAACAACCCTAACCCACTAACAACAAACAACCCTAACACCCTAACAACAAACAACACTAACCCCCTAACAACAAACAACCCTTACCCCCAACATCAAACAACACTAACCCCCTAACTACTCAAAACACTAACACCCTAACAACAAACAACACTAACACCCTAACAACAAAAACCACTAAACCCCAACAAGAAACAACCCGAAACCCCTAACAACAAAAACTAACCCCCTAACAAAAAACAACACTAAACCCCTTACAAGAAACTACCCTAACCCCGTAACAAAAAACAACACTAACCCCGTAACAACAAACAACCCTAACCCCCAAACAAAAAACAACCCTAACACCCTAACAACAAACAACCCTAACCCCCTAACAACAAACAACACTAAGCCCCTAACAACAAACAACCCTAACCCCCTAACAACAAACACTAACCCCCAAACAACAAACAACCCTAACCCCTGAAAACCAAAAACACTATCCCACTAACAACAAACAACCCCAACCCACAAACAACAAACAACCCTAAACCCCAAACAACAAAAAACCCTAACCCCTTAAGAACAAACAATGCTAACCCCCCGAACAACCAACAACACTAACCCCCTAACCAAAATAAACACTAACACCCTAACAACAAAAACCACTAAACCCAAACAAGAAACAACCCTAAACCCCTAACAACAAACAACACTAACCCCCTAACAAAAAACAACCCTAACCAAACAACAAAAAACCCTAACCCACCAACAACAAACAACACTAACACTCGAACAACAAACAACCCTAAACCCCTAACATCAAACAACATTAACCCCCTAACAACACAAAACACTAACACCCTAACAACAAACAACACTAACACCCTAACAACAAAAACCACTAAACCCCAACAAGAAACAACCCGAAACCCCTAACAACAAACACTAACCCCCTAACAACAAACAACACTAAACCCCTAACAAGAAACTACCCTAACCCCGTAACAACAAACAACACTAACCCCGTAACAAGAAACAACCCTAACCCCCAAACAACAAACAACCCTAACTCCCTAAAAACAACAAACAATCCTAACCCCCGAACAACCAACAACACTAACCCCCTAACCACAATAAAGACTAACACCCTAACAACAAAAACCACTAAACCCCAACAAGAAACAACGCTAAACCCCTAAGAACAAACAATACTAACCCCCTAACAACAAACAACCCTAACCAAACAACAGAAAACCCTAACCCACTAACACCAAACAACACTAACACCCTAACAACAAACAACCCTAACCCCCTAACAACAAACAATACTAACACCCTAACAACAAACAACCCTAACCCCCTAACAACAAACAACACTAACCCCCTAACAACAAACAACCCTAAACCCCTAACATCAAAGAACACTAACACCCTAACAACAAACAACCCTAACCCCCTAACAACAAACACTAACCCCCAAACAACAAACAACCCTAACCCCTAAAAACCAAAAAAACTAACCCACTAACAACAACCAACCCTAACCCACTAACAACAAACAACCCTAACACCCTAACAACAAACAACACTAACCCCCTAACAACAAACAACCCTTACCCCCTAACATCAAACAACACTAACCCCCTAACAACACAAAACCCTAACAACAAACACCACTAAGACCCTAACAACAAAAACCACTAAACCCCAACAAGAAACAACCCGAAACTCCTAACAACAAACACTAACCCCCTAACAACAAACAATACTAAACCCCTAACAAGAAACTACCCTAACCCCGTAACAACAAACAACACTAACCCGTAACAACAAACAACCCTAACCCCCAAACAACAAACAACCCTAACCCCCAAACAACAAACAACCCTAACCCCTTAACAACAAACAATCCTAACCCCCAGGACAACCAACAACACTAAACCCCTAACCACAATAAACACTAACACCCTAACAACAAAAACCACTAAACCCCAACAAGAAACAACCCTAAACCCCTAACAACAAACAACACTAACCCCCTAACAAAAAACAACCCTAACCAAACAACAAAAAACCCTAACCCACTAACAACAAACAACACTAACACCCTAACAACAAACAACCCTAACTCCCTAACAACAAACAACACAAACACCCTAACAACAAACAACCCTAAACCCCTAACAACAAACACTAACCCCCTAACAAAAAACAACACTAAACCCCGAACAAGAAACTACCCTAACAACTTAAAAACGAACAACACTAACCCCGTAACAAGAAACAACCCCAACTCCCTAACAACGAACAACACTAACCCCTTAATAACAAACAAACCTAAACCCCTAACATCAAAGAACACTAACACCCTAACAACAAACAACCCTAACCCCCTAACAACAAACACTAACCCCCAAACAACAAACAACCCTAACCCCTAAAAACCAAAAAAACTAACCCACTAACAACAAACAACCCTAACCCACTAACAACAAACAACCCTAACACCCTAACAACAAACAACACTAACCCCCTAACAACAAACAACCCTTAACCCTTAACATCAAACAACACTAACCCCCTAACAACACAAAACACTAACACCCTAACAACAAACAACACTAACAACCTAACAACAGAAACCACTAAACCCCAACAAGAAACAACCCTAAACCCCTAACAAAAAACACTAACCCCCTAACAACAAACAACACTGAACCCCTAACAAGAAAATACCCTAACCCCGTAACAACAAACAACACTAAACCGTAACAACAAACAAACCTAACCCACAAACAACAAACAACCCTAAACCCCAACAACAAACAACCCTAACCCCTTAAGAACAAACAATGCTAACCCCCCGAACAACCAACAACACTAACCCCCTAACCACAATAAACACTAACACCCTAACAACAAAAACCACTAAACCCCAACAAGAAACAACCCTAAACCCCTAACAACAAACAACACTAACCCCCTAACAAAAAACAACCCTAACCAAACAACAAAAAACCCTAACCCACCAACAACAAACAACACTAACACCCGAACAACAAACAACCCTAACTCCCTAACAACAAACAACACTAACCCCCTAACAACACAAAACACTAACACCCTAACAACAAACAACACTAACACCCTAACAACAAAAACCACTAAACCCCAACAAGACACAACCCGAAACCCCTAACAACAAACAACACTAAACCCCAAACCAGAAACTACCCTAACCCCGTAACAACAAACAACACTAACCCCGTAACAACAAACAGCCCTAACCCCCAAACAACAAACAACCCTAACCCCCTAACAACAAACAATCCTAACCCCCGAACAACCAACAACACTAACCCCCTAACCACAATATACACTAACACCCTAACAATAAAAACCACTAAACCCCAACAAGAAACAACCCTAAACCCCTAAGAACAAACAACACTAACCCCCTAACAACAAACAACCCTAACCAAACAACAAAAACCCTAACCCACTAACAACAAACAACACTAACACCCTAACAACAAACAACCCTAACCCCCTAACAACAAACAACACTAACACCCTAACAACAAACAACCCTAACCCCCTAACAACAAACACTAACACCCAAAGAACAAACAACCCTAACCCCTGAAAACCAAAAACACTAACCCACTAACAACAAACAACCCTAAACCACTAACAACAAACAACCCTAACACCCTAACAACAAACAACACTAACCCCCTAACAACAAACAACCCTAAACCCCTAACATCAAACAACACTAACCCCCTAACAACACAAAACACTAACACCGTAAGAACAAACAACACTAACACTCTAACAACAAAAACCACTAAACCAAAACAAGAAACAACCCTAAACCCCTAACAACAAACAAAACTAAACCCCTAACAACATACAATCCTAACCAAACAACAAAAAACCCTAAACCACTAACAACAAACAACACTAACACCCTAACAACAAACAACACTAAACGCCTAACAACAAACAACACTAACACCCTAACAACAAACAACCCTAACCACCTAACAACAAACAACACTAACCCCCTAACAGCAAACAACCCTAAACACCTAACATCAAAGAACACTAACACCCTAACAACAAACAACCCTAACCCCCTAACAACAAACACTAACCCCCTAACAACAAACAACCCTAAACCCCTAACATCAAAGAACACTAACACCCTAACAACAAACATCCCTAACCCCCTAACAACAAACACTAACCCCCAAACAACACACAACCCTAACCCCTAAAAACCAAAAAAACTAACCCACTAACAACAAACAACCCTAACCCACTAACAACAAACAACCCTAACACCCTAACAACAAACAACACTAACCCCCTAACAACAAACAACCCTTACCCCCAACATCAAACAACACTAACCCCCTAACTACTCAAAACACTAACACCCTAACAACAAACAACACTAACACCCTAACAACAAAAACCACTAAACCCCAACAAGAAACAACCCGAAACCCCTAACAACAAAAACTAACCCCCTAACAAAAAACAACACTAAACCCCTTACAAGAAACTACCCTAACCCCGTAACAAAAAACAACACTAACCCCGTAACAACAAACAACCCTAACCCCCAAACAAAAAACAACCCTAACACCCTAACAACAAACAACCCTAACCCCCTAACAACAAACAACACTAAGCCCCTAACAACAAACAACCCTAACCCCCTAACAACAAACACTAACCCCCAAACAACAAACAACCCTAACCCCTGAAAACCAAAAACACTAACCCACTAACAACAAACAACCCCAACCCACAAACAACAAACAACCCTAAACCCCAAACAACAAACAACCCTAACCCCTTAAGAACAAACAATGCTAACCCCCCGAACAACCAACAACACTAACCCCCTAACCAAAATAAACACTAACACCCTAACAACAAAAACCACTAAACCCAAACAAGAAACAACCCCAAAACCCCTAACAACAAACAACACTAACCCCCTAACAAAAAACAACCCTAACCAAACAACAAAAAACCCTAACCCACCAACAACAAACAACACTAACTCCCGAACAACAAATAACCCTAAACCCCTAACATCAAACAACATTAACCCCCTAACAACACAAAACACTAACACCCTAACAACAAACAACACTAACACCCTAACAACAAAAACCACTAAACCCCAACAAGAAACAACCCGAAACCCCTAACAACAAACACTAACCCCCTAACAACAAACAACACTAAACCCCTAACAAGAAACTACCCTAACCCCGTAACAACAAACAACACTAACCCCGTAACAACAAACAACCCTAACCCCCAAACAACAAACAACCCTAACTCCCTAAAAACAACAAACAATCCTAACCCCCGAACAACCAACAACACTAACCCCCTAACCACAATAAAGACTAACACCCTAACAACAAAAACCACTAAACCCCAACAAGAAACAACGCTAAACCCCTAAGAACAAACAATACTAACCCCCTAACAACAAACAACCCTAACCAAACAACAGAAAACCCTAACCCACTAACACCAAACAACACTAACACCCTAACAACAAACAACCCTAACCCCCTAACAACAAACAATACTAACACCCTAACAACAAACAACCCTAACCCCCTAACAACAAACAACACTAACCCCCTAACAACAAACAACCCTAAACACCTAACATCAAAGAACACTAACACCCTAACAACAAACAACCCTAACCCCCTAACAACAAACACTAACCCCCAAACAACAAACAACCCTAACCCCTAAAAACCAAAAAAACTAACCCACTAACAACAAACAACCCTAACCCACTAACAACAAACAACCCTAACACCCTAACAACAAACAACACTAAACCCCTAACAACAAACAACCCTTACCCCCTAACATGAAACAACACTAACCCCCTAACAACACAAAACACTAACACCCTAACAACAAACAACACTAACACCCTAACAACAGAAACCACTAAACCCCAACAAGAAACAACCCTAAACCCCTAACAACAAACACTAACCCCCTAACAACAAACAACACTAACCCCCTAACAACAAACAACACTAACCCCCTAACAACAAACAACACTAACACCCTAACAACAAACAACCCTAACCCCCTAACAACAAACAACACGAACCCCCTAACAACAAACACCCCTAAACACCTAACATCAAAGAACATTAACACCCTAACAACAAACAACCCTAACCCCCTAACAACAAACACTAACCCCCAAACAGCAAACAACCCTAACCCCTAAAAACCAAAAAAACTAACCCACTAACAACAACCAACCCTAACCCACTAACAACAAACAACCCTAACACCCTAACAACAAACAACACTAACCCCCTGACAACAAACAACCCTTACCCCCTAACATCAAACAACACTAACCCCCTAACAACACAAAACCCTAACAACAAACACCACTAACACCCTAACAACAAAAACCACTAAACCCCAACAAGAAACAACCCGAAACTCCTAACAACAAACACTAACCCCCTAACAACAAACAATACTAAACCCCTAACAAGAAACTACCCTAACCCCGTAACAACAAACAACACTAACCCGTAACAACAAACAACCCTAACCCCCAAACAACGAACAACCCTAACCCCCAAACAACAAACAACCCTAACCCCTTAACAACAAACAATCCTAACCCCCAGGACAACCAACAACACTAAACCCCTAACCGCAATAAACACTAACACCCTAACAACAAAAACCACTAAACCCCAACAAGAAACAACCCTAAACCCCTAACAACAAACAACACTAACCCCCTAACAAAAAACAACCCTAACCAAACAACAAAAAACCCTAACCCACTAACAACAAACAACACTAACACCCTAACAACAAACAACCCTAACTCCCTAACAACAAACAACACAAACACCCTAACAACAAACAACCCTAAACCCCTAACAACAAACACTAACCCCCTAACAAAAAACAACACTAAACCCCGAACAAGAAACTACCCTAACAACTTAAAAACGAAAAACACTAACCCCGTAACAAGAAACAACCCCAACTCCCTAACAACGAACAACACTAACCCCTTAATAACAAACAAACCTAAACCCCTAACATCAAAGAACAGTAACACCCTAACAACAAACAACCCTAACCCCCTAACAACAAACACTAACCCCCAAACAACAAACAACCCTAACCCCTGAAAACCAAAAACACTAACCCACTAACAACAAACTACCCAAACCACTAACAAAAAACAACCCTAACACCCTAACAACAAACAACACTAACCCCCTAACAACAAACAACCCTAAACCCCTAACATCAAACAACACTAACCCCGTAACAACAAACAACACTAAACCCCTAACAAGAAACTACCCTAACCCCCTAACAACAGAAAACACTAACACCCTAACAACAAACAACACTAACACCCTAACAACAAAAACCACTAAACCCCAACAAGAAACAACCCGAAACCCCTAACAACAAACACTAACACCCTAACAACAAACAACACTAAACCCCTAACAAGAAACTACCCTAACCCCGTAACAACAAACAACACTAACCCCGTAACAACAAACAGCCCTAACCCCCAAACAACTAACAACCCTAACCAACTAACAACAAACAATCCTGACCCCCGAACAACCAACAACACTAACCCCCTAACCACAATAAAGACTAACACCCTAACAACAAAAACCACTAAACCCCAACAAGAAACAACCCTAAACCCCTAACAACAAACAACACTACCCCCTAACAACAAACAACACTAACCCCTAACAACAAACAATCCTAACCAAACAACAAAAAACCCTAACCCACTAACAACAAACAACACTAACACCCTAACAACAAACAACCCTAACCCCCTAACAACAAACAACACTAACACCCTAACAACAAACAACCCTAACCCCCTAACAACAAACAACACTATCCCCCTAACAACAAACAACCCTAAACCCCTAGCATCAAAGAACACTAACACCCTAACAACAAACAACCCTAACCCCCTAACTACAAACACTAACCCCCAAACAACAAACAACCCTAACCCCTAAAAACCAAAAAAACTAACCCACTAACAACAAACAACCCTAACCCACTAACAACAAACAACCCTAACACCCTAAGAACAAACAACACTAACCCCCTAACAACAAACAACACTTACCCCCTAACATCAAACAACACTAACCCCCTAACGACACAAAACACTAACACCCTATCAACAAACAACACTAACACCCTAACAACAGATACCGCTAAACCCGAAGAAGAAACAACCCTAAACCCCTAACAAAAAACACTAACCCCCTAACAACAAACAACACTGAACCCCTAACAAGAAAATACCCTAACCCCGTAACAAGAAACAACACTAAACCGTAACAACAAACAACCCTAACCCCCAAACAACAAACAACCCTAAATCCCACACAACAAACAACCCTAACCCCTTACGAACAAACAATGCTAACCCCCCGCACAACCAACAACACTAACCCCCTAACCACAATAAACACCAACACCCTAACAACAAACAACACTAACCCCCTAACAACAAACAACACTAACCCCCTAACAACAAACAACCCTAAACCCCTAACATGAAACAACATTAACCCCCTAACAACACAAAACACTAACACCCTAACAACAAACAACACTAACACCCTAACAACAAAAACCACTAAACCCCAACAAGAAACAACCCGAAACCCCTAACAACAAACACTAACCCCCTAACAACAAACAACACTAAACCCCTAACAAGAAACTACCCTAACCCCGTAACAACAAACAACACTAACCCCGTAACAACAAACAACCCTAATCCCCAAACAACAAACAACCCTAACTCCCTAAAAACAACAAACAATCCTAACCCTCGAACAACCAACAACACTAACCCCCTAACCACAATAAAGACTAACACCCTAACAACAAAAACCACTAAACCCCAACAAGAAACAACGCTAAACCCCTAAGAACAAACAACACTAACCCCCTAACAACAAACAACCCTAACCAAACAACAAAAAACCCTAACCCACTAACACCAAACAACACTAACACCCTAACAACAAACAACCCTAACCCCCTAACAACAAACAATACTAACACCCTAACAACAAACAACCCTAACCCCCTAACAACAAACAACACTAACCCCCTAACAACAAACAACCCTAAACCCCTAACATCAAAGAACACTAACACCCTAACAACAAACAACCCTCACCGCCTAACAACAAACACTAACCCCCAAACAACAAACAACCCTAACCCCTAAAAACCAAAAACACTAACCCACTAACAACAAACTACCCAAACCACTAACAAAAAACAACCCTAACACCCTAACAACAAACAACACTAACCCCCTAACAACAAACAACCCTAAACCCCTAACATCAAACAACACTAACCCTCTAACGACACAAAACGCTAACACCCTAACAACAAACAACACTAACACCCTAACAACAAAAACAACTAAACCCCAACAAGAAACAACCCTAAACCCCGAACAACAAACACTAACCCCCTAACAAGAAACAACACTGAACCCCTAACAAGAAACTACCCTATCCCCGTAACAACAAACAACACTAACCCGTAACAACAAACAACCCTAACCCCCAAACAACAAACAACCCTAACCCCCAAACAACAAACAACCCTAACCCCTTAACAACAAACAATCCTAACCCCCCGAACAACCAACAAGCCTAAACCCCTAACCACAATAAACACTAACACCCTAACAACAAAAACCACTAAACCCCAACAAGAAACAACCCTAAAGCCCTAACAACAAACAACACTAACCCCCTAACAAAAAACAACCCTAACCAAACAACAAAAATCCCTAACCCACTAACAACAAACAACACTAACACCCTAACAACAAACAACCCTAACTCCCTAACAACAAACAACACTAACACCCTAACAACAAACAACCCTAAACCCCTAACAACAAACACTAACCCCCTAACAAAAAACAACACTAAACCCCGAACAAGAAACTACCCTAACAACTTAACAACAAACAAAACTAACCCCGTAACAAGAAACAACCCCAACTCCCTAACAACGAACAACACTAACCCCTTAATAACAAACAACCCTAAACCCCTAACATCAAAGAACACTAACACCCTAACAACAAACAACCTTAACCCCCTAACAACAAACACTAACCCCCAAACAACAAACAACCCTAACCCCTAAAAACCAAAAACACTAACCCACTAACAACAAACTACCCTAAACCACTAACAAAAAACAACCCTAACACCCTAACAACAAACAACACTAACCCCCTAACAACAAACAACCCTAAACCCCTAACATCAAACAACACTAACCCCGTAACAACAAACAACACTAAACCCCTAACAAGAAACTACCCTAACCCCCTAACAACACAAAACACTAACACCCTAAAAACAAACAACACTAACACCCTAACAACAAAAACCACTAAAACCCAACAAGAAACAACCCGAAACCCCTAACAACAAACACTAACCCCCTAACAACAAACAACACTAAACCCCTAACAAGAAATTACCCTAACCCCGTAACAACAAACAACACTAACCCCGTAACAACAAACACCCCTAACCCCCAAACAACAAACAACCCTAACCCCCGAACAACCAACAACACTAACCCCCTAACCACAATAAAGACTAACACCCTAACAACAAAAACCACTAAACCCCAACAAGAAACAACCTAAACCCCTAACAACAAACAACACTAACCCCCTAACAACAAACAACACTAACCCCCTAACAACAAACAACACTAACCCCCTAACAACAAACAATCGTAACCAAACAACAAAAAACCCTAACCCCCTAACAACAAACAATACTAACACCCTAACAACAAACAACCCTCACCCCCTAACAACAAACAACACTAACCCCCTAACAACAAACAACCCTAAACCCCTAACATCAAAGAACACTAACACCCTAACAACAAACAACCCTAACCCCCTAACAACAAACACTAACCCCAAACAACAAACAACCCTAACCCCTAAAAACCAAAAAAACTAACCCACTAACAACAAACAACCCTAACCCACTAACAACAAACAACCCTAACACCCTAACAAAAAACAACACTAAACCCCTAACAACAAACAACCCTTACCCCCTAACATCAAACAACACTAACCCCCTAACACCACAAAACACTAACACCCTAACAACAAACAACACTAACACCCTAACAACAGAAACCACTAAACCCCAACAAGAAAGAACCCTAAACCCCTAACAACAAACACTAACCCCCTAACAACAAAGAACACTAACCCCCTAACAACAAACAACCCTAAACCCCTAACATCAAACAACACTAACCCCCTAACAACACAAAACACTAACACCGTAACAACAAACAACACTAACACCCTAACAACAAAAACCACTAAACCCCAACAATAAACAAAACTAAACCCCTAGCAACAAACAACACTAACCCCCTAACAACAAACAATGCTAACCAAACAACAAAAAAACCTAACCCACTAACAACAAACAACACTAACACCCTAACAAAAAACAACCCTAACACCCTAACAACAAACAACACTAACCCCCTAACAACAAACAGCCCTAAACACCTAACATCAAAGAACACTAACACCCTAACAACAAACAACCCTAACCCCCTAACAACAAACACTAACCCCCAAACAACAAACAACCCTAACCCCTAAAAACTTAAAACACTAACCCACTAACAACAAACAACCCTAACCCACTAACAAGAAACAACCCTAACACCCTAACAACAAACACTAACCCCCTAACAGCAAACAACCCTAAACCCCTAACATCAAAGAACACTAACACCCTTACAACAAACAACCCTAACCCCCTAACAACAAACACTAACCCCCAAACAACAAACAACCCTAACCCCTAAAAACCAAAAAGACTAACCCACTAACAACAAACAACCCTAACCCACTAACAACAAACAACCCTAAACCCC
Organism: Elephas maximus indicus; assembly: GCF_024166365.1. Classification (NCBI taxonomy): domain Eukaryota; kingdom Metazoa; phylum Chordata; class Mammalia; order Proboscidea; family Elephantidae; genus Elephas; species Elephas maximus. The sequence goes on from NC_064835.1 coordinate 2,163,050, forward strand.
TAACATCAAACAACACTAACCCCCTAACAACACAAAACACTAACACCCTAACAACAAACAACACTAACCCCCTAACAACAAACAACCCTAAACCCCTAACATCAAACAACACTAACCCCCTAACAACACAAAACACTAACACCCTAACAACAAACAACACTAACACCCTAACAACAAAAACCACTAAACCCCAACAAGAAACAACCCGAAACCCCTAACAACAAACACTAACCCCCTAACAACAAACAACACTAAACCCCTAACAAGAAACTACCCTAACCCCGTAACAACAAACAACACTAACCCCGCAACAACAAAAAACCGTAACCCCCAAACAACAAACAACCATAACCCCCTAACAAGAAACAATCCTAACCCCCGAACAACCATCAACACTAACCCCCAAACCACAATAAAGACTAACACCCTAACAACAAAAACCACTAAACCCCAACGAGAAAGAACCCTAAACCCCTAACAACAAACAACACTAACCCCCTAACAACAAACAATCTTAACCAAACAACAAAAAACACTAACCCACTAACAACAAACAACACTAACACCCTAACAACACAAAACACTAACCCCCTAACAACAAACAACACTAACACCCTAACAACAAACAACCCTAACCCCCTAACAACATACAACACTAACCCCCTAACAACATACAACACTAACCCCCTAACAACAAACAACCCTAAACCCCTAACATCAAAGAACACTAACACCCTAACAACAAACAACCCTAACCCCCTAACAACAAACACTAACCCCCAAACAACAAACAACCCTAACCCCTAAAAACCAAAAACACTAACCCACTAACAACAAACTACCCTAACCCCTAAAAACCAAAAACACTAACCCACTAACAACAAACTACCCTAAGCCACTAACAACAAACAACCCTAACACCCTAACAACAAACAACACTAACACCCTAACAACAAAAACCACTAAACCCCAACAAGAAACAACCCGAAACCCCTAACAACAAGCACTAAACCCCTAACAACAAACAACACTAAACCCCTAACAAGAAACTACCCTAACCCCGTAACAACAAACAACACTAACCCCGTAACAACAAACAACCCTAATCCCCAAACAACAAACAACCCTAACTCCCTAAAAACAACAAACAATCCTAACCCTCGAACAACCAACAACACTAACCCCCTAACCACAATAAAGACTAACACCCTAACAACAAAAACCACTAAACCCCAAGAAGAAACAATGCTAAACCCCTAAGAACAAACAACACTAACCCCCTAACAACAAACAACCCTAACCAAACAACAAAAAACCCTAACCCACTAACACCAAACAACACTAACACCCTAACAACAAACAACCCTAACCCCCTAACAACAAACAATACTAACACCCTAACAACAAACAACCCTAACCCCCTAACAACAAACAACACTAACCCCCTAACAACAAACAACCCTAAACCCCTAACATCAAAGAACACTAACACCCTAACAACAAACAACCCTCACCGCCTAACAACAAACACTAACCCCCAAACAACAAACAACCTTAACCCCTAAAAACCAAAAACACTAACCCACTAACAACAAACTACCCAAACCACTAACAAAAAACAACCCTAACACCCTAACAACAAACAACACTAACCCCCTAACAACAAACAACCCTAAACCCCTAACATCAAACAACACTAACCCTCTAACGACACAAAACGCTAACACCCTAACAACAAACAACACTAACACCCTAACAACAAAAACAACTAAACCCCAACAAGAAACAACCCTAAACCCCGAACAACAAACACTAACCCCCTAACAAGAAACAACACTGAACCCCTAACAAGAAACTACCCTAACCCCGTAACAACAAACAACACTAACCCGTAACAACAAACAACCCTAACCCCCAAACAACAAACAACCCTAACCCCCAAACAACAAACAACCCTAACCCCTTAACAACAAACAATCCTAACCCCCCGAACAACCAACAAGCCTAAACCCCTAACCACAATAAACACTAACACCCTAACAACAAAAACCACTAAACCCCAACAAGAAACAACCCTAAAGCCCTAACAACAAACAACACTAACCCCCTAACAAAAAACAACCCTAACCAAACAACAAAAAACCCTAACCCACTAACAACAAACAACACTAACACCCTAACAACAAACAACCCTAACTCCCTAACAACAAACAACACTAACACCCTAACAACAAACAACCCTAAACCCCTAACAACAAACACTAACCCCCTAACAAAAAACAACACTAAACCCCGAACAAGAAACTACCCTAACAACTTAACAACAAACAAAACTAACCCCGTAACAAGAAACAACCCCAACTCCCTAACAACGAACAACACTAACCCCTTAATAACAAACAACCCTAAACCCCTAACATCAAAGAACACTAACACCCTAACAACAAACAACCTTAACCCCCTAACAACAAACACTAACCCCCAAACAACAAACAACCCTAACCCCTAAAAACCAAAAACACTAACCCACTAACAACAAACTACCCTAAACCACTAACAAAAAACAACCCTAACACCCTAACAACAAACAACACTAACCCCCTAACAACAAACAACCCTAAACCCCTAACATCAAACAACACTAACCCCGTAACAACAAACAACACTAAACCCCTAACAAGAAACTACCCTAACCCCCTAACAACACAAAACACTAACACCCTAACAACAAACAACACTAACACCCTAACAACAAAAACCACTAAAACCCAACAAGAAACAACCCGAAACCCCTAACAACAAACACTAACCCCCTAACAACAAACAACACTAAACCCCTAACAAGAAACTACCCTAACCCCGTAACAACAAACAACACTAACCCCGTAACAACAAACACCCCTAACCCCAAACAACAAACAACCCTAACCCCCGAACAACCAACAACACTAACCCCCTAACCACAATAAACACTAACACCCTAACAACAAAAACCACGAAACCCCAACAAGAAACAACGCTAAACCCCTAACAACAAACAACACTACCCCCCTAACAACAAACAACACTAACCCCCTAACAACAAACAATCGTAACCAAACAACAAAAAACCCTAACCCCCTAACAACAAACAATACTAACACCCTAACAACAAACAACCCTCACCCCCTAACAACAAACAACACTAACCCCCTAACAACAAACAACCCTAAACCCCTAACATCAAAGAACACTAACACCCTAACAACAAACAACCCTAACCCCCTAACAACAAACACTAACCCCAAACAACAAACAACCCTAACCCCTAAAAACCAAAAAAACTAACCCACTAACAACAAACAACCCTAACCCACTAACAACAAACAACCCTAACACCCTAACAAAAAACAACACTAAACCCCTAACAACAAACAACCCTTACCCCCTAACATCAAACAACACTAACCCCCTAACAACACAAAACACTAACACCCTAACAACAAACAACACTAACACCCTAACAACAGAAACCACTAAACCCCAACAAGAAACAACCCTAAACCCCTAACAACAAACACTAACCCCCTAACAACAAAGAACACTAACCCCCTAACAACAAACAACCCTAAACCCCTAACATCAAACAATACTAACCCCCTAACAACACAAAACACTAACACCGTAACAACAAACAACACTAACACCCTAACAACAAAAACCACTAAACCCCAACAATAAACAACCCTAAACCCCTAGCAACAAACAACACTAACCCCCTAACAACAAACAATGCTAACCAAACAACAAAAAAACCTAACCCACTAACAACAAACAACACTAACACCCTAACAAAAAACAACCCTAACACCCTAACAACAAACAACACTAACCCCCTAACAACAAACAGCCCTAAACACCTAACATCAAAGAACACTAACACCCTAACAACAAACAACCCTAACCCCTAAAAAGCAAAAACACTAACCCACTAACAACAAACTACCCTAACCCACTAACAACAAACAACCCTAACACCCTAACAACAAACAACACTAACCCCCTAACAACAAACAACCCTTACCCCCTAACAACAAACAACCCTAACCCCCTAACTACACAAAACACTAACACCCTAACAACAAAAACCACTAAACCCCAACAAGAAACAACCCGAAACCCCTAACAACAAACACTAACCCCCTAACGACACAAAACACTAACACCCTAACAACAAACAACACTAACACCCCAACCGCAAACAACCGTAAACCCCTAACAACAAACACTAACCCCCTAACAACAAACAACACTGAACCCCTAACAAGAAACTACCCTAACCCCATAACAACAAACAACACTAACCCGTAACAACAAACAACCCTAACCCCCAAACAACAAACAACCCTAACCCCTTAACAACAAACAATCCTAACCCCCCGAACAACCAACAACACTAACCCCCTAACCACAATAAACACTAACACTCTAACAACAAAAACCACTAAACCCCAACAAGAAACAACCCTAAACCCCTAACAACAAACAACACTAACCCCCTAACAAAAAACAACCTTAACCAAACAACAAAAAACCCTAACACACTGACAACAAACAACACTAACACCCTAACAACAAACAACCCTAACTCCCTAACAACAAACAACACAAACACCCTAACAACAAACAACCCTAAACCCCTAACAACAAACACTAAAACCCTAAGAAAAAACAACACTAAACCCCGAACAAGAAACTACCCGAACCCCGTAACAACAAACAACACTAACCCCGTAATAAGAAACAACCCTAACCCCCTAACAAGAAACAACACTAACCCCCTAACAACAAACAACCCTAAACCCCTAACATCAAAGAACACTAACACCCTAACAACAAACAACCCTAACCCCCTAACAACAAACACTAACCCCCAAACAACAAACAACCATAACCCCTAAAAACCAAAAACACTAACGCACTAACAACAAACTACCCTAACCCACTAACAACAAACAACCCTAACACCCTAACAACAAACAACACTAACCCCCTAACAACAAACAACCCTTACCCCCTAACAACAAACAACCCTAACCCCCTAACTACACAAAACACTAACACCCTAACAACAAACAACACTAACACTCTAACAACAGAAACCACTAAAACCCAACAAGAAACAACCCTAAACCCCTAACAAAAAACACTAACCCCCTAACAACAAACAACACTGAACTCCTAACAAGAAAGTACCCTAACCCCGTAACAACAAACAACACTAAACCGTAACAACAAACAAACCTAACCCCCAAACAACAAACAACCCTAAAACCCAAACAACAAACAACCCTAACCCCTTAACTACAAACAATCCTAACCCCCCGAACAACCAACAACACTAACCCCCTAACCACAAAAAACACTAACACCCTAACAACAGAAACCACTAAACCCCAACAAGAAACAACCCTAAACCCCTAACAACACACAACACTAACCCCCTAACAAAAAACAACCCTAACCAAACAACAAAAAACCCTAACCCACTAACAACAAACAACACTAACACCCTGACAACAAACAACCCTAACTCCCTAACAACAAACAACGCTAACACCCTAACAACAAACAACCCTAACCCCCTAACAACAAACAACACTAACCCCCTAACAACAAACAACCCTAAACCCCTAACATCAAACAACACTAACCCCCTAACAACACAAAACACTAACACCCTAACAACAAACAACACTAACACCCTAACAACAAAAACCCCTAAACCCCAACAAGAAACAACCCTAAACCCCTAACAACAAACACTAACCCTCTAAGAAAAAACAACACTAAACCCCGAACAAGAAACCACCCTAGCCCCGTAACAACAAACAACACTAACCCCGTAACAAGAAACAACCCTAACCCCCTAACAACGAACAACACTAACCCCCTAACAACAAACAACCCTAAACCCCTAACATCAAAGAACACTAACAACCTAACAACAAACAATCCTAACCCCCTAACAACAAACACTAACCCCCAAACAACAAACAACCCTAACCCCTAAAAACCAAAAAAACTAACCCACTAACAACAAACAACCCTAACCCACTAACAACAAACAACCCTAACACCCTAACAACAAACAACACTAACCCCCTAACAACAAACAACCCTTACCCCCTAACATCAAACAACACTAACCCCCTAACAACACAAAACACTAACACCCTAACAACAAACAACACTAACACCCTAACAACAGAAACCACTAAACCCCAACAAGAAACAACCCTAAACCCCTAACAACAAACAACACTAACCCCGTAAGTACAAACGGCCCTAACCCCCAAACAACAAACAACCCTAACCCCCAACAACAAACAATCCTAACCCCCGAACAACCAACAACACTAACCCCCTAACCACAATAAACACTAACACCCTCACAAGAAAAACCACTAAACCCCAACAAGAAACAACCCTAAACCCCTAACAACAAACAACACTAACCCCCTAACAAAAAACAACCCTGACCAAACAACAAAAAACCCTAACCCACTAACAACAAACAACACTAACACCCTAACAACAAACAACCTTAAACCCCTAACATCAAACAACACTAACCCCCTAACATCACAAAAAACTAACACCCTAACAACAAACAACACTAACACCCTAACAACAAAAACCACTAAACTCCAACAAGAAACAACCCTAAACCCCTAAGAACAAACAACACTAACCCCCTAACAACAAGCAACCCTACCCAAACAACAAAAAACCCTAACCCACTAATAACAAACAACACTAACACCCTAACAACAAACAACCCTAACCCCCTACAAAAAACAACACTAACACCCTAACAACAAACAACCCTAACCCCCTAACAACAAACAACACTAAACCCCTAACAACAAACAACCCTTAACCCCTAACATCAAAGAACACTAACACCCTAACAACAAACAACCCTCACCGCCTAACAACAAACACTAACCCCCAAACAACAAACACCCCTAACCCCTAAAAACCAAAAACACTAACCCACTAACAACAAACTACCCAAACCACTAACAAAAAACAACCCTAACACCCTAACAACAAACAACACTAACCCCCTAACAACAAACAACCCTAAACCCCTAACATCAAACAACACTAACCCTCTAACGACACAAAACGCTAACACCCTAACAACAAACAACACTAACACCCTAACAACAAAAACAACTAAACCCCAACAAGAAACAACCCTAAACCCCGAACAACAAACACTAACCCCCTAACAAGAAACAACACTGAACCCCTAACAAGAAACTACCCTAACCCCGTAACAACAAACAACACTAACCCGTAACAACAAACAACCCTAACCCCCAAACAACAAACAACCCTAACCCCCAAACAACAAACAACCCTAACCCCTTAACAACAAACAATCCTAACCCCCCGAACAACCAACAAGCCTAAACCCCTAACCACAATAAACACTAACACCCTAACAACAAAAACCACTAAACCCCAACAAGAAACAACCCTAAAGCCCTAACAACAAACAACACTAACCCCCTAACAAAAAACAACCCTAACCAAACAACAAAAATCCCTAACCCACTAACAACAAACAACACTAACACCCTAACAACAAACAACCCTAACTCCCTAACAACAAACAACACTAACACCCTAACAACAAACAACCCTAAACCCCTAACAACAAACACTAACCCCCTAACAAAAAACAACACTAAACCCCGAACAAGAAACTACCCTAACAACTTAACAACAAACAAAACTAACCCCGTAACAAGAAACAACCCCAACTCCCTAACAACGAACAACACTAACCCCTTAATAACAAACAACCCTAAACCCCTAACATCAAAGAACACTAACACCCTAACAACAAACAACCTTAACCCCCTAACAACAAACACTAACCCCCAAACAACAAACAACCCTAACCCCTAAAAACCAAAAACACTAACCCACTAACAACAAACTACCCTAAACCACTAACAAAAAACAACCCTAACACCCTAACAACAAACAACACTAACCCCCTAACAACAAACAACCCTAAACCCCTAACATCAAACAACACTAACCCCGTAACAACAAACAACACTAAACCCCTAACAAGAAACTACCCTAACCCCCTAACAACACAAAACACTAACACCCTAAAAACAAACAACACTAACACCCTAACAACAAAAACCACTAAAACCCAACAAGAAACAACCCGAAAACCCTAACAACAAACACTAACCCCCTAACAACAAACAACACTAAACCCCTAACAAGAAATTACCCTAACCCCGTAACAACAAACAACACTAACCCCGTAACAACAAACACCCCTAACCCCCAAACAACAAACAACCCTAACCCCCGAACAACCAACAACACTAACCCCCTAACCACAATAAAGACTAACACCCTAACAACAAAAACCACTAAACCCCAACAAGAAACAACCTAAACCCCTAACAACAAACAACACTAACCCCCTAACAACAAACAACACTAACCCCCTAACAACAAACAACACTAACCCCCTAACAACAAACAATCGTAACCAAACAACAAAAAACCCTAACCCCCTAACAACAAACAATACTAACACCCTAACAACAAACAACCCTCACCCCCTAACAACAAACAACACTAACCCCCTAACAACAAACAACCCTAAACCCCTAACATCAAAGAACACTAACACCCTAACAACAAACAACCCTAACCCCCTAACAACAAACACTAACCCCAAACAACAAACAACCCTAACCCCTAAAAACCAAAAAAACTAACCCACTAACAACAAACAACCCTAACCCACTAACAACAAACAACCCTAACACCCTAACAAAAAACAACACTAAACCCCTAACAACAAACAACCCTTACCCCCTAACATCAAACAACACTAACCCCCTAACACCACAAAACACTAACACCCTAACAACAAACAACACTAACACCCTAACAACAGAAACCACTAAACCCCAACAAGAAAGAACCCTAAACCCCTAACAACAAACACTAACCCCCTAACAACAAAGAACACTAACCCCCTAACAACAAACAACCCTAAACCCCTAACATCAAACAACACTAACCCCCCTAACAACACAAAACTCTAACACCGTAACAACAAACAACACTAACACCCTAACAACAAAAACCACTAAACCCCAACAATAAACAAACCTAAACCCCTAGCAACAAACAACACTAACCCCCTAACAACAAACAATGCTAACCAAACAACAAAAAAACCTAACCCACTAACAACAAACAACACTAACACCCTAACAAAAAACAACCCTAACACCCTAACAACAAACAACACTAACCCCCTAACAACAAACAGCCCTAAACACCTAACATCAAAGAACACTAACACCCTAACAACAAACAACCCTAACCCCCTAACAACAAACACTAACCCCCAAACAACAAACAACCCTAACCCCTAAAAACTTAAAACACTAACCCACTAACAACAAACAACCCTAACCCACTAACAAGAAACAACCCTAACACCCTAACAACAAACCCTAACCCCCTAACAGCAAACAACCCTAAACCCCTAACATCAAAGAACACTAACACCCTTACAACAAACAACCCTAACCCCCTAACAACAAACACTAACCCCCAAACAACAAACAACCCTAACCCCTAAAAACCAAAAAGACTAACCCACTAACAACAAACAACCCTAACCCACTAACAACAAACAACCCTAAACCCCTAACATCAAACAACACTAACCCCCTAACAACACAAAACACTAACACCCTAACAACAAACAACACTAACCCCCTAACAACAAACAACCCTAAACCCCTAACATCAAACAACACTAACCCCCTAACAACACAAAACACTAACACCCTAACAACAAACAACACTAACACCCTAACAACAAAAACCACTAAACCCCAACAAGAAACAACCCGAAACCCCTAACAACAAACACTAACCCCCTAACAACAAACAACACTAAACCCCTAACAAGAAACTACCCTAACCCCGTAACAACAAACAACACTAACCCCGCAACAACAAAAAACCGTAACCCCCAAACAACAAACAACCATAACCCCCTAACAAGAAACAATCCTAACCCCCGAACAACCATCAACACTAACCCCCAAACCACAATAAAGACTAACACCCTAACAACAAAAACCACTAAACCCCAACGAGAAAGAACCCTAAACCCCTAACAACAAACAACACTAACCCCCTAACAACAAACAATCTTAACCAAACAACAAAAAACACTAACCCACTAACAACAAACAACACTAACACCCTAACAACACAAAACACTAACCCCCTAACAACAAACAACACTAACACCCTAACAACAAACAACCCTAACCCCCTAACAACATACAACACTAACCCCCTAACAACATACAACACTAACCCCCTAACAACAAACAACCCTAAACCCCTAACATCAAAGAACACTAACACCCTAACAACAAACAACCCTAACCCCCTAACAACAAACACTAACCCCCAAACAACAAACAACCCTAACCCCTAAAAACCAAAAACACTAACCCACTAACAACAAACTACCCTAACCCCTAAAAACCAAAAACACTAACCCACTAACAACAAACTACCCTAAACCACTAACAACAAACAACCCTAACACCCTAACAACAAACAACACTAACACCCTAACAACAAAAACCACTAAACCCCAACAAGAAACAACCCGAAACCCCTAACAACAAGCACTAAACCCCTAACAACAAACAACACTAAACCCCTAACAAGAAACTACCCTAACCCCGTAACAACAAACAACACTAACCCCGTAACAACAAACAACCCTAATCCCCAAACAACAAACAACCCTAACTCCCTAAAAACAACAAACAATCCTAACCCTCGAACAACCAACAACACTAACCCCCTAACCACAATAAAGACTAACACCCTAACAACAAAAACCACTAAACCCCAAGAAGAAACAATGCTAAACCCCTAAGAACAAACAACACTAACCCCCTAACAACAAACAACCCTAACCAAACAACAAAAAACCCTAACCCACTAACACCAAACAACACTAACACCCTAACAACAAACAACCCTAACCCCCTAACAACAAACAATACTAACACCCTAACAACAAACAACCCTAACCCCCTAACAACAAACAACACTAACCCCCTAACAACAAACAACCCTAAACCCCTAACATCAAAGAACACTAACACCCTAACAACAAACAACCCTCACCGCCTAACAACAAACACTAACCCCCAAACAACAAACAACCTTAACCCCTAAAAACCAAAAACACTAACCCACTAACAACAAACTACCCAAACCACTAACAAAAAACAACCCTAACACCCTAACAACAAACAACACTAACCCCCTAACAACAAACAACCCTAAACCCCTAACATCAAACAACACTAACCCTCTAACGACACAAAACGCTAACACCCTAACAACAAACAACACTAACACCCTAACAACAAAAACAACTAAACCCCAACAAGAAACAACCCTAAACCCCGAACAACAAACACTAACCCCCTAACAAGAAACAACACTGAACCCCTAACAAGAAACTACCCTAACCCCGTAACAACAAACAACACTAACCCGTAACAACAAACAACCCTAACCCCCAAACAACAAACAACCCTAACCCCCAAACAACAAACAACCCTAACCCCTTAACAACAAACAATCCTAACCCCCCGAACAACCAACAAGCCTAAACCCCTAACCACAATAAACACTAACACCCTAACAACAAAAACCACTAAACCCCAACAAGAAACAACCCTAAAGCCCTAACAACAAACAACACTAACCCCCTAACAAAAAACAACCCTAACCAAACAACAAAAAACCCTAACCCACTAACAACAAACAACACTAACACCCTAACAACAAACAACCCTAACTCCCTAACAACAAACAACACTAACACCCTAACAACAAACAACCCTAAACCCCTAACAACAAACACTAACCCCCTAACAAAAAACAACACTAAACCCCGAACAAGAAACTACCCTAACAACTTAACAACAAACAAAACTAACCCCGTAACAAGAAACAACCCCAACTCCCTAACAACGAACAACACTAACCCCTTAATAACAAACAACCCTAAACCCCTAACATCAAAGAACACTAACACCCTAACAACAAACAACCTTAACCCCCTAACAACAAACACTAACCCCCAAACAACAAACAACCCTAACCCCTAAAAACCAAAAACACTAAACCACTAACAACAAACTACCCTAAACCACTAACAAAAAACAACCCTAACACCCTAACAACAAACAACACTAACCCCCTAACAACAAACAACCCTAAACCCCTAACATCAAACAACACTAACCCCGTAACAACAAACAACACTAAACCCCTAACAAGAAACTACCCTAACCCCCTAACAACACAAAACACTAACACCCTAACAACAAACAACACTAACACCCTAACAACAAAAACCACTAAAACCCAACAAGAAACAACCCGAAACCCCTAACAACAAACACTAACCCCCTAACAACAAACAACACTAAACCCCTAACAAGAAACTACCCTAACCCCGTAACAACAAACAACACTAACCCCGTAACAACAAACACCCCTAACCCCAAACAACAAACAACCCTAACCCCCGAACAACCAACAACACTAACCCCCTAACCACAATAAACACTAACACCCTAACAACAAAAACCACGAAACCCCAACAAGAAACAACGCTAAACCCCTAACAACAAACAACACTACCCCCCTAACAACAAACAACACTAACCCCCTAACAACAAACAATCGTAACCAAACAACAAAAAACCCTAACCCCCTAACAACAAACAATACTAACACCCTAACAACAAACAACCCTCACCCCCTAACAACAAACAACACTAACCCCCTAACAACAAACAACCCTAAACCCCTAACATCAAAGAACACTAACACCCTAACAACAAACAACCCTAACCCCCTAACAACAAACACTAACCCCAAACAACAAACAACCCTAACCCCTAAAAACCAAAAAAACTAACCCACTAACAACAAACAACCCTAACCCACTAACAACAAACAACCCTAACACCCTAACAAAAAACAACACTAAACCCCTAACAACAAACAACCCTTACCCCCTAACATCAAACAACACTAACCCCCTAACAACACAAAACACTAACACCCTAACAACAAACAACACTAACACCCTAACAACAGAAACCACTAAACCCCAACAAGAAACAACCCTAAACCCCTAACAACAAACACTAACCCCCTAACAACAAAGAACACTAACCCCCTAACAACAAACAACCCTAAACCCCTAACATCAAACAATACTAACCCCCTAACAACACAAAACACTAACACCGTAACAACAAACAACACTAACACCCTAACAACAAAAACCACTAAACCCCAACAATAAACAACCCTAAACCCCTAGCAACAAACAACACTAACCCCCTAACAACAAACAATGCTAACCAAACAACAAAAAAACCTAACCCACTAACAACAAACAACACTAACACCCTAACAAAAAACAACCCTAACACCCTAACAACAAACAACACTAACCCCCTAACAACAAACAGCCCTAAACACCTAACATCAAAGAACACTAACACCCTAACAACAAACAACCCTAACCCCTAAAAAGCAAAAACACTAACCCACTAACAACAAACTACCCTAACCCACTAACAACAAACAACCCTAACACCCTAACAACAAACAACACTAACCCCCTAACAACAAACAACCCTTACCCCCTAACAACAAACAACCCTAACCCCCTAACTACACAAAACACTAACACCCTAACAACAAAAACCACTAAACCCCAACAAGAAACAACCCGAAACCCCTAACAACAAACACTAACCCCCTAACGACACAAAACACTAACACCCTAACAACAAACAACACTAACACCCCAACCGCAAACAACCGTAAACCCCTAACAACAAACACTAACCCCCTAACAACAAACAACACTGAACCCCTAACAAGAAACTACCCTAACCCCATAACAACAAACAACACTAACCCGTAACAACAAACAACCCTAACCCCCAAACAACAAACAACCCTAACCCCTTAACAACAAACAATCCTAACCCCCCGAACAACCAACAACACTAACCCCCTAACCACAATAAACACTAACACTCTAACAACAAAAACCACTAAACCCCAACAAGAAACAACCCTAAACCCCTAACAACAAACAACACTAACCCCCTAACAAAAAACAACCTTAACCAAACAACAAAAAACCCTAACACACTGACAACAAACAACACTAACACCCTAACAAAAAACAACCCTAACACCCTAACAACAAACAACACTAACCCCCTAACAACAAACAGCCCTAAACACCTAACATCAAAGAACACTAACACCCTAACAACAAACAACCCTAACCCCTAAAAACCAAAAACACTAACCCACTAACAACAAACTACCCTAACCCACTAACAACAAACAACCCTAACACCCTAACAACAAACAACACTAACCCCCTAACAACAAACAACCCTTACCCCCTAACAACAAACAACCCTAACCCCCTAACTACACAAAACACTAACACCCTAACAACAAAAACCACTAAACCCCAACAAGAAACAACCCGAAACCCCTAACAACAAACACTAACCCCCTAACGACACAAAACACTAACACCCTAACAACAAACAACACTAACACCCCAACCGCAAACAACCGTAAACCCCTAACAACAAACACTAACCCCCTAACAACAAACAACACTGAACCCCTAACAACAAACAACACTAACACCCTAACAACAAACAACCCTAACTCCCTAACAACAAACAACACAAACACCCTAACAACAAACAACCCTAAACCCCTAACAACAAACACTAAAACCCTAAGAAAAAACAACGCTAAACCCCGAACAAGAAACTACCCGAACCCCGTAACAACAAACAACACTAACCCCGTAATAAGAAACAACCCTAACCCCCTAACAACAAAGAACACTAACCCCCTAACAACAAACAACCCTAAACCCCTAACATCAAAGAACACTAACACCCTAACAACAAACAACCCTAACCCCCTAACAACAAACACTAACCCCCAAACAACAAACAACCATAACCCCTAAAAACCAAAAACACTAACCCACTAACAACAAACTACCCTAACCCACTAACAACAAACAACCCTAACACCCTAACAACAAACAACACTAACCCCCTAACAACAAACAACCCTTACCCCCTAACAACAAACAACCCTAACCCCCTAACTACACAAAACACTAACACCCTAACAACAAACAACACTAACACTCTAACAACAGAAACCACTAAAACCCAACAAGAAACAACCCTAAACCCCTAACAAAAAACACTAACCCCCTAACAACAAACAACACTGAACTCCTAACAAGAAAGTACCCTAACCCCGTAACAACAAACAACACTAAACCGTAACAACAAACAAACCTAACCCCCAAACAACAAACAACCCTAAAACCCAAACAACAAACAACCCTAACCCCTTAACTACAAACAATCCTAACCCCCCGAACAACCAACAACACTAACCCCCTAACCACAAAAAACACTAACACCCTAACAACAGAAACCACTAAACCCCAACAAGAAACAACCCTAAACCCCTAACAACACACAACACTAACCCCCTAACAAAAAACAACCCTAACCAAACAACAAAAAACCCTAACCCACTAACAACAAACAACACTAACACCCTGACAACAAACAATCCTAACTCCCTAACAACAAACAACGCTAACACCCTAACAACAAACAACCCTAAACCCCTAACAACAAACAACACTAACCCCCTAACAACAAACAACCCTAAACCCCTAACATCAAACAACACTAACCCCCTAACAACACAAAACACTAACACCCTAACAACAAACAACACTAACACCCTAACAACAAAAACCCCTAAACCCCAACAAGAAACAACCCTAAACCCCTAACAACAAACACTAACCCTCTAAGAAAAAACAACACTAAACCCCGAACAAGAAACCACCCTAGCCCCGTAACAACAAACAACACTAACCCCGTAACAAGAAACAACCCTAACCCCCTAACAACGAACAACACTAACCCCCTAACAACAAACAACCCTAAACCCCTAACATCAAAGAACACTAACAACCTAACAACAAACAATCCTAACCCCCTAACAACAAACACTAACCCCCAAACAACAAACAACCCTAACCCCTAAAAACCAAAAAAACTAACCCACTAACAACAAACAACCCTAACCCACTAACAACAAACAACCCTAACACCCTAACAACAAACAACACTAACCCCCTAACAACAAACAACCCTTACCCCCTAACATCAAACAACACTAACCCCCTAACAACACAAAACACTAACACCCTAACAACAAACAACACTAACACCCTAACAACAGAAACCACTAAACCCCAACAAGAAACAACCCTAAACCCCTAACAACAAACAACACTAACCCCGTAAGTACAAACGGCCCTAACCCCCAAACAACAAACAACCCTAACCCCCAACAACAAACAATCCTAACCCCCGAACAACCAACAACACTAACCCCCTAACCACAATAAACACTAACACCCTCACAAGAAAAACCACTAAACCCCAACAAGAAACAACCCTAAACCCCTAACAACAAACAACACTAACCCCCTAACAAAAAACAACCCTGACCAAACAACAAAAAACCCTAACCCACTAACAACAAACAACACTAACACCCTAACAACAAACAACCTTAAACCCCTAACATCAAACAACACTAACCCCCTAACATCACAAAAAACTAACACCCTAACAACAAACAACACTAACACCCTAACAACAAAAACCACTAAACTCCAACAAGAAACAACCCTAAACCCCTAAGAACAAACAACACTAACCCCCTAACAACAAGCAACCCTACCCAAACAACAAAAAACCCTAACCCACTAATAACAAACAACACTAACACCCTAACAACAAACAACCCTAACCCCCTACAAAAAACAACACTAACACCCTAACAACAAACAACCCTAACCCCCTAACAACAAACAACACTAAACCCCTAACAACAAACAACCCTTAACCCCTAACATCAAAGAACACTAACACCCTAACAACAAACAACCCTCACCGCCTAACAACAAACACTAACCCCCAAACAACAAACAACCCTAACCCCTAAAAACCAAAAACACTAACCCGCTAACAACAAACTACCCAAACCACTAACAAAAAACAACCCTAACACCCTAACAACAAACAACACTAACCCCCTAACAACAAACAACCCTAAACCCCTAACATCAAACAACACTAACCCTCTAACGACACAAAACGCTAACACCCTAACAACAAACAACACTAACACCCTAACAACAAAAACAACTAAACCCCAACAAGAAACAACCCTAAACCCCGAACAACAAACACTAACCCCCTAACAAGAAACAACACTGAACCCCTAACAAGAAACTACCCTAACCCCGTAACAACAAACAACACTAACCCGTAACAACAAACAACCCTAACCCCCAAACAACAAACAACCCTAACCCCCAAACAACAAACAACCCTAACCCCTTAACAACAAACAATCCTAACCCCCCGAACAACCAACAAGCCTAAACCCCTAACCACAATAAACACTAACACCCTAACAACAAAAACCACTAAACCCCAACAAGAAACAACCCTAAAGCCCTAACAACAAACAACACTAACCCCCTAACAAAAAACAACCCTAACCAAACAACAAAAATCCCTAACCCACTAACAACAAACAACACTAACACCCTAACAACAAACAACCCTAACTCCCTAACAACAAACAACACTAACACCCTAACAACAAACAACCCTAAACCCCTAACAACAAACACTAACCCCCTAACAAAAAACAACACTAAACCCCGAACAAGAAACTACCCTAACAACTTAACAACAAACAAAACTAACCCCGTAACAAGAAACAACCCCAACTCCCTAACAACGAACAACACTAACCCCTTAATAACAAACAACCCTAAACCCCTAACATCAAAGAACACTAACACCCTAACAACAAACAACCTTAACCCCCTAACAACAAACACTAACCCCCAAACAACAAACAACCCTAACCCCTAAAAACCAAAAACACTAACCCACTAACAACAAACTACCCTAAACCACTAACAAAAAACAACCCTAACACCCTAACAACAAACAACACTAACCCCCTAACAACAAACAACCCTAAACCCCTAACATCAAACAACACTAACCCCGTAACAACAAACAACACTAAACCCCTAACAAGAAACTACCCTAACCCCCTAACAACACAAAACACTAACACCCTAAAAACAAACAACACTAACACCCTAACAACAAAAACCACTAAAACCCAACAAGAAACAACCCGAAACCCCTAACAACAAACACTAACCCCCTAACAACAAACAACACTAAACCCCTAACAAGAAATTACCCTAACCCCGTAACAACAAACAACACTAACCCCGTAACAACAAACACCCCTAACCCCCAAACAACAAACAACCCTAACCCCCGAACAACCAACAACACTAACCCCCTAACCACAATAAAGACTAACACCCTAACAACAAAAACCACTAAACCCCAACAAGAAACAACCTAAACCCCTAACAAGAAACAACACTAACCCCCTAACAACAAACAACACTAACCCCCTAACAACAAACAACACTAACCCCCTAACAACAAACAATCGTAACCAAACAACAAAAAACCCTAACCCCCTAACAACAAACAATACTAACACCCTAACAACAAACAACCCTCACCCCCTAACAACAAACAACACTAACCCCCTAACAACAAACAACCCTAAACCCCTAACATCAAAGAACACTAACACCCTAACAACAAACAACCCTAACCCCCTAACAACAAACACTAACCCCAAACAACAAACAACCCTAACCCCTAAAAACCAAAAAAACTAACCCACTAACAACAAACAACCCTAACCCACTAACAACAAACAACCCTAACACCCTAACAAAAAACAACACTAAACCCCTAACAACAAACAACCCTTACCCCCTAACATCAAACAACACTAACCCCCTAACACCACAAAACACTAACACCCTAACAACAAACAACACTAACACCCTAACAACAGAAACCACTAAACCCCAACAAGAAAGAACCCTAACCCCTAACAACAAACACTAACCCCCTAACAACAAAGAACACTAACCCCCTAACAACAAACAACCCTAAACCCCTAACATCAAACAACACTAACCCCCCTAACAACACAAAACACTAACACCGTAACAACAAACAACACTAACACCCTAACAACAAAAACCACTAAACCCCAACAATAAACAAACCTAAACCCCTAGCAACAAACAACACTAACCCCCTAACAACAAACAATGCTAACCAAACAACAAAAAAACCTAACCCACTAACAACAAACAACACTAACACCCTAACAAAAAACAACCCTAACACCCTAACAACAAACAACACTAACCCCCTAACAACAAACAGCCCCAAACACCTAACATCAAAGAACACTAACACCCTAACAACAAACAACCCTAACCCCCTAACAACAAACACTAACCCCCAAACAACAAACAACCCTAACCCCTAAAAACTTAAAACACTAACCCACTAACAACAAACAACCCTAACCCACTAACAAGAAAAAACCCTAACACCCTAACAACAAACACTAACCCCCTAACAGCAAACAACCCTAAACCCCTAACATCAAAGAACACTAACACCCTTACAACAAACAACCCTAACCCCCTAACAACAAACACTAACCCCCAAACAACAAACAACCCTAAACCCCTAACAACAAACACTAACCCCCTAACAAAAAACAACACTAAACCCCGAACAAGAAACTACCCTAACAACTTAACAACAAACAAAACTAACCCCGTAACAAGAAACAACCCCAACTCCCTAACAACGAACAACACTAACCCCTTAATAACAAACAACCCTAAACCCCTAACATCAAAGAACACTAACACCCTAACAACAAACAACCTTAACCCCCTAACAACAAACACTAACCCCCAAACAACAAACAACCCTAACCCCTAAAAACCAAAAACACTAACCCACTAACAACAAACTACCCTAAACCACTAACAAAAAACAACCCTAACACCCTAACAACAAACAACACTAACCCCCTAACAACAAACAACCCTAAACCCCTAACATCAAACAACACTAACCCCGTAACAACAAACAACACTAAACCCCTAACAAGAAACTACCCTAACCCCCTAACAACACAAAACACTAACACCCTAAAAACAAACAACACTAACACCCTAACAACAAAAACCACTAAAACCCAACAAGAAACAACCCGAAACCCCTAACAACAAACACTAACCCCCTAACAACAAACAACACTAAACCCCTAACAAGAAATTACCCTAACCCCGTAACAACAAACAACACTAACCCCGTAACAACAAACACCCCTAACCCCCAAACAACAAACAACCCTAACCCCCGAACAACCAACAACACTAACCCCCTAACCACAATAAAGACTAACACCCTAACAACAAAAACCACTAAACCCCAACAAGAAACAACCTAAACCCCTAACAAGAAACAACACTAACCCCCTAACAACAAACAACACTAACCCCCTAACAACAAACAACACTAACCCCCTAACAACAAACAATCGTAACCAAACAACAAAAAACCCTAACCCCCTAACAACAAACAATACTAACACCCTAACAACAAACAACCCTCACCCCCTAACAACAAACAACACTAACCCCCTAACAACAAACAACCCTAAACCCCTAACATCAAAGAACACTAACACCCTAACAACAAACAACCCTAACCCCCTAACAACAAACACTAACCCCAAACAACAAACAACCCTAACCCCTAAAAACCAAAAAAACTAACCCACTAACAACAAACAACCCTAACCCACTAACAACAAACAACCCTAACACCCTAACAAAAAACAACACTAAACCCCTAACAACAAACAACCCTTACCCCCTAACATCAAACAACACTAACCCCCTAACACCACAAAACACTAACACCCTAACAACAAACAACACTAACACCCTAACAACAGAAACCACTAAACCCCAACAAGAAAGAACCCTAACCCCTAACAACAAACACTAACCCCCTAACAACAAAGAACACTAACCCCCTAACAACAAACAACCCTAAACCCCTAACATCAAACAACACTAACCCCCCTAACAACACAAAACACTAACACCGTAAAAACAAACAACACTAACACCCTAACAACAAAAACCACTAAACCCCAACAATAAACAAACCTAAACCCCTAGCAACAAACAACACTAACCCCCTAACAACAAACAATGCTAACCAAACAACAAAAAAACCTAACCCACTAACAACAAACAACACTAACACCCTAACAAAAAACAACCCTAACACCCTAACAACAAACAACACTAACCCCCTAACAACAAACAGCCCCAAACACCTAACATCAAAGAACACTAACACCCTAACAACAAACAACCCTAACCCCCTAACAACAAACACTAACCCCCAAACAACAAACAACCCTAACCCCTAAAAACTTAAAACACTAACCCACTAACAACAAACAACCCTAACCCACTAACAAGAAAAAACCCTAACACCCTAACAACAAACACTAACCCCCTAACAGCAAACAACCCTAAACCCCTAACATCAAAGAACACTAACACCCTTACAACAAACAACCCTAACCCCCTAACAACAAACACTAACCCCCAAACAACAAACAACCCTAACCCCTAAAAACCAAAAAGACTAACCCACTAACAACAAACAACCCTAACCCACTAACAACAAACAACCCTAAACCCCTAACATCAAACAACACTAACCCCCTAACAACACAAAACACTAACACCCTAACAACAAACAACACTAACCCCCTAACAACAAACAACCCTAAACCCCTAACATCAAACAACACTAAGCCCCTAAGAACACAAAACACTAACACCCTAACAACAAACAACACTAACACCCTAACAACAGAAACCACTAAACCCCAACAAGAAACAACCCTAAACCCCTAACAACAAACACTAACCCCCTAACAACAAAGAACACTAACCCCCTAACAACAAACAACCCTAAACCCCTAACATCAAACAATACTAACCCCCTAACAACACAAAACACTAACACCGTAACAACAAACAACACTAACACCCTAACAACAAAAACCACTAAACCCCAACAATAAACAACCCTAAACCCCTAGCAACAAACAACACTAACCCCCTAACAACAAACAATGCTAACCAAACAACAAAAAAACCTAACCCACTAACAACAAACAACACTAACACCCTAACAAAAAACAACCCTAACACCCTAACAACAAACAACACTAACCCCCTAACAACAAACAGCCCTAAACACCTAACATCAAAGAACACTAACACCCTAACAACAAACAACCCTAACCCCTAAAAACCAAAAACACTAACCCACTAACAACAAACTACCCTAACCCACTAACAACAAACAACCCTAACACCCTAACAACAAACAACACTAACCCCCTAACAACAAACAACCCTTACCCCCTAACAACAAACAACCCTAACCCCCTAACTACACAAAACACTAACACCCTAACAACAAAAACCACTAAACCCCAACAAGAAACAACCCGAAACCCCTAACAACAAACACTAACCCCCTAACGACACAAAACACTAACACCCTAACAACAAACAACACTAACACCCCAACCGCAAACAACCGTAAACCCCTAACAACAAACACTAACCCCCTAACAACAAACAACACTGAACCCCTAACAAGAAACTACCCTAACCCCATAACAACAAACAACACTAACCCGTAACAACAAACAACCCTAACCCCCAAACAACAAACAACCCTAACCCCTTAACAACAAACAATCCTAACCCCCCGAACAACCAACAACACTAACCCCCTAACCACAATAAACACTAACACTCTAACAACAAAAACCACTAAACCCCAACAAGAAACAACCCTAAACCCCTAACAACAAACAACACTAACCCCCTAACAAAAAACAACCTTAACCAAACAACAAAAAACCCTAACACACTGACAACAAACAACACTAACACCCTAACAAAAAACAACCCTAACACCCTAACAACAAACAACACTAACCCCCTAACAACAAACAGCCCTAAACACCTAACATCAAAGAACACTAACACCCTAACAACAAACAACCCTAACCCCTAAAAACCAAAAACACTAACCCACTAACAACAAACTACCCTAACCCACTAACAACAAACAACCCTAACACCCTAACAACAAACAACACTAACCCCCTAACAACAAACAACCCTTACCCCCTAACAACAAACAACCCTAACCCCCTAACTACACAAAACACTAACACCCTAACAACAAAAACCACTAAACCCCAACAAGAAACAACCCGAAACCCCTAACAACAAACACTAACCCCCTAACAACAAACAACACTAAACCCCTAACAAGAAACAACCCTAACTCCGTAACAACAAACAACACTAACCCCGTAACAACAAACAGCCCTAACCCCCAAACAACAAACAACCCTAACCCCATAACAACAAACAATCCTAACCCCCGAACAACCAACAACACTAACCCGCTAACCACAATAAACACTAACACCCTAACAAGAAAAACCACTAAACCCCAACAAGAAACAACGCTAAACCCCTAAGAACAAACAACACTAACCCCCTAACAACAAACAACCCTAACCAAACAACAAAAAACCCTAACCCACTAACAACAAACAGCACTAACACCCTAACAACAAACAACCCTAACCCCCTAACAACAAACAACACTAACACCCTATCAACAAACAAACCTAAGCCCCTAACAACAAACAACACTAACCCCCTAACAACAAACACTAACCCCCAAACAACAAACAACTCTAAACCCTAAAAACCAAAAAAACTAACCCACTAACAACAAACAACCCTAACCCACTAACAACAAACAACCCTAACACCCTAACAACAAACAACACTAAACCCCTAACAACAATCAACCCTTAACCCCTAACATCAAACAACACTAACCCCCTAACGACACAAAACACAAACACCCTAACAACAAACAACACTAACTCCCCAACCGCAAACAACCGTAAACCCCTAACAACAAACACTAACCCCCTAACAACAAACAACACTGAACCCCTAACAAGAAACTACCCTAACCCCATAACAACAAACAACACTAACCCGTAACAACAAACAACCCTAACCCCCAAACAACAAACAACCCTAACCCCTTAACAACAAACAATCCTAACCCCCCGAACAACCAACAACACTAACCCCCTAACCACAATAAACACTAACACTCTAACAACAAAAACCACTAAACCCCAACAAGAAACAACCCTAAACCCCTAACAACAAACAACACTAACCCCCTAACAAAAAACAACCCTAACCAAACAACAAAAAACCCTAACACACTGACAACAAACAACACTAACACCCTAACAACAAACAACCCTAACTCCCTAACAACAAACAACACAAACACCCTAACAACAAACAACCCTAAACCCCTAACAACAAACACTAAAACCCTAAGAAAAAACAACACTAAACCCCGAACAAGAAACTACCCGAACCCCGTAACAACAAACAACACTAACCCCGTAATAAGAAACAACCCTAACCCCCTAACAAGAAACAACACTAACCCCCTAACAGCAAACAACCCTAAACCCCTAACATCAAAGAACACTAACACCCTAACAACAAACAACCCTAACCCCCTAACAACAAACACTAACCCCCAAACAACAAACAACCCTAACCCCTAAAAACCAAAAACACTAACCCACTAACAACAAACTACCCTAACCCACTAACAACAAACAACCCTAACACCCTAACAACAAACAACACTAACCCCCTAACAACAAACAACCCTTACCCCCTAACAACAAACAACCCTAACCCCCTAACTACACAAAACACTAACACCCTAACAACAAACAACACTAACACTCTAACAACAGAAACCACTAAAACCCAACAAGACACAACCCTAAACCCCTAACAAAAAACACTAACCCCCTAACAACAAACAACACTGAACTCCTAACAAGAAAGTACCCTAACCCCGTAACAACAAACAACACTAAACCGTAACAACAAACAAACCTAACCCCCAAACAACAAACAACCCTAAACCCCAAACAACAAACAACCCTAACCCCTTAACAACAAACAATCCTAACCCCCCGAACAACCAACAACACTAACCCCCTAACCACAAAAAACACTAACACCCTAACAACAGAAACCACTAAACCCCAACAAGAAACAACCCTAAACCCCTAACAACACACAACACTAACCCCCTAACAAAAAACAACCCTAACCAAACAACAAAAAACCCTAACCCACTAACAACAAACAACACTAACACCCTGACAACAAACAACCCTAACTCCCTAACAACAAACAACGCTAACACCCTAACAACAAACAACCCTAACCCCCTAACAACAAACAACACTAACCCCCTAACAACAAACAACCCTAAACCCCTAACATCAAACAACACTAACCCCCTAACAACACAAAACACTAACACCCTAACAACAAACAACACTAACACCCTAACAACAAAAACCCCTAAACCCCAACAAGAAACAACCCGAAACCCCTAACAACAAACAACACTAACCCCCTAACAACAAACAACACTAACCCCCTAACAACAAACAATCCTAACCAAACAACAAAAAACCCTAACCCACTAACAACAAACAACACTAACACCCTAACAACAAACAACCCTAACCCCCAACAACAAACAACACTAACACCCTAACAACAAACAACCCTAACCCCCTAACAGCAAACAACACTAACCCCCTAACAACAAACAACCCTAAACCCCTAACATCAAAGAACACTAACACCCTAACAACAAACAACCCTAACCCCCTAACTACAAACACTAACCCCCAAACAACAAACAACCCTAACCCCTAAAAACCAAAAACACTAACCCACTAACAACAAACATCCCTAACACCCTAACAACAAACAACACTAACCCCGTAAAAACAAACAACCCGTAACCCCTAACATCAAACAACACTAACCCCCTAACGACACAAAACACTAACACCCTAACAACAAACAACACTAACACCCTAACAACAAAAACAACTAAACCCCAACAAGAAACAACCCGAAACCCCTAAAAACAAACACTAACCCCCTAACAACAAACAACACTGAGCCCCTAACAAGAAACCACCCTAACCCGTAACAACAAACAACACTAACCCATAACAACAAACAACCCTAACCCCAAACAACAAACAACCCTAACCCCCAAACAACAAACAACCCTAACCACTTAACAACAAACAATGCTAACCCCCCGAACAACCAAACAACACTAACCCCCTAACCACAATAAACACTAACACCCTAACAACAAAAACCACTAAACCCCAACAAGAAACAACCCTAAACCCCTAACAACAAACAACACTAACCCCCTAACAAAAAACAACCCTAACCAAACAACAAAAAACCCTAACCCACTAACAACAAACAACAGTAACACCCTAACAACAAACAACCCTAACTCCCTAACAACAAACAACACTAACACCCTAACAACAAACAACCCTAAACCCCTAACAACAAACACTAATCCCCTAACAAAAAACAACACTAAACCCCGAACAACAAACTACCCTAACCCCTTAACAACAAACAACACTAACCCCGTAACAAGAAACAACCCCAACCCCCTAACAACGAACAACACTAACCCCCTAACAACAAACAACCCTAAACCCCTAACATCAAAGAACACTAACACCCTAACAACAAACAACCCTAACCCCCTAACAACAAACAACACTAACCCCCTAAAAAAAACAACCCTAAACCCCTAACATCAAAGAACATTAACACCCTAACAACAAACAACCCTAA
Source organism: Elephas maximus indicus (assembly GCF_024166365.1). Classification (NCBI taxonomy): domain Eukaryota; kingdom Metazoa; phylum Chordata; class Mammalia; order Proboscidea; family Elephantidae; genus Elephas; species Elephas maximus. The sequence continues at coordinate 2,190,180 of NC_064835.1, forward strand.
CCCCCTAACAACAAACACTAACCACCAAACAACAAACAACCCTAACCCCTAAAAACCAAAAAAACTAACCCACTAAAAACAAACAACACTAACCCACTAACAACAAACAACCCTAACACCCTAACAACAAACAACACTAACCCCCTAACAACAAACAACCCTAAACCCCTAACAGCAAACAACACTAACCCCCTAACAACACAAAACACTAACACCCTAACAACAAACAACACTAACACCCTAACAACAAAAACCACTAAACCCCAACAAGAAACAACCCGAAACCCCTAACAACAAACACTAACCCCCTAACAACAAACAACACTAAACCCCTAACAAGAAACTACCCTAACCCCGTAACAACAAACAACACTAACCCCGTAACAACAAACAGCCCTATCCCCCAAACAACAAACAACCCTAACCCCCTAACAACAAACAATCCTAACCCCCGAACAACCAACAACACTAACCCCCTAACCACAATAAACACTAACACCCTAACAACAAAAACCACTAAAACCCAACAAGAAACAACCCTAAACCCCTAACAACAAACAACACTAACCCCCTAACAACAAACAACACTAACCCCCTAACAACAAACAATCCTAACCAAACAACAAAAAACCCTAACCCACTAACAACAAACAACACTAACACCCTAACAACAAACAACCCTAACCCCCAACAACAAACAACACTAACACCCTAACAACAAACAACCCTAACCCCCTAACAACAAACAACACTAACCCCCTAACAACAAACAACCCTAAACCCCTAACATCAAAGAACACTAACACCCTAACAACAAACAACACTAACCCCCTAACTACAAACACTAACCCCCAAACAACAAACAACCCTAACCCCTAAAAACCAAAAACACTAACCCACTAACAACAAACATCCCTAACACCCTAACAACAAACAACACTAACCCCCTAACAACAAACAACCCGTAACCCCTAACATCAAACAACACTAACCCCCTAACGACACAAAACACTAACACCCTAACAACAAACAACGCTAACACCCTAACAACAAAAAACCCTCACCCCCTAACAACAAACAACACTAACCCCCTAACAACAAACAACCCTAAACCCCTAACATCAAAGAACACTAACACCCTAACAACAAACAACCCTAACCCCCTAACAACAAACACTAACCCCAAACAACAAACAACCCTAACCCCTAAAAACCAAAAAAACTAACCCACTAACAACAAACAACCCTAACCCACTAACAACAAACAACCCTAACACCCTAACAAAAAACAACACTAAACCCCTAACAACAAACAACCCTTACCCCCTAACATCAAACAACACTAACCCCCTAACAACACAAAACACTAACACCCTAACAACAAACAACACTAACACCCTAACAACAGAAACCACTAAACCCCAACAAGAAACAACCCTAAACCCCTAACAACAAACACTAACCCCCTAACAACAAAGAACACTAACCCCCTAACAACAAACAACCCTAAACCCCTAACATCAAACAATACTAACCCCCTAACAACACAAAACACTAACACCGTAACAACAAACAACACTAACACCCTAACAACAAAAACCACTAAACCCCAACAAGAAACAACCCTAAACCCCTAACAACAAACAACACTAACCCCCTAACAAAAAACAACCCTAACCAAACAACAAAAAACCCTAACCCACTAACAACAAACAACAGTAACACCCTAACAACAAACAACCCTAACTCCCTAACAACAAACAACACTAACACCCTAACAACAAACAACCCTAAACCCCTAACAACAAACACTAATCCCCTAACAAAAAACAACACTAAACCCCGAACAACAAACTACCCTAACCCCTTAACAACAAACAACACTAACCCCGTAACAAGAAACAACCCCAACCCCCTAACAACGAACAACACTAACCCCCTAACAACAAACAACCCTAAACCCCTAACATCAAAGAACACTAACACCCTAACAACAAACAAACCTAACCCCCTAACAACAAACACTAACCCCCAAACAACAAAAAACCCTAACCCCTAAAAACCAAAAACACTAACTCACTAACAACAAACTACCCTAAACCACTAACAAAAAACAACCCTAACACCCTAACAACAAACAACACTAACCCCCTAACAACAAACAAACCTAAACCCCTAACGTCAAACAACACTAACCCACTAACAACACAAAACACTAACACCCTAACAACAAACAACACTAACACCCTAACAACAAAAACCACTAAACCCCAACAAGAAACAACACGAAACCCCTAACAACAAACACTAACCCCCTAACAACAAACAACACTAAACCCCTAACAAGAAACTACCCTAACCCCGTAACAACAAACAACACTAACCCCGTAACAACAAACAGCCCTAACCCCCAAACAACAAACAACCCTAACCCCCTAACAACAAACAATCCTAACCCCCGAACAACCAACAACCCTAACCCCCTAACCACAATAAACACTAACACCCTAACAACAAAAACCACTAAACCCCAACAAGAAACAACCCTAAACCCCTAACAACCAACAACACTAACCCCCTAACAACAAACAACACTAACCCCCTAACAACAAACAATCCTAACCAAACAACAAAAAACCCTAACCCACTAACAACAAACAACACTAACACCCTAACAACAAACAACCCTAACCCCCTAACAACAAACAACACTAACACCCTAACAACAAACAACCCTAACCCCCTAACAACAAACAACACTAACCCCCTAACAACAAACAAACCTAAACCCCTAACATCAAAGAACACTAACACCCTAACAACAAACAACCCTAACCCCCTAACAACAAACACTAACCCCCAAACAACAAACAACCCTAACCCCTAAAAACCAAAAACACTAACCCACTAACAACAAACAACACTAAACCCCTAACAAGAAACTACCCAAACCCCGTAACAACAAACAACACTAACCCCGCAACAACAAAAAACCCTAACCCCCAAACAACAAACAACCATAACCCCCTAACAAGAAACAATCCTAACCCCCGAACAACCATCAACACTAACCCCCTAACCACAATAAAGACTAACACCCTAACAACAAAAACCACTAAACCCCAACAAAAAAGAACCCTAAACCCCTAACAACAAACAACACTAACCCCCTAACAACAAATCATCCTAACCAAACAACAAAAAACCCTAACCCACTAACAACAAACAACACTAACACCCTAACAACAAACAACCCTAACCCCCTAACAACAAACAACACTAACACCCTAACAACAAACAACCCTAACCCCCTAACAACATACAACACTAACCCCCTAACAACAAACAACCCTAAAGCCCTAACATCAAAGAACACTAACACCCTAACAACAAACAACCCTAACCCCCTAGCAACAAACACTAACCCCCAAACAACAAACAACCCTAACCCCTAAAAACCAAAAACACTAACCCACTAACAACAAACTACCCTAACCCCTAAAAACCAAAAACATTAACCCACTAACAACAAACTACCCTAAACCACTAACAACAAACAACCCTAACACCCTAACAACAAACAACACTAACACCCTAACAACAAAAACCACTAAACCCCAACAAGAAACAACCCGAAACCCCTAACAATAAACACTAAACACCTAACAAGAAACTACCCTAACCCCGTAACAACAAACAACACTAACCCCGTAACAACAAACAGCTCTAACCCCCAAACAACAAACAACCCTAACCCCCTAACAACAAACAATCCTAACCCCCGAACAACCAACAACACTAACCCCCTAACCACAATAAAGACTAACACCCTAAGAACAAAAACCACTAAACCCCAACAAGAAACAACCCTACACCCCTAAGAACAAACAACACTAACCCCCTAACAACAAACAACCCTAACCAAACAACAAAAAACCCTAACCCACTAACAACAAACAACACTAACACCCTAACAACAAACAACCCTAACCCCCTAACAACAAACAACACTAACACCCTAACAACAAACAACCCTAACCCCCTAACAACAAACAACCCTAAACCCCTAACATCAAAGAACACTAACACCCTAACAACAAACAACCCTAACCCCCTAACAACAAACACTAACCCCCAAACAACAAACAACCCTAACCCCTAAAATCCAAAAAAACTAAACCACTAACAACAAACAACCCTAACCCACTAACAAAAAACAACCCTAACACCCTCACAAGAAAAACCACTAAACCCCAACAAGAAACAACGCTAAACCCCTAAGAACAAACAGCACTAACCCCCTAACAACAAACAACCCTATCCAAACAACAAAAAACCCTAACCCACTAACAACAAACAACACTAACACCCTAACAACAAACAACCCTAACCCCCTAACAACAAACAACACTAACCCCCTAAAAACAAACAACCCTAAACCCCTAACATCAAAGAACATTAACACCCTAACAACAAACAACCCTAACCCCCTAACAACAAACACTAACCCCCAAACAACAAACAACCCTAACCCCTAAAAACCAAAAAAACTAACCCACTAACAACAAACAACACTAACCCACTAACAACAAACAACCCTAACACCCTAACAACAAACAACACTAACCCCCTAACAACAAAGAACCCTAAACCCCTAACATCAAACAACACTAACCCCCTAACAACACAAAACACTAACACCCTAACAACAAACAACACTAACACCCTAACAACAAAAACCACTAAACCCCAACAAGAAACAACCCGAAACCCCTAACAACAAACACTAACCCCCTAACAACAAACAACACTAAACCCCTAACAAGAAACTACCCTAACCCCGTAACAACAAACAACACTAACCCCGTAACAACAAACAGCCCTAACCCCCAAACAACAAACAACCCTAACCCCCTAACAACAAACAATCCTAACCCCCGAACAACCAACAACACTAACCCCCTAACCACAATAAACACTAACACCCTAACAACAAAAACCACTAAAACCCAACAAGAAACAACCCTAAACCCCTAACAACAAACAACACTAACCCCCTAACAACAAACAACACTAACCCCCTAACTACAAACACTAACCCCCAAACAACAAACAACCCTAACCCCTAAAAACCAAAAACACTAACCCACTAACAACAAACATCCCTAACACCCTAACAACAAACAACACTAAACCCCTAACAACAAACAACCCGTAACCCCTAACATCAAACAACACTAACCCCCTAACGACACAAAACACTAACACCCTAACAACAAACAACGCTAACACCCTAACAACAAAAACAACTAAACCCCAACAAGAAACAACCCGAAACCCCTAACAACAAACACTAACCCCCTAACAACAAACAACACTGAGCCCCTAACAAGAAACTACCCTAACCCGTAACAACAAACAACACTAACCCATAACAACAAACAACCCTAACCCCAAACAACAAACAACCCTAACCCCCAAACAACAAACAACCCTAACCACTTAACAACAAACAATGCTAACCCCCCGAACAACCAAACAACACTAACCCCCTAACCACAATAAACACTAACACCCTAACAACAAAAACCACTAAACCCCAACAAGAAACAACCCTAAACCCCTAACAACAAACAACACTAACCCCCTAACAAAAAACAACCCTAACCAAACAACAAAAAACCCTAACCCACTAACAACAAACAACACTAACACCCTAACAACAAACAACGCTAACTCCCTAACAACAAACAACACTAACACCCAAACAACAAACAACCCTAAACCCCTAACAACAAACACTAATCCCCTAACAAAAAACAACACTAAACCCCGAACAACAAACTACCCTAACCCCTTAACAACAAACAACACTAACCCCGTAACAAGAAACAACCCCAACCCCATAACAACGAACAACACTAACCCCCTAACAACAAACAACCCTAAACCCCTAACATCAAAGAACACTAACACCCTAACAACAAACAAACCTAACCCCCTAACAACAAACACTAACCCCCAAACAACAAAAAACCCTAACCCCTAAAAACCAAAAACACTAACTCACTAACAACAAACTACCCTAAACCACTAACAAAAAACAACCCTAACACCCTAACAACAAACAACACTAACCCCCTAACAACAAACAAACCTAAACCCCTAACGTCAAACAACACTAACCCACTAACAACACAAAACACTAACACCCTAACAACAAACAACACTAACACCCTAACAACAAAAACCACTAAACCCCAACAAGAAACAACACGAAACCCCTAACAACAAACACTAACCCCCTAACAACAAACAACACTAAACCCCTAACAAGAAACTACCCTAACCCCGTAACAACAAACAACACTAACCCCGTAACAACAAACAGCCCTAACCCCCAAACAACAAACAACCCTAACCCCCTAACAACAAACAATCCTAACCCCCGAACAACCAACAACCCTAACCCCCTAACCACAATAAACACTAACACCCTAACAACAAAAACCACTAAACCCCAACAAGAAACAACCCTAAACCCCTAACAACCAACAACACTAACCCCCTAACAACAAACAACACTAACCCCCTAACAACAAACAATCCTAACCAAACATCAAAAAACCCTAACCCACTAACAACAAACAACACTAACACCCTAACAACAAACAACCCTAACCCCCTAACAACAAACAACACTAACACCCTAACAACAAACAACCCTAACCCCCTAACAACAAACAACACTAACCCCCTAACAACAAACAAACCTAAACCCCTAACATCAAAGAACACTAACACCCTAACAACAAACAACCCTAACCCCCTAACAACAAACACTAACCCCCAAACAACAAACAACCCTAACCCCTAAAAACCAAAAACACTAACCCACTAACAACAAACAACACTAAACCCCTAACAAGAAACTACCCAAACCCCGTAACAACAAACACTAACCCCGCAACAACAAAAAACCCTAACCCCCAAACAACAAACAACCATAACTCCCTAACAAGAAACAATCCTAACCCCCGAACAACCATCAACACTAACCCCCTAACCACAATAAAGACTAACACCCTAACAACAAAAACCACTAAACCCCAACAAGAAAGAACCCTAAACCCCTAACAATAAACAACACTAACCCCCTAACAACAAATCATCCTAACCAAACAACAAAAAACCCTAACCCACTAACAACAAACAACACTAACACCCTAACAACAAACAACACTAACCCCCTAACAACAAACAACACTAACACCCTAACAACAAACAACCCTAACCCCCTAACAACATACAACACTAACCCCCTAACAACAAACAACCCTAAAGCCCTAACATCAAAGAACACTAACACCCTAACAACAAACAACCCTAACCCCCTAGCAAGAAACACTAACCCCCAAACAACAAACAACCCTAACCCCTAAAAACCAAAAACACTAACCCACTAACAACAAACTACCCTAACCCCTAAAAACCAAAAACACTAACCCACTAACAACAAACTACCCTAAACCACTAACAACAAACAACCCTAACACCCTAACAACAAACAACACTAACACCCTAACAACAAAAACCACTAAACCCCAACAAGAAACAACCCGAAACCCCTAACAATAAACACTAAACACCTAACAAGAAACTACCCTAACCCCGTAACAACAAACAACACTAACCCCGTAACAACAAACAGCTCTAACCCCCAAACAACAAACAACCCTAACCCCCTAACAACAAACAATCCTAACCCCCGAACAACCAACAACACTAACCCCCTAACCACAATAAAGACTAACACCCTAACAACAAAAACCACTAAACCCCAACAAGAAACAACCCTACACCCCTAAGAACAAACAACACTAACCCCCTAACAACAAACAACCCTAACCAAACAACAAAAAACCCTAACCCACTAACAACAAACACTAACACCCTAACAACAAACAACCCTAACCCCCTAACAACAAACAACACTAACACCCTAACAACAAACAAGCCTAACCCCCAACAACAAACAACCCTAACACCCTCACAAGAAAAACCACTAAACCCCAACAAGAAACAACGCTAAACCCCTAAGAACAAACAACACTAACCCCCTAACAACAAACAACCCTAACCAAACAACAAAAAACCCTAACCCACTAACAACAAACAACACTAACACCCTAACAACAAACAACCCTAACCCCCTAACAACAAACAACACTAACCCCCTAAAAACAAACAACCCTAAACCCCTAACATCAAAGAACATTAACACCCTAACAACAAACAACCCTAACCCCCTAACAACAAACACTACCCCCAAACAACAAACAACCCTAACCCCTAAAAACCAAAAAAACTAACCCACTAACAACAAACAACACTAACCCACTAACAACAAACAACCCTAACACCCTAACAACAAACAACACTAACCCCCTAACAACAAACAACCCTAAACCCCTAACATCAAACAACACTAACCCCCTAACAACACAAAACACTAACACCCTAACAACAAACAACACTAACACCCTAACAACAAAAACCACTAAACCCCAACAAGAAACAACCCGAAACCCCTAACAACAAACACTAACCCCCTAACAACAAACAACACTAAACCCCTAACAAGAAACTACCCTAACCCCGTAACAACAAACAACACTAACCCCGTAACAACAAACAGCCCTAACCCCCAAACAACAAACAACCCTAACCCCCTAACAACAAACAATCCTAACCCCCGAACAACCAACAACACTAACCCCCTAACCACAATAAACACTAACACCCTAACAACAAAAACCACTAAAACCCAACAAGAAACAACCCTAAACCCCTAACAACAAACAACACTAACCCCCTAACAACAAACAACACTAACCCCCTAACAACAAACAATCCTAACCAAACAACAAAAAACCCTAACCCACTAACAACAAACAACACTAACACCCTAACAACAAACAACCCTAACCCCCAACAACAAACAACACTAACACCCTAACAACAAACAACCCTAACCCCCTAACAACAAACAACACTAACCCCCTAACAACAAACAACCCTAAACCCCTAACATCAAACAACACTAACACCCTAACAACAAACAACACTAACCCCCTAACTACAAACACTAACCCCCAAACAACAAACAACCCTAACCCCTAAAAACCAAAAACACTAACCCACTAACAACAAACATCCCTAACACCCTAACAACAAACAACACTAACCCCCTAACAACAAACAACCCGTAACCCCTAACATCAAACAACACTAACCCCCTAACGACACAAAACACTAACACCCTAACAACAAACAACGCTAACACCCTAACAACAAAAACAACTAAACCCCAACAAGAAACAACCCGAAACCCCTAACAACAAACACTAACCCCCTAACAACAAACAACACTGAGCCCCTAACAAGAAACTACCCTAACCCGTAACAACAAACAACACTAACCCATAACAACAAACAACCCTAACCCCAAACAACAAACAACCCTAACCTCCAAACAACAAACAACCCTAACCACTTAACAACAAACAATGCTAACCCCCCGAACAACCAAACAACACTAACCCCCTAACCACAATAAACACTAACACCCTAACAACAAAAACCACTAAACCCCAACAAGAAACAACCCTAAACCCCTAACAACAAACAACACTAACCCCCTAACAAAAAACAACCCTAACCAAACAACAAAAAACCCTAACCCACTAACAACAAACAACACTAACACCCTAACAACAAACAACCCTAACTCCCTAACAACAAACAACACTAACACCCTAACAACAAACAACCCTAAACCCCTAACAACAAACACTAATCCCCTAACAAAAAACAACACTAAACCCCGAACAACAAACTACCCTAACCCCTTAACAACAAACAACACTAACCCCGTAACAAGAAACAACCCCAACCCCCTAACAACGAACAACACTAACCCCCTAACAACAAACAACCCTAAACCCCTAACATCAAAGAACACTAACACCCTAACAACAAACAAACCTAACCCCCTAACAACAAACACTAACCCCCAAACAACAAAAAACCCTAACCCCTAAAAACCAAAAACACTAACTCACTAACAACAAACTACCCTAAACCACTAACAAAAAACAACCCTAACACCCTAACAACAAACAACACTAACCCCCTAACAACAAACAAACCTAAACCCCTAACGTCAAACAACACAAACTCACTAACAACACAAAACACTAACACCCTAACAACAAACAACACTAACACCCTAACAACAAAAACCACTAAACCCCAAGAAACAACACGAAACCCCTAACAACAAACACTAACCCCCTAACAACAAACAACACTAAACCCCTAACAAGAAACTACCCTAACCCCGTAACAACAAACAACACTAACCCCGTAACAACAAACAGCCCTAACCCCCAAACAACAAACAACCCTAACCCCCTAACAACAAACAATCCTAACCCCCGAACAACCAACAACCCTAACCCCCTAACCACAATAAACACTAACACCCTAACAACAAAAACCACTAAACCCCAACAAGAAACAACCCTAAACCCCTAACAACCAACAACACTAACCCCCTAACAACAAACAACACTAACCCCCTAACAACAAACAATCCTAACCAAACAACAAAAAACCCTAACCCACTAACAACAAACAACACTAACACCCTAACAACAAACAACCCTAACCCCCTAACAACAAACAACACTAACACCCTAACAACAAACAACCCTAACCCCCTAACAACAAACAACACTAACCCCCTAACAACAAACAAACCTAAACCCCTAACATCAAAGAACACTAACACCCTAACAACAAACAACCCTAACCCCCTAGAACAAACACTAACCCCCAAACAACAAACAACCCTAACCCCTAAAAACCAAAAACACTAACCCACTAACAACAAACAACCCTAACCCACTAACAACAAACAACCCTAACACCCTAACAACAAACAAAACTAAGCCCCTAACAACAAACAACCCTAACCCCTAAGAACAAACAACACTAACCCCCTAACAACAAACAACCATAACCAAACAAAAAAAAACCCTAACCCACTAACAACAAACAACAGTTACACCCTAACAACAAACAACCCTAACCCCCTAACAACAAACACTAACCCCCAAACAACAAACAACCCTAACCCCTAAAAACCAAAAAAACTAACCCACTAACAACAAACAACCCTAAACCACTAACAACAAACAACACTAACCCCCTAAAAACAAACAACCCTAAACCCCTAACATCAAAGAACATTAACACCCTAACAACAAACAACGCTAACCCCCTAACAACAAACACTAACCCCCAAACAACAAACAACCCTAACCCCTAAAAACCAAAAAAACTAACCCACTAACAACAAACAACACTAACCCACTAACAACAAACAACCCTAACACCCTCACAACAAACAACACTAACCCCCTAACAACAAACAACCCTAAACCCCTAACATCAAACAACACTAACCCCCTAACAACACAAAACACTAACACCCTAACAAGAAACAACACTAACACCCTAACAACAAAAACCACTAAACCCCAACGAGAAAGAACCCTAAACCCCTAACAACAAACAACACTAACCCCCTAACAACAAACAATCTTAACCAAACAACAAAAAACCCTAACCCACTAACAACAAACAACACTAACACCCTAACAACAAAAAACACTAACCCCCAACAACAAACAACACTAACACCCTAACAACAAACAACCCTAACCCCCTAACAACATACAACACTAACCCCCTAACAACATACAACACTAACCCCCTAACAACAAACAACCCTAAACCCCTAACATCAAAGAACACTAACACCCTAACAACAAACAACCCTAACCCCCTAACAACAAACACTAACCCCCAAACAACAAACAACCCTAACCCCTAAAAACCAAAACCCTAACCCACTAACAACAAACTACCGTAACCCCTAAAAACCAAAAACACTAACCCACTAACAACAAACTACCCTAAACCACTAACAACAAACAACCCTAACACCCTAACAACAAACAACACTAACACCCTAACAACAAAAACCACTAAACCCCAACAAGAAACAACCCGAAACCCCTAACAACAAGCACTAAACCCCTAACAACAAACAACACTAAACTCCTAACAAGAAACTACCCTAACCCCGTAACAACAAACAACACTAACCCCGTAACAACAAACAGCTCTAACCCCCAAACAACAAACAACCCTAACCCCCTAACAACAAACAATCCTAACCCCCGAACAGCCAACAACACTAACCCCCTAACCACAATAAAGACTAACACCCTAACAACAAAAACCAGTAAACCCCAACAAGAAACAACCCTAAACCCCTAAGAACAAAAAACACTAACCCCCTAACAACAAACAACCCTAACCAAACAACAAAAAACCCTAACCCACTCACAACAAACAACACTAACACCCTAACAACAAACAACCCTAACCCTCTAACAACAAACAACACTAACACCCTAACAACAAACAACCCTAACCCCCTAACAACAAACAACACTAACCCCCTAACAACAAACAACCCTAAACCCCTAACATCAAAGAACACTAACACCCTAACAACAAACAACCCTAACCCCCTAACAACACAAAACACTAACACCCTAACAACAAACAACACTAACACCCTAACAACAGAAACCACTAAACCCCAACAAGAAACAACCCTAAACCCCTAACAACAAACACTAACCCCCTAACAACAAACAACGCTGAACCCCTAAAAAGAAAATACCCTAACCCCGTAACAAGAAACAACAGTAACCCGTAACAACAAACTACCCTAACCCGCAAACAAAAAACAACCCTAAACCCCAAACAACAAACAACCCTAACCCCTTAACAACAAACAATCCTAACCCCCCGAACAACCAACAACACTAACCCCCTAACCACAATAAACACTAACACCCTAACAACAAAAACCACTAAACCCCAACAAGAAACAACCCTAAACCCCTCACAACAAACAACACTAACCCCCTAACAAAAAACAACCCTAACCAAACAACAAAAAACCCTAACCCAGAAACAACAAACAACACTAACACCCTAACAACAAACAACCCTAAACCCCTAACAACAAACACTAACCCACTAATAAAAAACAACACTAAACCCCGAACAAGAAACTACCCTAACCCCGTAACAACAAACAACACTAACCCCGTAACAAGAAACAAAACTAACCCCCTAACAACGAACAACCCTAACCCACTAACAACAAACAACCATAAACCCCTAACATCAAAGAACACTAACCCCCTAACAACACAAAACACTAACACCCTAACAACAAACAACACTAACCCCCTAACAACAAACAACCCTAAACCCCTAACATCAAACAACACTAACCCCCTAACAACACAAAACACTAACACCCTAACAACAAACAACACTAACACCCTAACAACAAAAACCACTAAACCCCAACAAGAAACACCCCGAAACCCCTAACAACAAACACTAACCCCCTAACAACAAACAACACTAAACCCCTAACAAGAAACTACCCTAACCCCGTAACAACAAACAACACTAACCCCGTAACAACAAACAACCCTAACCCCCAAACAACAAACAACCCTAACTCCCTAAAAACAACAAACAATCCTAACCCCCGAACAACCAACAACACTAACGCCCTAACCACAATAAACACTAACACCCTAACAACAAAAACCACTAAACCCCAACAAGAAACAACGCTAAACCCCTAAGAACAAACAACACTAACCCCCTAACAACAAACAACCCTAACCAAACAACAAAAAACCCTAACCCACTAACACCAAACAACACTAACACCCTAACAACAAACAACCCTAACCCCCTAACAACAAACAATACTAACACCCTAATAACAAACAACCCTAACCCCCTAACAACAAACAACACTAACACCCTAACAACAAACAACCCTAAACCCCTAACATCAAAGAACACTAACACCCTAACAACAAACAACCCTAACCCCCTAACAACAAACACTAACCCCCAAACAACAAACAACCCTAACCCCTAAAAACCAAAAAAACTAACCCACTAACAACAAACAACCCTCACACACTAACAACAAACAACCGTAAAACCCTAACAGCAATCAACACTAACCCCCTAACAACAAACAACCCTTACCCCCTAACATCAAACAACACTAACCCCCAACAACACAAAACCCTAACAACAAACAACACTAACACCCTAACAACAAACACCACTAAACCCCAACAAGAAACAACCCGAAACTCCTAACAACAAACACTAACCCCCTAACAACAAACAACACTAAACCCCTAACAAGAAACTACCCTAACCCCGTAACAACAAACAACACTAACCCCGCAACAACAAAAAACCGTAACCCCCAAACAACAAACAACCATAACCCCCTAACAAGAAACAATCCTAACCCCCGAACAACCATCAACACTAACCCCCTAACCACAATAAAGACTAACACCCTAACAACAAAAACCACTAAACCCCAACGAGAAAGAACCCTAAACCCCTAACAACAAACAACACTAACCCCCTAACAACAAACAATCTTAACCAAACAACAAAAAACCCTAACCCACTAACAACAAACAACACTAACACCCTAACAACAAAAAACACTAACCGCCTAACAACAAACAACACTAACACCCTAACAACAAACAACCCTAACCCCCTAACAACAAACAACACTAACCCCCTAACAACAAACAACCCTAAACACCTAACATCAAAGAACACTAACCCCCTAACAACAAACAACCCTAACCCCCTAACAACAAACACTAACCCCCAAACAACAAACAACCCTAACCCCTAAAAACCAAAAACACTAACCCACTAACAACAAACTACCCTAACCCCTAAAAACCAAAAACACTAACCCACTAACAACAAACTACCCTAAACCACTAACAACAAACAACCCTAACACCCTAACAACAAACAACACTAACACCCTAACAACAAAAACCACTAAACCCCAACAAGAAACAACCCGAAACCCCTAACAACAAGCACTAACCCCTAACAACAAACAACCCTAAACCCCTAACAAGAAACTACCCTAACCCCGTAACAACAAACAACACTAACCCCGTAACAACAAACAGCTCTAACCCCCAAACAACAAACAACCCTAACCCCCTAACAACAAACAATCCTAACCCCCGAACAGCCAACAACACTAACCCCCTAACCACAATAAAGACTAACACCCTAACAACAAAAACCACTAAACCCCAACAAGAAACAACCCTAAACCCCTAAGAACAAAAAACACTAACCCCCTAACAACAAACAACCCTAACCAAACAACAAAAAACCCTAACCCACTCACAACAAACAACACTAAACCCTAACAACAAACAACCCTAACCCCCTAACAACAAACAACACTAACACCCTAACTACAAACAACCCTAACCCCCTAACAACAAACACTAACCCCCTAACAACAAACAACCCTAAACCCCTAACATCAAAGAACACTAACACCCTAACAACAAACAACCCTAACCCCCTAACAACACAAAACACTAACACCCTAACAACAAACAACACTAACACCCTAACAACAGAAACCACTAAACCCCAACAAGAAACAACCCTAAACCCCTAACAACAAACACTAACCCCCTAACAACAAACAACGCTGAATCCCTAAAAAGAAAATACCCTAACCCCGTAACAAGAAACAACACTAACCCGTAACAACAAACAACCCTAACCCGCAAACAAAAAACAACCCTAAACCCCAAACAACAAACAACCCTAACCCCTTAACAACAAACAATCCTAACCCCCCGAACAACCAACAACACTAACCCCCTAACCACAATAAACACTAACACCCTAACAACAAAAACCGCTAAACCCCAACAAGAAACAACCCTAAACCCCTCACAACAAACAACACTAACCCCCTAACAAAAAACAACCCTAACCAAACAACAAAAAACCCTAACCCAGTAACAACAAACAACACTAACACCCTAACAACAAACAACCCTAAACCCCTAACAACAAACACTAACCCACTAATAAAAAACAGCACTAAACCCCGAACAAGAAACTACCCTAACCCCGTAACAACAAACAACACTAACCCCGTAACAAGAAACAAAACTAACCCCCTAACAACGAACAACACTAACCCACTAACAACAAACAACCCTAAACCCCTAACATCAAAGAACACTAACCCCCTAACATCAAAGAACACTAACACCCTAACAACAAACAACCCTAACCCCCAAACAACAAACACTAACCCCCAAACAACAAACAACCCTAACCCATAAAAACCAAAAACACTAACCCACTAACAACAAACTACCCTAAAGCACTAACAACAAACAACCCTAACACCCTAACAACACAAAACACTAACACCCTAACAACAAACAACACTAACACCCTAACAACAAAAACCACTAAACCCCAACAAGAAACAACCCGAAACCCCTAACAACAAACACTAACCCCCTAACAACAAACAACACTAAACCCCTAACAAGAAACTACACTAACCCCGTAACAAGAAACAACACTAACCCCGTAACAACAAACTACCCTAACCCCCAAACATCAAACAACCCTAACTCCCTAACAACAAACAATCGTAACCCCCGAACAACCAACAACACTAACCCCCTAACCACAATAAACACTAACACCCTAACAACAAAAACCACTAAACCCCAACAAGAAACAACGCTAAACCCCTAAGAACAAACAACCCTAACCCCCTAACAACAAACAACCCTAACCAAACAACAAAAAACCCTAACCCACTAACACCAAACAACACTAACACCCTAACCACAAACAACACTAACCCCCTAACAACAAACAATCCTAACCAAACAACAAAAAACCCTAACCCACTAACAACAAACAATACTAACACCCTAACAACAAACAACCCTAAACCCCTAACAACAAACAACCCTAACCCCCTAACAACAAACAACCCTAACCCCCTAACAACAAACAACACTAACCCCCTAACAACAAACAACCCTAAACCCCTAACATCAAAGAACACTAACACCCTAACAACAAACAACCCTAACCCCCTAACAACAAACACTAACCCCCAAACAACAAACAACCCTAACCCCTAAAAACCAAAAACACTAACCCACTAACAACAAACAACCCTAACCCACTAACAACAAACAACCCTAACACCCTAACAACAAACAACACTAACCCCTTAACAACAAACAACCCTAAACCCCTAACATCAAACAACACTAACCCCCTAACATCACAAAACACTAACACCCTAACAACAAACAACACTAACACCCTAACAACAAAAACCACTAAACCCCAACAGGAAACAACCCTAAACCCCTAAGAACAAACAACACTAACCCCCTAACAACAAACAACCCTAACCAAACAACAAAAAACCCGAACCCACTAGCAACAAACAACACTAACACCCTAACAACAAACAACCCTAACCCCCTAACAACAAACAACACTAACACCCTAACAACAAACAACCCTAACCCCCTAACAACAAACAACACTAACCCCCTAACAACAAACAACCCTAAACCCCTAACATCAAAGAACACTAACACCCTAACAACAAACAACCCTAACCCCCTAACAACAAACACTAACCCCCAAACAACAAACAACCCTAACCCCTAAAAACCAAAAAAACAACCCACTAACAACAAACAACCCTAACCCACTAACAACAAACAACCCTAACACCCTAACAACAAACAACAGTAACCCCCAAACAACAAACAACCCTAAACCCTAAAAACCAAAAAAACTAACCCACTAACAACAAACAACCCTAACCCACTAACAACAAACAACCCTAACACCCTAACAACAAACAACACTTACCCCGTAACATCAAACAACACTAACCCCCTAACAACACAAAACACTAACACCCTAACAACAAACAACACTAACACTCTAACAACAGAAACCACTAAACCCCAACAAGAAACAACCCGAAACCCCTAACAACAAACACTAACCCCCTAACAACAAACAACACTAAACCCCTAACAAGAAACTACCCTAACCCCGTAACAACAAACAACACTAACCCCGCAACAACAAAAAACCGTAACCCCCAAACAACAAACAACCATAACCCCCTAACAAGAAACAATCCTAACCCCCGAACAACCATCAACACTAACCCCCTAACCACAATAAAGACTAACACCCTAACAACAAAAACCACTAAACCCCAACGAGAAAGAACCCTAAACCCCTAACAACAAACAACACTAACCCCCTAACAACAAACAATCTTAACCAAACAACAAAAAACCCTAACCCACTAACAACAAACAACACTAACACCCTAACAACAAAAAACACTAAGCCCCTAACAACAAACAACACTAACACCCTAACAACAAACAACCCTAACCCCCTAACAACATACAACACTAACCCCCTAACAACATACAACACTAACCCCCTAACAACAAACAACCCTAAACCCCTAACATCAAAGAACACTAACACCCTAACAACAAACAACCCTAACCCCCTAACAACAAACACTAACCCCCAAACAACAAACAACCCTAACCCCTAAAAACCAAAAACACTAACCCACTAACAACAAACTACCCTAACCCCTAAAAACCAAAAACACTAACCCACTAACAACAAACTACCCTAAACCACTAACAACAAACAACCCTAACACCCTAACAACAAACAACACTAACACCCTAACAACAAAAACCACTAAACCCCAACAAGAAACAACCCGAAACCCCTAACAACAAGCACTAACCCCTAACAACAAACAACTCTAAACCCCTAACAAGAAACTACCCTAACCCCGTAACAACAAACAACACTAACCCCGTAACAACAAACAGCTCTAACCCCCAAACAACAAACAACCCTAACCCCCTAACAACAAACAATCCTAAACCCCGAACAGCCAACAACACTAACCCCCTAACCACAATAAAGACTAACACCCTAACAACAAAAACCACTAAACCCCAACAAGAAACAACCCTAAACCCCTAAGAACAAAAAACACTAACCCCCTAACAACAAACAACCCTAACCAAACAACAAAAAACCCTAACCCACTCACAACAAACAACACTAACACCCTAACAACAAACAACTCTAACCCCCTAACAACAAACAACACTAACACCCTAACAACAAACAACCCTAACCCCCAACAACAAACACTAACCCCCTAACAACAAACAACACTAAACCCCTAACATCAAAGAACACTAACACCCTAACAACAAACAACCCTAACCCCCTAACAACACAAAACACTAACACCCTAACAACAAACAACACTAACACCCTAACAACAGAAACCACTAAACCCCAACAAGAAACAACCCTAAACCCCTAACAACAAACACTAACCCCCTAACAACAAACAACGCTGAATCCCTAAAAAGAAAATACCCTAACCCCGTAACAAGAAACAACACTAACCCGTAACAACAAACAACCCTAACCCGCAAACAAAAAACAACCCTAAACCCCAAACAACAAACAACCCTAACCCCTTAACAACAAACAATGCTAACCCCCCGAACAACCAACAACACTAACCCCCTAACCACAATAAACACTAACACCCTAACAACAAAAACCACTAAACCCCAACAAGAAACAACCCGAAACCCCTCACAACAAACAACACTAACCCCCTAACAAAAAACAACCCTAACCAAACAACAAAAAACCCTAACCCAGTAACAACAAACAACACTAACACCCTAACAACAAACAACCCTAAACCCCTAACAACAAACACTAACCCACTAATAAAAAACAGCACTAAACCCCGAACAAGAAACTACCCTAACCCCGTAACAACAAACAACACTAACCCCGTAACAAGAAACAAAACTAACCCCCTAACAACGAACAACACTAACCCACTAACAACAAACAACCCTAAACCCCTAACATCAAAGAACACTAACCCCCTTACATCAAAGAACACTAACACCCTAACAACAAACAACCCTAACCCCCAAACAACAAACACTAACCCCCAAACAACAAACAACCCTAACCCATAAAAACCAAAAACACTAACCCACTAACAACAAACTACCCTAAAGCACTAACAACAAACAACCCTAGCACCCTAACAACACAAAACACTAACACCCTAACAACAAACAACACTAACACCCTAACAACAAAAACCACTAAACCCCAACAAGAAACAACCCGAAACCCCTAACAACAAACACTAACCCCCTAACAACAAACAACACTAAACCCCTAACAAGAAACTACACTAACCCCGTAACAAGAAACAACACTAACCCCGTAACAACAAACTACCCTAACCCCCAAACATCAAACAACCCTAACTCCCTAACAACAAACAATCGTAACCCCCGAACAACCAACAACACTAACCCCCTAACCACAATAAACACTAACACCCTAACAACAAAAACCACTAAACCCCAACAAGAAACAACGCTAAACCCCTAAGAACAAACAACCCTAACCCCCTAACAACAAACAACCCTAACCAAACAACAAAAAACCCTAACCCACTAACACCAAACAACACTAACACCCTAACAACAAACAACACTAACCCCCTAACAACAAACAATCCTAACCAAACAACAAAAAACCCTAACCCACTAACAACAAACAATACTAACACCCTAACAACAAACAACCCTAAACCCCTAACAACAAACAACACTAACCCCCTAACAACAAACAACCCTAACCCCCTAACAACAAACAACACTAACCCCCTAACAACAAACAACCCTAAACCCCTAACATCAAAGAACACTAACACCCTAACAACAAACAACCCTAACCCCCTAACAACAAACACTAACCCCCAAACAACAAACAACCCTAACCCCTAAAAACCAAAAACACTAACCCACTAACAACAAACAACCCTAACCCACTAACAACAAACAACCCTAACACCCTAACAACAAACAACACTAACCCCTTAACAACAAACAACCCTAAACCCCTAACATCAAACAACACTAACCCCCTAACATCACAAAACACTAACACCCTAACAACAAACAACACTAACACCCTAACAACAAAAACCACTAAACCCCAACAGGAAACAACCCTAAACCCCTAAGAACAAACAACACTAACCCCCTAACAACAAACAACCCTAACCAAACAACAAAAAACCCGAACCCACTAGCAACAAACAACACTAACACCCTAACAACAAACAACCCTAACCCCCTAACAACAAACAACACTAACACCCTAACAACAAACAACCCTAACCCCCTAACAACAAACAACATTAACCCCCTAACAACAAACAACCCTAAACCCCTAACATCAAAGAACACTAACACCCTAACAACAAACAACCCTAACCCCCTAACAACAAACACTAACCCCCAAACAACAAACAACCCTAACCCCTAAAAACCAAAAAAACAACCCACTAACAACAAACAACCCTAACCCACTAACAACAAACAACCCTAACACCCTAACAACAAACAACACTTACCCCCTAACATCAAACAACACTAACCCCCTAACAACACAAAACACTAACACCCTAACAACAAACAACACTAACACTCTAACAACAGAAACCACTAAACCCCAACAAGAAACAACCCGAAACCCCTAACAACAAACACTAACCCCCTAACAACAAACAACACTAAACCCCTAACAAGAAACTACCCTAACCCCGTAACAACAAACAACACTAACCCCGCAACAACAAAAAACCGTAACCCCCAAACAACAAACAACCATAACCCCCTAACAAGAAACAATCCTAACCCCCGAACAACCATCAACACTAACCCCCTAACCACAATAAAGACTAACACCCTAACAACAAAAACCACTAAACCCCAACGAGAAAGAACCCTAAACCCCTAACAACAAACAACACTAACCCCCTAACAACAAACAATCTTAACCAAACAACAAAAAACCCTAACCCACTAACAACAAACAACACTAACACCCTAACAACAAAAAACACTAACCCCCTAACAACAAACAACACTAACACCCTAACAACAAACAACCCTAACCCCCTAACAACATACAACACTAACCCCCTAACAACATACAACACTAACCCCCTAACAACAAACAACCCTAAACCCCTAACATCAAAGAACACTAACACCCTAACAACAAACAACCCTAACCCCCTAACAACAAACACTAACCCCCAAACAACAAACAACCCTAACCCCTAAAAACCAAAAACACTAACCCACTAACAACAAACTACCCTAACCCCTAAAAACCAAAAACACTAACCCACTAACAACAAACTACCCTAAACCACTAACAACAAACAACCCTAACACCCTAACAACAAACAACACTAACACCCTAACAACAAAAACCACTAAACCCCAACAAGAAACAACCCGAAACCCCTAACAACAAGCACTAACCCCTAACAACAAACAACACTAAACCCCTAACAAGAAACTACCCTAACCCCGTAACAACAAACAACACTAACCCCGTAACAACAAACAGCTCTAACCCCCAAACAACAAACAACCCTAACCCCCTAACAACAAACAATCCTAACCCCCGAACAGCCAACAACACTAACCCCCTAACCACAATAAAGACTAACACCCTAAAAACAAAAACCACTAAACCCCAACAAGAAACAACCCTAAACCCCTAAGAACAAAAAACACTAACCCCCTAACAACAAACAACCCTAACCAAACAACAAAAAACCCTAACCCACTCACAACAAACAACACTAACACCCTAACAACAAACAACCCTAACCCCCTAACAACAAACAACACTAACACCCTAACAACAAACAACCCTAACCCCCTAACAACAAACAACACTAACCCCCTAACAACAAACAACCCTAAACCCCTAACATCAAAGAACACTAACACCCTAACAACAAACAACCCTAACCCCCTAACAACACAAAACACTAACACCCTAACAACAAACAACACTAACACCCTAACAACAGAAACCACTAAACCCCAACAAGAAACAACCCTAAACCCCTAACAACAAACACTAACCCCCTAACAACAAACAACGCTGAATCCCTAAAAAGAAAATACCCTAACCCCGTAACAAGAAACAACACTAACCCGTAACAACAAACAACCCTAACCCGCAAACAAAAAACAACCCTAAACCCCAAACAACAAACAACCCTAACCCCTTAACAACAAACAATCCTAACCCCCCGAACAACCAACAACACTAACCCCCTAACCACAATAAACACTAACACCCTAACAACAAAAACCACTAAACCCCAACAAGAAACAACCCTAAAACCCTCACAACAAACAACACTAACCCCCTAACAAAAAACAACCCTAACCAAACAACAAAAAACCCTAACCCAGTAACAACAAACAACACTAAACCGAAACAACAAACAAGCCTAACCCCCAAACAACAAACAACCCTAAACCCCAAACAACAAACAACCCTAACCCCTTAACAACAAACAATCCTAACCCCCCGAACAACCAACAACACTAACCCCCTAACCACAATAAACACTAACACCCTAACAACAAAAACCACTAAACCCCAACAAGAAACAACCCTAAACCCTTAACAACAAACAACACTAACCCCTTAACAAAAAACAACCCTAACCAAACAACAAAAAACCCTAACCCACCAACAACAAACACTAACACCCTAACAACAAACAACCCTAACTCCCTAACAACAAACAACACTAACACCCTAACAACAAACAACCCTAACTCCCTAACAACAAACAACCCTAAACCCCTAACATCAAACAACACTAACCCCCTAACATCACAAAACACTAACACCCTAACAACAAACAACACTAACACCCTAACAACAAAAACCACTAAACCCCAACAAGAAACAACCCTAAACCCCTAAGAACAAACAACACTAACCCCCTAACAACAAACAACCCTAACCAAACAAGAAAAAACCCTAACCCACTAACAACAAACAATACTAACACCCTAACAACAAACAACCCTAAACCCCTAACAACAAACAACACTAACCCCCTAACAACAAACAACCCTAACCCCCTAACAACAAACAACACTAACCCCCTAACAAAAAACAACCCTAAACCCCTAACATCAAAGAACACTAACACCCTAACAACAAACAACCCTAACCCCCTAACAACAAACACTAACCCCCAAACAACAAACAACCCTAACCCCTAAAAACCAAAAACACTAACCCACTAACAACAAACAACCCTAACCCACTAACAACAAACAACCCTAACACCCTAACAACAAACAACACTAACCC
Source organism: Elephas maximus indicus (assembly GCF_024166365.1). Classification (NCBI taxonomy): domain Eukaryota; kingdom Metazoa; phylum Chordata; class Mammalia; order Proboscidea; family Elephantidae; genus Elephas; species Elephas maximus. The sequence goes on from NC_064835.1 coordinate 2,214,594, forward strand.
CTTAACAACAAACAACCCTAAACCCCTAACATCAAACAACACTAACCCCCTAACATCACAAAACAGTAACACCCTAACAACAAACAACACTAACACCCTAACAACAAAAATCACTAAACCTCAACAGGAAACAACCCTAAACCACTAAGAACAAACAACACTAACCCCCTAACAACAAACAACCCTAACCAAACAACAAACAACCCTAACCCACTAGCAACAAACAACACTAACACCCTAACAACAAACAACCCTAACCCCCTAACAACAAACAACACTAACCCCCTAACAACAAACAACCCTAACCCCCTAACAACAAACAACACTAACCCCCTAACAACAAACAACCCTAAACCCCTAACATCAAAGAACACTAACACCCTAACAACAAACAACCCTAACCCCCTAACAACAAACACTAACCCCCAAACAACAAACAACACTAACCCACTAACAACAAACAACCCTAACACCCTAACAACAAACAACAGTAACCCCCAAACAACAAACAACCCTAACCCCTAAAAACCAAAAAAACTAACCCACTAACAACAAACAACCCTAACCCACTAACAACAAACAACCCTAACACCCTAACAACAAACAACACTTACCCCCTAACATCAAACAACACTAACCCCCTAACAACACAAAACACTAACACCCTAACAACAAACAACACTAACACCCTAACAACAGAAACCACTAAACCCCAACAAGAAACAACCCTAAACCCCTAACAAAAAACACTAACCCCCTAACAACAAACAACACTGAACCCCTAACAAGAAACTACCCTAACCCCGTAACAACAAACAACACTAACCCCGTAACAAGAAACAACCCTAACCCCCTAACAACGAACAACACTAACCCCCAAACAACAAACAACCCTAAACCCCAAACAACAAACAACCCTAACCCCTTAACAACAAACAATCCTAGCCCCCCGAACAACCAACAACACTAACCCCCTTACCACAATAAACACTAACGCCCTAACAACAAAAACCACTAAACCCCAACAAGAAACAACGCTAAACCCCTAAGAACAAACAACCCTAACCCCCTAACAACAAACAACCCTAACCAAACAACAAAAAACCCTAACCCACTAACACCAAACAACACTAACACCCTAACAACAAACAACACTAACCCCCTAACAACAAACAATCCTAATCAAACAGCAAAAAACCCTAACCCACTAACAACAAACAATACTAACACCCTAACAACAAACAACCCTAAACCCCTAACAACAAACAACACTAACCCCCTAACAACAAACAACCCTAACCCCCTAACAACAAACAACACTAACCCCCTAACAACAAACAAACCTAAACCCCTAACATCAAAGAACACTAACACCCTAACAACAAACAACCCTAACCCCCTAACAACAAACACTAACCCCCAAACAACAAACAACCCTAACCCCTAAAAACCAAAAACACTAACCCATTAACAACAAACAACCCTAACCCACTAACAACAAACAACCCTAACACCCTAACAACAAACAACACTAACCCCTTAACAACAAACAACCCTAAACCCCTAACATCAAACAACACTAACCCCCTAACATCACAAAACACTAACACCCTAACAACAAACAACACTAACACCCTAACAACAAAAACCACTAAACCCCAACAGGAAACAACCCTAAACCCCTAAGAACAAACAACACTAACACCCTAACAACAAACAACCCTAACCCCCTAACAACAAACAACACTAACACCCTAACAACAAACAACCCTAAACCCCTAACAACAAACAACACTAACCCCCTAACAACAAACAACCCTAAACCCCTAACATCAAAGAACACTAACACCCTAACAACAAACAACCCTAACCCCCTAACAACAAACACTAACCCCCAAACAACAAACAACCCTAACCCCTAAAAACCAAAAAAACTAACCCACTAACAACAAACAACCCTAACCCACTAACAACAAACAACCCTAACACCCTAACAACAAACAACAGTAACCCCCAAACAACAAACAACCCTAACCCCTAAAAACCAAAAAAACTAACCCACTAACAACAAACAACCCTATCCCACTAACAACAAACAACCCTAACACCCTAACAACAAACAACACTTACCCCTAACATCAAACAACACTAACCCCCTAACAACACAAAACACTAACACCCTAACAACAAACAACACTAACACCCTAACAACAGAAACCACTAAACCCCAACAAGAAACAACCCTAAACCCCTAACAAAAAACACTAACCCCCTAACAACAAACAACACTGAACCCCTAACAAGAAAATACCCTAACCCCGTAACAACAAACAACACTAAACGTAACAACAAACAACCCTAACCCCCAAACAACAAACAACCCTAAACCCCAAACAACAAACAACCCTAACCCCTTAAGAACAAACAATGCTAACCCCCCGAACAACCAACAACACTAACCCCCTAACCACAATAAACACTAACACCCTAACAACAAAAACCACTAAACCCCAACAAGAAACAACCCTAAACCCCTAACAACGAACAACACTAACCCCGTAACAAAAAACAACCCTAACCAAACAACAAAAAACCCTAACCCACCAACAACAAACAACACTAACACCTTAACAACAAACAACCCTAACTCCCTAACAACAAACAACACTAACACCCTAACAACAAAAACCCTTAAACCCCAACAAGAAACAACCCTAAACCCCTAACAACAAACACTAACCCCCTAACAAAAAACAACACTGAACCCCGAACAAGAAACTACCCTAACCCCGTAACAACAAACAACACTAACCCCGTAACAAGAAACAACCCTAACCCCCTAACAACGAACAACACTAACCCCCTAACAACAAACAACACTAAACCCCTAACATCAAAGAACACTAACACCCTAACAACAATCAACCCTACCCCCCTAACAACAAACACTAACCCCCAAACAACAAACAACCCTAACCCCTAAAAACAAAAACACTAACCCACTAACAACAAACAACCCTAACCCACTAACAAGAAACAACCCTAATACCCTAACAACAAACCCTAACCCCCTAACAACAAACAACACTGAACCCCTAACAAGAAAATACCCTAACCCCGTAACAACAAACAACACTAAACCATAACAACAAACAAGCCTAACCCCCAAACAACAAACAACCCTAAACCCCAAACAACAAACAACCCTAACCCCTTAACAACAAACAATCCTAACCCCCCGAACAACCAACAACACTAACCCCCTAACCACAATAAACACTAACACCCTAACCACAAAAACCACTAAACCCAAACAAGAAACAACCCTAAACCCCTAACAACAAACAACACTAACCCCTTAACAAAAAACAACCCTAACCAAACAACAAAAAACCCTAAACCACCAACAACAAACACTAACACCCTAACAACAAACAACCCTAACTCCCTAACAACAAACAACACTAACACCCTAACAACAAACAACCCTAACTCCCTAACAACAAACAACCCTAAACCCCTAACATCAAACAACACTAACCCCCTAACATCACAAAACACTAACACCCTAACAACAAACAACACTAACACCCTAACAACAAAAACCACTAAATCCCAACAAGAAACAACCCTAAACCCTTAAGAACAAACAACACTAACCCCCTAACAACAAACAACCCTAACCAAACAAGAAAAAACCCTAACCCACTAACAACAAACAACACTAACACCCTAACAACAAACAACCCTAAACACCTAACATCAAAGAACACTAACACCCTAACAACAAACAACCCTAAACACCTAACATCAAAGAACACTAACACCCTAACAACAAACAACCCTAACGCCCTAACAACAAACACTAACCCCCAAACAACAAACAACCCTAACCCCTAAAAACCAAAAACACTAACCCACTAACAACAAACAACCCTAACCTACTAACAACAAACAACCCTAACACCCTAACAACAAACACTAACCCCCTAACAACAAACAACCCTAAACCCCTAACATCAAAGAACACTAACACCCTAACAACAAACAACCCTAACCCCCTAACAACAAACACCAACCCCGAAACAACAAACAACCCTAACCCCTAAAAACCAAAAATTCTAACCCACTAACAACAAACAACCCTAAACCACTAACAACAAACAACCCTAACACCCTAACAACAATCAACACTTACCCCCTAACAACAAACAACCCTAACCCCCTAACAACAAACAATACTAACCCCCTAACAACAAACAACCCTAAACCCCTAACATCAAAGAACACTAACACCCTAACAACAAACAACCCTAACCCCCTAACAACAAACACTAACCCCCAAGCAACAAACAACCCTAACCCCTAAAAACCAAAAACACTAACCCACTAACAACAAACAACCCTAACCCACTAACAACAAACAACCCTAACACCCTAACAACAAACAACACTAACCCCTTAACAACAAACAACCCTAAACCCCTAACATCAAACAACACTAACCCCCTAACATCACAAAACACTAACACCCTAACAACAAACAACACTAACACCCTAACAACAAAAACCACTAAACCCCAACAAGAAACAACCCTAAACCTCTAAGAACAAACAACACTAACCCCCTAACAACAACAACCCTAACCAAACAACAAAAAAACCTAACCCACTAACAACAAACAACACTAACACCCTAACAACAAACAACCCTAACCCCCTAACAACAAACAACACTAACACCCTAACAACAAACAACTCTAACCCCCTAACAACGAACAACACTAACCCCCTCACTACAAACAACCCTAAACCCCTAACATCAAAGAACACTAACACCCTAACAACAAACAACCCTAACCCCCTAACAACAAACACTAACCCCCAAACAACAAACAACCCTAACCCCTAAAAACCAAAAAAACTAACCCACTAACAACAAACAACCCTAACCCACTAACAACAAACAACCCTAACACCCTAACAACAAACAACACTAACCCCCTAACAACAAACAACCCGTAACCCCTAACATCAAACAACACTAACCCCCTAACGACACAAAACACTAACACCCTAACAACAAACAACACTAACACCCTAACAAAAGAAACCACTAAACCCCAACAAGAAACAACCCTAAACCCCTAACAAGAAACAACACTAACCCCGTAAGTACAAACGGCCCTAACCCCCAAACAACAAACAACCCTAACCCCCAACAACAAACAATCCTAACCCCCGAACAACCAACAACACTAACCCCCTAACCACAATAAACACTAACACCCTCACAAGAAAAAGCACTAAACCCCAACAAGAAACAACGCTAAACCCCTAAGAACAAACAACACTAACCCCCTAACAACAAACAACCCTAACCAAACAACAAAAAACCCTAACCCACTAACAACAAACAACACTAACACCCTAACAACAAACAACCCTAACCCCCTAACAACAAACAACACTAACCCCCTAACAACAAACAACCCTAAACCCCTAACAACAAACAACACTAACCCCCTAACAACAAACAACCCTAAACCCCTAACATCAAAGAACACTAACACCCTAACAACAAACAACCCTAACCCCCTAACAACAAACACTAAACCCCTAACAACAAACAACACTGAACCCCTAACAAGAAACTACCCTAACCCCGTAACAACAAACAACACTAACCCATAACAACAAACAACCCTAACCCCCAAACAACAAACAACACTAACCCCCAAACAACAAACAACCCTAACCCCTTAACAACAAACAATCCTAACCCCCCGAAAAACCAAACAACACTAACCCCCTAACCACAATAAACACTAACACCCTAACAACAAAAACCACTAAACCCCAACAAGAAACAACCCTAAACCCCTAACATCAAACAACACTAACCCCCTAACAACAAACAACCCTAAACCCCTAACATCAAACAACACTAACCCCCTAACAACACAAAACACTAACACCCTAACAACAAACAACACTGAACCCCTAACAAGAAACTACCCTAACCCATAACAACAAACAACACTAACCCGTAACAACAAACAACCCTAACCCCCAAACAACAAACAACCCTAACCCCTTAACAACAAACAATCCTAACCCCCCGAACAACCAACAACACTAACCCCCTAACCACAATAAACACTAACACTCTAACAACAAAAACCACTAAACCCCAACAAGAAACAACCCTAAACCCCTAACAACAAACAACACTAACCCCCTAACAAAAAACAACCCTAACCAAACAACAAAAAACCCTAACACACTGACAACAAACAACACTAACGCCCTAACAACAAACAACCCTAGCTGCCTAACAACAAACAACACAAACACCCTAACAACAAACAACCCTAAACCCCTAACAACAAACACTAAAACCCTAAGAAAAAACAACACTAAACCCCGAACAAGAAACTACCCGAACCCCGTAACAACAAACAACACTAACCCCGTAATAAGAAACAACCCTAACCCCCTAACAAGAAACAACACTAACCCCCTAACAACAAACAACCCTAAACCCCTAACATCAAACAACACTAACCCCCTAACATCACAAAACACTAACACCCTAAGAACAAAGAACACTAACACCCTAACAACAAAAACCACTAAACCCCAACAAGAAACAACCCTAAACCCCTAAGAACAAACAACACTAACCCCCTAACAACAAACAACCCTAACCAAACAACAAAAAACCCTAACCCACTAACAACAAACAACACTAACACCCTAACAACAAACAACCCTAACCCCCTAACAACAAACAACACTAACACCCTAACAACAAACAACACTAAACCCCTAACAACAAACAACCCTTAACCCCTAACATCAAAGAACACTAACACCCTAACAACAAACAACCCTAACCCCCTAACAACAAACACTAACCCCCAAACAACAAACAACCCTAACCCCTAAAAACCAAAAAAACTAACCCACTAACAACAAACAACCCTAACCCACTAACAACAAACAACCCTAACACCCTAACAACAAACAACACTAACCCCCTAACAACAAACAACCCGTAACCCCTAACATCAAACAACACTAACCCCCTAACGACACAAAACACTAACACCCTAACAACAAACAACACTAACACCCTAACAACAAAAACAACTAAACCCCAACAAGAAACAACCCGAAACCCCTAACAACAAACACTAACCCCCTAACAACAAACAACACTGAACCCCTTAGAAGAAACTACCCTATCCCCGTAACGACAAACAACACTAACTCATAACAACATACAACCCTAACCCCCAAACAACAAAGAACCCTAACCCCCAAACAACAAACAACCCTAACCCCTTAACAACAAACAATCCTAACCCCCCGAACCACCAAACAACACTAACCCCCTAACCACAATAAACACTAACACCCTAACAACAAAAACCACTAAACCCCAACAAGAAACAACCCTAAACCCCTAACAACAAACAACACTAACCCCCTAACAAAAAACAACCCTAACCAAACAACAAAAAACCCTAACCCACTAACAACAAACAACACTAACACCCTAAAAACAAACAACCCTAACTCCCTAACAACAAACACTAACCCCCTAACAACAAACAACACTGAACCCCTAACAAGAAACTACCCTAACCCCATAACAACAAACAACACTAACCCGTAACAACAAACAACCCTAACCCCCAAACAGCAAACAACCCTAAACCCCTAACAACAAACACTAACCCCCTAAGAAAAAACAACACTAAACCCCGAACAAGAAACTACCCTATCCCCGTTACAACAAACAACACTAACCCCGTAACAAGAAACAACACTAACCCCCTAACAACAAACAACACTAACCCCCTAACAACAAACAACCCTAAACCCCTAACATCAAAGAACACTAACACTCTAAAAACAAACAACCCTAACCCCCTAACAACAAACACTAACCCCCAAACAACAAACAACCCTAACCCCTAAAAACCAAAAACACTAACCCACTAACAACAAACTACCCTAACCCACTAACAACAAACAACCCTAACACCCTAACAACAAACAACACTAACCCCCTAACAACAAACAACCCGTAACCCCTAACATCAAACAACCCTAACCCCCTAACTACACAAAACACTAACACCCTAACAACAAAAACCACTAAACCCCAACAAGAAACAACCCGAAACCCCTAACAACAAACACTAACCCCCTAACAACAAACAACACTAAACCGCTAACAAGAAACTACCCTAACCCCGTAACAACAAACAACACTAACCCCGTAACAACAAAGAACCCTAACCCCGAAACAACAAACAACCCTAACCCCCTAACAACAAACAACACTAACACCCTAACAACAAACAGCCCTAAACCCCTAACATCAAACAACACTAACCCCCTAACATCACAAAACACTAACACCCTAACAACAAACAACACTAACACCCTAAGAACAAAAACCACTAAACCCCAACAAGAAACAACCCTAAACCCCTAAGAACAAACAACACTAACCCCCTAACAACAAACAACCCTAACCAAACAACAAAAAACCCTAACCCACTAACAACAAACAACACTAACTCCCTAACAACAAACAACCCTAACCCCCTAACAACAAACACTAACCCCCAAAGAACAAACAACCCTAACCCGTAAAAACCAAAAAAACTAACCCACTAACAACAAACAACCCTAACCCACTAACAACAAACAACCCTAACACCCTCACAAGAAAAACCACTAAACCCCAACAAGAAACAACGCTAAACCCCTAAGAACAAACAACACTAACCCCCTAACAACAAACAACCCTAACCAAACAACAAAAAACCCTAACCCACTAACAACAAACAACACTAACACCCTAACAACAAACAACCCTAACCCCCTAACAACAAACAACACTAACCCCCTAAAAACAAACAACCCTAAACCCCTAACATCAAAGAACATTAACACCCTAACAACAAACAACCCTAACCCCCTAACAACAAACACTAACCCCCAAACAACAAACAACCCTAACCCCTAAAAACCAAAAAAACTAACCCACTAACAACAAACAACACTAACCCACTAACAACAAACAACCCTAACACCCTAACAACAAACAACACTAACCCCCTAACAACAAACAACCCTAAACCCCTAACATCAAACAACACTAACCCCCTAACAACACAAAACACTAACACCCTAACAACAAACAACACTAACACCCTAACAACAAAAACCACTAAACCCCAACAAGAAACAACCCGAAACCCCTAACAACAAACACTAACCCCCTAACAACAAACAACACTAAACCCCTAACAAGAAACTACCCTAACCCCGTAACAACAAACAACACTAACCCCGTAACAACAAACAACCCTAACCCCCAAACAACAAACAACCCTAACCCCCTAACAACAAACAATCCTAACCCCCGAACAACCAACAACACTAACCCCCTAACCACAATAAACACTAACACCCTAACAACAAAAACCACTAAAACCCAACAAGAAACAACCCTAAACCCCTAACAACAAACAACACTAACCCCCTAACAACAAACAACACTAACCCCCTAACAACAAACAATCCTAACCAAACAACAAAAAACCCTAACCCACTAACAACAAACAACACTAACACCCTAACAACAAACAACCCTAACCCCCAACAACAAACAACACTAACACCCTAACAACAAACAACCCTAACCCCCTAACAACAAACAACACTAACCCCCTAACAACAAACAACCCTAAACCCCTAACATCAAAGAACACTAACACCCTAACAACAAACAACACTGAGCCCCTAACAAGAAACTACCCTAACCCGTAACAACAAACAACACTAACCCATAACAACAAACAACCCTAACCCCAAACAACAAACAACCCTAACCCCCAAACAACAAACAACCCTAACCACTTTACAACAAACAATGCTAACCCCCCGAACAACCAAACAACACTAACCCCCTAACCACAATAAACACTAACACCCTAACAACAAAAACCACTAAACCCCAACAAGAAACAACCCTAAACCCCTAACAACAAACAACACTAACCCCCTAACAAAAAACAACCCTAACCAAACAACAAAAAACCCTAACCCACTAACAACAAACAACACTAACACCCTAACAACAAACAACCCTAACTCCCTAACAACAAACAACACTAACACCCTAACAACAAACAACCCTAAACCCCTAACAACAAACACTAATCCCCTAACAAAAAACAACACTAAACCCCGAACAACAAACTACCCTAACCCCTTAACAACAAACAACACTAACCCCGTAACAAGAAACAACCCCAACCCCCTAACAACGAACAACACTAACCCCCTAACAACAAACAACCCTAAACCCCTAACATCAAAGAACACTAACACCCTAACAACAAACAAACCTAACCCCCTAACAACAAACACTAACCCCCAAACAACAAAAAACCCTAACCCCTAAAAACCAAAAACACTAACTCACTAACAACAAACTACCCTAAACCACTAACAAAAAACAACCCTAACACCCTAACAACAAACAACACTAACCCCCTAACAACAAACAAACCTAAACCCCTAACATCAAACAACACTAACCCACTAACAACACAAAACACTAACACCCTAACAACAAACAACACTAACACCCTAACAACAAAAACCACTAAACCCCAACAAGAAACAACACGAAACCCCTAACAACAAACACTAACCCCCTAACAACAAACAACACTAAACCCCTAACAAGAAACTACCCTAACCCCGTAACAACAAACAACACTAACCCCGTAACAACAAACAGCCCTAACCCCCAAACAACAAACAACCCTAACCCCCTAACAACAAACAATCCTAACCCCCGAACAACCAACAACCCTAACCCCCTAACCACAATAAACACTAACACCCTAACAACAAAAACCACTAAACCCCAACAAGAAACAACCCTAAACCCCTAACAACCAACAACACTAACCCCCTAACAACAAACAACACTAACCCCCTAACAACAAACAATCCTAACCAAACAACAAAAAACCCTAACCCACTAACAAGAAACAACACTAACACCCTAACAACAAACAACCCTAACCCCCTAACAACAAACAACACTAACACCCTAACAACAAACAACCCTAACAACCTAAAAACAAACAAAACTAACCCCCTAACAACAAACAAACCTAAACCCCTAACATCAAAGAACACTAACACCCTAACAACAAACAACCCTAACCCCCTAACAACAAACACTAACCCCCAAACAACAAACAACCCTAACCCCTAAAAACCAAAAACACTAACCCACTAACAACAAACAACCATAACCCACTAACAACAAACAACCCTAACACCCTAACAACAAACAAAACTAACCCCCTAACAACAAACAACCCTCAACCCCTAAGAACAAACAACACTAACCCCCTAACAACAAACAACCCTAACCAAACAACAAAAAACCCTAACCCACTAACAACAAACAACACTAACACCCTAACAACAAACAACCCTAACCCCCAACAACAAACAACACTAACACCCTAACAACAAACAACACTAACCCCGTAACAACAAACAACCCTTACCCCCTAACATCAAACAACACTAACCCCCTAACAACACAAAACACTAACACCCTAACAACAAACAACACTAACTCCCTAACAACAGAAACCACTAAACCGCAACAAGAAACAACCCTAAACCCCTAACAACAAACACTAACCCCCTAACAACAAACAGCACTAACTCCCTAACAACAAACAACCCTAAACCCCTAACATCAAACAACACTAACCCCCTAACAACACAAAACACTAACACCCTAACAACAAACAACACTAACACCCTAACAACAAAAACCACTAAACCCCAACAAGAAGCAACCCGAAACTCCTAACAACAAACACTAACCCCCTAACAACAAACAACACTAAACCCCTAACAAGAAACTACACAAACCCCGTAACAACAAACAACACTAACCCCGCAACAACAAAAAACCCTAACCCCCAAACAACAAACAACCATAACCCCCTAACAAGAAACAATCCTAACCCCCGAACAACCATCAACACTAACCCCCTAACCACAATAAAGACTAACACCCTAACAACAAAAACCACTAAACCCCAACAAGAAAGAACCCTAAACCCCTAACAACAAACAACATTAACCCCCTAACAACAAACAATCCTAACCAAACAACAAAAAACCCTAACCCACTAACAACAAACAACACTAACACCCTAACAACAAACAACCCTAACCCCCTAACAACAAACAACACTAACACCCTAACAACAAACAACCCTAACCCCCTAACAACATACAACACTAACCCCCTAACAACAAACAACCCTAAAGCCCTAACATGAAAGAACACTAACACCCTAACAACAAACAACCCTAACCCCCTAACAACAAACACTAACCCCCAAACAACAAACAACCCTAACCCCTAAAAACCAAAAACACTAACCCACTAACAACAAACTACCCTAACCCCTAAAAACCAAAAACACTAACCCACTAACAACAAACTACCCTAAACCACTAACAACAAACAACCCTAACACCCTAACAACAAACAACACTAACACCCTAACAACAAAAACCACTAAACCCCAACAAGAAACAACCTGAAACCCCTAACAACAAACACTAAACACCTAACAAGAAACTACCCTAACCCCGTAACAACAAACAACACTAACCCCGTAACAACAAACAGCTCTAACCCCCAAACAACAAACAACCCTAACCCCCTAACAACACACAATCCTAACCCCCGAACAACCAACAAAACTAACCCCCTAACCACAATAAAGACTAACACCCTAACAACAAAAACCACTAAACCCCAACAAGAAACAACCCTAAACCCGTAACAAAAAACAACACTAACCCCCTAAAAACAAACTACACTAACCCCCTAACAACAAACAATCCTAACCAAGCAACAAAAAACCCTAACCCACTAACAACAAACAACACTAACACCCTAACAACAAACAACCCTAACCCCCTAACAACAAACAACACTAACACCCTAACAACAAACAACCCTAACCCCCTAACAACAAACAACACTAACCCCCTAACAACAAACAACCCTAAACCCCTAACATCAAAGAACACTAACACCCTAACAACAAACAACCCTAACCCCCTAACAACAAACACTAACCCCTAAACAACAAACAACCCTAAACCCTAAAAACCAAAAGCACTAAAGCACTAACAACAAACAACCCTAACCCACTAACAACAAACAACCCTAACACCCTAACAACAAACAACACTAACCCCCTAACAACAAACAACCCTAAACCCCTAACATCAAACAACACTAACCCCCTAACATCACAAAACACTAACACCCTAACAACAAACAACACTAACACCCTAACAACAAAAACCACTAAACCCCAACAAGTAACAACCCTAAACCCCTAAGAACAAACACCACTAACCTCCTAACAACAAACAACCCTAACCAACCAACAAAAAACCGTAACCCACTAACAACAAACAACCCTAACCCCCGAACAACACACACTAACCCCCAAACAACAAACAACCCTAACCCCTGAAAACCAAAAACACTAACCCACTAACAACAAACAACCCTAAACCACTAACAACAAACAACCCTAACACCCTAACAACAAACAACACTAACCCCCTAACAACAAACAACCCTAAACCCCTAACATCAAACAACACTAACCCCCTAACAACACAAAACACTAACACCGTAAGAACAAACAACACTAACACCCTAACAACAAAAACCACTAAACCCCAACAAGAAACAACCCTAAACCCCTAACAACAAACACTAACCCCTAACAAAAAACAATACTAAACCCCGAACAAGAAACTACCCTAACCCTGTAACAACAAACAACACTAACCCAGTAACAAGAAACAACCCTAACCCCCTAACAACGAACAACACTAACCCCCTAACAAACAACCCTCAACCCCTAACATCAAAGAACACTAACACCCTAACAACAAACAACCCTAACCCCCTAACAACAAACACTAACCCCAAACAACAAACAACCCTAAACCCTAAAAACCAAAAACTCTAAAGCACTAACAACAAACAACCCTAACCCACTAACAACAAACAACCCTAACACCCTAACAACAAACAACACTAACCCCTTAACAACAAACAACCCTAAACCCCTAACATCAAACAACACTAACCCCCTAACATCACAAAACACTAACACCCTAACAACAAACAACACTAACACCCTAACAACAAAAACCACTAAACCCCAACAAGAAACAACCCTAAACCCCTAAGAACAAACACCACTAACCCCCTAACAACAAACAACCCTAACCAACAAACAAAAAACCGTAACCCACTAACAACAAACAACCATAACCCCCGAACAACACACACTAACCCCCAAACAACAAACAACCCTAACCCCTGAAAACCAAAAACACTAACCCACTAACAACAAACAACCCTAAACCACTAACAACAAACAACCCTAACACCCTAACAACAAACAACACTAACCCCCTAACAACAAACAACCCTAAACCCCTAACATCAAACAACACTAACCCCCTAACAACACAAAACACTAACACCGTAAGAACAAACAACACTAACACCCTAACAACAAAAACCACTAAACCAAAACAAGAAACAACCCTAAACCCCTAACAACAAACAACACTAACCCCCTAACAACATACAATCCTAACCAAACAACAAAAAACCCTAACCCACTAACAACAAACAACACTAACCCCCTAACAACAAACAACACTTACCCCCTAACATCAAACAACACTAACCCCCTAACAACACAAAACACTAACACCCTAACAACAAACAACACTAACAACCTAACAACAGAAACCACTAAACCCCAAGAAACAACCCTAAACCCCTAACAAAAAACACTAACCCCTAACAACAAACAAGACTGTACCCCTAACAAGAAAATACCCTAACCCCGTAACAAGAAACAACACTAAACCGTAACAACAAACAACCCTAACCCCCAAACAACAAGCAACCCTAAACACCAAACAACAAACAACCCTAACCCCTTAAAAACAAACAATGCTAACCCCCCGAACAACCAACAACACTAACCCCCTAACCACAATAAACACTAACACCCTAACAACAAAAACCACTAAACCCCAACAAGAAACAACCCTAAACCCCTAACAACAAACAACACTAACCCCCTAACAAAAAACAACCCTAACCAAACAACAAAAAACCCTAACCCACCAACAACAAACAACACTAACACCCTAACAACAAACAACCCTAAACACCAAACATCAAAGAACACTTACACCCTAACAACAAACAACCCTAACCCCCTAACAACAAACAACACTAAACCCCTAACAACAAACAACCCTAAACCCCTAACATCAAACAACACTAACCCCCTAACAACACAAAACACTAACACCCTAACAAGAAACAACACTAACACCCTAACAACAAAAACTCCTAAACCCCAACAAGAAACAACCCTAAACCCCTAACAACAAACACTAACCCCCTAACAAAAAACAACACTAAACCCCGAACAAGAAACTACCCTAACCCCGTAACAACAAACAACACTAACCCCGTAACAAGAAACAACTCTAACCCCTTAACAACGAACAACACTAACCCCCTAACAACAAACAACACTAAACCCCTAACACCAAAGAACACTAACAGCCTAACAACAAACAACCCTAACCCCCTAACAACACACACTAACCCCCAAACAACAAACAACCCTAACCCCTGAAAACCAAAAACACTAACCCACTAACAACAAACAACCCTAAACCACTAACAACAAACAACCCTAACACCCTAACAACAAACAACACTAACCCCCTAACAACAAACAACCCTAAACCCCTAACATCAAACAACACTAACCCCCTAACAACACAAAACACTAACACCGTAAGAACAAACAACACTAACACCCTAACAACAAAAACCACTAAACCAAAACAAGAAACAACCCTAAACCCCTAACAACAAACAGCACTAACCCCCTAACAACATACAATCCTAACCAAACAACAAAAAACCCTAACCCACTAACAGCAAACAACACTAACACCCTAACAACAAACAACCCTAACCCCTTAACAACAAACAACACTAACACCCTAACAACAAACAACCCTAACCCCCTAACAACAAACAACACTAACCCCCTAACAACAAACAACCCTAAACACCTAACATCAAAGAACACTAACACCCTAACAACAAACAACCCTAACCCCCTAACAACAAACACTAACCCCCAAACAACAAACAACCCTAAACCCTAAAAACCAAAAACATTAACCCACTAACAACAAACAACCCTAACCCACTAACAACAAACAACCCTAAACCCCTAACATCAAACAACACTAACCCCCTAACAACACAAAACACTAACACCCCAACAACAAACAACACTAACCCCCTAACAACAAACAACCCTAAACCCCTAACATCAAAGAACACTAACACCCTAACAACAAACATTCCTAGCCCCCTAACAACAAACACTAACCCCCAAACAACAAACAACCCTAACCCACTAACAACAAACAACCCTAACACCCTAACAACAAATAACACTAACCCCCTAACAACAAACAACCCTAACCCCTAACAACAAACACTAACCCCCAAACAACAAACAACCCTAACCCCTAAAAACCAAAAACACTAACCCACTAACAACAAACAACCCTAACCCACTAAGAACCAACAACCCTAACACCCTAACAACAAACACTAACCCCCTAACAACAAACAACCCTAAACCCCTAACATCAAAGAACACTAACACCCTAAAAACAAACAACCCTAACCCCCTAAAAGCAAACAACACTAACCCCCTAAAAACACAAAACACTAACACCCTAACAACAAACAACACTAACACCCTAACAACAAAAACCACTAAACCCCAACAAGAAACAACCCGAAACCCCTAACAACAAACACTAACCCCCTAACAACAAACAACACTAACCCCGTAACAACAAACAGCCCTAACCCCCAAACAACAAACAACCCTAACCCCCTAACAACAAACAACCCTAACCCCCGAACAACCAACAACACTAACCCCCTAACCACAATAAAGACTAACACCCTAACAACAAAAACCACTAAACCCCAACAAGAAACAACCCTAAACCCGTAACAAAAAACAACACTAACCCCCTAAAAACAAACTACACTAACCCCCTAACAACAAACAATCCTAACCAAGCAACAAAAAACCCTAACCCACTAACAACAAACAACACTAACCCCCTAACAACAAACAACACTTACCCCCTAACATCAAACAACACTAACCCCCTAACAACACAAAACACTAACACCCTAACAACAAACAACACTAACAACCTAACAACAGAAACCACTAAACCCCAAGAAACAACCCTAAACCCCTAACAAAAAACACTAACCCCTAACAACAAACAAGACTGTACCCCTAACAAGAAAATACCCTAACCCCGTAACAAGAAACAACACTAAACCGTAACAACAAACAACCCTAACCCCCAAACAACAAGCAACCCTAAACACCAAACAACAAACAACCCTAACCCCTTAAAAACAAACAATGCTAACCCCCCGAACAACCAACAACACTAACCCCCTAACCACAATAAACACTAACACCCTAACAACAAAAACCACTAAACCCCAACAAGAAACAACCCTAAACCCCTAACAACAAACAACACTAACCCCCTAACAAAAAACAACCCTAACCAAACAACAAAAAACCCTAACCCACCAACAACAAACAACACTAACACCCTAACAACAAACAACCCTAAACACCAAACATCAAAGAACACTTACACCCTAACAACAAACAACCCTAACCCCCTAACAACAAACAACACTAAACCCCTAACAACAAACAACCCTAAACCCCTAACATCAAACAACACTAACCCCCTAACAACACAAAACACTAACACCCTAACAAGAAACAACACTAACACCCTAACAACAAAAACTCCTAAACCCCAACAAGAAACAACCCTAAACCCCTAACAACAAACACTAACCCCCTAACAAAAAACAACACTAAACCCCGAACAAGAAACTACCCTAACCCCGTAACAACAAACAACACTAACCCCGTAACAAGAAACAACTCTAACCCCTTAACAACGAACAACACTAACCCCCTAACAACAAACAACACTAAACCCCTAACACCAAAGAACACTAACAGCCTAACAACAAACAACCCTAACCCCCTAACAACACACACTAACCCCCAAACAACAAACAACCCTAACCCCTGAAAACCAAAAACACTAACCCACTAACAACAAACAACCCTAAACCACTAACAACAAACAACCCTAACACCCTAACAACAAACAACACTAACCCCCTAACAACAAACAAACCTAAACCCCTAACATCAAACAACACTAACCCCCTAACAACACAAAACACTAACACCGTAAGAACAAACAACACTAACACCCTAACAACAAAAACCACTAAACCAAAACAAGAAACAACCCTAAACCCCTAACAACAAACAGCACTAACCCCCTAACAACATACAATCCTAACCAAACAACAAAAAACCCTAACCCACTAACAGCAAACAACACTAACACCCTAACAACAAACAACCCTAACCCCTTAACAACAAACAACACTAACACCCTAACAACAAACAACCCTAACCCCCTAACAACAAACAACACTAACCCCCTAACAACAAACAACCCTAAACACCTAACATCAAAGAACACTAACACCCTAACAACAAACAACCCTAACCCCCTAACAACAAACACTAACCCCCAAACAACAAACAACCCTAAACCCTAAAAACCAAAAACATTAACCCACTAACAACAAACAACCCTAACCCACTAACAACAAACAACCCTAAACCCCTAACATCAAACAACACTAACCCCCTAACAACACAAAACACTAACACCCCAACAACAAACAACACTAACCCCCTAACAACAAACAACCCTAAACCCCTAACATCAAAGAACACTAACACCCTAACAACAAACATTCCTAGCCCCCTAACAACAAACACTAACCCCCAAACAACAAACAACCCTAACCCACTAACAACAAACAACCCTAACACCCTAACAACAAATAACACTAACCCCCTAACAACAAACAACCCTAACCCCTAACAACAAACACTAACCCCCAAACAACAAACAACCCTAACCCCTAAAAACCAAAAACACTAACCCACTAACAACAAACAACCCTAACCCACTAAGAACCAACAACCCTAACACCCTAACAACAAACACTAACCCCCTAACAACAAACAACCCTAAACCCCTAACATCAAAGAACACTAACACCCTAAAAACAAACAACCCTAACCCCCTAAAAGCAAACAACACTAACCCCCTAAAAACACAAAACACTAACACCCTAACAACAAACAACACTAACACCCTAACAACAAAAACCACTAAACCCCAACAAGAAACAACCCGAAACCCCTAACAACAAACACTAACCCCCTAACAACAAACAACACTAACCCCGTAACAACAAACAGCCCTAACCCCCAAACAACAAACAACCCTAACCCCCTAACAACAAACAACCCTAACCCCCGAACAACCAACAACACTAACCCCCTAACCACAATAAAGACTAACACCCTAACAACAAAAACCACTAAACCCCAACAAGAAACAACCCTAAACCCGTAACAAAAAACAACACTAACCCCCTAAAAACAAACTACACTAACCCCCTAACAACAAACAATCCTAACCAAGCAACAAAAAACCCTAACCCACTAACAACAAACAACACTAACCCCCTAACAACAAACAACACTTACCCCCTAACATCAAACAACACTAACCCCCTAACAACACAAAACACTAACACCCTAACAACAAACAACACTAACAACCTAACAACAGAAACCACTAAACCCCAAGAAACAACCCTAAACCCCTAACAAAAAACACTAACCCCTAACAACAAACAAGACTGTACCCCTAACAAGAAAATACCCTAACCCCGTAACAAGAAACAACACTAAACCGTAACAACAAACAACCCTAACCCCCAAACAACAAGCAACCCTAAACACCAAACAACAAACAACCCTAACCCCTTAAAAACAAACAATGCTAACCCCCCGAACAACCAACAACACTAACCCCCTAACCACAATAAACACTAACACCCTAACAACAAAAACCACTAAACCCCAACAAGAAACAACCCTAAACCCCTAACAACAAACAACACTAACCCCCTAACAAAAAACAACCCTAACCAAACAACAAAAAACCCTAACCCACCAACAACAAACAACACTAACACCCTAACAACAAACAACCCTAAACACCAAACATCAAAGAACACTTACACCCTAACAACAAACAACCCTAACCCCCTAACAACAAACAACACTAAACCCCTAACAACAAACAACCCTAAACCCCTAACATCAAACAACACTAACCCCCTAACAACACAAAACACTAACACCCTAACAAGAAACAACACTAACACCCTAACAACAAAAACTCCTAAACCCCAACAAGAAACAACCCTAAACCCCTAACAACAAACACTAACCCCCTAACAAAAAACAACACTAAACCCCGAACAAGAAACTACCCTAACCCCGTAACAACAAACAACACTAACCCCGTAACAAGAAACAACTCTAACCCCTTAACAACGAACAACACTAACCCCCTAACAACAAACAACACTAAACCCCTAACACCAAAGAACACTAACAGCCTAACAACAAACAACCCTAACCCCCTAACAACACACACTAACCCCCAAACAACAAACAACCCTAACCCCTGAAAACCAAAAACACTAACCCACTAACAACAAACAACCCTAAACCACTAACAACAAACAACCCTAACACCCTAACAACAAACAACACTAACCCCCTAACAACAAACAAACCTAAACCCCTAACATCAAACAACACTAACCCCCTAACAACACAAAACACTAACACCGTAAGAACAAACAACACTAACACCCTAACAACAAAAACCACTAAACCAAAACAAGAAACAACCCTAAACCCCTAACAACAAACAGCACTAACCCCCTAACAACATACAATCCTAACCAAACAACAAAAAACCCTAACCCACTAACAGCAAACAACACTAACACCCTAACAACAAACAACCCTAACCCCTTAACAACAAACAACACTAACACCCTAACAACAAACAACCCTAACCCCCTAACAACAAACAACACTAACCCCCTAACAACAAACAACCCTAAACACCTAACATCAAAGAACACTAACACCCTAACAACAAACAACCCTAACCCCCTAACAACAAACACTAACCCCCAAACAACAAACAACCCTAAACCCTAAAAACCAAAAACATTAACCCACTAACAACAAACAACCCTAACCCACTAACAACAAACAACCCTAAACCCCTAACATCAAACAACACTAACCCCCTAACAACACAAAACACTAACACCCCAACAACAAACAACACTAACCCCCTAACAACAAACAACCCTAAACCCCTAACATCAAAGAACACTAACACCCTAACAACAAAAATTCCTAGCCCCCTAACAACAAACACTAACCCCCAAACAACAAACAACCCTAACCCACTAACAACAAACAACCCTAACACCCTAACAACAAATAACACTAACCCCCTAACAACAAACAACCCTAACCCCTAACAACAAACACTAACCCCCAAACAACAAACAACCCTAACCCCTAAAAACCAAAAACACTAACCCACTAACAACAAACAACCCTAACCCACTAAGAACCAACAACCCTAACACCCTAACAACAAACACTAACCCCCTAACAACAAACAACCCTAAACCCCTAACATCAAAGAACACTAACACCCTAAAAACAAACAACCCTAACCCCCTAAAAGCAAACAACACTAACCCCCTAAAAACACAAAACACTAACACCCTAACAACAAACAACACTAACACCCTAACAACAAAAACCACTAAACCCCAACAAGAAACAACCCGAAACCCCTAACAACAAACACTAACCCCCTAACAACAAACAACACTAACCCCGTAACAACAAACAGCCCTAACCCCCAAACAACAAACAACCCTAACCCCCTAACAACAAACAACCCTAACCCCCGAACAACCAACAACACTAACCCCCTAACCACAATAAAGACTAACACCCTAACAACAAAAACCACTAAACCCCAACAAGAAACAACCCTAAACCCGTAACAAAAAACAACACTAACCCCCTAAAAACAAACTACACTAACCCCCTAACAACAAACAATCCTAACCAAGCAACAAAAAACCCTAACCCACTAACAACAAACAACACTAACACCCTAACAACAAACAACCCTAACCCCCTAACAACAAACAACACTAACACCCTAACAACAAACAACCCTAACCCCCTAACAACAAACAACACTAACCCCCTAACAACAAACAACCCTAAACCCCTAACATCAAAGAACACTAACACCCTAACAACAAACAACCCTAATCCCCTAACAACAAACACTAACCCCTAAACAACAAACAACCCTAAACCCTAAAAACCAAAAACACTAAAGCACTAACAACAAACAACCCTAACCCACTAACAACAAACAACCCTAACACCCTAACAACAAACAACACTAACCCCCTAACAACAAACAACCCTAAACCCCTAACATCAAACAACACTAACCCCCTAACATCACAAAACACTAACACCCTAACAACAAACAACACTAACACCCTAACAACAAAAACCACTAAACCCCAACAAGAAACAACCCTAAACCCCTAAGAACAAACACCACTAACCCCCTAACAACAAAAAACCCTAACCAACCAACAAAAAACCGTAACCCACTAACAACAAACAACCCTAACCCCCGAACAACACACACTAACCCCCAAACAACAAACAACCCTAACCCCTGAAAACCAAAAACACTAACCCACTAACAACAAACAACCCTAAACCACTAACAACAAACAACCCTAACACCCTAACAACAAACAACACTAACCCCCTAACAACAAACAACCCTAAACCCCTAACATCAAACAACACTAACCCCCTAACAACACAAAACACTAACACCGTAAGAACAAACAACACTAACACCCTAACAACAAAAACCACTAAACCAAAACAAGAAACAACCCTAAACCCCTAACAAGAAACAACACTAACCCCCTAACAACATACAATCCTAACCAAACAACAAAAAACACTAACCCACTAACAACAAACAACACTAACCCCCTAACAACAAACAACACTTACCCCCTAACATCAAACAACACTAACCCCCTAACAACACAAAACACTAACACCCTAACAACAAACAACACTAACAACCTAACAACAGAAACCACTAAACCCCAAGAAACAACCCTAAACCCCTAACAAAAAACACTAACCCCTAACAACAAACATCACTGAACCCCTAACAAGAAAATACCCTAACCCCGTAACAACAAACAACACTAAACCGTAACAACAAACAACCCTAACCCCCAAACAACAAACAACCCTAAACACCAAACAACAAACAACCCTAACCCCTTAAGAACAAACAATGCTAACCCCCCGAACAACCAACAACACTAACCCCCTAACAACAAACAACACTAACACCCTAACAACAAAAACCACTAAACCCCAACAAGAAACAACCCTAAACCCCTAACAACAAACAACACTAACCCCCTAACAAAAAACAACCCTAACCAAACAACAAAAAACCCTAACCCACCAACAACAAACAACACTAACACCCTAACAACAAACAACCCTAAACCCCTAACAACAAACACTAACCCCCAAACAACAAACAACCCTAACCCCTAAAAACCAAAAACACTAACAACAAACAACCCTAACTTCCTAACAACAAACAACACTAACACCCTAACAACAAACAACCCTAACCCCCTAACAACAAACAACACTAACCCCCTATCAACAAACAACCCTAAACCCCTAACATCAAACAACACTAACCCCCTAACAACACAAAACACTAACACCCTAGCAACAAACAACACTAACACCCTAACAACAAAAACCACTAAACCCCAACAAGAAACAACCCTAAACCCCTAACAACATACACTAACCCCCTAACAAAAAACAATACTAAACCCCGAACAAGAAACTACCCTAACCCCGTAACAACAAACAACACTAACCCCGTAACAAGAAACAACACTAACCCCCTAACAACGAACAACACTAACCCCCTAACAACAAACAACACTAAACCCCTAACATCAAAGAACACTAACACCCTAACAACAAACAACCCTAACCCCCTAACAACAAACACTAACCCCCAAACAACAAACAACCCTAACCCCTAAAAACCAAAAACACTAACCCACTAACAACAAACAACTCTAAACCACTAACAAACAACCCTAACACCCTAACAACAAACAACACTAACCCCCTAACAACAAACAACCCTAAACCCCTAACATCAAACAACACTAACAACCTAACAACACAAAACACTAACACCGTAACAACAAACAACACTAACACCCTAACAACAAAAACCACTAAACCCCAACAAGAAACAACCCTAAACCCCTTACAACACACAACACTAACCCCTTAACAACAAACAATCCTAACCAAACAACAAAAAACCCTAACCCACTAACAACAAACAACACTAACACCCTAACAACAAACAACCCTAACCCCCTAACAACAAACAACACTAACACCCTAACAACAAACAACCCTAACCCCCTAACAACAAACAACCCTAAACACCTAACATCAAAGAACACTAACACCCTAACAACAAACAACCCTAACCCCTAACAACAAACACTAACCCCCAAGCAACAAACAACCCTAACCCTTAAAAACCAAAAACACTAACCCACTAACAACAAACAACCCTAACCCACTAAGAACAAACAACCCTAACACCCTAACAACAAACACTAACCCCCTAACAACAAACAACCCTAAACCCCTAACATCAAAGAACACTAACACCCTAAAAACAAACAACCCTAACCCCCAACAACAAACAACACTAACCCCCTAACAACACAAAACACTAAACCCCAACAAGAAACAACCCGAAACCCCTAACAACAAACACTAACCCCCAAACAACAAACAACCCTAACCCCTAAAAACCAAAAACACTAACCCACTAACAACAAACTACCCTAAACCACTAACAACGAACAACCCTAACACCCTAACAACAAACAACACTAACCCCCTAACAACAAACAACCCTAAACCCCTAACATCAAACAACACTAACCCCCTAACAACACAAAACACTAACACCCTAACAACAAACAACACTAACACCCTAACAACAAAAACCACTAAACCCCAACAAGAAACAACCCGAAACCCCTAACAACAAACACTAACCCCCTAACACAAAACAACACTAAACCCCTAACAAGAAACTACCCTAACCCCGTAACAACAAACAACACTAACCCCGTAACAACAAACAGCCCTAACCCCCAAACAACAAACAACCCTAACCCCCTAACAACAAACAACCCTAACCCCCGAACAACCAACAACACTAACCCCCTAACCACAATAAAGACTAACACCCTAACAACAAAAACCACTAAACCCCAACAAGAAACAACCCTAAACCCCTAACAAAAAACAACACTAACCCCCTAAAAACAAACTACACTAACCCCATAACAACAAACAATCCTAACCAAGCAACAAAAAACCCTAACCCACTAACAACAAACAACACTAACACCCTAACAACAAACAACCCTAACCCCCTAACAACAAACAACACTAACCCCCTAACAACAAACAACCCTAAACCCCTAACATCAAAGAACACTAACACCCTAACAACAAACAACCCTAACCCCCTAACAACAAACACTAACCCCTAAACAACAAACAACCCTAAACCCTAAAAACCAAAAACACTAAAGCACTAACAACAAACAACCCTAACCCACTAACAACAAACAACCCTAACACCCTAACAACAAACAACACTAACCCCCTAACAGCAAACAACCCTAAACCCCTAACATCAAACAACACTAACCCCCTAACATCACAAAACACTAACACCCTAACAACAAACAACACTAACACCCTAACAACAAAAACCACTAAACCCCAACAAGAAACAACCCTAAACCCCTAAGAACAAACACCACTAACCCCCAACAACAAACAACCCTAACCAACCAACAAAAAACCGTAACCCACTAACAACAAACAACCCTAACCCCCGAACAACACACACTAACCCCCAAACAACAAACAACCCTAACCCCTGAAAACCAAAAACACTAACCCACTAACAACAAACAACCCTAAACCACTAACAACAAACAACCCTAACACCCTAACAACAAACAACACTAACCCCCTAACAACAAACAACCCTAAACCCCTAACATCAAACAACACTAACCCCCTAACAACACAAAACACTAACACCGTAAGAACAAACAACACTAACACCCTAACAACAAAAACCACTAAACCAAAACAAGAAACAACCCTAAACCCCTAACAACAAACAACACTAACCCCCTAACAACATACAATCCTAACCAAACAACAAAAAACCCTAACCCACTAACAACAAACAACACTAAACCCCTAACAACAAACAACACTAACAACCTAACAACAGAAACCACTAAACCCCAAGAAACAACCCTAAACCCCTAACAAAAAACACTAACCCCTAACAACAAACAACACTGAACCCCTAACAAGAAAATACCCTAACCCCGTAACAACAAACAACACTAAACCGTAACAACAAACAACCCTAACCCCCAAACAACAAACAACCCTAAACACCAAACAACAAACAACCCTAACCCCTTAAGAACAAACAATGCTAACCCCCCGAACAACCAACAACACTAACACCCTAACAACAAACAACACTAACACCCTAACAACAAAAACCACTAAACCCCAACAAGAAACAACCCTAAACCCCTAACAACAAACAACACTAACCCCCTAACAAAAAACAACCCTAACCAAACAACAAAAAACCCTAACCCACCAACAACAAACAACACTAACACCCTAACAACAAACAACCCTAACTCCCTAACAACAAACAACACTAACACCCTAACAACAAACAACCCTAACCCCCTAACAACAAACAACACTAACCCCCTAACAACAAACAACCCTAAACCCCTAACATCAAACAACACTAACCCCCTAACAACACAAAACACTAACACCCTAACAAGAAACAACACTAACACCCTAACAACAAAAACTCCTAAACCCCAACAAGAAACAACCCTAAACCCCTAACAACAAACACTAACCCCCTAACAAAAAACAACACTAAACCCCGAACAAGAAACTACCCTAACCCCGTAACAACAAACAGCACTAACCCCGTAACAAGAAACAACTCTAACCCCTTAACAACGAACAACACTAACCCCCTAACAAAAAACAACACTAAACCCCGAACAAGAAACTACCCTAACCCCGTAACAACAAACAGCACTAACCCCGTAACAAGAAACAACTCTAACCCCTTAACAACGAACAACACTAACCCCCTAACAACAAACAACACTAAACCCCTAACACCAAAGAACACTAACACCCTAACAACAAACAACCCTAACCCCTAAAAACCAAAAACACTAACCCACTAACAACAAACTACCCTAAACCACTAACAACGAACAACCCTAACACCCTAACAACAAACAACACTAACCCCCTAACAACAAACAACCCTAAACCCCTAACATCAAACAACACTAACCCCCTAACAACACAAAACACTAACACCCTAACAACAAACAACACTAACACCCTAACAACAAAAACCACTAAACCCCAACAAGAAACAACCCGAAACCCCTAACAACAAACACTAACCCCCTAACACAAAACAACACTAAACCCCTAACAAGAAACTACCCTAACCCCGTAACAACAAACAACACTAACCCCGTAACAACAAACAGCCCTAACCCCCAAACAACAAACAACCCTAACCCCCTAACAACAAACAACCCTAACCCCCGAACAACCAACAACACTAACCCCCTAACCACAATAAAGACTAACACCCTAACAAAAACCACTAAACCCCAACAAGAAACAACCCTAAACCCCTAACAAAAAACAACACTAACCCCCTAAAAACAAACTACACTAACCCCCTAACAACAAACAATCCTAACCAAGCAACAAAAAACCCTAACCCACTAACAACAAACAACACTAACACCCTAACAACAAACAACCCTAACCCCCTAACAACAAACAACACTAACACCCTAACAACAAACAACCCTAACCCCCTAACAACAAACAACACTAACCCCCTAACAACAAACAACCCTAAACCCCTAACATCAAAGAACACTAACACCCTAACAACAAACAACCCTAACCCCCTAACAACAAACACTAACCCCTAAACAACAAACAACCCTAAACCCTAAAAACCAAAAACACTAAAGCACTAACAACAAACAACCCTAACCCACTAACAACAAACAACCCTAACACCCTAACAACAAACAACACTAACCCCCTAACAGCAAACAACCCTAAACCCCTAACATCAAACAACACTAACCCCCTAACATCACAAAACACTAACACCCTAACAACAAACAACACTAACACCCTAACAACAAAAACCACTAAACCCCAACAAGAAACAACCCTAAACCCCTAAGAACAAACACCACTAACCCCCAACAACAAACAACCCTAACCAACCAACAAAAAACCGTAACCCACTAACAACAAACAACCCTAACCCCCGAACAACACACACTAACCCCCAAACAACAAACAACCCTAACCCCTGAAAACCAAAAACACTAACCCACTAACAACAAACAACCCTAAACCACTAACAACAAACAACCCTAACACCCTAACAACAAACAACACTAACCCCCTAACAACAAACAACCCTAAACCCCTAACATCAAACAACACTAACCCCCTAACAACACAAAACACTAACACCGTAAGAACAAACAACACTAACACCCTAACAACAAAAACCACTAAACCAAAACAAGAAACAACCCTAAACCCCTAACAACAAACAACACTAACCCCCTAACAACATACAATCCTAACCAAACAACAAAAAACCCTAACCCACTAACAACAAACAACACTAAACCCCTAACAACAAACAACACTAACAACCTAACAACAGAAACCACTAAACCCCAAGAAACAACCCTAAACCCCTAACAAAAAACACTAACCCCTAACAACAAACAACACTGAACCCCTAACAAGAAAATACCCTAACCCCGTAACAACAAACAACACTAAACCGTAACAACAAACAACCCTAACCCCCAAACAACAAACAACCCTAAACACCAAACAACAAACAACCCTAACCCCTTAAGAACAAACAATGCTAACCCCCCGAACAACCAACAACACTAACACCCTAACAACAAACAACACTAACACCCTAACAACAAAAACCACTAAACCCCAACAAGAAACAACCCTAAACCCCTAACAACAAACAACACTAACCCCCTAACAAAAAACAACCCTAACCAAACAACAAAAAACCCTAACCCACCAACAACAAACAACACTAACACCCTAACAACAAACAACCCTAACTCCCTAACAACAAACAACACTAACACCCTAACAACAAACAACCCTAACCCCCTAACAACAAACAACACTAACCCCCTAACAACAAACAACCCTAAACCCCTAACATCAAACAACACTAACCCCCTAACAACACAAAACACTAACACCCTAACAAGAAACAACACTAACACCCTAACAACAAAAACTCCTAAACCCCAACAAGAAACAACCCTAAACCCCTAACAACAAACACTAACCCCCTAACAAAAAACAACACTAAACCCCGAACAAGAAACTACCCTAACCCCGTAACAACAAACAGCACTAACCCCGTAACAAGAAACAACTCTAACCCCTTAACAACGAACAACACTAACCCCCTAACAAAAAACAACACTAAACCCCGAACAAGAAACTACCCTAACCCCGTAACAACAAACAGCACTAACCCCGTAACAAGAAACAACTCTAACCCCTTAACAACGAACAACACTAACCCCCTAACAACAAACAACACTAAACCCCTAACACCAAAGAACACTAACACCCTAACAACAAACAACCCTAACCCCTAAAAACCAAAAACACTAACCCACTAACAACAAACTACCCTAAACCACTAACAACGAACAACCCTAACACCCTAACAACAAACAACACTAACCCCCTAACAACAAACAACCCTAAACCCCTAACATCAAACAACACTAACCCCCTAACAACACAAAACACTAACACCCTAACAACAAACAACACTAACACCCTAACAACAAAAACCACTAAACCCCAACAAGAAACAACCCGAAACCCCTAACAACAAACACTAACCCCCTAACACAAAACAACACTAAACCCCTAACAAGAAACTACCCTAACCCCGTAACAACAAACAACACTAACCCCGTAACAACAAACAGCCCTAACCCCCAAACAACAAACAACCCTAACCCCCTAACAACAAACAACCCTAACCCCCGAACAACCAACAACACTAACCCCCTAACCACAATAAAGACTAACACCCTAACAAAAACCACTAAACCCCAACAAGAAACAACCCTAAACCCCTAACAAAAAACAACACTAACCCCCTAAAAACAAACTACACTAACCCCCTAACAACAAACAATCCTAACCAAGCAACAAAAAACCCTAACCCACTAACAACAAACAACACTAACACCCTAACAACAAACAACCCTAACCCCCTAACAACAAACAACACTAACACCCTAACAACAAACAACCCTAACCCCCTAACAACAAACAACACTAACCCCCTAACAACAAACAACCCTAAACCCCTAACATCAAAGAACACTAACACCCTAACAACAAACAACCCTAACCCCCTAACAACAAACACTAACCCCTAAACAACAAACAACCCTAAACCCTAAAAACCAAAAACACTAAAGCACTAACAACAAACAACCCTAACCCACTAACAACAATCAACCCTAACACCCTAACAACAAACAACACTAACCCCCTAACAGCAAACAACCCTAAACCCCTAACATCAAACAACACTAACCCCCTAACATCACAAAACACTAACACCCTAACAACAAACAACACTAACACCCTAACAACAAAAACCACTAAACCCCAACAAGAAACAACCCTAAACCCCTAAGAACAAACACCACTAACCCCCTAACAACAAACAACCCTAACCAACCAACAAAAAACCGTAACCCACTAACAACAAACAACCCTAACCCCCGAACAACACACACTAACCCCCAAACAACAAACAACCCTAACCCCTGAAAACCAAAAACACTAACCCACTAACAACAAACAACCCTAAACCACTAACAACAAACAACCCTAACACCCTAACAACAAACAACACTAACCCCCTAAAAACAAACAACCCTAAACCCCTAACATCAAACAACACTAACCCCCTAACAACACAAAACACTAACACCGTAAAACAAACAACACTAACACCCTAACAACAAAAACCACTAAACCAAAACAAGAAACAACCCTAAACCCCTAACAACAAACAACACTAACCCCCTAACAACATACAATCCTAACCAAACAACAAAAAACCCTAACCCACTAACAACAAACAACACTAAACCCCTAACAACAAACAACACTAACAACCTAACAACAGAAACCACTAAACCCCAAGAAACAATCCTAAACCCCTAACAAAAAACACTAACCCCTAACAACAAACAACACTGAACCCCTAACAAGAAAATACCCTAACCCCGTAACAACAAACAACACTAAACCGTAACAACAAACAACCCTAACCCCCAAACAACAAACAACCCTAAACACCAAACAACAAACAACCCTAACCCCTTAAGAACAAACAATGCTAACCCCCCGAACAACCAACAACACTAACACCCTAACAACAAACAACACTAACACCCTAACAACAAAAACCACTAAACCCCAACAAGAAACAACCCTAAACCCCTAACAACAAACAACACTAACCCCCTAACAAAAAACAACCCTAACCAAACAACAAAAAACCCTAACCCACCAACAACAAACAACACTAACACCCTAACAACAAACAACCCTAACTCCCTAACAACAAACAACACTAACACCCTAACAACAAACAACCCTAACCCCCTAACAACAAACAACACTAACCCCCTAACAACAAACAACCCTAAACCCCTAACATCAAACAACACTAACCCCCTAACAACACAAAACACTAACACCCTAACAAGAAACGACACTAACACCCTAACAACAAAAACTCCTAAACCCCAACAAGAAACAACCCTAAACCCCTAACAACAAACACTAACCCCCTAACAAAAAACAACACTAAACCCCGAACAAGAAACTACCCTAACCCCGTAACAACAAACAACACTAACCCCGTAACAAGAAACAACTCTAACCCCTTAACAACGAACAACACTAACCCCCTAACAACAAACAACACTAAACCCCTAACACCAAAGAACACTAACACCCTAACAACAAACAACCCTAACCCCCTAACAACACAGACTAACCCCCAAACAACAAACAACCCTAAGCCCTGAAAACCAAAAACACTAACCCACTAACAACAAACAACCCTAAACCACTAACAACAAACAACCCTAACACCCTAACAACAAACAACACTAACCCCCTAACAACACAAAACACTAACACCGTAAGAACAAACAACACTAACACCCTAACAACAAAAACCACTAAACCAAAACAAGAAACAACCCTAAACCCCTAACAACAAACAACACTAACCCCCTAACAACATACAATCCTAACCAAACAACAAAAAACCCTAAACCACTAACAACAAACAACACTAACACCCTAACAACAAACAACCCTAACCCCCTAACAACAAACAACCCTAACCCCTGAACAACCAACAACACTAACCCCCTAACCACAATAAAGACTAACACCCTAACAACAAAAACCACTAAACCCCAACAAGAAACAACCCTAAACCCCTAACAAAAAACAACACTAACCCCCTAAAAACAAACTACACTAACCCCCTAACAACAAACAATCCTAACCAAGCAACAAAAAACCCTAACCCACTAACAACAAACAACACTAACACCCTAACAACAAACAACCCTAACCCCCTAACAACAAACAACACTAACACCCTAACAACAAACAACCCTAACCCCCTAACAACAAACAACACTAACCCCCTAACAACAAACAACCCTAAACCCCTAACATCAAAGAACACTAACACCCTAACAACAAACAACCCTAACCCCCTAACAACAAACACTAACCCCTAAACAACAAACAACCCTAAACCCTAAAAACCAAAAACACTAAAGCACTAACAACAAACAACCCTAACCCACTAACAACAAACAACCCTAACACCCTAACAACAAACAACACTAACCCCCTAACAACAAACAACCCTAAACCCCTAACATCAAACAACACTAACCCCCTAACATCACAAAACACTAACACCCTAACAACAAACAACACTAACACCCTAACAACAAAAACCACTAAACCCCAACAAGAAACAACCCTAAACCCCTAAGAACAAACACCACTAACCCCCTAACAACAAACAACCCTAACCAACCAACAAAAAACCGTAACCCACTAACAACAAACAACCCTAACCCCCGAACAACACACACTAACCCCCAAACAACAAACAACCCTAACCCCTGAAAACCAAAAACACTAACCCACTAACAACAAACAACCCTAAACCACTAACAACAAACAACCCTAACACCCTAACAACAAACAACACTAACCCCCTAACAACAAACAACCCTAAACCCCTAACATCAAACAACACTAACCCCCTAACAACACAAAACACTAACACCGTAAGAACAAACAACACTAACACCCTAACAACAAAAACCACTAAACCAAAACAAGAAACAACCCTAAACCCCTAACAAGAAACAACACTAACCCCCTAACAACATACAATCCTAACCAAACAACAAAAAACACTAACCCACTAACAACAAACAACACTAACCCCCTAACAACAAACAACACTTACCCCCTAACATCAAACAACACTAACCCCCTAACAACACAAAACACTAACACCCTAACAACAAACAACACTAACAACCTAACAACAGAAACCACTAAACCCCAAGAAACAACCCTAAACCCCTAACAAAAAACACTAACCCCTAACAACAAACATCACTGAACCCCTAACAAGAAAATACCCTAACCCCGTAACAACAAACAACACTAAACCGTAACAACAAACAACCCTAACCCCCAAACAACAAACAACCCTAAACACCAAACAACAAACAACCCTAACCCCTTAAGAACAAACAATGCTAACCCCCCGAACAACCAACAACACTAACCCCCTAACAACAAACAACACTAACACCCTAACAACAAAAACCACTAAACCCCAACAAGAAACAACCCTAAACCCCTAACAACAAACAACACTAACCCCCTAACAAAAAACAACCCTAACCAAACAACAAAAAACCCTAACCCACCAACAACAAACAACACTAACACCCTAACAACAAACAACCCTAAACCCCTAACAACAAACACTAACCCCCAAACAACAAACAACCCTAACCCCTAAAAACCAAAAACACTAACAACAAACAACCCTAACTTCCTAACAACAAACAACGCTAACACCCTAACAACAAACAACCCTAACCCCCTAACAACAAACAACACTAACCCCCTATCAACAAACAACCCTAAACCCCTAACATCAAACAACACTAACCCCCTAACAACACAAAACACTAACACCCTAGCAACAAACAACACTAACACCCTAACAACAAAAACCACTAAACCCCAACAAGAAACAACCCTAAACCCCTAACAACATACACTAACCCCCTAACAAAAAACAATACTAAACCCCGAACAAGAAACTACCCTAACCCCGTAACAACAAACAACACTAACCCCGTAACAAGAAACAACACTAACCCCCTAACAACGAACAACACTAACCCCCTAACAACAAACAACACTAAACCCCTAACATCAAAGAACACTAACACCCTAACAACAAACAACCCTAACCCCCTAACAACAAACACTAACCCCCAAACAACAAACAACCCTAACCCCTAAAAACCAAAAACACTAACCCACTAACAACAAACAACCCTAAACCACTAACAAACAACCCTAACACCCTAACAACAAACAACACTAACCCCCTAACAACAAACAACCCTAAACCCCTAACATCAAACAACACTAACAACCTAACAACACAAAACACTAACACCGTAATAACAAACAACACTAACACCCTAACAACAAAAACCACTAAACCCCAACAAGAAACAACCCTAAACCCCTTACAACACACAACACTAACCCCTTAACAACAAACAATCCTAACCAAACAACAAAAAACCCTAACCCACTAACAACAAACAACACTAACACCCTAACAACAAACAACCCTAACCCCCTAACAACAAACAACACTAACACCCTAACAACAAACAACCCTAACCCCCTAACAACAAACAACCCTAAACACCTAACATCAAAGAACACTAACACCCTAACAACAAACAACCCTAACCCCTAACAACAAACACTAACCCCCAAGCAACAAACAACCCTAACCCCTAAAAACCAAAAACACTAACCCACTAACAACAAACAACCCTAACCCACTAAGAACAAACACAAAACACTAAACCCCAACAAGAAACAACCCGAAACCCCTAACAACAAACACTAACCCCCAAACAACAAACAACCCTAACCCCTAAAAACAAAAAACACTAACCCACTAACAACAAACTACCCTAAACCACTAACAACGAACAACCCTAACACCCTAACAACAAACAACACTAACCCCCTAACAACAAACAACCCTAAACCCCTAACATCAAACAACACTAACCCCCTAACAACACAAAACACTAACACCCTAACAACAAACAACACTAACACCCTAACAACAAAAACCACTAAACCCCAACAAGAAACAACCCGAAACCCCTAACAACAAACACTAACCCCCTAACACAAAACAACACTAAACCCCTAACAAGAAACTACCCTAACCCCGTAACAACAAACAACACTAACCCCGTAACAACAAACAGCCCTAACCCCCAAACAACAAACAACCCTAACCCCCTAACAACAAACAACCCTAACCCCCGAACAACCAACAACACTAACCCCCTAACCACAATAAAGACTAACACCCTAACAACAAAAACCACTAAACCCCAACAAGAAACAACCCTAAACCCCTAACAAAAAACAACACTAACCCCCTAAAAACAAACTACACTAACCCCATAACAACAAACAATCCTAACCAAGCAACAAAAAACCCTAACCCACTAACAACAAACAACACTAACACCCTAACAACAAACAACCCTAACCCCCTAACAACAAACAACACTAACCCCCTAACAACAAACAACCCTAAACCCCTAACATCAAAGAACACTAACACCCTAACAACAAACAACCCTAACCCCCTAACAACAAACACTAACCCCTAAACAACAAACAACCCTAAACCCTAAAAACCAAAAACACTAAAGCACTAACAACAAACAACCCTAACCCACTAACAACAAACAACCCTAACACCCTAACAACAAACAACACTAACCCCCTAACAGCAAACAACCCTAAACCCCTAACATCAAACAACACTAACCCCCTAACATCACAAAACACTAACACCCTAACAACAAACAACACTAACACCCTAACAACAAAAACCACTAAACCCCAACAAGAAACAACCCTAAACCCCTAAGAACAAACAGCACTAACCCCCAACAACAAACAACCCTAACCAACCAACAAAAAACCGTAACCCACTAACAACAAACAACCCTAACCCCCGAACAACACACACTAACCCCCAAACAACAAACAACCCTAACCCCTGAAAACCAAAAACACTAACCCACTAACAACAAACAACCCTAAACCACTAACAACAAACAACCCTAACCCACTAACAACAAACAACCCTAACACCCTAACAACAAACAACACTAACCCCCTAACAACAAACAACCCTTACCCCCAACATCAAACAACACTAACCCCCTAACTACTCAAAACACTAACACCCTAACAACAAACAACACTAACACCCTAACAACAAAAACCACTAAACCCCAACAAGGAACAACCGAAACCCCTCACAACAAAAACTAACCCCCTAACAAAAAACAACACTAAACCCCTTACAAGAAACTACCCTAACCCCGTAACAACAAACAACATTAACCCCGTAACAACAAACAACCCTAACCCCCAAACAACAAACAACCCTAACACCCTAACAACAAACAACCCTAACCCCCTAACAAAAAACAACACTAAGCCCCTAACAACAAACAACCCTAACCCCCTAACAACAAACACTAACCCCCAAACAACAAACAACCCTAACCCCTGAAAACCAAAAACACTAACCCACTAACAACAAACAACCCTAACCCACAAACAACAAACAACCCTAAACCCCAAACAACAAACAACCCTAACCCCTTACGAACAAACAATGCTAACCCCCCGAACAACCAACAACACTAACCCCCTAACCACAATAAACACTAACACCCTAACAACAAAAACCACTAAACCCCAACAAGAAACAACCCTAAACCCCTAACAACAAACAACACTAACCCCCTAACAAAAAACAACCCTAACCAAACAACAAAAAACCCTAACCCACCAACAACAAACAACACTAACACCCGAACAACAAACAACCCTAACTCCCTAACAACAAACAACACTAACCCCCTAGTAACAAACAACCCTAAACCCCTAACATCAAACAACACTAACCCCCTAACAACACAAAACACTAACACCCTAACAACAAACAACACTAACACCCTAACAACAAAAAACCCTAAACCCCAACAAGAAACAACCCTAAACCCCTAACAACAAACACTAACCCCCTAACAAAAAACAACACTAAACCCCGAACAAGAAACTACCCTAACCCCGTAACAACAAACAACACTAACCCCGTAACAAGAAACAACCCTAACCCCCTAACAACGAACAACACTAACCCCCTAACAACAAACAACACTAAACCCCTAACACCAAAGAACACTAACACCCTAACAACAAACAACCCTAACCCCCTAACAACAAACACTAACCCCCAAACAACAAACAACCCTAACCCCTGAAAACCAAAAACACTAACACCCTAACAACAAACAACCCTAACCGCCTAACAACAAACAACACTAACACCCTAACAACAAACAACCCTAACCCCCTAACAACAAACAACACTAACCCCCTAACAACAAACAACCCTAAACACCTAACATCAAAGAACACTAACACCCTAACAACAAAAAACACTAACCCCCTAACAACAAACAACCCTTAACCCCTAACATCAAACAACACTAACCCCCTAACAACACACAACCCTAAACCCCTAACATCAAACAACACTAACCCCCTAACAACACAAAACACTAACACCCTAACAAGAAACAACACTAACACCCTAACAACAAAAAACCCTAAACCCCAACAAGAAACAACCCTAAACCCCTAACAACAAACACTAACCCCCTAACAAAAAACAACACTAACCAAACAACAAAAACCCTAACCCACTAACAACAAACAACACTAACACCCTAACAACAAACAACCCTAACCCCCTAACAACAAACAACACTAACACCCTAACAACAAACAACCCTAACCCCCTAACAACAAACACTAACCCCCAAACAACAAACAACCCTAACCCCTGAAAACCAAAAACACTAACCCACTAACAACAAACAACCCTAAACCACTAACCACAAACAACCCTAACACCCTAACAACAAACAACACTAACCCCCTAACAACAAACAACCCTAAACCCCTAACATCAAACAACACTAACCCCCTAACAACACAAAACACTAACACCGTAAGAACAAACAACACTAACACCCTAACAACAAAAACCACTAAACCAAAACAAGAAACAACCCTAAACCCCTAACAACAAACAAAACTAAACCCCTAACAACATACAATCCTAACCAAACAACAAAAAACCCTAAACCACTAACAACAAGGAACACTAACACCCTAACAACAAACAACCCTAAACGCCTAACAACAAACAACACTAACACCCTAACAACAAACAACCCTAACCCCCTAACAACAAACAACACTAACCCCCTAACAACAAACAACCCTAAACACCTAACATCAAAGAACACTAACACCCTAACAACAAACAACCCTAACCCCCTAACAACAAACACTAACCCCCAAACACCAAACAACCCTAACCCCTAAAAACCAAAAACACTAACCCACTAACAACAAACAACCCTAACCCACTAACAACAAACAACACTAACACCCTAACAACAAACAATCCTAACCGCCTAACAACAAACAACACTAACACACTAACAACAAACAACCCTAACCCCCTAACAACAAACAACACTAACCCCCTAACAACAAACAACCCTAAACACCTAACATCAAAGAACACTAACACCCTAACAACAAACAACCCTAACCCCCTAAAAACAAACACTAACCCCCAAACAACAAACAACCCTAACCCCTAAAAACCAAAAACACTAACCCACTAACAACAAACAACCCTAACCCACTAACAACAAACAACCCTAACACCCTAACAACAAACACTAACCCCCTAACAACAAACAACCCTAAACCCCTAACATCAAAGAACACTAACACCCTAACAACAAACATCCCTAACCCCCTAACAACAAACACTAACCCCCAAACAACAAACAACCCTAACCCCTAAAAACCAAAAAAACTAACCCACTAACAACAAACAACCCTAACCCACTAACAACAAACAACCCTAACACCCTAACAACAAACAACACTAACCCCCTAACAACAAACAAACCTTACCCCCAACATCAAACAACACTAACCCCCTAACTACTCAAAACACTAACACCCTAACAACAAACAACACTAACCCCCTAACAACAAACAACCCTAAACACCTAACATCAAAGAACACTAACACCCTAACAACAAACAACCCTAACCCCCTAACAACAAACACTAACCCCGAAACAACAAACAACCCTAACCCCTGAAAACCAAAAACACTAACCCACTAACAACAAACAACCCTAAACCACTAACAACAAACAACCCTAACACCCTAACAACAAACAACACTAACCCCCTAACAACAAACAACCCTAAACCCCTAACATCAAACAACACTAACCCCCTAACAACACAAAACACTAACACCGTAAGAACAAACAACACTAACACCCTAACAACAAAAACCACTAAACCAAAACAAGAAACAACCCTAAACCCCTAACAACAAACAACACTAAACCCCTAA
Source organism: Elephas maximus indicus (assembly GCF_024166365.1). Classification (NCBI taxonomy): domain Eukaryota; kingdom Metazoa; phylum Chordata; class Mammalia; order Proboscidea; family Elephantidae; genus Elephas; species Elephas maximus. The sequence goes on from NC_064835.1 coordinate 2,255,235, forward strand.
CAACATACAATCTTAACCAAACAACAAAAAACCCTAAACCACTAACAACAAACAACACAACACCCTAACAACAAACAATCCTAACCGCCTAACAACAAACAACACTAACACACTAACAACAAACAACCCTAACCCCCTAACAACAAACAACACTAACCCCCTAAGAACAAACAACCCTAAACACCTAACATCAAAGAACACTAACACCCTAACAACAAACAACCCTAACCCCCTAACAACAAACACTAACCCCCAAACAACAAACAACCCTAACCCCTAAAAACCAAAAACACTAACCCACTAACAACAAACAACCCTAACCCACTAACAACAAACAACCCTAACACCCTAACAACAAACACTAACCCCCTAACAACAAACAACCCTAAACCCCTAACATCAAAGAACACTAACACCCTAACAACAAACATCCCTAACCCCCTAACAACAAACACTAACCCCCAAACAACAAACAACCCTAACCCCTAAAAACCAAAAAAACTAACCCACTAACAACAAACAACCCTAACCCACTAACAACAAACAACCCTAACACCCTAACAACAAACAACACTAACCCCCTAACAACAAACAACCCTTACCCCCAACATCAAACAACACTAACCCCCTAACTACTCAAAACACTAACACCCTAACAACAAACAACACTAACACCCTAACAACAAAAACCACTAAACCCCAACAAGAAACAACCCGAAACCCCTAACAACAAACACTAACCCCCTAAAAACAAACAACACTAAACCCCTAACAAGAAACTACCCTAACCCCGTAACAACAAACAACACTAACCCCGTAACAACAAACAACCCTAACCCCCAAACAACAAACAACCCTAACACCCTAACAACAAACAACCCTAACCCCCTAACAACAAACAACACTAAGCCCCTAACAACAAACAACCCTAAACCCCTAACATCAAAGAACACTAACACCCTAACAACAAACATCCCTAACCCCCTAACAACAAACACTAACCCCCTAACAACAAACAACCCTAAACCCCTAACATCAAAGAACACTAACACCCTAACAACAAACATCCCTAACCCCCTAACAACAAACACTAACCCCCAAACAACAAACAACCCTAACCCCTAAAAACCAAAAAAACTAACCCACTAACAACAAACAACCCTAACCCACTAACAACAAACAACCCTAACACCCTAACAACAAACAACACTAACCCCCTAACAACAAACAAACCTTACCCCCAACATCAAACAACACTAACCCCCTAACTACTCAAAACACTAACACCCTAACAACAAACAACACTAACCCCCTAACAACAAACAACCCTAAACACCTAACATCAAAGAACACTAACACCCTAACAACAAACAACCCTAACCCCCTAACAACAAACACTAACCCCGAAACAACAAACAACCCTAACCCCTGAAAACCAAAAACACTAACCCACTAACAACAAACAACCCTAAACCACTAACAACAAACAACCCTAACACCCTAACAACAAACAACACTAACCCCCTAACAACAAACAACCCTAAACCCCTAACATCAAACAACACTAACCCCCTAACAACACAAAACACTAACACCGTAAGAACAAACAACACTAACACCCTAACAACAAAAACCACTAAACCAAAACAAGAAACAACCCTAAACCCCTAACAACAAACAACACTAAACCCCTAACAACATACAATCTTAACCAAACAACAAAAAACCCTAAACCACTAACAACAAACAACACAACACCCTAACAACAAACAATCCTAACCGCCTAACAACAAACAACACTAACACACTAACAACAAACAACCCTAACCCCCTAACAACAAACAACACTAACCCCCTAAGAACAAACAACCCTAAACACCTAACATCAAAGAACACTAACACCCTAACAACAAACAACCCTAACCCCCTAACAACAAACACTAACCCCCAAACAACAAACAACCCTAACCCCTAAAAACCAAAAACACTAACCCACTAACAACAAACAACCCTAACCCACTAACAACAAACAACCCTAACACCCTAACAACAAACACTAACCCCCTAACAACAAACAACCCTAAACCCCTAACATCAAAGAACACTAACACCCTAACAACAAACATCCCTAACCCCCTAACAACAAACACTAACCCCCAAACAACAAACAACCCTAACCCCTAAAAACCAAAAAAACTAACCCACTAACAACAAACAACCCTAACCCACTAACAACAAACAACCCTAACACCCTAACAACAAACAACACTAACCCCCTAACAACAAACAACCCTTACCCCCAACATCAAACAACACTAACCCCCTAACTACTCAAAACACTAACACCCTAACAACAAACAACACTAACACCCTAACAACAAAAACCACTAAACCCCAACAAGAAACAACCCGAAACCCCTAACAACAAACACTAACCCCCTAAAAACAAACAACACTAAACCCCTAACAAGAAACTACCCTAACCCCGTAACAACAAACAACACTAACCCCGTAACAACAAACAACCCTAACCCCCAAACAACAAACAACCCTAACACCCTAACAACAAACAACCCTAACCCCCTAACAACAAACAACACTAAGCCCCTAACAACAAACAACCCTAAACCCCTAACATCAAAGAACACTAACACCCTAAAAACAAACAACCCTAACCCCCTAACAACAAACACTAACCCCCAAACAACAAACAACCCTAACCCCTAAAAACCAAAACAACTAACCCACTAACAACAAACAACCCTAACACTCTAACAACAAACAACACTAACCCCCTAACAACAAACAACACTAACCCCCTAACAACAAACAACACTAACCCCCTAACAACAAACAACCCTAAACCCCTAACATCAAACAACACTAACCCCCTAACAACACAAAACACTAACACCCTAACAACAAACAACACTAACACCCTAACAACAAAAACCACTAAACCCCAACAAGACACAACCCGAAACCCCTAACAACAAACACTAACCCCCTAACAACAAACATCACTAAACCCCTAACCAGAAACTACCCTAACCCCGTAACAACAAACAACACTAACCCCGTAAGAACAAACAGCCCTAACCCCCAAACAACAAACAACCCTAACCCCCTAACAACAAACAATCCTAACCCCCGAACAACCAACAACACTAACCCCCTAACCACAATATACACTAACACCCTAACAACAAAAACCACGAAACCCCAACAAGAAACAACGCTAAACCCCTAAGAACAAACAACACTAACCCCCTAACAACAAACAACCCTAACCAAACAACAAAAACCCTAACCCACTAACAACAAACAACACTAACACCCTAACAACAAACAACCCTAACCCCCTAACAACAAACAACACTAACACCCTAACAACAAACAACCCTAACCCCCTAACAACAAACACTAACCCCCAAACAACAAACAACCCTAACCCCTGAAAACCAAAAACACTAACCCACTAACAACAAACAACCCTAAACCACTAACAACAAACAACCCTAACACCCTAACAACAAACAACACTAACCCCCTAACAACAAACAACCCTAAACCCCTAACATCAAACAACACTAACCCCCTAACAACACAAAACACTAACACCGTAAGAACAAACAACACTAACACCCTAACAACAAAAACCACTAAACCAAAACAAGAAACAACCCTAAACCCCTAACAACAAACAAAACTAAACCCCTAACAACATACAATCCTAACCAAACAACAAAAAACCCTAAACCACTAACAACAAACAACACTAACACCCTAACAACAAACAACCCTAAACGCCTAACAACAAACAACACTACCACCCTAACAACAAACAACCCTAACCACCTAACAACAAACAACACTAACCCCCTAACAACAAACAACCCTAAACACCTAACATCAAAGAACACTAACACCCTAACAACAAACAACCCTAACCCCCTAACAACAAACACTAACCCCCAAACAACAAACAACCCTAACCCCTAAAAACCAAAAACACTAACCCACTAGCAACAAACAACTCTAACCCACTAACAACAAACAACCCTAACACCCTAACAACAAACACTAACCCCCTAACAACAAACAACCCTAAACCCCTAACATCAAAGAACACTAACACCCTAACAACAAACATCCCTAACCCCCTAACAACAAACACTAACCCCCAAACAACAAACAACCCTAACCCCTAAAAACCAAAAAAACTAACCCACTAACAACAAACAACCCTAACCCACTAACAACAAACAACCCTAACACCCTAACAACAAACAACACTAACCCCCTAACAACAAACAACCCTTACCCCCAACATCAAACAACACTAACCCCCTAACTACTCAAAACACTAACACCCTAACAACAAACAACACTAACACCCTAACAACATAAACCACTAAACCCCAACAAGGAACAACCGAAACCCCTCACAACAAAAACTAACCCCCTAACAAAAAACAACACTAAACCCCTTAAAAGAAACTACCCTAACCCCGTAACAACAAACAACATTAACCCCGTAACAACAAACAACCCTAACCCCCAAACAACAAACAACCCTAACACCCTAACAACAAACAACCCTAACCCCCTAACAACAAACAACACTAAGCCCCTAACAACAAACAACCCTAACCCCCTAACAACAAACACTAACCCCCAAACAACAAACAACCCTAACCCCTGAAAACCAAAAACACTAACCCACTAACAACAAACAACCCTAACCCACAAACAACAAACAACCCTAAACCCCAAACAACAAACAACCCTAACCCCTTAAGAACAAACAATGCTAACCCCCCGAACAACCAACAACACTAACCCCCTAACCACAATAAACACTAACACCCTAACAACAAAAACCACTAAACCCCAACAAGAAACAACCCTAAACCCCTAACAACAAACAACACTAACCCCCTAACAAAAAACAACCCTAACCAAACAACAAAAAACCCTAACCCACCAACAACAAACAACACTAACACCCGAACAACAAACAACCCTAACTCCCTAACAACAAACAACACTAACCCCCTAGTAACAAACAACCCTAAACCCCTAACATCAAACAACACTAACCCCCTAACAACACAAAACACTAACACCCTAACAACAAACAACACTAACACCCTAACAACAAAAAACCCTAAACCCCAACAAGAAACAACCCTAAACCCCTAACAACAAACACTAACCCCCTAACAAAAAACAACACTAAACCCCGAACAAGAAACTACCCTAACCCCGTAACAACAAACAACACTAACCCCGTAACAAGAAACAACCCTAACCCCCTAACAACGAACAACACTAACCCCCTAACAACAAACAACACTAAACCCCTAACACCAAAGAACACTAACACCCTAACAACAAACAACCCTAACCCCCTAACAACAAACACTAACCCCCAAACAACAAACAACCCTAACCCCTGAAAACCAAAAACACTAACACCCTAACAACAAACAACCCTAACCGCCTAACAACAAACAACACTAACACCCTAACAACAAACAACCCTAACCCCCTAACAACAAACAACACTAACCCCCTAACAACAAACAACCCTAAACACCTAACATCAAAGAACACTAACACCCTAACAACAAACAACACTAACCCCCTAACAACAAACAACCCTTAACCCCTAACATCAAACAACACTAACCCCCTAACAACACACAACCCTAAACCCCTAACATCAAACAACACTAACCCCCTAACAACACAAAACACTAACACCCTAACAAGAAACAACACTAACACCCTAACAACAAAAAACCCTAAACCCCAACAAGAAACAACCCTAAACCCCTAACAACAAACACTAACCCCCTAACAAAAAACAACACTGACCAAACAACAAAAACCCTAACCCACTAACAACAAACAACACTAACACCCTAACAACAAACAACCCTAACCCCCTAACAACAAACAACACTAACACCCTAACAACAAACAACCCTAACCCCCTAACAACAAACACTAACCCCCAAACAACAAACAACCCTAACCCCTGAAAACCAAAAACACTAACCCACTAACAACAAACAACCCTAAACCACTAACAACAAACAACCCTAACACCCTAACAACAAACAACACTAACCCCCTAACAACAAACAACCCTAAACCCCTAACATCAAACAACACTAACCCCCTAACAACACAAAACACTAACACCGTAAGAACAAACACTAACACCCTAACAACAAAAACCACTAAACCAAAACAAGAAACAACCCTAAACCCCTAACAACAAACAAAACTAAACCCCTAACAACATACAATCCTAACCAAACAACAAAAAACCCTAAACCACTAACAACAAGGAACACTAACACCCTAACAACAAACAACCCTAAACGCCTAACAACAAACAACACTAACACCCTAACAACAAACAACCCTAACCCCCTAACAACAAACAACACTAACCCCCTAACAACAAACAACCCTAAACACCTAACATCAAAGAACACTAACACCCTAACAACAAACAACCCTAACCCCCTAACAACAAACACTAACCCCCAAACACCAAACAACCCTAACCCCTAAAAACCAAAAACACTAACCCACTAACAACAAACAACCCTAACCCACTAACAACAAACAACCCTAACACCCTAACAACAAACAATCCTAACCGCCTAACAACAAACAACACTAACACACTAACAACAAACAACCCTAACCCCCTAACAACAAACAACACTAACCCCCTAACAACAAACAACCCTAAACACCTAACACCAAAGAACACTAACACCCTAACAACAAACAACCCTAACCCCCTAACAACAAACACTAAGCCCCAAACAACAAACAACCCTAACCCCTAAAAACCAAAAACACTAACCCACTAACAACAAACAACCCTAACCCACTAACAACAAACAACCCTAACACCCTAACAACAAACACTAACCCCCTAACAACAAACAACCCTAAACCCCTAACATCAAAGAACACTAACACCCTAACAACAAACATCCCTAACCCCCTAACAACAAACACTAACCCCCAAACAACAAACAACCCTAACCCCTAAAAACCAAAAAAACTAACCCACTAACAACAAACAACCCTAACCCACTAACAACAAACAACCCTAACACCCTAACAACAAACAACACTAACCCCCTAACAACAAACAAACCTTACACCCAACATCAAACAACACTAACCCCCTAACTACTCAAAACACTAACACCCTAACAACAAACAACACTAACCCCCTAACAACAAACAACCCTAAACACCTAACATCAAAGAACACTAACACCCTAACAACAAACAACCCTAACCCCCTAACAACAAACACTAACACCGAAACAACAAACAACCCTAACCCCTGAAAACCAAAAACACTAACCCACTAACAACAAACAACCCTAAACCACTAACAACAAACAACCCTAACACCCTAACAACAAACAACACTAACCCCCTAACAACAAACAACCCTAAACCCCTAACATCAAACAACACTAACCCCCTAACAACACAAAACACTAACACCGTAAGAACAAACAACACTAACACCCTAACAACAAAAACCACTAAACCAAAACAAGAAACAACCCTAAACCCCTAACAACAAACAACACTAAACCCCTAACAACATACAATCTTAACCAAACAACAAAAAACCCTAAACCACTAACAACAAACAACACTAACACCCTAACAACAAACAATCCTAACCGCCTAACAACAAACAACACTAACACACTAACAACAAACAACCCTAACCCCCTAACAACAAACAACACTAACCCCCTAACAACAAACAACCCTAAACACCTAACATCAAAGAACACTAACACCCTAACAAGAAACAACCCTAACCCCCTAACAACAAACACTAACCCCCAAACAACAAACAACCCTAACCCCTAAAAACCAAAAACACTAACCCACTAACAACAAACAACCCTAACCCACTAACAACAAACAACCCTAACACCCTAACAACAAACACTAACCCCCTAACAACAAACAACCCTAAACCCCTAACATCAAAGAACACTAACACCCTAACAACATCCCTAACCCCCTAACAACAAACACTAACCCCCAAACAACAAACAACCCTAACCCCTAAAAACCAAAAAAACTAACCCACTAACAACAAACAACCCTAACCCACTAACAACAAACAACCCTAACACCCTAACAACAAACAACACTAACCCCCTAACAACAAACAACCCTTACCCCCAACATCAAACAACACTAACCCCCTAACTACTCAAAACACTAACACCCTAACAACAAACAACACTAACACCCTAACAACAAAAACCACTAAACCCCAACAAGAAACAACCCGAAACCCCTAACAACAAACACTAACCCCCTAAAAACAAACAACTCTAAACCCCTAACAAGAAACTACCCTAACCCCGTAACAACAAACAACACTAACCCCGTAACAACAAACAACCCTAACCCCCAAACAACAAACAACCCTAACACCCTAACAACAAACAACCCTAACCCCCTAACAACAAACAACACTAAGCCCCTAACAACAAACAACCCTAAACCCCTAACATCAAAGAACACTAACACCCTAAAAACAAACAACCCTAACCCCCTAACAACAAACACTAACCCCCAAACAACAAACAACCCTAACCCCTAAAAACCAAAACAACTAACCCACTAACAACAAACAACCCTAACACCCTAACAACAAACAACACTAACCCCCTAACAACAAACAACACTAACCCCCTAACAACAAACAACACTAACCCCCTAACAACAAACAACCCTAAACCCCTAACATCAAACAACACTAACCCCCTAACAACACAAAACACTAACACCCTAACAACAAACAACACTAACACCCTAACAACAAAAACCACTAAACCCCAACAAGACACAACCCGAAACCCCTAACAACAAACACTAACCCCCTAACAACAAACATCACTAAACCCCTAACCAGAAACTACCCTAACCCCGTAACAACAAACAACACTAACCCCGTAACAACAAACAGCCCTAACCCCCAAACAACAAACAACCCTAACCCCCTAACAACAAACAATCCTAACCCCCGAACAACCAACAACACTAACCCCCTAACCACAATATACACTAACACCCTAACAACAAAAACCACGAAACCCCAACAAGAAACAACGCTAAACCCCTAAGAACAAACAACACTAACCCCCTAACAACAAACAACCCTAACCAAACAACAAAAACCCTAACCCACTAACAACAAACAACACTAACACCCTAACAACAAACAACCCTAACCCCCTAACAACAAACAACACTAACACCCTAACAACAAACAACCCTAACCCCCTAACAACAAACACTAACCCCCAAACAACAAACAACCCTAACCCCTGAAAACCAAAAACACTAACCCACTAACAACAAACAACCCTAAACCACTAACAACAAACAACCCTAACACCCTAACAACAAACAACACTAACCCCCTAACAACAAACAACCCTAAACCCCTAACATCAAACAACACTAACCCCCTAACAACACAAAACACTAACACCGTAAGAACAAACAACACTAACACCCTAACAACAAAAACCACTAAACCAAAACAAGAAACAACCCTAAACCCCTAACAACAAACAAAACTAAACCCCTAACAACATACAATCCTAACCAAACAACAAAAAACCCTAAACCACTAACAACAAACAACACTAACACCCTAACAACAAACAACCCTAAACGCCTAACAACAAACAACACTACCACCCTAACAACAAACAACCCTAACCACCTAACAACAAACAACACTAACCCCCTAACAACAAACAACCCTAAACACCTAACATCAAAGAACACTAACACCCTAACAACAAACAACCCTAACCCCCTAACAACAAACACTAACCCCCAAACAACAAACAACCCTAACCCCTAAAAACCAAAAACACTAACCCACTAGCAACAAACAACCCTAACCCACTAACAACAAACAACCCTAACACCCTAACAACAAACACTAACCCCCTAACAACAAACAACCCTAAACCCCTAACATCAAAGAACACTAACACCCTAACAACAAACATCCCTAACCCCCTAACAACAAACACTAACCCCCAAACAACAAACAACCCTAACCCCTAAAAACCAAAAAAACTAACCCACTAACAACAAACAACCCTAACCCACTAACAACAAACAACCCTAACACCCTAACAACAAACAACACTAACCCCCTAACAACAAACAACCCTTACCCCCAACATCAAACAACACTAACCCCCTAACTACTCAAAACACTAACACCCTAACAACAAACAACACTAACACCCTAACAACAAAAACCACTAAACCCCAACAAGGAACAACCGAAACCCCTCACAACAAAAACTAACCCCCTAACAAAAAACAACACTAAACCCCTTACAAGAAACTACCCTAACCCCGTAACAACAAACAACATTAACCCCGTAACAACAAACAACCCTAACCCCCAAACAACAAACAACCCTAACACCCTAACAACAAACAACCCTAACCCCCTAACAACAAACAACACTAAGCCCCTAACAACAAACAACCCTAACCCCCTAACAACAAACACTAACCCCCAAACAACAAACAACCCTAACCCCTGAAAACCAAAAACACTAACCCACTAACAACAAACAACCCTAACCCACAAACAACAAACAACCCTAAACCCCAAACAACAAACAACCCTAACCCCTTAAGAACAAACAATGCTAACCCCCCGAACAACCAACAATACTAACCCCCTAACCACAATAAACACTAACACCCTAACAACAAAAACCACTAAACCCCAACAAGAAACAACCCTAAACCCCTAACAACAAACAACACTAACCCCCTAACAAAAAACAACCCTAACCAAACAACAAAAAACCCTAACCCACCAACAACAAACAACACTAACACCCGAACAACAAACAACCCTAACTCCCTAACAACAAACAACACTAACCCCCTAGTAACAAACAACCCTAAACCCCTAACATCAAACAACACTAACCCCCTAACAACACAAAACACTAACACCCTAACAACAAACAACACTAACACCCTAACAACAAAAAACCCTAAACCCCAACAAGAAACAACCCTAAACCCCTAACAACAAACACTAACCCCCTAACAAAAAACAACACTAAACCCCGAACAAGAAACTACCCTAACCCCGTAACAACAAACAACACTAACCCCGTAACAAGAAACAACCCTAACCCCCTAACAACGAACAACACTAACCCCCTAACAACAAACAACACTAAACCCCTAACACCAAAGAACACTAACACCCTAACAACAAACAACCCTAACCCCCTAACAACAAACACTAACCCCCAAACAACAAACAACCCTAACCCCTGAAAACCAAAAACACTAACACCCTAACAACAAACAACCCTAACCGCCTAACAACAAACAACACTAACACCCTAACAACAAACAACCCTAAACCCCTAACATCAAACAACACTAACCCCCTAACAACACAAAACACTAACACCCTAACAAGAAACAACACTAACACCCTAACAACAAAAAACCCTAAAACCCAACAAGAAACAACCCTAAACCCCTAACAACAAACACTAACCCCCTAACAAAAAACAACACTAACCAAACAACAAAAACCCTAACCCACTAACAACAAACAACACTAACACCCTAACAACAAACAACCCTAACCCCCTAACAACAAACAACACTAACACCCTAACAACAAACAACCCTAACCCCCTAACAACAAACACTAACCCCCAAACAACAAACAACCCTAACCCCTGAAAACCAAAAACACTAACCCACTAACAACAAACAACCCTAAACCACTAACAACAAACAACCCTAACACCCTAACAACAAACAACACTAACCCCCTAACAACAAACAACCCTAAACCCCTAACATCAAACAACACTAACCCCCTAACAACACAAAACACTAACACCGTAAGAACAAACAACACTAACACCCTAACACCAAAAACCACTAAACCAAAACAAGAAACAACCCTAAACCCCTAACAACAAACAAAACTAAACCCCTAACAACATACAATCCTAACCAAACAACAAAAAACCCTAAACCACTAACAACAAGGAACACTAACACCCTAACAACAAACAACCCTAAACGCCTAACAACAAACAACACTAACACCCTAACAACAAACAACCCTAACCCCCTAACAACAAACAACACTAACCCCCTAACAACAAACAACCCTAAACACCTAACATCAAAGAACACTAACACCCTAACAACAAACAACCCTAACCCCCTAACAACAAACACTAACCCCGAAACAACAAACAACCCTAACCCCTGAAAACCAAAAACACTAACCCACTAACAACAAACAACCCTAAACCACTAACAACAAACAACCCTAACACCCTAACAACAAACAACACTAACCCCCTAACAACAAACAACCCTAAACCCCTAACATCAAACAACACTAACCCCCTAACAACACAAAACACTAACACCGTAAGAACAAACAACACTAACACCCTAACAACAAAAACCACTAAACCAAAACAAGAAACAACCCTAAACCCCTAACAACAAACAACACTAAACCCCTAACAACATACAATCTTAACCAAACAACAAAAAACCCTAAACCACTAAAAACAAACAACACTAACACCCTAACAACAAACAATCCTAACCGCCTAACAACAAACAACACTAACACACTAACAACAAACAACCCTAACCCCCTAACAACAAACAACACTAACCCCCTAACAACAAACAACCCTAAACACCTAACATCAAAGAACACTAACACCCTAACAACAAACAACCCTAACCCGCTAACAACAAACACTAACCCCCAAACAACAAACAACCCTAACCCCTAAAAACCAAAAACACTAACCCACTAACAACAAACAACCCTAACCCACTAACAACAAACAACCCTAACACCCTAACAACAAACACTAACCCCCTAACAACAAACAACCCTAAACCCCTAACATCAAAGAACACTAACACCCTAACAACAAACATCCCTAACCCCCTAACAACAAACACTAACCCCCAAACAACAAACAACCCTAACCCCTAAAAACCAAAAAAACTAACCCACTAACAACAAACAACCCTAACCCACTAACAACAAACAACCCTAACACCCTAACAACAAACAACACTAACCCCCTAACAACAAACAACCCTTACCCCCAACATCAAACAACACTAACCCCCTAACTACTCAAAACACTAACACCCTAACAACAAACAACACTAACACCCTAACAACAAAAACCACTAAACCCCAACAAGAAACAACCCGAAACCCCTAACAACAAACACTAACCCCCTAAAAACAAACAACACTAAACCCCTAACAAGAAACTACCCTAACCCCGTAACAACAAACAACACTAACCCCGTAACAACAAACAACCCTAACCCCCAAACAACAAACAACCCTAACACCCTAACAACAAACAACCCTAACCCCCTAACAACAAACAACACTAAGCCCCTAACAACAAACAACCCTAAACCCCTAACATCAAAGAACACTAACACCCTAAAAACAAACAACCCTAACCCCCTAACAACAAACACTAACCCCCAAACAACAAACAACCCTAACCCCTAAAAACCAAAACAACTAACCCACTAACAACAAACAACCCTAACACCCTAACAACAAACAACACTAACCCCCTAACAACAAACAACACTAACCCCCTAACAACAAACAACACTAACCCCCTAACAACAAACAACCCTAAACCCCTAACATCAAACAACACTAACCCCCTAACAACACAAAACACTAACACCCTAACAACAAACAACACTAACACCCTAACAACAAAAACCACTAAACCCCAACAAGACACAACCCGAAACCCCTAACAACAAACACTAACCCCCTAACAACAAACATCACTAAACCCCTAACCAGAAACTACCCTAACCCCGTAACAACAAACAACACTAACCCCGTAAGAACAAACAGCCCTAACCCCCAAACAACAAACAACCCTAACCCCCTAACAACAAACAATCCTAACCCCCGAACAACCAACAACACTAACCCCCTAACCACAATATACACTAACACCCTAACAACAAAAACCACGAAACCCCAACAAGAAACAACGCTAAACCCCTAAGAACAAACAACACTAACCCCCTAACAACAAACAACCCTAACCAAACAACAAAAACCCTAACCCACTAACAACAAACAACACTAACACCCTAACAACAAACAACCCTAACCCCCTAACAACAAACAACACTAACACCCTAACAACAAACAACCCTAACCCCCTAACAACAAACACTAACCCCCAAACAACAAACAACCCTAACCCCTGAAAACCAAAAACACTAACCCACTAACAACAAACAACCCTAAACCACTAACAACAAACAACCCTAACACCCTAACAACAAACAACACTAACCCCCTAACAACAAACAACCCTAAACCCCTAACATCAAACAACACTAACCCCCTAACAACACAAAACACTAACACCGTAAGAACAAACAACACTAACACCCTAACAACAAAAACCACTAAACCAAAACAAGAAACAACCCTAAACCCCTAACAACAAACAAAACTAAACCCCTAACAACATACAATCCTAACCAAACAACAAAAAACCCTAAACCACTAACAACAAACAACACTAACACCCTAACAACAAACAACCCTAAACGCCTAACAACAAACAACACTACCACCCTAACAACAAACAACCCTAACCACCTAACAACAAACAACACTAACCCCCTAACAACAAACAACCCTAAACACCTAACATCAAAGAACACTAACACCCTAACAACAAACAACCCTAACCCCCTAACAACAAAGACTAACCCCCAAACAACAAACAACCCTAACCCCTAAAAACCAAAAACACTAACCCACTAGCAACAAACAACCCTAACCCACTAACAACAAACAACCCTAACACCCTAACAACAAACACTAACCCCCTAACAACAAACAACCCTAAACCCCTAACATCAAAGAACACTAACACCCTAACAACAAACATCCCTAACCCCCTAACAACAAACACTAACCCCCAAACAACAAACAACCCTAACCCCTAAAAACCAAAAAAACTAACCCACTAACAACAAACAACCCTAACCCACTAACAACAAACAACCCTAACACCCTAACAACAAACAACACTAACCCCCTAACAACAAACAACCCTTACCCCCAACATCAAACAACACTAACCCCCTAACTACTCAAAACACTAACACCCTAACAACAAACAACACTAACACCCTAACAACATAAACCACTAAACCCCAACAAGGAACAACCGAAACCCCTCACAACAAAAACTAACCCCCTAACAAAAAACAACACTAAACCCCTTAAAAGAAACTACCCTAACCCCGTAACAACAAACAACATTAACCCCGTAACAACAAACAACCCTAACCCCCAAACAACAAACAACCCTAACACCCTAACAACAAACAACCCTAACCCCCTAACAACAAACAACACTAAGCCCCTAACAACAAACAACCCTAACCCCCTAACAACAAACACTAACCCCCAAACAACAAACAACCCTAACCCCTGAAAACCAAAAACACTAACCCACTAACAACAAACAACCCTAACCCACAAACAACAAACAACCCTAAACCCCAAACAACAAACAACCCTAACCCCTTAAGAACAAACAATGCTAACCCCCCGAACAACCAACAACACTAACCCCCTAACCACAATAAACACTAACACCCTAACAACAAAAACCACTAAACCCCAACAAGAAACAACCCTAAACCCCTAACAACAAACAACACTAACCCCCTAACGACACAAAACACTAACACCCTAACAACAAACAACACTAACACCCCAACCATAAACAACCCTAAACCCCTAACAACAAACACTAACCCCCTAACAACAAACAACACTGAACCCCTAACAAGAAACTACCCTAACCCCATAACAACAAACAACACTAACCCGTAACAACAAACAACCCTAACCCCCAAACAACAAACAACCCTAACCCCCTAACAACAAACAACCCTAACCCCCGAACAACCAACAACACTAACCCCCTAACCACAATAAAGACTAACACCCTAACAACAAAAACCACTAAACCCCAACAAGAAACAACCATAAACCCCTAACAACAAACAACACTAACCCCCTAAAAACAAACAACACAAACCCCCTAACAACAAACAATCCTAACCAAGCAACAAAAAACCCTAACCCACTAACAACAAACAACACTAACACCCTAACAACAAACAACCCTAAACCCTTAAAACAAACAACACTAACACCCTAACAACAAACAACCCTAACCCCCTAACAACAAACAACACTAACCCCCTAACAACAAACAACCCTAAACCCCTAACATCAAAGAACACTAACACCCTAACAAGAAACAACCCTAACCCCCTAACAACAAACACTAACCCCCAAACAACAAACAACCCTAAACCCTAAAAACCAAAAACACCAAAGCACTAACAACAAACAACCCTATCCCACTAACAACAAACAACCCTAACACCCTAACAACAAACAACACTAACCCCTTAACAACAAACAACCCTAAACCCCTAACATCAAACAACACTAACCCCCTAACATCACAAAACACTAACACCCTAACAACAAACAACACTAACACCCTAACAACAAAAACCACTAAACCCCAACAAGAAACAACCCTAAACCCCTAAGAACAAACACCACTAACCCCCTAACAACAAACAACCCTAACCAACCAACAAAAAACCCTAACCCACTAACAACAAACAACACTAACACCCTAACAACAAACAACCCTAACCCCCTAACAACAAACAACACTAACACCCTAACAACAAACAACCCTAACCCCCTAACAACAAACAACACTAACCCCCTAACAACAAACAACACTAACCCCCTAACAACAAACAATCCTAACCAAACAACAAAAAACCCTAACCCACTAACAACAAACAACACTAACCCCCTAACAACAAACAACACTTACCCCCTAACATCAAACAACACTAACCCCCTAACAACACAAAACACTAACACCCTAACAACAAACAACACTAACAACCTAACAACAGAAACCAATAAACCCCAACAAGAAACAACCCTAAACCCCTAACAAAAAACACTAACCCCCTAACAACAAACAACACTGAACCCCTAACAAGAAAATACCCTAACCCCGGAACAACAAACAACACTAAACCGTAACAACAAACAACCCTAACCCCCAAACAACAAACAACCCTAAAGCCCAAACAACAAACAACCCTAACCCCTTAAGAACAAACAATGCTAACCCCCCGAACAACCAACAACACTAACCCCCTAACCACAATAAACACTAACACCCTAACAACAAAAACCACTAAACCACAACAAGAAACAACCCTAAACCCCTAACAACAAACAACACTAACCCCCCAACAAAAAACAACCCTAACCAAACAACAAAAAACGCTAACCCACCAACAACAAACAACACTAACACCCTAACAACAAACAACCCTAACTCCCTAACAACAAACAACACTAACACCCTAACAACAAACAACCCTAACCCCGTAACAACAAACAACACTAACCCCCTAACAACAAACAACCCTAAACCCCTAACATCAAACAACACTAACCCCCTAACAACACAAAACACTAACACCCTAACAAGAAACAACACTAACACCCTAACAACAAAAACCCCTAAACCCCAACAAGAAACAACCCTAAACCCCTAACAACAAACACTAACCCCCTAACAAAAAACAACACTAAACCCCGAACAAGAAACTACCCTAACCCCGTAACAACAAACAACACTAACCCCATAACAAGAAACAAACCTAACCCCCTAACAACGAACAACACTAACCCCCTAACAACAAACAACACTAAACCCCTAACACCAAAGAACACTAACACCCTAACAACAAACAACCCTAACCCCCTAACAACACACACTAACCCCCAAACAACAAACAACCCTAACCCCTAAAAACCAAAAACACTAACCCACTAACAACAAACAACCCTAAGCCCCTAACATCAAACAACACTAACCCCCTAACAACACAAAACACTAACACCGTAAGAACAAACAACACTAACACCGTAACAACAAAAACCACTAAACCAAAACAAGAAACAACCCTAAACCCCTAACAACAAACAACACTAACCCCCTAACAACATACAATCCTAACCAAACAACAAAAAACCCTAAACCACTAACAACAAACAACACTAACACCCTAACAACAAACAACCCTAACCGCCTAACAACAAACAACACTAACACCCTAACAACAAACAACCCTAACCCCCTAACAACAAACAACACTAACCCCCTAACAACAAACAACCCTAAACACCTAACATCAAAGAACACTAACACCCTAACAACAAACAACCCTAACCCCCTAACAACAAACACTAACCCCCAAACAACAAACAACCCTAACCCCGAAAAACCAAAAACACTAACGCACTAACAACAAACAACCCTAACCCACTAACAACAAACTACCCTAACACCCTAACAACAAACACTAACCCCCTAACAACAAACAACCCTAAACACCTAACATCAAAGAACACTAACACCCTAACAACAAACATTCCTAACCCCCTAACAACAAACACTAACCCCCAAACAACAAACAACCCTAACCCCTAAAAACCAAAAAAACTAACCCACTAACAACAAACAACCGTAACCCACTAACAACAAAGAACCCTAACACCCTAAAAACAAACAACACTAACCCCCTAACAACAAACACCCCTTACCCCCAACATCAAACAACACTAACCCCCTAACTACACAAAACACTAACACCGTAACAACAAACAACACTAACACTCTAACAACAGAAACCACTAAACCCCAACAAGAAACAACCCTAAACCCCTAACAAAAAACACTAACCCCCTAACAACAAACAACACTGAACTCCTAACAAGAAAATACCCTAACCCCGTAACAACAAACAACCCTAAACCGTAACAACAAACAAACCTAACCCCCAAACAACAAACAACCCTAAACCCCAAACAACAAACAATCCTAACCCCCCAAACAACCAACAACACTAACCCCCTAACCACAATAAACACTAACACCCTAACAACAGAAACCACTAAACCCCAACAAGAAACAACCCTAAACCCCTAACAACAAACAACACTAAACCGCTAACAAAAAACAACCCTAACCAAACAACAAAAAACCCTAACCCACCAACAACAAACAACGCTAACACCCTAACAACAAACAACCCTAACTCCCTAACAACAAACAACGCTAACACCCTAACAACAAACAACCCTAACCCCCTAACAACAAACAACACTAACCCCCTAACAACAAACAACCCTAAAACCCTAACATCAAACAACACTAACCCGCTAACAACACAAAACACTAACACCCTAACAACAAACAACACTAACACCCTAACAACAAAAACCACTAAACCCCAACAAGAAACAACCCTAAACCCCTAACAACAAACACTAACCCCCTAACAAAAAACAATACTAAACCCCGAACAAGAAACTACCCTAACCCCGTAACAACAAACAACACTAACCCCGTAACAAGAAACAACCCTAACCCCCTAACAACGAACAACACTAACCCCCTAACAACAAACAACACTAAACCCCTAACATCAAAGAACACTAACACCCTAACAACAAACAACCCTAACCCCCTAACAACAAACACTAACCCCCAAACAACAAACAACCCTAACCCCTAAAAACCAAAAACACTAACCCACTAACAACAAACAACCCTAAACCACTAACAACAAACAACCCTAACACCCTAACAACAAACAACACTAACCCCCTAACAACAAACAACCCTAAACCCCTAACATCAAACAACACTAACCCCCTAACAACACAAAACACTAACACCGTAACAACAAACAACACTAACACCCTAACAACAAAAACCACTAAACCCCAACAAGAAACAACCCTAAACCCCTAACAACAAACAACTCTAACCCCCTAACAACAAACAACACTAACCCCCTAACAACAAACAATCCTAACCAAACAACAAAAAATCCTAACCCACTAACAGCAAACAACACTAACACCCTAACAACAAACAACCCTAACCCCCTAACAACAAACAACCCTAACCCCCTAACAAGAAACAACACTAACCCCCTAACAAGAAACAACCCTAAACCCCTAACATCAAAGAACACTAACACCCTAACAACAAACAACACTAACCCCCTAATAACAAACACTAACCCCCAAACAACAAACAACCCTAACCCCTAAAAACCAAAAAAACTAACCCACTAACAACAAACAACCCTAACCCACTAACAACAAACAACCCTAACACCCTAACAACAAACAACACTAACCCCCTAACAACAAACAACCCTTAACACCTAACATCAAAGAACACTAACACCCTAACAACAAACAACCCTAACCCCCTAACAACAAACAACACTAACCCCCTAACAACAAACAACCCTAAACCCCTAACAACAAACAACACTAACCCCCAAACAACAAACAACCCTAAACCCCTAACATCAAACAACACTAACCCCCTAACAACACAAAACACTAACACCCTAACAACAAACAACAATAACACCCTAACAACAAAAACCACCAAACCCCAACAAGAAACAACCCTAAACCCCTAACAACAAACACTAACCCCCTAACAAAAAACAATACTAAACCCCGAACAAGAAACTACCCTAACCCCGTAACAACAAACAACACTAACCCCGTAACAAGAAACAACCCTAACCCCCTAACAACGAACAACACTAACCCCCTAACAACAAACAACACTAAACCCCTAACATCAAAGAACACTAACACCCTAACAACAAACAACCCTAACCCCCTAACAACAAACACTAACCCCCAAACAACAAACAACCCTAACCCCTAAAAACCAAAAACACTAACCCACTAACAACAAACAACCCTGAACCACTAACAACAAACAACCCTAACACCCTAACAACAAACAACACTAACCCCCTAACAACAAACAATCCTAAACCCCTAACATCAAACAACACTAACCCCATAACAACACAAAACACTAACACCGTAACAACAAACAACACTAACACCCTAACAACAAAAACCACTAAACCCCAACAAGAAACAACCCTAAACCCCTAACAACAAACAACGCTAACCGCCTAACAACAAACAACACTAACCCCCTAACAACAAACAATCCTAACCAAACAACAAAAAATCCTAACCCACTAACAGCAAAAAACACTAACACCCTAACAACAAACAACACTAACCCCCTAACAACAAAAAACCCTAACCCCCTAACAAGAAACAACACTAACCCCCTAACAAGAAACAACCCTAAACCCCTAACATCAAAGAACACTAACACCCTAACAACAAACAACACTAACCCCCTAATAACAAACACTAACCCCCAAACAACAAACAACCCTAACCCCTAAAAACCAAAAAAACTAACCCACTAACAACAAACAACCCTAACCCACTAACAACAAACAACCCTAACACCCTAACAAGAAACAACACTAACCCCCTAACAACAAACAACCCTTAACCCCTAACATCAAACAAGAGTAACCCCCTAACGACACAAAACACTAACACCCTAACAACAAACAACACTAACACCCTAACAACAAAAACCACTAAACCCCAACAAGAAACAACCCTAAACCCCTAACAACAAACACTAACCCCCTAACAACAAACAACACTGAACCCCTAACAAGAAACTACCCTAACCCCGTAACAACAAACAACACTAACCCGTAACAACAAACAACCCTAACCCCCAAACAACAAACAACCCTAACCCCCAAACAACAAACAACCCTAACCCCTTAACAACAAACAATCCTAACCCCCCGAACAACCAACAACACTAAAACCCTAACCACAATAAACACTAACACCCTATCAACAAAAACCACTAAACCCCAACAAGAAACAACCCTAAACCCCTAACAACAAACAACACTAACCCCCTAACAAAAAACAACCCTAACCAAACAACAAAAAACCCTAAACCACTAACAACAAACAACACTAACACCCTAACAACAAACAACCCTAACCCCCTAAAAACAAACAACACTAACACCCTAACAACAAACAACCCTAACCCCCTAACAACAAACAACACTAACCCCTTAACAACAAACAACCCTAAACCCCTAACATCAAAGAACACTAACACCCTAACAACAAACAACCCTAACCCCCTAACAACAAACACTAACCCCCAAACAACAAACAACCCTAACCCCTAAAAACCAAAAACACTAACCCATTAACAACAAACTACCCTAAACCACTAACAACGAACAACCCTAACACCCTAACAACAAACAACACTAACCCCCTAACAACAAACAACCCTAAACCCCTAACATCAAACAACACTAACCCCCTAACAACACAAAACACTAACACCCTAACAACAAACAACACTAACACCCTAACAACAAAAACCACTAAACCCCAACAAGAAACAACCCGAAACCCCTAACAACAAACACTAACCCCCTAACAACAAACAACACTAAACCCCTAACAAGAAACTACCCTAACCCCGTAACAACAAACAACACTAACCCCGTAACAACAAACAGCCCTAACCCCCAAACAACAAACAACCCTAACCCCCTAACAACAAACAACCCTAACCCCCGAACAACCAACAACACTAACCCCCTAACCACAATAAAGACTAACACCCTAACAACAAAAACCACTAAACCCCAACAAGAAACAACCCTAAACCCCTAACAACAAACAACACTAACCCCCTAAAAACAAACAACACAAACCCCCTAACAACAAACAATCCTAACCAAGCAACAAAAAACCCTAACCCACTAACAACAAACAACACTAACACCCTAACAACAAACAACCCTAAACCCTTAAAACAAACAACACTAACACCCTAACAACAAACAACCCTAACCCCCTAACAACAAACAACACTAACCCCCTAACAACAAACAACCCTAAACCCCTAACATCAAAGAACACTAACACCCTAACAACAAACAACCCTAACCCCCTAACAACAAACACTAACCCCAAACAACAAACAACCCTAAACCCTAAAAACCAAAAACACCAAAGCACTAACAACAAACAACCCTATCCCACTAACAACAAAAAACCCTAACACCCTAACAACAAACAACACTAACCCCTTAACAACAAACAACCCTAAACCCCTAACATCAAACAACACTAACCCCCTAACATCACAAAACACTAACACCCTAACAACAAACAACACTAACACCCTAACAACAAAAACCACTAAACCCCAACAAGAAACAACCCTAAACCCCTAAGAACAAACACCACTAACCCCCTAACAACAAACAACCCTAACCAACCAACAAAAAACCCTAACCCACTAACAACAAACAACACTAACACCCTAACAACAAACAACCCTAACCCCCTAACAACAAACGACACTAACACCCTAACAACAAACAACCCTAACCCCCTAACAACAAACAACACTAACCCCCTAACAACAAACAACACTAACCCCCTAACAACAAACAATCCTAACCAAACAACAAAAAACTCTAACCCACTAACAACAAACAACACTAACCCCCTAACAACAAACAACACTTACCCCCTAACATCAAACAACACTAACCCCCTAACAACACAAAACACTAACACCCTAACAACAAACAACACTAACAACCTAACAACAGAAACCAATAAACCCCAACAAGAAACAACCCTAAACCCCTAACAAAAAACACTAACCCCCTAACAACAAACAACACTGAACCCCTAACAAGAAAATACCCTAACCCCGGAACAACAAACAACACTAAACCGTAACAACAAACAACCCTAACCCCCAAACAACAAACAACCCTAAAGCCCAAACAACAAACAACCCTAACCCCTTAAGAACAAACAATGCTAACCCCCCGAACAACCAACAACACTAACCCCCTAACCACAATAAACACTAACACCCTAACAACAAAAACCACTAAACCACAACAAGAAACAACCCTAAACCCCTAACAACAAACAACACTAACCCCCCAACAAAAAACAACCCTAACCAAACAACAAAAAACGCTAACCCACCAACAACAAACAACACTAACACCCTAAAAACAAACAACCCTAACTCCCTAACAACAAACAACACTAACACCCTAACAACAAACAACCCTAACCCCCTAACAACAAACAACACTAACCCCCTAACAACAAACAACCCTAAACCCCTAACATCAAACAACACTAACCCCCTAACAACACAAAACACTAACACCCTAACAAGAAACAACACTAACACCCTAACAACAAAAACCACTAAACCCCAACAAGAAACAACCCGAAACCCCTAACAACAAACACTAACCCCCTAACAACAAACAACACTAAACCCCTAACATCAAAGAACACTAACACCCTAACAACAAACAACCCTAACCCCCTAACAACAAACACTAACCCCCAAACAACAAACAACCCTAAACCCTAAAAACCAAAAACACCAAAGCACTAACAACAAACAACCCTATCCCACTAACAACAAACAACCCTAACACCCTAACAACAAACAACACTAACCCCTTAACAACAAACAACCCTAAACCCCTAACATCAAACAACACTAACCCCCTAACATCACAAAACACTAACACCCTAACAACAAACAACACTAACACCCTAACAACAAAAACCACTAAACCCCAACAAGAAACAACCCTAAACCCCTAACAACAAACACTAACCCCCTAACAACAAACAACACTGAACCCCTAACAAGAAACTACCCTAACCCCGTAACAACAAACAACACTAACCCGTAACAACAAACAACCCTAACCCCCAAACAACAAACAACCCTAACCCCCAAACAACAAACAACCCTAACCCCTTAACAACAAACAATCCTAACCCCCCGAACAACCAACAACACTAAAACCCTAAACACAATAAACACTAACACCCTATCAACAAAAACCACTAAACCCCAACAAGAAACAACCCTAAACCCCTAACAACAAACAACACTAACCCCCTAACAAAAAACAACCCTAACCAAACAACAAAAAACCCTAACCCACTAACAACAAACAACACTAACACCCTAACAACAAACAACCCTAACCCCCTAAAAACAAACAACACTAACACCCTAACAACAAACAACCCTAACCCCCTAACAACAAACAACACTAACCCCTTAACAACAAACAACCCTAAACCCCTAACATCAAAGAACACTAACACCCTAACAACAAACAACCCTAACCCCCTAACAACAAACACTAACCCCCAAACAACAAACAACCCTAACCCCTAAAAACCAAAAACACTAACCCATTAACAACAAACTACCCTAAACCACTAACAACGAACAACCCTAACACCCTAACAACAAACAACACTAACCCCCTAACAACAAACAACCCTAAACCCCTAACATCAAACAACACTAACCCCCTAACAACACAAAACACTAACACCCTAACAACAAACAACACTAACACCCTAACAACAAAAACCACTAAACCCCAACAAGAAACAACCCGAAACCCCTAACAACAAACACTAACCCCCTATCAACAAACAACACTAAACCCCTAACAAGAAACTACCCTAACCCCGTAACAACAAACAACACTAACCCCGTAACAACAAACAGCCCTAACCCCCAAACAACAAACAACCCTAACCCCCTAACAACAAACAACCCTAACCCCCGAACAACCAACAACACTAACCCCCTAACCACAATAAAGACTAACACCCTAACAACAAAAACCACTAAACCCCAACAAGAAACAACCCTAAACCCCTAACAACAAACAACACTAACCCCCTAAAAACAAACAACACAAACCCCCTAACAACAAACAATCCTAACCAAGCAACAAAAAACCCTAACCCACTAACAACAAACAACACTAACACCCTAACAACAAACAACCCTAAACCCTTAAAACAAACAACACTAACACCCTAACAACAAACAACCCTAACCCCCTAACAACAAACAACACTAACCCCCTAACAACAAACAACCCTAAACCCCTAACATCAAAGAACACTAACACCCTAACAACAAACAACCCTAACCCCCTAACAACAAACACTAACCCCCAAACAGCAAACAACCCTAAACCCTAAAAACCAAAAACACCAAAGCACTAACAACAAACAACCCTATCCCACTAACAACAAACAACCCTAACACCCTAACAACAAACAACACTAACCCCTTAACAACAAACAACCCTAAACCCCTAACATCAAACAACACTAACCCCCTAACATCACAAAACACTAACACCCTAACAACAAACAACACTAACACCCTAACAACAAAAACCACTAAACCCCAACAAGAAACAACCCTAAACCCCTAACAACAAACACTAACCCCCTAACAACAAACAACACTGAACCCCTAACAAGAAACTACCCTAACCCCGTAACAACAAACAACACTAACCCGTAACAACAAACAACCCTAACCCCCAAACAACAAACAACCCTAACACCCAAACAACAAACAACCCTAACCCCTTAACAACAAACAATCCTAACCCCCCGAACAACCAACAACACTAAAACCCTAACCACAATAAACACTAACACCCTATCAACAAAAACCACTAAACCCCAACAAGAAACAACCCTAAACCCCTAACAACAAACAACACTAACCCCCTAACAAAAAACAACCCTAACCAAACAACAAAAAACCCTAACCCACTAACAAAAAACAACACTAACACCCTAACAACAAACAACCCTAACCCCCTAAAAACAAACAACACTAACACCCTAACAACAAACAACCCTAACCCCCTAACAACAAACAACACTAACCCCTTAACAACAAACAACCCTAAACCCCTAACATCAAAGAACACTAACACCCTAACAACAAACAACCCTAACCCCCTAACAACAAACACTAACCCCCAAACAACAAACAACCCTAACCCCTAAAAACCAAAAACACTAACCCATTAACAACAAACTACCCTAAACCACTAACAACGAACAACCCTAACACCCTAACAACAAACAACACTAACCCCCTAACAACAAACAACCCTAAACCCCTAACATCAAACAACACTAACCCCCTAACAACGAACAACACTAACCCCCTAACAACAAACAACACTAAACCCCTAACATCAAAGAACACTAACACCCTAACAACAAACAACCCTAACCCCCTAACAACAAACACTAACCCCCAAACAACAAACAACCCTAACCCCTAAAAACCAAAAACACTAACCCACTAACAACAAACAACCCTGAACCACTAACAACAAACAACCCTAACACCCTAACAACAAACAACACTAACCCCCTAACAACAAACAATCCTAAACCCCTAACATCAAACAACACTAACCCCATAACAACACAAAACACTAACACCGTAACAACAAACAACACTAACACCCTAACAACAAAAACCACTAAACCCCAACAAGAAACAACCCTAAACCCCTAACAACAAACAACGCTAACCGCCTAACAACAAACAACACTAACCCCCTAACAACAAACAATCCTAACCAAACAACAAAAAATCCTAACCCACTAACAGCAAAAAACACTAACACCCTAACAACAAACAACACTAACCCCCTAACAACAAAAAACCCTAACCCCCTAACAAGAAACAACACTAACCCCCTAACAAGAAACAACCCTAAACCCCTAACATCAAAGAACACTAACACCCTAACAACAAACAACACTAACCCCCTAATAACAAACACTAACCCCCAAACAACAAACAACCCTAACCCCTAAAAACCAAAAAAACTAACCCACTAACAACAAACAACCCTAACCCACTAACAACAAACAACCCTAACACCCTAACAAGAAACAACACTAACCCCCTAACAACAAACAACCCTTAACCCCTAACATCAAACAAGAGTAACCCCCTAACGACACAAAACACTAACACCCTAACAACAAACAACACTAACACCCTAACAACAAAAACCACTAAACCCCAACAAGAAACAACCCTAAACCCCTAACAACAAACACTAACCCCCTAACAACAAACAACACTGAACCCCTAACAAGAAACTACCCTAACCCCGTAACAACAAACAACACTAACCCGTAACAACAAACAACCCTAACCCCCAAACAACAAACAACCCTAACCCCCAAACAACAAACAACCCTAACCCCTTAACAACAAACAATCCTAACCCCCCGAACAACCAACAACACTAAAACCCTAACCACAATAAACACTAACACCCTATCAACAAAAACCACTAAACCCCAACAAGAAACAACCCTAAACCCCTAACAACAAACAACACTAACCCCCTAACAAAAAACAACCCTAACCAAACAACAAAAAACCCTAAACCACTAACAACAAACAACACTAACACCCTAACAACAAACAACCCTAACCCCCTAAAAACAAACAACACTAACACCCTAACAACAAACAACCCTAACCCCCTAACAACAAACAACACTAACCCCTTAACAACAAACAACCCTAAACCCCTAACATCAAAGAACACTAACACCCTAACAACAAACAACCCTAACCCCCTAACAACAAACACTAACCCCCAAACAACAAACAACCCTAACCCCTAAAAACCAAAAACACTAACCCATTAACAACAAACTACCCTAAACCACTAACAACGAACAACCCTAACACCCTAACAACAAACAACACTAACCCCCTAACAACAAACAACCCTAAACCCCTAACATCAAACAACACTAACCCCCTAACAACACAAAACACTAACACCCTAACAACAAACAACACTAACACCCTAACAACAAAAACCACTAAACCCCAACAAGAAACAACCCTAAACCCCTAAGAACAAACACCACTAACCCCCTAACAACAAACAACCCTAACCAACCAACAAAAAACCCTAACCCACTAACAACAAACAACACTAACACCCTAACAACAAACAACCCTAACCCCCTAACAACAAACGACACTAACACCCTAACAACAAACAACCCTAACCCCCTAACAACAAACAACACTAACCCCCTAACAACAAACAACACTAACCCCCTAACAACAAACAATCCTAACCAAACAACAAAAAACTCTAACCCACTAACAACAAACAACACTAACCCCCTAACAACAAACAACACTTACCCCCTAACATCAAACAACACTAACCCCCTAACAACACAAAACACTAACACCCTAACAACAAACAACACTAACAACCTAACAACAGAAACCAATAAACCCCAACAAGAAACAACCCTAAACCCCTAACAAAAAACACTAACCCCCTAACAACAAACAACACTGAACCCCTAACAAGAAAATACCCTAACCCCGGAACAACAAACAACACTAAACCGTAACAACAAACAACCCTAACCCCCAAACAACAAACAACCCTAAAGCCCAAACAACAAACAACCCTAACCCCTTAAGAACAAACAATGCTAACCCCCCGAACAACCAACAACACTAACCCCCTAACCACAATAAACACTAACACCCTAACAACAAAAACCACTAAACCACAACAAGAAACAACCCTAAACCCCTAACAACAAACAACACTAACCCCCCAACAAAAAACAACCCTAACCAAACAACAAAAAACGCTAACCCACCAACAACAAACAACACTAACACCCTAAAAACAAACAACCCTAACTCCCTAACAACAAACAACACTAACACCCTAACAACAAACAACCCTAACCCCCTAACAACAAACAACACTAACCCCCTAACAACAAACAACCCTAAACCCCTAACATCAAACAACACTAACCCCCTAACAACACAAAACACTAACACCCTAACAAGAAACAACACTAACACCCTAACAACAAAAACCACTAAACCCCAACAAGAAACAACCCGAAACCCCTAACAACAAACACTAACCCCCTAACAACAAACAACACTAAACCCCTAACATCAAAGAACACTAACACCCTAACAACAAACAACCCTAACCCCCTAACAACAAACACTAACCCCCAAACAACAAACAACCCTAAACCCTAAAAACCAAAAACACCAAAGCACTAACAACAAACAACCCTATCCCACTAACAACAAACAACCCTAACACCCTAACAACAAACAACACTAACCCCTTAACAACAAACAACCCTAAACCCCTAACATCAAACAACACTAACCCCCTAACATCACAAAACACTAACACCCTAACAACAAACAACACTAACACCCTAACAACAAAAACCACTAAACCCCAACAAGAAACAACCCTAAACCCCTAACAACAAACACTAACCCCCTAACAACAAACAACACTGAACCCCTAACAAGAAACTACCCTAACCCCGTAACAACAAACAACACTAACCCGTAACAACAAACAACCCTAACCCCCAAACAACAAACAACCCTAACCCCCAAACAACAAACAACCCTAACCCCTTAACAACAAACAATCCTAACCCCCCGAACAACCAACAACACTAAAACCCTAAACACAATAAACACTAACACCCTATCAACAAAAACCACTAAACCCCAACAAGAAACAACCCTAAACCCCTAACAACAAACAACACTAACCCCCTAACAAAAAACAACCCTAACCAAACAACAAAAAACCCTAACCCACTAACAACAAACAACACTAACACCCTAACAACAAACAACCCTAACCCCCTAAAAACAAACAACACTAACACCCTAACAACAAACAACCCTAACCCCCTAACAACAAACAACACTAACCCCTTAACAACAAACAACCCTAAACCCCTAACATCAAAGAACACTAACACCCTAACAACAAACAACCCTAACCCCCTAACAACAAACACTAACCCCCAAACAACAAACAACCCTAACCCCTAAAAACCAAAAACACTAACCCATTAACAACAAACTACCCTAAACCACTAACAACGAACAACCCTAACACCCTAACAACAAACAACACTAACCCCCTAACAACAAACAACCCTAAACCCCTAACATCAAACAACACTAACCCCCTAACAACACAAAACACTAACACCCTAACAACAAACAACACTAACACCCTAACAACAAAAACCACTAAACCCCAACAAGAAACAACCCGAAACCCCTAACAACAAACACTAACCCCCTATCAACAAACAACACTAAACCCCTAACAAGAAACTACCCTAACCCCGTAACAACAAACAACACTAACCCCGTAACAACAAACAGCCCTAACCCCCAAACAACAAACAACCCTAACCCCCTAACAACAAACAACCCTAACCCCCGAACAACCAACAACACTAACCCCCTAACCACAATAAAGACTAACACCCTAACAACAAAAACCACTAAACCCCAACAAGAAACAACCCTAAACCCCTAACAACAAACAACACTAACCCCCTAAAAACAAACAACACAAACCCCCTAACAACAAACAATCCTAACCAAGCAACAAAAAACCCTAACCCACTAACAACAAACAACACTAACACCCTAACAACAAACAACCCTAAACCCTTAAAACAAACAACACTAACACCCTAACAACAAACAACCCTAACCCCCTAACAACAAACAACACTAACCCCCTAACAACAAACAACCCTAAACCCCTAACATCAAAGAACACTAACACCCTAACAACAAACAACCCTAACCCCCTAACAACAAACACTAACCCCCAAACAGCAAACAACCCTAAACCCTAAAAACCAAAAACACCAAAGCACTAACAACAAACAACCCTATCCCACTAACAACAAACAACCCTAACACCCTAACAACAAACAACACTAACCCCTTAACAACAAACAACCCTAAACCCCTAACATCAAACAACACTAACCCCCTAACATCACAAAACACTAACACCCTAACAACAAACAACACTAACACCCTAACAACAAAAACCACTAAACCCCAACAAGAAACAACCCTAAACCCCTAACAACAAACACTAACCCCCTAACAACAAACAACACTGAACCCCTAACAAGAAACTACCCTAACCCCGTAACAACAAACAACACTAACCCGTAACAACAAACAACCCTAACCCCCAAACAACAAACAACCCTAACACCCAAACAACAAACAACCCTAACCCCTTAACAACAAACAATCCTAACCCCCCGAACAACCAACAACACTAAAACCCTAACCACAATAAACACTAACACCCTATCAACAAAAACCACTAAACCCCAACAAGAAACAACCCTAAACCCCTAACAACAAACAACACTAACCCCCTAACAAAAAACAACCCTAACCAAACAACAAAAAACCCTAACCCACTAACAACAAACAACACTAACACCCTAACAACAAACAACCCTAACCCCCTAAAAACAAACAACACTAACACCCTAACAACAAACAACCCTAACCCCCTAACAACAAACAACACTAACCCCTTAACAACAAACAACCCTAAACCCCTAACATCAAAGAACACTAACACCCTAACAACAAACAACCCTAACCCCCTAACAACAAACACTAACCCCCAAACAACAAACAACCCTAACCCCTAAAAACCAAAAACACTAACCCATTAACAACAAACTACCCTAAACCACTAACAACGAACAACCCTAACACCCTAACAACAAACAACACTAACCCCCTAACAACAAACAACCCTAAACCCCTAACATCAAACAACACTAACCCCCTAACAACACAAAACACTAACACCCTAACAACAAACAACACTAACACCCTAACAACAAAAACCACTAAACCCCAACAAGAAACAACCCGAAACCCCTAACAACAAACACTAACCCCCTAACAACAAACAACACTAAACCCCTAACAAGAAACTACCCTAACCCCGTAACAACAAACAACACTAACCCCGTAACAACAAACAGCCCTAACCCCCAAACAACAAACAACCCTAACCCCCTAACAACAAACAACCCTAACCCCCGAACAACCAACAACACTAACCCCCTAACCACAATAAAGACTAACACCCTAACAACAAAAACCACTAAACCCCAACAAGAAACAACCCTAAACCCCTAACAACAAACAACACTAACCCCCTAAAAACAAACAACACAAACCCCCTAACAACAAACAATCCTAACCAAGCAACAAAAAACCCTAACCCACTAACAACAAACAACACTAACACCCTAACAACAAACAACCCTAAACCCTTAAAACAAACAACACTAACACCCTAACAACAAACAACCCTAACCCCCTAACAACAAACAACACTAACCCCCTAACAACAAACAACCCTAAACCCCTAACATCAAAGAACACTAACACCCTAACAACAAACAACCCTAACCCCCTAACAACAAACACTAACCCCCAAACAACAAACAACCCTAAACCCTAAAAACCAAAAACACCAAAGCACTAACAACAAACAACCCTATCCCACTAACAACAAACAACCCTAACACCCTAACAACAAACAACACTAACCCCTTAACAACAAACAACCCTAAACCCCTAACATCAAACAACACTAACCCCCTAACATCACAAAACACTAACACCCTAACAACAAACAACACTAACACCCTAACAACAAAAACCACTAAACCCCAACAAGAAACAACCCTAAACCCCTAAGAACAAACACCACTAACCCCCTAACAACAAACAACCCTAACCAACCAACAAAAAACCCTAACCCACTAACAACAAACAACACTAACACCCTAACAACAAACAACCCTAACCCCCTAACAACAAACAACACTAACACCCTAACAACAAACAACCCTAACCCCCTAACAACAAACAACACTAACCCCCTAACAACAAACAACACTAACCCCCTAACAACAAACAATCCTAACCAAACAACAAAAAACCCTAACCCACTAACAACAAACAACACTAACCCCCTAACAACAAACAACACTTACCCCCTAACATCAAACAACACTAACCCCCTAACAACACAAAACACTAACACCCTAACAACAAACAACACTAACAACCTAACAACAGAAACCAATAAACCCCAACAAGAAACAACCCTAAACCCCTAACAAAAAACACTAACCCCCTAACAGCAAACAACACCGAACCCCTAACAAGAAAATACCCTAACCCCGGAACAACAAACAACACTAAACCGTAACAACAAACAACCCTAACCCCCAAACAACAAACAACCCTAAAGCCCAAACAACAAACAACCCTAACCCCTTAAGAACAAACAATGCTAACCCCCCGAACAACCAACAACACTAACCCCCTAACCACAATAAACACTAACACCCTAACAACAAAAACCACTAAACCACAACAAGAAACAACCCTAAACCCCTAACAACAAACAACACTAACCCCCCAACAAAAAACAACCCTAACCAAACAACAAAAAACGCTAACCCACCAACAACAAACAACACTAACACCCTAACAACAAACAACCCTAACTCCCTAACAACAAACAACACTAACACCCTAACAACAAACAACCCTAACCCCCTAACAACAAACAACACTAACCCCCTAACAACAAACAACCCTAAACCCCTAACATCAAACAACACTAACCCCCTAACAACACAAAACACTAACACCCTAACAAGAAACAACACTAACACCCTAACAACAAAAACCACTAAACCCCAACAAGAAACAACCCGAAACCCCTAACAACAAACACTAACCCCCTAACAACAAACAACACTAAACCCCTAACAAGAAACTACCCTAACCCCGTAACAACAAACAACACTAACCCCGTAACAACAAACAGCCCTAACCCCCAAACAACAAACAACCCTAACCCCCTAACAACAAACAACCCTAACACCCGAACAACCAACAACACTAACCCCCTAACCACAATAAAGACTAACACCCTAACAACAAAAACCACTAAACCCCAACAAGAAACAACCCTAAACCCCTAACAACAAACAACACTAACCCCCTAAAAACAAACAACACAAACCCCCTAACAACAAACAATCCTAACCAAGCAACAAAAAACCCTAACCCACTAACAACAAACAACACTAACACCCTAACAACAAACAACCCTAAACCCTTAAAACAAACAACACTAACACCCTAACAACAAACAACCCTAACCCCCTAACAACAAACAACACTAACCCCCTAACAACAAACAACCCTAAACCCCTAACATCAAAGAACACAAACACCCTAACAACAAACAACCCTAACCCCCTAACAACAAACACTAACCCCCAAACAACAAACAACCCTAAACCCTAAAAACCAAAAACACCAAAGCACTAACAACAAACAACCCTATCCCACTAACAACAAACAACCCTAACACCCTAACAACAAACAACACTAACCCCTTAACAACAAACAACCCTAAACCCCTAACATCAAACAACACTAACCCCCTAACATCACAAAACACTAACACCCTAACAACAAACAACACTAACACCCTAACAACAAAAACCACTAAACCCCAACAAGAAACAACCCTAAACCCCTAAGAACAAACACCACTAACCCCCTAACAACAAACAACCCTAACCAACCAACAAAAAACCCTAACCCACTAACAACAAACAACACTAACACCCTAACAACAAACAACCCTAACCCCCTAACAACAAACAACACTAACACCCTAACAACAAACAACCCTAACCCCCTAACAACAAACAACACTAACCCCCTAACAACAAACAACACTAACCCCCTAACAACAAACAATCCTAACCAAACAACAAAAAACCCTAACCCACTAACAACAAACAACACTAACCCCCTAACAACAAACAACACTTACCCCCTAACATCAAACAACACTAACCCCCTAACAACACAAAACACTAACACCCTAACAACAAACAACACTAACAACCTAACAACAGAAACCAATAAACCCCAACAAGAAACAACCCTAAACCCCTAACAAAAAACACTAACCCCCTAACAACAAACAACACCGAACCCCTAACAAGAAAATACCCTAACCCCGGAACAACAAACAACACTAAACCGTAACAACAAACAACCCTAACCCCCAAACAACAAACAACCCTAAAGCCCAAACAACAAACAACCCTAACCCCTTAAGAACAAACAATGCTAACCCCCCGAACAACCAACAACACTAACCCCCTAACCACAATAAACACTAACACCCTAACAACAAAAACCACTAAACCACAACAAGAAACAACCCTAAACCCCTAACAACAAACAACACTAACCCCCCAACAAAAAACAACCCTAACCAAACAACAAAAAACGCTAACCCACCAACAACAAACAACACTAACACCCTAACAACAAACAACCCTAACTCCCTAACAACAAACAACACTAACACCCTAACAACAAACAACCCTAACCCCCTAACAACAAACAACACTAACCCCCTAACAACAAACAACCCTAAACCCCTAACATCAAACAACACTAACCCCCTAACAACACAAAACACTAACACCCTAACAAGAAACAACACTAACACCCTAACAACAAAAACCCCTAAACCCCAACAAGAAACAACCCTAAACCCCTAACAACAAACACTAACCCCCTAACAAAAAACAACACTAAACCCCGAACAAGAAACTACCCTAACCCCGTAAAAACAAACAACACTAACCCCATAACAAGAAACAAACCTAACCCCCTAACAACGAACAACACTAACCCCCTAACAACAAACAACACTAAACCCCTAACACCAAAGAACACTAACACCCTAACAACAAACAACCCTAACCCCCTAACAACACACACTAACCCCCAAAGAACAAACAACCCTAACCCCTAAAAACCAAAAACACTAACCCACTAACAACAAACAACCCTAAACCCCTAACATCAAACAACACTAACCCCCTAACAACACAAAACACTAACACCGTAAGAACAAACAACACTAACACCGTAACAACAAAAGCCACTAAACCAAAACAAGAAACAACCCTAAACCCCTAACAACAAACAACACTAACCCCCTAACAACATACAATCCTAACCAAACAACAAAAAACCCTAAACCACTAACAACAAACAACACTAACACCCTAACAACAAACAACCCTAACCGCCTAACAACAAACAACACTAACACCCTAACAACAAACAACCCTAACCCCCTAACAACAAACAACACTAACCCCCTAACAACAAACAACCATAAACACCTAACATCAAAGAACACTAACACCCTAACAACAAACAACCCTAACCCCCTAACAACAAACACTAACTCCCAAACAACAAAGAACCCTAACCCCTAAAAACCAAAAACACTAACGCACTAACAACAAACAACCCTAACCCACTAACAACAAACTACCCTAACACCCTAACAACACACAACCCTAACTCCCTAACAACAAACAACACTAACACCCTAAAAACAAACAACCATAAACCCCTAACAACAAACACTAACCCCCTAATAAAAAACAACACTAAACCCCGAACAAGAAACTACCCTAACCCCGTAACAACAAACAACACTAACCCCGTAACAAGAAACAACCCTAACCCCCTAACAACGAACAACACTAACCCCCTAACAACAAACAACCCTAAACCCCTAACATCAAAGAACACTAACACCCTAACAACAAACAACCCTAACCCCCAAACAACAAACACTAACCCCCAAACAACAAACAACCCTAACCCCTAAAAACCAAAAACACTAACCCACTAACAACAAACTACCCTAAACCACTAACAACGAACAACCCTAACACCCTAACAACAAACAACAATAACCCCCTAACAACAAACAACCCTAAACCCCTAACATCAAACAACACTAACCCCCTAACAACACAAAACACTAACACCCTAACAACAAACAACACTAACACCCTAACAACAAAAACCACTAAACCCCAACAAGAAACAACCCGAAACCCCTAACAACAAACACTAACCCCCTAACAACAAACAACACTAAACCCCTAACAAGAAACTACCCTAACCCCGTAACAACAAACAACACTAACCCCGTAACAACAAACAGCCCTAACCCCCAAACAACAAACAACCCTAACCCCCTAACAACAAACAACCCTAACCCCCGAACAACCAACAACACTAACCCCCTAACCACAATAAAGACTAACACCCTAACAACAAAAACCACTAAACCCCAACAAGAAACAACCCTAAACCCCTAACAACAAACAACACTAACCCCCTAAAAACAAACAACACAAACCCCCTAACAACAAACAATCCTAACCAAGCAACAAAAAACCCTAACCCACTAACAACAAACAACACTAACACCCTAACAACAAACAACCCTAAACCCTTAAAACAAACAACACTAACACCCTAACAACAAACAACCCTAACCCCCTAACAACAAACAACACTAACCCCCTAACAACAAACAACCCTAAACCCCTAACATCAAAGAACACTAACACCCTAACAACAAACAACCTTAACCCCCTAACAACAAACACTAACCCCCAAACAACAAACAACCCTAAACCCTAAAAACCAAAAACACCAAAGCACTAACAACAAACAACCCTATCCCACTAACAACAAACAACCCTAACACCCTAACAACAAACAACACTAACCCCGTAACAACAAACAACCCTAAACCCCTAACATCAAACAACACTAACCCCCTAACATCACAAAACACTAACACCCTAACAACAAACAACACTAACACCCCAACAACAAAAACCACTAAACCCCAACAAGAAACAACCCGAAACCCCTAACAACAAACACTAACCCCCTAACAACAAACAACACTAAACCCCTAACAAGAAACTACCCTAACCCCGTAACAACAAACAACACTAACCCTGTAACAACAAACAGCCCTATCCCCCAAACAACAAACAACACTAACCCCCTAACAACAAACAATGCTAACCCCCGAACAACCGACAACACTAACCCCCTAACCACAATAAAGACTAACACCCTAACAACAAAAACCACTAAACCCCAACAAGAAACAACCCTAAACCCCTAACAACAAACAACACTAACCCCTAACAACAAAAAACACTAACCCCCTAACAAAAAACAATCCTAACCAAACAACAAAAAACGCTAACCCACTAACAACAAACAACACTAACACCCTAACAACAAACAACCCTAACCCCCTAACAACAAACACTAACCCCCAAACAACAAACAACACTAACACCTAAAAACCAAAAAAACTAACCCACTAACAACAAACAACCCTAACCCACTAACAACAAACAAACCTAACACCCTAACAACAAACAACACTAACCCCCTAACAACAAACAATCCTTAACCCCTAACATCAAACAACACTAACCCCCTAACGACACAAAACACTAACACCCTAACAACAAACAACACTAACACCCTAACAACAAAAACCACTAAACCCCAACAAGAAACAACCCTAAACCCCTAACAACAAACAACCCTAAACCCCTAACATCAAACAACACTAACCCCCTAACAACACAAAACACTAACACCGTAACAACAAACAACACTAACACCCTAACAACAATAACCACTAAACCCCAACAAGAAACAACCCTAAACCCCTAACAACAAACAACACTAACCCCCTAACAACAAACAATCCTAACCAAACAACAAAAAACCCTTACCCACTAACAACAAACAACACTAACCCCCTAACAACAAACAATCCTAACCAAACAACAAAAAACGCTAACCCCCAAACAACAAACAACACTAACCCCTAAAAACCAAAAAGACTAACCCACTAACAACAAACAACCCTAACACACTAACAACAAACAACCCTAACACCCTAACAACAAACGACACTAACCCCCTAACAACAAATAACCCTAAACCCCTAACATCAAACAACACTAACCCCCTAACAACACAAAACACGAACACCCTAACAACAAACAACACTAACACCCTAACAACAAAAACCACTAAACCCCAACAAGAAACAACCCGAAACCCCTAACAACAAACACTAACCCCCTAACAACAAACAACACTAAACCCCTAACAATAAACTACCCTAACCCGTAACAGCAAACAACACTAACCCCGTAACAACAAACTACCCTAACCCCCAAACATCAAACAACCCTAACTCCCTAACAACAAACAATCGTAACTCCCGAACAACCAACAACACTAACCCCCTAACCACAATAAACACTAACACCCTAACAACAAAAACCACTAAACCCCAACAAGAAACAACGCTAAACCCCTAAGAATAAACAACACTAACCCCCTAACAACAAACAACCCTAACCAAACAACAAAAAACCCTAACCCACTAACACCAAACAACACTAACACCCTAACAACAAACAACCCTAACCCCCTAACAAGAAACAACACTAACCCCCTAACAACAAACAACACTAACCCCCTAACAACAAACAATCCTAACCAAACAACAAAAAACCCTAACCCACTAACAACAAACAACACTAACACCCTAACAACAAACAACCCTAACCCCCTAACAACAAACAACACTAACACCCTAACAACAAACAACCCTAACCCCCTAACAACAAACAACCCTAACCCCCTAACAACAAACAACACTAACCCCCTAACAACAAACAACCCTAAACACCTAACATCAAAGAACACTAACACCCTAACAACAAACAACCCTAACCCCCTAACAACAAACACTAACCCCCAAACAACAAACAACCCTAACCCCTAAAAACCAAAAACACTAACGCACTAACAACAAACAACCCTAACCCACTAACAACAAACTACCCTAACACCCTAACAACACACAACCCTAACTCCCTAACAACAAACAACACTAACACCCTAAAAACAAACAACCATAAACCCCTAACAACAAACACTAACCCCCTAATAAAAAACAACACTAAACCCCGAACAAGAAACTACCCTAACCCCGTAACAACAAACAACACTAACCCCGTAACAAGAAACAACCCTAACCCCCTAACAACGAACAACACTAACCCCCTAACAACAAACAACCCTAAACCCCTAACATCAAAGAACACTAACACCCTAACAACAAACAACCCTAACCCCCAAACAACAAACACTAACCCCCAAACAACAAACAACCCTAACCCCTAAAAACCAAAAACACTAACCCACTAACAACAAACTACCCTGAACCACTAACAACGAACAACCCTAACACCCTAACAACAAACAACAATAACCCCCTAACAACAAACAACCCTAAACCCCTAACATCAAACAACACTAACCCCCTAACAACACAAAACACTAACACCCTAACAACAAACAACACTAACACCCTAACAACAAAAACCACTAAACCCCAACAAGAAACAACCCGAAACCCCTAACAACAAACACTAACCCCCTAACAACAAACAACACTAAACCCCTAACAAGAAACTACCCTAACCCCGTAACAACAAACAACACTAACCCCGTAACAACAAACAGCCCTAACCCCCAAACAACAAACAACCCTAACCCCCTAACAACAAACAACCCTAACCCCCGAACAACCAACAACACTAACCCCCTAACCACAATAAAGACTAACACCCTAACAACAAAAACCACTAAACCCCAACAAGAAACAACCCTAAACCCCTAACAACAAACAACACTAACCCCCTAAAAACAAACAACACAAACCCCCTAACAACAAACAATCCTAACCAAGCAACAAAAAACCCTAACCCACTAACAACAAACAACACTAACACCCTAACAACAAACAACCCTAAACCCTTAAAACAAACAAGACTAACACCCTAACAACAAACAACCCTAACCCCCTAACAACAAACAACACTAACCCCCTAACAACAAACAACCCTAAACCCCTAACATCAAAGAACACTAACACCCTAACAACAAACAACCCTAACCCCCTAACAACAAACACTAACCCCCAAACAACAAACAACCCTAAACCCTAAAAACCAAAAACACCAAAGCACTAACAACAAACAACCCTATCCCACTAACAACAAACAACCCTAACACCCTAACAACAAACAACACTAACCCCTTAACAACAAACAACCCTAAACCCCTACCATCAAACAACACTAACCCCCTAACATCACAAAACACTAACACCCTAACAACAAACAACACTAACACCCTAACAACAAAAACCACTAAACCCCAACAAGAAACAACCCTAAACCCCTAAGAACAAACACCACTAACCCCCTAACAACAAACAACCCTAACCAAACAACAAAAAACCCTAACCCACTAACAACAAACAACAGTAACACCCTAACAACAAACAACCCTAACCCCCTAACAACAAACAACACTAACACCCTAACAACAAACAACCCTAACCCCCTAACAACAAACAACACTAACCCCCTAACAACAAACAACACTAACCCCCTAACAACAAACAATCCTAACCAAACAACAAAAAACCCTAACCCACTAACAACAAACAACACTAACCCCCTAACAACAAACAACACTTACCCCCTAACATCAAACAACACTAACCCC
Source organism: Elephas maximus indicus (assembly GCF_024166365.1). Lineage (NCBI taxonomy): Eukaryota > Metazoa > Chordata > Mammalia > Proboscidea > Elephantidae > Elephas > Elephas maximus. The sequence goes on from NC_064835.1 coordinate 2,297,852, forward strand.
CTAACAACACAAAACACTAACACCCTAACAACAAACAACACTAACAACCTAACAACAGAAACCAATAAACCCCAACAAGAAACAACCCTAAACCCCTAACAAAAAACACTAACCCCCTAACAACAAACAACACTGAACCCCTAACAAGAAAATACCCTAACCCCGGAACAACAAACAACACTAAACCATAACAACAAACAACCCTAACCCCCAAACAACAAACAACCCTAAAGCCCAAACAACATAAACCCTAACCCCTTAAGCACAAACAATGCTAACCCCCCGAACAACCAACAACACTAACCCCCTAACCACAATAAACACTAACACCCTAACAACAAAAACCACTAAACCACAACAAGAAACAACCCTAAACCCCTAACAACAAACAACACTAACCCCCTAACAAAAAACAACCCTAACCAAACAACAAAAAACGCTAACCCACCAACAACAAACAACACTAACACCCTAACAACAAACAACCCTAACTCCCTAACAACAAACAACACTAACACCCTAACAACAAACAACCCTAACCCCCTAACAACAAACAACACTAACCCCCTAACAACAAACAACCCTAAACCCCTAACATCAAACAACACTAACCCCCTAACAACACAAAACACTAACACCCTAACAAGAAACAACACTAACACCCTAACAACAAAAACCCCTAAACCCCAACAAGAAACAACCCTAAACCCCTAACAACAAACACTAACCCCCTAACAAAAAACAACACTAAACCCCGAACAAGAAACTACCCTAACCCCGTAACAACAAACAACACTAACCCCATAACAAGAAACAAACCTAACCCCCTAACAACGAACAACACTAACCCCCTAACAACAAACAACACTAAACCCCTAACACCAAAGAACACTAACACCCTAACAACAAACAACCCTAACCCCCTAACAACACACACTAACCCCCAAACAACAAACAACCCTAACCCCTGAAAACCAAAAACACTAACCCACTAACAACAAACAACCCTAAACCACTAACAACAAACAACCCTAACACCCTAACAACAAACAACACTAACCCCGTAACAACAAACAACCCTTACCCCCTAACATCAAACAACACTAACCCCCTAACAACACAAAACACTAACACCCTAACAACAAACAACACTAACACCCTAACAACAAAAACCATTAAACCAAAACAAGAAACAACCCTAAACCCCTAACAACAAACAACACTAACCCCCTAACAACATACAGTCCTAACCAAACAACAAAAAACCCTAAACCACTAACAACAAACAACACTAACACCCTAACAACAAACAACCCTAACCCCCTAACAACAAACAACACTAACACCCTAACAACAAACAACCCTAACCCCCTAACAACAAACAACACTAACCCCCTAACAACAAACAACCCTAAACACCTAACATCAAAGAACACTAACACCCTAACAACAAACAACCCTAACCCCCTAACAACAAACACTAACCCCCAAACAACAAACAACCCTAACCCCTAAAAACCAAAAACACTAACGCACTAACAACAAACAACCCTAACCCACTAACAACAAACAACCCTAACACCCTAACAACAAACACTAACCCCCTAACAACAAACAACCCTAAACCCCTAACATCAAAGAACACTAACACCCTAACAACAAACATTCCTAACCCCTTAACAACAAACACTAACCCCCAAACAACAAACAACCCTAACCCCTAAAAACCAAAAAAACTAACCCACTAACAACAAACAACCGTAACCCACTAACAACAAAGAACCCTAACACCCTAACAACAAACAACACTAACCCCCTAACAACAAACACCCCTTACCCCCAACATCAAACAACACTAACCCCCTAACTACACAAAACACTAACACCGTAACAACAAACAACACTAACACTCTAACAACAGAAACCACTAAACCCCAACAAGAAACAAACCTAAACCCCTAACAAAAAACACTAACCGCCTAACAACAAACAACACTGAACTCCTAACAAGAAAATACCCTAACCCCGTAACAACAAACAACCCTAAACCGTAACAACAAACAAACCTAACCCCCAAACAACAAACAACCCTAAACCCCAAACAACAAACAATCCTAACCCCCCAAACAACCAACAACACTAACCCCCTAACCACAATAAACACTAACACCCTAACAACAGAAACCACTAAACCCCAACAAGAAACAACCCTAAACCCCTAACAACAAACAACACTAAACCCCTAACAAAAAACAACCCTAACCAAACAACAAAAAACCCTAACCCACCAACAACAAACAACGCTAACACCCTAACAACAAACAACCCTAACTCCCTAACAACAAACAACGCTAACACCCTAACAACAAACAACCCTAACCCCCTAACAACAAACAACACTAACCCCCTAACAACAAACAACCCTAAACCCCTAACATCAAACAACACTAACCCGCTAACAACACAAAACACTAACACCCTAACAACAAACAACACTAACACCCTAACAACAAAAACCACTAAACCCCAACAAGAAACAACCCTAAACCCCTAACAACAAACACTAACCCCCTAACAAAAAACAATACTAATCCCCGAACAAGAAACTACCCTAACCTCGTAACAACAAACAACACTAACCCCGTAACAAGAAACAACCCTAACCCCCTAAAAACGAACAACACTAACCCCCTAACAACAAACAACACTAAACCCCTAACATCAAAGAACACTAACACCCTAACAACACAAAACACTAACACCGTAACAACAAACAACACTAACACCCTAACAACAAAAACCACTAAACCCCAACAAGAAACAACCCTAAACCCCTAACAACAAACAACACTAACCCCCTAACAACAAACAACACTAACCCCCTAACAACAAACAATCCTAACCAAACAACAAAAAATCCTAACCCACTAACAGCAAACAACACTAACACCCTAATAACAAACAACCCTAACCCCCTAACAACAAACAACCCTAACCCCCTAACAAGAAACAACACTAACCCCCTAACAAGAAACAACCCTAAACCCCTAACATCAAAGAACACTAACACCCTAACAACAAACAACACTAACCCCCTAATAACAAACAACCCTAAACCCCTAACATCAAACAACACTAACCCCCTAACAACACAAAACACTAACACCGTAACAACAAACAACACTAACACCCTAACAACAAAAACCACTAAACCCCAACAAGAAACAACCCTAAACCCCTAACAACAAACAACACTAACCCCCTAACAACAAACAACACTAACCCCCTAACAACAAAGAATCCTAACCAAACAACAAAAAATCCTAACCCACTAACAGCAAACAACACTAACACCCTAACAACAAACAACCCTAACCCCCTAACAACAAACAACTCTAACCCCCTAACAAGAAACAACACTAACCCCCTAACAAGAAACAACCCTAAACCCCTAACATCAAAGAACACTAACACCCTGACAACAAACAACCCTAAACCCTTAAAACAAACAACACTAACCCCGTAACAAGAAACAACCCTAACCCCCTAACAACGAACAACACTAACCCCCTAACAACAAACAACCCTAAACCCCTAACATCAAAGAACACTAACACCCTAACAACAAACAACACTAACCCCCTAATAACAAACACTAACCCCCAAACAACAAACAACCCTAACCCCTAAAAACCAAAAAAACTAACCCACTAACAACAAACAACCCTAACCCACTAACAACAAACAACCCTAACACCCTAACAACAAACAACACTAACCCCCTAACAACAAACAACCCTTAACCCCTAACATCAAACAAGACTAAGCCCCTAACGACACAAAACACTAACACCCTAACAACAAACAACACTAACACCCTAACAACAAAAAACACTAAACCCCAACAAGAAACAACCCTAAACCCCTAACAACAAACACTAACCCCCTAACAACAAACAACACTGAACCCCTAACAAGAAACTACCCTAACCCCGTAACAACAAACAACACTAACCCGTAACAACAAACAACCCTAACCCCCAAACAACAAACAACCCTAACCCCCAAACAACAAACAACCCTAACCCCTTAACAACAAACAATCCTAACCCCCCGAACAACCAACAACACTAAAACCCCAACCACAATAAACACTAACACCCTAACAACAAAAACCACTAAACCCCAACAAGAAACAACCCTAAACCCCTAACAACAAACAACACTAACCCCCTAACAAAAAACAACCCTAACCAAACAACAAAAAACCCTAACCCACTAACAACAAACAACACTAACACCCTAACAAGAAACAACCCTAACTCCCTAAAAACAAACAACACTAACACCCTAAAAACAAACAACCATAAACCCCTAACAACAAACACTAACCCCCTAATAAAAAACAACACTAAACCCCAAACAAGAAACTACCCTAACCCCGTAACAACAAACAACACTAACCCCGTAACAAGAAACAACCCTAACCCCCTAACAACGAACAACACTAACCCCCTAACAACAAACAACCCTTAACCCCTAACATCAAAGAACACTAACACCCTAACGACAAACAACCCTAACCCCCAAACAACAAACACTAACCCCCAAGCAACAAACAACCCTAACCCCTAAAAACCAAAAACACTAACCCACTAACAACAAACTACCCTAAACCACTAACAACGAACAACCCTAACACCCTAACAACAAACAACACTAACCCCCTAACAACAAACAACCCTAAACCCCTAACATCAAACAACACTAACCCCCTAACAACACAAAACACTAACACCCTAACAACAAACAACACTAACACCCTAACAACAAAAACCACTAAACCCCAACAAGAAACAATCCGAAACCCCTAACAACAAACACTAACCCCCTAACAACAAACAACACTAAACCCCTAACAAGAAACAACCCTAACCCCGTAAGAACAAACAACACTAACCCCGTAACAACAAACAGCCCTAACCCCCAAACAACAAACAACCCTAACCCCCTAACAACAAACAACCCTAACCCCCGAACAACCAACAACACTAACCCCCTAACCACAATAAAGACTAACACCTTAACAACAAAAACCAGTAAACCCCAACAAGAAACAACCCTAAACCCCTAACAACAAACAACGCTCACCCCCTAAAAACAAACAACACAAACCCCCTAACAACAAACAATCCGAACCCAACAACAAAAAACCCTAACCCACTAACAACAAACAACACTAACACCCTAACAACAAACAACCCTAACCCCCTAACAACAAACAACACTAACACCCTAACAACAAACAACCCTAACCCCCTAACAACAAACAACACTAACCCCCTAACAACAAACAACACTAAACCCCTAACATCAAAGAACACTAACACCCTAACAACAAACAACCCTAACCCCCTAACAACAAACACTTACCCCCAAACAACAAACAACCCTAAACCCTAAAAACCAAAAACACCAAAGCACTAACAACAAACAACCCTATCCCACTAACAACAAACAACCCTAACACCCTAACAACAAACAACACTAACCCCTTAACAACAAACAACACTAAACCCCTAACATCAAACAACACTAACCCCCTAACAACACAAAACACGAACACCCTAACAACAAACAACACTAACACCCTAACAACAAAAACCACTAAACCCCAACAAGAAACAACCCGAAACCCCTAACAACAAACACTAACCCCCTAACAACAAACAACACTAAACCCCTAACAATAAACTACCCTAACCCGTAACAGCAAACAACACTAACCCCGTAACAACAAACTACCCTAACCCCCAAACATCAAACAACCCTAACTCCCTAACAACAAACAATCGTAACCCCCGAACAACCAACAACACTAACCCCCTAACCACAATAAACACTAACACCCTAACAACAAAAACCACTAAACCCCAACAAGAAACAACGCTAAACCCCTAAGAATAAACAACACTAACCCCCTAACAACAAACAACCCTAACCAAACAACAAAAAACCCTAACCCACTAACACCAAACAACACTAACACCCTAACAACAAACAACCCTAACCCCCTAACAAGAAACAACACTAACCCCCTAACAACAAACAACACTAACCCCCTAACAACAAACAATCCTAACCAAACAACAAAAAACCCTAACCCACTAACAACAAACAACACTAACACCCTAACAACAAACAACCCTAACCCCCTAACAACAAACAACCCTAACACCCTAACAACAAACAACCCTAACCCCCTAACAACAAACAACCCTAACCCCCTAACAACAAACAACACTAACCCCCTAACAACAAACAACCCTAAACACCTAACATCAAAGAACACTAACACCCTAACAACAAACAACCCTAACCCCCTAACAACAAACACTAACCCCCAAACAACAAACAACCCTAACCCCTAAAAACCAAAAACACTAACGCACTAACAACAAACAACCCTAACCCACTAACAACAAACTACCCTAACACCCTAACAACACACAACCCTAACTCCCTAACAACAAACAACACTAACACCCTAAAAACAAACAACCATAAACCCCTAACAACAAACACTAACCCCCTAATAAAAAACAACACTAAACCCCGAACAAGAAACTACCCTAACCCCGTAACAACAAACAACACTAACCCCGTAACAAGAAACAACCCTAACCCCCTAACAACGAACAACACTAACCCCCTAACAACAAACAACCCTAAACCCCTAACATCAAAGAACACTAACACCCTAACAACAAACAACCCTAACCCCCAAACAACAAACACTAACCCCCAAACAACAAACAACCCTAACCCCTAAAAACCAAAAACACTAACCCACTAACAACAAACTACCCTGAACCACTAACAACGAACAACCCTAACACCCTAACAACAAACAACAATAACCCCCTAACAACAAACAACCCTAAACCCCTAACATCAAACAACACTAACCCCCTAACAACACAAAACACTAACACCCTAACAACAAACAACACTAACACCCTAACAACAAAAACCACTAAACCCCAACAAGAAACAACCCGAAACCCCTAACAACAAACACTAACCCCCTAACAACAAACAACACTAAACCCCTAACAAGAAACTACCCTAACCCCGTAACAACAAACAACACTAACCCCGTAACAACAAACAGCCCTAACCCCCAAACAACAAACAACCCTAACCCCCTAACAACAAACAACCCTAACCCCCGAACAACCAACAACACTAACCCCCTAACCACAATAAAGACTAACACCCTAACAACAAAAACCACTAAACCCCAACAAGAAACAACCCTAAACCCCTAACAACAAACAACACTAACCCCCTAAAAACAAACAACACAAACCCCCTAACAACAAACAATCCTAACCAAGCAACAAAAAACCCTAACCCACTAACAACAAACAACACTAACACCCTAACAACAAACAACCCTAAACCCTTAAAACAAACAAGACTAACACCCTAACAACAAACAACCCTAACCCCCTAACAACAAACAACACTAACCCCCTAACAACAAACAACCCTAAACCCCTAACATCAAAGAACACTAACACCCTAACAACAAACAACCCTAACCCCCTAACAACAAACACTAACCCCCAAACAACAAACAACCCTAAACCCTAAAAACCAAAAACACCAAAGCACTAACAACAAACAACCCTATCCCACTAACAACAAACAACCCTAACACCCTAACAACAAACAACACTAACCCCTTAACAACAAACAACCCTAAACCCCTACCATCAAACAACACTAACCCCCTAACATCACAAAACACTAACACCCTAACAACAAACAACACTAACACCCTAACAACAAAAACCACTAAACCCCAACAAGAAACAACCCTAAACCCCTAAGAACAAACACCACTAACCCCCTAACAACAAACAACCCTAACCAAACAACAAAAAACCCTAACCCACTAACAACAAACAACAGTAACACCCTAACAACAAACAACCCTAACCCCCTAACAACAAACAACACTAACACCCTAACAACAAACAACCCTAACCCCCTAACAACAAACAACACTAACCCCCTAACAACAAACAACACTAACCCCCTAACAACAAACAATCCTAACCAAACAACAAAAAACCCTAACCCACTAACAACAAACAACACTAACCCCCTAACAACAAACAACACTTACCCCCTAACATCAAACAACACTAACCCCCTAACAACACAAAACACTAACACCCTAACAACAAACAACACTAACAACCTAACAACAGAAACCAATAAACCCCAACAAGAAACAACCCTAAACCCCTAACAAAAAACACTAACCCCCTAACAACAAACAACACTGAACCCCTAACAAGAAAATACCCTAACCCCGGAACAACAAACAACACTAAACCATAACAACAAACAACCCTAACCCCCAAACAACAAACAACCCTAAAGCCCAAACAACATAAACCCTAACCCCTTAAGCACAAACAATGCTAACCCCCCGAACAACCAACAACACTAACCCCCTAACCACAATAAACACTAACACCCTAACAACAAAAACCACTAAACCACAACAAGAAACAACCCTAAACCCCTAACAACAAACAACACTAACCCCCTAACAAAAAACAACCCTAACCAAACAACAAAAAACGCTAACCCACCAACAACAAACAACACTAACACCCTAACAACAAACAACCCTAACTCCCTAACAACAAACAACACTAACACCCTAACAACAAACAACCCTAACCCCCTAACAACAAACAACACTAACCCCCTAACAACAAACAACCCTAAACCCCTAACATCAAACAACACTAACCCCCTAACAACACAAAACACTAACACCCTAACAAGAAACAACACTAACACCCTAACAACAAAAACCCCTAAACCCCAACAAGAAACAACCCTAAACCCCTAACAACAAACACTAACCCCCTAACAAAAAACAACACTAAACCCCGAACAAGAAACTACCCTAACCCCGTAACAACAAACAACACTAACCCCATAACAAGAAACAAACCTAACCCCCTAACAACGAACAACACTAACCCCCTAACAACAAACAACACTAAACCCCTAACACCAAAGAACACTAACACCCTAACAACAAACAACCCTAACCCCCTAACAACACACACTAACCCCCAAACAACAAACAACCCTAACCCCTGAAAACCAAAAACACTAACCCACTAACAACAAACAACCCTAAACCACTAACAACAAACAACCCTAACACCCTAACAACAAACAACACTAACCCCGTAACAACAAACAACCCTTACCCCCTAACATCAAACAACACTAACCCCCTAACAACACAAAACACTAACACCCTAACAACAAACAACACTAACACCCTAACAACAAAAACCATTAAACCAAAACAAGAAACAACCCTAAACCCCTAACAACAAACAACACTAACCCCCTAACAACATACAGTCCTAACCAAACAACAAAAAACCCTAAACCACTAACAACAAACAACACTAACACCCTAACAACAAACAACCCTAACCCCCTAACAACAAACAACACTAACACCCTAACAACAAACAACCCTAACCCCCTAACAACAAACAACACTAACCCCCTAACAACAAACAACCCTAAACACCTAACATCAAAGAACACTAACACCCTAACAACAAACAACCCTAACCCCCTAACAACAAACACTAACCCCCAAACAACAAACAACCCTAACCCCTAAAAACCAAAAACACTAACGCACTAACAACAAACAACCCTAACCCACTAACAACAAACAACCCTAACACCCTAACAACAAACACTAACCCCCTAACAACAAACAACCCTAAACCCCTAACATCAAAGAACACTAACACCCTAACAACAAACATTCCTAACCCCTTAACAACAAACACTAACCCCCAAACAACAAACAACCCTAACCCCTAAAAACCAAAAAAACTAACCCACTAACAACAAACAACCGTAACCCACTAACAACAAAGAACCCTAACACCCTAACAACAAACAACACTAACCCCCTAACAACAAACACCCCTTACCCCCAACATCAAACAACACTAACCCCCTAACTACACAAAACACTAACACCGTAACAACAAACAACACTAACACTCTAACAACAGAAACCACTAAACCCCAACAAGAAACAAACCTAAACCCCTAACAAAAAACACTAACCGCCTAACAACAAACAACACTGAACTCCTAACAAGAAAATACCCTAACCCCGTAACAACAAACAACCCTAAACCGTAACAACAAACAAACCTAACCCCCAAACAACAAACAACCCTAAACCCCAAACAACAAACAATCCTAACCCCCCAAACAACCAACAACACTAACCCCCTAACCACAATAAACACTAACACCCTAACAACAGAAACCACTAAACCCCAACAAGAAACAACCCTAAACCCCTAACAACAAACAACACTAAACCCCTAACAAAAAACAACCCTAACCAAACAACAAAAAACCCTAACCCACCAACAACAAACAACGCTAACACCCTAACAACAAACAACCCTAACTCCCTAACAACAAACAACGCTAACACCCTAACAACAAACAACCCTAACCCCCTAACAACAAACAACACTAACCCCCTAACAACAAACAACCCTAAACCCCTAACATCAAACAACACTAACCCGCTAACAACACAAAACACTAACACCCTAACAACAAACAACACTAACACCCTAACAACAAAAACCACTAAACCCCAACAAGAAACAACCCTAAACCCCTAACAACAAACACTAACCCCCTAACAAAAAACAATACTAATCCCCGAACAAGAAACTACCCTAACCTCGTAACAACAAACAACACTAACCCCGTAACAAGAAACAACCCTAACCCCCTAAAAACGAACAACACTAACCCCCTAACAACAAACAACACTAAACCCCTAACATCAAAGAACACTAACACCCTAACAACACAAAACACTAACACCGTAACAACAAACAACACTAACACCCTAACAACAAAAACCACTAAACCCCAACAAGAAACAACCCTAAACCCCTAACAACAAACAACACTAACCCCCTAACAACAAACAACACTAACCCCCTAACAACAAACAATCCTAACCAAACAACAAAAAATCCTAACCCACTAACAGCAAACAACACTAACACCCTAATAACAAACAACCCTAACCCCCTAACAACAAACAACCCTAACCCCCTAACAAGAAACAACACTAACCCCCTAACAAGAAACAACCCTAAACCCCTAACATCAAAGAACACTAACACCCTAACAACAAACAACACTAACCCCCTAATAACAAACAACCCTAAACCCCTAACATCAAACAACACTAACCCCCTAACAACACAAAACACTAACACCGTAACAACAAACAACACTAACACCCTAACAACAAAAACCACTAAACCCCAACAAGAAACAACCCTAAACCCCTAACAACAAACAACACTAACCCCCTAACAACAAACAACACTAACCCCCTAACAACAAACAATCCTAACCAAACAACAAAAAATCCTAACCCACTAACAGCAAACAACACTAACACCCTAACAACAAACAACCCTAACCCCCTAACAACAAACAACTCTAACCCCCTAACAAGAAACAACACTAACCCCCTAACAAGAAACAACCCTAAACCCCTAACATCAAAGAACACTAACACCCTGACAACAAACAACCCTAAACCCTTAAAACAAACAACACTAACCCCGTAACAAGAAACAACCCTAACCCCCTAACAACGAACAACACTAACCCCCTAACAACAAACAACCCTAAACCCCTAACATCAAAGAACACTAACACCCTAACAACAAACAACACTAACCCCCTAATAACAAACACTAACCCCCAAACAACAAACAACCCTAACCCCTAAAAACCAAAAAAACTAACCCACTAACAACAAACAACCCTAACCCACTAACAACAAACAACCCTAACACCCTAACAACAAACAACACTAACCCCCTAACAACAAACAACCCTTAACCCCTAACATCAAACAAGACTAAGCCCCTAACGACACAAAACACTAACACCCTAACAACAAACAACACTAACACCCTAACAACAAAAAACACTAAACCCCAACAAGAAACAACCCTAAACCCCTAACAACAAACACTAACCCCCTAACAACAAACAACACTGAACCCCTAACAAGAAACTACCCTAACCCCGTAACAACAAACAACACTAACCCGTAACAACAAACAACCCTAACCCCCAAACAACAAACAACCCTAACCCCCAAACAACAAACAACCCTAACCCCTTAACAACAAACAATCCTAACCCCCCGAACAACCAACAACACTAAAACCCCAACCACAATAAACACTAACACCCTAACAACAAAAACCACTAAACCCCAACAAGAAACAACCCTAAACCCCTAACAACAAACAACACTAACCCCCTAACAAAAAACAACCCTAACCAAACAACAAAAAACCCTAACCCACTAACAACAAACAACACTAACACCCTAACAAGAAACAACCCTAACTCCCTAAAAACAAACAACACTAACACCCTAAAAACAAACAACCATAAACCCCTAACAACAAACACTAACCCCCTAATAAAAAACAACACTAAACCCCAAACAAGAAACTACCCTAACCCCGTAACAACAAACAACACTAACCCCGTAACAAGAAACAACCCTAACCCCCTAACAACGAACAACACTAACCCCCTAACAACAAACAACCCTTAACCCCTAACATCAAAGAACACTAACACCCTAACGACAAACAACCCTAACCCCCAAACAACAAACACTAACCCCCAAGCAACAAACAACCCTAACCCCTAAAAACCAAAAACACTAACCCACTAACAACAAACTACCCTAAACCACTAACAACGAACAACCCTAACACCCTAACAACAAACAACACTAACCCCCTAACAACAAACAACCCTAAACCCCTAACATCAAACAACACTAACCCCCTAACAACACAAAACACTAACACCCTAACAACAAACAACACTAACACCCTAACAACAAAAACCACTAAACCCCAACAAGAAACAATCCGAAACCCCTAACAACAAACACTAACCCCCTAACAACAAACAACACTAAACCCCTAACAAGAAACAACCCTAACCCCGTAAGAACAAACAACACTAACCCCGTAACAACAAACAGCCCTAACCCCCAAACAACAAACAACCCTAACCCCCTAACAACAAACAACCCTAACCCCCGAACAACCAACAACACTAACCCCCTAACCACAATAAAGACTAACACCTTAACAACAAAAACCAGTAAACCCCAACAAGAAACAACCCTAAACCCCTAACAACAAACAACGCTCACCCCCTAAAAACAAACAACACAAACCCCCTAACAACAAACAATCCGAACCCAACAACAAAAAACCCTAACCCACTAACAACAAACAACACTAACACCCTAACAACAAACAACCCTAACCCCCTAACAACAAACAACACTAACACCCTAACAACAAACAACCCTAACCCCCTAACAACAAACAACACTAACCCCCTAACAACAAACAACACTAAACCCCTAACATCAAAGAACACTAACACCCTAACAACAAACAACCCTAACCCCCTAACAACAAACACTTACCCCCAAACAACAAACAACCCTAAACCCTAAAAACCAAAAACACCAAAGCACTAACAACAAACAACCCTATCCCACTAACAACAAACAACCCTAACACCCTAACAACAAACAACACTAACCCCTTAACAACAAACAACACTAAACCCCTAACATCAAACAACACTAACCCCCTAACATCACAAAACACTAACACCCTAACAACAAACAACACTAACACCCTAACAACAAAAACCACTAAACCCCAACAAGAAACAACCCTAAACCCCTAAGAACAAACACCACTAACCCCCTAACAACAAACAACCCTAACCAACCAACAAAAAACCCTAACCCACCAACAACAAACAACACTAACACCCTAACAACAAACAACCCTAACCCCCTAACAACAAACAACACTAACACCCTAACAACAAACAACCCTAACCCCCAAACAACAAACAACCCTAAACCCCAAACAACAAACAACCCTAACCCCTTAAGAACAAACAATGCTAACCCCCCGAACAACCAACAACACTAACCCCCTAACCACAATAAACACTAACACCCTAACAACAAAAACCACTAAACCCCAACAAGAAACAACCCTTAACCCCTAACAACAAACAACACTAACCCCCTAACAAAAAACAACCCTAACCAAACAACAAAAAACCCTAACCCACCAACAACAAACAACACTAACACCCTAACAACAAACAACCCTAACTCCCTAACAACAAACAACACTAACCCCCTAACAACAAACAACCCTAACCCCCTAACAACAAACAAAACTAACCCCCTAACAACAAACAACCCTAAACCCCTAACATCAAACAACACTAACCCCCTAACAACACAAAACACTAACACCCTAACAACAAACAACACTAACACCCTAACAACAAAAACCCCTAAACCCCAACAAGAAACAACCCTAAACCCCTAACAACAAACACTAACCCCCTAACAAAAAAAACACTAAACCCCGAACAAGAAACTACCCTAACCCCGTAACAACAAACAACACTAACCCCATAACAAGAAACAACCCTAACCCCCTAACAATGAACAACACTAAACCCCTAACAACAAACAACACTAAACCCCTAACACCAAAGAACACTAACACCCTAACAACAAACAACCCTAACCCCCTAACAACACACACTAATCCCCAAACAACAAACAACCCTAACCCCTGAAAACCAAAAACACTAACCCACTAACAACAAACAACCCTAAACCACTAACAACAAACAACCCTAAAACCCTAACAACAAACAACACTAACCCCCTAACAACAAACAACCCTAAACCCCTAACATCAAACAACACTAACCCCCTAACAACACAAAACACTAACACCGTAAGAACAAACAACACTAACACCCTAACAACAAAAACCACTAAACCAAAACAAGAAACAACGCTAAACCCCTAAGAACAAACAACACTAACCCCCTAACAACATACAATCCTAACCAAACAACAAAAAACCCTAACCAATAACAACAAACAACACTAACACCCTAACAACAAACAACCCTAACCCCCTAACAACAAACAACACTAACACCCTAACAACAAACAACCCTAACCCCCTAACAACAAACAACACTAACCCACTAACAACAACCCTAAACACCTAACATCAAAGAACACTAACACCCTAACAACAAACAACCCTAACCCCCTAACAACAAACACTAACACCCTAACAACAAACAACCCTAACTCCCTAACAACAAACAACACTAACACCCTAACAACAAACAACCCTAAACCCCTAACAACAAACACTAATCCCCTAACAAAAAACAACACTAAACCCCGAACAAGAAACTACCCTAACCCCTTAAGAACAAACAACACTAACCCCGTAACAAGAAACAACCCCAACCCCCTAACAACGAACAACACTAACCCCCTAACAACAAACAACCCTAAACCCCTAACATCAAAGAACGCTAACACCGTAACAACAAACAACCCTAAACCCCTAACAGCAAACACTAACCCCCAAACAACAAAAAACCCTAACCCCTAAAAACCAAAAACACTAACCCACTAACAACAAACTACCCTAAACCACTAACAAAAAACAACCCTAACACCCTAACAACAAACAACACTAACCCCCTAACAACAAACAACCCTAAACCCCTAACATCAAACAACACTAACCCCCTAACAACACAAAACACTAACACCCTAACAAGAAACAACACTAACACCCTAACAACAAAAACCCCTAAACCCCAACAAGAAACAACCCTAAACCCCTAACAACAAACACTAACCCCCTAACAAAAAACAACACTAAACCCCGAACAAGAAACTACCCTAACCCCGTAACAACAAACAACACTAACCCCATAACAAGAAACAAACCTAACCCCCTAACAACGAACAACACTAACCCCCTAACAACAAACAGCACTAAACCCCTAACACCAAAGAACACTAACACCCTAACAACAAACAACCCTAACTCCCTAACAACACACACTAACCCCCAAACAACAAACAACCCTAACCCCTGAAAACCAAAAACACTAACCCACTAACAACAAACAACCCTAAACCACTAACAACAAACAACCCTAACACCCTAACAACAAACAACACTAACCCCCTAACAACAAACAACCCTAAACCCCTAACATCAAACAACACTAACCCCCTAACAACACAAAACACTAACACCGTAAGAACAAACAACACTAACACCCTAACAACAAAAACCACTAAACCAAAACAAGAAACAACCCTAAACCCCTAACAACAAACAACACTAACCCCCTAACAACATACAATCCTAACCAAACAACAAAAAACCCTAAACCACTAACAACAAACAACACTAACACCCTAACAACAAACAACCCTAACCCCCTAACAACAAACAACACTAACACCCTAACAACAAACAACCCTAACCCCCTAAGAACAAACAACACTAACCCCCTAACAACAAACAACCCTAAACACCTAACATCAAAGAACACTAACACCCTAACAACAAACAACCCTAACCCCCTAACAACAAACACTAACCCCCAAACAACAAACAACCCTAACCCCTAAAAACCAAAAACACTCACGCACTAACAACAAACAACCCTAACCCACTAACAACAAACAACCCTAACACCCTAACAACAAACACTAACCCCCTAACAACAAACAACCCTAAACCCCTAACATCAAAGAACACTAACACCCTAACAACAAACATTCCTAACCCCTTAACAACAAACACTAACCCCCAAACAACAAACAACCCTATCCCCTAAAAACCAAAAAAACTAACCCACTAACAACAAACAACCGTAACCCACTAACAACAAAGAACCCTAACACCCTAACAACAAACAACACTAACCCCCTAACAACAAACACCCCTTACCCCCAACATCAAACAACACTAACCCCCTAACTACACAAAACACTAACACTGTAACAACAAACAACACTAACACTCTAACAACAGAAACCACTAAACCCCAACAAGAAACAACCCTAAACCCCTAACAAAAAACACTAACCCCCTAACAACAAACAACACTGAACTCCTAACAAGAAAATACCCTAACCCCGTAACAACAAACAACCCTAAACCGTAACAACAAACAAACCTAACCCCGAAACAACAAACAACCCTAACCCCTAAAAACCAAAAAGACTAACCCACTAACAACAAACAACCCTAACACACTAACAACAAACAACCCTAACACCCTAACAACAAACGACACTAACCCCCTAACAACAAACAACCCTAAACCCCTAACATCAAACAACACTAACCCCCTAACAACACAAAACACTAACACCCTAACAACAAACAACACTAACACCCTAACAACAAAAACCACTAAACCCCAACAAGAAACAACCCGAAACCCCTAACAACAAACACTAACCCCCTGACAACAAACAACACTAAACCCCTAACAATAAACTACCCTAACCCCGTAACAACAAACAACACTAACCCCGTAACAACAAACTACCCTAACCCCCAAACATCAAACAACTCTAACTCCCTAACAACAAACAATCGTAACCCCCGAACAACCAACAACACTAACCCCCTAACCACAATAAACACTAACACCCTAACAACAAAAACCACTAAACCCCAACAAGAAACAATGCTAAACCCCTAAGAACAAACAACACTAACCCCCTAACAACAAACAACCCAAACCAAACAACAAAAAACCCTAACCCACTAACACCAAACAACACTAACACCCTAACAACAAACAACCCTAACCCCCTAGCAAGAAACAACACTAACCCCCTAACAACAAACAACACTAACCCCCTAACAACAAACAACACTAACCTCCTAACAACAAACAATCCTAACCAAACAACAAAAAATCCTAACCCACTAACAACAAACAACACTAACACCCTAACAACAAACAACCCTAACCCCCTAACAACAAACAACCCTAACCCCCTAACAAGAAACAACACTAACCCCCTAACAAGAGACAACCCTAAACCCCTAACATCAAAGAACACTAACACCCTAACAACAAACAACCCTAACCCCTAATAACAAACACTAACCCCGAAACAACAAACAACCCTAACCCCTAAAAACCAAAAAAACTAACCCACTAACAACAAACAACCCTAACCCACTAACAACAAACAACCCTAACACCCTAACAACAAACAACACTAACCCCCTAACAACAAACAACCCTTAACCCCTAACATCAAACAAGACTAACCCCCTAACGACACAAAACACTAACACCCTAACAACAAACAACACTAACACCCTAACAACAAACAACACTGAACCCCTAACAGGAATCTACCCTAACCCCGTAACAACAAACAACACTAACCCGTAACAACAAACAACCCTAACCCCCAAACAACAAACAATCCTAACCCCCAAACAACAAACAACCCTAACCCCTTAACAACAAACAATCCTAACCCCCCGAACAACCAACAACACTAACCCCCTAACCACAATAAACACTAACACCCTAACAACAAAAACCACTAAACCCCAACAAGAAACAACCCTAAACCCCTAACAACAAACAACACTAACCCCCTAACGACACAAAACACTAACACCCTAACAACAAACAACACTAACACCCCAACCATAAACAACCCTAAACCCCTAACAACAAACACTAACCCCCTAACAACAAACAACACTGAACCCCTAACAAGAAACTACCCTAACCCCATAACAACAAACAACACTAACCCGTAACAACAAACAACCCTAACCCCCAAACAACAAACAACCCTAACACCTTAACAACAAACAATCCTAACCCCCCGAACAACCAACAAAACTAACCCCCTAACCACAATAAACACTAACACTCTAACAACAAAAACCACTAAACCCCAACAAGAAACAACCCTAAACCCCTAACAACAAACACTAACCCCCTAATAAAAAACAACACTAAACCCCGAACAAGAAACTACCCTAACCCCGTAACAACAAACAACACTAACCCCGTAACAAGAAACAACCCTAACCCCCTAACAACGAACAAAACTAACCCCCTAACAACAAACAACCCTAAACCCCTAACATCAAAGAACACTAACACCCTAACAACAAACAACCCTAACCCCCTAACAACAAACACTAACCCCCAAACAACAAACAACCCTAACCCCTAAAAACCAAAAAAACTAACCCACTAACAACAAACAATCCTAACCCACTAACAACAAACAACCCTAACACCCTAACAACAAACAACACTAACCCCCTAACAACAAACAACCCTTACCCCCAACATCAAACAACACTAACCCCCTAACTACTCAAAACACTAACACCCTAACAACAAACAACACTAACACCCTAACAACAAAAACCACTAAACCCCAACAAGAAACAACCCGAAACCCCTAACAACAAACACTAACCCCAAAACAACAAACAACACTGAACCCCTAACAAGAAACTACCCTAACCCCGTAACAACAAACAACACTAACCCATAACAACAAACAACCCTAACCCCCAAACAACAAACAACCCTAACCCCCAAACAACAAACAACCCTAACCCCTTAACAACAAACAATCCTAACCCCCCGAACAACAAAACAACACTAACCCCCTAACCACAATAAACACTAACACCCGAACAACAAAAACCACTAAACCCCAACAAGAAACAACCCTAAACCCCGAACAACAACCAACACTAACCCCCTAACAAAAAACAACCCTAACCAAACAACAAAAAACCCTAACCCACTAACAACAAACAACACTAACACCCTAACAACAAACAACCCTAAACCCCTAACAACAAACACTAATCCCCTAACAAAAAACAACACTAAACCCCGAACAAGAAACTACCCTAACCCCTTAACAACAAACAACACTAACCCCGTAACAAGAAACAACCCCAACCCCCTAACAACGAACAACACTAACCCCCTAACAACAAACAACCCTAAACCCCTAACGTCAAAGAACACTAACACCGTAACAACAAACAACCCTAAACCCCTAACAACAAACACTAACCCCCAAACAACAAAAAACCCTAACCCCTAAAAACCAAAAACACTAACCCACTAACAACAAACTACCCTAAACCACTAACAAAAAACAACGCTAACACCCTAACAACAAACAACACTAACCCCCTAACAACAAACAACCGTAAACCCCTAACATCAAACAACACTAACCCCCTAACAACACAAAACACTAACACCCTAACAACAAACAACACTAACCCCCTAACAACAAAAACCACTAAACCCCAACAAGAAACAACCCGAAACCCCTAACAACAAACACTAACCCCCTAACAACATACAACACTAAATCCCTAACAAGAAACTACCCTAACCCCCTAACAACAAACAATCCAAACCCCCGAACAACCAACAACACTAACCCCCTAACCACAATAACCACTAACACCCTAACAAGAAAAACCACTAAACCCCATCAAGAAACAACGCTAAACCCCTAAGAACAAACAACACTAACCCCCAAACAACAAACAACCCTAACCAAACAACAAAAAACCCTAACCCACTAACAACAAACAACACTAACACCCTAACAACAAACAACCCTAACCCCCTAACAACAAACAACACTAACACCCTAACAACAAACCTAACCCCCTAACAACAAACAACACTAACCCCCTAACAACAAAGAATCCTAAACCCCTAACATCAAAGAACATTAACACCCTAACAACAAACAACCCTAACCCCCTAACAACAAACACTAACCCCCAAACAACAAACAACCCTAACCCCTAAAAACCAAAAAAACTAACCCACTAACAACAAACAACCCTAACCCACTAACAACAAACAACCCTAACACCCTAACAACAAACAACACTAACCCCCTAACAACAAACAACACTAACACCCTAACGACACCAAACACTAACACCCTAACAACAAACAACACTAACACCCCAACCGGAAACAACCCTAAACCCCTAACAACAAACACTAACCCCCTAACAACAAACAACACTGAACACCTAACAAGAAACTACCCTAACCCCATAACAACAAACAACCCTAACCCCCAAACAACAAACAACCCTAACCCCTTAACAACAAACAATCCTAACCCCCCGAACAACCAACAACACTAACCCCCTAACCACAATAAACACTAACACCCTAACAACAAAAACCACTAAACCCCAACAAGAAACAACCCTAAACCCCTAACAACACAAAACACTAACCCCCTAACAACAAACAATCCTAACCAAACAACAAAAAACCCTAACCCACTAACAACAAACAACACTAACACCCTAACAACAAACAACCCTAACCCCCTAACAACAAACAACACTAACACCCGAACAACAAACAACCCTAACCCCCTAACAACAAACAACACTAACACCCTAACAACAAACAACCCTAACCCCCTAACAACAAACACTAACCCCCAAACAACAAACAACCCTAACCCCTAAAAACCAAAAACACTAACCCACTAACAACAAACAACCCTAACCCACTAAGAACAAACAACCCTAACACCCTAACAACAAACACTAAGCCCCTAACAACAAACAACCCTAAACCCCTAACATCAAAGAACACTAACACCCTAACAACAAACAACCCTAACCCCCTAACAACAAACAACACTAACCCCCTAACAACACAAAACACTAACACCCTAGCAACAAACAACACTAACACCCTAACAACAAAAACCACTAAACCCCAACAAGAACCAACCCGAAACCCCTAACAACAAACACTAACCCCCTAACAACAAACAACACTAAATCCCTAACAAGAAACTACCCTAACCCTGTAACAACAAACAACACTAACCCCATAACAACAAACAACCCTAACCCCCAAGCAACAAACAACCCTAACTCCCTAACAACAAACAATCCTAAACCCCGAACAACCAACACCTCTAACCCCCTAACCACAATAAAGACTAACACCCGAAAAACAAAAACCACTAAACCCCAACAAGAAACAACCCAAAACCCCTAACAACAAACAACACTAACCCCCTAACAACAAACAACACTAACCCCCTAACAACAAACAATCCTAACCAAAAAACAAAAAACCCGAACCCACTAACAACACACAACACTAACACCCTAACAACAAACAACCCTAACCCCCTAACAACAAAAAACACTAACACCCTAACAACAAACAGCCCTAACCCCCTAACAACAAACAACACTAACCCCCTAACAACAAACAACCCTAAACCCCTAACATCAAAGAACACTAACACCCTAACAACAAACAACCCTAACCCCCTAACAACAAACACTAACCCCCTAATAACAAACAACCCTAACCAAACAACAAAAAACCCTAACCCACTAACAACAAACAACACTAACCCCCTAACAACAAACAACCCTAACACCCTAACAACAAACAACACTAACCCCCTAACAACAAACAACCCTAAACCCCTAACATCAAAGAACACTAACACCCTACCAACAAACAACCCTAACCCCCTAACTACAAACACTAACCCCCAAACAACAAACAACCCTAACCCCTAAAAACCAAAAACACTAACCCACTAACAACAAACAACCCTAACCCACTAACAACAAACAACCCTAACACCCTAACAACAAACAACACTAACCCCCTAACAACAAACAACCCGTAACCCCTAACATCAAACAACACTAACCCTCTAACGACACAAAACACTAACACCCTAACAACAAACAACACTAACACCCTAACAACAAAAACAGCTAAACCCCAAAAAGAAACAACCCGAAACCCCTAACAACAAACACTACCCCCTAACAACAAACAACACTGAACCCCTAACAAGAAACTACCCTAACCCCGTAACAACAAACAACACTAACCCATAACAACAAACAACCCTAACCCCCAAACAACAAACAACCCTAACCCCCCAAACAACAAACAACCCTAACCCCTTAACAACAAACAATCCTAACCCCCCGAACAACCAAACAACACTAACCCCCTAACCACAATAAACACTAACACCCTAACAACAAAAACCACTAAACCCCAACAAGAAACAACCCTAAACCCCTAACAACAAACAACACTAACCTCCTAACAAAAATCAACCCTAAACAAACAACAAAAAACCCTAACCCACTGACAACAAACAACACTAACACCCTAACAAGAAACAACCCTAACTCCCTAACAACAAACAACACTAACACCCTAACAACAAACAACCCTAAACCCCTAACAACAAACACTAATCCCCTAACAAAAAACAACACTAAACCCCGAACAAGAAACTACCCTAACCCCTTAACAACAAACAACACTAACCCCGTAACAAGAAACAACCCCAACCCCCTAACAACGAACAACACTAACCCCCTAACAACAAACAACCCTAAACCCCTAACATCAAAGAACACTAACACCCTAACAACAAACAACCCTAACCCCCTAAAAACAAACACTAACCCCCAAACAACAAAAAACCCTAACCCCTAAAAACCAAAAACACTAACCCACTAACAACAAACTACCCTAAACCACTAACAAAAAACAACCCTAACACCCTAACAACAAACAACACTAACCCCCTAACAACAAACAACCCTAAACCCCTAACATCAAACAACACTAACCCCCTAACAACACAAAACACTAACACCCTAACAACAAACAACACTAACACCCTAACAACAAAAACCACTAAACCCCAACAAGAAACAACCCGAAACCCCTAACAACAAACACTAACCCCCTAACAACAAACAACACTAAACGCCTAACAAGAAACTATCCTAACCCCGTAACAACAAACAACACTAACCCCGTAACAACAAACAGCCCTAACCCCCAAACAAAAAACAACCCTAACCCCCTAACAACAAACAATCCTAACCCCCGAACAACCAACAACCCTAACCCCCTAACCACAATAAACACTAACACCGTAACAACAAAAACCACTAAACCCCAACAAGAAACAACCCTAAACCCCTAACAACAAACAACACTAACCCCCTAACAACAAACAACACTAACCCCCTAACAACGAACAATCCTAACCAAACAACAAAAAACCCTAACCCACTAACAACAAACAACACTAACACCCTAACAACAAACAACCCTAACCCCCTAGCAACAAACAACACTAACACCCTAACAACAAACAACCCTAACCCCCTAACAACAAACAACACTAACCCCCTAACAACAAACAACCCTAAACCCCTAACATCAAAGAACACTAACACCCTAACAACAAACAACCCTAACCCCCTAACAACAAACACTAACCCCCAAACAACAAACAACCCTAACCCCTAAAAACCAAAAACACTAACCCACTAACAACAAACAACCCTAACCCACTAACAACAAACAACCCTAACACCCTAAAAACAAACAAAACTAACCCCCTAACAACAAACAACCCTAAACCCCTAAGAACAAACAACACTAACCCCCTAACAACAAACAACCCTAACCAAACAACAAAAAACCCTAACCCACTAACAACAAACAACACTAACACCCTAACAACAAACAACCCTAACCCCCTAACAGCAAACACTAAGCCCCAAACAACAAACAACCCTAACCCCTAAAAACCGAAAAAACTAACCCACTAACAACAAACAACCCTAACCCACTAACAACAAACAACCCTAACACCCTAACAACAAACAACACTAACCCCGTAACAACAAACAACCCTTACCCCCTAACATCAAACAACACTAACCCCCTAACAACACAAAACACTAACACCCTAACAACAAACAACACTAACACCCTAACAACAAAAACCACTAAACCCCAACAAGAAACAACCCGAAACCCCTAACAACAAACACTAACCCCCTAACAACAAACAACACTAAACCCCTAACAAGAAACTACCCTAACCCTGTAACAACAAACAACACTAACCCCGTAACAACAAACAACCCTAACCCCCAAACAACAAACAACCCTAACTCCCTAAAAACAACAAACAATCCGAACCCCCGAACAACCAACAACACTAACCCCCTAATCACAATAAACACTAACACCCTAACAACAAAAACCACTAAACCCCAACAAGAAACAACGCTAAACCCCTAAGAACAAACAACACTAATCCCCTAACAACAAACAATCCTAACCAAACAACAAAAAACCCTAACCCACTAACAACAAACAACACTAACACCCTAACAACAAACAACCCTAACCCCCTAACAACAAACAACACTAACACCCCAACAACAAACAACCCTAACCCCCTAACAACAAACACTAACCCCCAAACAACAAACAACCCTAACCCCTAAAAACCAAAAAAACTAACCCACTAACAACAAACAACCCTAACCCACTAACAACAAACAACCCTAACGCCCTAACAACAAACAACACTAACCCCCTAACAACAAACAACCCTTACCCCCTAACATCAAACAACACTAACCCCCTAACAACACAAAACCCTAACAACAAACAACACTAACACCCTAACAACAAAAACCACTAAACCCCAACAAGAAACAACCCGAAACTCCTAACAACAAACACTAAACCCCTAACAACAAACAACACTAAACCCCTAACAAGAAACTACCCTAACCCCGTAACAACAAACAACACTAACCCCGCAACAACAAAAAACCCTAACCCCCAAACAACAAACAACCATAACCCCCTAACAAGAAACAATCCTAACCCCCGAACAACCATCAACACTAACCCCCTAACCACAATAAAGACTAACACCCTAACAACAAAAACCACTAAACCCCAACAAGAAAGAACCCTAAACCCCTAACAACGAACAACACTAACCCCCTAACAACAAACAATCCTAACCAAACAACAAAAAAACCTAACCCACTAACAACAAACAACACTAACACCCTAACAACAAACAACCCTAACCCCCTAACAACAAACAACACTAACACCCTAACAACAAACAACCCTAACCCCCTAACAACACACAACACTAACCCCCTAACAACAAACAACCCTAAACCCCTAACATCAAAGAACACTAACACCCTAACAACAAACAACCCTAACCCCCTAACAACAAACACTAACCCCCAAACAACAAACAACCCAAACCCCTAAAAACCAAAAACACTAACCCACTAACAACAAACTACCCTAAACCACTAACAACAAACAACCCTAACACCCTAAAAACAAACAACACTAACACCCTAACAACAAAAACCACTAAACCCCAACAAGAAACAACCCGAAACCCCTAACAACAAGCACTAAACCCCTAACAACAAACAACACTAAACCCCTAACAAGAAACTACCCTAACCCCGTAACAACAAACAACACTAACCCCGTAACAACAAACAGCCCTAACCCCCAAACAACAAACAACCCTAACCCCCTAACAACAAACAATCCTAACCCCCGAACAGCCAACAACACTAAACCCCTAACCACAATAAAGACTAACACCCTAACAACAAAAACCACTAAACCCCAACAAGAAACAACCCTAAACCCCTAAGAACAAACAACACTAACCCCCTAACAACAAACAACCCTAACCAAACAACAGAAAACCCTAACCCACTAACAACAAACAACACTAACACCCTAACAACAAACAACCCTAACCCCCTAACAACAAACAACACTAACACCCTAACAACAAACAACCCTAACCCCCTAACAACAAACAACACTAACCCCCGAACAACAAACAACGCTAAACCCCTAACATCAAAGAACACTAACACCCTAACAACAAACAACCCTAACCCCCTAACAACGAACACTAACCCCCAAACAACAAACAACCCTAACCCCTAAAAACCAAAAAAACTAACCCACTAACAACAAACAACCCTAACCCACTAACAACAAACAACACTAACCCCCTAACAACAAACAATCCTAACCAAAAAACAAAAAACCCGAACCCACTAACAACACACAACACTAACACCCTAACAACAAACAACCCTAACCCCCTAACAACAAAAAACACTAACACCCTAACAACAAACAGCCCTAACCCCCTAACAACAAACAACACTAACCCCCTAACAACAAACAACCCTAAACCCCTAACATCAAAGAACACTAACACCCTAACAACAAACAACCCTAACCCCCTAACAACAAACACTAACCCCCTAACAACAAACAACCCTAACCAAACAACAAAAAACCCTAACCCACTAACAACAAACAACACTAACACCCTAACAACAAACAACCCTAACACCCTAACAACAAACAACACTAACCCCCTAACAACAAACAACCCTAAACCCCTAACATCAAAGAACACTAACACCCTAACGACACAAAACACTAACACCCTAACAACAAACAACACTAACACCCTAACAACTAAAACAGCTAAACCCCAAAAAGAAACAACCCGAAACCCCTAACAATAAACACTACCCCCTAACAACAAACAACACTGAACCCCTAACAAGAAACTACCCTAACCCCGTAACAACAAACAACACTAACCCATAACAACAAACAACCCTAACCCCCAAACAACAAACAACCCTAACCCCCAAACAACAAACAACCCTAACCCCTTAACAACAAACAATCCTAACCCCCCAAACAACCAAACAACACTAACCCCCTAACCACAATAAACACTAACACCCTAACAACAAAAACCACTAAACCCCAACAAGAAACAACCCTAAACCCCTAACAACAAACAACACTAACCTCCTAACAAAAATCAACCCTAACCAAACAACAAAAAACCCTAACCCACTGACAACAAACAACACTAACACCCTAACAAGAAACAACCCTAACTCCCTAACAACAAACAACACTAACACCCTAACAACAAACAACCCTAAACCCCTAACAACAAACACTAATCCCCTAACAAAAAACAACACTAAACCCCGAACAAGAAACTACCCTAACCCCTTAACAACAAACAACACTAACCCCGTAACAAGAAACAACCCCAACCCCCTAACAACGAACAACACTAACCCCCTAACAACAAACAACCCTAAACCCCTAACATCAAAGAACACTAACACCCTAACAACAAACAACCCTAACCCCCTAAAAACAAACACTAACCCCCAAACAACAAAAAACCCTAACCCCTAAAAACCAAAAACACTAACCCACTAACAACAAACTACCCTAAACCACTAACAAAAAACAACCCTAACACCCTAACAACAAACAACACTAACCCCCTAACAACAAACAACCCTAAACCCCTAACATCAAACAACACTAACCCCCTAACAACACAAAACACTAACACCCTAACAACAAACAACACTAACACCCTAACAACAAAAGCCACTAAACCCCAACAAGAAACAACCCGAAACCCCTAACAACAAACACTAACCCCCTAACAACAAACAACACTAAACCCCTAACAAGAAACTACCCTAACCCCGTAACAACAAACAACACTAACCCCGTAACAACAAACAGCCCTAACCCCCAAACAAAAAACAACCCTAACCCCCTAACAACAAACAATCCTAACCCCCGAACAACCAACAACCCTAACCCCCTAACCACAATAAACACTAACACCGTAACAACAAAAACCACTAAACCCCAACAAGAAACAACCCTAAACCCCTAACAACAAACAACACTAACCCCCTAACAACAAACAACACTAACCCCCTAACAACGAACAATCCTAACCAAACAAAAAAACCCTAACCCACTAACAACAAACAACACTAACACCCTAACAACAAACAACCCTAACCCCCTAGCAACAAACAACACTAACACACTAACAACAAACAACCCTAACCCCCTAACAACAAACAACACTAACCCCCTAACAACAAACAACCCTAAACCCCTAACATCAAAGAACACTAACACCCTAACAACAAACAACCCTAACCCCCTAACAACAAACACTAACCCCCAAACAACAAACAACCCTAACCCCTAAAAACCAAAAACACTAACCCACTAACAACAAACAACCCTAACCCACTAACAACAAACAACCCTAACACCCTAAAAACAAACAAAACTAACCCCCTAACAACAAACAACCCTAAACCCCTAAGAACAAACAACACTAACCCCCTAACAACAAACAACCCTAACCAAACAACAAAAAACCCTAACCCACTAACAACAAACAACACTAACACCCTAACAACAAACAACCCTAACCCCCTAACAGCAAACACTAAGCCCCAAACAACAAACAACCCTAACCCCTAAAAACCAAAAAAACTAACCCACTAACAACAAACAACCCTAACCCACTAACAACAAACAACCCTAACACCCTAACAACAAACAACACTAACCCCGTAACAACAAACAACCCTTACCCCCTAACATCAAACAACACTAACCCCCTAACAACACAAAACACTAACACCCTAACAACAAACAACACTAACCCCCTAACAACAAACAACACTAAACCCCTAACAAGAAACTACCCTAACCCCGTAACAACAAACAACACTAACCCCGTAACAACAAACAACCCTAACCCCCAAACAACAAACAACCCTAACTCCCTAAAAACAACAAACAATCCGAACCCCCGAACAACCAACAACACTAACCCCCTAATCACAATAAACACTAACACCCTAACAACAAAAACCACTAAACCCCAACAAGAAACAACGCTAAACCCCTAAGAACAAACAACACTAACCCCCTAACAACAAACAACCCTAACCAAACAACAAAAAACCCTAACCCACTAACAACAAACAACAATAACACCCTAACAACAAACAACCCTAACCCCCTAACAACAAACAACACTAACACCCTAACAACAAACAACCCTAACCCCCTAACAACAAAAAACGCTAACCCCCTAACAACAAACAACCCTAAACCCCTAACATCAAAGAACACTATCACCCTAACAACAAACAACCCTAACCCCCTAACAACAAACACTAACCCCAAACAACAAACAACCCTAACCCCTAAAAACCAAAAAAACTAACCCACTAACAACAAACACCCCTAACCCACTAACAACAAACAACCCTAACACCCTAACAACAAACAACACTAACCCCCTAACAACAAACAACCCTTACCCCCTAACATCAAACAACACTAACCCCCTAACAACACAAAACCCTAACAACAAACAACACTAACACCCTAACAACAAAAACCACTAAACCCCAACAAGAAACAACCCGAAACTCCTAACAACAAACACTAAACCCCTAACAACAAACAACACTAAACCCCTAACAAGAAACTACCCTAACCCCGTAACAACAAACAACACTAACCCCGCAACAACAAAAAACCCTAACCCCCAAACAACAAACAACCATAACCCCCTAACAAGAAACAATCCTAACCCCCGAACAACCATCAATACTAACCCCCTAACCACAATAAAGACTAACACCCTAACAACAAAAACCACTAAACCCCAACAAGAAAGAACCCTAAACCCCTAACAACGAACAACACTAACCCCCTAACAACAAACAATCCTAACCAAACAACAAAAAACCCTAACCCACTAACAACAAACAACACTAACACCCTAACAACAAACAACCCTAACCCCCTAACAACAAAAAACACTAACACCCTAACAACAAACAACCCTAACCCCCTAACAACACACAACACTAACCCCCTAACAACAAACAACCCTAAACCCCTAACATCAAAGAACACTAACACCCTAACAACAAACAACCCTAACCCCCTAACAACAAACACTAACCCCCAAACAACAAACAACCCAAACCCCTAAAAACCAAAAACACAAACCCACTAACAACAAACTACCCTAAACCACTAACAACAAACAACCCTAACACCCTAAAAACAAACAACATTAACACCCTAACAACAAAAACCACTAAACCCCAACAAGAAACAACCCGAAACCCCTAACAACAAGCACTAAACCCCTAACAACAAACAACACTAAACCCCTAACAAGAAACTACCCTAACCCCGTAACAACAAACAACACTAACCCCGTAACAACAAACAGCCCTAACCCCCAAACAACAAACAACCCTAACCCCCTAACAACAAACAATCCTAACCCCCGAACAGCCAACAACACTAACCCCCTAACCACAATAAAGACTAACACCCTAACAACAAAAACCACTAAACCCCAACAAGAAGCAACCCTAAACCCCTAAGAACAAACAACACTAACCCCCTAACAACAAACAACCCTAACCAAACAACAGAAAACCCTAACCCACTAACAACAAACAACACTAACACCCTAACAACAAACAGCCCTAACCCCCTAACAACAAACAACACTAACACCCTAACAACAAACAACCCTAACCCCCTAACAACAAACAACACTAACCCCCGAACAACAAACAACGCTAAACCCCTAACATCAAAGAACACTAACACCCTAACAACAAACAACCCTAACCCCCTAACAACGAACACTAACCCCCAAACAACAAACAACCCTAACACCTAAAAACCAAAAAAACTAACCCACTAACAACAAACAACCCTAACCCACTAACAACAAACAACCCTAACTCCCTAACAACAAACAAAACTAACCCCCTAACAACAAACAACCCTTACCCCCTAACATCAAACAACACTAACCCCCTAACAACACAAAACACTAACACCCTAACAACAAACAACACTAACACCCTAACAACAGAAACCACTAAACCCCAACAAGAAACAACCCTAAACCCCTAACAACAAACACTAAACCCCTAAAAACAAACAACGCTGAACGCCTAACAAGAAAATACCCTAACCCCGTAACAAGAAACAACACTAACCTGTAACAACAAACAACCCTAACCCGCAAACAAAAAACAACCCTAAACCCCAAACAACAAACAACCCTAACCCCTTAACAACAAACAATCCTAACCCCCCGAACAACCAACAACACTAACTCCCTAACCACAATAAACACTAACACCCTAACAAAAAAAACCACTAAACCCCAACAAGAAACAACCCTAAACCCCTCACAACAAACAACACTAACCCCCTAAAAAAAAACAACCCTAACCAAACAACAAAAAACCCTAACCCACTAACAACAAACAACACTAACACCCTAGCAACAAACAACCCTAAACCCCTAACAACAAACACTAACCCACTAATAAAAAACAACACTAAACCCCGAACAAGAAACTACCCTAACCCCGTAACAACAAACAACACTAACCCCGTAACAAGAAACAACCCTAACCCCCTAACAACGAACAACACTAACCCCCTAACAACAAACAACCCTAAACCCCTAACATCAAAGAACACTAACACCCTAACAACAAACAACCCTAACCCCCTAACAACAAACACTAACCCCCAAACAACAAACAACCCTAACCCCTAAAAACCAAAAACACTAACCCACTAACAACAAACAAACCTAACCCACTAAGAACAAACAACCCTAACACCCTAACAACAAACACTAAGCCCCTAACAACAAACAAACCTAAACCCCTAACATCAAAGAACACTAACACCCTAACAACAAACAACCGTAACCCCCTAACAACAAACAACACTAACCCCCTAACAACACAAAACACTAACACCCTAACAACAAACAACACTAACACCCTAACAACAAAAACCACTAAACCCCAACAAGAAGCAACCCGAAACCCCTAACAACAAACACTAACCCCCTAACAACAAACAACCCTAACTCCCTAACAACAAACAATCCTAAACCCCGAACAACCAACAACTCTAACCCCCTAACCACAATAAAGACTAACACCCGAAAAACAAAAACCACTAAACCCCAACAAGAAACAACCCAAAACCCCTAACAACAAACAACACTAACCCCCTAACAACAAACAACACTAACCCCCTAACAACAAACAATCCTAACCAAAAAACAAAAAACCCGAACCCACTAACAACACGCAACACTAACACCCTAACAACAAACAACCCTAACCCCCTAACAACAAAAAACACTAACACCCTAACAACAAACAGCCCTAACCCCCTAACAACAAACAACACTAACCCCCTAACAACAAACAACCCTAAACCCCTTACATCAAAGAACACTAACACCCTAACAACAAACAACCCTAACCCCCTAACAACAAACACTAACCCCCTAACAACAAACAACCCTAACCAAACAACAAAAAACCCTAACACACTAACAACAAACAACACTAACACCCTAACAACAAACAACCCTAACCCCCTAACTACAAACACTAACCCCCAAACAACAAACAACCCTAACCCCTAAAAACCAAAAACACTAACCCACTAACAACAAACAACCCTAACCCACTAACAACAAACAACCCTAACACCCTAACAACAAACAACACTAACCCCCTAACAACAAACAACCCGTAACCCCTAACATCAAACAACACTAACCCCCTAACGACACAAAACACTAACACCCTAACAACAAACAACACTAACACCCTAACAACAAAAACAGCTAAACCCCAAAAAGAAACAACCCGAAACCCCTAACAACAAACACTACCCCCTAACAACAAACAACACTGAACCCCTAACAAGAAACTACCCTAACCCCGTAACAACAAACAACACTAACCCATAACAACAAACAACCCTAACCCCCAAACAACAAACAACCCTAACCCCCAAACAACAAACAACCCTAACCCCTTAACAACAAACAATCCTAACCCCCCAAACAACCAAACAACACTAACCCCCTAACCACAATAAACACTAACACCCTAACAACAAAAACCACTAAACCCCAACAAGAAACAACCCTAAACCCCTAACAACAAACAACACTAACCTCCTAACAAAAATCAACCCTAACCAAACAACAAAAAACCCTAACCCACTGACAACAAACAACACTAACACCCTAACAAGAAACAACCCTAACTCCCTAACAACAAACAACACTAACACCCTAACAACAAACAACCCTAAACCCCTAACAACAAACACTAATCCCCTAACAAAAAACAACACTAAACCCCGAACAAGAAACTACCCTAACCCCTTAACAACAAACAACACTAACCCCGTAACAAGAAACAACCCCAACCCCCTAACAACGAACAACACTAACCCCCTAACAACAAACAACCCTAAACCCCTAACATCAAAGAACACTAACACCCTAACAACAAACAACCCTAACCCCCTAAAAACAAACACTAACCCCCAAACAACAAAAAACCCTAACCCCTAAAAACCAAAAACACTAACCCACTAACAACAAACTACCCTAAACCACTAACAAAAAACAACCCTAACACCCTAACAACAAACAACACTAACCCCCTAACAACAAACAACCCTAAACCCCTAACATCAAACAACACTAACCCCCTAACAACACAAAACACTAACACCCTAACAACAAACAACACTAACACCCTAACAACAAAAACCACTAAACCCCAACAAGAAACAACCCGAAACCCCTAACAACAAACACTAACCCCCTAACAACAAACAACACTAAACCCCTAACAAGAAACTACCCTAACCCCGTAACAACAAACAACACTAACCCCGTAACAACAAACAGCCCTAACCCCCAAACAACAAACAACCCTAACCCCCTAACAACAAACAATCCTAACCCCCGAACAACCAACAACCCTAACCCCCTAACCACAATAAACACTAACACCGTAACAACAAAAACCACTAAACCCCAACAAGAAACAACCCTAAACCCCTAACAACAAACAACACTAACCCCCTAACAACAAACAACACTAACCCCCTAACAACGAACAATCCTAACCAAACAAAAAAACCCTAACCCACTAACAACAAACAACACTAACACCCTAACAACAAACAACCCTAACCCCCTAGCAACAAACAACACTAACACCCTAACAACAAACAACCCTAACCCCCTAACAACAAACAACACTAACCCCCTAACAACAAACAACCCTAAACCCCTAACATCAAAGAACACTAACACCCTAACAACAAACAACCCTAACCCCCTAACAACAAACACTAACCCCCAAACAACAAACAACCCTAACCCCTAAAAACCAAAAACACTAACCCACTAACAACAAACAACCCTAACCCACTAACAACAAACAACCCTAACACCCTAAAAACAAACAAAACTAACCCCCTAACAACAAACAACCCTAAACCCCTAAGAACAAACAACACTAACCCCCTAACAACAAACAACCCTAACCAAACAACAAAAAACCCTAACCCACTAACAACAAACAACACTAACACCCTAACAACAAACAACCCTAACCCCCTAACAGCAAACACTAAGCCCCAAACAACAAACAACCCTAACCCCTGAAAACCAAAAAAACTAACCCACTAACAACAAACAACCCTAACCCACTAACAACAAACAACCCTAACACCCTAACAACAAACAACACTAACCCCGTAACAACAAACAACCCTTACCCCCTAACATCAAACAACACTAACCCCCTAACAACACAAAACACTAACACCCTAACAACAAACAACACTAACACCCTAACAACAAAAACCACTAAACCCCAACAAGAAACAACCCGAAACCCCTAACAACAAACACTAACCCCCTAACAACAAACAACACTAAACCCCTAACAAGAAACTACCCTAACCCCGTAACAACAAACAACACTAACCCCGTAACAACAAACAACCCTAACCCCCAAACAACAAACAACCCTAACTCCCTAAAAACAACAAACAATCCGAACCCCCGAACAACCAACAACACTAACCCCCTAATCACAATAAACACTAACACCCTAACAACAAAAACCACTAAACCCCAACAAGAAACAACGCTAAACCCCTAAGAACAAACAACACTAACCCCCTAACAACAAACAACCCTAACCAAACAACAAAAAACCCTAACCCACTAACAACAAACAACACTAACACCCTAACAACAAACAACCCTAACCCCCTAACAACAAACAACACTAACACCCTAACAACAAACAACCCTAACCCCCTAACAACAAACAACGCTAACCCCCTAACAACAAACAACCCTAAACCCCTAACATCAAAGAACACTATCACCCTAACAACAAACAACCCTAACCCCCTAACAACAAACACTAACCCCCAAACAACAAACAACCCTAACCCCTAAAAACCAAAAAAACTAACCCACTAACAACAAACAACCCTAACCCACTAACAACAAACAACCCTAACACCCTAACAACAAACAACACTAACCCCCTAACAACAAACAACCCTTACCCCCTAACATCAAACAACACTAACCCCCTAACAACACAAAACCCTAACAACAAACAACACTAACACCGTAACAACAAAAACCACTAAACCCCAACAAGAAACAACCCGAAACTCCTAACAACAAACACTAAACCCCTAACAACAAACAACACTAAACCCCTAAAAAGAAACTACCCTAACCCCGTAACAACAAACAACACTAACCCCGCAACAACAAAAAACCCTAACCCCCAAACAACAAACAACCATAACCCCCTAACAAGAAACAATCCTAACCCCCGAACAACCATCAACACTAACCCCCTAACCACAATAAAGACTAACACCCTAACAACAAAAACCACTAAACCCCAACAAGAAAGAACCCTAAACCCCTAACAACGAACAACACTAACCCCCTAACAACAAACAATCCTAACCAAACAACAAAAAACCCTAACCCACTAACAACAAACAACACTAACACCCTAACAACAAACAACCCTAACCCCCTAACAACAAACAACACTAACCCCCTAACAACAAACAACCCTAAACCCCTAACATCAAAGAACACTAACACCCTAACAACAAACAACCCTAACTCCCTAACAACAAACACTAACCCCCAAACAACAAACAACCCAAACCCCTAAAAACCAAAAACACTAACCCACTAACAACAAACTACCCTAAACCACTAACAACAAACAACCCTAACACCCTAACAACAAACAACACTAACACCCTAACAACAAAAACCACTAAACCCCAACAAGAAACAACCCGAAACCCCTAACAACAAGCACTAAACCCCTAACAACAAACAACACTAAACCCCTAAAAAGAAACTACCCTAACCCCGTAACAACAAACAACACTAACCCCGTAACAACAAACAGCTCTAACCCCCAAACAACAAACAACCCTAACCCCCTAACAACAAACAATCCTAACCCCTGAACAGCCAACAACACTAACCCCCTAACCACAATAAAGACTAACACCCTAACAACAAAAACCACTAAACCCCAACAAGAAACAACCCTAAACCCCTAAGAACAAACAACACTAACCCCCTAACAACAAACAACCCTAACCAAACAACAAAAAACCCTAACCCACTAACAACAAACAACACTAACACCCTAACAACAAACAACCCTAACCCCCTAACAACAAACAACACTAACACCCTGACAACAAACAACCCTAACCCCCTAACAACAAACAACACTAACCCCCGAACAACAAACAACGCTAAACCCCTAACATCAAAGAACACTAACACCCTAACAACAAACAACCCTAACCCCCTAACAACAAACACTAACCCCCAAACAACAAACAACCCTAACCCCTAAAAACCAAAAAAACTAACCCACTAACAACAAACAACCCTAACCCACTAACAACAAACAACCCTAACTCCCTAACAACAAACAAAACTAACCCCCTAACAACAAACAACCCTTACCCCCTAACATCAAACAACACTAACCCCCTAACAACACAAAACACTAACACCCTAACAACAAACAACACTAAGACCCTAACAACAGAAACCACTAAACCCCAGCAAGAAACAACCCTAAACCCCTAACAACAAACACTAAACCCCTAAAAACAAACAACGCTGAACCCCTAACAAGAAAATACCCTAACCCCGTAACAAGAAACAACACTAACCCGTAACAACAAACAACCCTAACCCGCAAACAAAAAACAACCCTAAACCCCAAACAACAAACAACCCTAACCCCTTAACAACAAACAATCCTAACCCCCCGAACAACCAACAACACTAACTCCCTAACCACAATAAACACTAACACCCTAACAAAAAAAACCACTAAACCCCAACAAGAAACAACCCTAAACCCCTCACAACAAACAACACTAACCCCCTAACAAAAAACAACCCTAACCAAACAACAAAAAACCCTAACCCACTAACAACAAACAACACTAACACCCTAGCAACAAACAACCCTAAACCCCTAACAACAAACACTAACCCACTAATAAAAAACAACACTAAACCCCGAACAAGAAACTACCCTAACCCCGTAACAACAAACAACACTAACCCCGTAACAAGAAACAACCCTAACCCCCTAACAACGAACAACCCTAACCCCCTAACAACAAACAACCCTAAACCCCTAACATCAAAGATCACTAACCCCCTAACATCAAAGAACACTAACACCCTAACAACAAACAACCCTAACCCCTAAAAACCAAAAACACTAACCCACTAACAACAAACAACCCTAACCCACTAACAACAAACAACCCTAACACCCTAACAACAAACAACACTAACCCCTTAACAACAAACAACCCTAAACCCCTAACATCAAACAACACTAACCCCCTAAGATCACAAAACACTAACACCCTAACAACAAACAACACTAACACCCTAACAACAAAAACCACTAAACCCCAACAAGAAACAACCCTAAACCCCTAAGAACAAACAACACTAACCCCCTAACAACAAACAACCCTAACCAAACAACAAAAAACCCTAACCCTCTAACAACAAACAACACTAACACCCTAACAACAAACAACCCTAACCCCCTAACAACAAACAACACTAACACCCTAACAACAAACAACACTAACCCCCTAACAACAAACAACACTAACCCCCTAACAACAAACAACCCTAAACCCCTAACATCAAAGAACACTAACACCCTAACAACAAACAACCCTAACCCCCTAACAACAAACACTAACCCCCAAACAACAAACAACCCTAACCCCTAAAAACCAAAAAAACTAACCCACTAACAACAAACAACCCTAACCCACTAACAACAAACAACCCTAACACCCTAACAACAAACACTAACCCCCTAACAACAAACAACCCTAAACCCCTAACATCAAAGAACACTAACACCCTAACAACAAACATCCCTAACCCCTAACAACAAACACTAACCCCCAAACAACAAACAACCCTAACCCCTTAAGAACAAACAATGCTAACCCCCCGAACAACCAACAACACTAACCCCCTAACCACAATAAACACTAACACCCTAACAACAAAAACCACTAAACCCCAACAAGAAACAACCCTAAACCCCTAACAACGAACAACACTAACCCCCGAACAAAAAACAACCCTAACCAAACTACAAAAAACACTAACCCACCAACAACAAACAACACTAACACCATAACAACAAAAACCGCTAAACCCCAACAAGAAACAACCCTAACCCCCTAACAACAAACAATCCTAACCCCCGAACAGCCAACAACACTAACCCCCTAACCACAATAAAGACTAACACCCTAACAACAAAAACCACTAAACCCCAACAAGAAACAACCCTAAACCCCTAAGAACAAACAACACTAACCCCCTAACAACAAACAACCCTAACCAAACAGAAAAAACCCTAACCCACTAACAACAAACAACACTAACACCCTAACAACAAACAACCCTAACCCCCTAACAACAAACAACACTAACACCCTAACAACAAACAACCCTAACCCCCTAACAACAAAAAACACTAACACCCTAACAACAAACAGCCCTAACCCCCTAACAACAAACAACACTAACCCCCTAACAACAAACAACCCTAAA
The DNA here is from genome assembly GCF_024166365.1 of Elephas maximus indicus. Lineage (NCBI taxonomy): Eukaryota > Metazoa > Chordata > Mammalia > Proboscidea > Elephantidae > Elephas > Elephas maximus. Next base: position 2,337,855 of record NC_064835.1, read on the forward strand.
CCCCTTACATCAAAGAACACTAACACCCTAACAACAAACAACCCTAACCCCCTAACAACAAACACTAACCCCCTAACAACAAACAACCCTAACCAAACAACAAAAAACCCTAACACACTAACAACAAACAACACTAACACCCTAACAACAAACAACCCTAACCCCCTAACTACAAACACTAACCCCCAAACAACAAACAACCCTAACCCCTAAAAACCAAAAACACTAACCCACTAACAACAAACAACCCTAACCCACTAACAACAAACAACCCTAACACCCTAACAACAAACAACACTAACCCCCTAACAACAAACAACCCGTAACCCCTAACATCAAACAACACTAACCCCCTAACGACACAAAACACTAACACCCTAACAACAAACAACACTAACACCCTAACAACAAAAACAGCTAAACCCCAAAAAGAAACAACCCGAAACCCCTAACAACAAACACTACCCCCTAACAACAAACAACACTGAACCCCTAACAAGAAACTACCCTAACCCCGTAACAACAAACAACACTAACCCATAACAACAAACAACCCTAACCCCCAAACAACAAACAACCCTAACCCCCAAACAACAAACAACCCTAACCCCTTAACAACAAACAATCCTAACCCCCCAAACAACCAAACAACACTAACCCCCTAACCACAATAAACACTAACACCCTAACAACAAAAACCACTAAACCCCAACAAGAAACAACCCTAAACCCCTAACAACAAACAACACTAACCTCCTAACAAAAATCAACCCTAACCAAACAACAAAAAACCCTAACCCACTGACAACAAACAACACTAACACCCTAACAAGAAACAACCCTAACTCCCTAACAACAAACAACACTAACACCCTAACAACAAACAACCCTAAACCCCTAACAACAAACACTAATCCCCTAACAAAAAACAACACTAAACCCCGAACAAGAAACTACCCTAACCCCTTAACAACAAACAACACTAACCCCGTAACAAGAAACAACCCCAACCCCCTAACAACGAACAACACTAACCCCCTAACAACAAACAACCCTAAACCCCTAACATCAAAGAACACTAACACCCTAACAACAAACAACCCTAACCCCCTAAAAACAAACACTAACCCCCAAACAACAAAAAACCCTAACCCCTAAAAACCAAAAACACTAACCCACTAACAACAAACTACCCTAAACCACTAACAAAAAACAACCCTAACACCCTAACAACAAACAACACTAACCCCCTAACAACAAACAACCCTAAACCCCTAACATCAAACAACACTAACCCCCTAACAACACAAAACACTAACACCCTAACAACAAACAACACTAACACCCTAACAACAAAAACCACTAAACCCCAACAAGAAACAACCCGAAACCCCTAACAACAAACACTAACCCCCTAACAACAAACAACACTAAACCCCTAACAAGAAACTACCCTAACCCCGTAACAACAAACAACACTAACCCCGTAACAACAAACAGCCCTAACCCCCAAACAACAAACAACCCTAACCCCCTAACAACAAACAATCCTAACCCCCGAACAACCAACAACCCTAACCCCCTAACCACAATAAACACTAACACCGTAACAACAAAAACCACTAAACCCCAACAAGAAACAACCCTAAACCCCTAACAACAAACAACACTAACCCCCTAACAACAAACAACACTAACCCCCTAACAACGAACAATCCTAACCAAACAAAAAAACCCTAACCCACTAACAACAAACAACACTAACACCCTAACAACAAACAACCCTAACCCCCTAGCAACAAACAACACTAACACCCTAACAACAAACAACCCTAACCCCCTAACAACAAACAACACTAACCCCCTAACAACAAACAACCCTAAACCCCTAACATCAAAGAACACTAACACCCTAACAACAAACAACCCTAACCCCCTAACAACAAACACTAACCCCCAAACAACAAACAACCCTAACCCCTAAAAACCAAAAACACTAACCCACTAACAACAAACAACCCTAACCCACTAACAACAAACAACCCTAACACCCTAAAAACAAACAAAACTAACCCCCTAACAACAAACAACCCTAAACCCCTAAGAACAAACAACACTAACCCCCTAACAACAAACAACCCTAACCAAACAACAAAAAACCCTAACCCACTAACAACAAACAACACTAACACCCTAACAACAAACAACCCTAACCCCCTAACAGCAAACACTAAGCCCCAAACAACAAACAACCCTAACCCCTGAAAACCAAAAAAACTAACCCACTAACAACAAACAACCCTAACCCACTAACAACAAACAACCCTAACACCCTAACAACAAACAACACTAACCCCGTAACAACAAACAACCCTTACCCCCTAACATCAAACAACACTAACCCCCTAACAACACAAAACACTAACACCCTAACAACAAACAACACTAACACCCTAACAACAAAAACCACTAAACCCCAACAAGAAACAACCCGAAACCCCTAACAACAAACACTAACCCCCTAACAACAAACAACACTAAACCCCTAACAAGAAACTACCCTAACCCCGTAACAACAAACAACACTAACCCCGTAACAACAAACAACCCTAACCCCCAAACAACAAACAACCCTAACTCCCTAAAAACAACAAACAATCCGAACCCCCGAACAACCAACAACACTAACCCCCTAATCACAATAAACACTAACACCCTAACAACAAAAACCACTAAACCCCAACAAGAAACAACGCTAAACCCCTAAGAACAAACAACACTAACCCCCTAACAACAAACAACCCTAACCAAACAACAAAAAACCCTAACCCACTAACAACAAACAACACTAACACCCTAACAACAAACAACCCTAACCCCCTAACAACAAACAACACTAACACCCTAACAACAAACAACCCTAACCCCCTAACAACAAACAACGCTAACCCCCTAACAACAAACAACCCTAAACCCCTAACATCAAAGAACACTATCACCCTAACAACAAACAACCCTAACCCCCTAACAACAAACACTAACCCCCAAACAACAAACAACCCTAACCCCTAAAAACCAAAAAAACTAACCCACTAACAACAAACAACCCTAACCCACTAACAACAAACAACCCTAACACCCTAACAACAAACAACACTAACCCCCTAACAACAAACAACCCTTACCCCCTAACATCAAACAACACTAACCCCCTAACAACACAAAACCCTAACAACAAACAACACTAACACCGTAACAACAAAAACCACTAAACCCCAACAAGAAACAACCCGAAACTCCTAACAACAAACACTAAACCCCTAACAACAAACAACACTAAACCCCTAAAAAGAAACTACCCTAACCCCGTAACAACAAACAACACTAACCCCGCAACAACAAAAAACCCTAACCCCCAAACAACAAACAACCATAACCCCCTAACAAGAAACAATCCTAACCCCCGAACAACCATCAACACTAACCCCCTAACCACAATAAAGACTAACACCCTAACAACAAAAACCACTAAACCCCAACAAGAAAGAACCCTAAACCCCTAACAACGAACAACACTAACCCCCTAACAACAAACAATCCTAACCAAACAACAAAAAACCCTAACCCACTAACAACAAACAACACTAACACCCTAACAACAAACAACCCTAACCCCCTAACAACAAACAACACTAACCCCCTAACAACAAACAACCCTAAACCCCTAACATCAAAGAACACTAACACCCTAACAACAAACAACCCTAACTCCCTAACAACAAACACTAACCCCCAAACAACAAACAACCCAAACCCCTAAAAACCAAAAACACTAACCCACTAACAACAAACTACCCTAAACCACTAACAACAAACAACCCTAACACCCTAACAACAAACAACACTAACACCCTAACAACAAAAACCACTAAACCCCAACAAGAAACAACCCGAAACCCCTAACAACAAGCACTAAACCCCTAACAACAAACAACACTAAACCCCTAAAAAGAAACTACCCTAACCCCGTAACAACAAACAACACTAACCCCGTAACAACAAACAGCTCTAACCCCCAAACAACAAACAACCCTAACCCCCTAACAACAAACAATCCTAACCCCTGAACAGCCAACAACACTAACCCCCTAACCACAATAAAGACTAACACCCTAACAACAAAAACCACTAAACCCCAACAAGAAACAACCCTAAACCCCTAAGAACAAACAACACTAACCCCCTAACAACAAACAACCCTAACCAAACAACAAAAAACCCTAACCCACTAACAACAAACAACACTAACACCCTAACAACAAACAACCCTAACCCCCTAACAACAAACAACACTAACACCCTGACAACAAACAACCCTAACCCCCTAACAACAAACAACACTAACCCCCGAACAACAAACAACGCTAAACCCCTAACATCAAAGAACACTAACACCCTAACAACAAACAACCCTAACCCCCTAACAACAAACACTAACCCCCAAACAACAAACAACCCTAACCCCTAAAAACCAAAAAAACTAACCCACTAACAACAAACAACCCTAACCCACTAACAACAAACAACCCTAACTCCCTAACAACAAACAAAACTAACCCCCTAACAACAAACAACCCTTACCCCCTAACATCAAACAACACTAACCCCCTAACAACACAAAACACTAACACCCTAACAACAAACAACACTAAGACCCTAACAACAGAAACCACTAAACCCCAGCAAGAAACAACCCTAAACCCCTAACAACAAACACTAAACCCCTAAAAACAAACAACGCTGAACCCCTAACAAGAAAATACCCTAACCCCGTAACAAGAAACAACACTAACCCGTAACAACAAACAACCCTAACCCGCAAACAAAAAACAACCCTAAACCCCAAACAACAAACAACCCTAACCCCTTAACAACAAACAATCCTAACCCCCCGAACAACCAACAACACTAACTCCCTAACCACAATAAACACTAACACCCTAACAAAAAAAACCACTAAACCCCAACAAGAAACAACCCTAAACCCCTCACAACAAACAACACTAACCCCCTAACAAAAAACAACCCTAACCAAACAACAAAAAACCCTAACCCACTAACAACAAACAACACTAACACCCTAGCAACAAACAACCCTAAACCCCTAACAACAAACACTAACCCACTAATAAAAAACAACACTAAACCCCGAACAAGAAACTACCCTAACCCCGTAACAACAAACAACACTAACCCCGTAACAAGAAACAACCCTAACCCCCTAACAACGAACAACCCTAACCCCCTAACAACAAACAACCCTAAACCCCTAACATCAAAGATCACTAACCCCCTAACATCAAAGAACACTAACACCCTAACAACAAACAACCCTAACCCCTAAAAACCAAAAACACTAACCCACTAACAACAAACAACCCTAACCCACTAACAACAAACAACCCTAACACCCTAACAACAAACAACACTAACCCCTTAACAACAAACAACCCTAAACCCCTAACATCAAACAACACTAACCCCCTAAGATCACAAAACACTAACACCCTAACAACAAACAACACTAACACCCTAACAACAAAAACCACTAAACCCCAACAAGAAACAACCCTAAACCCCTAAGAACAAACAACACTAACCCCCTAACAACAAACAACCCTAACCAAACAACAAAAAACCCTAACCCTCTAACAACAAACAACACTAACACCCTAACAACAAACAACCCTAACCCCCTAACAACAAACAACACTAACACCCTAACAACAAACAACACTAACCCCCTAACAACAAACAACACTAACCCCCTAACAACAAACAACCCTAAACCCCTAACATCAAAGAACACTAACACCCTAACAACAAACAACCCTAACCCCCTAACAACAAACACTAACCCCCAAACAACAAACAACCCTAACCCCTAAAAACCAAAAAAACTAACCCACTAACAACAAACAACCCTAACCCACTAACAACAAACAACCCTAACACCCTAACAACAAACACTAACCCCCTAACAACAAACAACCCTAAACCCCTAACATCAAAGAACACTAACACCCTAACAACAAACATCCCTAACCCCTAACAACAAACACTAACCCCCAAACAACAAACAACCCTAACCCCTTAAGAACAAACAATGCTAACCCCCCGAACAACCAACAACACTAACCCCCTAACCACAATAAACACTAACACCCTAACAACAAAAACCACTAAACCCCAACAAGAAACAACCCTAAACCCCTAACAACGAACAACACTAACCCCCGAACAAAAAACAACCCTAACCAAACTACAAAAAACACTAACCCACCAACAACAAACAACACTAACACCATAACAACAAAAACCGCTAAACCCCAACAAGAAACAACCCTAACCCCCTAACAACAAACAATCCTAACCCCCGAACAGCCAACAACACTAACCCCCTAACCACAATAAAGACTAACACCCTAACAACAAAAACCACTAAACCCCAACAAGAAACAACCCTAAACCCCTAAGAACAAACAACACTAACCCCCTAACAACAAACAACCCTAACCAAACAGAAAAAACCCTAACCCACTAACAACAAACAACACTAACACCCTAACAACAAACAACCCTAACCCCCTAACAACAAACAACACTAACACCCTAACAACAAACAACCCTAACCCCCTAACAAAAAACAACACTAACCCCCGAACAACAAACAACGCTAAACCCCTAACATCAAAGAACACTAACACCCTAACAACAAACAACCCTAACCCCCTAACAACAAACACTAACCCCCAAACAACAAACAACCCTAACCCCTAAAAACCAAAAAAACTAACCCACTAACAACAAACAACCCTAACCCACTAACAACAAACAACCCTAACTCCCTAACAACAAACAAAACTAACCCCCTAACAACAAACAACCCTTACCCCCTAACATCAAACAACACTAACCCCCTAACAACACAAAACACTAACACCCTAACAACAAACAACACTAACACCCTAACAACAGAAACCACTAAACCCCAGCAAGAAACAACCCTAAACCCCTAACAACAAACACTAAACCCCTAAAAACAAACAACGCTGAACCCCTAACAAGAAAATACCCTAACCCCGTAACAAGAAACAACACTAACCCGTAACAACAAACAACCCTAACCCGCAAACAAAAAACAACCCTAAACCCCAAACAACAAACAACCCTAACCCCTTAACAACAAACAATCCTAACCCCCCGAACAACCAACAACACTAACTCCCTAACCACAATAAACACTAACACCCTAACAAAAAAAACCACTAAACCCCAACAAGAAACAACCCTAAACCCCTCGCAACAAACAACACTAACCCCCTAACAAAAAACAACCCTAACCAAACAACAAAAAACCCTAACCCACTAACAACAAACAACACTAACACCCTAGCAACAAACAACCCTAAACCCCTAACAACAAACACTAACCCACTAATAAAAAACAACACTAAACCCCGAAAAAGAAACTACCCTAACCCCGTAACAACAAACAACACTAACCCCGTAACAAGAAACAACCCTAACCCCCTAACAACGAACAACACTAACCCCCTAACAACAAACAACCCTAAACCCTTAACATCAAAGATCACTAACCCCCTAACATCAAAGAACACTAACACCCTAACAACAAACAACCCTAACCCCTAAAAACCAAAAACACTAACCCACTAACAACAAACAACCCTAACCCACTAACAACAAACAACCCTAACACCCTAACAACAAACAACACTAACCCCTTAACAACAAACAACCCTAACCCCTAACATCAAACAACACTAACCCCCTAACATCACAAAACACTAACACCCTAACAACAAACAACACTAACACCCTAACAACAAAAACCACTAAACCCCAACAAGAAACAACCCTAAACCCCTAAGAACAAACAACACTAACCCCCTAACAACAAACAACCCTAACCAAACAACAAAAAACCCTAACCCACTAACAACAAACAACACTAACACCCTAACAACAAACACTAACCCCCTAACAACAAACAACCCTAAACCCCTAACATCAAAGAACACTAACACCCTAACAACAAACATCCCTAACCCCTAACAACAAACACTAACCCCCAAACAACAAACAACCCTAACCCCTTAAGAACAAACAATGCTAACCCCCCGAACAACCAACAACACTAACCCCCTAACCACAATAAACACTAACACCCTAACAACAAAAACCACTAAACCCCAACAAGAAACAACCCTAAACCCCTAACAACGAACAACACTAACCCCCGAACAAAAAACAACCCTAACCAAACTACAAAAAACACTAACCCACCAACAACAAACAACACTAACACCATAACAACAAAAACCGCTAAACCCCAACAAGAAACAACCCTAACCCCCTAACAACAAACAATCCTAACCCCCGAACAGCCAACAACACTAACCCCCTAACCACAATAAAGACTAACACCCTAACAACAAAAACCACTAAACCCCAACAAGAAACAACCCTAAACCCCTAAGAACAAACAACACTAACCCCCTAACAACAAACAACCCTAACCAAACAACAAAAAACCCTAACCCACTAACAACAAACAACACTAACACCCTAACAACAAACAACCCTAACCCCCTAACAACAAACAACACTAACACCCTAACAACAAACAACCCTAACCCCCTAACAAAAAACACTAACCCCCGAACAACAAACAACGCTAAACCCCTAACATCAAAGAACACTAACACCCTAACAACAAACAACCCTAACCCCCTAACAACAAACACTAACCCCCAAACAACAAACAACCCTAACCCCTAAAAACCAAAAAAACTAACCCACTAACAACAAACAACCCTAACCCACTAACAACAAACAACCCTAACTCCCTAACAACAAACAAAACTAACCCCCTAACAACAAACAACCCTTACCCCCTAACATCAAACAACACTAACCCCCTAACAACACAAAACACTAACACCCTAACAACAAACAACACTAACACCCTAACAACAGAAACCACTAAACCCCAGCAAGAAACAACCCTAAACCCCTAACAACAAACACTAAACCCCTAAAAACAAACAACGCTGAACCCCTAACAAGAAAATACCCTATCCCCGTAACAAGAAACAACACTAACCCGTAACAACAAACAACCCTAACCCGCAAACAAAAAACAACCCTAAACCCCAAACAACAAACAACCCTAACCCCTTAACAACAAACAATCCTAACCCCCCGAACAACCAACAACACTAACTCCCTAACCACAATAAACACTAACACCCTAACAAAAAAAACCACTAAACCCCAACAAGAAACAACCCTAAACCCCTCGCAACAAACAACACTAACCCCCTAACAAAAAACAACCCTAACCAAACAACAAAAAACCCTAACCCACTAACAACAAACAACACTAACACCCTAGCAACAAACAACCCTAAACCCCTAACAACAAACACTAACCCACTAATAAAAAACAACACTAAACCCCGAACAAGAAACTACCCTAACCCCGTAACAACAAACAACACTAACCCCGTAACAAGAAACAACCCTAACCCCCTAACAACGAACAACACTAACCCCCTAACAACAAACAACCCTAAACCGTTAACATCAAAGATCACTAACCCCCTAACATCAAAGAACACTAACACCCTAACAACAAACAACCCTAACCCCTAAAAACCAAAAACACTAACCCACTAACAACAAACAACCCTAACCAACTAACAACAAACAACCCTAGCACCCTAACAACAAACAACACTAACCCCTTAACAACAAACAACCCTAACCCCTAACATCAAACAACACTAACCCCCTAACATCACAAAACACTAACACCCTAACAACAAACAACACTAACACCCTAACAACAAAAACCACTAAACCCCAACAAGAAACAACCCTAAACCCCTAAGAACAAACAACACTAACCCCCTAACAACAAACAACCCTAACCAAACAACAAAAAACCCTAACCCACTAACAACAAACAACACTAACACCCTAACAACAAACAACCCTAACCCCCTAACAACAAACAACACTAACACCCTAACAACAAACAACACTAACCCCCTAACAACAAACAACACTAACCCCCTAACAACAAACAACCCTAAACCCCTAACATCAAAGAACACTAACACCCTAACAACAAACAACCCTAACCCCCTAACAACAAACACTAACCCCCAAACAACAAACAACCCTAACCCCTAAAAACCAAAAAAACTAACCCACTAACAACAAACAACCCTAACCCACTAACAACAAACAACCCTAACACCCTAACAACAAACACTAACCCCCTAACAACAAACAACCCTAAACCCCTAACATCAAAGAACACTAACACCCTAACAACAAACATCCCTAACCCCCTAACAACAAACACTAACCCCCAAACAACAAACAACCCTAACCCCTTAAGAACAAACAATGCTAACCCCCCGAACAACCAACAACACTAACCCCCTAACCACAATAAAGACTAACACCCTAACAACAAAAACCACTAAACCCCAACAAGAAACAACCCTAAACCCCTAAGAACAAACAACACTAACCCCCTAACAACAAACAACCCTAACCAAACAACAAAAAACCCTAACCCACTAACAACAAACAACACTAACACCCTAACAACAAACAACCCTAACCCCCTAACAACAAACAACACTAACACCCTAACAACAAACAACCCTAACCCCCAACAACAAACAACACTAACCCCCGAACAACAAACAACGCTAAACCCCTAACATCAAAGAACACTAACACCCTAACAACAAACAACCCTAACCCCCTAACAACAAACACTAACCCCCAAACAACAAACAACCCTAACCCCTAAAAACCAAAAAAACTAACCCACTAACAACAAACAACCCTAACCCACTAACGACAAACAACCCTAACTCCCTAACAACAAACAAAACTTACCCCCTAACAACAAACAACCCTTACCCCCTAACATCAAACAACACTAACCCCCTAACAACACAAAACACTAACACCCTAACAACAAACAACACTAACACCCTAACAACAGAAACCACTAAACCCCAGCAAGAAACAACCCTAAACCCCTAACAACAAACACTAAACCCCTAAAAACAAACAACGCTGAACCCCTAACAAGAAAATACCCTAACCCCGTAACAAGAAACAACACTAACCCGTAACAACAAACAACCCTAACCCGCAAACAAAAAACAACCCTAAACCCCAAACAACAAACAACCCTAACCCCTTAACAACAAACAATCCTAACCCCCCGAACAACCAACAACACTAACTCCCTAACCACAATAAACACTAACACCCTAACAAAAAAAACCACTAAACCCCAACAAGAAACAACCCTAAACCCCTCACAACAAACAACACTAACCCCCTAACAAAAACCAACCCTAACCAAACAACAAAAAACCCTAACCCACTAACAACAAACAACACTAACACCCTAGCAACAAACAACCCTAAACCCCTAACAACAAACACTAACCCACTAATAAAAAACAACACTAAACCCCGAACAAGAAACTACCCTAACCCCGTAACAACAAACAACACTAACCCCGTAACAAGAAACAACCCTAACCCCCTAACAACGAACAACCCTAACCCCCTAACAACAAACAACCCTAAACCCCTAACATCAAAGATCACTAACCCCCTAACATCAAAGAACACTAACACCCTAACAACAAACAACCCTAACCCCTAAAAACCAAAAACACTAACCCACTAACAACAAACAACCCTAACCCACTAACAACAAACAACCCTAACACCCTAACAACAAACAACACTAACCCCTTAACAACAAACAACCCTAAACCCCTAACATCAAACAACACTAACCCCCTAACATCACAAAACACTAACACCCTAACAACAAACAACACTAACACCCTAACAACAAAAACCACTAAACCCCAACAAGAAACAACCCTAAACCCCTAAGAACAAACAACACTAACCCCCTAACAACAAACAACCCTAACCAAACAACAAAAAACCCTAACCCACTAACAACAAACAACACTAACACCCTAACAACAAACAACCCTAACCCCCTATCAACAAACAACACTAACACCCTAACAACAAACAACACTAACCCCCTAACAACAAACAACACTAACCCCCTAACAACAAACAACCCTAAACCCCTAACATCAAAGAACACTAACACCCTAACAACAAACAACCCTAACCCCCTAACAACAAACACTAACCCCCAAACAACAAACAACCCTAACCCCTAAAAACCAAAAAAACTAACCCACTAACAACAAACAACCCTAACCCACTAACAACAAACAACCCTAACACCCTAACAACAAACACTAACCCCCTAACAACAAACAACCCTAAACCCCTAACATCAAAGAACACTAACACCCTAACAACAAACATCCCTAACCCCCTAACAACAAACACTAACCCCCAAACAACAAACAACCCTAACCCCTTAAGAACAAACAATGCTAACCCCCCGAACAACCAACAACACTAACCCCCTAACCACAATAAACACTAACACCCTAACAACAAAAACCCCTAAACCCCAACAAGAAACAACCCTAAACCCCTAACAACGAACAACACTAACCCCCGAACAAAAAACAACCCTAACCAAACTACAAAAAACCCTAACCCACCAACAACAAACAACACTAACACCCTAACAACAAAAACCCCTAAACCCCAACAAGAAACAACCCTAAACCCCTAACAACAAACACTAAGCCCCTAACAAAAAACAACACTAAACCCCGAACAAGAAACTACCCTAACCCCGTAACAACAAACAACACTAACCCCGTAACAAGAAACAACTCTAACCCCCTAACAACGAACAACACTAACCCCCTAACAACAAACAACACTAAACCCCTAACATCAAAGAACACTAACACCCTAACAACAAACAACCCTAACCCCCTAACAACACTAACCCCCAAACAACAAACAACCCTAACCCCTAAAAACAAAAACACTAACCCACTAACAAGAAACAACCCTAACCCACTAACAAGAAACAACCCTAACACCCTAACAACAAACACTAACCCCCTAACAACAAACAACACTGAACCCCTAACAAGAAAATACCCTAACCCCGTAACAACAAACAACACTAAACTGTAACAACAAACAAGCCTAACCCCCAAACAACAAACAACCCTACACCCCAAACAACAAACAACCCTAACCGCTTAACAACAAACAATCCTAACCCCCCGAACAACCAACAACACTAACCCCCTAACCACAATAAACACTAACACCCTAACAACAAAAACCACTAAACCCCAACAAGAAACAACCCTAAACCCCTAACAACAAACAACACTAACCCCCTAACAAAAAACACCCTAACCAAACAACAAAAAACCCTAACCCACTAACAACAAACAACACTAACACCCTAACAACAAACAACCCTAACCCCCTAACAACAAACAACACTAACACCCTAACAACAAACAACTCTAACCCCCTAACATCAAAGAACACTAACACCCTAACAACAACCAACACTAACGCCCTAACAACAAACACTAACCCCCAAACAACAAACAAACCTAACCCCTAAAAACCAAAAACACTAACCCACTAACAACAAACAACCCTAACCTACTAACAAGAAACAACCCTAACACCCTAACAACAAACAGTAACCCCCTAACAACAAACAACTCTAAACCCCTAACATCAAAGAACACTAACACCCTAACAACAAACAACCCTAACCCCCTAACAACAAACACTAACCCCGAAACAACAAACAACCCTAACCCCTAAAAACCAAAAAGTCTAACCCACTAACAACAAACAACCCTAACCCACTAACAACAAACAACCCTAACACCCTAAAAACAATCAACACTTACCCCCTAACAACAAACAACCCTAAACCCCTAACATCAAACCACACTAACCGCCTAACAACACAAAACACTAACACCCTAACAACAAACAACACTAACACCCTAACAACAGAAACCACTAAACCCCAACAAGAAACAGCCCTAAACCCCTAACAACAAACAACACTAACCCCCTAACAACAAACAACACTAACACCCTAACAACAAACAACACTAACCCCCTAACAACAAACAACACTAACCCCCTAACAACAAACAACCCTAACCCCCTAACAACAAACAACACTAAACCCCTAACAACAAACAATCCTAACCCCCTAACAACAAACAACACTAACCCCCTAACAACAAACAACCCTAAACCCCTAACATCAAAGAACACTAACACCCTAACAACAAACAACCCTAACCCCCTAACAACAAACACTAACCCCCAAACAACAAACAACCCTAACCCCTAAAAACCAAAAGCACTAACCCACTAACAACAAACAACCCTAACCCACTAACAACAAACAACCCTAACACCCTAACAACAAACACTAACCCCCTAACAACAAACAACCCTAAACCCCTAACATCAAAGAACACAAACACCCTAAAAACAAACATTCCTAACCCCCTAACAACAAACACTAACCCCCAAACAACAAACAACCCTAACCCCTAAAAACCAAAAAAACTAACCCACTAACAACAAACAGCCCTAAACCACTAACAACAAACAACCCTAACACCCTAACAAAAAACAAACCTTACCCCCAACATCAAACAACACTAACCCCCTAACTACACAAAACACTAACACCCTAACAACAAACAACACTAACACTCTAACAATAGAAACCACTAAATCCCAACAAGAAACAACCCTAAACCCCTAACAAAAAACACTAACCCCCTAACAACAAACAACACTGAACTCCTAACAAGAAAATACCCTAACCCCGTAACAACAAACAACACTATACCGTAACAACAAACAAACCTAACCCCCAAACAACAAACAACCCTAAACCCCAAACAACAAACAACCCTAACCCCTTAACAACAAACAATCCTAACCCCCCGAACAACCAACAACACTAACCCCCTAACCAAAATAAACACTAACACCCTAACAACAGAAGCCACTAAACCCCAACAAGAAACAACCCTAAACCCCTAACAACAAACAACACTAACCCCCTAACAAAAAACAACCCTAACCAAACAGCAAAAAACCCTAACCCACCAACAACAAACAACACTAACACCCTAACAATAAAAAACAACCCTAACTCCCTAACAACAAACACCACTAACACCCTAACAACAAACAACCCTAAACCCCTAACATCAAAGAACACTAACCCCCTAACGACACAAAACACTAACACCCTAACAACAAACAACACTAACACCCTAACAACAAAAACCACTAAACCCCAACCAGAAACAACCCTAAACCCCTAACAACAAACACTAACCCCCTAACAACAAACAACACTGAACCCCTAACAAGAAACTACCCTAACCCCATAACAACAAACAACACTAACCCGTAACAACAAACAACCCTAACCCCCAAACAACAAACAACCCTAAACCCCTAACAACAAACACTAACCCCCTAACAAAGAACAACACTAAACCCCGAACAAGAAACTACCCTAACCCCGTAACAACAAACAACACTAACCCCGTAACAAGAAACAAACCTAACCCCCTAACAACAAACAACACTAACCCCCTAACATCAAACAACTCTAAACCCCTAATATCAAAGAACACTAACACCCTAACAACAAACAACCCTAACCCCCTAACAACAAACACTAACCCCCAAGCAACAAACAACCCTAACCCCTAAAAACCAAAAACACTAACCCACTAACAACAAACAACCCTAACCCACTAACAACAAACAACCCTAACACCCTAACAACAAACAACACTAACCCCCTAACAACAAACAACCCTAAACCCCTAAAATCAAACAACACTAACCCCCTAACAACACAAAACACTAACACCCTAACAACAAACAACACTAACACCCTAACAACAAAAACCACTAAACCCCAACAAGAAACAACCCGAAAGCCCTAACAACAAACACTAACCCCCTAACAACAAACAACACTAAACCCCTAACAAGAAACTACCCTAACCCCGTAACAACAAACAACACTAACCCCGTAACAACAAACAACCCTAACCCCCAAACAACAAACAACCCTAACCCCCTAACAACAAACAACACTAACACCCTAACAACAAACAACCCTAAAACCCTAACATCAAACAACACTAACCCCCTAACCACAATAAATACTAACACCCTAACAACAAAAACCACTAAACCCCAAGAAGAAACAACCCTAAACCCCTAACAACAAACAACACTAACCCCCTAACAACAAACAACACGAACCCCCTAACAACAAACAATTCTAACCAAACAACAAAAAACCCTAACCCACTAACAACAAACAACACTAACACCCTAACAACAAACAACCCTAACCCCCTAACAACAAACAACACTAACACCCTAACAACAAACAACCCTAACCCCCTAACAACAAACAACACTAACCCCTTAACAACAAACAACCCTAAACCCCTAACATCAAAGAACACTAACACCCTAACAACAAAGAACCCTAACCCCCTAACAACAAACACTAACCCCCAAACAACAAACAACCCTAACCCCTAAAAACCAAAAACACTAACCCACTAACAACAAACAACCCTAACCCACTAACAACAAACAACCCTAACACCCTAACAACAAACACTAACCCCCTAACAACAAACAACCCTAAACCCCTAACATCAAAGAACACTAACACCCTAACAACAAACATCCCTAACCCCCTAACAACAAACACTAACCCCCAAACAACAAACAACCCTAACCCCTTAAGAACAAACAATGCTAACCCCCCGAACAACCAACAACACTAATCCCCTAACCACAATAAACAGTAACACCCTAACAACAAAAACCACTAAACCCCAACAAGAAACAACCCTAAACCCCTAACAACGAACAACACTAACCCCCGAACAAAAAACAACCCTAACCAAACTACAAAAAACCCTAACCCACCAACAACAAACAACACTAACACCCTAACAACAAAAACCCCTAAACCCCAACAAGAAACAACCCTAAACCCCTAACAACAAACACTAAGCCCCTAACAAAAAACAACACTAAACCCCGAACAAGAAACTACCCTAACCCCGTAACAACAAACAACACTAACCCCGTAACAAGAAACAACTCTAACCCCCTAACAACGAACAACACTAACCCCCTAACAACAAACAACACTAAACCCCTAACATCAAAGAACACTAACACCCTAACAACAAACAACCCTAACCCCCTAACAACACTAACCCCCAAACAACAAACAACCCTAACCCCTAAAAACAAAAACACTAACCCACTAACAAGAAACAACCCTAAACCACTAACAAGAAACAACCCTAACACCCTAACAACAAACACTAACCCCCTAACAACAAACAACACTGAACCCCTAACAAGAAAATACCCTAACCCCGTAACAACAAACAACACTAAACTGTAACAACAAACAAGCCTAACCCCCAAACAACAAACAACCCTACACCCCAAACAACAAACAACCCTAACCGCTTAACAACAAACAATCCTAACCCCCCGAACAACCAACAACACTAACCCCCTAACCACAATAAACACTAACACCCTAACAACAAAAACCACTAAACCCCAACAAGAAACAACCCTAAACCCCTAACAACAAACAACACTAACCCCCTAACAAAAAACACCCTAACCAAACAACAAAAAACCCTAACCCACTAACAACAAACAACACTAACACCCTAACAACAAACAACCCTAACCCCCTAACAACAAACAACACTAACACCCTAACAACAAACAACTCTAACCCCCTAACATCAAAGAACACTAACACCCTAACAACAACCAACACTAACGCCCTAACAACAAACACTAACCCCCAAACAACAAACAACCCTAACCCCTAAAAACCAAAAACACTAACCCACTAACAACAAACAACCCTAACCTACTAACAAGAAACAACCCTAACAC
This sequence comes from Elephas maximus indicus, assembly GCF_024166365.1. Classification (NCBI taxonomy): domain Eukaryota; kingdom Metazoa; phylum Chordata; class Mammalia; order Proboscidea; family Elephantidae; genus Elephas; species Elephas maximus. Next base: position 2,355,927 of record NC_064835.1, read on the forward strand.
CCTAACAACAAACACTAACCCCCTAACAACAAACAACCCTAAACCCCTAACATCAAAGAACACTAACACCCTAACAACAAACAACCCTAACCCCCTAACAACAAACACTAACCCCGAAACAACAAACAACCCTAACCCCTAAAAACCAAAAAGTCTAACCCACTAACAACAAACACCCCTAACCCACTAACAACAAACAACCCTAACACCCTAACAACAATCAACACTTACCCCCTAACAACAAACAACCCTAAACCCCTAACATCAAACCACACTAACCGCCTAACAACACAAAACACTAACACCCTAACAACAAACAACACTAACACCCTAACAACAGAAACCACTAAACCCCAACAAGAAACAGCCCTAAACCCCTAACAACAAACAACACTAACCCCCTAACAACAAACAACACTAACACCCTAACAGCAAACAACCCTAACCCCCTAACAACAAACAACACTAACCCCCTAACAACAAACAACCCTAACCCCCTAACAACAAACAACACTAAACCCCTAACAACAAACAATCCTAACCCCCTAACAACAAACAACACTAACCCCCTAACAACAAACAACCCTAAACCCCTAACATCAAAGAACACTAACACCCTAACAACAAACAACCCTAACCCCCTAACAACAAACACTAACCCCCAAACAACAAACAACCCTAACCCCTAAAAACCAAAAGCACTAACCCACTAACAACAAACAACCCTAACCCACTAACAACAAACAACCCTAACACCCTAACAACAAACACTAACCCCCTAACAACAAACAACCCTAAACCCCTAACATCAAAGAACACAAACACCCTAAAAACAAACATTCCTAACCCCCTAACAACAAACACTAACCCCCAAACAACAAACAACCCTAACCCCTAAAAACCAAAAAAACTAACCCACTAACAACAAACAGCCCTAAACCACTAACAACAAACAACCCTAACACCCTAACAAAAAACAAACCTTACCCCCAACATCAAACAACACTAACCCCCTAACTACACAAAACACTAACACCCTAACAACAAACAACACTAACACTCTAACAATAGAAACCACTAAATCCCAACAAGAAACAACCCTAAACCCCTAACAAAAAACACTAACCCCCTAACAACAAACAACACTGAACTCCTAACAAGAAAATACCCTAACCCCGTAACAACAAACAACACTATACCGTAACAACAAACAAACCTAACCCCCAAACAACAAACAACCCTAAACCCCAAACAACAAACAACCCTAACCCCTTAACAACAAACAATCCTAACCCCCCGAACAACCAACAACACTAACCCCCTAACCACAATAAACACTAACACCCTAACAACAGAAGCCACTAAACCCCAACAAGAAACAACCCTAAACCCCTAACAACAAACAACACTAACCCCCTAACAAAAAACAACCCTAACCAAACAGCAAAAAACCCTAACCCACCAACAACAAACAACACTAACACCCTAACAATAAAAAACAACCCTAACTCCCTAACAACAAACACCACTAACACCCTAACAACAAACAACCCTAAACCCCTAACATCAAAGAACACTAACCCCCTAACGACACAAAACACTAACACCCTAACAACAAACAACACTAACACCCTAACAACAAAAACCACTAAACCCCAACCAGAAACAACCCTAAACCCCTAACAACAAACACTAACCCCCTAACAACAAACAACACTGAACCCCTAACAAGAAACTACCCTAACCCCATAACAACAAACAACACTAACCCGTAACAACAAACAACCCTAACCCCCAAACAACAAACAACCCTAAACCCCTAACAACAAACACTAACCCCCTAACAAAGAACAACACTAAACCCCGAACAAGAAACTACCCTAACCCCGTAACAACAAACAACACTAACCCCGTAACAAGAAACAAACCTAACCCCCTAACAACAAACAACACTAACCCCCTAACATCAAACAACTCTAAACCCCTAACATCAAAGAACACTAACACCCTAACAACAAACAACCCTAACCCCCTAACAACAAACACTAACCCCCAAGCAACAAACAACCCTAACCCCTAAAAACCAAAAACACTAACCCACTAACAACAAACAACCCTAACCCACTAACAACAAACAACCCTAACACCCTAACAACAAACAACACTAACCCCCTAACAACAAACAACCCTAAACCCCTAAAATCAAACAACACTAACCCCCTAACAACACAAAACACTAACACCCTAACAACAAACAACACTAACACCCTAACAACAAAAACCACTAAACCCCAACAAGAAACAACCCGAAAGCCCTAACAACAAACACTAACCCCCTAACAACAAAAAACACTAAACCCCTAACAAGAAACTACCCTAACCCCGTAACAACAAACAACACTAACCCCGTAACAACAAACAACCCTAACCCCCAAACAACAAACAACCCTAACCCCCTAACAACAAACAACACTAACACCCTAACAACAAACAACCCTAAAACCCTAACATCAAACAACACTAACCCCCTAACCACAATAAATACTAACACCCTAACAACAAAAACCACTAAACCCCAAGAAGAAACAACCCTAAACCCCTAACAACAAACAACACTAACCCCCTAACAACAAACAACACGAACCCCCTAACAACAAACAATTCTAACCAAACAACAAAAAACCCTAACCCACTAACAACAAACAACACTAACACCCTAACAACAAACAACCCTAACCCCCTAACAACAAACAACACTAACACCCTAACAACAAACAACCCTAACCCCCTAACAACAAACAACACTAACCCCTTAACAACAAACAACCCTAAACCCCTAACATCAAAGAACACTAACACCCTAACAACAAAGAACCCTAACCCCCTAACAACAAACACTAACCCCCAAACAACAAACAACCCTAACCCCTAAAAACCAAAAACACTAACCCACTAACAACAAACAACCCTAACCCACTAACAACAAACAACCCTAACACCCTAACAACAAACACTAACCCCCTAACAACAAACAACCCTAAACCCCTAACATCAAAGAACACTAACACCCTAACAACAAACATCCCTAACCCCCTAACAACAAACACTAACCCCCAAACAACAAACAACCCTAACCCCTTAAGAACAAACAATGCTAACCCCCCGAACAACCAACAACACTAATCCCCTAACCACAATAAACAGTAACACCCTAACAACAAAAACCACTAAACCCCAACAAGAAACAACCCTAAACCCCTAACAACGAACAACACTAACCCCCGAACAAAAAACAACCCTAACCAAACTACAAAAAACCCTAACCCACCAACAACAAACAACACTAACACCCTAACAACAAAAACCCCTAAACCCCAACAAGAAACAACCCTAAACCCCTAACAACAAACACTAAGCCCCTAACAAAAAACAACACTAAACCCCGAACAAGAAACTACCCTAACCCCGTAACAACAAACAACACTAACCCCGTAACAAGAAACAACTCTAACCCCCTAACAACGAACAACACTAACCCCCTAACAACAAACAACACTAAACCCCTAACATCAAAGAACACTAACACCCTAACAACAAACAACCCTAACCCCCTAACAACACTAACCCCCAAACAACAAACAACCCTAACCCCTAAAAACAAAAACACTAACCCACTAACAAGAAACAACCCTAAACCACTAACAAGAAACAACCCTAACACCCTAACAACAAACACTAACCCCCTAACAACAAACAACACTGAACCCCTAACAAGAAAATACCCTAACCCCGTAACAACAAACAACACTAAACTGTAACAACAAACAAGCCTAACCCCCAAACAACAAACAACCCTACACCCCAAACAACAAACAACCCTAACCGCTTAACAACAAACAATCCTAACCCCCCGAACAACCAACAACACTAACCCCCTAACCACAATAAACACTAACACCCTAACAACAAAAACCACTAAACCCCAACAAGAAACAACCCTAAACCCCTAACAACAAACAACACTAACCCCCTAACAAAAAACACCCTAACCAAACAACAAAAAACCCTAACCCACTAACAACAAACAACACTAACACCCTAACAACAAACAACCCTAACCCCCTAACAACAAACAACACTAACACCCTAACAACAAACAACTCTAACCCCCTAACATCAAAGAACACTAACACCCTAACAACAACCAACACTAACGCCCTAACAACAAACACTAACCCCCAAACAACAAACAACCCTAACCCCTAAAAACCAAAAACACTAACCCACTAACAACAAACAACCCTAACCTACTAACAAGAAACAACCCTAACACCCTAACAACAAACACTAACCCCCTAACAACAAACAACCCTAAACCCCTAACATCAAAGAACACTAACACCCTAACAACAAACAACCCTAACCCCCTAACAACAAACACTAACCCCGAAACAACAAACAACCCTAACCCCTAAAAACCAAAAAGTCTAACCCACTAACAACAAACAACCCTAACCCACTAACAACAAACAACCCTAACACCCTAACAACAATCAACACTTACCCCCTAACAACAAACAACCCTAAACCCCTAACATCAAACCACACTAACCGCCTAACAACACAAAACACTAACACCCTAACAACAAACAACACTAACACCCTAACAACAGAAACCACTAAACCCCAACAAGAAACAGCCCTAAACCCCTAACAACAAACAACACTAACCCCCTAACAACAAACAACACTAACACCCTAACAACAAACAACCCTAACCCCCTAACAACAAACAACACTAACCCCCTAACAACAAACAACCCTAACCCCCTAACAACAAACAACACTAAACCCCTAACAACAAACAATCCTAACCCCCTAACAACAAACAACACTAACCCCCTAACAACAAACAACCCTAAACCCCTAACATCAAAGAACACTAACACCCTAACAACAAACAACCCTAACCCCCTAACAACAAACACTAACCCCCAAACAACAAACAACCCTAACCCCTAAAAACCAAAAGCACTAACCCACTAACAACAAACAACCCTAACCCACTAACAACAAACAACCCTAACACCCTAACAACAAACACTAACCCCCTAACAACAAACAACCCTAAACCCCTAACATGAAAGAACACAAACACCCTAAAAACAAACATTCCTAACCCCCTAACAATAAACACTAACCCCCAAACAACAAACAACCCTAACCCCTAAAAACCAAAAAAACTAACCCACTAACAACAAACAACCCTAAACCACTAACAACAAACAACCCTAACACCCTAACAAAAAACAAACCTTACCCCCAACATCAAACAACACTAACCCCCTAACTACACAAAACACTAACACCGTAACAACAAACAACACTAACACTCTAACAACAGAAACCACTAAACCCCAACAAGAAACAACCCTAAACCCCTAACAAAAAACACTAACCCCCTAACAGCAAACAACACTGAACTCCTAAAAAGAAAATACCCTAACCCCGTAACAACAAACAACCCTAAACCGTAACAACAAACAAACCTAACCCCCAAACAACAAACAACCCTAAACCCCAAACAACAAACAATCCTAACCCCCCAAACAACCAACAACACTAACCCCCTAACCACAATAAACACTAACACCCTAACAACAGAAACCACTAAACCCCAACAAGAAACAACCCTAAACCCCTAACAACAAACAACACTAAACCCCTAACAAAAAACAACCCTAACCAAACAACAAAAAACCCTAACCCACCAACAACAAACAACGCTAACACCCTAACAACAAACAACCCTAACTCCCTAACAACAAACAACGCTAACACCCTAACAACAAACAACCCTAACCCCCTAACAACAAACAACACTAACCCCCTAACAACAAACAACCCTAAACCCCTAACATCAAACAACACTAACCCGCTAACAACACAAAACACTAACACCCTAACAACAAACAACACTAACACCGTAACAACAAATACCACTAAACCCCAACAAGAAACAACCCTAAACCCCTAACAACAAACACTAACCCCCTAACAAAAAACAATACTAAACCCCGAACAAAAAACTACCCTAACCCCGTAACAACAAACAACACTAACCCCGTAACAAGAAACAACCCTAACCCCCTAACAACGAACAACACTAACCCCCTAACAACAAACAACACTAAACCCCTAACATAAAAGAACACTAACACCCTAACAACAAACAACCCTAACCCCCTAACAACAAACACTAACCCCCAAACAACAAACAACCCTAACCCCTAAAAACCAAAAACACTAACCCACTAACAACAAACAACCCTAAACCACTAACAACAAACAACCCTAACACCCTAACAACAAACAACACTAACCCCCTAACAACAAACAACCCTAAACCCCTAACATCAAACAACACTAACCCCCTAACAACACAAAACACTAACACCGTAACAACAAACAACACTAACACCCTAACAACAAAAACCACTAAACCCCAACAAAAAACAACCCTAAACCCCTAACAACAAACAACACTAACCCCCTAACAACAAACAACACTAACCCCCTAACAACAAACAATCCTAACCAAACAACAAAAAATCCTAACCCACTAACAGCAAACAACACTAACACCCTAACAACAAACAACCCTAACCCCCTAACAACAAACAACCCTAACCCCCTAACAAGAAACAACACTAACCCCCTAACAAGAAACAACCCTAAACCCCTAACATCAAAGAACACTAACACCCTAACAACAAACAACACTAACCCCCTAATAACAAACACTAACCCCCAAACAACAAACAACCCTAACCCCTAAAAACCAAAAAAACTAACCCACTAACAACAAACAACCCTAACCCACTAACAACAAACAACACTAACACCCTAACAACAAACAACACTAACCCCCTAACAACAAACAACCCTTAACCCCTAACATCAAACAAGACTAACCCCCTAACGACACAAAACACTAACACCCTAACAACAAACAACACTAACACCCTAACAACAAAAACCACTAAACCCCAACAAGAAACAACCCTAAACCCCTAACAACAAACACTAACCCCCTAACAACAAACAACACTGAACCCCTAACAAGAAACTACCCTAACCCCGTAACAACAAACAACACTAACCCGTAACAACAAACAGCCCTAACCCCCAAACAACAAACAACCCTAACCCCCAAACAACAAACAACCCTAACTCCTTAACAACAAACAATCCTAACCCCCCGAACAACCAACAACACTAAAACCCCAACCACAATAAACACTAACACCCTAACAACAAAAACCACTAAACCCCAACAAGAAACAACCCTAAACCCCTAACAACAAACAACACTAACCCCCTAACAAAAAACAACCCTAACCAAACAACAAAAAACCCTAACCCACTAACAACAAACAACACTAACACCCTAACAACACACGACCCTAACTCCCTAACAACAAACAACACTAACACCCTAAAAACAAACAACCATAAACCCCTAACAACAAACACTAACCCCCTAATAAAAAACAACACTAAACCCCGAACAAGAAACTACCCTAACCCCGTAACAACAAACAACACTAACCCCGTAACAAGAAACAACCCTAACCCCCTAACAACGAACAACACTAACCCCCTAACAACAAACAACCCTAAACCCCTAACATCAAAGAACACTAACACCCTAACAACAAACAACCCTAACCCCCAAACAGCAAACACTAACCCCCAAACAACAAACAACACTAACCCCTAAAAACCAAAAACACTAACCCACTAACAACAAACTACCCTAAACCACTAACAACGAACAACCCTAACACCCTAACAACAAACAACACTAACCCCCTAACAACAAACAACCCTAAACCCCTAACATCAAACAACACTAACCCCCTAACAACACAAAACACTAACACCCTAACAACAAACAACACTAACACCCTAACAACAAAAGCCACTAAACCCCAACAAGAAACAACCCGAAACCCCTAACAACAAACACTAACCCCCTAACAACAAACAACACTAAACCCCTAACAAGAAACTACCCTAACCCCGTAACAACAAACAACACTAACCCCGTAACAACAAACAGCCCTAACCCCCAAACAACAAACAACCCTAACCCCCTAACAACAAACAACCCTAACCCCCGAACAACCAACAACACTAACCCCCTAACCACAATAAAGACTAACACCCTAACAACAAAAACCACTAAACCCCAACAAGAAACAACCCTAAACCCCTAACAACAAACAACACTAACCCCCTAAAAACAAACAACACAAACCCCCTAACAACAAACAATCCTAACCAAGCAACAAAAAACCCTAACCCACTAACAACAAACAACACTAACACCCTAACAACAAACAACCCTAAACCCTTAAAACAAACAACACTAACACCCTAACAACAAACAACCCTAACCCCCTAACAACAAACAACACTAACCCCCTAACAACAAACAACCCTAAACCCCTAACGTCAAAGAACACTAACACCCTAACAACAAACAACCCTAACCCCCTAACAACAAACACTAACCCCCAAACAACAAACAACCCTAAACCCTAAAAACCAAAAACACCAAAGCACTAACAACAAACAACCCTATCCCACTAACAACAAACAACCCTAACACCCTAACAACAAACAACACTAACCCCTTAACAACAAACAACCCTAAACCCCTAACATCAAACAACACTAACCCCCTAACATCACAAAACAGTAACACCCTAACAACAAACAACACTAACACCCTAACAACAAAAACCACTAAACCCCAACAAGAAACAACCCTAAACCCCTAAGAACAAACACCACTAACCCCCTAACAACAAACAACCCTAACCAACCAACAAAAAACCCTAACCCACTAACAACAAACAACACTAACACCCTAACAACAAACAACCCTAACCCCCTAACAACAAACAACACTAACACCCTAACAACAAACAACCCTAACCCCCTAACAACAATCAACACTAACCCCCTAACAACAAACAACACTAACCCCCTAACAACAAACAATCCTAACCAAACAACAAAAAACCCTAACCCACTAACAACAAACAACACTAACCCCCTAACAACAAACAACACTTACCCCCTAACATCAAACAACACTAACCCCCTAACAACACAAAACACTAACACCCTAACAACAAACAACACTAACAACCTAACAACAGAAACCAATAAACCCCAACAAGAAACAACCCTAAACCCCTAACAAAAAACACTAACCCCCTAACAACAAACAACACTGAACCCCTATCAAGAAAATACCCTAACCCCGGAACAACAAACAACACTAAACCGTAACAACAAACAACCCTAACCCCCAAACAACAAACAACCCTAAAGCCCAAACAACAAACAACCCTAACCCCTTAAGAACAAACAATGCTAACCCCCCGAACAACCAACAACACTAACCCCCTAACCACAATAAACACTAACACCCTAACAACAAAAACCACTAAACCACAACAAGAAACAACCCTAAACCCCTAACAACAAACAACACTAACCCCCCAACAAAAAACAACCCTAACCAAACAACAAAAAACGCTAACCCACCAACAACAAACAACACTAACACCCTAACAACAAACAACCCTAACTCCCTAACAACAAACAACACTAACACCCTAACAACAAACAACCCTAACCCCCTAACAACAAACAACACTAACCCCCTAACAACAAACAATCCTAACCAAACAACAAAAAACCCTAACCCACTAACAACAAACAACACTAACCCCCTAACAACAAACAACACTTACCCCCAACATCAAACAACACTAACCCCCTAACTACACAAAACACTAACACCCTAACAACAAACAACACTAACACTCTAACAACAGAAACCACTAAACCCCAACAAGAAACAACCCTAAACCCCTAACAAAAAACACTAACCCCCTAACAACAAACAACACTGAACTCCTAACAAGAAAATACCCTAACCCCGTAACAACAAACAACCCTAAACCGTAACAACAAACAAACCTAACCCCCAAACAACAAACAACCCTAAACCCCAAACAACAAACAATCCTAACCCCCCAAACAACCAACAACACTAACCCCCTAACCACAATAAACACTAACACCCTAACAACAGAAACCACTAAACCCCAACAAGAAACAACCCTAAACCCCTAACAACAAACAACACTAAACCCCTAACAAAAAACAACCCTAACCAAACAACAAAAAACCCTAACCCACCAACAACAAACAACGCTAACACCCTAACAACAAACAACCCTAACTCCCTAACAACAAACAACGCTAACACCCTAACAACAAACAACCCTAACCCCCTAACAACAAACAACACTAACCCCCTAACAACAAACAACCCTAAACCCCTAACATCAAACAACACTAACCCGCTAACAACACAAAACACTAACACCCTAACAACAAACAACACTAACACCCTAACAACAAAAACCACTAAACCCCAACAAGAAACAACCCTAAACCCCTAACAACAAACACTAACCCCCTAACAAAAAACAATACTAAACCCCGAACAAGAAACTACCCTAACCCCGTAACAACAAACAACACTAACCCCGTAACAAGAAACAACCCTAAACCCCTAACAACGAACAACACTAACCCCCTAACAACAAACAACACTAAACCCCTAACATCAAAGAACACTAACACCCTAACAACAAACAACCCTAACCCCCTAACAACAAACACTAACCCCCAAACAACAAACAACCCTAACCCCTAAAAACCAAAAACACTAACCCACTAACAACAAACAACCCTAAACCACTAACAAACAACCCTAACACCCTAACAACAGACAACACTAACCCCCTAACAACAAACAACCCTAAACCCCTAACATCAAACAACACTAACCCCCTAACAACACAAAACACTAACACCGTAACAACAAACAACACTAACACCCTAACAACAAAAACCACTAAACCCCAACAAGAAACAACCCTAAACCCCTAACAACAAACAACACTAACCCCCTAACAACAAACAACACTAACCCCCTAACAACAAACAATCCTAACCAAACAACAAAAAATCCTAACCCACTAACAGCAAACAACACTAACACCCTAACAACAAACAACCCTAACCCCCTAACAACAAACAACCCTAACCCCCTAACAAGAAACAACACTAACCCCCTAACAAGAAACAACCCTAAACCCCTAACATCAAAGAACACTAACACCCTAACAACAAACAACACTAACCCCCTAATAACAAACACTAACCCCCAAACAACAAACAACCCTAACCCCTAAAAACCAAAAAAACTAACCCACTAACAACAAACAACCCTAACCCACTAACAACAAACAACCCTAACACCCTAACAACAAACAACACTAACCCCCTAACAACAAACAACCCTTAACCCCTAACATCAAACAAGACTAACCCCCTAACGACACAAAACACTAACACCCTAACAACAAACAACACTAACACCCTAACAACAAAAACCACTAAACCCCAACAAGAAACAACCCTAAACCCCTAACAACAAACACTAACCCCCTAACAACAAACAACACTGAACCCCTAACAAGAAACTACCCTAACCCCGTAACAACAAACAACACTAACCCGTAACAACAAACAACCCTAACCCCCAAACAACAAACAACCCTAACCCCCAAACAACAAACAACCCTAACCCCTAAAAACCAAAAAGACTAACCCACTAACAACAAACAACCCTAACACACTAACAACAAACAACCCTAACACCCTAACAACAAACGACACTAACCCCCTAACAACAAACAACCCTAAACCCCTAACATCAAACAACACTAACCCCCTAACAACACAAAACACTAACACCCTAACAACAAACAACACTAACACCCTAACAACAAAAACCACTAAACCCCAACAAGAAACAACCCGAAACCCCTAACAACAAACACTAACCCCCTGACAACAAACAACACTAAACCCCTAACAATAAACTACCCTAACCCCGTAACAACAAACAACACTAACCCCGTAACAACAAACTACCCTAACCCCCAAACATCAAACAACTCTAACTCCCTAACAACAAACAATCGTAACCCCCGAACAACCAACAACACTAACCCCCTAACCACAATAAACACTAACACCCTAACAACAAAAACCACTAAACCCCAACAAGAAACAATGCTAAACCCCTAAGAACAAACAACACTAACCCCCTAACAACAAACAACCCAAACCAAACAAAAAAAAACCCTAACCCACTAACACCAAACAACACTAACACCCTAACAACAAACAACCCTAACCCCCTAGCAAGAAACAACACTAACCCCCTAACAACAAACAACACTAACCCCCTAACAACAAACAACACTAACTTCCTAACAACAAACAATCCTAACCAAACAACAAAAAATCCTAACCCACTAACAACAAACAACACTAACACCCTAACAACAAACAACCCTAACCCCCTAACAACAAACAACCCTAACCCCCTAACAAGAAACAACACTAACCCCCTAACAAGAGACAACCCTAAACCCCTAACATCAAAGAACACTAACACCCTAACAACAAACAACCCTAACCCCTAATAACAAACACTAACCCCGAAACAACAAACAACCCTAACCCCTAAAAACCAAAAAAACTAACCCACTAACAACAAACAACCCTAACCCACTAACAACAAACAACCCTAACACCCTAACAACAAACAACACTAACCCCCTAACAACAAACAACCCTTAACCCCTAACATCAAACAAGACTAACCCCCTAACGACACAAAACACTAACACCCTAACAACAAACAACACTAACACCCTAACAACAAACAACACTGAACCCCTAACAGGAATCTACCCTAACCCCGTAACAACAAACAACACTAACCCGTAACAACAAACAACCCTAACCCCCAAACAACAAACAACCCTAACCCCCAAACAACAAACAACCCTAACCCCTTAACAACAAACAATCCTAACCCCCCGAACAACCAACAACACTAACCCCCTAACCACAATAAACACTAACACCCTAACAACAAAAACCACTAAACCCCAACAAGAAACAACCCTAAACCCCTAACAACAAACAACACTAACCCCCTAACGACACAAAACACTAACACCCTAACAACAAACAACACTAACACCCCAACCATAAACAACCCTAAACCCCTAACAACAAACACTAACCCCCTAACAACAAACAACACTGAACCCCTAACAAGAAACTACCCTAACCCCATAACAACAAACAACACTAACCCGTAACAACAAACAACCCTAACCCCCAAACAACAAACAACCCTAACCCCCTAACAACAAACAACCCTAACCCCCGAACAACCAACAACACTAACCCCCTAACCACAATAAGGACTAACACCCTAACAACAAAAACCACTAAACCCCAACAAGAAACAACCATAAACCCCTAACAACAAACAACACTAACCCCCTAAAAACAAACAACACAAACCCCCTAACAACAAACAATCCTAACCAAGCAACAAAAAACCCTAACCCACTAACAACAAACAACACTAACACCCTAACAACAAACAACCCTAAACCCTTAAAACAAACAACACTAACACCCTAACAAAAAACAACCCTAACCCCCTAACAACAAACAACACTAACCCCCTAACAACAAACAACCCTAAACCCCTAACATCAAAGAACACTAACACCCTAACAAGAAACAACCCTAACCCCCTAACAACAAACACTAACCCCCAAACAACAAACAACCCTAAACCCTAAAAACCAAAAACACCAAAGCACTAACAACAAACAACCCTATCCCACTAACAACAAACAACCCTAACACCCTAACAACAAACAACACTAACCCCTTAACAACAAACAACCCTAAACCCCTAACATCAAACAACACTAACCCCCTAACATCACAAAACACTAACACCCTAACAACAAACAACACTAACACCCTAACAACAAAAACCACTAAACCCCAACAAGAAACAACCCTAAACCCCTAAGAACAAACACCACTAACCCCCTAACAACAAACAACCCTAACCAACCAACAAAAAACCCTAACCCACTAACAACAAACAACACTAACACCCTAACAACAAACAACCCTAACCCCCTAACAACAAACAACACTAACACCCTAACAACAAACAACCCTAACCCCCTAACAACAAACAACACTAACCCCCTAACAACAAACAACACTAACCCCCTAACAACAAACAATCCTAACCAAACAACAAAAAACCCTAACCCACTAACAACAAACAACACTAACCCCCTAACAACAAACAACACTTACCCCCTAACATCAAACAACACTAACCCCCTAACAACACAAAACACTAACACCCTAACAACAAACAACACTAACACCCTAACAACAAAAACCACTAAACCCCAACAAGAAACAACCTTAAACCCCTAACAACAAACAACCCTAAGCCCCTAACATCAAACAACACTAACCCCCTAACAACACAAAACACTAACACCGTAAGAACAAACAACACTAACACCGTAACAACAAAAACCACTAAACCAAAACAAGAAACAACCCTAAACCCCTAACAACAAACAACACTAACCCCCTAACAACATACAATCCTAACCAAACAACAAAAAACCCTAAACCACTAACAACAAACAACACTAACACCCTAACAACAAACAACCCTAACCGCCTAACAACAAACAACACTAACACCCTAACAACAAACAACCCTAACCCCCTAACAACAAACAACACTAACCCCCTAACAACAAACAACCCTAAACACCTAACATCAAAGAACACTAACACCCTAACAACAAACAACCCTAACCCCCTAACAACAAACACTAACCCCCAAACAACAAACAACCCTAACCCCTAAAAACCAAAAACACTAACGCACTAACAACAAACAACCCTAACCCACTAACAACAAACTACCCTAACACCCTAACAACAAACACTAACCCCCTAACAACAAACAACCCTAAACACCTAACATCAAAGAACACTAACACCCTAACAACAAACATTCCTAACCCCCTAACAACAAACACTAACCCCCAAACAACAAACAACCCTAACCCCTAAAAACCAAAAAAACTAACCCACTAACAACAAACAACCGTAACCCACTAACAACAAAGAACCCTAACACCCTAAAAACAAACAACACTAACCCCCTAACAACAAACACCCCTTACCCCCAACATCAAACAACACTAACCCCCTAACTACACAAAACACTAACACCGTAACAACAAACAACACTAACACTCTAACAACAGAAACCACTAAACCCCAACAAGAAACAACCCTAAACCCCTAACAAAAAACACTAACCCCCTAACAACAAACAACACTGAACTCCTAAC
This sequence comes from Elephas maximus indicus, assembly GCF_024166365.1. NCBI lineage: Eukaryota > Metazoa > Chordata > Mammalia > Proboscidea > Elephantidae > Elephas > Elephas maximus. The sequence continues at coordinate 2,371,364 of NC_064835.1, forward strand.
AAGAAAATACCCTAACCCCGTAACAACAAACAACCCTAAACCGTAACAACAAACAAACCTAACCCCCAAACAACAAACAACCCTAAACCCCAAACAACAAACAATCCTAACCCCCCAAACAACCAACAACACTAACCCCCTAACCACAATAAACACTAACACCCTAACAACAGAAACCACTAAACCCAAACAAGAAACAACCCTAAACCCCTAACAACAAACAACACTAAACCGCTAACAAAAAACAACCCTAACCAAACAACAAAAAACCCTAACCCACCAACAACAAACAACGCTAACACCCTAACAACAAACAACCCTAACTCCCTAACAACAAACAACGCTAACACCCTAACAACAAACAACCCTAACCCCCTAACAACAAACAACACTAACCCCCTAACAACAAACAACCCTAAAACCCTAACATCAAACAACACTAACCCGCTAACAACACAAAACACTAACACCCTAACAACAAACAACACTAACACCCTAACAACAAAAACCACTAAACCCCAACAAGAAACAACCCTAAACCCCTAACAACAAACACTAACCCCCTAACAAAAAACAATACTAAACCCCGAACAAGAAACTACCCTAACCCCGTAACAACAAACAACACTAACCCCGTAACAAGAAACAACCCTAACCCCCTAACAACGAACAACACTAACCCCCTAACAACAAACAACACTAAACCCCTAACATCAAAGAACACTAACACCCTAACAACAAACAACCCTAACCCCCTAACAACAAACACTAACCCCCAAACAACAAACAACCCTAACCCCTAAAAACCAAAAACACTAACCCACTAACAACAAACAACCCTAAACCACTAACAACAAACAACCCTAACACCCTAACAACAAACAACACTAACCCCCTAACAACAAACAACCCTAAACCCCTAACATCAAACAACACTAACCCCCTAACAACACAAAACACTAACACCGTAACAACAAACAACACTAACACCCTAACAACAAAAACCACTAAACCCCAACAAGAAACAACCCTAAACCCCTAACAACAAACAACTCTAACCCCCTAACAACAAACAACACTAACCCCCTAACAACAAACAATCCTAACCAAACAACAAAAAATCCTAACCCACTAACAGCAAACAACACTAACACCCTAACAACAAACAACCCTAACCCCCTAACAACAAACAACCCTAACCCCCTAACAAGAAACAACACTAACCCCCTAACAAGAAACAACCCTAAACCCCTAACATCAAAGAACACTAACACCCTAACAACAAACAACACTAACCCCCTAATAACAAACACTAACCCCCAAACAACAAACAACCCTAACCCCTAAAAACCAAAAAAACTAACCCACTAACAACAAACAACCCTAACCCACTAACAACAAACAACCCTAACACCCTAACAACAAACAACACTAACCCCCTAACAACAAACACCCCTTACCCCCAACATCAAACAACACTAACCCCCTAACAAAAAACAACCCTAACCAAACAACAAAAAACCCTAACCCACTAACAACAAACAACACTAACACCCTAACAACACACAACCCTAACTCCCTAACAACAAACAACACTAACACCCTAAAAACAAACAACCATAAACCCCTAACAACAAACACTAACCCCCTAATAAAAAACAACACTAAACCCCGAACAAGAAACTACCCTAACCCCGTAACAACAAACAACACTAACCCCGTAACAAGAAACAACCCTAACCCCCTAACAACGAACAACACTAACCCCCTAACAACAAACAACCCTAAACCCCTAACATCAAAGAACACTAACACCCTAACAACAAACAACCCTAACCCCCAAACAGCAAACACTAACCCCCAAACAACAAACAACACTAACCCCTAAAAACCAAAAACACTAACCCACTAACAACAAACTACCCTAAACCACTAACAACGAACAACCCTAACACCCTAACAACAAACAACACTAACCCCCTAACAACAAACAACCCTAAACCCCTAACATCAAACAACACTAACCCCCTAACAACACAAAACACTAACACCCTAACAACAAACAACACTAACACCCTAACAACAAAAGCCACTAAACCCCAACAAGAAACAACCCGAAACCCCTAACAACAAACACTAACCCCCTAACAACAAACAACACTAAACCCCTAACAAGAAACTACCCTAACCCCGTAACAACAAACAACACTAACCCCGTAACAACAAACAGCCCTAACCCCCAAACAACAAACAACCCTAACCCCCTAACAACAAACAACCCTAACCCCCGAACAACCAACAACACTAACCCCCTAACCACAATAAAGACTAACACCCTAACAACAAAAACCACTAAACCCCAACAAGAAACAACCCTAAACCCCTAACAACAAACAACACTAACCCCCTAAAAACAAACAACACACACCCCCTAACAACAAACAATCCTAACCAAGCAACAAAAAACCCTAACCCACTAACAACAAACAACACTAACACCCTAACAACAAACAACCCTAAACCCTTAAAACAAACAACACTAACACCCTAACAACAAACAACCCTAACCCCCTAACAACAAACAACACTAACCCCCTAACAACAAACAACCCTAAACCCCTAACGTCAAAGAACACTAACACCCTAACAACAAACAACCCTAACCCCCTAACAACAAACACTAACCCCCAAACAACAAACAACCCTAAACCCTAAAAACCAAAAACACCAAAGCACTAACAACAAACAACCCTATCCCACTAACAACAAACAACCCTAACACCCTAACAACAAACAACACTAACCCCTTAACAACAAACAACCCTAAACCCCTAACATCAAACAACACTAACCCCCTAACATCACAAAACAGTAACACCCTAACAACAAACAACACTAACACCCTAACAACAAAAACCACTAAACCCCAACAAGAAACAACCCTAAACCCCTAAGAACAAACACCACTAACCCCCTAACAACAAACAACCCTAACCAACCAACAAAAAACCCTAACCCACTAACAACAAACAACACTAACACCCTAACAACAAACAACCCTAACCCCCTAACAACAAACAACACTAACACCCTAACAACAAACAACCCTAACCCCCTAACAACAATCAACACTAACCCCCTAACAACAAACAACACTAACCCCCTAACAACAAACAATCCTAACCAAACAACAAAAAACCCTAACCCACTAACAACAAACAACACTAACCCCCTAACAACAAACAACACTTACCCCCTAACATCAAACAACACTAACCCCCTAACAACACAAAACACTAACACCCTAACAACAAACAACACTAACAACCTAACAACAGAAACCAATAAACCCCAACAAGAAACAACCCTAAACCCCTAACAAAAAACACTAACCCCCTAACAACAAACAACACTGAACCCCTATCAAGAAAATACCCTAACCCCGGAACAACAAACAACACTAAACCGTAACAACAAACAACCCTAACCCCCAAACAACAAACAACCCTAAAGCCCAAACAACAAACAACCCTAACCCCTTAAGAACAAACAATGCTAACCCCCCGAACAACCAACAACACTAACCCCCTAACCACAATAAACACTAACACCCTAACAACAAAAACCACTAAACCACAACAAGAAACAACCCTAAACCCCTAACAACAAACAACACTAACCCCCCAACAAAAAACAACCCTAACCAAACAACAAAAAACGCTAACCCACCAACAACAAACAACACTAACACCCTAACAACAAACAACCCTGACTCCCTAACAACAAACAACACTAACACCCTAACAACAAACAACCCTAACCCCCTAACAACAAACAACACTAACCCCCTAACAACAAACAATCCTAACCAAACAACAAAAAACCCTAACCCACTAACAACAAACAACACTAACCCCCTAACAACAAACAACACTTACCCCCAACATCAAACAACACTAACCCCCTAACTACACAAAACACTAACACCCTAACAACAAACAACACTAACACTCTAACAACAGAAACCACTAAACCCCAACAAGAAACAACCCTAAACCCCTAACAAAAAACACTAACCCCCTAACAACAAACAACACTGAACTCCTAACAAGAAAATACCCTAACCCCGTAACAACAAACAACCCTAAACCGTAACAACAAACAAACCTAACCCCCAAACAACAAACAACCCTAAACCCCAAACAACAAACAATCCTAACCCCCCAAACAACCAACAACACTAACCCCCTAACCACAATAAACACTAACACCCTAACAACAGAAACCACTAAACCCCAACAAGAAACAACCCTAAACCCCTAACAACAAACAACACTAAACCCCTAACAAAAAACAACCCTAACCAAACAACAAAAAACCCTAACCCACCAACAACAAACAACGCTAACACCCTAACAACAAACAACCCTAACTCCCTAACAACAAACAACGCTAACACCCTAACAACAAACAACCCTAACCCCCTAACAACAAACAACACTAACCCCCTAACAACAAACAACCCTAAACCCCTAACATCAAACAACACTAACCCGCTAACAACACAAAACACTAACACCCTAACAACAAACAACACTAACACCCTAACAACAAAAACCACTAAACCCCAACAAGAAACAACCCTAAACCCCTAACAACAAACACTAACCCCCTAACAAAAAACAATACTAAACCCCGAACAAGAAACTACCCTAACCCCGTAACAACAAACAACACTAACCCCGTAACAAGAAACAACCCTAAACCCCTAACAACGAACAACACTAACCCCCTAACAACAAACAACACTAAACCCCTAACATCAAAGAACACTAACACCCTAACAACAAACAACCCTAACCCCCTAACAACAAACACTAACCCCCAAACAACAAACAACCCTAACCCCTAAAAACCAAAAACACTAACCCACTAACAACAAACAACCCTAAACCACTAACAAACAACCCTAACACCCTAACAACAGACAACACTAACCCCCTAACAACAAACAACCCTAAACCCCTAACATCAAACAACACTAACCCCCTAACAACACAAAACACTAACACCGTAACAACAAACAACACTAACACCCTAACAACAAAAACCACTAAACCCCAACAAGAAACAACCCTAAACCCCTAACAACAAACAACACTAACCCCCTAACAACAAACAACACTAACCCCCTAACAACAAACAATCCTAACCAAACAACAAAAAATCCTAACCCACTAACAGCAAACAACACTAACACCCTAACAACAAACAACCCTAACCCCCTAACAACAAACAACCCTAACCCCCTAACAAGAAACAACACTAACCCCCTAACAAGAAACAACCCTAAACCCCTAACATCAAAGAACACTAACACCCTAACAACAAACAACACTAACCCCCTAATAACAAACACTAACCCCCAAACAACAAACAACCCTAACCCCTAAAAACCAAAAAAACTAACCCACTAACAACAAACAACCCTAACCCACTAACAACAAACAACCCTAACACCCTAACAACAAACAACACTAACCCCCTAACAACAAACAACCCTTAACCCCTAACATCAAACAAGACTAACCCCCTAACGACACAAAACACTAACACCCTAACAACAAACAACACAAACACCCTAACAACAAAAACCACTAAACCCCAACAAGAAACAACCCTAAACCCCTAACAACAAACACTAACCCCCTAACAACAAACAACACTGAACCCCTAACAAGAAACTACCCTAACCCCGTAACAACAAACAACACTAACCCGTAACAACAAACAACCCTAACCCCCAAACAACAAACAACCCTAACCCCCAAACAACAAACAACCCTAACCCCTAAAAACCAAAAAGACTAACCCACTAACAACAAACAACCCTAACACACTAACAACAAACAACCCTAACACCCTAACAACAAACGACACTAACCCCCTAACAACAAACAACCCTAAACCCCTAACATCAAACAACACTAACCCCCTAACAACACAAAACACTAACACCCTAACAACAAACAACACTAACACCCTAACAACAAAAACCACTAAACCCCAACAAGAAACAACCCGAAACCCCTAACAACAAACACTAACCCCCTGACAACAAACAACACTAAACCCCTAACAATAAACTACCCTAACCCCGTAACAACAAACAACACTAACCCCGTAACAACAAACTACCCTAACCCCCAAACATCAAACAACTCTAACTCCCTAACAACAAACAATCGTAACCCCCGAACAACCAACAACACTAACCCCCTAACCACAATAAACACTAACACCCTAACAACAAAAACCACTAAACCCCAACAAGAAACAATGCTAAACCCCTAAGAACAAACAACACTAACCCCCTAACAACAAACAACCCAAACCAAACAAAAAAAAACCCTAACCCACTAACACCAAACAACACTAACACCCTAACAACAAACAACCCTAACCCCCTAGCAAGAAACAACACTAACCCCCTAACAACAAACAACACTAACCCCCTAACAACAAACAACACTAACTTCCTAACAACAAACAATCCTAACCAAACAACAAAAAATCCTAACCCACTAACAACAAACAACACTAACACCCTAACAACAAACAACCCTAACCCCCTAACAACAAACAACCCTAACCCCCTAACAAGAAACAACACTAACCCCCTAACAAGAGACAACCCTAAACCCCTAACATCAAAGAACACTAACACCCTAACAACAAACAACCCTAACCCCTAATAACAAACACTAACCCCGAAACAACAAACAACCCTAACCCCTAAAAACCAAAAAAACTAACCCACTAACAACAAACAACCCTAACCCACTAACAACAAACAACCCTAACACCCTAACAACAAACAACACTAACCCCCTAACAACAAACAACCCTTAACCCCTAACATCAAACAAGACTAACCCCCTAACGACACAAAACACTAACACCCTAACAACAAACAACACTAACACCCTAACAACAAACAACACTGAACCCCTAACAGGAATCTACCCTAACCCCGTAACAACAAACAACACTAACCCGTAACAACAAACAACCCTAACCCCCAAACAACAAACAACCCTAACCCCCAAACAACAAACAACCCTAACCCCTTAACAACAAACAATCCTAACCCCCCGAACAACCAACAACACTAACCCCCTAACCACAATAAACACTAACACCCTAACAACAAAAACCACTAAACCCCAACAAGAAACAACCCTAAACCCCTAACAACAAACAACACTAACCCCCTAACGACACAAAACACTAACACCCTAACAACAAACAACACTAACACCCCAACCATAAACAACCCTAAACCCCTAACAACAAACACTAACCCCCTAACAACAAACAACACTGAACCCCTAACAAGAAACTACCCTAACCCCATAACAACAAACAACACTAACCCGTAACAACAAACAACCCTAACCCCCAAACAACAAACAACCCTAACCCCCTAACAACAAACAACCCTAACCCCCGAACAACCAACAACACTAACCCCCTAACCACAATAAGGACTAACACCCTAACAACAAAAACCACTAAACCCCAACAAGAAACAACCATAAACCCCTAACAACAAACAACACTAACCCCCTAAAAACAAACAACACAAACCCCCTAACAACAAACAATCCTAACCAAGCAACAAAAAACCCTAACCCACTAACAACAAACAACACTAACACCCTAACAACAAACAACCCTAAACCCTTAAAACAAACAACACTAACACCCTAACAAAAAACAACCCTAACCCCCTAACAACAAACAACACTAACCCCCTAACAACAAACAACCCTAAACCCCTAACATCAAAGAACACTAACACCCTAACAAGAAACAACCCTAACCCCCTAACAACAAACACTAACCCCCAAACAACAAACAACCCTAAACCCTAAAAACCAAAAACACCAAAGCACTAACAACAAACAACCCTATCCCACTAACAACAAACAACCCTAACACCCTAACAACAAACAACACTAACCCCTTAACAACAAACAACCCTAAACCCCTAACATCAAACAACACTAACCCCCTAACATCACAAAACACTAACACCCTAACAACAAACAACACTAACACCCTAACAACAAAAACCACTAAACCCCAACAAGAAACAACCCTAAACCCCTAAGAACAAACACCACTAACCCCCTAACAACAAACAACCCTAACCAACCAACAAAAAACCCTAACCCACTAACAACAAACAACACTAACACCCTAACAACAAACAACCCTAACCCCCTAACAACAAACAACACTAACACCCTAACAACAAACAACCCTAACCCCCTAACAACAAACAACACTAACCCCCTAACAACAAACAACACTAACCCCCTAACAACAAACAATCCTAACCAAACAACAAAAAACCCTAACCCACTAACAACAAACAACACTAACCCCCTAACAACAAACAACACTTACCCCCTAACATCAAACAACACTAACCCCCTAACAACACAAAACACTAACACCCTAACAACAAACAACACTAACACCCTAACAACAAAAACCACTAAACCCCAACAAGAAACAACCTTAAACCCCTAACAACAAACAACCCTAAGCCCCTAACATCAAACAACACTAACCCCCTAACAACACAAAACACTAACACCGTAAGAACAAACAACACTAACACCGTAACAACAAAAACCACTAAACCAAAACAAGAAACAACCCTAAACCCCTAACAACAAACAACACTAACCCCCTAACAACATACAATCCTAACCAAACAACAAAAAACCCTAAACCACTAACAACAAACAACACTAACACCCTAACAACAAACAACCCTAACCGCCTAACAACAAACAACACTAACACCCTAACAACAAACAACCCTAACCCCCTAACAACAAACAACACTAACCCCCTAACAACAAACAACCCTAAACACCTAACATCAAAGAACACTAACACCCTAACAACAAACAACCCTAACCCCCTAACAACAAACACTAACCCCCAAACAACAAACAACCCTAACCCCTAAAAACCAAAAACACTAACGCACTAGCAACAAACAACCCTAACCCACTAACAACAAACTACCCTAACACCCTAACAACAAACACTAACCCCCTAACAACAAACAACCCTAAACACCTAACATCAAAGAACACTAACACCCTAACAACAAACATTCCTAACCCCCTAACAACAAACACTAACCCCCAAACAACAAACAACCCTAACCCCTAAAAACCAAAAAAACTAACCCACTAACAACAAACAACCGTAACCCACTAACAACAAAGAACCCTAACACCCTAAAAACAAACAACACTAACCCCCTAACAACAAACACCCCTTACCCCCAACATCAAACAACACTAACCCCCTAACTACACAAAACACTAACACCGTAACAACAAACAACACTAACACTCTAACAACAGAAACCACTAAACCCCAACAAGAAACAACCCTAAACCCCTAACAAAAAACACTAACCCCCTAACAACAAACAACACTGAACTCCTAACAAGAAAATACCCTAACCCCGTAACAACAAACAACCCTAAACCGTAACAACAAACAAACCTAACCCCCAAACAACAAACAACCCTAAACCCCAAACAACAAACAATCCTAACCCCCCAAACAACCAACAACACTAACCCCCTAACCACAATAAACACTAACACCCTAACAACAGAAACCACTAAACCCAAACAAGAAACAACCCTAAACCCCTAACAACAAACAACACTAAACCGCTAACAAAAAACAACCCTAACCAAACAACAAAAAACCCTAACCCACCAACAACAAACAACGCTAACACCCTAACAACAAACAACCCTAACTCCCTAACAACAAACAACGCTAACACCCTAACAACAAACAACCCTAACCCCCTAACAACAAACAACACTAACCCCCTAACAACAAACAACCCTAAAACCCTAACATCAAACAACACTAACCCGCTAACAACACAAAACACTAACACCCTAACAACAAACAACACTAACACCCTAACAACAAAAACCACTAAACCCCAACAAGAAACAACCCTAAACCCCTAACAACAAACACTAACCCCCTAACAAAAAACAATACTAAACCCCGAACAAGAAACTACCCTAACCCCGTAACAACAAACAACACTAACCCCGTAACAAGAAACAACCCTAACCCCCTAACAACGAACAACACTAACCCCCTAACAACAAACAACACTAAACCCCTAACATCAAAGAACACTAACACCCTAACAACAAACAACCCTAACCCCCTAACAACAAACACTAACCCCCAAACAACAAACAACCCTAACCCCTAAAAACCAAAAACACTAACCCACTAACAACAAACAACCCTAAACCACTAACAACAAACAACCCTAACACCCTAACAACAAACAACACTAACCCCCTAACAACAAACAACCCTAAACCCCTAACATCAAACAACACTAACCCCCTAACAACACAAAACACTAACACCGTAACAACAAACAACACTAACACCCTAACAACAAAAACCACTAAACCCCAACAAGAAACAACCCTAAACCCCTAACAACAAACAACTCTAACCCCCTAACAACAAACAACACTAACCCCCTAACAACAAACAATCCTAACCAAACAACAAAAAATCCTAACCCACTAACAGCAAACAACACTAACACCCTAACAACAAACAACCCTAACCCCCTAACAACAAACAACCCTAACCCCCTAACAAGAAACAACACTAACCCCCTAACAAGAAACAACCCTAAACCCCTAACATCAAAGAACACTAACACCCTAACAACAAACAACACTAACCCCCTAATAACAAACACTAACCCCCAAACAACAAACAACCCTAACCCCTAAAAACCAAAAAAACTAACCCACTAACAACAAACAACCCTAACCCACTAACAACAAACAACCCTAACACCCTAACAACAAACAACACTAACCCCCTAACAACAAACAACCCTTAACCCCTAACATCAAACAAGACTAACCCCCTAACGACACAAAACACTAACACCCTAACAACAAACAACACTAACACCCTAACAACAAAAACCACTAAACCCCAACAAGAAACAACCCTAAACCCCTAACAACAAACACTAACCCCCTAACAACAAACAACACTGAACCCCTAACAAGAAACTACCCTAACCCCGTAACAACAAACAACCCTAACCCCCAAACAACAAACACTAACCCCCAAACAACAAACAACCCTAACCCCTAAAAACCAAAAAGACTAACCCACTAACAACAAACAACCCTAACACACTAACAACAAACAACCCTAACACCCTAACAACAAACGACACTAACCCCCTAACAACAAACAACCCTAAACCCCTAACATCAAACAACACTAACCCCCTAACAACACAAAACACTAACACCCTAACAACAAACAACACTAACACCCTAACAACAAAAACCACTAAACCCCAACAAGAAACAACCCGAAACCCCTAACAACAAACACTAACCCCCTGACAACAAACAACACTAAACCCCTAACAATAAACTACCCTAACCCCGTAACAACAAACAACACTAACCCCGTAACAACAAACTACCCTAACCCCCAAACATCAAACAACTCTAACTCCCTAACAACAAACAATCGTAACCCCCGAACAACCAACAACACTAACCCCCTAACCACAATAAACACTAACACCCTAACAACAAAAACCACTAAACCCCAACAAGAAACAATGCTAAACACCTAAGAACAAACAACACTAACCCCCTAACAACAAACAACCCAAACCAAACAACAAAAAACCCTAACCCACTAACACCAAACAACACTAACACCCTAACAACAAACAACCCTAACCCCCTAGCAAGAAACAACACTAACCCCCTAACAACAAACAACACTAACCCCCTAACAACAAACAACACTAACCTCCTAACAACAAACAATCCTAACCAAACAACAAAAAATCCTAACCCACTAACAACAAACAACACTAACACCCTAACAACAAACAACCCTAACCCCCTAACAACAAACAACCCTAACCCCCTAACAAGAAACAACACTAACCCCCTAACAAGAGACAACCCTAAACCCCTAACATCAAAGAACACTAACACCCTAACAACAAACAACCCTAACCCCTAATAACAAACACTAACCCCGAAACAACAAACAACCCTAACCCCAAAAAACCAAAAAAACTAACCCACTAACAACAAACAACCCTAACCCACTAACAACAAACAACCCTAACACCCTAACAACAAACAACACTAACCCCCTAAGAACAAACAACCCTTAACCCCTAACATCAAACAAGACTAACCCCCTAACGACACAAAACACTAACACCCTAACAACAAACAACACTAACACCCTAACAACAAACAACACTGAACCCCTAACAGGAATCTACCCTAACCCCGTAACAACAAACAACACTAACCCGTAACAACAAACAACCCTAACCCCCAAACAACAAACAACCCTAACCCCCAAACAACAAACAACCCTAACCCCTTAACAACAAACAATCCTAACCCCCCGAACAACCAACAACACTAACCCCCTAACCACAATAAACACTAACACCCTAACAACAAAAACCACTAAACCCCAACAAGAAACAACCCTAAACCCCTAACAACAAACAACACTAACCCCCTAACGACACAAAACACTAACACCCTAACAACAAACAACACTAACACCCCAACCATAAACAACCCTAAACCCCTAACAACAAACACTAACCCCCTAACAACAAACAACACTGAACCCCTAACAAGAAACTACCCTAACCCCATAACAACAAACAACACTAACCCGTAACAACAAACAACCCTAACCCCCAAACAACAAACAACCCTAACCCCTTAACAACAAACAATCCTAACCCCCCGAACAACCAACAAAACTAACCCCCTAACCACAATAAACACTAACACTCTAACAACAAAAACCACTAAACCCCAACAAGAAACAACCCTAAACCCCTAACAACAAACAACACTAACGCCCTAAAAAAAACAACCCTAACCAAACAACAAAAAACCCTAGCCCACCAACAACAAACAACACTAACACCCTAACAACAAACAACACTAACCCCCTAACAACAAACAACCCTAAACCCCTAACATCAAACAACACTAACCCCCTAACAACACAAAACACTAACACCATAACAACAAGCAACCCTAACCCCCTAACAACAAACACTAACCCCCAAACAACAAACAACCCTAACCCCTAAAAACCAAAAACACTAACCCGCTAACAACAAACAACCCTAAACCACTAACAACAAACAACCCTAACACCCTAACAACAAACAACACTAACCCCCTAACAACAAACAACCCTAAACCCCTAACATCAAACAACACTAACCCCCTAACAACACAAAACACTAACACCGTAACAACAAACAACACTAACACCCTAACAACAAAAACCACTAAACCCCAACAAGAAACAACCCTAAACCCCTAAAAACAAACAACACTAACCCCCAACAACAAACAATCCTAACCCCCTAACAAGAAACATCACTAACCCCCTAACAACAAACAACCCTAACCCCCTAACAACAAACAACCCTAACCAAACAACAAAAAACCCTAACCCACTAACACCAAACAACACTAACACCCTAACAACAAACAACCCTAACCCCCTAACAAGAAACAACACTAACCCCCTAAGAACAAACAACACTAACCCCCTAACAACAAACAACCCAAACCAAACAACAAAAAACCCTAACCCACTAACACCAAACAACACTAACACCCTAACAACAAACAACCCTAACTCCCTAACATCAAACAACACTAACACCCTAACAACAAACAACCCTAAACCCCTAACAACAAACAATAACCCCCTAACAAAAAACAACACTAAACCCCGAAAAAGAAACTACCCTAACCCCGTAACAACAAACAACACTAACCCCGTAAGAAGAAACACCCCTAACCCCCTAACAACGAACAACACTAACCCCCTAACAACAAACAACACTAAACCCCTAACATCAAAGAACACTAACACCCTAACAACAAACAACCATAACCCCCAAACAACAAACACTAACCCCCAAACAACAAACAACCCTAATCCCTAAAAACCAAAAACACTAACACACTAACAACAAACTACCCTAAACCACTAACAACGAACAACCCTAACACCCTAACGACAAACAACACTCACCCCCTAACAACAAACAACCCTAAACCCCTAACATCAAACAACACTAACCGCCTAACATCACAAAACACTAACACCCTAACAACAAACAACACTAACACCCTAACAAAAAAAACCACTAAACCCCAACAAGAAACAACCCTAAACCCCTAAGAACAAACACCACTAACCCCCCAACAAAAAACAACCCTAACCAACCAACAAAAAACCCTAACCCACTAACAACAAAGAACACTAACACCCTAACAACAAACAACCCTAACCCCCTAACAACAAACAACACTAACACCCTAACAACAAACAACCCTAACCCCCTAACAACAAACAACACTAACCCCCTAACAACAAACAACCCTAAACCCCTAACATCAAAGACCACTAACACCCTAACAACAAACAACCCTAACCCCCTAACAACAAACACTAACCCCCAAACAACAAACAACACTAAACCCCTAACAATAAACTACCGTAACCCCGTAACAACAAACAACACTAACCACGTAAAAACAAACAACCCTAACCCCCAAACATCAAACAACCCTAACTCCCTAACAACAAACAATCGTAACCCCCGAAGAACCAACAACACTAACCCCCTAACCACAATAAACACTAACACCCTAACAACAAAAACCACTAAACCCCAACAAGAAACAACGCTAAACCCCTAAGAACAAACAACACTAACCCCCTAACAACAAACAACCCTAACCAAACAACAAAAAACTCTAACCTACTAACACCAAACAACACTAACACCCTAACAACAAACAACCCTAACCCCCTAACAACAAACAACACTAACCCCCTAACAACAAACAACACTAACCCCCTAACAACAAACAATCCTAACCAAACAACAAAAAACCCTAACCCACTAACAACAAACAACACTAACCCCCTAACAACAAACAACACTTACCCCCTAACATCAAACAACACTAACCCCCTAACAACACAAAACACTAACACCCTAACAACAAACAACACTAACAACCTAACAACAGAAACCAATAAACCCCAACAAGAAACAACCCTAAACCCCTAACAAAAAACACTAACCCCCTAACAACAAACAACACTGAACCCCTAACAAGAAAATACCCTAACTCCGGAACAACAAACAACACTAAACCGTAACAACAAACAACCCTAACCCCCAAACAACAAACAACCCTAAAGCCCAAACAACAAACAACCCTAACCCCTTAAGAACAAACAATGCTAACCCCCCGAACAACCAACAACACTAACCCCCTAACCACAATAAACACTAACACCCTAACAACAAAAACCACTAAACCACAACAAGAAACAACCCTAAACCCCTAACAACAAACAACACTAACCCCCTAACAAAAAACAACCCTAACCAAACAACAAAAAACGCTAACCCACCAACAACAAACAACACTAACACCCTAACAACAAACAACCCTAACCCCCTAACAACAAACAACACTAACCCCCTAACAACAAACAACCCTAAACCCCTAACATCAAACAACACTAACCCCCTAACAACACAAAACACTAACACCCTAACAAGAAACAACACTAACACCCTAACAACAAAAACCCCTAAACCCCAACAAGAAACAACCCTAAACCTCTAACAACAAACACTAACCCCCTAACAAAAAACAACACTAAACCCCGAAGAAGAAACTACCCTAACCCCGTAACAACAAACAACACTAACCCCATAACAAGAAACAAACCTAACCCCCTAACAACGAACAACACTAACCCCCTAACAACAAACAACACTAAACCCCTAACACCAAAGAACACTAACACCCTAACAACAAACAACCCTAACCCCCTAACAACACACACTAACCCCCAAACAACAAACAACCCTAACCCCTGAAAACCAAAAACACTAACCCACTAACAACAAACAACTCTAAACCACTAACAACAAACAACCCTAACACCCTAACAACAAACAACACTAACCCCCAACAACAAACAACCCTAAACCCCTAACATCAAACAACACTAACCCCCTAACAACACAAAACACTAACACCGTAAGAACAAACAACACTAACACCCTAACAACAAAAAGCACTAAACCAAAACAAGAAACAACCCTAAACCCCTAACAACAAACAACACTAACCCCCTAACAACATACAATCCTAACCAAACAACAAAAAACCCTAAACCACTAACAACAAACAACACTAACACCCTAACAAAAAACAACCCTAACCCCCTAACAACAAACAACACTAACACCCTAACAACAAACAACCCTAACCCCCTAACAACAAACAACACTAACCCCCTAACAACAAACAACCCTTAACACCTAACATCAAAGAACACTAACACCCTAACAACAAACAACCCTAACCCCCTAACAACAAACAACACTAACCCCCTAACAACAAACAACCCTAAACCCCTAACAACAAACAACACTAACCCCCAAACAACAAACAACCCTAAACCCCTAACATCAAACAACACTAACCCCCTAACAACACAAAACACTAACACCCTAACAACAAACAACAATAACACCCTAACAACAAAAACCACCAAACCCCAACAAGAAACAACCCTAAACCCCTAACAACAAACACTAACCCCCTAACAAAAAACAATACTAAACCCCGAACAAGAAACTACCCTAACCCCGTAACAACAAACAACACTAACCCCGTAACAAGAAACAACCCTAACCCCTAACAACGAACAACACTAACCCCCTAACAACAAACAACACTAAACCCCTAACATCAAAGAACACTAACACCCTAACAACAAACAACCCTAACCCCCTAACAACAAACACTAACCCCCAAACAACAAACAACCCTAACCCCTAAAAACCAAAAACACTAACCCACTAACAACAAACAACCCTGAACCACTAACAACAAACAACCCTAACACCCTAACAACAAACAACACTAACCCCCTAACAACAAACAATCCTAAACCCCTAACATCAAACAACACTAACCCCATAACAACACAAAACACTAACACCGTAACAACAAACAACACTAACACCCTAACAACAAAAACCACTAAACCCCAACAAGAAACAACCCTAAACCCCTAACAACAAACAACGCTAACCGCCTAACAACAAACAACACTAACCCCCTAACAACAAACAATCCTAACCAAACAACAAAAAATCCTAACCCACTAACAGCAAAAAACACTAACACCCTAACAACAAACAACACTAACCCCCTAACAACAAAAAACCCTAACCCCCTAACAAGAAACAACACTAACCCCCTAACAAGAAACAACCCTAAACCCCTAACATCAAAGAACACTAACACCCTAACAACAAACAACACTAACCCCCTAATAACAAACACTAACCCCCAAACAACAAACAACCCTAACCCCTAAAAACCAAAAAAACTAACCCACTAACAACAAACAACCCTAACCCACTAACAACAAACAACCCTAACACCCTAACAAGAAACAACACTAACCCCCTAACAACAAACAACCCTTAACCCCTAACATCAAACAAGAGTAACCCCCTAACGACACAAAACACTAACACCCTAACAACAAACAACACTAACACCCTAACAACAAAAACCACTAAACCCCAACAAGAAACAACCCTAAACCCCTAACAACAAACACTAACCCCCTAACAACAAACAACACTGAACCCCTAACAAGAAACTACCCTAACCCCGTAACAACAAACAACACTAACCCGTAACAACAAACAACCCTAACCCCCAAACAACAAACAACCCTAACCCCCAAACAACAAACAACCCTAACCCCTTAACAACAAACAATCCTAACCCCCCGAACAACCAACAACACTAAAACCCTAACCACAATAAACACTAACACCCTATCAACAAAAACCACTAAACCCCAACAAGAAACAACCCTAAACCCCTAACAACAAACAACACTAACCCCCTAACAAAAAACAACCCTAACCAAACAACAAAAAACCCTAAACCACTAACAACAAACAACACTAACACCCTAACAACAAACAACCCTAACCCCCTAAAAACAAACAACACTAACACCCTAACAACAAACAACCCTAACCCCCTAACAACAAACAACACTAACCCCTTAACAACAAACAACCCTAAACCCCTAACATCAAAGAACACTAACACCCTAACAACAAACAACCCTAACCCCCTAACAACAAACACTAACCCCCAAACAACAAACAACCCTAACCCCTAAAAACCAAAAACACTAACCCATTAACAACAAACTACCCTAAACCACTAACAACGAACAACCCTAACACCCTAACAACAAACAACACTAACCCCCTAACAACAAACAACCCTAAACCCCTAACATCAAACAACACTAACCCCCTAACAACACAAAACACTAACACCCTAACAACAAACAACACTAACACCCTAACAACAAAAAACACTAAACCCCAACAAGAAACAACCCGAAACCCCTAACAACAAACACTAACCCCCTAACAACAAACAACACTAAACCCCTAACAAGAAACTACCCTAACCCCGTAACAACAAACAACACTAACCCCGTAACAACAAACAGCCCTAACCCCCAAACAACAAACAACCCTAACCCCCTAACAACAAACAACCCTAACCCCCGAACAACCAACAACACTAACCCCCTAACCACAATAAAGACTAACACCCTAACAACAAAAACCACTAAACCCCAACAAGAAACAACCCTAAACCCCTAACAACAAACAACACTAACCCCCTAAAAACAAACAACACAAACCCCCTAACAACAAACAATCCTAACCAAGCAACAAAAAACCCTAACCCACTAACAACAAACAACACTAACACCCTAACAACAAACAACCCTAAACCCTTAAAACAAACAACACTAACACCCTAACAACAAACAACCCTAACCCCCTAACAACAAACAACACTAACCCCCTAACAACAAACAA
Source organism: Elephas maximus indicus (assembly GCF_024166365.1). Taxonomy (NCBI): domain Eukaryota; kingdom Metazoa; phylum Chordata; class Mammalia; order Proboscidea; family Elephantidae; genus Elephas; species Elephas maximus. The sequence continues at coordinate 2,390,538 of NC_064835.1, forward strand.
CCCTAAACCCCTAACATCAAAGAACACTAACACCCTAACAACAAACAACCCTAACCCCCTAACAACAAACACTAACCCCCAAACAACAAACAACCCTAAACCCTAAAAACCAAAAACACCAAAGCACTAACAACAAACAACCCTATCCCACTAACAACAAAAAACCCTAACACCCTAACAACAAACAACACTAACCCCTTAACAACAAACAACCCTAAACCCCTAACATCAAACAACACTAACCCCCTAACATCACAAAACACTAACACCCTAACAACAAACAACACTAACACCCTAACAACAAAAACCACTAAACCCCAACAAGAAACAACCCTAAACCCCTAAGAACAAACACCACTAACCCCCTAACAACAAACAACCCTAACCAACCAACAAAAAACCCTAACCCACTAACAACAAACAACACTAACACCCTAACAACAAACAACCCTAACCCCCTAACAACAAACGACACTAACACCCTAACAACAAACAACCCTAACCCCCTAACAACAAACAACACTAACCCCCTAACAACAAACAACACTAACCCCCTAACAACAAACAATCCTAACCAAACAACAAAAAACCCTAACCCACTAACAACAAACAACACTAACCCCCTAACAACAAACAACACTTACCCCCTAACATCAAACAACACTAACCCCCTAACAACACAAAACACTAACACCCTAACAACAAACAACACTAACAACCTAACAACAGAAACCAATAAACCCCAACAAGAAACAACCCTAAACCCCTAACAAAAAACACTAACCCCCTAACAACAAACAACACTGAACCCCTAACAAGAAAATACCCTAACCCCGGAACAACAAACAACACTAAACCGTAACACCAAACAACCCTAACCCCCAAACAACAAACAACCCTAAAGCCCAAACAACAAACAACCCTAACCCTTAAGAACAAACAATGCTAACCCCCCGAACAACCAACAACACTAACCCCCTAACCACAATAAACACTAACACCCTAACAACAAAAACCACTAAACCACAACAAGAAACAACCCTAAACCCCTAACAACAAACAACACTAACCCCCCAACAAAAAACAACCCTAACCAAACAACAAAAAACGCTAACCCACCAACAACAAACAACACTAACACCCTAAAAACAAACAACCCTAACTCCCTAACAACAAACAACACTAACACCCTAACAACAAACAACCCTAACCCCCTAACAACAAACAACACTAACCCCCTAACAACAAACAACCCTAAACCCCTAACATCAAACAACACTAACCCCCTAACAACACAAAACACTAACACCCTAACAAGAAACAACACTAACACCCTAACAACAAAAACCACTAAACCCCAACAAGAAACAACCCGAAACCCCTAACAACAAACACTAACCCCCTAACAACAAACAACACTAAACCCCTAACATCAAAGAACACTAACACCCTAACAACAAACAACCCTAACCCCCTAACAACAAACACTAACCCCCAAACAACAAACAACCCTAAACCCTAAAAACCAAAAACACCAAAGCACTAACAACAAACAACCCTATCCCACTAACAACAAACAACCCTAACACCCTAACAACAAACAACACTAACCCCTTAACAACAAACAACCCTAAACCCCTAACATCAAACAACACTAACCCCCTAACATCACAAAACACTAACACCCTAACAACAAACAACACTAACACCCTAACAACAAAAACCACTAAACCCCAACAAGAAACAACCCTAAACCCCTAACAACAAACACTAACCCCCTAACAACAAACAACACTGAACCCCTAACAAGAAACTACCCTAACCCCGTAACAACAAACAACACTAACCCGTAACAACAAACAACCCTAACCCCCAAACAACAAACAACCCTAACCCCCAAACAACAAACAACCCTAACCCCTTAACAACAAACAATCCTAACCCCCCGAACAACCAACAACACTAAAACCCTAACCACAATAAACACTAACACCCTATCAACAAAAACCACTAAACCCCAACAAGAAACAACCCTAAACCCCTAACAACAAACAACACTAACCCCCTAACAAAAAACAACCCTAACCAAACAACAAAAAACCCTAACCCACTAACAACAAACAACACTAACACCCTAACAACAAACAACCCTAACCCCCTAAAAACAAACAACACTAACACCCTAACAACAAACAACCCTAACCCCCTAACAACAAACAACACTAACCCCTTAACAACAAACAACCCTAAACCCCTAACATCAAAGAACACTAACACCCTAACAACAAACAACCCTAACCCCCTAACAACAAACACTAACCCCCAAACAACAAACAACCCTAACCCCTAAAAACCAAAAACACTAACCCATTAACAACAAACTACCCTAAACCACTAACAACGAACAACCCTAACACCCTAACAACAAACAACACTAACCCCCTAACAACAAACAACCCTAAACCCCTAACATCAAACAACACTAACCCCCTAACAACACAAAACACTAACACCCTAACAACAAACAACACTAACACCCTAACAACAAAAACCACTAAACCCCAACAAGAAACAACCCGAAACCCCTAACAACAAACACTAACCCCCTAACAACAAACAACACTAAACCCCTAACAAGAAACTACCCTAACCCCGTAACAACAAACAACACTAACCCCGTAACAACAAACAGCCCTAACCCCCAAACAACAAACAACCCTAACCCCCTAACAACAAACAACCCTAACCCCCGAACAACCAACAACACTAACCCCCTAACCACAATAAAGACTAACACCCTAACAACAAAAACCACTAAACCCCAACAAGAAACAACCCTAAACCCCTAACAACAAACAACACTAACCCCCTAAAAACAAACAACACAAACCCCCTAACAACAAACAATCCTAACCAAGCAACAAAAAACCCTAACCCACTAACAACAAACAACACTAACACCCTAACAACAAACAACCCTAAACCCTTAAAACAAACAACACTAACACCCTAACAACAAACAACCCTAACCCCCTAACAACAAACAACACTAACCCCCTAACAACAAACAACCCTAAACCCCTAACATCAAAGAACACTAACACCCTAACAACAAACAACCCTAACCCCCTAACAACAAACACTAACCCCCAAACAACAAACAACCCTAAACCCTAAAAACCAAAAACACCAAAGCACTAACAACAAACAACCCTATCCCACTAACAACAAACAACCCTAACACCCTAACAACAAACAACACTAACCCCTTAACAACAAACAACCCTAAACCCCTAACATCAAACAACACTAACCCCCTAACAACACAAAACACTAACACCGTAAGAACAAACAACACTAACACCGTAACAACAAAAGCCACTAAACCAAAACAAGAAACAACCCTAAACCCCTAACAACAAACAACACTAACCCCCTAACAACATACAATCCTAACCAAACAACAAAAAACCCTAAACCACTAACAACAAACAACACTAACACCCTAACAACAAACAACCCTAACCGCCTAACAACAAACAACACTAACACCCTAACAACAAACAACCCTAACCCCCTAACAACAAACAACACTAACCCCCTAACAACAAACAACCATAAACACCTAACATCAAAGAACACTAACACCCTAACAACAAACAACCCTAACCCCCTAACAACAAACACTAACTCCCAAACAACAAAGAACCCTAACCCCTAAAAACCAAAAACACTAACGCACTAACAACAAACAACCCTAACCCACTAACAACAAACTACCCTAACACCCTAACAACACACAACCCTAACTCCCTAACAACAAACAACACTAACACCCTAAAAACAAACAACCATAAACCCCTAACAACAAACACTAACCCCCTAATAAAAAACAACACTAAACCCCGAACAAGAAACTACCCTAACCCCGTAACAACAAACAACACTAACCCCGTAACAAGAAACAACCCTAACCCCCTAACAACGAACAACACTAACCCCCTAACAACAAACAACCCTAAACCCCTAACATCAAAGAACACTAACACCCTAACAACAAACAACCCTAACCCCCAAACAACAAACACTAACCCCCAAACAACAAACAACCCTAACCCCTAAAAACCAAAAACACTAACCCACTAACAACAAACTACCCTAAACCACTAACAACGAACAACCCTAACACCCTAACAACAAACAACAATAACCCCCTAACAACAAACAACCCTAAACCCCTAACATCAAACAACACTAACCCCCTAACAACACAAAACACTAACACCCTAACAACAAACAACACTAACACCCTAACAACAAAAACCACTAAACCCCAACAAGAAACAACCCGAAAGCCCTAACAACAAACACTAACCCCCTAACAACAAACAACACTAAACCCCTAACAAGAAACTACCCTAACCCCGTAACAACAAACAACACTAACCCCGTAACAACAAACAACCCTAACCCCCAAACAACAAACAACCCTAAAGCCCAAACAACAAACAACCCTAACCCCTTAAGAACAAACAATGCTAACCCCCCGAACAACCAACAACACTAACCCCCTAACCACAATAAACACTAACACCCTAACAACAAAAACCACTAAACCACAACAAGAAACAACCCTAAACCCCTAACAACAAACAACACAAACCCCCTAACAAAAAACAACCCTAACCAAACAACAAAAAACGCTAACCCACCAACAACAAACAACACTAACACCCTAACAACAAACAACCCTAACTCCCTAACAACAAACAACACTAACACCCTAACAACAAACAACCCTAACCCCCTAACAACAAACAACACTAACCCCCTAACAACAAACAACCCTAAACCCCTAACATCAAACAACACTAACCCCCTAACAACACAAAACACTAACACCCTAACAAGAAACAACACTAACACCCTAACAACAAAAACCCCTAAACCCCAACAAGAAACAACCCTAAACCTCTAACAGCAAACACTAACCCCCTAACAAAAAACAACACTAAACCCCGAAGAAGAAACTACCCTAACCCCGTAACAACAAACAACACTAACCCCATAACAAGAAACAAACCTAACCCCCTAACAACGAACAACACTAACCCCCTAACAACAAACAACACTAAACCCCTAACACCAAAGAACACTAACACCCTAACAACAAACAACCCTAACCCCCTAACAACACACACTAACCCCCAAACAACAAACAACCCTAACCCCTGAAAACCAAAAACACTAACCCACTAACAACAAACAACTCTAAACCACTAACAACAAACAACCCTAACACCCTAACAACAAACAACACTAACCCCCAACAACAAACAACCCTAAACCCCTAACATCAAACAACACTAACCCCCTAACAACACAAAACACTAACACCGTAAGAACAAACAACACTAACACCCTAACAACAAAAAGCACTAAACCAAAACAAGAAACAACCCTAAACCCCTAACAACAAACAACACTAACCCCCTAACAACATACAATCCTAACCAAACAACAAAAAACCCTAAACCACTAACAACAAACAACACTAACACCCTAACAAAAAACAACCCTAACCCCCTAACAACAAACAACACTAACACCCTAACAACAAACAACCCTGACCACCTAACAACAAACAACACTAACCCCCTAACAACAAACAACCCTTAACACCTAACATCAAAGAACACTAACACCCTAACAACAAACAACCCTAACCCCCTAACAACAAACAACACTAACCCCCTAACAACAAACAACCCTAAACCCCTAACAACAAACAACACTAACCCCCAAACAACAAACAACCCTAAACCCCTAACATCAAACAACACTAACCCCCTAACAACACAAAACACTAACACCCTAACAACAAACAACAATAACACCCTAACAACAAAAACCACCAAACCCCAACAAGAAACAACCCTAAACCCCTAACAACAAACACTAACCCCCTAACAAAAAACAATACTAAACCCCGAACAAGAAACTACCCTAACCCCGTAACAACAAACAACACTAACCCCGTAACAAGAAACAACCCTAACCCCCTAACAACGAACAACACTAACCCCCTAACAACAAACAACACTAAACCCCTAACATCAAAGAACACTAACACCCTAACAACAAACAACCCTAACCCCCTAACAACAAACACTAACCCCCAAACAACAAACAACCCTAACCCCTAAAAACCAAAAACACTAACCCACTAACAACAAACAACCCTGAACCACTAACAACAAACAACCCTAACACCCTAACAACAAACAACACTAACCCCCTAACAACAAACAATCCTAAACCCCTAACATCAAACAACACTAACCCCATAACAACACAAAACACTAACACCGTAACAACAAACAACACTAACACCCTAACAACAAAAACCACTAAACCCCAACAAGAAACAACCCTAAACCCCTAACAACAAACAACGCTAACCGCCTAACAACAAACAACACTAACCCCCTAACAACAAACAATCCTAACCAAACAACAAAAAATCCTAACCCACTAACAGCAAAAAACACTAACACCCTAACAACAAACAACACTAACCCCCTAACAACAAAAAACCCTAACCCCCTAACAAGAAACAACACTAACCCCCTAACAAGAAACAACCCTAAACCCCTAACATCAAAGAACACTAACACCCTAACAACAAACAACACTAACCCCCTAATAACAAACACTAACCCCCAAACAACAAACAACCCTAACCCCTAAAAACCAAAAAAACTAACCCACTAACAACAAACAACCCTAACCCACTAACAACAAACAACCCTAACACCCTAACAAGAAACAACACTAACCCCCTAACAACAAACAACCCTTAACCCCTAACATCAAACAAGAGTAACCCCCTAACGACACAAAACACTAACACCCTAACAACAAACAACACTAACACCCTAACAACAAAAACCACTAAACCCCAACAAGAAACAACCCTAAACCCCTAACAACAAACACTAACCCCCTAACAACAAACAACACTGAACCCCTAACAAGAAACTACCCTAACCCCGTAACAACAAACAACACTAACCCGTAACAACAAACAACCCTAACCCCCAAACAACAAACAACCCTAACCCCCAAACAACAAACAACCCTAACCCCTTAACAACAAACAATCCTAACCCCCCGAACAACCAACAACACTAAAACCCTAACCACAATAAACACTAACACCCTATCAACAAAAACCACTAAACCCCAACAAGAAACAACCCTAAACCCCTAACAACAAACAACACTAACCCCCTAACAAAAAACAACCCTAACCAAACAACAAAAAACCCTAAACCACTAACAACAAACAACACTAACACCCTAACAACAAACAACCCTAACCCCCTAAAAACAAACAACACTAACACCCTAACAACAAAAAACCCTAACCCCCTAACAACAAACAACACTAACCCCTTAACAACAAACAACCCTAAACCCCTAACATCAAAGAACACTAACACCCTAACAACAAACAACCCTAACCCCCTAACAACAAACACTAACCCCCAAACAACAAACAACCCTAACCCCTAAAAACCAAAAACACTAACCCATTAACAACAAACTACCCTAAACCACTAACAACGAACAACCCTAACACCCTAACAACAAACAACACTAACCCCCTAACAACAAACAACCCTAAACCCCTAACATCAAACAACACTAACCCCCTAACAACACAAAACACTAACACCCTAACAACAAACAACACTAACACCCTAACAACAAAAACCACTAAACCCCAACAAGAAACAACCCGAAACCCCTAACAACAAACACTAACCCCCTAACAACAAACAACACTAAACCCCTAACAAGAAACTACCCTAACCCCGTAACAACAAACAACACTAACCCCGTAACAACAAACAGCCCTAACCCCCAAACAACAAACAACCCTAACCCCCTAACAACAAACAACCCTAACCCCCGAACAACCAACAACACTAACCCCCTAACCACAATAAAGACTAACACCCTAACAACAAAAACCACTAAACCCCAACAAGAAACAACCCTAAACCCCTAACAACAAACAACACTAACCCCCTAAAAACAAACAACACAAACCCCCTAACAACAAACAATCCTAACCAAGCAACAAAAAACCCTAACCCACTAACAACAAACAACACTAACACCCTAACAACAAACAACCCTAAACCCTTAAAACAAACAACACTAACACCCTAACAACAAACAACCCTAACCCCCTAACAACAAACAACACTAACCCCCTAACAACAAACAACCCTAAACCCCTAACATCAAAGAACACTAACACCCTAACAACAAACAACCCTAACCCCCTAACAACAAACACTAACCCCCAAACAACAAACAACCCTAAACCCTAAAAACCAAAAACACCAAAGCACTAACAACAAACAACCCTATCCCACTAACAACAAACAACCCTAACACCCTAACAACAAACAACACTAACCCCTTAACAACAAACAACCCTAAACCCCTAACATCAAACAACACTAACCCCCTAACATCACAAAACACTAACACCCTAACAACAAACAACACTAACACCCTAACAACAAAAACCACTAAACCCCAACAAGAAACAACCCTAAACCCCTAAGAACAAACACCACTAACCCCCTAACAACAAACAACCCTAACCAACCAACAAAAAACCCTAACCCACTAACAACAAACAACACTAACACCCTAACAACAAACAACCCTAACCCCCTAACAACAAACGACACTAACACCCTAACAACAAACAACCCTAACCCCCTAACAACAAACAACACTAACCCCCTAACAACAAACAACACTAACCCCCTAACAACAAACAATCCTAACCAAACAACAAAAAACCCTAACCCACTAACAACAAACAACACTAACCCCCTAACAACAAACAACACTTACCCCCTAACATCAAACAACACTAACCCCCTAACAACACAAAACACTAACACCCTAACAACAAACAACACTAACAACCTAACAACAGAAACCAATAAACCCCAACAAGAAACAACCCTAAACCCCTAACAAAAAACACTAACCCCCTAACAACAAACAACACTGAACCCCTAACAAGAAAATACCCTAACCCCGGAACAACAAACAACACTAAACCGTAACACCAAACAACCCTAACCCCCAAACAACAAACAACCCTAAAGCCCAAACAACAAACAACCCTAACCCCTTAAGAACAAACAATGCTAACCCCCCGAACAACCAACAACACTAACCCCCTAACCACAATAAACACTAACACCCTAACAACAAAAACCACTAAACCACAACAAGAAACAACCCTAAACCCCTAACAACAAACAACACTAACCCCCCAACAAAAAACAACCCTAACCAAACAACAAAAAACGCTAACCCACCAACAACAAACAACACTAACACCCTAAAAACAAACAACCCTAACTCCCTAACAACAAACAACACTAACACCCTAACAACAAACAACCCTAACCCCCTAACAACAAACAACACTAACCCCCTAACAACAAACAACCCTAAACCCCTAACATCAAACAACACTAACCCCCTAACAACACAAAACACTAACACCCTAACAAGAAACAACACTAACACCCTAACAACAAAAACCACTAAACCCCAACAAGAAACAACCCGAAACCCCTAACAACAAACACTAACCCCCTAACAACAAACAACACTAAACCCCTAACATCAAAGAACACTAACACCCTAACAACAAACAACCCTAACCCCCTAACAACAAACACTAACCCCCAAACAACAAACAACCCTAAACCCTAAAAACCAAAAACACCAAAGCACTAACAACAAACAACCCTATCCCACTAACAACAAACAACCCTAACACCCTAACAACAAACAACACTAACCCCTTAACAACAAACAACCCTAAACCCCTAACATCAAACAACACTAACCCCCTAACATCACAAAACACTAACACCCTAACAACAAACAACACTAACACCCTAACAACAAAAACCACTAAACCCCAACAAGAAACAACCCTAAACCCCTAACAACAAACACTAACCCCCTAACAACAAACAACACTGAACCCCTAACAAGAAACTACCCTAACCCCGTAACAACAAACAACACTAACCCGTAACAACAAACAACCCTAACCCCCAAACAACAAACAACCCTAACCCCCAAACAACAAACAACCCTAACCCCTTAACAACAAACAATCCTAACCCCCCGAACAACCAACAACACTAAAACCCTAACCACAATAAACACTAACACCCTATCAACAAAAACCACTAAACCCCAACAAGAAACAACCCTAAACCCCTAACAACAAACAACACTAACCCCCTAACAAAAAACAACCCTAACCAAACAACAAAAAACCCTAACCCAGTAACAACAAACAACACTAACACCCTAACAACAAACAACCCTAACCCCCTAAAAACAAACAACACTAACACCCTAACAACAAACAACCCTAACCCCCTAACAACAAACAACACTAACCCCTTAACAACAAACAACCCTAAACCCCTAACATCAAAGAACACTAACACCCTAACAACAAACAACCCTAACCCCCTAACAACAAACACTAACCCCCAAACAACAAACAACCCTAACCCCTAAAAACCAAAAACACTAACCCATTAACAACAAACTACCCTAAACCACTAACAACGAACAACCCTAACACCCTAACAACAAACAACACTAACCCCCTAACAACAAACAACCCTAAACCCCTAACATCAAACAACACTAACCCCCTAACAACACAAAACACTAACACCCTAACAACAAACAACACTAACACCCTAACAACAAAAACCACTAAACCCCAACAAGAAACAACCCGAAACCCCTAACAACAAACACTAACCCCCTAACAACAAACAACACTAAACCCCTAACAAGAAACTACCCTAACCCCGTAACAACAAACAACACTAACCCCGTAACAACAAACAGCCCTAACCCCCAAACAACAAACAACCCTAACCCCCTAACAACAAACAACCCTAACCCCCGAACAACCAACAACACTAACCCCCTAACCACAATAAAGACTAACACCCTAACAACAAAAACCACTAAACCCCAACAAGAAACAACCCTAAACCCCTAACAACAAACAACACTAACCCCCTAAAAACAAACAACACAAACCCCCTAACAACAAACAATCCTAACCAAGCAACAAAAAACCCTAACCCACTAACAACAAACAACACTAACACCCTAACAACAAACAACCCTAAACCCTTAAAACAAACAACACTAACACCCTAACAACAAACAACCCTAACCCCCTAACAACAAACAACACTAACCCCCTAACAACAAACAACCCTAAACCCCTAACATCAAAGAACACTAACACCCTAACAACAAACAACCCTAACCCCCTAACAACAAACACTAACCCCCAAACAACAAACAACCCTAAACCCTAAAAACCAAAAACACCAAAGCACTAACAACAAACAACCCTATCCCACTAACAACAAACAACCCTAACACCCTAACAACAAACAACACTAACCCCTTAACAACAAACAACCCTAAACCCCTAACATCAAACAACACTAACCCCCTAACATCACAAAACACTAACACCCTAACAACAAACAACACTAACACCCTAACAACAAAAACCACTAAACCCCAACAAGAAACAACCCTAAACCCCTAAGAACAAACACCACTAACCCCCTAACAACAAACAACCCTAACCAACCAACAAAAAACCCTAACCCACTAACAACAAACAACACTAACACCCTAACAACAAACAACCCTAACCCCCTAACAACAAACAACACTAACACCCTAACAACAAACAACCCTAACCCCCTAACAACAAACAACACTAACCCCCTAACAACAAACAACACTAACCCCCTAACAACAAACAATCCTAACCAAACAACAAAAAACCCTAACCCACTAACAACAAACAACACTAACCCCCTAACAACAAACAACACTTACCCCCTAACATCAAACAACACTAACCCCCTAACAACACAAAACACTAACACCCTAACAACAAACAACACTAACAACCTAACAACAGAAACCAATAAACCCCAACAAGAAACAACCCTAAACCCCTAACAAAAAACACTAACCCCCTAACAGCAAACAACACCGAACCCCTAACAAGAAAATACCCTAACCCCGGAACAACAAACAACACTAAACCGTAACAACAAACAACCCTAACCCCCAAACAACAAACAACCCTAAAGCCCAAACAACAAACAACCCTAACCCCTTAAGAACAAACAATGCTAACCCCCCGAACAACCAACAACACTAACCCCCTAACCACAATAAACACTAACACCCTAACAACAAAAACCACTAAACCACAACAAGAAACAACCCTAAACCCCTAACAACAAACAACACTAACCCCCCAACAAAAAACAACCCTAACCAAACAACAAAAAACGCTAAACCACCAACAACAAACAACACTAACACCCTAACAACAAACAACCCTAACTCCCTAACAACAAACAACACTAACACCCTAACAACAAACAACCCTAACCCCCTAACAACAAACAACACTAACCCCCTAACAACAAACAACCCTAAACCCCTAACATCAAACAACACTAACCCCCTAACAACACAAAACACTAACACCCTAACAAGAAACAACACTAACACCCTAACAACAAAAACCACTAAACCCCAACAAGAAACAACCCGAAACCCCTAACAACAAACACTAACCCCCTAACAACAAACAACACTAAACCCCTAACAAGAAACTACCCTAACCCCGTAACAACAAACAACACTAACCCCGTAACAACAAACAGCCCTAACCCCCAAACAACAAACAACCCTAACCCCCTAACAACAAACAACCCTAACACCCGAACAACCAACAACACTAACCCCCTAACCACAATAAAGACTAACACCCTAACAACAAAAACCACTAAACCCCAACAAGAAACAACCCTAAACCCCTAACAACAAACAACACTAACCCCCTAAAAACAAACAACACAAACCCCCTAACAACAAACAATCCTAACCAAGCAACAAAAAACCCTAACCCACTAACAACAAACAACACTAACACCCTAACAACAAACAACCCTAAACCCTTAAAACAAACAACACTAACACCCTAACAACAAACAACCCTAACCCCCTAACAACAAACAACACTAACCCCCTAACAACAAACAACCCTAACCCCCTAACAACAAACAACCCTAAACCCCTAACATCAAAGAACACTAACACCCTAACAACAAACAACCCTAACCCCCTAACAACAAACACTAACCCCCAAACAACAAACAACCCTAAACCCTAAAAACCAAAAACACCAAAGCACTAACAACAAACAACCCTATCCCACTAACAACAAACAACCCTAACACCCTAACAACAAACAACACTAACCCCTTAACAACAAACAACCCTAAACCCCTAACATCAAACAACACTAACCCCTTAACATCACAAAACACTAACACCCTAACAACAAACAACACTAACACCCTAACAACAAAAACCACTAAACCCCAACAAGAAACAACCCTAAACCCCTAAGAACAAACACCACTAACCCCCTAACAACAAACAACCCTAACCAACCAACAAAAAACACTAACCCACTAACAACAAACAACACTAACACCCTAACAACAAACAACCCTAACCCCCTAACAACAAACAACACTAACACCCTAACAACAAACAACCCTAACCCCCTAACAACAAACAACACTAACCCTCTAACAACAAACAACACTAACCCCCTAACAACAAACAATCCTAACCAAACAACAAAAAACCCTAACCCACTAACAACAAACAACACTAACCCCCTAACAACAAACAACACTTACCCCCTAACATCAAACAACACTAACCCCCTAACAACACAAAACACTAACACCCTAACAACAAACAACACTAACAACCTAACAACAGAAACCAATAAACCCCAACAAGAAACAACCCTAAACCCCTAACAAAAAACACTAACCCCCTAACAACAAACAACACCGAACCCCTAACAAGAAAATACCCTAACCCCGGAACAACAAACAACACTAAACCGTAACAACAAACAACCCTAACCCCCAAACAACAAACAACCCTAAAGCCCAAACAACAAACAACCCTAACCCCTTAAGAACAAACAATGCTAACCCCCCGAACAACCAACAACACTAACCCCCTAACCACAATAAACACTAACACCCTAACAACAAAAACCACTAAACCACAAGAAACAACCCTAAACCCCTAACAACAAACAACACTAACCCCCCAACAAAAAACAACCCTAACCAAACAACAAAAAACGCTAACCCACCAACAACAAACAATACTAACACCCTAACAACAAACAACCCTAACTCCCTAACAACAAACAACACTAACACCCTAACAACAAACAACCCTAACCCCCTAACAACAAACAACACTAACCCCCTAACAACAAACAACCCTAAACCCCTAACATCAAACAACACTAACCCCCTAACAACACAAAACACTAACACCCTAACAAGAAACAACACTAACACCCTAACAACAAAAACCCCTAAACCCCAACAAGAAACAACCCTAAACCCCTAACAACAAACACTAACCCCCTAACAAAAAACAACACTAAACCCCGAACAAGAAACTACCCTAACCCCGTAAAAACAAACAACACTAACCCCATAACAAGAAACAAACCTAACCCCCTAACAACGAACAACACTAACCCCCTAACAACAAACAACACTAAACCCCTAACACCAAAGAACACTAACACCCTAACAACAAACAACCCTAACCCCCTAACAACACACACTAACCCCCAAAGAACAAACAACCCTAACCCCTAAAAACCAAAAACACTAACCCACTAACAACAAACAACCCTAAACCCCTAACATCAAACAACACTAACCCCCTAACAACACAAAACACTAACACCGTAAGAACAAACAACACTAACACCGTAACAACAAAAGCCACTAAACCAAAACAAGAAACAACCCTAAACCCCTAACAACAAACAACACTAACCCCCTAACAACATACAATCCTAACCAAACAACAAAAAACCCTAAACCACTAACAACAAACAACACTAACACCCTAACAACAAACAACCCTAACCGCCTAACAACAAACAACACTAACACCCTAACAACAAACAACCCTAACCCCCTAACAACAAACAACACTAACCCCCTAACAACAAACAACCATAAACACCTAACATCAAAGAACACTAACACCCTAAGAACAAACAACCCTAACCCCCTAACAACAAACACTAACTCCCAAACAACAAAGAACCCTAACCCCTAAAAACCAAAAACACTAACGCACTAACAACAAACAACCCTAACCCACTAACAACAAACTACCCTAACACCCTAACAACACACAACCCTAACTCCCTAACAACAAACAACACTAACACCCTAAAAACAAACAACCATAAACCCCTAACAACAAACACTAACCCCCTAATAAAAAACAACACTAAACCCCGAACAAGAAACTACCCTAACCCCGTAACAACAAACAACACTAACCCCGTAACAAGAAACAACCCTAACCCCCTAACAACGAACAACACTAACCCCCTAACAACAAACAACCCTAAACCCCTAACATCAAAGAACACTAACACCCTAACAACAAACAACCCTAACCCCCAAACAACAAACACTAACCCCCAAACAACAAACAACCCTAACCCCTAAAAACCAAAAACACTAACCCACTAACAACAAACTACCCTAAACCACTAACAACGAACAACCCTAACACCCTAACAACAAACAACAATAACCCCCTAACAACAAACAACCCTAAACCCCTAACATCAAACAACACTAACCCCCTAACAACACAAAACACTAACACCCTAACAACAAACAACACTAACACCCTAACAACAAAAACCACTAAACCCCAACAAGAAACAACCCGAAACCCCTAACAACAAACACTAACCCCCTAACAACAAACAACACTAAACCCCTAACAAGAAACTACCCTAACCCCGTAACAACAAACAACACTAACCCCGTAACAACAAACAGCCCTAACCCCCAAACAACAAACAACCCTAACCCCCTAACAACAAACAACCCTAACCCCCGAACAACCAACAACACTAACCCCCTAACCACAATAAAGACTAACACCCTAACAACAAAAACCACTAAACCCCAACAAGAAACAACCCTAAACCCCTAACAACAAACAACACTAACCCCCTAAAAACAAACAACACAAACCCCCTAACAACAAACAATCCTAACCAAGCAACAAAAAACCCTAACCCACTAACAACAAACAACACTAACACCCTAACAACAAACAACCCTAAACCCTTAAAACAAACAACACTAACACCCTAACAACAAACAACCCTAACCCCCTAACAACAAACAACACTAACCCCCTAACAACAAACAACCCTAAACCCCTAACATCAAAGAACACTAACACCCTAACAACAAACAACCTTAAACCCCTAACAACAAACACTAACCCCCAAACAACAAACAACCCTAAACCCTAAAAACCAAAAACACCAAAGCACTAACAACAAACAACCCTATCCCACTAACAACAAACAACCCTAACACCCTAACAACAAACAACACTAACCCCTTAACAACAAACAACCCTAAACCCCTAACATCAAACAACACAAACCCCCTAACATCACAAAACACTAACACCCTAACAACAAACAACACTTACACCCCAACAACAAAAACCACTAAACCCCAACAAGAAACAACCCGAAACCCCTAACAACAAACACTAACCCCCTAACAACAAACAACACTAAACCCCTAACAAGAAACTACCCTAACCCCGTAACAACAAACAACACTAACCCTGTAACAACAAACAGCCCTATCCCCCAAACAACAAACAACCCTAACCCCCTAACAACAAACAATGCTAACCCCCGAACAACCGACAACACTAACCCCCTAACCACAATAAAGACTAACACCCTAACAACAAAAACCACTAAACCCCAACAAGAAACAACCCTAAACCCCTAACAACAAACAACACTAACCCCCTAACAACAAAAAACACTAACCCCCTAACAAAAAACAATCCTAACCAAACAACAAAAAACGCTAACCCACTAACAACAAACAACACTAACACCCTAACAACAAACAACCCTAACCCCCTAACAACAAACACTAACCCCCAAACAACAAACAACACTAACACCTAAAAACCAAAAAAACTAACCCACTAACAACAAACAACCCTAACCCACTAACAACAAACAAACCTAACACCCTAACAACAAACAACACTAACCCCCTAACAACAAACAACCCTTAACCCCTAACATCAAACAACACTAACCCCCTAACGACACAAAACACTAACACCCTAACAACAAACAACACTAACACCCTAACAACAAAAACCACTAAACCCCAACAAGAAACAACCCTAAACCCCTAACAACAAACAACCCTAAACCCCTAACATCAAACAACACTAACCCCCTAACAACACAAAACACTAACACCGTAACAACAAACAACACTAACACCCTAACAACAATAACCACTAAACCCCAACAAGAAACAACCCTAAACCCCTAACAACAAACAACACTAACCCCCTAACAACAAACAATCCTAACCAAACAACAAAAAACCCTTACCCACTAACAACAAACAACACTAACCCCCTAACAACAAACAATCCTAACCAAACAACAAAAAACCCTAACCCACTAACAACAAACAACACTAACACCCTAACAACAAACAACACTAACACCCTAACAACAAACAACCCTAACCCCCTAACAACAAACAACACTAACCCCCTAACAACAAACAACCCTAAACACCAAACATCAAAGAACACTAACACCCTAACAACAAACAACCCTAACCCACTAATAACAAACAACCCTAACACCCTAACAACAAACACTGACCCCCTAACAACAAACAACCCTAAACCCCTAACATCAAAGAACACTAACACCCTAACAACACACAACCCTAACCCCCTAACAAAAAACGCTAACCCCCAAACAACAAACAACACTAACCCCTAAAAACCAAAAAGACTAACACACTAACAACAAACAACCCTAACACACTAACAACAAACAACCCTAACACCCTAACAACAAACGACACTAACCCCCTAACAACAAACAACCCTAAACCCCTAACATCAAACAACACTAACCCCCTAACAACACAAAACACTAACACCCTAACAACAAACAACACTAACACCCTAACAACAAAAACCACTAAACCCCAACAAGAAACAACCCGAAACCCCTAACAACAAACACTAACCCCCTAACAACAAACAACACTAAACCCCTAACAATAAACTACCCTAACCCGTAACAGCAAACAACACTAACCCCGTAACAACAAACTACCCTAACCCCCAAACATCAAACAACCCTAACTCCCTAACAACAAACAATCGTAACCCCCGAACAACCAACAACACTAACCCCCTAACCACAATAAACACTAACACCCTAACAACAAAAACCACTAAACCCCAACAAGAAACAACGCTAAACCCCTAAGAATAAACAACACTAACCCCCTAACAACAAACAACCCTAACCAAACAACAAAAAACCCTAACCCACTAACACCAAACAACACTAACACCCTAACAACAAACAACCCTAACCCCCTAACAAGAAACAACACTAACCCCCTAACAACAAACAACACTAACCCCCTAACAACAAACAATCCTAACCAAACAACAAAAAACCCTAACCCACTAACAACAAACAACACTAACACCCTAACAACAAACAACCCTAACCCCCTAACAACAAACAACACTAACACCCTAACAACAAACAACCCTAACCCCCTAACAACAAACAACCCTAACCCCCTAACAACAAACAACACTAACCCCCTAACAACAAACAACCCTAAACACCTAACATCAAAGAACACTAACACCCTAACAACAAACAACCCTAACCCCCTAACAACAAACACTAACCCCCAAACAACAAACAACCCTAACCCCTAAAAACCAAAAACACTAACGCACTAACAACAAACAACCCTAACCCACTAACAACAAACTACCCTAACACCCTAACAACACACAACCCTAACTCCCTAACAACAAACAACACTAACACCCTAAAAACAAACAACCATAAACCCCTAACAACAAACACTAACCCCCTAATAAAAAACAACACTAAACCCCGAACAAGAAACTACCCTAACCCCGTAACAACAAACAACACTAACCCCGTAACAAGAAACAACCCTAACCCCCTAACAACGAACAACACTAACCCCCTAACAACAAACAACCCTAAACCCCTAACATCAAAGAACACTAACACCCTAACAACAAACAACCCTAACCCCCAAACAACAAACACTAACCCCCAAACAACAAACAACCCTAACCCCTAAAAACCAAAAACACTAACCCACTAACAACAAACTACCCTAAACCACTAACAACGAACAACCCTAACACCCTAACAACAAACAACAATAACCCCCTAACAACAAACAACCCTAAACCCCTAACATCAAACAACACTAACCCCCTAACAACACAAAACACTAACACCCTAACAACAAACAACACTAACACCCTAACAACAAAAACCACTAAACCCCAACAAGAAACAACCCGAAACCCCTAACAACAAACACTAACCCCCTAACAACAAACAACACTAAACCCCTAACAAGAAACTACCCTAACCCCGTAACAACAAACAACACTAACCCCGTAACAACAAACAGCCCTAACCCCCAAACAACAAACAACCCTAACCCCCTAACAACAAACAACCCTAACCCCCGAACAACCAACAACACTAACCCCCTAACCACAATAAAGACTAACACCCTAACAACAAAAACCACTAAACCCCAACAAGAAACAACCCTAAACCCCTAACAACAAACAACACTAACCCCCTAAAAACAAACAACACAAACCCCCTAACAACAAACAATCCTAACCAAGCAACAAAAAACCCTAACCCACTAACAACAAACAACACTAACACCCTAACAACAAACAACCCTAAACCCTTAAAACAAACAAGACTAACACCCTAACAACAAACAACCCTAACCCCCTAACAACAAACAACACTAACCCCCTAACAACAAACAACCCTAAACCCCTAACATCAAAGAACACTAACACCCTAACAACAAACAACCCTAACCCCCTAACAACAAACACTAACCCCCAAACAACAAACAACCCTAAACCCTAAAAACCAAAAACACCAAAGCACTAACAACAAACAACCCTATCCCACTAACAACAAACAACCCTAACACCCTAACAACAAACAACACTAACCCCTTAACAACAAACAACCCTAAACCCCTAACATCAAACAACACTAACCCCCTAACATCACAAAACACTAACACCCTAACAACAAACAACACTAACACCCTAACAACAAAAACCACTAAACCCCAACAAGAAACAACCCTAAACCCCTAAGAACAAACACCACTAACCCCCTAACAACAAACAACCCTAACCAAACAACAAAAAACCCTAACCCACTAACAACAAACAACAGTAACACCCTAACAACAAACAACCCTAACCCCCTAACAACAAACAACACTAACACCCTAACAACAAACAACCCTAACCCCCTAACAACAAACAACACTAACCCCCTAACAACAAACAACACTAACCCCCTAACAACAAACAATCCTAACCAAACAACAAAAAACCCTAACCCACTAACAACAAACAACACTAACCCCCTAACAACAAACAACACTTACCCCCTAACATCAAACAACACTAACCCCCTAACAACACAAAACACTAACACCCTAACAACAAACAACACTAACAACCTAACAACAGAAACCAATAAACCCCAACAAGAAACAACCCTAAACCCCTAACAAAAAACACTAACCCCCTAACAACAAACAACACTGAACCCCTAACAAGAAAATACCCTAACCCCGGAACAACAAACAACACTAAACCGTAACAACAAACAACCCTAACCCCCAAACAACAAACAACCCTAAAGCCCAAACAACATAAACCCTAACCCCTTAAGCACAAACAATGCTAACCCCCCGAACAACCAACAACACTAACCCCCTAACCACAATAAACACTAACACCCTAACAACAAAAACCACTAAACCACAACAAGAAACAACCCTAAACCCCTAACAACAAACAACACTAACCCCCTAACAAAAAACAACCCTAACCAAACAACAAAAAACGCTAACCCACCAACAACAAACAACACTAACACCCTAACAACAAACAACCCTAACTCCCTAACAACAAACAACACTAACACCCTAACAACAAACAACCCTAACCCCCTAACAACAAACAACACTAACCCCCTAACAACAAACAACCCTAAACCCCTAACATCAAACAACACTAACCCCCTAACAACACAAAACACTAACACCCTAACAAGAAACAACACTAACACCCTAACAACAAAAACCCCTAAACCCCAACAAGAAACAACCCTAAACCCCTAACAACAAACACTAACCCCCTAACAAAAAACAACACTAAACCCCGAACAAGAAACTACCCTAACCCCGTAACAACAAACAACACTAACCCCATAACAAGAAACAAACCTAACCCCCTAACAACGAACAACACTAACCCCCTAACAACAAACAACACTAAACCCCTAACACCAAAGAACACTAACACCCTAACAACAAACAACCCTAACCCCCTAACAACACACACTAACCCCCAAACAACAAACAACCCTAACCCCTGAAAACCAAAAACACTAACCCACTAACAACAAACAACCCTAAACCACTAACAACAAACAACCCTAACACCCTAACAACAAACAACACTAACCCCCTAACAACAAACAACCCTAAACCCCTAACATCAAACAACACTAACCCCCTAACAACACAAAACACTAACACCGTAAGAACAAACAACACTAACACCCTAACAACAAAAACCATTAAACCAAAACAAGAAACAACCCTAAACCCCTAACAACAAACAACACTAACCCCCTAACAACATACAGTCCTAACCAAACAACAAAAAACCCTAAACCACTAACAACAAACAACACTAACACCCTAACAACAAACAACCCTAACCCCCTAACAACAAACAACACTAACACCCTAACAACAAACAACCCTAACCCCCTAACAACAAACAACACTAACCCCCTAACAACAAACAACCCTAAACACCTAACATCAAAGAACACTAACACCCTAACAACAAACAACCCTAACCCCCTAACAACAAACACTAACCCCCAAACAACAAACAACCCTAACCCCTAAAAACCAAAAACACTAACGCACTAACAACAAACAACCCTAACCCACTAACAACAAACAACCCTAACACCCTAACAACAAACACTAACCCCCTAACAACAAACAACCCTAAACCCCTAACATCAAAGAACACTAACACCCTAACAACAAACATTCCTAACCCCTTAACAACAAACACTAACCCCCAAACAACAAACAACCCTAACCCCTAAAAACCAAAAAAACTAACCCACTAACAACAAACAACCGTAACCCACTAACAACAAAGAACCCTAACACCCTAACAACAAACAACACTAACCCCCTAACAACAAACACCCCTTACCCCCAACATCAAACAACACTAACCCCCTAACTACACAAAACACTAACACCGTAACAACAAACAACACTAACACTCTAACAACAGAAACCACTAAACCCCAACAAGAAACAAACCTAAACCCCTAACAAAAAACACTAACCGCCTAACAACAAACAACACTGAACTCCTAACAAGAAAATACCCTAACCCCGTAACAACAAACAACCCTAAACCGTAACAACAAACAAACCTAACCCCCAAACAACAAACAACCCTAAACCCCAAACAACAAACAATCCTAACCCCCCAAACAACCAACAACACTAACCCCCTAACCACAATAAACACTAACACCCTAACAACAGAAACCACTAAACCCCAACAAGAAACAACCCTAAACCCCTAACAACAAACAACACTAAACCCCTAACAAAAAACAACCCTAACCAAACAACAAAAAACCCTAACCCACCAACAACAAACAACGCTAACACCCTAACAACAAACAACCCTAACTCCCTAACAACAAACAACGCTAACACCCTAACAACAAACAACCCTAACCCCCTAACAACAAACAACACTAACCCCCTAACAACAAACAACCCTAAACCCCTAACATCAAACAACACTAACCCGCTAACAACACAAAACACTAACACCCTAACAACAAACAACACTAACACCCTAACAACAAAAACCACTAAACCCCAACAAGAAACAACCCTGAACCCCTAACAACAAACACTAACCCCCTAACAAAAAACAATACTAATCCTCGAACAAGAAACTACCCTAACCTCGTAACAACAAACAACACTAACCCCGTAACAAGAAAAAACCCTAACCCCCTAACAACGAACAACACTAACCCCCTAACAACAAACAACACTAAACCCCTAACATCAAAGAACACTAACACCCTAACAACACAAAACACTAACACCGTAACAACAAACAACACTAACACCCTAACAACAAAAACCACTAAACCCCAACAAGAAACAACCCTAAACCCCTAACAACAAACAACACTAACCCCCTAACAACAAACAACACTAACCCCCTAACAACAAACAATCCTAACCAAACAACAAAAAATCCTAACCCACTAACAGCAAACAACACTAACACCCTAATAACAAACAACCCTAACCCCCTAACAACAAACAACCCTAACCCCCTAACAAGAAACAACACTAACCCCCTAACAAGAAACAACACTAACCCCCTAACAAGAAACAACCCTAAACCCCTAACATCAAAGAACACTAACACCCTAACAACAAACAACACTAACCCCCTAATAACAAACAACCCTAAACCCCTAACATCAAACAACACTAACCCCCTAACAACACAAAACACTAACACCGTAACAACAAACAACACTAACACCCTAACAACAAAAACCACTAAACCCCAACAAGAAACAACCCTAAACCCCTAACAACAAACAACACTAACCCCCTAACAACAAACAACACTAACCCCCTAACAACAAACAATCCTAACCAAACAACAAAAAATCCTAACCCACTAACAGCAAACAACACTAACACCCTAACAACAAACAACCCTAACCCCCTAACAACAAACAACTCTAACCCCCTAACAAGAAACAACACTAACCCCCTAACAAGAAACAACCCTAAACCCCTAACACCAAAGAACACTAACACCCTCACAACAAACAACCCTAAACCCTTAAAACAAACAACACTAACCCCGTAACAAGAAACAACCCTAACCCCCTAACAACGAACAACACTAACCCCCTAACAACAAACAACCCTAAACCCCTAACATCAAAGAACACTAACACCCTAACAACAAACAACCCTAACCCCCAAACAACAAACACTAACCCCCAAACAACAAACAACCCTAACCCCTAAAAACCAAAAACACTAACCCACTAACAACAAACTACCCTAAACCACTAACAACGAACAACCCTAACACCCTAACAACAAACAACACTAACCCCTAACAACAAACAACCCTAAACCCCTAACATCAAACAACACTAACCCCCTAACAACACAAAACACTAACACCCTAACAACAAAAAACACTAACACCCTAACAACAAAAACCACTAAACCCCAACAAGAAACAACCCGAAACCCCTAACAACAAACACTAACCCCCTAACAACAAACAACACTAAACCCCTAACAAGAAACTACCCTAACCCCGTAACAACAAACAACACTAACCCCGTAACAACAAACAGCCCTAACCCCCAAACAACAAACAACCCTAACCCCCTAACAACAAACAACCCTAACCCCCGAACAACCAACAACACTAACCCCCTAACCACAATAAAGACTAACACCCTAACAACAAAAACCACTAAACCGAACAAGAAACAACCCTAAACCCCTAACAACAAACAACACTAACCCCCTAAAAACAAACAACACAAACCCCCTAACAACAAACAATCCTAACCAAGCAACAAAAAACCCTAACCCACTAACAACAAACAACACTAACACCCTAACAACAAACAACCCTAAACCCTTAAAACAAACAACACTAACACCCTAACAACAAACAACCCTAACCCCCTAACAACAAACAACACTAACCCCCTAACAACAAACAACCCTAAACCCCTAACATCAAAGAACACTAACACCCTAAGAACAAACAACCCTAACCCCCTAACAACAAACACTAACCCCCAAACAACAAACAACCCTAAACCCTAAAAACCAAAAACACCAAAGCACTAACAACAAACAACCCTATCCCACTAACAACAAACAACCCTAACACCCTAACAACAAACAACACTAACCCCTTAACAACAAACAACCCTAAACCCCTAACATCAAACAACACTACCCCCTAACATCACAAAACACTAACACCCTAACAACAAACAACACTAACACCCTAACAACAAAAACCACTAAACCCCAACAAGAAACAACCCTAAACCCCTAAGAACAAACACCACTAACCCCCTAACAACAAACAACCCTAACCAACCAACAAAAAACCCTAACCCACTAACAACAAACAACAGTAACACCCTAACAACAAACAACCCTAACCCCCTAACAACAAACAACACTAACACCCTAACAACAAACAACCCTAACCCCCTAACAACAAACAACACTAACCCCCTAACAACAAACAACACTAACCCCCTAACAACAAACAATCCTAACCAAACAACAAAAAACCCTAACCCACTAACAACAAACAACACTAACCCCCTAACAACAAACAACACTTACCCCCTAACATCAAACAACACTAACCCCCTAACAACACAAAACTCTAACACCCTAACAACAAACAACACTAACAACCTAACAACAGAAACCAATAAACCCCAACAAGAAACAACCCTAAACCCCTAACAAAAAACACTAACCCCCTAACAACAAACAACACTGAACCCCTAACAAGAAAATACCCTAACCCCGGAACAACAAACAACACTAAACCGTAACAACAAACAACCCTAACCCCCAAACAACAAACAACCCTAAAGCCCAAACAACAAACAACCCTAACCCCTTAAGCACAAACAATGCTAACCCCCCGAACAACCAACAACACTAACCCCCTAACCACAATAAACACTAACACCCTAACAACAAAAACCACTAAACCCCAACAAGAAACAACCCTAAACCCCTAACAACAAACAACACTAACCCCCTAACAAAAAACAACGCTAACCAAACAACAAAAAACGCTAACCCACCAACAACAAACAACACTAACACCCTAACAACAAACAACCCTAACTCCCTAACAACAAACAACACTAACACCCTAACAACAAACAACCCTAACCCCCTAACAACAAACAACACTAACCCCCTAACAACAAACAACCCTAAACCCCTAACATCAAACAACACTAACCCCCTAACAACACAAAACACTAACACCCTAACAAGAAACAACACTAACACCCTAACAACAAAAACCCCTAAACCCCAACAAGAAACAACCCTAAACCCCTAACAACAAACACTAACCCCCTAACAAAAAACAACACTAAACCCCGAACAAGAAACTACCCTAACCCCGTAACAACAAACAACACTAACCCCATAACAAGAAACAAACCTAACCCCCTAACAACGAACAACACTAACCCCCTAACAACAAACAACACTAAACCCCTAACACCAAAGAACACTAACACCCTAACAACAAACAACCCTAACCCCCTAACAACACACACTAACCCCCAAACAACAAACAACCCTAACCCCTGAAAACCAAAAACACTAACCCACTAACAACAAACAACCCTAAACCACTAACAACAAACAACCCTAACACCCTAACAACAAACAACACTAACCCCCTAACAACAAACAACCCTAAACCCCTAACATCAAACAACACTAACCCCCTAACAACACAAAACACTAACACCGTAAGAACAAACAACACTAACACCCTAACAACAAAAACCACTAAACCAAAACAAGAAACAACCCTAAACCCCTAACAACAAACAACACTAACCCCCTAACAACATACAATCCTAACCAAACAACAAAAAACCCTAAACCACTAACAACAAACAACACTAACACCCTAACAACAAACAACCCTAACCCCCTAACAACAAACAACACTAACACCCTAACAACAAACAACCCTAACCCTCTAAGAACAAACAACACTAACCCCCTAACAACAAACAACTCTAAACACCTAACATCAAAGAACACTAACACCCTAACAACAAACAACCCTAACCCCCTAACAACAAACACTAACCCCCAAACAACAAACAACCCTAACCCCTAAAAACCAAAAACACTAACGCACTAACAACAAACAACCCTAACCCACTAACAACAAACAACCCTAACACCCTAACAACAAACACTAACCCCCTAACAACAAACAACCCTAAACCCCTAACATCAAAGAACATTAACACCCTAACAACAAACATTCCTAACCCCTTAACAACAAACACTAACCCCCAAACAACAAACAACCCTAACCCCTAAAAACCAAAAAAACTAACCCACTAACAACAAACAACCGTAACCCACTAACAACAAAGAACCCTAACACCCTAACAACAAACAACACTAACCCCCTAACAACAAACACCCCTTACCCCCAACATCAAACAACACTAACCCCCTAACTACACAAAACACTAACACCGTAACAACAAACAACACTAACACTCTAACAACAGAAACCACTAAACCCCAACAAGAAACAACCCTAAACCCCTAACAAAAAACACTAACCCCCTAACAACAAACAACACTGAACTCCTAACAAGAAAATACCCTAACCCCGTAACAACAAACAACCCTAAACCGTAACAACAAACAAACCTAACCCCGAAACAACAAACAACCCTAAACCCCAAACAACAAACAATCCTAACCCCCCAAACAACCAACAACACTAACCCCCTAACCACAATAAACACTAACACCCTAACAACAGAAACCACTAAACCCCAACAAGAAACAACCCTAAACCCCTAACAACAAACAACACTAAACCCCTAACAAAAAACAACCCTAACCAAACAACAAAAAACCCTAACCCACCAACAACAAACAACGCTAACACCCTAACAACAAACAACCCTAACTCCCTAACAACAAACAACGCTAACACCCTAACAACAAACAACCCTAACCCCCTAACAACAAACAACACTAACCCCCTAACAACAAACAACCCTAAACCCCTAACATCACACAACACTAACCCGCTAACAACACAAAACACTAACACCCTAACAACAAACAACACTAACACCGTAACAACAAAAACCACTAAACCCCAACAAGAAACAACCCTAAACCCCTAACAACAAACACTAACCCCCTAACAAAAAACAATACTAAACCCCGAACAAGAAACTACCCTAACCCCGTAACAACAAACAACACTAACCCCGTAACAAGAAACAACCCTAACCCCCTAACAACGAACAACACTAACCCCCTAACAACAAACAACACTAAACCCCTAACATCAAAGAACACTAACACCCTAACAACAAACAACCCTAACCCCCTAACAACAAACACTAACCCCCAAACAACAAACAACCCTAACCCCTAAAAACCAAAAACACTAACCCACTAACAACAAACAACCCTAAACCACTAACAACAAACAACCCTAACACCCTAACAACAAACAACACTAACCCCCTAACAACAAACAACCCTAAACCCCTAACATCAAACAACACTAACCCCCTAACAACACAAAACACTAACACCGTAACAACAAACAACACTAACACCCTAACAACAAAAACCACTAAACCCCAACAAGAAACAACCCTAAACCCCTAACAACAAACAACACTAACCCCCTAACAACAAACAACACTAACCCCCTAACAACAAACAATCCTAACCAAACAACAAAAAATCCTAACCCACTAACAGCAAACAACACTAACACCCTAACAACAAACAACCCTAACCCCCTAACAACAAACAACCCTAACCCCCTAACAAGAAACAACACTAACCCCCTAACAAGAAACAACCCTAAACCCCTAACATCAAAGAACACTAACACCCTAACAACAAACAACACTAACCCCCTAATAACAAACACTAACCCCCAAACAACAAACAACCCTAACCCCTAAAAACCAAAAAAACTAACCCACTAACAACAAACAACCCTAACCCACTAACAACAAACAACCCTAACACCCTAACAACAAACAACACTAACCCCCTAACAACAAACAACCCTTAACCCCTAACATCAAACAAGACTAAGCCCCTAACGACACAAAACACTAACACCCTAACAACAAACAACACTAACACCCTAACAACAAAAAACACTAAACCCCAACAAGAAACAACCCTAAACCCCTAACAACAAACACTAACCCCCTAACAACAAACAACACTGAACCCCTAACAAGAAACTACCCTAACCCCGTAACAACAAACAACACTAACCCGTAACAACAAACAACCCTAACCCCCAAACAACAAACAACCCTAACCCCCAAACAACAAACAACCCTAACCCCTTAACAACAAACAATCCTAACCCCCCGAACAACCAACAACACTAAAACCCCAACCACAATAAACACTAACACCCTAACAACAAAAACCACTAAACCCCAACAAGAAACAACCCTAAACCCCTAACAACAAACAACACTAACCCCCTAACAAAAAACAACCCTAACCAAACAACAAAAAACCCTAACCCACTAACAACAAACAACACTAACACCCTAACAAGAAACAACCCTAACTCCCTAAAAACAAACAACACTAACACCCTAAAAACAAACAACCATAAACCCCTAACAACAAACACTAACCCCCTAATAAAAAACAACACTAAACCCCAAACAAGAAACTACCCTAACCCCGTAACAACAAACAACACTAACCCCGTAACAAGAAACAACCCTAACCCCCTAACAACGAACAACACTAACCCCCTAACAACAAACAACCCTTAACCCCTAACATCAAAGAACACTAACACCCTAACGACAAACAACCCTAACCCCCAAACAACAAACACTAACCCCCAAGCAACAAACAACCCTAACCCCTAAAAACCAAAAACACTAACCCACTAACAACAAACTACCCTAAACCACTAACAACGAACAACCCTAACACCCTAACAACAAACAACACTAACCCCCTAACAACAAACAACCCTAAACCCCTAACATCAAACAACACTAACCCCCTAACAACACAAAACACTAACACCCTAACAACAAACAACACTAACACCCTAACAACAAAAACCACTAAACCCCAACAAGAAACAATCCGAAACCCCTAACAACAAACACTAACCCCCTAACAACAAACAACACTAAACCCCTAACAAGAAACAACCCTAACCCCGTAAGAACAAACAACACTAACCCCGTAACAACAAACAGCCCTAACCCCCAAACAACAAACAACCCTAACCCCCTAACAACAAACAACCCTAACCCCCGAACAACCAACAACACTAACCCCCTAACCACAATAAAGACTAACACCTTAACAACAAAAACCAGTAAACCCCAACAAGAAACAACCCTAAACCCCTAACAACAAACAACGCTCACCCCCTAAAAACAAACAACACAAACCCCCTAACAACAAACAATCCGAACCAAACAACAAAAAACCCTAACCCACTAACAACAAACAACACTAACACCCTAACAACAAACAACCCTAACCCCCTAACAACAAACAACACTAACACCCTAACAACAAACAACCCTAACCCCTAACAACAAACAACACTAACCCCCTAACAACAAACAACACTAAACCCCTAACATCAAAGAACACTAACACCCTAACAACAAACAACCCTAACCCCCTAACAACAAACACTAACCCCCAAACAACAAACAACCCTAAACCCTAAAAACCAAAAACACCAAAGCACTAACAACAAACAACCCTATCCCACTAACAACAAACAACCCTAACACCCTAACAACAAACAACACTAACCCCTTAACAACAAACAACACTAAACCCCTAACATCAAACAACACTAACCCCCTAACATCACAAAACACTAACACCCTAACAACAAACAACACTAACACCCTAACAACAAAAACCACTAAACCCCAACAAGAAACAACCCTAAACCCCTAAGAACAAACACCACTACCCCCTAACAACAAACAACCCTAACCAACCAACAAAAAACCCTAACCCACCAACAACAAACAACACTAACACCCTAACAACAAACAACCCTAACCCCCTAACAACAAACAACACTAACACCCTAACAACAAACAACCCTAACCCCCTAACAACAAACAACACTAACCCCCTAACAACAAACAACCCTAAACCCCTAACATCAAAGAACACTAACACCCTAACAACAAACAACCCTAACCCCCTAACAACAAACACTAACCCCCAAACAACAAACAACCCTAACCCCTAAAAACCAAAAAAACTAACCCACTAACAACAAACAACCCTACCACCCTAACAACAAACAACACTAACTCCCTAACAACAAACAACACTTACCCCCTAACATCAAACAACACTAACCCCCTAACAACACAAAACACTAACACCCTAACAACAAACAACACTAACAACCTAACAACAGAAACCACTAAACCCCAACAAGAAACAACCCTAAACCCCTAACAAAAAACACTAACCCCCTAACAACAAACAACACTGAACCCCTAACAAGAAAATACCCTAACCCCGTAACAACAAACAACACTAAACCGTAACAACAAACAACCCTAACCCCCAAACAACAAACAACCCTAAACCCCAAACAACAAACAACCCTAACCCCTTAAGAACAAACAATGCTAACCCCCCGAACAACCAACAACACTAACCCCCTAACCACAATAAACACTAACACCCTAACAACAAAAACCACTAAACCCCAACAAGAAACAACCCTAAACCCCTAACAACAAACAACACTAACCCCCTAACAAAAAACAACCCTAACCAAACAACAAAAAACCCTAACCCACCAACAACAAACAACACTAACACCCTAACAACAAACAACCCTAACTCCCTAACAACAAACAACACTAACCCCCTAACAACAAACAACCCTAACCCCCTAACAACAAACAACACTAACCCACTAACAACAAACAACCCTAAACCCCTAACATCAAACAACACTAACCCCCTAACAACACAAAACACTAACACCCTAACAACAAACAACACTAACACCCTAACAACAAAAACCCCTAAACCCCAACAAGAAACAACCCTAAACCCCTAACAACAAACACTAACCCCCTAACAAAAAAAACACTAAACCCCGAACAAGAAACTACCCTAACCCCGTAACAACAAACAACACTAACCCCATAACAAGAAACAACCCTAACCCCCTAACAATGAACAACACTAACCCCCTAACAACAAACAACACTAAACCCCTAACACCAAAGAACACTAACACCCTAACAACAAACAACCCTAACCCCCTAACAACACACACTAATCCCCAAACAACAAACAACCCTAACCCCTGAAAACCAAAAACACTAACCCACTAACAACAAACAACCCTAAACCACTAACAACAAACAACCCTAAAACCTTAACAACAAACAACACTAACCCCCTAACAACAAACAACCCTAAACCCCTAACATCAAACAACACTAACCCCCTAACAACACAAAACACTAACACCGTAACAACAAACAACACTAACACCCTAACAACAAAAACCACTAAACCAAAACAAGAAACAACGCTAAACCCCTAAGAACAAACAACACTAACCCCCTAACAACATACAATCCTAACCAAACAACAAAAAACCCTAACCAATAACAACAAACAACACTAACACCCTAACAACAAACAACCCTAACCCCCTAACAACAAACAACACTAACACCCTAACAACAAACAACCCTAACCCCCTAACAACAAACAACACTAACCCCCTAACAACAACCCTAAACACCTAACATCAAAGAACACTAACACCCTAACAACAAACAACCCTAACCCCCTAACAACAAACACTAACACCCTAACAACAAACAACCCTAACTCCCTAACAACAAACAACACTAACACCCTAACAACAAACAACTCTAACCCCCTAACAACAAACAACACTAACCCCCTAACAACAAACAACCCTAAAACCCTAACATCAAACAACACTAACCCCCTAACAACACAAAACACTAACACCCTAACAACAAACAACACTAACCCCCGAACAACAAACACTAACCCCCAAACAACAAACAACCCTAACCCCTAAAAACCAAAAACACTAACCCACTAACAACAAACAACCCTAACCCACTAAGAACAAACAACCCTAACACCCTAACAACAAACACTAACCCCCTAACAACAAACAACCCTAAACCCCTAACATCAAAGAACACTAACACCGTAACAACAAACAACCCTAACCCCCTAACAACAAACAACACTAACCCCCTAACAACACAAAACACTAACACCCTAACAACAAACAACACTAACACCCTAACAACAAAAACAACTAAACCCCAACAAGAAACAACCCGAAACCCCTAACAACAAACACTAACCCCCTAACAACAAACAACACTAAATCCCTAACAAGAAACTACCCTAACCCCGTAACAACAAACAACACTAACCCCATAACAACAAACAACCCTAACCCCCAAACAACAAACAACCCTAACTCCCTAACAACAAACAATCCTAAACCCCGAACAACCAACAACACTAACCCCCTAACCACAATAAAGACTAACACCCGAACAACAAAAACCACTAAACCCCAACAAGAAACAACCCAAAACCCCTAACAACAAACAACACTAACCCCCTAACAACAAACAACACTAACCCCCTAACAACAAACAATCCTAACCAAAAAACAAAAAACCCGAACCCACTAACAACAAACAACACTAACACCCTAACAACAAACAACCCTAACCCCCTAACAACAAACAACACTAACACCCTAACAACAAACAGCCCTAACCCCCTAACAACAAACAACACTAACCCCCTAACAACAAACAACCCTAGACCCCTAACATCAAGGAACACTAACACCCTAACAACAAACAACCCTAACCCCCTAACAACAAACACTAACCCCCAAACAACAAACAACCCTAACCCCTAAAAACCAAAAACACTAAAGCACTAACAACAAACAAACCTAACCCACTAACAAAAAACAACCCTAGCACCCTAACAACAAACAACACTAACCCCCTAACAACAAACAACCCTAAACCCCTAACATCAAACAACACTAACCCCCTAACAACACAAAACACTAACACCCTAACAACAAACAACACTAACACCCTAACAACAAAAACCACTAAACCCCAACAAGAAACAACCCGAAACCCCGAAGAACAAACAACACTAACCCCCTGACAACAAACAACCCTAACCAAACAACAAAAAAACCTAACCCACTAACAACAAACAACACTAACACCCTAACAACAAACAACCCTAACCCCCTAACAACAAACAACACTAACACCCTAACAACAAACAACCCTAACCCCCTAACAACAAACAACACTAAGCCCCTAACAACAAACAACCCTAAACCCCTAACATCAAAGAACATTAACACCCTAACAACAAACAACCCTAACCCCCAACAACAAACACTAACCCCCTAACAAAAAACAACACTAAACCCCGAACAAGAAACTACCCTAACCCCGTAACAACAAACAACACTAACCCCGTAACAAGAAACAACCCTAACCCCCTAACAACGAACAACACTAACACCCTAACAACAAACAACACTAAACCCCTAACACCAAAGAACACTAACACCCTAACAACAAACAACCCTAACCCCCTAACAACAAACACTAACCCCCAAACAACAAACAACCCTAACCCCTGAAAACCAAAAACACTAACCCACTAACAACAAACAACCCTAAACCACTAACAACAAACAACCCTAACACCCTAACAACAAACAACACTAACCCCCTAACAACAAACAACCCTTAACCCCTAACA
The DNA here is from genome assembly GCF_024166365.1 of Elephas maximus indicus. Classification (NCBI taxonomy): domain Eukaryota; kingdom Metazoa; phylum Chordata; class Mammalia; order Proboscidea; family Elephantidae; genus Elephas; species Elephas maximus. The sequence goes on from NC_064835.1 coordinate 2,425,799, forward strand.
TCAAACAACACTAACCCCCTAACAACACAAAACACTAACACCGTAAGAACAAACAACACTAACACCCTAACAACAAAAACCACTAAACCAAAACAAGAAACAACCCTAAACCCCTAACAACAAACAACACTAACCCCCTAACAACATACAATCCTAACCAAACAACAAAAAACCCTAAACCACTAACAACAAACAACAGTAACACCCTAACAACAAACAACCCTAACCGCCTAACAAAAAACAACACTAAAACCCAAGCAACAAACAACCCTAACCCCCTAACAACAAACAACACTAACCCCCTAACAACAAACAACCCTAAACACCTAACATCAAAGAACACTAACACCCTAACAACAAACAACCCTCACCCCCAAACAACAAACACTAACCCCCAAGCAACAAACAACCCTAACCCCTAAAAACCAAAAACACTCACCCACTAACAACAAACTACCCTAAACCACTAACAACGAACAACCCTAACACCCTAACAACAAACAACACTAACCCCCTAACAACAAACAACCCTAAACCCCTAACATCAAACTACACTAACCCCCTAACAACACAAAACACTAACACCCTAACAACAAACAACACTAACACCCTAACAACAAAAACCACTAAACCCCAACAAGAAACAATCCGAAACCCCTAACAACAAACACTAACCCCCTAACAACAAACAACACTAAACCCCTAACAAGAAACTACCCTAACCCCGTAACAACAAACAACACTAACCCCGTAACAACAAACAGCCCTAACCCCCAAACAACAAACAACCCTAACCCCCTAACAACAAACAACCCTAACCCCCGAACAACCAACAACACTAACCCCCTAACCACAATAAAGACTAACACCTTAACAACAAAAACCACTAAACCCCAACAAGAAACAACCCTAAACCCCTAACAACAAACAACACTAACCCCCTAAAAACAAACAACACAAACCCCCTAACAACAAACAATCCGAACCAAACAACAAAAAACCCTAACCCACTAACAACAAACAACACTAACACCCTAACAACAAACAACCCTAACCCCCTAACAACAAACAACACTAACACCCTAACAACAAACAACCCTAACCCCCTAACAACAAACAACACTAACCCCCTAACAACAAACAACACTAAACCCCTAACATCAAAGAACACTAACACCCTAACAACAAACAACCCTAACCCCCTAACAACAAACACTAACCCCCAAACAACAAACAACCCTAAACCCTAAAAACCAAAAACACCAAAGCACTAACAACAAACAACCCTATCCCACTAACAACAAACAACCCTAACACCCTAACAACAAACAACACTAACCCCTTAACAACAAACAACACTAAACCCCTAACATCAAACAACACTAACCCCCTAACATCACAAAACACTAACACCCTAACAACAAACAACACTAACACCCTAACAACAAAAACCACTAAACCCCAACAAGAAACAACCCTAAACCCCTAAGAACAAACACCACTAACCCCCTAACAACAAACAACCCTAACCAACCAACAAAAAACCCTAACCCACCAACAACAAACAACACTAACACCCTAACAACAAACAACCCTAACCCCCTAACAACAAACAACTTTAACACCCTAACAACAAACAACCCTAACCCCCTAACAACAAACAACACTAACCCCCTAACAACAAACAACCCTAAACCCCTAACATCAAAGAACACTAACACCCTAACAACAAACAACCCTAACCCCCTAACAACAAACACTAACCCCCAAACAACAAACAACCCTAACCCCTAAAAACCAAAAAAACTAACCCACTAACAACAAACAACCCTAACCCACTAACAACAAACAACCCTACCACCCTAACAACAAACAACACTAACTCCCTAACAAGAAACAACACTTACCCCCTAACATCAAACAACACTAACCCCCTAACAACACAAAACACTAACACCCTAACAACAAACAACACTAACAACCTAACAACAGAAACCACTAAACCCCAACAAGAAACAACCCTAAACCCCTAACAAAAAACACTAACCCCCTAACAACAAACAACACTGAACCCCTAACAAGAAAATACCCTAACCCCGTAACAACAAACAACACTAAACCGTAACAACAAACAACCCTAACCCCCAAACAACAAACAACCCTAAACCCCAAACAACAAACAACCCTAACCCCTTAAGAACAAACAATGCTAACCCCCCGAACAACCAACAACACTAACCCCCTAACCACAATAAACACTAACACCCTAACAACAAAAACCACTAAACCCCAACAAGAAACAACCCTAAACCCCTAACAACAAACAACACTAACCCCCTAACAAAAAACAACCCTAACCAAACAACAAAAAACCCTAACCCACCAACAACAAACAACACTAACACCCTAACAACAAACAACCCTAACTCCCTAACAACAAACAACACTAACCCCCTAACAACAAACAACCCTAACCCCCTAACAACAAACAAAACTAACCCCCTAACAACAAACAACCCTAAACCCCTAACATCAAACAACACTAACCCCCTAACAACACAAAACACTAACACCCTAACAACAAACAACACTAACACCCTAACAACAAAAACCCCTAAACCCCAACAAGAAACAACCCTAAACCCCTAACAACAAACACTAACCCCCTAACAAAAAAAACACTAAACCCCGAACAAGAAACTACCCTAACCCCGTAACAACAAACAACACTAACCCCATAACAAGAAACAACCCTAACCCCCTAACAATGAACAACACTAAACCCCTAACAACAAACAACACTAAACCCCTAACACCAAAGAACACTAACACCCTAACAACAAACAACCCTAACCCCCTAACAACACACACTAATCCCCAAACAACAAACAACCCTAACCCCTGAAAACCAAAAACACTAACCCACTAACAACAAACAACCCTAAACCACTAACAACAAACAACCCTAAAACCCTAACAACAAACAACACTAACCCCCTAACAACAAACAACCCTAAACCCCTAACATCAAACAACACTAACCCCCTAACAACACAAAACACTAACACCGTAAGAACAAACAACACTAACACCCTAACAACAAAAACCACTAAACCAAAACAAGAAACAACGCTAAACCCCTAAGAACAAACAACACTAACCCCCTAACAACATACAATCCTAACCAAACAACAAAAAACCCTAACCAATAACAACAAACAACACTAACACCCTAACAACAAACAACCCTAACCCCCTAACAACAAACAACACTAACACCCTAACAACAAACAACCCTAACCCCCTAACAACAAACAACACTAACCCACTAACAACAACCCTAAACACCTAACATCAAAGAACACTAACACCCTAACAACAAACAACCCTAACCCCCTAACAACAAACACTAACACCCTAACAACAAACAACCCTAACTCCCTAACAACAAACAACACTAACACCCTAACAACAAACAACCCTAAACCCCTAACAACAAACACTAATCCCCTAACAAAAAACAACACTAAACCCCGAACAAGAAACTACCCTAACCCCTTAACAACAAACAACACTAACCCCGTAACAAGAAACAACCCCAACCCCCTAACAACGAACAACACTAACCCCCTAACAACAAACAACCCTAAACCCCTAACATCAAAGAACACTAACACCGTAACAACAAACAACCCTAAACCCCTAACAGCAAACACTAACCCCCAAACAACAAAAAACCCTAACCCCTAAAAACCAAAAACACTAACCCACTAACAACAAACTAACCTAAACCACTAACAAAAAACAATCCTAACACCCTAACAACAAACAACACTAACCCCCTAACAACAAACAACCCTAAACCCCTAACATCAAACAACACTAACCCCCTAACAACACAAAACACTAACACCCTAACAAGAAACAACACTAACACCCTAACAACAAAAACCCCTAAACCCCAACAAGAAACAACCCTAAACCCCTAACAACAAACACTAACCCCCTAACAAAAAACAACACTAAACCCCGAACAAGAAACTACCCTAACCCCGTAACAACAAACAACACTAACCCCATAACAAGAAACAAACCTAACCCCCTAACAACGAACAACACTAACCCCCTAACAACAAACAGCACTAAACCCCTAACACCAAAGAACACTAACACCCTAACAACAAACAACCCTAACTCCCTAACAACACACACTAACCCCCAAACAACAAACAACCCTAACCCCTGAAAACCAAAAACACTAACCCACTAACAACAAACAACCCTAAACCACTAACAACAAACAACCCTAACACCCTAACAACAAACAACACTAACCCCCTAACAACAAACAACCCTAAACCCCTAACATCAAACAACACTAACCCCCTAACAACACAAAACACTAACACCGTAAGAACAAACAACACTAACACCCTAACAACAAAAACCACTAAACCAAAACAAGAAACAACCCTAAACCCCTAACAACAAACAACACTAACCCCCTAACAACATACAATCCTAACCAAACAACATAAAACCCTAAACCACTAACAACAAACAACACTAACACCCTAACAACAAACAACCCTAACCCCCTAACAACAAACAACACTAACACCCTAACAACAAACAACCCTAACCCCCTAAGAACAAACAACACTAACCCCCTAACAACAAACAACCCTAAACACCTAACATCAAAGAACACTAACACCCTAACAACAAACAACCCTAACCCCCTAACAACAAACACTAACCCCCAAACAACAAACAACCCTAACCCCTAAAAACCAAAAACACTCACGCACTAACAACAAACAACCCTAACCCACTAACAACAAACAACCCTAACACCCTAACAACAAACACTAACCCCCTAACAACAAACAACCCTAAACCCCTAACATCAAAGAACACTAACACCCTAACAACAAACATTCCTAACCCCTTAACAACAAACACTAACCCCCAAACAACAAACAACCCTAACCCCTAAAAACCAAAAAAACTAACCCACTAACAACAAACAACCGTAACCCACTAACAACAAAGAACCCTAACACCCTAACAACAAACAACACTAACCCCCTAACAACAAACACCCCTTACCCCCAACATCAAACAACACTAACCCCCTAACTACACAAAACACTAACACTGTAACAACAAACAACACTAACACTCTAACAACAGAAACCACTAAACCCCAACAAGAAACAACCCTAAACCCCTAACAAAAAACACTAACCCCCTAACAACAAACAACACTGAACTCCTAACAAGAAAATACCCTAACCCCGTAACAACAAACAACCCTAAACCGTAACAACAAACAAACCTAACCCCGAAACAACAAACAACCCTAAACCCCAAACAACAAACAATCCTAACCCCCCAAACAACCAACAACACTAACCCCCTAACCACAATAAACACTAACACCCTAACAACAGAAACCACTAAACCCCAACAAGAAACAACCCTAAACCCCTAACAACAAACAACACTAAACCCCAAAACAAAAAACAACCCTAACCAAACAACAAAAAACCCTAACCCACCAACAACAAACAACGCTAACACCCTAACAACAAACAACCCTAACTCCCTAACAACAAACAACGCTAACACCCTAACAACAAACAACCCTAACCCCGTAACAACAAACAACACTAACCCCCTAACAACAAACAACCCTAAACCCCTAACATCAAACAACACTAACCCGCTAACAACACAAAACACTAACACCCTAACAACAAACAACACTAACACCCTAACAACAAAAACCACTAAACCCCAACAAGAAACAACCCTAAACCCCTAACAACAAACACTAACCCCCTAACAAAAAACAATACTAAACCCCGAACAAGAAACTACCCTAACCCCGTAACAACAAACAACACTAACCCCGTAACAAGAAACAACCCTAACCCCCTAACAACGAACAACACTAACCCCCTAACAACAAACAACACTAAACCCCTAACATCAAAGAACACTAACACCGTAACAACAAACAACCCTAACCCCCTAACAACAAACACTAACCCCCAAACAACAAACAACCCTAACCCCTAAAAACCAAAAACACTAACCCACTAACAACAAACAACCCTAAACCACTAACAACAAACAACCCTAACACCCTAACAACAAACAACACTAACCCCCTAACAATAAACAACCCTAAACCCCTAACATCAAACAACACTAACCCCCTAACAACACAAAACACTAACACCGTAACAACAAACAACACTAACACCCTAACAACAAAAACCACTAAACCCCAACAAGAAACAACCCTAAACCCCTAACAACAAACAACACTAACCCCCTAACAACAAACAACACTAACCCCCTAACAACAAACAATCCTAACCAAACACCAAAAAATCCTAACCCACTAACAGCAAACAACACTAACCCCCTAACAACAAACAACCCTAACCCCCTAACAACAAACAACCCTAACCCCCTAACAAGAAACAACACTAACCCCCTAACAAGAAACAACCCTAAACCCCTAACATCAAAGAACACTAACACCCTAACAACAAACAACACTAACCCCCTAATAACAAACACTAACCCCCAAACAACAAACAACCCTAACCCCTAAAAACCAAAAAAACTAACCCACTAACAACAAACAACCCTAACCCACTAACAACAAACAACCCTAACACCCTAACAACAAACAACACTAACCCCCTAACAACAAACAACCCTTAACCCCTAACATCAAACAAGACTAACCCCCTAACGACACAAAACACTAACACCCTAACAACAAACAACACTAACACCCTAACAACAAAAACCACTAAACCCCAACAAGAAACAACCCTAAACCCCTAACAACAAACACTAACCCCCTAACAACAAACAACACTGAACCCCTAACAAGAAACTACCCTAACCCCGTAACAACAAACAACACTAACCCGTAACAACAAACAACCCTAACCCCCAAACAACAAACAACCCTAACCCCCAAACAACAAACAACCCTAACCCCTAAAAACCAAAAAGACTAACCCACTAACAACAAACAACCCTAACACACTAACAACAAACAACCCTAACACCCTAACAACAAACGACACTAACCCCCTAACAACAAACAACCCTAAACCCCTAACATCAAACAACACTAACCCCCTAACAACACAAAACACTAACACCCTAACAACAAACAACACTAACACCCTAACAACAAAAACCACTAAACCCCAACAAGAAACAACCCGAAACCCCTAACAACAAACACTAACCCCCTGACAACAAACAACACTAAACCCCTAACAATAAACTACCCTAACCCCGTAACAACAAACAACACTAACCCCGTAACAACAAACTACCCTAACCCCCAAACATCAAACAACTCTAACTCCCTAACAACAAACAATCGTAACCCCCGAACAACCAACAACACTAACCCCCTAACCACAATAAACACTAACACCCTAACAACAAAAACCACTAAACCCCAACAAGAAACAATGCTAAACCCCTAAGAACAAACAACACTAACCCCCTAACAACAAACAACCCAAACCAAACAACAAAAAACCCTAACCCACTAACACCAAACAACACTAACACCCTAACAACAAACAACCCTAACCCCCTAGCAAGAAACAACACTAACCCCCTAACAACAAACAACACTAACCCCCTAACAACAAACAACACTAACCTCCTAAAAACAAACAATCCTAACCAAACAACAAAAAATCCTAACCCACTAACAACAAACAACACTAACACCCTAACAACAAACAACCCTAACCCCCTAACAACAAACAACCCTAACCCCCTAACAAGAAACAACACTAACCCCCTAACAAGAGACAACCCTAAACCCCTAACATCAAAGAACACTAACACCCTAACAACAAACAACCCTAACCCCTAATAACAAACACTAACCCCGAAACAACAAACAACCCTAACCCCTAAAAACCAAAAAAACTAACCCACTAACAACAAACAACCCTAACCCACTAACAACAAACAACCCTAACACCCTAACAACAAACAACACTAACCCCCTAACAACAAACAACCCTTAACCCCTAACATCAAACAAGACTAACCCCCTAACGACACAAAACACTAACACCCTAACAACAAACAACACTAACACCCTAACAACAAACAACACTGAACCCCTAACAGGAATCTACCCTAACCCCGTAACAACAAACAACACTAACCCGTAACAACAAACAACCCTAACCCCCAAACAACAAACAATCCTAACCCCCAAACAACAAACAACCCTAACCCCTTAACAACAAACAATCCTAACCCCCCGAACAACCAACAACACTAACCCCCTAACCACAATAAACACTAACACCCTAACAACAAAAACCACTAAACCCCAACAAGAAACAACCCTAAACCCCTAACAACAAACAACACTAACCCCCTAACGACACAAAACACTAACACCCTAACAACAAACAACACTAACACCCCAACCATAAACAACCCTAAACCCCTAACAACAAACACTAACCCCCTAACAACAAACAACACTGAACCCCTAACAAGAAACTACCCTAACCCCATAACAACAAACAACACTAACCCGTAACAACAAACAACCCTAACCCCCAAACAACAAACAACCCTAACACCTTAACAACAAACAATCCTAACCCCCCGAACAACCAACAAAACTAACCCCCTAACCACAATAAACACTAACACTCTAACAACAAAAACCACTAAACCCCAACAAGAAACAACCCTAAACCCCTAACAACAAACACTAACCCCCTAATAAAAAACAACACTAAACCCCGAACAAGAAACTACCCTAACCCCGTAACAACAAACAACACTAACCCCGTAACAAGAAACAACCCTAACCCCCTAACAACGAACAACACTAACCCCCTAACAACAAACAACCCTAAACCCCTAACATCAAAGAACACTAACACCCTAACAACAAACAACCCTAACCCCCTAACAACAAACACTAACCCCCAAACAACAAACAACCCTAACCCCTAAAAACCAAAAAAACTAACCCACTAACAACAAACAATCCAAACCCACTAACAACAAACAACCCTAACACCCTAACAACAAACAACACTAACCCCCTAACAACAAACAACCCTTACCCCCAACATCAAACAACACTAACCCCCTAACTACTCAAAACACTAACACCCTAACAACAAACAACACTAACACCCTAACAACAAAAACCACTAAACCCCAACAAGAAACAACCCGAAACCCCTAACAACAAACACTAACCCCAAAACAACAAACAACACTGAACCCCTAACAAGAAACTACCCTAACCCCGTAACAACAAACAACACTAACCCATAACAACAAACAACCCTAACCCCCAAACAACAAACAACCCTAACCCCCAAACAACAAACAACCCTAACCCCTTAACAACAAACAATCCTAACCCCCCGAACAACAAAACAACACTAACCCCCTAACCACAATAAACACTAACACCCGAACAACAAAAACCACTATACCCCAACAAGAAACAACCCTAAACCCCGAACAACAACCAACACTAACCCCCTAACAAAAAACAACCCTAACCAAACAACAAAAAACCCTAACCCACTAACAACAAACAACACTAACACCCTAACAACAAACAACCCTAAACCCCTAACAACAAACACTAATCCCCTAACAAAAAACAACACTAAACCCCGAACAAGAAACTACCCTAACCCCTTAACAACAAACAACACTAACCCCGTAACAAGAAACAACCCCAACCCCCTAACAACGAACAACACTAACCCCCTAACAACAAACAACCCTAAACCCCTAACATCAAAGAACACTAACACCGTAACAACAAACAACCCTAAACCCCTAACAACAAACACTAACCCCCAAACAACAAAAAACCCTAACCCCTAAAAACCAAAAACACTAACCCACTAACAACAAACTACCCTAAACCACTAACAAAAAACAACGCTAACACCCTAACAACAAACAACACTAACCCCCTAACAACAAACAACCGTAAACCCCTAACATCAAACAACACTAACCCCCTAACAACACAAAACACTAACACCCTAACAACAAACAACACTAACCCCCTAACAACAAAAACCACTAAACCCCAACAAGAAACAACCCGAAACCCCTAACAACAAACACTAACCCCCTAACAACAAACAACACTAAATCCCTAACAAGAAACTACCCTAACCCCCTAACAACAAACAATCCAAACCCCCGAACAACCAACAACACTAACCCCCTAACCACAATAACCACTAACACCCTAACAAGAAAAACCACTAAACCCCATCAAGAAACAACGCTAAACCCCTAAGAACAAACAACACTAACCCCCAAACAACAAACAACCCTAACCAAACAACAAAAAACCCTAACCCACTAACAACAAACAACACTAACACCCTAACAACAAACAACCCTAACCCCCTAACAACAAACAACACTAACACCCTAACAACAAACCTAACCCCCTAACAACAAACAACACTAACCCCCTAACAACAAAGAATCCTAAACCCCTAACATCAAAGAACATTAACACCCTAACAACAAACAACCCTAACCCCCTAACAACAAACACTAACCCCCAAACAACAAACAACCCTAACCCCTAAAAACCAAAAAAACTAACCCACTAACAACAAACAACCCTAACCCACTAACAACAAACAACCCTAACACCCTAACAACAAACAACACTAACCCCCTAACAACAAACAACACTAACACCCTAACGACACAAAACACTAACACCCTAACAACAAACAACACTAACACCCCAACCGGAAACAACCCTAAACCCCTAACAACAAACACTAACCCCCTAACAACAAACAACACTGAACACCTAACAAGAAACTACCCTAACCCCATAAAAACAAACAACCCTAACCCCCAAACAACAAACAACCCTAACCCCTTAACAACAAACAATCCTAACCCCCCGAACAACCAACAACACTAACCCCCTAACCACAATAAACACTAACACCCTAACAACAAAAACCACTAAACCCCAACAAGAAACAACCCTAAACCCCTAACAACACAAAACACTAACCCCCTAACAACAAACAATCCTAACCAAACAACAAAAAACCCTAACCCACTAACAACAAACAACACTAGCACCCTAACAACAAACAACCCTAACCCCCTAACAACAAACAACACTAACACCCGAACAACAAACAACCCTAACCCCCTAACAACAAACAACACTAACACCCTAACAACAAACAACCCTAACCCCCTAACAACAAACACTAACCCGCAAACAACAAACAACCCTAACCCCTAAAAACCAAAAACACTAACCCACTAACAACAAACAACCCTAACCCACTAAGAACAAACAACCCTAACACCCTAACAACAAACACTAAGCCCCTAACAACAAACAACCCTAAACCCCTAACATCAAAGAACACTAACACCCTAACAACAAACAACCCTAACCCCCTAACAACAAACAACACTAACCCCCTAACAACACAAAACACTAACACCCTAGCAACAAACAACACTAACACCCTAACAACAAAAACCACTAAACCCCAACAAGAACCAACCCGAAACCCCTAACAACAAACACTAACCCCCTAACAACAAACAACACTAAATCCCTAACAAGAAACTACCCTAACCCCGTAACAACAAACAACACTAACCCCATAACAACAAACAACCCTAACCCCCAAACAACAAACAACCCTAACTCCCTAACAACAAACAATCCTAAACCCCGAACAACCAACAACTCTAACCCCCTAACCACAATAAAGACTAACACCCGAAAAACAAAAACCACTAAACCCCAACAAGAAACAACCCAAAACCCCTAACAACAAACAACACTAACCCCCTAACAACAAACAACACTAACCCCCTAACAACAAACAATCCTAACCAAAAAACAAAAAACCCGAACCCACTAACAACACACAACACTAACACCCTAACAACAAACAACCCTAACCCCCTAACAACAAAAAACACTAACACCCTAACAACAAACAGCCCTAACCCCCTAACAACAAACAACACTAACCCCCTAACAACAAACAACCCTAAACCCCTAACATCAAAGAACACTAACACCCTAACAACAAACAACCCTAACCCCCTAACAACAAACACTAACCCCCTAATAACAAACAACCCTAACCAAACAACAAAAAACCCTAACCCACTAACAACAAACAACACTAACCCCCTAACAACAAACAACCCTAACACCCTAACAACAAACAACACTAACCCCCTAACAACAAACAACCCTAAACCCCTAACATCAAAGAACACTAACACCCTACCAACAAACAACCCTAACCCCCTAACTACAAACACTAACCCCCAAACAACAAACAACCCTAACCCCTAAAAACCAAAAACACTAACCCACTAACAACAAACAACCCTAACCCACTAACAACAAACAACCCTAACACCCTAACAACAAACAACACTAACCCCCTAACAACAAACAACCCGTAACCCCTAACATCAAACAACACTAACCCTCTAACGACACAAAACACTAACACCCTAACAACAAACAACACTAACACCCTAACAACAAAAACAGCTAAACCCCAAAAAGAAACAACCCGAAACCCCTAACAACAAACACTACCCCCTAACAACAAACAACACTGAACCCCTAACAAGAAACTACCCTAACCCCGTAACAACAAACAACACTAACCCATAACAACAAACAACCCTAACCCCCAAACAACAAACAACCCTAACCCCCCAAACAACAAACAACCCTAACCCCTTAACAACAAACAATCCTAACCCCCCGAACAACCAAACAACACTAACCCCCTAACCACAATAAACACTAACACCCTAACAACAAAAACCACTAAACCCCAACAAGAAACAACCCTAAACCCCTAACAACAAACAACACTAACCTCCTAACAAAAATCAACCCTAACCAAACAACAAAAAACCCTAACCCACTGACAACAAACAACACTAACACCCTAACAAGAAACAACCCTAACTCCCTAACAACAAACAACACTAACACCCTAACAACAAACAACCCTAAACCCCTAACAACAAACACTAATCCCCTAACAAAAAACAACACTAAACCCCGAACAAGAAACTACCCTAACCCCTTAACAACAAACAACACTAACCCCGTAACAAGAAACAACCCCAACCCCCTAACAACGAACAACACTAACCCCCTAACAACAAACAACCCTAAACCCCTAACATCAAAGAACACTAACACCCTAACAACAAACAACCCTAACCCCCTAAAAACAAACACTAACCCCCAAACAACAAAAAACCCTAACCCCTAAAAACCAAAAACACTAACCCACTAACAACAAACTACCCTAAACCACTAACAAAAAACAACCCTAACACCCTAACAACAAACAACACTAACCCCCTAACAACAAACAACCCTAAACCCCTAACATCAAACAACACTAACCCCCTAACAACACAAAACACTAACACCCTAACAACAAACAACACTAACACCCTAACAACAAAAACCACTAAACCCCAACAAGAAACAACCCGAAACCCCTAACAACAAACACTAACCCCCTAACAACAAACAACACTAAACGCCTAACAAGAAACTATCCTAACCCCGTAACAACAAACAACACTAACCCCGTAACAACAAACAGCCCTAACCCCCAAACAAAAAACAACCCTAACCCCCTAACAACAAACAATCCTAACCCCCGAACAACCAACAACCCTAACCCCCTAACCACAATAAACACTAACACCGTAACAACAAAAACCACTAAACCCCAACAAGAAACAACCCTAAACCCCTAACAACAAACAACACTAACCCCCTAACAACAAACAACACTAACCCCCTAACAACGAACAATCCTAACCAAACAACTAAAAACCCTAACCCACTAACAACAAACAACACTAACACCCTAACAACAAACAACCCTAACCCCCTAGCAACAAACAACACTAACACCCTAACAACAAACAACCCTAACCCCCTAACAACAAACAACACTAACCCCCTAACAACAAACAACCCTAAACCCCTAACATCAAAGAACACTAACACCCTAACAACAAACAACCCTAACCCCCTAACAACAAACACTAACCCCCAAACAACAAACAACCCTAACCCCTAAAAACCAAAAACACTAACCCACTAACAACAAACAACCCTAACCCACTAACAACAAACAACCCTAACACCCTAAAAACAAACAAAACTAACCCCCTAACAACAAACAACCCTAAACCCCTAAGAACAAACAACACTAACCCCCTAACAACAAACAACCCTAACCAAACAACAAAAAACCCTAACCCACTAACAACAAACAACACTAACACCCTAACAACAAACAACCCTAACCCCCTAACAGCAAACACTAAGCCCCAAACAACAAACAACCCTAACCCCTAAAAACCGAAAAAACTAACCCACTAACAACAAACAACCCTAACCCACTAACAACAAACAACCCTAACACCCTAACAACACACAACACTAACCCCGTAACAACAAACAACCCTTACCCCCTAACATCAAACAACACTAACCCCCTAACAACACAAAACACTAACACCCTAACAACAAACAACACTAACACCCTAACAACAAAAACCACTAAACCCCAACAAGAAACAACCCGAAACCCCTAACAACAAACACTAACCCCCTAACAACAAACAACACTAAACCCCTAACAAGAAACTACCCTAACCCTGTAACAACAAACAACACTAACCCCGTAACAACAAACAACCCTAACCCCCAAACAACAAACAACCCTAACTCCCTAAAAACAACAAACAATCCGAACCCCCGAACAACCAACAACACTAACCCCCTAATCACAATAAACACTAACACCCTAACAACAAAAACCACTAAACCCCAACAAGAAACAACGCTAAACCCCTAAGAACAAACAACACTAATCCCCTAACAACAAACAACCCTAACCAAACAACAAAAAACCCTAACCCACTAACAACAAACAACACTAACACCCTAACAACAAACAACCCTAACCCCCTAACAACAAACAACACTAACACCCGAACAACAAACAACCCTAACCCCCTAACAACAAACAACACTAACACCCTAACAACAAACAACCCTAACCCCCTAACAACAAACACTAACCCCCAAACAACAAACAACCCTAACCCCTAAAAACCAAAAACACTAACCCACTAACAACAAACAACCCTAACCCACTAAGAACAAACAACCCTAACACCCTAACAACAAACACTAAGCCCCTAACAACAAACAACCCTAAACCCCTAACATCAAAGAACACTAACACCCTAACAACAAACAACCCTAACCCCCTAACAACAAACAACACTAACCCCCTAACAACACAAAACACTAACACCCTAGCAACAAACAACACTAACACCCTAACAACAAAAACCACTAAACCCCAACAAGAACCAACCCGAAACCCCTAACAACAAACACTAACCCCCTAACAACAAACAACACTAAATCCCTAACAAGAAACTACCCTAACCCCGTAACAACAAACAACACTAACCCCATAACAACAAACAACCCTAACCCCCAAACAACAAACAACCCTAACTCCCTAACAACAAACAATCCTAAACCCCGAACAACCAACAACTCTAACCCCCTAACCACAATAAAGACTAACACCCGAAAAACAAAAACCACTAAACCCCAACAAGAAACAACCCAAAACCCCTAACAACAAACAACACTAACCCCCTAACAACAAACAACACTAACCCCCTAACAACAAACAATCCTAACCAAAAAACAAAAAACCCGAACCCACTAACAACACACAACACTAACACCCTAACAACAAACAACCCTAACCCCCTAACAACAAAAAACACTAACACCCTAACAACAAACAGCCCTAACCCCCTAACAACAAACAACACTAACCCCCTAACAACAAACAACCCTAAACCCCTAACATCAAAGAACACTAACACCCTAACAACAAACAACCCTAACCCCCTAACAACAAACACTAACCCCCTAATAACAAACAACCCTAACCAAACAACAAAAAACCCTAACCCACTAACAACAAACAACACTAACCCCCTAACAACAAACAACCCTAACACCCTAACAACAAACAACACTAACCCCCTAACAACAAACAACCCTAAACCCCTAACATCAAAGAACACTAACACCCTACCAACAAACAACCCTAACCCCCTAACTACAAACACTAACCCCCAAACAACAAACAACCCTAACCCCTAAAAACCAAAAACACTAACCCACTAACAACAAACAACCCTAACCCACTAACAACAAACAACCCTAACACCCTAACAACAAACAACACTAACCCCCTAACAACAAACAACCCGTAACCCCTAACATCAAACAACACTAACCCTCTAACGACACAAAACACTAACACCCTAACAACAAACAACACTAACACCCTAACAACAAAAACAGCTAAACCCCAAAAAGAAACAACCCGAAACCCCTAACAACAAACACTACCCCCTAACAACAAAGAACACTGAACCCCTAACAAGAAACTACCCTAACCCCGTAACAACAAACAACACTAACCCATAACAACAAACAACCCTAACCCCCAAACAACAAACAACCCTAACCCCCCAAACAACAAACAACCCTAACCCCTTAAAAACAAACAATCCTAACCCCCCGAACAACCAAACAACACTAACCCCCTAACCACAATAAACACTAACACCCTAACAACAAAAACCACTAAACCCCAACAAGAAACAACCCTAAACCCCTAACAACAAACAACACTAACCTCCTAACAAAAATCAACCCTAACCAAACAACAAAAAACCCTAACCCACTGACAACAAACAACACTAACACCCTAACAAGAAACAACCCTAACTCCCTAACAACAAACAACACTAACACCCTAACAACAAACAACCCTAAACCCCTAACAACAAACACTAATCCCCTAACAAAAAACAACACTAAACCCCGAACAAGAAACTACCCTAACCCCTTAACAACAAACAACACTAACCCCGTAACAAGAAACAACCCCAACCCCCTAACAACGAACAACACTAACCCCCTAACAACAAACAACCCTAAACCCCTAACATCAAAGAACACTAACACCCTAACAACAAACAACCCTAACCCCCTAAAAACAAACACTAACCCCCAAACAACAAAAAACCCTAACCCCTAAAAACCAAAAACACTAACCCACTAACAACAAACTACCCTAAACCACTAACAAAAAACAACCCTAACACCCTAACAACAAACAACACTAACCCCCTAACAACAAACAACCCTAAACCCCTAACATCAAACAACACTAACCCCCTAACAACACAAAACACTAACACCCTAACAACAAACAACACTAACACCCTAACAACAAAAACCACTAAACCCCAACAAGAAACAACCCGAAACCCCTAACAACAAACACTAACCCCCTAACAACAAACAACACTAAACGCCTAACAAGAAACTATCCTAACCCCGTAACAACAAACAACACTAACCCCGTAACAACAAACAGCCCTAACCCCCAAACAAAAAACAACCCTAACCCCCTAACAACAAACAATCCTAACCCCCGAACAACCAACAACCCTAACCCCCTAACCACAATAAACACTAACACCGTAACAACAAAAACCACTAAACCCCAACAAGAAACAACCCTAAACCCCTAACAACAAACAACACTAACCCCCTAACAACAAACAACACTAACCCCCTAACAACGAACAATCCTAACCAAACAACAAAAAACCCTAACCCACTAACAACAAACAACACTAACACCCTAACAACAAACAACCCTAACCCCCTAGCAACAAACAACACTAACACCCTAACAACAAACAACCCTAACCCCCTAACAACAAACAACACTAACCCCCTAACAACAAACAACCCTAAACCCCTAACATCAAAGAACACTAACACCCTAACAACAAACAACCCTAACCCCCTAACAACAAACACTAACCCCCAAACAACAAACAACCCTAACCCCTAAAAACCAAAAACACTAACCCACTAACAACAAACAACCCTAACCCACTAACAACAAACAACCCTAACACCCTAAAAACAAACAAAACTAACCCCCTAACAACAAACAACCCTAAACCCCTAAGAACAAACAACACTAACCCCCTAACAACAAACAACCCTAACCAAACAACAAAAAACCCTAACCCACTAACAACAAACAACACTAACACCCTAACAACAAACAACCCTAACCCCCTAACAGCAAACACTAAGCCCCAAACAACAAACAACCCTAACCCCTAAAAACCGAAAAAACTAACCCACTAACAACAAACAACCCTAACCCACTAACAACAAACAACCCTAACACCCTAACAACAAACAACACTAACCCCGTAACAACAAACAACCCTTACCCCCTAACATCAAACAACACTAACCCCCTAACAACACAAAACACTAACACCCTAACAACAAACAACACTAACACCCTAACAACAAAAACCACTAAACCCCAACAAGAAACAACCCGAAACCCCTAACAACAAACACTAACCCCCTAACAACAAACAACACTAAACCCCTAACAAGAAACTACCCTAACCCTGTAACAACAAACAACACTAACCCCGTAACAACAAACAACCCTAACCCCCAAACAACAAACAACCCTAACTCCCTAAAAACAACAAACAATCCGAACCCCCGAACAACCAACAACACTAACCCCCTAATCACAATAAACACTAACACCCTAACAACAAAAACCACTAAACCCCAACAAGAAACAACGCTAAACCCCTAAGAACAAACAACACTAATCCCCTAACAACAAACAACCCTAACCAAACAACAAAAAACCCTAACCCACTGACAACAAACAACACTAACACCCTAACAACAAACAACCCTAACCCCCTAACAACAAACAACACTAACACCCCAACAACAAACAACCCTAACCCCCTAACAACAAACAACGCTAACCCCCTAACAACAAACAACCCTAAACCCCTAACATCAAAGAACACTATCACCCTAACAACAAACAACCCTAACCCCCTAACAACAAACACTAACCCCCAAACAACAAACAACCCTAACCCCTAAAAACCAAAAAAACTAACCCACTAACAACAAACAACCCTAACCCACTAACAACAAACAACCCTAACGCCCTAACAACAAACAACACTAACCCCCTAACAACAAACAACCCTTACCCCCTAACATCAAACAACACTAACCCCCTAACAACACAAAACCCTAACAACAAACAACACTAACACCCTAACAACAAAAACCACTAAACCCCAACAAGAAACAACCCGAAACTCCTAACAACAAACACTAAACCCCTAACAACAAACAACACTAAACCCCTAACAAGAAACTACCCTAACCCCGTAACAACAAACAACACTAACCCCGCAACAACAAAAAACCCTAACCCCCAAACAACAAACAACCATAACCCCCTAACAAGAAACAATCCTAACCCCCGAACAACCATCAACACTAACCCCCTAACCACAATAAAGACTAACACCCTAACAACAAAAACCACTAAACCCCAACAAGAAAGAACCCTAAACCCCTAACAACGAACAACACTAACCCCCTAACAACAAACAATCCTAACCAAACAACAAAAAACCCTAACCCACTAACAACAAACAACACTAACACCCTAACAACAAACAACCCTAACCCCCTAACAACAAACAACACTAACACCCTAACAACAAACAACCCTAACCCCCTAACAACACACAACACTAACCCCCTAACAACAAACAACCCTAAACCCCTAACATCAAAGAACACTAACACCCTAACAACAAACAACCCTAACCCCCTAACAACAAACACTAACCCCCAAACAACAAACAACCCAAACCCCTAAAAACCAAAAACACTAACCCACTAACAACAAACTACCCTAAACCACTAACAACAAACAACCCTAACACCCTAAAAACAAACAACACTAACACCCTAACAACAAAAACCACTAAACCCCAACAAGAAACAACCCGAAACCCCTAACAACAAGCACTAAACCCCTAACAACAAACAACACTAAACCCCTAACAAGAAACTACCCTAACCCCGTAACAACAAACAACACTAACCCCGTAACAACAAACAGCCCTAACCCCCAAACAACAAACAACCCTAACCCCCTAACAACAAACAATCCTAACCCCCGAACAGCCAACAACACTAAACCCCTAACCACAATAAAGACTAACACCCTAACAACAAAAACCACTAAACCCCAACAAGAAACAACCCTAAACCCCTAAGAACAAACAACACTAACCCCCTAACAACAAACAACCCTAAACCCCTAACATCAAACAACACTAACCCCCTAACAACACAAAACACTAACACCCTAACAACAAACAACACTAACACCCTAACAACAAAAACCACTAAACCCCAACAAGAAACAACCCGAAACCCCTAACAACAAACACTAACCCCCTAACAACAAACAACACTAAACGCCTAACAAGAAACTATCCTAACCCCGTAACAACAAACAACACTAACCCCGTAACAACAAACAGCCCTAACCCCCAAACAAAAAACAACCCTAACCCCCTAACAACAAACAATCCTAACCCCCGAACAACCAACAACCCTAACCCCCTAACCACAATAAACACTAACACCGTAACAACAAAAACCACTAAACCCCAACAAGAAACAACCCTAAACCCCTAACAACAAACAACACTAACCCGCTAACAACAAACAACACTAACCCCCTAACAACGAACAATCCTAACCAAACAACAAAAAACCCTAACCCACTAACAACAAACAACACTAACACCCTAACAACAAACAACCCTAACCCCCTAGCAACAAACAACACTAACACCCTAACAACAAACAACCCTAACCCCCTAACAACAAACAACACTAACCCCCTAACAACAAACAACCCTAAACCCCTAACATCAAAGAACACTAACACCCTAACAACAAACAACCCTAACCCCCTAACAACAAACACTAACCCCCAAACAACAAACAACCCTAACCCCTAAAAACCAAAAACACTAACCCACTAACAACAAACAACCCTAACCCACTAACAACAAACAACCCTAACACCCTAAAAACAAACAAAACTAACCCCCTAACAACAAACAACCCTAAACCCCTAAGAACAAACAACACTAACCCCCTAACAACAAACAACCCTAACCAAACAACAAAAAACCCTAACCCACTAACAACAAACAACACTAACACCCTAACAACAAACAACCCTAACCCCCTAACAGCAAACACTAAGCCCCAAACAACAAACAACCCTAACCCCTAAAAACCGAAAAAACTAACCCACTAACAACAAACAACCCTAACCCACTAACAACAAACAACCCTAACACCCTAACAACAAACAACACTAACCCCGTAACAACAAACAACCCTTACCCCCTAACATCAAACAACACTAACCCCCTAACAACACAAAACACTAACACCCTAACAACAAACAACACTAACACCCTAACAACAAAAACCACTAAACCCCAACAAGAAACAACCCGAAACCCCTAACAACAAACACTAACCCCCTAACAACAAACAACACTAAACCCCTAACAAGAAACTACCCTAACCCTGTAACAACAAACAACACTAACCCCGTAACAACAAACAACCCTAACCCCCAAACAACAAACAACCCTAACTCCCTAAAAACAACAAACAATCCGAACCCCCGAACAACCAACAACACTAACCCCCTAATCACAATAAACACTAACACCCTAACAACAAAAACCACTAAACCCCAACAAGAAACAACGCTAAACCCCTAAGAACAAACAACACTAATCCCCTAACAACAAACAACCCTAACCAAACAACAAAAAACCCTAACCCACTAACAACAAACAACACTAACACCCTAACAACAAACAACCCTAACCCCCTAACAACAAACAACACTAACACCCCAACAACAAACAACCCTAACCCCCTAACAACAAACAACGCTAACCCCCTAACAACAAACAACCCTAAACCCCTAACATCAAAGAACACTATCACCCTAACAACAAACAACCCTAACCCCCTAACAACAAACACTAACCCCCAAACAACAAACAACCCTAACCCCTAAAAACCAAAAAAACTAACCCACTAACAACAAACAACCCTAACCCACTAACAACAAACAACCCTAACGCCCTAACAACAAACAACACTAACCCCCTAACAACAAACAACCCTTACCCCCTAACATCAAACAACACTAACCCCCTAACAACACAAAACCCTAACAACAAACAACACTAACACCCTAACAACAAAAACCACTAAACCCCAACAAGAAACAACCCGAAACTCCTAACAACAAACACTAAACCCCTAACAACAAACAACACTAAACCCCTAACAAGAAACTACCCTAACCCCGTAACAACAAACAACACTAACCCCGCAACAACAAAAAACCCTAACCCCCAAACAACAAACAACCATAACCCCCTAACAAGAAACAATCCTAACCCCCGAACAACCATCAACACTAACCCCCTAACCACAATAAAGACTAACACCCTAACAACAAAAACCACTAAACCCCAACAAGAAAGAACCCTAAACCCCTAACAACGAACAACACTAACCCCCTAACAACAAACAATCCTAACCAAACAACAAAAAACCCTAACCCACTAACAACAAACAACACTAACACCCTAACAACAAACAACCCTAACCCCCTAACAACAAACAACACTAACACCCTAACAACAAACAACCCTAACCCCCTAACAACACACAACACTAACCCCCTAACAACAAACAACCCTAAACCCCTAACATCAAAGAACACTAACACCCTAACAACAAACAACCCTAACCCCCTAACAACAAACACTAACCCCCAAACAACAAACAACCCAAACCCCTAAAAACCAAAAACACTAACCCACTAACAACAAACTACCCTAAACCACTAACAACAAACAACCCTAACACCCTAAAAACAAACAACACTAACACCCTAACAACAAAAACCACTAAACCCCAACAAGAAACAACCCGAAACCCCTAACAACAAGCACTAAACCCCTAACAACAAACAACACTAAACCCCTAACAAGAAACTACCCTAACCCCGTAACAACAAACAACACTAACCCCGTAACAACAAACAGCCCTAACCCCCAAACAACAAACAACCCTAACCCCCTAACAACAAACAATCCTAACCCCCGAACAGCCAACAACACTAAACCCCTAACCACAATAAAGACTAACACCCTAACAACAAAAACCACTAAACCCCAACAAGAAACAACCCTAAACCCCTAAGAACAAACAACACTAACCCCCTAACAACAAACAACCCTAACCAAACAACAGAAAACCCTAACCCACTAACAACAAACAACACTAACACCCTAACAACAAACAACCCTAACCCCCTAACAACAAACAACACTAACACCCTAACAACAAACAACCCTAACCCCCTAACAACAAACAACACTAACCCCCGAACAACAAACAACGCTAAACCCCTAACATCAAAGAACACTAACACCCTAACAACAAACAACCCTAACCCCCTAACAACGAACACTAACCCCCAAACAACAAACAACCCTAACCCCTAAAAACCAAAAAAACTAACCCACTAACAACAAACAACCCTAACCCACTAACAACAAACAACACTAACCCCCTAACAACAAACAATCCTAACCAAAAAACAAAAAACCCGAACCCACTAACAACACACAACACTAACACCCTAACAACAAACAACCCTAACCCCCTAACAACAAAAAACACTAACACCCTAACAACAAACAGCCCTAACCCCCTAACAACAAACAACACTAACCCCCTAACAACAAACAACCCTAAACCCCTAACATCAAAGAACACTAACACCCTAACAACAAACAACCCTAACCCCCTAACAACAAACACTAACCCCCTAACAACAAACAACCCTAACCAAACAACAAAAAACCCTAACCCACTAACAACAAACAACACTAACACCCTAACAACAAACAACCCTAACACCCTAACAACAAACAACACTAACCCCCTAACAACAAACAACCCTAAACCCCTAACATCAAAGAACACTAACACCCTAACGACACAAAACACTAACACCCTAACAACAAACAACACTAACACCCTAACAACTAAAACAGCTAAACCCCAAAAAGAAACAACCCGAAACCCCTAACAACAAACACTACCCCCTAACAACAAACAACACTGAACCCCTAACAAGAAACTACCCTAACCCCGTAACAACAAACAACACTAACCCATAACAACAAACAACCCTAACCCCCAAACAACAAACAACCCTAACCCCCAAACAACAAACAACCCTAACCCCTTAACAACAAACAATCCTAACCCCCCAAACAACCAAACAACACTAACCCCCTAACCACAATAAACACTAACACCCTAACAACAAAAACCACTAAACCCCAACAAGAAACAACCCTAAACCCCTAACAACAAACAACACTAACCTCCTAACAAAAATCAACCCTAACCAAACAACAAAAAACCCTAACCCACTGACAACAAACAACACTAACACCCTAACAAGAAACAACCCTAACTCCCTAACAACAAACAACACTAACACCCTAACAACAAACAACCCTAAACCCCTAACAACAAACACTAATCCCCTAACAAAAAACAACACTAAACCCCGAACAAGAAACTACCCTAACCCCTTAACAACAAACAACACTAACCCCGTAACAAGAAACAACCCCAACCCCCTAACAACGAACAACACTAACCCCCTAACAACAAACAACCCTAAACCCCTAACATCAAAGAACACTAACACCCTAACAACAAACAACCCTAACCCCCTAAAAACAAACACTAACCCCCAAACAACAAAAAACCCTAACCCCTAAAAACCAAAAACACTAACCCACTAACAACAAACTACCCTAAACCACTAACAAAAAACAACCCTAACACCCTAACAACAAACAACACTAACCCCCTAACAACAAACAACCCTAAACCCCTAACATCAAACAACACTAACCCCCTAACAACACAAAACACTAACACCCTAACAACAAACAACACTAACACCCTAACAACAAAAACCACTAAACCCCAACAAGAAACAACCCGAAACCCCTAACAACAAACACTAACCCCCTAACAACAAACAACACTAAACCCCTAACAAGAAACTACCCTAACCCCGTAACAACAAACAACACTAACCCCGTAACAACAAACAGCCCTAACCCCCAAACAAAAAACAACCCTAACCCCCTAACAACAAACAATCCTAACCCCCGAACAACCAACAACCCTAACCCCCTAACCACAATAAACACTAACACCGTAACAACAAAAACCACTAAACCCCAACAAGAAACAACCCTAAACCCCTAACAACAAACAACACTAACCCCCTAACAACAAACAACACTAACCCCCTAACAACGAACAATCCTAACCAAACAAAAAAACCCTAACCCACTAACAACAAACAACACTAACACCCTAACAACAAACAACCCTAACCCCCTAGCAACAAACAACACTAACACCCTAACAACAAACAACCCTAACCCCCTAACAACAAACAACACTAACCCCCTAACAACAAACAACCCTAAACCCCTAACATCAAAGAACACTAACACCCTAACAACAAACAACCCTAACCCCCTAACAACAAACACTAACCCCCAAACAACAAACAACCCTAACCCCTAAAAACCAAAAACACTAACCCACTAACAACAAACAACCCTAACCCACTAACAACAAACAACCCTAACACCCTAAAAACAAACAAAACTAACCCCCTAACAACAAACAACCCTAAACCCCTAAGAACAAACAACACTAACCCCCTAACAACAAACAACCCTAACCAAACAACAAAAAACCCTAACCCACTAACAACAAACAACACTAACACCCTAACAACAAACAACCCTAACCCCCTAACAGCAAACACTAAGCCCCAAACAACAAACAACCCTAACCCCTAAAAACCAAAAAAACTAACCCACTAACAACAAACAACCCTAACCCACTAACAACAAACAACCCTAACACCCTAACAACAAACAACACTAACCCCGTAACAACAAACAACCCTTACCCCCTAACATCAAACAACACTAACCCCCTAACAACACAAAACACTAACACCCTAACAACAAACAACACTAACACCCTAACAACAAAAACCACTAAACCCCAACAAGAAACAACCCGAAACCCCTAACAACAAACACTAACCCCCTAACAACAAACAACACTAAACCCCTAACAAGAAACTACCCTAACCCCGTAACAACAAACAACACTAACCCCGTAACAACAAACAACCCTAACCCCCAAACAACAAACAACCCTAACTCCCTAAAAACAACAAACAATCCGAACCCCCGAACAACCAACAACACTAACCCCCTAATCACAATAAACACTAACACCCTAACAACAAAAACCACTAAACCCCAACAAGAAACAACGCTAAACCCCTAAGAACAAACAACACTAACCCCCTAACAACAAACAACCCTAACCAAACAACAAAAAACCCTAACCCACTAACAACAAACAACACTAACACCCTAACAACAAACAACCCTAACCCCCTAACAACAAACAACACTAACACCCTAACAACAAACAACCCTAACCCCCTAACAACAAAAAACGCTAACCCCCTAACAACAAACAACCCTAAACCCCTAACATCAAGGAACACTATCACCCTAACAACAAACAACCCTAACCCCCTAACAACAAACACTAACCCCAAACAACAAACAACCCTAACCCCGAAAAACCAAAAAAACTAACCCACTAACAACAAACACCCCTAACCCACTAACAACAAACAACCCTAACACCCTAACAACAAACAACACTAACCCCCTAACAACAAACAACCCTTACCCCCTAACATCAAACAACACTAACCCCCTAACAACACAAAACCCTAACAACAAACAACACTAACACCCTAACAACAAAAACCACTAAACCCCAACAAGAAACAACCCGAAACTCCTAACAACAAACACTAAACCCCTAACAACAAACAACACTAAACCCCTAACAAGAAACTACCCTAACCCCGTAACAACAAACAACACTAACCCCGCAACAACAAAAAACCCTAACCCCCAAACAACAAACAACCATAACCCCCTAACAAGAAACAATCCTAACCCCCGAACAACCATCAATACTAACCCCCTAACCACAATAAAGACTAACACCCTAACAACAAAAACCACTAAACCCCAACAAGAAAGAACCCTAAACCCCTAACAACGAACAACACTAACCCCCTAACAACAAACAATCCTAACCAAACAACAAAAAACCCTAACCCACTAACAACAAACAACACTAACACCCTAACAACAAACAACCCTAACCCCCTAACAACAAAAAACACTAACACCCTAACAACAAACAACCCTAACCCCCTAACAACACACAACACTAACCCCCTAACAACAAACAACCCTAAACCCCTAACATCAAAGAACACTAACACCCTAACAACAAACAACCCTAACCCCCTAACAACAAACACTAACCCCCAAACAACAAACAACCCAAACCCCTAAAAACCAAAAACACAAACCCACTAACAACAAACTACCCTAAACCACTAACAACAAACAACCCTAACACCCTAAAAACAAACAACACTAACACCCTAACAACAAAAACCACTAAACCCCAACAAGAAACAACCCGAAACCCCTAACAACAAGCACTAAACCCCTAACAACAAACAACACTAAACCCCTAACAAGAAACTACCCTAACCCCGTAACAACAAACAACACTAACCCCGTAACAACAAACAGCCCTAACCCCCAAACAACAAACAACCCTAACCCCCTAACAACAAACAATCCTAACCCCCGAACAGCCAACAACACTAACCCCCTAACCACAATAAAGACTAACACCCTAACAACAAAAACCACTAAACCCCAACAAGAAGCAACCCTAAACCCCTAAGAACAAACAACACTAACCCCCTAACAACAAACAACCCTAACCAAACAACAGAAAACCCTAACCCACTAACAACAAACAACACTAACACCCTAACAACAAACAGCCCTAACCCCCTAACAACAAACAACACTAACACCCTAACAACAAACAACCCTAACCCCCTAACAACAAACAACACTAACCCCCGAACAACAAACAACGCTAAACCCCTAACATCAAAGAACACTAACACCCTAACAACAAACAACCCTAACCCCCTAACAACGAACACTAACCCCCAAACAACAAACAACCCTAACCCCTAAAAACCAAAAAAACTAACCCACTAACAACAAACAACCCTAACCCACTAACAACAAACAACCCTAACTCCCTAACAACAAACAAAACTAACCCCCTAACAACAAACAACCCTTACCCCCTAACATCAAACAACACTAACCCCCTAACAACACAAAACACTAACACCCTAACAACAAACAACACTAACACCCTAACAACAGAAACCACTAAACCCCAACAAGAAACAACCCTAAACCCCTAACAACAAACACTAAACCCCTAAAAACAAACAACGCTGAACGCCTAACAAGAAAATACCCTAACCCCGTAACAAGAAACAACACTAACCCGTAACAACAAACAACCCTAACCCGCAAACAAAAAACAACCCTAAACCCCAAACAACAAACAACCCTAACCCCTTAACAACAAACAATCCTAACCCCCCGAACAACCAACAACACTAACTCCCTAACCACAATAAACACTAACACCCTAACAAAAAAAACCACTAAACCCCAACAAGAAACAACCCTAAACCCCTCACAACAAACAACACTAACCCCCTAACAAAAAACAACCCTAACCAAACAACAAAAAACCCTAACCCACTAACAACAAACAACACTAACACCCTAGCAACAAACAACCCTAAACCCCTAACAACAAACACTAACCCACTAATAAAAAACAACACTAAACCCCGAACAAGAAACTACCCTAACCCCGTAACAACAAACAACACTAACCCCGTAACAAGAAACAACCCTAACCCCCTAACAACGAACAACACTAACCCCCTAACAACAAACAACCCTAAACCCCTAACATCAAAGAACACTAACACCCTAACAACAAACAACCCTAACCCCCTAACAACAAACACTAACCCCCAAACAACAAACAACCCTAACCCCTAAAAACCAAAAACACTAACCCACTAACAACAAACAAACCTAACCCACTAAGAACAAACAACCCTAACACCCTAACAACAAACACTAAGCCCCTAACAACAAACAAACCTAAACCCCTAACATCAAAGAACACTAACACCCTAACAACAAACAACCGTAACCCCCTAACAACAAACAACACTAACCCCCTAACAACACAAAACACTAACACCCTAACAACAAACAACACTAACACCCTAACAACAAAAACCACTAAACCCCAACAAGAAGCAACCCGAAACCCCTAACAACAAACACTAACCCCCTAACAACAAACAACCCTAACTCCCTAACAACAAACAATCCTAAACCCCGAACAACCAACAACTCTAACCCCCTAACCACAATAAAGACTAACACCCGAAAAACAAAAACCACTAAACCCCAACAAGAAACAACCCAAAACCCCTAACAACAAACAACACTAACCCCCTAACAACAAACAACACTAACCCCCTAACAACAAACAATCCTAACCAAAAAACAAAAAACCCGAACCCACTAACAACACGCAACACTAACACCCTAACAACAAACAACCCTAACCCCCTAACAACAAAAAACACTAACACCCTAACAACAAACAGCCCTAACCCCCTAACAACAAACAACACTAACCCCCTAACAACAAACAACCCTAAACCCCTTACATCAAAGAACACTAACACCCTAACAACAAACAACCCTAACCCCCTAACAACAAACACTAACCCCCTAACAACAAACAACCCTAACCAAACAACAAAAAACCCTAACACACTAACAACAAACAACACTAACACCCTAACAACAAACAACCCTAACCCCCTAACTACAAACACTAACCCCCAAACAACAAACAACCCTAACCCCTAAAAACCAAAAACACTAACCCACTAACAACAAACAACCCTAACCCACTAACAACAAACAACCCTAACACCCTAACAACAAACAACACTAACCCCCTAACAACAAACAACCCGTAACCCCTAACATCAAACAACACTAACCCCCTAACGACACAAAACACTAACACCCTAACAACAAACAACACTAACACCCTAACAACAAAAACAGCTAAACCCCAAAAAGAAACAACCCGAAACCCCTAACAACAAACACTACCCCCTAACAACAAACAACACTGAACCCCTAACAAGAAACTACCCTAACCCCGTAACAACAAACAACACTAACCCATAACAACAAACAACCCTAACCCCCAAACAACAAACAACCCTAACCCCCAAACAACAAACAACCCTAACCCCTTAACAACAAACAATCCTAACCCCCCAAACAACCAAACAACACTAACCCCCTAACCACAATAAACACTAACACCCTAACAACAAAAACCACTAAACCCCAACAAGAAACAACCCTAAACCCCTAACAACAAACAACACTAACCTCCTAACAAAAATCAACCCTAACCAAACAACAAAAAACCCTAACCCACTGACAACAAACAACACTAACACCCTAACAAGAAACAACCCTAACTCCCTAACAACAAACAACACTAACACCCTAACAACAAACAACCCTAAACCCCTAACAACAAACACTAATCCCCTAACAAAAAACAACACTAAACCCCGAACAAGAAACTACCCTAACCCCTTAACAACAAACAACACTAACCCCGTAACAAGAAACAACCCCAACCCCCTAACAACGAACAACACTAACCCCCTAACAACAAACAACCCTAAACCCCTAACATCAAAGAACACTAACACCCTAACAACAAACAACCCTAACCCCCTAGAAACAAACACTAACCCCCAAACAACAAAAAACCCTAACCCCTAAAAACCAAAAACACTAACCCACTAACAACAAACTACCCTAAACCACTAACAAAAAACAACCCTAACACCCTAACAACAAACAACACTAACCCCCTAACAACAAACAACCCTAAACCCCTAACATCAAACAACACTAACCCCCTAACAACACAAAACACTAACACCCTAACAACAAACAACACTAACACCCTAACAACAAAAACCACTAAACCCCAACAAGAAACAACCCGAAACCCCTAACAACAAACACTAACCCCCTAACAACAAACAACACTAAACCCCTAACAAGAAACTACCCTAACCCCGTAACAACAAACAACACTAACCCCGTAACAACAAACAGCCCTAACCCCCAAACAACAAACAACCCTAACCCCCTAACAACAAACAATCCTAACCCCCGAACAACCAACAACCCTAACCCCCTAACCACAATAAACACTAACACCGTAACAACAAAAACCACTAAACCCCAACAAGAAACAACCCTAAACCCCTAACAACAAACAACACTAACCCCCTAACAACAAACAACACTAACCCCCTAACAACGAACAATCCTAACCAAACAAAAAAACCCTAACCCACTAACAACAAACAACACTAACACCCTAACAACAAACAACCCTAACCCCCTAGCAACAAACAACACTAACACCCTAACAACAAACAACCCTAACCCCCTAACAACAAACAACACTAACCCCCTAACAACAAACAACCCTAAACCCCTAACATCAAAGAACACTAACACCCTAACAACAAACAACCCTAACCCCCTAACAACAAACACTAACCCCCAAACAACAAACAACCCTAACCCCTAAAAACCAAAAACACTAACCCACTAACAACAAACAACCCTAACCCACTAACAACAAACAACCCTAACACCCTAAAAACAAACAAAACTAACCCCCTAACAACAAACAACCCTAAACCCCTAAGAACAAACAACACTAACCCCCTAACAACAAACAACCCTAACCAAACAACAAAAAACCCTAACCCACTAACAACAAACAACACTAACACCCTAACAACAAACAACCCTAACCCCCTAACAGCAAACACTAAGCCCCAAACAACAAACAACCCTAACCCCTAAAAACCAAAAAAACTAACCCACTAACAACAAACAACCCTAACCCACTAACAACAAACAACCCTAACACCCTAACAACAAACAACACTAACCCCGTAACAACAAACAACCCTTACCCCCTAACATCAAACAACACTAACCCCCTAACAACACAAAACACTAACACCCTAACAACAAACAACACTAACACCCTAACAACAAAAACCACTAAACCCCAACAAGAAACAACCCGAAACCCCTAACAACAAACACTAACCCCCTAACAACAAACAACACTAAACCCCTAACAAGAAACTACCCTAACCCCGTAACAACAAACAACACTAACCCCGTAACAACAAACAACCCTAACCCCCAAACAACAAACAACCCTAACTCCCTAAAAACAACAAACAATCCGAACCCCCGAACAACCAACAACACTAACCCCCTAATCACAATAAACACTAACACCCTAACAACAAAAACCACTAAACCCCAACAAGAAACAACGCTAAACCCCTAAGAACAAACAACACTAACCCCCTAACAACAAACAACCCTAACCAAACAACAAAAAACCCTAACCCACTAACAACAAACAACACTAAACCCCTAACATCAAAGAACACTATCACCCTAACAACAAACAACCCTAACCCCCTAACAACAAACACTAACCCCAAACAACAAACAACCCTAACCCCTAAAAACCAAAAAAACTAACCCACTAACAACAAACACCCCTAACCCACTAACAACAAACAACCCTAACACCCTAACAACAAACAACACTAACCCCCTAACAACAAACAACCCTTACCCCCTAACATCAAACAACACTAACCCCCTAACAACACAAAACCCTAACAACAAACAACACTAACACCCTAACAACAAAAACCACTAAACCCCAACAAGAAACAACCCGAAACTCCTAACAACAAACACTAAACCCCTAACAACAAACAACACTAAACCCCTAACAAGAAACTACCCTAACCCCGTAACAACAAACAACACTAACCCCGCAACAACAAAAAACCCTAACCCCCAAACAACAAACAACCATAACCCCCTAACAAGAAACAATCCTAACCCCCGAACAACCATCAATACTAACCCCCTAACCACAATAAAGACTAACACCCTAACAACAAAAACCACTAAACCCCAACAAGAAAGAACCCTAAACCCCTAACAACGAACAACACTAACCCCCTAACAACAAACAATCCTAACCAAACAACAAAAAACCCTAACCCACTAACAACAAACAACACTAACACCCTAACAACAAACAACCCTAACCCCCTAACAACAAAAAACACTAACACCCTAACAACAAACAACCCTAACCCCCTAACAACACACAACACTAACCCCCTAACAACAAACAACCCTAAACCCCTAACATCAAAGAACACTAACACCCTAACAACAAACAACCCTAACCCCCTAACAACAAACACTAACCCCCAAACAACAAACAACCCAAACCCCTAAAAACCAAAAACACAAACCCACTAACAACAAACTACCCTAAACCACTAACAACAAACAACCCTAACACCCTAAAAACAAACAACACTAACACCCTAACAACAAAAACCACTAAACCCCAACAAGAAACAACCCGAAACCCCTAACAACAAGCACTAAACCCCTAACAACAAACAACACTAAACCCCTAACAAGAAACTACCCTAACCCCGTAACAACAAACAACACTAACCCCGTAACAACAAACAGCCCTAACCCCCAAACAACAAACAACCCTAACCCCCTAACAACAAACAATCCTAACCCCCGAACAGCCAACAACACTAACCCCCTAACCACAATAAAGACTAACACCCTAACAACAAAAACCACTAAACCCCAACAAGAAGCAACCCTAAACCCCTAAGAACAAACAACACTAACCCCCTAACAACAAACAACCCTAACCAAACAACAGAAAACCCTAACCCACTAACAACAAACAACACTAACACCCTAACAACAAACAGCCCTAACCCCCTAACAACAAACAACACTAACACCCTAACAACAAACAACCCTAACCCCCTAACAACAAACAACACTAACCCCCGAACAACAAACAACGCTAAACCCCTAACATCAAAGAACACTAACACCCTAACAACAAACAACCCTAACCCCCTAACAACGAACACTAACCCCCAAACAACAAACAACCCTAACCCCTAAAAACCAAAAAAACTAACCCACTAACAACAAACAACCCTAACCCACTAACAACAAACAACCCTAACTCCCTAACAACAAACAAAACTAACCCCCTAACAACAAACAACCCTTACCCCCTAACATCAAACAACACTAACCCCCTAACAACACAAAACACTAACACCCTAACAACAAACAACACTAACACCCTAACAACAGAAACCACTAAACCCCAACAAGAAACAACCCTAAACCCCTAACAACAAACACTAAACCCCTAAAAACAAACAACGCTGAACGCCTAACAAGAAAATACCCTAACCCCGTAACAAGAAACAACACTAACCCGTAACAACAAACAACCCTAACCCGCAAACAAAAAACAACCCTAAACCCCAAACAACAAACAACCCTAACCCCTTAACAACAAACAATCCTAACCCCCCGAACAACCAACAACACTAACTCCCTAACCACAATAAACACTAACACCCTAACAAAAAAAACCACTAAACCCCAACAAGAAACAACCCTAAACCCCTCACAACAAACAACACTAACCCCCTAACAAAAAACAACCCTAACCAAACAACAAAAAACCCTAACCCACTAACAACAAACAACACTAACACCCTAGCAACAAACAACCCTAAACCCCTAACAACAAACACTAACCCACTAATAAAAAACAACACTAAACCCCGAACAAGAAACTACCCTAACCCCGTAACAACAAACAACACTAACCCCGTAACAAGAAACAACCCTAACCCCCTAACAACGAACAACACTAACCCCCTAACAACAAACAACCCTAAACCCCTAACATCAAAGAACACTAACACCCTAACAACAAACAACCCTAACCCCCTAACAACAAACACTAACCCCCAAACAACAAACAACCCTAACCCCTAAAAACCAAAAACACTAACCCACTAACAACAAACAAACCTAACCCACTAAGAACAACCAACCCTAACACCCTAACAACAAACACTAAGCCCCTAACAACAAACAAACCTAAACCCCTAACATCAAAGAACACTAACACCCTAACAACAAACAACCGTAACCCCCTAACAACAAACAACACTAACCCCCTAACAACACAAAACACTAACACCCTAACAACAAACAACACTAACACCCTAACAACAAAAACCACTAAACCCCAACAAGAAGCAACCCGAAACCCCTAACAACAAACACTAACCCCCTAACAACAAACAACCCTAACTCCCTAACAACAAACAATCCTAAACCCCGAACAACCAACAACTCTAACCCCCTAACCACAATAAAGACTAACACCCGAAAAACAAAAACCACTAAACCCCAACAAGAAACAACCCAAAACCCCTAACAACAAACAACACTAACCCCCTAACAACAAACAACACTAACCCCCTAACAACAAACAATCCTAACCAAAAAACAAAAAACCCGAACCCACTAACAACACGCAACACTAACACCCTAACAACAAACAACCCTAACCCCCTAACAACAAAAAACACTAACACCCTAACAACAAACAGCCCTAACCCCCTAACAACAAACAACACTAACCCCCTAACAACAAACAACCCTAAACCCCTTACATCAAAGAACACTAACACCCTAACAACAAACAACCCTAACCCCCTAACAACAAACACTAACCCCCTAACAACAAACAACCCTAACCAAACAACAAAAAACCCTAACACACTAACAACAAACAACACTAACACCCTAACAACAAACAACCCTAACCCCCTAACTACAAACACTAACCCCCAAACAACAAACAACCCTAACCCCTAAAAACCAAAAACACTAACCCACTAACAACAAACAACCCTAACCCACTAACAACAAACAACCCTAACACCCTAACAACAAACAACACTAACCCCCTAACAACAAACAACCCGTAACCCCTAACATCAAACAACACTAACCCCCTAACGACACAAAACACTAACACCCTAACAACAAACAACACTAACACCCTAACAACAAAAACAGCTAAACCCCAAAAAGAAACAACCCGAAACCCCTAACAACAAACACTACCCCCTAACAACAAACAACACTGAACCCCTAACAAGAAACTACCCTAACCCCGTAACAACAAACAACACTAACCCATAACAACAAACAACCCTAACCCCCAAACAACAAACAACCCTAACCCCCAAACAACAAACAACCCTAACCCCTTAACAACAAACAATCCTAACCCCCCAAACAACCAAACAACACTAACCCCCTAACCACAATAAACACTAACACCCTAACAACAAAAACCACTAAACCCCAACAAGAAACAACCCTAAACCCCTAACAACAAACAACACTAACCTCCTAACAAAAATCAACCCTAACCAAACAACAAAAAACCCTAACCCACTGACAACAAACAACACTAACACCCTAACAAGAAACAACCCTAACTCCCTAACAACAAACAACACTAACACCCTAACAACAAACAACCCTAAACCCCTAACAACAAACACTAATCCCCTAACAAAAAACAACACTAAACCCCGAACAAGAAACTACCCTAACCCCTTAACAACAAACAACACTAACCCCGTAACAAGAAACAACCCCAACCCCCTAACAACGAACAACACTAACCCCCTAACAACAAACAACCCTAAACCCCTAACATCAAAGAACACTAACACCCTAACAACAAACAACCCTAACCCCCTAAAAACAAACACTAACCCCCAAACAACAAAAAACCCTAACCCCTAAAAACCAAAAACACTAACCCACTAACAACAAACTACCCTAAACCACTAACAAAAAACAACCCTAACACCCTAACAACAAACAACACTAACCCCCTAACAACAAACAACCCTAAACCCCTAACATCAAACAACACTAACCCCCTAACAACACAAAACACTAACACCCTAACAACAAACAACACTAACACCCTAACAACAAAAACCACTAAACCCCAACAAGAAACAACCCGAAACCCCTAACAACAAACACTAACCCCCTAACAACAAACAACACTAAACCCCTAACAAGAAACTACCCTAACCCCGTAACAACAAACAACACTAACCCCGTAACAACAAACAGCCCTAACCCCCAAACAACAAACAACCCTAACCCCCTAACAACAAACAATCCTAACCCCCGAACAACCAACAACCCTAACCCCCTAACCACAATAAACACTAACACCGTAACAACAAAAACCACTAAACCCCAACAAGAAACAACCCTAAACCCCTAACAACAAACAACACTAACCCCCTAACAACAAACAACACTAACCCCCTAACAACGAACAATCCTAACCAAACAACAAAAAACCCTAACCCACTAACAAGAAACAACACTAACACCCTAACAACAAACAACCCTAACCCCCTAGCAACAAACAACACTAACACCCTAACAACAAACAACCCTAACCCCCTAACAACAAACAACACTAACCCCCTAACAACAAACAACCCTAAACCCCTAACATCAAAGAACACTAACACCCTAACAACAAACAACCCTAACCCCCTAACAACAAACACTAACCCCCAAACAACAAACAACCCTAACCCCTAAAAACCAAAAACACTAACCCACTAACAACAAACAACCCTAACCCACTAACAACAAACAACCCTAACACCCTAAAAACAAACAAAACTAACCCCCTAACAACAAACAACCCTAAACCCCTAAGAACAAACAACACTAACCCCCTAACAACAAACAACCCTAACCAAACAACAAAAAACCCTAACCCACTAACAACAAACAACACTAACACCCTAACAACAAACAACCCTAACCCCCTAACAGCAAACACTAAGCCCCAAACAACAAACAACCCTAACCCCTGAAAACCAAAAAAACTAACCCACTAACAACAAACAACCCTAACCCACTAACAACAAACAACCCTAACACCCTAACAACAAACAACACTAACCCCGTAACAACAAACAACCCTTACCCCCTAACATCAAACAACACTAACCCCCTAACAACACAAAACACTAACACCCTAACAACAAACAACACTAACACCCTAACAACAAAAACCACTAAACCCCAACAAGAAACAACCCGAAACCCCTAACAACAAACACTAACCCCCTAACAACAAACAACACTAAACCCCTAACAAGAAACTACCCTAACCCCGTAACAACAAACAACACTAACCCCGTAACAACAAACAACCCTAACCCCCAAACAACAAACAACCCTAACTCCCTAAAAACAACAAACAATCCGAACCCCCGAACAACCAACAACACTAACCCCCTAATCACAATAAACACTAACACCCTAACAACAAAAACCACTAAACCCCAACAAGAAACAACGCTAAACCCCTAAGAACAAACAACACTAACCCCCTAACAACAAACAACCCTAACCAAACAACAAAAAACCCTAACCCACTAACAACAAACAACACTAACACCCTAACAACAAACAACCCTAACCCCCTAACAACAAACAACACTAACACCCTAACAACAAACAACCCTAACCCCCTAACAACAAACAACGCTAACCCCCTAACAACAAACAACCCTAAACCCCTAACATCAAAGAACACTATCACCCTAACAACAAACAACCCTAACCCCCTAACAACAAACACTAACCCCCAAACAACAAACAACCCTAACCCCTAAAAACCAAAAAAACTAACCCACTAACAACAAACAACCCTAACCCACTAACAACAAACAACCCTAACACCCTAACAACAAACAACACTAACCCCCTAACAACAAACAACCCTTACCCCCTAACATCAAACAACACTAACCCCCTAACAACACAAAACCCTAACAACAAACAACACTAACACCCTAACAACAAAAACCACTAAACCCCAACAAGAAACAACCCGAAACTCCTAACAACAAACACTAAACCCCTAACAACAAACAACACTAAACCCCTAAAAAGAAACTACCCTAACCCCGTAACAACAAACAACACTAACCCCGCAACAACAAAAAACCCTAACCCCCAAACAACAAACAACCATAACCCCCTAACAAGAAACAATCCTAACCCCCGAACAACCATCAACACTAACCCCCTAACCACAATAAAGACTAACACCCTAACAACAAAAACCACTAAACCCCAACAAGAAAGAACCCTAAACCCCTAACAACGAACAACACTAACCCCCTAACAACAAACAATCCTAACCAAACAACAAAAAACCCTAACCCACTAACAACAAACAACACTAACACCCTAACAACAAACAACCCTAACCCCCTAACAACAAACAACACTAACCCCCTAACAACAAACAACCCTAAACCCCTAACATCAAAGAACACTAACACCCTAACAACAAACAACCCTAACTCCCTAACAACAAACACTAACCCCCAAACAACAAACAACCCAAACCCCTAAAAACCAAAAACACTAACCCACTAACAACAAACTACCCTAAACCACTAACAACAAACAACCCTAACACCCTAACAACAAACAACACTAACACCCTAACAACAAAAACCACTAAACCCCAACAAGAAACAACCCGAAACCCCTAACAACAAGCACTAAACCCCTAACAACAAACAACACTAAACCCCTAAAAAGAAACTACCCTAACCCCGTAACAACAAACAACACTAACCCCGTAACAACAAACAGCTCTAACCCCCAAACAACAAACAACCCTAACCCCCTAACA
This sequence comes from Elephas maximus indicus, assembly GCF_024166365.1. NCBI lineage: Eukaryota > Metazoa > Chordata > Mammalia > Proboscidea > Elephantidae > Elephas > Elephas maximus. The sequence goes on from NC_064835.1 coordinate 2,465,970, forward strand.
ACAAACAATCCTAACCCCTGAACAGCCAACAACACTAACCCCCTAACCACAATAAAGACTAACACCCTAACAACAAAAACCACTAAACCCCAACAAGAAACAACCCTAAACCCCTAAGAACAAACAACACTAACCCCCTAACAACAAACAACCCTAACGAAACAACAAAAAACCCTAACCCACTAACAACAAACAACACTAACACCCTAACAACAAACAACCCTAACCCCCTAACAACAAACAACACTAACACCCTGACAACAAACAACCCTAACCCCCTAACAACAAACAACACTAACCCCCGAACAACAAACAACGCTAAACCCCTAACATCAAAGAACACTAACACCCTAACAACAAACAACCCTAACCCCCTAACAACAAACACTAACCCCCAAACAACAAACAACCCTAACCCCTAAAAACCAAAAAAACTAACCCACTAACAACAAACAACCCTAACCCACTAACAACAAACAACCCTAACTCCCTAACAACAAACAAAACTAACCCCCTAACAACAAACAACCCTTACCCCCTAACATCAAACAACACTAACCCCCTAACAACACAAAACACTAACACCCTAACAACAAACAACACTAAGACCCTAACAACAGAAACCACTAAACCCCAGCAAGAAACAACCCTAAACCCCTAACAACAAACACTAAACCCCTAAAAACAAACAACGCTGAACCCCTAACAAGAAAATACCCTAACCCCGTAACAAGAAACAACACTAACCCGTAACAACAAACAACCCTAACCCGCAAACAAAAAACAACCCTAAACCCCAAACAACAAACAACCCTAACCCCTTAACAACAAACAATCCTAACCCCCCGAACAACCAACAACACTAACTCCCTAACCACAATAAACACTAACACCCTAACAAAAAAAACCACTAAACCCCAACAAGAAACAACCCTAAACCCCTCACAACAAACAACACTAACCCCCTAACAAAAAACAACCCTAACCAAACAACAAAAAACCCTAACCCACTAACAACAAACAACACTAACACCCTAGCAACAAACAACCCTAAACCCCTAACAACAAACACTAACCCACTAATAAAAAACAACACTAAACCCCGAACAAGAAACTACCCTAACCCCGTAACAACAAACAACACTAACCCCGTAACAAGAAACAACCCTAACCCCCTAACAACGAACAACCCTAACCCCCTAACAACAAACAACCCTAAACCCCTAACATCAAAGATCACTAACCCCCTAACATCAAAGAACACTAACACCCTAACAACAAACAACCCTAACCCCTAAAAACCAAAAACACTAACCCACTAACAACAAACAACCCTAACCCACTAACAACAAACAACCCTAACACCCTAACAACAAACAACACTAACCCCTTAACAACAAACAACCCTAAACCCCTAACATCAAACAACACTAACCCCCTAAGATCACAAAACACTAACACCCTAACAACAAACAACACTAACACCCTAACAACAAAAACCACTAAACCCCAACAAGAAACAACCCTAAACCCCTAAGAACAAACAACACTAACCCCCTAACAACAAACAACCCTAACCAAACAACAAAAAACCCTAACCCTCTAACAACAAACAACACTAACACCCTAACAACAAACAACCCTAACCCCCTAACAACAAACAACACTAACACCCTAACAACAAACAACACTAACCCCCTAACAACAAACAACACTAACCCCCTAACAACAAACAACCCTAAACCCCTAACATCAAAGAACACTAACACCCTAACAACAAACAACCCTAACCCCCTAACAACAAACACTAACCCCCAAACAACAAACAACCCTAACCCCTAAAAACCAAAAAAACTAACCCACTAACAACAAACAACCCTAACCCACTAACAACAAACAACCCTAACACCCTAACAACAAACACTAACCCCCTAACAACAAACAACCCTAAACCCCTAACATCAAAGAACACTAACACCCTAACAACAAACATCCCTAACCCCTAACAACAAACACTAACCCCCAAACAACAAACAACCCTAACCCCTTAAGAACAAACAATGCTAACCCCCCGAACAACCAACAACACTAACCCCCTAACCACAATAAACACTAACACCCTAACAACAAAAACCACTAAACCCCAACAAGAAACAACCCTAAACCCCTAACAACGAACAACACTAACCCCCGAACAAAAAACAACCCTAACCAAACTACAAAAAACACTAACCCACCAACAACAAACAACACTAACACCATAACAACAAAAACCGCTAAACCCCAACAAGAAACAACCCTAACCCCCTAACAACAAACAATCCTAACCCCCGAACAGCCAACAACACTAACCCCCTAACCACAATAAAGACTAACACCCTAACAACAAAAACCACTAAACCCCAACAAGAAACAACCCTAAACCCCTCGCAACAAACAGCACTAACCCCCTAACAAAAAACAACCCTAACCAAACAACAAAAAACCCTAACCCACTAACAACAAACAACACTAACACCCTAGCAACAAACAACACTAACACCCTAGCAACAAACAACCCTAAACCCCTAACAACAAACACTAACCCACTAATAAAAAAGAACACTAAACCCCGAACAAGAAACTACCCTAACCCCATAACAACAAACAACACTAACCCCGTAACAAGAAACAACCCTAACCCCCTAACAACGAACAACACTAACCCCCTAACAACAAACAACCCTAAACCCTTAACATCAAAGATCACTAACCCCCTAACATCAAAGAACACTAACACCCTAACAACAAACAACCCTAACCCCTAAAAACCAAAAACACTAACCCACTAACAACAAACAACCCTAACCCACTAACAACAAACAACCCTAACACCCTAACAACAAACAACACTAACCCCTTAACAACAAACAACCCTAACCCCTAACATCAAACAACACTAACCCCCTAACATCACAAAACACTAACACCCTAACAACAAACAACACTAACACCCTAACAACAAAAACCACTAAACCCCAACAAGAAACAACCCTAAACCCCTAAGAACAAAAAACACTAACCCCCTAACAACAAACAACCCTAACCAAACAACAAAAAACCCTAACCCACTAACAACAAACAACACTAACACCCTAACAACAAACAACCCTAACCCCCTAACAACAAACAACACTAACACCCTAACAACAAACAACACTAACCCCCTAACAACAAACAACACTAACCCCCTAACAACAAACAACCCTAAACCCCTAACATCAAAGAACACTAACACCCTAACAACAAACAACCCTAACCCCCTAACAACAAACACTAACCCCCAAACAACAAACAACCCTAACCCCTAAAAACCAAAAAAACTAACCCACTAACAACAAACAACCCTAACCCACTAACAACAAACAACCCTAACACCCTAACAACAAACACTAACCCCCTAACAACAAACAACCCTAAACCCCTAACATCAAAGAACACTAACACCCTAACAACAAACATCCCTAACCCCCTAACAACAAACACTAACCCCCAAACAACAAACAACCCTAACCCCTTAAGAACAAACAATCCTAACCCCCCGAACAACCAACAACACTAACCACCTAACCACAATAAAGACTAACACCCTAACAACAAAAACCACTAAACCCCAACAAGAAACAACCCTAAACCCCTAAGAACAAACAACACTAACCCCCTAACAACAAACAACCCTAACCAAACAACAAAAAACCCTAACCCACTAACAACAAACAACACTAACACCCTAACAACAAACAACCCTAACCCCCTAACAACAAACAACACTAACACCCTAACAACAAACAACCCTAACCCCCAACAACAAACAACACTAACCCCCGAACAACAAACAAGGCTAAACCCCTAACATCAAAGAACACTAACACCCTAACAACAAACAACCCTAACCCCCTAACAACAAACACTAACCCCCAAACAACAAACAACCCTAACCCCTAAAAACCAAAAAAACTAACCCACTAACAACAAACAACCCTAACCCACTAACGACAAACAACCCTAACTCCCTAACAACAAACAAAACTTACCCCCTAACAACAAACAACCCTTACCCCCTAACATCAAACAACACTAACCCCCTAACAACACAAAACACTAACACCCTAACAACAAACAACACTAACACCCTAACAACAGAAACCACTAAACCCCAGCAAGAAACAACCCTAAACCCCTAACAACAAACACTAAACCCCTAAAAACAAACAACGCTGAACCCCTAACAAGAAAATACCCTAACCCCGTAACAAGAAACAACACTAACCCGTAACAACAAACAACCCTAACCCGCAAACAAAAAACAACCCTAAACCCCAAACAACAAACAACCCTAACCCCTTAACAACAAACAATCCTAACCCCCCGAACAACCAACAACACTAACTCCCTAACCACAATAAACACTAACACCCTAACAAAAAAAACCACTAAACCCCAACAAGAAACAACCCTAAACCCCTCACAACAAACAACACTAACCCCCTAACAAAAACCAACCCTAACCAAACAACAAAAAACCCTAACCCACTAACAACAAACAACACTAACACCCTAGCAACAAACAACCCTAAACCCCTAACAACAAACACTAACCCACTAATAAAAAACAACACTAAACCCCGAACAAGAAACTACCCTAACCCCGTAACAACAAACAACACTAACCCCGTAACAAGAAACAACCCTAACCCCCTAACAACGAACAACCCTAACCCCCTAACAACAAACAACCCTAAACCCCTAACATCAAAGATCACTAACCCCCTAACATCAAAGAACACTAACACCCTAACAACAAACAACCCTAACCCCTAAAAACCAAAAACACTAACCCACTAACAACAAACAACCCTAACCCACTAACAACAAACAACCCTAACACCCTAACAACAAACAACACTAACCCCTTAACAACAAACAACCCTAAACCCCTAACATCAAACAACACTAACCCCCTAACATCACAAAACACTAACACCCTAACAACAAACAACACTAACACCCTAACAACAAAAACCACTAAACCCCAACAAGAAACAACCCTAAACCCCTAAGAACAAACAACACTAACCCCCTAACAACAAACAACCCTAACCAAACAACAAAAAACCCTAACCCACTAACAACAAACAACACTAACACCCTAACAACAAACAACCCTAACCCCCTATCAACAAACAACACTAACACCCTAACAACAAACAACACTAACCCCCTAACAACAAACAACACTAACCCCCTAACAACAAACAACCCTAAACCCCTAACATCAAAGAACACTAACACCCTAACAACAAACAACCCTAACCCCCTAACAACAAACACTAACCCCCAAACAACAAACAACCCTAACCCCTAAAAACCAAAAAAACTAACCCACTAACAACAAACAACCCTAACCCACTAACAACAAACAACCCTAACACCCTAACAACAAACACTAACCCCCTAACAACAAACAACCCTAAACCCCTAACATCAAAGAACACTAACACCCTAACAACAAACATCCCTAACCCCCTAACAACAAACACTAACCCCCAAACAACAAACAACCCTAACCCCTTAAGAACAAACAATGCTAACCCCCCGAACAACCAACAACACTAACCCCCTAACCACAATAAACACTAACACCCTAACAACAAAAACCACTAAACCCCAACAAGAAACAACCCTAAACCCCTAACAACAAACAACACTAACCCCCTAACAAAAAACAACCCTAACCAAACAACAAAAAACCCTAACCCACTAACAACAAACAACACTAACACCCTAACAACAAACAACCCTAACCCCCTAACAACAAACAACACTAACACCCTAACAACAAACAACCCTAACCCCCAACAACAAACAACACTAACCCCCGAACAACAAACAACGCTAAACCCCTAACATCAAAGAACACTAACACCCTAACAACAAACAACCCTAACCCCCTAACAACAAACACTAACCCCCAAACAACAAACAACCCTAACCCCTAAAAACCAAAAAAACTAACCCACTAACAACAAACAACCCTAACCCACTAACGACAAACAACCCTAACTCCCTAACAACAAACAAAACTTACCCCCTAACAACAAACAACCCTTACCCCCTAACATCAAACAACACTAACCCCCTAACAACACAAAACACTAACACCCTAACAACAAACAACACTAACACCCTAACAACAGAAACCACTAAACCCCAGCAAGAAACAACCCTAAACCCCTAACAACAAACACTAAACCCCTAAAAACAAACAACGCTGAACCCCTAACAAGAAAATACCCTAACCCCGTAACAAGAAACAACACTAACCCGTAACAACAAACAAACCTAACCCGCAAACAAAAAACAACCCTAAACCCCAAACAACAAACAACCCTAACCCCTTAACAACAAACAATCCTAACCCCCCGAACAACCAACAACACTAACTCCCTAACCACAATAAACACTAACACCCTAACAAAAAAAACCACTAAACCCCAACAAGAAACAACCCTAAACCCCTCACAACAAACAACACTAACCCCCTAACAAAAACCAACCCTAACCAAACAACAAAAAACCCTAACCCACTAACAACAAACAACACTAACACCCTAGCAACAAACAACCCTAAACCCCTAACAACAAACACTAACCCACTAATAAAAAACAACACTAAACCCCGAACAAGAAACTACCCTAACCCCGTAACAACAAACAACACTAACCCCGTAACAAGAAACAACCCTAACCCCCTAACAACGAACAACCCTAACCCCCTAACAACAAACAACCCTAAACCCCTAACATCAAAGATCACTAACCCCCTAACATCAAAGAACACTAACACCCTAACAACAAACAACCCTAACCCCTAAAAACCAAAAACACTAACCCACTAACAACAAACAACCCTAACCCACTAACAACAAACAACCCTAACACCCTAACAACAAACAACACTAACCCCTTAACAACAAACAACCCTAAACCCCTAACATCAAACAACACTAACCCCCTAACATCACAAAACACTAACACCCTAACAACAAACAACACTAACACCCTAACAACAAAAACCACTAAACCCCAACAAGAAACAACCCTAAACCCCTAAGAACAAACAACACTAACCCCCTAACAACAAACAACCCTAACCAAACAACAAAAAACCCTAACCCACTAACAACAAACAACACTAACACCCTAACAACAAACAACCCTAACCCCCTATCAACAAACAACACTAACACCCTAACAACAAACAACACTAACCCCCTAACAACAAACAACACTAAACCCCTAACAACAAACAACCCTAAACCCCTAACATCAAAGAACACTAACACCCTAACAACAAACAACCCTAACCCCCTAACAACAAACACTAACCCCCAAACAACAAACAACCCTAACCCCTAAAAACCAAAAAAACTAACCCACTAACAACAAACAACCCTAACCCACTAACAACAAACAACCCTAACACCCTAACAACAAACACTAACCCCCTAACAACAAACAACCCTAAACCCCTAACATCAAAGAACACTAACACCCTAACAACAAACATCCCTAACCCCCTAACAACAAACACTAACCCCCAAACAACAAACAACCCTAACCCCTTAAGAACAAACAATGCTAACCCCCCGAACAACCAACAACACTAACCCCCTAACCACAATAAACACTAACACCCTAACAACAAAAACCACTAAACCCCAACAAGAAACAACCCTAAACCCCTAACAACGAACAACACTAACCCCCGAACAAAAAACAACCCTAACCAAACTACAAAAAACCCTAACCCACCAACAACAAACAACACTAACACCCTAACAACAAAAACCCCTAAACCCCAACAAGAAACAACCCTAAACCCCTAACAACAAACACTAAGCCCCTAACAAAAAACAACACTAAACCCCGAACAAGAAACTACCCTAACCCCGTAACAACAAACAACACTAACCCCGTAACAAGAAACAACTCTAACCCCCTAACAACGAACAACACTAACCCCCTAACAACAAACAACACTAAACCCCTAACATCAAAGAACACTAACACCCTAACAACAAACAACCCTAACCCCCTAACAACACTAACCCCCAAACAACAAACAACCCTAACCCCTAAAAACAAAAACACTAACCCACTAACAAGAAACAACCCTAACCCACTAACAAGAAACAACCCTAACACCCTAACAACAAACACTAACCCCCTAACAACAAACAACACTGAACACCTAGCAAGAAAATACCCTAACCCCGTAACAACAAACAACACTAAACTGTAACAACAAACAAGCCTAACCCCCAAACAACAAACAACCCTACACCCCAAACAACAAACAACCCTAACCGCTTAACAACAAACAATCCTAACCCCCCGAACAACCAACAACACTAACGCCCTAACCACAATAAACACTAACACCCTAACAACAAAAACCACTAAACCCCAACAAGAAACAACCCTAAACCCCTAACAACAAACAACACTAACCCCTTAACAAAAAACACCCTAACCAAACAACAAAAAACCCTAACCCACTAACAACAAACAACACTAACACCCTAACAACAAACAACCCTAACCCCCTAACAACAAACAACACTAACACCCTAACAACAAACAACTCTAACCCCCTAACATCAAAGAACACTAACACCCTAACAACAACCAACACTAACGCCCTAACAACAAACACTAACCCCCAAACAACAAACAACCCTAACCCCTAAAAACCAAAAACACTAACCCACTAACAACAAACAACCCTAACCTACTAACAAGAAACAACCCTAACACCCTAACAACAAACAGTAACCCCCTAACAACAAACAACTCTAAACCCCTAACATCAAAGAACACTAACACCCTAACAACAAACAACCCTAACCCCCTAACAACAAACACTAACCCCGAAACAACAAACAACCCTAACCCCTAAAAACCAAAAAGTCTAACCCACTAACAACAAACAACCCTAACCCACTAACAACAAACAACCCTAACACCCTAACAACAATCAACACTTACCCCCTAACAACAAACAACCCTAAACCCCTAACATCAAACCACACTAACCGCCTAACAACACAAAACACTAACACCCTAACAACAAACAACACTAACACCCTAACAACAGAAACCACTAAACCCCAACAAGAAACAGCCCTAAACCCCTAACAACAAACAACACTAACCCCCTAACAACAAACAACACTAACACCCTAACAACAAACAACACTAACCCCCTAACAACAAACAACACTAACCCCCTAACAACAAACAACCCTAACCCCCTAACAACAAACAACACTAAACCCCTAACATCAAAGAACACTAACACCCTAACAACAAACAACCCTAACCCCCTAACAACAAACACTAACCCCCAAACAACAAACAACCCTAACCCCTAAAAACCAAAAGCACTAACCCACTAACAACAAACAACCCTAACCCACTAACAACAAACAACCCTAACACCCTAACAACAAACACTAACCCCCTAACAACAAACAACCCTAAACCCCTAACATCAAAGAACACAAACACCCTAAAAACAAACATTCCTAACCCCCTAACAACAAACACTAACCCCCAAACAACAAACAACCCTAACCCCTAAAAACCAAAAAAACTAACCCACTAACAACAAACAGCCCTAAACCACTAACAACAAACAACCCTAACACCCTAACAAAAAACAAACCTTACCCCCAACATCAAACAACACTAACCCCCTAACTACACAAAACACTAACACCCTAACAACAAACAACACTAACACTCTAACAATAGAAACCACTAAATCCCAACAAGAAACAACCCTAAACCCCTAACAAAAAACACTAACCCCCTAACAACAAACAACACTGAACTCCTAACAAGAAAATACCCTAACCCCGTAACAACAAACAACACTATACCGTAACAACAAACAAACCTAACCCCCAACCAACAAACAACCCTAAACCCCAAACAACAAACAACCCTAACCCCTTAACAACAAACAATCCTAACCCCCCGAACAACCAACAACACTAACCCCCTAACCACAATAAACACAAACACCCTAACAACAGAAGCCACTAAACCCCAACAAGAAACAACCCTAAACCCCTAACAACAAACAACACTAACCCCCTAACAAAAAACAACCCTAACCAAACAGCAAAAAACCCTAACCCACCAACAACAAACAACACTAACACCCTAACAATAAAAAACAACCCTAACTCCCTAACAACAAACACCACTAACACCCTAACAACAAACAACCCTAAACCCCTAACATCAAAGAACACTAACCCCCTAACGACACAAAACACTAACACCCTAACAACAAACAACACTAACACCCTAACAACAAAAACCACTAAACCCCAACCAGAAACAACCCTAAACCCCTAACAACAAACACTAACCCCCTAACAACAAACAACACTGAACCCCTAACAAGAAACTACCCTAACCCCATAACAACAAACAACACTAACCCGTAACAACAAACAACCCTAACCCCCAAACAACAAACAACCCTAAACCCCTAACAACAAACACTAACCCCCTAACAAAGAACAACACTAAACCCCGAACAAGAAACTACCCTAACCCCGTAACAACAAACAACACTAACCCCGTAACAAGAAACAAACCTAACCCCCTAACAACAAACAACACTAACCCCCTAACATCAAACAACTCTAAACCCCTAACATCAAAGAACACTAACACCCTAACAACAAACAACCCTAACCCCCTAACAACAAACACTAACCCCCAAGCAACAAACAACCCTAACCCCTAAAAACCAAAAACACTAACCCACTAACAACAAACAACCCTAACCCACTAACAACAAACAACCCTAACACCCTAACAACAAACAACACTAACCCCCTAACAACAAACAACCCTAAACCCCTAAAATCAAACAACACTAACCCCCTAACAACACAAAACACTAACACCCTAACAACAAACAACACTAACACCCTAACAACAAAAACCACTAAACCCCAACAAGAAACAACCCGAAAGCCCTAACAACAAACACTAACCCCCTAACAACAAACAACACTAAACCCCTAACAAGAAACTACCCTAACCCCGTAACAACAAACAACACTAACCCCGTAACAACAAACAACCCTAACCCCCAAACAACAAACAACCCTAACCCCCTAACAACAAACAACACTAACACCCTAACAACAAACAACCCTAAAACCCTAACATCAAACAACACTAACCCCCTAACCACAATAAATACTAACACCCTAACAACAAAAACCACTAAACCCCAAGAAGAAACAACCCTAAACCCCTAACAACAAACAACACTAACCCCCTAACAACAAACAACACGAATCCCCTAACAACAAACAATTCTAACCAAACAACAAAAAACCCTAACCCACTAACAACAAACAACACTAACACCCTAACAACAAACAACCCTAACCCCCTAACAACAAACAACACTAACACCCTAACAACAAACAACCCTAACCCCCTAACAACAAACAACACTAACCCCTTAACAACAAACAACCCTAAACCCCTAACATCAAAGAACACTAACACCCTAACAACAAAGAACCCTAACCCCCTAACAACAAACACTAACCCCCAAACAACAAACAACCCTAACCCCTAAAAACCAAAAACACTAACCCACTAACAACAAACAACCCTAACCCACTAACAACAAACAACCCTAACACCCTAACAACAAACACTAACCCCCTAACAACAAACAACCCTAAACCCCTAACATCAAAGAACACTAACACCCTAACAACAAACATCCCTAACCCCCTAACAACAAACACTAACCCCCAAACAACAAACAACCCTAACCCCTTAAGAACAAACAATGCTAACCCCCCGAACAACCAACAACACTAATCCCCTAACCACAATAAACAGTAACACCCTAACAACAAAAACCACTAAACCCCAACAAGAAACAACCCTAAACCCCTAACAACGAACAACACTAACCCCCGAACAAAAAACAACCCTAACCAAACTACAAAAAACCCTAACCCACCAACAACAAACAACACTAACACCCTAACAACAAAAACCCCTAAACCCCAACAAGAAACAACCCTAAACCCCTAACAACAAACACTAAGCCCCTAACAAAAAACAACACTAAACCCCGAACAAGAAACTACCCTAACCCCGTAACAACAAACAACACTAACCCCGTAACAAGAAACAACTCTAACCCCCTAACAACGAACAACACTAACCCCCTAACAACAAACAACACTAAACCCCTAACATCAAAGAACACTAACACCCTAACAACAAACAACCCTAACCCCCTAACAACACTAACCCCCAAACAACAAACAACCCTAACCCCTAAAAACAAAAACACTAACCCACTAACAAGAAACAACCCTAAACCACTAACAAGAAACAACCCTAACACCCTAACAACAAACACTAACCCCCTAACAACAAACAACACTGAACCCCTAACAAGAAAATACCCTAACCCCGTAACAACAAACAACACTAAACTGTAACAACAAACAAGCCTAACCCCCAAACAACAAACAACCCTACACCCCAAACAACAAACAACCCTAACCGCTTAACAACAAACAATCCTAACCCCCCGAACAACCAACAACACTAACCCCCTAACCACAATAAACACTAACACCCTAACAACAAAAACCACTAAACCCCAACAAGAAACAACCCTAAACCCCTAACAACAAACAACACTAACCCCCTAACAAAAAACACCCTAACCAAACAACAAAAAACCCTAACCCACTAACAACAAACAACACTAACACCCTAACAACAAACAACCCTAACCCCCTAACAACAAACAACACTAACACCCTAACAACAAACAACTCTAACCCCCTAACATCAAAGAACACTAACACCCTAACAACAACCAACACTAACGCCCTAACAACAAACACTAACCCCCAAACAACAAACAACCCTAACCCCTAAAAACCAAAAACACTAACCCACTAACAACAAACAACCCTAACCTACTAACAAGAAACAACCCTAACACCCTAACAACAAACACTAACCCCCTAACAACAAACAACCCTAAACCCCTAACATCAAAGAACACTAACACCCTAACAACAAACAACCCTAACCCCCTAACAACAAACACTAACCCCGAAACAACAAACAACCCTAACCCCTAAAAACCAAAAAGTCTAACCCACTAACAACAAACAACCCTAACCCACTAACAACAAACAACCCTAACACCCTAACAACAATCAACACTTACCCCCTAACAACAAACAACCCTAAACCCCTAACATCAAACCACACTAACCGCCTAACAACACAAAACACTAACACCCTAACAACAAACAACACTAACACCCTAACAACAGAAACCACTAAACCCCAACAAGAAACAGCCCTAAACCCCTAACAACAAACAACACTAACCCCCTAACAACAAACAACACTAACACCCTAACAACAAACAACCCTAACCCCCTAACAACAAACAACACTAACCCCCTAACAACAAACAACCCTAACCCCCTAACAACAAACAACACTAAACCCCTAACAACAAACAATCCTAACCCCCTAACAACAAACAACACTAACCCCCTAACAACAAACAACCCTAAACCCCTAACATCAAAGAACACTAACACCCTAACAACAAACAACCCTAACCCCCTAACAACAAACACTAACCCCCAAACAACAAACAACCCTAACCCCTAAAAACCAAAAGCACTAACCCACTAACAACAAACAACCCTAACCCACTAACAACAAACAACCCTAACACCCTAACAACAAACACTAACCCCCTAACAACAAACAACCCTAAACCCCTAACATCAAAGAACACAAACACCCTAAAAACAAACATTCCTAACCCCCTAACAACAAACACTAACCCCCAAACAACAAACAACCCTAACCCCTAAAAACCAAAAAAACTAACCCACTAACAACAAACAGCCCTAAACCACTAACAACAAACAACCCTAACACCCTAACAAAAAACAAACCTTACCCCCAACATCAAACAACACTAACCCCCTAACTACACAAAACACTAACACCCTAACAACAAACAACACTAACACTCTAACAATAGAAACCACTAAATCCCAACAAGAAACAACCCTAAACCCCTAACAAAAAACACTAACCCCCTAACAACAAACAACACTGAACTCCTAACAAGAAAATACCCTAACCCCGTAACAACAAACAACACTATACCGTAACAACAAACAAACCTAACCCCCAAACAACAAACAACCCTAAACCCCAAACAACAAACAACCCTAACCCCTTAACAACAAACAATCCTAACCCCCCGAACAACCAACAACACTAACCCCCTAACCACAATAAACACTAACACCCTAACAACAGAAGCCACTAAACCCAACAAGAAACAACCCTAAACCCCTAACAACAAACAACACTAACCCCCTAACAAAAAACAACCCTAACCAAACAGCAAAAAACCCTAACCCACCAACAACAAACAACACTAACACCCTAACAATAAAAAACAACCCTAACTCCCTAACAACAAACACCACTAACACCCTAACAACAAACAACCCTAAACCCCTAACATCAAAGAACACTAACCCCCTAACGACACAAAACACTAACACCCTAACAACAAACAACACTAACACCCTAACAACAAAAACCACTAAACCCCAACCAGAAACAACCCTAAACCCCTAACAACAAACACTAACCCCCTAACAACAAACAACACTGAACCCCTAACAAGAAACTACCCTAACCCCATAACAACAAACAACACTAACCCGTAACAACAAACAACCCTAACCCCCAAACAACAAACAACCCTAAACCCCTAACAACAAACACTAACCCCCTAACAAAGAACAACACTAAACCCCGAACAAGAAACTACCCTAACCCCGTAACAACAAACAACACTAACCCCGTAACAAGAAACAAACCTAACCCCCTAACAACAAACAACACTAACCCCCTAACATCAAACAACTCTAAACCCCTAACATCAAAGAACACTAACACCCTAACAACAAACAACCCTAACCCCCTAACAACAAACACTAACCCCCAAGCAACAAACAACCCTAACCCCTAAAAACCAAAAACACTAACCCACTAACAACAAACAACCCTAACCCACTAACAACAAACAACCCTAACACCCTAACAACAAACAACACTAACCCCCTAACAACAAACAACCCTAAACCCCTAAAATCAAACAACACTAACCCCCTAACAACACAAAACACTAACACCCTAACAACAAACAACACTAACACCCTAACAACAAAAACCACTAAACCCCAACAAGAAACAACCCGAAAGCCCTAACAACAAACACTAACCCCCTAACAACAAACAACACTAAACCCCTAACAAGAAACTACCCTAACCCCGTAACAACAAACAACACTAACCCCGTAACAACAAACAACCCTAACCCCCAAACAACAAACAACCCTAACCCCCTAACAACAAACAACACTAACACCCTAACAACAAACAACCCTAAAACCCTAACATCAAACAACACTAACCCCCTAACCACAATAAATACTAACACCCTAACAACAAAAACCACTAAACCCCAAGAAGAAACAACCCTAAACCCCTAACAACAAACAACACTAACCCCCTAACAACAAACAACACGAACCCCCTAACAACAAACAATTCTAACCAAACAACAAAAAACCCTAACCCACTAACAACAAACAACACTAACACCCTAACAACAAACAACCCTAACCCCCTAACAACAAACAACACTAACACCCTAACAACAAACAACCCTAACCCCCTAACAACAAACAACACTAACCCCTTAACAACAAACAACCCTAAACCCCTAACATCAAAGAACACTAACACCCTAACAACAAAGAACCCTAACCCCCTAACAACAAACACTAACCCCCAAACAACAAACAACCCTAACCCCTAAAAACCAAAAACACTAACCCACTAACAACAAACAACCCTAACCCACTAACAACAAACAACCCTAACACCCTAACAACAAACACTAACCCCCTAACAACAAACAACCCTAAACCCCTAACATCAAAGAACACTAACACCCTAACAACAAACATCCCTAACCCCCTAACAACAAACACTAACCCCCAAACAACAAACAACCCTAACCCCTTAAGAACAAACAATGCTAACCCCCCGAACAACCAACAACACTAATCCCCTAACCACAATAAACAGTAACACCCTAACAACAAAAACCACTAAACCCCAACAAGAAACAACCCTAAACCCCTAACAACGAACAACACTAACCCCCGAACAAAAAACAACCCTAACCAAACTACAAAAAACCCTAACCCACCAACAACAAACAACACTAACACCCTAACAACAAAAACCCCTAAACCCCAACAAGAAACAACCCTAAACCCCTAACAACAAACACTAAGCCCCTAACAAAAAACAACACTAAACCCCGAACAAGAAACTACCCTAACCCCGTAACAACAAACAACACTAACCCCGTAACAAGAAACAACTCTAACCCCCTAACAACGAACAACACTAACCCCCTAACAACAAACAACACTAAACCCCTAACATCAAAGAACACTAACACCCTAACAACAAACAACCCTAACCCCCTAACAACACTAACCCCCAAACAACAAACAACCCTAACCCCTAAAAACAAAAACACTAACCCACTAACAAGAAACAACCCTAAACCACTAACAAGAAACAACCCTAACACCCTAACAACAAACACTAACCCCCTAACAACAAACAACACTGAACCCCTAACAAGAAAATACCCTAACCCCGTAACAACAAACAACACTAAACTGTAACAACAAACAAGCCTAACCCCCAAACAACAAACAACCCTACACCCCAAACAACAAACAACCCTAACCGCTTAACAACAAACAATCCTAACCCCCCGAACAACCAACAACACTAACCCCCTAACCACAATAAACACTAACACCCTAACAACAAAAACCACTAAACCCCAACAAGAAACAACCCTAAACCCCTAACAACAAACAACACTAACCCCCTAACAAAAAACACCCTAACCAAACAACAAAAAACCCTAACCCACTAACAACAAACAACACTAACACCCTAACAACAAACAACCCTAACCCCCTAACAACAAACAACACTAACACCCTAACAACAAACAACTCTAACCCCCTAACATCAAAGAACACTAACACCCTAACAACAACCAACACTAACGCCCTAACAACAAACACTAACCCCCAAACAACAAACAACCCTAACCCCTAAAAACCAAAAACACTAACCCACTAACAACAAACAACCCTAACCTACTAACAAGAAACAACCCTAACACCCTAACAACAAACACTAACCCCCTAACAACAAACAACCCTAAACCCCTAACATCAAAGAACACTAACACCCTAACAACAAACAACCCTAACCCCCTAACAACAAACACTAACCCCGAAACAACAAACAACCCTAACCCCTAAAAACCAAAAAGTCTAACCCACTAACAACAAACAACCCTAACCCACTAACAACAAACAACCCTAACACCCTAACAACAATCAACACTTACCCCCTAACAACAAACAACCCTAAACCCCTAACATCAAACCACACTAACCGCCTAACAACACAAAACACTAACACCCTAACAACAAACAACACTAACACCCTAACAACAGAAACCACTAAACCCCAACAAGAAACAGCCCTAAACCCCTAACAACAAACAACACTAACCCCCTAACAACAAACAACACTAACACCCTAACAACAAACAACCCTAACCCCCTAACAACAAACAACACTAACCCCCTAACAACAAACAACCCTAACCCCCTAACAACAAACAACACTAAACCCCTAACAACAAACAATCCTAACCCCCTAACAACAAACAACACTAACCCCCTAACAACAAACAACCCTAAACCCCTAACATCAAAGAACACTAACACCCTAACAACAAACAACCCTAACCCCCTAACAACAAACACTAACCCCCAAACAACAAACAACCCTAACCCCTAAAAACCAAAAGCACTAACCCACTAACAACAAACAACCCTAACCCACTAACAACAAACAACCCTAACACCCTAACAACAAACACTAACCCCCTAACAACAAACAACCCTAAACCCCTAACATGAAAGAACACAAACACCCTAAAAACAAACATTCCTAACCCCCTAACAACAAACACTAACCCCCAAACAACAAACAACCCTAACCCCTAAAAACCAAAAAAACTAACCCACTAACAACAAACAGCCCTAAACCACTAACAACAAACAACCCTAACACCCTAACAAAAAACAAACCTTACCCCCAACATCAAACAACACTAACCCCCTAACTACACAAAACACTAACACCCTAACAACAAACAACACTAACACTCTAACAATAGAAACCACTAAATCCCAACAAGAAACAACCCTAAACCCCTAACAAAAAACACTAACCCCCTAACAACAAACAACACTGAACTCCTAACAAGAAAATACCCTAACCCCGTAACAACAAACAACACTATACCGTAACAACAAACAAACCTAACCCCCAAACAACAAACAACCCTAAACCCCAAACAACAAACAACCCTAACCCCTTAACAACAAACAATCCTAACCCCCCGAACAACCAACAACACTAACCCCCTAACCACAATAAACACTAACACCCTAACAACAGAAGCCACTAAACCCCAACAAGAAACAACCCTAAACCCCTAACAACAAACAACACTAACCCCCTAACAAAAAACAACCCTAACCAAACAGCAAAAAACCCTAACCCACCAACAACAAACAACACTAACACCCTAACAATAAAAAACAACCCTAACTCCCTAACAACAAACACCACTAACACCCTAACAACAAACAACCCTAAACCCCTAACATCAAAGAACACTAACCCCCTAACGACACAAAACACTAACACCCTAACAACAAACAACACTAACACCCTAACAACAAAAACCACTAAACCCCAACCAGAAACAACCCTAAACCCCTAACAACAAACACTAACCCCCTAACAACAAACAACACTGAACCCCTAACAAGAAACTACCCTAACCCCATAACAACAAACAACACTAACCCGTAACAACAAACAACCCTAACCCCCAAACAACAAACAACCCTAAACCCCTAACAACAAACACTAACCCCCTAACAAAGAACAACACTAAACCCCGAACAAGAAACTACCCTAACCCCGTAACAACAAACAACACTAACCCCGTAACAAGAAACAAACCTAACCCCCTAACAACAAACAACACTAACCCCCTAACATCAAACAACTCTAAACCCCTAACATCAAAGAACACTAACACCCTAACAACAAACAACCCTAACCCCCTAACAACAAACACTAACCCCCAAACAACAAACAACCCTAACCCCTAAAAACCAAAAACACTAACCCACTAACAACAAACAACCCTAACCCACTAACAACAAACAACCCTAACACCCTAACAACAAACAACACTAACCCCCTAACAACAAACAACCCTAAACCCCTAAAATCAAACAACACTAACCCCCTAACAACACAAAACACTAACACCCTAACAACAAACAACACTAACACCCTAACAACAAAAACCACTAAACCCCAACAAGAAACAACCCGAAAGCCCTAACAACAAACACTAACCCCCTAACAACAAACAACACTAAACCCCTAACAAGAAACTACCCTAACCCCGTAACAACAAACAACACTAACCCCGTAACAACAAACAACCCTAACCCCCAAACAACAAACAACCCTAACCCCCTAACAACAAACAACACTAACACCCTAACAACAAACAACCCTAAAACCCTAACATCAAACAACACTAACCCCCTAACCACAATAAATACTAACACCCTAACAACAAAAACCACTAAACCCCAACAAGAAACAACCCTAAACCCCTAACAACAAACAACACTAACCCCCTAACAACAAACAACCCTAACACCCTAACAACAAATAACACTAACCCCCTAACAACAAACAACCCGAAACCCCTAACAACAAACACTAACCCACCAACAACAAACAACACTAACCCATAACAACAAACAACCCTAACCCCCAAACAACAAACAACCCTAACCCCCAAACAACAAACAACCCTAACCCCTTAACAACAAACAATCCTAACCCCCCGAACAACCAAACAACACTAACCCCCTAAACACAATAAACACTAACACCCTAACAACAAAAACCACTAAACCCCAACAAGAAACAACCCTAAACCCCTAACAACAAACAACACTAACCCCCTAACAACAAACAACACTAACCCCCTAACAACAAACAATCCTAACCAAACAACAAAAAACCCTAACCCACTAACAACAAACAACACTAACACCCTAACAACAAACAACCCTAACCCCCTAGCAACAAACAACACTAACACCCTAACAACAAACAACCCTAACCCCCTAACAACAAACAACACTAACCCCCTAACAACAAACAACCCTAAACACCTAACATAAAGAACACTAACACCCTAACAACAAACAACCCTAACCCCCTAACAACAAACAACCCTAACAACCTAAAAACAAACAAAACTAACCCCCTAACAACAAACAACCCTAAACCCCTAAGAACAAACAACACTAACCCCCTAACAACAAACAACCCTTACCAAACAACAAAAAACCCTAACCCACTAACAACAAACAACACTAACACCCTAACAACAAACAACCCTAACCCCCTAACAGCAAACACTGAGCCCCAAACAACAAACTACCCTAACCCCTAAAAACCAAAAAAACTAACCCACTAACAACAAACAACCCTAACCCACTAACAACAAACAACACTAACACCCTAACAACAAACAACACTAACCCCCTAACAACAAACAATCCTAACCAAACAACAAAAAACCCTAACCCACTAACAACAAACAATACTAACACCCTAACAACAAACAACCCTAAACCCCTAACAACAAACAACACTAACCCCCTAACAACAAACAACCCTAACCCCCTAACAACAAACAACACTAACCCCCTAACAACAAACAACCCTAAACCCCTAACATCAAAGAACACTAACACCCTAACAACAAACAACCCTAACCCCCTAACAACAAACACTAACCTCCAAACAACAAACAACCCTAACCCCTAAAAACCAAAAACACTAACCCACTAACAACAAACAACCCTAACCCACTAACAACAAACAACCCTAACACCCTAACAACAAACAACACTAACCCCTTAACAACAAACAACCCTAAACCCCTAACATCAAACAACACTAACCCCCTAACATCACAAAACACTAACACCCTAACAACAAACAACACTAACACACTAACAACAAAAACCACTAAACCCCAACAGGAAACAACCCTAAACCCCTAAGAACAAACAACACTAACCCCCTAACAACAAACAACCCTAACCAAACAACAAAAAACCCTAACCCACTAACAACAAACAACACTAACACCCTAACAACAAACAACCCTAACCCCCTAACAACAAACAACACTAACACCCTAACAACAAACAACCCTAACCCCCTAACAACAAACAACACTAACCCCCTAACAACAAACAACCCTAAACCCCTAACATCAAAGAACACTAACACCCTAACAACAAACAACCCTAACCCCCTAACAACAAACACTAACCCCCAAACAACAAACAACCCTAACCCCTAAAAACCAAAAAAACTAACCCACTAACAACAAACAACCCTAACCCACTAACAACAAACAACCCTAACACCCTAACAACAAACAACAGTAACCCCCAAACAACAAACAACCCTAAACCCTAAAAACCAAAAAAACTAACCCACTAACAACAAACAACCCTAACCCACTAACAACAAACAACCCTAACACCCTAACAACAAACAACACTTACCCCCTAACATCAAACAACACTAACCCCCTAACAACACAAAACACTAACACCCTAACAACAAACAACACTAACACCCTAACAACAGAAACCACTAAACCCCAACAAGAAACAACCCTAAACCCCTAACAAAAAACACTAACCCCCTAACAACAAACAACACTGAACCCCTAACAAGAAAATACCCTAACCCCGTAACAACAAACAACACTAAACCGTAACAACAAACAACCCTAACCCCCAAGCAAGAAACAACCCTAAACCCCAAACAACAAACAACCCTAACCCCTTAAGAACAAACAATGCTAACCCCCCGAACAACCAACAACACTAACCCCCTAACCACAATAAACACTAACACCCTAACAACAAAAACCACTAAACCCCAACAAGAAACAACCCTAAACCCCTAACAACGAACAACACTAACCCCGTAACAAAAAACAACCCTAACCAAACAACAAAAAACCCTAACCCACCAACAACAAACAACACTAACACCTTAACAACAAACAACCCTAACTCCCTAACAACAAACAACACTAACACCCTAACAACAAAACCCTTAAACCCCAACAAGAAACAACCCTAAACCCCTAACAACAAACACTAACCCGCTAACAAAAAACAACATTAACCCCGAACAAGAAACTACCCTAACCCCGTAACAACAAACAACACTAACCCCGCAACAAGAAACAACCCTAACCCCCTAACAACGAACAACACTAACCCCCTAACAACAAACAACACTAAACCCCTAACATCAAAGAACACTAACACCCTAACAACAATCAACCCTAACCCCCTAACAACAAACACTAACCCCCAAACAACAAACAACCCTAACCCCTAAAAACAAAAACACTAACCCACTAACAACAAACAACCCTAACCCACTAACAAGAAACAACCCTAACACCCTAACAACAAACACTAACCCCCTAACAACAAACAACACTGAACCCCTAACAAGAAAATACCCTAACCCCGTAACAACAAACAACACTAAACCGTAACAACAAACTAGCCTAACCCCCAAACAACAAACAACCCTAAACCCCAAACAACAAAAAACCCTAACCCCTTAACAACAAACAATCCTAACCCCCCGAACAACCAACAACACTAACCCCCTAACCACAATAAACACTAACACCCAAACAACAAAAACCACTAAACCCCAACAAGAAACAACCCTAAACCCTTATCAACAAACAACACTAACCCCTTAACAAAAAACAACCCTAACCAAACAACAAAAAACCCTAACCCACCAACAACAAACACTAACACCCTAACAACAAACAACCCTAACTCCCTAACAACAAACAACACTAACACCCTAACAACAAACAACCCTAACTCCCTAACAACAAACAACCCTAAACCCCTAACATCAAACAACACTAACACCCTAACATCACAAAACACTAACACCCTAACAACAAACAACACTAACACCCTAACAACAAAAACCACTAAACCCCAACAAGAAACAACCCTAAACCCCTAAGAACAAACAACACTAACCCCCTAACAACAAACAACCCTAACCAAACAAGAAAAAACCCTAACCCACTAACAACAAACAACACTAACACCCTAACAACAAACAACCCTAACCCCCTAACAACAAACAACACTAACACCCTAACAACAAACAACCCTAACCCCCTAACAACAAACAACACCAACCCCCTAACAACAAACAACCCTAAACCCCTAACATCAAAGAACACTAACACCCTAACAACAAACAACCCTAACCCACTAACAACAAACACAAACCCCCAAACAACAAACAACCCTAACCCCTAAAAACCAAAAAAACTAACCCACTAACAACAAACACCCCTAACCCACTAACAACAAACAACCCTAACACCCTAACAACAAACAACACTAACCCCCTAACAACAAACAACACTTACCCCCTAACATCAAACAACACTAACCCCCTAACAACACAAAACACTAACACCCTAACAACAAACAACACTAACACCCTAACAACAGAAACCACTAAACCCCAACAAGAAACAACCCTAAACCCCTAACAAAAAACACTAACCCCCTAACAACAAACAACACTGAACCCCTAACAAGAAAATACCCTAACCCCGTAACAACAAAGAACACTAAACCGTAACAACAAACAACCCTAACCCCCAAACAACAAACAACCCTAAACCCCAAACAACAAACAACCCTAACCCCTTTAGAACAAACACTGCTAACCCCCCGAACAACCAACAACACTAACCCCCTAACCACAATAAACACTAACACCCTAACAACAAACACCACTAAACCCCAACAAGAAACAACCCTAAACCCCTAACAACGAACAACACTAACCCCCTAACAACACAAAACACTAACACCCTAACAACAAACAACACTAACACCCTAACAACAAAAACCACTAAACCCCAACAAGAAACAACCCTAAACCCCTAACAACAAACAACACTAACCCCCTAACAAAAAACAACCCTAACCAAACAACAAAAAACCCTAACCCACTAACAACAAACAACACTAACACCCTAACAACAAACAACCCTAACTCCCTAACAACAAACAACACTAACACCCTAACAACAAACAACCCTATCCCCCTAACAACAAACAACACTAACCCCCTAACAACAAACAACCCTAAACCTCTACACATCAAACAACACTAACCCCCTAACAACACAAAACACTAACACCCTAACAACAAACTGCACTAATACCCTAACAACAAAAACCCCTAAACCCCAACAAGAAACAACCCAAAAACCCTAACAACAAACACTAACCCCCTATCAAAAAACAACACTAAACCCCGAACAAGAAACTACCCTAACCCCGTAACAACAAACAACACTAACCCCGTAAAAAGAAACAACCCTAACCCCCTAACAACGAACAACACTAACCCCCTAACAACAAAAAACCCTAAACCCCTAACATCAAAGAACACTAACACCCTAACAACAAACAACCCTAACCCCCTAACAACAAACACTAACCCCCAAACAACAAACAACCCTCACCCCTAAAAACCAAAAACACTAACCCACTAACAACAAACAACCCTAAACCTCTAACAACAAACAACCCTAACACCCTAACAACAAACAACACTATCACCATAACAACAAAAACCACTAAACCCCAAGAAGAAACAACCCGAAACCCCTAACAACAAACACTAACCCCCTAACAACAAACAACACTAAACCCCTAACAAGAAACTACCCTAACCCCGTAACAACAAACAACACTAACCCCCTAACAACAAACAACACTAACCCCCTAACAACAAACAACCCTAACCAAACAACCAAAAAAACTAACCCAGTAACAACAAACAACACTAACCCCCTAACAACAAACAACCCTAACCCCCTAACAACAAACAACCCTAACACCCTAACAACAAACAACCCTAACCCCCAACAACAAACAACACTAACCCCCTAACAACAAACAACCCTAAACCCCTAACATCAAAGAACACTAACAACCTAACAACAAACAACCCTAACCCCCTAACAACAAACACTAACCCCCAAACAACAAACAACCCTAACCCCTAAAAACCAAAAGCACTAACCCACTAACAACAAACAACCCTAACCCACTAACAACAAACAACCCTAACACCCTAACAACAAACACTAACCCCCTAACAACAAACAACCCTAAACCCCTAACATCAAAGAACACAAACACCCTAAAAACAAACATTCCTAACCCCCTAACAACAAACACTAACCCCCAAACAACAAACAACCCTAACCCCTAAAAACCAAAAAAACTAACCCACTAACAACAAACAGCCCTAAACCACTAACAACAAACAACCCTAACACCCTAACAAAAAACAAACCTTACCCCCAACATCAAACAACACTAACCCCCTAACTACACAAAACACTAACACCCTAACAACAAACAACACTAACACTCTAACAATAGAAACCACTAAATCCCAACAAGAAACAACCCTAAACCCCTAACAAAAAACACTAACCCCCTAACAACAAACAACACTGAACTCCTAACAAGAAAATACCCTAACCCCGTAACAACAAACAACACTATACCGTAACAACAAACAAACCTAACCCCCAAACAACAAACAACCCTAAACCCCAAACAACAAACAACCCTAACCCCTGAACAACAAACAATCCTAACCCCCCGAACAACCAACAACACTAACCCCCTAACCACAATAAACACTAACACCCTAACAACAGAAGCCACTAAACCCCAACAAGAAACAACCCTAAACCCCTAACAACAAACAACACTAACCCCCTAACAAAAAACAACCCTAACCAAACAGCAAAAAACCCTAACCCACCAACAACAAACAACACTAACACCCTAACAATAAAAAACAACCCTAACTCCCTAACAACAAACACCACTAACACCCTAACAACAAACAACCCTAAACCCCTAACATCAAAGAACACTAACCCCCTAACGACACAAAACACTAACACCCTAACAACAAACAACACTAACACCCTAACAACAAAAACCACTAAACCCCAACCAGAAACAACCCTAAACCCCTAACAACAAACACTAACCCCCTAACAACAAACAACACTGAACCCCTAACAAGAAACTACCCTAACCCCATAACAACAAACAACACTAACCCGTAACAACAAACAACCCTAACCCCCAAACAACAAACAACCCTAAACCCCTAACAACAAACACTAACCCCCTAACAAAGAACAACACTAAACCCCGAACAAGAAACTACCCTAACCCCGTAACAACAAACAACACTAACCCTGTAACAAGAAACAAACCTAACCCCCTAACAACAAACAACACTAACCCCCTAACATCAAACAACTCTAAACCCCTAACATCAAAGAACACTAACACCCTAACAACAAACAACCCTAACCCCCTAACAACAAACACTAACCCCCAAGCAACAAACAACCCTAACCCCTAAAAACCAAAAACACTAACCCACTAACAACAAACAACCCTAACCCACTAACAACAAACAACCCTAACACCCTAACAACAAACAACACTAACCCCCTAACAACAAACAACCCTAAACCCCTAAAATCAAACAACACTAACCCCCTAACAACACAAAACACTAACACCCTAACAACAAACAACACTAACACCCTAACAACAAAAACCACTAAACCCCAACAAGAAACAACCCGAAAGCCCTAACAACAAACACTAACCCCCTAACAACAAACAACACTAAACCCCTAACAAGAAACTACCCTAACCCCGTAACAACAAACAACACTAACCCCGTAACAACAAACAACCCTAACCCCCAAACAACAAACAACCCTAACCCCCTAACAACAAACAACACTAACACCCTAAGAACAAACAACCCTAAAACCCTAACATCAAACAACACTAACCCCCTAACCACAATAAATACTAACACCCTAACAACAAAAACCACTAAACCCCAAGAAGAAACAACCCTAAACCCCTAACAACAAACAACACTAACCCCCTAACAACAAACAACACGAACCCCCTAACAACAAACAATTCTAACCAAACAACAAAAAACCCTAACCCACTAACAACAAACAACACTAACACCCTAACAACAAACAACCCTAACCCCCTAACAACAAACAACACTAACACCCTAACAACAAACAACCCTAACCCCCTAACAACAAACAACACTAACCCCTTAACAACAAACAACCCTAAACCCCTAACATCAAAGAACACTAACACCCTAACAACAAAGAACCCTAACCCCCTAACAACAAACACTAACCCCCAAACAACAAACAACCCTAACCCCTAAAAACCAAAAACACTAACCCACTAACAACAAACAACCCTAACCCACTAACAACAAACAACCCTAACACCCTAACAACAAACACTAACCCCCTAACAACAAACAACCCTAAACCCCTAACATCAAAGAACACTAACACCCTAACAACAAACATCCCTAACCCCCTAACAACAAACACTAACCCCCAAACAACAAACAACCCTAACCCCTTAAGAACAAACAATGCTAACCCCCCGAACAACCAACAACACTAATCCCCTAACCACAATAAACAGTAACACCCTAACAACAAAAACCACTAAACCCCAACAAGAAACAACCCTAAACCCCTAACAACGAACAACACTAACCCCCGAACAAAAAACAACCCTAACCAAACTACAAAAAACCCTAACCCACCAACAACAAACAACACTAACACCCTAACAACAAAAACCCCTAAACCCCAACAAGAAACAACCCTAAACCCCTAACAACAAACACTAAGCCCCTAACAAAAAACAACACTAAACCCCGAACAAGAAACTACCCTAACCCCGTAACAACAAACAACACTAACCCCGTAACAAGAAACAACTCTAACCCCCTAACAACGAACAACACTAACCCCCTAACAACAAACAACACTAAACCCCTAACATCAAAGAACACTAACACCCTAACAACAAACAACCCTAACCCCCTAACAACACTAACCCCCAAACAACAAACAACCCTAACCCCTAAAAACAAAAACACTAACCCACTAACAAGAAACAACCCTAAACCACTAACAAGAAACAACCCTAACACCCTAACAACAAACACTAACCCCCTAACAACAAACAACACTGAACCCCTAACAAGAAAATACCCTAACCCCGTAACAACAAACAACACTAAACTGTAACAACAAACAAGCCTAACCCCCAAACAACAAACAACCCTACACCCCAAACAACAAACAACCCTAACCGCTTAACAACAAACAATCCTAACCCCCCGAACAACCAACAACACTAACCCCCCAAACCACAATAAACACTAACACCCTAACAACAAAAACCACTAAACCCCAACAAGAAACAACCCTAAACCCCTAACAACAAACAACACTAACCCCCTAACAAAAAACACCCTAACCAAACAACAAAAAACCCTAACCCACTAACAACAAACAACACTAACACCCTAACAACAAACAACCCTAACCCCCTAACAACAAACAACACTAACACCCTAACAACAAACAACTCTAACCCCCTAACATCAAAGAACACTAACACCCTAACAACAACCAACACTAACGCCCTAACAACAAACACTAACCCCCAAACAACAAACAACCCTAACCCCTAAAAACCAAAAACACTAACCCACTAACAACAAACAACCCTAACCTACTAACAAGAAACAACCCTAACACCCTAACAACAAACACTAACCCCCTAACAACAAACAACCCTAAACCCCTAACATCAAAGAACACTAACACCCTAACAACAAACAACCCTAACCCCCTAACAACAAACACTAACCCCGAAACAACAAACAACCCTAACCCCTAAAAACCAAAAAGTCTAACCCACTAACAACAAACAACCCTAACCCACTAACAACAAACAACCCTAACACCCTAACAACAATCAACACTTACCCCCTAACAACAAACAACCCTAAACCCCTAACATCAAACCACACTAACCGCCTAACAACACAAAACACTAACACCCTAACAACAAACAACACTAACACCCGAACAACAGAAACCACTAAACCCCAACAAGAAACAGCCCTAAACCCCTAACAACAAACAACACTAACCCCCTAACAACAAACAACACTAACACCCTAACAACAAACAACCCTAACCCCCTAACAACAAACAACACTAACCCCCTAACAACAAACAACCCTAACCCCCTAACAACAAACAACACTAAACCCCTAACAACAAACAATCCTAACCCCCTAACAACAAACAACACTAACCCCCTAACAACAAACAACCCTAAACCCCTAACATCAAAGAACACTAACACCCTAACAACAAACAACCCTAACCCCCTAACAACAAACACTAACCCCCAAACAACAAACAACCCTAACCCCTAAAAACCAAAAGCACTAACCCACTAACAACAAACAACCCTAACCCACTAACAACAAACAACCCTAACACCCTAACAACAAACACTAACCCCCTAACAACAAACAACCCTAAACCCCTAACATGAAAGAACACAAACACCCTAAAAACAAACATTCCTAACCCCCTAACAACAAACACTAACCCCCAAACAACAAACAACCCTAACCCCTAAAAACCAAAAAAACTAACCCACTAACAACAAACAACCCTAAACCACTAACAACAAACAACCCTAACACCCTAACAAAAAACAAACCTTACCCCCAACATCAAACAACACTAACCCCCTAACTACACAAAACACTAACACCCTAACAACAAACAACACTAACACTCTAACAATAGAAACCACTAAATCCCAACAAGAAACAACCCTAAACCCCTAACAAAAAACACTAACCCCCTAACAACAAACAACACTGAACTCCTAACAAGAAAATACCCTAACCCCGTAACAACAAACAACACTATACCGTAACAACAAACAAACCTAACCCCCAAACAACAAACAACCCTAAACCCCAAACAACAAACAACCCTAACCCCTTAACAACAAACAATCCTAACCCCCCGAACAACCAACAACACTAACCCCCTAACCACAATAAACACTAACACCCTAACAACAGAAGCCACTAAACCCCAACAAGAAACAACCCTAAACCCCTAACAACAAACAACACTAACCACCTAACAAAAAACAACCCTAACCAAACAGCAAAAAACCCTAACCCACCAACAACAAACAACACTAACACCCTAACAATAAAAAACAACCCTAACTCCCTAACAACAAACACCACTAACACCCTAACAACAAACAACCCTAAACCCCTAACATCAAAGAACACTAACCCCCTAACGACACAAAACACTAACACCCTAACAACAAACAACACTAACACCCTAACAACAAAAACCACTAAACCCCAACCAGAAACAACCCTAAACCCCTAACAACAAACACTAACCCCCTAACAACAAACAACACTGAACCCCTAACAAGAAACTACCCTAACCCCATAACAACAAACAACACTAACCCGTAACAACAAACAACCCTAACCCCCAAACAACAAACAACCCTAAACCCCTAACAACAAACACTAACCCCCTAACAAAGAACAACACTAAACCCCGAACAAGAAACTACCCTAACCCCGTAACAACAAACAACACTAACCCCGTAACAAGAAACAAACCTAACCCCCTAACAACAAACAACACTAACCCCCTAACATCAAACAACTCTAAACCCCTAACATCAAAGAACACTAACACCCTAACAACAAACAACCCTAACCCCCTAACAACAAACACTAACCCCCAAACAACAAACAACCCTAACCCCTAAAAACCAAAAACACTAACCCACTAACAACAAACAACACTAACCCACTAACAACAAACAACCCTAACACCCTAACAACAAACAACACTAACCCCCTAACAACAAACAACCCTAAACCCCTAAAATCAAACAACACTAACCCCCTAACAACACAAAACACTAACACCCTAACAACAAACAACACTAACACCCTAACAACAAAAACCACTAAACCCCAACAAGAAACAACCCGAAAGCCCTAACAACAAACACTAACCCCCTAACAACAAACAACACTAAACCCCTAACAAGAAACTACCCTAACCCCGTAACAACAAACAACACTAACCCCGTAACAACAAACAACCCTAACCCCCAAACAACAAACAACCCTAACCCCCTAACAACAAACAACACTAACACCCTAACAACAAACAACCCTAAAACCCTAACATCAAACAACACTAACCCCCTAACCACAATAAATACTAACACCCTAACAACAAAAACCACTAAACCCCAACAAGAAACAACCCTAAACCCCTAACAACAAACAACACTAACCCCCTAACAACAAACAACCCTAACACCCTAACAACAAATAACACTAACCCCCTAACAACAAACAACCCGAAACCCCTAACAACAAACACTAACCCACCAACAACAAACAACACTAACCCATAACAACAAACAACCCTAACCCCCAAACAACAAACAACCCTAACCCCCAAACAACAAACAACCCTAACCCCTTAACAACAAACAATCCTAACCCCCCGAACAACCAAACAACACTAACCCCCTAAACACAATAAACACTAACACCCTAACAACAAAAACCACTAAACCCCAACAAGAAACAACCCTAAACCCCTAACAACAAACAACACTAACCCCCTAACAACAAACAACACTAACCCCCTAACAACAAACAATCCTAACCAAACAACAAAAAACCCTAACCCACTAACAACAAACAACACTAACACCCTAACAACAAACAACCCTAACCCCCTAGCAACAAACAACACTAACACCCTAACAACAAACAACCCTAACCCCCTAACAACAAACAACACTAACCCCCTAACAACAAACAACCCTAAACACCTAACATAAAGAACACTAACACCCTAACAACAAACAACCCTAACCCCCTAACAACAAACACTAACCCCCAAACAACAAACAACCCTAACCCCTAAAAACCAAAAACACTAACCCACTAACAACAAACAACCCTAACCCACTAACAACAAACAACCCTAACAACCTAAAAACAAACAAAACTAACCCCCTAACAACAAACAACCCTAAACCCCTAAGAACAAACAACACTAACCCCCTAACAACAAACAACCCTTACCAAACAACAAAAAACCCTAACCCACTAACAACAAACAACACTAACACCCTAACAACAAACAACCCTAACCCCCTAACAGCAAACACTGAGCCCCAAACAACAAACTACCCTAACCCCTAAAAACCGAAAAAACTAACCCACTAACAACAAACAACCCTAACCCACTAACAACAAACAACACTAACACCCTAACAACAAACAACACTAACCCCCTAACAACAAACAATCCTAACCAAACAACAAAAAACCCTAACCCACTAACAACAAACAATACTAACACCCTAACAACAAACAACCCTAAACCCCTAACAACAAACAACACTAACCCCCTAACAACAAACAACCCTAACCCCCTAACAACAAACAACACTAACGCCCTAACAACAAACAACCCTAAACCCCTAACATCAAAGAACACTAACACCCTAACAACAAACAACCCTAACCCCCTAACAACAAACACTAACCCCCAAACAACAAACAACCCTAACCCCTAAAAACCAAAAACACTAACCCACTAACAACAAACAACCCTAACCCACTAACAACAAACAACCCTAACACCCTAACAACAAACAACACTAACCCCTTAACAACAAACAACCCTAAACCCCTAACATCAAACAACACTAACCCCCTAACATCACAAAACACTAACACCCTAACAACAAACAACACTAACACACTAACAACAAAAACCACTAAACCCCAACAGGAAACAACCCTAAACCCCTAAGAACAAACAACACTAACCCCCTAACAACAAACAACCCTAACCAAACAACAAAAAACCCTAACCCACTAACAACAAACAACACTAACACCCTAACAACAAACAACCCTAACCCCCTAACAACAAACAACACTAACACCCTAACAACAAACAACCCTAACCCCCTAACAACAAACAACACTAACCCCCTAACAACAAACAACCCTAAACCCCTAACATCAAAGAACACTAACACCCTAACAACAAACAACCCTAACCCCCTAACAACAAACACTAACCCCCAAACAACAAACAACCCTAACCCCTAAAAACCAAAAAAACTAACCCACTAACAACAAACAACCCTAACCCACTAACAACAAACAACCCTAACACCCTAACAACAAACAACAGTAACCCCCAAACAACAAACAACCCTAAACCCTAAAAACCAAAAAAACTAACCCACTAACAACAAACAACCCTAACCCACTAACAACAAACAACCCTAACACCCTAACAACAAACAACACTTACCCCCTAACATCAAACAACACTAACCCCCTAACAACACAAAACACTAACACCCTAACAACAAACAACACTAACACCCTAACAACAGAAACCACTAAACCCCAACAAGAAACAACCCTAAACCCCTAACAAAAAACACTAACCCCCTAACAACAAACAACACTGAACCCCTAACAAGAAAATACCCTAACCCCGTAACAACAAACAACACTAAACCGTAACAACAAACAACCCTAACCCCCAAGCAACAAACAACCCTAAACCCCAAACAACAAACAACCCTAACCCCTTAAGAACAAACAATGCTAACCCCCCGAACAACCAACAACACTAACCCCCTAACCACAATAAACACTAACACCCTAACAACAAAAACCACTAAACCCCAACAAGAAACAACCCTAAACCCCTAACAACGAACAACACTAACCCCGTAACAAAAAACAACCCTAACCAAACAACAAAAAACCCTAACCCACCAACAACAAACAACACTAACACCTTAACAACAAACAACCCTAACTCCCTAACAACAAACAACACTAACACCCTAACAACAAAACCCTTAAACCCCAACAAGAAACAACCCTAAACCCCTAACAACAAACACTAACCCGCTAACAAAAAACAACATTAACCCCGAACAAGAAACTACCCTAACCCCGTAACAACAAACAACACTAACCCCGTAACAAGAAACAACCCTAACCCAATAACAACGAACAACACTAACCCCCTAACAACAAACAACACTAAACCCCTAACATCAAAGAACACTAACACCCTAACAACAATCAACCCTAACCCCCTAACAACAAACACTAACCCCCAAACAACAAACAACCCTAACCCCTAAAAACAAAAACACTAACCCACTAACAACAAACAACCCTAACCCACTAACAAGAAACAACCCTAACACCCTAACAACAAACACTAACCCCCTAACAACAAACAACACTGAACCCCTAACAAGAAAATACCCTAACCCCGTAACAACAAACAACACTAAACCGTAACAACAAACTAGCCTAACCCCCAAACAACAAACAACCCTAAACCCCAAACAACAAAAAACCCTAACCCCTTAACAACAAACAATCCTAACCCCCCGAACAACCAACAACACTAACCCCCTAACCACAATAAACACTAACACCCAAACAACAAAAACCACTAAACCCCAACAAGAAACAACCCTAAACCCTTATCAACAAACAACACTAAACCCTTAACAAAAAACAACCCTAACCAAACAACAAAAAACCCTAACCCACCAACAACAAACACTAACACCCTAACAACAAACAACCCTAACTCCCTAACAACAAACAACACTAACACCCTAACAACAAACAACCCTAACTCCCTAACAACAAACAACCCTTAACCCCTAACATCAAACAACACTAACACCCTAACATCACAAAACACTAACACCCTAACAACAAACAACACTAACACCCTAACAACAAAAACCACTAAACCCCAACAAGAAACAACCCTAAACCCCTAAGAACAAACAACACTAACCCCCTAACAACAAACAACCCTAACCAAACAAGAAAAAACCCTAACCCACTAACAACAAACAACACTAACACCCTAACAACAAACAACCCTAACCCCCTAACAACAAACAACACTAACACCCTAACAACAAACAACCCTAACCCCCTAACAACAAACAACACCAACCCCCTAACAACAAACAACCCTAAACCCCTAACATCAAAGAACACTAACACCCTAACAACAAACAACCCTAACCCACTAACAACAAACACAAACCCCCAAACAACAAACAACCCTAACCCCTAAAAACCAAAAAAACTAACCCACTAACAACAAACACCCCTAACCCACTAACAACAAACAACCCTAACACCCTAACAACAAACAACACTAACCCCCTAACAACAAACAACACTTACCCCCTAACATCAAACAACACTAACCCCCTAACAACACAAAACACTAACACCCTAACAACAAACAACACTAACACCCTAACAACAGAAACCACTAAACCCCAACAAGAAACAACCCTAAACCCCTAACAAAAAACACTAACCCCCTAACAACAAACAACACTGAACCCCTAACAAGAAAATACCCTAACCCCGTAACAACAAAGAACACTAAACCGTAACAACAAACAACCCTAACCCCCAAACAACAAACAACCCTAAACCCCAAACAACAAACAACCCTAACCCCTTTAGAACAAACACTGCTAACCCCCCGAACAACCAACAACACTAACCCCCTAACCACAATAAACACTAACACCCTAACAACAAACACCACTAAACCCCAACAAGAAACAACCCTAAACCCCTAACAACGAACAACACTAACCCCCTAACAACACAAAACACTAACACCCTAACAACAAACAACACTAACACCCTAACAACAAAAACCACTAAACCCCAACAAGAAACAACCCTAAACCCCTAACAACAAACAACACTAACCCCCTAACAAAAAACAACCCTAACCAAACAACAAAAAACCCTAACCCACTAACAACAAACAACACTAACACCCTAACAACAAACAACCCTAACTCCCTAACAACAAACAACACTAACACCCTAACAACAAACAACCCTATCCCCCTAACAACAAACAACACTAACCCCCTAACAACAAACAACCCTAAACCTCTACACATCAAACAACACTAACCCCCTAACAACACAAAACACTAACACCCTAACAACAAACTGCACTAATACCCTAACAACAAAAACCCCTAAACCCCAACAAGAAACAACCCAAAAACCCTAACAACAAACACTAACCCCCTATCAAAAAACAACACTAAACCCCGAACAAGAAACTACCCTAACCCCGTAACAACAAACAACACTAACCCCGTAAAAAGAAACAACCCTAACCCCCTAACAACGAACAACACTAACCCCCTAACAACAAAAAACCCTAAACCCCTAACATCAAAGAACACTAACACCCTAACAACAAACAACCCTAACCCCCTAACAACAAACACTAACCCCCAAACAACAAACAACCCTCACCCCTAAAAACCAAAAACACTAACCCACTAACAACAAACAACCCTAAACCTCTAACAACAAACAACCCTAACACCCTAACAACAAACAACACTATCACCATAACAACAAAAACCACTAAACCCCAAGAAGAAACAACCCGAAACCCCTAACAACAAACACTAACCCCCTAACAACAAACAACACTAAACCCCTAACAAGAAACTACCCTAACCCCGTAACAACAAACAACACTAACCCCCTAACAACAAACAACACTAACCCCCTAACAACAAACAACCCTAACCAAACAACCAAAAAAACTAACCCAGTAACAACAAACAACACTAACCCCCTAACAACAAACAACCCTAACCCCCTAACAACAAACAACCCTAACACCCTAACAACAAACAACCCTAACCCCCAACAACAAACAACACTAACCCCCTAACAACAAACAACCCTAAACCCCTAACATCAAAGAACACTAACAACCTAACAACAAACAACCCTAACCCCCTAACAACAAACACTAACCCCCAAACAACAAACAACCCTAACCCCTAAAAACCAAAAACACTAACCCACTAACAACAAACAACCCTAACCCACTAACAACAAACAACCCTAATACCCTAACAACAAACAACACTAACCCCCTAACAACAAACAACCCTAAACCACTAACATCAAACAACACTAACCCCCTAACAACACAAAACACTAACACCCTAACAACAAACAACACTAACACCCTAACAACAAAAAACACTAAACCCCAACAAGAAACAACCCTAAACCCCTAACAACAAACACTAACCCCCTAACAACAAAGAACAGTAAACCCCTAAAAAGAAACTACCCTACCCCGTAACAACAAACAAACCTAACCCCCAAACAACAAACAACCCTAACCCCCTAACAACAAACAATCCTAACCCCCGAACAACCAACAACACTCACCCCCTAACCACAATAAACACTAACACCCTAACAACAAAAACCACTAAACCCCAACAAGAAACAACCCTAAACCCCTAACAACAAACAACCCTAACCCCCTAACAACAAACAACCCTAAACAAACAAAAAAAAACCCTAACTGACTAACAACAAACAACACTAACCCCCTAACAAGAAACAAAAGTAACCCCCTAACAAGAAACAACACTAACCCCCTAAGAACGAACAACACTAACCCCCTAAGAACAAACAACACTAACCCCCAACAACGAACAATACTAACCCCCGAACAACACAAAACCTAACCCCTTATCAACAAACAACCCTAACCCACTAACAAAAAACAACCCTAACCCCCTAACAACAAACAACCCTAACCCCTAAAAACCAAAAACACTAACCCACTAACAACAAACAACCCTAACCCACTAACAACGAACAACCCTAACACCCTAACAACAAACAACACTAACCCCATAACAACAAACAACCCTAAACCCCTAACATCAAACAACACTAACCCCCTAACAACAAACAACGCTAACACCCTAACAACAAACAACCCTAAGCCCCTAACAACAAACAACACTAACCCCCTAACAACAAACAACCCTAAACCCCTAACATCAAAGAACACTAACACCCTAACAACAAACAACCCTAACCCCCTAACAACAAACACTAACCCCTAAACAACAAACAACCCTAAACCCTAAAAACCAAAAACACTAAAGCACTAACAACAAACAACCCTAACCCACTAACAACAAACAACCCTAACACCCTAACAACAAACAACACTAACCCCCTAACAACAAACAACCCTAAACCCCTAACATCAAACAACACTAACCCCCTAACATCACAAAACACTAACACCCTAACAACAAACAACACTAACACCCTAACAACAAAAACCACTAAACCCCAACAAGAAACAACCCTAAACCCCTAAGAACAAACACCACTAACCCCCTAACAACAAACAACCCTAACCAAACAACAAAAAACCTTAACCCACTAACAACAAACAACACTAACACCCTAACAACAAACAACCCTAACCCCCTAACAACAAACAACACTAACACCCTAACAACAAACAACCCTAACCCCCTAACAACAAACAACACTAACCCCCTAACAACAAACAACCCTAAACCCCTAACATCAAAGAACACTAACACCCTAACAACAAACAACCCTAACCCCCTAACAACAAACACTAACCCCCAAACAACAAACAACCCTAACCCCTAAAAACCAAAAAAACTAACCCACTAACAACAAACAACCCTAACCCACTAACAACAAACAACCCTAACACCCTAACAACAAACAACAGTAACCCCCAAACAACAAACAACCCTAAACCCTAAAAACCAAAAAAACTAACCCACTAACAACAAACAACCCTAACCCACTAACAACAAACAACCCTAACACCCTAACAACAAACAACACTTACCCCCTAACATCAAACAACACTAACCCCCTAACAACACAAAACACTAACACCCTAACAACAAACAACACTAACACCCTAACAACAGAAACCACTAAACCCCAACAAGAAACAACCCTAAACCCCTAACAAAAAACACTAACCCCCTAACAACAAACAACACTGAACCCCTAACAAGAAAATACCCTAACCCCGTAACAACAAACAACACTAAACCGTAACAACAAACAACCCTAACCCCCAAGCAACAAACAACCCTAAACCCCAAACAACAAACAACCCTAACCCCTTAAGAACAAACAATGCTAACCCCCCGAACAACCAACAACACTAACCCCCTAACCACAATAAACACTAACACCCTAACAACAAAAACCACTAAACCCCAACAAGAAACAACCCTAAACCCCTAACAACGAACAACACTAACCCCGTAACAAAAAACAACCCTAACCAAACAACAAAAAACCCTAACCCACCAACAACAAACAACACTAACACCTTAACAACAAACAACCCTAACTCCCTAACAACAAACAACACTAACACCCTAACAACAAAACCCTTAAACCCCAACAAGAAACAACCCTAAACCCCTAACAACAAACACTAACCCGCTAACAAAAAACAACATTAACCCCGAACAAGAAACTACCCTAACCCCGTAACAACAAACAACACTAACCCCGTAACAAGAAACAACCCTAACCCCCTAACAACGAACAACACTAACCCCCTAACAACAAACAACACTAAACCCCTAACATCAAAGAACACTAACACCCTAACAACAATCAACCCTAACCCCCTAACAACAAACACTAACCCCCAAACAACAAACAACCCTAACCCCTAAAAACAAAAACACTAACCCACTAACAACAAACAACCCTAACCCACTAACAAGAAACAACCCTAACACCCTAACAACAAACACTAACCCCCTAACAACAAACAACACTGAACCCCTAACAAGAAAATACCCTAACCCCGTAACAACAAACAACACTAAACCGTAACAACAAACTAGCCTAACCCCCAAACAACAAACAACCCTAAACCCCAAACAACAAAAAACCCTAACCCCTTAACAACAAACAATCCTAACCCCCCGAACAACCAACAACACTAACCCCCTAACCACAATAAACACTAACACCCAAACAACAAAAACCACTAAACCCCAACAAGAAACAACCCTAAACCCTTATCAACAAACAACACTAACCCCTTAACAAAAAACAACCCTAACCAAACAACAAAAAACCCTAACCCACCAACAACAAACACTAACACCCTAACAACAAACAACCCTAACTCCCTAACAACAAACAACACTAACACCCTAACAACAAACAACCCTAACTCCCTAACAACAAACAACCCTAAACCCCTAACATCAAACAACACTAACACCCTAACATCACAAAACACTAACACCCTAACAACAAACAACACTAACACCCTAACAACAAAAACCACTAAACCCCAACAAGAAACAACCCTAAACCCCTAAGAACAAACAACACTAACCCCCTAACAACAAACAACCCTAACCAAACAAGAAAAAACCCTAACCCACTAACAACAAACAACACTAACACCCTAACAACAAACAACCCTAACCCCCTAACAACAAACAACACTAACACCCTAACAACAAACAACCCTAACCCCCTAACAACAAACAACACCAACCCCCTAACAACAAACAACCCTAAACCCCTAACATCAAAGAACACTAACACCCTAACAACAAACAACCCTAACCCACTAACAACAAACACAAACCCCCAAACAACAAACAACCCTAACCCCTAAAAACCAAAAAAACTAACCCACTAACAACAAACACCCCTAACCCACTAACAACAAACAACCCTAACACCCTAACAACAAACAACACTAACCCCCTAACAACAAACAACACTTACCCCCTAACATCAAACAACACTAACCCCCTAACAACACAAAACACTAACACCCTAACAACAAACAACACTAACACCCTAACAACAGAAACCACTAAACCCCAACAAGAAACAACCCTAAACCCCTAACAAAAAACACTAACCCCCTAACAACAAACAACACTGAACCCCTAACAAGAAAATACCCTAACCCCGTAACAACAAAGAACACTAAACCGTAACAACAAACAACCCTAACCCCCAAACAACAAACAACCCTAAACCCCAAACAACAAACAACCCTAACCCCTTTAGAACAAACACTGCTAACCCCCCGAACAACCAACAACACTAACCCCCTAACCACAATAAACACTAACACCCTAACAACAAACACCACTAAACCCCAACAAGAAACAACCCTAAACCCCTAACAACGAACAACACTAACCCCCTAACAACACAAAACACTAACACCCTAACAACAAACAACACTAACACCCTAACAACAAAAACCACTAAACCCCAACAAGAAACAACCCTAAACCCCTAACAACAAACAACACTAACCCCCTAACAAAAAACAACCCTAACCAAACAACAAAAAACCCTAACCCACTAACAACAAACAACACTAACACCCTAACAACAAACAACCCTAACTCCCTAACAACAAACAACACTAACACCCTAACAACAAACAACCCTATCCCCCTAACAACAAACAACACTAACCCCCTAACAACAAACAACCCTAAACCTCTACACATCAAACAACACTAACCCCCTAACAACACAAAACACTAACACCCTAACAACAAACTGCACTAATACCCTAACAACAAAAACCCCTAAACCCCAACAAGAAACAACCCAAAAACCCTAACAACAAACACTAACCCCCTATCAAAAAACAACACTAAACCCCGAACAAGAAACTACCCTAACCCCGTAACAACAAACAACACTAACCCCGTAAAAAGAAACAACCCTAACCCCCTAACAACGAACAACACTAACCCCCTAACAACAAAAAACCCTAAACCCCTAACATCAAAGAACACTAACACCCTAACAACAAACAACCCTAACCCCCTAACAACAAACACTAACCCCCAAACAACAAACAACCCTCACCCCTAAAAACCAAAAACACTAACCCACTAACAACAAACAACCCTAAACCTCTAACAACAAACAACCCTAACACCCTAACAACAAACAACACTATCACCATAACAACAAAAACCACTAAACCCCAAGAAGAAACAACCCGAAACCCCTAACAACAAACACTAACCCCCTAACAACAAACAACACTAAACCCCTAACAAGAAACTACCCTAACCCCGTAACAACAAACAACACTAACCCCCTAACAACAAACAACACTAACCCCCTAACAACAAACAACCCTAACCAAACAACCAAAAAAACTAACCCAGTAACAACAAACAACACTAACCCCCTAACAACAAACAACCCTAACCCCCTAACAACAAACAACCCTAACACCCTAACAACAAACAACCCTAACCCCCAACAACAAACAACACTAACCCCCTAACAACAAACAACCCTAAACCCCTAACATCAAAGAACACTAACAACCTAACAACAAACAACCCTAACCCCCTAACAACAAACACTAACCCCCAAACAACAAACAACCCTAACCCCTAAAAACCAAAAACACTAACCCACTAACAACAAACAACCCTAACCCACTAACAACAAACAACCCTAATACCCTAACAACAAACAACACTAACCCCCTAACAACAAACAACCCTAAACCACTAACATCAAACAACACTAACCCCCTAACAACACAAAACACTAACACCCTAACAACAAACAACACTAACACCCTAACAACAAAAAACACTAAACCCCAACAAGAAACAACCCTAAACCCCTAACAACAAACACTAACCCCCTAACAACAAAGAACAGTAAACCCCTAAAAAGAAACTACCCTACCCCGTAACAACAAACAAACCTAACCCCCAAACAACAAACAACCCTAACCCCCTAA
Organism: Elephas maximus indicus; assembly: GCF_024166365.1. Lineage (NCBI taxonomy): Eukaryota > Metazoa > Chordata > Mammalia > Proboscidea > Elephantidae > Elephas > Elephas maximus. The sequence goes on from NC_064835.1 coordinate 2,509,312, forward strand.
CAACAAACAATCCTAACCCCCGAACAACCAACAACACTCACCCCCTAACCACAATAAACACTAACACCCTAACAACAAAAACCACTAAACCCCAACAAGAAACAACCCTAAACCCCTAACAACAAACAACCCTAACCCCCTAACAACAAACAACCCTAAACAAACAAAAAAAAACCCTAACTGACTAACAACAAACAACACTAACCCCCTAACAAGAAACAAAAGTAACCCCCTAACAAGAAACAACACTAACCCCCTAAGAACGAACAACACTAACCCCCTAAGAACAAACAACACTAACCCCCAACAACGAACAATACTAACCCCCGAACAACACAAAACCTAACCCCTTATCAACAAACAACCCTAACCCACTAACAAAAAACAACCCTAACCCCCTAACAACAAACAACCCTAACCCCTAAAAACCAAAAACACTAACCCACTAACAACAAACAACCCTAACCCACTAACAACGAACAACCCTAACACCCTAACAACAAACAACACTAACCCCATAACAACAAACAACCCTAAACCCCTATCATCAAACAACACTAACCCCCTAACAACAAACAACGCTAACACCCTAACAACAAACAACCCTAAGCCCCTAACAACAAACAACACTAACCCCCTAACAACAAACAACCCTAAACCCCTAACATCAAAGAACACTAACACCCTAACAACAAACAACCCTAACCCCCTAACAACAAACACTAACCCCTAAACAACAAACAACCCTAAACCCTAAAAACCAAAAACACTAAAGCACTAACAACAAACAACCCTAACCCACTAACAACAAACAACCCTAACACCCTAACAACAAACAACACTAACCCCCTAACAACAAACAACCCTAAACCCCTAACATCAAACAACACTAACCCCCTAACATCACAAAACACTAACACCCTAACAACAAACAACACTAACACCCTAACAACAAAAACCACTAAACCCCAACAAGAAACAACCCTAAACCCCTAAGAACAAACACCACTAACCCCCTAACAACAAACAACCCTAACCAACCAACAAAAAACCGTAACCCACTAACAACAAACAACCCTAACCCCCGAACAACACACACTAACCCCCAAACAACAAACAACCCTAACCCCTGAAAACCAAAAACACTAACCCACTAACAACAAACAACCCTAAACCACTAACAACAAACAACCCTAACACCCTAACAACAAACAACACTAACCCCCTAACAACAAACAACCCTAAACCCCTAACATCAAACAACACTAACCCCCTAACAACACAAAACACTAACACCATAAGAACAAACAACACTAACACCCTAACAACAAAAACCAATAAACCAAAACAAGAAACAACCCTAAACCCCTAACAACAAACAACACTAACCCCCTAACAACATACAATCCTAACCAAACAACAAAAAACCCTAACCCACTAACAACAAACAACACTAACCCCCTAACAACAAACAACACTTACCCCCTAACATCAAACAACACTAACCCCCTAACAACACAAAACACTAACACCCTAACAACAAACAACACTAACAACCTAACAACAGAAACCACTAAACCCCAAGAAACAACCCTAAACCACTAACAAAAAACACTAACCCCTAACAACAAACAACACTGAACCCCTAACAAGAAAATACCCTTACCCCGTAACAACAAACAACACTACACCGTAACAACAAACAACCCTAACCCCCAAACAACAAACAACCCTAAACACCAAACAACAAACAACCCTAACCCCTTAAGAACAAACAATGCTAACCCCCCGAACAACCAACAACACTAACCCCCTAACCACAATAAACACTAACACCCTAACAACAAAAACCACTAAACCCCAACAAGAAACAACCCTAAACCCCTAACAACAAACAACACTAACCCCCTAACAAAAAACAACCCTAACCAAACAACAAAAAACCCTAACCCACCAACAACAAACAACACTAACACCCTAACAACAAACAACCCTAACTCCCTAACAACAAACAACACTAACACCCTAACAACAAACAACTCTAACCCCCTAACAACAAACAACACTAACCCCCTAACAACAAACAACCCTAAACCCCTAACATCAAACAACACTAACCCCCTAACAACACAAAACACTAACACCCTAACAAGAAACAACACTAACACCCTAACAGCAAAAACTCCTAAACCCCAACAAGAAACAACCCTAAACCCCTAACAACAAACACTAACCCCCTAACAAAAAACAACACTAAACCCAGAACAAGTAACTACCCTAACCCCGTAACAACAAACAACACTAACCCCGTAACAAGAAACAACTCTAACCCCTTAACAACGAACAACACTAACCCCGTAACAACAAACAACACTAAACCCCTAACACCAAAGAACACTAACACCGTAACAACAAACAACCCTAACCCCCTAACAACACACACTAACCCCCAAACAACAAACAACCCTAACCCCTGAAAACCAAAAACACTAACCCACTAACAACAAACAACCCTAAACCACTAACAACAAACAACCCTAACACCCTAACAACAAACAACACTAACCCCCTAACAACAAACAACCCTAAACCCCTAACATCAAACAACACTAACCCCCTAACAACACAAAACACTAACACCGTAAGAACAAACAACACTAATACCCTAACAACAAAAACCACTAAACCAAAACAAGAAACAACCCTAAACCCCTAACAACAAACAACACTAACCCCCTAACAACATACAATCCTAACCAAACAACAAAAAACCCTAACCCACTAACAACAAACAACACTAACACCCTAACGACAAACAACCCTAACCCCCTAACAAAAAACAACACTAACACCCTAACAACAAACAACCCTAACCCCCTAACAACAAACAACACTAACCCCCTAACAACAAACAACCCTAAACACCTAACATCAAAGAACACTAACACCCTAACAACAAACAACCCTAACCCCCTAACAACAAACACTAACCCCCAAACAACAAACAACCCTAACCCCTAAAAACCAAAAACACTAACCCACTGACAACAAACAACCCTAACCCACGAACAACAAACAACCCTAACCCACTAACAACAAACAACCCTAACACCCTAACAACAAACACTAACCCACTAACAACAAACAACCCTAAACCCCTAACATCAAAGAACACTAACACCCTAACAACAAACATCCCTAACCCCCTAACAACAAACACTAACCCCCAAACAACAAACAACCCTAACCCCTAAAAACCAAAAAAACTAACCCACTAACAACAAACAACCCTAACCCACTAACAACAAACAACCCTAACACCCTAACAACAAACAACACTATCCCCTTAACAACAAACAACACTTACCCCCTAACATCAAACAACACTAACCCCCTAACAACAGAAAACACTAACACCCTAACAACAAACAACACTAACAACCTAACAACAGAAACCACTAAACCCCAAGAAACAACCCTAAACCCCTAACAAAAAACACTAACCCCTAACAACAAACAACACTGAACCCCTAACAAGAAAATACCCTAACCCCGTAACAACAAACAACACTAAACCGTAACAACAAACAACCCTAACCCCCAAACAACAAACAACCCTAAACACCAAACAACAAACAACCCTAACCCCTTAAGAACAAACAATGCTAACCCCCCGAACAACCAACAACACTAACCCCCTAACCACAATAAACACTAACACCCTAACAACAAAAACCACTAAACCCCAACAAGAAACAACCCTAAACCCCTAAGAACAAAAAACACTAACCCCCTAAGAACAAACAACCCTAACCAAACAACAAAAAACCCTAACCCACTCACAACAAACAACACTAACACCCTAACAACAAACAACCCTAACCCCCTAACAACAAACAACACTAACACCCTAACAACAAACAACCCTAACCCCCTAACAACAAACACTAACCCCCTAACAACAAACAACCCTAACACCCTAACATCAAAGAACACTAACACCCTAACAACAAACAACCCTAACCCCCTAACAACACAAAACACTAACACCCTAACAACAAACAACACTAACACCCTAACAACAGAAACCACTAAACCCCAACAAGAAACAACCCTAAACCCCTAACAACAAACACTAACCCCCTAACAGCAAACAACGCTGAACCCCTGAAAAGAAAATACCCTAACCCCGTAACAAGAAACAACACTAACCCGTAACAACAAACAACCCTAACCCGCAAACAAAAAACAACCCTAAACCCCAAAAAACAAACAACCCTAACCCCTTAACAACAAACAATCCTAACCCCCCGAACAACCAACAACACTAACCCCCTAACCACAATAAACACTAACACCCTAACAACAAAAACCACTAAACCCCAACAAGAAACAACCCTAAACCCCTCACAACAAACAACACTAACCCCCTAACAAAAAACAACCCTAACCAAACAACAAAAAACCCTAACCCAGTAACAACAAACAACACTAACACCCTAACAACAAACAACCCTAAACCCCTAACAACAAACACTAACCCACTAATAAAAAACAACACTAAACCCCGAACAAGAAACTACCCTAACCCCGTAACAACAAACAACACTAACCCCGTAACAAGAAACAAAACTAACCCCCTAACAACGAACAACACTAACCCACTAACAACAAACTACCCTAAACCCCTAACATCAAAGAACACTAACCCCCTAACATCAAAGAACACTAACACCCTAACAACAAACAACCCTAACCCCCAAACAACAAACACTAACCCCCAAACAACAAACAACCCTAACCCATAAAAACCAAAAACACTAACCCACTAACAACAAACTACCCTAAAGCACTAACAACAAACAACCCTAACACCCTAACAACACAAAACACTAACACCCTAACAACAAACAACACTAACACCCTAACAACAAAAACCACTAAACCCCAACAAGAAACAACCCGAAACCCCTAACAACAAACACTAACCCCCTAACAACAAACAACACTAAACCCCTAACAATAAACTACCCTAACCCCGTAACAAGAAACAACACGAACCCCGTAACAACAAACTACCCTAACCCCCAAACATCAAACAACCCTAACTCCCTAACAACAAACAATCGTAACCCCCGAACAACCAACAACACTAACCCCCTAACCACAATAAACACTAACACCCTAACAACAAAAACCACTAAACCCCAACAAGAAACAACGCTAAACCCCTAAGAACAAACAACCCTAACCCCCTAACAACAAACAACCCTAACCAAACAACAAAAAACCCTAACCCACTAACACCAAACAACACTAACACCCTAACAACAAACAACACTAACCCCCTAACAACAAACAATCCTAACCAAACAACAAAAAACCCGAACCCACTAACAACAAACAATACTAACACCCTAACAACAAACAACCCTAAACCCCTAACAACAAACAACACTAACCCCCTAACAACAAACAACCCTAACCCCCTAACAACAAACAACACTAACCCCCTAACAACAAACAACCCTAAACCCCTAACATCAAAGAACACTAACACCCTAACAACAAACAACCCTAACCCCCTAACAACAAACAACACTAACCCTCTAACAACAAACAACACTAACCCCCTAACAACTGTCCAAACCACCTAACAACAAACAACACTAACCCCCTAAAAAGAAGCAACAATAAACCCCCAAAAACAAAAAACACTCATCCCCTAAGAACAAACAACACTAACCCTCTAAGAACAAACAACACTAACCCCTAAGAACAAAAACACTAACCCCCTAACAACAAACAACACTAACCCCCTAAAAACAAACAACCCTAAAACGCTAAATCAAACAACACTGAACCCCTTAAAACAAACAACACTAAGCCCCTAACAACAAACAGCACTAACACTCTAACAACAAAAAACACTGACACGCTAACAACAACCAACACTAACCCCCTAACAACAAACAATCCTAACCCCCTAAAAACAAACAACACTAACCCCCTAAAAACACAAAACACTAACACCCTAACAAACACTAACACCCTAACAACAAAAACCACTAAACCCCAACAAGAAACAACCCTAAACCCCTAACAACAAACAACACTAACCCCCCAACAAAAAACAACCCTAACCAAACAACAAAAAACCCTAACCCACTAACAACAAACAACACTAACACCCTAACAACAAACAACCCTAACTCCCTAACAACAAACAACACTAACACCCTAACAACAAACAACCCTATCCCCCTAACAACAAACAACACTAACCCCCTAACAACAAACAACCCTAAACCTCTACACATCAAACAACACTAACCCCCTAACAACACAAAACACTAACACCCTAACAACAAACTGCACTAATACCCTAACAACAAAAACCCCTAAACCCCAACAAGAAACAACCCAAAAACCCTAACAACAAACACTAACCCCCTATCAAAAAACAACACTAAACCCCGAACAAGAAACTACCCTAACCCCGTAACAACAAACAACACTAACCCCGTAAAAAGAAACAACCCTAACCCCCTAACAACGAACAACACTAACCCCCTAACAACAAAAAACCCTAAACCCCTAACATCAAAGAACACTAACACCCTAACAACAAACAACCCTAACCCCCTAACAACAAACACTAACCCCCAAACAACAAACAACCCTCACCCCTAAAAACCAAAAACACTAACCCACTAACAACAAACAACCCTAAACCTCTAACAACAAACAACCCTAACACCCTAACAACAAACAACACTATCACCATAACAACAAAAACCACTAAACCCCAAGAAGAAACAACCCGAAACCCCTAACAACAAACACTAACCCCCTAACAACAAACAACACTAAACCCCTAACAAGAAACTACCCTAACCCCGTAACAACAAACAACACTAACCCCCTAACAACAAACAACACTAACCCCCTAACAACAAACAACCCTAACCAAACAACCAAAAAAACTAACCCAGTAACAACAAACAACACTAACCCCCTAACAACAAACAACCCTAACCCCCTAACAACAAACAACCCTAACACCCTAACAACAAACAACCCTAACCCCCAACAACAAACAACACTAACCCCCTAACAACAAACAACCCTAAACCCCTAACATCAAAGAACACTAACAACCTAACAACAAACAACCCTAACCCCCTAACAACAAACACTAACCCCCAAACAACAAACAACCCTAACCCCTAAAAACCAAAAACACTAACCCACTAACAACAAACAACCCTAACCCACTAACAACAAACAACCCTAATACCCTAACAACAAACAACACTAACCCCCTAACAACAAACAACCCTAAACCACTAACATCAAACAACACTAACCCCCTAACAACACAAAACACTAACACCCTAACAACAAACAACACTAACACCCTAACAACAAAAAACACTAAACCCCAACAAGAAACAACCCTAAACCCCTAACAACAAACACTAACCCCCTAACAACAAAGAACAGTAAACCCCTAAAAAGAAACTACCCTACCCCGTAACAACAAACAAACCTAACCCCCAAACAACAAACAACCCTAACCCCCTAACAACAAACAATCCTAACCCCCGAACAACCAACAACACTCACCCCCTAACCACAATAAACACTAACACCCTAACAACAAAAACCACTAAACCCCAACAAGAAACAACCCTAAACCCCTAACAACAAACAACCCTAACCCCCTAACAACAAACAACCCTAAACAAACAAAAAAAAACCCTAACTGACTAACAACAAACAACACTAACCCCCTAACAAGAAACAAAAGTAACCCCCTAACAAGAAACAACACTAACCCCCTAAGAACGAACAACACTAACCCCCTAAGAACAAACAACACTAACCCCCAACAACGAACAATACTAACCCCCGAACAACACAAAACCTAACCCCTTATCAACAAACAACCCTAACCCACTAACAAAAAACAACCCTAACCCCCTAACAACAAACAACCCTAACCCCTAAAAACCAAAAACACTAACCCACTAACAACAAACAACCCTAACCCACTAACAACGAACAACCCTAACACCCTAACAACAAACAACACTAACCCCATAACAACAAACAACCCTAAACCCCTAACATCAAACAACACTAACCCCCTAACAACAAACAACGCTAACACCCTAACAACAAACAACCCTAAGCCCCTAACAACAAACAACACTAACCCCCTAACAACAAACAACCCTAAACCCCTAACATCAAAGAACACTAACACCCTAACAACAAACAACCCTAACCCCCTAACAACAAACACTAACCCCTAAACAACAAACAACCCTAAACCCTAAAAACCAAAAACACTAAAGCACTAACAACAAACAACCCTAACCCACTAACAACAAACAACCCTAACACCCTAACAACAAACAACACTAACCCCCTAACAACAAACAACCCTAAACCCCTAACATCAAACAACACTAACCCCCTAACATCACAAAACACTAACACCCTAACAACAAACAACACTAACACCCTAACAACAAAAACCACTAAACCCCAACAAGAAACAACCCTAAACCCCTAAGAACAAACACCACTAACCCCCTAACAACAAACAACCCTAACCAACCAACAAAAAACCGTAACCCACTAACAACAAACAACCCTAACCCCCGAACAACACACACTAACCCCCAAACAACAAACAACCCTAACCCCTGAAAACCAAAAACACTAACCCACTAACAACAAACAACCCTAAACCACTAACAACAAACAACCCTAACACCCTAACAACAAACAACACTAACCCCCTAACAACAAACAACCCTAAACCCCTAACATCAAACAACACTAACCCCCTAACAACACAAAACACTAACACCATAAGAACAAACAACACTAACACCCTAACAACAAAAACCAATAAACCAAAACAAGAAACAACCCTAAACCCCTAACAACAAACAACACTAACCCCCTAACAACATACAATCCTAACCAAACAACAAAAAACCCTAACCCACTAACAACAAACAACACTAACCCCCTAACAACAAACAACACTTACCCCCTAACATCAAACAACACTAACCCCCTAACAACACAAAACACTAACACCCTAACAACAAACAACACTAACAACCTAACAACAGAAACCACTAAACCCCAAGAAACAACCCTAAACCACTAACAAAAAACACTAACCCCTAACAACAAACAACACTGAACCCCTAACAAGAAAATACCCTTACCCCGTAACAACAAACAACACTACACCGTAACAACAAACAACCCTAACCCCCAAACAACAAACAAGCCTAAACACCAAACAACAAACAACCCTAACCCCTTAAGAACAAACAATGCTAACCCCCCGAACAACCAACAACACTAACCCCCTAACCACAATAAACACTAACACCCTAACAACAAAAACCACTAAACCCCAGCAAGAAACAACCCTAAACCCCTAACAACAAACAACACTAACCCCCTAACAAAAAACAACCCTAACCAAACAACAAAAAACCCTAACCCACCAACAACAAACAACACTAACACCCTAACAACAAACAACCCTAACTCCCTAACAACAAACAACACTAACACCCTAACAACAAACAACTCTAACCCCCTAACAACAAACAACACTAACCCCCTAACAACAAACAACCCTAAACCCCTAACATCAAACAACACTAACCCCCTAACAACACAAAACACTAACACCCTAACAAGAAACAACACTAACACCCTAACAGCAAAAACTCCTAAACCCCAACAAGAAACAGCCCTAAACCCCTAACAACAAACACTAACCCCCTAACAAAAAACAACACTAAACCCAGAACAAGTAACTACCCTAACCCCGTAACAACAAACAACACTAACCCCGTAACAAGAAACAACTCTAACCCCTTAACAACGAACAACACTAACCCCGTAACAACAAACAACACTAAACCCCTAACACCAAAGAACACTAACACCGTAACAACAAACAACCCTAACCCCCTAACAACACACACTAACCCCCAAACAACAAACAACCCTAACCCCTGAAAACCAAAAACACTAACCCACTAACAACAAACAACCCTAAACCACTAACAACAAACAACCCTAACACCCTAACAACAAACAACACTAACCCCCTAACAACAAACAACCCTAAACCCCTAACATCAAACAACACTAACCCCCTAACAACACAAAACACTAACACCGTAAGAACAAACAACACTAATACCCTAACAACAAAAACCACTAAACCAAAACAAGAAACAACCCTAAACCCCTAACAACAAACAACACTAACCCCCTAACAACATACAATCCTAACCAAACAACAAAAAACCCTAACCCACTAACAACAAACAACACTAACACCCTAACGACAAACAACCCTAACCCCCTAACAAAAAACAACACTAACACCCTAACAACAAACAACCCTAACCCCCTAACAACAAACAACACTAACCCCCTAACAACAAACAACCCTAAACACCTAACATCAAAGAACACTAACACCCTAACAACAAACAACCCTAACCCCCTAACAACAAACACTAACCCCCAAACAACAAACAACCCTAACCCCTAAAAACCAAAAACACTAACCCACTAACAACAAACAACCCTAACCCACGAACAACAAACAACCCTAACCCACTAACAACAAACAACCCTAACACCCTAACAACAAACACTAACCCACTAACAACAAACAACCCTAAACCCCTAACATCAAAGAACACTAACACCCTAACAACAAACATCCCTAACCCCCTAACAACAAACACTAACCCCCAAACAACAAACAACCCTAACCCCTAAAAACCAAAAAAACTAACCCACTAACAACAAACAACCCTAACCCACTAACAACAAACAACCCTAACACCCTAACAACAAACAACACTATCCCCTTAACAACAAACAACACTTACCCCCTAACATCAAACAACACTAACCCCCTAACAACAGAAAACACTAACACCCTAACAACAAACAACACTAACAACCTAACAACAGAAACCACTAAACCCCAAGAAACAACCCTAAACCCCTAACAAAAAACACTAACCCCTAACAACAAACAACACTGAACCCCTAACAAGAAAATACCCTAACCCCGTAACAACAAACAACACTAAACCGTAACAACAAACAACCCTAACCCCCAAACAACAAACAACCCTAAACACCAAACAACAAACAACCCTAACCCCTTAAGAACAAACAATGCTAACCCCCCGAACAACCAACAACACTAACCCCCTAACCACAATAAACACTAACACCCTAACAACAAAAACCACTAAACCCCAACAAGAAACAACCCTAAACCCCTAAGAACAAAAAACACTAACCCCCTAAGAACAAACAACCCTAACCAAACAACAAAAAACCCTAACCCACTCACAACAAACAACACTAACACCCTAACAACAAACAACCCTAACCCCCTAACAACAAACAACACTAACACCCTAACAACAAACAACCCTAACCCCCTAACAACAAACACTAACCCCCTAACAACAAACAACCCTAACACCCTAACATCAAAGAACACTAACACCCTAACAACAAACAACCCTAACCCCCTAACAACACAAAACACTAACACCCTAACAACAAACAACACTAACACCCTAACAACAGAAACCACTAAACCCCAACAAGAAACAACCCTAAACCCCTAACAACAAACACTAACCCCCTAACAGCAAACAACGCTGAACCCCTAAAAAGAAAATACCCTAACCCCGTAACAAGAAACAACACTAACCCGTAACAACAAACAACCCTAACCCGCAAACAAAAAACAACCCTAAACCCCAAAAAACAAACAACCCTAACCCCTTAACAACAAACAATCCTAACCCCCCGAACAACCAACAACACTAACCCCCTAACCACAATAAACACTAACACCCTAACAACAAAAACCACTAAACCCCAACAAGAAACAACCCTAAACCCCTCACAACAAACAACACTAACCCCCTAACAAAAAACAACCCTAACCAAACAACAAAAAACCCTAACCCAGTAACAACAAACAACACTAACACCCTAACAACAAACAACCCTAAACCCCTAACAACAAACACTAACCCACTAATAAAAAACAACACTAAACCCCGAACAAGAAACTACCCTAACCCCGTAACAACAAACAACACTAACCCCGTAACAAGAAACAAAACTAACCCCCTAACAACGAACAACACTAACCCACTAACAACAAACTACCCTAAACCCCTAACATCAAAGAACACTAACCCCCTAACATCAAAGAACACTAACACCCTAACAACAAACAACCCTAACCCCCAAACAACAAACACTAACCCCCAAACAACAAACAACCCTAACCCATAAAAACCAAAAACACTAACCCACTAACAACAAACTACCCTAAAGCACTAACAACAAACAACCCTAACACCCTAACAACACAAAACACTAACACCCTAACAACAAACAACACTAACACCCTAACAACAAAAACCACTAAACCCCAACAAGAAACAACCCGAAACCCCTAACAACAAACACTAACCCCCTAACAACAAACAACACTAAACCCCTAACAATAAACTACCCTAACCCCGTAACAAGAAACAACACGAACCCCGTAACAACAAACTACCCTAACCCCCAAACATCAAACAACCCTAACTCCCTAACAACAAACAATCGTAACCCCCGAACAACCAACAACACTAACCCCCTAACCACAATAAACACTAACACCCTAACAACAAAAACCACTAAACCCCAACAAGAAACAACGCTAAACCCCTAAGAACAAACAACCCTAACCCCCTAACAACAAACAACCCTAACCAAACAACAAAAAACCCTAACCCACTAACACCAAACAACACTAACACCCTAACAACAAACAACACTAACCCCCTAACAACAAACAATCCTAACCAAACAACAAAAAACCCGAACCCACTAACAACAAACAATACTAACACCCTAACAACAAACAACCCTAAACCCCTAACAACAAACAACACTAACCCCCTAACAACAAACAACCCTAACCCCCTAACAACAAACAACACTAACCCCCTAACAACAAACAACCCTAAACCCCTAACATCAAAGAACACTAACACCCTAACAACAAACAACCCTAACCCCCTAACAACAAACAACACTAACCCTCTAACAACAAACAACACTAACCCCCTAACAACTGTCCAAACCACCTAACAACAAACAACACTAACCCCCTAAAAAGAAGCAACAATAAACCCCCAAAAACAAAAAACACTCATCCCCTAAGAACAAACAACACTAACCCTCTAAGAACAAACAACACTAACCCCTAAGAACAAAAACACTAACCCCCTAACAACAAACAACACTAACCCCCTAAAAACAAACAACCCTAAAACGCTAAATCAAACAACACTGAACCCCTTAAAACAAACAACACTAAGCCCCTAACAACAAACAGCACTAACACTCTAACAACAAAAAACACTGACACGCTAACAACAACCAACACTAACCCCCTAACAACAAACAATCCTAACCCCCTAAAAACAAACAACACTAACCCCCTAAAAACACAAAACACTAACACCCTAACAAACACTAACACCCTAACAACAAAAACCACTAAACCCCAACAAGAAACAACCCTAAACCCCTAACAACAAACACTAACCCCCTAACAACAAACAACACTGAACCCCTAACAAGAAAATACCCTAACCCCGTAACAACAAACAACACTAACCCCCTAACAACACAAAACACTAACACCCTAACAACAAAAAACACTAACCCCCTAACAAGAAACAACACTAACCCCCTAACAAGAAACAACACTAACCCCCTAACAAGAAACAACACTAACCCCTTAACAAGAAACAACACTAACCCCCTAACAACAAACAACATTAACCCCCTAACAACAAACAACACTAACACAGTAACAACAAACAACACTAACACCCTAAGAACGAACAACACTAACCCCCTAAGAACAAACAACACTAACCCCCAACAACGAACAATACTAACCCCCGAACAACACAAAACCTAACCCCTTATCAACAAACAACCCTAACCCACTAACAAAAAACAACCCTAACCCCCTAACAACAAACAACCCTAACCGCCTAACAACAAACACTAACCCCCAAACAACAAACAACCCTAACCCCTAAAAACCAAAAACACTAACCCACTAACAACAAACAACCCTATCCCACTAACAACGAACAACCCTAACACCCTAACAACAAACAACACTAACCCCATAACAACAAACAACCCTAAACCCCTAACATCAAACAACACTAACCCCCTAACAACAAACAACGCTAACACCCTAACAACAAACAACCCTAAGCCCCTAACAACAAACAATCGTAACCCCCGAACAAGCAACAACACTAAGCACCTAACCACAATAAACACTAAAACCCTAACAACAAAAACCACTAAACCCCAACAAGAAACAACCCTAAAACCCTAACAACAAACAACACTAACCCCCTAACAACAAACAACCCTGACCAAACAACAAAAAAACCTAACCCACTAACAAAAAACAACACTAACACCCTAACAACAAACAACCCTAACCCCCTAACAACAAACAACACTAACAACCTAACAACAAACAACCCTAACCCCCTAACAACAAACAACACTAACCCCCTAACAACAAACATCACTAAACCCCGAACATCAAAGAACACTAACACCCTAACAACAAAAAACCCTAACCCCCTAACAACAAACACTAACCCCCAAACAACAAACAACCCTAACCCCTAAAAACCAAAAACACTAACCCACTAACAACAAACAACCCTAACCCCCTAACAACAAACAACCCTAACCAAACAACAAACAACCCTAACCCACTATCAACAAACAACACTAACCCCCTAACAAGAAACTACTTTAACCCCGTAACAACAAACAACCCTAACGCCTAAAAACAAACAACCCTAACCAAACAACAAACAACCCTAACCAACTAACAACAAACAACACTAACACCCTAACAACAAACAACACTAAACCCCTAACAAGAAACAACCCTAAACCCCTAACATCAAACAACACTAACCCCCTAACAGCACAAAACACTAACACCCTAACAACAAACAACACTAACACCCTAACAACAAAAACCACTAAACCCCAACAAGAAACAACCCTAAACCCCTAAGAACAAACAACACTAACCCCCTAACAACAAACAACGCTAACGAAACAACAAAAAACCCTAACCCACTAACAACAAACAACACTAACACCCTAACAACAAACAACCCTAACCCCCAAACAACAAACAACCCTAACCCCTAAAAACGAAAAACACTACCCCACTAACAAAAAAAACCCTAACCCCCTCACAACAACCCTAAACCCCTAACATCAAACAACACTAACCCCCTAACAACAAACAACACTAAAACCCTAACAACAAACAACACTAACACCCTAACAACAAAAACCACTAAACCCCAATAAGAAACAACCCTAAACCCCTAACAACAAACACTAACCCCCTAAAAACAAACAACACTAAACCCCTAACAAGAAACTAACCTAACCCCGTAACAACAAACATCACTAACCTCCTAACAACAAACAACCTTAACCCCCTAACAACAAACACCCCTAAACCCCTAACAACAAACAATACTAACACCTAACAACCTACAACACTAAACCCCTAACCACAAACAACACTAACCCCATAAGAACAAACAACACTAACCCCCTAACAACAGTCCTAACCACCTAACAACAAACAACACTAACCCCCTAAAAAGAACAATAAACCCCTAAAAACAAACAACACTCATCCCCTAAGAACAAACAACACTAACCCTCTAACAAGAAACAACACTAACCCCTAAGAACAAAAACACTAACCCCTAACAACAAACGACACTAACACCCTAAAAACAAACAACCCTAAAACCCTAAAAAGAAACAACACTGAACCCCTTAAAACAAACAACACTAAGCCCCTAACAACAAACAGCACTAACACTATAACAACAAAAAACACTGACACGCTAACAACAACCAACACTAACCCCCTAACAACAAACAATCCTAACACCCTAAAAACAAACAACACTAACCCCCTAAAAACAAACAACCCTAAAACCCTAAAAACAAACAACACTGAACCCCTAAAAACAAACAACACTAAGCCAATAACAACAAACAGCACTAACCCACTAACAACAAAAAACACTAACCCGCTAACAACATCCAACAGTAACGCCCTAACCACAAACAACACTAACCCCCTAAAAACAAACAATCCTAACCCCCAAAACAACAAACAACACTCACCCCTAAAAAACAAACAACCCTAAAACCCTAAAAGCAAACAACACTGAACCCCTAAAAACAAACAACACTAAGCCCCTAACAACAAACAACACTAACACCCGAACAACAAACACCACTAAACCCCAACAAGAAACAACCCTAAGCCCCTAACAACAAAAAACACTAACCCCCTAACAAGAAACAACCCTAAACCCCTAACAACAAACAACACTAACCCCCTAACAACAAACAACACTAACACCCTAACAACAACCAGCCCTAACCCCTAAGAACAAACAAAACTAACGCCCTAAGAAAAAACAACACTAACCCCCAGCAACGAACAATACTAACCCCCTAACAACACAAAACCTAACACCTTATCAACAAACAACCCTAACCCACTAACAACAAACAACCCTAACACCGTAACAACAAACAACACTAACCCCCTAACAACAAACAATCCTAAACCCCTAACATCAAAGAACACTAACACCCTAACAACAAACAACCCTAGCCCCCTAAAAACAAACACTAACCACCAAACAACAAACAACCCTAACCCCTAAAAACCAAAAACACTAACCCACTAACAACAACCAACCCTAACCCACTAACAACAAACAACCCTAACCCCCTAACAACAAACAACCCTAAACCCCTAACATCAAACAACACTAACCCCCGAACAACACAAAACACTAACATCCTAACAACAAACAACACTAACACCCTAACAACAAAAACCACTAAACCCCAACAAGAAACAACCCTAAACACCTAACAACAAACAACACTAACACCCTAACAACAACCAACCCTAACCAAACAACAAACAAACCTAACCCACTAACAACAAACAAAACTAACACCCTAACAACAAACAACCCTAACCCCTAAAGACAAACAAAACTAACACCCTAGCAACAAACAACCCTAACCCCCTAACAACAAACAACACTAACCCCCTAACAACAAACAACCCTAACCCCTAACATCAAACAACACTAACCCCCTAACAACACAAAACACTAACCCCTTAACAACAAACAACCCTAAACCCCTAACATCAAAGAACACTAACACCCTAACAACAAACAACCCTAACCCCCTAACGACAAACACTAACCCCCAAACAACAAACAACCCTAACCCCTAACATCAAACAACACTAACCCTATAACAACACAAAACACTAACACCCTAACAACAAACAACACTAACACCCTTACAACAAAAACCACTAAACCCCAACAAGAAACAACCCTAAACCCCTAACAAGAAACACTAACCCCCTAACAACACTAAACCCCTAACAAGAAACTACCCTAACCCCGTAAAAACAATCAACACTAACCCCGTAACAACAAACAACCCTAACCCCCAAACAACAAACAACCCTAACCCATTAACAACAATCCTAACCAAACAACAAAAAACCCTAACCCACTAAGAACAAACAACACTAACACCGTAACAACAAACAACCCTCACCAAACAACAAAAAACCCTAACCCACTAAGAACAAACAACACTAACACCGTAACAACAAACAAAACTAACCACCTAACAACAAACAACAGGAACACCCTAACAACAAACAACACTACCCCCCTAACAACAAACAACACTAACACCCTAACAACAAACAACCCTAACCCCCTAACAACAAACAACCCTAACACCCAACAACAAACAACACTAACCCCCTAACAACAAACAACCCTAAACCCCTAACATCAAAGAACACTAACAACCTAACAACAAACAACCCTAACCCCCTAACAACAAACACTAACCCCCAAACAACAAACAACCCTAACCCCTAAAAACCAAAAACACTAATCCACTAACAACAAACAACCCTAACCCACTAACAACAAACAACCCTAATACCCTAACAACAAAAAACACTAACCCCCTAACAACAAACAACCCTAAACCCCTAACATCAAACAACACTAACCCCCTAACAACACAAAACACTAACACCCTAACAACAAACAACACTAACACCCTAACAACAAAAACCACTAAACCCCAACAAGAAACAACCCTAAACCCCTAACAACAAACACTAACCCCCTAACAACAAAGAACAGTAAACCCCTAAAAAGAAACTACCCTACCCCGTAACAACAAACAAACCTAACCCCCAAACAACAAACAACCCTAACCCCCTAACAACAAACAATCCTAACCCCCGAACAACCAACAACACTCACCCCCTAACCACAATAAACACTAACACCCTAACAACAAAAACCACTAAACCCCAACAAGAAACAACCCTAAACCCCTAACAACAAACAACCCTAACCCCCTAACAACAAACAACCCTAAACAAACAAAAAAAAACCCTAACTGACTAACAACAAACAACACTAACCCCCTAACAAGAAACAAAAGTAACCCCCTAACAAGAAACAACACTAACCCCCTAAGAACGAACAACACTAACCCCCTAAGAACAAACAACACTAACCCCCAACAACGAACAATACTAACCCCCGAACAACACAAAACCTAACCCCTTATCAACAAACAACCCTAACCCACTAACAAAAAACAACCCTAACTCAATAACAACAAACAACCCTAACCGCCTAACAACAAACACTAACCCCCAAACAACAAACAACGCTAACCCCTAAAAACCAAAAACACTAACCCACTAACAACAAACAACCCTAACCCACTAACAACGAAAAACACTAACACCCTAACAACAAACAACACTAACCCCATAACAACAAACAACCCTAAACCCCTAACATCAAACAACACTAACCCCCTAACAACAAACAACGCTAACACCCTAACAACAAACAACCCTAAGCCCCTAACAACAAACAACACTAACCCCCTAACAACAAACAACCCTAAACCCCTAACATCAAAGAACACTAACACCCTAACAAACAACCCTAACCCCCTAACAACAAACACTAACCCCTAAACAACAAACAACCCTAAACCCTAAAAACAAAAAACACTAAAGCACTAACAACAAACAACCCTAACCCACTAACAACAAACAACCCTAACACCCTAACAACAAACAACACTAACCCCCTAACAACAAACAACCCTAAACCCCTAACATCAAACAACACTAACCCCCTAACATCACAAAACACTAACACCCTAACAACAAACAACACTAACACCCTAACAACAAAAACCACTAAACCCCAACAAGAAACAACCCTAAACCCCTAAGAACAAACACCACTAACCCCCTAACAACAAACAACCCTAACCAACCAACAAAAAACCGTAACCCACTAACAACAAACAACCCTAACCCCCGAACAACACACACTAACCCCCAAACAACAAACAACCCTAACCCCTGAAAACCAAAAACACTAACCCACTAACAACAAACAACCCTAAACCACTAACAACAAACAACCCTAACACCCTAACAACAAACAACACTAACCCCCTAACAACAAACAACCCTAAACCCCTAACATCAAACAACACTAACCCCCTAACAACACAAAACACTAACACCGTAAGAACAAACAACACTAACACCCTAACAACAAAAACCACTAAACCAAAACAAGAAACAACCCTAAACCCCTAACAACAAACAACACTAACCCCCTAACAACATACAATCCTAACCAAACAACAAAAAACCCTAACCCACTAACAACAAACAACACTAACCCCCTAACAACAAACAACACTTACCCCCTAACATCAAACAACACTAACCCCCTAACAACACAAAACACTAACACCCTAACAACAAACAACACTAACAACCTAACAACAGAAACCACTAAACCCCAAGAAACAACCCTAAACCCCTAACAAAAAACACTAACCCCTAACAACAAACAACACTGAACCCCTAACAAGAAAATACCCTAACCCCGTAACAACAAACAACACTAAACCGTAACAACAAACAACCCTAACCCCCAAACAACAAACAACCCTAAACACCAAACAACAAACAACCCTAACCCCTTAAGAACAAACAATGCTAATCCCCCGAACAACCAACAACACTAACCCCCTAACCACAATAAACACTAACACCCTAACAACAAAAACCACTAAACCCCAACAAGAAACAACCCTAAACCCCTAACAACAAACAACACTAACCCCCTAACAAAAAACAACCCTAACCAAACAACAAAAAACCCTAACCCACTAACAACAAACAACACTAACACCCTAACAACAAACAACCCTAACTCCCTAACAACAAACAACACTAACACCCTAACAACAAACAACCCTAACCCCCTAACAACAAACAACACTAACCCCCTAACAACAAACAACCATAAACCCCTAACATCAAACGACACTAACCCCCTAACAACACAAAACACTAACACCCTAACAAGAAACAACACTAACACCCTAACAACAAAAACTCCTAAACCCCAACAAGAAACAACCCTAAACCCCTAACAACAAACACTAACCCCCTAACAAAAAACAACACTAAACCCCGAACAAGAAACTACCCTAACCCCGTAACAACAAACAACACTAACCCCGTAACAAGAAACAACCCTAACACCCTAACAACAAACAACACTAACCCCCAACAACACAAAACCCTAACAACAAACAACACTAACACCCTAACAACAAACACCACTAAACCCCAACAAGAAACAACCCGAAACTCCTAACAACAAACACTAACCCCCTAACAACAAACAACACTAAACCCCTAACAAGAAACTACCCTAACCCCGTAACAACAAACAACACTAACCCCGCAACAACAAAAAACCGTAACCCCCAAACAACAAACAACCATAACCCCCTAACAAGAAACAATCCTAACCCCCGAACAACCATCAACACTAACCCCCTAACCACAATAAAGACTAACACACTAACAACAAAAACCACTAAACCCCAACAAGAAACAACGCTAAACTCCTAAGAACAAACAACACTAACCCCCTAACAACAAACAACCCTAACCAAACAACAAAAAACCCTAACCCACTAACACCAAACAACACTAACACCCTAACAACAAACAACCCTAACCCCCTAACAACAAACACTAACCCCCAAACAACAAACAAACCTAACCCCTAAAAACCAAAAAAACTAACCCACTAACAACAAACAACCCTAACCCACTAACAACAAACAACCCTAACACCCTAACAACAAACAACACTAACCCCCAACAACACAAAACCCTAACAACAAACAACACTAACACCCTAACAACAAACACCACTAAACCCCAACAAGAAACAACCCGAAACTCCTAACAACAAACACTAACCCCCTAACAACAAACAACACTAAACCCCTAACAAGAAACTACCCTAACCCCGTAACAGCAAACAACACTAACCCCGCAACAACAAAAAACCGTAACCCCCAAACAACAAACAACCATAACCCCCTAACAAGAAACAATCCTAACCCCCGAACAACCATCAACACTAACCCCCTAACCACAATAAAGACTAACACCCTAACAACAAAAACCACTAAACCCCAACGAGAAAGAACCCTAAACCCCTAACAACAAACAACACTAACCCCCTAACAACAAACAATCTTAACCAAACAACAAAAAACCCTAACCCACTAACTACAAACAACACTAACACCCTAACAACAAAAAACACTAACCCCCTAACAACAAACAACACTAACACCCTAACAACAAACAACCCTAACCCCCTAACAACATACAACACTAACCCCCTAACAACATACAACACTAACCCCCTAACAACAAACAACCCTAAACCCCTAACATCAAAGAACACTAACACCCTAACAACAAACAACCCTAACCCCCTAACAACAAACACTAACCCCCAAACAACAAACAACCCTAACCCCTAAAAACCAAAAACTCTAACCCACTAACAACAAACTACCCTAACCCCTAAAAACCAAAAACACTAACCCACTAACAACAAACTACCCTAAACCACTAACAACAAACGACCCTAACACCCTAACAACAAACAACACTAACACCCTAACAACAAAAACCACTAAACCCCAACAAGAAACAACCCGAAACCCCTAACAACAAGCACTAAACCCCTAACAACAAACAACACTAAACCCCTAACAAGAAACTACCCTAACCCCGTAACAACAAACAACACTAACCCCGTAACAACAAACAGCTCTAACCCCCAAAAAACAAACAACCCTAACCCCCTAACAACAAACAATCCTAACCCCCGAACAGCCAACAACACTAACCCCCTAACCACAATAAAGACTAACACCCTAACAACAAAAAACACTAAACCCCAACAAGAAACAACCCTAAACCCCTAAGAACAAAAAACACTAACCCCCTAACAACAAACAACCCTAACCAAACAACAAAAAAACCTAACCCACTCACAACAAACAACACTAACACCCTAACAACAAACAACCCTAACCCCCTAACAACAAACAACACTAACACCCTAACAACAAACAACCCTAACCCCCTAACAACAAACAACACTAACCCCCTAACAACAAACAACCCTAAACCCCTAACATCAAAGAACACTAACACCCTAACAACAAACAACCCTAACCCCCTAACAACACAAAACACTAACATCCTAACAACAAACAACACTAACACCCTAACAACAGAAACCACTAAACCCCAACAAGAAACAACCCTAAACCCCTAACAACAAACACTAACCCCATAACAGCAAACAACGCTGAACCCCTAAAAAGAAAATACCCTAACCCCGTAACAAGAAACAACACTAACCCGTAACAACAAACAACCCTAACCCGCAAACAAAAAACAACCCTAAACCCCAAACAACAAACAACCCTAACCCCTTAACAACAAACAATCCTAACCCCCCGAACAACCAACAACACTAACCCCCTAACCACAATAAACACTAACACCCTAACAACAAAAACCACTAAACCCCAACAAGAAACAACCCTAAACCCCTCACAACAAACAACACTAACCCCCAACAAAAAACAACCCTAACCAAACAACAAAAAACCCTAACCCAGTAACAACAAACAACACTAACACCCTAACAACAAACAACCCTAAACCCCTAACAACAAACACTAACCCACTAATAAAAAACAACACTAAACCCCGAACAAGAAACTACCCTAACCCCGTAACAACAAACAACACTAACCCCGTAACAAGAAACAACCCTAACCCCCTAACAACGAACAACACTAACCCACTAACAACAAACAACCCTAAACCCCTAACATCAAAGAACACTAACCCCCTAACATCAAAGAACACTAACACCCTAACAACAAACAACCCTAACCCCCAAACAACAAACACTAACCCCCAAACAACAAACAACCCTAACCCATAAAAACCAAAAACACTAACCCACTAACAACAAACTACCCTAAAGCACTAACAACAAACAACCCTAACACCCTAACAACACAAAACACTAACACCCTAACAACAAACAACACTAACACCCTAACAACAAAAACAACTAAACCCCAACAAGAAACAACCCGAAACCCCTAACAACAAACACTAACCCCCTAACAACAAACAACACTAAACCCCTAACAAGAAACTACCCTAACCCCGTAACAAGAAACAACACTAACCCCGTAACAACAAACTACCCTAACCCCCAAACATCAAACAACCCTAACTCCCTAACAACAAACAATCGTAACCCCCGAACAACCAACAACACTAACCCCCTAACCACAATAAACACTAACACCCTAACAACAAAAACCACTAAACCCCAACAAGAAACAACGCTAAACCCCTAAGAACAAACAACCCTAACCTCCTAACAACAAACAACCCTAACCAAACAACAAAAAACCCTAACCCACTAACACCAAACAACACTAACACCCTAACAACAAACAACACTAACCCCCTAACAACAAACAATCCTAACCAAACAACAAAAAACCCTAACCCACTAACAACAAACAATACTAACACCCTAACAACAAACAACCCTAAACCCCTAACAACAAACAACACTAACGCCCTAACAACAAACAACCCTAACCCCCTAACAACAAACAACACTAACCCCCTAACAACAAACAACCCTAAACCCCTAACATCAAAGAACACTAACACCCTAACAACAAACAACCCTAACCCCCTAACAACAAACACTAACCCCCAAACAACAAACAACCCTAACCCCTAAAAACCAAAAACACTAACCCACTAACAACAAACAACCCTAACCCACTAACAACAAACAACCCTAACACCCTAACAACAAACAACACTAACCCCTTAACAACAAATAACCCTAAACCCCTAACATCAAACAACACTAACCCCCTAACATCACAAAACACTAACACCCTAACAACAAACAACACTAACACCCTAACAACAAAAACCACTAAACCCCAACAGGAAACAACCCTAAACCCCTAAGAACAAACAACACTAACCCCCTAACAACAAACAACCCTAACCAAACAACAAAAAACCCTAACCCACTAGCAACAAACAACACTAACACCCTAACAACAAACAACCCTAACCCCCTAACAACAAACAACACTAACACCCTAACAACAAACAACCCTAACCCCCTAACAACAGACAACACTAACCCCCTAACAACAAACAACCCTAAACCCCTAACATCAAAGAACACTAACAGCCTAACAACAAACAACCCTAAACCCCTAAGAACAAACAACACTAACCCCCTAACAACAAACAACCCTAACCAAACAACAAAAAACCCTAACCCACCAACAACAAACAACACTAACACCTTAACAACAAACAACCCTAACTCCCTAACAACAAACAACACTAACACCCTAACAACAAAACCCTTAAACCCCAACAAGAAACAACCCTAAACCCCTAACAACAAACACTAACCCCCTAACAAAAAACAACATTAACCCCGAACAAGAAACTACCCTAACCCCGTAACAACAAACAACACTAACCCCGTAACAAGAAACAACCCTAACCCCCTAACAACGAACAACACTAACCCCCTAACAACAAACAACACTAAACCCCTAACATCAAAGAACACTAACACCCTAACAACAATCAACCCTAACCCCCTAACAACAAACACTAACCCCCAAACAACAAACAACCCTAACCCCTAAAAACAAAAACACTAACCCACTAACAACAAACAACCCTAACCCACTAACAAGAAACAACCCTAACACCCTAACAACAAACACTAACCCCCTAACAACAAACAACACTGAACCCCTAACAAGAAAATACCCTAACCCCGTAACAACAAACAACACTAAACCGTAACAACAAACAAGCCTAACCCCCAAACAACAAACAACCCTAAACCCCAAACAACAAACCACTCTAACCCCTTAACAACAAACAATCCTAACCCCCCGAACAACCAACAACACTAACCCCCTAACCACAATAAACACTAACACCCTAACAACAAAAACCACTAAACCCCAACAAGAAACAACCCTAAACCCTTAACAACAAACAACACTAACCCCTTAACAAAAAACAACCCTAACCAAACAACAAAAAACCCTAACCCACCAACAACAAACACTAACACCCTAACAACAAACAACCCTAACTCCCTAACAACAAACAACACTAACACCCTAACAACAAACAACCCTAACTCCCTAACAACAAACAACCCTAAACCCCTAACATCAAACAACACTAACCCCCTAACATCACAAAACACTAACACCCTAACAACAAACAACACTAACACCCTAACAACAAAAACCACTAAACCCCAACAAGAAACAACCAGAAACCCCTAAGAACAAAAAACACTAACCCCCTAACAACAAACAACCCTAACCAAACAAGAAAAAACCCTAACCCACTAACAACAAACAACACTAACACCCTAACAACAAACAACCCTAACCCCCTAACAACAAACAAAACTAACACCCTAACAACAAACAACCCTAACCCCCTAACAACAAACAACACCAACCCCCTAACAACAAACAACCCTAAAACCCTAACATCAAAGAACACTAACACCCTAACAACAAACAACCCTAACCCCCTAACAACAAACACAAACCCCCAAACAACAAACAACCCTAACCTCTAAAAACCAAAAAAACTAACCCACTAACAACAAACACCCCTAACCCACTAACAACAAACAACCCTAACACCCTAACAACAAACAACACTAACCCCCTAACAACAAACAACACTTACCCCCTAACATCAAACAACACTAACCCCCTAACAACACAAAACACTAACACCCTAACAACAAACAACACTAACACCCTAACAACAGAAACCACTAAACCCCAACAAGAAACAACCCTAAACCCCTAACAAAAAACACTAACCCCCTAACAACAAACAACACTGAACCCCTAACAAGAAAATACCCTAACCCCGTAACAACAAACAACACTAAACCGTAACAACAAACAACCCTAACCCCCAAACAACAAACAACCCTAAACCCCAAACAACAAACAACCCTAACCCCTTAAGAACAAACAATGCTAACCCCCCGAACAACCAACAACACTAACCCCCTAACCACAATAAACACTAACACCCTAACAACAAAAACCACTAAACCCCAACAAGAAACAACCCTAAACCCCTAACAACGAACAACACTAACCCCCTAACAACACAAAACACTAACACCCTAACAACAAACAACACTAACACCCTAACAACAAAAACCACTAAACCCCAACAAGAAACAACCCTAAACCCCTAACAACAAACAACACTAACCCCCTAACAAAAAACAACCCTAACCAAACAACAAAAAACTCTAACCCACTAACAACAAACAACACTAACACCCTAACAACAAACAACCCTAACTCCCTAACAACAAACAACACTAACACCCTAACAACAAACAACCCTAACCCCCTAACAACAAACAACACTAACCCCCTAACAACAAACAACCCTAAACCCCTAACATCAAACAACACTAACCCCCTAACAACACAAAACACTAACACCCTAACAACAAACTGCACTAATACCCTAACAACAAAAACCCGTAAACCCCAACAAGAAACAACCCAAAACCCCTAACAACAAACACTAACCCGCTATCAAAAAACAACACTAAACCCTGAACAAGAAACTACCCTAACCCCGTAACAACAAACAACACTAACCCCGTAAAAAGAAACAACCCTAACCCCCTAACAACGAACAACACTAACCCCCTAACAACAAAAAACCCTAAACCCCTAACATCAAAGAACACTAACACCCTAACAACAAACAACCCTAACCCCCTAACAACAAACACTAACCCCCAAACAACAAACAACCCTCACCCCTAAAAACCAAAAACACTAACCCACTAACAACAAACAACCCTAAACCTCTAACAACAAACAACCCTAACACCCTAACAACAAACAACACTATCACCATAACAACAAAAACCACTAAACCCCAAGAAGAAACAACCCGAAACCCCTAACAACAAACACTAACCCCCTAAAAACAAACAACACTAAACCCCTAACAAGAAACTACCCTAACCCCGTAACAACAAACGACACTAACCCCGTAACAACAAACAGCTCTAACCCCCAAACAACAAAAAACCCTAACCCCCTAACAACAAACAATCCTAACCCCCGAACAACCAACAACACTAACTCCCTAACCACAATAAACACTAACACCCTAACAACAAAAACCACTAAACCCCAACAAGAAACAACCCTAAACCCCTAACAACAAACAACACTAACCCCCTAACAACAAACAATCCTAACCAAACAACAAAAAACCCTAACCCCCTAACAACAAACAACACTAACACCCTAACAACAAACAACCCTAACCCCCTAACAACAAACAACACTAACCCCCTAACAACAAACAACCCTAAACACCTAACATCAAAGAACACTAACACCCTAACAACAAACAACCCTAACGCCCTAACAAAAAACACTAACCCCCAAACAACAAACAACCCTAACCCCTAAAAACCAAAAACACTAACCCACTAACAACAAACAACCCTAACCTACTAACAACAAACAACCCTAACACCCTAACAACAAACACTAACCCCCTAACAACAAACAACCCTAAACCCCTAACATCAAAGAACACTAACACCCTAACAACAAACAACCCTAACCCCCTAACAACAAACACCAACCCCGAAACAACAAACAACCCTAACCCCTAAAAACCAAAAAGTCTAACCCACTAACAACAAACAACCCTAAACCACTAACAACAAACAACCCTAACACCCTAACAACAATCAACACTTACCCCCTAACAACAAACAACCCTAACCCCCTAACAACAAACAACACTAACCCCCTAACAACAAACAACCCTAAACCCCTAACATCAAAGAACACTAACACCCTAACAGCAAACAACCCTAACCCCCTAAAAACAAACACTAACCCCCAAACAACAAACAACCCTAACCCCTAAAAACCAAAAACACTAACCCACTAACAACAAACAACCCTAACCCACTAACAACAAACAACCCTAACACCCTAACAACAAACAACACTAACCCCTTAACAACAAACAACCCTAAACCTCTAACAACAAACAACCCTAACACCCTAACAACAAACAACACTATCACCATAACAACAAAAACCACTAAACCCCAAGAAGAAACAACCCGAAACCCCTAACAACAAACACTAACCCCCTAACAACAAACCACACTAAACCCCTAACAAGAAACTACCCTAACCCCGTAACAACAAACAACACTAACCCCGTAACAACAAACAGCCCTAACCCCCAAACAACAAAAAACACTAACCCCCTAACAACAAACAATCCTAACCCCCGAACAACCAACAACACTAACTCCCTAACCACAATAAACACTAACACCCTAACAACAAAAACCACTAAACCCCAACAAGAAACAACCCTAAACCCCTAACAACAAACAACACTAACCCCCTAACAACAAACAATCCTAACCAAACAACAAAAAACCCTAACCCCCTAACAACAAACAACACTAACACCCTAACAACAAACAACCCTAACCCCCTAACAACAAACAACACTAACCCCCTAACAACAAACAACCCTAAACACCTAACATCAAAGAACACTAACACCCTAACATCAAACAACCCTAACGCCCTAACAACAAACACTAACCCCCAAACAACAAACAACCCTAACCCCTAAAAACCAAAAACACTAACCCACTAACAACAAACAACCCTAACCTACTAACAACAAACAACCCTAACACCCTAACAACAAACACTAACCCCCTAACAACAAACAACGCTAAACCCCTAACATCAAAGAACACTAACACCCTAACAACAAACAACCCTAACCCCCTAACAACAAACACCAACCCCGAAACAACAAACAACCCTAACCCCTAAAAACCAAAAAGTCTAACCCACTAACAACAAACAACCCTAAACCACTAACAACAAACAACCCTAACACCCTAACAACAATCAACACTTACCCCCTAACAACAAACAACCCTAACCCCCAACAACAAACAACACTAACCCCCTAACAACAAACAACCCTAAACCCCTAACATCAAAGAACACTAACACCCTAACAACAAACAACCCTAACCCCCTAACAACAAACACTAACCCCCAAACAACAAACAACCCTAACCCCTAAAAACCAAAAACACTAACCCACTAACAACAAACAACCCTAACCCACTAACAACAAACAACCCTAACACCCTAACAACAAGCAACACTAACCCCTTAACAACAAACAACCCTAAACCCCTAACATCAAACAACACTAACCCCCTAACATCACAAAACACTAACACCCTAACAACAAACAACACTAACACCCTAACAACAAAAACCACTAAACCCCAACAAGAAACAACCAGAAACCCCTAAGAACAAACAACACTAACCCCCTAACAACAAACAACCCTAACCAAACAACAAAAAACCCTAACCCACTAACAACAAACAACACTAACACCCTAACAACAAACAACCCTAACCCTCTAACAACAAACAACACTAACACCCTAACAACAAACAACCCTAACCCCCTAACAACCAACAACACTAACCCCCTAACAACAAACAACTCTAAACCCCTAACATCAAAGAACACTAACACCCTAACAACAAACAACCCTAACCCCCTAACAACAAACACTAACCCCCAAACAACAAACAACCCTAACCCCTAAAAACCAAAAAAACTAACCCACTAACAACAAACAACCCTAACCCACTAACAACAAACAACCCTAACACCCTAACAACAAACAACACTAACCCCCTAACAACAAACAACCCTTACCCCCTAACAACAAACAACCCTAACCCCCTAACTACACAAAACACTAACACCCTAACAACAAACAACACTAACACTCTAACAACAGAAACCACTAAAACCCAACAAGAAACAACCCTAAACCCCTAACAAAAAACACTAACCCCCTAACAACAAACAACACTGAAGTCCTAACAAGAAAATACCCTAACCCCATAACAAAAAACAACACTAAACCGTAACAACAAACAAACCTAACCTCCAAACAACAAACAACCCTAAACCCCAAACAACAAACAACCCTAACCCCTTAACAACAAACAATCCTAACCCCCCGAACAACCAACAACACTAACCCCCTTACCACAATAAACACTAACACCCTAACAACAAAAACCACTAAACCCCAACAAGAAACAACGCTAAACCCCTAAGAACAAACAACCCTAACCCCCTAACAACAAACAACCCTAACCAAACAACAAAAAACCCTAACCCACTAACACCAAACAACACTAACACCCTAACAACAAACAACACTAACCCCCTAACAACAAACAATCCTAACCAAACAACAAAAAACCCTAACCCACTAACAACAAACAATACTAACACCCTAACAACAAACAACCCTAAACCCCTAACAACAAACAACACTAACCCCCTAACAACAAACAACCCTAACCCCCTAACAACAAACAACACTAACCCCCTAACAACAAACAACCCTAAACTCCTAACATCAAAGAACACTAACACCCTAACAACAAACAACCCTAACCCCCTAACAACAAACACTAACCCCCAAACAACAAACAACCCTAACCCCTAAAAACCAAAAACACTAACCCACTAACAACAAACAACCCTAACCCACTAACAACAAACAACCCTAACACCCTAACAACAAACAACACTAACCCCTTAACAACAAACAACCCTAAACCCCTAACATCAAACAACACTAACCCCCTAACATCACAAAACACTAACACCCTAACAACAAACAACACTAACACCCTAACAACAAAAACCACTAAACCCCAACAGGAAACAACCCTAAACCCCTAAGAACAAACAACACCAACCCCCTAACAACAAACAACCCTAACCAAACAACAAAAAACCCTAACCCACTAGCAACAAACAACACTAACACCCTAACAACAAACAACCCTAAGCCCCTAACAACAAACAACACTAACACCCTAACAACAAACAACCCTAACCCCCTAACAACAAACAACACTAACCCCCTAACAACAAACAACCCTAAACCCCTAACATCAAAGAACACTAACACCCTAACAACAAACAACCCTAACCACCTAACAACAAACACTAACCCCCAAACAACAAACAACCCTAACCCCTAAAAACCAAAAAAACTAACCCACTAACAACAAACAACCCTAACCCACTAACAACAAACAACCCTAACACCCTAACATCAAACAACAGTAACCCCCAAACAACAAACAACCCTAACCCCTAAAAACCAAAAACACTAACCCACTAACAACAAACAACCCTAACCCACTAACAGCAAACAACCCTAACACCCTAACAACAAACAACACTAACCCCTTAACAACAAACAACCCTAAACCTCTAACAACAAACAACCCTAACACCCTAACAACAAACAACACTATCACCATAACAACAAAAACCACTAAACCCCAAGAAGAAACAACCCGAAACCCCTAACAACAAACACTAACCCCCTAACAACAAACCACACTAAACCCCTAACAAGAAACTACCCTAACCCCGTAACAACAAACAACACTAACCCCGTAACAACAAACAGCCCTAACCCCCAAACAACAAAAAACACTAACCCCCTAACAACAAACAATCCTAACCCCCGAACAACCAACAACACTAACTCCCTAACCACAATAAACACTAACACCCTAACAACAAAAACCACTAAACCCCAACAAGAAACAACCCTAAACCCCTAACAACAAACAACACTAACCCCCTAACAACAAACAATCCTAACCAAACAACAAAAAACCCTAACCCCCTAACAACAAACAACACTAACACCCTAACAACAAACAACCCTAACCCCCTAACAACAAACAACACTAACCCCCTAACAACAAACAACCCTAAACACCTAATATCAAAGAACACTAACATCCTAACAACAAACAACCCTAACGCCCTAACAACAAACACTAACCCCCAAACAACAAACAACCCTAACCCCTAAAAACCAAAAACACTAACCCACTAACAACAAACAACCCTAACCTACTAACAACAAACAACCCTAACACCCTAACAACAAACACTAACCCCCTAACAACAAACAACGCTAAACCCCTAACATCAAAGAACACTAACACCCTAACAACAAACAACCCTAACCCCCTAACAACAAACACCAACCCCGAAACAACAAACAACCCTAACCCCTAAAAACCAAAAAGTCTAACCCACTAACAACAAACAACCCTAAACCACTAACAACAAACAACCCTAACACCCTAACAACAATCAACACTTACCCCCTAACAACAAACAACCCTAACCCCCTAACAACAAACAACACTAACCCCCTAACAACAAACAACCCTAACCCCCTAACAACAAACACTAACCCCCAAACAACAAACAACCCTAACCCCTAAAAACCAAAAACACTAACCCACTAACAACAAACAACCCTAACCCACTAACAACAAACAACCCTAACACCCTAACAACAAACAACACTAACCCCTTAACAACAAACAACCCTAAACCCCTAACATCAAACAACACTAACCCCCTAACATCACAAAACACTAACACCCTAACAACAAACAACACTAACACCCTAACAACAAAAACCACTAAACCCCAACAAGAAACAACCAGAAACCCCTAAGAACAAACAACACTAACCCCCTAACAACAAACAACCCTAACCAAACAACAAAAAACCCTAACCCACTAACAACAAAGAACACTAACACCCTAACAACAAACAACCCTAACCCTCTAACAACAAACAACACTAACACCCTAACAACAAACAACCCTAACCCCCTAAAAACAAACAACACTAACCCCCTAACAACAAACAACTCTAAACCCCTAACATCAAAGAACACTAACACCCTAACAACAAACAACCCTAACCCCCTAACAACAAACACTAACCCCCAAACAACAAACAACCCTAACCCCTAAAAACCAAAAAAACTAACCCACTAACAACAAACAACCCTAACCCACTAACAACAAACAACCCTAACACCCTAACAACAAACAACACTAACCCCCTAACAACAAACAACCCTTACCCCCTAAAAACAAACAACCCTAACCCCCTAACTACACAAAACACTAACACCCTAACAACAAACAACACTAACACTCTAACAACAGAAACCACTAAAACCCAACAAGAAACAACCCTAAACCCCTAACAAAAAACACTAACTCCCTAACAACAAACAACACTGAAGTCCTAACAAGAAAATACCCTAACCCCGTAACAAAAAACAACACTAAACCGTAACAACAAACAAACCTAACCCCCAAACAACAAACAACCCTAAACCCCAAACAACAAACAACCCTAACCCCTTAACAACAAACAATCCTAACCCCCCGAACAACCAACAACACTAACCCCCTTACCACAATAAACACTAACACCCTAACAACAAAAACCACTAAACCCCAACAAGAAACAACGCTAAACCCCTAAGAACAAACAACCCTAACCCCCTAACAACAAACAACCCTAACCAAACAACAAAAAACCCTAACCCACTAACACCAAACAACACTAACACCCTAACAACAAACAACACTAACCCCCTAACAACAAACAATCCTAACCAAAAAACAAAAAACCCTAACCCACTAACAACAAACAATACTAACACCCTAACAACAAACAACACTAAACCCCTAACAACAAACAACACTAACCCCCTAACAACAAACAACCCTAACCCCCTAACAACAAACAACACTAACCCCCTAACAACAAACAACCCTAAACTCCTAACATCAAAGAACACTAACACCCTAACAACAAACAACCCTAACCCCCTAACAACAAACACTAACCCCCAAACAACAAACAACCCTAACCCCTAAAAACCAAAAACACTAACCCACTAACAACAAACAACCCTAACCCACTAACAACAAACAACCCTAACACCCTAACAACAAACAACACTAACCCCTTAACAACAAACAACCCTAAACCCCTAACATCAAACAACACTAACCCCCTAACATCACAAAACACTAACACCCTAACAACAAACAACACTAACACCCTAACAACAAAAACCACTAAACCCCAACAGGAAACAACCCTAAACCCCTAAGAACAAACAACACTAACCCCCTAACAACAAACAACCCTAACCAAACAACAAAAAACCCTAACCCACTAGCAACAAACAACACTAACACCCTAACAACAAACAACCCTAACCCCCTAACAACAAACAACACTAACACCCTAACAACAAACAACCCTAACCCCCTAACAACAAACAACACTAACCCCCTAACAACAAACAACCCTAAACCCCTAACATCAAAGAACACTAACACCCTAACAACAAACAACCCTAACCCCCTAACAACAAACACTAACCCCCAAACAACAAACAACCCTAACCCCTAAAAACCAAAAAAACTAACCCACTAACAACAAACAACCCTAACCCACTAACAACAAACAACCCTAACACCCTAACATCAAACAACAGTAACCCCCAAACAACAAACAACCCTAACCCCTAAAAACCAAAAAAACTAACCCACTAACAACAAACAACCCTAACCCACTAACAACAAACAACACTTACCCCCTAACATCAAACAACACTAACCCCCTAACAACACAAAACACTAACACCCTAACAACAAACAACACTAACACCCTAACAACAGAAACCACTAAACCCCAACAAGAAACAACCCTAAACCCCTAACAAAAAACACTAACCCCCTAACAACAAACAACACTGAACCCCTAACAAGAAAATACCCTAACCCCGTAACAACAAACAACACTAAACGTAACAACAAACAACCCTAACCCCCAAACAACAAACAACCCTAAACCCCAAACAACAAACAACCCTAACCCCTTAAGAACAAACAATGCTAACCCCCCAAACAACCAACAACACTAACCCCCAACCACAATAAACACTAACACCCTAACAACAAAAACCACTAAACCCCAACAAGAAACAACCCTAAACCCCTAACAACGAACAACACTAACCCCGTAACAAAAAACAACCCTAACCAAACAACAAAAAACCCTAACCCACCAACAACAAACAACACTAACACCTTAACAACAAACAACCCTAACTCCCTAACAACAAACAACACTAACACCCTAACAACAAAAACCCTTAAACCCCAACAAGAAACAACCCTAAACCCCTAACAACAAACACTAACCCCCTAACAAAAAACAACACTAAACCCCGAACAAGAAACTACCCTAACCCCGTAACAACAAACAACACTAACCCCGTAACAAGAAACAACCCTAACCCCCTAACAACGAACAACACTAACCCCTAACAACAAACAACCCTAAACCCCTAACATCAAAGAACACTAACACCCTAACAACAAACAACCCTAACCCCCTAACAACAAACACTAACCCCCAAACAACAAACAACCCTAACCCCTAAAAACCAAAAACACTAACCCACTAACAACAAACATCCCTAAAACACTAACAGCAAACAACCCTAACACCCTAAGAACAAACAACACTAACCCCCTAACAACAAACAACCCTAAACCCCCTAACATCAAACAACTCTAACCCCCTGACAACACAAAACACTAACACGCTAACAACAAACAACACTAACACCCTAACAACAAAAACCACTAAACCCCAACAAGAAACAACCCGAAACCCCTAACAACAAACACTAACCCCCTAACAACAAACAAAACTAAACCCCTAACAAGAAAATACCCTAACCCCGTAACAACAAACAACACTAACCCCGTAACAACAAACAGACCTAACCCCCAAACAACAAACAACCCTAACCCCCTAACAACAAACAATCCTAACCCCCGAACAACCAACAACACTAACCCCCTAACCACAATCAAGACTAACACCCTAACAACAAAAACCACTAAACCCCAACAAGAAACAACCCTAAACCCCTAACAACAAACAACACTAACCCCCTAACAACAAACAACACTAACCCCTAACAACAAACAATCCTAACCAAACAACAAAAAACCCTAACCCACTAACAACAAACAACACTAACACCCTAACAACAAACAACCCTAACCCCCTAACAACAAACAACACTAACACCCTAACAACAAACAACCCTAACCCCCTAACAACAAACAACACTAACCCCCTAACAACAAACAACCCTAAACCCCTAACATCAAAGAACACTAACACCCTAACAACAAACAACCCTAACCCCCTAACAACAAACACTCACCCCCAAACAACAAACAACCCTAACCCCTAAAAACCAAAAACACTAACCCACTAACAACAAACAACCCTAACCCACTAACAATAAACAACCCTAACACCCTAACAACAAACAACAATAACCCCCTAACAACAAACAACCCTAAACCCCTAACATCAAACAACACTAACCCCCTAACAACAAACAACCCTTACCCCCTAACATCAAACAACACTAACCCCCTAACAACACAAAACACTAACACCCTACCAACAAACAACACTAACACCCTAACAACAGAAACCACTAAACCCCAACAAGAAACAACCCTAAACCCCTAACAACAAACAACACTAACCCCCTAACAACAAACAACCCTAACCAAACAACAAACAAACCTAACCCACTAACAACAAACAACACTAACACCCTAACAACAAAAACCACTAAACCCCAACAAGAAACAACCCTAAACCCCTAACAACAAACAACCCTAACTCCCTAACAACAAACAACCCTAACCAAACAACAAAAAACCCTAACTGACTAACAACAAACAACCCTAACCCCCTAACAAGAAACAACAGTAACCCCCTATCAAGAAACAACACTAACCCCCTAACAACAAACAACACTAACCCCCTAACAACAAACAACACTAACCCTCTAACAACAAACAACACTAACACCCTAACAACAACCAACCCTAACCCCCTAAGAACAAACAACACTAAGCTATAAAAACAAACAACACTAACCCCCAACAACGAACAATACCAACCTCTAACAACACAAAACCTAACCCCTTATCAGCAAACAACCCTAACCCACTAACAAAAAAAACCCTAACACCCTAACAACAAACAACCCTAAAACCCTAACAACAAACAACATTAACCCCCTAACAACAAACAACCCTAACCAAACTAAAAACAAACCTAACCCACTAACAACAAACAACCCTAACACCCTAACAACAAACAACACTAACCCCCTAAAAACAAACAACCCTAAACCCCTAACATCAAACAACACTAACCCCCTAACAACACAAAAAACTAACACCCTAACAACAAACAAAACTAACACCCTAACAACAAAAACCACTAAACCCCAACAAGAAAAAATCCTAAACCCGTAACAACAAACACTAACCCCCTAAAAACAAACAACACTAAACCCCTAACAAGAAACTAACCTAACCCCGTAACAACAAACAACACTAACCTCCTAACAACAACCAACCTTAACCCCCTAACAACAAACACCCCTAAACCCCTAACAACAAACAATCCTAACCCCCTAACAACCTACAACACTAACCCCCTAACCACAAACAACACTAACCCCGTAAGAACAAACAACACTATCCCCCTAACAACAGTCCTAACCACCTAACAACAAACAACCCTAAACCCCTAACATCAAACAACACTAACCCCCTAACAACAAACAACCCTAACCAAACAACAAAAAACCCTAACCCACTAACAACAAACAACCCTAACACCCTAACAACAAACAACCCTAACCCCCTAACAACAAACAACACTAACAACCTAACAACAAACAACCCTAACACCCTAACAACAAACAACACTAACCCCCTAACAACAAACAACCCTAACCCCCTAACAACAAACCACACTAACCCCCTAACAACAAACAACCCTAAACCCCTAACATCAAACAACACTAACCCCCTAACAAAACAAAGCACTAACACCCTAACAACAACACTAACACCCTAACAACAAAAACCCATAAACCCCAACAAGAAACAACCCTAAACCCATAAATACAAACACTAACCCCCTAACAAAAAACAACACTAAACCCCGAACAAGAAACTACCCTAACCCCGTAACAACAAACAACACTAACCCCGTAACAAGAAACAACCCTAACCCCCTAACAACGAACAACACTAACCCCCTAACAACAAACAACCCTAAACCCCTAACATCAAAGAACACTAACACCCTAACAACAAACAACCCTAACCCCCTAACAACAAACACTAACCCCCAAACAACAAACAACCCTAACCCCTAAAAACCAAAAACACTAACCCACTAACAACAAACATCCCTAAAACACTAACAGCAAACAACCCTAACACCCTAAGAACAAACAACACTAACCCCCTAACAACAAACAACCCTAAACCCCCTAACATCAAACAACTCTAACCCCCTGACAACACAAAACACTAACACGCTAACAACAAACAACACTAACACCCTAACAACAAAAACCACTAAACCCCAACAAGAAACAACCCGAAACCCCTAACAACAAACACTAACCCCCTAACAACAAACAAAACTAAACCCCTAACAAGAAAATACCCTAACCCCATAACAACAAACACCACTAACCCCGTAACAACAAACAGCCCTAACCCCCAAACAACAAACAACCCTAACCCCCGAACAACCAACAACACTAACACCCTAACCACAATAAAGACTAACACCCTAACAACAAAAACCACTAAACCCCAACAAGAAACAACCCTAAACCCCTAACAACAAACAACACTAACCCCCTAACAACAAACAACACTAACCCCCTAACAACAAACAATCCGAACCAAACAACAAAAAACCCTAACCCACTAACAACAAACAACACTAACACCCTAACAACAAACAACCCTATCCCCCTAACAACAAACAACACTAACACCCTAACAAAAAACAACCCTAACCCCCTAACAACAAACAACACTAACCCCCTAACAACAAACAACCCTAAACCCCTAACATCAAAGAACACTAACACCCTAACAACAAACAACCCTAACCCCCTAACAACAAACACTAAACCCCAAACAACAAGCAACCCTAACCCCTAAAAACCAAAAACACTAACCCACTAACAACAAACAACCCTAAACCACAAACAACAAACAACCCTAACACCCTAACAACAAACAACACTAACCCCCTAACAACAAACAACCCTAAGCCCCTAACATCAAACAACACTAACCCCCTAACATCACAAAACACTAAAACCCTAACAACAAACAACACTAACACCCTAACAACAAAAACCACTAAACCCCAACAAGAAACAACCCTAAACCCCTAAGAACAAACAACACTAACCCCCTAACAACAAACAACCCTAACCAAACAACAAAAAACCCTAACCCACTAACAACAAACAACCCTAACACCCTAACAACAAACAACCCTAACCCCCTAACAACAAACAACACTAAACCCCTAACATCAAAGAACACTAACACGCTAACAACAAACAACCCTAACCCCCTAACAACAAACACTAAACCCCAAACAACAAGCAACCCTAACCCCTAAAAACCAAAAACACTAACCCACTAACAACAAACAACCCTAAACCACAAACAACAAACAACCCTAACACCCTAACAACAAACAACACTAACCCCCTAACAACAAACAACCCTAAGCCCCTAACATCAAACAACACTAACCCCCTAACATCACAAAACACTAACACCCTAACAACAAACAACACTAACACCCTAACAACAAAAACCACTAAACCCCAACAAGAAACAACCCTAAACCCCTAAGAACAAACAACACTAACCCCCTAACAACAAACAACCCTAACCAAACAACAAAAAACCCTAACCCACTAACAACAAACAACCCTAACACCCTAACAACAAACAACCCTAACCCCCTAACAACAAACAACACTAACAACCTAACAACAAACAACCCTAACACCCTAACAACAAACAACACTAACCCCCTAACAACAAACAACCCTAACCCCCTAACAACAAACAACACTAACCCCCTAACAACAAACAACCCTAAACCCCTAACATCAAACAACACTAACCCCCTAACAACACAAAGCACTAACACCCTAACAACAACACTAACACCCTAACAACAAAAACCCCTAAACCCCAACAAGAAACAACCCTAAACCCATAAATATAAACACTAACCCCCTAACAAAAAACAACACTAAACCCCGAACAAGAAACTACCCTAACCCCGTAACAACAAACAACACTAACCCCGTAACAAGAAACAACCCTAACCCCCAACAACGAACAACACTAACCCCCTAACAACAAACAACCCTAAACCCCTAA
This sequence comes from Elephas maximus indicus, assembly GCF_024166365.1. Classification (NCBI taxonomy): domain Eukaryota; kingdom Metazoa; phylum Chordata; class Mammalia; order Proboscidea; family Elephantidae; genus Elephas; species Elephas maximus. The sequence goes on from NC_064835.1 coordinate 2,550,521, forward strand.
CATCAAAGAACACTAACACCCTAACAACAAACAACCCTAACCCCCTAACAACAAACAACACTAACCGCCTAACAACACAAAACACTAACACCCTAACAACAAACAACCCTAACACCCTAACATCAAAGAACACTAACACCCTAACAACAAACAACCCTAACCCCCTAACAACACAAAACACTAACACCCTAACAACAAACAACACTAACACCCTAACAACAGAAACCACTAAACCCCAACAAGAAACAACCCTAAACCCCTAACAACAAACACTAACCCCCTAACAGCAAACAACGCTGAACCCCTAAAAAGAAAATACCCTAACCCCGTAACAAGAAACAACACTAACCCGTAACAACAAACAACCCTAACCCGCAAACAAAAAACAACCCTAAACCCCAAAAAACAAACAACCCTAACCCCTTAACAACAAACAATCCTAACCCCCCGAACAACCAACAACACTAACCCCCTAACCACAATAAACACTAACACCCTAACAACAAAAACCACTAAACCCCAACAAGAAACAACCCTAAACCCCTCACAACAAACAACACTAACCCCCTAACAAAAAACAACCCTAACCAAACAACAAAAAACCCTAACCCAGTAACAACAAACAACACTAACACCCTAACAACAAACAACCCTAAACCCCTAACAACAAACACTAACCCACTAATAAAAAACAACACTAAACCCCGAACAAGAAACTACCCTAACCCCGTAACAACAAACAACACTAACCCCGTAACAAGAAACAAAACTAACCCCCTAACAACGAACAACACTAACCCACTAACAACAAACTACCCTAAACCCCTAACATCAAAGAACACTAACCCCCTAACATCAAAGAACACTAACACCCTAACAACAAACAACCCTAACCCCCAAACAACAAACACTAACCCCCAAACAACAAACAACCCTAACCCATAAAAACCAAAAACACTAACCCACTAACAACAAACTACCCTAAAGCACTAACAACAAACAACCCTAACACCCTAACAACACAAAACACTAACACCCTAACAACAAACAACACTAACACCCTAACAACAAAAACCACTAAACCCCAACAAGAAACAACCCGAAACCCCTAACAACAAACACTAACCCCCTAACAACAAACAACACTAAACCCCTAACAATAAACTACCCTAACCCCGTAACAAGAAACAACACGAACCCCGTAACAACAAACTACCCTAACCCCCAAACATCAAACAACCCTAACTCCCTAACAACAAACAATCGTAACCCCCGAACAACCAACAACACTAACCCCCTAACCACAATAAACACTAACACCCTAACAACAAAAACCACTAAACCCCAACAAGAAACAACGCTAAACCCCTAAGAACAAACAACCCTAACCCCCTAACAACAAACAACCCTAACCAAACAACAAAAAACCCTAACCCACTAACACCAAACAACACTAACACCCTAACAACAAACAACACTAACCCCCTAACAACAAACAATCCTAACCAAACAACAAAAAACCCGAACCCACTAACAACAAACAATACTAACACCCTAACAACAAACAACCCTAAACCCCTAACAACAAACAACACTAACCCCCTAACAACAAACAACCCTAACCCCCTAACAACAAACAACACTAACCCCCTAACAACAAACAACCCTAAACCCCTAACATCAAAGAACACTAACACCCTAACAACAAACAACCCTAACCCCCTAACAACAAACAACACTAACCCTCTAACAACAAACAACACTAACCCCCTAACAACTGTCCAAACCACCTAACAACAAACAACACTAACCCCCTAAAAAGAAGCAACAATAAACCCCCAAAAACAAAAAACACTCATCCCCTAAGAACAAACAACACTAACCCTCTAAGAACAAACAACACTAACCCCTAAGAACAAAAACACTAACCCCCTAACAACAAACAACACTAACCCCCTAAAAACAAACAACCCTAAAACGCTAAATCAAACAACACTGAACCCCTTAAAACAAACAACACTAAGCCCCTAACAACAAACAGCACTAACACTCTAACAACAAAAAACACTGACACGCTAACAACAACCAACACTAACCCCCTAACAACAAACAATCCTAACCCCCTAAAAACAAACAACACTAACCCCCTAAAAACACAAAACACTAACACCCTAACAAACACTAACACCCTAACAACAAAAACCACTAAACCCCAACAAGAAACAACCCTAAACCCCTAACAACAAACACTAACCCCCTAACAACAAACAACACTGAACCCCTAACAAGAAAATACCCTAACCCCGTAACAACAAACAACACTAACCCCCTAACAACACAAAACACTAACACCCTAACAACAAAAAACACTAACCCCCTAACAAGAAACAACACTAACCCCCTAACAAGAAACAACACTAACCCCCTAACAAGAAACAACACTAACCCCTTAACAAGAAACAACACTAACCCCCTAACAACAAACAACATTAACCCCCTAACAACAAACAACACTAACACAGTAACAACAAACAACACTAACACCCTAAGAACGAACAACACTAACCCCCTAAGAACAAACAACACTAACCCCCAACAACGAACAATACTAACCCCCGAACAACACAAAACCTAACCCCTTATCAACAAACAACCCTAACCCACTAACAAAAAACAACCCTAACCCCCTAACAACAAACAACCCTAACCGCCTAACAACAAACACTAACCCCCAAACAACAAACAACCCTAACCCCTAAAAACCAAAAACACTAACCCACTAACAACAAACAACCCTAACCCACTAACAACGAACAACCCTAACACCCTAACAACAAACAACACTAACCCCATAACAACAAACAACCCTAAACCCCTAACATCAAACAACACTAACCCCCTAACAACAAACAACGCTAACACCCTAACAACAAACAACCCTAAGCCCCTAACAACAAACAATCGTAACCCCCGAACAAGCAACAACACTAAGCACCTAACCACAATAAACACTAAAACCCTAACAACAAAAACCACTAAACCCCAACAAGAAACAACCCTAAAACCCTAACAACAAACAACACTAACCCCCTAACAACAAACAACCCTGACCAAACAACAAAAAAACCTAACCCACTAACAAAAAACAACACTAACACCCTAACAACAAACAACCCTAACCCCCTAACAACAAACAACACTAACAACCTAACAACAAACAACCCTAACCCCCTAACAACAAACAACACTAACCCCCTAACAACAAACATCACTAAACCCCGAACATCAAAGAACACTAACACCCTAACAACAAAAAACCCTAACCCCCTAACAACAAACACTAACCCCCAAACAACAAACAACCCTAACCCCTAAAAACCAAAAACACTAACCCACTAACAACAAACAACCCTAACCCCCTAACAACAAACAACCCTAACCAAACAACAAACAACCCTAACCCACTATCAACAAACAACACTAACCCCCTAACAAGAAACTACTTTAACCCCGTAACAACAAACAACCCTAACGCCTAAAAACAAACAACCCTAACCAAACAACAAACAACCCTAACCAACTAACAACAAACAACACTAACACCCTAACAACAAACAACACTAAACCCCTAACAAGAAACAACCCTAAACCCCTAACATCAAACAACACTAACCCCCTAACAGCACAAAACACTAACACCCTAACAACAAACAACACTAACACCCTAACAACAAAAACCACTAAACCCCAACAAGAAACAACCCTAAACCCCTAAGAACAAACAACACTAACCCCCTAACAACAAACAACGCTAACGAAACAACAAAAAACCCTAACCCACTAACAACAAACAACACTAACACCCTAACAACAAACAACCCTAACCCCCAAACAACAAACAACCCTAACCCCTAAAAACGAAAAACACTACCCCACTAACAAAAAAAACCCTAACCCCCTCACAACAACCCTAAACCCCTAACATCAAACAACACTAACCCCCTAACAACAAACAACACTAAAACCCTAACAACAAACAACACTAACACCCTAACAACAAAAACCACTAAACCCCAATAAGAAACAACCCTAAACCCCTAACAACAAACACTAACCCCCTAAAAACAAACAACACTAAACCCCTAACAAGAAACTAACCTAACCCCGTAACAACAAACATCACTAACCTCCTAACAACAAACAACCTTAACCCCCTAACAACAAACACCCCTAAACCCCTAACAACAAACAATACTAACACCTAACAACCTACAACACTAAACCCCTAACCACAAACAACACTAACCCCATAAGAACAAACAACACTAACCCCCTAACAACAGTCCTAACCACCTAACAACAAACAACACTAACCCCCTAAAAAGAACAATAAACCCCTAAAAACAAACAACACTCATCCCCTAAGAACAAACAACACTAACCCTCTAACAAGAAACAACACTAACCCCTAAGAACAAAAACACTAACCCCTAACAACAAACGACACTAACACCCTAAAAACAAACAACCCTAAAACCCTAAAAAGAAACAACACTGAACCCCTTAAAACAAACAACACTAAGCCCCTAACAACAAACAGCACTAACACTATAACAACAAAAAACACTGACACGCTAACAACAACCAACACTAACCCCCTAACAACAAACAATCCTAACACCCTAAAAACAAACAACACTAACCCCCTAAAAACAAACAACCCTAAAACCCTAAAAACAAACAACACTGAACCCCTAAAAACAAACAACACTAAGCCAATAACAACAAACAGCACTAACCCACTAACAACAAAAAACACTAACCCGCTAACAACATCCAACAGTAACGCCCTAACCACAAACAACACTAACCCCCTAAAAACAAACAATCCTAACCCCCAAAACAACAAACAACACTCACCCCTAAAAAACAAACAACCCTAAAACCCTAAAAGCAAACAACACTGAACCCCTAAAAACAAACAACACTAAGCCCCTAACAACAAACAACACTAACACCCGAACAACAAACACCACTAAACCCCAACAAGAAACAACCCTAAGCCCCTAACAACAAAAAACACTAACCCCCTAACAAGAAACAACCCTAAACCCCTAACAACAAACAACACTAACCCCCTAACAACAAACAACACTAACACCCTAACAACAACCAGCCCTAACCCCTAAGAACAAACAAAACTAACGCCCTAAGAAAAAACAACACTAACCCCCAGCAACGAACAATACTAACCCCCTAACAACACAAAACCTAACACCTTATCAACAAACAACCCTAACCCACTAACAACAAACAACCCTAACACCGTAACAACAAACAACACTAACCCCCTAACAACAAACAATCCTAAACCCCTAACATCAAAGAACACTAACACCCTAACAACAAACAACCCTAGCCCCCTAAAAACAAACACTAACCACCAAACAACAAACAACCCTAACCCCTAAAAACCAAAAACACTAACCCACTAACAACAACCAACCCTAACCCACTAACAACAAACAACCCTAACCCCCTAACAACAAACAACCCTAAACCCCTAACATCAAACAACACTAACCCCCGAACAACACAAAACACTAACATCCTAACAACAAACAACACTAACACCCTAACAACAAAAACCACTAAACCCCAACAAGAAACAACCCTAAACACCTAACAACAAACAACACTAACACCCTAACAACAACCAACCCTAACCAAACAACAAACAAACCTAACCCACTAACAACAAACAAAACTAACACCCTAACAACAAACAACCCTAACCCCTAAAGACAAACAAAACTAACACCCTAGCAACAAACAACCCTAACCCCCTAACAACAAACAACACTAACCCCCTAACAACAAACAACCCTAACCCCTAACATCAAACAACACTAACCCCCTAACAACACAAAACACTAACCCCTTAACAACAAACAACCCTAAACCCCTAACATCAAAGAACACTAACACCCTAACAACAAACAACCCTAACCCCCTAACGACAAACACTAACCCCCAAACAACAAACAACCCTAACCCCTAACATCAAACAACACTAACCCTATAACAACACAAAACACTAACACCCTAACAACAAACAACACTAACACCCTTACAACAAAAACCACTAAACCCCAACAAGAAACAACCCTAAACCCCTAACAAGAAACACTAACCCCCTAACAACACTAAACCCCTAACAAGAAACTACCCTAACCCCGTAAAAACAATCAACACTAACCCCGTAACAACAAACAACCCTAACCCCCAAACAACAAACAACCCTAACCCATTAACAACAATCCTAACCAAACAACAAAAAACCCTAACCCACTAAGAACAAACAACACTAACACCGTAACAACAAACAACCCTCACCAAACAACAAAAAACCCTAACCCACTAAGAACAAACAACACTAACACCGTAACAACAAACAAAACTAACCACCTAACAACAAACAACAGGAACACCCTAACAACAAACAACACTACCCCCCTAACAACAAACAACACTAACACCCTAACAACAAACAACCCTAACCCCCTAACAACAAACAACCCTAACACCCAACAACAAACAACACTAACCCCCTAACAACAAACAACCCTAAACCCCTAACATCAAAGAACACTAACAACCTAACAACAAACAACCCTAACCCCCTAACAACAAACACTAACCCCCAAACAACAAACAACCCTAACCCCTAAAAACCAAAAACACTAATCCACTAACAACAAACAACCCTAACCCACTAACAACAAACAACCCTAATACCCTAACAACAAAAAACACTAACCCCCTAACAACAAACAACCCTAAACCCCTAACATCAAACAACACTAACCCCCTAACAACACAAAACACTAACACCCTAACAACAAACAACACTAACACCCTAACAACAAAAACCACTAAACCCCAACAAGAAACAACCCTAAACCCCTAACAACAAACACTAACCCCCTAACAACAAAGAACAGTAAACCCCTAAAAAGAAACTACCCTACCCCGTAACAACAAACAAACCTAACCCCCAAACAACAAACAACCCTAACCCCCTAACAACAAACAATCCTAACCCCCGAACAACCAACAACACTCACCCCCTAACCACAATAAACACTAACACCCTAACAACAAAAACCACTAAACCCCAACAAGAAACAACCCTAAACCCCTAACAACAAACAACCCTAACCCCCTAACAACAAACAACCCTAAACAAACAAAAAAAAACCCTAACTGACTAACAACAAACAACACTAACCCCCTAACAAGAAACAAAAGTAACCCCCTAACAAGAAACAACACTAACCCCCTAAGAACGAACAACACTAACCCCCTAAGAACAAACAACACTAACCCCCAACAACGAACAATACTAACCCCCGAACAACACAAAACCTAACCCCTTATCAACAAACAACCCTAACCCACTAACAAAAAACAACCCTAACTCAATAACAACAAACAACCCTAACCGCCTAACAACAAACACTAACCCCCAAACAACAAACAACGCTAACCCCTAAAAACCAAAAACACTAACCCACTAACAACAAACAACCCTAACCCACTAACAACGAAAAACACTAACACCCTAACAACAAACAACACTAACCCCATAACAACAAACAACCCTAAACCCCTAACATCAAACAACACTAACCCCCTAACAACAAACAACGCTAACACCCTAACAACAAACAACCCTAAGCCCCTAACAACAAACAACACTAACCCCCTAACAACAAACAACCCTAAACCCCTAACATCAAAGAACACTAACACCCTAACAAACAACCCTAACCCCCTAACAACAAACACTAACCCCTAAACAACAAACAACCCTAAACCCTAAAAACAAAAAACACTAAAGCACTAACAACAAACAACCCTAACCCACTAACAACAAACAACCCTAACACCCTAACAACAAACAACACTAACCCCCTAACAACAAACAACCCTAAACCCCTAACATCAAACAACACTAACCCCCTAACATCACAAAACACTAACACCCTAACAACAAACAACACTAACACCCTAACAACAAAAACCACTAAACCCCAACAAGAAACAACCCTAAACCCCTAAGAACAAACACCACTAACCCCCTAACAACAAACAACCCTAACCAACCAACAAAAAACCGTAACCCACTAACAACAAACAACCCTAACCCCCGAACAACACACACTAACCCCCAAACAACAAACAACCCTAACCCCTGAAAACCAAAAACACTAACCCACTAACAACAAACAACCCTAAACCACTAACAACAAACAACCCTAACACCCTAACAACAAACAACACTAACCCCCTAACAACAAACAACCCTAAACCCCTAACATCAAACAACACTAACCCCCTAACAACACAAAACACTAACACCGTAAGAACAAACAACACTAACACCCTAACAACAAAAACCACTAAACCAAAACAAGAAACAACCCTAAACCCCTAACAACAAACAACACTAACCCCCTAACAACATACAATCCTAACCAAACAACAAAAAACCCTAACCCACTAACAACAAACAACACTAACCCCCTAACAACAAACAACACTTACCCCCTAACATCAAACAACACTAACCCCCTAACAACACAAAACACTAACACCCTAACAACAAACAACACTAACAACCTAACAACAGAAACCACTAAACCCCAAGAAACAACCCTAAACCCCTAACAAAAAACACTAACCCCTAACAACAAACAACACTGAACCCCTAACAAGAAAATACCCTAACCCCGTAACAACAAACAACACTAAACCGTAACAACAAACAACCCTAACCCCCAAACAACAAACAACCCTAAACACCAAACAACAAACAACCCTAACCCCTTAAGAACAAACAATGCTAATCCCCCGAACAACCAACAACACTAACCCCCTAACCACAATAAACACTAACACCCTAACAACAAAAACCACTAAACCCCAACAAGAAACAACCCTAAACCCCTAACAACAAACAACACTAACCCCCTAACAAAAAACAACCCTAACCAAACAACAAAAAACCCTAACCCACTAACAACAAACAACACTAACACCCTAACAACAAACAACCCTAACTCCCTAACAACAAACAACACTAACACCCTAACAACAAACAACCCTAACCCCCTAACAACAAACAACACTAACCCCCTAACAACAAACAACCATAAACCCCTAACATCAAACGACACTAACCCCCTAACAACACAAAACACTAACACCCTAACAAGAAACAACACTAACACCCTAACAACAAAAACTCCTAAACCCCAACAAGAAACAACCCTAAACCCCTAACAACAAACACTAACCCCCTAACAAAAAACAACACTAAACCCCGAACAAGAAACTACCCTAACCCCGTAACAACAAACAACACTAACCCCGTAACAAGAAACAACCCTAACACCCTAACAACAAACAACACTAACCCCCAACAACACAAAACCCTAACAACAAACAACACTAACACCCTAACAACAAACACCACTAAACCCCAACAAGAAACAACCCGAAACTCCTAACAACAAACACTAACCCCCTAACAACAAACAACACTAAACCCCTAACAAGAAACTACCCTAACCCCGTAACAACAAACAACACTAACCCCGCAACAACAAAAAACCGTAACCCCCAAACAACAAACAACCATAACCCCCTAACAAGAAACAATCCTAACCCCCGAACAACCATCAACACTAACCCCCTAACCACAATAAAGACTAACACACTAACAACAAAAACCACTAAACCCCAACAAGAAACAACGCTAAACTCCTAAGAACAAACAACACTAACCCCCTAACAACAAACAACCCTAACCAAACAACAAAAAACCCTAACCCACTAACACCAAACAACACTAACACCCTAACAACAAACAACCCTAACCCCCTAACAACAAACACTAACCCCCAAACAACAAACAAACCTAACCCCTAAAAACCAAAAAAACTAACCCACTAACAACAAACAACCCTAACCCACTAACAACAAACAACCCTAACACCCTAACAACAAACAACACTAACCCCCAACAACACAAAACCCTAACAACAAACAACACTAACACCCTAACAACAAACACCACTAAACCCCAACAAGAAACAACCCGAAACTCCTAACAACAAACACTAACCCCCTAACAACAAACAACACTAAACCCCTAACAAGAAACTACCCTAACCCCGTAACAGCAAACAACACTAACCCCGCAACAACAAAAAACCGTAACCCCCAAACAACAAACAACCATAACCCCCTAACAAGAAACAATCCTAACCCCCGAACAACCATCAACACTAACCCCCTAACCACAATAAAGACTAACACCCTAACAACAAAAACCACTAAACCCCAACGAGAAAGAACCCTAAACCCCTAACAACAAACAACACTAACCCCCTAACAACAAACAATCTTAACCAAACAACAAAAAACCCTAACCCACTAACTACAAACAACACTAACACCCTAACAACAAAAAACACTAACCCCCTAACAACAAACAACACTAACACCCTAACAACAAACAACCCTAACCCCCTAACAACATACAACACTAACCCCCTAACAACATACAACACTAACCCCCTAACAACAAACAACCCTAAACCCCTAACATCAAAGAACACTAACACCCTAACAACAAACAACCCTAACCCCCTAACAACAAACACTAACCCCCAAACAACAAACAACCCTAACCCCTAAAAACCAAAAACTCTAACCCACTAACAACAAACTACCCTAACCCCTAAAAACCAAAAACACTAACCCACTAACAACAAACTACCCTAAACCACTAACAACAAACGACCCTAACACCCTAACAACAAACAACACTAACACCCTAACAACAAAAACCACTAAACCCCAACAAGAAACAACCCGAAACCCCTAACAACAAGCACTAAACCCCTAACAACAAACAACACTAAACCCCTAACAAGAAACTACCCTAACCCCGTAACAACAAACAACACTAACCCCGTAACAACAAACAGCTCTAACCCCCAAAAAACAAACAACCCTAACCCCCTAACAACAAACAATCCTAACCCCCGAACAGCCAACAACACTAACCCCCTAACCACAATAAAGACTAACACCCTAACAACAAAAAACACTAAACCCCAACAAGAAACAACCCTAAACCCCTAAGAACAAAAAACACTAACCCCCTAACAACAAACAACCCTAACCAAACAACAAAAAAACCTAACCCACTCACAACAAACAACACTAACACCCTAACAACAAACAACCCTAACCCCCTAACAACAAACAACACTAACACCCTAACAACAAACAACCCTAACCCCCTAACAACAAACAACACTAACCCCCTAACAACAAACAACCCTAAACCCCTAACATCAAAGAACACTAACACCCTAACAACAAACAACCCTAACCCCCTAACAACACAAAACACTAACATCCTAACAACAAACAACACTAACACCCTAACAACAGAAACCACTAAACCCCAACAAGAAACAACCCTAAACCCCTAACAACAAACACTAACCCCATAACAGCAAACAACGCTGAACCCCTAAAAAGAAAATACCCTAACCCCGTAACAAGAAACAACACTAACCCGTAACAACAAACAACCCTAACCCGCAAACAAAAAACAACCCTAAACCCCAAACAACAAACAACCCTAACCCCTTAACAACAAACAATCCTAACCCCCCGAACAACCAACAACACTAACCCCCTAACCACAATAAACACTAACACCCTAACAACAAAAACCACTAAACCCCAACAAGAAACAACCCTAAACCCCTCACAACAAACAACACTAACCCCCAACAAAAAACAACCCTAACCAAACAACAAAAAACCCTAACCCAGTAACAACAAACAACACTAACACCCTAACAACAAACAACCCTAAACCCCTAACAACAAACACTAACCCACTAATAAAAAACAACACTAAACCCCGAACAAGAAACTACCCTAACCCCGTAACAACAAACAACACTAACCCCGTAACAAGAAACAACCCTAACCCCCTAACAACGAACAACACTAACCCACTAACAACAAACAACCCTAAACCCCTAACATCAAAGAACACTAACCCCCTAACATCAAAGAACACTAACACCCTAACAACAAACAACCCTAACCCCCAAACAACAAACACTAACCCCCAAACAACAAACAACCCTAACCCATAAAAACCAAAAACACTAACCCACTAACAACAAACTACCCTAAAGCACTAACAACAAACAACCCTAACACCCTAACAACACAAAACACTAACACCCTAACAACAAACAACACTAACACCCTAACAACAAAAACAACTAAACCCCAACAAGAAACAACCCGAAACCCCTAACAACAAACACTAACCCCCTAACAACAAACAACACTAAACCCCTAACAAGAAACTACCCTAACCCCGTAACAAGAAACAACACTAACCCCGTAACAACAAACTACCCTAACCCCCAAACATCAAACAACCCTAACTCCCTAACAACAAACAATCGTAACCCCCGAACAACCAACAACACTAACCCCCTAACCACAATAAACACTAACACCCTAACAACAAAAACCACTAAACCCCAACAAGAAACAACGCTAAACCCCTAAGAACAAACAACCCTAACCCCCTAACAACAAACAACCCTAACCAAACAACAAAAAACCCTAACCCACTAACACCAAACAACACTAACACCCTAACAACAAACAACACTAACCCCCTAACAACAAACAATCCTAACCAAACAACAAAAAACCCTAACCCACTAACAACAAACAATACTAACACCCTAACAACAAACAACCCTAAACCCCTAACAACAAACAACACTAACGCCCTAACAACAAACAACCCTAACCCCCTAACAACAAACAACACTAACCCCCTAACAACAAACAACCCTAAACCCCTAACATCAAAGAACACTAACACCCTAACAACAAACAACCCTAACCCCCTAACAACAAACACTAACCCCCAAACAACAAACAACCCTAACCCCTAAAAACCAAAAACACTAACCCACTAACAACAAACAACCCTAACCCACTAACAACAAACAACCCTAACACCCTAACAACAAACAACACTAACCCCTTAACAACAAATAACCCTAAACCCCTAACATCAAACAACACTAACCCCCTAACATCACAAAACACTAACACCCTAACAACAAACAACACTAACACCCTAACAACAAAAACCACTAAACCCCAACAGGAAACAACCCTAAACCCCTAAGAACAAACAACACTAACCCCCTAACAACAAACAACCCTAACCAAACAACAAAAAACCCTAACCCACTAGCAACAAACAACACTAACACCCTAACAACAAACAACCCTAACCCCCTAACAACAAACAACACTAACACCCTAACAACAAACAACCCTAACCCCCTAACAACAGACAACACTAACCCCCTAACAACAAACAACCCTAAACCCCTAACATCAAAGAACACTAACAGCCTAACAACAAACAACCCTAAACCCCTAAGAACAAACAACACTAACCCCCTAACAACAAACAACCCTAACCAAACAACAAAAAACCCTAACCCACCAACAACAAACAACACTAACACCTTAACAACAAACAACCCTAACTCCCTAACAACAAACAACACTAACACCCTAACAACAAAACCCTTAAACCCCAACAAGAAACAACCCTAAACCCCTAACAACAAACACTAACCCCCTAACAAAAAACAACATTAACCCCGAACAAGAAACTACCCTAACCCCGTAACAACAAACAACACTAACCCCGTAACAAGAAACAACCCTAACCCCCTAACAACGAACAACACTAACCCCCTAACAACAAACAACACTAAACCCCTAACATCAAAGAACACTAACACCCTAACAACAATCAACCCTAACCCCCTAACAACAAACACTAACCCCCAAACAACAAACAACCCTAACCCCTAAAAACAAAAACACTAACCCACTAACAACAAACAACCCTAACCCACTAACAAGAAACAACCCTAACACCCTAACAACAAACACTAACCCCCTAACAACAAACAACACTGAACCCCTAACAAGAAAATACCCTAACCCCGTAACAACAAACAACACTAAACCGTAACAACAAACAACCCTAACCCCCAAACAACAAACAACCCTAAACCCCAAACAACAAACAACCCTAACCCCTTAAGAACAAACAATGCTAACCCCCCGAACAACCAACAACACTAACCCCCTAACCACAATAAACACTAACACCCTAACAACAAAAACCACTAAACCCCAACAAGAAACAACCCTAAACCCCTAACAACGAACAACACTAACCCCCTAACAACACAAAACACTAACACCCTAACAACAAACAACACTAACACCCTAACAACAAAAACCACTAAACCCCAACAAGAAACAACCCTAAACCCCTAACAACAAACAACACTAACCCCCTAACAAAAAACAACCCTAACCAAACAACAAAAAACTCTAACCCACTAACAACAAACAACACTAACACCCTAACAACAAACAACCCTAACTCCCTAACAACAAACAACACTAACACCCTAACAACAAACAACCCTAACCCCCTAACAACAAACAACACTAACCCCCTAACAACAAACAACCCTAAACCCCTAACATCAAACAACACTAACCCCCTAACAACACAAAACACTAACACCCTAACAACAAACTGCACTAATACCCTAACAACAAAAACCCGTAAACCCCAACAAGAAACAACCCAAAACCCCTAACAACAAACACTAACCCGCTATCAAAAAACAACACTAAACCCTGAACAAGAAACTACCCTAACCCCGTAACAACAAACAACACTAACCCCGTAAAAAGAAACAACCCTAACCCCCTAACAACGAACAACACTAACCCCCTAACAACAAAAAACCCTAAACCCCTAACATCAAAGAACACTAACACCCTAACAACAAACAACCCTAACCCCCTAACAACAAACACTAACCCCCAAACAACAAACAACCCTCACCCCTAAAAACCAAAAACACTAACCCACTAACAACAAACAACCCTAAACCTCTAACAACAAACAACCCTAACACCCTAACAACAAACAACACTATCACCATAACAACAAAAACCACTAAACCCCAAGAAGAAACAACCCGAAACCCCTAACAACAAACACTAACCCCCTAAAAACAAACAACACTAAACCCCTAACAAGAAACTACCCTAACCCCGTAACAACAAACGACACTAACCCCGTAACAACAAACAGCTCTAACCCCCAAACAACAAAAAACCCTAACCCCCTAACAACAAACAATCCTAACCCCCGAACAACCAACAACACTAACTCCCTAACCACAATAAACACTAACACCCTAACAACAAAAACCACTAAACCCCAACAAGAAACAACCCTAAACCCCTAACAACAAACAACACTAACCCCCTAACAACAAACAATCCTAACCAAACAACAAAAAACCCTAACCCCCTAACAACAAACAACACTAACACCCTAACAACAAACAACCCTAACCCCCTAACAACAAACAACACTAACCCCCTAACAACAAACAACCCTAAACACCTAACATCAAAGAACACTAACACCCTAACAACAAACAACCCTAACGCCCTAACAAAAAACACTAACCCCCAAACAACAAACAACCCTAACCCCTAAAAACCAAAAACACTAACCCACTAACAACAAACAACCCTAACCTACTAACAACAAACAACCCTAACACCCTAACAACAAACACTAACCCCCTAACAACAAACAACCCTAAACCCCTAACATCAAAGAACACTAACACCCTAGCAACAAACAACCCTAACCCCCTAACAACAAACACCAACCCCGAAACAACAAACAACCCTAACCCCTAAAAACCAAAAAGTCTAACCCACTAACAACAAACAACCCTAAACCACTAACAACAAACAACCCTAACACCCTAACAACAATCAACACTTACCCCCTAACAACAAACAACCCTAACCCCCTAACAACAAACAACACTAACCCCCTAACAACAAACAACCCTAAACCCCTAACATCAAAGAACACTAACACCCTAACAGCAAACAACCCTAACCCCCTAAAAACAAACACTAACCCCCAAACAACAAACAACCCTAACCCCTAAAAACCAAAAACACTAACCCACTAACAACAAACAACCCTAACCCACTAACAACAAACAACCCTAACACCCTAACAACAAACAACACTAACCCCTTAACAACAAACAACCCTAAACCTCTAACAACAAACAACCCTAACACCCTAACAACAAACAACACTATCACCATAACAACAAAAACCACTAAACCCCAAGAAGAAACAACCCGAAACCCCTAACAACAAACACTAACCCCCTAACAACAAACCACACTAAACCCCTAACAAGAAACTACCCTAACCCCGTAACAACAAACAACACTAACCCCGTAACAACAAACAGCCCTAACCCCCAAACAACAAAAAACACTAACCCCCTAACAACAAACAATCCTAACCCCCGAACAACCAACAACACTAACTCCCTAACCACAATAAACACTAACACCCTAACAACAAAAACCACTAAACCCCAACAAGAAACAACCCTAAACCCCTAACAACAAACAACACTAACCCCCTAACAACAAACAATCCTAACCAAACAACAAAAAACCCTAACCCCCTAACAACAAACAACACTAACACCCTAACAACAAACAACCCTAACCCCCTAACAACAAACAACACTAACCCCCTAACAACAAACAACCCTAAACACCTAACATCAAAGAACACTAACACCCTAACATCAAACAACCCTAACGCCCTAACAACAAACACTAACCCCCAAACAACAAACAACCCTAACCCCTAAAAACCAAAAACACTAACCCACTAACAACAAACAACCCTAACCTACTAACAACAAACAACCCTAACACCCTAACAACAAACACTAACCCCCTAACAACAAACAACGCTAAACCCCTAACATCAAAGAACACTAACACCCTAACAACAAACAACCCTAACCCCCTAACAACAAACACCAACCCCGAAACAACAAACAACCCTAACCCCTAAAAACCAAAAAGTCTAACCCACTAACAACAAACAACCCTAAACCACTAACAACAAACAACCCTAACACCCTAACAACAATCAACACTTACCCCCTAACAACAAACAACCCTAACCCCCAACAACAAACAACACTAACCCCCTAACAACAAACAACCCTAAACCCCTAACATCAAAGAACACTAACACCCTAACAACAAACAACCCTAACCCCCTAACAACAAACACTAACCCCCAAACAACAAACAACCCTAACCCCTAAAAACCAAAAACACTAACCCACTAACAACAAACAACCCTAACCCACTAACAACAAACAACCCTAACACCCTAACAACAAGCAACACTAACCCCTTAACAACAAACAACCCTAAACCCCTAACATCAAACAACACTAACCCCCTAACATCACAAAACACTAACACCCTAACAACAAACAACACTAACACCCTAACAACAAAAACCACTAAACCCCAACAAGAAACAACCAGAAACCCCTAAGAACAAACAACACTAACCCCCTAACAACAAACAACCCTAACCAAACAACAAAAAACCCTAACCCACTAACAACAAACAACACTAACACCCTAACAACAAACAACCCTAACCCTCTAACAACAAACAACACTAACACCCTAACAACAAACAACCCTAACCCCCTAACAACCAACAACACTAACCCCCTAACAACAAACAACTCTAAACCCCTAACATCAAAGAACACTAACACCCTAACAACAAACAACCCTAACCCCCTAACAACAAACACTAACCCCCAAACAACAAACAACCCTAACCCCTAAAAACCAAAAAAACTAACCCACTAACAACAAACAACCCTAACCCACTAACAACAAACAACCCTAACACCCTAACAACAAACAACACTAACCCCCTAACAACAAACAACCCTTACCCCCTAACAACAAACAACCCTAACCCCCTAACTACACAAAACACTAACACCCTAACAACAAACAACACTAACACTCTAACAACAGAAACCACTAAAACCCAACAAGAAACAACCCTAAACCCCTAACAAAAAACACTAACCCCCTAACAACAAACAACACTGAAGTCCTAACAAGAAAATACCCTAACCCCATAACAAAAAACAACACTAAACCGTAACAACAAACAAACCTAACCTCCAAACAACAAACAACCCTAAACCCCAAACAACAAACAACCCTAACCCCTTAACAACAAACAATCCTAACCCCCCGAACAACCAACAACACTAACCCCCTTACCACAATAAACACTAACACCCTAACAACAAAAACCACTAAACCCCAACAAGAAACAACGCTAAACCCCTAAGAACAAACAACCCTAACCCCCTAACAACAAACAACCCTAACCAAACAACAAAAAACCCTAACCCACTAACACCAAACAACACTAACACCCTAACAACAAACAACACTAACCCCCTAACAACAAACAATCCTAACCAAACAACAAAAAACCCTAACCCACTAACAACAAACAATACTAACACCCTAACAACAAACAACCCTAAACCCCTAACAACAAACAACACTAACCCCCTAACAACAAACAACCCTAACCCCCTAACAACAAACAACACTAACCCCCTAACAACAAACAACCCTAAACTCCTAACATCAAAGAACACTAACACCCTAACAACAAACAACCCTAACCCCCTAACAACAAACACTAACCCCCAAACAACAAACAACCCTAACCCCTAAAAACCAAAAACACTAACCCACTAACAACAAACAACCCTAACCCACTAACAACAAACAACCCTAACACCCTAACAACAAACAACACTAACCCCTTAACAACAAACAACCCTAAACCCCTAACATCAAACAACACTAACCCCCTAACATCACAAAACACTAACACCCTAACAACAAACAACACTAACACCCTAACAACAAAAACCACTAAACCCCAACAGGAAACAACCCTAAACCCCTAAGAACAAACAACACTAACCCCCTAACAACAAACAACCCTAACCAAACAACAAAAAACCCTAACCCACTAGCAACAAACAACACTAACACCCTAACAACAAACAACCCTAAGCCCCTAACAACAAACAACACTAACACCCTAACAACAAACAACCCTAACCCCCTAACAACAAACAACACTAACCCCCTAACAACAAACAACCCTAAACCCCTAACATCAAAGAACACTAACACCCTAACAACAAACAACCCTAACCACCTAACAACAAACACTAACCCCCAAACAACAAACAACCCTAACCCCTAAAAACCAAAAAAACTAACCCACTAACAACAAACAACCCTAACCCACTAACAACAAACAACCCTAACACCCTAACATCAAACAACAGTAACCCCCAAACAACAAACAACCCTAACCCCTAAAAACCAAAAACACTAACCCACTAACAACAAACAACCCTAACCCACTAACAGCAAACAACCCTAACACCCTAACAACAAACAACACTAACCCCTTAACAACAAACAACCCTAAACCTCTAACAACAAACAACCCTAACACCCTAACAACAAACAACACTATCACCATAACAACAAAAACCACTAAACCCCAAGAAGAAACAACCCGAAACCCCTAACAACAAACACTAACCCCCTAACAACAAACCACACTAAACCCCTAACAAGAAACTACCCTAACCCCGTAACAACAAACAACACTAACCCCGTAACAACAAACAGCCCTAACCCCCAAACAACAAAAAACACTAACCCCCTAACAACAAACAATCCTAACCCCCGAACAACCAACAACACTAACTCCCTAACCACAATAAACACTAACACCCTAACAACAAAAACCACTAAACCCCAACAAGAAACAACCCTAAACCCCTAACAACAAACAACACTAACCCCCTAACAACAAACAATCCTAACCAAACAACAAAAAACCCTAACCCCCTAACAACAAACAACACTAACACCCTAACAACAAACAACCCTAACCCCCTAACAACAAACAACACTAACCCCCTAACAACAAACAACCCTAAACACCTAATATCAAAGAACACTAACATCCTAACAACAAACAACCCTAACGCCCTAACAACAAACACTAACCCCCAAACAACAAACAACCCTAACCCCTAAAAACCAAAAACACTAACCCACTAACAACAAACAACCCTAACCTACTAACAACAAACAACCCTAACACCCTAACAACAAACACTAACCCCCTAACAACAAACAACGCTAAACCCCTAACATCAAAGAACACTAACACCCTAACAACAAACAACCCTAACCCCCTAACAACAAACACCAACCCCGAAACAACAAACAACCCTAACCCCTAAAAACCAAAAAGTCTAACCCACTAACAACAAACAACCCTAAACCACTAACAACAAACAACCCTAACACCCTAACAACAATCAACACTTACCCCCTAACAACAAACAACCCTAACCCCCTAACAACAAACAACACTAACCCCCTAACAACAAACAACCCTAACCCCCTAACAACAAACACTAACCCCCAAACAACAAACAACCCTAACCCCTAAAAACCAAAAACACTAACCCACTAACAACAAACAACCCTAACCCACTAACAACAAACAACCCTAACACCCTAACAACAAACAACACTAACCCCTTAACAACAAACAACCCTAAACCCCTAACATCAAACAACACTAACCCCCTAACATCACAAAACACTAACACCCTAACAACAAACAACACTAACACCCTAACAACAAAAACCACTAAACCCCAACAAGAAACAACCAGAAACCCCTAAGAACAAACAACACTAACCCCCTAACAACAAACAACCCTAACCAAACAACAAAAAACCCTAACCCACTAACAACAAAGAACACTAACACCCTAACAACAAACAACCCTAACCCTCTAACAACAAACAACACTAACCCCCTAACAACAAACAACCCTAACCCCCTAACAACAAACACTAACCCCCAAACAACAAACAACCCTAACCCCTAAAAACCAAAAACACTAACCCACTAACAACAAACAACCCTAACCCACTAACAACAAACAACCCTAACACCCTAACAACAAACAACACTAACCCCTTAACAACAAACAACCCTAAACCCCTAACATCAAACAACACTAACCCCCTAACATCACAAAACACTAACACCCTAACAACAAACAACACTAACACCCTAACAACAAAAACCACTAAACCCCAACAAGAAACAACCAGAAACCCCTAAGAACAAACAACACTAACCCCCTAACAACAAACAACCCTAACCAAACAACAAAAAACCCTAACCCACTAACAACAAAGAACACTAACACCCTAACAACAAACAACCCTAACCCTCTAACAACAAACAACACTAACACCCTAACAACAAACAACCCTAACCCCCTAAAAACAAACAACACTAACCCCCTAACAACAAACAACTCTAAACCCCTAACATCAAAGAACACTAACACCCTAACAACAAACAACCCTAACCCCCTAACAACAAACACTAACCCCCAAACAACAAACAACCCTAACCCCTAAAAACCAAAAAAACTAACCCACTAACAACAAACAACCCTAACCCACTAACAACAAACAACCCTAACACCCTAACAACAAACAACACTAACCCCCTAACAACAAACAACCCTTACCCCCTAAAAACAAACAACCCTAACCCCCTAACTACACAAAACACTAACACCCTAACAACAAACAACACTAACACTCTAACAACAGAAACCACTAAAACCCAACAAGAAACAACCCTAAACCCCTAACAAAAAACACTAACTCCCTAACAACAAACAACACTGAAGTCCTAACAAGAAAATACCCTAACCCCGTAACAAAAAACAACACTAAACCGTAACAACAAACAAACCTAACCCCCAAACAACAAACAACCCTAAACCCCAAACAACAAACAACCCTAACCCCTTAACAACAAACAATCCTAACCCCCCGAACAACCAACAACACTAACCCCCTTACCACAATAAACACTAACACCCTAACAACAAAAACCACTAAACCCCAACAAGAAACAACGCTAAACCCCTAAGAACAAACAACCCTAACCCCCTAACAACAAACAACCCTAACCAAACAACAAAAAACCCTAACCCACTAACACCAAACAACACTAACACCCTAACAACAAACAACACTAACCCCCTAACAACAAACAATCCTAACCAAAAAACAAAAAACCCTAACCCACTAACAACAAACAATACTAACACCCTAACAACAAACAACACTAAACCCCTAACAACAAACAACACTAACCCCCTAACAACAAACAACCCTAACCCCCTAACAACAAACAACACTAACCCCCTAACAACAAACAACCCTAAACTCCTAACATCAAAGAACACTAACACCCTAACAACAAACAACCCTAACCCCCTAACAACAAACACTAACCCCCAAACAACAAACAACCCTAACCCCTAAAAACCAAAAACACTAACCCACTAACAACAAACAACCCTAACCCACTAACAACAAACAACCCTAACACCCTAACAACAAACAACACTAACCCCTTAACAACAAACAACCCTAAACCCCTAACATCAAACAACACTAACCCCCTAACATCACAAAACACTAACACCCTAACAACAAACAACACTAACACCCTAACAACAAAAACCACTAAACCCCAACAGGAAACAACCCTAAACCCCTAAGAACAAACAACACTAACCCCCTAACAACAAACAACCCTAACCAAACAACAAAAAACCCTAACCCACTAGCAACAAACAACACTAACACCCTAACAACAAACAACCCTAACCCCCTAACAACAAACAACACTAACACCCTAACAACAAACAACCCTAACCCCCTAACAACAAACAACACTAACCCCCTAACAACAAACAACCCTAAACCCCTAACATCAAAGAACACTAACACCCTAACAACAAACAACCCTAACCCCCTAACAACAAACACTAACCCCCAAACAACAAACAACCCTAACCCCTAAAAACCAAAAAAACTAACCCACTAACAACAAACAACCCTAACCCACTAACAACAAACAACCCTAACACCCTAACATCAAACAACAGTAACCCCCAAACAACAAACAACCCTAACCCCTAAAAACCAAAAAAACTAACCCACTAACAACAAACAACCCTAACCCACTAACAACAAACAACACTTACCCCCTAACATCAAACAACACTAACCCCCTAACAACACAAAACACTAACACCCTAACAACAAACAACACTAACACCCTAACAACAGAAACCACTAAACCCCAACAAGAAACAACCCTAAACCCCTAACAAAAAACACTAACCCCCTAACAACAAACAACACTGAACCCCTAACAAGAAAATACCCTAACCCCGTAACAACAAACAACACTAAACGTAACAACAAACAACCCTAACCCCCAAACAACAAACAACCCTAAACCCCAAACAACAAACAACCCTAACCCCTTAAGAACAAACAATGCTAACCCCCCAAACAACCAACAACACTAACCCCCAACCACAATAAACACTAACACCCTAACAACAAAAACCACTAAACCCCAACAAGAAACAACCCTAAACCCCTAACAACGAACAACACTAACCCCGTAACAAAAAACAACCCTAACCAAACAACAAAAAACCCTAACCCACCAACAACAAACAACACTAACACCTTAACAACAAACAACCCTAACTCCCTAACAACAAACAACACTAACACCCTAACAACAAAAACCCTTAAACCCCAACAAGAAACAACCCTAAACCCCTAACAACAAACACTAACCCCCTAACAAAAAACAACACTAAACCCCGAACAAGAAACTACCCTAACCCCGTAACAACAAACAACACTAACCCCGTAACAAGAAACAACCCTAACCCCCTAACAACGAACAACACTAACCCCTAACAACAAACAACCCTAAACCCCTAACATCAAAGAACACTAACACCCTAACAACAAACAACCCTAACCCCCTAACAACAAACACTAACCCCCAAACAACAAACAACCCTAACCCCTAAAAACCAAAAACACTAACCCACTAACAACAAACATCCCTAAAACACTAACAGCAAACAACCCTAACACCCTAAGAACAAACAACACTAACCCCCTAACAACAAACAACCCTAAACCCCCTAACATCAAACAACTCTAACCCCCTGACAACACAAAACACTAACACGCTAACAACAAACAACACTAACACCCTAACAACAAAAACCACTAAACCCCAACAAGAAACAACCCGAAACCCCTAACAACAAACACTAACCCCCTAACAACAAACAAAACTAAACCCCTAACAAGAAAATACCCTAACCCCGTAACAACAAACAACACTAACCCCGTAACAACAAACAGACCTAACCCCCAAACAACAAACAACCCTAACCCCCTAACAACAAACAATCCTAACCCCCGAACAACCAACAACACTAACCCCCTAACCACAATAAAGACTAACACCCTAACAACAAAAACCACTAAACCCCAACAAGAAACAACCCTAAACCCCTAACAACAAACAACACTAACCCCCTAACAACAAACAACACTAACCCCTAACAACAAACAATCCTAACCAAACAACAAAAAACCCTAACCCACTAACAACAAACAACACTAACACCCTAACAACAAACAACCCTAACCCCCTAACAACAAACAACACTAACACCCTAACAACAAACAACCCTAACCCCCTAACAACAAACAACACTAACCCCCTAACAACAAACAACCCTAAACCCCTAACATCAAAGAACACTAACACCCTAACAACAAACAACCCTAACCCCCTAACAACAAACACTCACCCCCAAACAACAAACAACCCTAACCCCTAAAAACCAAAAACACTAACCCACTAACAACAAACAACCCTAACCCACTAACAATAAACAACCCTAACACCCTAACAACAAACAACAATAACCCCCTAACAACAAACAACCCTAAACCCCTAACATCAAACAACACTAACCCCCTAACAACAAACAACCCTTACCCCCTAACATCAAACAACACTAACCCCCTAACAACACAAAACACTAACACCCTACCAACAAACAACACTAACACCCTAACAACAGAAACCACTAAACCCCAACAAGAAACAACCCTAAACCCCTAACAACAAACAACACTAACCCCCTAACAACAAACAACCCTAACCAAACAACAAACAAACCTAACCCACTAACAACAAACAACACTAACACCCTAACAACAAAAACCACTAAACCCCAACAAGAAACAACCCTAAACCCCTAACAACAAACAACCCTAACTCCCTAACAACAAACAACCCTAACCAAACAACAAAAAACCCTAACTGACTAACAACAAACAACCCTAACCCCCTAACAAGAAACAACAGTAACCCCCTATCAAGAAACAACACTAACCCCCTAACAACAAACAACACTAACCCCCTAACAACAAACAACACTAACCCTCTAACAACAAACAACACTAACACCCTAACAACAACCAACCCTAACCCCCTAAGAACAAACAACACTAAGCTATAAAAACAAACAACACTAACCCCCAACAACGAACAATACCAACCTCTAACAACACAAAACCTAACCCCTTATCAGCAAACAACCCTAACCCACTAACAAAAAAAACCCTAACACCCTAACAACAAACAACCCTAAAACCCTAACAACAAACAACATTAACCCCCTAACAACAAACAACCCTAACCAAACTAAAAACAAACCTAACCCACTAACAACAAACAACCCTAACACCCTAACAACAAACAACACTAACCCCCTAAAAACAAACAACCCTAAACCCCTAACATCAAACAACACTAACCCCCTAACAACACAAAAAACTAACACCCTAACAACAAACAAAACTAACACCCTAACAACAAAAACCACTAAACCCCAACAAGAAAAAATCCTAAACCCGTAACAACAAACACTAACCCCCTAAAAACAAACAACACTAAACCCCTAACAAGAAACTAACCTAACCCCGTAACAACAAACAACACTAACCTCCTAACAACAACCAACCTTAACCCCCTAACAACAAACACCCCTAAACCCCTAACAACAAACAATCCTAACCCCCTAACAACCTACAACACTAACCCCCTAACCACAAACAACACTAACCCCGTAAGAACAAACAACACTATCCCCCTAACAACAGTCCTAACCACCTAACAACAAACAACCCTAAACCCCTAACATCAAACAACACTAACCCCCTAACAACAAACAACCCTAACCAAACAACAAAAAACCCTAACCCACTAACAACAAACAACCCTAACACCCTAACAACAAACAACCCTAACCCCCTAACAACAAACAACACTAACAACCTAACAACAAACAACCCTAACACCCTAACAACAAACAACACTAACCCCCTAACAACAAACAACCCTAACCCCCTAACAACAAACCACACTAACCCCCTAACAACAAACAACCCTAAACCCCTAACATCAAACAACACTAACCCCCTAACAAAACAAAGCACTAACACCCTAACAACAACACTAACACCCTAACAACAAAAACCCATAAACCCCAACAAGAAACAACCCTAAACCCATAAATACAAACACTAACCCCCTAACAAAAAACAACACTAAACCCCGAACAAGAAACTACCCTAACCCCGTAACAACAAACAACACTAACCCCGTAACAAGAAACAACCCTAACCCCCTAACAACGAACAACACTAACCCCCTAACAACAAACAACCCTAAACCCCTAACATCAAAGAACACTAACACCCTAACAACAAACAACCCTAACCCCCTAACAACAAACACTAACCCCCAAACAACAAACAACCCTAACCCCTAAAAACCAAAAACACTAACCCACTAACAACAAACATCCCTAAAACACTAACAGCAAACAACCCTAACACCCTAAGAACAAACAACACTAACCCCCTAACAACAAACAACCCTAAACCCCCTAACATCAAACAACTCTAACCCCCTGACAACACAAAACACTAACACGCTAACAACAAACAACACTAACACCCTAACAACAAAAACCACTAAACCCCAACAAGAAACAACCCGAAACCCCTAACAACAAACACTAACCCCCTAACAACAAACAAAACTAAACCCCTAACAAGAAAATACCCTAACCCCATAACAACAAACACCACTAACCCCGTAACAACAAACAGCCCTAACCCCCAAACAACAAACAACCCTAACCCCCGAACAACCAACAACACTAACACCCTAACCACAATAAAGACTAACACCCTAACAACAAAAACCACTAAACCCCAACAAGAAACAACCCTAAACCCCTAACAACAAACAACACTAACCCCCTAACAACAAACAACACTAACCCCCTAACAACAAACAATCCGAACCAAACAACAAAAAACCCTAACCCACTAACAACAAACAACACTAACACCCTAACAACAAACAACCCTATCCCCCTAACAACAAACAACACTAACACCCTAACAAAAAACAACCCTAACCCCCTAACAACAAACAACACTAACCCCCTAACAACAAACAACCCTAAACCCCTAACATCAAAGAACACTAACACCCTAACAACAAACAACCCTAACCCCCTAACAACAAACACTAAACCCCAAACAACAAGCAACCCTAACCCCTAAAAACCAAAAACACTAACCCACTAACAACAAACAACCCTAAACCACAAACAACAAACAACCCTAACACCCTAACAACAAACAACACTAACCCCCTAACAACAAACAACCCTAAGCCCCTAACATCAAACAACACTAACCCCCTAACATCACAAAACACTAAAACCCTAACAACAAACAACACTAACACCCTAACAACAAAAACCACTAAACCCCAACAAGAAACAACCCTAAACCCCTAAGAACAAACAACACTAACCCCCTAACAACAAACAACCCTAACCAAACAACAAAAAACCCTAACCCACTAACAACAAACAACCCTAACACCCTAACAACAAACAACCCTAACCCCCTAACAACAAACAACACTAAACCCCTAACATCAAAGAACACTAACACGCTAACAACAAACAACCCTAACCCCCTAACAACAAACACTAAACCCCAAACAACAAGCAACCCTAACCCCTAAAAACCAAAAACACTAACCCACTAACAACAAACAACCCTAAACCACAAACAACAAACAACCCTAACACCCTAACAACAAACAACACTAACCCCCTAACAACAAACAACCCTAAGCCCCTAACATCAAACAACACTAACCCCCTAACATCACAAAACACTAACACCCTAACAACAAACAACACTAACACCCTAACAACAAAAACCACTAAACCCCAACAAGAAACAACCCTAAACCCCTAAGAACAAACAACACTAACCCCCTAACAACAAACAACCCTAACCAAACAACAAAAAACCCTAACCCACTAACAACAAACAACCCTAACACCCTAACAACAAACAACCCTAACCCCCTAACAACAAACAACACTAACAACCTAACAACAAACAACCCTAACACCCTAACAACAAACAACACTAACCCCCTAACAACAAACAACCCTAACCCCCTAACAACAAACAACACTAACCCCCTAACAACAAACAACCCTAAACCCCTAACATCAAACAACACTAACCCCCTAACAACACAAAGCACTAACACCCTAACAACAACACTAACACCCTAACAACAAAAACCCCTAAACCCCAACAAGAAACAACCCTAAACCCATAAATATAAACACTAACCCCCTAACAAAAAACAACACTAAACCCCGAACAAGAAACTACCCTAACCCCGTAACAACAAACAACACTAACCCCGTAACAAGAAACAACCCTAACCCCCAACAACGAACAACACTAACCCCCTAACAACAAACAACCCTAAACCCCTAACATCAAAGAACACTAACACCCTAACAACAAACAACCCTAACCCCCTAACAACAAACAACACTAACCGCCTAACAACACAAAACACTAACACCCTAACAACAAACACTAACCCCCAAACAACAAACAACCCTAACCCCTAAAAACCAAAAAAACTAACCCACTAACAACAAACAACCCTAACCCACTAACAACAAACAACCCTAACACCCTAACAACAAACAACACTAACCCCCTAACAACAAACAACCCTTACCCCCTAACATCAAACAACACTAACCCCCTAACAACACAAAACACTAACACCCTACCAACAAACAACACTAACACCCTAACAACAGAAACCACTAAACCCCAACAAGAAACAACCCTAAACCCCTAACAACAAACAACACTAACCCCCTAACAACAAACAACCCTAACCAAACAACAAACAAACCTAACCCACTAACAACAAACAACACTAACACCCTAACAACAAAAACCACTAAACCCCAACAAGAAACAACCCTAAACCCCTAACAACAAACAACCCTAACTCCCTAACAACAAACAACCCTAACCAAACAACAAAAAACCCTAACTGACTAACAACAAACAACCCTAACCCCCTAACAAGAAACAACAGTAACCCCCTAACAAGAAACAACACTAACCCCCTAACAACAAACAACACTAACCCTCTAACAACAAACAACACTAACACCCTAACAACAACCAACCCTAACCCCCTAAGAACAAACAACACTAAGCAATAAAAACAAACAACACTAACCCCCAACAACGAACAATACCAACCTCTAACAACACAAAACCTAACCCCTTATCAGCAAACAACCCTAAGCCACTAACAAAAAAAACCCTAACACCCTAACAACAAACAACCCTAAAACCCTAACAACAAACAACATTAACCCCCTAACAACAAACAACCCTAACCAAACTAAAAACAAACCTAACCCACTAACAACAAACAACCCTAACACCCTAACAACAAACAACACTAACCCCCTAAAAACAAACAACCCTAAACCCCTAACATCAAACAACACTAACCCCCTAACAACACAAAAAACTAACACCCTAACAACAAACAAAACTAACACCCTAACAACAAAAACCACTAAACCCCAACAAGAAAAAATCCTAAACCCGTAACAACAAACACTAACCCCCTAAAAACAAACAACACTAAACCCCTAACAAGAAACTAACCTAACCCCGTAACAACAAACAACACTAACCTCCTAACAACAACCAACCTTAACCCCCTAACAACAAACACCCCTAAACCCCTAACAACAAACAATCCTAACCCCCTAACAACCTACAACACTAACCCCCTAACCACAAACAACACTAACCCCGTAAGAACAAACAACACTAACCCCCTAACAACAGTCCTAACCACCTAACAACAAACAACCCTAAACCCCTAACATCAAACAACACTAACCCCCTAACAACAAACAACCCTAACCAAACAACAAAAAACCCTAACCCACTAACAACAAACAACCCTAACACCCTAACAACAAACAACCCTAACCCCCTAACAACAAACAACACTAACAACCTAACAACAAACAACCCTAACACCCTAACAACAAACAACACTAACCCCCTAACAACAAACAACCCTAACCCCCTAACAACAAACAACACTAACCCCCTAACAACAAACAACCCTAAACCCCTAACATCAAACAACACTAACCCCCTAACAAAACAAAGCACTAACACCCTAACAACAACACTAACACCCTAACAACAAAAACCCATAAACCCCAACAAGAAACAACCCTAAACCCATAAATACAAACACTAACCCCCTAACAAAAAACAACACTAAACCCCGAACAAGAAACTACCCTAACCCCGTAACAACAAACAACACTAACCCCGTAACAAGAAACAACCCTAACCCCCTAACAACGAACAACACTAACCCCCTAACAACAAACAACCCTAAACCCCTAACATCAAAGAACACTAACACCCTAACAACAAACAACCCTAAACCCCTAACATCAAAGAACACTAACACCCTAACAACAAACAACCTTAACCCCCTAACAACAAACACTAACCCCCAAACAACAAACAACCCTAACCCCTAAAAACCAAAAACACTAACCCACTAACAACAAACAACCCTAAACCACTAACAACAAACAACCCTAACACCCTAACAACAAACAACACTAACACCCTAACAGCAAAAACCACTAAACCCCAACAAGAAACAACCCTAAACCCCTAAGAACAAACAACACTAACCCCCTAACAACAAACAACCCTAACCAAACAACAAAAAACACTAACCCACTAACAACAAACAACACTAACACCCTAACAACAAACAACCCTAACCCCCTAACAACAAACAACACTAACACCCTAACAACAAACAACCCTAACCCCCTAACAACAAACACTAACCCCCAAAAAACAAACAACCCTAACCCCTAAAAACCAAAAAAACTAACCCACTAACAACAAACAACCCTAACCCACTAACAACAAACAACCCTAACACCCTAACAACAAACAACACTAACCCCCTAACAACAAACAACCCTTACCCCCTAACATCAAACAACACTAACCCCCTAACAACACAAAACACTAACACCCTACCAACAAACAACACTAACACCCTAACAACAGAAACCACTAAACCCCAACAAGAAACAACCCTAAACCCCTAACAACAAACAACACTAACCCCCTAACAACAAACAACCCTAACCAAACAACAAACAAACCTAACCCACTAACAACAAACAACACTAACACCCTAACAACAAAAACCACTAAACCCCAACAAGAAACAACCCTAAACCCCTAACAACAAACAACCCTAACTCCCTAACAACAAACAACCCTAACCAAACAACAAAAAACCCTAACTGACTAACAACAAACAACCCTAACCCCCTAACAAGAAACAACAGTAACCCCCTAACAAGAAACAACACTAACCCCCTAACAACAAACAACACTAACCCTCTAACAACAAACAACACTAACACCCTAACAACAACCAACCCTAACCCCCTAAGAACAAACAACACTAAGCAATAAAAACAAACAACACTAACCCCCAACAACGAACAATACCAACCTCTAACAACACAAAACCTAACCCCTTATCAGCAAACAACCCTAAGCCACTAACAAAAAAAACCCTAACACCCTAACAACAAACAACCCTAAAACCCTAACAACAAACAACATTAACCCCCTAACAACAAACAACCCTAACCAAACTAAAAACAAACCTAACCCACTAACAACAAACAACCCTAACACCCTAACAACAAACAACACTAACCCCCTAAAAACAAACAACCCTAAACCCCTAACATCAAACAACACTAACCCCCTAACAACACAAAAAACTAACACCCTAACAACAAACAAAACTAACACCCTAACAACAAAAACCACTAAACCCCAACAAGAAAAAATCCTAAACCCGTAACAACAAACACTAACCCCCTAAAAACAAACAACACTAAACCCCTAACAAGAAACTAACCTAACCCCGTAACAACAAACAACACTAACCTCCTAACAACAACCAACCTTAACCCCCTAACAACAAACACCCCTAAACCCCTAACAACAAACAATCCTAACCCCCTAACAACCTACAACACTAACCCCCTAACCACAAACAACACTAACCCCGTAAGAACAAACAACACTAACCCCCTAACAACAGTCCTAACCACCTAACAACAAACAACCCTAAACCCCTAACATCAAACAACACTAACCCCCTAACAACAAACAACCCTAACCAAACAACAAAAAACCCTAACCCACTAACAACAAACAACCCTAACACCCTAACAACAAACAACCCTAACCCCCTAACAACAAACAACACTAACAACCTAACAACAAACAACCCTAACACCCTAACAACAAACAACACTAACCCCCTAACAACAAACAACCCTAACCCCCTAACAACAAACAACACTAACCCCCTAACAACAAACAACCCTAAACCCCTAACATCAAACAACACTAACCCCCTAACAACACAAAGCACTAACACCCTAACAACAACACTAACACCCTAACAACAAAAACCCATAAACCCCAACAAGAAACAACCCTAAACCCATAAATACAAACACTAACCCCCTAACAAAAAACAACACTAAACCCCGAACAAGAAACTACCCTAACCCCGTAACAACAAACAACACTAACCCCGTAACAAGAAACAACCCTAACCCCCTAACAACGAACAACACTAACCCCCTAACAACAAACAACCCTAAACCCCTAACATCAAAGAACACTAACACCCTAACAACAAACAACCCTAAACCCCTAACATCAAAGAACACTAACACCCTAACAACAAACAACCTTAACCCCCTAACAACAAACACTAACCCCCAAACAACAAACAACCCTAACCCCTAAAAACCAAAAACACTAACCCACTAACAACAAACAACCCTAAACCACTAACAACAAACAACCCTAACACCCTAACAACAAACAACACTAACCCCCTAACAACAAACAACCCTAAACCCCTAACATCAAACAACACTAACCCCCTAACAACACAAAACACTAACACCCTAACAACGAACAACACTAACACCCTAAAAACAAAAACCACTAAGCCCCAACAGAAACAACCCGAAACCCATAACAACAAACACTAACCCCCTAACAACAAACAACACTAAACCCCTAACAAGAAACTACCCTAACCCCGTAACAACAAACAACACTAACCCCGTAACAACAAACAGACCTAACCCCCAAACAACAAACAACCCTAACCCCCTAACAACAAACAATCCTAACCCCCGAACAACCAACAACACTAACCCCCTAACCACAATAAAGACTAACACCCTAACAACAAAAACCACTAAACCCCAACAAGAAACAACCCTAAACCCCTAACAACAAACAACACTAACCCCCTAACAACAAACAACACTAACCCCTAACAACAAACAATCCTAACCAAACAACAAAAAACCCTAACCCACTAACAACAAACAACACTAACACCCTAACAACAAACAACCCTAACCCCCTAACAACAAACAACACTAACACCCTAACAACAAACAACCCTAACCCCCTAACAACAAACAACACTAACCCCCTAACAACAAACAACCCTAAACCCCTAACATCAAAGAACACTAACACCCTAACAACAAACAACCCTAACCCCCTAACAACAAACACTCACCCCCAAACAACAAACAACCCTAACCCCTAAAAACCAAAAACACTAACCCACTAACAACAAACAACCCTAACCCACTAACAATAAACAACCCTAACACCCTAACAACAAACAACACTAACCCCCTAACAACAAACAACCCTAAACCCCTAACATCAAACAACACTAACCCCCTAACAACAAACAACCCTTACCTCCTAACATCAAACAACACTAACCCCCTAACAACACAAAACACTAACACCCTACCAACAAACAACACTAACACCCTAACAACAGAAACCACTAAACCCCAACAAGAAACAACCCTAAACCCCTAACAACAAACAACACTAACCCCCTAACAACAAACAACCCTAACCAAACAACAAACAAACCTAACCCACTAACAACAAACAACACTAACACCCTAACAACAAAAACCACTAAACCCCAACAAGAAACAACCCTAAACCCCTAACAACAAACAACCCTAACTCCCTAACAACAAACAACCCTAACCAAACAACAAAAAACCCTAACTGACTAACAACAAACAACCCTAACCCCCTAACAAGAAACAACAGTAACCCCCTATCAAGAAACAACACTAACCCCCTAACAACAAACAACACTAACCCCCTAACAACAAACAACACTAACCCTCTAACAACAAACAACACTAACACCCTAACAACAACCAACCCTAACCCCCTAAGAACAAACAACACTAAGCTATAAAAACAAACAACACTAACCCCCAACAACGAACAATACCAACCTCTAACAACACAAAACCTAACCCCTTATCAGCAAACAACCCTAACCCACTAACAAAAAAAACCCTAACACCCTAACAACAAACAACCCTAAAACCCTAACAACAAACAACATTAACCCCCTAACAACAAACAACCCTAACCAAACTAAAAACAAACCTAACCCACTAACAACAAACAACCCTAACACCCTAACAACAAACAACACTAACCCCCTAAAAACAAACAACCCTAAACCCCTAACATCAAACAACACTAACCCCCTAACAACACAAAAAACTAACACCCTAACAACAAACAAAACTAACACCCTAACAACAAAAACCACTAAACCCCAACAAGAAAAAATCCTAAACCCGTAACAACAAACACTAACCCCCTAAAAACAAACAACACTAAACCCCTAACAAGAAACTAACCTAACCCCGTAACAACAAACAACACTAACCTCCTAACAACAACCAACCTTAACCCCCTAACAACAAACACCCCTAAACCCCTAACAACAAACAATCCTAACCCCCTAACAACCTACAACACTAACCCCCTAACCACAAACAACACTAACCCCGTAAGAACAAACAACACTAACCCCCTAACAACAGTCCTAACCACCTAACAACAAACAACCCTAAACCCCTAACATCAAACAACACTAACCCCCTAACAACAAACAACCCTAACCAAACAACAAAAAACCCTAACCCACTAACAACAAACAACCCTAACACCCTAACAACAAACAACCCTAACCCCCTAACAACAAACAACACTAACAACCTAACAACAAACAACCCTAACACCCTAACAACAAACAACACTAACCCCCTAACAACAAACAACCCTAACCCCCTAACAACAAACAACACTAACCCCCTAACAACAAACAACCCTAAAACCCTAACATCAAACAACACTAACCCCCTAACAAAACAAAGCACTAACACCCTAACAACAACACTAACACCCTAACAACAAAAACCCATAAACCCCAACAAGAAACAACCCTAAACCCATAAATACAAACACTAACCCCCTAACAAAAAACAACACTAAACCCCGAACAAGAAACTACCCTAACCCCGTAACAACAAACAACACTAACCCCGTAACAAGAAACAACCCTAACCCCCTAACAACGAACAACACTAACCCCCTAACAACAAACAACCCTAAACCCCTAACATCAAAGAACACTAACACCCTAACAACAAACAACCCTAAACCCCTAACATCAAAGAACACTAACACCCTAACAACAAACAACCTTAACCCCCTAACAACAAACACTAACCCCCAAACAACAAACAACCCTAACCCCTAAAAACCAAAAACACTAACCCACTAACAACAAACAACCCTAAACCACTAACAACAAACAACCCTAACACCCTAACAACAAACAACACTAACACCCTAACAGCAAAAACCACTAAACCCCAACAAGAAACAACCCTAAACCCCTAAGAACAAACAACACTAACCCCCTAACAACAAACAACCCTAACCAAACAAGAAAAAACCCTAACCCACTAACAACAAACAACACTAACACCCTAACAACAAACAACCCTAACCCCCTAACAACAAACAACACTAACACCCTAACAACAAACAACCCTAACCCCCTAACAACAAACACTAACCCCCAAAAAACAAACAACCCTAACCCCTAAAAACCAAAAAAACTAACCCACTAACAACAAACAACCCTAACCCACTAACAACAAACAACCCTAACACCCTAACAACAAACAACACTAACCCCCTAACAACAAACAACCCTTACCCCCTAACATCAAACAACACTAACCCCCTAACAACACAAAACACTAACACCCTACCAACAAACAACACTAACACCCTAACAACAGAAACCACTAAACCCCAACAAGAAACAACCCTAAACCCCTAACAACAAACAACACTAACCCCCTAACAACAAACAACCCTAACCAAACAACAAACAAACCTAACCCACTAACAACAAACAACACTAACACCCTAACAACAAAAACCACTAAACCCCAACAAGAAACAACCCTAAACCCCTAACAACAAACAACCCTAACTCCCTAACAACAAACAACCCTAACCAAACAACAAAAAACCCTAACTGACTAACAACAAACAACCCTAACCCCCTAACAAGAAACAACAGTAACCCCCTAACAAGAAACAACACTAACCCCCTAACAACAAACAACACTAACCCTCTAACAACAAACAACACTAACACCCTAACAACAACCAACCCTAACCCCCTAAGAACAAACAACACTAAGCAATAAAAACAAACAACACTAACCCCCAACAACGAACAATACCAACCTCTAACAACACAAAACCTAACCCCTTATCAGCAAACAACCCTAACCCACTAACAAAAAAAACCCTAACACCCTAACAACAAACAACCCTAAAACCCTAACAACAAACAACATTAACCCCCTAACAACAAACAACCCTAACCAAACTAAAAACAAACCTAACCCACTAACAACAAACAACCCTAACACCCTAACAACAAACAACACTAACCCCCTAAAAACAAACAACCCTAAACCCCTAACATCAAACAACACTAACCCCCTAACAACACAAAAAACTAACACCCTAACAACAAACAAAACTAACACCCTAACAACAAAAACCACTAAACCCCAACAAGAAAAAATCCTAAACCCGTAACAACAAACACTAACCCCCTAAAAACAAACAACACTAAACCCCTAACAAGAAACTAACCTAACCCCGTAACAACAAACAACACTAACCTCCTAACAACAACCAACCTTAACCCCCTAACAACAAACACCCCTAAACCCCTAACAACAAACAATCCTAACCCCCTAACAACCTACAACACTAACCCCCTAACCACAAACAACACTAACCCCGTAAGAACAAACAACACTAACCCCCTAACAACAGTCCTAACCACCTAACAACAAACAACCCTAAACCCCTAACATCAAACAACACTAACCCCCTAACAACAAACAACCCTAACCAAACAACAAAAAACCCTAACCCACTAACAACAAACAACCCTAACACCCTAACAACAAACAACCCTAACCCCCTAACAACAAACAACACTAACAACCTAACAACAAACAACCCTAACACCCTAACAACAAACAACACTAACCCCCTAACAACAAACAACCCTAACCCCCTAACAACAAACAACACTAACCCCCTAACAACAAACAACCCTAAACCCCTAACATCAAACAACACTAACCCCCTAACAACACAAAGCACTAACACCCTAACAACAACACTAACACCCTAACAACAAAAACCCATAAACCCCAACAAGAAACAACCCTAAACCCATAAATACAAACACTAACCCCCTAACAAAAAACAACACTAAACCCCGAACAAGAAACTACCCTAACCCCGTAACAACAAACAACACTAACCCCGTAACAAGAAACAACCCTAACCCCCTAACAACGAACAACACTAACCCCCTAACAACAAACAACCCTAAACCCCTAACATCAAAGAACACTAACACCCTAACAACAAACAACCCTAAACCCCTAACATCAAAGAACACTAACACCCTAACAACAAACAACCTTAACCCCCTAACAACAAACACTAACCCCCAAACAACAAACAACCCTAACCCCTAAAAACCAAAAACACTAACCCACTAACAACAAACAACCCTAAACCACTAACAACAAACAACCCTAACACCCTAACAACAAACAACACTAACCCCCTAACAACAAACAACCCTAAACCCCTAACATCAAACAACACTAACCCCCTAACAACACAAAACACTAAGACCCTAACAACAAACAACACTAACACCCTAACAACGAAAACCACTAAACCCCAACAAGAAACAACCCGAAACCCCTAACAACAAACACTAACCCCCTACCAACAAACAACACTAAACACCTAACAAGAAACTACCCTAACACCGTAACAACAAAGAACACTAACCCCGTAACAACAAACAGCCCTAACCCCCAAACAACAAACAACTCTAACCCCCTAACAACAAACAACCCTAACCCCCGAACAACCAACAACACTAACCCCCTAACAACAAACAACCCTAAACCCCTAACATCAAACAACACTAACCCCCTAACAACACAAAACACTAACACCCTAACAACGAACAACACTAACACCCTAAAAACAAAAACCACTAAACCCCAACAAGAAACAACCCGAAACCCCTAACAACAAACACTAACCCCCTAACAACAAACAACACTAAACCCCTAACAAGAAACTACCCTAACCCCGTAACAACAAACAACACTAACCCCGTAACAACAAACAGCCCTAACCCCCAAACAACAAACAACCCTAACCCCCTAACAACAAACAATCCTAACCCCCGAACAACCAACAACACTAACCCCCTAACCACAATAAAGACTAACACCCTAACAACAAAAACCACTAAACCCCAACAAGAAACAACCCTAAACCCCTAACAACAAACAACACTAACCCCCTAACAACAAACAACACTAACACCCTAACAACAAACAATCCTAACCAAACAACAAAAAACCCTAACCCACTAACAACAAACAACACTAACACCCTAACAACAAACAACCCTAACCCCCTAACAACAAACAACACTAACACCCTAACAACAAACAACCCTAACCCCCTAACAACAAACAACACTAACCCCCTAACAACAAACAACCCTAAACCCCTAACATCAAAGAACACTAACACCCTAACAACAAACAACCCTAACCCCCTAACAACAAACACTAACCCCCAAACAACAAACAACCCTAACCCCTAAAAACCAAAAACACTAACCCACTAACAACAAACAACCATAACCCACTAACAATAAACAACCCTAACACCCTAACAACAAACAACACTAACCCCCTAACAACAAACAACCGTAAACCCCTAACATCAAACAACACTAACCCCCTCAAATCACAAAACACTAACACCCTAACAACAAACAACACTAACACCCTAACAGCAAAAACCACTAAACCCCAACAAGAAACAACCCTAAACCCCTAAGAACAAGCAACACTAACCCCCTAACAACAAACAACCCTAACCAAACAACAAAAAACCCTAACCCACTAACAACAAACAACACTAACACCCTAACAACAAACAACCCTAACCCCCTAACAACAAACAACACTAACACCCTAACAACAAACAACCCTAACCCCCTAACAACAAACACTAACCCCCAAACAACAAACAACCCTAACCCCTAAAAACCAAAAAAACTAACCCACTAACAACAAACAACCCTAACCAACTAACAACAAACAACCCTAACCCACTAACAACAAACAACCCTAACACCCTAACAACAAACAACACTAACCCCCTAACAACAAACAACCCTTACCCCCTAACATCAAACAACACTAACCCCCTAACAACACAAAACACTAACACCCTACCAACAAACAACACTAACACCCTAACAACAGAAACCACTAAACCCCAACAAGAAACAACCCTAAACCCCTAACAACAAACAACACTAACCCCCTAACAACAAACAACCCTAACCAAACAACAAACAAACCTAACCCCCTAACAACAAACAACACTAACACCCTAACAACAAAAACCACTAAACCCCAACAAGAAACAACCCTAAACCCCTAACAACAAACAACCCTAACTCCCTAACAACAAACAACCCTAACCAAACAACAAAAAACCCTAACTGACTAACAACAAACAACCCTAACCCCCTAACAAGAAACAACAGTAACCCCCTAACAAGAAACAACACTAACCCCCTAACAACAAACAACACTAACCCTCTAACAACAAACAACACTAACACCCTAACAACAACCAACCCTAACCCCCTAAGAACAAACAACACTAAGCAATAAAAACAAACAACACTAACCCCCAACAACGAACAATACCAACCTCTAACAACACAAAACCTAACCCCTTATCAGCAAACAACCCTAACCCACTAACAAAAAAAACCCTAACACCCTAACAACAAACAACCCTAAAACCCTAACAACAAACAACATTAACCCCCTAACAACAAACAACCCTAACCAAACTAAAAACAAACCTAACCCACTAACAACAAACAACCCTAACACCCTAACAACAAACAACACTAACCCCCTAAAAACAAACAACCCTAAACCCCTAACATCAAACAACACTAACCCCCTAACAACACAAAAAACTAACACCCTAACAACAAACAAAACTAACACCCTAACAACAAAAACCACTAAACCCCAACAAGAAAAAATCCTAAACCCGTAACAACAAACACTAACCCCCTAAAAACAAACAACACTAAACCCCTAACAAGAAACTAACCTAACCCCGTAACAACAAACAACACTAACCTCCTAACAACAACCAACCTTAACCCCCTAACAACAAACACCCCTAAACCCCTAACAACAAACAATCCTAACCCCCTAACAACCTACAACACTAACCCCCTAACCACAAACAACACTAACCCCGTAAGAACAAACAACACTAACCCCCTAACAACAGTCCTAACCACCTAACAACAAACAACCCTAAACCCCTAACATCAAACAACACTAACCCCCTAACAACACAAAACACTAACACCCTAACAACAAACAACACTAACACCCTAACAACAAAAACCACTAAACCCCAACAAGAAACAACCCTAAACCCCTAACAACAAACACTAACCCCCTAACCATACAACACTAAACCCCTAACAAGAAACTAACCTAACCCCGTAACAACAAACAACACTAACCTCCTAACAACAAACAACCTTAACCCCCTAACAACAAACACCCCTAAACCCCTAACAACAAACAATCCTATCCCCCTAGCAACCTACAACACTAACCCCCTAACCACAAACAACACTAACCCCGTAAGAACACACAACACTAACCCCCTTACAACAGTCCTAACCACCAAACAACAAACAACACTAACCCCCTAAAAAGAAACAATAAACCCCTAAAAACAAACAACACTCATCCCCTAAGAACAAACAACACTAACCCTCTAACAAC
Source organism: Elephas maximus indicus (assembly GCF_024166365.1). NCBI lineage: Eukaryota > Metazoa > Chordata > Mammalia > Proboscidea > Elephantidae > Elephas > Elephas maximus. Next base: position 2,592,643 of record NC_064835.1, read on the forward strand.
AAACAACACTAACCCCTAAGAACAAAAACACTAACCCCCTAACAACAAACAACACTAACCCCCTAAAAACAAACAACCCTAAAACCCTAAAAACAAACAACACTGAAACCCTTAAAACAAACAACACTAAGCCCCTAACAACAAACAGCACTAACACTCTAACAACAAAAAACAATGACACGCTAACAACAACCAACACTAACCCCCTAACAACAAACAATCCTAACCCCCTAAAAACAAACAACACTAACCCCCGAAAAACAAACAACCCTAAAACCCAAAAAACAAACAACACTGAACCCCTAAAAACAAACAACACTAAGCCAATAACAACGAACAGCACTAAACCACTAAGAAGAAAAAACACTAACCCGCTAACAACATCCAACAGTAACGCCCTGACCACAAACAACACTAACCCCCTAAAAACAAACAACTCTAAACGCCTAACAACAGACAACACAAACCCCTAAAAAACAAACAACCCTAAAACCCTAAAAGCAAACAACACTGAACCCCTAAAAACAAACAACACTAAGCCCCTAACAACAAAGAACCCTAACCAAACAACAAACAACCCTAACCCACTAACAACAAACAACACTAACCCCCTAACAAGAAACTACACTAACCCCGTAACAAGAAACTACAGTAACCCCCTAACAAGAAACAACACTAAATCCCTAACAACAAACAACACTAACACCCTAACAACAACCAACCCTAACCCCCTAAGAACAAACAACACTAAGCACTAAGAACAAACAACACTAACCCCCAACAAGGAACAATACCAACCCCTAACAACACAAAACCTAACCCCTTATCAACAAACAACCCTAACCCACTAACAAAAAACAACCCTAACACCCTAACAACAAACAACCCTAAACCCCTAACAACAAACAACACTAACCCCCAAACAACAAACAACCCTGACCCCTAAAAACCAAAAACACTAACCCACTAACAACAAACAACCCTAACACCCTAACAACAAACAACCCTAAAACCCAAACATCAAACAACACTAACCCCCTAACAACAAACAATAATAAAACCCTAACAACAAACAACACTAACACCCTAACAACAAAAACCACTAAACCTCAAGAAGAAACAACCCTAAACCCCTAACAACAAACAACACTAACCCCCTAACAACAAACAACCCTAACCCCTAAAAACCAAAAACACTAACCCACTAACAACAAACAACCCTAACCCGCTAACAACAAACAACCCTAACACCCTAACAACAAACAACACTAACCCCCTAACAACAAACAACCCTAAACCCCTAACATCAAACAACACTAACCCCCTAACAACACAAAACACTAACACCCTAACAACAAACAACACTAACACCCTAACAACAAAAACCACTAAACCCCAACAAGAAACAACCCTAAACCCCTAACAACAAACACTAACCCCCTAACAACAAACAACACTAAACCCCTAACAAGAAACTACCCTAAACCCATAACAACAAACAACACTAACCCCGTGACAAAAAACAACCCTAACCCCCAAACAACAAACAACCCTAACCCCCTAACAACAAACAATCCTAACCCCCGAACAACCAACAACACTAACGCCCTAACCACAATAAACACTAACACCCTAACAACAAAAACCACTAAACCCCAACAAGAAACAACCCTAAACCCCTAACAACAAACAACACTAACCCCCTAAGAGCAAACAACCCTAACCAAAGAACAAACAACCCTAACCCCTAAAAAAAAAAACCCTAACCCCCTAACAACAAACAACCCTAACCAAACAACAGAAAAACCTAACCGACTAACAACAAACAACACTAACCCCGTAACAACAAACACTAACCTCCTAACAACAGTCCTAACCACCTAACAACAAACAACTCTAAACCCCTAACATCAAACAACACTAACCCCCTAACAACACAAAACACTAACACCCTAACAACAAACAACACTAACACCCTAACAACAAAAACCACTAAACCCCAACAAGAAACAACCCTAAACCCCTAACAACAAACACTAACCCCCAACAACAAACAACACTAAACCCCTAACAAGAAACTACCCTAACCCCGTAACAACAAACAACACTAACCCCGTAACAACAAACAACACTAACCCCCAAACAACAAACAACCCTAAACCCCTAACAATAAATAATCCTAACCCCCGAACAACCAACAACACTAACCCCCTAACCACAATAAACACTAACTCCCTAACAACAAAAACCACTAAACCCCAACAAGAAACAACCCTAAACCCCTAACAACAAACAACACTAACCCCCTAACAACAAACAACCCGAACCAAACAACAAAGAAATCTAACCCACTAACAACAAACAACACTAACACCCTAACAACAAACAACCCTAACCCCCTAACAACAAACAACCCTAACCCCCTAACAACAAACAACACTAACCCCCTAACAACAAACAACCCTAAACCCCTAACATCAAAGAACACTAACACCCTAACAACAAACAACCCTAACCCCCTAACAACAAACACTAACCCCCAAACAACAAACAACCCTAACCCCTGAAAACCAAAAACACTAACCCACTAACAACAAACAACCCTAACCCACTAACAACAAACAACCCTAACACCCTAACAACAAACAACACTAACCCCCTAACAACAAACAACCCTAAACCCCTAACATCAAACAACACTAACCCCCTAAGAACACAAAACACTAACACCCTAACAACAAACAACACTAACACCCTAACAACAAAAACCACTAAACCCCAACAAGAAACAACCCTAAACCCGTAACAACAAACACTAACCCCCTAACAACAAACAACACTAAACCCCTAACAAGAAACTAACCTAACCCCGTAACAACAAACAACACTAACCTCCTAACAACAAACAACCTTAACCCCCAACAACAAACACCCCTAAACCCCTAACAACAAACAATCCTAACCCCCTAACAACCTACAACACTAACCCCCTAACCACAAACAACACTAACCCCGTAAGAACAAACAACACTAACCCCCTAACAACAGTACTAACCACCTAACAACAAACAACACTAACCCCCTAAAAAGAAACAACAATGAACCCCTAAAAACAAACAACACTCATCCCCTAAGAACAAACAACACTAACCCTCTAACAACAAACAACACTAACCCCTGAGAACAAAAACAATAACCCCCTAACAACAAACAACACTAACCCCCTAAAAACAAACAACCCTGAAACCCTAAAATCAAACAACACTGAACCCCTTAAAACAAACAACCCTAACCCCCTAACAACAACCAACACTAACCCCCTAACAACAAACAATCCTCACCCCTAAAAACAAACAACACTAACCCCCGAAAAACAAACAACCCTAAAACCCTAAAAACAAACAACACTGAACCCCTAAAAACCAACAACACTAAGCCAATAGCAACCAACAGCACTAACCCACTAACAACAAAAAACACTAACCCGCTAACAACATCCAACAGTTACGCCCTAACCACAAACAACACTAACCCCCTAAAAACAAACAATCCTAACCCCCTAACAACAAACAACACTCACCACTAAAAAACAAACAACCATAAAACCCTAAAAGCAAACAACACTGAACCCCTAAAAACAAACAACACTAAGCCCCTAACAACAAAGAACCCTAACCAAACAACAAACAACCCTAACCCACTAACAACAAACAACACTAACCCCCTAACAAGAAACTACACTAACCCCGTAACAAGAAACAACAGTAACCCCCTAACAAGAAACAACACTAAATCCCTAACAACAAACAACACTAACACCCTAACAACAACCAACCCTAACCCCCTAAGAACAAACAACACTAAGCACTAAGAACAAACAACACTAACCCCCAACAACGAACAATACCAACCCCTAACAACACAAAACCTAACCCCTTATCAACAAACAACCCTAACCCACTAACAAAAAACAACCCTAACACCCTAACAACAAACAACCCTAAACCCCTAACAACAAACAACACTAACCCCCAAACAACAAACAACCCTGACCCCTAAAAACCAAAAACACTAACCCACTAACAACAAACAACCCTAACACCCTAACAACAAACAACCCTAAAACCCTAACATCAAACAACACTAACCCCCTAACAACAAACAATAATAAAACCCTAACAACAAACAACACTAACACCCTAACAACAAAAACCACTAAACCCCAACAAGAAACAACCCTAAACCCCTAACAACAAACAACACTAACCCCCTAACAACAAACAACCCTAACCCCTAAAAACCAAAAACACTAACCCACTAACAACAAACAACCCTAACCCGCTAACAACAAACAACACTAACCCCCTAACAACAAACAACCCTAAACCCCTAACATCAAACAACACTGACCCCCTAACAACAGAAAACTCTAACACCCTAACAAGCAACACTAACACCCTAACAACAAAAACCACTAAACCCCAACAAGAAACAACCCTAAACCCCTAACAACAAACACTAACCCCCTAACAACAAACAACACTAAACCCCTAACAAGAAACTACCCTAAACCCGTAACAACAAACAACACTAACCCCGTAACAAAAAACAACCCTAACCCCCAAACAACAAACAACCCTAACCCCCTAACAACAAACAATCCTAACCCCCGAACAACCAACAACACTAACGCCCTAACCACAATAAACACTAACACCCTAACAACAAAAACCACTAAACCCCAACAAGAAACAACCCTAAACCCCTAACAACAAACAACACTAACCCCCTAAGAGCAAACAACCCTAACCAAAGAACAAACAACCCTAACCCCTAAAAAAAAAACCCTAACCCCCTAACAACAAACAACCCTAACCAAACAACAAAAAAACCTAACCGACTAACAACAAACAACACTAACCCCCTAACAACAAACAACCCTAACCCCCTAACAACAGTCCTAACCACCTAACAACAATCATCACTAACCCCCTAAAAAGAAACAACAACAAACCCCTAAAAACAAATAACACTCATCCCCTAAGAACAAACAACACTAACCCTCTAACAACAAACACTAACCCCTAAGAACAAAAACACTAACCCCCTAACAACAAACAACACAAACCCCCTAAAAACAAACAACCCTAAAACCCTAAAAGCAAACAACACTGAACCCCTAAAAACAAACAACACTAAGCCCCGAACAACAAACAACACTAACCCCCTAGCAACAACCAACCCTAACCCCCTAAGAACAAACAACACTAACCCCCTAAGAAAAACCAACACTAACCCCCAACAATGAACAATACTAACCCCCTAACAACACAAAACCTAACCCCTTATCAACAAACAACCCTATCCCACTAACAGCAAACAACCCTAACACCCTAACAACAAACAACACTAACCCCCTAACAACAAACAACCCTAAACCCGTAACCACAAACAACACTAACCCCGTAAGAACAAACAACACTAACCCCCTAGCAACAAACAACACTAACACCCTAACAACAAACACCACTAAACCCCAACAAGAAACAACCCTAAGCCCCTAACAACAAACAAAACTAACCCCCTAACAAGAAACAACCCTAAACCCCTAACAACAAACAACACTAACCCTCTAACAACAAACAACCCTAACCAAACAACAAACAACCCTAACCCACTAACAACAAACAACACTAACCCCCTAACAAGGAACTACCCTAACCCCGTAACAACAAACAACCCTAAACCCTAAAAACAAGCAACCCTAACCCCCTAACAACAAACAACCCTAACCAAACAACAAACAACCTTAAGCGACTAACAACAAACAACACTAAACCCCTAACAAGAAACTACCATAAACCCGTGACAACAACCAACCCTAACAACAAACAAAACTAACCCCCTAAGAACAAACAACACTAACCCCTTAACAACAAACAACACTAAACCACTAACAACAAACAACACTAACCCCCTAACAACAAACAACCGTAACCCCATATCAACAAACAACTCTAACCCCCTAACAACAAACAAACCTAACTCCCTAACAACCAACAACTCTAACCCCCTAACAGCAAACAACACTAACCGCCTATCCACAAACAACACTAACCCCCTAACAACAAACAACACTAACCCCCTAAAAACAAACAACCCTAAAACCCTAAAAAGAAACAACACTGAACACCTAAAAACAAACACTAAGCCCCTAACAACAAACAGCACTAACCCACTAACAACAAAAAACACTAACCCCTTAACAACCAAGAACACTAACCCCCTAACAAGAAACTACCCTAACCCCGTAACAACAAACAACACTAACCCACTAACAACAATCAACCCTAAGTCTCTAACCACAAACAACCCTCACCCCCAAAAGCCAACAACCCAAAACCCCTAACAACAAACAGTAACCCCCTATCAACAAACAACCCTAATCCCATAACAACCAACAACACTAACCCCCTATCCACAAACACTAACCCCTAATAACAAACAACACTAACCCTCTAACAACAAACAATCCTAACCCCCTAACAGCAAACAACACTAACCCCCTAACAACAAACATCCCTAACCCACTAACAACAAACAAAACTAACGCCCTAACAAACAACACTAACCCCCGACCAGAAACAACACTAACCCCCTAACAAAAATCAACCCTAACTCCCTAACAACAAACAACCCTAACCCACTAACAACAAACAAACCTAACACCCTAACAACAAACAACACTAACCCCCTAACAACAAACAACCCTGAACCCCTAACAACAAACAACACTATCCCCCTAACAACAAACAACCTTAACCCCCTAACAACAAACAAACCTAACCCCCAAACAACAAACAACCCTAACCCCCAAACAACAAAGAACCCTAACCCCCTCACGAAAACAACCCTAAGCCCCTAACAAGCACAACTCTAAACCCCGAAAAATACAATCGTAACCCCGTAACAAACACAACCCTAACCCCCTAACAAAGCCTAACAATAACTTTAAACCTGACCATAAGCATAACCCCAAACCCTAGCACTAACTCTAACTCTAAACTTAACACTAACCTAGCCCTGCCTTTTACCGTAAACCTTGCCTTAACCCTAACCTTACCCCTACCCAAACCCTAACGCTATACCTAACCCGAACACTAACCTTAACCTGACTCTAACCTTAAGCCTAACCCTGACTATTAACTGAAACTTCACCCTAACCCTAAGCCTAACTCTAACTCTAACCCTAACCATAACAATTACCCTAAACCCTCGCCTTAACTATAAACCTAACCCTAATCCATAACCGTATCCCCAACCCTAAACCTAACGCTATCCCCAAACTTATCCCTAACCCTAACCCTAATACGAACAGTAACCCAAATCTAACCCTAACCCTAATATTAAACCTAAACTTAAATCTACCCTAACCATAAACCTAACCCTAACACCCTAAACCTAAAGTCTAGCACCGTCTATAATCCTAACCCTTACCATAACCCTCACCCTTAACCTAAACTTCACACTAACCCTAAACCTAACCTAACGCTGACCCTAGACATAACGCCTAACCCTAACCGAACCCTAAACCTATCCTTAACACTAACCTGAACACAAACCCAAACCCTAGCCCTCACCATAAAAATAACCCTCACCCTATCCTGAACTTCATCCAAACACTAACCATAACCTTAACCCTAAACCTAGAGCTAACCCAAACCCTAACCTTAAACCTAACTCTAAGAATAACGCTAGTCCATCTGTAACCCTAAACCGAACACTTACAATAGCCCTGAACCTAACCCTAAAATAATCCTAATCCTAACCCTAGACCTAATCCTAACCCTACCCCTAACCTTTACCCTAAATAGAACACTAAGTCTAACCCTCAACATGGACCTAAACCTAATTCTTACCCTACACCTAACCCTAATCCTAAACCAAACCCTAACTCTGACTATAACCCTAATCATAACAATTACCCTAAACCCTCACCTTAACTGTAAAACTAACCGTAACCCGCACCCTAAATCCTAACCGTATCCCACAACCCTAACCCTAATGCTATGCCTAACCCTAACCCTAACATTAACCTGAAACCCCTGAGCCCTAATGATAAACCTAACCCTAACACAAACCCTAACCCTAACACCAAAGCCTAGCAAAAACCTTAACACTAACTCTCACCCTAACTCTAACACTAACCCGAAACCGAATCATGAACCTAACCCTAAGCCTAAACCAAACCTAACCATGACCAGAACCGCAAGGCCTAACCGGAACCCTCACCCAAACCCTAACCCTAAACTACACCTCTAACCCCTAACGCCTTACCATAACGATAATCCTAACCCTCACCAACCCTAACCCTAAAACTAACCCTCACCCCAACCACAAAGCCTAACACAACCATGACCCTAACCCTAAACGTAACACTAAACTTAACCCTAACCTTAAATCTAACCCTAACCCTAAAACTGAACACAACCCCTGAACGTAACCCTAACCCTGAACATAACCTTAACACTAACCTGAAAACAAGCCCAAACCTTAGCCATAACCCTAACCCTCACCCTGTCCTAAACTTCACCCTATCCCGAACCTAAAACTCGCCCTAACTTTAACCCTAACCCTACCCCTAATCCTAACCCTCACCTTAACCTTGGCCCACCTGTAACCCGAAACCTAACCCTTACAATAACTCTGACCCTAATCCTCGCCCTAAACCTAATTCTAATCCTAACTCTGACCCTAACCCTAACCTAACCTTAACCCTATCTTTAAGCCTACCATAATCTTAAACCTAACCCTAACCCTTAACCCTAAATCTAACCCTAACCCTAGCCCTAACCCTAATCTTAACTGTAACACTTACCCAAAACCCTCATCTTAACTGTAAATGTAACTCTAACTCTTACCCTAACCCTAAACTTAACCCTAATTATAACCCTATCCTAAACCTAACTGAAATGCTAACCCTTAACCGTAACTCTAACCCTAATCCTTAGCCTAAGCCTAACCTTAACCCTAAACCTAACCCTAACCACTGACCCTAACTCTAACCCTAAGCCTAAGCCGAACCCTCACCCTTAACCAAAATTTCACCCTAAGCATAACGCTAAGCCTACCCTAACTTCATTCAAACCCTAACCCTAAGCAAAACTAACACTAACACTAAACCTAACCCTAACCCTAAACCTAACCCTAACCCTGACTCTAACCTGAACCCAAACCCCTAACCCTAACCCTCTCGCAGAACATAAATTCACTGTAACCCTAAACACTAAATCTCCCCAACCCTGACCCTAACCATAAACATAATCCCAACACTAAACTTAAACCTAACCCTGACTCTAACTCTAACTTTAACCCTAAAACTTACCCTACACTCTCAGTTTGAATGGAAACCTAGCACTATCCCTCACCCTAACATCTAAACCTAACCCCAACCCTGAACCCAACCCTATCTCTAACTAAAAACTAGTTCTAAACCTAACTATGACTTAACCCTAACACTTACCCTAACTCTAAACCTGACCTTAACCCTAAACTTAATCCTAACCTTAACCCTAACCCTAACCCCTAACTTTAACCCTAAGCTCAACACTCACCCTTAACTTAAACTTCACCCTAACCCTAACCCTAAACCAAACACTAACCCTAACCCTAAACCTAACCTTAAACCTGACCCTAACATTAACCCAAACACTTAACGCTAAACCTAACACTAAGCCTAACCCTAAACATAACCCTAACCTTAACCTAAACACCAAAGCCTAATCCTAACCCTCATCCTTAACCTAAACTTCACCCTAAACCTAAGCCTAACCCTAACCGTAAAATTACACCTAACCCTAAACTATCCTCTAACTCTCGCCCTAACCCTAAACCTAACCCTAACCCTAACTCTAACCCTAACCCTGGTAAACCCTGGTAGTAACACCCTAAAACATCAGCTTAACTGTAAATGTAACACTAAGCCTCACACGAACCCCTAACCCTTTCCCTAACCCTATCACTCATCCTAACCCTAACCCTGACCTAAACTTAATCCTTACCCTAACCCTAAACTTAACCCTAACCTTAACTCTACCCTAAACCTAACAATAACTCTAAACCGGACCCTAACCCTAACCCTAAACCCTAGATCTAACTCGAACTCTAAACCTAACCCTAACCGTAACCTGGCCCCACCCTTTACAGTAAAGCTAGCCTTAACCCTAACCTTACCCCTACCCTAACCCTAAACTTAACCCTTACAATATCAATAACCCCTAGCAGGGTCCTGCCTAGTCTCTCCCACCTCATCACTCCTTACAAAGAGCCCTGCTTTGTCTCTCCCACATCCTCACTCCCTAAGCAGGGCTCTGCCTGTCCTCTCCCACCTCCTCACTCTCTATGCAGGACTCTGCCTTGTTCTCCCACCTCTTCACTCCCTACACAGGGCCCTGGCTAGTGTCTCCCATCTTCTCACTCCATACACAGCTTTCTGCCTGTTCTTTCCCACTTCCTCACTTCCTACACGGGGCCCTGCCTGGTCTCTCCCACATCCTCACTCCCTACACCAGTCCCTGCCTGATCTCTCCTACCTCCTCACTCCCTGCACAGGGCCCTGCCTGGTCTCTCCCACATCCTTACTCCATACAAAGGGACTTGCCTGATCTCTGGCCTCCTCACTCCCTGCACAGAGCCCTGCCTGGTCTCTCCCAACTCCTCACTCCCTATTCAGGTCTCTGAATGTTTCTCCCACCTCTTCCCTCCCTACACAGGGCCCTGCCTGCTGTCTTCCATCTTCTCACTCCCTACACAAGTTTCTGCCTATTCTCTCTCACCCCCTCACTTGCTAAACACAGTCCTGCCTGTTCTTTCCCACCTCCTGACTCAGTACACAGGTCTCTGCCTGGTCTCTTCCAACTCCTCACTCCCTAGACAGGGCCCTGCCTGGTCTCTGCCACCTCCTCACTCCCTACACAGGGCCCTGCCTGGTATCTCCCACCTCCTCACTCCCTACACAGGGCTCTGTCTTTTCTCTCCCACCTCCTCAGTCCCTACGCAGGTATCTGGGTGGTCTCTCCCACCTCCTCACTCCCTTTACAGGGCCCTGATGATCTCTCCCACCTCCTCACTCCCTAAACAGGACCCTGCCTGGTCTCTCCACCTCCTTACTCCCTACACAGGGCTCTGGCTAGTCTCTCCTACATCCTCACTCTTTATACAGCATCCTACCTGGTCTCTCTCACCTCCTCACTCCCTATGCAGGTCTCTGCCTGGTCTCTCCCACCTCCTCACTCCCTACACAGGGCCCTGCCTGGTCTCTCCTAACGCCTAACTCCCTACACAGGTCCCTGACTGGCCTCTCTCACCTCCTCACTCCCTATACAGGGCCCTGTCTGGCCTCTCCCACATCCTCAATTCACACAGGGCCCTGCCTCCTCTCTCTCACATCCTGACTGCACACACAGGGCCCTAACTGGTCCCTCCCACCTTCTCCATCCCTACACAGGTCTCTGCATGGTTCTCCCACCTCCCCATTCCCTACAAGGGTCTCTGCCTGTTCTCTCCCACCTCTTCAATCCCTAGACAGGGCCCTGCCTCTTCTCTGCCACTTCCTCACTCCCTACTCAGGGCCCTGCCTGGTATTTCTAACCTCCTCAGGCCATACACAGGGCCCTGCCTGGTCTCTCCCAAATCCTCACTCCCTACACAGGACTCTGCCTGGTCTCTCCCAACACCTCACTCCCTACAAAGGGCCCTGCCTGGAATCTCCCACCTCCTCACACCCTACCCAGGGTCCTGCCTAGTCAATCCCACCTCCTCACTCCCTATGCAGGGCTCTGCCTGTCCTCTCCCACCTTCTCACTCCCTATGCAGGACTCTGCCTGGTTCTCCACCTCTTCGCTCCCTACACAGGGCCTTGCCTGGTCTCTCCTACCTCCTCACTCCCTACACAGTTCTCTGCCTGTTCCCTCCCATTCCTCAATCCCTACACAGGTCTCTGGGTGGTCTTTCCCACCTCCTTACTACATACACAGGTGTTAGCCTGTTTTCTCCCTCCTCCTCACTCCCTACACAGGGCCCTGATGTTCTCTCGCACCTGCTCACTCCCTAAACAAGCCACTGCCTGGTCTCTCCACCTCCTTACTCCCTCCACAGGGCCCTGCCTGGTCTCTCCCACCTCCTCACTCCCTACACAGGGCCATGCCTGGCCTCTCCCACCTCCTCACTCCCTCCACAGGGCCCTGCCTGGTCTCTCCTACCTCCTCACTCCCTACACAGGGTCCTGCCTTACCTCTCCCACCTCCTCAGTCCCTGCACTGTGTTTCTGGCTGTTATCTCCCTTCTTCTCACTGCCTACACAGGGCTGTGCTTGTTCTCTCCCATCTCCTCACTCCCTATACAGGGCCCTGCCTGGTGTATCCCATCTGCTCACTCCCTGCACAGGGCCCTGATGATCTCTCCTACATCCTCACTCCCTACACAGGGCCCTGCCTGGCATCTCCACCTCCTTGCTCCCTACACACAGACCTGCCTGGTCTCTCCCACATCCTCACTCTGTACACAGGGTCCTACCTGGTCTCTCCCACCTCCTCACTCCCTACACAGGGCCCTGCCTGGTCTCTCCTAACACCTCACTCCCTACACAGGGCTCTGCCTGGCCTCTCCCACCTCCTCACTCCCTACACAGGGCTCTGCCTGATCTCTCCCACATCCTGACTCCCTACTCAGGTATCTGGGTGGTCTCTCCCAACTCCTCACTGTGTATGCAGGGCCTTACCTGTTCTCTATCACCTCCTCACTCCCTACACAGGGCCCTGATGGTCTCTCCCACCTCCTCACTCCCTACACAGGGTCCTGCCTGGTCTCTCCCACTTCCTCAATCCCTACACAGGTCCCTGACTGGTATCTCCACCACCTTACTTCCTACACACAGCCTTGCCTGTTCTCTTCCACATCCTCACTCTGTACACAGGGTCCTACCTGGTCTCTCTCACCTCATCACTCCCTACACAGGGCCCTGCCTGGTCTCTCCTAACACCTCACTCCCTACACAGGGCTCTGCCTGGCCTCTCCCACCTCCTCACTCCCTACACAGGGCCCGGCCTGGTCTCTCCTTCTTCTCAATCCCTACACAGGTCTCTGCCTCTTCTCTCCAAGATACTCACTCCCTACACTGGGCCCTGCCAGGTCTCTCCCACCTCCTCAGTCCCTTCACAGGTCTTTGCCTGGTCTCTCCCACATCTCTGCCTCTTCTCTCCTGCATCCTCACTCCCAACATAGGGCCCTGCCTGGTCTCTCCCACCTTCTCACTCCCTACACAGGACGCTGCCTGGCCTCTCCCACCTCCTCAGGACCTACACAGGTCCCTGCCTGGTCTCTTCCATCTCCTCACTCCCTACACAGGTGTCTGCCTGGATTCTCCCACCTCCTCACTCCTTACACAGGGCCCTGCCTGGTATGTCCCTCCTCCTCACTCCCTACAGAGGGCCCTGCCTGGTGTCTCCCTTCTGCTTACTCCCTACATATGTCTCTGTCTGTTCTCTCCCACCTCCTCACTCTCTACACAGGGCCCTGCCTGATCTCTGGCACATTCTCACTCCCTACACAGGACCTGTGTGGTCTCTCCCAACACCTCACTCCCTCCACAGGGCCCTGCCTGGATGCTCCCTCCCCCTCACACCCTGCACAGGGTCCTGCTTGGTCTCTCCCACCTCATCACTCCTTACACAGGGCCTGCCTGGTCTCTCCCATATCCTCACTCCCTATACTTGGCTCTGCCTGGTCTGTCCCATCTCCTCACTCCCTAAGCAGGACTCTGCCTGGGTCGCCCTCTTCTTCACTCCCTACACAGGGCCCTGTCTGGTGTCTCCCATCTTCTCTATGCACAGAGCCCTGCCTGGTCTGTCCCACCTCCTCACTCCCTACACTCTTCTCTGCCTGTTCTCTCCCACCTCCTAACTCCCTGCACAGGGCCCTTCCTGGTCTCTCCCATCTCCTCACTCCCTATGCAGGTCTCTGAATGGTTCTCCCACCTCTTCACTCCCTACACAGGGCCCTGCCTGCTGTCTACCATCTTCTCAATCCCTACACAGGTTTCTGCCTATTCTCTCCCACCTCCTCACTCCCTACACAGGTCTCTGCCTGGCCTCTCCCACTTCCTCACTCCCTACACAGGTCTCTGCCTGGCCTCTCCCACTTCCTCACTCCCTACACAGGTCCCTGCTTCGTCTCTCCCACCTCATCACTCCTTACACAGGGCCCTGCCTGGTCTCTCCTACATCCTCACTCTTTACACAGCATCCTACCTGGTCTCTCTCACCTCCTCACTCCCTATGCAGGTCTCTGCCTGGTCTCTCCTAAGGCCTAACTCCCTACACAGGTCCCTGCCTGACCTCTCCCACCTCCTCACTCCCTAGACATGGCCGTGTCTGGTTGCTCCTAGCTCCTCACTCCCTACTCAGGGCCCCGCCTTTTCTCTCCCACCTCCTCCATCCCTGTAAAGGTCTCTGCCTGGTCTGTCCCACCTCCTTACTCCCTACAGAGTTCTCTGCCTGTTCTCTTCCACATCCTCACTCCTTACACAGGGCCCTTCCTGGTCCCTCCCACCTCCTCACTTCCTACACCTGTCCCTGCCTGGTCTCTTCCATCTCCTCTCTCCCTACTCAGGGCCCTGCCTGGTCTCACCCACCTCCTCACTCCCTACAAAGGTCTCTGTCTGGTCTCTCAGCCTTCACTCCCTACACAGGTTTCTGTCTCTTTTGTCCCACCATCTTACTCCCTATACAGTGCCCTGCCTGGTCTCTCACTCTCTATACAGGGCCCTGCATGGTCTCTCCCACCTCCTGACTCCCTTCACAGCACCCAGCCTAGTCCCTCCCACCTCCTCACTCCCTACACAGGTTAGGGTTTAGGGTTTAGTTTAGTGTTAGTGTTATGGTTCGGGATCGGGTTTAGGGGTTAAGGTTAGGTTTTAGGGTTTAGTGTTCGAGTTTAGGGTCAGGGTCAGTTTTTAGTGTCAGGGTCAGGGTTTATGGTCAGGGTTTACGGTCAGGGTCAGAGTCAGGGTTAGGGGTTAGGGTCAGGGTTAGGTTTAGGGTTTGTTTTTATGGTTAGGGTTTAGGGTTTAGGATTAGGGTTGGGGTAAGGTTAGGGCTAGGGGTTAGGGCTAGGGGTTAGGGCTAGGGGTTAGGGTTTAGTGTTTAGTGATAGAGTTTAGGGTCAGGGTCAGAGTCAGTGTTTAGTGTCAGGGTCAGAGTTTAGGGTCAGGGTTAGGGGTTAGAGTCAGGGTTAGGTTTAGGGTTTGGGTTTAGGGTTAGCAGTTAGTGTTAGGGTTAGTGTTCAGGGTTAGGGTTAATGTTTAGGGTTAGGTTTTAGGGTTCGAGTTAGTGTTAGGGTTAGGGCTAGGGCTAGGGCTAGGACTTGGGCTAGGGCCTAGGGCTAGGGCTAGGGATATGGTTTGTGTTTAGGGTTCGGGTTTGGGTTCACATTAGGCTTCGGTTTAGGCTTCGGGTTAGGATTTGGGTTAGGGTTTTGGGTAAGGGTTATTGTTAGGTTCAGGGCTATTGTAAGGGTTAGGTTTAGGGTTACAGGTGGACTAGCGTTATGATTAGAGTTAAGTTTAAGTTTAGGGTTTGGGTTAGGTTTAGATTTAGGGTTAGGGTTTGGATGAAGTTTACGATATGGTGAGTGTTATTTTTAAGGTTAGGGCTAGAGTTTGGGTTCGTGTTCAGGTTAGTGTTAAGGTTAGGTTTAGCGTTTGGATTAGGGTTAGGGGTTATGTTTGGGGGTAGGGTTATGTTTAGATTTAGGGTTAGTGTGAAGTTTAGGTTAAGGGTGAGGGTTACGGTTAGGGTTAGGGTAAGGGTGAGGGTTAGGATCAGAGTTATTGTAAGGGTTAGGTTTAGGGTACTACAGGTGGGCCAAGGTTAAGTTTAGGGTTTGATTTAGGGGTAGGGTTAGGGTTAAAGTT
This sequence comes from Elephas maximus indicus, assembly GCF_024166365.1. Classification (NCBI taxonomy): domain Eukaryota; kingdom Metazoa; phylum Chordata; class Mammalia; order Proboscidea; family Elephantidae; genus Elephas; species Elephas maximus. The sequence goes on from NC_064835.1 coordinate 2,608,613, forward strand.
AGGGTGAGCTTTAGCTTCGGGATAGGGTGAAGTTTAAGATAGGCTGAGGGTTAGTGTTAGGGTTATGGCTAAGGTTTGAGTTTGGTTTCAGGTTAGTGTTAAGGTTATGTTTAGGGTTAGGGTTTAGTTTACGGGTTCTTTTTAGTTTTAGGGTTAGGGTTAAATTTTAGGTTAGGGTTAAGTTTAGTGTTATGGTTAGGATTAGGGTCACGGTTTGTGTTAGGCTTTGTCATTTGGGTGAGGGTTAGGTTTAGGGTTCGGGTTGGGTAGGGTTAGGATTATGGTTATGGTAAGGTGTTAAGGGTTAGGGTTAGGGTTAGGGTTAGGGTTAGGGTTAGGGTTAGGGTTAGGGTTAGGGTTAGGGTTAGGGTTAGGGTTAGGGTTAGGGTTAGGGTTAGGGTTAGGGTTAGGGTTAGGGTTAGGGTTAGGGTTAGGGTTAGGGTTAGGGTTAGGGTTAGGGTTAGGTTTATTATTAGGTTTCGGGTTAATGTTAGAGTTAGAGTTAGGGTGAGACTTAGGGTTAAGGTTTGGGTTAGGCTTTGGTGTTAGGGGTTAGGGTTTGGGTTAGGGGTTAGGGATATCGTTAGGGCTTAGGGGTTCAGGTTAGTGTTAGGGTTAGGAATAGCATTAGGGATAGGGTTGGGGGATACGGTTAGGGGTTAGGGTGAGGGTTGCGGTTAGTTTTACAGTTAAGGTGAGTGTTTAGGGTAAGTGTTATTTTTAGGGTTAGAGTTAGGGTTAGGTTCAGGGTTAGGGTTAGGTGTAGGGTAAGATTTCGGTTTAGGTTCAGGTTTAGAATTAGAGTTAGTGTTCTATTTAGGATCAAGCTTAGAGTTAGGGCTAGGGTTTGGATTAGGGTTAGGTCTAGGGTTAGGTTCAGGGCTAATGTAAGGCTTAGTTTTAGGGTTACAGGTGGAGTAGTGTTATGGTTAGAGTTTGGTTTAAGGTTAGGGTTTGGTTTAGGTTGAGGGTGAAGGTTAGGGTTAGTGTTGGATGAACCTTAGGACGGGGTGAGGGTTATTCTTATGATTAGGGCTGAAGTTTGATTTTGTGTTCAGGTTAGTGTTAAGGTTAGTTTTAGGGTTCGGATTAGTGTTAGGAGTTACGTTTAGGGTTAGTGTTAGGTTTAGGTTCAGGGTTAGAGTGATGTTTAGGTTCATAGTGAGGGTCAAGGTAAGGGTTAGGATTACGGTGAGGATTATACTTAGTGTTAGAGTTTACGTTTAGGGTGTCAGGGTTAGGTTTATGGTTAGGGTAGGGTTAAGTTTAGGGTTAATGTAAGGGTTAGTATTAGATTAGTGTTACTGTTCGTGTTTGGGTTAGGGTTAGGGATAAGTTTAGGGATAGCGGCAGGTTTAGGGTTGGGGATTCGGTTAGGGGTTCGGGTGAGGTTTAGTGTTAGGTTTGCAGTTAAGGTGAGGGTTTAGGGTAAGTGTTATGGTTAGGGTTAGAGTTAGAGTTAGGGTTAGGGTTAGGGTGAATTTTCAGTTAATAGTGAGGGTTAAGGTAAGGGTTAGGGTTAAGGTTAGAGTTAGGATTAAGATTAGTGTTAGGGTTAGGTTTAGGGTTAGGGTTAGGATAGGGGTAAGGTTAGGGTTAAGGCTAGGTTTACGGTCAAGGGTACATCTAGGTTAGGGTTAGGATTAGGTGTAGAGTTAGAGTTAGTGCTAGGGTTTAGGGGTAGGGTTCGGGTCAGGTTTAGAGTTATTGTTAGTGTTAGGGTTAGGGTAGAGTTAAGGTTAGGGTTAAGTTTAGGGTTAGGGTAAGGGTTATGTTTAGGTCAGGGTTAGGGTTAGGGATAGGGTTAGGTTTAGGGAAAGGGTTAGGGTTCGTGTGAGGGTTAGTGTTAGATTTACAGTTAAGCTGATGTTTTACAATGTTACGGTTAGGGTCAGGGTTAGAGTTACAGTTAGGGTTAGGGCTAGACTGAGGGGATAGTTTAGGGTTAGGTTTAATTTTAGGGTTATGCTTATGTATAGGGTGAAAATTAAGTTAAGATTAGCGTTAGGGTAAATATTAGAGTTAGGTGTTTGGGTTAAGGTTAGGATCAGGTTAGGGTTAGGTTTAGGGTTAGTGTTAGTGTCAGGGTTAGGTTTTGGTGTTTGGGTTAATGTTAGGGTTAGCTTTAGGGTTAGGGTTTAGTTTAAGGTTAGGGTCAGGGTGAAGTTTAAGTTAAGGGTGAGGGTTGAGCTTAGGGTTAGTGTTAGGGGTTAGGGTTAGGGTTAGGGTTAAGGTTAGGATTAGGATTAGGGTTAAGATTAGTTTTAGGGTTAGGGTAAGTGTTACGGTTAAGTCATGGTTAGGTTTAGGGCTAGGTAAAGGTTAGAGATAAGATTAGGTTAAGGGTAGGGTTTAGGTTTAGATGTTAGTGTGAGGGTTAGTGCTAGGTTTCCATTTAAGCTGAGTGTGTAGGGTAAGTTTTAGGGTTAGGATTAGGGTTAGAGATAGATTTAGGGTCAGGGTTAGGATTATGTTTAAGGTTAGGGTTAGGTATATGGTTAGGATTAGGGTTAGGGTCAGGGTTGGGGAGATTTAGTATTATGTTTAGTTTTAGGGCTAGGGTTAGGGTGAAGTTTATGTCAAGCGTGAGGGTTAGGGTTAGGGTTAGGGTTAGGGGTAAGGGTCCAGGTTAGGGTCAGGGTTAGGGTTTGCGTTAGGTTTAGGGTTAGCTTTAGTTTTGGTTAGGGTTAGCATTTGAATGAGGTTAGGGTAGGTTTAGGGTTATGGGTAGGGTGAAATTTTGGTTAGAGTTATTGTTCGGGGTTAGGGTTAGGTTTGAGTTTATCGTAGGGTTAAAGTTAGGGTTAAGGTTAGGTTAGGGTTATGGTCAGGGTTAGGATTAGGATTAGGTTTAGGGTGAGGTTTAGGGTCTGAGTTATTGTAAGGGTTAGTTTTAGGGTTACAGGTGGGCCAAGGTTAAGGTTAGGGTTAGGTTTAGGGGTAGGGATAGGTTTAGAATTAGGTTAACATAAACTTCACCCTAACCCTAGCCCTAAAACTAAACATAATTAGAATTAGGGTGAGCTTTAGGTTAGGGATAGGGTGAAGTTTAAGTTAGGGTGAGGGTTAGGGTTAGGGTTATGGCTAAGGTTTGGGTTAGTTTTCAGGTTAGTGTAAAGGTTGTGTTTGGTGTTAGGGTTAAGTTTACGGGTTCTGTTTAGTTTTAGGGTTAGGGTTATGTTTAAGGTTAGGGTTAAGTTTAGTGTTACAGTTAGGGTTAGGGTTACGTTTTGTGTTAGGCGTTGTGGTTGGGGTGAGGTTTAGGTTTAGGGTTAGGGTTGGGTAGGGTTAGGATTATGGTTACGGTAAGGTGTTAGGTGTTAGAGATGTAGTTTAGGGCTAGGGTTTGGGTGAGGGTTCTGGTTAAGCATTGTGGTTCTGGTCATGGTTAGGATTGGTTTAGGGTTAGGGTTAGGTTTATGATTAGGTTTCGGGTTAGTGTTAGAGTTAGAGTTAGGGTGAGAGCTACCTTTAAGGTTAGGGTTAGGTTTTGGTGTTATGGGTTAGGTTTGGGGTTAGGGTTAGAGTTATCATTAGGGCTTAGGTGTTCAGGTTAGCGTTAGGGTTAGGGATAGCATTAGGGTAAGTGTTGTGGGATACCGTTAGGGGTTAGAGTGAGTGTTACGGTTAGTTTTACATTTAAGGCGAGGGTTTAGGATAAGTGTCCCGATTATCGTTAGACATAGAGTTAGGGGTAGGTTTACGTTTAGGGTTAGGTGTAGGGTAAGATTTAGCTTTAGTTTCAGGTTTAGGGGTAGAGTTAGTGTTCTATTTAGGGTCAAGGTTAGAGTTCGGGTTAGGGTTAGGATTAGGTCTAGGGTTAGGATTAGGTTTAGGGTTAGGTTGAGGGGTATTTTAAGGGTTAGGTTTAGGGTTACAGGTGGACTAGCATTATGGTTAGAGTTAGATTTAATGTTAGGGGTTGGGTTAGGTTTAGGTTTAGGACTAAGGTTAGCGTTAGTGTTTGGATGAAGTTTAGGATAGGGTAAGGGTTATTTTTAGGTTTAGGGCTAGACTTTGGGTTTGTGTTCATGTTAGTGCTAAGGTTAGGTTTAGGGTTCAGGTTAGGGTTAGTGGTTATGTTCAGATTAGGTTTAGGTTTAGGGTTAGTGTGAAGTTTAGGTTAAGGGTGAGGGTTAGGATAAGGGTTTGCATTAGGGTTTGGATTATAGTTAGTGTTAGAGTTTAGGTTTAGGGTGTTAGGGTTAGGTTTATGGTTAGGGAAGGGTTAAGTTTAGGGTTAATGTTAGGGTTAGCGTTAGATTAGGGTTACTGTTCGTCTTCGGGTTAGGGTTAGGGATAATGTGAGGGATAGATAGCATTAGGTTTAGGGTTGGGGATACGGTTAAGGGTTAGGTTTAGGTTTACATTTAAGGTGAAGGTTTAGGGTAATTGTTATGGTTAGGGTTAGAGTTAGAGTTAGGCTTATGGTTAGGGTGAAGTTTCAGTTAATAGTCAGGGTTAGGGTTAAGGTTAGAGTTATGCTTAAGGTTAGTGTCAGGGTTAGGTTTAAGGTAGGGGTAAGGTTAGGGTTTAGGCTAGGTTTACGGTAAAGGGTAGGGCTAGGTTAGGGTTAGGGTTAGGTTTAGAGTTAGAGTTAGTGCTAAGGTTTAGGCTTAGGGTTAGGGTCAGGTTTAGAGTTATTGTTAGGGTTAGGGTTAAGTTCGAGTTAAGGTTAGTGTTAAGTTTAGGGTTAGGGTAAGGGTTAGGATTAGGTCAAGGTTAAGGTTAGGATTAGGGATAGGGGTAGGATTAGGGAAAGGGTTAGCGATTCATTAGTGTTAGGTTTACAGTTTAGCTGATGTTTTAGAGTGTTATGGTTAGGGGTATGGTTAGAGTTAGGGTTAGGGTTAGGATTAGGGTTAGGGCTAGACTGAGGGGATAGTTTAGGGTTAGGTTTAGTTTCAGGTTAGGCTTAGGCTTACGTTTAGGGTGAAGCATACGTTAAGGATGAGGGTTAGGACTAGTGTTAGCGTTACGTGTTTGCGTTAAGGTTAGGGTTAGATTTAGGGTTAGTATTAGGGTCAGGTTTACGTGTTTGGGTTAATGCTAGGGTCAGGTTTAGGCTTAGGTTTAGGGTTAGGGTTAGGGTTCAGTTCAGGGTTAGTGTTAGGGTGCATTTAAAGTTAAGGGCGAGTGTTGAGCTCAGGTTAGCGTTAGGTGTTTGGGTTAGGGTTAAGGTTAGGATTAGGTTTAGGGTTAAGTTTAGGTTTATGCTTAGGTTTAGAGTACATGTTAGGGTTAAGTCATTGTTAGGTTTAGGGCTAGGTTAAGGTTAGAGATAGGGTTAGGTTAAGGGTTGGGGTTAGGTTTAGATGTTAGGGTGAGGGTTAGTTCTAGGTTTCCATTTAAGCTGAGTGTGTAGGGTAAGTTTTAGGGTTAGGATTAGGGTTAGGGTTAGAGTTAGGTTCAGGTTTGGGTTAGGTTTATGGTTAAGATTAGGGTTAGGGTCCGGGTTAGGCAGAGATTTAGTGTTATATTTAGTTTTAGGGTTAGAGTTAGGGTGAAGTTTATGTTAAGCGTGAGGGTTAGGGTTAGGGGTTAGGGTTCAGGTTATGGTCCGGGTTAGGGTTAGGTTTACATTTAGGGTTAGGTTTAAGTTTAGTTTTATTTTTGGTTAAGGTTAGGGTTTGAATGAAGTTAGGGGAGGTTTAGGGTCATGGTTAGGGGGAATTTTGGTTAAGAGTGAGGGTTCGGTTTAGGGTTAGGGTTAGGTTTACGTTTAAGGGTAGGCTTAGGCTAAGGATTAGGGTTAGAGTTAGGCTTAGGGGTTAGTGTTTCAGTTTGGTTTACGGTAGAGTTATATTTAGGGTTAAGTTTTTAGGGTTAGGGTAAGAGTTAGAGTTACATTTACAGTTAAGATGAGGGTTTGGGTAAGTGTTAGTGTTAGGGTTAGGCTTAGTGCTAGGGTTAGGGTTAGAGTTGGGGTTAGGAGTTAGGGTTTGGTTTAAGATTATGGTAGGGTTAAGGTTAGGTTAGGGTTAGGATTAGCATTAGGTTTAGGGCGAAGGATAGGGTCAGAGTTATTGTAAGGGTTTGGATGAGGGTTACAGGTTGGCCAAGGTTAAGGTTAGGGTTAGGTTTAGGGTTAAAGTTAGGGTTAGCTTTAGGATAGAGATAGGGTGAAGTTTAAGATAGGGTGCGGGTTAGGTTTAGGGTTATGGCTAAGGTTTGCGTTAGTTTTCAGGTTATTGTTAAGGTTATGTTTAGGGTTAGGGTTAAGTTTACGGGTTCTGTTTAGTTTTAGGGTCAGGTTTAGATTTTAGGTTAGGGTTATTTACAGTGTTACTGTTAGGGTTAGGGTTATGGTTTGTGTCAGGCGTTGTGGTTGGGATGAGGGTTAGGTTTAGGGTTAGGTTTGGTTAGGGTTAGGATTATGGTTATGGTAATGTGTTAGGAGTTAGAGGTGTAGTTTAGGGTTAGGGTTTGGGTGAGGGTTTTGGTTAGGCATTGTGGTTCTGGTCATGGTTAGGTTTGGTTTAGGGTTAGGGTTAGATTTATGATTAGGTTTCGGGTTAGTGTTAGAGTTAGGGTGAGAGTTAGGGTTAAGGTTTGGGTTATGCTTTGGTGTTATGCGTTAGGGTTTGATTTCAGGTTCGGGTTATCCTTAGGGCTTAAAGGTTCAGGTGAGTGTTAGGGTTAGGCTTAGGGATAGCTTTAGGGTTAGGGTTCGGGATACAGTTAGGGGTTAGGTTGAGGGTTATGGTTAGTTTTACAGTTAAGGTGAGTGTTCAGGGTAAGTGTTATGGTTATGGTTAGAGTTAGGGTTAGGGTTTGGGTGAAGTTTCAGTTAATAGTGAGGGTTACGCTAAAAGTTAGGGTTAATGTTAGAGTTAGGGTTAAGGTTAGCGTTAGTGTTAGGTTTAGGGAAGGTAAGGTTAGGGTTAAGACTAGGTTTACGGTAAAGGGTTGGGCTGGGTTAGGGTTAGGGTTAGGTTTAGAATTATACTTAGTGCTGAGTTTAGGGTTAGGGTTAGGGTCAGGATTCGAGTTATTGTTTGGTTTAGGTATAGGTAGAGTTAAGGTTAGGTTTAAGTTTAGGTTTAGGGGAAGGGTTAGGTTTACGTCAGCATTAGGTTTAGGATTAGGGATCGGGTTAGGGTTTGTGAAAGGGTTAGGGGTTCGTCTGAGGGTAAGTGTTAGGTTTACAGTTAAGCTGATGTTTTAGGCTGTTATGGTTAGGGTCATTGTTAGGTTTAGCGTTCGGGCTAGAGTTAGGTGATAGTTTAGGGTTAGGTTTAGTTTTAGGGTTAGGCTTAGGCTTAGGTTTAGGGTGAAGTTTAGGTTAAGGATGAGGGTTATGTTTAGGGTTAGTGTTAGGGTTAGGTGTTTGGGTTAAGGTTAGGGTCAGTTTAGGGTTCGGTTTAGAGTTCGGGTTAGCGTTAGGGTTCGGGTTAGGTGTTTGGGTTAACGTTAGGGTCAGGTTTATGTTTGCGTTTAGGGTTACTGTTGGGTTCGTTTTAGGGTTAGTGTTTGGGTGAAATTTAAGTTAAGAGTGAGGGTTGAGCTTAGGGTTAGGGGTTAGGGTTAGGGTTAAGGTTAGTTTTAGGTTTAGGTTTAGGGTAAGTGTTAGAGTTAAATCATGGTTAGGCTAGGGCATGGTTAAGATTAGAGATAGGGTCAGGTTAAGGGTTGGGGTTAGGTTTAGATGTTAGAGTGAGGGTTAGTGCTAGGTTTCCATTTAAGTTGAGTTTGTAGGGTAAGTTTTAGGGTTGGATTAGGGTTAGAGTTAGGGTCAGGGTTAGGGTTAAGGTTCGGGTTAGGGTTAGGTTTATGGTTAGGATTTGGGTTACGGTCAGGGTTAGGGGGAGATTTAGTGTTATGTTTAGTTTCAGGGTCAGGGTTAGGATGCAGTTTAGGTTAAGGATGAGGGTTAGGGTTAGGTTTAGTGTTAGGGTTAGGTGTTTGGGTTAAGGTTAGGGTCAGGTTAGGGTTAGGGTTAGGGTTAGGCTTACTGTTAGGGTTAGGTGTTTGGGTTAATGTTAGAGTCAGGTTTAGGGTTAGGTTTAGAGTTAGGATTAGGATTCGGTTTAAAGTTAGAGTTCGGGATAGGGTGAAGTTTAATTTAAGGGTGAGGGTTGAGCTTAGGGTTTGGGGTAGGGGTTAGGGTTCAGGTTAGGATTAGGTTTAAGGTTAAGGTTAGGTTTAGGGTCAGGTTTAGGGTAAGTGTTAGGATTAAGTCATGTTTAGGTGTAGGGCTAGGATAAGGTTAGAGATAGGGTTAGGTTAAGGGTTGGGTTTAGGTTTAGATGTTAGGGTGTGGGTTAGTGGTAGGTTTCCATTTAAGCTGAGTGTGTAGGGTAATTTTTATGGTTAGGATTAAGGTTAGAGTTAGGGTCAGGGTCAGGGTTAGGGTTAAGTTTAGGGTTAGTTTTATGCTTAGGATTGGGTTAGGTTCATGGTTGGGGGAGATTTAGTGTTATGTTTAGTTTTAGGATAGGGTTAGGGTGAAGTTGATGTTAAGCGTGCGGGTTAGGGTTAGGGCTAGGGGTTATTGTTCAGATTAGTGTCAGGGGTAGGGTTAGGGATAGGTTTAGGGTTTGTTTTAGTTTTGTTTAAGGTTAGGGTTTGAATAAAGTTAGGGTAGGTTTAGGGTTATGGTTAGGTCTGCACTAAGGATTAGGGTTAGGGTTAGGGGTGTTTTGGTTAGGTTTAGGGTAGGGTTTTATTTAGGGTTAGGGTAAGAATTAGAGTTACGTTTACAGTTAAGGTGAAGGTTTTGGGTATGTGTTACGGTTAGGGTTAGGGTTAGAGGTAGTTTTAGGGTTTAGGGTTAGGTTTAATTTTATGGTAGGGTTAAAGTTAAGGTTAAGGTTAGGTTAGAGTTAGGGTAGGGTTAGGATTAGGATTAGGTTTAGGGTGAGGTTTAGGGTCAGAGTTATCGTAAGGGTTAGGTGTAGGGTGACTGGTGGGCCAAGGTTAAGGTTAGAGTTAGGTTTAGGGGTAGGGTTAGGGTTAAAGTTAGGGTTAGCTTTAGGTTAGGGATAGGGTGAAGTTTAAGATAGGGTGTGGGTTAGGGTGAGGGTTATGGCTAAAGGTTTGGGTAAGTTTTCAGGTTATTGTTAAGGTTACGTTTAGGGTTAGGGTTAAGTTTATGGGTTATGTTTAGTTCTGGGTTAGGGTTACATTTTAGGTTAGGGTTAAGTTTAGTGTTACGGTTAGGGTTAGGGTTACGGTTTGTTTTAGGCGTTGTGGTTGGGTTGAGGGTTAGTTTTAGCGTCAGGGTTGAGTAGGCTTAGGATTATGGTTATGATAAGGTGTTAGGGGTTAGAGGTGTAGTTTATGGTTAGGGTTTCGGTGAGGGTTCTGGTTAGGCATTTTGGTTCTGGTCATGGTTAGGTTTGGTTTAGGGTAAGGGTTAGGTTTATGATTAGGTTTCGGGTTAGTGTTAGATTTAGGGTGAGTGTTTGGTTTAAGGTTTGGGTTAGGCTTTGGTGTTAGGGGTTTGGTTTGGGTTAGGGTTATCATTAGGGCTTAGGGTTTCAGGTTAGTGTTAGGGCTAGCATTAGGGTTAGTGTTGGGGGATACGTTTAGGGGTTCTGGTGAGGGTTATGGTTAGTTTTACAGTTAAGGTGAGGGTTTAGGGCAAGTCTTATGATTAGGGTTAGAGTTAGAGTTACGGTTAGGTTTAGGGTTAGGTTTAGATGTAGGGTAAGATTTAGGTTTACTTTCAGGTTCCGGGTGAGAGGTAGTGTTCTATTTAGGGTCAAGGTTAGAGTTAGGTTTAGGATTCGGTCTAGGGTTAGGATTAGGATTAGTTTTAGGGTTAAGTTCAGGGCTATTGAAATGCTTAGGTTTAGGGTTACAGGTGGACTAGCATTATACTTAGAGTTAGGTTCAAGGTTAGGGTTTGGGTTAGGTTTAGGTTTACAGTTAAGATTAGGATTAGGGTTTGGATGAAGTTTAGGATAGGGTGAGGGTTATTTTTATGGTTTGGGCTAAAGTTTGGTTTTGTGTTCAGCTTAGTGTTAAGGTTAGGTTTAGGGTTCGGTTTTGGGTTAGGGGTTATGTTTAGGGTTTGGGTTACGCTTTGGTTTAGGGTTAGTGTGAAGTTTAGGTTAAGGGTGAGGGTTAGGATAAAGGTTAGGATTAGGTTTATGGTAAGGTGTTAGTGGTTAGAGGTGCAGTTTAGGGTTAGGGTTTGGGTGAGGGTTCCGGTTAGGAATTGTGGTTCTGGTCATGGTTGGGTTTGGTTTAGGTTTATGATTCGGTTTCGGGTTAGTGTTAGAGTTAGGGTGAGAGTTAGGGTTAAGGTTTGGATTAGGCTTTGGTGTTAGGGGTTAGGGTTTGTGTTAGAGTTAGGGTTATCGTTAGGGCTCAGGGGTTTCAGGTTAGTTTTAGGGTTAAGGTTAGGGATTGCATTAGGGTTAGGTTTGGGGATACGGTTAGGGGTTAGGGTGAGGGTTACGATTAGTTTTACAGTTAAAGTGTGGGTTTAGGATAAGTGTTATGATTAGGGTTAGAGTTGGAGTTATTTTTAGGTTTAGGGTTAGGTGTAGGGGAAGATTTAGGTTTAGGTCCAGGTTTAGGGTTAGAGTTAGTGTTCTCTTTAGGGTCAAGGGTGCAGTTAAGGTTAGGTTAGGATTAGGTCTAGGGCTAGGATTAGGTTTAGGGTTAATTTCAGGGCTATTGTAAGGGTTAGGTTTAGGGTTACAGATGGACTAGCGCTATGGTTAGCGGTAGGTTTAAGGTTAGGGTTTGGGTTAGGTTTAGGTTTAAGGTAGTGTTAGAGTTTGGATGAAGTTTAGGATAGGGTGAGGGTTATTTTTATGGTTAGGGCTAGAGTTTGGGTTTGTGTTCAGGTTAGTTTTAAGGCTAGGGTTCAGGTTAGGTTTAGGGGTTATGTTTAGGGTTAGGGTTACGCTTTGGTTTAGGGTTAGTGTGAAGTTTAGGTTAAGGGTGAGGGTTAGGATAAGAGTTAGAATTAGGGTCAGGATTATAGTTAGTGTTAGAGGTTAGATTTAGGATGCTAACGTTAGGTTTATGGTTAGGGTTGGGTTAATGTTAGAGTTAGGGTTAGATTAGGTTTAATGTTCGTGTTTGGGTTAGGGATAGGGTGAGGGATAGCATTAGGTTTAGGGTTGGGGATACGGTTAGGGGTTAGGGTGAGGGTTGTGGTTAGGGTGTGGGTTAGGGTTAGGTTTACAGTTAAGGTGAGGGTTTAGGGTAAGTGTTATAGTTAGGGTTCGAGTTAGAGTTTGGGTTAGGTTTAGGGTGAAGTTTCAGCTAATAGTCAGGGTCAGGGTAAGGGTTAGGGTTAAGATTACAGTTAGGGTTAAGTTTAGTGTTAGGGTTAGGGTTAGGGTAGGGGTAAGGTTAGGGTTAAGGCTAGGTTTACGGTAAAGGGTAGGGCTAGGTTAGGGTTAGGTTTAGAGTTAGAGCTGGTACTAGGGTTTAGGGTAAGAGGTAGGGTCAGGTTTAGAGTTTTTGTTAGTTTTCGGGTGGAGTTAAGGTTAAGCTTAGCGTTAGGGTAAGTGTTAGGTTTAGGTCAGGGTTAAGGTTAGGATTAGGGACAGGGTTAGGGTTAGGGAAAGGGTTAGGTGTTCGTGGGAGGGTTAGTGTTAGGTTTACACTTAAGCTGACGTTTTACAGTGTTACGGTTAGGTCAGGGTTGTAGTTAGGGTTAGGATGAGGTTTAGGTTTAGGGCTATATTTAGGGGATAGTTTAGGGTTAGGTTTAGTTTTAGGGTTAAGGTTAGGCTTAGGTTTATCTTGAAATTTATGTTAAGGATGAGGGTTAGGGTTAGCGTTAGGGTTAGGTGTTTGGGTTAAGGTTAGGGTTAGGTTTAGGGTTTGGGTTAGGGTTAGGTGTTTCGGTTAATGTTAGGGTCAGGTTTAGGGTAAGGGTTAGGGTTCGGTTTAGGATCAGGCTTAGGGTTAGGGTTAGAATTAGGGTTAGTGGTTAGGGTTAGGCTTAGGGTTAAGGTTAGGTTTAGGCTAAAGATCAGGATTTGATTTCGAGTTAGGTGTTAGTGTTTCGGTTAGGTTTAGGGTAGGGTTATATTTAGGGTTAGGTTAAGAGTTAGATTTATGTTTACAGTTAAGGTGAGGGTTTTGGGTAAGTGTTACTTTTAGGGTTAGGGTTAGGTTTAGGGCTAGGGCTAGGGTTAGGTTTAGATTTCGGGTTACCGGTTAGGGTTAGGTTTAAGTTTATGGTAGGGTAAAGTTAGGGTTAGGGTTTGGTTAGGGTTCGGGTCAGGGTTAGGATTAGGATTAGGTTTAGGGTGAGGGTTAGGGTCAGAGTTATTGTAAGGGTTAGGTTTGGGGTTACAGGTGGGCCAAGGTTAAGGTTAGGGTCAGGGTTAAAGTTAGGGTGTGCTTTAGATTAGGGATAGGGTGAAGTTTAAGATAGGGTGAGGGTTAGGGTTATGGCTAAGGTTTGCTTGAGTTTTCAGGTTAGTGTTAAGGTTATGTTTAGGGTTAGGAATAAGTTTATGGGTTCTGTTTACTTTTAGGGTTGGGGTAGATTTTAGGTTAGGGTTAAGTTCAGTGTTACGGTTAGGGTTAGGTTTACGCTTTGTGTTAGGCATTGTGGTTGGTGTGAGGATTACGTTTAGGATTAGAGTTGGGTAGGGTTAGGATTATGGTTATGGTAAGGTGTTAGGGATTAGAGGAGTAGTTTTGAGTTAGGGCTTGGGTGAGGGTTCCGGTTAGGCATTGTGGTTCTGGTCATGGTTAGGTTTGGTTTAGGGTTAGGGTTAGTTTTATGATTAGGTTTAGGGTTAGTGTTAGAGTTAGGGTTAGGCTTTGGTGCTAGGGGTTAGGTTTTGGGTTAGGGTTAGGGTTATCGTTAGGGCTTAGGTTTTCAGGTGAGTGTTAGGGTTAGGGTTAGGGATAGCATTAGGGTTAGCTTTTGGGGGTACGGTTAGGGGTTAGGTGAGGGTTACAGTTAGTATTGCAGTTAAGGTTAGGTTTTAGGGCAAGTGTTAGGATTAGGGTTAGAGTTAGAGTTAGGGTTAGGTGCAGGGTTAGGTGCAGGGCAAGTTTTAGGTTTAAGTCCTGGTTTAGGGTTAGAGTTAGTGTTCTATTTAGGGTCAAGTTTAGAGTTCGGGTTAGGTTTAGGATTAGGTCTATTGTTGGGCTTAGGATTAGGGTTCGGTTCAGAGCTATTGTAAGGGTTAGGTTTAGGGTTACAGATGGACTAGCTTTACGGTTAGAGTTAGGTTTAAGGTTAGGGTTTGGGCTAGGTTTACGTTTACGGTTATGGTTAGGGTTAGGATTTGGTTGAAGTTTAGCATAGGCTGAGGGTTACTTTTAGGGTTAGGGCTAGAGTTTGGGTTTGTGTTCAGGTTAGTGTTATGGTTAGATTTAGGGTCCAGTTTAGGGTTAGGGGTTAGGTTTAGTGTTAGGGTTAGTTTTAGGTTTAGGGTTAGTGTGAAGTTTAGGTTAAGGGTGAGAGTTAGGGTTAGGATTAGGGTTAGTGTTAGACGTTAGGTTTAGGCTGCTAGTTTTAGGTTTATGGTTAGGGTAGGTTTAAGTTTAGAGTTAATGTTAGGGTTAGTGTTAGATTAGGGTTACTGTTCGTGTTAGGGTTACAGTTAGGGTTAGGGATAGCATTAGGTTTAGGGTTAGGAATATAGTTAGGGGTTAGGGTGAGGGTTGGGGATATGGTGAGGGTTAGGTTTAGGTTTACAGTTAAGGTGAGGGTTTAGGGTAATTGTTATGGTTAGGGTTAGAGTTAGGGTCATGGTGAAGTTTCAGTTAATAGTGGGGTTCAGGGTTAATGTTAGATTTAGGGTTAAGGTTAGTGTTAGGGTTAGGGTTAGGTTAGGGTTAAGGTTGCGGTCGGGTTAGGGTTAAGACTAGGTTTACAGTAAAGTGTAAGGCTAGGTTAGGGTTAGGTTTAGAGTTAGTGCTAGGGTTTAGGGTTAGGGTTAAGGTCAGGTTTAGAGTTATTGTTAGGTTTACGGTTAAGGTTAGGGTAGAGTTAAGGTTAAGGTTAAGGTTAAGGTTAAGGTTAAGGTTAAGGTTAAGGTTAAGGTTAAGGTTAAGGTTAGGGTAAGAGTTAGGTTTACGTCAGGTTTAGGGTTAGGATGAGGGATAGGGTTAGGGTTAGGGAAAGGGTTAGGGTTTCGTGTGAGGATTAGTGTTACGTTTACATTAAGCTGATGTTTTTGGGTGTTACAGTAAGGTTTCGGGTTAGAGTTAGGTTAGGTTTAGAGTTAGGGCTAGAGTATGGTGATAGTGCTTTAGGCTTAGGTTTAGGGTGGAATTTAGGTTAAGGATGAGGGTTAGGGTTGGGGTAGGTGTTTGGATTAATGTTAGGGTCGGGTTTAGGGTTTTGGTTTAGAGTTCAGGTTAGATTCAGGGTTAGGGTTAGATTTAGGTTTAGGGTTAGGGTTAGGTTTAGTGTTAGTTTAGCTTAGGGTTAGGGTTTGAATGAAGTTAGGGTAGGTTTAGGGTTATGGTTAGGTTGAAATTTTGGTTAAGTGTGAGGGTTTGGTTTCGGGTTAGAGTTAGGGTTAGTGGTTAAGGTTAGGTTTAGGGTTAAGGTTAGGTTTAGGCCAAGCATTAGGGTTAGAGTTAGGGTTAGTGGTTAGTGTTTCAGTTAGGTTTAGGATAGGGTTATAATTAAGGTTAAGTTTAGGGTTACGGTAAGAGTTAGATTTACGTTTACAGTTAAGGTGAGGGTTTTGCGTAACTCTTACGGTTAGGGTTAGGGCTAGGTTTAGGGTGAGAGTTGGGTTAGGGGTTAGGTTTAGGTTAAGTTTATGGTAGGCTTAAAGTTAGGGTTAAGGTTAGGTTAGGGTTAGGGTCAGGGTTAGGATTAGAATTAGGTTTCGGGCGAGGGTTAGTGTCAGAGTTATTATAAGGGTTAGGTTTAGGGTTACAGATGGGCCAAGGTTAAGGTTAGGGTTAGGTTTAGCGGTAGGGTTAGGGTTAAAGTTAGGGTTAGCTTTAGGTTAGGGATAGGGTGAAGTAAAGTAGGGTGAGGGTTAGGGTTATGGCTAAGGTTTGGGTTCGTTTTCAGGTTAGTGTTAAGTTTATGTTTAGGGTTAGGGTTAAGTTTATGGGTTCTGTTTAGTTTTAGCGTTAGGGTTAGATTTTAGGTTAGGGTTAAGTTAAGTGTAACAGTTAGGGTTACGATTTGTGTTAGGCATTGTGGTTGGGGTGAGTGTTAGGTTTATGGTTAGGGTTGGGTAGAGTTAGGATTATGGTTATGGTAAGGTGTTAGGGTGTAGAGGTGTAGTTTAGGGTTAGGGTTTGGGTGAGGGTTTCGGTTAGGCATTGTGGTGCTGGTCATGGTTAAGTTTGGTTCAGTGTTAGGGTTAGGTTTATGATTAGGTTTCGGGTTAGTGTTAGAGTTAGGGTGAGGGATAGTGTTAAGGTTTAGGTTAGGTTTTGGTGTTATGGGTTAGGGTTTGCGTTAGGGTTAGTGTTATCTTTATGGCTTAGGGGTTTCAGGTTAGTGTTGTGGTTAGGGCTAGGGTTAGCATTAGGGTTAGGGTTGTGGGCTACGGTTAGGGGTTAGAGTGAAGGTTATGGTTAGTTTTACAGTTAAGGTGAGGGTTTAGGGTAAGTGTTCTGATTAGGGTAGAGTTCGAGTTAGCATAAGGGTTAGGTGTAGGGTAATATTTAGGTTTACGTCCAAGTTTAGGGTTAGAGTTAGTGTTGTATTTAGGGTCAGAGCTAGTGTTCTATTTAGGGTCAAGTTTAGAGTTAGGGTTAGGTTTAGGATTAGGATTATGTTTAGGGTTAGGGTTAGGTTCAGGGCTATCGTAAGGGTTAGGTTTAGGGTTTCAGATGGACTAGTGTTATGGTTAGAGTTAGGTTTAAGGTAAGGGTTTTGCTTAGGTTTAGGTTAGGGCTAAGGTAAGGGTTAGGGTTTGGATGATGTTTAGGCTAGGGTGAGGGTTATTTTTATGGTTAGGGCTGGAGTTTGGGTTTGTGCTCACGTTACTTTTAAGGTCAGGTTTAGGGTTTGGGTTAGGGTTAGGGGTTATGTTTAGGGTTAGATTTACGAACAGGGTTAGTATTAGTGTGAAGTTCAGGTTAAGTGGGAGGGTTAGGATAAGGGTTAGGATTAGGGTTAGAATTATAATGTTAGACATTAGGTTTAGGGTGTTAGGTTTAGGTTTATGGTTAGGCTAGTCTTAAGTTTAAGGTTAATGTTAGGGTTAGGATTAGATTAGGGTTACTCTTCGTGTTAGAGTTAGGGTTAGGGATAAGTTTAGGGATAGCATTAGGTTTAGGGTTGGGGCCACGGTTAAGGGTTAGGGTGTGTGTTAGTGTTAGGTTTACCATTAAGGAGAGGGTTTAGGTTAATTGTTATGGTTAGGGTTAGAGTTAGAGTTAGGGTTAGGGTTAGGGTGAAGTTTCAGTTAATAGTGAGGGTTAGGGTTAAGGTTCGAGTTAGGGTTAAGGTTAGTGTCAGGGTTAGGTTTAGGGTTAGGGTTACGGTAGGGGTAAGGTTACTGTGAAGGCTAGGTTTACAGTAAAGGGTAGTGCTGGGTTAGGGTTAGGGTTACGTTTAGAGTTATTGTTAGGCTTAAGTTTAGGGTTAGGGTAGAGTTAATGTTAAGGTTAATTTTAGGGTTAGGGTAAGGGTTAGGTTTAGTTCAGGGTTAGGGCTAGGATTAGGGATAGGGTTAGGATTGGGGGATGGGTTAGGGATTCGTGTGAGGGTTGGTGTCAGGTTTACAGTTAAGCTGATGTTTTAGGGTGTTACAGTTAGGGTTAGGGTTAGAGTTAGGGTTAGGATTAGGTTTATGCTTAGGATTAGCGTTAGGGTTAGGGTCAGGGTTAGGTGGAGATTTAGTGTCATGTTTAGGTTGTTTTTTTAGTTTTAGGGTTAGGCTTAGTGTGAAGTTTATTTTAATTATGAGGTTTAGGGTTGGGGTTAGGGTTAGGTTATGTTTAGTTTTAGGTTTGGGGTTAGTGTTAGCGTTAGGGTTAGTTTTAGTTTTGGTTAGGGTTTGAATGAATTTAAGGTAGGTTTAGCGTTATGGTTAGGGTGAAATTTTGGTTAAGGGTGAGGGTTTGTTTTAGGTTTAGGGTTAGGGTTAGAGTTCGGGTGAGTGTTTAGGTTTAGGTTTAAGGTTAAGTTTAGGTTTAGGCTAATGATTAGGTTTAGAGTTAGGGTTAGGGGTTATTGTTTCGGTAGGGTTTAGGGTAGGGTTCTGTTTAGGGTTAAGTATAGTGTTAGGGTAAGAGTTAGAGTTCCATTTACAGTTGAGTGTTTTGGGTGTTACTGTTAGGGTTAGGGCTAGGGTTACAGTTAGAGTTAGGGTTAGAGGTTAGGGTTAGGTGTAAGTTTATGGTAGCCTTAATGTTAGGTTAAGGTTAGGTTAGGGTTAGGGCCAGGGTTAGGATTAGGTTTAGGGTGAGGGTTAGGGTCAGAGATATTGTAAGGGTTAGGTTTAGGGTTCCAAGTGGGCCATGGTTAAGGTTAGGGTTAGGTTTAGGGTTCAAGTTAGGGTTAGCTTTAGGTTAGGGATAGGATGAAGTTTAAGACAGGGTGAGGGTTAGGGTTATGGCTAAGGTTTGGGTTAGTTTTCGGGTTAGTGTTAAGGTTATGTTTAGGGTTAGGGTTAAGTTTATGGGTTGTGTTTAGTTTTAGGGTTAGGGTTAGATTTTAGGTTAGGGTTAAGTTTAGTGTAAACAGCTAAGGTTACGGTTTGTGTTAGACATTGTGGTTGGGGTGAGGTTTAGGTTTAGGGTTAGGGTTGTGTATGCTTAGGATTATGGTTATGGTAAGGTGTTAGGGGTTAGAAGTGTAGTTTAGGGTTAGGGGTGGGCGAGGGTTCTGGTAAAGCATTGTGGTTCTGACCATGGTTAGGTTTGGTTTAGGGTTACGGTTAGGTTTATGATTAGGTTTCAGGTTAGTGTTCGAGTTAGAGTTAAGGTTTGGGTTAGGCTTTGGTGTTAGGGGTTAGGGTTTGGGTTAGGGTTAGGGTTATTGTTAGGGCTCAGGGGTTCAGGTTAGTGTTAGGGTTAGGGTTACGGATAGCATTAGGGTGAGGGTTGGGGATACGGTTAGGGGTTAGGGTGAGGGTTACGGTTACTTTTACAGTTTAGGTGAGGGTTTAGGTTAAGTGTCATCATTAGGGTTAGAGTTAGGGTTATGGTTAGCTGTAGGGCAGTATTTAGGTTTAGGTGCCGGTTTAGTGTTAGAGTCAGTGTTCAATTTAGGGTCAAGGTTAGATTTAGGGTTAGGGTTAGGTTTAGGTCTAGGGTTAGGATTAGGTTTAGGGTTAGGTTCAGGGCTATTGTAAGGGTTAGGTTTAGGGTTACATTTGGACTAGCATTATGGTTAGAGTTATGTTCAAGGATAGGGTTTGGGTTAAGTTTAGGTTTAGGGTTAGGGTTTGGATGAAGTTTAGGATAGGGTGAGGGTTATTTTTATGGTTTGGGCTAAAGTTTGGTTTTGTGTTCAGCTTAGTGTTAAGGTTAGGTTTAGGGTTCGGTTTTGGGTTAGGGGTTATGTTTAGGGTTTGGGTTACGCTTTGGTTTAGGGTTAGTGTGAAGTTTAGGTTAAGGGTGAGGGTTAGGATAAGAGTTAGAATTAGGGTCAGGATTATAGTTAGTGTTAGAGGTTAGATTTAGGATGCTAACGTTAGGTTTATGGTTAGGGTTGGGTTAATGTTAGAGTTAGGGTTAGATTAGGTTTAATGTTCGTGTTTGGGTTAGGGATAGGGTGAGGGATAGCATTAGGTTTAGGGTTGGGGATACGGTTAGGGGTTAGGGTGAGGGTTGTGGTTAGGGTGTGGGTTAGGGTTAGGTTTACAGTTAAGGTGAGGGTTTAGGGTAAGTGTTATAGTTAGGGTTCGAGTTAGGGTTTGGGTTAGGTTTAGGGTGAAGTTTCAGTTAATAGTCAGGGTCAGGGTAAGGGTTAGGGTTAAGATTACAGTTAGGGTTAAGTTTAGTGTTAGGGTTAGGGTTAGGGTAGGGGTAAGGTTAGGGTTAAGGCTAGGTTTACGGTAAAGGGTAGGGCTAGGTTAGGGTTAGGTTTAGAGTTAGAGCTGGTACTAGGGTTTAGGGTAAGAGGTAGGGTCAGGTTTAGAGTTTTTGTTAGTTTTCGGGTGGAGTTAAGGTTAAGCTTAGCGTTAGGGTAAGTGTTAGGTTTAGGTCAGGGTTAAGGTTAGGATTAGGGATACGGTTAGGGTTAGGGAAAGGGTTAGGTGTTCGTGGGAGGGTTAGTGTTAGGTTTACACTTAAGCTGACGTTTTACAGTGTTACGGTTAGGTCAGGGTTGTAGTTAGGGTTAGGATGAGGTTTAGGTTTAGGGCTATATTTAGGGGATAGTTTAGGGTTAGGTTTAGTTTTAGGGTTAAGGTTAGGCTTAGGTTTATCTTGAAATTTATGTTAAGGATGAGGGTTAGGGTTAGCGTTAGGGTTAGGTGTTTGGGTTAAGGTTAGGGTTAGGTTTAGGGTTTGGGTTAGGGTTAGGTGTTTCGGTTAATGTTAGGGTCAGGTTTAGGGTAAGGGTTAGAGTTCGGTTTAGGATCAGGCTTAGGGTTAGGGTTAGAATTAGGGTTAGTGGTTAGGGTTAGGCTTAGGGTTAAGGTTAGGTTTAGGCTAAAGATCAGGATTTGATTTCGAGTTAGGTGTTAGTGTTTCGGTTAGGTTTAGGGTAGGGTTATATTTAGGGTTAGGTTAAGAGTTAGATTTATGTTTACAGTTAAGGTGAGTGTTTGGGGTAAGTGTTACTTTTAGGGTTAGGGTTAGGTTTAGGGCTAGGGCTAGGGTTAGGTTTAGATTTCGGGTTACCGGTTAGGGTTAGGTTTAAGTTTATGGTAGGGTAAAGTTAGGGTTAGGGTTTGGTTAGGGTTCGGGTCAGGGTTAGGATTAGGATTAGGTTTAGGGTGAGGGTTAGGGTCAGAGTTATTGTAAGGGTTAGGTTTGGGGTTACAGGTGGGCCAAGGTTAAGGTTAGGGTCAGGGTTAAAGTTAGGGTGTGCTTTAGATTAGGGATAGGGTGAAGTTTAAGATAGGGTGAGGGTTAGGGTTATGGCTAAGGTTTGCTTGAGTTTTCAGGTTAGTGTTAAGGTTATGTTTAGGGTTAGGAATAAGTTTATGGGTTCTGTTTACTTTTAGGGTTGGGGTAGATTTTAGGTTAGGGTTAAGTTCAGTGTTACGGTTAGGGTTAGGTTTACGCTTTGTGTTAGGCATTGTGGTTGGTGTGAGGATTACGTTTAGGATTAGAGTTGGGTAGGGTTAGGATTATGGTTATGGTAAGGTGTTAGGGATTAGAGGAGTAGTTTTGGGTTAGGGCTTGGGTGAGGGTTCCGGTTAGGCATTGTGGTTCTGGTCATGGTTAGGTTTGGTTTAGGGTTAGGGTTAGTTTTATGATTAGGTTTAGGGTTAGTGTTAGAGTTAGGGTTAGGCTTTGGTGCTAGGGGTTAGGTTTTGGGTTAGGGTTAGGGTTATCGTTAGTGCTTAGGTTTTCAGGTGAGTGTTAGGGTTAGGGTTAGGGATAGCATTAGGGTTAGCTTTTGGGGGTGCGGTTAGGGGTTAGGTGAGGGTTACAGTTAGTATTGCAGTTAAGGTTAGGTTTTAGGGCAAATGTTAGGATTAGGGTTAGAGTTAGAGTTAGGGTTAGGTTTAGGGTTAGGTGCACGGTAAGTTTTAGGTTTAAGTCCTGGTTTAGGGTTAGTGTTCTATTTAGGGTCAAGTTTAGAGTTCAGGTTAGGTATAGGATTAGGTCTATTGTTGGGCTTAGGATTAGGGTTCGGTTCAGAGCTATTGTAAAGCTTAGGTTTAGGGTTACAGATGGACTAGCTTTACGGTTAGAGTTAGGTTTAAGGTTAGGGTTTGGGCTAGGTTTACGTTTACGGTTATGGTTAGGGTTAGGATTTGGTTGAAGTTTAGCATAGGCTGAGGGTTACTTTTAGGGTTAGGGCTAGAGTTTGGGTTTGTGTTCAGGTTAGTGTTATGGTTAGATTTAGGGTCCAGTTTAGGGTTAGGGGTTAGGTTTAGTGTTAGGGTTAGTTTTAGGTTTAGGGTTAGTGTGAAGTTTAGGTTAAGGGTGAGAGTTAGGGTTAGGGTTAGGATTAGGGTTAGTGTTAGACGTTAGGTTTAGGCTGCTAGTTTTAGGTTTATGGTTAGGGTAGGTTTAAGTTTAGAGTTAATGTTAGGGTTAGTGTTAGATTAGGGTTACTGTTCGTGTTAGGGTTACAGTTAGGGTTAGGGATAGCATTAGGTTTAGGGTTAGGAATATAGTTAGGGGTTAGGGTGAGGGTTGGGGATATGGTGAGGGTTAGGTTTAGGTTTACAGTTAAGGTGAGGGTTTAGGGTAATTGTTATGGTTAGGGTTAGAGTTAGGGTCATGGTGAAGTTTCAGTTAATAGTGGGGTTCAGGGTTAATGTTAGATTTAGGGTTAAGGTTAGTGTTAGGGTTAGGGTTAGGTTAGGGTTAAGGTTGCGGTCGGGTTAGGGTTAAGACTAGGTTTACAGTAAAGTGTAAGGCTAGGTTAGGGTTAGGTTTAGAGTTAGTGCTAGGGTTTAGGGTTAGGGTTAAGGTCAGGTTTAGAGTTATTGTTAGGTTTACGGTTAAGGTTAGGGTAGAGTTAAGGTTAAGGTTAAGGTTAAGGTTAAGGTTAGGGTAAGAGTTAGGTTTACGTCAGGTTTAGGGTTAGGATGAGGGATAGGGTTAGGGTTAGGGAAAGGGTTAGGGTTTCGTGTGAGGATTAGTGTTACGTTTACATTAAGCTGATGTTTTTGGGTGTTACAGTAAGGTTTCGGGTTAGAGTTAGGTTAGGTTTAGAGTTAGGGCTAGAGTATGGTGATAGTGCTTTAGGCTTAGGTTTAGGGTGGAATTTAGGTTAAGGATGAGGGTTAGGGTTGGGGTAGGTGTTTGGATTAATGTTAGGGTCGGGTTTAGGGTTTTGGTTTAGAGTTCAGGTTAGATTCAGGGTTAGGGTTAGATTTAGGTTTAGGGTTAGGGTTAGGTTTAGTGTTAGTTTAGCTTAGGGTTAGGGTTTGAATGAAGTTAGGGTAGGTTTGGGGTTATGGTTAGGTTGAAATTTTGGTTAAGTGTGAGGGTTTGGTTTCGGGTTAGAGTTAGGGTTAGTGGTTAAGGTTAGGTTTAGGGTTAAGGTTAGGTTTAGGCTAAGCATTAGGGTTAGAGTTAGGGTTAGTGGTTAGTGTTTCAGTTAGGTTTAGGATAGGGTTATAATTAAGGTTAAGTTTAGGGTTACGGTAAGAGTTAGATTTACGTTTACAGTTAAGGTGAGGGTTTTGCGTAACTCTTACGGTTAGGGTTAGGGCTAGGTTTAGGGTGAGAGTTGGGTTAGGGGTTAGGTTTAGGTTAAGTTTATGGTAGGCTTAAAGTTAGGGTTAAGGTTAGGTTAGGGTTAGGGTCAGGGTTAGGATTAGAATTAGGTTTCGGGCGAGGGTTAGTGTCAGAGTTATTATAAGGGTTAGGTTTAGGGTTACAGATGGGCCAAGGTTAAGGTTAGGGTTAGGTTTAGCGGTAGGGTTAGGGTTAAAGTTAGGGTTAGCTTTAGGTTAGGGATAGGGTGAAGTAAAGTAGGGTGAGGGTTAGGGTTATGGCTAAGGTTTGGGTTCGTTTTCAGGTTAGTGTTAAGTTTATGTTTAGGGTTAGGGTTAAGTTTATGGGTTCTGTTTAGTTTTAGCGTTAGGGTTAGATTTTAGGTTAGGGTTAAGTTAAGTGTAACAGTTAGGGTTACGATTTGTGTTAGGCATTGTGGTTGGGGTGAGTGTTAGGTTTATGGTTAGGGTTGGGTAGAGTTAGGATTATGGTTATGGTAAGGTGTTAGGGTGTAGAGGTGTAGTTTAGGGTTAGGGTTTGGGTGAGGGTTTCGGTTAGGCATTGTGGTTCTGGTCATGGTTAAGTTTGGTTCAGTGTTAGGGTTAGGTTTATGATTAGGTTTCGGGTTAGTGTTAGAGTTAGGGTGAGGGATAGTGTTAAGGTTTAGGTTAGGTTTTGGTGTTATGGGTTAGGGTTTGCGTTAGGGTTAGTGTTATCTTTATGGCTTAGGGGTTTCAGGTTAGTGTTGTGGTTAGGGCTAGGGTTAGCATTAGGGTTAGGGTTGTGGGCTACGGTTAGGGGTTAGAGTGAAGGTTATGGTTAGTTTTACAGTTAAGGTGAGGGTTTAGGGTAAGTGTTCTGATTAGGGTAGAGTTCGAGTTAGCATAAGGGTTAGGTGTAGGGTAATATTTAGGTTTACGTCCAAGTTTAGGGTTAGAGTTAGTGTTGTATTTAGGGTCAGAGCTAGTGTTCTATTTAGGGTCAAGTTTAGAGTTAGGGTTAGGTTTAGGATTAGGATTATGTTTAGGGTTAGGGTTAGGTTCAGGGCTATCGTAAGGGTTAGGTTTAGGGTTTCAGATGGACTAGTGTTATGGTTAGAGTTAGGTTTAAGGTAAGGGTTTTGCTTAGGTTTAGGTTAGGGCTAAGGTAAGGGTTAGGGTTTGGATGATGTTTAGGCTAGGGTGAGGGTTATTTTTATGGTTAGGGCTGGAGTTTGGGTTTGTGCTCACGTTACTTTTAAGGTCAGGTTTAGGGTTTGGGTTAGGGTTAGGGGTTATGTTTAGGGTTAGATTTACGAACAGGGTTAGTATTAGTGTGAAGTTCAGGTTAAGTGGGAGGGTTAGGATAAGGGTTAGGATTAGGGTTAGAATTATAATGTTAGACATTAGGTTTAGGGTGTTAGGTTTAGGTTTATGGTTAGGCTAGTCTTAAGTTTAAGGTTAATGTTAGGGTTAGGATTAGATTAGGGTTACTCTTCGTGTTAGAGTTAGGGTTAGGGATAAGTTTAGGGATAGCATTAGGTTTAGGGTTGGGGCCACGGTTAAGGGTTAGGGTGTGTGTTAGTGTTAGGTTTACCATTAAGGAGAGGGTTTAGGTTAATTGTTATGGTTAGGGTTAGAGTTAGAGTTAGGGTTAGGGTTAGGGTGAAGTTTCAGTTAATAGTGAGGGTTAGGGTTAAGGTTCGAGTTAGGGTTAAGGTTAGTGTCAGGGTTAGGTTTAGGGTTAGGGTTACGGTAGGGGTAAGGTTACTGTGAAGGCTAGGTTTACAGTAAAGGGTAGTGCTGGGTTAGGGTTAGGGTTACGTTTAGAGTTATTGTTAGGCTTAAGTTTAGGGTTAGGGTAGAGTTAATGTTAAGGTTAATTTTAGGGTTAGGGTAAGGGTTAGGTTTAGTTCAGGGTTAGGGCTAGGATTAGGGATAGGGTTAGGATTGGGGGATGGGTTAGGGATTCGTGTGAGGGTTGGTGTCAGGTTTACAGTTAAGCTGATGTTTTAGGGTGTTACAGTTAGGGTTAGGGTTAGAGTTAGGGTTAGGATTAGGTTTATGCTTAGGATTAGCGTTAGGGTTAGGGTCAGGGTTAGGTGGAGATTTAGTGTCATGTTTAGGTTGTTTTTTTAGTTTTAGGGTTAGGCTTAGTGTGAAGTTTATTTTAATTATGAGGTTTAGGGTTGGGGTTAGGGTTAGGTTATGTTTAGTTTTAGGTTTGGGGTTAGTGTTAGCGTTAGGGTTAGTTTTAGTTTTGGTTAGGGTTTGAATGAATTTAAGGTAGGTTTAGCGTTATGGTTAGGGTGAAATTTTGGTTAAGGGTGAGGGTTTGTTTTAGGTTTAGGGTTAGGGTTAGAGTTCGGGTGAGTGTTTAGGTTTAGGTTTAAGGTTAAGTTTAGGTTTAGGCTAATGATTAGGTTTAGAGTTAGGGTTAGGGGTTATTGTTTCGGTAGGGTTTAGGGTAGGGTTCTGTTTAGGGTTAAGTATAGTGTTAGGGTAAGAGTTAGAGTTCCATTTACAGTTGAGTGTTTTGGGTGTTACTGTTAGGGTTAGGGCTAGGGTTACAGTTAGAGTTAGGGTTAGAGGTTAGGGTTAGGTGTAAGTTTATGGTAGCCTTAATGTTAGGTTAAGGTTAGGTTAGGGTTAGGGCCAGGGTTAGGATTAGGTTTAGGGTGAGGGTTAGGGTCAGAGATATTGTAAGGGTTAGGTTTAGGGTTCCAAGTGGGCCATGGTTAAGGTTAGGGTTAGGTTTAGGGTTCAAGTTAGGGTTAGCTTTAGGTTAGGGATAGGATGAAGTTTAAGACAGGGTGAGGGTTAGGGTTATGGCTAAGGTTTGGGTTAGTTTTCGGGTTAGTGTTAAGGTTATGTTTAGGGTTAGGGTTAAGTTTATGGGTTGTGTTTAGTTTTAGGGTTAGGGTTAGATTTTAGGTTAGGGTTAAGTTTAGTGTAAACAGCTAAGGTTACGGTTTCTGTTAGACATTGTGGTTGGGGTGAGGTTTAGGTTTAGGGTTAGGGTTGTGTATGCTTAGGATTATGGTTATGGTAAGGTGTTAGGGGTTAGAAGTGTAGTTTAGGGTTAGGGGTGGGCGAGGGTTCTGGTAAAGCATTGTGGTTCTGACCATGGTTAGGTTTGGTTTAGGGTTACGGTTAGGTTTATGATTAGGTTTCAGGTTAGTGTTCGAGTTAGAGTTAAGGTTTGGGTTAGGCTTTGGTGTTAGGGGTTAGGGTTTGGGTTAGGGTTAGGGTTATTGTTAGGGCTCAGGGGTTCAGGTTAGTGTTAGGGTTAGGGTTACGGATAGCATTAGGGTGAGGGTTGGGGATACGGTTAGGGGTTAGGGTGAGGGTTACGGTTACTTTTACAGTTTAGGTGAGGGTTTAGGTTAAGTGTCATCATTAGGGTTAGAGTTAGGGTTATGGTTAGCTGTAGGGCAGTATTTAGGTTTAGGTGCCGGTTTAGTGTTAGAGTCAGTGTTCAATTTAGGGTCAAGGTTAGATTTAGGGTTAGGGTTAGGTTTAGGTCTAGGGTTAGGATTAGGTTTAGGGTTAGGTTCAGGGCTATTGTAAGGGTTAGGTTTAGGGTTACATTTGGACTAGCATTATGGTTAGAGTTATGTTCAAGGATAGGGTTTGGGTTAAGTTTAGGTTTAGGGTTAGGGTTTGGATGAAGTTTAGGATAGGGTGAGGGTTATTTTTATGGTTTGGGCTAAAGTTTGGTTTTGTGTTCAGCTTAGTGTTAAGGTTAGGTTTAGGGTTCGGTTTTGGGTTAGGGGTTATGTTTAGGGTTTGGGTTACGCTTTGGTTTAGGGTTAGTGTGAAGTTTAGGTTAAGGGTGAGGGTTAGGATAAGAGTTAGAATTAGGGTCAGGATTATAGTTAGTGTTAGAGGTTAGATTTAGGATGCTAACGTTAGGTTTATGGTTAGGGTTGGGTTAATGTTAGAGTTAGGGTTAGATTAGGTTTAATGTTCGTGTTTGGGTTAGGGATAGGGTGAGGGATAGCATTAGGTTTAGGGTTGGGGATACGGTTAGGGGTTAGGGTGAGGGTTGTGGTTAGGGTGTGGGTTAGGGTTAGGTTTACAGTTAAGGTGAGGGTTTAGGGTAAGTGTTATAGTTAGGGTTCGAGTTAGGGTTTGGGTTAGGTTTAGGGTGAAGTTTCAGTTAATAGTCAGGGTCAGGGTAAGGGTTAGGGTTAAGATTACAGTTAGGGTTAAGTTTAGTGTTAGGGTTAGGGTTAGGGTAGGGGTAAGGTTAGGGTTAAGGCTAGGTTTACGGTAAAGGGTAGGGCTAGGTTAGGGTTAGGTTTAGAGTTAGAGCTGGTACTAGGGTTTAGGGTAAGAGGTAGGGTCAGGTTTAGAGTTTTTGTTAGTTTTAGGGTGGAGTTAAGGTTAAGCTTAGCGTTAGGGTAAGTGTTAGGTTTAGGTCAGGGTTAAGGTTAGGATTAGGGATATGGTTAGGGTTAGGGAAAGGGTTAGGTGTTCGTGGGAGGGTTAGTGTTAGGTTTACACTTAAGCTGACGTTTTACAGTGTTACGGTTAGGTCAGGGTTGTAGTTAGGGTTAGGATGAGGTTTAGGTTTAGGGCTATATTTAGGGGATAGTTTAGGGTTAGGTTTAGTTTTAGGGTTAAGGTTAGGCTTAGGTTTATCTTGAAATTTATGTTAAGGATGAGGGTTAGGGTTAGCGTTAGGGTTAGGTGTTTGGGTTAAGGTTAGGGTTAGGTTTAGGGTTTGGGTTAGGGTTAGGTGTTTCGGTTAATGTTAGGGTCAGGTTTAGGGTAAGGGTTAGAGTTCGGTTTAGGATCAGGCTTAGGGTTAGGGTTAGAATTAGGGTTAGTGGTTAGGGTTAGGCTTAGGGTTAAGGTTAGGTTTAGGCTAAAGATCAGGATTTGATTTCGAGTTAGGTGTTAGTGTTTCGGTTAGGTTTAGGGTAGGGTTATATTTAGGGTTAGGTTAAGAGTTAGATTTATGTTTACAGTTAAGGTGAGTGTTTGGGGTAAGTGTTACTTTTAGGGTTAGGGTTAGGTTTAGGGCTAGGGCTAGGGTTAGGTTTAGATTTCGGGTTACCGGTTAGGGTTAGGTTTAAGTTTATGGTAGGGTAAAGTTAGGGTTAGGGTTTGGTTAGGGTTCGGGTCAGGGTTAGGATTAGGATTAGGTTTAGGGTGAGGGTTAGGGTCAGAGTTATTGTAAGGGTTAGGTTTGGGGTTACAGGTGGGCCAAGGTTAAGGTTAGGGTCAGGGTTAAAGTTAGGGTGTGCTTTAGATTAGGGATAGGGTGAAGTTTAAGATAGGGTGAGGGTTAGGGTTATGGCTAAGGTTTGCTTGAGTTTTCAGGTTAGTGTTAAGGTTATGTTTAGGGTTAGGAATAAGTTTATGGGTTCTGTTTACTTTTAGGGTTGGGGTAGATTTTAGGTTAGGGTTAAGTTCAGTGTTACGGTTAGGGTTAGGTTTACGCTTTGTGTTAGGCATTGTGGTTGGTGTGAGGATTACGTTTAGGATTAGAGTTGGGTAGGGTTAGGATTATGGTTATGGTAAGGTGTTAGGGATTAGAGGAGTAGTTTTGGGTTAGGGCTTGGGTGAGGGTTCCGGTTAGGCATTGTGGTTCCGGTCATGGTTAGGTTTGGTTTAGGGTTAGGGTTAGTTTTATGATTAGGTTTAGGGTTAGTGTTAGAGTTAGGGTTAGGCTTTGGTGCTAGGGGTTAGGTTTTGGGTTAGGGTTAGGGTTATCGTTAGGGCTTAGGTTTTCAGGTGAGTGTTAGGGTTAGGGTTAGGGATAGCATTAGGGTTAGCTTTTGGGGGTGCGGTTAGGGGTTAGGTGAGGGTTACAGTTAGTATTGCAGTTAAGGTTAGGTTTTAGGGCAAATGTTAGGATTAGGGTTAGAGTTAGAGTTAGGGTTAGGTGCACGGTAAGTTTTAGGTTTAAGTCCTGGTTTAGGGTTAGTGTTCTATTTAGGGTCAAGTTTAGAGTTCAGGTTAGGTATAGGATTAGGTCTATTGTTGGGCTTAGGATTAGGGTTCGGTTCAGAGCTATTGTAAAGCTTAGGTTTAGGGTTACAGATGGACTAGCTTTACGGTTAGAGTTAGGTTTAAGGTTAGGGTTTGGGCTAGGTTTACGTTTACGGTTATGGTTAGGGTTAGGATTTGGTTGAAGTTTAGCATAGGCTGAGGGTTACTTTTAGGGTTAGGGCTAGAGTTTGAGTTTGTGTTCAGGTTAGTGTTATGGTTAGATTTAGGGTCCAGTTTAGGGTTAGGGGTTAGGTTTAGTGTTAGGGTTAGTTTTAGGTTTAGGGTTAGTGTGAAGTTTAGGTTAAGGGTGAGAGTTAGGGTTAGGGTTAGGATTAGGGTTAGTGTTAGACGTTAGGTTTAGGCTGCTAGTTTTAGGTTTATGGTTAGGGTAGGTTTAAGTTTAGAGTTAATGTTAGGGTTAGTGTTAGATTAGGGTTACTGTTCGTGTTAGGGTTACAGTTAGGGTTAGGGATAGCATTAGGTTTAGGGTTAGGAATATAGTTAGGGGTTAGGGTGAGGGTTGGGGATATGGTGAGGGTTAGGTTTAGGTTTACAGTTAAGGTGAGGGTTTAGGGTAATTGTTATGGTTAGGGTTAGAGTTAGGGTCATGGTGAAGTTTCAGTTAATAGTGGGGTTCAGGGTTAATGTTAGATTTAGGGTTAAGGTTAGTGTTAGGGTTAGGGTTAGGTTAGGGTTAAGGTTGCGGTCGGGTTAGGGTTAAGACTAGGTTTACAGTAAAGTGTAAGGCTAGGTTAGGGTTAGGTTTAGAGTTAGTGCTAGGGTTTAGGGTTAGGGTTAAGGTCAGGTTTAGAGTTATTGTTAGGTTTACGGTTAAGGTTAGGGTAGAGTTAAGGTTAAGGTTAAGGTTAAGGTTAAGGTTAGGGTAAGAGTTAGGTTTACGTCAGGTTTAGGGTTAGGATGAGGGATAGGGTTAGGGTTAGGGAAAGGGTTAGGGTTTCGTGTGAGGATTAGTGTTACGTTTACATTAAGCTGATGTTTTTGGGTGTTACAGTAAGGTTTCGGGTTAGAGTTAGGTTAGGTTTAGAGTTAGGGCTAGAGTATGGTGATAGTGCTTTAGGCTTAGGTTTAGGGTGGAATTTAGGTTAAGGATGAGGGTTAGGGTTGGGGTAGGTGTTTGGATTAATGTTAGGGTCGGGTTTAGGGTTTTGGTTTACAGTTCAGGTTAGATTCAGGGTTAGGGTTAGATTTAGGTTTAGGGTTAGGGTTAGGTTTAGTGTTAGTTTAGCTTAGGGTTAGGGTTTGAATGAAGTTAGGGTAGGTTTGGGGTTATGGTTAGGTTGAAATTTTGGTTAAGTGTGAGGGTTTGGTTTCGGGTTAGAGTTAGGGTTAGTGGTTAAGGTTAGGTTTAGGGTTAAGGTTAGGTTTAGGCTAAGCATTAGGGTTAGAGTTAGGGTTAGTGGTTAGTGTTTCAGTTAGGTTTAGGATAGGGTTATAATTAAGGTTAAGTTTAGGGTTACGGTAAGAGTTAGATTTACGTTTACAGTTAAGGTGAGGGTTTTGCGTAACTCTTACGGTTAGGGTTAGGGCTAGGTTTAGGGTGAGAGTTGGGTTAGGGGTTAGGTTTAGGTTAAGTTTATGGTAGGCTTAAAGTTAGGGTTAAGGTTAGGTTAGGGTTAGGGTCAGGGTTAGGATTAGAATTAGGTTTCGGGCGAGGGTTAGTGTCAGAGTTATTATAAGGGTTAGGTTTAGGGTTACAGATGGGCCAAGGTTAAGGTTAGGGTTAGGTTTAGCGGTAGGGTTAGGGTTAAAGTTAGGGTTAGCTTTAGGTTAGGGATAGGGTGAAGTAAAGTAGGGTGAGGGTTAGGGTTATGGCTAAGGTTTGGGTTCGTTTTCAGGTTAGTGTTAAGTTTATGTTTAGGGTTAGGGTTAAGTTTATGGGTTCTGTTTAGTTTTAGCGTTAGGGTTAGATTTTAGGTTAGGGTTAAGTTAAGTGTAACAGTTAGGGTTACGATTTGTGTTAGGCATTGTGGTTGGGGTGAGTGTTAGGTTTATGGTTAGGGTTGGGTAGAGTTAGGATTATGGTTATGGTAAGGTGTTAGGGTGTAGAGGTGTAGTTTAGGGTTAGGGTTTGGGTGAGGGTTTCGGTTAGGCATTGTGGTTCTGGTCATGGTTAAGTTTGGTTCAGTGTTAGGGTTAGGTTTATGATTAGGTTTCGGGTTAGTGTTAGAGTTAGGGTGAGGGATAGTGTTAAGGTTTAGGTTAGGTTTTGGTGTTATGGGTTAGGGTTTGCGTTAGGGTTAGTGTTATCTTTATGGCTTAGGGGTTTCAGGTTAGTGTTGTGGTTAGGGCTAGGGTTAGCATTAGGGTTAGGGTTGTGGGCTACGGTTAGGGGTTAGAGTGAAGGTTATGGTTAGTTTTACAGTTAAGGTGAGGGTTTAGGGTAAGTGTTCTGATTAGGGTAGAGTTCGAGTTAGCATAAGGGTTAGGTGTAGGGTAATATTTAGGTTTACGTCCAAGTTTAGGGTTAGAGTTAGTGTTGTATTTAGGGTCAGAGCTAGTGTTCTATTTAGGGTCAAGTTTAGAGTTAGGGTTAGGTTTAGGATTAGGATTATGTTTAGGGTTAGGGTTAGGTTCAGGGCTATCGTAAGGGTTAGGTTTAGGGTTTCAGATGGACTAGTGTTATGGTTAGAGTTAGGTTTAAGGTAAGGGTTTTGCTTAGGTTTAGGTTAGGGCTAAGGTAAGGGTTAGGGTTTGGATGATGTTTAGGCTAGGGTGAGGGTTATTTTTATGGTTAGGGCTGGAGTTTGGGTTTGTGCTCACGTTACTTTTAAGGTCAGGTTTAGGGTTTGGGTTAGGGTTAGGGGTTATGTTTAGGGTTAGATTTACGAACAGGGTTAGTATTAGTGTGAAGTTCAGGTTAAGTGGGAGGGTTAGGATAAGGGTTAGGATTAGGGTTAGAATTATAATGTTAGACATTAGGTTTAGGGTGTTAGGTTTAGGTTTATGGTTAGGCTAGTCTTAAGTTTAAGGTTAATGTTAGGGTTAGGATTAGATTAGGGTTACTCTTCGTGTTAGAGTTAGGGTTAGGGATAAGTTTAGGGATAGCATTAGGTTTAGGGTTGGGGCCACGGTTAAGGGTTAGGGTGTGTGTTAGTGTTAGGTTTACCATTAAGGAGAGGGTTTAGGTTAATTGTTATGGTTAGGGTTAGAGTTAGAGTTAGGGTTAGGGTTAGGGTGAAGTTTCAGTTAATAGTGAGGGTTAGGGTTAAGGTTCGAGTTAGGGTTAAGGTTAGTGTCAGGGTTAGGTTTAGGGTTAGGGTTACGGTAGGGGTAAGGTTACTGTGAAGGCTAGGTTTACAGTAAAGGGTAGTGCTGGGTTAGGGTTAGGGTTACGTTTAGAGTTATTGTTAGGCTTAAGTTTAGGGTTAGGGTAGAGTTAATGTTAAGGTTAATTTTAGGGTTAGGGTAAGGGTTAGGTTTAGTTCAGGGTTAGGGCTAGGATTAGGGATAGGGTTAGGATTGGGGGATGGGTTAGGGATTCGTGTGAGGGTTGGTGTCAGGTTTACAGTTAAGCTGATGTTTTAGGGTGTTACAGTTAGGGTTAGGGTTAGAGTTAGGGTTAGGATTAGGTTTATGCTTAGGATTAGCGTTAGGGTTAGGGTCAGGGTTAGGTGGAGATTTAGTGTCATGTTTAGGTTGTTTTTTTAGTTTTAGGGTTAGGCTTAGTGTGAAGTTTATTTTAATTATGAGGTTTAGGGTTGGGGTTAGGGTTAGGTTATGTTTAGTTTTAGGTTTGGGGTTAGTGTTAGCGTTAGGGTTAGTTTTAGTTTTGGTTAGGGTTTGAATGAATTTAAGGTAGGTTTAGCGTTATGGTTAGGGTGAAATTTTGGTTAAGGGTGAGGGTTTGTTTTAGGTTTAGGGTTAGGGTTAGAGTTCGGGTGAGTGTTTAGGTTTAGGTTTAAGGTTAAGTTTAGGTTTAGGCTAATGATTAGGTTTAGAGTTAGGGTTAGGGGTTATTGTTTCGGTAGGGTTTAGGGTAGGGTTCTGTTTAGGGTTAAGTATAGTGTTAGGGTAAGAGTTAGAGTTCCATTTACAGTTGAGTGTTTTGGGTGTTACTGTTAGGGTTAGGGCTAGGGTTACAGTTAGAGTTAGGGTTAGAGGTTAGGGTTAGGTGTAAGTTTATGGTAGCCTTAATGTTAGGTTAAGGTTAGGTTAGGGTTAGGGCCAGGGTTAGGATTAGGTTTAGGGTGAGGGTTAGGGTCAGAGATATTGTAAGGGTTAGGTTTAGGGTTCCAAGTGGGCCATGGTTAAGGTTAGGGTTAGGTTTAGGGTTCAAGTTAGGGTTAGCTTTAGGTTAGGGATAGGATGAAGTTTAAGACAGGGTGAGGGTTAGGGTTATGGCTAAGGTTTGGGTTAGTTTTCGGGTTAGTGTTAAGGTTATGTTTAGGGTTAGGGTTAAGTTTATGGGTTGTGTTTAGTTTTAGGGTTAGGGTTAGATTTTAGGTTAGGGTTAAGTTTAGTGTAAACAGCTAAGGTTACGGTTTGTGTTAGACATTGTGGTTGGGGTGAGGTTTAGGTTTAGGGTTAGGGTTGTGTATGCTTAGGATTATGGTTATGGTAAGGTGTTAGGGGTTAGAAGTGTAGTTTAGGGTTAGGGGTGGGCGAGGGTTCTGGTAAAGCATTGTGGTTCTGACCATGGTTAGGTTTGGTTTAGGGTTACGGTTAGGTTTATGATTAGGTTTCAGGTTAGTGTTCGAGTTAGAGTTAAGGTTTGGGTTAGGCTTTGGTGTTAGGGGTTAGGGTTTGGGTTAGGGTTAGGGTTATTGTTAGGGCTCAGGGGTTCAGGTTAGTGTTAGGGTTAGGGTTACGGATAGCATTAGGGTTAGGGTTGGGGATACGGTTAGGGGTTAGGGTGAGGGTTACGGTTACTTTTACAGTTTAGGTGAGGGTTTAGGTTAAGTGTCATCATTAGGGTTAGAGTTAGGGTTATGGTTAGCTGTAGGGCAGTATTTAGGTTTAGGTGCCGGTTTAGTGTTAGAGTCAGTGTTCAATTTAGGGTCAAGGTTAGATTTAGGGTTAGGGTTAGGTTTAGGTCTAGGGTTAGGATTAGGTTTAGGGTTAGGTTCAGGGCTATTGTAAGGGTTAGGTTTAGGGTTACATTTGGACTAGCATTATGGTTAGAGTTATGTTCAAGGATAGGGTTTGGGTTAAGTTTAGGTTTAGGGTTAGGGTTTGGATGAAGTTTAGGATAGGGTGAGGGTTATTTTTATGGTTTGGGCTAAAGTTTGGTTTTGTGTTCAGCTTAGTGTTAAGGTTAGGTTTAGGGTTCGGTTTTGGGTTAGGGGTTATGTTTAGGGTTTGGGTTACGCTTTGGTTTAGGGTTAGTGTGAAGTTTAGGTTAAGGGTGAGGGTTAGGATAAGAGTTAGAATTAGGGTCAGGATTATAGTTAGTGTTAGAGGTTAGATTTAGGATGCTAACGTTAGGTTTATGGTTAGGGTTGGGTTAATGTTAGAGTTAGGGTTAGATTAGGTTTAATGTTCGTGTTTGGGTTAGGGATAGGGTGAGGGATAGCATTAGGTTTAGGGTTGGGGATACGGTTAGGGGTTAGGGTGAGGGTTGTGGTTAGGGTGTGGGTTAGGGTTAGGTTTACAGTTAAGGTGAGGGTTTAGGGTAAGTGTTATAGTTAGGGTTCGAGTTAGAGTTTGGGTTAGGTTTAGGGTGAAGTTTCAGCTAATAGTCAGGGTCAGGGTAAGGGTTAGGGTTAAGATTACAGTTAGGGTTAAGTTTAGTGTTAGGGTTAGGGTTAGGGTAGGGGTAAGGTTAGGGTTAAGGCTAGGTTTACGGTAAAGGGTAGGGCTAGGTTAGGGTTAGGTTTAGAGTTAGAGCTGGTACTAGGGTTTAGGGTAAGAGGTAGGGTCAGGTTTAGAGTTTTTGTTAGTTTTCGGGTGGAGTTAAGGTTAAGCTTAGCGTTAGGGTAAGTGTTAGGTTTAGGTCAGGGTTAAGGTTAGGATTAGGGACAGGGTTAGGGTTAGGGAAAGGGTTAGGTGTTCGTGGGAGGGTTAGTGTTAGGTTTACACTTAAGCTGACGTTTTACAGTGTTACGGTTAGGTCAGGGTTGTAGTTAGGGTTAGGATGAGGTTTAGGTTTAGGGCTATATTTAGGGGATAGTTTAGGGTTAGGTTTAGTTTTAGGGTTAAGGTTAGGCTTAGGTTTATCTTGAAATTTATGTTAAGGATGAGGGTTAGGGTTAGCGTTAGGGTTAGGTGTTTGGGTTAAGGTTAGGGTTAGGTTTAGGGTTTGGGTTAGGGTTAGGTGTTTCGGTTAATGTTAGGGTCAGGTTTAGGGTAAGGGTTAGGGTTCGGTTTAGGATCAGGCTTAGGGTTAGGGTTAGAATTAGGGTTAGTGGTTAGGGTTAGGCTTAGGGTTAAGGTTAGGTTTAGGCTAAAGATCAGGATTTGATTTCGAGTTAGGTGTTAGTGTTTCGGTTAGGTTTAGGGTAGGGTTATATTTAGGGTTAGGTTAAGAGTTAGATTTATGTTTACAGTTAAGGTGAGTGTTTAGGGTAAGTGTTATAGTTAGGGTTCGAGTTAGAGTTTGGGTTAGGTTTAGGGTGAAGTTTCAGCTAATAGTCAGGGTCAGGGTAAGGGTTAGGGTTAAGATTACAGTTAGGGTTAAGTTTAGTGTTAGGGTTAGGGTTAGGGTAGGGGTAAGGTTAGGGTTAAGGCTAGGTTTACGGTAAAGGGTAGGGCTAGGTTAGGGTTAGGTTTAGAGTTAGAGCTGGTACTAGGGTTTAGGGTAAGAGGTAGGGTCAGGTTTAGAGTTTTTGTTAGTTTTCGGGTGGAGTTAAGGTTAAGCTTAGCGTTAGGGTAAGTGTTAGGTTTAGGTCAGGGTTAAGGTTAGGATTAGGGACAGGGTTAGGGTTAGGGAAAGGGTTAGGTGTTCGTGGGAGGGTTAGTGTTAGGTTTACACTTAAGCTGACGTTTTACAGTGTTACGGTTAGGTCAGGGTTGTAGTTAGGGTTAGGATGAGGTTTAGGTTTAGGGCTATATTTAGGGGATAGTTTAGGGTTAGGTTTAGTTTTAGGGTTAAGGTTAGGCTTAGGTTTATCTTGAAATTTATGTTAAGGATGAGGGTTAGGGTTAGCGTTAGGGTTAGGTGTTTGGGTTAAGGTTAGGGTTAGGTTTAGGGTTTGGGTTAGGGTTAGGTGTTTCGGTTAATGTTAGGGTCAGGTTTAGGGTAAGGGTTAGGGTTCGGTTTAGGATCAGGCTTAGGGTTAGGGTTAGAATTAGGGTTAGTGGTTAGGGTTAGGCTTAGGGTTAAGGTTAGGTTTAGGCTAAAGATCAGGATTTGATTTCGAGTTAGGTGTTAGTGTTTCGGTTAGGTTTAGGGTAGGGTTATATTTAGGGTTAGGTTAAGAGTTAGATTTATGTTTACAGTTAAGGTGAGGGTTTTGGGTAAGTGTTACTTTTAGGGTTAGGGTTAGGTTTAGGGCTAGGGCTAGGGTTAGGTTTAGATTTCGGGTTACCGGTTAGGGTTAGGTTTAAGTTTATGGTAGGGTAAAGTTAGGGTTAGGGTTTGGTTAGGGTTCGGGTCAGGGTTAGGATTAGGATTAGGTTTAGGGTGAGGGTTAGGGTCAGAGTTATTGTAAGGGTTAGGTTTGGGGTTACAGGTGGGCCAAGGTTAAGGTTAGGGTCAGGGTTAAAGTTAGGGTGTGCTTTAGATTAGGGATAGGGTGAAGTTTAAGATAGGGTGAGGGTTAGGGTTATGGCTAAGGTTTGCTTGAGTTTTCAGGTTAGTGTTAAGGTTATGTTTAGGGTTAGGAATAAGTTTATGGGTTCTGTTTACTTTTAGGGTTGGGGTAGATTTTAGGTTAGGGTTAAGTTCAGTGTTACGGTTAGGGTTAGGTTTACGCTTTGTGTTAGGCATTGTGGTTGGTGTGAGGATTACGTTTAGGATTAGAGTTGGGTAGGGTTAGGATTATGGTTATGGTAAGGTGTTAGGGATTAGAGGAGTAGTTTTGGGTTAGGGCTTGGGTGAGGGTTCCGGTTAGGCATTGTGGTTCTGGTCATGGTTAGGTTTGGTTTAGGGTTAGGGTTAGTTTTATGATTAGGTTTAGGGTTAGTGTTAGAGTTAGGGTTAGGCTTTGGTGCTAGGGGTTAGGTTTTGGGTTAGGGTTAGGGTTATCGTTAGGGCTTAGGTTTTCAGGTGAGTGTTAGGGTTAGGGTTAGGGATAGCATTAGGGTTAGCTTTTGGGGGTGCGGTTAGGGGTTAGGTGAGGGTTACAGTTAGTATTGCAGTTAAGGTTAGGTTTTAGGGCAAATGTTAGGATTAGGGTTAGAGTTAGAGTTAGGGTTAGGTGCACGGTAAGTTTTAGGTTTAAGTCCTGGTTTAGGGTTAGTGTTCTATTTAGGGTCAAGTTTAGAGTTCAGGTTAGGTATAGGATTAGGTCTATTGTTGGGCTTAGGATTAGGGTTCGGTTCAGAGCTATTGTAAAGCTTAGGTTTAGGGTTACAGATGGACTAGCTTTACGGTTAGAGTTAGGTTTAAGGTTAGGGTTTGGGCTAGGTTTACGTTTACGGTTATGGTTAGGGTTAGGATTTGGTTGAAGTTTAGCATAGGCTGAGGGTTACTTTTAGGGTTAGGGCTAGAGTTTGGGTTTGTGTTCAGGTTAGTGTTATGGTTAGATTTAGGGTCCAGTTTAGGGTTAGGGGTTAGGTTTAGTGTTAGGGTTAGTTTTAGGTTTAGGGTTAGTGTGAAGTTTAGGTTAAGGGTGAGAGTTAGGGTTAGGATTAGGGTTAGTGTTAGACGTTAGGTTTAGGCTGCTAGTTTTAGGTTTATGGTTAGGGTAGGTTTAAGTTTAGAGTTAATGTTAGGGTTAGTGTTAGATTAGGGTTACTGTTCGTGTTAGGGTTACAGTTAGGGTTAGGGATAGCATTAGGTTTAGGGTTAGGAATATAGTTAGGGGTTAGGGTGAGGGTTGGGGATATGGTGAGGGTTAGGTTTAGGTTTACAGTTAAGGTGAGGGTTTAGGGTAATTGTTATGGTTAGGGTTAGAGTTAGGGTCATGGTGAAGTTTCAGTTAATAGTGGGGTTCAGGGTTAATGTTAGATTTAGGGTTAAGGTTAGTGTTAGGGTTAGGGTTAGGTTAGGGTTAAGGTTGCGGTCGGGTTAGGGTTAAGACTAGGTTTACAGTAAAGTGTAAGGCTAGGTTAGGGTTAGGTTTAGAGTTAGTGCTAGGGTTTAGGGTTAGGGTTAAGGTCAGGTTTAGAGTTATTGTTAGGTTTACGGTTAAGGTTAGGGTAGAGTTAAGGTTAAGGTTAAGGTTAAGGTTAAGGTTAAGGTTAAGGTTAAGGTTAAGGTTAGGGTAAGAGTTAGGTTTACGTCAGGTTTAGGGTTAGGATGAGGGATAGGGTTAGGGTTAGGGAAAGGGTTAGGGTTTCGTGTGAGGATTAGTGTTACGTTTACATTAAGCTGATGTTTTTGGGTGTTACAGTAAGGTTTCGGGTTAGAGTTAGGTTAGGTTTAGAGTTAGGGCTAGAGTATGGTGATAGTGCTTTAGGCTTAGGTTTAGGGTGGAATTTAGGTTAAGGATGAGGGTTAGGGTTGGGGTAGGTGTTTGGATTAATGTTAGGGTCGGGTTTAGGGTTTTGGTTTAGAGTTCAGGTTAGATTCAGGGTTAGGGTTAGATTTAGGTTTAGGGTTAGGGTTAGGTTTAGTGTTAGTTTAGCTTAGGGTTAGGGTTTGAATGAAGTTAGGGTAGGTTTAGGGTTATGGTTAGGTTGAAATTTTGGTTAAGTGTGAGGGTTTGGTTTCGGGTTAGAGTTAGGGTTAGTGGTTAAGGTTAGGTTTAGGGTTAAGGTTAGGTTTAGGCCAAGCATTAGGGTTAGAGTTAGGGTTAGTGGTTAGTGTTTCAGTTAGGTTTAGGATAGGGTTATAATTAAGGTTAAGTTTAGGGTTACGGTAAGAGTTAGATTTACGTTTACAGTTAAGGTGAGGGTTTTGCGTAACTCTTACGGTTAGGGTTAGGGCTAGGTTTAGGGTGAGAGTTGGGTTAGGGGTTAGGTTTAGGTTAAGTTTATGGTAGGCTTAAAGTTAGGGTTAAGGTTAGGTTAGGGTTAGGGTCAGGGTTAGGATTAGAATTAGGTTTCGGGCGAGGGTTAGTGTCAGAGTTATTATAAGGGTTAGGTTTAGGGTTACAGATGGGCCAAGGTTAAGGTTAGGGTTAGGTTTAGCGGTAGGGTTAGGGTTAAAGTTAGGGTTAGCTTTAGGTTAGGGATAGGGTGAAGTAAAGTAGGGTGAGGGTTAGGGTTATGGCTAAGGTTTGGGTTCGTTTTCAGGTTAGTGTTAAGTTTATGTTTAGGGTTAGGGTTAAGTTTATGGGTTCTGTTTAGTTTTAGCGTTAGGGTTAGATTTTAGGTTAGGGTTAAGTTAAGTGTAACAGTTAGGGTTACGATTTGTGTTAGGCATTGTGGTTGGGGTGAGTGTTAGGTTTATGGTTAGGGTTGGGTAGAGTTAGGATTATGGTTATGGTAAGGTGTTAGGGTGTAGAGGTGTAGTTTAGGGTTAGGGTTTGGGTGAGGGTTTCGGTTAGGCATTGTGGTGCTGGTCATGGTTAAGTTTGGTTCAGTGTTAGGGTTAGGTTTATGATTAGGTTTCGGGTTAGTGTTAGAGTTAGGGTGAGGGATAGTGTTAAGGTTTAGGTTAGGTTTTGGTGTTATGGGTTAGGGTTTGCGTTAGGGTTAGTGTTATCTTTATGGCTTAGGGGTTTCAGGTTAGTGTTGTGGTTAGGGCTAGGGTTAGCATTAGGGTTAGGGTTGTGGGCTACGGTTAGGGGTTAGAGTGAAGGTTATGGTTAGTTTTACAGTTAAGGTGAGGGTTTAGGGTAAGTGTTCTGATTAGGGTAGAGTTCGAGTTAGCATAAGGGTTAGGTGTAGGGTAATATTTAGGTTTACGTCCAAGTTTAGGGTTAGAGTTAGTGTTGTATTTAGGGTCAGAGCTAGTGTTCTATTTAGGGTCAAGTTTAGAGTTAGGGTTAGGTTTAGGATTAGGATTATGTTTAGGGTTAGGGTTAGGTTCAGGGCTATCGTAAGGGTTAGGTTTAGGGTTTCAGATGGACTAGTGTTATGGTTAGAGTTAGGTTTAAGGTAAGGGTTTTGCTTAGGTTTAGGTTAGGGCTAAGGTAAGGGTTAGGGTTTGGATGATGTTTAGGCTAGGGTGAGGGTTATTTTTATGGTTAGGGCTGGAGTTTGGGTTTGTGCTCACGTTACTTTTAAGGTCAGGTTTAGGGTTTGGGTTAGGGTTAGGGGTTATGTTTAGGGTTAGATTTACGAACAGGGTTAGTATTAGTGTGAAGTTCAGGTTAAGTGGGAGGGTTAGGATAAGGGTTAGGATTAGGGTTAGAATTATAATGTTAGACATTAGGTTTAGGGTGTTAGGTTTAGGTTTATGGTTAGGCTAGTCTTAAGTTTAAGGTTAATGTTAGGGTTAGGATTAGATTAGGGTTACTCTTCGTGTTAGAGTTAGGGTTAGGGATAAGTTTAGGGATAGCATTAGGTTTAGGGTTGGGGCCACGGTTAAGGGTTAGGGTGTGTGTTAGTGTTAGGTTTACCATTAAGGAGAGGGTTTAGGTTAATTGTTATGGTTAGGGTTAGAGTTAGAGTTAGGGTTAGGGTTAGGGTGAAGTTTCAGTTAATAGTGAGGGTTAGGGTTAAGGTTCGAGTTAGGGTTAAGGTTAGTGTCAGGGTTAGGTTTAGGGTTAGGGTTACGGTAGGGGTAAGGTTACTGTGAAGGCTAGGTTTACAGTAAAGGGTAGTGCTGGGTTAGGGTTAGGGTTACGTTTAGAGTTATTGTTAGGCTTAAGTTTAGGGTTAGGGTAGAGTTAATGTTAAGGTTAATTTTAGGGTTAGGGTAAGGGTTAGGTTTAGTTCAGGGTTAGGGCTAGGATTAGGGATAGGGTTAGGATTGGGGGATGGGTTAGGGATTCGTGTGAGGGTTGGTGTCAGGTTTACAGTTAAGCTGATGTTTTAGGGTGTTACAGTTAGGGTTAGGGTTAGAGTTAGGGTTAGGATTAGGTTTATGCTTAGGATTAGCGTTAGGGTTAGGGTCAGGGTTAGGTGGAGATTTAGTGTCATGTTTAGGTTGTTTTTTTAGTTTTAGGGTTAGGCTTAGTGTGAAGTTTATTTTAATTATGAGGTTTAGGGTTGGGGTTAGGGTTAGGTTATGTTTAGTTTTAGGTTTGGGGTTAGTGTTAGCGTTAGGGTTAGTTTTAGTTTTGGTTAGGGTTTGAATGAATTTAAGGTAGGTTTAGCATTATGGTTAGGGTGAAATTTTGGTTAAGGGTGAGGGTTTGTTTTAGGTTTAGGGTTAGGGTTAGAGTTCGGGTGAGTGTTTAGGTTTAGGTTTAAGGTTAAGTTTAGGTTTAGGCTAATGATTAGGTTTAGAGTTAGGGTTAGGGGTTATTGTTTCGGTAGGGTTTAGGGTAGGGTTCTGTTTAGGGTTAAGTATAGTGTTAGGGTAAGAGTTAGAGTTCCATTTACAGTTGAGTGTTTTGGGTGTTACTGTTAGGGTTAGGGCTAGGGTTACAGTTAGAGTTAGGGTTAGAGGTTAGGGTTAGGTGTAAGTTTATGGTAGCCTTAATGTTAGGTTAAGGTTAGGTTAGGGTTAGGGCCAGGGTTAGGATTAGGTTTAGGGTGAGGGTTAGGGTCAGAGATATTGTAAGGGTTAGGTTTAGGGTTCCAAGTGGGCCATGGTTAAGGTTAGGGTTAGGTTTAGGGTTCAAGTTAGGGTTAGCTTTAGGTTAGGGATAGGATGAAGTTTAAGACAGGGTGAGGGTTAGGGTTATGGCTAAGGTTTGGGTTAGTTTTCGGGTTAGTGTTAAGGTTATGTTTAGGGTTAGGGTTAAGTTTATGGGTTGTGTTTAGTTTTAGGGTTAGGGTTAGATTTTAGGTTAGGGTTAAGTTTAGTGTAAACAGCTAAGGTTACGGTTTGTGTTAGACATTGTGGTTGGGGTGAGGTTTAGGTTTAGGGTTAGGGTTGTGTATGCTTAGGATTATGGTTATGGTAAGGTGTTAGGGGTTAGAAGTGTAGTTTAGGGTTAGGGGTGGGCGAGGGTTCTGGTAAAGCATTGTGGTTCTGACCATGGTTAGGTTTGGTTTAGGGTTACGGTTAGGTTTATGATTAGGTTTCAGGTTAGTGTTCGAGTTAGAGTTAAGGTTTGGGTTAGGCTTTGGTGTTAGGGGTTAGGGTTTGGGTTAGGGTTAGGGTTATTGTTAGGGCTCAGGGGTTCAGGTTAGTGTTAGGGTTAGGGTTACGGATAGCATTAGGGTTAGGGTTGGGGATACGGTTAGGGGTTAGGGTGAGGGTTAC
Organism: Elephas maximus indicus; assembly: GCF_024166365.1. Lineage (NCBI taxonomy): Eukaryota > Metazoa > Chordata > Mammalia > Proboscidea > Elephantidae > Elephas > Elephas maximus. Next base: position 2,650,133 of record NC_064835.1, read on the forward strand.
GGTTACTTTTACAGTTTAGGTGAGGGTTTAGGTTAAGTGTCATCATTAGGGTTAGAGTTAGGGTTATGGTTAGCTGTAGGGCAGTATTTAGGTTTAGGTGCCGGTTTAGTGTTAGAGTCAGTGTTCAATTTAGGGTCAAGGTTAGATTTAGGGTTAGGGTTAGGTTTAGGTCTAGGGTTAGGATTAGGTTTAGGGTTAGGTTCAGGGCTATTGTAAGGGTTAGGTTTAGGGTTACATTTGGACTAGCATTATGGTTAGAGTTATGTTCAAGGATAGGGTTTGGGTTAAGTTTAGGTTTAGGGTTAGGGTTTGGATGAAGTTTAGGATAGGGTGAGGGTTATTTTTATGGTTTGGGCTAAAGTTTGGTTTTGTGTTCAGCTTAGTGTTAAGGTTAGGTTTAGGGTTCGGTTTTGGGTTAGGGGTTATGTTTAGGGTTTGGGTTACGCTTTGGTTTAGGGTTAGTGTGAAGTTTAGGTTAAGGGTGAGGGTTAGGATAAGAGTTAGAATTAGGGTCAGGATTATAGTTAGTGTTAGAGGTTAGATTTAGGATGCTAACGTTAGGTTTATGGTTAGGGTTGGGTTAATGTTAGAGTTAGGGTTAGATTAGGTTTAATGTTCGTGTTTGGGTTAGGGATAGGGTGAGGGATAGCATTAGGTTTAGGGTTGGTGATACGGTTAGGGGTTAGGGTGAGGGTTGTGGTTAGGGTGTGGGTTAGGGTTAGGTTTACAGTTAAGGTGAGGGTTTAGGGTAAGTGTTATAGTTAGGGTTCGAGTTAGAGTTTGGGTTAGGTTTAGGGTGAAGTTTCAGCTAATAGTCAGGGTCAGGGTAAGGGTTAGGGTTAAGATTACAGTTAGGGTTAAGTTTAGTGTTAGGGTTAGGGTTAGGGTAGGGGTAAGGTTAGGGTTAAGGCTAGGTTTACGGTAAAGGGTAGGGCTAGGTTAGGGTTAGGTTTAGAGTTAGAGCTGGTACTAGGGTTTAGGGTAAGAGGTAGGGTCAGGTTTAGAGTTTTTGTTAGTTTTCGGGTGGAGTTAAGGTTAAGCTTAGCGTTAGGGTAAGTGTTAGGTTTAGGTCAGGGTTAAGGTTAGGATTAGGGACAGGGTTAGGGTTAGGGAAAGGGTTAGGTGTTCGTGGGAGGGTTAGTGTTAGGTTTACACTTAAGCTGACGTTTTACAGTGTTACGGTTAGGTCAGGGTTGTAGTTAGGGTTAGGATGAGGTTTAGGTTTAGGGCTATATTTAGGGGATAGTTTAGGGTTAGGTTTAGTTTTAGGGTTAAGGTTAGGCTTAGGTTTATCTTGAAATTTATGTTAAGGATGAGGGTTAGGGTTAGCGTTAGGGTTAGGTGTTTGGGTTAAGGTTAGGGTTAGGTTTAGGGTTTGGGTTAGGGTTAGGTGTTTCGGTTAATGTTAGGGTCAGGTTTAGGGTAAGGGTTAGGGTTCGGTTTAGGATCAGGCTTAGGGTTAGGGTTAGAATTAGGGTTAGTGGTTAGGGTTAGGCTTAGGGTTAAGGTTAGGTTTAGGCTAAAGATCAGGATTTGATTTCGAGTTAGGTGTTAGTGTTTCGGTTAGGTTTAGGGTAGGGTTATATTTAGGGTTAGGTTAAGAGTTAGATTTATGTTTACAGTTAAGGTGAGGGTTTTGGGTAAGTGTTACTTTTAGGGTTAGGGTTAGGTTTAGGGCTAGGGCTAGGGTTAGGTTTAGATTTCGGGTTACCGGTTAGGGTTAGGTTTAAGTTTATGGTAGGGTAAAGTTAGGGTTAGGGTTTGGTTAGGGTTCGGGTCAGGGTTAGGATTAGGATTAGGTTTAGGGTGAGGGTTAGGGTCAGAGTTATTGTAAGGGTTAGGTTTGGGGTTACAGGTGGGCCAAGGTTAAGGTTAGGGTCAGGGTTAAAGTTAGGGTGTGCTTTAGATTAGGGATAGGGTGAAGTTTAAGATAGGGTGAGGGTTAGGGTTATGGCTAAGGTTTGCTTGAGTTTTCAGGTTAGTGTTAAGGTTATGTTTAGGGTTAGGAATAAGTTTATGGGTTCTGTTTACTTTTAGGGTTGGGGTAGATTTTAGGTTAGGGTTAAGTTCAGTGTTACGGTTAGGGTTAGGTTTACGCTTTGTGTTAGGCATTGTGGTTGGTGTGAGGATTACGTTTAGGATTAGAGTTGGGTAGGGTTAGGATTATGGTTATGGTAAGGTGTTAGGGATTAGAGGAGTAGTTTTGAGTTAGGGCTTGGGTGAGGGTTCCGGTTAGGCATTGTGGTTCTGGTCATGGTTAGGTTTGGTTTAGGGTTAGGGTTAGTTTTATGATTAGGTTTAGGGTTAGTGTTAGAGTTAGGGTTAGGCTTTGGTGCTAGGGGTTAGGTTTTGGGTTAGGGTTAGGGTTATCGTTAGGGCTTAGGTTTTCAGGTGAGTGTTAGGGTTAGGGTTAGGGATAGCATTAGGGTTAGCTTTTGGGGGTACGGTTAGGGGTTAGGTGAGGGTTACAGTTAGTATTGCAGTTAAGGTTAGGTTTTAGGGCAAGTGTTAGGATTAGGGTTAGAGTTAGAGTTAGGGTTAGGTGCAGGGTTAGGTGCAGGGCAAGTTTTAGGTTTAAGTCCTGGTTTAGGGTTAGAGTTAGTGTTCTATTTAGGGTCAAGTTTAGAGTTCGGGTTAGGTTTAGGATTAGGTCTATTGTTGGGCTTAGGATTAGGGTTCGGTTCAGAGCTATTGTAAGGGTTAGGTTTAGGGTTACAGATGGACTAGCTTTACGGTTAGAGTTAGGTTTAAGGTTAGGGTTTGGGCTAGGTTTACGTTTACGGTTATGGTTAGGGTTAGGATTTGGTTGAAGTTTAGCATAGGCTGAGGGTTACTTTTAGGGTTAGGGCTAGAGTTTGGGTTTGTGTTCAGGTTAGTGTTATGGTTAGATTTAGGGTCCAGTTTAGGGTTAGGGGTTAGGTTTAGTGTTAGGGTTAGTTTTAGGTTTAGGGTTAGTGTGAAGTTTAGGTTAAGGGTGAGAGTTAGGGTTAGGATTAGGGTTAGTGTTAGACGTTAGGTTTAGGCTGCTAGTTTTAGGTTTATGGTTAGGGTAGGTTTAAGTTTAGAGTTAATGTTAGGGTTAGTGTTAGATTAGGGTTACTGTTCGTGTTAGGGTTACAGTTAGGGTTAGGGATAGCATTAGGTTTAGGGTTAGGAATATAGTTAGGGGTTAGGGTGAGGGTTGGGGATATGGTGAGGGTTAGGTTTAGGTTTACAGTTAAGGTGAGGGTTTAGGGTAATTGTTATGGTTAGGGTTAGAGTTAGGGTCATGGTGAAGTTTCAGTTAATAGTGGGGTTCAGGGTTAATGTTAGATTTAGGGTTAAGGTTAGTGTTAGGGTTAGGGTTAGGTTAGGGTTAAGGTTGCGGTCGGGTTAGGGTTAAGACTAGGTTTACAGTAAAGTGTAAGGCTAGGTTAGGGTTAGGTTTAGAGTTAGTGCTAGGGTTTAGGGTTAGGGTTAAGGTCAGGTTTAGAGTTATTGTTAGGTTTACGGTTAAGGTTAGGGTAGAGTTAAGGTTAAGGTTAAGGTTAAGGTTAAGGTTAAGGTTAAGGTTAAGGTTAAGGTTAAGGTTAAGGTTAAGGTTAGGGTAAGAGTTAGGTTTACGTCAGGTTTAGGGTTAGGATGAGGGATAGGGTTAGGGTTAGGGAAAGGGTTAGGGTTTCGTGTGAGGATTAGTGTTACGTTTACATTAAGCTGATGTTTTTGGGTGTTACAGTAAGGTTTCGGGTTAGAGTTAGGTTAGGTTTAGAGTTAGGGCTAGAGTATGGTGATAGTGCTTTAGGCTTAGGTTTAGGGTGGAATTTAGGTTAAGGATGAGGGTTAGGGTTGGGGTAGGTGTTTGGATTAATGTTAGGGTCGGGTTTAGGGTTTTGGTTTAGAGTTCAGGTTAGATTCAGGGTTAGGGTTAGATTTAGGTTTAGGGTTAGGGTTAGGTTTAGTGTTAGTTTAGCTTAGGGTTAGGGTTTGAATGAAGTTAGGGTAGGTTTAGGGTTATGGTTAGGTTGAAATTTTGGTTAAGTGTGAGGGTTTGGTTTCGGGTTAGAGTTAGGGTTAGTGGTTAAGGTTAGGTTTAGGGTTAAGGTTAGGTTTAGGCCAAGCATTAGGGTTAGAGTTAGGGTTAGTGGTTAGTGTTTCAGTTAGGTTTAGGATAGGGTTATAATTAAGGTTAAGTTTAGGGTTACGGTAAGAGTTAGATTTACGTTTACAGTTAAGGTGAGGGTTTTGCGTAACTCTTACGGTTAGGGTTAGGGCTAGGTTTAGGGTGAGAGTTGGGTTAGGGGTTAGGTTTAGGTTAAGTTTATGGTAGGCTTAAAGTTAGGGTTAAGGTTAGGTTAGGGTTAGGGTCAGGGTTAGGATTAGAATTAGGTTTCGGGCGAGGGTTAGTGTCAGAGTTATTATAAGGGTTAGGTTTAGGGTTACAGATGGGCCAAGGTTAAGGTTAGGGTTAGGTTTAGCGGTAGGGTTAGGGTTAAAGTTAGGGTTAGCTTTAGGTTAGGGATAGGGTGAAGTAAAGTAGGGTGAGGGTTAGGGTTATGGCTAAGGTTTGGGTTCGTTTTCAGGTTAGTGTTAAGTTTATGTTTAGGGTTAGGGTTAAGTTTATGGGTTCTGTTTAGTTTTAGCGTTAGGGTTAGATTTTAGGTTAGGGTTAAGTTAAGTGTAACAGTTAGGGTTACGATTTGTGTTAGGCATTGTGGTTGGGGTGAGTGTTAGGTTTATGGTTAGGGTTGGGTAGAGTTAGGATTATGGTTATGGTAAGGTGTTAGGGTGTAGAGGTGTAGTTTAGGGTTAGGGTTTGGGTGAGGGTTTCGGTTAGGCATTGTGGTTCTGGTCATGGTTAAGTTTGGTTCAGTGTTAGGGTTAGGTTTATGATTAGGTTTCGGGTTAGTGTTAGAGTTAGGGTGAGGGATAGTGTTAAGGTTTAGGTTAGGTTTTGGTGTTATGGGTTAGGGTTTGCGTTAGGGTTAGTGTTATCTTTATGGCTTAGGGGTTTCAGGTTAGTGTTGTGGTTAGGGCTAGGGTTAGCATTAGGGTTAGGGTTGTGGGCTACGGTTAGGGGTTAGAGTGAAGGTTATGGTTAGTTTTACAGTTAAGGTGAGGGTTTAGGGTAAGTGTTCTGATTAGGGTAGAGTTCGAGTTAGCATAAGGGTTAGGTGTAGGGTAATATTTAGGTTTACGTCCAAGTTTAGGGTTAGAGTTAGTGTTGTATTTAGGGTCAGAGCTAGTGTTCTATTTAGGGTCAAGTTTAGAGTTAGGGTTAGGTTTAGGATTAGGATTATGTTTAGGGTTAGGGTTAGGTTCAGGGCTATCGTAAGGGTTAGGTTTAGGGTTTCAGATGGACTAGTGTTATGGTTAGAGTTAGGTTTAAGGTAAGGGTTTTGCTTAGGTTTAGGTTAGGGCTAAGGTAAGGGTTAGGGTTTGGATGATGTTTAGGCTAGGGTGAGGGTTATTTTTATGGTTAGGGCTGGAGTTTGGGTTTGTGCTCACGTTACTTTTAAGGTCAGGTTTAGGGTTTGGGTTAGGGTTAGGGGTTATGTTTAGGGTTAGATTTACGAACAGGGTTAGTATTAGTGTGAAGTTCAGGTTAAGTGGGAGGGTTAGGATAAGGGTTAGGATTAGGGTTAGAATTATAATGTTAGACATTAGGTTTAGGGTGTTAGGTTTAGGTTTATGGTTAGGCTAGTCTTAAGTTTAAGGTTATGTTAGGGTTAGGATTAGATTAGGGTTACTCTTCGTGTTAGAGTTAGGGTTAGGGATAAGTTTAGGGATAGCATTAGGTTTAGGGTTGGGGCCACGGTTAAGGGTTAGGGTGTGTGTTAGTGTTAGGTTTACCATTAAGGAGAGGGTTTAGGTTAATTGTTATGGTTAGGGTTAGAGTTAGAGTTAGGGTTAGGGTTAGGGTGAAGTTTCAGTTAATAGTGAGGGTTAGGGTTAAGGTTCGAGTTAGGGTTAAGGTTAGTGTCAGGGTTAGGTTTAGGGTTAGGGTTACGGTAGGGGTAAGGTTACTGTGAAGGCTAGGTTTACAGTAAAGGGTAGTGCTGGGTTAGGGTTAGGGTTACGTTTAGAGTTATTGTTAGGCTTAAGTTTAGGGTTAGGGTAGAGTTAATGTTAAGGTTAATTTTAGGGTTAGGGTAAGGGTTAGGTTTAGTTCAGGGTTAGGGCTAGGATTAGGGATAGGGTTAGGATTGGGGGATGGGTTAGGGATTCGTGTGAGGGTTGGTGTCAGGTTTACAGTTAAGCTGATGTTTTAGGGTGTTACAGTTAGGGTTAGGGTTAGAGTTAGGGTTAGGATTAGGTTTATGCTTAGGATTAGCGTTAGGGTTAGGGTCAGGGTTAGGTGGAGATTTAGTGTCATGTTTAGGTTGTTTTTTTAGTTTTAGGGTTAGGCTTAGTGTGAAGTTTATTTTAATTATGAGGTTTAGGGTTGGGGTTAGGGTTAGGTTATGTTTAGTTTTAGGTTTGGGGTTAGTGTTAGCGTTAGGGTTAGTTTTAGTTTTGGTTAGGGTTTGAATGAATTTAAGGTAGGTTTAGCGTTATGGTTAGGGTGAAATTTTGGTTAAGGGTGAGGGTTTGTTTTAGGTTTAGGGTTAGGGTTAGAGTTCGGGTGAGTGTTTAGGTTTAGGTTTAAGGTTAAGTTTAGGTTTAGGCTAATGATTAGGTTTAGAGTTAGGGTTAGGGGTTATTGTTTCGGTAGGGTTTAGGGTAGGGTTCTGTTTAGGGTTAAGTATAGTGTTAGGGTAAGAGTTAGAGTTCCATTTACAGTTGAGTGTTTTGGGTGTTACTGTTAGGGTTAGGGCTAGGGTTACAGTTAGAGTTAGGGTTAGAGGTTAGGGTTAGGTGTAAGTTTATGGTAGCCTTAATGTTAGGTTAAGGTTAGGTTAGGGTTAGGGCCAGGGTTAGGATTAGGTTTAGGGTGAGGGTTAGGGTCAGAGATATTGTAAGGGTTAGGTTTAGGGTTCCAAGTGGGCCATGGTTAAGGTTAGGGTTAGGTTTAGGGTTCAAGTTAGGGTTAGCTTTAGGTTAGGGATAGGATGAAGTTTAAGACAGGGTGAGGGTTAGGGTTATGGCTAAGGTTTGGGTTAGTTTTCGGGTTAGTGTTAAGGTTATGTTTAGGGTTAGGGTTAAGTTTATGGGTTGTGTTTAGTTTTAGGGTTAGGGTTAGATTTTAGGTTAGGGTTAAGTTTAGTGTAAACAGCTAAGGTTACGGTTTGTGTTAGACATTGTGGTTGGGGTGAGGTTTAGGTTTAGGGTTAGGGTTGTGTATGCTTAGGATTATGGTTATGGTAAGGTGTTAGGGGTTAGAAGTGTAGTTTAGGGTTAGGGGTGGGCGAGGGTTCTGGTAAAGCATTGTGGTTCTGACCATGGTTAGGTTTGGTTTAGGGTTACGGTTAGGTTTATGATTAGGTTTCAGGTTAGTGTTCGAGTTAGAGTTAAGGTTTGGGTTAGGCTTTGGTGTTAGGGGTTAGGGTTTGGGTTAGGGTTAGGGTTATTGTTAGGGCTCAGGGGTTCAGGTTAGTGTTAGGGTTAGGGTTACGGATAGCATTAGGGTTAGGGTTGGGGATACGGTTAGGGGTTAGGGTGAGGGTTACGGTTACTTTTACAGTTTAGGTGAGGGTTTAGGTTAAGTGTCATCATTAGGGTTAGAGTTAGGGTTATGGTTAGCTGTAGGGCAGTATTTAGGTTTAGGTGCCGGTTTAGTGTTAGAGTCAGTGTTCAATTTAGGGTCAAGGTTAGATTTAGGGTTAGGGTTAGGTTTAGGTCTAGGGTTAGGATTAGGTTTAGGGTTAGGTTCAGGGCTATTGTAAGGGTTAGGTTTAGGGTTACATTTGGACTAGCATTATGGTTAGAGTTATGTTCAAGGATAGGGTTTGGGTTAAGTTTAGGTTTAGGGTTAGGGTTTGGATGAAGTTTAGGATAGGGTGAGGGTTATTTTTATGGTTTGGGCTAAAGTTTGGTTTTGTGTTCAGCTTAGTGTTAAGGTTAGGTTTAGGGTTCGGTTTTGGGTTAGGGGTTATGTTTAGGGTTTGGGTTACGCTTTGGTTTAGGGTTAGTGTGAAGTTTAGGTTAAGGGTGAGGGTTAGGATAAGAGTTAGAATTAGGGTCAGGATTATAGTTAGTGTTAGAGGTTAGATTTAGGATGCTAACGTTAGGTTTATGGTTAGGGTTGGGTTAATGTTAGAGTTAGGGTTAGATTAGGTTTAATGTTCGTGTTTGGGTTAGGGATAGGGTGAGGGATAGCATTAGGTTTAGGGTTGGGGATACGGTTAGGGGTTAGGGTGAGGGTTGTGGTTAGGGTGTGGGTTAGGGTTAGGTTTACAGTTAAGGTGAGGGTTTAGGGTAAGTGTTATAGTTAGGGTTCGAGTTAGAGTTTGGGTTAGGTTTAGGGTGAAGTTTCAGCTAATAGTCAGGGTCAGGGTAAGGGTTAGGGTTAAGATTACAGTTAGGGTTAAGTTTAGTGTTAGGGTTAGGGTTAGGGTAGGGGTAAGGTTAGGGTTAAGGCTAGGTTTACGGTAAAGGGTAGGGCTAGGTTAGGGTTAGGTTTAGAGTTAGAGCTGGTACTAGGGTTTAGGGTAAGAGGTAGGGTCAGGTTTAGAGTTTTTGTTAGTTTTCGGGTGGAGTTAAGGTTAAGCTTAGCGTTAGGGTAAGTGTTAGGTTTAGGTCAGGGTTAAGGTTAGGATTAGGGACAGGGTTAGGGTTAGGGAAAGGGTTAGGTGTTCGTGGGAGGGTTAGTGTTAGGTTTACACTTAAGCTGACGTTTTACAGTGTTACGGTTAGGTCAGGGTTGTAGTTAGGGTTAGGATGAGGTTTAGGTTTAGGGCTATATTTAGGGGATAGTTTAGGGTTAGGTTTAGTTTTAGGGTTAAGGTTAGGCTTAGGTTTATCTTGAAATTTATGTTAAGGATGAGGGTTAGGGTTAGCGTTAGGGTTAGGTGTTTGGGTTAAGGTTAGGGTTAGGTTTAGGGTTTGGGTTAGGGTTAGGTGTTTCGGTTAATGTTAGGGTCAGGTTTAGGGTAAGGGTTAGGGTTCGGTTTAGGATCAGGCTTAGGGTTAGGGTTAGAATTAGGGTTAGTGGTTAGGGTTAGGCTTAGGGTTAAGGTTAGGTTTAGGCTAAAGATCAGGATTTGATTTCGAGTTAGGTGTTAGTGTTTCGGTTAGGTTTAGGGTAGGGTTATATTTAGGGTTAGGTTAAGAGTTAGATTTATGTTTACAGTTAAGGTGAGGGTTTTGGGTAAGTGTTACTTTTAGGGTTAGGGTTAGGTTTAGGGCTAGGGCTAGGGTTAGGTTTAGATTTCGGGTTACCGGTTAGGGTTAGGTTTAAGTTTATGGTAGGGTAAAGTTAGGGTTAGGGTTTGGTTAGGGTTCGGGTCAGGGTTAGGATTAGGATTAGGTTTAGGGTGAGGGTTAGGGTCAGAGTTATTGTAAGGGTTAGGTTTGGGGTTACAGGTGGGCCAAGGTTAAGGTTAGGGTCAGGGTTAAAGTTAGGGTGTGCTTTAGATTAGGGATAGGGTGAAGTTTAAGATAGGGTGAGGGTTAGGGTTATGGCTAAGGTTTGCTTGAGTTTTCAGGTTAGTGTTAAGGTTATGTTTAGGGTTAGGAATAAGTTTATGGGTTCTGTTTACTTTTAGGGTTGGGGTAGATTTTAGGTTAGGGTTAAGTTCAGTGTTACGGTTAGGGTTAGGTTTACGCTTTGTGTTAGGCATTGTGGTTGGTGTGAGGATTACGTTTAGGATTAGAGTTGGGTAGGGTTAGGATTATGGTTATGGTAAGGTGTTAGGGATTAGAGGAGTAGTTTTGAGTTAGGGCTTGGGTGAGGGTTCCGGTTAGGCATTGTGGTTCTGGTCATGGTTAGGTTTGGTTTAGGGTTAGGGTTAGTTTTATGATTAGGTTTAGGGTTAGTGTTAGAGTTAGGGTTAGGCTTTGGTGCTAGGGGTTAGGTTTTGGGTTAGGGTTAGGGTTATCGTTAGGGCTTAGGTTTTCAGGTGAGTGTTAGGGTTAGGGTTAGGGATAGCATTAGGGTTAGCTTTTGGGGGTACGGTTAGGGGTTAGGTGAGGGTTACAGTTAGTATTGCAGTTAAGGTTAGGTTTTAGGGCAAGTGTTAGGATTAGGGTTAGAGTTAGAGTTAGGGTTAGGTGCAGGGTTAGGTGCAGGGCAAGTTTTAGGTTTAAGTCCTGGTTTAGGGTTAGAGTTAGTGTTCTATTTAGGGTCAAGTTTAGAGTTCGGGTTAGGTTTAGGATTAGGTCTATTGTTGGGCTTAGGATTAGGGTTCGGTTCAGAGCTATTGTAAGGGTTAGGTTTAGGGTTACAGATGGACTAGCTTTACGGTTAGAGTTAGGTTTAAGGTTAGGGTTTGGGCTAGGTTTACGTTTACGGTTATGGTTAGGGTTAGGATTTGGTTGAAGTTTAGCATAGGCTGAGGGTTACTTTTAGGGTTAGGGCTAGAGTTTGGGTTTGTGTTCAGGTTAGTGTTATGGTTAGATTTAGGGTCCAGTTTAGGGTTAGGGGTTAGGTTTAGTGTTAGGGTTAGTTTTAGGTTTAGGGTTAGTGTGAAGTTTAGGTTAAGGGTGAGAGTTAGGGTTAGGATTAGGGTTAGTGTTAGACGTTAGGTTTAGGCTGCTAGTTTTAGGTTTATGGTTAGGGTAGGTTTAAGTTTAGAGTTAATGTTAGGGTTAGTGTTAGATTAGGGTTACTGTTCGTGTTAGGGTTACAGTTAGGGTTAGGGATAGCATTAGGTTTAGGGTTAGGAATATAGTTAGGGGTTAGGGTGAGGGTTGGGGATATGGTGAGGGTTAGGTTTAGGTTTACAGTTAAGGTGAGGGTTTAGGGTAATTGTTATGGTTAGGGTTAGAGTTAGGGTCATGGTGAAGTTTCAGTTAATAGTGGGGTTCAGGGTTAATGTTAGATTTAGGGTTAAGGTTAGTGTTAGGGTTAGGGTTAGGTTAGGGTTAAGGTTGCGGTCGGGTTAGGGTTAAGACTAGGTTTACAGTAAAGTGTAAGGCTAGGTTAGGGTTAGGTTTAGAGTTAGTGCTAGGGTTTAGGGTTAGGGTTAAGGTCAGGTTTAGAGTTATTGTTAGGTTTACGGTTAAGGTTAGGGTAGAGTTAAGGTTAAGGTTAAGGTTAAGGTTAAGGTTAAGGTTAAGGTTAAGGTTAAGGTTAAGGTTAAGGTTAGGGTAAGAGTTAGGTTTACGTCAGGTTTAGGGTTAGGATGAGGGATAGGGTTAGGGTTAGGGAAAGGGTTAGGGTTTCGTGTGAGGATTAGTGTTACGTTTACATTAAGCTGATGTTTTTGGGTGTTACAGTAAGGTTTCGGGTTAGAGTTAGGTTAGGTTTAGAGTTAGGGCTAGAGTATGGTGATAGTGCTTTAGGCTTAGGTTTAGGGTGGAATTTAGGTTAAGGATGAGGGTTAGGGTTGGGGTAGGTGTTTGGATTAATGTTAGGGTCGGGTTTAGGGTTTTGGTTTAGAGTTCAGGTTAGATTCAGGGTTAGGGTTAGATTTAGGTTTAGGGTTAGGGTTAGGTTTAGTGTTAGTTTAGCTTAGGGTTAGGGTTTGAATGAAGTTAGGGTAGGTTTAGGGTTATGGTTAGGTTGAAATTTTGGTTAAGTGTGAGGGTTTGGTTTCGGGTTAGAGTTAGGGTTAGTGGTTAAGGTTAGGTTTAGGGTTAAGGTTAGGTTTAGGCCAAGCATTAGGGTTAGAGTTAGGGTTAGTGGTTAGTGTTTCAGTTAGGTTTAGGATAGGGTTATAATTAAGGTTAAGTTTAGGGTTACGGTAAGAGTTAGATTTACGTTTACAGTTAAGGTGAGGGTTTTGCGTAACTCTTACGGTTAGGGTTAGGGCTAGGTTTAGGGTGAGAGTTGGGTTAGGGGTTAGGTTTAGGTTAAGTTTATGGTAGGCTTAAAGTTAGGGTTAAGGTTAGGTTAGGGTTAGGGTCAGGGTTAGGATTAGAATTAGGTTTCGGGCGAGGGTTAGTGTCAGAGTTATTATAAGGGTTAGGTTTAGGGTTACAGATGGGCCAAGGTTAAGGTTAGGGTTAGGTTTAGCGGTAGGGTTAGGGTTAAAGTTAGGGTTAGCTTTAGGTTAGGGATAGGGTGAAGTAAAGTAGGGTGAGGGTTAGGGTTATGGCTAAGGTTTGGGTTCGTTTTCAGGTTAGTGTTAAGTTTATGTTTAGGGTTAGGGTTAAGTTTATGGGTTCTGTTTAGTTTTAGCGTTAGGGTTAGATTTTAGGTTAGGGTTAAGTTAAGTGTAACAGTTAGGGTTACGATTTGTGTTAGGCATTGTGGTTGGGGTGAGTGTTAGGTTTATGGTTAGGGTTGGGTAGAGTTAGGATTATGGTTATGGTAAGGTGTTAGGGTGTAGAGGTGTAGTTTAGGGTTAGGGTTTGGGTGAGGGTTTCGGTTAGGCATTGTGGTTCTGGTCATGGTTAAGTTTGGTTCAGTGTTAGGGTTAGGTTTATGATTAGGTTTCGGGTTAGTGTTAGAGTTAGGGTGAGGGATAGTGTTAAGGTTTAGGTTAGGTTTTGGTGTTATGGGTTAGGGTTTGCGTTAGGGTTAGTGTTATCTTTATGGCTTAGGGGTTTCAGGTTAGTGTTGTGGTTAGGGCTAGGGTTAGCATTAGGGTTAGGGTTGTGGGCTACGGTTAGGGGTTAGAGTGAAGGTTATGGTTAGTTTTACAGTTAAGGTGAGGGTTTAGGGTAAGTGTTCTGATTAGGGTAGAGTTCGAGTTAGCATAAGGGTTAGGTGTAGGGTAATATTTAGGTTTACGTCCAAGTTTAGGGTTAGAGTTAGTGTTGTATTTAGGGTCAGAGCTAGTGTTCTATTTAGGGTCAAGTTTAGAGTTAGGGTTAGGTTTAGGATTAGGATTATGTTTAGGGTTAGGGTTAGGTTCAGGGCTATCGTAAGGGTTAGGTTTAGGGTTTCAGATGGACTAGTGTTATGGTTAGAGTTAGGTTTAAGGTAAGGGTTTTGCTTAGGTTTAGGTTAGGGCTAAGGTAAGGGTTAGGGTTTGGATGATGTTTAGGCTAGGGTGAGGGTTATTTTTATGGTTAGGGCTGGAGTTTGGGTTTGTGCTCACGTTACTTTTAAGGTCAGGTTTAGGGTTTGGGTTAGGGTTAGGGGTTATGTTTAGGGTTAGATTTACGAACAGGGTTAGTATTAGTGTGAAGTTCAGGTTAAGTGGGAGGGTTAGGATAAGGGTTAGGATTAGGGTTAGAATTATAATGTTAGACATTAGGTTTAGGGTGTTAGGTTTAGGTTTATGGTTAGGCTAGTCTTAAGTTTAAGGTTAATGTTAGGGTTAGGATTAGATTAGGGTTACTCTTCGTGTTAGAGTTAGGGTTAGGGATAAGTTTAGGGATAGCATTAGGTTTAGGGTTGGGGCCACGGTTAAGGGTTAGGGTGTGTGTTAGTGTTAGGTTTACCATTAAGGAGAGGGTTTAGGTTAATTGTTATGGTTAGGGTTAGAGTTAGAGTTAGGGTTAGGGTTAGGGTGAAGTTTCAGTTAATAGTGAGGGTTAGGGTTAAGGTTCGAGTTAGGGTTAAGGTTAGTGTCAGGGTTAGGTTTAGGGTTAGGGTTACGGTAGGGGTAAGGTTACTGTGAAGGCTAGGTTTACAGTAAAGGGTAGTGCTGGGTTAGGGTTAGGGTTACGTTTAGAGTTATTGTTAGGCTTAAGTTTAGGGTTAGGGTAGAGTTAATGTTAAGGTTAATTTTAGGGTTAGGGTAAGGGTTAGGTTTAGTTCAGGGTTAGGGCTAGGATTAGGGATAGGGTTAGGATTGGGGGATGGGTTAGGGATTCGTGTGAGGGTTGGTGTCAGGTTTACAGTTAAGCTGATGTTTTAGGGTGTTACAGTTAGGGTTAGGGTTAGAGTTAGGGTTAGGATTAGGTTTATGCTTAGGATTAGCGTTAGGGTTAGGGTCAGGGTTAGGTGGAGATTTAGTGTCATGTTTAGGTTGTTTTTTTAGTTTTAGGGTTAGGCTTAGTGTGAAGTTTATTTTAATTATGAGGTTTAGGGTTGGGGTTAGGGTTAGGTTATGTTTAGTTTTAGGTTTGGGGTTAGTGTTAGCGTTAGGGTTAGTTTTAGTTTTGGTTAGGGTTTGAATGAATTTAAGGTAGGTTTAGCGTTATGGTTAGGGTGAAATTTTGGTTAAGGGTGAGGGTTTGTTTTAGGTTTAGGGTTAGGGTTAGAGTTCGGGTGAGTGTTTAGGTTTAGGTTTAAGGTTAAGTTTAGGTTTAGGCTAATGATTAGGTTTAGAGTTAGGGTTAGGGGTTATTGTTTCGGTAGGGTTTAGGGTAGGGTTCTGTTTAGGGTTAAGTATAGTGTTAGGGTAAGAGTTAGAGTTCCATTTACAGTTGAGTGTTTTGGGTGTTACTGTTAGGGTTAGGGCTAGGGTTACAGTTAGAGTTAGGGTTAGAGGTTAGGGTTAGGTGTAAGCTTATGGTAGACTTAATGTTAGGTTAAGGTTAGGTTAGGGTTAGGGCCAGGGTTAGGATTAGGTTTAGGGTGAGGGTTAGGGTCAGAGATATTGTAAGGGTTAGGTTTAGGGTTCCAAGTGGGCCATGGTTAAGGTTAGGGTTAGGTTTAGGGTTCAAGTTAGGGTTAGCTTTAGGTTAGGGATAGGATGAAGTTTAAGACAGGGTGAGGGTTAGGGTTATGGCTAAGGTTTGGGTTAGTTTTCGGGTTAGTGTTAAGGTTATGTTTAGGGTTAGGGTTAAGTTTATGGGTTGTGTTTAGTTTTAGGGTTAGGGTTAGATTTTAGGTTAGGGTTAAGTTTAGTGTAAACAGCTAAGGTTACGGTTTGTGTTAGACATTGTGGTTGGGGTGAGGTTTAGGTTTAGGGTTAGGGTTGTGTATGCTTAGGATTATGGTTATGGTAAGGTGTTAGGGGTTAGAAGTGTAGTTTAGGGTTAGGGGTGGGCGAGGGTTCTGGTAAAGCATTGTGGTTCTGACCATGGTTAGGTTTGGTTTAGGGTTACGGTTAGGTTTATGATTAGGTTTCAGGTTAGTGTTCGAGTTAGAGTTAAGGTTTGGGTTAGGCTTTGGTGTTAGGGGTTAGGGTTTGGGTTAGGGTTAGGGTTATTGTT
This sequence comes from Elephas maximus indicus, assembly GCF_024166365.1. Taxonomy (NCBI): domain Eukaryota; kingdom Metazoa; phylum Chordata; class Mammalia; order Proboscidea; family Elephantidae; genus Elephas; species Elephas maximus. Next base: position 2,665,205 of record NC_064835.1, read on the forward strand.
AGGGCTCAGGGGTTCAGGTTAGTGTTAGGGTTAGGGTTACGGATAGCATTAGGGTGAGGGTTGGGGATACGGTTAGGGGTTAGGGTGAGGGTTACGGTTACTTTTACAGTTTAGGTGAGGGTTTAGGTTAAGTGTCATCATTAGGGTTAGAGTTAGGGTTATGGTTAGCTGTAGGGCAGTATTTAGGTTTAGGTGCCGGTTTAGTGTTAGAGTCAGTGTTCAATTTAGGGTCAAGGTTAGATTTAGGGTTAGGGTTAGGTTTAGGTCTAGGGTTAGGATTAGGTTTAGGGTTAGGTTCAGGGCTATTGTAAGGGTTAGGTTTAGGGTTACATTTGGACTAGCATTATGGTTAGAGTTATGTTCAAGGATAGGGTTTGGGTTAAGTTTAGGTTTAGGGTTAGGGTTTGGATGAAGTTTAGGATAGGGTGAGGGTTATTTTTATGGTTTGGGCTAAAGTTTGGTTTTGTGTTCAGCTTAGTGTTAAGGTTAGGTTTAGGGTTCGGTTTTGGGTTAGGGGTTATGTTTAGGGTTTGGGTTACGCTTTGGTTTAGGGTTAGTGTGAAGTTTAGGTTAAGGGTGAGGGTTAGGATAAGAGTTAGAATTAGGGTCAGGATTATAGTTAGTGTTAGAGGTTAGATTTAGGATGCTAACGTTAGGTTTATGGTTAGGGTTGGGTTAATGTTAGAGTTAGGGTTAGATTAGGTTTAATGTTCGTGTTTGGGTTAGGGATAGGGTGAGGGATAGCATTAGGTTTAGGGTTGGGGATACGGTTAGGGGTTAGGGTGAGGGTTGTGGTTAGGGTGTGGGTTAGGGTTAGGTTTACAGTTAAGGTGAGGGTTTAGGGTAAGTGTTATAGTTAGGGTTCGAGTTAGAGTTTGGGTTAGGTTTAGGGTGAAGTTTCAGCTAATAGTCAGGGTCAGGGTAAGGGTTAGGGTTAAGATTACAGTTAGGGTTAAGTTTAGTGTTAGGGTTAGGGTTAGGGTAGGGGTAAGGTTAGGGTTAAGGCTAGGTTTACGGTAAAGGGTAGGGCTAGGTTAGGGTTAGGTTTAGAGTTAGAGCTGGTACTAGGGTTTAGGGTAAGAGGTAGGGTCAGGTTTAGAGTTTTTGTTAGTTTTCGGGTGGAGTTAAGGTTAAGCTTAGCGTTAGGGTAAGTGTTAGGTTTAGGTCAGGGTTAAGGTTAGGATTAGGGACAGGGTTAGGGTTAGGGAAAGGGTTAGGTGTTCGTGGGAGGGTTAGTGTTAGGTTTACACTTAAGCTGACGTTTTACAGTGTTACGGTTAGGTCAGGGTTGTAGTTAGGGTTAGGATGAGGTTTAGGTTTAGGGCTATATTTAGGGGATAGTTTAGGGTTAGGTTTAGTTTTAGGGTTAAGGTTAGGCTTAGGTTTATCTTGAAATTTATGTTAAGGATGAGGGTTAGGGTTAGCGTTAGGGTTAGGTGTTTGGGTTAAGGTTAGGGTTAGGTTTAGGGTTTGGGTTAGGGTTAGGTGTTTCGGTTAATGTTAGGGTCAGGTTTAGGGTAAGGGTTAGAGTTCGGTTTAGGATCAGGCTTAGGGTTAGGGTTAGAATTAGGGTTAGTGGTTAGGGTTAGGCTTAGGGTTAAGGTTAGGTTTAGGCTAAAGATCAGGATTTGATTTCGAGTTAGGTGTTAGTGTTTCGGTTAGGTTTAGGGTAGGGTTATATTTAGGGTTAGGTTAAGAGTTAGATTTATGTTTACAGTTAAGGTGAGTGTTTGGGGTAAGTGTTACTTTTAGGGTTAGGGTTAGGTTTAGGGCTAGGGCTAGGGTTAGGTTTAGATTTCGGGTTACCGGTTAGGGTTAGGTTTAAGTTTATGGTAGGGTAAAGTTAGGGTTAGGGTTTGGTTAGGGTTCGGGTCAGGGTTAGGATTAGGATTAGGTTTAGGGTGAGGGTTAGGGTCAGAGTTATTGTAAGGGTTAGGTTTGGGGTTACAGGTGGGCCAAGGTTAAGGTTAGGGTCAGGGTTAAAGTTAGGGTGTGCTTTAGATTAGGGATAGGGTGAAGTTTAAGATAGGGTGAGGGTTAGGGTTATGGCTAAGGTTTGCTTGAGTTTTCAGGTTAGTGTTAAGGTTATGTTTAGGGTTAGGAATAAGTTTATGGGTTCTGTTTACTTTTAGGGTTGGGGTAGATTTTAGGTTAGGGTTAAGTTCAGTGTTACGGTTAGGGTTAGGTTTACGCTTTGTGTTAGGCATTGTGGTTGGTGTGAGGATTACGTTTAGGATTAGAGTTGGGTAGGGTTAGGATTATGGTTATGATAAGGTGTTAGGGATTAGAGGAGTAGTTTTGGGTTAGGGCTTGGGTGAGGGTTCCGGTTAGGCATTGTGGTTCTGGTCATGGTTAGGTTTGGTTTAGGGTTAGGGTTAGTTTTATGATTAGGTTTAGGGTTAGTGTTAGAGTTAGGGTTAGGCTTTGGTGCTAGGGGTTAGGTTTTGGGTTAGGGTTAGGGTTATCGTTAGGGCTTAGGTTTTCAGGTGAGTGTTAGGGTTAGGGTTAGGGATAGCATTAGGGTTAGCTTTTGGGGGTGCGGTTAGGGGTTAGGTGAGGGTTACAGTTAGTATTGCAGTTAAGGTTAGGTTTTAGGGCAAGTGTTAGGATTAGGGTTAGAGTTAGAGTTAGGGTTAGGTTTAGGGTTAGGTGCACGGTAAGTTTTAGGTTTAAGTCCTGGTTTAGGGTTAGTGTTCTATTTAGGGTCAAGTTTAGAGTTCGGGTTAGGTATAGGATTAGGTCTATTGTTGGGCTTAGGATTAGGGTTCGGTTCAGAGCTATTGTAAAGCTTAGGTTTAGGGTTACAGATGGACTAGCTTTACGGTTAGAGTTAGGTTTAAGGTTAGGGTTTGGGCTAGGTTTACGTTTACGGTTATGGTTAGGGTTAGGATTTGGTTGAAGTTTAGCATAGGCTGAGGGTTAGTTTTAGGGTTAGGGCTAGAGTTTGGGTTTGTGTTCAGGTTAGTGTTATGGTTAGATTTAGGGTCCAGTTTAGGGTTAGGGGTTAGGTTTAGTGTTAGGGTTAGTTTTAGGTTTAGGGTTAGTGTGAAGTTTAGGTTAAGGGTGAGAGTCAGGGTTAGGGTTAGGATTAGGGTTAGTGTTAGACGTTAGGTTTAGGGTGCTAGTTTTAGGTTTATGGTTAGGGTAGGTTTAAGTTTAGGGTTAATGTTAGGGTTAGTGTTAGATTAGGGTTACTGTTCGTGTTAGGGTTACAGTTAGGGTTAGGGATAGCATTAGGTTTAGGGTTAGGAATATAGTTAGGGGTTAGGGTGAGGGTTGGGGATATGGTGAGGGTTAGGTTTAGGTTTACAGTTAAGGTGAGGGTTTAGGGTAATTGTTATGGTTAGGGTTAGAGTTAGGGTCATGGTGAAGTTTCAGTTAATAGTGGGGTTCAGGGTTAATGTTAGATTTAGGGTTAAGGTTAGTGTTAGGGTTAGGGTTAGGTTAGGGTTAAGGTTGCGGTCGGGTTAGGGTTAAGACTAGGTTTACGGTAAAGTGTAAGGCTAGGTTAGGGTTAGGTTTAGAGTTAGTGCTAGGGTTTAGGGTTAGGGTTAAGGTCAGGTTTAGAGTTATTGTTAGGTTTACGGTTAAGGTTAGGGTAGAGTTAAGGTTAAGGTTAAGGTTAAGGTTAGGGTAAGAGTTAGGTTTACGTCAGGTTTAGGGTTAGGATGAGGGATAGGGTTAGGGTTAGGGAAAGGGTTAGGGTTTCGTGTGAGGATTAGTGTTACGTTTACATTAAGCTGATGTTTTTGGGTGTTACAGTAAGGTTTCGGGTTAGAGTTAGGTTAGGTTTAGAGTTAGGGCTAGAGTATGGTGATAGTGCTTTAGGCTTAGGTTTAGGGTGGAATTTAGGTTAAGGATGAGGGTTAGGGTTGGGGTAGGTGTTTGGATTAATGTTAGGGTCGGGTTTAGGGTTTTGGTTTAGAGTTCAGGTTAGATTCAGGGTTAGGGTTAGATTTAGGTTTAGGGTTAGGGTTAGGTTTAGTGTTAGTTTAGCTTAGGGTTAGGGTTTGAATGAAGTTAGGGTAGGTTTAGGGTTATGGTTAGGTTGAAATTTTGGTTAAGTGTGAGGGTTTGGTTTCGGGTTAGGGTTAGAGTTAGGGTTAGTGGTTAAGGTTAGGTTTAGGGTTAAGGTTAGGTTTAGGCCAAGCATTAGGGTTAGAGTTAGGGTTAGTGGTTAGTGTTTCAGTTAGGTTTAGGATAGGGTTATAATTAAGGTTAAGTTTAGGGTTACGGTAAGAGTTAGATTTACGTTTACAGTTAAGGTGAGGGTTTTGCGTAACTCTTACGGTTAGGGTTAGGGCTAGGTTTAGGGTGAGAGTTGGGTTAGGGGTTAGGTTTAGGTTAAGTTTATGGTAGGCTTAAAGTTAGGGTTAAGGTTAGGTTAGGGTTAGGGTCAGGGTTAGGATTAGAATTAGGTTTCGGGCGAGGGTTAGTGTCAGAGTTATTATAAGGGTTAGGTTTAGGGTTACAGATGGGCCAAGGTTAAGGTTAGGGTTAGGTTTAGCGGTAGGGTTAGGGTTAAAGTTAGGGTTAGCTTTAGGTTAGGGATAGGGTGAAGTAAAGTAGGGTGAGGGTTAGGGTTATGGCTAAGGTTTGGGTTCGTTTTCAGGTTAGTGTTAAGTTTATGTTTAGGGTTAGGGTTAAGTTTATGGGTTCTGTTTAGTTTTAGCGTTAGGGTTAGATTTTAGGTTAGGGTTAAGTTAAGTGTAACAGTTAGGGTTACGATTTGTGTTAGGCATTGTGGTTGGGGTGAGTGTTAGGTTTATGGTTAGGGTTGGGTAGAGTTAGGATTATGGTTATGGTAAGGTGTTAGGGTGTAGAGGTGTAGTTTAGGGTTAGGGTTTGGGTGAGGGTTTCGGTTAGGCATTGTGGTTCTGGTCATGGTTAAGTTTGGTTCAGTGTTAGGGTTAGGTTTATGATTAGGTTTCGGGTTAGTGTTAGAGTTAGGGTGAGGGATAGTGTTAAGGTTTAGGTTAGGTTTTGGTGTTATGGGTTAGGGTTTGCGTTAGGGTTAGTGTTATCTTTATGGCTTAGGGGTTTCAGGTTAGTGTTGTGGTTAGGGCTAGGGTTAGCATTAGGGTTAGGGTTGTGGGCTACGGTTAGGGGTTAGAGTGAAGGTTATGGTTAGTTTTACAGTTAAGGTGAGGGTTTAGGGTAAGTGTTCTGATTAGGGTAGAGTTCGAGTTAGCATAAGGGTTAGGTGTAGGGTAATATTTAGGTTTACGTCCAAGTTTAGGGTTAGAGTTAGTGTTGTATTTAGGGTCAGAGCTAGTGTTCTATTTAGGGTCAAGTTTAGAGTTAGGGTTAGGTTTAGGATTAGGATTATGTTTAGGGTTAGGGTTAGGTTCAGGGCTATCGTAAGGGTTAGGTTTAGGGTTTCAGATGGACTAGTGTTATGGTTAGAGTTAGGTTTAAGGTAAGGGTTTTGCTTAGGTTTAGGTTAGGGCTAAGGTAAGGGTTAGGGTTTGGATGATGTTTAGGCTAGGGTGAGGGTTATTTTTATGGTTAGGGCTGGAGTTTGGGTTTGTGCTCACGTTACTTTTAAGGTCAGGTTTAGGGTTTGGGTTAGGGTTAGGGGTTATGTTTAGGGTTAGATTTACGAACAGGGTTAGTATTAGTGTGAAGTTCAGGTTAAGTGGGAGGGTTAGGATAAGGGTTAGGATTAGGGTTAGAATTATAATGTTAGACATTAGGTTTAGGGTGTTAGGTTTAGGTTTATGGTTAGGCTAGTCTTAAGTTTAAGGTTAATGTTAGGGTTAGGATTAGATTAGGGTTACTCTTCGTGTTAGAGTTAGGGTTAGGGATAAGTTTAGGGATAGCATTAGGTTTAGGGTTGGGGCCACGGTTAAGGGTTAGGGTGTGTGTTAGTGTTAGGTTTACCATTAAGGAGAGGGTTTAGGTTAATTGTTATGGTTAGGGTTAGAGTTAGAGTTAGGGTTAGGGTTAGGGTGAAGTTTCAGTTAATAGTGAGGGTTAGGGTTAAGGTTCGAGTTAGGGTTAAGGTTAGTGTCAGGGTTAGGTTTAGGGTTAGGGTTACGGTAGGGGTAAGGTTACTGTGAAGGCTAGGTTTACAGTAAAGGGTAGTGCTGGGTTAGGGTTAGGGTTACGTTTAGAGTTATTGTTAGGCTTAAGTTTAGGGTTAGGGTAGAGTTAATGTTAAGGTTAATTTTAGGGTTAGGGTAAGGGTTAGGTTTAGTTCAGGGTTAGGGCTAGGATTAGGGATAGGGTTAGGATTGGGGGATGGGTTAGGGATTCGTGTGAGGGTTGGTGTCAGGTTTACAGTTAAGCTGATGTTTTAGGGTGTTACAGTTAGGGTTAGGGTTAGAGTTAGGGTTAGGATTAGGTTTATGCTTAGGATTAGCGTTAGGGTTAGGGTCAGGGTTAGGTGGAGATTTAGTGTCATGTTTAGGTTGTTTTTTTAGTTTTAGGGTTAGGCTTAGTGTGAAGTTTATTTTAATTATGAGGTTTAGGGTTGGGGTTAGGGTTAGGTTATGTTTAGTTTTAGGTTTGGGGTTAGTGTTAGCGTTAGGGTTAGTTTTAGTTTTGGTTAGGGTTTGAATGAATTTAAGGTAGGTTTAGCGTTATGGTTAGGGTGAAATTTTGGTTAAGGGTGAGGGTTTGTTTTAGGTTTAGGGTTAGGGTTAGAGTTCGGGTGAGTGTTTAGGTTTAGGTTTAAGGTTAAGTTTAGGTTTAGGCTAATGATTAGGTTTAGAGTTAGGGTTAGGGGTTATTGTTTCGGTAGGGTTTAGGGTAGGGTTCTGTTTAGGGTTAAGTATAGTGTTAGGGTAAGAGTTAGAGTTCCATTTACAGTTGAGTGTTTTGGGTGTTACTGTTAGGGTTAGGGCTAGGGTTACAGTTAGAGTTAGGGTTAGAGGTTAGGGTTAGGTGTAAGCTTATGGTAGACTTAATGTTAGGTTAAGGTTAGGTTAGGGTTAGGGCCAGGGTTAGGATTAGGTTTAGGGTGAGGGTTAGGGTCAGAGATATTGTAAGGGTTAGGTTTAGGGTTCCAAGTGGGCCATGGTTAAGGTTAGGGTTAGGTTTAGGGTTCAAGTTAGGGTTAGCTTTAGGTTAGGGATAGGATGAAGTTTAAGACAGGGTGAGGGTTAGGGTTATGGCTAAGGTTTGGGTTAGTTTTCGGGTTAGTGTTAAGGTTATGTTTAGGGTTAGGGTTAAGTTTATGGGTTGTGTTTAGTTTTAGGGTTAGGGTTAGATTTTAGGTTAGGGTTAAGTTTAGTGTAAACAGCTAAGGTTACGGTTTGTGTTAGACATTGTGGTTGGGGTGAGGTTTAGGTTTAGGGTTAGGGTTGTGTATGCTTAGGATTATGGTTATGGTAAGGTGTTAGGGGTTAGAAGTGTAGTTTAGGGTTAGGGGTGGGCGAGGGTTCTGGTAAAGCATTGTGGTTCTGACCATGGTTAGGTTTGGTTTAGGGTTACGGTTAGGTTTATGATTAGGTTTCAGGTTAGTGTTCGAGTTAGAGTTAAGGTTTGGGTTAGGCTTTGGTGTTAGGGGTTAGGGTTTGGGTTAGGGTTAGGGTTATTGTTAGGGCTCAGGGGTTCAGGTTAGTGTTAGGGTTAGGGTTACGGATAGCATTAGGGTGAGGGTTGGGGATACGGTTAGGGGTTAGGGTGAGGGTTACGGTTACTTTTACAGTTTAGGTGAGGGTTTAGGTTAAGTGTCATCATTAGGGTTAGAGTTAGGGTTATGGTTAGCTGTAGGGCAGTATTTAGGTTTAGGTGCCGGTTTAGTGTTAGAGTCAGTGTTCAATTTAGGGTCAAGGTTAGATTTAGGGTTAGGGTTAGGTTTAGGTCTAGGGTTAGGATTAGGTTTAGGGTTAGGTTCAGGGCTATTGTAAGGGTTAGGTTTAGGGTTACATTTGGACTAGCATTATGGTTAGAGTTATGTTCAAGGATAGGGTTTGGGTTAAGTTTAGGTTTAGGGTTAGGGTTTGGATGAAGTTTAGGATAGGGTGAGGGTTATTTTTATGGTTTGGGCTAAAGTTTGGTTTTGTGTTCAGCTTAGTGTTAAGGTTAGGTTTAGGGTTCGGTTTTGGGTTAGGGGTTATGTTTAGGGTTTGGGTTACGCTTTGGTTTAGGGTTAGTGTGAAGTTTAGGTTAAGGGTGAGGGTTAGGATAAGAGTTAGAATTAGGGTCAGGATTATAGTTAGTGTTAGAGGTTAGATTTAGGATGCTAACGTTAGGTTTATGGTTAGGGTTGGGTTAATGTTAGAGTTAGGGTTAGATTAGGTTTAATGTTCGTGTTTGGGTTAGGGATAGGGTGAGGGATAGCATTAGGTTTAGGGTTGGGGATACGGTTAGGGGTTAGGGTGAGGGTTGTGGTTAGGGTGTGGGTTAGGGTTAGGTTTACAGTTAAGGTGAGGGTTTAGGGTAAGTGTTATAGTTAGGGTTCGAGTTAGGGTTTGGGTTAGGTTTAGGGTGAAGTTTCAGTTAATAGTCAGGGTCAGGGTAAGGGTTAGGGTTAAGATTACAGTTAGGGTTAAGTTTAGTGTTAGGGTTAGGGTTAGGGTAGGGGTAAGGTTAGGGTTAAGGCTAGGTTTACGGTAAAGGGTAGGGCTAGGTTAGGGTTAGGTTTAGAGTTAGAGCTGGTACTAGGGTTTAGGGTAAGAGGTAGGGTCAGGTTTAGAGTTTTTGTTAGTTTTAGGGTGGAGTTAAGGTTAAGCTTAGCGTTAGGGTAAGTGTTAGGTTTAGGTCAGGGTTAAGGTTAGGATTAGGGATACGGTTAGGGTTAGGGAAAGGGTTAGGTGTTCGTGGGAGGGTTAGTGTTAGGTTTACACTTAAGCTGACGTTTTACAGTGTTACGGTTAGGTCAGGGTTGTAGTTAGGGTTAGGATGAGGTTTAGGTTTAGGGCTATATTTAGGGGATAGTTTAGGGTTAGGTTTAGTTTTAGGGTTAAGGTTAGGCTTAGGTTTATCTTGAAATTTATGTTAAGGATGAGGGTTAGGGTTAGCGTTAGGGTTAGGTGTTTGGGTTAAGGTTAGGGTTAGGTTTAGGGTTTGGGTTAGGGTTAGGTGTTTCGGTTAATGTTAGGGTCAGGTTTAGGGTAAGGGTTAGAGTTCGGTTTAGGATCAGGCTTAGGGTTAGGGTTAGAATTAGGGTTAGTGGTTAGGGTTAGGCTTAGGGTTAAGGTTAGGTTTAGGCTAAAGATCAGGATTTGATTTCGAGTTAGGTGTTAGTGTTTCGGTTAGGTTTAGGGTAGGGTTATATTTAGGGTTAGGTTAAGAGTTAGATTTATGTTTACAGTTAAGGTGAGTGTTTGGGGTAAGTGTTACTTTTAGGGTTAGGGTTAGGTTTAGGGCTAGGGCTAGGGTTAGGTTTAGATTTCGGGTTACCGGTTAGGGTTAGGTTTAAGTTTATGGTAGGGTAAAGTTAGGGTTAGGGTTTGGTTAGGGTTCGGGTCAGGGTTAGGATTAGGATTAGGTTTAGGGTGAGGGTTAGGGTCAGAGTTATTGTAAGGGTTAGGTTTGGGGTTACAGGTGGGCCAAGGTTAAGGTTAGGGTCAGGGTTAAAGTTAGGGTGTGCTTTAGATTAGGGATAGGGTGAAGTTTAAGATAGGGTGAGGGTTAGGGTTATGGCTAAGGTTTGCTTGAGTTTTCAGGTTAGTGTTAAGGTTATGTTTAGGGTTAGGAATAAGTTTATGGGTTCTGTTTACTTTTAGGGTTGGGGTAGATTTTAGGTTAGGGTTAAGTTCAGTGTTACGGTTAGGGTTAGGTTTACGCTTTGTGTTAGGCATTGTGGTTGGTGTGAGGATTACGTTTAGGATTAGAGTTGGGTAGGGTTAGGATTATGGTTATGATAAGGTGTTAGGGATTAGAGGAGTAGTTTTGGGTTAGGGCTTGGGTGAGGGTTCCGGTTAGGCATTGTGGTTCTGGTCATGGTTAGGTTTGGTTTAGGGTTAGGGTTAGTTTTATGATTAGGTTTAGGGTTAGTGTTAGAGTTAGGGTTAGGCTTTGGTGCTAGGGGTTAGGTTTTGGGTTAGGGTTAGGGTTATCGTTAGGGCTTAGGTTTTCAGGTGAGTGTTAGGGTTAGGGTTAGGGATAGCATTAGGGTTAGCTTTTGGGGGTGCGGTTAGGGGTTAGGTGAGGGTTACAGTTAGTATTGCAGTTAAGGTTAGGTTTTAGGGCAAGTGTTAGGATTAGGGTTAGAGTTAGAGTTAGGGTTAGGTTTAGGGTTAGGTGCACGGTAAGTTTTAGGTTTAAGTCCTGGTTTAGGGTTAGTGTTCTATTTAGGGTCAAGTTTAGAGTTCGGGTTAGGTATAGGATTAGGTCTATTGTTGGGCTTAGGATTAGGGTTCGGTTCAGAGCTATTGTAAAGCTTAGGTTTAGGGTTACAGATGGACTAGCTTTACGGTTAGAGTTAGGTTTAAGGTTAGGGTTTGGGCTAGGTTTACGTTTACGGTTATGGTTAGGGTTAGGATTTGGTTGAAGTTTAGCATAGGCTGAGGGTTAGTTTTAGGGTTAGGGCTAGAGTTTGGGTTTGTGTTCAGGTTAGTGTTATGGTTAGATTTAGGGTCCAGTTTAGGGTTAGGGGTTAGGTTTAGTGTTAGGGTTAGTTTTAGGTTTAGGGTTAGTGTGAAGTTTAGGTTAAGGGTGAGAGTCAGGGTTAGGGTTAGGATTAGGGTTAGTGTTAGACGTTAGGTTTAGGGTGCTAGTTTTAGGTTTATGGTTAGGGTAGGTTTAAGTTTAGGGTTAATGTTAGGGTTAGTGTTAGATTAGGGTTACTGTTCGTGTTAGGGTTACAGTTAGGGTTAGGGATAGCATTAGGTTTAGGGTTAGGAATATAGTTAGGGGTTAGGGTGAGGGTTGGGGATATGGTGAGGGTTAGGTTTAGGTTTACAGTTAAGGTGAGGGTTTAGGGTAATTGTTATGGTTAGGGTTAGAGTTAGGGTCATGGTGAAGTTTCAGTTAATAGTGGGGTTCAGGGTTAATGTTAGATTTAGGGTTAAGGTTAGTGTTAGGGTTAGGGTTAGGTTAGGGTTAAGGTTGCGGTCGGGTTAGGGTTAAGACTAGGTTTACGGTAAAGTGTAAGGCTAGGTTAGGGTTAGGTTTAGAGTTAGTGCTAGGGTTTAGGGTTAGGGTTAAGGTCAGGTTTAGAGTTATTGTTAGGTTTACGGTTAAGGTTAGGGTAGAGTTAAGGTTAAGGTTAAGGTTAAGGTTAGGGTAAGAGTTAGGTTTACGTCAGGTTTAGGGTTAGGATGAGGGATAGGGTTAGGGTTAGGGAAAGGGTTAGGGTTTCGTGTGAGGATTAGTGTTACGTTTACATTAAGCTGATGTTTTTGGGTGTTACAGTAAGGTTTCGGGTTAGAGTTAGGTTAGGTTTAGAGTTAGGGCTAGAGTATGGTGATAGTGCTTTAGGCTTAGGTTTAGGGTGGAATTTAGGTTAAGGATGAGGGTTAGGGTTGGGGTAGGTGTTTGGATTAATGTTAGGGTCGGGTTTAGGGTTTTGGTTTAGAGTTCAGGTTAGATTCAGGGTTAGGGTTAGATTTAGGTTTAGGGTTAGGGTTAGGTTTAGTGTTAGTTTAGCTTAGGGTTAGGGTTTGAATGAAGTTAGGGTAGGTTTAGGGTTATGGTTAGGTTGAAATTTTGGTTAAGTGTGAGGGTTTGGTTTCGGGTTAGGGTTAGAGTTAGGGTTAGTGGTTAAGGTTAGGTTTAGGGTTAAGGTTAGGTTTAGGCTAAGCATTAGGGTTAGAGTTAGGGTTAGTGGTTAGTGTTTCAGTTAGGTTTAGGATAGGGTTATAATTAGGGTTAAGTTTAGGGTTACGGTAAGAGTTAGATTTACGTTTACAGTTAAGGTGAGGGTTTTGCGTAACTGTTACGGTTAGGGTTAGGGCTAGGTTTAGGGTGAGAGTTGGGTTAGGGGTTAGGTTTAGGTTAAGTTTATGGTAGGCTTAAAGTTAGGGTTAAGGTTAGGTTAGGGTTAGGGTCAGGGTTAGGATTAGAATTAGGTTTCGGGCGAGGGTTAGTGTCAGAGATATTATAAGGGTTAGGTTTAGGGTTACAGATGGGACAAGGTTAAGGTTTGGGTTAGGTTTAGCGGTAGGGTTAGGGTTAAAGTTAGGGTTAGCTTTAGGTTAGGGATAGGGTGAAGTAAAGTAGGGTGAGGGTTAGGGTTATGGCTAAGGTTTGGGTTCGTTTTCAGGTTAGTGTTAAGTTTATGTTTAGGGTTAGGGTTAAGTTTATGGGTTGTGTTTAGTTTTAGGGTTAGGGTTAGATTTTAGGTTAGGGTTAAGTTAAGTGTAACAGTTAGGGTTGCGATTTGTGTTAGGCATTGTGGTTGGGGTGAGTGTTAGGTTTATGGTTAGGGTTGGGTAGAGTTAGGATTATGGTTATGGTAAGGTGTTAGGGTGTAGAGGTGTAGTTTAGGGTTAGGGTTTGGGTGAGGGTTTCAGTTAGGCATTGTGGCTCTGGTCATGGTTAAGTTTGGTTCAGTGTTAGGGTTAGGTTTATGATTAGGTTTCGGGTTAGTGTTAGAGTTAGGGTGAGGGATAGTGTTAAGGTTTAGGTTAGGTTTTGGTGTTATGGGTTAGGGTTTGCGTTAGGGTTAGTGTTATCTTTATGGCTTAGGGGTTTCAGGTTAGTGTTGTGGTTAGGGCTAGGGTTAGCATTAGAGTTAGGGTTGTGGGCTACGGTTAGGGGTTAGAGTGAAGGTTATGGTTAGTTTTACAGTTAAGGTGAGGGTTTAGGGTAAGTGTTCTGATTAGGGTTAGAGTTCGAGTTAGCGTAAGGGTCTGGTGTAGGGTAATATTTAGGTTTACGTCCAAGTTTAGGGTTAGAGTTAGTGTTGTATTTAGGGTCAGAGCGAGTGTTCTATTTAGGGTCAAGTTTAGAGTTAGGGTTAGGTTTAGGATTAGGATTATGTTTAGGGTTAGGGTTAGGTTCAGGGCTATCGTAAGGGTTAGGTTTAGGGTTTCAGATGGACTAGTGTTATGGTTAGAGTTAGGTTTAAGGTAAGGGTTTTGCTTAAGTTTAGGTTAGGGCTAAGGTAAGGGTTAGGGTTTGGATGATGTTTAGGCTAGGGTGAGGGTTATTTTTATGGTTAGGGCTGGAGTTTGGGTTTGTGCTCACGTTACTTTTAAGGTCAGGTTTAGGGTTTGGATTAGGGTTAGGGGTTATGTTTAGGGTTAGATTTACGAACAGGGTTAGTATTAGTGTGAAGTTCAGGTTAAGTGGGAGGGTTAGGATAAGGGTTAGGATTAGGGTTAGAATTATAATGTTAGACATTAGGTTTAGGGTGTTAGGTTTAGGTTTATGGTTAGGCTAGTCTTAAGTTTAAGGTTAATGTTAGGGTTAGGATTAGATTAGGGTTACTCTTCGTGTTAGAGTTAGAGTTAGGGATAAGTTTAGGGATAGCATTAGGTTTAGGGTTGGGGACACGGTTAAGGGTTAGGGTGTGTGTTAGTGTTAGGTTTACCGTTAAGGAGAGGGTTTAGGTTAATTGTTATGGTTAGGGTTAGAGTTAGAGTTAGGGTTAGGGTTAGGGTGAAGTTTCAGTTAATAGTGAGGGTTAGGGTTAAGGTTCGAGTTAGGGTTAAGGTTAGTGTCAGGGTTAGGGTTAGGGTTACGGTAGGGGTAAGGTTACTGTGAAGGCTAGGTTTACAGTAAAGGGTAGTGCTGGGTTAGGGTTAGGGTTACGTTTAGAGTTATTGTTAGGCTTAAGTTTAGGGTTAGGGTAGAGTTAATGTTAGGGTTAATTTTAGGGTTAGGGTAAGGGTTAGGTTTAGTTCAGGGTTAGGGCTAGGATTAGGGATAGGGTTAGGATTGGGGGATGGGTTAGGGATTCGTGTGAGGGTTAGTGTCAGGTTTACAGTTAAGCTGATGTTTCAGGGTGTTACAGTTAGGGTTAGGGTTAGAGTTAGGGTTAGGATTAGGTTTATGCTAAGGGTTAGGTGGAGATTTAGTGTCATGTTTAGGTTGTTTTTTTAATTTTAGGGTTAGGCTTAGTGTGAAGTTTATTTTAATTATGAGGTTTAGGGTTAGGGGTTAGGGTTAGGTTATGTTTAGTTTTAGGTTTGGGGTTAGTGTTAGCGTTAGGGTTAGTTTTAGTTTTGGTTAGGGTTTGAATGAATTTAAGGTAGGTTTAGCGTTATGGTTAGGGTGAAATTTTGGTGAAGGGTGAGGGTTTGTTTTAGGTTTAGGGTTAGGGTTAGAGTTCGGGTGAGTGTTAGGTTTAGGTTTAAGGTTAAGTTTAGGTTTAGGCTAATGATTAGGTTTAGAGTTAGGGTTAGGGGTTATTGTTTCGGTAAGGTTTAGGGTAGGGTTCTGTTTAGGGTTAAGTATAGTGTTAGGGTAAGAGTTAGAGTTCCATTTACAGTTGAGTGTTTTGGGTGTTACTGTTAGGGTTAGGGCTAGGGTTACAGTTAGAGTTAGGGTTAGAGGTTAGGGTTAGGTGTAAGTTTATGGTAGCCTTAATGTTAGGTTAAGGTTAGGTTAGGGTTAGGGTCAGGGTTAGGATTAGGTTTAGGGTGAGGGTTAGGGTCAGAGATATTGTAAGGGTTAGGTTTAGGGTTACAAGTGGGCCATGGTTAAGGTTAGGGTAAGGTTTAGGGTTAAAGTTAGGGTTAGCTTTAGGTTAGGGATAGGATGAAGTTTAAGATAGGGTGAGAGTTAGGGTTATGGCTAAGGTTTGGGTTCGTTTTCAGGTTAGTGTTAGGTTATGTTTAGGGTTAGGGTTAAGTTTATGGGTTCTGTTTAGTTTTAGGGTTAGGGTTAGATTTTAGGTTAGGGTTAAGTTTAGTGTAACAGTTAAGGTTACGGTTTGTGTTAGGCATTGTGGTTGGGGTGAGTGTTAGGTTTATGGTTAGGGTTGTGTACGCTTAGGATTATGGTTATGGTAAGGTGTTAGGGTTTAGAGGTGTAGTTTAGGGTTAGGGTTTGGGTGAGGGTTTCGGTTAGGCATTGTGGTTCTGGTCATGGTTAAGTTTGGTTCAGTGTTAGGGTTAGGTTTATGATTAGGTTTCGGGTTACTGTTAGAGTTAGGGTGAGGGATAGTGTTCAGGTTTAGGTTAGGTTTTGGTGTTATATTTTAGGGTTTGCGATAGGGTTTGCGTTAGAAAGAAAAGAGAATAGCAAGAGGCCTTTTCTCCCCGGCAGCTCTGCCAAGCCCTTCCAGCTAAAACTATGTCGTTGCTCCTCTGGAAGGATCCCTGCACCGCGGCGTAGTTTTTCCGAAGAAGGCCTGCGTTTGCAAGAGCAAATGAGGAATTCGTGGCAGGAAAGAGGAAGGAAAGAAAGTTTCTCTCCCTCTGCATGCTTTGCTCAGAGGACTGCATGAAGTCAGGGAGTTCTCCCTTTCACTGAGAAACGTGCGGGCTGCTGTTGCCTGGGCGCTCTCTTCTTTGCAAAAGAGTCTGCAGTTCCACGCTTTGAACCGTGGAAAGGCGCCGGGCTCTGCTAAGACTTCCCCCGGCGCTTCGTTTGCCCTGGGCCAAAGCGAGCCTTCACAGTAGCTGCACGCCAAGACTGCATACTCGTCCCACTTCCAGAACAGGGCTACCGCGAGGCAGTTCTCCGGGGGAAAACGGCCCTTCGCGAAGGGCAGATCTGCCGAGCTCATTGCGGGAAAGCGAAAGCAAAGGACGCTTTTCTCCCTCTAACTGCTTTCGTCAGAGGAACGGGGGAAGTCACAGTGTTCTTTCTCTCCCTGAGATACACACAATCTGACGTTGCCTCTGAGCTCCGTTGCTGGCAAAGAACTGTAACGGACATACATTCCTGTGGGGAAACACAGGGCTTTGCTAGGATTTCTCTAGGCAGTGTGTTTTCCCTGGGCCTCACTGTAGCAACACTATCTCGCCAGGGCAACACTGCGTGGGATTTCCTCTGCCAGGAGAGAGCTGCTGCTTTGAAGTTTGTGCTGGGAAACCTTGCTTTGGCAAGTGCGAATTGACCGCATTCAGGCAGAAAGAAAAGAGAATAGCAAGAGGCCTTTTCTCCCCGGCTGCTTTCCCAAGCCCTTCCAGCTCAAACTATGTCGTTGCTCCTCTGGAAGGATCCCTGCACCGCGGCGTAGTTTTTCCGAAGAAGCCCTGCGTTTGCAAGAGCAAATGAGGAATTCGTGGCAGGAAAGAGGAAGGAAAGAAAGTTTCTCTCCCTCTGCCTGCTTTGCTCAGAGGACTGGATGAAGTCAGGGAGTTCTCCCTTTCACTGAGAAACGTGCGGGCTGCTGTTGCCTGGGCGCTCTCTTCTTTGCAAAAGAGTCTGCAGTTCCACGCTTTGAACCGTGGAAAGGCGCCGGGCTCTGCTAAGATTTCCCCCGGCGCTTCGTTTGCCCTGGGCCAAAGCGAGCCTTCACAATAGCTGAACGCTAACACTGCATACTCGTTCCACTTCCAGAACCGGGCTACGGCGAGGCAGTTCTCCGGGGGAAAACGGCCCTTCGCGAAGGGCAGATCTGCCGAGCTCATTGCGGGAAAGCGAAAGCAAAGGACGCTTTTCTCCCTCTAACCGCTTTCGTCAGAGGAACGGGGGAAGTCACAGTGTTCTTTCTCTCCCTGAGATACACACAATCTGACGTTGCCTCTGAGCTCCGTTGCTGGAAAAGAACTGGAACTGACATACATTCCTGTGGGGACACCCAGGGCTTTGCTAGGATTTCTCTAGGCAGTGTGTTTTCCCTGGGCCGCACTGTAGCAACACTATCTCGCCAGGGCAACACTGCATGGCACTTCCTCTGCCAGGAGAGAGCTGCTGCTTTGTAGTTTGTCCTGGGAAACCTTGCTTTGGCAAGTGCCAATTGACCGCATTCAGGCAGAAAGAAAAGAGAATAGCAAGAGGCCTTTTCTCCCCGGCTGCTTTCCCAAGCCCTTCCAGCTCAAACTATGTCGTTGCTCCTCTGGAAGGATCCCTGCACCGCGGCGTAGTTTTTCCGAAGAAGCCCTGCGTTTGCAAGAGCAAATGAGGAATTCGTGGCAGGAAAGAGGAAGGAAAGAAAGTTTCTCTCCCTCTGCCTGCTTTGCTCAGAGGACTGGATGAGGTCAGGGAGTTCTCCCTTTCACTGAGAAACGTGCGGGCTGCTGTTGCCTGGGCGCTCTCTTCTTTGCAAAAGAGTCTGCAGTTCCACGCTTTGAACCGTGGAAAGGCGCCGGGCTCTGCTAAGATTTCCCCCGGCGCTTCGTTTGCCCTGGGCCAAAGCGAGCCTTCACAATAGCTGAACGCTAACACTGCATACTCGTTCCACTTCCAGAAGCGGGCTACGGCGAGGCAGTTCTCCGGGGGAAAACGGCCCTTCGCGAAGGGCAGATCTGCCGAGCTCATTGCGGGAAAGCGAAAGCAAAGGACGCTTTTCTCCCTCTAACCGCTTTCGTCAGAGGAACGGGGGAAGTCACAGTGTTCTTTCTCTCCCTGAGATACACACAATCTGACGTTGCCTCTGAGCTCCGTTGCTGGCAAAGAACTGAAACGGACATACATTCCTGTGGGGAAACACAGGGCTTTGCTAGGATTTCTCTAGGCAGTGTGTTTTCCCTGGGCCTCACTGTAGCAACACTATCTCGCCAGGGCAACACTGCATGGGATTTCCTCTGCCAGGAGAGAGCTGCTGCTTTGTAGTTTGTGCTGGGAAACTTTGCTTTGGCAAGTGCCAATTGACCGCATTCAGGCAGAAAGAAAAGAGAATAGCAAGAGGCCTTTTCTCCCCGGCTGCTCTGCCAAGCCCTTCCAGCTCAAACTATGTCGTTGCTCCTCTGGAAGGATCCCTGCACCGCGGCGTAGTTTTTCCGAAGAAGCCCTGCGTTTGCAAGAGCAAATGAGGAATTCGTGGCAGGAAAGAGGAAGGAAAGAAAGTTTCTCTCCCTCTGCCTGCTTTGCTCAGAGGACTGGATGAAGTCAGGGAGTTCTCCCTTTCACTGAGAAACGTGCGGGCTGCTGTTGCCTGGGCGCTCTCTTCTTTGCAAAAGAGTCTGCAGTTCCACGCTTTGAACCGTGGAACGGCGCCGGGCTCTGCTAAGACTTCCCCCGGTGCTTCGTTTGCCCTGGGCCAAAGCGAGCCTTCACAATAGCTGAACGCTAACACTGCATACTCGTTCCACTTCCAGAACCGGGCTACGGCGAGGCAGTTCTCCGGGGGAAAACGGCCCTTCGCGAAGGGCAGATCTGCCGAGCTCATTGCGGGAAAGCGAAAACAAAGGACGCTTTTCTCCCTCTAACCGCTTTCGTCAGAGGAACGGGGGAAGTCACAGTGTTCTTTCTCTCACTGAGATACACACAATCTGACGTTGCCTCTGAGCTCCGTTGCTGGCAAAGAACTGAAACGGACATACATTCCTGTGGGGAAACACAGGGCTTTGCTAGGATTTCTCTAGGCAGTGTGTTTTCCCTGGGCCTCACTGTAGCAACACTATCTCGCCAGGGCAACACTGCATGGGATTTCCTCTGCCAGGAGAGAGCTGCTGCTTTGTAGTTTGTGCTGGGAAACTTTGCTTTGGCAAGTGCCAATTGACCGCATTCAGGCAGAAAGAAAAGAGAATAGCAAGAGGCCTTTTCTCCCCGGCTGCTTTCCCAAGCCCTTCCAGCTCAAACTATGTCGTTGCTCCTCTGGAAGGATCCCTGCACCGCGGCGTAGTTTTTCCGAAGAAGCCCTGCGTTTGCAAGAGCAAATGAGGAATTCGTGGCAGGAAAGAGGAAGGAAAGAAAGTTTCTCTCCCTCTGCCTGCTTTGCTCAGAGGACTGGATGAAGTCAGGGAGTTCTCCCTTTCACTGAGAAACGTGCGGGCTGCTGTTGCCTGGGCGCTCTCTTCTTTGCAAAAGAGTCTGCAGTTCCACGCTTTGAACCGTGGAACGGCGCCGGGCTCTGCTAAGATTTCCCCCGGTGCTTCGTTTGCCCTGGGCCAAAGCGAGCCTTCACAATAGCTGAACGCTAACACTGCATACTCGTTCCACTTCCAGAACCGGGCTACGGCGAGGCAGTTCTCCGGGGGAAAACGGCCCTTCGCGAAGGGCAGATCTGCCGAGCTCATTGCGGGAAAGCGAAAGCAAAGGACGCTTTTCTCCCTCTAACCGCTTTCGTCAGAGGAACGGGGGAAGTCACAGTGTTCTTTCTCTCCCTGAGATACACACAATCTGACGTTGCCTCTGAGCTCCGTTGCTGGCAAAGAAGTGAAACTGACATACATTCCTGTGGGGACACCCAGGGCTTTGCTAGGATTTCTCTAGGCAGTGTGTTTTCCCTGGGCCTCACTGTAGCAACACTATCTCGCCAGGGCAGAACTGCATGGGATTTCCTCTGCCAGGAGAGAGCTGCTGCTTTGTAGTTTGTGCTGGGAAACCTTGCTTTGGCAAGTGCCAATTGACCGCATTCAGGCAGAAAGAAAAGAGAATAGCAAGAGGCCTTTTCTCCCCGGCTGCTCTGCCAAGCCCTTCCAGCTCAAACTATGTCGTTGCTCCTCTGGAAGGATCCCTGCACCGCGGCGTAGTTTTTCCGAAGAAGCCCTGCGTTTGCAAGAGCAAATGAGGAATTCGTGGCAGGAAAGAGGAAGGAAAGAAAGTTTCTCTCCCTCTGCCTGCTTTGCTCAGAGGACTGGATGAAGTCAGGGACTTCTCCCTTTCACTGAGAAACGTGCGGGCTGCTGTTGCCTGGGCGCTCTCTTCTTTGCAAAAGAGTCTGCAGTTCCACGCTTTGAACCGTGGAAAGGCGCCGGGCTCTGCTAAGATTTCCCCCGGCGCTTCGTTTGCCCTGGGCCAAAGCGAGCCTTCACAATAGCTGAACGCTAACACTGCATACTCGTTCCACTTCCAGAACCGGGCTACGGCGAGGCAGTTCTCCGGGGGAAAACGGCCCTTCGCGAAGGGCAGATCTGCCGAGCTCATTGCGGAAAAGCGAAAACAAAGGACGCTTTTCTCCCTCTAACCGCTTTCGTCAGAGGAACGGGGGAAGTCACAGTGTTTTTTCTCTCACTGAGATACACACAATCTGACGTTGCCTCTGAGCTCCGTTGCTGGCAAAGAACTGAAACGGACATACATTCCTGTGGGGAAACACAGGGCTTTGCTAGGATTTCTCTAGGCAGTGTGTTTTCCCTGGGCCTCACTGTAGCAACACTATCTCGCCAGGGCAACACTGCATGGGATTTCCTCTGCCAGGAGAGAGCTGCTGCTTTGTAGTTTGTGCTGGGAAACTTTGCTTTGGCAAGTGCCAATTGACCGCATTCAGGCAGAAAGAAAAGAGAATAGCAAGAGGCCTTTTCTCCCCGGCTGCTTTCCCAAGCCCTTACAGCTCAAACTATGTCGTTGCTCCTCTGGAAGGATCCCTGCACCGCGGCGTAGTTTTTCCGAAGAAGCCCTGCGTTTGCAAGAGCAAATGAGGAATTCGTGGCAGGAAAGAGGAAGGAAAGAAAGTTTCTCTCCCTCTGCCTGCTTTGCTCAGAGGACTGGATGAAGTCAGGGAGTTCTCCCTTTCACTGAGAAACGTGCGGGCTGCTGTTGCCTGGGCGCTCTCTTCTTTGCAAAAGAGTCTGCAGTTCCACGCTTTGAACCGTGGAAAGGCGCCGGGCTCTGCTAAGACTTCCCCCGGCGCTTCGTTTGCCCTGGGCCAGAGCGAGCCTTCACAATAGCTGAACGCTAACACTGCGTACTCGTTCCACTTCCAGAACAGGGCTACCGCGAGGCAGTTCTCCGGGGGAAAACGGCCCTTCGCGAAGGGCAGATCTGCCGAGCTCATTGCGGGAAAGCGAAAGCAAAGGACGCTTTTCTCCCTCTAACCGCTTTCGTCAGAGGAACGGGGGAAGTCACAGTGTTCTTTCTCTCACTGAGATACACACAATCTGACGTTGCCTCTGAGCTCCGTTGCTGGCAAAGAACTGAAACTGACATACATTCCTGTGGGGAAACACAGGGCTTTGCTAGGATTTCTCTAGGCAGTGTGTTTTCCCTGGACCTCACTGAAGCAACACTATCTCGCCAGGGCAACACTGCGTGGGATTTCCTCTGCCAGGAGAGAGCTGCTGCTTTGTAGTTTGTGCTGGGAAACCTTGCTTTGGCAAGTGCGAATTGACCGCATTCAGGCAGAAAGAAAAGAGAACAGCAAGAGGCCTTTTCACCCCGGCTGCTTTCCCAAGCCCTTCCAGCTCAAACTATGTCGTTGCTCCTCTGGAAGGATCCTTGCACCGCGACGTAGTTTCTCAGAAGAAGCCCTGCGTTTGCAAGAGCAAATGAGGAATTCGTTGCAGGAAAGAAGAAGGAAAGAAAGTTTCTCTCCCTCTGCCTGCTTTGCTCAGAGAACTGGATGAAGTCAGGGAGTTCTCCCTTTCACTGAGAAACGTGCGGGCTGCTGTTGCCTGTGCGCTCTCTTCTTTGCAAAAGAGTCTGCAGTTCCACGCTTTGAACCGTGGAAAGGCGCCGGGCTCTGCTAAGACTTCCCCCGGCGCTTCGTTTGCCCTGGGCCAAACCGAGCCTTCACAATAGCTGAACGCTAACACTGCATACTCGTTCCACTTCCAGAACAGGGCTACCGCGAGGCAGTTCTCCGGGGGAAAACGGCCCTTCGCGAAGGGCAGATCTGCTGAGCTCATTGCGGGAAAGCGAAAGCAAAGGACGCTTTTCTCCCTCTAACCGCTTTCGTCAGAGGAACGGGGGAAGTCACAGTGTTTTTTCTCTCACTGAGATACACACAATCTGACGTTGCCTCTGAGCTCCGTTGCTGGCAAAGAACTGAAACTGACATACATTCCTGTGGGGAAACACAGGGCTTTGCTAGGATTTCTCTAGGCAGTGTGATTTCCCTGGGCCTCACTGTAGCAACACTATCTCGCCAGGGCAACACTGCGTGGGATTTCCTCTGCCAGGAGAGAGCTGCTGCTTTGTAGTTTGTGCTGGGAAACCTTGCTTTGGCAAGTGCGAATTGACCGCATTCAGGCAGAAAGAAAAGAGAACAGCAAGAGGCCTTTTCTCCCCGGCTGCTTTCCCAAGCCCTTCCAGCTCAAACTATGTCGTTGCTCCTCTGGAAGGATCCCTGCACCGCGACGTAGTTTCTCAGAAGAAGCCCTGCGTTTGCAAGAGCAAATGAGGAATTCGTTGCAGGAAAGAGGAAGGAAAGAAAGTTTCTCTCCCTCTGCCTGCTTTGCTCAGAGAACTGGATGAAGTCAGGGAGTTCTCCTTTTCACTGAGAAACGTGCGGGCTGCTGTTGCCTGTGCGCTCTCTTCTTTGCAAAAGAGTCTGCAGTTCCACGCTTTGAACCGTGGAAAGGCGCCGGGCTCTGCTAAGACTTCCCCCGGCGCTTCGTTTGCCCTGGGCCAAAGCGAGCCTTCACAATAGCTGAACGCTAACACTGCATACTCGTTCCACTTCCAGAACAGGGCTACCGCGAGGCAGTTCTCCGGGGGAAAACGGCCCTTCGCGAAGGGCAGATCTGCCGAGCTCATTGCGGGAAAGCGAAAGCAAAGGACGCTTTTCTCCCTCTAACCGCTTTCGTCAGAGGAACGGGGGAAGTCACAGTGTTCTTTCTCTCCCTGAGATACACACAATCTGACGTTGCCTCTGAGCTCCGTTGCTGGCAAAGAACTGAAACTGACATACATTCCTGTGGGGAAACACAGGGCTTTGCTAGGATTTCTCTAGGCAGTGTGATTTCCCTGGGCCTCACTGTAGCAACACTATCTCGCCAGGGCAACACTGCGTGGGATTTCCTCTGCCAGGAGAGAGCTGCTGCTTTGTAGTTTGTGCTGGGAAACCTTGCTTTGGCAAGTGCGAATTGACCGCATTCAGGCAGAAAGAAAAGAGAACAGCAAGAGGCCTTTTTTCCCCGGCTGCTTTCCCAAGCCCTTCCAGCTCAAACTATGTCGTTGCTCCTCTGGAAGGATCCCTGCACCGCGACGTAGTTTCTCAGAAGAAGCCCTGCGTTTGCAAGAGCAAAGGAGCAATTCGTTGCAGGAAAGAGGAAGGAAAGAAAGTTTCTCTCCCTCTGCCTGCTTTGCTCAGAGAACTGGATGAAGTCAGGGAGTTCTCCCTTTTACCTGAGAAACGTGCGGGCTGCTGTTGCCTGTGCGCTCTCTTCTTTGCAAAAGAGTCTGCAGTTCCACGCTTTGAACCGTGGAAAGGCGCCGGGCTCTGCTAAGACTTCCCCCGGCGCTTCGTTTGCCCTGGGCCAAAGCGAGCCTTCACAATAGCTGAACGCTAACACTGCATACTCGTTCCACTTCCAGAACAGGGCTACCGCGAGGCAGTTCTCCGGGGGAAAACGGCTCTTCGCGAAGGGCAGATCTGCCGAGCTCATTGCGGGAAAGCGAAAGCAAAGGACGCTTTTCTCCCTCTAACCGCTTTCGTCAGAGGAACGGGGGAAGTCACAGTGTTCTTTCTCTCACTGAGATACACACAATCTGACGTTGCCTCTGAGCTCCGTTGCTGGCAAAGAACTGAAACTGACATACATTCCTGTGGGGAAACACAGGGCTTTGCTAGGATTTCTCTAGGCAGTGTGATTTCCCTGGGCCTCACTGTAGGAACAGTATCTCGCCAGGGCAACACTGCGTGGGATTTCCTCTGCCAGGAGAGAGCTGCTGCTTTGTAGTTTGTGCTGGGAAACCTTGCTTTGGCAAGTGCGAATTGACCGCATTCAGGCAGAAAGAAAAGAGAACAGCAAGAGGCCTTTTCTCCCCGGCTGCTTTCCCAAGCCCTTCCAGCTCAAACTATGTCGTTGCTCCTCTGGAAGGATCCTTGCACCGCGACGTAGTTTCTCAGAAGAAGCCCTGCGTTTGCAAGAGCAAATGAGGAATTCGTTGCAGGAAAGAAGAAGGAAAGAAAGTTTCTCTCCCTCTGCCTGCTTTGCTCAGAGAACTGGATGAAGTCAGGGAGTTCTCCCTTTCACTGAGAAACGTGCGGGCTGCTGTTGCCTGTGCGCTCTCTTCTTTGCAAAAGAGTCTGCAGTTCCACGCTTTGAACCGTGGAAAGGCGCCGGGCTCTGCTAAGACTTCCCCCGGCGCTTCGTTTGCCCTGGGCCAAAGCGAGCCTTCACAATAGCTGAACGCTTACACTGCATACTCGTTCCACTTCCAGAACAGGGCTACCGCGAGGCAGTTCTCCGGGGGAAAACGGCCCTTCGCGAAGGGCAGATCTGCTGAGCTCATTGCGGGAAAGCGAAAGCAAAGGACGCTTTTCTCCCTCTAAGCGCTTTCGTCAGAGGAACGGGGGAAGTCACAGTGTTCTTTCTCTCACTGAGATACACACAATCTGACGTTGCCTCTGAGCTCCGTTGCTGGCAAAGAACTGAAACTGACATACATTCCTGTGGGGAAACACAGGGCTTTGCTAGGATTTCTCTAGGCAGTGTGATTTCCCTGGGCCTCACTGTAGCAACACTATCTCGCCAGGGCAACACTGCGTGGGATTTCCTCTGCCAGGAGAGAGCTGCTGCTTTGTAGTTTGTGCTGGGAAACCTTGCTTTGGCAAGTGCGAATTGACCGCATTCAGGCAGAAAGAAAAGAGAACAGCAAGAGGCCTTTTCTCCCCGGCTGCTTTCCCAAGCCCTTCCAGCTCAAACTATGTCGTTGCTCCTCTGGAAGGATCCTTGCACCGCGACGTAGTTTCTCAGAAGAAGCCCTGCGTTTGCAAGAGCAAATGAGGAATTCGTTGCAGGAAAGAAGAAGGAAAGAAAGTTTCTCTCCCTCTGCCTGCTTTGCTCAGAGAACTGGATGAAGTCAGGGAGTTCTCCCTTTCACTGAGAAACGTGCGGGCTGCTGTTGCCTGTGCGCTCTCTTCTTTGCAAAAGAGTCTGCAGTTCCACGCTTTGAACCGTGGAAAGGCGCCGGGCTCTGCTAAGACTTCCCCCGGCGCTTCGTTTGCCCTGGGCCAAACCGAGCCTTCACAATAGCTGAACGCTAACACTGCATACTCGTTCCACTTCCAGAACAGGGCTACCGCGAGGCAGTTCTCCGGGGGAAAACGGCCCTTCGCGAAGGGCAGATCTGCCGAGCTCATTGCGGGAAAGCGAAAGCAAAGGACGCTTTTCTCCCTCTAACCGCTTTCGTCAGAGGAACGGGGGAAGTCACAGTGTTCTTTCTCTCACTGAGATACACACAATCTGACGTTGCCTCTGAGCTCCGTTGCTGGCAAAGAACTGAAACTGACATACATTCCTGTGGGGAAACACAGGGCTTTGCTAGGATTTCTCTAGGCAGTGTGATTTCCCTGGGCCTCACTGTAGCAACACTATCTCGCCAGGGCAACACTGCGTGGGATTTCCTCTGCCAGGAGAGAGCTGCTGCTTTGTAGTTTGTGCTGGGAAACCTTGCTTTGGCAAGTGCGAATTGACCGCATTCAGGCAGAAAGAAAAGAGAACAGCAAGAGGCCTTTTTTCCCCGGCTGCTTTCCCAAGCCCTTCCAGCTCAAACTATGTCGTTGCTCCTCTGGAAGGATCCCTGCACCGCGACGTAGTTTCTCAGAAGAAGCCCTGCGTTTGCAAGAGCAAAGGAGCAATTCGTTGCAGGAAAGAGGAAGGAAAGAAAGTTTCTCTCCCTCTGCCTGCTTTGCTCAGAGAACTGGATGAAGTCAGGGAGTTCTCCCTTTCACTGAGAAACGTGCGGGCTGCTGTTGCCTGTGCGCTCTCTTCTTTGCAAAAGAGTCTGCAGTTCCACGCTTTGAACCGTGGAAAGGCGCCGGGCTCTGCTAAGACTTCCCCCGGCGCTTCGTTTGCCCTGGGCCAAAGCGAGCCTTCACAATAGCTGAACGCTAACACTGCATACTCGTTCCACTTCCAGAACAGGGCTACCGCGAGGCAGTTCTCCGGGGGAAAACGGCTCTTCGCGAAGGGCAGATCTGCCGAGCTCATTGCGGGAAAGCGAAAGCAAAGGACGCTTTTCTCCCTCTAACCGCTTTCGTCAGAGGAACGGGGGAAGTCACAGTGTTCTTTCTCTCACTGAGATACACACAATCTGACGTTGCCTCTGAGCTCCGTTGCTGGCAAAGAACTGAAACTGACATACATTCCTGTGGGGAAACACAGGGCTTTGCTAGGATTTCTCTAGGCAGTGTGATTTCCCTGGGCCTCACTGTAGGAACAGTATCTCGCCAGGGCAACACTGCGTGGGATTTCCTCTGCCAGGAGAGAGCTGCTGCTTTGTAGTTTGTGCTGGGAAACCTTGCTTTGGCAAGTGCGAATTGACCGCATTCAGGCAGAAAGAAAAGAGAACAGCAAGAGGCCTTTTCTCCCCGGCTGCTTTCCCAAGCCCTTCCAGCTCAAACTATGTCGTTGCTCCTCTGGAAGGATCCTTGCACCGCGACGTAGTTTCTCAGAAGAAGCCCTGCGTTTGCAAGAGCAAATGAGGAATTCGTTGCAGGAAAGAAGAAGGAAAGAAAGTTTCTCTCCCTCTGCCTGCTTTGCTCAGAGAACTGGATGAAGTCAGGGAGTTCTCCCTTTCACTGAGAAACGTGCGGGCTGCTGTTGCCTGTGCGCTCTCTTCTTTGCAAAAGAGTCTGCAGTTCCACGCTTTGAACCGTGGAAAGGCGCCGGGCTCTGCTAAGACTTCCCCCGGCGCTTCGTTTGCCCTGGGCCAAAGCGAGCCTTCACAATAGCTGAACGCTTACACTGCATACTCGTTCCACTTCCAGAACAGGGCTACCGCGAGGCAGTTCTCCGGGGAAAAACGGCCCTTCGCGAAGGGCAGATCTGCTGAGCTCATTGCGGGAAAGCGAAAGCAAAGGACGCTTTTCTCCCTCTAAGCGCTTTCGTCAGAGGAACGGGGGAAGTCACAGTGTTCTTTCTCTCACTGAGATACACACAATCTGACGTTGCCTCTGAGCTCCGTTGCTGGCAAAGAACTGAAACTGACATACATTCCTGTGGGGAAACACAGGGCTTTGCTAGGATTTCTCTAGGCAGTGTGATTTCCCTGGGCCTCACTGTAGCAACACTATCTCGCCAGGGCAACACTGCGTGGGATTTCCTCTGCCAGGAGAGAGCTGCTGCTTTGTAGTTTGTGCTGGGAAACCTTGCTTTGGCAAGTGCGAATTGACCGCATTCACGCAGAAAGAAAAGAGAACAGCAAGAGGCCTTTTCTCCCCGGCTGCTTTCCCAAGCCCTTCCAGCTCAAACTATGTCGTTGCTCCTCTGGAAGGATCCTTGCACCGCGACGTAGTTTCTCAGAAGAAGCCCTGCGTTTGCAAGAGCAAATGAGGAATTCGTTGCAGGAAAGAAGAAGGAAAGAAAGTTTCTCTCCCTCTGCCTGCTTTGCTCAGAGAACTGGATGAAGTCAGGGAGTTCTCCCTTTCACTGAGAAACGTGCGGGCTGCTGTTGCCTGTGCGCTCTCTTCTTTGCAAAAGAGTCTGCAGTTCCACGCTTTGAACCGTGGAAAGGCGCCGGGCTCTGCTAAGACTTCCCCCGGCCCTTCGTTTGCCCTGGGCCAAACCGAGCCTTCACAATAGCTGAACGCTAACACTGCATACTCGTTCCACTTCCAGAACAGGGCTACCGCGAGGCAGTTCTCCGGGGGAAAACGGCCCTTCGCGAAGGGCAGATCTGCTGAGCTCATTGCGGGAAAGCGAAAGCAAAGGACGCTTTTCTCCCTCTAACCGCTTTCGTCAGAGGAACGGGGGAAGTCACAGTGTTCTTTCTCTCCCTGAGATACACACAATCTGACGTTGCCTCTGAGCTCCGTTGCTGGCAAAGAACTGAAACTGACATACATTCCTGTGGGGAAACACAGGGCTTTGCTAGGATTTCTCTAGGCAGTGTGATTTCCCTGGGCCTCACTGTAGCAACACTATCTCGCCAGGGCAACACTGCGTGGGATTTCCTCTGCCAGGAGAGAGCTGCTGCTTTGTAGTTTGTGCTGGGAAACCTTGCTTTGGCAAGTGCGAATTGACCGCATTCAGGCAGAAAGAAAAGAGAACAGCAAGAGGCCTTTTTTCCCCGGCTGCTTTCCCAAGCCCTTCCAGCTCAAACTATGTCGTTGCTCCTCTGGAAGGATCCCTGCACCGCGACGTAGTTTCTCAGAAGAAGCCCTGCGTTTGCAAGAGCAAAGGAGCAATTCGTTGCAGGAAAGAGGAAGGAAAGAAAGTTTCTCTCCCTCTGCCTGCTTTGCTCAGAGAACTGGATGAAGTCAGGGAGTTCTCCCTTTCACTGAGAAACGTGCGGGCTGCTGTTGCCTGTGCGCTCTCTTCTTTGCAAAAGAGTCTGCAGTTCCACGCTTTGAACCGTGGAAAGGCGCCGGGCTCTGCTAAGACTTCCCCCGGCGCTTCGTTTGCCCTGGGCCAAACCGAGCCTTCACAATAGCTGAACGCTAACACTGCATACTCGTTCCACTTCCAGAACAGGGCTACCGCGAGGCAGTTCTCCGGGGGAAAACGGCCCTTCGCGAAGGGCAGATCTGCCGAGCTCATTGCGGGAAAGCGAAAGCAAAGGACGCTTTTCTCCCTCTAACCGCTTTCGTCAGAGGAACGGGGGAAGTCACAGTGTTCTTTCTCTCACTGAGATACACACAATCTGACGTTGCCTCTGAGCTCCGTTGCTGGCAAAGAACTGAAACTGACATACATTCCTGTGGGGAAACACAGGGCTTTGCTAGGATTTCTCTAGGCAGTGTGATTTCCCTGGGCCTCACTGTAGCAACACTATCTCGCCAGGGCAACACTGCGTGGGATTTCCTCTGCCAGGAGAGAGCTGCTGCTTTGTAGTTTGTGCTGGGAAACCTTGCTTTGGCAAGTGCGAATTGACCGCATTCAGGCAGAAAGAAAAGAGAACAGCAAGAGGCCTTTTCACCCCGGCTGCTTTCCCAAGCCCTTCCAGCTCAAACTATGTCGTTGCTCCTCTGGAAGGATCCTTGCACCGCGACGTAGTTTCTCAGAAGAAGCCCTGCGTTTGCAAGAGCAAATGAGGAATTCGTTGCAGGAAAGAAGAAGGAAAGAAAGTTTCTCTCCCTCTGCCTGCTTTGCTCAGAGAACTGGATGAAGTCAGGGAGTTCTCCCTTTCACTGAGAAACGTGCGGGCTGCTGTTGCCTGTGCGCTCTCTTCTTTGCAAAAGAGTCTGCAGTTCCACGCTTTGAACCGTGGAAAGGCGCCGGGCTCTGCTAAGACTTCCCCCGGCGCTTCGTTTGCCCTGGGCCAAAGCGAGCCTTCACAATAGCTGAACGCTAACACTGCATACTCGTTCCACTTCCAGAACAGGGCTACCGCGAGGCAGTTCTCCGGGGGAAAACGGCTCTTCGCGAAGGGCAGATCTGCCGAGCTCATTGCGGGAAAGCGAAAGCAAAGGACGCTTTTCTCCCTCTAACCGCTTTCGTCAGAGGAACGGGGGAAGTCACAGTGTTCTTTCTCTCACTGAGATACACACAATCTGACGTTGCCTCTGAGCTCCGTTGCTGGCAAAGAACTGAAACTGACATACATTCCTGTGGGGAAACACAGGGCTTTGCTAGGATTTCTCTAGGCAGTGTGATTTCCCTGGGCCTCACTGTAGGAACAGTATCTCGCCAGGGCAACACTGCGTGGGATTTCCTCTGCCAGGAGAGAGCTGCTGCTTTGTAGTTTGTGCTGGGAAACCTTGCTTTGGCAAGTGCGAATTGACCGCATTCAGGCAGAAAGAAAAGAGAACAGCAAGAGGCCTTTTCTCCCCGGCTGCTTTCCCAAGCCCTTCCAGCTCAAACTATGTCGTTGCTCCTCTGGAAGGATCCTTGCACCGCGACGTAGTTTCTCAGAAGAAGCCCTGCGTTTGCAAGAGCAAATGAGGAATTCGTTGCAGGAAAGAAGAAGGAAAGAAAGTTTCTCTCCCTCTGCCTGCTTTGCTCAGAGAACTGGATGAAGTCAGGGAGTTCTCCCTTTCACTGAGAAACGTGCGGGCTGCTGTTGCCTGTGCGCTCTCTTCTTTGCAAAAGAGTCTGCAGTTCCACGCTTTGAACCGTGGAAAGGCGCCGGGCTCTGCTAAGACTTCCCCCGGCGCTTCGTTTGCCCTGGGCCAAAGCGAGCCTTCACAATAGCTGAACGCTTACACTGCATACTCGTTCCACTTCCAGAACAGGGCTACCGCGAGGCAGTTCTCCGGGGGAAAACGGCCCTTCGCGAAGGGCAGATCTGCTGAGCTCATTGCGGGAAAGCGAAAGCAAAGGACGCTTTTCTCCCTCTAAGCGCTTTCGTCAGAGGAACGGGGGAAGTCACAGTGTTCTTTCTCTCACTGAGATACACACAATCTGACGTTGCCTCTGAGCTCCGTTGCTGGCAAAGAACTGAAACTGACATACATTCCTGTGGGGAAACACAGGGCTTTGCTAGGATTTCTCTAGGCAGTGTGATTTCCCTGGGCCTCACTGTAGCAACACTATCTCGCCAGGGCAACACTGCGTGGGATTTCCTCTGCCAGGAGAGAGCTGCTGCTTTGTAGTTTGTGCTGGGAAACCTTGCTTTGGCAAGTGCGAATTGACCGCATTCAGGCAGAAAGAAAAGAGAACAGCAAGAGGCCTTTTCTCCCCGGCTGCTTTCCCAAGCCCTTCCAGCTCAAACTATGTCGTTGCTCCTCTGGAAGGATCCTTGCACCGCGACGTAGTTTCTCAGAAGAAGCCCTGCGTTTGCAAGAGCAAATGAGGAATTCGTTGCAGGAAAGAAGAAGGAAAGAAAGTTTCTCTCCCTCTGCCTGCTTTGCTCAGAGAACTGGATGAAGTCAGGGAGTTCTCCCTTTCACTGAGAAACGTGCGGGCTGCTGTTGCCTGTGCGCTCTCTTCTTTGCAAAAGAGTCTGCAGTTCCACGCTTTGAACCGTGGAAAGGCGCCGGGCTCTGCTAAGACTTCCCCCGGCGCTTCGTTTGCCCTGGGCCAAACCGAGCCTTCACAATAGCTGAACGCTAACACTGCATACTCGTTCCACTTCCAGAACAGGGCTACCGCGAGGCAGTTCTCCGGGGGAAAACGGCCCTTCGCGAAGGGCAGATCTGCCGAGCTCATTGCGGGAAAGCGAAAGCAAAGGACGCTTTTCTCCCTCTAACCGCTTTCGTCAGAGGAACGGGGGAAGTCACAGTGTTCTTTCTCTCACTGAGATACACACAATCTGACGTTGCCTCTGAGCTCCGTTGCTGGCAAAGAACTGAAACTGACATACATTCCTGTGGGGAAACACAGGGCTTTGCTAGGATTTCTCTAGGCAGTGTGATTTCCCTGGGCCTCACTGTAGCAACACTATCTCGCCAGGGCAACACTGCGTGGGATTTCCTCTGCCAGGAGAGAGCTGCTGCTTTGTAGTTTGTGCTGGGAAACCTTGCTTTGGCAAGTGCGAATTGACCGCATTCAGGCAGAAAGAAAAGAGAACAGCAAGAGGCCTTTTCTCCCCGGCTGCTTTCCCAAGCCCTTCCAGCTCAAACTATGTCGTTGCTCCTCTGGAAGGATCCCTGCACCGCGACGTAGTTTCTCAGAAGAAGCCCTGCGTTTGCAAGAGCAAAGGAGCAATTCGTTGCAGGAAAGAGGAAGGAAAGAAAGTTTCTCTCCCTCTGCCTGCTTTGCTCAGAGAACTGGATGAAGTCAGGGAGTTCTCCCTTTCACTGAGAAACGTGCGGGCTGCTGTTGCCTGTGCGCTCTCTTCTTTGCAAAAGAGTCTGCAGTTCCACGCTTTGAACCGTGGAAAGGCGCCGGGCTCTGCTAAGACTTCCCCCGGCGCTTCGTTTGCCCTGGGCCAAAGCGAGCCTTCACAATAGCTGAACGCTAACACTGCATACTCGTTCCACTTCCAGAACAGGGCTACCGCGAGGCAGTTCTCCGGGGGAAAACGGCTCTTCGCGAAGGGCAGATCTGCCGAGCTCATTGCGGGAAAGCGAAAGCAAAGGACGCTTTTCTCCCTCTAACCGCTTTCGTCAGAGGAACGGGGGAAGTCACAGTGTTCTTTCTCTCACTGAGATACACACAATCTGACGTTGCCTCTGAGCTCCGTTGCTGGCAAAGAACTGAAACTGACATACATTCCTGTGGGGAAACACAGGGCTTTGCTAGGATTTCTCTAGGCAGTGTGATTTCCCTGGGCCTCACTGTAGCAACACTATCTCGCCAGGGCAACACTGCGTGGGATTTCCTCTGCCAGGAGAGAGCTGCTGCTTTGTAGTTTGTGCTGGGAAACCTTGCTTTGGCAAGTGCGAATTGACCGCATTCAGGCAGAAAGAAAAGAGAACAGCAAGAGGCCTTTTCTCCCCGGCTGCTTTCCCAAGCCCTTCCAGCTCAAACTATGTCGTTGCTCCTCTGGAAGGATCCTTGCACCGCGACGTAGTTTCTCAGAAGAAGCCCTGCGTTTG
Source organism: Elephas maximus indicus (assembly GCF_024166365.1). Classification (NCBI taxonomy): domain Eukaryota; kingdom Metazoa; phylum Chordata; class Mammalia; order Proboscidea; family Elephantidae; genus Elephas; species Elephas maximus. The sequence goes on from NC_064835.1 coordinate 2,697,408, forward strand.
CAAGAGCAAATGAGGAATTCGTTGCAGGAAAGAAGAAGGAAAGAAAGTTTCTCTCCCTCTGCCTGCTTTGCTCAGAGAACTGGATGAAGTCAGGGAGTTCTCCCTTTCACTGAGAAACGTGCGGGCTGCTGTTGCCTGTGCGCTCTCTTCTTTGCAAAAGAGTCTGCAGTTCCACGCTTTGAACCGTGGAAAGGCGCCGGGCTCTGCTAAGACTTCCCCCGGCGCTTCGTTTGCCCTGGGCCAAAGCGAGCCTTCACAATAGCTGAACGCTTACACTGCATACTCGTTCCACTTCCAGAACAGGGCTACCGCGAGGCAGTTCTCCGGGGAAAAACGGCCCTTCGCGAAGGGCAGATCTGCTGAGCTCATTGCGGGAAAGCGAAAGCAAAGGACGCTTTTCTCCCTCTAAGCGCTTTCGTCAGAGGAACGGGGGAAGTCACAGTGTTCTTTCTCTCACTGAGATACACACAATCTGACGTTGCCTCTGAGCTCCGTTGCTGGCAAAGAACTGAAACTGACATACATTCCTGTGGGGAAACACAGGGCTTTGCTAGGATTTCTCTAGGCAGTGTGATTTCCCTGGGCCTCACTGTAGCAACACTATCTCGCCAGGGCAACACTGCGTGGGATTTCCTCTGCCAGGAGAGAGCTGCTGCTTTGTAGTTTGTGCTGGGAAACCTTGCTTTGGCAAGTGCGAATTGACCGCATTCAGGCAGAAAGAAAAGAGAACAGCAAGAGGCCTTTTCTCCCCGGCTGCTTTCCCAAGCCCTTCCAGCTCAAACTATGTCGTTGCTCCTCTGGAAGGATCCTTGCACCGCGACGTAGTTTCTCAGAAGAAGCCCTGCGTTTGCAAGAGCAAATGAGGAATTCGTTGCAGGAAAGAAGAAGGAAAGAAAGTTTCTCTCCCTCTGCCTGCTTTGCTCAGAGAACTGGATGAAGTCAGGGAGTTCTCCCTTTCACTGAGAAACGTGCGGGCTGCTGTTGCCTGTGCGCTCTCTTCTTTGCAAAAGAGTCTGCAGTTCCACGCTTTGAACCGTGGAAAGGCGCCGGGCTCTGCTAAGACTTCCCCCGGCGCTTCGTTTGCCCTGGGCCAAACCGAGCCTTCACAATAGCTGAACGCTAACACTGCATACTCGTTCCACTTCCAGAACAGGGCTACCGCGAGGCAGTTCTCCGGGGGAAAACGGCCCTTCGCGAAGGGCAGATCTGCTGAGCTCATTGCGGGAAAGCGAAAGCAAAGGACGCTTTTCTCCCTCTAACCGCTTTCGTCAGAGGAACGGGGGAAGTCACAGTGTTCTTTCTCTCCCTGAGATACACACAATCTGACGTTGCCTCTGAGCTCCGTTGCTGGCAAAGAACTGAAACTGACATACATTCCTGTGGGGAAACACAGGGCTTTGCTAGGATTTCTCTAGGCAGTGTGATTTCCCTGGGCCTCACTGTAGCAACACTATCTCGCCAGGGCAACACTGCGTGGGATTTCCTCTGCCAGGAGAGAGCTGCTGCTTTGTAGTTTGTGCTGGGAAACCTTGCTTTGGCAAGTGCGAATTGACCGCATTCAGGCAGAAAGAAAAGAGAACAGCAAGAGGCCTTTTTTCCCCGGCTGCTTTCCCAAGCCCTTCCAGCTCAAACTATGTCGTTGCTCCTCTGGAAGGATCCCTGCACCGCGACGTAGTTTCTCAGAAGAAGCCCTGCGTTTGCAAGAGCAAAGGAGCAATTCGTTGCAGGAAAGAGGAAGGAAAGAAAGTTTCTCTCCCTCTGCCTGCTTTGCTCAGAGAACTGGATGAAGTCAGGGAGTTCTCCCTTTCACTGAGAAACGTGCGGGCTGCTGTTGCCTGTGCGCTCTCTTCTTTGCAAAAGAGTCTGCAGTTCCACGCTTTGAACCGTGGAAAGGCGCCGGGCTCTGCTAAGACTTCCCCCGGCGCTTCGTTTGCCCTGGGCCAAACCGAGCCTTCACAATAGCTGAACGCTAACACTGCATACTCGTTCCACTTCCAGAACAGGGCTACCGCGAGGCAGTTCTCCGGGGGAAAACGGCCCTTCGCGAAGGGCAGATCTGCCGAGCTCATTGCGGGAAAGCGAAAGCAAAGGACGCTTTTCTCCCTCTAACCGCTTTCGTCAGAGGAACGGGGGAAGTCACAGTGTTCTTTCTCTCACTGAGATACACACAATCTGACGTTGCCTCTGAGCTCCGTTGCTGGCAAAGAACTGAAACTGACATACATTCCTGTGGGGAAACACAGGGCTTTGCTAGGATTTCTCTAGGCAGTGTGATTTCCCTGGGCCTCACTGTAGCAACACTATCTCGCCAGGGCAACACTGCGTGGGATTTCCTCTGCCAGGAGAGAGCTGCTGCTTTGTAGTTTGTGCTGGGAAACCTTGCTTTGGCAAGTGCGAATTGACCGCATTCAGGCAGAAAGAAAAGAGAACAGCAAGAGGCCTTTTCACCCCGGCTGCTTTCCCAAGCCCTTCCAGCTCAAACTATGTCGTTGCTCCTCTGGAAGGATCCTTGCACCGCGACGTAGTTTCTCAGAAGAAGCCCTGCGTTTGCAAGAGCAAATGAGGAATTCGTTGCAGGAAAGAAGAAGGAAAGAAAGTTTCTCTCCCTCTGCCTGCTTTGCTCAGAGAACTGGATGAAGTCAGGGAGTTCTCCCTTTCACTGAGAAACGTGCGGGCTGCTGTTGCCTGTGCGCTCTCTTCTTTGCAAAAGAGTCTGCAGTTCCACGCTTTGAACCGTGGAAAGGCGCCGGGCTCTGCTAAGACTTCCCCCGGCGCTTCGTTTGCCCTGGGCCAAACCGAGCCTTCACAATAGCTGAACGCTAACACTGCATACTCGTTCCACTTCCAGAACAGGGCTACCGCGAGGCAGTTCTCCGGGGGAAAACGGCCCTTCGCGAAGGGCAGATCTGCCGAGCTCATTGCGGGAAAGCGAAAGCAAAGGACGCTTTTCTCCCTCTAACCGCTTTCGTCAGAGGAACGGGGGAAGTCACAGTGTTCTTTCTCTCACTGAGATACACACAATCTGACGTTGCCTCTGAGCTCCGTTGCTGGCAAAGAACTGAAACTGACATACATTCCTGTGGGGAAACACAGGGCTTTGCTAGGATTTCTCTAGGCAGTGTGATTTCCCTGGGCCTCACTGTAGCAACACTATCTCGCCAGGGCAACACTGCGTGGGATTTCCTCTTCCAAGAGAGCTGCTGCTTTGTAGTTTGTGCTGGGAAACCTTGCTTTGGCAAGTGCGAATTGACCGCATTCAGGCAGAAAGAAAAGAGAACAGCAAGAGGCCTTTTCTCCCCGGCTGCTTTCCCAAGCCCTTCCAGCTCAAACTATGTCGTTGCTCCTCTGGAAGGATCCCTGCACCGCGACGTAGTTTCTCAGAAGAAGCCCTGCGTTTGCAAGAGCAAAGGAGCAATTCGTTGCAGGAAAGAGGAAGGAAAGAAAGTTTCTCTCCCTCTGCCTGCTTTGCTCAGAGAACTGGATGAAGTCAGGGAGTTCTCCCTTTCACTGAGAAACGTGCGGGCTGCTGTTGCCTGTGCGCTCTCTTCTTTGCAAAAGAGTCTGCAGTTCCACGCTTTGAACCGTGGAAAGGCGCCGGGCTCTGCTAAGACTTCCCCCGGCGCTTCGTTTGCCCTGGGCCAAACCGAGCCTTCACAATAGCTGAACGCTAACACTGCATACTCGTTCCACTTCCAGAACAGGGCTACCGCGAGGCAGTTCTCCGGGGGAAAACGGCTCTTCGCGAAGGGCAGATCTGCCGAGCTCATTGCGGGAAAGCGAAAGCAAAGGACGCTTTTCTCCCTCTAACCGCTTTCGTCAGAGGAACGGGGGAAGTCACAGTGTTCTTTCTCTCACTGAGATACACACAATCTGACGTTGCCTCTGAGCTCCGTTGCTGGCAAAGAACTGAAACTGACATACATTCCTGTGGGGAAACACAGGGCTTTGCCAGGATTTCTCTAGGCAGTGTGATTTCCCTGGGCCTCACTGTAGGAACAGTATCTCGCCAGGGCAACACTGCGTGGGATTTCCTCTGCCAGGAGAGAGCTGCTGCTTTGTAGTTTGTGCTGGGAAACCTTGCTTTGGCAAGTGCGAATTGACCGCATTCAGGCAGAAAGAAAAGAGAACAGCAAGAGGCCTTTTCTCCCCGGCTGCTTTCCCAAGCCCTTCCAGCTCAAACTATGTCGTTGCTCCTCTGGAAGGATCCTTGCACCGCGACGTAGTTTCTCAGAAGAAGCCCTGCGTTTGCAAGAGCAAATGAGGAATTCGTTGCAGGAAAGAAGAAGGAAAGAAAGTTTCTCTCCCTCTGCCTGCTTTGCTCAGAGAACTGGATGAAGTCAGGGAGTTCTCCCTTTCACTGAGAAACGTGCGGGCTGCTGTTGCCTGTGCGCTCTCTTCTTTGCAAAAGAGTCTGCAGTTCCACGCTTTGAACCGTGGAAAGGCGCCGGGCTCTGCTAAGACTTCCCCCGGCGCTTCGTTTGCCCTGGGCCAAACCGAGCCTTCACAATAGCTGAACGCTAACACTGCATACTCGTTCCACTTCCAGAACAGGGCTACCGCGAGGCAGTTCTCCGGGGGAAAACGGCCCTTCGCGAAGGGCAGATCTGCCGAGCTCATTGCGGGAAAGCGAAAGCAAAGGACGCTTTTCTCCCTCTAACCGCTTTCGTCAGAGGAACGGGGGAAGTCACAGTGTTCTTTCTCTCACTGAGATACACACAATCTGACGTTGCCTCTGAGCTCCGTTGCTGGCAAAGAACTGAAACTGACATACATTCCTGTGGGGAAACACAGGGCTTTGCTAGGATTTCTCTAGGCAGTGTGATTTCCCTGGGCCTCACTGTAGCAACACTATCTCGCCAGGGCAACACTGCGTGGGATTTCCTCTGCCAGGAGAGAGCTGCTGCTTTGTAGTTTGTGCTGGGAAACCTTGCTTTGGCAAGTGCGAATTGACCGCATTCAGGCAGAAAGAAAAGAGAACAGCAAGAGGCCTTTTTTCCCCGGCTGCTTTCCCAAGCCCTTCCAGCTCAAACTATGTCGTTGCTCCTCTGGAAGGATCCCTGCACCGCGACGTAGTTTCTCAGAAGAAGCCCTGCGTTTGCAAGAGCAAAGGAGCAATTCGTTGCAGGAAAGAGGAAGGAAAGAAAGTTTCTCTCCCTCTGCCTGCTTTGCTCAGAGAACTGGATGAAGTCAGGGAGTTCTCCCTTTCACTGAGAAACGTGCGGGCTGCTGTTGCCTGTGCGCTCTCTTCTTTGCAAAAGAGTCTGCAGTTCCACGCTTTGAACCGTGGAAAGGCGCCGGGCTCTGCTAAGACTTCCCCCGGCGCTTCGTTTGCCCTGGGCCAAAGCGAGCCTTCACAATAGCTGAACGCTAACACTGCATACTCGTTCCACTTCCAGAACAGGGCTACCGCGAGGCAGTTCTCCGGGGGAAAACGGCTCTTCGCGAAGGGCAGATCTGCCGAGCTCATTGCGGGAAAGCGAAAGCAAAGGACGCTTTTCTCCCTCTAACCGCTTTCGTCAGAGGAACGGGGGAAGTCACAGTGTTCTTTCTCTCACTGAGATACACACAATCTGACGTTGCCTCTGAGCTCCGTTGCTGGCAAAGAACTGAAACTGACATACATTCCTGTGGGGAAACACAGGGCTTTGCTAGGATTTCTCTAGGCAGTGTGATTTCCCTGGGCCTCACTGTAGCAACACTATCTCGCCAGGGCAACACTGCGTGGGATTTCCTCTTCCAAGAGAGCTGCTGCTTTGTAGTTTGTGCTGGGAAACCTTGCTTTGGCAAGTGCGAATTGACCGCATTCAGGCAGAAAGAAAAGAGAACAGCAAGAGGCCTTTTCTCCCCGGCTGCTTTCCCAAGCCCTTCCAGCTCAAACTATGTCGTTGCTCCTCTGGAAGGATCCTTGCACCGCGACGTAGTTTCTCAGAAGAAGCCCTGCGTTTGCAAGAGCAAATGAGGAATTCGTTGCAGGAAAGAAGAAGGAAAGAAAGTTTCTCTCCCTCTGCCTGCTTTGCTCAGAGAACTGGATGAAGTCAGGGAGTTCTCCCTTTCACTGAGAAACGTGCGGGCTGCTGTTGCCTGTGCGCTCTCTTCTTTGCAAAAGAGTCTGCAGTTCCACGCTTTGAACCGTGGAAAGGCGCCGGGCTCTGCTAAGACTTCCCCCGGCGCTTCGTTTGCCCTGGGCCAAAGCGAGCCTTCACAATAGCTGAACGCTTACACTGCATACTCGTTCCACTTCCAGAACAGGGCTACCGCGAGGCAGTTCTCCGGGGAAAAACGGCCCTTCGCGAAGGGCAGATCTGCTGAGCTCATTGCGGGAAAGCGAAAGCAAAGGACGCTTTTCTCCCTCTAAGCGCTTTCGTCAGAGGAACGGGGGAAGTCACAGTGTTCTTTCTCTCACTGAGATACACACAATCTGACGTTGCCTCTGAGCTCCGTTGCTGGCAAAGAACTGAAACTGACATACATTCCTGTGGGGAAACACAGGGCTTTGCTAGGATTTCTCTAGGCAGTGTGATTTCCCTGGGCCTCACTGTAGCAACACTATCTCGCCAGGGCAACACTGCGTGGGATTTCCTCTGCCAGGAGAGAGCTGCTGCTTTGTAGTTTGTGCTGGGAAACCTTGCTTTGGCAAGTGCGAATTGACCGCATTCAGGCAGAAAGAAAAGAGAACAGCAAGAGGCCTTTTCTCCCCGGCTGCTTTCCCAAGCCCTTCCAGCTCAAACTATGTCGTTGCTCCTCTGGAAGGATCCTTGCACCGCGACGTAGTTTCTCAGAAGAAGCCCTGCGTTTGCAAGAGCAAATGAGGAATTCGTTGCAGGAAAGAAGAAGGAAAGAAAGTTTCTCTCCCTCTGCCTGCTTTGCTCAGAGAACTGGATGAAGTCAGGGAGTTCTCCCTTTCACTGAGAAACGTGCGGGCTGCTGTTGCCTGTGCGCTCTCTTCTTTGCAAAAGAGTCTGCAGTTCCACGCTTTGAACCGTGGAAAGGCGCCGGGCTCTGCTAAGACTTCCCCCGGCGCTTCGTTTGCCCTGGGCCAAACCGAGCCTTCACAATAGCTGAACGCTAACACTGCATACTCGTTCCACTTCCAGAACAGGGCTACCGCGAGGCAGTTCTCCGGGGGAAAACGGCCCTTCGCGAAGGGCAGATCTGCTGAGCTCATTGCGGGAAAGCGAAAGCAAAGGACGCTTTTCTCCCTCTAACCGCTTTCGTCAGAGGAACGGGGGAAGTCACAGTGTTCTTTCTCTCCCTGAGATACACACAATCTGACGTTGCCTCTGAGCTCCGTTGCTGGCAAAGAACTGAAACTGACATACATTCCTGTGGGGAAACACAGGGCTTTGCTAGGATTTCTCTAGGCAGTGTGATTTCCCTGGGCCTCACTGTAGCAACACTATCTCGCCAGGGCAACACTGCGTGGGATTTCCTCTGCCAGGAGAGAGCTGCTGCTTTGTAGTTTGTGCTGGGAAACCTTGCTTTGGCAAGTGCGAATTGACCGCATTCAGGCAGAAAGAAAAGAGAACAGCAAGAGGCCTTTTTTCCCCGGCTGCTTTCCCAAGCCCTTCCAGCTCAAACTATGTCGTTGCTCCTCTGGAAGGATCCCTGCACCGCGACGTAGTTTCTCAGAAGAAGCCCTGCGTTTGCAAGAGCAAAGGAGCAATTCGTTGCAGGAAAGAGGAAGGAAAGAAAGTTTCTCTCCCTCTGCCTGCTTTGCTCAGAGAACTGGATGAAGTCAGGGAGTTCTCCCTTTCACTGAGAAACGTGCGGGCTGCTGTTGCCTGTGCGCTCTCTTCTTTGCAAAAGAGTCTGCAGTTCCACGCTTTGAACCGTGGAAAGGCGCCGGGCTCTGCTAAGACTTCCCCCGGCGCTTCGTTTGCCCTGGGCCAAACCGAGCCTTCACAATAGCTGAACGCTAACACTGCATACTCGTTCCACTTCCAGAACAGGGCTACCGCGAGGCAGTTCTCCGGGGGAAAACGGCCCTTCGCGAAGGGCAGATCTGCCGAGCTCATTGCGGGAAAGCGAAAGCAAAGGACGCTTTTCTCCCTCTAACCGCTTTCGTCAGAGGAACGGGGGAAGTCACAGTGTTCTTTCTCTCACTGAGATACACACAATCTGACGTTGCCTCTGAGCTCCGTTGCTGGCAAAGAACTGAAACTGACATACATTCCTGTGGGGAAACACAGGGCTTTGCTAGGATTTCTCTAGGCAGTGTGATTTCCCTGGGCCTCACTGTAGCAACACTATCTCGCCAGGGCAACACTGCGTGGGATTTCCTCTGCCAGGAGAGAGCTGCTGCTTTGTAGTTTGTGCTGGGAAACCTTGCTTTGGCAAGTGCGAATTGACCGCATTCAGGCAGAAAGAAAAGAGAACAGCAAGAGGCCTTTTCACCCCGGCTGCTTTCCCAAGCCCTTCCAGCTCAAACTATGTCGTTGCTCCTCTGGAAGGATCCTTGCACCGCGACGTAGTTTCTCAGAAGAAGCCCTGCGTTTGCAAGAGCAAATGAGGAATTCGTTGCAGGAAAGAAGAAGGAAAGAAAGTTTCTCTCCCTCTGCCTGCTTTGCTCAGAGAACTGGATGAAGTCAGGGAGTTCTCCCTTTCACTGAGAAACGTGCGGGCTGCTGTTGCCTGTGCGCTCTCTTCTTTGCAAAAGAGTCTGCAGTTCCACGCTTTGAACCGTGGAAAGGCGCCGGGCTCTGCTAAGACTTCCCCCGGCGCTTCGTTTGCCCTGGGCCAAACCGAGCCTTCACAATAGCTGAACGCTAACACTGCATACTCGTTCCACTTCCAGAACAGGGCTACCGCGAGGCAGTTCTCCGGGGGAAAACGGCCCTTCGCGAAGGGCAGATCTGCCGAGCTCATTGCGGGAAAGCGAAAGCAAAGGACGCTTTTCTCCCTCTAACCGCTTTCGTCAGAGGAACGGGGGAAGTCACAGTGTTCTTTCTCTCACTGAGATACACACAATCTGACGTTGCCTCTGAGCTCCGTTGCTGGCAAAGAACTGAAACTGACATACATTCCTGTGGGGAAACACAGGGCTTTGCTAGGATTTCTCTAGGCAGTGTGATTTCCCTGGGCCTCACTGTAGCAACACTATCTCGCCAGGGCAACACTGCGTGGGATTTCCTCTTCCAAGAGAGCTGCTGCTTTGTAGTTTGTGCTGGGAAACCTTGCTTTGGCAAGTGCGAATTGACCGCATTCAGGCAGAAAGAAAAGAGAACAGCAAGAGGCCTTTTCTCCCCGGCTGCTTTCCCAAGCCCTTCCAGCTCAAACTATGTCGTTGCTCCTCTGGAAGGATCCCTGCACCGCGACGTAGTTTCTCAGAAGAAGCCCTGCGTTTGCAAGAGCAAAGGAGCAATTCGTTGCAGGAAAGAGGAAGGAAAGAAAGTTTCTCTCCCTCTGCCTGCTTTGCTCAGAGAACTGGATGAAGTCAGGGAGTTCTCCCTTTCACTGAGAAACGTGCGGGCTGCTGTTGCCTGTGCGCTCTCTTCTTTGCAAAAGAGTCTGCAGTTCCACGCTTTGAACCGTGGAAAGGCGCCGGGCTCTGCTAAGACTTCCCCCGGCGCTTCGTTTGCCCTGGGCCAAACCGAGCCTTCACAATAGCTGAACGCTAACACTGCATACTCGTTCCACTTCCAGAACAGGGCTACCGCGAGGCAGTTCTCCGGGGGAAAACGGCTCTTCGCGAAGGGCAGATCTGCCGAGCTCATTGCGGGAAAGCGAAAGCAAAGGACGCTTTTCTCCCTCTAACCGCTTTCGTCAGAGGAACGGGGGAAGTCACAGTGTTCTTTCTCTCACTGAGATACACACAATCTGACGTTGCCTCTGAGCTCCGTTGCTGGCAAAGAACTGAAACTGACATACATTCCTGTGGGGAAACACAGGGCTTTGCCAGGATTTCTCTAGGCAGTGTGATTTCCCTGGGCCTCACTGTAGGAACAGTATCTCGCCAGGGCAACACTGCGTGGGATTTCCTCTGCCAGGAGAGAGCTGCTGCTTTGTAGTTTGTGCTGGGAAACCTTGCTTTGGCAAGTGCGAATTGACCGCATTCAGGCAGAAAGAAAAGAGAACAGCAAGAGGCCTTTTCTCCCCGGCTGCTTTCCCAAGCCCTTCCAGCTCAAACTATGTCGTTGCTCCTCTGGAAGGATCCTTGCACCGCGACGTAGTTTCTCAGAAGAAGCCCTGCGTTTGCAAGAGCAAATGAGGAATTCGTTGCAGGAAAGAAGAAGGAAAGAAAGTTTCTCTCCCTCTGCCTGCTTTGCTCAGAGAACTGGATGAAGTCAGGGAGTTCTCCCTTTCACTGAGAAACGTGCGGGCTGCTGTTGCCTGTGCGCTCTCTTCTTTGCAAAAGAGTCTGCAGTTCCACGCTTTGAACCGTGGAAAGGCGCCGGGCTCTGCTAAGACTTCCCCCGGCGCTTCGTTTGCCCTGGGCCAAACCGAGCCTTCACAATAGCTGAACGCTAACACTGCATACTCGTTCCACTTCCAGAACAGGGCTACCGCGAGGCAGTTCTCCGGGGGAAAACGGCTCTTCGCGAAGGGCAGATCTGCCGAGCTCATTGCGGGAAAGCGAAAGCAAAGGACGCTTTTCTCCCTCTAACCGCTTTCGTCAGAGGAACGGGGGAAGTCACAGTGTTCTTTCTCTCACTGAGATACACACAATCTGACGTTGCCTCTGAGCTCCGTTGCTGGCAAAGAACTGAAACTGACATACATTCCTGTGGGGAAACACAGGGCTTTGCTAGGATTTCTCTAGGCAGTGTGATTTCCCTGGGCCTCACTGTAGCAACACTATCTCGCCAGGGCAACACTGCGTGGGATTTCCTCTGCCAGGAGAGAGCTGCTGCTTTGTAGTTTGTGCTGGGAAACCTTGCTTTGGCAAGTGCGAATTGACCGCATTCAGGCAGAAAGAAAAGAGAACAGCAAGAGGCCTTTTCACCCCGGCTGCTTTCCCAAGCCCTTCCAGCTCAAACTATGTCGTTGCTCCTCTGGAAGGATCCTTGCACCGCGACGTAGTTTCTCAGAAGAAGCCCTGCGTTTGCAAGAGCAAATGAGGAATTCGTTGCAGGAAAGAAGAAGGAAAGAAAGTTTCTCTCCCTCTGCCTGCTTTGCTCAGAGAACTGGATGAAGTCAGGGAGTTCTCCCTTTCGCTGAGAAACGTGCGGGCTGCTGTTGCCTGTGCGCTCTCTTCTTTGCAAAAGAGTCTGCAGTTCCACGCTTTGAACCGTGGAAAGGCGCCGGGCTCTGCTAAGACTTCCCCCGGCGCTTCGTTTGCCCTGGGCCAAAGCGAGCCTTCACAATAGCTGAACGCTAACACTGCATACTCGTTCCACTTCCAGAACAGGGCTACCGCGAGGCAGTTCTCCGGGGGAAAACGGCCCTTCGCGAAGGGCAGATCTGCCGAGCTCATTGCGGGAAAGCGAAAGCAAAGGACGCTTTTCTCCCTCTAACCGCTTTCGTCAGAGGAACGGGGGAAGTCACAGTGTTCTTTCTCTCACTGAGATACACACAATCTGACGTTGCCTCTGAGCTCCGTTGCTGGCAAAGAACTGAAACTGACATACATTCCTGTGGGGAAACACAGGGCTTTGCTAGGATTTCTCTAGGCAGTGTGATTTCCCTGGGCCTCACTGTAGCAACATTATCTCGCCAGGGCAACACTGCGTGGGATTTCCTCTTCCAAGAGAGCTGCTGCTTTGTAGTTTGTGCTGGGAAACCTTGCTTTGGCAAGTGCGAATTGACCGCATTCAGGCAGAAAGAAAAGAGAACAGCAAGAGGCCTTTTCTCCCCGGCTGCTTTCCCAAGCCCTTCCAGCTCAAACTATGTCGTTGCTCCTCTGGAAGGATCCCTGCACCGCGACGTAGTTTCTCAGAAGAAGCCCTGCGTTTGCAAGAGCAAAGGAGCAATTCGTTGCAGGAAAGAGGAAGGAAAGAAAGTTTCTCTCCCTCTGCCTGCTTTGCTCAGAGAACTGGATGAAGTCAGGGAGTTCTCCCTTTCACTGAGAAACGTGCGGGCTGCTGTTGCCTGTGCGCTCTCTTCTTTGCAAAAGAGTCTGCAGTTCCACGCTTTGAACCGTGGAAAGGCGCCGGGCTCTGCTAAGACTTCCCCCGGCGCTTCGTTTGCCCTGGGCCAAAGCGAGCCTTCACAATAGCTGAACGCTAACACTGCATACTCGTTCCACTTCCAGAACAGGGCTACCGCGAGGCAGTTCTCCGGGGGAAAACGGCTCTTCGCGAAGGGCAGATCTGCCGAGCTCATTGCGGGAAAGCGAAAGCAAAGGACGCTTTTCTCCCTCTAACCGCTTTCGTCAGAGGAACGAGGGAAGTCACAGTGTTCTTTCTCTCACTGAGATACACACAATCTGACGTTGCCTCTGAGCTCCGTTGCTGGCAAAGAACTGAAACTGACATACATTCCTGTGGGGAAACACAGGGCTTTGCCAGGATTTCTCTAGGCAGTGTGATTTCCCTGGGCCTCACTGTAGGAACAGTATCTCGCCAGGGCAACACTGCGTGGGATTTCCTCTGCCAGGAGAGAGCTGCTGCTTTGTAGTTTGTGCTGGGAAACCTTGCTTTGGCAAGTGCGAATTGACCGCATTCAGGCAGAAAGAAAAGAGAACAGCAAGAGGCCTTTTCTCCCCGGCTGCTTTCCCAAGCCCTTCCAGCTCAAACTATGTCGTTGCTCCTCTGGAAGGATCCTTGCACCGCGACGTAGTTTCTCAGAAGAAGCCCTGCGTTTGCAAGAGCAAATGAGGAATTCGTTGCAGGAAAGAAGAAGGAAAGAAAGTTTCTCTCCCTCTGCCTGCTTTGCTCAGAGAACTGGATGAAGTCAGGGAGTTCTCCCTTTCACTGAGAAACGTGCGGGCTGCTGTTGCCTGTGCGCTCTCTTCTTTGCAAAAGAGTCTGCAGTTCCACGCTTTGAACCGTGGAAAGGCGCCGGGCTCTGCTAAGACTTCCCCCGGCGCTTCGTTTGCCCTGGGCCAAACCGAGCCTTCACAATAGCTGAACGCTAACACTGCATACTCGTTCCACTTCCAGAACAGGGCTACCGCGAGGCAGTTCTCCGGGGGAAAACGGCCCTTCGCGAAGGGCAGATCTGCCGAGCTCATTGCGGGAAAGCGAAAGCAAAGGACGCTTTTCTCCCTCTAACCGCTTTCGTCAGAGGAACGGGGGAAGTCACAGTGTTCTTTCTCTCACTGAGATACACACAATCTGACGTTGCCTCTGAGCTCCGTTGCTGGCAAAGAACTGAAACTGACATACATTCCTGTGGGGAAACACAGGGCTTTGCTAGGATTTCTCTAGGCAGTGTGATTTCCCTGGGCCTCACTGTAGCAACACTATCTCGCCAGGGCAACACTGCGTGGGATTTCCTCTGCCAGGAGAGAGCTGCTGCTTTGTAGTTTGTGCTGGGAAACCTTGCTTTGGCAAGTGCGAATTGACCGCATTCAGGCAGAAAGAAAAGAGAACAGCAAGAGGCCTTTTCACCCCGGCTGCTTTCCCAAGCCCTTCCAGCTCAAACTATGTCGTTGCTCCTCTGGAAGGATCCTTGCACCGCGACGTAGTTTCTCAGAAGAAGCCCTGCGTTTGCAAGAGCAAATGAGGAATTCGTTGCAGGAAAGAAGAAGGAAAGAAAGTTTCTCTCCCTCTGCCTGCTTTGCTCAGAGAACTGGATGAAGTCAGGGAGTTCTCCCTTTCGCTGAGAAACGTGCGGGCTGCTGTTGCCTGTGCGCTCTCTTCTTTGCAAAAGAGTCTGCAGTTCCACGCTTTGAACCGTGGAAAGGCGCCGGGCTCTGCTAAGACTTCCCCCGGCGCTTCGTTTGCCCTGGGCCAAACCGAGCCTTCACAATAGCTGAACGCTAACACTGCATACTCGTTCCACTTCCAGAACAGGGCTACCGCGAGGCAGTTCTCCGGGGGAAAACGGCCCTTCGCGAAGGGCAGATCTGCTGAGCTCATTGCGGGAAAGCGAAAGCAAAGGACGCTTTTCTCCCTCTAAGCGCTTTCGTCAGAGGAACGGGGGAAGTCACAGTGTTCTTTCTCTCACTGAGATACACACAATCTGACGTTGCCTCTGAGCTCCGTTGCTGGCAAAGAACTGAAACTGACATACATTCCTGTGGGGAAACACAGGGCTTTGCTAGGATTTCTCTAGGCAGTGTGATTTCCCTGGGCCTCACTGTAGCAACACTATCTCGCCAGGGCAACACTGCGTGGGATTTCCTCTGCCAGGAGAGAGCTGCTGCTTTGTAGTTTGTGCTGGGAAACCTTGCTTTGGCAAGTGCGAATTGACCGCATTCAGGCAGAAAGAAAAGAGAACAGCAAGAGGCCTTTTCTCCCCGGCTGCTTTCCCAAGCCCTTCCAGCTCAAACTATGTCGTTGCTCCTCTGGAAGGATCCCTGCACCGCGACGTAGTTTCTCAGAAGAAGCCCTGCGTTTGCAAGAGCAAATGAGGAATTCGCTGCAGGAAAGAGGAAGGAAAGAAAGTTTCTCTCCCTCTGCCTGCTTTGCTCAGAGAACTGGATGAAGTCAGGGAGTTCTCCTTTTCACTGAGAAACGTGCGGGCTGCTGTTGCCTGTGCGCTCTCTTCTTTGCAAAAGAGTCTGCAGTTCCACGCTTTGAACCGTGAAAGGCGCCGGGCTCTGCTAAGACTTCCCCCGGCGCTTCGTTTGCCCTGGGCCAAAGCGAGCCTTCACAATAGCTGAACGCTAACACTGCATACTCGTTCCACTTCCAGAACCGGGCTACGGCGAGGCAGTTCTCCGGGGGAAAACGGCCCTTCGCGAAGGGCAGATCTGCCGAGCTCATTGCGGGAAAGCGAAAGCAAAGGACGCTTTTCTCCCTCTAACCGCTTTCGTCAGAGGAACGGGGGAAGTCACAGTGTTCTTTCTCTCACTGAGATACACACAATCTGACGTTGCCTCTGAGCTCCGTTGCTGGCAAAGAACTGAAACTGACATACATTCCTGTGGGGAAACACAGGGCTTTGCTAGGATTTCTCTAGGCAGTGTGATTTCCCTGGGCCTCACTGTAGCAACACTATCTCGCCAGGGCAACACTGCGTGGGATTTCCTCTTCCAAGAGAGCTGCTGCTTTGTAGTTTGTGCTGGGAAACCTTGCTTTGGCAAGTGCGAATTGACCGCATTCAGGCAGAAAGAAAAGAGAACAGCAAGAGGCCTTTTCTCCCCGGCTGCTTTCCCAAGCCCTTCCAGCTCAAACTATGTCGTTGCTCCTCTGGAAGGATCCTTGCACCGCGACGTAGTTTCTCAGAAGAAGCCCTGCGTTTGCAAGAGCAAATGAGGAATTCGTTGCAGGAAAGAAGAAGGAAAGAAAGTTTCTCTCCCTCTGCCTGCTTTGCTCAGAGAACTGGATGAAGTCAGGGAGTTCTCCCTTTCACTGAGAAACGTGCGGGCTGCTGTTGCCTGTGCGCTCTCTTCTTTGCAAAAGAGTCTGCAGTTCCACGCTTTGAACCGTGGAAAGGCGCCGGGCTCTGCTAAGACTTCCCCCGGCGCTTCGTTTGCCCTGGGCCAAAGCGAGCCTTCACAATAGCTGAACGCTTACACTGCATACTCGTTCCACTTCCAGAACAGGGCTACCGCGAGGCAGTTCTCCGGGGAAAAACGGCCCTTCGCGAAGGGCAGATCTGCTGAGCTCATTGCGGGAAAGCGAAAGCAAAGGACGCTTTTCTCCCTCTAAGCGCTTTCGTCAGAGGAACGGGGGAAGTCACAGTGTTCTTTCTCTCACTGAGATACACACAATCTGACGTTGCCTCTGAGCTCCGTTGCTGGCAAAGAACTGAAACTGACATACATTCCTGTGGGGAAACACAGGGCTTTGCTAGGATTTCTCTAGGCAGTGTGATTTCCCTGGGCCTCACTGTAGCAACACTATCTCGCCAGGGCAACACTGCGTGGGATTTCCTCTGCCAGGAGAGAGCTGCTGCTTTGTAGTTTGTGCTGGGAAACCTTGCTTTGGCAAGTGCGAATTGACCGCATTCAGGCAGAAAGAAAAGAGAACAGCAAGAGGCCTTTTCTCCCCGGCTGCTTTCCCAAGCCCTTCCAGCTCAAACTATGTCGTTGCTCCTCTGGAAGGATCCTTGCACCGCGACGTAGTTTCTCAGAAGAAGCCCTGCGTTTGCAAGAGCAAATGAGGAATTCGTTGCAGGAAAGAAGAAGGAAAGAAAGTTTCTCTCCCTCTGCCTGCTTTGCTCAGAGAACTGGATGAAGTCAGGGAGTTCTCCCTTTCACTGAGAAACGTGCGGGCTGCTGTTGCCTGTGCGCTCTCTTCTTTGCAAAAGAGTCTGCAGTTCCACGCTTTGAACCGTGGAAAGGCGCCGGGCTCTGCTAAGACTTCCCCCGGCGCTTCGTTTGCCCTGGGCCAAACCGAGCCTTCACAATAGCTGAACGCTAACACTGCATACTCGTTCCACTTCCAGAACAGGGCTACCGCGAGGCAGTTCTCCGGGGGAAAACGGCCCTTCGCGAAGGGCAGATCTGCTGAGCTCATTGCGGGAAAGCGAAAGCAAAGGACGCTTTTCTCCCTCTAACCGCTTTCGTCAGAGGAACGGGGGAAGTCACAGTGTTCTTTCTCTCCCTGAGATACACACAATCTGACGTTGCCTCTGAGCTCCGTTGCTGGCAAAGAACTGAAACTGACATACATTCCTGTGGGGAAACACAGGGCTTTGCTAGGATTTCTCTAGGCAGTGTGATTTCCCTGGGCCTCACTGTAGCAACACTATCTCGCCAGGGCAACACTGCGTGGGATTTCCTCTGCCAGGAGAGAGCTGCTGCTTTGTAGTTTGTGCTGGGAAACCTTGCTTTGGCAAGTGCGAATTGACCGCATTCAGGCAGAAAGAAAAGAGAACAGCAAGAGGCCTTTTTTCCCCGGCTGCTTTCCCAAGCCCTTCCAGCTCAAACTATGTCGTTGCTCCTCTGGAAGGATCCCTGCACCGCGACGTAGTTTCTCAGAAGAAGCCCTGCGTTTGCAAGAGCAAAGGAGCAATTCGTTGCAGGAAAGAGGAAGGAAAGAAAGTTTCTCTCCCTCTGCCTGCTTTGCTCAGAGAACTGGATGAAGTCAGGGAGTTCTCCCTTTCACTGAGAAACGTGCGGGCTGCTGTTGCCTGTGCGCTCTCTTCTTTGCAAAAGAGTCTGCAGTTCCACGCTTTGAACCGTGGAAAGGCGCCGGGCTCTGCTAAGACTTCCCCCGGCGCTTCGTTTGCCCTGGGCCAAACCGAGCCTTCACAATAGCTGAACGCTAACACTGCATACTCGTTCCACTTCCAGAACAGGGCTACCGCGAGGCAGTTCTCCGGGGGAAAACGGCCCTTCGCGAAGGGCAGATCTGCCGAGCTCATTGCGGGAAAGCGAAAGCAAAGGACGCTTTTCTCCCTCTAACCGCTTTCGTCAGAGGAACGGGGGAAGTCACAGTGTTCTTTCTCTCACTGAGATACACACAATCTGACGTTGCCTCTGAGCTCCGTTGCTGGCAAAGAACTGAAACTGACATACATTCCTGTGGGGAAACACAGGGCTTTGCTAGGATTTCTCTAGGCAGTGTGATTTCCCTGGGCCTCACTGTAGCAACACTATCTCGCCAGGGCAACACTGCGTGGGATTTCCTCTGCCAGGAGAGAGCTGCTGCTTTGTAGTTTGTGCTGGGAAACCTTGCTTTGGCAAGTGCGAATTGACCGCATTCAGGCAGAAAGAAAAGAGAACAGCAAGAGGCCTTTTCACCCCGGCTGCTTTCCCAAGCC
This sequence comes from Elephas maximus indicus, assembly GCF_024166365.1. NCBI lineage: Eukaryota > Metazoa > Chordata > Mammalia > Proboscidea > Elephantidae > Elephas > Elephas maximus. The sequence continues at coordinate 2,715,165 of NC_064835.1, forward strand.
CTTCCAGCTCAAACTATGTCGTTGCTCCTCTGGAAGGATCCTTGCACCGCGACGTAGTTTCTCAGAAGAAGCCCTGCGTTTGCAAGAGCAAATGAGGAATTCGTTGCAGGAAAGAAGAAGGAAAGAAAGTTTCTCTCCCTCTGCCTGCTTTGCTCAGAGAACTGGATGAAGTCAGGGAGTTCTCCCTTTCACTGAGAAACGTGCGGGCTGCTGTTGCCTGTGCGCTCTCTTCTTTGCAAAAGAGTCTGCAGTTCCACGCTTTGAACCGTGGAAAGGCGCCGGGCTCTGCTAAGACTTCCCCCGGCGCTTCGTTTGCCCTGGGCCAAACCGAGCCTTCACAATAGCTGAACGCTAACACTGCATACTCGTTCCACTTCCAGAACAGGGCTACCGCGAGGCAGTTCTCCGGGGGAAAACGGCCCTTCGCGAAGGGCAGATCTGCCGAGCTCATTGCGGGAAAGCGAAAGCAAAGGACGCTTTTCTCCCTCTAACCGCTTTCGTCAGAGGAACGGGGGAAGTCACAGTGTTCTTTCTCTCACTGAGATACACACAATCTGACGTTGCCTCTGAGCTCCGTTGCTGGCAAAGAACTGAAACTGACATACATTCCTGTGGGGAAACACAGGGCTTTGCTAGGATTTCTCTAGGCAGTGTGATTTCCCTGGGCCTCACTGTAGCAACACTATCTCGCCAGGGCAACACTGCGTGGGATTTCCTCTTCCAAGAGAGCTGCTGCTTTGTAGTTTGTGCTGGGAAACCTTGCTTTGGCAAGTGCGAATTGACCGCATTCAGGCAGAAAGAAAAGAGAACAGCAAGAGGCCTTTTCTCCCCGGCTGCTTTCCCAAGCCCTTCCAGCTCAAACTATGTCGTTGCTCCTCTGGAAGGATCCCTGCACCGCGACGTAGTTTCTCAGAAGAAGCCCTGCGTTTGCAAGAGCAAAGGAGCAATTCGTTGCAGGAAAGAGGAAGGAAAGAAAGTTTCTCTCCCTCTGCCTGCTTTGCTCAGAGAACTGGATGAAGTCAGGGAGTTCTCCCTTTCACTGAGAAACGTGCGGGCTGCTGTTGCCTGTGCGCTCTCTTCTTTGCAAAAGAGTCTGCAGTTCCACGCTTTGAACCGTGGAAAGGCGCCGGGCTCTGCTAAGACTTCCCCCGGCGCTTCGTTTGCCCTGGGCCAAACCGAGCCTTCACAATAGCTGAACGCTAACACTGCATACTCGTTCCACTTCCAGAACAGGGCTACCGCGAGGCAGTTCTCCGGGGGAAAACGGCTCTTCGCGAAGGGCAGATCTGCCGAGCTCATTGCGGGAAAGCGAAAGCAAAGGACGCTTTTCTCCCTCTAACCGCTTTCGTCAGAGGAACGGGGGAAGTCACAGTGTTCTTTCTCTCACTGAGATACACACAATCTGACGTTGCCTCTGAGCTCCGTTGCTGGCAAAGAACTGAAACTGACATACATTCCTGTGGGGAAACACAGGGCTTTGCCAGGATTTCTCTAGGCAGTGTGATTTCCCTGGGCCTCACTGTAGGAACAGTATCTCGCCAGGGCAACACTGCGTGGGATTTCCTCTGCCAGGAGAGAGCTGCTGCTTTGTAGTTTGTGCTGGGAAACCTTGCTTTGGCAAGTGCGAATTGACCGCATTCAGGCAGAAAGAAAAGAGAACAGCAAGAGGCCTTTTCTCCCCGGCTGCTTTCCCAAGCCCTTCCAGCTCAAACTATGTCGTTGCTCCTCTGGAAGGATCCTTGCACCGCGACGTAGTTTCTCAGAAGAAGCCCTGCGTTTGCAAGAGCAAATGAGGAATTCGTTGCAGGAAAGAAGAAGGAAAGAAAGTTTCTCTCCCTCTGCCTGCTTTGCTCAGAGAACTGGATGAAGTCAGGGAGTTCTCCCTTTCACTGAGAAACGTGCGGGCTGCTGTTGCCTGTGCGCTCTCTTCTTTGCAAAAGAGTCTGCAGTTCCACGCTTTGAACCGTGGAAAGGCGCCGGGCTCTGCTAAGACTTCCCCCGGCGCTTCGTTTGCCCTGGGCCAAACCGAGCCTTCACAATAGCTGAACGCTAACACTGCATACTCGTTCCACTTCCAGAACAGGGCTACCGCGAGGCAGTTCTCCGGGGGAAAACGGCTCTTCGCGAAGGGCAGATCTGCCGAGCTCATTGCGGGAAAGCGAAAGCAAAGGACGCTTTTCTCCCTCTAACCGCTTTCGTCAGAGGAACGGGGGAAGTCACAGTGTTCTTTCTCTCACTGAGATACACACAATCTGACGTTGCCTCTGAGCTCCGTTGCTGGCAAAGAACTGAAACTGACATACATTCCTGTGGGGAAACACAGGGCTTTGCTAGGATTTCTCTAGGCAGTGTGATTTCCCTGGGCCTCACTGTAGCAACACTATCTCGCCAGGGCAACACTGCGTGGGATTTCCTCTGCCAGGAGAGAGCTGCTGCTTTGTAGTTTGTGCTGGGAAACCTTGCTTTGGCAAGTGCGAATTGACCGCATTCAGGCAGAAAGAAAAGAGAACAGCAAGAGGCCTTTTCACCCCGGCTGCTTTCCCAAGCCCTTCCAGCTCAAACTATGTCGTTGCTCCTCTGGAAGGATCCTTGCACCGCGACGTAGTTTCTCAGAAGAAGCCCTGCGTTTGCAAGAGCAAATGAGGAATTCGTTGCAGGAAAGAAGAAGGAAAGAAAGTTTCTCTCCCTCTGCCTGCTTTGCTCAGAGAACTGGATGAAGTCAGGGAGTTCTCCCTTTCGCTGAGAAACGTGCGGGCTGCTGTTGCCTGTGCGCTCTCTTCTTTGCAAAAGAGTCTGCAGTTCCACGCTTTGAACCGTGGAAAGGCGCCGGGCTCTGCTAAGACTTCCCCCGGCGCTTCGTTTGCCCTGGGCCAAAGCGAGCCTTCACAATAGCTGAACGCTAACACTGCATACTCGTTCCACTTCCAGAACAGGGCTACCGCGAGGCAGTTCTCCGGGGGAAAACGGCCCTTCGCGAAGGGCAGATCTGCCGAGCTCATTGCGGGAAAGCGAAAGCAAAGGACGCTTTTCTCCCTCTAACCGCTTTCGTCAGAGGAACGGGGGAAGTCACAGTGTTCTTTCTCTCACTGAGATACACACAATCTGACGTTGCCTCTGAGCTCCGTTGCTGGCAAAGAACTGAAACTGACATACATTCCTGTGGGGAAACACAGGGCTTTGCTAGGATTTCTCTAGGCAGTGTGATTTCCCTGGGCCTCACTGTAGCAACATTATCTCGCCAGGGCAACACTGCGTGGGATTTCCTCTTCCAAGAGAGCTGCTGCTTTGTAGTTTGTGCTGGGAAACCTTGCTTTGGCAAGTGCGAATTGACCGCATTCAGGCAGAAAGAAAAGAGAACAGCAAGAGGCCTTTTCTCCCCGGCTGCTTTCCCAAGCCCTTCCAGCTCAAACTATGTCGTTGCTCCTCTGGAAGGATCCCTGCACCGCGACGTAGTTTCTCAGAAGAAGCCCTGCGTTTGCAAGAGCAAAGGAGCAATTCGTTGCAGGAAAGAGGAAGGAAAGAAAGTTTCTCTCCCTCTGCCTGCTTTGCTCAGAGAACTGGATGAAGTCAGGGAGTTCTCCCTTTCACTGAGAAACGTGCGGGCTGCTGTTGCCTGTGCGCTCTCTTCTTTGCAAAAGAGTCTGCAGTTCCACGCTTTGAACCGTGGAAAGGCGCCGGGCTCTGCTAAGACTTCCCCCGGCGCTTCGTTTGCCCTGGGCCAAAGCGAGCCTTCACAATAGCTGAACGCTAACACTGCATACTCGTTCCACTTCCAGAACAGGGCTACCGCGAGGCAGTTCTCCGGGGGAAAACGGCTCTTCGCGAAGGGCAGATCTGCCGAGCTCATTGCGGGAAAGCGAAAGCAAAGGACGCTTTTCTCCCTCTAACCGCTTTCGTCAGAGGAACGAGGGAAGTCACAGTGTTCTTTCTCTCACTGAGATACACACAATCTGACGTTGCCTCTGAGCTCCGTTGCTGGCAAAGAACTGAAACTGACATACATTCCTGTGGGGAAACACAGGGCTTTGCCAGGATTTCTCTAGGCAGTGTGATTTCCCTGGGCCTCACTGTAGGAACAGTATCTCGCCAGGGCAACACTGCGTGGGATTTCCTCTGCCAGGAGAGAGCTGCTGCTTTGTAGTTTGTGCTGGGAAACCTTGCTTTGGCAAGTGCGAATTGACCGCATTCAGGCAGAAAGAAAAGAGAACAGCAAGAGGCCTTTTCTCCCCGGCTGCTTTCCCAAGCCCTTCCAGCTCAAACTATGTCGTTGCTCCTCTGGAAGGATCCTTGCACCGCGACGTAGTTTCTCAGAAGAAGCCCTGCGTTTGCAAGAGCAAATGAGGAATTCGTTGCAGGAAAGAAGAAGGAAAGAAAGTTTCTCTCCCTCTGCCTGCTTTGCTCAGAGAACTGGATGAAGTCAGGGAGTTCTCCCTTTCACTGAGAAACGTGCGGGCTGCTGTTGCCTGTGCGCTCTCTTCTTTGCAAAAGAGTCTGCAGTTCCACGCTTTGAACCGTGGAAAGGCGCCGGGCTCTGCTAAGACTTCCCCCGGCGCTTCGTTTGCCCTGGGCCAAACCGAGCCTTCACAATAGCTGAACGCTAACACTGCATACTCGTTCCACTTCCAGAACAGGGCTACCGCGAGGCAGTTCTCCGGGGGAAAACGGCCCTTCGCGAAGGGCAGATCTGCCGAGCTCATTGCGGGAAAGCGAAAGCAAAGGACGCTTTTCTCCCTCTAACCGCTTTCGTCAGAGGAACGGGGGAAGTCACAGTGTTCTTTCTCTCACTGAGATACACACAATCTGACGTTGCCTCTGAGCTCCGTTGCTGGCAAAGAACTGAAACTGACATACATTCCTGTGGGGAAACACAGGGCTTTGCTAGGATTTCTCTAGGCAGTGTGATTTCCCTGGGCCTCACTGTAGCAACACTATCTCGCCAGGGCAACACTGCGTGGGATTTCCTCTGCCAGGAGAGAGCTGCTGCTTTGTAGTTTGTGCTGGGAAACCTTGCTTTGGCAAGTGCGAATTGACCGCATTCAGGCAGAAAGAAAAGAGAACAGCAAGAGGCCTTTTCACCCCGGCTGCTTTCCCAAGCCCTTCCAGCTCAAACTATGTCGTTGCTCCTCTGGAAGGATCCTTGCACCGCGACGTAGTTTCTCAGAAGAAGCCCTGCGTTTGCAAGAGCAAATGAGGAATTCGTTGCAGGAAAGAAGAAGGAAAGAAAGTTTCTCTCCCTCTGCCTGCTTTGCTCAGAGAACTGGATGAAGTCAGGGAGTTCTCCCTTTCGCTGAGAAACGTGCGGGCTGCTGTTGCCTGTGCGCTCTCTTCTTTGCAAAAGAGTCTGCAGTTCCACGCTTTGAACCGTGGAAAGGCGCCGGGCTCTGCTAAGACTTCCCCCGGCGCTTCGTTTGCCCTGGGCCAAACCGAGCCTTCACAATAGCTGAACGCTAACACTGCATACTCGTTCCACTTCCAGAACAGGGCTACCGCGAGGCAGTTCTCCGGGGGAAAACGGCCCTTCGCGAAGGGCAGATCTGCTGAGCTCATTGCGGGAAAGCGAAAGCAAAGGACGCTTTTCTCCCTCTAAGCGCTTTCGTCAGAGGAACGGGGGAAGTCACAGTGTTCTTTCTCTCACTGAGATACACACAATCTGACGTTGCCTCTGAGCTCCGTTGCTGGCAAAGAACTGAAACTGACATACATTCCTGTGGGGAAACACAGGGCTTTGCTAGGATTTCTCTAGGCAGTGTGATTTCCCTGGGCCTCACTGTAGCAACACTATCTCGCCAGGGCAACACTGCGTGGGATTTCCTCTGCCAGGAGAGAGCTGCTGCTTTGTAGTTTGTGCTGGGAAACCTTGCTTTGGCAAGTGCGAATTGACCGCATTCAGGCAGAAAGAAAAGAGAACAGCAAGAGGCCTTTTCTCCCCGGCTGCTTTCCCAAGCCCTTCCAGCTCAAACTATGTCGTTGCTCCTCTGGAAGGATCCCTGCACCGCGACGTAGTTTCTCAGAAGAAGCCCTGCGTTTGCAAGAGCAAATGAGGAATTCGCTGCAGGAAAGAGGAAGGAAAGAAAGTTTCTCTCCCTCTGCCTGCTTTGCTCAGAGAACTGGATGAAGTCAGGGAGTTCTCCTTTTCACTGAGAAACGTGCGGGCTGCTGTTGCCTGTGCGCTCTCTTCTTTGCAAAAGAGTCTGCAGTTCCACGCTTTGAACCGTGAAAGGCGCCGGGCTCTGCTAAGACTTCCCCCGGCGCTTCGTTTGCCCTGGGCCAAAGCGAGCCTTCACAATAGCTGAACGCTAACACTGCATACTCGTTCCACTTCCAGAACCGGGCTACGGCGAGGCAGTTCTCCGGGGGAAAACGGCCCTTCGCGAAGGGCAGATCTGCCGAGCTCATTGCGGGAAAGCGAAAGCAAAGGACGCTTTTCTCCCTCTAACCGCTTTCGTCAGAGGAACGGGGGAAGTCACAGTGTTCTTTCTCTCACTGAGATACACACAATCTGACGTTGCCTCTGAGCTCCGTTGCTGGCAAAGAACTGAAACTGACATACATTCCTGTGGGGAAACACAGGGCTTTGCTAGGATTTCTCTAGGCAGTGTGATTTCCCTGGGCCTCACTGTAGCAACACTATCTCGCCAGGGCAACACTGCGTGGGATTTCCTCTGCCAGGAGAGAGCTGCTGCTTTGTAGTTTGTGCTGGGAAACCTTGCTTTGGCAAGTGCGAATTGACCGCATTCAGGCAGAAAGAAAAGAGAACAGCAAGAGGCCTTTTCACCCCGGCTGCTTTCCCAAGCCCTTCCAGCTCAAACTATGTCGTTGCTCCTTTGGAAGGATCCTTGCACCGCGACGTAGTTTTTCCGAAGAAGCCCTGCGTTTGCAAGAGCAATGGAGCAATTCGTTGCAGGAAAGAAGAAGGAAAGAAAGTTTCTCTCCCTCTGCCTGCTTTGCTCAGAGGACTGCATGAAGTCAGGGAGTTCTCCCTTTCACTGAGAAACGTGCGGGCTGCTGTTGCCTGGGCGCTCTCTGCTTTGCAAAAGAGTCTGCAGTTCCACGCTTTGAACCGTGGAAAGGCACCGGGCTCTGCTAAGATTTCCCCCGGCGCTTCGTTTGCCCTGGGCCAAAGCGAGCCTTCACAATAGCTGAACGCTAACACTGCATACTCGTTCCACTTCCAGAAGCGGGCTACGGCGAGGCAGTTCTCCGGGGGAAAACGGCCCTTCGCGAAGGGCAGATCTGCCGAGCTCATTGCGGGAAAGCGAAAGCAAAGGACGCTTTTCTCCCTCTAACCGCTTTCGTCAGAGGAACGGGGGAAGTCACAGTGTTCTTTCTCTCCCTGAGATACACACAATCTGACGTTGCCTCTGAGCTCCGTTGCTGGCAAAGAACTGAAACTGACATACATTCCTGTGGGGACACCCAGGGCTTTGCTAGGATTTCTCTAGGCAGTGTGTTTTCCCTGGGCCTCACTGTAGCAACACTATCTCGCCAGGGCAACACTGCATGGCACATCCTCTGCCAGGAGAGAGCTGCTGCTTTGTAGTTTGTGCTGGGAAACTTTGCTTTGGCAAGTGCCAATTGACCGCATTCAGGCAGAAAGAAAAGAGAATAGCAAGAGGCCTTTTCTCCCCGGCTGCTTTCCCAAGCCCTTCCAGCTCAAACTATGTCGTTGCTCCTCTGGAAGGATCCCTGCACCGCGGCGTAGTTTTTCCGAAGAAGCCCTGCGTTTGCAAGAGCAAATGAGGAATTCGTGGCAGGAAAGAGGAAGGAAAGAAAGTTTCTCTCCCTCTGCCTGATTTGCTCAGAGGACTGGATGAAGTCAGGGAGTTCTCCCTTTCACTGTTAAACGTGCGGGCTGCTGTTGCCTGGGCGCTCTCTGCTTTGCAAAAGAGTCTGCAGTTCCTCGCTTTGAACCGTGGAAAGGCACCGGGCTCTGCTAAGATTTCCCCCGGCGCTTCGTTTGCCCTGGGCCAAAGCGAGCCTTCACAATAGCTGAACGCTAACACTGCATACTCGTTCCACTTCCAGAACCGGGCTACGGCGAGGCAGTTCTCCGGGGGAAAACGGCCCTTCGCGAAGGGCAGATCTGCCGAGCTCATTGCGGGAAAGCGAAAGCAAAGGACGCTTTTCTCCCTCTAACCGCTTTCGTCAGAGGAACGGGGGAAGTCACAGTGTTCTTTCTCTCCCTGAGATACACACAATCTGACGTTGCCTCTGAGCTCCGTTGCTGGCAAAGAACTGAAACTGACATACATTCCTGTGGGGACACCCAGGGCTTTGCTAGGATTTCTCTAGGCAGTGTGTTTTCCCTGGGCCTCACTGTAGCAACACTATCTCGCCAGGGCAACACTGCATGGGATTTCCTCTGCCAGGAGAGAGCTGCTGCTTTGTAGTTTGTGCTGGGAAACTTTGCTTTGGCAAGTGCCAATTGACCGCATTCAGGCAGAAAGAAAAGAGAATAGCAAGAGGCCTTTTCTCCCCGGCTGCTTTCCCAAGCCCTTCCAGCTCAAACTATGTCGTTGCTCCTCTGGAAGGATCCCTGCACCGCGGCGTAGTTTTTCCGAAGAAGCCCTGCGTTTGCAAGAGCAAATGAGGAATTCGTGGCAGGAAAGAGGAAGGAAAGAAAGTTTCTCTCCCTCTGCCTGCTTTGCTCAGAGGACTGGATGAAGTCAGGGAGTTCTCCCTTTCACTGTTAAACGTGCGGGCTGCTGTTGCCTGGGCGCTCTCTGCTTTGCAAAAGAGTCTGCAGTTCCACGCTTTGAACCGTGGAAAGGCACCGGGCTCTGCTAAGATTTCCCCCGGCGCTTCGTTTGCCCTGGGCCAAAGCGAGCCTTCACAATAGCTGAACGCTAACACTGCATACTCGTTCCACTTCCAGAACCGGGCTACGGCGAGGCAGTTCTCCGGGGGAAAACGGCCCTTCGCGAAGGGCAGATCTGCCGAGCTCATTGCGGGAAAGCGAAAGCAAAGGACGCTTTTCTCCCTCTAACCGCTTTCGTCAGAGGAACGGGGGAAGTCACAGTGTTCTTTCTCTCACTGAGATACACACAATCTGACGTTGCCTCTGAGCTCCGTTGCTGGCAAAGAACTGAAACTGACATACATTCCTGTGGGGAAACACAGGGCTTTGCTAGGATTTCTCTAGGCAGTGTGATTTCCCTGGGCCTCACTGTAGCAACACTATCTCGCCAGGGCAACACTGCGTGGGATTTCCTCTGCCAGGAGAGAGCTGCTGCTTTGTAGTTTGTGCTGGGAAACCTTGCTTTGGCAAGTGCGAATTGACCGCATTCAGGCAGAAAGAAAAGAGAACAGCAAGAGGCCTTTTCACCCCGGCTGCTTTCCCAAGCCCTTCCAGCTCAAACTATGTCGTTGCTCCTCTGGAAGGATCCTTGCACCGCGACGTAGTTTCTCAGAAGAAGCCCTGCGTTTGCAAGAGCAAATGAGGAATTCGTTGCAGGAAAGAAGAAGGAAAGAAAGTTTCTCTCCCTCTGCCTGCTTTGCTCAGAGAACTGGATGAAGTCAGGGAGTTCTCCCTTTCACTGAGAAACGTGCGGGCTGCTGTTGCCTGTGCGCTCTCTTCTTTGCAAAAGAGTCTGCAGTTCCACGCTTTGAACCGTGGAAAGGCGCCGGGCTCTGCTAAGACTTCCCCCGGCGCTTCGTTTGCCCTGGGCCAAACCGAGCCTTCACAATAGCTGAACGCTAACACTGCATACTCGTTCCACTTCCAGAACAGGGCTACCGCGAGGCAGTTCTCCGGGGGAAAACGGCCCTTCGCGAAGGGCAGATCTGCTGAGCTCATTGCGGGAAAGCGAAAGCAAAGGACGCTTTTCTCCCTCTAAGCGCTTTCGTCAGAGGAACGGGGGAAGTCACAGTGTTCTTTCTCTCACTGAGATACACACAATCTGACGTTGCCTCTGAGCTCCGTTGCTGGCAAAGAACTGAAACTGACATACATTCCTGTGGGGAAACACAGGGCTTTGCTAGGATTTCTCTAGGCAGTGTGTTTTCCCTGGGCCTCACTGTAGCAACACTATCTCGCCAGGGCAACACTGCATGGCACATCCTCTGCCAGGAGAGAGCTGCTGCTTTGTAGTTTGTGCTGGGAAACCTTGCTTTGGCAAGTGTCAATTGACCGCATTCAGGCAGAAAGAAAAGAGAATAGCAAGAGGCCTTTTCTCCCCGGCTGCTCTGCCAAGCCCTTCCAGCTCAAACTATGTCGTTGCTCCTCTGGAAGGATCCCTGCACCGCGGCGTAGTTTTTCCGAAGAAGCCCTGCGTTTGCAAGAGCAAATGAGGAATTCGTGGCAGGAAAGAGGAAGGAAAGAAAGTTTCTCTCCCTCTGCCTGCTTTCCTCAGAGGACTGCATGAAGTCAGGGAGTTCTCCCTTTCACTGTTAAACGTGCGGGCTGCTGTTGCCTGGGCGCTCTCTGCTTTGCAAAAGAGTCTGCAGTTCCACGCTTTGAACCGTGGAAAGGCACCGGGCTCTGCTAAGATTTCCCCCGGCGCTTCGTTTGCCCTGGGCCAAAGCGAGCCTTCACAATAGCTGAACGCTAACACTGCATACTCGTTCCACTTCCAGAAGCGGGCTACGGCGAGGCAGTTCTCCGGGGGAAAACGGCCCTTCGTGAAGGGCAGATCTGCCGAGCTCATTGCGGGAAAGCGAAAGCAAAGGACGCTTTTCTCCCTCTAACCGCTTTCGTCAGAGGAACGGGGGAAGTCACAGTGTTCTTTCTCTCCCTGAGATACACACAATCTGACGTTGCCTCTGAGCTCCGTTGCTGGCAAAGAACTGAAACTGACATACATTCCTGTGGGGACACCCAGGGCTTTGCTAGGATTTCTCTAGGCAGTGTGTTTTCCCTGGCCTCACTGTAGCAACACTATCTCGCCAGGGCAACACTGCATGGGATTTCCTCTGCCAGGAGAGAGCTGCTGCTTTGTAGTTTGTGCTGGGAAACTTTGCTTTGGCAAGTGCCAATTGACCGCATTCAGGCAGAAAGAAAAGAGAATAGCAAGAGGCCTTTTCTCCCCGGCTGCTTTCCCAAGCCCTTCCAGCTCAAACTATGTCGTTGCTCCTCTGGAAGGATCCCTGCACCGCGGCGTAGTTTTTCCGAAGAAGCCCTGCGTTTGCAAGAGCAAATGAGGAATTCGTGGCAGGAAAGAGGAAGGAAAGAAAGTTTCTCTCCCTCTGCCTGCTTTGCTCAGAGGACTGGATGAAGTCAGGGAGTTCTCCCTTTCACTGTTAAACGTGCGGGCTGCTGTTGCCTGGGCGCTCTCTGCTTTGCAAAAGAGTCTGCAGTTCCTCGCTTTGAACCGTGGAAAGGCACCGGGCTCTGCTAAGATTTCCCCCGGCGCTTCGTTTGCCCTGGGCCAAAGCGAGCCTTCACAATAGCTGAACGCTAACACTGCATACTCGTTCCACTTCCAGAACCGGGCTACGGCGAGGCAGTTCTCCGGGGGAAAACGGCCCTTCGCGAAGGGCAGATCTGCCGAGCTCATTGCGGGAAAGCGAAAGCAAAGGACGCTTTTCTCCCTCTAACCGCTTTCGTCAGAGGAACGGGGGAAGTCACAGTGTTCTTTCTCTCACTGAGATACACACAATCTGACGTTGCCTCTGAGCTCCGTTGCTGGCAAAGAACTGAAACTGACATACATTCCTGTGGGGAAACACAGGGCTTTGCTAGGATTTCTCTAGGCAGTGTGATTTCCCTGGGCCTCACTGTAGCAACACTATCTCGCCAGGGCAACACTGCGTGGGATTTCCTCTGCCAGGAGAGAGCTGCTGCTTTGTAGTTTGTGCTGGGAAACCTTGCTTTGGCAAGTGCGAATTGACCGCATTCAGGCAGAAAGAAAAGAGAACAGCAAGAGGCCTTTTCACCCCGGCTGCTTTCCCAAGCCCTTCCAGCTCAAACTATGTCGTTGCTCCTTTGGAAGGATCCTTGCACCGCGACGTAGTTTTTCCGAAGAAGCCCTGCGTTTGCAAGAGCAATGGAGCAATTCGTTGCAGGAAAGAAGAAGGAAAGAAAGTTTCTCTCCCTCTGCCTGCTTTGCTCAGAGGACTGCATGAAGTCAGGGAGTTCTCCCTTTCACTGAGAAACGTGCGGGCTGCTGTTGCCTGGGCGCTCTCTGCTTTGCAAAAGAGTCTGCAGTTCCACGCTTTGAACCGTGGAAAGGCACCGGGCTCTGCTAAGATTTCCCCCGGCGCTTCGTTTGCCCTGGGCCAAAGCGAGCCTTCACAATAGCTGAACGCTAACACTGCATACTCGTTCCACTTCCAGAAGCGGGCTACGGCGAGGCAGTTCTCCGGGGGAAAACGGCCCTTCGCGAAGGGCAGATCTGCCGAGCTCATTGCGGGAAAGCGAAAGCAAAGGACGCTTTTCTCCCTCTAACCGCTTTCGTCAGAGGAACGGGGGAAGTCACAGTGTTCTTTCTCTCCCTGAGATACACACAATCTGACGTTGCCTCTGAGCTCCGTTGCTGGCAAAGAACTGAAACTGACATACATTCCTGTGGGGACACCCAGGGCTTTGCTAGGATTTCTCTAGGCAGTGTGTTTTCCCTGGGCCTCACTGTAGCAACACTATCTCGCCAGGGCAACACTGCATGGCACATCCTCTGCCAGGAGAGAGCTGCTGCTTTGTAGTTTGTGCTGGGAAACTTTGCTTTGGCAAGTGCCAATTGACCGCATTCAGGCAGAAAGAAAAGAGAATAGCAAGAGGCCTTTTCTCCCCGGCTGCTTTCCCAAGCCCTTCCAGCTCAAACTATGTCGTTGCTCCTCTGGAAGGATCCCTGCACCGCGGCGTAGTTTTTCCGAAGAAGCCCTGCGTTTGCAAGAGCAAATGAGGAATTCGTGGCAGGAAAGAGGAAGGAAAGAAAGTTTCTCTCCCTCTGCCTGATTTGCTCAGAGGACTGGATGAAGTCAGGGAGTTCTCCCTTTCACTGTTAAACGTGCGGGCTGCTGTTGCCTGGGCGCTCTCTGCTTTGCAAAAGAGTCTGCAGTTCCTCGCTTTGAACCGTGGAAAGGCACCGGGCTCTGCTAAGATTTCCCCCGGCGCTTCGTTTGCCCTGGGCCAAAGCGAGCCTTCACAATAGCTGAACGCTAACACTGCATACTCGTTCCACTTCCAGAACCGGGCTACGGCGAGGCAGTTCTCCGGGGGAAAACGGCCCTTCGCGAAGGGCAGATCTGCCGAGCTCATTGCGGGAAAGCGAAAGCAAAGGACGCTTTTCTCCCTCTAACCGCTTTCGTCAGAGGAACGGGGGAAGTCACAGTGTTCTTTCTCTCCCTGAGATACACACAATCTGACGTTGCCTCTGAGCTCCGTTGCTGGCAAAGAACTGAAACTGACATACATTCCTGTGGGGACACCCAGGGCTTTGCTAGGATTTCTCTAGGCAGTGTGTTTTCCCTGGGCCTCACTGTAGCAACACTATCTCGCCAGGGCAACACTGCATGGGATTTCCTCTGCCAGGAGAGAGCTGCTGCTTTGTAGTTTGTGCTGGGAAACTTTGCTTTGGCAAGTGCCAATTGACCGCATTCAGGCAGAAAGAAAAGAGAATAGCAAGAGGCCTTTTCTCCCCGGCTGCTTTCCCAAGCCCTTCCAGCTCAAACTATGTCGTTGCTCCTCTGGAAGGATCCCTGCACCGCGGCGTAGTTTTTCCGAAGAAGCCCTGCGTTTGCAAGAGCAAATGAGGAATTCGTGGCAGGAAAGAGGAAGGAAAGAAAGTTTCTCTCCCTCTGCCTGCTTTGCTCAGAGGACTGGATGAAGTCAGGGAGTTCTCCCTTTCACTGTTAAACGTGCGGGCTGCTGTTGCCTGGGCGCTCTCTGCTTTGCAAAAGAGTCTGCAGTTCCACGCTTTGAACCGTGGAAAGGCACCGGGCTCTGCTAAGATTTCCCCCGGCGCTTCGTTTGCCCTGGGCCAAAGCGAGCCTTCACAATAGCTGAACGCTAACACTGCATACTCGTTCCACTTCCAGAACCGGGCTACGGCGAGGCAGTTCTCCGGGGGAAAACGGCCCTTCGCGAAGGGCAGATCTGCCGAGCTCATTGCGGGAAAGCGAAAGCAAAGGACGCTTTTCTCCCTCTAACCGCTTTCGTCAGAGGAACGGGGGAAGTCACAGTGTTCTTTCTCTCACTGAGATACACACAATCTGACGTTGCCTCTGAGCTCCGTTGCTGGCAAAGAACTGAAACTGACATACATTCCTGTGGGGAAACACAGGGCTTTGCTAGGATTTCTCTAGGCAGTGTGATTTCCCTGGGCCTCACTGTAGCAACACTATCTCGCCAGGGCAACACTGCGTGGGATTTCCTCTGCCAGGAGAGAGCTGCTGCTTTGTAGTTTGTGCTGGGAAACCTTGCTTTGGCAAGTGCGAATTGACCGCATTCAGGCAGAAAGAAAAGAGAACAGCAAGAGGCCTTTTCACCCCGGCTGCTTTCCCAAGCCCTTCCAGCTCAAACTATGTCGTTGCTCCTCTGGAAGGATCCTTGCACCGCGACGTAGTTTCTCAGAAGAAGCCCTGCGTTTGCAAGAGCAAATGAGGAATTCGTTGCAGGAAAGAAGAAGGAAAGAAAGTTTCTCTCCCTCTGCCTGCTTTGCTCAGAGAACTGGATGAAGTCAGGGAGTTCTCCCTTTCACTGAGAAACGTGCGGGCTGCTGTTGCCTGTGCGCTCTCTTCTTTGCAAAAGAGTCTGCAGTTCCACGCTTTGAACCGTGGAAAGGCGCCGGGCTCTGCTAAGACTTCCCCCGGCGCTTCGTTTGCCCTGGGCCAAACCGAGCCTTCACAATAGCTGAACGCTAACACTGCATACTCGTTCCACTTCCAGAACAGGGCTACCGCGAGGCAGTTCTCCGGGGGAAAACGGCCCTTCGCGAAGGGCAGATCTGCTGAGCTCATTGCGGGAAAGCGAAAGCAAAGGACGCTTTTCTCCCTCTAAGCGCTTTCGTCAGAGGAACGGGGGAAGTCACAGTGTTCTTTCTCTCACTGAGATACACACAATCTGACGTTGCCTCTGAGCTCCGTTGCTGGCAAAGAACTGAAACTGACATACATTCCTGTGGGGAAACACAGGGCTTTGCTAGGATTTCTCTAGGCAGTGTGTTTTCCCTGGGCCTCACTGTAGCAACACTATCTCGCCAGGGCAACACTGCATGGCACATCCTCTGCCAGGAGAGAGCTGCTGCTTTGTAGTTTGTGCTGGGAAACCTTGCTTTGGCAAGTGTCAATTGACCGCATTCAGGCAGAAAGAAAAGAGAATAGCAAGAGGCCTTTTCTCCCCGGCTGCTCTGCCAAGCCCTTCCAGCTCAAACTATGTCGTTGCTCCTCTGGAAGGATCCCTGCACCGCGGCGTAGTTTTTCCGAAGAAGCCCTGCGTTTGCAAGAGCAAATGAGGAATTCGTGGCAGGAAAGAGGAAGGAAAGAAAGTTTCTCTCCCTCTGCCTGCTTTCCTCAGAGGACTGCATGAAGTCAGGGAGTTCTCCCTTTCACTGTTAAACGTGCGGGCTGCTGTTGCCTGGGCGCTCTCTGCTTTGCAAAAGAGTCTGCAGTTCCACGCTTTGAACCGTGGAAAGGCACCGGGCTCTGCTAAGATTTCCCCCGGCGCTTCGTTTGCCCTGGGCCAAAGCGAGCCTTCACAATAGCTGAACGCTAACACTGCATACTCGTTCCACTTCCAGAAGCGGGCTACGGCGAGGCAGTTCTCCGGGGGAAAACGGCCCTTCGTGAAGGGCAGATCTGCCGAGCTCATTGCGGGAAAGCGAAAGCAAAGGACGCTTTTCTCCCTCTAACCGCTTTCGTCAGAGGAACGGGGGAAGTCACAGTGTTCTTTCTCTCCCTGAGATACACACAATCTGACGTTGCCTCTGAGCTCCGTTGCTGGCAAAGAACTGAAACTGACATACATTCCTGTGGGGACACCCAGGGCTTTGCTAGGATTTCTCTAGGCAGTGTGTTTTCCCTGGCCTCACTGTAGCAACACTATCTCGCCAGGGCAACACTGCATGGGATTTCCTCTGCCAGGAGAGAGCTGCTGCTTTGTAGTTTGTGCTGGGAAACTTTGCTTTGGCAAGTGCCAATTGACCGCATTCAGGCAGAAAGAAAAGAGAATAGCAAGAGGCCTTTTCTCCCCGGCTGCTTTCCCAAGCCCTTCCAGCTCAAACTATGTCGTTGCTCCTCTGGAAGGATCCCTGCACCGCGGCGTAGTTTTTCCGAAGAAGCCCTGCGTTTGCAAGAGCAAATGAGGAATTCGTGGCAGGAAAGAGGAAGGAAAGAAAGTTTCTCTCCCTCTGCCTGCTTTGCTCAGAGGACTGGATGAAGTCAGGGAGTTCTCCCTTTCACTGTTAAACGTGCGGGCTGCTGTTGCCTGGGCGCTCTCTGCTTTGCAAAAGAGTCTGCAGTTCCTCGCTTTGAACCGTGGAAAGGCACCGGGCTCTGCTAAGATTTCCCCCGGCGCTTCGTTTGCCCTGGGCCAAAGCGAGCCTTCACAATAGCTGAACGCTAACACTGCATACTCGTTCCACTTCCAGAACCGGGCTACGGCGAGGCAGTTCTCCGGGGGAAAACGGCCCTTCGCGAAGGGCAGATCTGCCGAGCTCATTGCGGGAAAGCGAAAGCAAAGGACGCTTTTCTCCCTCTAACCGCTTTCGTCAGAGGAACGGGGGAAGTCACAGTGTTCTTTCTCTCCCTGAGATACACACAATCTGACGTTGCCTCTGAGCTCCGTTGCTGGCAAAGAACTGAAACTGACATACATTCCTGTGGGGACACCCAGGGCTTTGCTAGGATTTCTCTAGGCAGTGTGTTTTCCCTGGGCCTCACTGTAGCAACACTATCTCGCCAGGGCAACACTGCATGGGATTTCCTCTGCCAGGACAGAGCTGCTGCTTTGTAGTTTGTGCTGGGAAACTTTGCTTTGGCAAGTGCCAATTGACCGCATTCAGGCAGAAAGAAAAGAGAATAGCAAGAGGCCTTTTCTCCCCGGCTGCTTTCCCAAGCCCTTCCAGCTCAAACTATGTCGTTGCTCCTCTGGAAGGATCCCTGCACCGCGGCGTAGTTTTTCCGAAGAAGCCCTGCGTTTGCAAGAGCAAATGAGGAATTCGTGGCAGGAAAGAGGAAGGAAAGAAAGTTTCTCTCCCTCTGCCTGCTTTGCTCAGAGGACTGGATGAAGTCAGGGAGTTCTCCTTTTCACTGAGAAACGTGCGGGCTGCTGTTGCCTGTGCGCTCTCTTCTTTGCAAAAGAGTCTGCAGTTCCACGCTTTGAACCGTGGAAAGGCGCCGGGCTCTGCTAAGACTTCCCCCGGCGCTTCGTTTGCCCTGGGCCAAACCGAGCCTTCACAATAGCTGAACGCTAACACTGCATACTCGTTCCACTTCCAGAACAGGGCTACCGCGAGGCAGTTCTCCGGGGGAAAACGGCCCTTCGCGAAGGGCAGATCTGCTGAGCTCATTGCGGGAAAGCGAAAGCAAAGGACGCTTTTCTCCCTCTAACCGCTTTCGTCAGAGGAACGGGGGAAGTCACAGTGTTCTTTCTCTCCCTGAGATACACACAATCTGACGTTGCCTCTGAGCTCCGTTGCTGGCAAAGAACTGAAACTGACATACATTCCTGTGGGGAAACACAGGGCTTTGCTAGGATTTCTCTAGGCAGTGTGATTTCCCTGGGCCTCACTGTAGCAACACTATCTCGCCAGGGCAACACTGCGTGGGATTTCCTCTGCCAGGAGAGAGCTGCTGCTTTGTAGTTTGTGCTGGGAAACCTTGCTTTGGCAAGTGCGAATTGACCGCATTCAGGCAGAAAGAAAAGAGAACAGCAAGAGGCCTTTTTTCCCCGGCTGCTTTCCCAAGCCCTTCCAGCTCAAACTATGTCGTTGCTCCTCTGGAAGGATCCCTGCACCGCGACGTAGTTTCTCAGAAGAAGCCCTGCGTTTGCAAGAGCAAAGGAGCAATTCGTTGCAGGAAAGAGGAAGGAAAGAAAGTTTCTCTCCCTCTGCCTGCTTTGCTCAGAGAACTGGATGAAGTCAGGGAGTTCTCCCTTTCACTGAGAAACGTGCGGGCTGCTGTTGCCTGTGCGCTCTCTTCTTTGCAAAAGAGTCTGCAGTTCCACGCTTTGAACCGTGGAAAGGCGCCGGGCTCTGCTAAGACTTCCCCCGGCGCTTCGTTTGCCCTGGGCCAAACCGAGCCTTCACAATAGCTGAACGCTAACACTGCATACTCGTTCCACTTCCAGAACAGGGCTACCGCGAGGCAGTTCTCCGGGGGAAAACGGCCCTTCGCGAAGGGCAGATCTGCCGAGCTCATTGCGGGAAAGCGAAAGCAAAGGACGCTTTTCTCCCTCTAACCGCTTTCGTCAGAGGAACGGGGGAAGTCACAGTGTTCTTTCTCTCACTGAGATACACACAATCTGACGTTGCCTCTGAGCTCCGTTGCTGGCAAAGAACTGAAACTGACATACATTCCTGTGGGGAAACACAGGGCTTTGCTAGGATTTCTCTAGGCAGTGTGATTTCCCTGGGCCTCACTGTAGCAACACTATCTCGCCAGGGCAACACTGCGTGGGATTTCCTCTGCCAGGAGAGAGCTGCTGCTTTGTAGTTTGTGCTGGGAAACCTTGCTTTGGCAAGTGCGAATTGACCGCATTCAGGCAGAAAGAAAAGAGAACAGCAAGAGGCCTTTTCACCCCGGCTGCTTTCCCAAGCCCTTCCAGCTCAAACTATGTCGTTGCTCCTCTGGAAGGATCCTTGCACCGCGACGTAGTTTCTCAGAAGAAGCCCTGCGTTTGCAAGAGCAAATGAGGAATTCGTTGCAGGAAAGAAGAAGGAAAGAAAGTTTCTCTCCCTCTGCCTGCTTTGCTCAGAGAACTGGATGAAGTCAGGGAGTTCTCCCTTTCACTGAGAAACGTGCGGGCTGCTGTTGCCTGTGCGCTCTCTTCTTTGCAAAAGAGTCTGCAGTTCCACGCTTTGAACCGTGGAAAGGCGCCGGGCTCTGCTAAGACTTCCCCCGGCGCTTCGTTTGCCCTGGGCCAAACCGAGCCTTCACAATAGCTGAACGCTAACACTGCATACTCGTTCCACTTCCAGAACAGGGCTACCGCGAGGCAGTTCTCCGGGGGAAAACGGCCCTTCGCGAAGGGCAGATCTGCCGAGCTCATTGCGGGAAAGCGAAAGCAAAGGACGCTTTTCTCCCTCTAACCGCTTTCGTCAGAGGAACGGGGGAAGTCACAGTGTTCTTTCTCTCACTGAGATACACACAATCTGACGTTGCCTCTGAGCTCCGTTGCTGGCAAAGAACTGAAACTGACATACATTCCTGTGGGGAAACACAGGGCTTTGCTAGGATTTCTCTAGGCAGTGTGATTTCCCTGGGCCTCACTGTAGCAACACTATCTCGCCAGGGCAACACTGCGTGGGATTTCCTCTTCCAAGAGAGCTGCTGCTTTGTAGTTTGTGCTGGGAAACCTTGCTTTGGCAAGTGCGAATTGACCGCATTCAGGCAGAAAGAAAAGAGAACAGCAAGAGGCCTTTTCTCCCCGGCTGCTTTCCCAAGCCCTTCCAGCTCAAACTATGTCGTTGCTCCTCTGGAAGGATCCCTGCACCGCGACGTAGTTTCTCAGAAGAAGCCCTGCGTTTGCAAGAGCAAAGGAGCAATTCGTTGCAGGAAAGAGGAAGGAAAGAAAGTTTCTCTCCCTCTGCCTGCTTTGCTCAGAGAACTGGATGAAGTCAGGGAGTTCTCCCTTTCACTGAGAAACGTGCGGGCTGCTGTTGCCTGTGCGCTCTCTTCTTTGCAAAAGAGTCTGCAGTTCCACGCTTTGAACCGTGGAAAGGCGCCGGGCTCTGCTAAGACTTCCCCCGGCGCTTCGTTTGCCCTGGGCCAAACCGAGCCTTCACAATAGCTGAACGCTAACACTGCATACTCGTTCCACTTCCAGAACAGGGCTACCGCGAGGCAGTTCTCCGGGGGAAAACGGCTCTTCGCGAAGGGCAGATCTGCCGAGCTCATTGCGGGAAAGCGAAAGCAAAGGACGCTTTTCTCCCTCTAACCGCTTTCGTCAGAGGAACGGGGGAAGTCACAGTGTTCTTTCTCTCACTGAGATACACACAATCTGACGTTGCCTCTGAGCTCCGTTGCTGGCAAAGAACTGAAACTGACATACATTCCTGTGGGGAAACACAGGGCTTTGCCAGGATTTCTCTAGGCAGTGTGATTTCCCTGGGCCTCACTGTAGGAACAGTATCTCGCCAGGGCAACACTGCGTGGGATTTCCTCTGCCAGGAGAGAGCTGCTGCTTTGTAGTTTGTGCTGGGAAACCTTGCTTTGGCAAGTGCGAATTGACCGCATTCAGGCAGAAAGAAAAGAGAACAGCAAGAGGCCTTTTCTCCCCGGCTGCTTTCCCAAGCCCTTCCAGCTCAAACTATGTCGTTGCTCCTCTGGAAGGATCCTTGCACCGCGACGTAGTTTCTCAGAAGAAGCCCTGCGTTTGCAAGAGCAAATGAGGAATTCGTTGCAGGAAAGAAGAAGGAAAGAAAGTTTCTCTCCCTCTGCCTGCTTTGCTCAGAGAACTGGATGAAGTCAGGGAGTTCTCCCTTTCACTGAGAAACGTGCGGGCTGCTGTTGCCTGTGCGCTCTCTTCTTTGCAAAAGAGTCTGCAGTTCCACGCTTTGAACCGTGGAAAGGCGCCGGGCTCTGCTAAGACTTCCCCCGGCGCTTCGTTTGCCCTGGGCCAAACCGAGCCTTCACAATAGCTGAACGCTAACACTGCATACTCGTTCCACTTCCAGAACAGGGCTACCGCGAGGCAGTTCTCCGGGGGAAAACGGCCCTTCGCGAAGGGCAGATCTGCCGAGCTCATTGCGGGAAAGCGAAAGCAAAGGACGCTTTTCTCCCTCTAACCGCTTTCGTCAGAGGAACGGGGGAAGTCACAGTGTTCTTTCTCTCACTGAGATACACACAATCTGACGTTGCCTCTGAGCTCCGTTGCTGGCAAAGAACTGAAACTGACATACATTCCTGTGGGGAAACACAGGGCTTTGCTAGGATTTCTCTAGGCAGTGTGATTTCCCTGGGCCTCACTGTAGCAACACTATCTCGCCAGGGCAACACTGCGTGGGATTTCCTCTGCCAGGAGAGAGCTGCTGCTTTGTAGTTTGTGCTGGGAAACCTTGCTTTGGCAAGTGCGAATTGACCGCATTCAGGCAGAAAGAAAAGAGAACAGCAAGAGGCCTTTTCACCCCGGCTGCTTTCCCAAGCCCTTCCAGCTCAAACTATGTCGTTGCTCCTCTGGAAGGATCCTTGCACCGCGACGTAGTTTCTCAGAAGAAGCCCTGCGTTTGCAAGAGCAAATGAGGAATTCGTTGCAGGAAAGAAGAAGGAAAGAAAGTTTCTCTCCCTCTGCCTGCTTTGCTCAGAGAACTGGATGAAGTCAGGGAGTTCTCCCTTTCGCTGAGAAACGTGCGGGCTGCTGTTGCCTGTGCGCTCTCTTCTTTGCAAAAGAGTCTGCAGTTCCACGCTTTGAACCGTGGAAAGGCGCCGGGCTCTGCTAAGACTTCCCCCGGCGCTTCGTTTGCCCTGGGCCAAACCGAGCCTTCACAATAGCTGAACGCTAACACTGCATACTCGTTCCACTTCCAGAACAGGGCTACCGCGAGGCAGTTCTCCGGGGGAAAACGGCCCTTCGCGAAGGGCAGATCTGCCGAGCTCATTGCGGGAAAGCGAAAGCAAAGGACGCTTTTCTCCCTCTAACCGCTTTCGTCAGAGGAACGGGGGAAGTCACAGTGTTCTTTCTCTCACTGAGATACACACAATCTGACGTTGCCTCTGAGCTCCGTTGCTGGCAAAGAACTGAAACTGACATACATTCCTGTGGGGAAACACAGGGCTTTGCTAGGATTTCTCTAGGCAGTGTGATTTCCCTGGGCCTCACTGTAGCAACATTATCTCGCCAGGGCAACACTGCGTGGGATTTCCTCTTCCAAGAGAGCTGCTGCTTTGTAGTTTGTGCTGGGAAACCTTGCTTTGGCAAGTGCGAATTGACCGCATTCAGGCAGAAAGAAAAGAGAACAGCAAGAGGCCTTTTCTCCCCGGCTGCTTTCCCAAGCCCTTCCAGCTCAAACTATGTCGTTGCTCCTCTGGAAGGATCCCTGCACCGCGACGTAGTTTCTCAGAAGAAGCCCTGCGTTTGCAAGAGCAAAGGAGCAATTCGTTGCAGGAAAGAGGAAGGAAAGAAAGTTTCTCTCCCTCTGCCTGCTTTGCTCAGAGAACTGGATGAAGTCAGGGAGTTCTCCCTTTCACTGAGAAACGTGCGGGCTGCTGTTGCCTGTGCGCTCTCTTCTTTGCAAAAGAGTCTGCAGTTCCACGCTTTGAACCGTGGAAAGGCGCCGGGCTCTGCTAAGACTTCCCCCGGCGCTTCGTTTGCCCTGGGCCAAAGCGAGCCTTCACAATAGCTGAACGCTAACACTGCATACTCGTTCCACTTCCAGAACAGGGCTACCGCGAGGCAGTTCTCCGGGGGAAAACGGCTCTTCGCGAAGGGCAGATCTGCCGAGCTCATTGCGGGAAAGCGAAAGCAAAGGACGCTTTTCTCCCTCTAACCGCTTTCGTCAGAGGAACGAGGGAAGTCACAGTGTTCTTTCTCTCACTGAGATACACACAATCTGACGTTGCCTCTGAGCTCCGTTGCTGGCAAAGAACTGAAACTGACATACATTCCTGTGGGGAAACACAGGGCTTTGCCAGGATTTCTCTAGGCAGTGTGATTTCCCTGGGCCTCACTGTAGGAACAGTATCTCGCCAGGGCAACACTGCGTGGGATTTCCTCTGCCAGGAGAGAGCTGCTGCTTTGTAGTTTGTGCTGGGAAACCTTGCTTTGGCAAGTGCGAATTGACCGCATTCAGGCAGAAAGAAAAGAGAACAGCAAGAGGCCTTTTCTCCCCGGCTGCTTTCCCAAGCCCTTCCAGCTCAAACTATGTCGTTGCTCCTCTGGAAGGATCCTTGCACCGCGACGTAGTTTCTCAGAAGAAGCCCTGCGTTTGCAAGAGCAAATGAGGAATTCGTTGCAGGAAAGAAGAAGGAAAGAAAGTTTCTCTCCCTCTGCCTGCTTTGCTCAGAGAACTGGATGAAGTCAGGGAGTTCTCCCTTTCACTGAGAAACGTGCGGGCTGCTGTTGCCTGTGCGCTCTCTTCTTTGCAAAAGAGTCTGCAGTTCCACGCTTTGAACCGTGGAAAGGCGCCGGGCTCTGCTAAGACTTCCCCCGGCGCTTCGTTTGCCCTGGGCCAAACCGAGCCTTCACAATAGCTGAACGCTAACACTGCATACTCGTTCCACTTCCAGAACAGGGCTACCGCGAGGCAGTTCTCCGGGGGAAAACGGCCCTTCGCGAAGGGCAGATCTGCCGAGCTCATTGCGGGAAAGCGAAAGCAAAGGACGCTTTTCTCCCTCTAACCGCTTTCGTCAGAGGAACGGGGGAAGTCACAGTGTTCTTTCTCTCACTGAGATACACACAATCTGACGTTGCCTCTGAGCTCCGTTGCTGGCAAAGAACTGAAACTGACATACATTCCTGTGGGGAAACACAGGGCTTTGCTAGGATTTCTCTAGGCAGTGTGATTTCCCTGGGCCTCACTGTAGCAACACTATCTCGCCAGGGCAACACTGCGTGGGATTTCCTCTGCCAGGAGAGAGCTGCTGCTTTGTAGTTTGTGCTGGGAAACCTTGCTTTGGCAAGTGCGAATTGACCGCATTCAGGCAGAAAGAAAAGAGAACAGCAAGAGGCCTTTTCACCCCGGCTGCTTTCCCAAGCCCTTCCAGCTCAAACTATGTCGTTGCTCCTCTGGAAGGATCCTTGCACCGCGACGTAGTTTCTCAGAAGAAGCCCTGCGTTTGCAAGAGCAAATGAGGAATTCGTTGCAGGAAAGAAGAAGGAAAGAAAGTTTCTCTCCCTCTGCCTGCTTTGCTCAGAGAACTGGATGAAGTCAGGGAGTTCTCCCTTTCGCTGAGAAACGTGCGGGCTGCTGTTGCCTGTGCGCTCTCTTCTTTGCAAAAGAGTCTGCAGTTCCACGCTTTGAACCGTGGAAAGGCGCCGGGCTCTGCTAAGACTTCCCCCGGCGCTTCGTTTGCCCTGGGCCAAACCGAGCCTTCACAATAGCTGAACGCTAACACTGCATACTCGTTCCACTTCCAGAACAGGGCTACCGCGAGGCAGTTCTCCGGGGGAAAACGGCCCTTCGCGAAGGGCAGATCTGCTGAGCTCATTGCGGGAAAGCGAAAGCAAAGGACGCTTTTCTCCCTCTAAGCGCTTTCGTCAGAGGAACGGGGGAAGTCACAGTGTTCTTTCTCTCACTGAGATACACACAATCTGACGTTGCCTCTGAGCTCCGTTGCTGGCAAAGAACTGAAACTGACATACATTCCTGTGGGGAAACACAGGGCTTTGCTAGGATTTCTCTAGGCAGTGTGATTTCCCTGGGCCTCACTGTAGCAACACTATCTCGCCAGGGCAACACTGCGTGGGATTTCCTCTGCCAGGAGAGAGCTGCTGCTTTGTAGTTTGTGCTGGGAAACCTTGCTTTGGCAAGTGCGAATTGACCGCATTCAGGCAGAAAGAAAAGAGAACAGCAAGAGGCCTTTTCTCCCCGGCTGCTTTCCCAAGCCCTTCCAGCTCAAACTATGTCGTTGCTCCTCTGGAAGGATCCCTGCACCGCGACGTAGTTTCTCAGAAGAAGCCCTGCGTTTGCAAGAGCAAATGAGGAATTCGCTGCAGGAAAGAGGAAGGAAAGAAAGTTTCTCTCCCTCTGCCTGCTTTGCTCAGAGAACTGGATGAAGTCAGGGAGTTCTCCTTTTCACTGAGAAACGTGCGGGCTGCTGTTGCCTGTGCGCTCTCTTCTTTGCAAAAGAGTCTGCAGTTCCACGCTTTGAACCGTGAAAGGCGCCGGGCTCTGCTAAGACTTCCCCCGGCGCTTCGTTTGCCCTGGGCCAAAGCGAGCCTTCACAATAGCTGAACGCTAACACTGCATACTCGTTCCACTTCCAGAACCGGGCTACGGCGAGGCAGTTCTCCGGGGGAAAACGGCCCTTCGCGAAGGGCAGATCTGCCGAGCTCATTGCGGGAAAGCGAAAGCAAAGGACGCTTTTCTCCCTCTAACCGCTTTCGTCAGAGGAACGGGGGAAGTCACAGTGTTCTTTCTCTCACTGAGATACACACAATCTGACGTTGCCTCTGAGCTCCGTTGCTGGCAAAGAACTGAAACTGACATACATTCCTGTGGGGAAACACAGGGCTTTGCTAGGATTTCTCTAGGCAGTGTGATTTCCCTGGGCCTCACTGTAGCAACACTATCTCGCCAGGGCAACACTGCGTGGGATTTCCTCTGCCAGGAGAGAGCTGCTGCTTTGTAGTTTGTGCTGGGAAACCTTGCTTTGGCAAGTGCGAATTGACCGCATTCAGGCAGAAAGAAAAGAGAACAGCAAGAGGCCTTTTCACCCCGGCTGCTTTCCCAAGCCCTTCCAGCTCAAACTATGTCGTTGCTCCTTTGGAAGGATCCTTGCACCGCGACGTAGTTTTTCCGAAGAAGCCCTGCGTTTGCAAGAGCAATGGAGCAATTCGTTGCAGGAAAGAAGAAGGAAAGAAAGTTTCTCTCCCTCTGCCTGCTTTGCTCAGAGGACTGCATGAAGTCAGGGAGTTCTCCCTTTCACTGAGAAACGTGCGGGCTGCTGTTGCCTGGGCGCTCTCTGCTTTGCAAAAGAGTCTGCAGTTCCACGCTTTGAACCGTGGAAAGGCACCGGGCTCTGCTAAGATTTCCCCCGGCGCTTCGTTTGCCCTGGGCCAAAGCGAGCCTTCACAATAGCTGAACGCTAACACTGCATACTCGTTCCACTTCCAGAAGCGGGCTACGGCGAGGCAGTTCTCCGGGGGAAAACGGCCCTTCGCGAAGGGCAGATCTGCCGAGCTCATTGCGGGAAAGCGAAAGCAAAGGACGCTTTTCTCCCTCTAACCGCTTTCGTCAGAGGAACGGGGGAAGTCACAGTGTTCTTTCTCTCCCTGAGATACACACAATCTGACGTTGCCTCTGAGCTCCGTTGCTGGCAAAGAACTGAAACTGACATACATTCCTGTGGGGACACCCAGGGCTTTGCTAGGATTTCTCTAGGCAGTGTGTTTTCCCTGGGCCTCACTGTAGCAACACTATCTCGCCAGGGCAACACTGCATGGCACATCCTCTGCCAGGAGAGAGCTGCTGCTTTGTAGTTTGTGCTGGGAAACTTTGCTTTGGCAAGTGCCAATTGACCGCATTCAGGCAGAAAGAAAAGAGAATAGCAAGAGGCCTTTTCTCCCCGGCTGCTTTCCCAAGCCCTTCCAGCTCAAACTATGTCGTTGCTCCTCTGGAAGGATCCCTGCACCGCGGCGTAGTTTTTCCGAAGAAGCCCTGCGTTTGCAAGAGCAAATGAGGAATTCGTGGCAGGAAAGAGGAAGGAAAGAAAGTTTCTCTCCCTCTGCCTGATTTGCTCAGAGGACTGGATGAAGTCAGGGAGTTCTCCCTTTCACTGTTAAACGTGCGGGCTGCTGTTGCCTGGGCGCTCTCTGCTTTGCAAAAGAGTCTGCAGTTCCTCGCTTTGAACCGTGGAAAGGCACCGGGCTCTGCTAAGATTTCCCCCGGCGCTTCGTTTGCCCTGGGCCAAAGCGAGCCTTCACAATAGCTGAACGCTAACACTGCATACTCGTTCCACTTCCAGAACCGGGCTACGGCGAGGCAGTTCTCCGGGGGAAAACGGCCCTTCGCGAAGGGCAGATCTGCCGAGCTCATTGCGGGAAAGCGAAAGCAAAGGACGCTTTTCTCCCTCTAACCGCTTTCGTCAGAGGAACGGGGGAAGTCACAGTGTTCTTTCTCTCCCTGAGATACACACAATCTGACGTTGCCTCTGAGCTCCGTTGCTGGCAAAGAACTGAAACTGACATACATTCCTGTGGGGACACCCAGGGCTTTGCTAGGATTTCTCTAGGCAGTGTGTTTTCCCTGGGCCTCACTGTAGCAACACTATCTCGCCAGGGCAACACTGCATGGGATTTCCTCTGCCAGGAGAGAGCTGCTGCTTTGTAGTTTGTGCTGGGAAACTTTGCTTTGGCAAGTGCCAATTGACCGCATTCAGGCAGAAAGAAAAGAGAATAGCAAGAGGCCTTTTCTCCCCGGCTGCTTTCCCAAGCCCTTCCAGCTCAAACTATGTCGTTGCTCCTCTGGAAGGATCCCTGCACCGCGGCGTAGTTTTTCCGAAGAAGCCCTGCGTTTGCAAGAGCAAATGAGGAATTCGTGGCAGGAAAGAGGAAGGAAAGAAAGTTTCTCTCCCTCTGCCTGCTTTGCTCAGAGGACTGGATGAAGTCAGGGAGTTCTCCCTTTCACTGTTAAACGTGCGGGCTGCTGTTGCCTGTGCGCTCTCTTCTTTGCAAAAGAGTCTGCAGTTCCACGCTTTGAACCGTGGAAAGGCACCGGGCTCTGCTAAGATTTCCCCCGGCGCTTCGTTTGCCCTGGGCCAAAGCGAGCCTTCACAATAGCTGAACGCTAACACTGCATACTCGTTCCACTTCCAGAACCGGGCTACGGCGAGGCAGTTCTCCGGGGGAAAACGGCCCTTCGCGAAGGGCAGATCTGCCGAGCTCATTGCGGGAAAGCGAAAGCAAAGGACGCTTTTCTCCCTCTAACCGCTTTCGTCAGAGGAACGGGGGAAGTCACAGTGTTCTTTCTCTCACTGAGATACACACAATCTGACGTTGCCTCTGAGCTCCGTTGCTGGCAAAGAACTGAAACTGACATACATTCCTGTGGGGAAACACAGGGCTTTGCTAGGATTTCTCTAGGCAGTGTGATTTCCCTGGGCCTCACTGTAGCAACACTATCTCGCCAGGGCAACACTGCGTGGGATTTCCTCTGCCAGGAGAGAGCTGCTGCTTTGTAGTTTGTGCTGGGAAACCTTGCTTTGGCAAGTGCGAATTGACCGCATTCAGGCAGAAAGAAAAGAGAACAGCAAGAGGCCTTTTCACCCCGGCTGCTTTCCCAAGCCCTTCCAGCTCAAACTATGTCGTTGCTCCTCTGGAAGGATCCTTGCACCGCGACGTAGTTTCTCAGAAGAAGCCCTGCGTTTGCAAGAGCAAATGAGGAATTCGTTGCAGGAAAGAAGAAGGAAAGAAAGTTTCTCTCCCTCTGCCTGCTTTGCTCAGAGAACTGGATGAAGTCAGGGAGTTCTCCCTTTCACTGAGAAACGTGCGGGCTGCTGTTGCCTGTGCGCTCTCTTCTTTGCAAAAGAGTCTGCAGTTCCACGCTTTGAACCGTGGAAAGGCGCCGGGCTCTGCTAAGACTTCCCCCGGCGCTTCGTTTGCCCTGGGCCAAACCGAGCCTTCACAATAGCTGAACGCTAACACTGCATACTCGTTCCACTTCCAGAACAGGGCTACCGCGAGGCAGTTCTCCGGGGGAAAACGGCCCTTCGCGAAGGGCAGATCTGCTGAGCTCATTGCGGGAAAGCGAAAGCAAAGGACGCTTTTCTCCCTCTAAGCGCTTTCGTCAGAGGAACGGGGGAAGTCACAGTGTTCTTTCTCTCACTGAGATACACACAATCTGACGTTGCCTCTGAGCTCCGTTGCTGGCAAAGAACTGAAACTGACATACATTCCTGTGGGGAAACACAGGGCTTTGCTAGGATTTCTCTAGGCAGTGTGTTTTCCCTGGGCCTCACTGTAGCAACACTATCTCGCCAGGGCAACACTGCATGGCACATCCTCTGCCAGGAGAGAGCTGCTGCTTTGTAGTTTGTGCTGGGAAACCTTGCTTTGGCAAGTGTCAATTGACCGCATTCAGGCAGAAAGAAAAGAGAATAGCAAGAGGCCTTTTCTCCCCGGCTGCTCTGCCAAGCCCTTCCAGCTCAAACTATGTCGTTGCTCCTCTGGAAGGATCCCTGCACCGCGGCGTAGTTTTTCCGAAGAAGCCCTGCGTTTGCAAGAGCAAATGAGGAATTCGTGGCAGGAAAGAGGAAGGAAAGAAAGTTTCTCTCCCTCTGCCTGCTTTCCTCAGAGGACTGCATGAAGTCAGGGAGTTCTCCCTTTCACTGTTAAACGTGCGGGCTGCTGTTGCCTGGGCGCTCTCTGCTTTGCAAAAGAGTCTGCAGTTCCACGCTTTGAACCGTGGAAAGGCACCGGGCTCTGCTAAGATTTCCCCCGGCGCTTCGTTTGCCCTGGGCCAAAGCGAGCCTTCACAATAGCTGAACGCTAACACTGCATACTCGTTCCACTTCCAGAAGCGGGCTACGGCGAGGCAGTTCTCCGGGGGAAAACGGCCCTTCGTGAAGGGCAGATCTGCCGAGCTCATTGCGGGAAAGCGAAAGCAAAGGACGCTTTTCTCCCTCTAACCGCTTTCGTCAGAGGAACGGGGGAAGTCACAGTGTTCTTTCTCTCCCTGAGATACACACAATCTGACGTTGCCTCTGAGCTCCGTTGCTGGCAAAGAACTGAAACTGACATACATTCCTGTGGGGACACCCAGGGCTTTGCTAGGATTTCTCTAGGCAGTGTGTTTTCCCTGGCCTCACTGTAGCAACACTATCTCGCCAGGGCAACACTGCATGGGATTTCCTCTGCCAGGAGAGAGCTGCTGCTTTGTAGTTTGTGCTGGGAAACTTTGCTTTGGCAAGTGCCAATTGACCGCATTCAGGCAGAAAGAAAAGAGAATAGCAAGAGGCCTTTTCTCCCCGGCTGCTTTCCCAAGCCCTTCCAGCTCAAACTATGTCGTTGCTCCTCTGGAAGGATCCCTGCACCGCGGCGTAGTTTTTCCGAAGAAGCCCTGCGTTTGCAAGAGCAAATGAGGAATTCGTGGCAGGAAAGAGGAAGGAAAGAAAGTTTCTCTCCCTCTGCCTGCTTTGCTCAGAGGACTGGATGAAGTCAGGGAGTTCTCCCTTTCACTGTTAAACGTGCGGGCTGCTGTTGCCTGGGCGCTCTCTGCTTTGCAAAAGAGTCTGCAGTTCCTCGCTTTGAACCGTGGAAAGGCACCGGGCTCTGCTAAGATTTCCCCCGGCGCTTCGTTTGCCCTGGGCCAAAGCGAGCCTTCACAATAGCTGAACGCTAACACTGCATACTCGTTCCACTTCCAGAACCGGGCTACGGCGAGGCAGTTCTCCGGGGGAAAACGGCCCTTCGCGAAGGGCAGATCTGCCGAGCTCATTGCGGGAAAGCGAAAGCAAAGGACGCTTTTCTCCCTCTAACCGCTTTCGTCAGAGGAACGGGGGAAGTCACAGTGTTCTTTCTCTCCCTGAGATACACACAATCTGACGTTGCCTCTGAGCTCCGTTGCTGGCAAAGAACTGAAACTGACATACATTCCTGTGGGGACACCCAGGGCTTTGCTAGGATTTCTCTAGGCAGTGTGTTTTCCCTGGGCCTCACTGTAGCAACACTATCTCGCCAGGGCAACACTGCATGGGATTTCCTCTGCCAGGACAGAGCTGCTGCTTTGTAGTTTGTGCTGGGAAACTTTGCTTTGGCAAGTGCCAATTGACCGCATTCAGGCAGAAAGAAAAGAGAATAGCAAGAGGCCTTTTCTCCCCGGCTGCTTTCCCAAGCCCTTCCAGCTCAAACTATGTCGTTGCTCCTCTGGAAGGATCCCTGCACCGCGGCGTAGTTTTTCCGAAGAAGCCCTGCGTTTGCAAGAGCAAATGAGGAATTCGTGGCAGGAAAGAGGAAGGAAAGAAAGTTTCTCTCCCTCTGCCTGCTTTGCTCAGAGGACTGGATGAAGTCAGGGAGTTCTCCTTTTCACTGAGAAACGTGCGGGCTGCTGTTGCCTGTGCGCTCTCTTCTTTGCAAAAGAGTCTGCAGTTCCACGCTTTGAACCGTGAAAGGCGCCGGGCTCTGCTAAGACTTCCCCCGGCGCTTCGTTTGCCCTGGGCCAAAGCGAGCCTTCACAATAGCTGAACGCTAACACTGCATACTCGTTCCACTTCCAGAACCGGGCTACGGCGAGGCAGTTCTCCGGGGGAAAACGGCCCTTCGCGAAGGGCAGATCTGCCGAGCTCATTGCGGGAAAGCGAAAGCAAAGGACGCTTTTCTCCCTCTAACCGCTTTCGTCAGAGGAACGGGGGAAGTCACAGTGTTCTTTCTCTCACTGAGATACACACAATCTGACGTTGCCTCTGAGCTCCGTTGCTGGCAAAGAACTGAAACTGACATACATTCCTGTGGGGAAACACAGGGCTTTGCTAGGATTTCTCTAGGCAGTGTGATTTCCCTGGGCCTCACTGTAGCAACACTATCTCGCCAGGGCAACACTGCGTGGGATTTCCTCTGCCAGGAGAGAGCTGCTGCTTTGTAGTTTGTGCTGGGAAACCTTGCTTTGGCAAGTGCGAATTGACCGCATTCAGGCAGAAAGAAAAGAGAACAGCAAGAGGCCTTTTCACCCCGGCTGCTTTCCCAAGCCCTTCCAGCTCAAACTATGTCGTTGCTCCTTTGGAAGGATCCTTGCACCGCGACGTAGTTTTTCCGAAGAAGCCCTGCGTTTGCAAGAGCAATGGAGCAATTCGTTGCAGGAAAGAAGAAGGAAAGAAAGTTTCTCTCCCTCTGCCTGCTTTGCTCAGAGGACTGCATGAAGTCAGGGAGTTCTCCCTTTCACTGAGAAACGTGCGGGCTGCTGTTGCCTGGGCGCTCTCTGCTTTGCAAAAGAGTCTGCAGTTCCACGCTTTGAACCGTGGAAAGGCACCGGGCTCTGCTAAGATTTCCCCCGGCGCTTCGTTTGCCCTGGGCCAAAGCGAGCCTTCACAATAGCTGAACGCTAACACTGCATACTCGTTCCACTTCCAGAAGCGGGCTACGGCGAGGCAGTTCTCCGGGGGAAAACGGCCCTTCGCGAAGGGCAGATCTGCCGAGCTCATTGCGGGAAAGCGAAAGCAAAGGACGCTTTTCTCCCTCTAACCGCTTTCGTCAGAGGAACGGGGGAAGTCACAGTGTTCTTTCTCTCCCTGAGATACACACAATCTGACGTTGCCTCTGAGCTCCGTTGCTGGCAAAGAACTGAAACTGACATACATTCCTGTGGGGACACCCAGGGCTTTGCTAGGATTTCTCTAGGCAGTGTGTTTTCCCTGGGCCTCACTGTAGCAACACTATCTCGCCAGGGCAACACTGCATGGCACATCCTCTGCCAGGAGAGAGCTGCTGCTTTGTAGTTTGTGCTGGGAAACTTTGCTTTGGCAAGTGCCAATTGACCGCATTCAGGCAGAAAGAAAAGAGAATAGCAAGAGGCCTTTTCTCCCCGGCTGCTTTCCCAAGCCCTTCCAGCTCAAACTATGTCGTTGCTCCTCTGGAAGGATCCCTGCACCGCGGCGTAGTTTTTCCGAAGAAGCCCTGCGTTTGCAAGAGCAAATGAGGAATTCGTGGCAGGAAAGAGGAAGGAAAGAAAGTTTCTCTCCCTCTGCCTGCTTTGCTCAGAGGACTGGATGAAGTCAGGGAGTTCTCCCTTTCACTGTTAAACGTGCGGGCTGCTGTTGCCTGGGCGCTCTCTGCTTTGCAAAAGAGTCTGCAGTTCCTCGCTTTGAACCGTGGAAAGGCACCGGGCTCTGCTAAGATTTCCCCCGGCGCTTCGTTTGCCCTGGGCCAAAGCGAGCCTTCACAATAGCTGAACGCTAACACTGCATACTCGTTCCACTTCCAGAACCGGGCTACGGCGAGGCAGTTCTCCGGGGGAAAACGGCCCTTCGCGAAGGGCAGATCTGCCGAGCTCATTGCGGGAAAGCGAAAGCAAAGGACGCTTTTCTCCCTCTAACCGCTTTCGTCAGAGGAACGGGGGAAGTCACAGTGTTCTTTCTCTCCCTGAGATACACACAATCTGACGTTGCCTCTGAGCTCCGTTGCTGGCAAAGAACTGAAACTGACATACATTCCTGTGGGGACACCCAGGGCTTTGCTAGGATTTCTCTAGGCAGTGTGTTTTCCCTGGGCCTCACTGTAGCAACACTATCTCGCCAGGGCAACACTGCATGGGATTTCCTCTGCCAGGAGAGAGCTGCTGCTTTGTAGTTTGTGCTGGGAAACTTTGCTTTGGCAAGTGCCAATTGACCGCATTCAGGCAGAAAGAAAAGAGAATAGCAAGAGGCCTTTTCTCCCCGGCTGCTTTCCCAAGCCCTTCCAGCTCAAACTATGTCGTTGCTCCTCTGGAAGGATCCCTGCACCGCGGCGTAGTTTTTCCGAAGAAGCCCTGCGTTTGCAAGAGCAAATGAGGAATTCGTGGCAGGAAAGAGGAAGGAAAGAAAGTTTCTCTCCCTCTGCCTGCTTTGCTCAGAGGACTGGATGAAGTCAGGGAGTTCTCCCTTTCACTGTTAAACGTGCGGGCTGCTGTTGCCTGGGCGCTCTCTGCTTTGCAAAAGAGTCTGCAGTTCCACGCTTTGAACCGTGGAAAGGCACCGGGCTCTGCTAAGATTTCCCCCGGCGCTTCGTTTGCCCTGGGCCAAAGCGAGCCTTCACAATAGCTGAACGCTAACACTGCATACTCGTTCCACTTCCAGAACCGGGCTACGGCGAGGCAGTTCTCCGGGGGAAAACGGCCCTTCGCGAAGGGCAGATCTGCCGAGCTCATTGCGGGAAAGCGAAAGCAAAGGACGCTTTTCTCCCTCTAACCGCTTTCGTCAGAGGAACGGGGGAAGTCACAGTGTTCTTTCTCTCACTGAGATACACACAATCTGACGTTGCCTCTGAGCTCCGTTGCTGGCAAAGAACTGAAACTGACATACATTCCTGTGGGGAAACACAGGGCTTTGCTAGGATTTCTCTAGGCAGTGTGATTTCCCTGGGCCTCACTGTAGCAACACTATCTCGCCAGGGCAACACTGCGTGGGATTTCCTCTGCCAGGAGAGAGCTGCTGCTTTGTAGTTTGTGCTGGGAAACCTTGCTTTGGCAAGTGCGAATTGACCGCATTCAGGCAGAAAGAAAAGAGAACAGCAAGAGGCCTTTTCACCCCGGCTGCTTTCCCAAGCCCTTCCAGCTCAAACTATGTCGTTGCTCCTCTGGAAGGATCCTTGCACCGCGACGTAGTTTCTCAGAAGAAGCCCTGCGTTTGCAAGAGCAAATGAGGAATTCGTTGCAGGAAAGAAGAAGGAAAGAAAGTTTCTCTCCCTCTGCCTGCTTTGCTCAGAGAACTGGATGAAGTCAGGGAGTTCTCCCTTTCACTGAGAAACGTGCGGGCTGCTGTTGCCTGTGCGCTCTCTTCTTTGCAAAAGAGTCTGCAGTTCCACGCTTTGAACCGTGGAAAGGCGCCGGGCTCTGCTAAGACTTCCCCCGGCGCTTCGTTTGCCCTGGGCCAAACCGAGCCTTCACAATAGCTGAACGCTAACACTGCATACTCGTTCCACTTCCAGAACAGGGCTACCGCGAGGCAGTTCTCCGGGGGAAAACGGCCCTTCGCGAAGGGCAGATCTGCTGAGCTCATTGCGGGAAAGCGAAAGCAAAGGACGCTTTTCTCCCTCTAAGCGCTTTCGTCAGAGGAACGGGGGAAGTCACAGTGTTCTTTCTCTCACTGAGATACACACAATCTGACGTTGCCTCTGAGCTCCGTTGCTGGCAAAGAACTGAAACTGACATACATTCCTGTGGGGACACCCAGGGCTTTGCTAGGATTTCTCTAGGCAGTGTGTTTTCCCTGGCCTCACTGTAGCAACACTATCTCGCCAGGGCAACACTGCATGGGATTTCCTCTGCCAGGAGAGAGCTGCTGCTTTGTAGTTTGTGCTGGGAAACTTTGCTTTGGCAAGTGCCAATTGACCGCATTCAGGCAGAAAGAAAAGAGAATAGCAAGAGGCCTTTTCTCCCCGGCTGCTTTCCCAAGCCCTTCCAGCTCAAACTATGTCGTTGCTCCTCTGGAAGGATCCCTGCACCGCGGCGTAGTTTTTCCGAAGAAGCCCTGCGTTTGCAAGAGCAAATGAGGAATTCGTGGCAGGAAAGAGGAAGGAAAGAAAGTTTCTCTCCCTCTGCCTGCTTTGCTCAGAGGACTGGATGAAGTCAGGGAGTTCTCCCTTTCACTGTTAAACGTGCGGGCTGCTGTTGCCTGGGCGCTCTCTGCTTTGCAAAAGAGTCTGCAGTTCCACGCTTTGAACCGTGGAAAGGCACCGGGCTCTGCTAAGATTTCCCCCGGCGCTTCGTTTGCCCTGGGCCAAAGCGAGCCTTCACAATAGCTGAACGCTAACACTGCATACTCGTTCCACTTCCAGAACCGGGCTACGGCGAGGCAGTTCTCCGGGGGAAAACGGCCCTTCGCGAAGGGCAGATCTGCCGAGCTCATTGCGGGAAAGCGAAAGCAAAGGACGCTTTTCTCCCTCTAACCGCTTTCGTCAGAGGAACGGGGGAAGTCACAGTGTTCTTTCTCTCACTGAGATACACACAATCTGACGTTGCCTCTGAGCTCCGTTGCTGGCAAAGAACTGAAACTGACATACATTCCTGTGGGGAAACACAGGGCTTTGCTAGGATTTCTCTAGGCAGTGTGATTTCCCTGGGCCTCACTGTAGCAACACTATCTCGCCAGGGCAACACTGCGTGGGATTTCCTCTGCCAGGAGAGAGCTGCTGCTTTGTAGTTTGTGCTGGGAAACCTTGCTTTGGCAAGTGCGAATTGACCGCATTCAGGCAGAAAGAAAAGAGAACAGCAAGAGGCCTTTTCACCCCGGCTGCTTTCCCAAGCCCTTCCAGCTCAAACTATGTCGTTGCTCCTCTGGAAGGATCCTTGCACCGCGACGTAGTTTCTCAGAAGAAGCCCTGCGTTTGCAAGAGCAAATGAGGAATTCGTTGCAGGAAAGAAGAAGGAAAGAAAGTTTCTCTCCCTCTGCCTGCTTTGCTCAGAGAACTGGATGAAGTCAGGGAGTTCTCCCTTTCACTGAGAAACGTGCGGGCTGCTGTTGCCTGTGCGCTCTCTTCTTTGCAAAAGAGTCTGCAGTTCCACGCTTTGAACCGTGGAAAGGCGCCGGGCTCTGCTAAGACTTCCCCCGGCGCTTCGTTTGCCCTGGGCCAAACCGAGCCTTCACAATAGCTGAACGCTAACACTGCATACTCGTTCCACTTCCAGAACAGGGCTACCGCGAGGCAGTTCTCCGGGGGAAAACGGCCCTTCGCGAAGGGCAGATCTGCTGAGCTCATTGCGGGAAAGCGAAAGCAAAGGACGCTTTTCTCCCTCTAAGCGCTTTCGTCAGAGGAACGGGGGAAGTCACAGTGTTCTTTCTCTCACTGAGATACACACAATCTGACGTTGCCTCTGAGCTCCGTTGCTGGCAAAGAACTGAAACTGACATACATTCCTGTGGGGACACCCAGGGCTTTGCTAGGATTTCTCTAGGCAGTGTGTTTTCCCTGGCCTCACTGTAGCAACACTATCTCGCCAGGGCAACACTGCATGGGATTTCCTCTGCCAGGAGAGAGCTGCTGCTTTGTAGTTTGTGCTGGGAAACTTTGCTTTGGCAAGTGCCAATTGACCGCATTCAGGCAGAAAGAAAAGAGAATAGCAAGAGGCCTTTTCTCCCCGGCTGCTTTCCCAAGCCCTTCCAGCTCAAACTATGTCGTTGCTCCTCTGGAAGGATCCCTGCACCGCGGCGTAGTTTTTCCGAAGAAGCCCTGCGTTTGCAAGAGCAAATGAGGAATTCGTGGCAGGAAAGAGGAAGGAAAGAAAGTTTCTCTCCCTCTGCCTGCTTTGCTCAGAGGACTGGATGAAGTCAGGGAGTTCTCCCTTTCACTGTTAAACGTGCGGGCTGCTGTTGCCTGGGCGCTCTCTGCTTTGCAAAAGAGTCTGCAGTTCCTCGCTTTGAACCGTGGAAAGGCACCGGGCTCTGCTAAGATTTCCCCCGGCGCTTCGTTTGCCCTGGGCCAAAGCGAGCCTTCACAATAGCTGAACGCTAACACTGCATACTCGTTCCACTTCCAGAACCGGGCTACGGCGAGGCAGTTCTCCGGGGGAAAACGGCCCTTCGCGAAGGGCAGATCTGCCGAGCTCATTGCGGGAAAGCGAAAGCAAAGGACGCTTTTCTCCCTCTAACCGCTTTCGTCAGAGGAACGGGGGAAGTCACAGTGTTCTTTCTCTCCCTGAGATACACACAATCTGACGTTGCCTCTGAGCTCCGTTGCTGGCAAAGAACTGAAACTGACATACATTCCTGTGGGGACACCCAGGGCTTTGCTAGGATTTCTCTAGGCAGTGTGTTTTCCCTGGGCCTCACTGTAGCAACACTATCTCGCCAGGGCAACACTGCATGGGATTTCCTCTGCCAGGAGAGAGCTGCTGCTTTGTAGTTTGTGCTGGGAAACTTTGCTTTGGCAAGTGCCAATTGACCGCATTCAGGCAGAAAGAAAAGAGAATAGCAAGAGGCCTTTTCTCCCCGGCTGCTTTCCCAAGCCCTTCCAGCTCAAACTATGTCGTTGCTCCTCTGGAAGGATCCCTGCACCGCGGCGTAGTTTTTCCGAAGAAGCCCTGCGTTTGCAAGAGCAAATGAGGAATTCGTGGCAGGAAAGAGGAAGGAAAGAAAGTTTCTCTCCCTCTGCCTGCTTTGCTCAGAGGACTGGATGAAGTCAGGGAGTTCTCCCTTTCACTGAGAAACGTGCGGGCTGCTGTTGCCTGTGCGCTCTCTTCTTTGCAAAACAGTCTGCAGTTCCACGCTTTGAACCCTGGAACGGCGCCGGGCTCTGCTAAGATTTCCCCCGGCGCTTCGTTTGCCCTGGGCCAAAGCGAGCCTTCACAATAGCTGAACGCTAACACTGCATACTCGTTCCACTTCCAGAACCGGGCTACGGCGAGGCAGTTCTCCGGGGGAAAACGGCCCTTCGCGAAGGGCAGATCTGCCGAGC
This sequence comes from Elephas maximus indicus, assembly GCF_024166365.1. Lineage (NCBI taxonomy): Eukaryota > Metazoa > Chordata > Mammalia > Proboscidea > Elephantidae > Elephas > Elephas maximus. Next base: position 2,752,996 of record NC_064835.1, read on the forward strand.
TCATTGCGGGAAAGCGAAAGCAAAGGACGCTTTTCTCCCTCTAACCGCTTTTGTCAGAGGAACGGGGGAAGTCACGGTGTTCTTTCTCTCCCTGAGATACACACAATCTGACGTTGCCTCTGAGCTCCGTTGCTGGCAAAGAACTGAAACGGACATACATTCCTGTGGGGAAACACAGGGCTTTGCTAGGATTTCTCTAGGCAGTGTGTTTTCCCTGGGCCTCACTGTAGCAACACTATCTCACCAGGGCAACACTGCATGGCACTTCCTCTGCCAGGAGAGAGCTGCTGCTTTGTAGTTTGTGCTGGGAAACCTTGCTTTGGCAAGTGCCAATAGACCGCATTTAGGCAGAAAGAAAAGAGAATAGCAAGAGGCCTTTTCTCCCCGGCTGCTCTGCCAAGCCCTTCCAGCTCAAACTATGTCGTTGCTCCTCTGGAAGGATCCCTGCACCGCGGCGTAGTTTTTCCAAAGAAGCCCTGCGTTTGCAAGAGCAAATGAGGAATTCGTGGCAGGAAAGAGGAAGGAAAGAAAGTTTCTCTCCCTCTGCCTGCTTTGCTCAGAGGACTGCATGAAGTCAGGGAGTTCTCCCTTTCACTGAGAAACGTGCGGGCTGCTGTTGCCTGGGCGCTCTCTTCTTTGCAAAAGAGTCTGCAGTTCCACGCTTTGAACCGTGGAAAGGCGCCGTGCTCTGCTAAGATTTCCACCGGCGCTTCGTTTGCCCTGGGCCAAAGCGAGCCTTCACAATAGCTGAACGCTAACACTGCATACTCGTTCCACTTCCAGAACAGGGCTACGGCGAGGCAGTTCTCCGGGGGAAAACGGCCCTTCGCGAAGGGCAGATCTGCCGAGCTCATTGCGGGAAAGCGAAAGCAAAGGACGCTTTTCTCCCTCTAACCGCTTTCGTCAGAGGAACGGGGGAAGTCACAGTGTTCTTTCTCTCACTGAGATACACACAATCTGACGTTGCCTCTGATCTCCGTTGCTGGCAAAGAACTGAAACGGACATACATTCCTGTGGGGAAACACAGGGCTTTGCTAGGATTTCTCTAGGCAGTGTGTTTTCCCTGGGCCTCACTGTAGCAACACTATCTCGCAAGGGCAGAACTGCATGGCATATCCTCTGCCAGGAGAGAGCTGCTGCTTTGTAGTTTGTGCTGGGAAACCTTGCTTTGGCAAGTGTCAATTGACCGCTTTCAGGCAGAAAGAAAAGAGAATAGCAAGAGGCCTTTTCTCCCCGGCTGCTCTGCCAAGCCCTTCCAGCTCAAACTATGTCGTTGCTCCTCTGGAAGGATCCCTGCACCGCGGCGTAGTTTTTCCGAAGAAGCCCTGCGTTTGCAAGAGCAAATGAGGAATTCGTGGCAGGAAAGAGGAAGGAAAGAAAGTTTCTCTCCCTCTGCCTGCTTTGCTCAGGGGACTGCATGAAGTCAGGGAGTTCTCCCTTTCACTGTTAAACGTGCGGGCTGCTGTTGCCTGGGCGCTCTCTGCTTTGCAAAAGAGTCTGCAGTTCCACGCTTTGAACCGTGGAAAGGCACCGGGCTCTGCTAAGATTTCCCCCGGCGCTTCGTTTGCCCTGGGCCAAAGCGAGCCTTCACAATAGCTGAACGCTAACACTGCATACTCGTTCCACTTCCAGAACCGGGCTACGGCGAGGCAGTTCTCCGGGGGAAAACGGCCCTTCGCGAAGGGCAGATCTGCCGAGCTCATTGCGGGAAAGCGAAAGCAAAGGACGCTTTTCTCCCTCTAACCGCTTTCGTCAGAGGAACGGGGGAAGTCACGGTGTTCTTTCTCTCCCTGAGATACACACAATCTGACGTTGCCTCTGAGCTCCGTTGCTGGCAAAGAACTGAAACTGACATACATTCCTGTGGGGAAACACAGGGCTTTGCTAGGATTTCTCTAGGCAGTGTGATTTCCCTGGGCCTCACTGTAGCAACACTATCTCGCCAGGGCAACACTGCGTGGGATTTCCTCTGCCAGGAGAGAGCTGCTGCTTTGTAGTTTGTGCTGGGAAACCTTGCTTTGGCAAGTGCGAATTGACCGCATTCAGGCAGAAAGAAAAGAGAACAGCAAGAGGCCTTTTCTCCCCGGCTGCTTTCCCAAGCCCTTCCAGCTCAAACTATGTCGTTGCTCCTCTGGAAGGATCCCTGCACCGCGACGTAGTTTCTCAGAAGAAGCCCTGCGTTTGCAAGAGCAAATGAGGAATTCGTTGCAGGAAAGAGGAAGGAAAGAAAGTTTCTCTCCCTCTGCCTGCTTTGCTCAGAGAACTGGATGAAGTCAGGGAGTTCTCCCTTTCACTGAGAAACGTGCGGGCTGCTGTTGCCTGTGCGCTCTCTTCTTTGCAAAAGAGTCTGCAGTTCCACGCTTTGAACCGTGGAAAGGCGCCGGGCTCTGCTAAGACTTCCCCCGGCGCTTCGTTTGCCCTGGGCCAGAGCGAGCCTTCACAATAGCTGAACGCTAACACTGCATACTCGTTCCACTTCCAGAACAGGGCTACCGCGAGGCAGTTCTCCGGGGGAAAACGGCCCTTCGCGAAGGGCAGATCTGCCGAGCTCATTGCGGGAAAGCGAAAGCAAAGGACGCTTTTCTCCCTCTAACCGCTTTCGTCAGAGGAACGGGGGAAGTCACAGTGTTCTTTCTCTCACTGAGATACACACAATCTGACGTTGCCTCTGAGCTCCGTTGCTGGCAAAGAACTGAAACTGACATACATTCCTGTGGGGAAACACAGGGCTTTGCTAGGATTTCTCTAGGCAGTGTGTTTTCCCTGGGCCTCACTGTAGCAACACTATCTCGCCAGGGCAACACTGCATGGCACATCCTCTGCCAGGAGAGAGCTGCTGCTTTGTAGTTTGTGCTGGGAAACCTTGCTTTGGCAAGTGTCAATTGACCGCATTCAGGCAGAAAGAAAAGAGAATAGCAAGAGGCCTTTTCTCCCCGGCTGCTCTGCCAAGCCCTTCCAGCTCAAACTATGTCGTTGCTCCTCTGGAAGGATCCCTGCACCGCGGCGTAGTTTTTCCGAAGAAGCCCTGCGTTTGCAAGAGCAAATGAGGAATTCGTGGCAGGAAAGAGGAAGGAAAGAAAGTTTCTCTCCCTCTGCCTGCTTTCCTCAGAGGACTGCATGAAGTCAGGGAGTTCTCCCTTTCACTGTTAAACGTGCGGGCTGCTGTTGCCTGGGCGCTCTCTGCTTTGCAAAAGAGTCTGCAGTTCCACGCTTTGAACCGTGGAAAGGCACCGGGCTCTGCTAAGATTTCCCCCGGCGCTTCGTTTGCCCTGGGCCAAAGCGAGCCTTCACAATAGCTGAACGCTAACACTGCATACTCGTTCCACTTCCAGAAGCGGGCTACGGCGAGGCAGTTCTCCGGGGGAAAACGGCCCTTCGTGAAGGGCAGATCTGCCGAGCTCATTGCGGGAAAGCGAAAGCAAAGGACGCTTTTCTCCCTCTAACCGCTTTCGTCAGAGGAACGGGGGAAGTCACAGTGTTCTTTCTCTCCCTGAGATACACACAATCTGACGTTGCCTCTGAGCTCCGTTGCTGGCAAAGAACTGAAACTGACATACATTCCTGTGGGGACACCCAGGGCTTTGCTAGGATTTCTCTAGGCAGTGTGTTTTCCCTGGCCTCACTGTAGCAACACTATCTCGCCAGGGCAACACTGCATGGGATTTCCTCTGCCAGGAGAGAGCTGCTGCTTTGTAGTTTGTGCTGGGAAACTTTGCTTTGGCAAGTGCCAATTGACCGCATTCAGGCAGAAAGAAAAGAGAATAGCAAGAGGCCTTTTCTCCCCGGCTGCTTTCCCAAGCCCTTCCAGCTCAAACTATGTCGTTGCTCCTCTGGAAGGATCCCTGCACCGCGGCGTAGTTTTTCCGAAGAAGCCCTGCGTTTGCAAGAGCAAATGAGGAATTCGTGGCAGGAAAGAGGAAGGAAAGAAAGTTTCTCTCCCTCTGCCTGCTTTGCTCAGAGGACTGGATGAAGTCAGGGAGTTCTCCCTTTCACTGTTAAACGTGCGGGCTGCTGTTGCCTGGGCGCTCTCTGCTTTGCAAAAGAGTCTGCAGTTCCTCGCTTTGAACCGTGGAAAGGCACCGGGCTCTGCTAAGATTTCCCCCGGCGCTTCGTTTGCCCTGGGCCAAAGCGAGCCTTCACAATAGCTGAACGCTAACACTGCATACTCGTTCCACTTCCAGAACCGGGCTACGGCGAGGCAGTTCTCCGGGGGAAAACGGCCCTTCGCGAAGGGCAGATCTGCCGAGCTCATTGCGGGAAAGCGAAAGCAAAGGACGCTTTTCTCCCTCTAACCGCTTTCGTCAGAGGAACGGGGGAAGTCACAGTGTTCTTTCTCTCCCTGAGATACACACAATCTGACGTTGCCTCTGAGCTCCGTTGCTGGCAAAGAACTGAAACTGACATACATTCCTGTGGGGACACCCAGGGCTTTGCTAGGATTTCTCTAGGCAGTGTGTTTTCCCTGGGCCTCACTGTAGCAACACTATCTCGCCAGGGCAACACTGCATGGGATTTCCTCTGCCAGGAGAGAGCTGCTGCTTTGTAGTTTGTGCTGGGAAACTTTGCTTTGGCAAGTGCCAATTGACCGCATTCAGGCAGAAAGAAAAGAGAATAGCAAGAGGCCTTTTCTCCCCGGCTGCTTTCCCAAGCCCTTCCAGCTCAAACTATGTCGTTGCTCCTCTGGAAGGATCCCTGCACCGCGGCGTAGTTTTTCCGAAGAAGCCCTGCGTTTGCAAGAGCAAATGAGGAATTCGTGGCAGGAAAGAGGAAGGAAAGAAAGTTTCTCTCCCTCTGCCTGCTTTGCTCAGAGGACTGGATGAAGTCAGGGAGTTCTCCCTTTCACTGAGAAACGTGCGGGCTGCTGTTGCCTGTGCGCTCTCTTCTTTGCAAAACAGTCTGCAGTTCCACGCTTTGAACCCTGGAACGGCGCCGGGCTCTGCTAAGATTTCCCCCGGCGCTTCGTTTGCCCTGGGCCAAAGCGAGCCTTCACAATAGCTGAACGCTAACACTGCATACTCGTTCCACTTCCAGAACCGGGCTACGGCGAGGCAGTTCTCCGGGGGAAAACGGCCCTTCGCGAAGGGCAGATCTGCCGAGCTCATTGCGGGAAAGCGAAAGCAAAGGACGCTTTTCTCCCTCTAACCGCTTTTGTCAGAGGAACGGGGGAAGTCACGGTGTTCTTTCTCTCCCTGAGATACACACAATCTGACGTTGCCTCTGAGCTCCGTTGCTGGCAAAGAACTGAAACGGACATACATTCCTGTGGGGAAACACAGGGCTTTGCTAGGATTTCTCTAGGCAGTGTGTTTTCCCTGGGCCTCACTGTAGCAACACTATCTCACCAGGGCAACACTGCATGGCACTTCCTCTGCCAGGAGAGAGCTGCTGCTTTGTAGTTTGTGCTGGGAAACCTTGCTTTGGCAAGTGCCAATAGACCGCATTTAGGCAGAAAGAAAAGAGAATAGCAAGAGGCCTTTTCTCCCCGGCTGCTCTGCCAAGCCCTTCCAGCTCAAACTATGTCGTTGCTCCTCTGGAAGGATCCCTGCACCGCGGCGTAGTTTTTCCAAAGAAGCCCTGCGTTTGCAAGAGCAAATGAGGAATTCGTGGCAGGAAAGAGGAAGGAAAGAAAGTTTCTCTCCCTCTGCCTGCTTTGCTCAGAGGACTGCATGAAGTCAGGGAGTTCTCCCTTTCACTGAGAAACGTGCGGGCTGCTGTTGCCTGGGCGCTCTCTTCTTTGCAAAAGAGTCTGCAGTTCCACGCTTTGAACCGTGGAAAGGCGCCGTGCTCTGCTAAGATTTCCACCGGCGCTTCGTTTGCCCTGGGCCAAAGCGAGCCTTCACAATAGCTGAACGCTAACACTGCATACTCGTTCCACTTCCAGAACAGGGCTACGGCGAGGCAGTTCTCCGGGGGAAAACGGCCCTTCGCGAAGGGCAGATCTGCCGAGCTCATTGCGGGAAAGCGAAAGCAAAGGACGCTTTTCTCCCTCTAACCGCTTTCGTCAGAGGAACGGGGGAAGTCACAGTGTTCTTTCTCTCACTGAGATACACACAATCTGACGTTGCCTCTGATCTCCGTTGCTGGCAAAGAACTGAAACGGACATACATTCCTGTGGGGAAACACAGGGCTTTGCTAGGATTTCTCTAGGCAGTGTGTTTTCCCTGGGCCTCACTGTAGCAACACTATCTCGCAAGGGCAGAACTGCATGGCATATCCTCTGCCAGGAGAGAGCTGCTGCTTTGTAGTTTGTGCTGGGAAACCTTGCTTTGGCAAGTGTCAATTGACCGCTTTCAGGCAGAAAGAAAAGAGAATAGCAAGAGGCCTTTTCTCCCCGGCTGCTCTGCCAAGCCCTTCCAGCTCAAACTATGTCGTTGCTCCTCTGGAAGGATCCCTGCACCGCGGCGTAGTTTTTCCGAAGAAGCCCTGCGTTTGCAAGAGCAAATGAGGAATTCGTGGCAGGAAAGAGGAAGGAAAGAAAGTTTCTCTCCCTCTGCCTGCTTTGCTCAGGGGACTGCATGAAGTCAGGGAGTTCTCCCTTTCACTGTTAAACGTGCGGGCTGCTGTTGCCTGGGCGCTCTCTGCTTTGCAAAAGAGTCTGCAGTTCCACGCTTTGAACCGTGGAAAGGCACCGGGCTCTGCTAAGATTTCCCCCGGCGCTTCGTTTGCCCTGGGCCAAAGCGAGCCTTCACAATAGCTGAACGCTAACACTGCATACTCGTTCCACTTCCAGAACCGGGCTACGGCGAGGCAGTTCTCCGGGGGAAAACGGCCCTTCGCGAAGGGCAGATCTGCCGAGCTCATTGCGGGAAAGCGAAAGCAAAGGACGCTTTTCTCCCTCTAACCGCTTTCGTCAGAGGAACGGGGGAAGTCACGGTGTTCTTTCTCTCCCTGAGATACACACAATCTGACGTTGCCTCTGAGCTCCGTTGCTGGCAAAGAACTGAAACTGACATACATTCCTGTGGGGAAACACAGGGCTTTGCTAGGATTTCTCTAGGCAGTGTGATTTCCCTGGGCCTCACTGTAGCAACACTATCTCGCCAGGGCAACACTGCGTGGGATTTCCTCTGCCAGGAGAGAGCTGCTGCTTTGTAGTTTGTGCTGGGAAACCTTGCTTTGGCAAGTGCGAATTGACCGCATTCAGGCAGAAAGAAAAGAGAACAGCAAGAGGCCTTTTCTCCCCGGCTGCTTTCCCAAGCCCTTCCAGCTCAAACTATGTCGTTGCTCCTCTGGAAGGATCCCTGCACCGCGACGTAGTTTCTCAGAAGAAGCCCTGCGTTTGCAAGAGCAAATGAGGAATTCGTTGCAGGAAAGAGGAAGGAAAGAAAGTTTCTCTCCCTCTGCCTGCTTTGCTCAGAGAACTGGATGAAGTCAGGGAGTTCTCCCTTTCACTGAGAAACGTGCGGGCTGCTGTTGCCTGTGCGCTCTCTTCTTTGCAAAAGAGTCTGCAGTTCCACGCTTTGAACCGTGGAAAGGCGCCGGGCTCTGCTAAGACTTCCCCCGGCGCTTCGTTTGCCCTGGGCCAGAGCGAGCCTTCACAATAGCTGAACGCTAACACTGCATACTCGTTCCACTTCCAGAACAGGGCTACCGCGAGGCAGTTCTCCGGGGGAAAACGGCCCTTCGCGAAGGGCAGATCTGCCGAGCTCATTGCGGGAAAGCGAAAGCAAAGGACGCTTTTCTCCCTCTAACCGCTTTCGTCAGAGGAACGGGGGAAGTCACAGTGTTCTTTCTCTCACTGAGATACACACAATCTGACGTTGCCTCTGAGCTCCGTTGCTGGCAAAGAACTGAAACTGACATACATTCCTGTGGGGAAACACAGGGCTTTGCTAGGATTTCTCTAGGCAGTGTGTTTTCCCTGGACCTCACTGCAGCAACACTATCTCGCCAGGGCAACACTGCGTGGGATTTCCTCTTCCAAGAGAGCTGCTGCTTTGTAGTTTGTGCTGGGAAACCTTGCTTTGGCAAGTGCGAATTGACCGCATTCAGGCAGAAAAAAAAGAGAACAGCAAGAGGCCTTTTCTCCCCGGCTGCTTTCCCAAGCCCTTCCAGCTCAAACTATGTCGTTGCTCCTCTGGAAGGATCCCTGCACCGCGGCGTAGTTTTTCCGAAGAAGCCCTGCGTTTGCAAGAGCAAATGAGGAATTCGTGGCAGGAAAGAGGAAGGAAAGAAAGTTTCTCTCCCTCTGCCTGCTTTGCTCAGAGGACTGGATGAAGTCAGGGAGTTCTCCCTTTCACTGAGAAACGTGCGGGCTGCTGTTGCCTGGGCGCTCTCTTCTTTGCAAAAGAGTCTGCAGTTCCACGCTTTGAACCCTGGAACGGCGCCGGGCTCTGCTAAGATTTCCCCCGGCGCTTCGTTTGCCCTGGGCCAAAGCGAGCCTTCACAATAGCTGAACGCTAACACTGCATACTCGTTCCACTTCCAGAACCGGGCTACGGCGAGGCAGTTCTCCGGGGGAAAACGGCCCTTCGCGAAGGGCAGATCTGCCGAGCTCATTGCGGGAAAGCGAAAGCAAAGGACGCTTTTCTCCCTCTAACCGCTTTCGTCAGAGGAACGGGGGAAGTCACGGTGTTCTTTCTCTCCCTGAGATACACACAATCTGACGTTGCCTCTGAGCTCCGTTGCTGGCAAAGAACTGAAACGGACATACATTCCTGTGGGGAAACACAGGGCTTTGCTAGGATTTCTCTAGGCAGTGTGATTTCCCTGGGCCTCACTGTAGCAACACTATCTCGCCAGGGCAACACTGCGTGGGATTTCCTCTGCCAGGAGAGAGCTGCTGCTTTGTAGTTTGTGCTGGGAAACCTTGCTTTGGCAAGTGCGAATTGACCGCATTCAGGCAGAAAGAAAAGAGAACAGCAAGAGGCCTTTTCTCCCCGGCTGCTTTCCCAAGCCCTTCCAGCTCAAACTATGTCGTTGCTCCTCTGGAAGGATCCCTGCACCGCGACGTAGTTTCTCAGAAGAAGCCCTGCGTTTGCAAGAGCAAATGAGGAATTCGTTGCAGGAAAGAGGAAGGAAAGAAAGTTTCTCTCCCTCTGCCTGCTTTGCTCAGAGAACTGGATGAAGTCAGGGAGTTCTCCCTTTCACTGAGAAACGTGCGGGCTGCTGTTGCCTGTGCGCTCTCTTCTTTGCAAAAGAGTCTGCAGTTCCACGCTTTGAACCGTGGAAAGGCGCCGGGCTCTGCTAAGACTTCCCCCGGCGCTTCGTTTGCCCTGGGCCAGAGCGAGCCTTCACAATAGCTGAACGCTAACACTGCATACTCGTTCCACTTCCAGAACAGGGCTACCGCGAGGCAGTTCTCCGGGGGAAAACGGCCCTTCGCGAAGGGCAGATCTGCCGAGCTCATTGCGGGAAAGCGAAAGCAAAGGACGCTTTTCTCCCTCTAACCGCTTTCGTCAGAGGAACGGGGGAAGTCACAGTGTTCTTTCTCTCACTGAGATACACACAATCTGACGTTGCCTCTGAGCTCCGTTGCTGGCAAAGAACTGAAACTGACATACATTCCTGTGGGGAAACACAGGGCTTTGCTAGGATTTCTCTAGGCAGTGTGTTTTCCCTGGACCTCACTGCAGCAACACTATCTCGCCAGGGCAACACTGCGTGGGATTTCCTCTTCCAAGAGAGCTGCTGCTTTGTAGTTTGTGCTGGGAAACCTTGCTTTGGCAAGTGCGAATTGACCGCATTCAGGCAGAAAAAAAAGAGAACAGCAAGAGGCCTTTTTTCCCCGGCTGCTTTCCCAAGCCCTTCCAGCTCAAACTATGTCGTTGCTCCTCTGGAAGGATCCCTGCACCGCGACGTAGTTTCTCAGAAGAAGCCCTGCGTTTGCAAGAGCAAAGGAGCAATTCGTGGCAGGAAAGAGGAAGGAAAGAAAGTTTCTCTCCCTCTGCCTGCTTTGCTCAGAGAACTGGATGAAGTCAGGGAGTTCTCCCTTTCACTGAGAAACGTGCGGGCTGCTGTTGCCTGTGCGCTCTCTTCTTTGCAAAAGAGTCTGCAGTTCCACGCTTTGAACCGTGGAAAGGCGCCGGGCTCTGCTAAGACTTCCCCCGGCGCTTCGTTTGCCCTGGGCCAAAGCGAGCCTTCACAATAGCTGAACGCTAACACTGCATACTCGTTCCACTTCCAGAACAGGGCTACCGCGAGGCAGTTCTCCGGGGGAAAACGGCCCTTCGCGAAGGGCAGATCTGCCGAGCTCATTGCGGGAAAGCGAAAGCAAAGGACGCTTTTCTCCCTCTAACCGCTTTCGTCAGAGGAACGGGGGAAGTCACAGTGTTCTTTCTCTCACTGAGATACACACAATCTGACGTTGCCTCTGAGCTCCGTTGCTGGCAAAGAACTGAAACTGACATACATTCCTGTGGGGAAACACAGGGCTTTGCTAGGATTTCTCTAGGCAGTGTGATTTCCCTGGGCCTCACTGTAGCAACACTATCTCGCCAGGGCAACACTGCGTGGGATTTCCTCTGCCAGGAGAGAGCTGCTGCTTTGTAGTTTGTGCTGGGAAACCTTGCTTTGGCAAGTGCGAATTGACCGCATTCAGGCAGAAAGAAAAGAGAACAGCAAGAGGCCTTTTCTCCCCGGCTGCTTTCCCAAGCCCTTCCAGCTCAAACTATGTCGTTGCTCCTCTGGAAGGATCCCTGCACCGCGACGTAGTTTCTCAGAAGAAGCCCTGCGTTTGCAAGAGCAAAGGAGCAATTCGTTGCAGGAAAGAGGAAGGAAAGAAAGTTTCTCTCCCTCTGCCTGCTTTGCTCAGAGAACTGGATGAAGTCAGGGAGTTCTCCCTTTCACTGAGAAACGTGCGGGCTGCTGTTGCCTGTGCGCTCTCTTCTTTGCAAAAGAGTCTGCAGTTCCACGCTTTGAACCGTGGAAAGGCGCCGGGCTCTGCTAAGACTTCCCCCGGCGCTTCGTTTGCCCTGGGCCAGAGCGAGCCTTCACAATAGCTGAACGCTAACACTGCATACTCGTTCCACTTCCAGAACAGGGCTACCGCGAGGCAGTTCTCCGGGGGAAAACGGCCCTTCGCGAAGGGCAGATCTGCTGAGCTCATTGCGGGAAAGCGAAAGCAAAGGACGCTTTTCTCCCTCTAACCGCTTTCGTCAGAGGAACGGGGGAAGTCACAGTGTTCTTTCTCTCACTGAGATACACACAATCTGACGTTGCCTCTGAGCTCCGTTGCTGGCAAAGAACTGAAACTGACATACATTCCTGTGGGGAAACACAGGGCTTTGCTAGGATTTCTCTAGGCAGTGTGTTTTCCCTGGACCTCACTGCACCAACACTATCTCGCCAGGGCAACACTGCGTGGGATTTCCTCTTCCAAGAGAGCTGCTGCTTTGTAGTTTGTGCTGGGAAACCTTGCTTTGGCAAGTGCGAATTGACCGCATTCAGGCAGAAAAAAAAGAGAACAGCAAGAGGCCTTTTTTCCCCGGCTGCTTTCCCAAGCCCTTCCAGCTCAAACTATGTCGTTGCTCCTCTGGAAGGATCCCTGCACCGCGACGTAGTTTCTCAGAAGAAGCCCTGCGTTTGCAAGAGCAAAAGAGCAATTCGTTGCAGGAAAGAGGAAGGAAAGAAAGTTTCTCTCCCTCTGCCTGCTTTGCTCACAGAACTGGATGAAGTCAGGGAGTTCTCCCTTTCACTGAGAAACGTGCGGGCTGCTGTTGCCTGTGCGCTCTCTTCTTTGCAAAAGAGTCTGCAGTTCCACGCTTTGAACCGTGGAAAGGCGCCGGGCTCTGCTAAGACTTCCCCCGGCGCTTCGTTTGCCCTGGGCCAGAGCGAGCCTTCACAATAGCTGAACGCTAACACTGCATACTCGTTCCACTTCCAGAACAGGGCTACCGCGAGGCAGTTCTCCGGGGGAAAACGGCCCTTCGCGAAGGGCAGATCTGCTGAGCTCATTGCGGGAAAGCGAAAGCAAAGGACGCTTTTCTCCCTCTAACCGCTTTCGTCAGAGGAACGGGGGAAGTCACAGTGTTCTTTCTCTCACTGAGATACACACAATCTGACGTTGCCTCTGAGCTCCGTTGCTGGCAAAGAACTGAAACTGACATACATTCCTGTGGGGAAACACAGGGCTTTGCTAGGATTTCTCTAGGCAGTGTGTTTTCCCTGGACCTCACTGCAGCAACACTATCTCGCCAGGGCAACACTGCGTGGGATTTCCTCTTCCAAGAGAGCTGCTGCTTTGTAGTTTGTGCTGGGAAACCTTGCTTTGGCAAGTGCGAATTGACCGCATTCAGGCAGAAAAAAAAGAGAACAGCAAGAGGCCTTTTTTCCCCGGCTGCTTTCCCAAGCCCTTCCAGCTCAAACTATGTCGTTGCTCCTCTGGAAGGATCCCTGCACCGCGACGTAGTTTCTCAGAAGAAGCCCTGCGTTTGCAAGAGCAAATGAGGAATTCGTGGCAGGAAAGAGGAAGGAAAGAAAGTTTCTCTCCCTCTGCCTGCTTTGCTCAGAGAACTGGATGAAGTCAGGGAGTTCTCCCTTTCACTGAGAAACGTGCGGGCTGCTGTTGCCTGTGCGCTCTCTTCTTTGCAAAAGAGTCTGCAGTTCCACGCTTTGAACCGTGGAAAGGCGCCGGGCTCTGCTAAGACTTCCCCCGGCGCTTCGTTTGCCCTGGGCCAAAGCGAGCCTTCACAATAGCTGAACGCTAACACTGCATACTCGTTCCACTTCCAGAACAGGGCTACCGCGAGGCAGTTCTCCGGGGGAAAACGGCCCTTCGCGAAGGGCAGATCTGCCGAGCTCATTGCGGGAAAGCGAAAGCAAAGGACGCTTTTCTCCCTCTAACCGCTTTCGTCAGAGGAACGGGGGAAGTCACAGTGTTCTTTCTCTCACTGAGATACACACAATCTGACGTTGCCTCTGAGCTCCGTTGCTGGCAAAGAACTGAAACTGACATACATTCCTGTGGGGAAACACAGGGCTTTGCTAGGATTTCTCTAGGCAGTGTGATTTCCCTGGGCCTCACTGTAGCAACACTATCTCGCCAGGGCAACACTGCGTGGGATTTCCTCTGCCAGGAGAGAGCTGCTGCTTTGTAGTTTGTGCTGGGAAACCTTGCTTTGGCAAGTGCGAATTGACCGCATTCAGGCAGAAAGAAAAGAGAACAGCAAGAGGCCTTTTCTCCCCGGCTGCTTTCCCAAGCCCTTCCAGCTCAAACTATGTCGTTGCTCCTCTGGAAGGATCCCTGCACCGCGACGTAGTTTCTCAGAAGAAGCCCTGCGTTTGCAAGAGCAAATGAGGAATTCGTTGCAGGAAAGAGGAAGGAAAGAAAGTTTCTCTCCCTCTGCCTGCTTTGCTCAGAGAACTGGATGAAGTCAGGGAGTTCTCCCTTTCACTGAGAAACGTGCGGGCTGCTGTTGCCTGTGCGCTCTCTTCTTTGCAAAAGAGTCTGCAGTTCCACGCTTTGAACCGTGGAAAGGCGCCGGGCTCTGCTAAGACTTCCCCCGGCGCTTCGTTTGCCCTGGGCCAGAGCGAGCCTTCACAATAGCTGAACGCTAACACTGCATACTCGTTCCACTTCCAGAACAGGGCTACCGCGAGGCAGTTCTCCGGGGGAAAACGGCCCTTCGCGAAGGGCAGATCTGCTGAGCTCATTGCGGGAAAGCGAAAGCAAAGGACGCTTTTCTCCCTCTAACCGCTTTCGTCAGAGGAACGGGGGAAGTCACAGTGTTCTTTCTCTCACTGAGATACACACAATCTGACGTTGCCTCTGAGCTCCGTTGCTGGCAAAGAACTGAAACTGACATACATTCCTGTGGGGAAACACAGGGCTTTGCTAGGATTTCTCTAGGCAGTGTGTTTTCCCTGGACCTCACTGCAGCAACACTATCTCGCCAGGGCAACACTGCGTGGGATTTCCTCTTCCAAGAGAGCTGCTGCTTTGTAGTTTGTGCTGGGAAACCTTGCTTTGGCAAGTGCGAATTGACCGCATTCAGGCAGAAAAAAAAGAGAACAGCAAGAGGCCTTTTTTCCCCGGCTGCTTTCCCAAGCCCTTCCAGCTCAAACTATGTCGTTGCTCCTCTGGAAGGATCCCTGCACCGCGACGTAGTTTCTCAGAAGAAGCCCTGCGTTTGCAAGAGCAAAGGAGCAATTCGTTGCAGGAAAGAGGAAGGAAAGAAAGTTTCTCTCCCTCTGCCTGCTTTGCTCAGAGAACTGGATGAAGTCAGGGAGTTCTCCCTTTCACTGAGAAACGTGCGGGCTGCTGTTGCCTGTGCGCTCTCTTCTTTGCAAAAGAGTCTGCAGTTCCACGCTTTGAACCGTGGAAAGGCGCCGGGCTCTGCTAAGACTTCCCCCGGCGCTTCGTTTGCCCTGGGCCAGAGCGAGCCTTCACAATAGCTGAACGCTAACACTGCATACTCGTTCCACTTCCAGAACAGGGCTACCGCGAGGCAGTTCTCCGGGGGAAAACGGCCCTTCGCGAAGGGCAGATCTGCCGAGCTCATTGCGGGAAAGCGAAAGCAAAGGACGCTTTTCTCCCTCTAACCGCTTTCGTCAGAGGAACGGGGGAAGTCACAGTGTTCTTTCTCTCACTGAGATACACACAATCTGACGTTGCCTCTGAGCTCCGTTGCTGGCAAAGAACTGAAACTGACATACATTCCTGTGGGGAAACACAGGGCTTTGCTAGGATTTCTCTAGGCAGTGTGTTTTCCCTGGACCTCACTGCAGCAACACTATCTCGCCAGGGCAACACTGCGTGGGATTTCCTCTTCCAAGAGAGCTGCTGCTTTGTAGTTTGTGCTGGGAAACCTTGCTTTGGCAAGTGCGAATTGACCGCATTCAGGCAGAAAAAAAAGAGAACAGCAAGAGGCCTTTTTTCCCCGGCTGCTTTCCCAAGCCCTTCCAGCTCAAACTATGTCGTTGCTCCTCTGGAAGGATCCCTGCACCGCGACGTAGTTTCTCAGAAGAAGCCCTGCGTTTGCAAGAGCAAATGAGGAATTCGTTGCAGGAAAGAGGAAGGAAAGAAAGTTTCTCTCCCTCTGCCTGCTTTGCTCAGAGAACTGGATGAAGTCAGGGAGTTCTCCCTTTCACTGAGAAACGTGCGGGCTGCTGTTGCCTGTGCGCTCTCTTCTTTGCAAAAGAGTCTGCAGTTCCACGCTTTGAACCGTGGAAAGGCGCCGGGCTCTGCTAAGACTTCCCCCGGCGCTTCGTTTGCCCTGGGCCAAAGCGAGCCTTCACAATAGCTGAACGCTAACACTGCATACTCGTTCCACTTCCAGAACAGGGCTACCGCGAGGCAGTTCTCCGGGGGAAAACGGCCCTTCGCGAAGGGCAGATCTGCCGAGCTCATTGCGGGAAAGCGAAAGCAAAGGACGCTTTTCTCCCTCTAACCGCTTTCGTCAGAGGAACGGGGGAAGTCACAGTGTTCTTTCTCTCACTGAGATACACACAATCTGACGTTGCCTCTGAGCTCCGTTGCTGGCAAAGAACTGAAACTGACATACATTCCTGTGGGGAAACACAGGGCTTTGCTAGGATTTCTCTAGGCAGTGTGATTTCCCTGGGCCTCACTGTAGCAACACTATCTCGCCAGGGCAACACTGCGTGGGATTTCCTCTGCCAGGAGAGAGCTGCTGCTTTGTAGTTTGTGCTGGGAAACCTTGCTTTGGCAAGTGCGAATTGACCGCATTCAGGCAGAAAGAAAAGAGAACAGCAAGAGGCCTTTTCTCCCCGGCTGCTTTCCCAAGCCCTTCCAGCTCAAACTATGTCGTTGCTCCTCTGGAAGGATCCCTGCACCGCGACGTAGTTTCTCAGAAGAAGCCCTGCGTTTGCAAGAGCAAATGAGGAATTCGTTGCAGGAAAGAGGAAGGAAAGAAAGTTTCTCTCCCTCTGCCTGCTTTGCTCAGAGAACTGGATGAAGTCAGGGAGTTCTCCCTTTCACTGAGAAACGTGCGGGCTGCTGTTGCCTGTGCGCTCTCTTCTTTGCAAAAGAGTCTGCAGTTCCACGCTTTGAACCGTGGAAAGGCGCCGGGCTCTGCTAAGACTTCCCCCGGCGCTTCGTTTGCCCTGGGCCAGAGCGAGCCTTCACAATAGCTGAACGCTAACACTGCATACTCGTTCCACTTCCAGAACAGGGCTACCGCGAGGCAGTTCTCCGGGGGAAAACGGCCCTTCGCGAAGGGCAGATCTGCTGAGCTCATTGCGGGAAAGCGAAAGCAAAGGACGCTTTTCTCCCTCTAACCGCTTTCGTCAGAGGAACGGGGGAAGTCACAGTGTTCTTTCTCTCACTGAGATACACACAATCTGACGTTGCCTCTGAGCTCCGTTGCTGGCAAAGAACTGAAACTGACATACATTCCTGTGGGGAAACACAGGGCTTTGCTAGGATTTCTCTAGGCAGTGTGTTTTCCCTGGACCTCACTGCAGCAACACTATCTCGCCAGGGCAACACTGCGTGGGATTTCCTCTTCCAAGAGAGCTGCTGCTTTGTAGTTTGTGCTGGGAAACCTTGCTTTGGCAAGTGCGAATTGACCGCATTCAGGCAGAAAAAAAAGAGAACAGCAAGAGGCCTTTTTTCCCCGGCTGCTTTCCCAAGCCCTTCCAGCTCAAACTATGTCGTTGCTCCTCTGGAAGGATCCCTGCACCGCGACGTAGTTTCTCAGAAGAAGCCCTGCGTTTGCAAGAGCAAAGGAGCAATTCGTTGCAGGAAAGAGGAAGGAAAGAAAGTTTCTCTCCCTCTGCCTGCTTTGCTCAGAGAACTGGATGAAGTCAGGGAGTTCTCCCTTTCACTGAGAAACGTGCGGGCTGCTGTTGCCTGTGCGCTCTCTTCTTTGCAAAAGAGTCTGCAGTTCCACGCTTTGAACCGTGGAAAGGCGCCGGGCTCTGCTAAGACTTCCCCCGGCGCTTCGTTTGCCCTGGGCCAGAGCGAGCCTTCACAATAGCTGAACGCTAACACTGCATACTCGTTCCACTTCCAGAACAGGGCTACCGCGAGGCAGTTCTCCGGGGGAAAACGGCCCTTCGCGAAGGGCAGATCTGCCGAGCTCATTGCGGGAAAGCGAAAGCAAAGGACGCTTTTCTCCCTCTAACCGCTTTCGTCAGAGGAACGGGGGAAGTCACAGTGTTCTTTCTCTCACTGAGATACACACAATCTGACGTTGCCTCTGAGCTCCGTTGCTGGCAAAGAACTGAAACTGACATACATTCCTGTGGGGAAACACAGGGCTTTGCTAGGATTTCTCTAGGCAGTGTGTTTTCCCTGGACCTCACTGCAGCAACACTATCTCGCCAGGGCAACACTGCGTGGGATTTCCTCTTCCAAGAGAGCTGCTGCTTTGTAGTTTGTGCTGGGAAACCTTGCTTTGGCAAGTGCGAATTGACCGCATTCAGGCAGAAAAAAAAGAGAACAGCAAGAGGCCTTTTTTCCCCGGCTGCTTTCCCAAGCCCTTCCAGCTCAAACTATGTCGTTGCTCCTCTGGAAGGATCCCTGCACCGCGACGTAGTTTCTCAGAAGAAGCCCTGCGTTTGCAAGAGCAAATGAGGAATTCGTTGCAGGAAAGAGGAAGGAAAGAAAGTTTCTCTCCCTCTGCCTGCTTTGCTCAGAGAACTGGATGAAGTCAGGGAGTTCTCCCTTTCACTGAGAAACGTGCGGGCTGCTGTTGCCTGTGCGCTCTCTTCTTTGCAAAAGAGTCTGCAGTTCCACGCTTTGAACCGTGGAAAGGCGCCGGGCTCTGCTAAGACTTCCCCCGGCGCTTCGTTTGCCCTGGGCCAAAGCGAGCCTTCACAATAGCTGAACGCTAACACTGCATACTCGTTCCACTTCCAGAACAGGGCTACCGCGAGGCAGTTCTCCGGGGGAAAACGGCCCTTCGCGAAGGGCAGATCTGCCGAGCTCATTGCGGGAAAGCGAAAGCAAAGGACGCTTTTCTCCCTCTAACCGCTTTCGTCAGAGGAACGGGGGAAGTCACAGTGTTCTTTCTCTCACTGAGATACACACAATCTGACGTTGCCTCTGAGCTCCGTTGCTGGCAAAGAACTGAAACTGACATACATTCCTGTGGGGAAACACAGGGCTTTGCTAGGATTTCTCTAGGCAGTGTGATTTCCCTGGGCCTCACTGTAGCAACACTATCTCGCCAGGGCAACACTGCGTGGGATTTCCTCTGCCAGGAGAGAGCTGCTGCTTTGTAGTTTGTGCTGGGAAACCTTGCTTTGGCAAGTGCGAATTGACCGCATTCAGGCAGAAAGAAAAGAGAACAGCAAGAGGCCTTTTCTCCCCGGCTGCTTTCCCAAGCCCTTCCAGCTCAAACTATGTCGTTGCTCCTCTGGAAGGATCCCTGCACCGCGACGTAGTTTCTCAGAAGAAGCCCTGCGTTTGCAAGAGCAAATGAGGAATTCGTTGCAGGAAAGAGGAAGGAAAGAAAGTTTCTCTCCCTCTGCCTGCTTTGCTCAGAGAACTGGATGAAGTCAGGGAGTTCTCCCTTTCACTGAGAAACGTGCGGGCTGCTGTTGCCTGTGCGCTCTCTTCTTTGCAAAAGAGTCTGCAGTTCCACGCTTTGAACCGTGGAAAGGCGCCGGGCTCTGCTAAGACTTCCCCCGGCGCTTCGTTTGCCCTGGGCCAGAGCGAGCCTTCACAATAGCTGAACGCTAACACTGCATACTCGTTCCACTTCCAGAACAGGGCTACCGCGAGGCAGTTCTCCGGGGGAAAACGGCCCTTCGCGAAGGGCAGATCTGCTGAGCTCATTGCGGGAAAGCGAAAGCAAAGGACGCTTTTCTCCCTCTAACCGCTTTCGTCAGAGGAACGGGGGAAGTCACAGTGTTCTTTCTCTCACTGAGATACACACAATCTGACGTTGCCTCTGAGCTCCGTTGCTGGCAAAGAACTGAAACTGACATACATTCCTGTGGGGAAACACAGGGCTTTGCTAGGATTTCTCTAGGCAGTGTGTTTTCCCTGGACCTCACTGCAGCAACACTATCTCGCCAGGGCAACACTGCGTGGGATTTCCTCTTCCAAGAGAGCTGCTGCTTTGTAGTTTGTGCTGGGAAACCTTGCTTTGGCAAGTGCGAATTGACCGCATTCAGGCAGAAAAAAAAGAGAACAGCAAGAGGCCTTTTTTCCCCGGCTGCTTTCCCAAGCCCTTCCAGCTCAAACTATGTCGTTGCTCCTCTGGAAGGATCCCTGCACCGCGACGTAGTTTCTCAGAAGAAGCCCTGCGTTTGCAAGAGCAAAGGAGCAATTCGTTGCAGGAAAGAGGAAGGAAAGAAAGTTTCTCTCCCTCTGCCTGCTTTGCTCAGAGAACTGGATGAAGTCAGGGAGTTCTCCCTTTCACTGAGAAACGTGCGGGCTGCTGTTGCCTGTGCGCTCTCTTCTTTGCAAAAGAGTCTGCAGTTCCACGCTTTGAACCGTGGAAAGGCGCCGGGCTCTGCTAAGACTTCCCCCGGCGCTTCGTTTGCCCTGGGCCAGAGCGAGCCTTCACAATAGCTGAACGCTAACACTGCATACTCGTTCCACTTCCAGAACAGGGCTACCGCGAGGCAGTTCTCCGGGGGAAAACGGCCCTTCGCGAAGGGCAGATCTGCCGAGCTCATTGCGGGAAAGCGAAAGCAAAGGACGCTTTTCTCCCTCTAACCGCTTTCGTCAGAGGAACGGGGGAAGTCACAGTGTTCTTTCTCTCACTGAGATACACACAATCTGACGTTGCCTCTGAGCTCCGTTGCTGGCAAAGAACTGAAACTGACATACATTCCTGTGGGGAAACACAGGGCTTTGCTAGGATTTCTCTAGGCAGTGTGTTTTCCCTGGACCTCACTGCAGCAACACTATCTCGCCAGGGCAACACTGCGTGGGATTTCCTCTTCCAAGAGAGCTGCTGCTTTGTAGTTTGTGCTGGGAAACCTTGCTTTGGCAAGTGCGAATTGACCGCATTCAGGCAGAAAAAAAAGAGAACAGCAAGAGGCCTTTTTTCCCCGGCTGCTTTCCCAAGCCCTTCCAGCTCAAACTATGTCGTTGCTCCTCTGGAAGGATCCCTGCACCGCGACGTAGTTTCTCAGAAGAAGCCCTGCGTTTGCAAGAGCAAAGGAGCAATTCGTTGCAGGAAAGAGGAAGGAAAGAAAGTTTCTCTCCCTCTGCCTGCTTTGCTCAGAGAACTGGATGAAGTCAGGGAGTTCTCCCTTTCACTGAGAAACGTGCGGGCTGCTGTTGCCTGTGCGCTCTCTTCTTTGCAAAAGAGTCTGCAGTTCCACGCTTTGAACCCTGGAACGGCGCCGGGCTCTGCTAAGATTTCCCCCGGCGCTTCGTTTGCCCTGGGCCAAAGCGAGCCTTCACAATAGCTGAACGCTAACACTGCATACTCGTTCCACTTCCAGAACCGGGCTACGGCGAGGCAGTTCTCCGGGGGAAAACGGCCCTTCGCGAAGGGCAGATCTGCCGAGCTCATTGCGGGAAAGCGAAAGCAAAGGACGCTTTTCTCCCTCTAACCGCTTTCGTCAGAGGAACGAGGGAAGTCACGGTGTTCTTTCTCTCCCTGAGATACACACAATCTGACGTTGCCTCTGAGCTCCGTTGCTGGCAAAGAACTGAAACGGACATACATTCCTGTGGGGAAACACAGGGCTTTGCTAGGATTTCTCTAGGCAGTGTGATTTCCCTGGGCCTCACTGTAGCAACACTATCTCGCCAGGGCAACACTGCGTGGGATTTCCTCTGCCAGGAGAGAGCTGCTGCTTTGTAGTTTGTGCTGGGAAACCTTGCTTTGGCAAGTGCGAATTGACCGCATTCAGGCAGAAAGAAAAGAGAACAGCAAGAGGCCTTTTCTCCCCGGCTGCTTTCCCAAGCCCTTCCAGCTCAAACTATGTCGTTGCTCCTCTGGAAGGATCCCTGCACCGCGACGTAGTTTCTCAGAAGAAGCCCTGCGTTTGCAAGAGCAAATGAGGAATTCGTTGCAGGAAAGAGGAAGGAAAGAAAGTTTCTCTCCCTCTGCCTGCTTTGCTCAGAGAACTGGATGAAGTCAGGGAGTTCTCCCTTTCACTGAGAAACGTGCGGGCTGCTGTTGCCTGTGCGCTCTCTTCTTTGCAAAAGAGTCTGCAGTTCCACGCTTTGAACCGTGGAAAGGCGCCGGGCTCTGCTAAGACTTCCCCCGGCGCTTCGTTTGCCCTGGGCCAGAGCGAGCCTTCACAATAGCTGAACGCTAACACTGCATACTCGTTCCACTTCCAGAACAGGGCTACCGCGAGGCAGTTCTCCGGGGGAAAACGGCCCTTCGCGAAGGGCAGATCTGCTGAGCTCATTGCGGGAAAGCGAAAGCAAAGGACGCTTTTCTCCCTCTAACCGCTTTCGTCAGAGGAACGGGGGAAGTCACAGTGTTCTTTCTCTCACTGAGATACACACAATCTGACGTTGCCTCTGAGCTCCGTTGCTGGCAAAGAACTGAAACTGACATACATTCCTGTGGGGAAACACAGGGCTTTGCTAGGATTTCTCTAGGCAGTGTGATTTCCCCGGGCCTCATTGTAGCAACACTATCTCGCCAGGGCAACACTGCGTGGGATTTCCTCTGCCAGGAGAGAGCTGCTGCTTTGTAGTTTGTGCTGGGAAACCTTGCTTTGGCAAGTGCGAATTGACCGCATTCAGGCAGAAAGAAAAGAGAACAGCAAGAGGCCTTTTCTCCCCGGCTGCTTTCCCAAGCCCTTCCAGCTCAAACTATGTCGTTGCTCCTCTGGAAGGATCCCTGCACCGCGACGTAGTTTCTCAGAAGAAGCCCTGCGTTTGCAAGAGCAAATGAGGAATTCGTTGCAGGAAAGAGGAAGGAAAGAAAGTTTCTCTCCCTCTGCCTGCTTTGCTCAGAGAACTGGATGAAGTCAGGGAGTTCTCCCTTTCACTGAGAAACGTGCGGGCTGCTGTTGCCTGTGCGCTCTCTTCTTTGCAAAAGAGTCTGCAGTTCCACGCTTTGAACCGTGGAAAGGCGCCGGGCTCTGCTAAGACTTCCCCCGGCGCTTCGTTTGCCCTGGGCCAGAGCGAGCCTTCACAATAGCTGAACGCTAACACTGCATACTCGTTCCACTTCCAGAACAGGGCTACCGCGAGGCAGTTCTCCGGGGGAAAACGGCCCTTCGCGAAGGGCAGATCTGCTGAGCTCATTGCGGGAAAGCGAAAGCAAAGGACGCTTTTCTCCCTCTAACCGCTTTCGTCAGAGGAACGGGGGAAGTCACAGTGTTCTTTCTCTCACTGAGATACACACAATCTGACGTTGCCTCTGAGCTCCGTTGCTGGCAAAGAACTGAAACTGACATACATTCCTGTGGGGAAACACAGGGCTTTGCTAGGATTTCTCTAGGCAGTGTGTTTTCCCTGGACCTCACTGCACCAACACTATCTCGCCAGGGCAACACTGCGTGGGATTTCCTCTTCCAAGAGAGCTGCTGCTTTGTAGTTTGTGCTGGGAAACCTTGCTTTGGCAAGTGCGAATTGACCGCATTCAGGCAGAAAAAAAAGAGAACAGCAAGAGGCCTTTTTTCCCCGGCTGCTTTCCCAAGCCCTTCCAGCTCAAACTATGTCGTTGCTCCTCTGGAAGGATCCCTGCACCGCGACGTAGTTTCTCAGAAGAAGCCCTGCGTTTGCAAGAGCAAAAGAGCAATTCGTTGCAGGAAAGAGGAAGGAAAGAAAGTTTCTCTCCCTCTGCCTGCTTTGCTCAGAGAACTGGATGAAGTCAGGGAGTTCTCCCTTTCACTGAGAAACGTGCGGGCTGCTGTTGCCTGTGCGCTCTCTTCTTTGCAAAAGAGTCTGCAGTTCCACGCTTTGAACCGTGGAAAGGCGCCGGGCTCTGCTAAGACTTCCCCCGGCGCTTCGTTTGCCCTGGGCCAGAGCGAGCCTTCACAATAGCTGAACGCTAACACTGCATACTCGTTCCACTTCCAGAACAGGGCTACCGCGAGGCAGTTCTCCGGGGGAAAACGGCCCTTCGCGAAGGGCAGATCTGCTGAGCTCATTGCGGGAAAGCGAAAGCAAAGGACGCTTTTCTCCCTCTAACCGCTTTCGTCAGAGGAACGGGGGAAGTCACAGTGTTCTTTCTCTCACTGAGATACACACAATCTGACGTTGCCTCTGAGCTCCGTTGCTGGCAAAGAACTGAAACTGACATACATTCCTGTGGGGAAACACAGGGCTTTGCTAGGATTTCTCTAGGCAGTGTGATTTCCCTGGGCCTCATTGTAGCAACACTATCTCGCCAGGGCAACACTGCGTGGGATTTCCTCTGCCAGGAGAGAGCTGCTGCTTTGTAGTTTGTGCTGGGAAACCTTGCTTTGGCAAGTGCGAATTGACCGCATTCAGGCAGAAAGAAAAGAGAACAGCAAGAGGCCTTTTCTCCCCGGCTGCTTTCCCAAGCCCTTCCAGCTCAAACTATGTCGTTGCTCCTCTGGAAGGATCCCTGCACCGCGACGTAGTTTCTCAGAAGAAGCCCTGCGTTTGCAAGAGCAAATGAGGAATTCGTTGCAGGAAAGAGGAAGGAAAGAAAGTTTCTCTCCCTCTGCCTGCTTTGCTCAGAGAACTGGATGAAGTCAGGGAGTTCTCCCTTTCACTGAGAAACGTGCGGGCTGCTGTTGCCTGTGCGCTCTCTTCTTTGCAAAAGAGTCTGCAGTTCCACGCTTTGAACCGTGGAAAGGCGCCGGGCTCTGCTAAGACTTCCCCCGGCGCTTCGTTTGCCCTGGGCCAGAGCGAGCCTTCACAATAGCTGAACGCTAACACTGCATACTCGTTCCACTTCCAGAACAGGGCTACCGCGAGGCAGTTCTCCGGGGGAAAACGGCCCTTCGCGAAGGGCAGATCTGCCGAGCTCATTGCGGGAAAGCGAAAGCAAAGGACGCTTTTCTCCCTCTAACCGCTTTCGTCAGAGGAACGGGGGAAGTCACAGTGTTCTTTCTCTCACTGAGATACACACAATCTGACGTTGCCTCTGAGCTCCGTTGCTGGCAAAGAACTGAAACTGACATACATTCCTGTGGGGAAACACAGGGCTTTGCTAGGATTTCTCTAGGCAGTGTGTTTTCCCTGGACCTCACTGCAGCAACACTATCTCGCCAGGGCAACACTGCGTGGGATTTCCTCTTCCAAGAGAGCTGCTGCTTTGTAGTTTGTGCTGGGAAACCTTGCTTTGGCAAGTGCGAATTGACCGCATTCAGGCAGAAAAAAAAGAGAACAGCAAGAGGCCTTTTTTCCCCGGCTGCTTTCCCAAGCCCTTCCAGCTCAAACTATGTCGTTGCTCCTCTGGAAGGATCCCTGCACCGCGACGTAGTTTCTCAGAAGAAGCCCTGCGTTTGCAAGAGCAAAGGAGCAATTCGTTGCAGGAAAGAGGAAGGAAAGAAAGTTTCTCTCCCTCTGCCTGCTTTGCTCAGAGAACTGGATGAAGTCAGGGAGTTCTCCCTTTCACTGAGAAACGTGCGGGCTGCTGTTGCCTGTGCGCTCTCTTCTTTGCAAAAGAGTCTGCAGTTCCACGCTTTGAACCGTGGAAAGGCGCCGGGCTCTGCTAAGACTTCCCCCGGCGCTTCGTTTGCCCTGGGCCAGAGCGAGCCTTCACAATAGCTGAACGCTAACACTGCATACTCGTTCCACTTCCAGAACAGGGCTACCGCGAGGCAGTTCTCCGGGGGAAAACGGCCCTTCGCGAAGGGCAGATCTGCCGAGCTCATTGCGGGAAAGCGAAAGCAAAGGACGCTTTTCTCCCTCTAACCGCTTTCGTCAGAGGAACGGGGGAAGTCACAGTGTTCTTTCTCTCACTGAGATACACACAATCTGACGTTGCCTCTGAGCTCCGTTGCTGGCAAAGAACTGAAACTGACATACATTCCTGTGGGGAAACACAGGGCTTTGCTAGGATTTCTCTAGGCAGTGTGTTTTCCCTGGACCTCACTGCAGCAACACTATCTCGCCAGGGCAACACTGCGTGGGATTTCCTCTTCCAAGAGAGCTGCTGCTTTGTAGTTTGTGCTGGGAAACCTTGCTTTGGCAAGTGCGAATTGACCGCATTCAGGCAGAAAAAAAAGAGAACAGCAAGAGGCCTTTTTTCCCCGGCTGCTTTCCCAAGCCCTTCCAGCTCAAACTATGTCGTTGCTCCTCTGGAAGGATCCCTGCACCGCGACGTAGTTTCTCAGAAGAAGCCCTGCGTTTGCAAGAGCAAAGGAGCAATTCGTTGCAGGAAAGAGGAAGGAAAGAAAGTTTCTCTCCCTCTGCCTGCTTTGCTCAGAGAACTGGATGAAGTCAGGGAGTTCTCCCTTTCACTGAGAAACGTGCGGGCTGCTGTTGCCTGTGCGCTCTCTTCTTTGCAAAAGAGTCTGCAGTTCCACGCTTTGAACCGTGGAAAGGCGCCGGGCTCTGCTAAGACTTCCCCCGGCGCTTCGTTTGCCCTGGGCCAAAGCGAGCCTTCACAATAGCTGAACGCTAACACTGCATACTCGTTCCACTTCCAGAACAGGGCTACCGCGAGGCAGTTCTCCGGGGGAAAACGGCCCTTCGCGAAGGGCAGATCTGCCGAGCTCATTGCGGGAAAGCGAAAGCAAAGGACGCTTTTCTCCCTCTAACCGCTTTCGTCAGAGGAACGGGGGAAGTCACAGTGTTCTTTCTCTCACTGAGATACACACAATCTGACGTTGCCTCTGAGCTCCGTTGCTGGCAAAGAACTGAAACTGACATACATTCCTGTGGGGAAACACAGGGCTTTGCTAGGATTTCTCTAGGCAGTGTGATTTCCCTGGGCCTCACTGTAGCAACACTATCTCGCCAGGGCAACACTGCGTGGGATTTCCTCTGCCAGGAGAGAGCTGCTGCTTTGTAGTTTGTGCTGGGAAACCTTGCTTTGGCAAGTGCGAATTGACCGCATTCAGGCAGAAAGAAAAGAGAACAGCAAGAGGCCTTTTCACCCCGGCTGCTTTCCCAAGCCCTTCCAGCTCAAACTATGTCGTTGCTCCTCTGGAAGGATCCCTGCACCGCGACGTAGTTTTTCCGAAGAAGCCCTGCGTTTGCAAGAGCAAATGAGGAATTCGTGGCAGGAAAGAGGAAGGAAAGAAAGTTTCTCTCCCTCTGCCTGCTTTGCTCAGAGGACTGGATGAAGTCAGGGAGTTCTCCCTTTCACTGAGAAACGTGCGGGCTGCTGTTGCCTGGGCGCTCTCTTCTTTGCAAAAGAGTCTGCAGTTCCACGCTTTGAACCCTGGAACGGCGCCGGGCTCTGCTAAGATTTCCCCCGGCGCTTCGTTTGCCCTGGGCCAAAGCGAGCCTTCACAATAGCTGAACGCTAACACTGCATACTCGTTCCACTTCCAGAACCGGGCTACGGCGAGGCAGTTCTCCGGGGGAAAACGGCCCTTCGCGAAGGGCAGATCTGCCGAGCTCATTGCGGGAAAGCGAAAGCAAAGGACGCTTTTCTCCCTCTAACCGCTTTCGTCAGAGGAACGGGGGAAGTCACGGTGTTCTTTCTCTCCCTGAGATACACACAATCTGACGTTGCCTCTGAGCTCCGTTGCTGGCAAAGAACTGAAACGGACATACATTCCTGTGGGGAAACACAGGGCTTTGCTAGGATTTCTCTAGGCAGTGTGATTTCCCTGGGCCTCACTGTAGCAACACTATCTCGCCAGGGCAACACTGCGTGGGATTTCCTCTGCCAGGAGAGAGCTGCTGCTTTGTAGTTTGTGCTGGGAAACCTTGCTTTGGCAAGTGCGAATTGACCGCATTCAGGCAGAAAGAAAAGAGAACAGCAAGAGGCCTTTTCTCCCCGGCTGCTTTCCCAAGCCCTTCCAGCTCAAACTATGTCGTTGCTCCTCTGGAAGGATCCCTGCACCGCGACGTAGTTTCTCAGAAGAAGCCCTGCGTTTGCAAGAGCAAATGAGGAATTCGTTGCAGGAAAGAGGAAGGAAAGAAAGTTTCTCTCCCTCTGCCTGCTTTGCTCAGAGAACTGGATGAAGTCAGGGAGTTCTCCCTTTCACTGAGAAACGTGCGGGCTGCTGTTGCCTGTGCGCTCTCTTCTTTGCAAAAGAGTCTGCAGTTCCACGCTTTGAACCGTGGAAAGGCGCCGGGCTCTGCTAAGACTTCCCCCGGCGCTTCGTTTGCCCTGGGCCAGAGCGAGCCTTCACAATAGCTGAACGCTAACACTGCATACTCGTTCCACTTCCAGAACAGGGCTACCGCGAGGCAGTTCTCCGGGGGAAAACGGCCCTTCGCGAAGGGCAGATCTGCTGAGCTCATTGCGGGAAAGCGAAAGCAAAGGACGCTTTTCTCCCTCTAACCGCTTTCGTCAGAGGAACGGGGGAAGTCACAGTGTTCTTTCTCTCACTGAGATACACACAATCTGACGTTGCCTCTGAGCTCCGTTGCTGGCAAAGAACTGAAACTGACATACATTCCTGTGGGGAAACACAGGGCTTTGCTAGGATTTCTCTAGGCAGTGTGTTTTCCCTGGACCTCACTGCACCAACACTATCTCGCCAGGGCAACACTGCGTGGGATTTCCTCTTCCAAGAGAGCTGCTGCTTTGTAGTTTGTGCTGGGAAACCTTGCTTTGGCAAGTGCGAATTGACCGCATTCAGGCAGAAAAAAAAGAGAACAGCAAGAGGCCTTTTTTCCCCGGGTGCTTTCCCAAGCCCTTCCAGCTCAAACTATGTCGTTGCTCCTCTGGAAGGATCCCTGCACCGCGACGTAGTTTCTCAGAAGAAGCCCTGCGTTTGCAAGAGCAAAAGAGCAATTCGTTGCAGGAAAGAGGAAGGAAAGAAAGTTTCTCTCCCTCTGCCTGCTTTGCTCAGAGAACTGGATGAAGTCAGGGAGTTCTCCCTTTCACTGAGAAACGTGCGGGCTGCTGTTGCCTGTGCGCTCTCTTCTTTGCAAAAGAGTCTGCAGTTCCACGCTTTGAACCGTGGAAAGGCGCCGGGCTCTGCTAAGACTTCCCCCGGCGCTTCGTTTGCCCTGGGCCAGAGCGAGCCTTCACAATAGCTGAACGCTAACACTGCATACTCGTTCCACTTCCAGAACAGGGCTACCGCGAGGCAGTTCTCCGGGGGAAAACGGCCCTTCGCGAAGGGCAGATCTGCCGAGCTCATTGCGGGAAAGCGAAAGCAAAGGACGCTTTTCTCCCTCTAACCGCTTTCGTCAGAGGAACGGGGGAAGTCACAGTGTTCTTTCTCTCACTGAGATACACACAATCTGACGTTGCCTCTGAGCTCCGTTGCTGGCAAAGAACTGAAACTGACATACATTCCTGTGGGGAAACACAGGGCTTTGCTAGGATTTCTCTAGGCAGTGTGTTTTCCCTGGACCTCACTGCAGCAACACTATCTCGCCAGGGCAACACTGCGTGGGATTTCCTCTTCCAAGAGAGCTGCTGCTTTGTAGTTTGTGCTGGGAAACCTTGCTTTGGCAAGTGCGAATTGACCGCATTCAGGCAGAAAAAAAAGAGAACAGCAAGAGGCCTTTTTTCCCCGGCTGCTTTCCCAAGCCCTTCCAGCTCAAACTATGTCGTTGCTCCTCTGGAAGGATCCCTGCACCGCGACGTAGTTTCTCAGAAGAAGCCCTGCGTTTGCAAGAGCAAAGGAGCAATTCGTTGCAGGAAAGAGGAAGGAAAGAAAGTTTCTCTCCCTCTGCCTGCTTTGCTCAGAGAACTGGATGAAGTCAGGGAGTTCTCCCTTTCACTGAGAAACGTGCGGGCTGCTGTTGCCTGTGCGCTCTCTTCTTTGCAAAAGAGTCTGCAGTTCCACGCTTTGAACCGTGGAAAGGCGCCGGGCTCTGCTAAGACTTCCCCCGGCGCTTCGTTTGCCCTGGGCCAAAGCGAGCCTTCACAATAGCTGAACGCTAACACTGCATACTCGTTCCACTTCCAGAACAGGGCTACCGCGAGGCAGTTCTCCGGGGGAAAACGGCCCTTCGCGAAGGGCAGATCTGCCGAGCTCATTGCGGGAAAGCGAAAGCAAAGGACGCTTTTCTCCCTCTAACCGCTTTCGTCAGAGGAACGGGGGAAGTCACAGTGTTCTTTCTCTCACTGAGATACACACAATCTGACGTTGCCTCTGAGCTCCGTTGCTGGCAAAGAACTGAAACGGACATACATTCCTGTGGGGAAACACAGGGCTTTGCTAGGATTTCTCTAGGCAGTGTGATTTCCCTGGGCCTCACTGTAGCAACACTATCTCGCCAGGGCAACACTGCGTGGGATTTCCTCTGCCAGGAGAGAGCTGCTGCTTTGTAGTTTGTGCTGGGAAACCTTGCTTTGGCAAGTGCGAATTGACCGCATTCAGGCAGAAAGAAAAGAGAACAGCAAGAGGCCTTTTCTCCCCGGCTGCTTTCCCAAGCCCTTCCAGCTCAAACTATGTCGTTGCTCCTCTGGAAGGATCCCTGCACCGCGACGTAGTTTCTCAGAAGAAGCCCTGCGTTTGCAAGAGCAAATGAGGAATTCGTTGCAGGAAAGAGGAAGGAAAGAAAGTTTCTCTCCCTCTGCCTGCTTTGCTCAGAGAACTGGATGAAGTCAGGGAGTTCTCCCTTTCACTGAGAAACGTGCGGGCTGCTGTTGCCTGTGCGCTCTCTTCTTTGCAAAAGAGTCTGCAGTTCCACGCTTTGAACCGTGGAAAGGCGCCGGGCTCTGCTAAGACTTCCCCCGGCCCTTCGTTTGCCCTGGGCCAGAGCGAGCCTTCACAATAGCTGAACGCTAACACTGCATACTCGTTCCACTTCCAGAACAGGGCTACCGCGAGGCAGTTCTCCGGGGGAAAACGGCCCTTCGCGAAGGGCAGATCTGCCGAGCTCATTGCGGGAAAGCGAAAGCAAAGGACGCTTTTCTCCCTCTAACCGCTTTCGTCAGAGGAACGGGGAAAGTCACAGTGTTCTTTCTCTCACTGAGATACACACAATCTGACGTTGCCTCTGAGCTCCGTTGCTGGCAAAGAACTGAAACTGACATACATTCCTGTGGGGAAACACAGGGCTTTGCTAGGATTTCTCTAGGCAGTGTGTTTTCCCTGGACCTCACTGCAGCAACACTATCTCGCCAGGGCAACACTGCGTGGGATTTCCTCTTCCAAGAGAGCTGCTGCTTTGTAGTTTGTGCTGGGAAACCTTGCTTTGGCAAGTGCGAATTGACCGCATTCAGGCAGAAAAAAAAGAGAACAGCAAGAGGCCTTTTTTCCCCGGCTGCTTTCCCAAGCCCTTCCAGCTCAAACTATGTCGTTGCTCCTCTGGAAGGATCCCTGCACCGCGACGTAGTTTCTCAGAAGAAGCCCTGCGTTTGCAAGAGCAAAGGAGCAATTCGTTGCAGGAAAGAGGAAGGAAAGAAAGTTTCTCTCCCTCTGCCTGCTTTGCTCAGAGAACTGGATGAAGTCAGGGAGTTCTCCCTTTCACTGAGAAACGTGCGGGCTGCTGTTGCCTGTGCGCTCTCTTCTTTGCAAAAGAGTCTGCAGTTCCACGCTTTGAACCGTGGAAAGGCGCCGGGCTCTGCTAAGACTTCCCCCGGCGCTTCGTTTGCCCTGGGCCAGAGCGAGCCTTCACAATAGCTGAACGCTAACACTGCATACTCGTTCCACTTCCAGAACAGGGCTACCGCGAGGCAGTTCTCCGGGGGAAAACGGCCCTTCGCGAAGGGCAGATCTGCCGAGCTCATTGCGGGAAAGCGAAAGCAAAGGACGCTTTTCTCCCTCTAACCGCTTTCGTCAGAGGAACGGGGGAAGTCACAGTGTTCTTTCTCTCACTGAGATACACACAATCTGACGTTGCCTCTGAGCTCCGTTGCTGGCAAAGAACTGAAACTGACATACATTCCTGTGGGGAAACACAGGGCTTTGCTAGGATTTCTCTAGGCAGTGTGATTTCCCTGGGCCTCACTGTAGCAACACTATCTCGCCAGGGCAACACTGCGTGGGATTTCCTCTGCCAGGAGAGAGCTGCTGCTTTGTAGTTTGTGCTGGGAAACCTTGCTTTGGCAAGTGCGAATTGACCGCATTCAGGCAGAAAGAAAAGAGAACAGCAAGAGGCCTTTTCTCCCCGGCTGCTTTCCCAAGCCCTTCCAGCTCAAACTATGTCGTTGCTCCTCTGGAAGGATCCCTGCACCGCGACGTAGTTTCTCAGAAGAAGCCCTGCGTTTGCAAGAGCAAATGAGGAATTCGTTGCAGGAAAGAGGAAGGAAAGAAAGTTTCTCTCCCTCTGCCTGCTTTGCTCAGAGAACTGGATGAAGTCAGGGAGTTCTCCCTTTCACTGAGAAACGTGCGGGCTGCTGTTGCCTGTGCGCTCTCTTCTTTGCAAAAGAGTCTGCAGTTCCACGCTTTGAACCGTGGAAAGGCGCCGGGCTCTGCTAAGACTTCCCCCGGCGCTTCGTTTGCCCTGGGCCAGAGCGAGCCTTCACAATAGCTGAACGCTAACACTGCATACTCGTTCCACTTCCAGAACCGGGCTACCGCGAGGCAGTTCTCCGGGGCAAAACGGCCCTTCGCGAAGGGCAGATCTGCCGAGCTCATTGCGGGAAAGCGAAAGCAAAGGACGCTTTTCTCCCTCTAACCGCTTTCGTCAGAGGAACGGGGGAAGTCACAGTGTTCTTTCTCTCACTGAGATACACACAATCTGACGTTGCCTCTGAGCTCCGTTGCTGGCAAAGAACTGAAACTGACATACATTCCTGTGGGGAAACACAGGGCTTTGCTAGGATTTCTCTAGGCAGTGTGTTTTCCCTGGACCTCACTGCAGCAACACTATCTCGCCAGGGCAACACTGCGTGGGATTTCCTCTTCCAAGAGAGCTGCTGCTTTGTAGTTTGTGCTGGGAAACCTTGCTTTGGCAAGTGCGAATTGACCGCATTCAGGCAGAAAAAAAAGAGAACAGCAAGAGGCCTTTTTTCCCCGGCTGCTTTCCCAAGCCCTTCCAGCTCAAACTATGTCGTTGCTCCTCTGGAAGGATCCCTGCACCGCGACGTAGTTTCTCAGAAGAAGCCCTGCGTTTGCAAGAGCAAATGAGGAATTCGTTGCAGGAAAGAGGAAGGAAAGAAAGTTTCTCTCCCTCTGCCTGCTTTGCTCAGAGAACTGGATGAAGTCAGGGAGTTCTCCCTTTCACTGAGAAACGTGCGGGCTGCTGTTGCCTGTGCGCTCTCTTCTTTGCAAAAGAGTCTGCAGTTCCACGCTTTGAACCGTGGAAAGGCGCCGGGCTCTGCTAAGACTTCCCCCGGCGCTTCGTTTGCCCTGGGCCAGAGCGAGCCTTCACAATAGCTGAACGCTAACACTGCATACTCGTTCCACTTCCAGAACAGGGCTACCGCGAGGCAGTTCTCCGGGGGAAAACGGCCCTTCGCGAAGGGCAGATCTGCCGAGCTCATTGCGGGAAAGCGAAAGCAAAGGACGCTTTTCTCCCTCTAACCGCTTTCGTCAGAGGAACGGGGGAAGTCACAGTGTTCTTTCTCTCACTGAGATACACACAATCTGACGTTGCCTCTGAGCTCCGTTGCTGGCAAAGAACTGAAACTGACATACATTCCTGTGGGGAAACACAGGGCTTTGCTAGGATTTCTCTAGGCAGTGTGATTTCCCTGGGCCTCACTGTAGCAACACTATCTCGCCAGGGCAACACTGCGTGGGATTTCCTCTGCCAGGAGAGAGCTGCTGCTTTGTAGTTTGTGCTGGGAAACCTTGCTTTGGCAAGTGCGAATTGACCGCATTCAGGCAGAAAGAAAAGAGAACAGCAAGAGGCCTTTTCTCCCCGGCTGCTTTCCCAAGCCCTTCCAGCTCAAACTATGTCGTTGCTCCTCTGGAAGGATCCCTGCACCGCGACGTAGTTTCTCAGAAGAAGCCCTGCGTTTGCAAGAGCAAATGAGGAATTCGTTGCAGGAAAGAGGAAGGAAAGAAAGTTTCTCTCCCTCTGCCTGCTTTGCTCAGAGAACTGGATGAAGTCAGGGAGTTCTCCCTTTCACTGAGAAACGTGCGGGCTGCTGTTGCCTGTGCGCTCTCTTCTTTGCAAAAGAGTCTGCAGTTCCACGCTTTGAACCGTGGAAAGGCGCCGGGCTCTGCTAAGACTTCCCCCGGCGCTTCGTTTGCCCTGGGCCAGAGCGAGCCTTCACAATAGCTGAACGCTAACACTGCATACTCGTTCCACTTCCAGAACAGGGCTACCGCGAGGCAGTTCTCCGGGGGAAAACGGCCCTTCGCGAAGGGCAGATCTGCCGAGCTCATTGCGGGAAAGCGAAAGCAAAGGACGCTTTTCTCCCTCTAACCGCTTTCGTCAGAGGAACGGGGGAAGTCACAGTGTTCTTTCTCTCACTGAGATACACACAATCTGACGTTGCCTCTGAGCTCCGTTGCTGGCAAAGAACTGAAACTGACATACATTCCTGTGGGGAAACACAGGGCTTTGCTAGGATTTCTCTAGGCAGTGTGTTTTCCCTGGACCTCACTGCAGCAACACTATCTCGCCAGGGCAACACTGCGTGGGATTTCCTCTTCCAAGAGAGCTGCTGCTTTGTAGTTTGTGCTGGGAAACCTTGCTTTGGCAAGTGCGAATTGACCGCATTCAGGCAGAAAAAAAAGAGAACAGCAAGAGGCCTTTTTTCCCCGGCTGCTTTCCCAAGCCCTTCCAGCTCAAACTATGTCGTTGCTCCTCTGGAAGGATCCCTGCACCGCGACGTAGTTTTTCCGAAGAAGCCCTGCGTTTGCAAGAGCAAATGAGGAATTCGTGGCAGGAAAGAGGAAGGAAAGAAAGTTTCTCTCCCTCTGCCTGCTTTGCTCAGAGGACTGGATGAAGTCAGGGAGTTCTCCCTTTCACTGAGAAACGTGCGGGCTGCTGTTGCCTGGGCGCTCTCTTCTTTGCAAAAGAATCTGCAGTTCCACGCTTTGAACCCTGGAACGGCGCCGGGCTCTGCTAAGATTTCCCCCGGCGCTTCGTTTGCCCTGGGCCAAAGCGAGCCTTCACAATAGCTGAACGCTAACACTGCATACTCGTTCCACTTCCAGAACCGGGCTACGGTGAGGCAGTTCTCCGGGGGAAAACGGCCCTTCGCGAAGGGCAGATCTGCCGAGCTCATTGCGGGAAAGCGAAAGCAAAGGACGCTTTTCTCCCTCTAACCGCTTTCGTCAGAGGAACGGGGGAAGTCACGGTGTTCTTTCTCTCCCTGAGATACACACAATCTGACGTTGCCTCTGAGCTCCGTTGCTGGCAAAGAACTGAAACGGACATACATTCCTGTGGGGAAACACAGGGCTTTGCTAGGATTTCTCTAGGCAGTGTGATTTCCCTGGGCCTCACTGTAGCAACACTATCTCGCCAGGGCAACACTGCGTGGGATTTCCTCTGCCAGGAGAGAGCTGCTGCTTTGTAGTTTGTGCTGGGAAACCTTGCTTTGGCAAGTGCGAATTGACCGCATTCAGGCAGAAAGAAAAGAGAACAGCAAGAGGCCTTTTCTCCCCGGCTGCTTTCCCAAGCCCTTCCAGCTCAAACTATGTCGTTGCTCCTCTGGAAGGATCCCTGCACCGCGACGTAGTTTCTCAGAAGAAGCCCTGCGTTTGCAAGAGCAAATGAGGAATTCGTTGCAGGAAAGAGGAAGGAAAGAAAGTTTCTCTCCCTCTGCCTGCTTTGCTCAGAGAACTGGATGAAGTCAGGGAGTTCTCCCTTTCACTGAGAAACGTGCGGGCTGCTGTTGCCTGTGCGCTCTCTTCTTTGCAAAAGAGTCTGCAGTTCCACGCTTTGAACCGTGGAAAGGCGCCGGGCTCTGCTAAGACTTCCCCCGGCGCTTCGTTTGCCCTGGGCCAGAGCGAGCCTTCACAATAGCTGAACGCTAACACTGCATACTCGTTCCACTTCCAGAACAGGGCTACCGCGAGGCAGTTCTCCGGGGGAAAACGGCCCTTCGCGAAGGGCAGATCTGCCGAGCTCATTGCGGGAAAGCGAAAGCAAAGGACGCTTTTCTCCCTCTAACCGCTTTCGTCAGAGGAACGGGGGAAGTCACAGTGTTCTTTCTCTCACTGAGATACACACAATCTGACGTTGCCTCTGAGCTCCGTTGCTGGCAAAGAACTGAAACTGACATACATTCCTGTGGGGAAACACAGGGCTTTGCTAGGATTTCTCTAGGCAGTGTGTTTTCCCTGGACCTCACTGCAGCAACACTATCTCGCCAGGGCAACACTGCGTGGGATTTCCTCTTCCAAGAGAGCTGCTGCTTTGTAGTTTGTGCTGGGAAACCTTGCTTTGGCAAGTGCGAATTGACCGCATTCAGGCAGAAAAAAAAGAGAACAGCAAGAGGCCTTTTTTCCCCGGGTGCTTTCCCAAGCCCTTCCAGCTCAAACTATGTCGTTGCTCCTCTGGAAGGATCCCTGCACCGCGACGTAGTTTCTCAGAAGAAGCCCTGCGTTTGCAAGAGCAAATGAGGAATTCGTTGCAGGAAAGAGGAAGGAAAGAAAGTTTCTCTCCCTCTGCCTGCTTTGCTCAGAGAACTGGATGAAGTCAGGGAGTTCTCCCTTTCACTGAGAAACGTGCGGGCTGCTGTTGCCTGTGCGCTCTCTTCTTTGCAAAAGAGTCTGCAGTTCCACGCTTTGAACCGTGGAAAGGCGCCGGGCTCTGCTAAGACTTCCCCCGGCGCTTCGTTTGCCCTGGGCCAGAGCGAGCCTTCACAATAGCTGAACGCTAACACTGCATACTCGTTCCACTTCCAGAACAGGGCTACCGCGAGGCAGTTCTCCGGGGGAAAACGGCCCTTCGCGAAGGGCAGATCTGCCGAGCTCATTGCGGGAAAGCGAAAGCAAAGGACGCTTTTCTCCCTCTAACCGCTTTCGTCAGAGGAACGGGGGAAGTCACAGTGTTCTTTCTCTCACTGAGATACACACAATCTGACGTTGCCTCTGAGCTCCGTTGCTGGCAAAGAACTGAAACTGACATACATTCCTGTGGGGAAACACAGGGCTTTGCTAGGATTTCTCTAGGCAGTGTGTTTTCCCTGGACCTCACTGCAGCAACACTATCTCGCCAGGGCAACACTGCGTGGGATTTCCTCTTCCAAGAGAGCTGCTGCTTTGTAGTTTGTGCTGGGAAACCTTGCTTTGGCAAGTGCGAATTGACCGCATTCAGGCAGAAAAAAAAGAGAACAGCAAGAGGCCTTTTTTCCCCGGCTGCTTTCCCAAGCCCTTCCAGCTCAAACTATGTCGTTGCTCCTCTGGAAGGATCCCTGCACCGCGACGTAGTTTCTCAGAAGAAGCCCTGCGTTTGCAAGAGCAAAGGAGCAATTCGTTGCAGGAAAGAGGAAGGAAAGAAAGTTTCTCTCCCTCTGCCTGCTTTGCTCAGAGAACTGGATGAAGTCAGGGAGTTCTCCCTTTCACTGAGAAACGTGCGGGCTGCTGTTGCCTGTGCGCTCTCTTCTTTGCAAAAGAGTCTGCAGTTCCACGCTTTGAACCCTGGAACGGCGCCGGGCTCTGCTAAGATTTCCCCCGGCGCTTCGTTTGCCCTGGGCCAGAGCGAGCCTTCACAATAGCTGAACGCTAACACTGCATACTCGTTCCACTTCCAGAACCGGGCTACGGCGAGGCAGTTCTCCGGGGGAAAACGGCCCTTCGCGAAGGGCAGATCTGCCGAGCTCATTGCGGGAAAGCGAAAGCAAAGGACGCTTTTCTCCCTCTAACCGCTTTCGTCAGAGGAACGAGGGAAGTCACGGTGTTCTTTCTCTCCCTGAGATACACACAATCTGACGTTGCCTCTGAGCTCCGTTGCTGGCAAAGAACTGAAACGGACATACATTCCTGTGGGGAAACACAGGGCTTTGCTAGGATTTCTCTAGGCAGTGTGATTTCCCTGGGCCTCACTGTAGCAACACTATCTCGCCAGGGCAACACTGCGTGGGATTTCCTCTGCCAGGAGAGAGCTGCTGCTTTGTAGTTTGTGCTGGGAAACCTTGCTTTGGCAAGTGCGAATTGACCGCATTCAGGCAGAAAGAAAAGAGAACAGCAAGAGGCCTTTTCTCCCCGGCTGCTTTCCCAAGCCCTTCCAGCTCAAACTATGTCGTTGCTCCTCTGGAAGGATCCCTGCACCGCGACGTAGTTTCTCAGAAGAAGCCCTGCGTTTGCAAGAGCAAATGAGGAATTCGTTGCAGGAAAGAGGAAGGAAAGAAAGTTTCTCTCCCTCTGCCTGCTTTGCTCAGAGAACTGGATGAAGTCAGGGAGTTCTCCCTTTCACTGAGAAACGTGCGGGCTGCTGTTGCCTGTGCGCTCTCTTCTTTGCAAAAGAGTCTGCAGTTCCACGCTTTGAACCGTGGAAAGGCGCCGGGCTCTGCTAAGACTTCCCCCGGCGCTTCGTTTGCCCTGGGCCAGAGCGAGCCTTCACAATAGCTGAACGCTAACACTGCATACTCGTTCCACTTCCAGAACAGGGCTACCGCGAGGCAGTTCTCCGGGGGAAAACGGCCCTTCGCGAAGGGCAGATCTGCTGAGCTCATTGCGGGAAAGCGAAAGCAAAGGACGCTTTTCTCCCTCTAACCGCTTTCGTCAGAGGAACGGGGGAAGTCACAGTGTTCTTTCTCTCACTGAGATACACACAATCTGACGTTGCCTCTGAGCTCCGTTGCTGGCAAAGAACTGAAACTGACATACATTCCTGTGGGGAAACACAGGGCTTTGCTAGGATTTCTCTAGGCAGTGTGATTTCCCCGGGCCTCATTGTAGCAACACTATCTCGCCAGGGCAACACTGCGTGGGATTTCCTCTGCCAGGAGAGAGCTGCTGCTTTGTAGTTTGTGCTGGGAAACCTTGCTTTGGCAAGTGCGAATTGACCGCATTCAGGCAGAAAGAAAAGAGAACAGCAAGAGGCCTTTTCTCCCCGGCTGCTTTCCCAAGCCCTTCCAGCTCAAACTATGTCGTTGCTCCTCTGGAAGGATCCCTGCACCGCGACGTAGTTTCTCAGAAGAAGCCCTGCGTTTGCAAGAGCAAATGAGGAATTCGTTGCAGGAAAGAGGAAGGAAAGAAAGTTTCTCTCCCTCTGCCTGCTTTGCTCAGAGAACTGGATGAAGTCAGGGAGTTCTCCCTTTCACTGAGAAACGTGCGGGCTGCTGTTGCCTGTGCGCTCTCTTCTTTGCAAAAGAGTCTGCAGTTCCACGCTTTGAACCGTGGAAAGGCGCCGGGCTCTGCTAAGACTTCCCCCGGCGCTTCGTTTGCCCTGGGCCAGAGCGAGCCTTCACAATAGCTGAACGCTAACACTGCATACTCGTTCCACTTCCAGAACAGGGCTACCGCGAGGCAGTTCTCCGGGGGAAAACGGCCCTTCGCGAAGGGCAGATCTGCTGAGCTCATTGCGGGAAAGCGAAAGCAAAGGACGCTTTTCTCCCTCTAACCGCTTTCGTCAGAGGAACGGGGGAAGTCACAGTGTTCTTTCTCTCACTGAGATACACACAATCTGACGTTGCCTCTGAGCTCCGTTGCTGGCAAAGAACTGAAACTGACATACATTCCTGTGGGGAAACACAGGGCTTTGCTAGGATTTCTCTAGGCAGTGTGTTTTCCCTGGACCTCACTGCACCAACACTATCTCGCCAGGGCAACACTGCGTGGGATTTCCTCTTCCAAGAGAGCTGCTGCTTTGTAGTTTGTGCTGGGAAACCTTGCTTTGGCAAGTGCGAATTGACCGCATTCAGGCAGAAAAAAAAGAGAACAGCAAGAGGCCTTTTTTCCCCGGCTGCTTTCCCAAGCCCTTCCAGCTCAAACTATGTCGTTGCTCCTCTGGAAGGATCCCTGCACCGCGACGTAGTTTCTCAGAAGAAGCCCTGCGTTTGCAAGAGCAAAAGAGCAATTCGTTGCAGGAAAGAGGAAGGAAAGAAAGTTTCTCTCCCTCTGCCTGCTTTGCTCAGAGAACTGGATGAAGTCAGGGAGTTCTCCCTTTCACTGAGAAACGTGCGGGCTGCTGTTGCCTGTGCGCTCTCTTCTTTGCAAAAGAGTCTGCAGTTCCACGCTTTGAACCGTGGAAAGGCGCCGGGCTCTGCTAAGACTTCCCCCGGCGCTTCGTTTGCCCTGGGCCAGAGCGAGCCTTCACAATAGCTGAACGCTAACACTGCATACTCGTTCCACTTCCAGAACAGGGCTACCGCGAGGCAGTTCTCCGGGGGAAAACGGCCCTTCGCGAAGGGCAGATCTGCTGAGCTCATTGCGGGAAAGCGAAAGCAAAGGACGCTTTTCTCCCTCTAACCGCTTTCGTCAGAGGAACGGGGGAAGTCACAGTGTTCTTTCTCTCACTGAGATACACACAATCTGACGTTGCCTCTGAGCTCCGTTGCTGGCAAAGAACTGAAACTGACATACATTCCTGTGGGGAAACACAGGGCTTTGCTAGGATTTCTCTAGGCAGTGTGATTTCCCTGGGCCTCATTGTAGCAACACTATCTCGCCAGGGCAACACTGCGTGGGATTTCCTCTGCCAGGAGAGAGCTGCTGCTTTGTAGTTTGTGCTGGGAAACCTTGCTTTGGCAAGTGCGAATTGACCGCATTCAGGCAGAAAGAAAAGAGAACAGCAAGAGGCCTTTTCTCCCCGGCTGCTTTCCCAAGCCCTTCCAGCTCAAACTATGTCGTTGCTCCTCTGGAAGGATCCCTGCACCGCGACGTAGTTTCTCAGAAGAAGCCCTGCGTTTGCAAGAGCAAATGAGGAATTCGTTGCAGGAAAGAGGAAGGAAAGAAAGTTTCTCTCCCTCTGCCTGCTTTGCTCAGAGAACTGGATGAAGTCAGGGAGTTCTCCCTTTCACTGAGAAACGTGCGGGCTGCTGTTGCCTGTGCGCTCTCTTCTTTGCAAAAGAGTCTGCAGTTCCACGCTTTGAACCGTGGAAAGGCGCCGGGCTCTGCTAAGACTTCCCCCGGCGCTTCGTTTGCCCTGGGCCAGAGCGAGCCTTCACAATAGCTGAACGCTAACACTGCATACTCGTTCCACTTCCAGAACAGGGCTACCGCGAGGCAGTTCTCCGGGGGAAAACGGCCCTTCGCGAAGGGCAGATCTGCCGAGCTCATTGCGGGAAAGCGAAAGCAAAGGACGCTTTTCTCCCTCTAACCGCTTTCGTCAGAGGAACGGGGGAAGTCACAGTGTTCTTTCTCTCACTGAGATACACACAATCTGACGTTGCCTCTGAGCTCCGTTGCTGGCAAAGAACTGAAACTGACATACATTCCTGTGGGGAAACACAGGGCTTTGCTAGGATTTCTCTAGGCAGTGTGTTTTCCCTGGACCTCACTGCAGCAACACTATCTCGCCAGGGCAACACTGCGTGGGATTTCCTCTTCCAAGAGAGCTGCTGCTTTGTAGTTTGTGCTGGGAAACCTTGCTTTGGCAAGTGCGAATTGACCGCATTCAGGCAGAAAAAAAAGAGAACAGCAAGAGGCCTTTTTTCCCCGGCTGCTTTCCCAAGCCCTTCCAGCTCAAACTATGTCGTTGCTCCTCTGGAAGGATCCCTGCACCGCGACGTAGTTTCTCAGAAGAAGCCCTGCGTTTGCAAGAGCAAAGGAGCAATTCGTTGCAGGAAAGAGGAAGGAAAGAAAGTTTCTCTCCCTCTGCCTGCTTTGCTCAGAGAACTGGATGAAGTCAGGGAGTTCTCCCTTTCACTGAGAAACGTGCGGGCTGCTGTTGCCTGTGCGCTCTCTTCTTTGCAAAAGAGTCTGCAGTTCCACGCTTTGAACCGTGGAAAGGCGCCGGGCTCTGCTAAGACTTCCCCCGGCGCTTCGTTTGCCCTGGGCCAGAGCGAGCCTTCACAATAGCTGAACGCTAACACTGCATACTCGTTCCACTTCCAGAACAGGGCTACCGCGAGGCAGTTCTCCGGGGGAAAACGGCCCTTCGCGAAGGGCAGATCTGCCGAGCTCATTGCGGGAAAGCGAAAGCAAAGGACGCTTTTCTCCCTCTAACCGCTTTCGTCAGAGGAACGGGGGAAGTCACAGTGTTCTTTCTCTCACTGAGATACACACAATCTGACGTTGCCTCTGAGCTCCGTTGCTGGCAAAGAACTGAAACTGACATACATTCCTGTGGGGAAACACAGGGCTTTGCTAGGATTTCTCTAGGCAGTGTGTTTTCCCTGGACCTCACTGCAGCAACACTATCTCGCCAGGGCAACACTGCGTGGGATTTCCTCTTCCAAGAGAGCTGCTGCTTTGTAGTTTGTGCTGGGAAACCTTGCTTTGGCAAGTGCGAATTGACCGCATTCAGGCAGAAAAAAAAGAGAACAGCAAGAGGCCTTTTTTCCCCGGCTGCTTTCCCAAGCCCTTCCAGCTCAAACTATGTCGTTGCTCCTCTGGAAGGATCCCTGCACCGCGACGTAGTTTCTCAGAAGAAGCCCTGCGTTTGCAAGAGCAAAGGAGCAATTCGTTGCAGGAAAGAGGAAGGAAAGAAAGTTTCTCTCCCTCTGCCTGCTTTGCTCAGAGAACTGGATGAAGTCAGGGAGTTCTCCCTTTCACTGAGAAACGTGCGGGCTGCTGTTGCCTGTGCGCTCTCTTCTTTGCAAAAGAGTCTGCAGTTCCACGCTTTGAACCGTGGAAAGGCGCCGGGCTCTGCTAAGACTTCCCCCGGCGCTTCGTTTGCCCTGGGCCAAAGCGAGCCTTCACAATAGCTGAACGCTAACACTGCATACTCGTTCCACTTCCAGAACAGGGCTACCGCGAGGCAGTTCTCCGGGGGAAAACGGCCCTTCGCGAAGGGCAGATCTGCCGAGCTCATTGCGGGAAAGCGAAAGCAAAGGACGCTTTTCTCCCTCTAACCGCTTTCGTCAGAGGAACGGGGGAAGTCACAGTGTTCTTTCTCTCACTGAGATACACACAATCTGACGTTGCCTCTGAGCTCCGTTGCTGGCAAAGAACTGAAACTGACATACATTCCTGTGGGGAAACACAGGGCTTTGCTAGGATTTCTCTAGGCAGTGTGATTTCCCTGGGCCTCACTGTAGCAACACTATCTCGCCAGGGCAACACTGCGTGGGATTTCCTCTGCCAGGAGAGAGCTGCTGCTTTGTAGTTTGTGCTGGGAAACCTTGCTTTGGCAAGTGCGAATTGACCGCATTCAGGCAGAAAGAAAAGAGAACAGCAAGAGGCCTTTTCACCCCGGCTGCTTTCCCAAGCCCTTCCAGCTCAAACTATGTCGTTGCTCCTCTGGAAGGATCCCTGCACCGCGACGTAGTTTTTCCGAAGAAGCCCTGCGTTTGCAAGAGCAAATGAGGAATTCGTGGCAGGAAAGAGGAAGGAAAGAAAGTTTCTCTCCCTCTGCCTGCTTTGCTCAGAGGACTGGATGAAGTCAGGGAGTTCTCCCTTTCACTGAGAAACGTGCGGGCTGCTGTTGCCTGGGCGCTCTCTTCTTTGCAAAAGAGTCTGCAGTTCCACGCTTTGAACCCTGGAACGGCGCCGGGCTCTGCTAAGATTTCCCCCGGCGCTTCGTTTGCCCTGGGCCAAAGCGAGCCTTCACAATAGCTGAACGCTAACACTGCATACTCGTTCCACTTCCAGAACCGGGCTACGGCGAGGCAGTTCTCCGGGGGAAAACGGCCCTTCGCGAAGGGCAGATCTGCCGAGCTCATTGCGGGAAAGCGAAAGCAAAGGACGCTTTTCTCCCTCTAACCGCTTTCGTCAGAGGAACGGGGGAAGTCACGGTGTTCTTTCTCTCCCTGAGATACACACAATCTGACGTTGCCTCTGAGCTCCGTTGCTGGCAAAGAACTGAAACGGACATACATTCCTGTGGGGAAACACAGGGCTTTGCTAGGATTTCTCTAGGCAGTGTGATTTCCCTGGGCCTCACTGTAGCAACACTATCTCGCCAGGGCAACACTGCGTGGGATTTCCTCTGCCAGGAGAGAGCTGCTGCTTTGTAGTTTGTGCTGGGAAACCTTGCTTTGGCAAGTGCGAATTGACCGCATTCAGGCAGAAAGAAAAGAGAACAGCAAGAGGCCTTTTCTCCCCGGCTGCTTTCCCAAGCCCTTCCAGCTCAAACTATGTCGTTGCTCCTCTGGAAGGATCCCTGCACCGCGACGTAGTTTCTCAGAAGAAGCCCTGCGTTTGCAAGAGCAAATGAGGAATTCGTTGCAGGAAAGAGGAAGG
This sequence comes from Elephas maximus indicus, assembly GCF_024166365.1. Taxonomy (NCBI): domain Eukaryota; kingdom Metazoa; phylum Chordata; class Mammalia; order Proboscidea; family Elephantidae; genus Elephas; species Elephas maximus. Next base: position 2,795,973 of record NC_064835.1, read on the forward strand.
AAAGAAAGTTTCTCTCCCTCTGCCTGCTTTGCTCAGAGAACTGGATGAAGTCAGGGAGTTCTCCCTTTCACTGAGAAACGTGCGGGCTGCTGTTGCCTGTGCGCTCTCTTCTTTGCAAAAGAGTCTGCAGTTCCACGCTTTGAACCGTGGAAAGGCGCCGGGCTCTGCTAAGACTTCCCCCGGCGCTTCGTTTGCCCTGGGCCAGAGCGAGCCTTCACAATAGCTGAACGCTAACACTGCATACTCGTTCCACTTCCAGAACAGGGCTACCGCGAGGCAGTTCTCCGGGGGAAAACGGCCCTTCGCGAAGGGCAGATCTGCTGAGCTCATTGCGGGAAAGCGAAAGCAAAGGACGCTTTTCTCCCTCTAACCGCTTTCGTCAGAGGAACGGGGGAAGTCACAGTGTTCTTTCTCTCACTGAGATACACACAATCTGACGTTGCCTCTGAGCTCCGTTGCTGGCAAAGAACTGAAACTGACATACATTCCTGTGGGGAAACACAGGGCTTTGCTAGGATTTCTCTAGGCAGTGTGTTTTCCCTGGACCTCACTGCACCAACACTATCTCGCCAGGGCAACACTGCGTGGGATTTCCTCTTCCAAGAGAGCTGCTGCTTTGTAGTTTGTGCTGGGAAACCTTGCTTTGGCAAGTGCGAATTGACCGCATTCAGGCAGAAAAAAAAGAGAACAGCAAGAGGCCTTTTTTCCCCGGCTGCTTTCCCAAGCCCTTCCAGCTCAAACTATGTCGTTGCTCCTCTGGAAGGATCCCTGCACCGCGACGTAGTTTCTCAGAAGAAGCCCTGCGTTTGCAAGAGCAAAAGAGCAATTCGTTGCAGGAAAGAGGAAGGAAAGAAAGTTTCTCTCCCTCTGCCTGCTTTGCTCAGAGAACTGGATGAAGTCAGGGAGTTCTCCCTTTCACTGAGAAACGTGCGGGCTGCTGTTGCCTGTGCGCTCTCTTCTTTGCAAAAGAGTCTGCAGTTCCACGCTTTGAACCGTGGAAAGGCGCCGGGCTCTGCTAAGACTTCCCCCGGCGCTTCGTTTGCCCTGGGCCAGAGCGAGCCTTCACAATAGCTGAACGCTAACACTGCATACTCGTTCCACTTCCAGAACAGGGCTACCGCGAGGCAGTTCTCCGGGGGAAAACGGCCCTTCGCGAAGGGCAGATCTGCCGAGCTCATTGCGGGAAAGCGAAAGCAAAGGACGCTTTTCTCCCTCTAACCGCTTTCGTCAGAGGAACGGGGGAAGTCACAGTGTTCTTTCTCTCACTGAGATACACACAATCTGACGTTGCCTCTGAGCTCCGTTGCTGGCAAAGAACTGAAACTGACATACATTCCTGTGGGGAAACACAGGGCTTTGCTAGGATTTCTCTAGGCAGTGTGTTTTCCCTGGACCTCACTGCAGCAACACTATCTCGCCAGGGCAACACTGCGTGGGATTTCCTCTTCCAAGAGAGCTGCTGCTTTGTAGTTTGTGCTGGGAAACCTTGCTTTGGCAAGTGCGAATTGACCGCATTCAGGCAGAAAAAAAAGAGAACAGCAAGAGGCCTTTTTTCCCCGGCTGCTTTCCCAAGCCCTTCCAGCTCAAACTATGTCGTTGCTCCTCTGGAAGGATCCCTGCACCGCGACGTAGTTTCTCAGAAGAAGCCCTGCGTTTGCAAGAGCAAAGGAGCAATTCGTTGCAGGAAAGAGGAAGGAAAGAAAGTTTCTCTCCCTCTGCCTGCTTTGCTCAGAGAACTGGATGAAGTCAGGGAGTTCTCCCTTTCACTGAGAAACGTGCGGGCTGCTGTTGCCTGTGCGCTCTCTTCTTTGCAAAAGAGTCTGCAGTTCCACGCTTTGAACCGTGGAAAGGCGCCGGGCTCTGCTAAGACTTCCCCCGGCGCTTCGTTTGCCCTGGGCCAAAGCGAGCCTTCACAATAGCTGAACGCTAACACTGCATACTCGTTCCACTTCCAGAACAGGGCTACCGCGAGGCAGTTCTCCGGGGGAAAACGGCCCTTCGCGAAGGGCAGATCTGCCGAGCTCATTGCGGGAAAGCGAAAGCAAAGGACGCTTTTCTCCCTCTAACCGCTTTCGTCAGAGGAACGGGGGAAGTCACAGTGTTCTTTCTCTCACTGAGATACACACAATCTGACGTTGCCTCTGAGCTCCGTTGCTGGCAAAGAACTGAAACGGACATACATTCCTGTGGGGAAACACAGGGCTTTGCTAGGATTTCTCTAGGCAGTGTGATTTCCCTGGGCCTCACTGTAGCAACACTATCTCGCCAGGGCAACACTGCGTGGGATTTCCTCTGCCAGGAGAGAGCTGCTGCTTTGTAGTTTGTGCTGGGAAACCTTGCTTTGGCAAGTGCGAATTGACCGCATTCAGGCAGAAAGAAAAGAGAACAGCAAGAGGCCTTTTCTCCCCGGCTGCTTTCCCAAGCCCTTCCAGCTCAAACTATGTCGTTGCTCCTCTGGAAGGATCCCTGCACCGCGACGTAGTTTCTCAGAAGAAGCCCTGCGTTTGCAAGAGCAAATGAGGAATTCGTTGCAGGAAAGAGGAAGGAAAGAAAGTTTCTCTCCCTCTGCCTGCTTTGCTCAGAGAACTGGATGAAGTCAGGGAGTTCTCCCTTTCACTGAGAAACGTGCGGGCTGCTGTTGCCTGTGCGCTCTCTTCTTTGCAAAAGAGTCTGCAGTTCCACGCTTTGAACCGTGGAAAGGCGCCGGGCTCTGCTAAGACTTCCCCCGGCCCTTCGTTTGCCCTGGGCCAGAGCGAGCCTTCACAATAGCTGAACGCTAACACTGCATACTCGTTCCACTTCCAGAACAGGGCTACCGCGAGGCAGTTCTCCGGGGGAAAACGGCCCTTCGCGAAGGGCAGATCTGCCGAGCTCATTGCGGGAAAGCGAAAGCAAAGGACGCTTTTCTCCCTCTAACCGCTTTCGTCAGAGGAACGGGGAAAGTCACAGTGTTCTTTCTCTCACTGAGATACACACAATCTGACGTTGCCTCTGAGCTCCGTTGCTGGCAAAGAACTGAAACTGACATACATTCCTGTGGGGAAACACAGGGCTTTGCTAGGATTTCTCTAGGCAGTGTGTTTTCCCTGGACCTCACTGCAGCAACACTATCTCGCCAGGGCAACACTGCGTGGGATTTCCTCTTCCAAGAGAGCTGCTGCTTTGTAGTTTGTGCTGGGAAACCTTGCTTTGGCAAGTGCGAATTGACCGCATTCAGGCAGAAAAAAAAGAGAACAGCAAGAGGCCTTTTTTCCCCGGCTGCTTTCCCAAGCCCTTCCAGCTCAAACTATGTCGTTGCTCCTCTGGAAGGATCCCTGCACCGCGACGTAGTTTCTCAGAAGAAGCCCTGCGTTTGCAAGAGCAAAGGAGCAATTCGTTGCAGGAAAGAGGAAGGAAAGAAAGTTTCTCTCCCTCTGCCTGCTTTGCTCAGAGAACTGGATGAAGTCAGGGAGTTCTCCCTTTCACTGAGAAACGTGCGGGCTGCTGTTGCCTGTGCGCTCTCTTCTTTGCAAAAGAGTCTGCAGTTCCACGCTTTGAACCGTGGAAAGGCGCCGGGCTCTGCTAAGACTTCCCCCGGCGCTTCGTTTGCCCTGGGCCAGAGCGAGCCTTCACAATAGCTGAACGCTAACACTGCATACTCGTTCCACTTCCAGAACAGGGCTACCGCGAGGCAGTTCTCCGGGGGAAAACGGCCCTTCGCGAAGGGCAGATCTGCCGAGCTCATTGCGGGAAAGCGAAAGCAAAGGACGCTTTTCTCCCTCTAACCGCTTTCGTCAGAGGAACGGGGGAAGTCACAGTGTTCTTTCTCTCACTGAGATACACACAATCTGACGTTGCCTCTGAGCTCCGTTGCTGGCAAAGAACTGAAACTGACATACATTCCTGTGGGGAAACACAGGGCTTTGCTAGGATTTCTCTAGGCAGTGTGATTTCCCTGGGCCTCACTGTAGCAACACTATCTCGCCAGGGCAACACTGCGTGGGATTTCCTCTGCCAGGAGAGAGCTGCTGCTTTGTAGTTTGTGCTGGGAAACCTTGCTTTGGCAAGTGCGAATTGACCGCATTCAGGCAGAAAGAAAAGAGAACAGCAAGAGGCCTTTTCTCCCCGGCTGCTTTCCCAAGCCCTTCCAGCTCAAACTATGTCGTTGCTCCTCTGGAAGGATCCCTGCACCGCGACGTAGTTTCTCAGAAGAAGCCCTGCGTTTGCAAGAGCAAATGAGGAATTCGTTGCAGGAAAGAGGAAGGAAAGAAAGTTTCTCTCCCTCTGCCTGCTTTGCTCAGAGAACTGGATGAAGTCAGGGAGTTCTCCCTTTCACTGAGAAACGTGCGGGCTGCTGTTGCCTGTGCGCTCTCTTCTTTGCAAAAGAGTCTGCAGTTCCACGCTTTGAACCGTGGAAAGGCGCCGGGCTCTGCTAAGACTTCCCCCGGCGCTTCGTTTGCCCTGGGCCAGAGCGAGCCTTCACAATAGCTGAACGCTAACACTGCATACTCGTTCCACTTCCAGAACCGGGCTACCGCGAGGCAGTTCTCCGGGGCAAAACGGCCCTTCGCGAAGGGCAGATCTGCTGAGCTCATTGCGGGAAAGCGAAAGCAAAGGACGCTTTTCTCCCTCTAACCGCTTTCGTCAGAGGAACGGGGGAAGTCACAGTGTTCTTTCTCTCACTGAGATACACACAATCTGACGTTGCCTCTGAGCTCCGTTGCTGGCAAAGAACTGAAACTGACATACATTCCTGTGGGGAAACACAGGGCTTTGCTAGGATTTCTCTAGGCAGTGTGTTTTCCCTGGACCTCACTGCAGCAACACTATCTCGCCAGGGCAACACTGCGTGGGATTTCCTCTTCCAAGAGAGCTGCTGCTTTGTAGTTTGTGCTGGGAAACCTTGCTTTGGCAAGTGCGAATTGACCGCATTCAGGCAGAAAAAAAAGAGAACAGCAAGAGGCCTTTTTTCCCCGGCTGCTTTCCCAAGCCCTTCCAGCTCAAACTATGTCGTTGCTCCTCTGGAAGGATCCCTGCACCGCGACGTAGTTTCTCAGAAGAAGCCCTGCGTTTGCAAGAGCAAATGAGGAATTCGTTGCAGGAAAGAGGAAGGAAAGAAAGTTTCTCTCCCTCTGCCTGCTTTGCTCAGAGAACTGGATGAAGTCAGGGAGTTCTCCCTTTCACTGAGAAACGTGCGGGCTGCTGTTGCCTGTGCGCTCTCTTCTTTGCAAAAGAGTCTGCAGTTCCACGCTTTGAACCGTGGAAAGGCGCCGGGCTCTGCTAAGACTTCCCCCGGCGCTTCGTTTGCCCTGGGCCAGAGCGAGCCTTCACAATAGCTGAACGCTAACACTGCATACTCGTTCCACTTCCAGAACAGGGCTACCGCGAGGCAGTTCTCCGGGGGAAAACGGCCCTTCGCGAAGGGCAGATCTGCCGAGCTCATTGCGGGAAAGCGAAAGCAAAGGACGCTTTTCTCCCTCTAACCGCTTTCGTCAGAGGAACGGGGGAAGTCACAGTGTTCTTTCTCTCACTGAGATACACACAATCTGACGTTGCCTCTGAGCTCCGTTGCTGGCAAAGAACTGAAACTGACATACATTCCTGTGGGGAAACACAGGGCTTTGCTAGGATTTCTCTAGGCAGTGTGATTTCCCTGGGCCTCACTGTAGCAACACTATCTCGCCAGGGCAACACTGCGTGGGATTTCCTCTGCCAGGAGAGAGCTGCTGCTTTGTAGTTTGTGCTGGGAAACCTTGCTTTGGCAAGTGCGAATTGACCGCATTCAGGCAGAAAGAAAAGAGAACAGCAAGAGGCCTTTTCTCCCCGGCTGCTTTCCCAAGCCCTTCCAGCTCAAACTATGTCGTTGCTCCTCTGGAAGGATCCCTGCACCGCGACGTAGTTTCTCAGAAGAAGCCCTGCGTTTGCAAGAGCAAATGAGGAATTCGTTGCAGGAAAGAGGAAGGAAAGAAAGTTTCTCTCCCTCTGCCTGCTTTGCTCAGAGAACTGGATGAAGTCAGGGAGTTCTCCCTTTCACTGAGAAACGTGCGGGCTGCTGTTGCCTGTGCGCTCTCTTCTTTGCAAAAGAGTCTGCAGTTCCACGCTTTGAACCGTGGAAAGGCGCCGGGCTCTGCTAAGACTTCCCCCGGCGCTTCGTTTGCCCTGGGCCAGAGCGAGCCTTCACAATAGCTGAACGCTAACACTGCATACTCGTTCCACTTCCAGAACAGGGCTACCGCGAGGCAGTTCTCCGGGGGAAAACGGCCCTTCGCGAAGGGCAGATCTGCCGAGCTCATTGCGGGAAAGCGAAAGCAAAGGACGCTTTTCTCCCTCTAACCGCTTTCGTCAGAGGAACGGGGGAAGTCACAGTGTTCTTTCTCTCACTGAGATACACACAATCTGACGTTGCCTCTGAGCTCCGTTGCTGGCAAAGAACTGAAACTGACATACATTCCTGTGGGGAAACACAGGGCTTTGCTAGGATTTCTCTAGGCAGTGTGTTTTCCCTGGACCTCACTGCAGCAACACTATCTCGCCAGGGCAACACTGCGTGGGATTTCCTCTTCCAAGAGAGCTGCTGCTTTGTAGTTTGTGCTGGGAAACCTTGCTTTGGCAAGTGCGAATTGACCGCATTCAGGCAGAAAAAAAAGAGAACAGCAAGAGGCCTTTTTTCCCCGGCTGCTTTCCCAAGCCCTTCCAGCTCAAACTATGTCGTTGCTCCTCTGGAAGGATCCCTGCACCGCGACGTAGTTTTTCCGAAGAAGCCCTGCGTTTGCAAGAGCAAATGAGGAATTCGTGGCAGGAAAGAGGAAGGAAAGAAAGTTTCTCTCCCTCTGCCTGCTTTGCTCAGAGGACTGGATGAAGTCAGGGAGTTCTCCCTTTCACTGAGAAACGTGCGGGCTGCTGTTGCCTGGGCGCTCTCTTCTTTGCAAAAGAATCTGCAGTTCCACGCTTTGAACCCTGGAACGGCGCCGGGCTCTGCTAAGATTTCCCCCGGCGCTTCGTTTGCCCTGGGCCAAAGCGAGCCTTCACAATAGCTGAACGCTAACACTGCATACTCGTTCCACTTCCAGAACCGGGCTACGGTGAGGCAGTTCTCCGGGGGAAAACGGCCCTTCGCGAAGGGCAGATCTGCCGAGCTCATTGCGGGAAAGCGAAAGCAAAGGACGCTTTTCTCCCTCTAACCGCTTTCGTCAGAGGAACGGGGGAAGTCACGGTGTTCTTTCTCTCCCTGAGATACACACAATCTGACGTTGCCTCTGAGCTCCGTTGCTGGCAAAGAACTGAAACGGACATACATTCCTGTGGGGAAACACAGGGCTTTGCTAGGATTTCTCTAGGCAGTGTGATTTCCCTGGGCCTCACTGTAGCAACACTATCTCGCCAGGGCAACACTGCGTGGGATTTCCTCTGCCAGGAGAGAGCTGCTGCTTTGTAGTTTGTGCTGGGAAACCTTGCTTTGGCAAGTGCGAATTGACCGCATTCAGGCAGAAAGAAAAGAGAACAGCAAGAGGCCTTTTCTCCCCGGCTGCTTTCCCAAGCCCTTCCAGCTCAAACTATGTCGTTGCTCCTCTGGAAGGATCCCTGCACCGCGACGTAGTTTCTCAGAAGAAGCCCTGCGTTTGCAAGAGCAAATGAGGAATTCGTTGCAGGAAAGAGGAAGGAAAGAAAGTTTCTCTCCCTCTGCCTGCTTTGCTCAGAGAACTGGATGAAGTCAGGGAGTTCTCCCTTTCACTGAGAAACGTGCGGGCTGCTGTTGCCTGTGCGCTCTCTTCTTTGCAAAAGAGTCTGCAGTTCCACGCTTTGAACCGTGGAAAGGCGCCGGGCTCTGCTAAGACTTCCCCCGGCGCTTCGTTTGCCCTGGGCCAGAGCGAGCCTTCACAATAGCTGAACGCTAACACTGCATACTCGTTCCACTTCCAGAACAGGGCTACCGCGAGGCAGTTCTCCGGGGGAAAACGGCCCTTCGCGAAGGGCAGATCTGCCGAGCTCATTGCGGGAAAGCGAAAGCAAAGGACGCTTTTCTCCCTCTAACCGCTTTCGTCAGAGGAACGGGGGAAGTCACAGTGTTCTTTCTCTCACTGAGATACACACAATCTGACGTTGCCTCTGAGCTCCGTTGCTGGCAAAGAACTGAAACTGACATACATTCCTGTGGGGAAACACAGGGCTTTGCTAGGATTTCTCTAGGCAGTGTGTTTTCCCTGGACCTCACTGCAGCAACACTATCTCGCCAGGGCAACACTGCGTGGGATTTCCTCTTCCAAGAGAGCTGCTGCTTTGTAGTTTGTGCTGGGAAACCTTGCTTTGGCAAGTGCGAATTGACCGCATTCAGGCAGAAAAAAAAGAGAACAGCAAGAGGCCTTTTTTCCCCGGGTGCTTTCCCAAGCCCTTCCAGCTCAAACTATGTCGTTGCTCCTCTGGAAGGATCCCTGCACCGCGACGTAGTTTCTCAGAAGAAGCCCTGCGTTTGCAAGAGCAAATGAGGAATTCGTTGCAGGAAAGAGGAAGGAAAGAAAGTTTCTCTCCCTCTGCCTGCTTTGCTCAGAGAACTGGATGAAGTCAGGGAGTTCTCCCTTTCACTGAGAAACGTGCGGGCTGCTGTTGCCTGTGCGCTCTCTTCTTTGCAAAAGAGTCTGCAGTTCCACGCTTTGAACCGTGGAAAGGCGCCGGGCTCTGCTAAGACTTCCCCCGGCGCTTCGTTTGCCCTGGGCCAGAGCGAGCCTTCACAATAGCTGAACGCTAACACTGCATACTCGTTCCACTTCCAGAACAGGGCTACCGCGAGGCAGTTCTCCGGGGGAAAACGGCCCTTCGCGAAGGGCAGATCTGCCGAGCTCATTGCGGGAAAGCGAAAGCAAAGGACGCTTTTCTCCCTCTAACCGCTTTCGTCAGAGGAACGGGGGAAGTCACAGTGTTCTTTCTCTCACTGAGATACACACAATCTGACGTTGCCTCTGAGCTCCGTTGCTGGCAAAGAACTGAAACTGACATACATTCCTGTGGGGAAACACAGGGCTTTGCTAGGATTTCTCTAGGCAGTGTGATTTCCCTGGGCCTCACTGTAGCAACACTATCTCGCCAGGGCAACACTGCGTGGGATTTCCTCTGCCAGGAGAGAGCTGCTGCTTTGTAGTTTGTGCTGGGAAACCTTGCTTTGGCAAGTGCGAATTGACCGCATTCAGGCAGAAAGAAAAGAGAACAGCAAGAGGCCTTTTCTCCCCGGCTGCTTTCCCAAGCCCTTCCAGCTCAAACTATGTCGTTGCTCCTCTGGAAGGATCCCTGCACCGCGACGTAGTTTCTCAGAAGAAGCCCTGCGTTTGCAAGAGCAAATGAGGAATTCGTTGCAGGAAAGAGGAAGGAAAGAAAGTTTCTCTCCCTCTGCCTGCTTTGCTCAGAGAACTGGATGAAGTCAGGGAGTTCTCCCTTTCACTGAGAAACGTGCGGGCTGCTGTTGCCTGTGCGCTCTCTTCTTTGCAAAAGAGTCTGCAGTTCCACGCTTTGAACCGTGGAAAGGCGCCGGGCTCTGCTAAGACTTCCCCCGGCGCTTCGTTTGCCCTGGGCCAGAGCGAGCCTTCACAATAGCTGAACGCTAACACTGCATACTCGTTCCACTTCCAGAACAGGGCTACCGCGAGGCAGTTCTCCGGGGGAAAACGGCCCTTCGCGAAGGGCAGATCTGCCGAGCTCATTGCGGGAAAGCGAAAGCAAAGGACGCTTTTCTCCCTCTAACCGCTTTCGTCAGAGGAACGGGGGAAGTCACAGTGTTCTTTCTCTCACTGAGATACACACAATCTGACGTTGCCTCTGAGCTCCGTTGCTGGCAAAGAACTGAAACTGACATACATTCCTGTGGGGAAACACAGGGCTTTGCTAGGATTTCTCTAGGCAGTGTGTTTTCCCTGGACCTCACTGCAGCAACACTATCTCGCCAGGGCAACACTGCGTGGGATTTCCTCTTCCAAGAGAGCTGCTGCTTTGTAGTTTGTGCTGGGAAACCTTGCTTTGGCAAGTGCGAATTGACCGCATTCAGGCAGAAAAAAAAGAGAACAGCAAGAGGCCTTTTTTCCCCGGCTGCTTTCCCAAGCCCTTCCAGCTCAAACTATGTCGTTGCTCCTCTGGAAGGATCCCTGCACCGCGACGTAGTTTCTCAGAAGAAGCCCTGCGTTTGCAAGAGCAAATGAGGAATTCGTTGCAGGAAAGAGGAAGGAAAGAAAGTTTCTCTCCCTCTGCCTGCTTTGCTCAGAGAACTGGATGAAGTCAGGGAGTTCTCCCTTTCACTGAGAAACGTGCGGGCTGCTGTTGCCTGTGCGCTCTCTTCTTTGCAAAAGAGTCTGCAGTTCCACGCTTTGAACCGTGGAAAGGCGCCGGGCTCTGCTAAGACTTCCCCCGGCGCTTCGTTTGCCCTGGGCCAGAGCGAGCCTTCACAATAGCTGAACGCTAACACTGCATACTCGTTCCACTTCCAGAACAGGGCTACCGCGAGGCAGTTCTCCGGGGGAAAACGGCCCTTCGCGAAGGGCAGATCTGCCGAGCTCATTGCGGGAAAGCGAAAGCAAAGGACGCTTTTCTCCCTCTAACCGCTTTCGTCAGAGGAACGGGGGAAGTCACAGTGTTCTTTCTCTCACTGAGATACACACAATCTGACGTTGCCTCTGAGCTCCGTTGCTGGCAAAGAACTGAAACTGACATACATTCCTGTGGGGAAACACAGGGCTTTGCTAGGATTTCTCTAGGCAGTGTGATTTCCCTGGGCCTCACTGTAGCAACACTATCTCGCCAGGGCAACACTGCGTGGGATTTCCTCTGCCAGGAGAGAGCTGCTGCTTTGTAGTTTGTGCTGGGAAACCTTGCTTTGGCAAGTGCGAATTGACCGCATTCAGGCAGAAAGAAAAGAGAACAGCAAGAGGCCTTTTCTCCCCGGCTGCTTTCCCAAGCCCTTCCAGCTCAAACTATGTCGTTGCTCCTCTGGAAGGATCCCTGCACCGCGACGTAGTTTCTCAGAAGAAGCCCTGCGTTTGCAAGAGCAAATGAGGAATTCGTTGCAGGAAAGAGGAAGGAAAGAAAGTTTCTCTCCCTCTGCCTGCTTTGCTCAGAGAACTGGATGAAGTCAGGGAGTTCTCCCTTTCACTGAGAAACGTGCGGGCTGCTGTTGCCTGTGCGCTCTCTTCTTTGCAAAAGAGTCTGCAGTTCCACGCTTTGAACCGTGGAAAGGCGCCGGGCTCTGCTAAGACTTCCCCCGGCGCTTCGTTTGCCCTGGGCCAGAGCGAGCCTTCACAATAGCTGAACGCTAACACTGCATACTCGTTCCACTTCCAGAACAGGGCTACCGCGAGGCAGTTCTCCGGGGGAAAACGGCCCTTCGCGAAGGGCAGATCTGCCGAGCTCATTGCGGGAAAGCGAAAGCAAAGGACGCTTTTCTCCCTCTAACCGCTTTCGTCAGAGGAACGGGGGAAGTCACAGTGTTCTTTCTCTCACTGAGATACACACAATCTGACGTTGCCTCTGAGCTCCGTTGCTGGCAAAGAACTGAAACTGACATACATTCCTGTGGGGAAACACAGGGCTTTGCTAGGATTTCTCTAGGCAGTGTGTTTTCCCTGGACCTCACTGCAGCAACACTATCTCGCCAGGGCAACACTGCGTGGGATTTCCTCTTCCAAGAGAGCTGCTGCTTTGTAGTTTGTGCTGGGAAACCTTGCTTTGGCAAGTGCGAATTGACCGCATTCAGGCAGAAAAAAAAGAGAACAGCAAGAGGCCTTTTTTCCCCGGCTGCTTTCCCAAGCCCTTCCAGCTCAAACTATGTCGTTGCTCCTCTGGAAGGATCCCTGCACCGCGACGTAGTTTCTCAGAAGAAGCCCTGCGTTTGCAAGAGCAAATGAGGAATTCGTTGCAGGAAAGAGGAAGGAAAGAAAGTTTCTCTCCCTCTGCCTGCTTTGCTCAGAGAACTGGATGAAGTCAGGGAGTTCTCCCTTTCACTGAGAAACGTGCGGGCTGCTGTTGCCTGTGCGCTCTCTTCTTTGCAAAAGAGTCTGCAGTTCCACGCTTTGAACCGTGGAAAGGCGCCGGGCTCTGCTAAGACTTCCCCCGGCGCTTCGTTTGCCCTGGGCCAGAGCGAGCCTTCACAATAGCTGAACGCTAACACTGCATACTCGTTCCACTTCCAGAACAGGGCTACCGCGAGGCAGTTCTCCGGGGGAAAACGGCCCTTCGCGAAGGGCAGATCTGCCGAGCTCATTGCGGGAAAGCGAAAGCAAAGGACGCTTTTCTCCCTCTAACCGCTTTCGTCAGAGGAACGGGGGAAGTCACAGTGTTCTTTCTCTCACTGAGATACACACAATCTGACGTTGCCTCTGAGCTCCGTTGCTGGCAAAGAACTGAAACTGACATACATTCCTGTGGGGAAACACAGGGCTTTGCTAGGATTTCTCTAGGCAGTGTGATTTCCCTGGGCCTCACTGTAGCAACACTATCTCGCCAGGGCAACACTGCGTGGGATTTCCTCTGCCAGGAGAGAGCTGCTGCTTTGTAGTTTGTGCTGGGAAACCTTGCTTTGGCAAGTGCGAATTGACCGCATTCAGGCAGAAAGAAAAGAGAACAGCAAGAGGCCTTTTCTCCCCGGCTGCTTTCCCAAGCCCTTCCAGCTCAAACTATGTCGTTGCTCCTCTGGAAGGATCCCTGCACCGCGACGTAGTTTTTCCGAAGAAGCCCTGCGTTTGCAAGAGCAAATGAGGAATTCGTGGCAGGAAAGAGGAAGGAAAGAAAGTTTCTCTCCCTCTGCCTGCTTTGCTCAGAGGACTGGATGAAGTCAGGGAGTTCTCCCTTTCACTGAGAAACGTGCGGGCTGCTGTTGCCTGGGCGCTCTCTTCTTTGCAAAAGAGTCTGCAGTTCCACGCTTTGAACCCTGGAACGGCGCCGGGCTCTGCTAAGATTTCCCCCGGCGCTACGTTTGCCCTGGGCCAAAGCGAGCCTTCACAATAGCTGAACGCTAACACTGCATACTCGTTCCACTTCCAGAACCGGGCTACGGCGAGGCAGTTCTCCGGGGGAAAACGGCCCTTCGCGAAGGGCAGATCTGCCGAGCTCATTGCGGGAAAGCGAAAGCAAAGGACGCTTTTCTCCCTCTAACCGCTTTCGTCAGAGGAACGGGGGAAGTCACGGTGTTCTTTCTCTCCCTGAGATACACACAATCTGACGTTGCCTCTGAGCTCCGTTGCTGGCAAAGAACTGAAACGGACATACATTCCTGTGGGGAAACACAGGGCTTTGCTAGGATTTCTCTAGGCAGTGTGATTTCCCTGGGCCTCACTGTAGCAACACTATCTCGCCAGGGCAACACTGCGTGGGATTTCCTCTGCCAGGAGAGAGCTGCTGCTTTGTAGTTTGTGCTGGGAAACCTTGCTTTGGCAAGTGCGAATTGACCGCATTCAGGCAGAAAGAAAAGAGAACAGCAAGAGGCCTTTTCTCCCCGGCTGCTTTCCCAAGCCCTTCCAGCTCAAACTATGTCGTTGCTCCTCTGGAAGGATCCCTGCACCGCGACGTAGTTTCTCAGAAGAAGCCCTGCGTTTGCAAGAGCAAATGAGGAATTCGTTGCAGGAAAGAGGAAGGAAAGAAAGTTTCTCTCCCTCTGCCTGCTTTGCTCAGAGAACTGGATGAAGTCAGGGAGTTCTCCCTTTCACTGAGAAACGTGCGGGCTGCTGTTGCCTGTGCGCTCTCTTCTTTGCAAAAGAGTCTGCAGTTCCACGCTTTGAACCGTGGAAAGGCGCCGGGCTCTGCTAAGACTTCCCCCGGCGCTTCGTTTGCCCTGGGCCAGAGCGAGCCTTCACAATAGCTGAACGCTAACACTGCATACTCGTTCCACTTCCAGAACAGGGCTACCGCGAGGCAGTTCTCCGGGGGAAAACGGCCCTTCGCGAAGGGCAGATCTGCCGAGCTCATTGCGGGAAAGCGAAAGCAAAGGACGCTTTTCTCCCTCTAACCGCTTTCGTCAGAGGAACGGGGGAAGTCACAGTGTTCTTTCTCTCACTGAGATACACACAATCTGACGTTGCCTCTGAGCTCCGTTGCTGGCAAAGAACTGAAACTGACATACATTCCTGTGGGGAAACACAGGGCTTTGCTAGGATTTCTCTAGGCAGTGTGTTTTCCCTGGACCTCACTGCAGCAACACTATCTCGCCAGGGCAACACTGCGTGGGATTTCCTCTTCCAAGAGAGCTGCTGCTTTGTAGTTTGTGCTGGGAAACCTTGCTTTGGCAAGTGCGAATTGACCGCATTCAGGCAGAAAAAAAAGAGAACAGCAAGAGGCCTTTTTTCCCCGGCTGCTTTCCCAAGCCCTTCCAGCTCAAACTATGTCGTTGCTCCTCTGGAAGGATCCCTGCACCGCGACGTAGTTTCTCAGAAGAAGCCCTGCGTTTGCAAGAGCAAATGAGGAATTCGTTGCAGGAAAGAGGAAGGAAAGAAAGTTTCTCTCCCTCTGCCTGCTTTGCTCAGAGAACTGGATGAAGTCAGGGAGTTCTCCCTTTCACTGAGAAACGTGCGGGCTGCTGTTGCCTGTGCGCTCTCTTCTTTGCAAAAGAGTCTGCAGTTCCACGCTTTGAACCGTGGAAAGGCGCCGGGCTCTGCTAAGACTTCCCCCGGCGCTTCGTTTGCCCTGGGCCAGAGCGAGCCTTCACAATAGCTGAACGCTAACACTGCATACTCGTTCCACTTCCAGAACAGGGCTACCGCGAGGCAGTTCTCCGGGGGAAAACGGCCCTTCGCGAAGGGCAGATCTGCCGAGCTCATTGCGGGAAAGCGAAAGCAAAGGACGCTTTTCTCCCTCTAACCGCTTTCGTCAGAGGAACGGGGGAAGTCACAGTGTTCTTTCTCTCACTGAGATACACACAATCTGACGTTGCCTCTGAGCTCCGTTGCTGGCAAAGAACTGAAACTGACATACATTCCTGTGGGGAAACACAGGGCTTTGCTAGGATTTCTCTAGGCAGTGTGATTTCCCTGGGCCTCACTGTAGCAACACTATCTCGCCAGGGCAACACTGCGTGGGATTTCCTCTGCCAGGAGAGAGCTGCTGCTTTGTAGTTTGTGCTGGGAAACCTTGCTTTGGCAAGTGCGAATTGACCGCATTCAGGCAGAAAGAAAAGAGAACAGCAAGAGGCCTTTTCTCCCCGGCTGCTTTCCCAAGCCCTTCCAGCTCAAACTATGTCGTTGCTCCTCTGGAAGGATCCCTGCACCGCGACGTAGTTTCTCAGAAGAAGCCCTGCGTTTGCAAGAGCAAATGAGGAATTCGTTGCAGGAAAGAGGAAGGAAAGAAAGTTTCTCTCCCTCTGCCTGCTTTGCTCAGAGAACTGGATGAAGTCAGGGAGTTCTCCCTTTCACTGAGAAACGTGCGGGCTGCTGTTGCCTGTGCGCTCTCTTCTTTGCAAAAGAGTCTGCAGTTCCACGCTTTGAACCGTGGAAAGGCGCCGGGCTCTGCTAAGACTTCCCCCGGCGCTTCGTTTGCCCTGGGCCAGAGCGAGCCTTCACAATAGCTGAACGCTAACACTGCATACTCGTTCCACTTCCAGAACAGGGCTACCGCGAGGCAGTTCTCCGGGGGAAAACGGCCCTTCGCGAAGGGCAGATCTGCCGAGCTCATTGCGGGAAAGCGAAAGCAAAGGACGCTTTTCTCCCTCTAACCGCTTTCGTCAGAGGAACGGGGGAAGTCACAGTGTTCTTTCTCTCACTGAGATACACACAATCTGACGTTGCCTCTGAGCTCCGTTGCTGGCAAAGAACTGAAACTGACATACATTCCTGTGGGGAAACACAGGGCTTTGCTAGGATTTCTCTAGGCAGTGTGTTTTCCCTGGACCTCACTGCAGCAACACTATCTCGCCAGGGCAACACTGCGTGGGATTTCCTCTTCCAAGAGAGCTGCTGCTTTGTAGTTTGTGCTGGGAAACCTTGCTTTGGCAAGTGCGAATTGACCGCATTCAGGCAGAAAAAAAAGAGAACAGCAAGAGGCCTTTTTTCCCCGGCTGCTTTCCCAAGCCCTTCCAGCTCAAACTATGTCGTTGCTCCTCTGGAAGGATCCCTGCACCGCGACGTAGTTTCTCAGAAGAAGCCCTGCGTTTGCAAGAGCAAAAGAGCAATTCGTTGCAGGAAAGAGGAAGGAAAGAAAGTTTCTCTCCCTCTGCCTGCTTTGCTCAGAGAACTGGATGAAGTCAGGGAGTTCTCCCTTTCACTGAGAAACGTGCGGGCTGCTGTTGCCTGTGCGCTCTCTTCTTTGCAAAAGAGTCTGCAGTTCCACGCTTTGAACCGTGGAAAGGCGCCGGGCTCTGCTAAGACTTCCCCCGGCGCTTCGTTTGCCCTGGGCCAGAGCGAGCCTTCACAATAGCTGAACGCTAACACTGCATACTCGTTCCACTTCCAGAACAGGGCTACCGCGAGGCAGTTCTCCGGGGGAAAACGGCCCTTCGCGAAGGGCAGATCTGCTGAGCTCATTGCGGGAAAGCGAAAGCAAAGGACGCTTTTCTCCCTCTAACCGCTTTCGTCAGAGGAACGGGGGAAGTCACAGTGTTCTTTCTCTCACTGAGATACACACAATCTGACGTTGCCTCTGAGCTCCGTTGCTGGCAAAGAACTGAAACTGACATACATTCCTGTGGGGAAACACAGGGCTTTGCTAGGATTTCTCTAGGCAGTGTGATTTCCCTGGGCCTCACTGTAGCAACACTATCTCGCCAGGGCAACACTGCGTGGGATTTCCTCTGCCAGGAGAGAGCTGCTGCTTTGTAGTTTGTGCTGGGAAACCTTGCTTTGGCAAGTGCGAATTGACCGCATTCAGGCAGAAAGAAAAGAGAACAGCAAGAGGCCTTTTCTCCCCGGCTGCTTTCCCAAGCCCTTCCAGCTCAAACTATGTCGTTGCTCCTCTGGAAGGATCCCTGCACCGCGACGTAGTTTCTCAGAAGAAGCCCTGCGTTTGCAAGAGCAAATGAGGAATTCGTTGCAGGAAAGAGGAAGGAAAGAAAGTTTCTCTCCCTCTGCCTGCTTTGCTCAGAGAACTGGATGAAGTCAGGGAGTTCTCCCTTTCACTGAGAAACGTGCGGGCTGCTGTTGCCTGTGCGCTCTCTTCTTTGCAAAAGAGTCTGCAGTTCCACGCTTTGAACCGTGGAAAGGCGCCGGGCTCTGCTAAGACTTCCCCCGGCGCTTCGTTTGCCCTGGGCCAGAGCGAGCCTTCACAATAGCTGAACGCTAACACTGCATACTCGTTCCACTTCCAGAACAGGGCTACCGCGAGGCAGTTCTCCGGGGGAAAACGGCCCTTCGCGAAGGGCAGATCTGCCGAGCTCATTGCGGGAAAGCGAAAGCAAAGGACGCTTTTCTCCCTCTAACCGCTTTCGTCAGAGGAACGGGGGAAGTCACAGTGTTCTTTCTCTCACTGAGATACACACAATCTGACGTTGCCTCTGAGCTCCGTTGCTGGCAAAGAACTGAAACTGACATACATTCCTGTGGGGAAACACAGGGCTTTGCTAGGATTTCTCTAGGCAGTGTGTTTTCCCTGGACCTCACTGCAGCAACACTATCTCGCCAGGGCAACACTGCGTGGGATTTCCTCTTCCAAGAGAGCTGCTGCTTTGTAGTTTGTGCTGGGAAACCTTGCTTTGGCAAGTGCGAATTGACCGCATTCAGGCAGAAAAAAAAGAGAACAGCAAGAGGCCTTTTTTCCCCGGCTGCTTTCCCAAGCCCTTCCAGCTCAAACTATGTCGTTGCTCCTCTGGAAGGATCCCTGCACCGCGACGTAGTTTCTCAGAAGAAGCCCTGCGTTTGCAAGAGCAAATGAGGAATTCGTTGCAGGAAAGAGGAAGGAAAGAAAGTTTCTCTCCCTCTGCCTGCTTTGCTCAGAGAACTGGATGAAGTCAGGGAGTTCTCCCTTTCACTGAGAAACGTGCGGGCTGCTGTTGCCTGTGCGCTCTCTTCTTTGCAAAAGAGTCTGCAGTTCCACGCTTTGAACCGTGGAAAGGCGCCGGGCTCTGCTAAGACTTCCCCCGGCGCTTCGTTTGCCCTGGGCCAGAGCGAGCCTTCACAATAGCTGAACGCTAACACTGCATACTCGTTCCACTTCCAGAACAGGGCTACCGCGAGGCAGTTCTCCGGGGGAAAACGGCCCTTCGCGAAGGGCAGATCTGCCGAGCTCATTGCGGGAAAGCGAAAGCAAAGGACGCTTTTCTCCCTCTAACCGCTTTCGTCAGAGGAACGGGGGAAGTCACAGTGTTCTTTCTCTCACTGAGATACACACAATCTGACGTTGCCTCTGAGCTCCGTTGCTGGCAAAGAACTGAAACTGACATACATTCCTGTGGGGAAACACAGGGCTTTGCTAGGATTTCTCTAGGCAGTGTGATTTCCCTGGGCCTCACTGTAGCAACACTATCTCGCCAGGGCAACACTGCGTGGGATTTCCTCTGCCAGGAGAGAGCTGCTGCTTTGTAGTTTGTGCTGGGAAACCTTGCTTTGGCAAGTGCGAATTGACCGCATTCAGGCAGAAAGAAAAGAGAACAGCAAGAGGCCTTTTCTCCCCGGCTGCTTTCCCAAGCCCTTCCAGCTCAAACTATGTCGTTGCTCCTCTGGAAGGATCCCTGCACCGCGACGTAGTTTCTCAGAAGAAGCCCTGCGTTTGCAAGAGCAAATGAGGAATTCGTTGCAGGAAAGAGGAAGGAAAGAAAGTTTCTCTCCCTCTGCCTGCTTTGCTCAGAGAACTGGATGAAGTCAGGGAGTTCTCCCTTTCACTGAGAAACGTGCGGGCTGCTGTTGCCTGTGCGCTCTCTTCTTTGCAAAAGAGTCTGCAGTTCCACGCTTTGAACCGTGGAAAGGCGCCGGGCTCTGCTAAGACTTCCCCCGGCGCTTCGTTTGCCCTGGGCCAGAGCGAGCCTTCACAATAGCTGAACGCTAACACTGCATACTCGTTCCACTTCCAGAACAGGGCTACCGCGAGGCAGTTCTCCGGGGGAAAACGGCCCTTCGCGAAGGGCAGATCTGCCGAGCTCATTGCGGGAAAGCGAAAGCAAAGGACGCTTTTCTCCCTCTAACCGCTTTCGTCAGAGGAACGGGGGAAGTCACAGTGTTCTTTCTCTCACTGAGATACACACAATCTGACGTTGCCTCTGAGCTCCGTTGCTGGCAAAGAACTGAAACTGACATACATTCCTGTGGGGAAACACAGGGCTTTGCTAGGATTTCTCTAGGCAGTGTGTTTTCCCTGGACCTCACTGCAGCAACACTATCTCGCCAGGGCAACACTGCGTGGGATTTCCTCTTCCAAGAGAGCTGCTGCTTTGTAGTTTGTGCTGGGAAACCTTGCTTTGGCAAGTGCGAATTGACCGCATTCAGGCAGAAAAAAAAGAGAACAGCAAGAGGCCTTTTTTCCCCGGCTGCTTTCCCAAGCCCTTCCAGCTCAAACTATGTCGTTGCTCCTCTGGAAGGATCCCTGCACCGCGACGTAGTTTCTCAGAAGAAGCCCTGCGTTTGCAAGAGCAAATGAGGAATTCGTTGCAGGAAAGAGGAAGGAAAGAAAGTTTCTCTCCCTCTGCCTGCTTTGCTCAGAGAACTGGATGAAGTCAGGGAGTTCTCCCTTTCACTGAGAAACGTGCGGGCTGCTGTTGCCTGTGCGCTCTCTTCTTTGCAAAAGAGTCTGCAGTTCCACGCTTTGAACCGTGGAAAGGCGCCGGGCTCTGCTAAGACTTCCCCCGGCGCTTCGTTTGCCCTGGGCCAGAGCGAGCCTTCACAATAGCTGAACGCTAACACTGCATACTCGTTCCACTTCCAGAACAGGGCTACCGCGAGGCAGTTCTCCGGGGGAAAACGGCCCTTCGCGAAGGGCAGATCTGCCGAGCTCATTGCGGGAAAGCGAAAGCAAAGGACGCTTTTCTCCCTCTAACCGCTTTCGTCAGAGGAACGGGGGAAGTCACAGTGTTCTTTCTCTCACTGAGATACACACAATCTGACGTTGCCTCTGAGCTCCGTTGCTGGCAAAGAACTGAAACTGACATACATTCCTGTGGGGAAACACAGGGCTTTGCTAGGATTTCTCTAGGCAGTGTGATTTCCCTGGGCCTCACTGTAGCAACACTATCTCGCCAGGGCAACACTGCGTGGGATTTCCTCTGCCAGGAGAGAGCTGCTGCTTTGTAGTTTGTGCTGGGAAACCTTGCTTTGGCAAGTGCGAATTGACCGCATTCAGGCAGAAAGAAAAGAGAACAGCAAGAGGCCTTTTCTCCCCGGCTGCTTTCCCAAGCCCTTCCAGCTCAAACTATGTCGTTGCTCCTCTGGAAGGATCCCTGCACCGCGACGTAGTTTCTCAGAAGAAGCCCTGCGTTTGCAAGAGCAAATGAGGAATTCGTTGCAGGAAAGAGGAAGGAAAGAAAGTTTCTCTCCCTCTGCCTGCTTTGCTCAGAGAACTGGATGAAGTCAGGGAGTTCTCCCTTTCACTGAGAAACGTGCGGGCTGCTGTTGCCTGTGCGCTCTCTTCTTTGCAAAAGAGTCTGCAGTTCCACGCTTTGAACCGTGGAAAGGCGCCGGGCTCTGCTAAGACTTCCCCCGGCGCTTCGTTTGCCCTGGGCCAGAGCGAGCCTTCACAATAGCTGAACGCTAACACTGCATACTCGTTCCACTTCCAGAACAGGGCTACCGCGAGGCAGTTCTCCGGGGGAAAACGGCCCTTCGCGAAGGGCAGATCTGCCGAGCTCATTGCGGGAAAGCGAAAGCAAAGGACGCTTTTCTCCCTCTAACCGCTTTCGTCAGAGGAACGGGGGAAGTCACAGTGTTCTTTCTCTCACTGAGATACACACAATCTGACGTTGCCTCTGAGCTCCGTTGCTGGCAAAGAACTGAAACTGACATACATTCCTGTGGGGAAACACAGGGCTTTGCTAGGATTTCTCTAGGCAGTGTGTTTTCCCTGGACCTCACTGCAGCAACACTATCTCGCCAGGGCAACACTGCGTGGGATTTCCTCTTCCAAGAGAGCTGCTGCTTTGTAGTTTGTGCTGGGAAACCTTGCTTTGGCAAGTGCGAATTGACCGCATTCAGGCAGAAAAAAAAGAGAACAGCAAGAGGCCTTTTTTCCCCGGCTGCTTTCCCAAGCCCTTCCAGCTCAAACTATGTCGTTGCTCCTCTGGAAGGATCCCTGCACCGCGACGTAGTTTCTCAGAAGAAGCCCTGCGTTTGCAAGAGCAAATGAGGAATTCGTTGCAGGAAAGAGGAAGGAAAGAAAGTTTCTCTCCCTCTGCCTGCTTTGCTCAGAGAACTGGATGAAGTCAGGGAGTTCTCCCTTTCACTGAGAAACGTGCGGGCTGCTGTTGCCTGTGCGCTCTCTTCTTTGCAAAAGAGTCTGCAGTTCCACGCTTTGAACCGTGGAAAGGCGCCGGGCTCTGCTAAGACTTCCCCCGGCGCTTCGTTTGCCCTGGGCCAGAGCGAGCCTTCACAATAGCTGAACGCTAACACTGCATACTCGTTCCACTTCCAGAACAGGGCTACCGCGAGGCAGTTCTCCGGGGGAAAACGGCCCTTCGCGAAGGGCAGATCTGCCGAGCTCATTGCGGGAAAGCGAAAGCAAAGGACGCTTTTCTCCCTCTAACCGCTTTCGTCAGAGGAACGGGGGAAGTCACAGTGTTCTTTCTCTCACTGAGATACACACAATCTGACGTTGCCTCTGAGCTCCGTTGCTGGCAAAGAACTGAAACTGACATACATTCCTGTGGGGAAACACAGGGCTTTGCTAGGATTTCTCTAGGCAGTGTGATTTCCCTGGGCCTCACTGTAGCAACACTATCTCGCCAGGGCAACACTGCGTGGGATTTCCTCTGCCAGGAGAGAGCTGCTGCTTTGTAGTTTGTGCTGGGAAACCTTGCTTTGGCAAGTGCGAATTGACCGCATTCAGGCAGAAAGAAAAGAGAACAGCAAGAGGCCTTTTCTCCCCGGCTGCTTTCCCAAGCCCTTCCAGCTCAAACTATGTCGTTGCTCCTCTGGAAGGATCCCTGCACCGCGACGTAGTTTCTCAGAAGAAGCCCTGCGTTTGCAAGAGCAAATGAGGAATTCGTTGCAGGAAAGAGGAAGGAAAGAAAGTTTCTCTCCCTCTGCCTGCTTTGCTCAGAGAACTGGATGAAGTCAGGGAGTTCTCCCTTTCACTGAGAAACGTGCGGGCTGCTGTTGCCTGTGCGCTCTCTTCTTTGCAAAAGAGTCTGCAGTTCCACGCTTTGAACCGTGGAAAGGCGCCGGGCTCTGCTAAGACTTCCCCCGGCGCTTCGTTTGCCCTGGGCCAGAGCGAGCCTTCACAATAGCTGAACGCTAACACTGCATACTCGTTCCACTTCCAGAACCGGGCTACCGCGAGGCAGTTCTCCGGGGCAAAACGGCCCTTCGCGAAGGGCAGATCTGCCGAGCTCATTGCGGGAAAGCGAAAGCAAAGGACGCTTTTCTCCCTCTAACCGCTTTCGTCAGAGGAACGGGGGAAGTCACAGTGTTCTTTCTCTCACTGAGATACACACAATCTGACGTTGCCTCTGAGCTCCGTTGCTGGCAAAGAACTGAAACTGACATACATTCCTGTGGGGAAACACAGGGCTTTGCTAGGATTTCTCTAGGCAGTGTGTTTTCCCTGGACCTCACTGCAGCAACACTATCTCGCCAGGGCAACACTGCGTGGGATTTCCTCTTCCAAGAGAGCTGCTGCTTTGTAGTTTGTGCTGGGAAACCTTGCTTTGGCAAGTGCGAATTGACCGCATTCAGGCAGAAAAAAAAGAGAACAGCAAGAGGCCTTTTTTCCCCGGCTGCTTTCCCAAGCCCTTCCAGCTCAAACTATGTCGTTGCTCCTCTGGAAGGATCCCTGCACCGCGACGTAGTTTCTCAGAAGAAGCCCTGCGTTTGCAAGAGCAAATGAGGAATTCGTTGCAGGAAAGAGGAAGGAAAGAAAGTTTCTCTCCCTCTGCCTGCTTTGCTCAGAGAACTGGATGAAGTCAGGGAGTTCTCCCTTTCACTGAGAAACGTGCGGGCTGCTGTTGCCTGTGCGCTCTCTTCTTTGCAAAAGAGTCTGCAGTTCCACGCTTTGAACCGTGGAAAGGCGCCGGGCTCTGCTAAGACTTCCCCCGGCGCTTCGTTTGCCCTGGGCCAGAGCGAGCCTTCACAATAGCTGAACGCTAACACTGCATACTCGTTCCACTTCCAGAACAGGGCTACCGCGAGGCAGTTCTCCGGGGGAAAACGGCCCTTCGCGAAGGGCAGATCTGCCGAGCTCATTGCGGGAAAGCGAAAGCAAAGGACGCTTTTCTCCCTCTAACCGCTTTCGTCAGAGGAACGGGGGAAGTCACAGTGTTCTTTCTCTCACTGAGATACACACAATCTGACGTTGCCTCTGAGCTCCGTTGCTGGCAAAGAACTGAAACTGACATACATTCCTGTGGGGAAACACAGGGCTTTGCTAGGATTTCTCTAGGCAGTGTGATTTCCCTGGGCCTCACTGTAGCAACACTATCTCGCCAGGGCAACACTGCGTGGGATTTCCTCTGCCAGGAGAGAGCTGCTGCTTTGTAGTTTGTGCTGGGAAACCTTGCTTTGGCAAGTGCGAATTGACCGCATTCAGGCAGAAAGAAAAGAGAACAGCAAGAGGCCTTTTCTCCCCGGCTGCTTTCCCAAGCCCTTCCAGCTCAAACTATGTCGTTGCTCCTCTGGAAGGATCCCTGCACCGCGACGTAGTTTCTCAGAAGAAGCCCTGCGTTTGCAAGAGCAAATGAGGAATTCGTTGCAGGAAAGAGGAAGGAAAGAAAGTTTCTCTCCCTCTGCCTGCTTTGCTCAGAGAACTGGATGAAGTCAGGGAGTTCTCCCTTTCACTGAGAAACGTGCGGGCTGCTGTTGCCTGTGCGCTCTCTTCTTTGCAAAAGAGTCTGCAGTTCCACGCTTTGAACCGTGGAAAGGCGCCGGGCTCTGCTAAGACTTCCCCCGGCGCTTCGTTTGCCCTGGGCCAGAGCGAGCCTTCACAATAGCTGAACGCTAACACTGCATACTCGTTCCACTTCCAGAACAGGGCTACCGCGAGGCAGTTCTCCGGGGGAAAACGGCCCTTCGCGAAGGGCAGATCTGCCGAGCTCATTGCGGGAAAGCGAAAGCAAAGGACGCTTTTCTCCCTCTAACCGCTTTCGTCAGAGGAACGGGGGAAGTCACAGTGTTCTTTCTCTCACTGAGATACACACAATCTGACGTTGCCTCTGAGCTCCGTTGCTGGCAAAGAACTGAAACTGACATACATTCCTGTGGGGAAACACAGGGCTTTGCTAGGATTTCTCTAGGCAGTGTGATTTCCCTGGGCCTCACTGTAGCAACACTATCTCGCCAGGGCAACACTGCGTGGGATTTCCTCTGCCAGGAGAGAGCTGCTGCTTTGTAGTTTGTGCTGGGAAACCTTGCTTTGGCAAGTGCGAATTGACCGCATTCAGGCAGAAAGAAAAGAGAACAGCAAGAGGCCTTTTCTCCCCGGCTGCTTTCCCAAGCCCTTCCAGCTCAAACTATGTCGTTGCTCCTCTGGAAGGATCCCTGCACCGCGACGTAGTTTCTCAGAAGAAGCCCTGCGTTTGCAAGAGCAAATGAGGAATTCGTTGCAGGAAAGAGGAAGGAAAGAAAGTTTCTCTCCCTCTGCCTGCTTTGCTCAGAGAACTGGATGAAGTCAGGGAGTTCTCCCTTTCACTGAGAAACGTGCGGGCTGCTGTTGCCTGTGCGCTCTCTTCTTTGCAAAAGAGTCTGCAGTTCCACGCTTTGAACCGTGGAAAGGCGCCGGGCTCTGCTAAGACTTCCCCCGGCGCTTCGTTTGCCCTGGGCCAGAGCGAGCCTTCACAATAGCTGAACGCTAACACTGCATACTCGTTCCACTTCCAGAACAGGGCTACCGCGAGGCAGTTCTCCGGGGGAAAACGGCCCTTCGCGAAGGGCAGATCTGCCGAGCTCATTGCGGGAAAGCGAAAGCAAAGGACGCTTTTCTCCCTCTAACCGCTTTCGTCAGAGGAACGGGGGAAGTCACAGTGTTCTTTCTCTCACTGAGATACACACAATCTGACGTTGCCTCTGAGCTCCGTTGCTGGCAAAGAACTGAAACTGACATACATTCCTGTGGGGAAACACAGGGCTTTGCTAGGATTTCTCTAGGCAGTGTGATTTCCCTGGGCCTCACTGCAGCAACACTATCTCGCCAGGGCAACACTGCGTGGGATTTCCTCTTCCAAGAGAGCTGCTGCTTTGTAGTTTGTGCTGGGAAACCTTGCTTTGGCAAGTGCGAATTGACCGCATTCAGGCAGAAAAAAAAAGAACAGCAAGAGGCCTTTTTTCCCCGGCTGCTTTCCCAAGCCCTTCCAGCTCAAACTATGTCGTTGCTCCTCTGGAAGGATCCCTGCACCGCGACGTAGTTTCTCAGAAGAAGCCCTGCGTTTGCAAGAGCAAATGAGGAATTCGTTGCAGGAAAGAGGAAGGAAAGAAAGTTTCTCTCCCTCTGCCTGCTTTGCTCAGAGAACTGGATGAAGTCAGGGAGTTCTCCCTTTCACTGAGAAACGTGCGGGCTGCTGTTGCCTGTGCGCTCTCTTCTTTGCAAAAGAGTCTGCAGTTCCACGCTTTGAACCGTGGAAAGGCGCCGGGCTCTGCTAAGACTTCCCCCGGCCCTTCGTTTGCCCTGGGCCAGAGCGAGCCTTCACAATAGCTGAACGCTAACACTGCATACTCGTTCCACTTCCAGAACAGGGCTACCGCGAGGCAGTTCTCCGGGGGAAAACGGCCCTTCGCGAAGGGCAGATCTGCCGAGCTCATTGCGGGAAAGCGAAAGCAAAGGACGCTTTTCTCCCTCTAACCGCTTTCGTCAGAGGAACGGGGGAAGTCACAGTGTTCTTTCTCTCACTGAGATACACACAATCTGACGTTGCCTCTGAGCTCCGTTGCTGGCAAAGAACTGAAACTGACATACATTCCTGTGGGGAAACACAGGGCTTTGCTAGGATTTCTCTAGGCAGTGTGTTTTCCCTGGACCTCACTGCAGCAACACTATCTCGCCAGGGCAACACTGCGTGGGATTTCCTCTTCCAAGAGAGCTGCTGCTTTGTAGTTTGTGCTGGGAAACCTTGCTTTGGCAAGTGCGAATTGACCGCATTCAGGCAGAAAAAAAAGAGAACAGCAAGAGGCCTTTTTTCCCCGGCTGCTTTCCCAAGCCCTTCCAGCTCAAACTATGTCGTTGCTCCTCTGGAAGGATCCCTGCACCGCGACGTAGTTTCTCAGAAGAAGCCCTGCTTTTGCAAGAGCAAAAGAGCAATTCGTTGCAGGAAAGAGGAAGGAAAGAAAGTTTCTCTCCCTCTGCCTGCTTTGCTCAGAGAACTGGATGAAGTCAGGGAGTTCTCCCTTTCACTGAGAAACGTGCGGGCTGCTGTTGCCTGTGCGCTCTCTTCTTTGCAAAAGAGTCTGCAGTTCCACGCTTTGAACCGTGGAAAGGCGCCGGGCTCTGCTAAGACTTCCCCCGGCGCTTCGTTTGCCCTGGGCCAGAGCGAGCCTTCACAATAGCTGAACGCTAACACTGCATACTCGTTCCACTTCCAGAACAGGGCTACCGCGAGGCAGTTCTCCGGGGGAAAACGGCCCTTCGCGAAGGGCAGATCTGCTGAGCTCATTGCGGGAAAGCGAAAGCAAAGGACGCTTTTCTCCCTCTAACCGCTTTCGTCAGAGGAACGGGGGAAGTCACAGTGTTCTTTCTCTCACTGAGATACACACAATCTGACGTTGCCTCTGAGCTCCGTTGCTGGCAAAGAACTGAAACTGACATACATTCCTGTGGGGAAACACAGGGCTTTGCTAGGATTTCTCTAGGCAGTGTGATTTCCCTGGGCCTCATTGTAGCAACACTATCTCGCCAGGGCAACACTGCGTGGGATTTCCTCTGCCAGGAGAGAGCTGCTGCTTTGTAGTTTGTGCTGGGAAACCTTGCTTTGGCAAGTGCGAATTGACCGCATTCAGGCAGAAAGAAAAGAGAACAGCAAGAGGCCTTTTCTCCCCGGCTGCTTTCCCAAGCCCTTCCAGCTCAAACTATGTCGTTGCTCCTCTGGAAGGATCCCTGCACCGCGACGTAGTTTCTCAGAAGAAGCCCTGCGTTTGCAAGAGCAAATGAGGAATTCGTTGCAGGAAAGAGGAAGGAAAGAAAGTTTCTCTCCCTCTGCCTGCTTTGCTCAGAGAACTGGATGAAGTCAGGGAGTTCTCCCTTTCACTGAGAAACGTGCGGGCTGCTGTTGCCTGTGCGCTCTCTTCTTTGCAAAAGAGTCTGCAGTTCCACGCTTTGAACCGTGGAAAGGCGCCGGGCTCTGCTAAGACTTCCCCCGGCGCTTCGTTTGCCCTGGGCCAGAGCGAGCCTTCACAATAGCTGAACGCTAACACTGCATACTCGTTCCACTTCCAGAACAGGGCTACCGCGAGGCAGTTCTCCGGGGGAAAACGGCCCTTCGCGAAGGGCAGATCTGCCGAGCTCATTGCGGGAAAGCGAAAGCAAAGGACGCTTTTCTCCCTCTAACCGCTTTCGTCAGAGGAACGGGGGAAGTCACAGTGTTCTTTCTCTCACTGAGATACACACAATCTGACGTTGCCTCTGAGCTCCGTTGCTGGCAAAGAACTGAAACTGACATACATTCCTGTGGGGAAACACAGGGCTTTGCTAGGATTTCTCTAGGCAGTGTGATTTCCCTGGGCCTCACTGTAGCAACACTATCTCGCCAGGGCAACACTGCGTGGGATTTCCTCTGCCAGGAGAGAGCTGCTGCTTTGTAGTTTGTGCTGGGAAACCTTGCTTTGGCAAGTGCGAATTGACCGCATTCAGGCAGAAAAAAAAGAGAACAGCAAGAGGCCTTTTTTCCCCGGCTGCTTTCCCAAGCCCTTCCAGCTCAAACTATGTCGTTGCTCCTCTGGAAGGATCCCTGCACCGCGACGTAGTTTCTCAGAAGAAGCCCTGCGTTTGCAAGAGCAAAGGAGCAATTCGTTGCAGGAAAGAGGAAGGAAAGAAAGTTTCTCTCCCTCTGCCTGCTTTGCTCAGAGAACTGGATGAAGTCAGGGAGTTCTCCCTTTCACTGAGAAACGTGCGGGCTGCTGTTGCCTGTGCGCTCTCTTCTTTGCAAAAGAGTCTGCAGTTCCACGCTTTGAACCGTGGAAAGGCGCCGGGCTCTGCTAAGACTTCCCCCGGCGCTTCGTTTGCCCTGGGCCAAAGCGAGCCTTCACAATAGCTGAACGCTAACACTGCATACTCGTTCCACTTCCAGAACAGGGCTACCGCGAGGCAGTTCTCCGGGGGAAAACGGCCCTTCGCGAAGGGCAGATCTGCCGAGCTCATTGCGGGAAAGCGAAAGCAAAGGACGCTTTTCTCCCTCTAACCGCTTTCGTCAGAGGAACGGGGGAAGTCACAGTGTTCTTTCTCTCACTGAGATACACACAATCTGACGTTGCCTCTGAGCTCCGTTGCTGGCAAAGAACTGAAACGGACATACATTCCTGTGGGGAAACACAGGGCTTTGCTAGGATTTCTCTAGGCAGTGTGATTTCCCTGGGCCTCACTGTAGCAACACTATCTCGCCAGGGCAACACTGCGTGGGATTTCCTCTGCCAGGAGAGAGCTGCTGCTTTGTAGT
The DNA here is from genome assembly GCF_024166365.1 of Elephas maximus indicus. NCBI lineage: Eukaryota > Metazoa > Chordata > Mammalia > Proboscidea > Elephantidae > Elephas > Elephas maximus. The sequence goes on from NC_064835.1 coordinate 2,824,615, forward strand.
TTGTGCTGGGAAACCTTGCTTTGGCAAGTGCGAATTGACCGCATTCAGGCAGAAAAAAAAGAGAACAGCAAGAGGCCTTTTTTCCCCGGCTGCTTTCCCAAGCCCTTCCAGCTCAAACTATGTCGTTGCTCCTCTGGAAGGATCCCTGCACCGCGACGTAGTTTCTCAGAAGAAGCCCTGCGTTTGCAAGAGCAAAGGAGCAATTCGTTGCAGGAAAGAGGAAGGAAAGAAAGTTTCTCTCCCTCTGCCTGCTTTGCTCAGAGAACTGGATGAAGTCAGGGAGTTCTCCCTTTCACTGAGAAACGTGCGGGCTGCTGTTGCCTGTGCGCTCTCTTCTTTGCAAAAGAGTCTGCAGTTCCACGCTTTGAACCGTGGAAAGGCGCCGGGCTCTGCTAAGACTTCCCCCGGCGCTTCGTTTGCCCTGGGCCAAAGCGAGCCTTCACAATAGCTGAACGCTAACACTGCATACTCGTTCCACTTCCAGAACAGGGCTACCGCGAGGCAGTTCTCCGGGGGAAAACGGCCCTTCGCGAAGGGCAGATCTGCCGAGCTCATTGCGGGAAAGCGAAAGCAAAGGACGCTTTTCTCCCTCTAACCGCTTTCGTCAGAGGAACGGGGGAAGTCACAGTGTTCTTTCTCTCACTGAGATACACACAATCTGACGTTGCCTCTGAGCTCCGTTGCTGGCAAAGAACTGAAACGGACATACATTCCTGTGGGGAAACACAGGGCTTTGCTAGGATTTCTCTAGGCAGTGTGATTTCCCTGGGCCTCACTGTAGCAACACTATCTCGCCAGGGCAACACTGCGTGGGATTTCCTCTGCCAGGAGAGAGCTGCTGCTTTGTAGTTTGTGCTGGGAAACCTTGCTTTGGCAAGTGCGAATTGACCGCATTCAGGCAGAAAGAAAAGAGAACAGCAAGAGGCCTTTTCTCCCCGGCTGCTTTCCCAAGCCCTTCCAGCTCAAACTATGTCGTTGCTCCTCTGGAAGGATCCCTGCACCGCGACGTAGTTTCTCAGAAGAAGCCCTGCGTTTGCAAGAGCAAATGAGGAATTCGTTGCAGGAAAGAGGAAGGAAAGAAAGTTTCTCTCCCTCTGCCTGCTTTGCTCAGAGAACTGGATGAAGTCAGGGAGTTCTCCCTTTCACTGAGAAACGTGCGGGCTGCTGTTGCCTGTGCGCTCTCTTCTTTGCAAAAGAGTCTGCAGTTCCACGCTTTGAACCGTGGAAAGGCGCCGGGCTCTGCTAAGACTTCCCCCGGCGCTTCGTTTGCCCTGGGCCAGAGCGAGCCTTCACAATAGCTGAACGCTAACACTGCATACTCGTTCCACTTCCAGAACAGGGCTACCGCGAGGCAGTTCTCCGGGGGAAAACGGCCCTTCGCGAAGGGCAGATCTGCCGAGCTCATTGCGGGAAAGCGAAAGCAAAGGACGCTTTTCTCCCTCTAACCGCTTTCGTCAGAGGAACGGGGGAAGTCACAGTGTTCTTTCTCTCACTGAGATACACACAATCTGACGTTGCCTCTGAGCTCCGTTGCTGGCAAAGAACTGAAACTGACATACATTCCTGTGGGGAAACACAGGGCTTTGCTAGGATTTCTCTAGGCAGTGTGATTTCCCTGGGCCTCACTGTAGCAACACTATCTCGCCAGGGCAACACTGCGTGGGATTTCCTCTGCCAGGAGAGAGCTGCTGCTTTGTAGTTTGTGCTGGGAAACCTTGCTTTGGCAAGTGCGAATTGACCGCATTCAGGCAGAAAAAAAAGAGAACAGCAAGAGGCCTTTTTTCCCCGGCTGCTTTCCCAAGCCCTTCCAGCTCAAACTATGTCGTTGCTCCTCTGGAAGGATCCCTGCACCGCGACGTAGTTTCTCAGAAGAAGCCCTGCTTTTGCAAGAGCAAAAGAGCAATTCGTTGCAGGAAAGAGGAAGGAAAGAAAGTTTCTCTCCCTCTGCCTGCTTTGCTCAGAGAACTGGATGAAGTCAGGGAGTTCTCCCTTTCACTGAGAAACGTGCGGGCTGCTGTTGCCTGTGCGCTCTCTTCTTTGCAAAAGAGTCTGCAGTTCCACGCTTTGAACCGTGGAAAAGCGCCGGGCTCTGCTAAGACTTCCCCCGGCGCTTCGTTTGCCCTGGGCCAGAGCGAGCCTTCACAATAGCTGAACGCTAACACTGCATACTCGTTCCACTTCCAGAACAGGGCTACCGCGAGGCAGTTCTCCGGGGGAAAACGGCCCTTCGCGAAGGGCAGATCTGCTGAGCTCATTGCGGGAAAGCGAAAGCAAAGGACGCTTTTCTCCCTCTAACCGCTTTCGTCAGAGGAACGGGGGAAGTCACAGTGTTCTTTCTCTCACTGAGATACACACAATCTGACGTTGCCTCTGAGCTCCGTTGCTGGCAAAGAACTGAAACTGACATACATTCCTGTGGGGAAACACAGGGCTTTGCTAGGATTTCTCTAGGCAGTGTGATTTCCCTGGGCCTCATTGTAGCAACACTATCTCGCCAGGGCAACACTGCGTGGGATTTCCTCTGCCAGGAGAGAGCTGCTGCTTTGTAGTTTGTGCTGGGAAACCTTGCTTTGGCAAGTGCGAATTGACCGCATTCAGGCAGAAAGAAAAGAGAACAGCAAGAGGCCTTTTCTCCCCGGCTGCTTTCCCAAGCCCTTCCAGCTCAAACTATGTCGTTGCTCCTCTGGAAGGATCCCTGCACCGCGACGTAGTTTCTCAGAAGAAGCCCTGCGTTTGCAAGAGCAAATGAGGAATTCGTTGCAGGAAAGAGGAAGGAAAGAAAGTTTCTCTCCCTCTGCCTGCTTTGCTCAGAGAACTGGATGAAGTCAGGGAGTTCTCCCTTTCACTGAGAAACGTGCGGGCTGCTGTTGCCTGTGCGCTCTCTTCTTTGCAAAAGAGTCTGCAGTTCCACGCTTTGAACCGTGGAAAGGCGCCGGGCTCTGCTAAGACTTCCCCCGGCGCTTCGTTTGCCCTGGGCCAGAGCGAGCCTTCACAATAGCTGAACGCTAACACTGCATACTCGTTCCACTTCCAGAACAGGGCTACCGCGAGGCAGTTCTCCGGGGGAAAACGGCCCTTCGCGAAGGGCAGATCTGCCGAGCTCATTGCGGGAAAGCGAAAGCAAAGGACGCTTTTCTCCCTCTAACCGCTTTCGTCAGAGGAACGGGGGAAGTCACAGTGTTCTTTCTCTCACTGAGATACACACAATCTGACGTTGCCTCTGAGCTCCGTTGCTGGCAAAGAACTGAAACTGACATACATTCCTGTGGGGAAACACAGGGCTTTGCTAGGATTTCTCTAGGCAGTGTGTTTTCCCTGGACCTCACTGCAGCAACACTATCTCGCCAGGGCAACACTGCGTGGGATTTCCTCTTCCAAGAGAGCTGCTGCTTTGTAGTTTGTGCTGGGAAACCTTGCTTTGGCAAGTGCGAATTGACCGCATTCAGGCAGAAAAAAAAGAGAACAGCAAGAGGCCTTTTTTCCCCGGCTGCTTTCCCAAGCCCTTCCAGCTCAAACTATGTCGTTGCTCCTCTGGAAGGATCCCTGCACCGCGACGTAGTTTCTCAGAAGAAGCCCTGCGTTTGCAAGAGCAAAGGAGCAATTCGTTGCAGGAAAGAGGAAGGAAAGAAAGTTTCTCTCCCTCTGCCTGCTTTGCTCAGAGAACTGGATGAAGTCAGGGAGTTCTCCCTTTCACTGAGAAACGTGCGGGCTGCTGTTGCCTGTGCGCTCTCTTCTTTGCAAAAGAGTCTGCAGTTCCACGCTTTGAACCGTGGAAAGGCGCCGGGCTCTGCTAAGACTTCCCCCGGCGCTTCGTTTGCCCTGGGCCAAAGCGAGCCTTCACAATAGCTGAACGCTAACACTGCATACTCGTTCCACTTCCAGAACAGGGCTACCGCGAGGCAGTTCTCCGGGGGAAAACGGCCCTTCGCGAAGGGCAGATCTGCCGAGCTCATTGCGGGAAAGCGAAAGCAAAGGACGCTTTTCTCCCTCTAACCGCTTTCGTCAGAGGAACGGGGGAAGTCACAGTGTTCTTTCTCTCACTGAGATACACACAATCTGACGTTGCCTCTGAGCTCCGTTGCTGGCAAAGAACTGAAACGGACATACATTCCTGTGGGGAAACACAGGGCTTTGCTAGGATTTCTCTAGGCAGTGTGATTTCCCTGGGCCTCACTGTAGCAACACTATCTCGCCAGGGCAACACTGCGTGGGATTTCCTCTGCCAGGAGAGAGCTGCTGCTTTGTAGTTTGTGCTGGGAAACCTTGCTTTGGCAAGTGCGAATTGACCGCATTCAGGCAGAAAGAAAAGAGAACAGCAAGAGGCCTTTTCTCCCCGGCTGCTTTCCCAAGCCCTTCCAGCTCAAACTATGTCGTTGCTCCTCTGGAAGGATCCCTGCACCGCGACGTAGTTTCTCAGAAGAAGCCCTGCGTTTGCAAGAGCAAATGAGGAATTCGTTGCAGGAAAGAGGAAGGAAAGAAAGTTTCTCTCCCTCTGCCTGCTTTGCTCAGAGAACTGGATGAAGTCAGGGAGTTCTCCCTTTCACTGAGAAACGTGCGGGCTGCTGTTGCCTGTGCGCTCTCTTCTTTGCAAAAGAGTCTGCAGTTCCACGCTTTGAACCGTGGAAAGGCGCCGGGCTCTGCTAAGACTTCCCCCGGCCCTTCGTTTGCCCTGGGCCAGAGCGAGCCTTCACAATAGCTGAACGCTAACACTGCATACTCGTTCCACTTCCAGAACAGGGCTACCGCGAGGCAGTTCTCCGGGGGAAAACGGCCCTTCGCGAAGGGCAGATCTGCCGAGCTCATTGCGGGAAAGCGAAAGCAAAGGACGCTTTTCTCCCTCTAACCGCTTTCGTCAGAGGAACGGGGGAAGTCACAGTGTTCTTTCTCTCACTGAGATACACACAATCTGACGTTGCCTCTGAGCTCCGTTGCTGGCAAAGAACTGAAACTGACATACATTCCTGTGGGGAAACACAGGGCTTTGCTAGGATTTCTCTAGGCAGTGTGTTTTCCCTGGACCTCACTGCAGCAACACTATCTCGCCAGGGCAACACTGCGTGGGATTTCCTCTTCCAAGAGAGCTGCTGCTTTGTAGTTTGTGCTGGGAAACCTTGCTTTGGCAAGTGCGAATTGACCGCATTCAGGCAGAAAAAAAAGAGAACAGCAAGAGGCCTTTTTTCCCCGGCTGCTTTCCCAAGCCCTTCCAGCTCAAACTATGTCGTTGCTCCTCTGGAAGGATCCCTGCACCGCGACGTAGTTTCTCAGAAGAAGCCCTGCGTTTGCAAGAGCAAAGGAGCAATTCGTTGCAGGAAAGAGGAAGGAAAGAAAGTTTCTCTCCCTCTGCCTGCTTTGCTCAGAGAACTGGATGAAGTCAGGGAGTTCTCCCTTTCACTGAGAAACGTGCGGGCTGCTGTTGCCTGTGCGCTCTCTTCTTTGCAAAAGAGTCTGCAGTTCCACGCTTTGAACCGTGGAAAGGCGCCGGGCTCTGCTAAGACTTCCCCCGGCGCTTCGTTTGCCCTGGGCCAAAGCGAGCCTTCACAATAGCTGAACGCTAACACTGCATACTCGTTCCACTTCCAGAACAGGGCTACCGCGAGGCAGTTCTCCGGGGGAAAACGGCCCTTCGCGAAGGGCAGATCTGCTGAGCTCATTGCGGGAAAGCGAAAGCAAAGGACGCTTTTCTCCCTCTAACCGCTTTCGTCAGAGGAACGGGGGAAGTCACAGTGTTCTTTCTCTCACTGAGATACACACAATCTGACGTTGCCTCTGAGCTCCGTTGCTGGCAAAGAACTGAAACTGACATACATTCCTGTGGGGAAACACAGGGCTTTGCTAGGATTTCTCTAGGCAGTGTGATTTCCCTGGGCCTCACTGTAGCAACACTATCTCGCCAGGGCAACACTGCGTGGGATTTCCTCTGCCAGGAGAGAGCTGCTGCTTTGTAGTTTGTGCTGGGAAACCTTGCTTTGGCAAGTGCGAATTGACCGCATTCAGGCAGAAAAAAAAGAGAACAGCAAGAGGCCTTTTTTCCCCGGCTGCTTTCCCAAGCCCTTCCAGCTCAAACTATGTCGTTGCTCCTCTGGAAGGATCCCTGCACCGCGACGTAGTTTCTCAGAAGAAGCCCTGCGTTTGCAAGAGCAAAGGAGCAATTCGTTGCAGGAAAGAGGAAGGAAAGAAAGTTTCTCTCCCTCTGCCTGCTTTGCTCAGAGAACTGGATGAAGTCAGGGAGTTCTCCCTTTCACTGAGAAACGTGCGGGCTGCTGTTGCCTGTGCGCTCTCTTCTTTGCAAAAGAGTCTGCAGTTCCACGCTTTGAACCGTGGAAAGGCGCCGGGCTCTGCTAAGACTTCCCCCGGCGCTTCGTTTGCCCTGGGCCAAAGCGAGCCTTCACAATAGCTGAACGCTAACACTGCATACTCGTTCCACTTCCAGAACAGGGCTACCGCGAGGCAGTTCTCCGGGGGAAAACGGCCCTTCGCGAAGGGCAGATCTGCCGAGCTCATTGCGGGAAAGCGAAAGCAAAGGACGCTTTTCTCCCTCTAACCGCTTTCGTCAGAGGAACGGGGGAAGTCACAGTGTTCTTTCTCTCACTGAGATACACACAATCTGACGTTGCCTCTGAGCTCCGTTGCTGGCAAAGAACTGAAACGGACATACATTCCTGTGGGGAAACACAGGGCTTTGCTAGGATTTCTCTAGGCAGTGTGATTTCCCTGGGCCTCACTGTAGCAACACTATCTCGCCAGGGCAACACTGCGTGGGATTTCCTCTGCCAGGAGAGAGCTGCTGCTTTGTAGTTTGTGCTGGGAAACCTTGCTTTGGCAAGTGCGAATTGACCGCATTCAGGCAGAAAGAAAAGAGAACAGCAAGAGGCCTTTTCTCCCCGGCTGCTTTCCCAAGCCCTTCCAGCTCAAACTATGTCGTTGCTCCTCTGGAAGGATCCCTGCACCGCGACGTAGTTTCTCAGAAGAAGCCCTGCGTTTGCAAGAGCAAATGAGGAATTCGTTGCAGGAAAGAGGAAGGAAAGAAAGTTTCTCTCCCTCTGCCTGCTTTGCTCAGAGAACTGGATGAAGTCAGGGAGTTCTCCCTTTCACTGAGAAACGTGCGGGCTGCTGTTGCCTGTGCGCTCTCTTCTTTGCAAAAGAGTCTGCAGTTCCACGCTTTGAACCGTGGAAAGGCGCCGGGCTCTGCTAAGACTTCCCCCGGCGCTTCGTTTGCCCTGGGCCAGAGCGAGCCTTCACAATAGCTGAACGCTAACACTGCATACTCGTTCCACTTCCAGAACAGGGCTACCGCGAGGCAGTTCTCCGGGGGAAAACGGCCCTTCGCGAAGGGCAGATCTGCCGAGCTCATTGCGGGAAAGCGAAAGCAAAGGACGCTTTTCTCCCTCTAACCGCTTTCGTCAGAGGAACGGGGGAAGTCACAGTGTTCTTTCTCTCACTGAGATACACACAATCTGACGTTGCCTCTGAGCTCCGTTGCTGGCAAAGAACTGAAACTGACATACATTCCTGTGGGGAAACACAGGGCTTTGCTAGGATTTCTCTAGGCAGTGTGATTTCCCTGGGCCTCATTGTAGCAACACTATCTCGCCAGGGCAACACTGCGTGGGATTTCCTCTGCCAGGAGAGAGCTGCTGCTTTGTAGTTTGTGCTGGGAAACCTTGCTTTGGCAAGTGCGAATTGACCGCATTCAGGCAGAAAGAAAAGAGAACAGCAAGAGGCCTTTTCTCCCCGGCTGCTTTCCCAAGCCCTTCCAGCTCAAACTATGTCGTTGCTCCTCTGGAAGGATCCCTGCACCGCGACGTAGTTTCTCAGAAGAAGCCCTGCGTTTGCAAGAGCAAATGAGGAATTCGTTGCAGGAAAGAGGAAGGAAAGAAAGTTTCTCTCCCTCTGCCTGCTTTGCTCAGAGAACTGGATGAAGTCAGGGAGTTCTCCCTTTCACTGAGAAACGTGCGGGCTGCTGTTGCCTGTGCGCTCTCTTCTTTGCAAAAGAGTCTGCAGTTCCACGCTTTGAACCGTGGAAAGGCGCCGGGCTCTGCTAAGACTTCCCCCGGCGCTTCGTTTGCCCTGGGCCAGAGCGAGCCTTCACAATAGCTGAACGCTAACACTGCATACTCGTTCCACTTCCAGAACAGGGCTACCGCGAGGCAGTTCTCCGGGGGAAAACGGCCCTTCGCGAAGGGCAGATCTGCCGAGCTCATTGCGGGAAAGCGAAAGCAAAGGACGCTTTTCTCCCTCTAACCGCTTTCGTCAGAGGAACGGGGGAAGTCACAGTGTTCTTTCTCTCACTGAGATACACACAATCTGACGTTGCCTCTGAGCTCCGTTGCTGGCAAAGAACTGAAACTGACATACATTCCTGTGGGGAAACACAGGGCTTTGCTAGGATTTCTCTAGGCAGTGTGTTTTCCCTGGACCTCACTGCAGCAACACTATCTCGCCAGGGCAACACTGCGTGGGATTTCCTCTTCCAAGAGAGCTGCTGCTTTGTAGTTTGTGCTGGGAAACCTTGCTTTGGCAAGTGCGAATTGACCGCATTCAGGCAGAAAAAAAAGAGAACAGCAAGAGGCCTTTTTTCCCCGGCTGCTTTCCCAAGCCCTTCCAGCTCAAACTATGTCGTTGCTCCTCTGGAAGGATCCCTGCACCGCGACGTAGTTTCTCAGAAGAAGCCCTGCGTTTGCAAGAGCAAAGGAGCAATTCGTTGCAGGAAAGAGGAAGGAAAGAAAGTTTCTCTCCCTCTGCCTGCTTTGCTCAGAGAACTGGATGAAGTCAGGGAGTTCTCCCTTTCACTGAGAAACGTGCGGGCTGCTGTTGCCTGTGCGCTCTCTTCTTTGCAAAAGAGTCTGCAGTTCCACGCTTTGAACCGTGGAAAGGCGCCGGGCTCTGCTAAGACTTCCCCCGGCGCTTCGTTTGCCCTGGGCCAAAGCGAGCCTTCACAATAGCTGAACGCTAACACTGCATACTCGTTCCACTTCCAGAACAGGGCTACCGCGAGGCAGTTCTCCGGGGGAAAACGGCCCTTCGCGAAGGGCAGATCTGCCGAGCTCATTGCGGGAAAGCGAAAGCAAAGGACGCTTTTCTCCCTCTAACCGCTTTCGTCAGAGGAACGGGGGAAGTCACAGTGTTCTTTCTCTCACTGAGATACACACAATCTGACGTTGCCTCTGAGCTCCGTTGCTGGCAAAGAACTGAAACGGACATACATTCCTGTGGGGAAACACAGGGCTTTGCTAGGATTTCTCTAGGCAGTGTGATTTCCCTGGGCCTCACTGTAGCAACACTATCTCGCCAGGGCAACACTGCGTGGGATTTCCTCTGCCAGGAGAGAGCTGCTGCTTTGTAGTTTGTGCTGGGAAACCTTGCTTTGGCAAGTGCGAATTGACCGCATTCAGGCAGAAAGAAAAGAGAACAGCAAGAGGCCTTTTCTCCCCGGCTGCTTTCCCAAGCCCTTCCAGCTCAAACTATGTCGTTGCTCCTCTGGAAGGATCCCTGCACCGCGACGTAGTTTCTCAGAAGAAGCCCTGCGTTTGCAAGAGCAAATGAGGAATTCGTTGCAGGAAAGAGGAAGGAAAGAAAGTTTCTCTCCCTCTGCCTGCTTTGCTCAGAGAACTGGATGAAGTCAGGGAGTTCTCCCTTTCACTGAGAAACGTGCGGGCTGCTGTTGCCTGTGCGCTCTCTTCTTTGCAAAAGAGTCTGCAGTTCCACGCTTTGAACCGTGGAAAGGCGCCGGGCTCTGCTAAGACTTCCCCCGGCCCTTCGTTTGCCCTGGGCCAGAGCGAGCCTTCACAATAGCTGAACGCTAACACTGCATACTCGTTCCACTTCCAGAACAGGGCTACCGCGAGGCAGTTCTCCGGGGGAAAACGGCCCTTCGCGAAGGGCAGATCTGCCGAGCTCATTGCGGGAAAGCGAAAGCAAAGGACGCTTTTCTCCCTCTAACCGCTTTCGTCAGAGGAACGGGGGAAGTCACAGTGTTCTTTCTCTCACTGAGATACACACAATCTGACGTTGCCTCTGAGCTCCGTTGCTGGCAAAGAACTGAAACTGACATACATTCCTGTGGGGAAACACAGGGCTTTGCTAGGATTTCTCTAGGCAGTGTGTTTTCCCTGGACCTCACTGCAGCAACACTATCTCGCCAGGGCAACACTGCGTGGGATTTCCTCTTCCAAGAGAGCTGCTGCTTTGTAGTTTGTGCTGGGAAACCTTGCTTTGGCAAGTGCGAATTGACCGCATTCAGGCAGAAAAAAAAGAGAACAGCAAGAGGCCTTTTTTCCCCGGCTGCTTTCCCAAGCCCTTCCAGCTCAAACTATGTCGTTGCTCCTCTGGAAGGATCCCTGCACCGCGACGTAGTTTCTCAGAAGAAGCCCTGCGTTTGCAAGAGCAAAGGAGCAATTCGTTGCAGGAAAGAGGAAGGAAAGAAAGTTTCTCTCCCTCTGCCTGCTTTGCTCAGAGAACTGGATGAAGTCAGGGAGTTCTCCCTTTCACTGAGAAACGTGCGGGCTGCTGTTGCCTGTGCGCTCTCTTCTTTGCAAAAGAGTCTGCAGTTCCACGCTTTGAACCGTGGAAAGGCGCCGGGCTCTGCTAAGACTTCCCCCGGCGCTTCGTTTGCCCTGGGCCAAAGCGAGCCTTCACAATAGCTGAACGCTAACACTGCATACTCGTTCCACTTCCAGAACAGGGCTACCGCGAGGCAGTTCTCCGGGGGAAAACGGCCCTTCGCGAAGGGCAGATCTGCTGAGCTCATTGCGGGAAAGCGAAAGCAAAGGACGCTTTTCTCCCTCTAACCGCTTTCGTCAGAGGAACGGGGGAAGTCACAGTGTTCTTTCTCTCACTGAGATACACACAATCTGACGTTGCCTCTGAGCTCCGTTGCTGGCAAAGAACTGAAACTGACATACATTCCTGTGGGGAAACACAGGGCTTTGCTAGGATTTCTCTAGGCAGTGTGATTTCCCTGGGCCTCACTGTAGCAACACTATCTCGCCAGGGCAACACTGCGTGGGATTTCCTCTGCCAGGAGAGAGCTGCTGCTTTGTAGTTTGTGCTGGGAAACCTTGCTTTGGCAAGTGCGAATTGACCGCATTCAGGCAGAAAGAAAAGAGAACAGCAAGAGGCCTTTTCTCCCCGGCTGCTTTCCCAAGCCCTTCCAGCTCAAACTATGTCGTTGCTCCTCTGGAAGGATCCCTGCACCGCGACGTAGTTTCTCAGAAGAAGCCCTGCGTTTGCAAGAGCAAATGAGGAATTCGTTGCAGGAAAGAGGAAGGAAAGAAAGTTTCTCTCCCTCTGCCTGCTTTGCTCAGAGAACTGGATGAAGTCAGGGAGTTCTCCCTTTCACTGAGAAACGTGCGGGCTGCTGTTGCCTGTGCGCTCTCTTCTTTGCAAAAGAGTCTGCAGTTCCACGCTTTGAACCGTGGAAAGGCGCCGGGCTCTGCTAAGACTTCCCCCGGCGCTTCGTTTGCCCTGGGCCAGAGCGAGCCTTCACAATAGCTGAACGCTAACACTGCATACTCGTTCCACTTCCAGAACAGGGCTACCGCGAGGCAGTTCTCCGGGGGAAAACGGCCCTTCGCGAAGGGCAGATCTGCCGAGCTCATTGCGGGAAAGCGAAAGCAAAGGACGCTTTTCTCCCTCTAACCGCTTTCGTCAGAGGAACGGGGGAAGTCACAGTGTTCTTTCTCTCACTGAGATACACACAATCTGACGTTGCCTCTGAGCTCCGTTGCTGGCAAAGAACTGAAACTGACATACATTCCTGTGGGGAAACACAGGGCTTTGCTAGGATTTCTCTAGGCAGTGTGTTTTCCCTGGACCTCACTGCAGCAACACTATCTCGCCAGGGCAACACTGCGTGGGATTTCCTCTTCCAAGAGAGCTGCTGCTTTGTAGTTTGTGCTGGGAAACCTTGCTTTGGCAAGTGCGAATTGACCGCATTCAGGCAGAAAAAAAAGAGAACAGCAAGAGGCCTTTTTTCCCCGGCTGCTTTCCCAAGCCCTTCCAGCTCAAACTATGTCGTTGCTCCTCTGGAAGGATCCCTGCACCGCGACGTAGTTTCTCAGAAGAAGCCCTGCGTTTGCAAGAGCAAAGGAGCAATTCGTTGCAGGAAAGAGGAAGGAAAGAAAGTTTCTCTCCCTCTGCCTGCTTTGCTCAGAGAACTGGATGAAGTCAGGGAGTTCTCCCTTTCACTGAGAAACGTGCGGGCTGCTGTTGCCTGTGCGCTCTCTTCTTTGCAAAAGAGTCTGCAGTTCCACGCTTTGAACCGTGGAAAGGCGCCGGGCTCTGCTAAGACTTCCCCCGGCGCTTCGTTTGCCCTGGGCCAAAGCGAGCCTTCACAATAGCTGAACGCTAACACTGCATACTCGTTCCACTTCCAGAACAGGGCTACCGCGAGGCAGTTCTCCGGGGGAAAACGGCCCTTCGCGAAGGGCAGATCTGCCGAGCTCATTGCGGGAAAGCGAAAGCAAAGGACGCTTTTCTCCCTCTAACCGCTTTCGTCAGAGGAACGGGGGAAGTCACAGTGTTCTTTCTCTCACTGAGATACACACAATCTGACGTTGCCTCTGAGCTCCGTTGCTGGCAAAGAACTGAAACGGACATACATTCCTGTGGGGAAACACAGGGCTTTGCTAGGATTTCTCTAGGCAGTGTGATTTCCCTGGGCCTCACTGTAGCAACACTATCTCGCCAGGGCAACACTGCGTGGGATTTCCTCTGCCAGGAGAGAGCTGCTGCTTTGTAGTTTGTGCTGGGAAACCTTGCTTTGGCAAGTGCGAATTGACCGCATTCAGGCAGAAAAAAAAGAGAACAGCAAGAGGCCTTTTTTCCCCGGCTGCTTTCCCAAGCCCTTCCAGCTCAAACTATGTCGTTGCTCCTCTGGAAGGATCCCTGCACCGCGACGTAGTTTCTCAGAAGAAGCCCTGCGTTTGCAAGAGCAAAGGAGCAATTCGTTGCAGGAAAGAGGAAGGAAAGAAAGTTTCTCTCCCTCTGCCTGCTTTGCTCAGAGAACTGGATGAAGTCAGGGAGTTCTCCCTTTCACTGAGAAACGTGCGGGCTGCTGTTGCCTGTGCGCTCTCTTCTTTGCAAAAGAGTCTGCAGTTCCACGCTTTGAACCGTGGAAAGGCGCCGGGCTCTGCTAAGACTTCCCCCGGCGCTTCGTTTGCCCTGGGCCAAAGCGAGCCTTCACAATAGCTGAACGCTAACACTGCATACTCGTTCCACTTCCAGAACAGGGCTACCGCGAGGCAGTTCTCCGGGGGAAAACGGCCCTTCGCGAAGGGCAGATCTGCCGAGCTCATTGCGGGAAAGCGAAAGCAAAGGACGCTTTTCTCCCTCTAACCGCTTTCGTCAGAGGAACGGGGGAAGTCACAGTGTTCTTTCTCTCACTGAGATACACACAATCTGACGTTGCCTCTGAGCTCCGTTGCTGGCAAAGAACTGAAACGGACATACATTCCTGTGGGGAAACACAGGGCTTTGCTAGGATTTCTCTAGGCAGTGTGATTTCCCTGGGCCTCACTGTAGCAACACTATCTCGCCAGGGCAACACTGCGTGGGATTTCCTCTGCCAGGAGAGAGCTGCTGCTTTGTAGTTTGTGCTGGGAAACCTTGCTTTGGCAAGTGCGAATTGACCGCATTCAGGCAGAAAGAAAAGAGAACAGCAAGAGGCCTTTTCTCCCCGGCTGCTTTCCCAAGCCCTTCCAGCTCAAACTATGTCGTTGCTCCTCTGGAAGGATCCCTGCACCGCGACGTAGTTTCTCAGAAGAAGCCCTGCGTTTGCAAGAGCAAATGAGGAATTCGTTGCAGGAAAGAGGAAGGAAAGAAAGTTTCTCTCCCTCTGCCTGCTTTGCTCAGAGAACTGGATGAAGTCAGGGAGTTCTCCCTTTCACTGAGAAACGTGCGGGCTGCTGTTGCCTGTGCGCTCTCTTCTTTGCAAAAGAGTCTGCAGTTCCACGCTTTGAACCGTGGAAAGGCGCCGGGCTCTGCTAAGACTTCCCCCGGCGCTTCGTTTGCCCTGGGCCAGAGCGAGCCTTCACAATAGCTGAACGCTAACACTGCATACTCGTTCCACTTCCAGAACAGGGCTACCGCGAGGCAGTTCTCCGGGGGAAAACGGCCCTTCGCGAAGGGCAGATCTGCCGAGCTCATTGCGGGAAAGCGAAAGCAAAGGACGCTTTTCTCCCTCTAACCGCTTTCGTCAGAGGAACGGGGGAAGTCACAGTGTTCTTTCTCTCACTGAGATACACACAATCTGACGTTGCCTCTGAGCTCCGTTGCTGGCAAAGAACTGAAACTGACATACATTCCTGTGGGGAAACACAGGGCTTTGCTAGGATTTCTCTAGGCAGTGTGATTTCCCTGGGCCTCACTGTAGCAACACTATCTCGCCAGGGCAACACTGCGTGGGATTTCCTCTGCCAGGAGAGAGCTGCTGCTTTGTAGTTTGTGCTGGGAAACCTTGCTTTGGCAAGTGCGAATTGACCGCATTCAGGCAGAAAAAAAAGAGAACAGCAAGAGGCCTTTTTTCCCCGGCTGCTTTCCCAAGCCCTTCCAGCTCAAACTATGTCGTTGCTCCTCTGGAAGGATCCCTGCACCGCGACGTAGTTTCTCAGAAGAAGCCCTGCTTTTGCAAGAGCAAAAGAGCAATTCGTTGCAGGAAAGAGGAAGGAAAGAAAGTTTCTCTCCCTCTGCCTGCTTTGCTCAGAGAACTGGATGAAGTCAGGGAGTTCTCCCTTTCACTGAGAAACGTGCGGGCTGCTGTTGCCTGTGCGCTCTCTTCTTTGCAAAAGAGTCTGCAGTTCCACGCTTTGAACCGTGGAAAGGCGCCGGGCTCTGCTAAGACTTCCCCCGGCGCTTCGTTTGCCCTGGGCCAGAGCGAGCCTTCACAATAGCTGAACGCTAACACTGCATACTCGTTCCACTTCCAGAACAGGGCTACCGCGAGGCAGTTCTCCGGGGGAAAACGGCCCTTCGCGAAGGGCAGATCTGCTGAGCTCATTGCGGGAAAGCGAAAGCAAAGGACGCTTTTCTCCCTCTAACCGCTTTCGTCAGAGGAACGGGGGAAGTCACAGTGTTCTTTCTCTCACTGAGATACACACAATCTGACGTTGCCTCTGAGCTCCGTTGCTGGCAAAGAACTGAAACTGACATACATTCCTGTGGGGAAACACAGGGCTTTGCTAGGATTTCTCTAGGCAGTGTGATTTCCCTGGGCCTCATTGTAGCAACACTATCTCGCCAGGGCAACACTGCGTGGGATTTCCTCTGCCAGGAGAGAGCTGCTGCTTTGTAGTTTGTGCTGGGAAACCTTGCTTTGGCAAGTGCGAATTGACCGCATTCAGGCAGAAAGAAAAGAGAACAGCAAGAGGCCTTTTCTCCCCGGCTGCTTTCCCAAGCCCTTCCAGCTCAAACTATGTCGTTGCTCCTCTGGAAGGATCCCTGCACCGCGACGTAGTTTCTCAGAAGAAGCCCTGCGTTTGCAAGAGCAAATGAGGAATTCGTTGCAGGAAAGAGGAAGGAAAGAAAGTTTCTCTCCCTCTGCCTGCTTTGCTCAGAGAACTGGATGAAGTCAGGGAGTTCTCCCTTTCACTGAGAAACGTGCGGGCTGCTGTTGCCTGTGCGCTCTCTTCTTTGCAAAAGAGTCTGCAGTTCCACGCTTTGAACCGTGGAAAGGCGCCGGGCTCTGCTAAGACTTCCCCCGGCGCTTCGTTTGCCCTGGGCCAGAGCGAGCCTTCACAATAGCTGAACGCTAACACTGCATACTCGTTCCACTTCCAGAACAGGGCTACCGCGAGGCAGTTCTCCGGGGGAAAACGGCCCTTCGCGAAGGGCAGATCTGCCGAGCTCATTGCGGGAAAGCGAAAGCAAAGGACGCTTTTCTCCCTCTAACCGCTTTCGTCAGAGGAACGGGGGAAGTCACAGTGTTCTTTCTCTCACTGAGATACACACAATCTGACGTTGCCTCTGAGCTCCGTTGCTGGCAAAGAACTGAAACTGACATACATTCCTGTGGGGAAACACAGGGCTTTGCTAGGATTTCTCTAGGCAGTGTGTTTTCCCTGGACCTCACTGCAGCAACACTATCTCGCCAGGGCAACACTGCGTGGGATTTCCTCTTCCAAGAGAGCTGCTGCTTTGTAGTTTGTGCTGGGAAACCTTGCTTTGGCAAGTGCGAATTGACCGCATTCAGGCAGAAAAAAAAGAGAACAGCAAGAGGCCTTTTTTCCCCGGCTGCTTTCCCAAGCCCTTCCAGCTCAAACTATGTCGTTGCTCCTCTGGAAGGATCCCTGCACCGCGACGTAGTTTCTCAGAAGAAGCCCTGCGTTTGCAAGAGCAAAGGAGCAATTCGTTGCAGGAAAGAGGAAGGAAAGTTTCTCTCCCTCTGCCTGCTTTGCTCAGAGAACTGGATGAAGTCAGGGAGTTCTCCCTTTCACTGAGAAACGTGCGGGCTGCTGTTGCCTGTGCGCTCTCTTCTTTGCAAAAGAGTCTGCAGTTCCACGCTTTGAACCGTGGAAAGGCGCCGGGCTCTGCTAAGACTTCCCCCGGCGCTTCGTTTGCCCTGGGCCAAAGCGAGCCTTCACAATAGCTGAACGCTAACACTGCATACTCGTTCCACTTCCAGAACAGGGCTACCGCGAGGCAGTTCTCCGGGGGAAAACGGCCCTTCGCGAAGGGCAGATCTGCCGAGCTCATTGCGGGAAAGCGAAAGCAAAGGACGCTTTTCTCCCTCTAACCGCTTTCGTCAGAGGAACGGGGGAAGTCACAGTGTTCTTTCTCTCACTGAGATACACACAATCTGACGTTGCCTCTGAGCTCCGTTGCTGGCAAAGAACTGAAACGGACATACATTCCTGTGGGGAAACACAGGGCTTTGCTAGGATTTCTCTAGGCAGTGTGATTTCCCTGGGCCTCACTGTAGCAACACTATCTCGCCAGGGCAACACTGCGTGGGATTTCCTCTGCCAGGAGAGAGCTGCTGCTTTGTAGTTTGTGCTGGGAAACCTTGCTTTGGCAAGTGCGAATTGACCGCATTCAGGCAGAAAGAAAAGAGAACAGCAAGAGGCCTTTTCTCCCCGGCTGCTTTCCCAAGCCCTTCCAGCTCAAACTATGTCGTTGCTCCTCTGGAAGGATCCCTGCACCGCGACGTAGTTTCTCAGAAGAAGCCCTGCGTTTGCAAGAGCAAATGAGGAATTCGTTGCAGGAAAGAGGAAGGAAAGAAAGTTTCTCTCCCTCTGCCTGCTTTGCTCAGAGAACTGGATGAAGTCAGGGAGTTCTCCCTTTCACTGAGAAACGTGCGGGCTGCTGTTGCCTGTGCGCTCTCTTCTTTGCAAAAGAGTCTGCAGTTCCACGCTTTGAACCGTGGAAAGGCGCCGGGCTCTGCTAAGACTTCCCCCGGCCCTTCGTTTGCCCTGGGCCAGAGCGAGCCTTCACAATAGCTGAACGCTAACACTGCATACTCGTTCCACTTCCAGAACAGGGCTACCGCGAGGCAGTTCTCCGGGGGAAAACGGCCCTTCGCGAAGGGCAGATCTGCCGAGCTCATTGCGGGAAAGCGAAAGCAAAGGACGCTTTTCTCCCTCTAACCGCTTTCGTCAGAGGAACGGGGAAAGTCACAGTGTTCTTTCTCTCACTGAGATACACACAATCTGACGTTGCCTCTGAGCTCCGTTGCTGGCAAAGAACTGAAACTGACATACATTCCTGTGGGGAAACACAGGGCTTTGCTAGGATTTCTCTAGGCAGTGTGTTTTCCCTGGACCTCACTGCAGCAACACTATCTCGCCAGGGCAACACTGCGTGGGATTTCCTCTTCCAAGAGAGCTGCTGCTTTGTAGTTTGTGCTGGGAAACCTTGCTTTGGCAAGTGCGAATTGACCGCATTCAGGCAGAAAAAAAAGAGAACAGCAAGAGGCCTTTTTTCCCCGGCTGCTTTCCCAAGCCCTTCCAGCTCAAACTATGTCGTTGCTCCTCTGGAAGGATCCCTGCACCGCGACGTAGTTTCTCAGAAGAAGCCCTGCGTTTGCAAGAGCAAAGGAGCAATTCGTTGCAGGAAAGAGGAAGGAAAGAAAGTTTCTCTCCCTCTGCCTGCTTTGCTCAGAGAACTGGATGAAGTCAGGGAGTTCTCCCTTTCACTGAGAAACGTGCGGGCTGCTGTTGCCTGTGCGCTCTCTTCTTTGCAAAAGAGTCTGCAGTTCCACGCTTTGAACCGTGGAAAGGCGCCGGGCTCTGCTAAGACTTCCCCCGGCGCTTCGTTTGCCCTGGGCCAGAGCGAGCCTTCACAATAGCTGAACGCTAACACTGCATACTCGTTCCACTTCCAGAACAGGGCTACCGCGAGGCAGTTCTCCGGGGGAAAACGGCCCTTCGCGAAGGGCAGATCTGCCGAGCTCATTGCGGGAAAGCGAAAGCAAAGGACGCTTTTCTCCCTCTAACCGCTTTCGTCAGAGGAACGGGGGAAGTCACAGTGTTCTTTCTCTCACTGAGATACACACAATCTGACGTTGCCTCTGAGCTCCGTTGCTGGCAAAGAACTGAAACTGACATACATTCCTGTGGGGAAACACAGGGCTTTGCTAGGATTTCTCTAGGCAGTGTGATTTCCCTGGGCCTCACTGTAGCAACACTATCTCGCCAGGGCAACACTGCGTGGGATTTCCTCTGCCAGGAGAGAGCTGCTGCTTTGTAGTTTGTGCTGGGAAACCTTGCTTTGGCAAGTGCGAATTGACCGCATTCAGGCAGAAAGAAAAGAGAACAGCAAGAGGCCTTTTCTCCCCGGCTGCTTTCCCAAGCCCTTCCAGCTCAAACTATGTCGTTGCTCCTCTGGAAGGATCCCTGCACCGCGACGTAGTTTCTCAGAAGAAGCCCTGCGTTTGCAAGAGCAAATGAGGAATTCGTTGCAGGAAAGAGGAAGGAAAGAAAGTTTCTCTCCCTCTGCCTGCTTTGCTCAGAGAACTGGATGAAGTCAGGGAGTTCTCCCTTTCACTGAGAAACGTGCGGGCTGCTGTTGCCTGTGCGCTCTCTTCTTTGCAAAAGAGTCTGCAGTTCCACGCTTTGAACCGTGGAAAGGCGCCGGGCTCTGCTAAGACTTCCCCCGGCGCTTCGTTTGCCCTGGGCCAGAGCGAGCCTTCACAATAGCTGAACGCTAACACTGCATACTCGTTCCACTTCCAGAACCGGGCTACCGCGAGGCAGTTCTCCGGGGCAAAACGGCCCTTCGCGAAGGGCAGATCTGCCGAGCTCATTGCGGGAAAGCGAAAGCAAAGGACGCTTTTCTCCCTCTAACCGCTTTCGTCAGAGGAACGGGGGAAGTCACAGTGTTCTTTCTCTCACTGAGATACACACAATCTGACGTTGCCTCTGAGCTCCGTTGCTGGCAAAGAACTGAAACTGACATACATTCCTGTGGGGAAACACAGGGCTTTGCTAGGATTTCTCTAGGCAGTGTGTTTTCCCTGGACCTCACTGCAGCAACACTATCTCGCCAGGGCAACACTGCGTGGGATTTCCTCTTCCAAGAGAGCTGCTGCTTTGTAGTTTGTGCTGGGAAACCTTGCTTTGGCAAGTGCGAATTGACCGCATTCAGGCAGAAAAAAAAGAGAACAGCAAGAGGCCTTTTTTCCCCGGCTGCTTTCCCAAGCCCTTCCAGCTCAAACTATGTCGTTGCTCCTCTGGAAGGATCCCTGCACCGCGACGTAGTTTCTCAGAAGAAGCCCTGCGTTTGCAAGAGCAAATGAGGAATTCGTTGCAGGAAAGAGGAAGGAAAGAAAGTTTCTCTCCCTCTGCCTGCTTTGCTCAGAGAACTGGATGAAGTCAGGGAGTTCTCCCTTTCACTGAGAAACGTGCGGGCTGCTGTTGCCTGTGCGCTCTCTTCTTTGCAAAAGAGTCTGCAGTTCCACGCTTTGAACCGTGGAAAGGCGCCGGGCTCTGCTAAGACTTCCCCCGGCGCTTCGTTTGCCCTGGGCCAGAGCGAGCCTTCACAATAGCTGAACGCTAACACTGCATACTCGTTCCACTTCCAGAACAGGGCTACCGCGAGGCAGTTCTCCGGGGGAAAACGGCCCTTCGCGAAGGGCAGATCTGCCGAGCTCATTGCGGGAAAGCGAAAGCAAAGGACGCTTTTCTCCCTCTAACCGCTTTCGTCAGAGGAACGGGGGAAGTCACAGTGTTCTTTCTCTCACTGAGATACACACAATCTGACGTTGCCTCTGAGCTCCGTTGCTGGCAAAGAACTGAAACTGACATACATTCCTGTGGGGAAACACAGGGCTTTGCTAGGATTTCTCTAGGCAGTGTGATTTCCCTGGGCCTCACTGTAGCAACACTATCTCGCCAGGGCAACACTGCGTGGGATTTCCTCTGCCAGGAGAGAGCTGCTGCTTTGTAGTTTGTGCTGGGAAACCTTGCTTTGGCAAGTGCGAATTGACCGCATTCAGGCAGAAAGAAAAGAGAACAGCAAGAGGCCTTTTCTCCCCGGCTGCTTTCCCAAGCCCTTCCAGCTCAAACTATGTCGTTGCTCCTCTGGAAGGATCCCTGCACCGCGACGTAGTTTCTCAGAAGAAGCCCTGCGTTTGCAAGAGCAAATGAGGAATTCGTTGCAGGAAAGAGGAAGGAAAGAAAGTTTCTCTCCCTCTGCCTGCTTTGCTCAGAGAACTGGATGAAGTCAGGGAGTTCTCCCTTTCACTGAGAAACGTGCGGGCTGCTGTTGCCTGTGCGCTCTCTTCTTTGCAAAAGAGTCTGCAGTTCCACGCTTTGAACCGTGGAAAGGCGCCGGGCTCTGCTAAGACTTCCCCCGGCGCTTCGTTTGCCCTGGGCCAGAGCGAGCCTTCACAATAGCTGAACGCTAACACTGCATACTCGTTCCACTTCCAGAACAGGGCTACCGCGAGGCAGTTCTCCGGGGGAAAACGGCCCTTCGCGAAGGGCAGATCTGCCGAGCTCATTGCGGGAAAGCGAAAGCAAAGGACGCTTTTCTCCCTCTAACCGCTTTCGTCAGAGGAACGGGGGAAGTCACAGTGTTCTTTCTCTCACTGAGATACACACAATCTGACGTTGCCTCTGAGCTCCGTTGCTGGCAAAGAACTGAAACTGACATACATTCCTGTGGGGAAACACAGGGCTTTGCTAGGATTTCTCTAGGCAGTGTGATTTCCCTGGGCCTCACTGTAGCAACACTATCTCGCCAGGGCAACACTGCGTGGGATTTCCTCTGCCAGGAGAGAGCTGCTGCTTTGTAGTTTGTGCTGGGAAACCTTGCTTTGGCAAGTGCGAATTGACCGCATTCAGGCAGAAAGAAAAGAGAACAGCAAGAGGCCTTTTCTCCCCGGCTGCTTTCCCAAGCCCTTCCAGCTCAAACTATGTCGTTGCTCCTCTGGAAGGATCCCTGCACCGCGACGTAGTTTCTCAGAAGAAGCCCTGCGTTTGCAAGAGCAAATGAGGAATTCGTTGCAGGAAAGAGGAAGGAAAGAAAGTTTCTCTCCCTCTGCCTGCTTTGCTCAGAGAACTGGATGAAGTCAGGGAGTTCTCCCTTTCACTGAGAAACGTGCGGGCTGCTGTTGCCTGTGCGCTCTCTTCTTTGCAAAAGAGTCTGCAGTTCCACGCTTTGAACCGTGGAAAGGCGCCGGGCTCTGCTAAGACTTCCCCCGGCGCTTCGTTTGCCCTGGGCCAGAGCGAGCCTTCACAATAGCTGAACGCTAACACTGCATACTCGTTCCACTTCCAGAACAGGGCTACCGCGAGGCAGTTCTCCGGGGGAAAACGGCCCTTCGCGAAGGGCAGATCTGCCGAGCTCATTGCGGGAAAGCGAAAGCAAAGGACGCTTTTCTCCCTCTAACCGCTTTCGTCAGAGGAACGGGGGAAGTCACAGTGTTCTTTCTCTCACTGAGATACACACAATCTGACGTTGCCTCTGAGCTCCGTTGCTGGCAAAGAACTGAAACTGACATACATTCCTGTGGGGAAACACAGGGCTTTGCTAGGATTTCTCTAGGCAGTGTGTTTTCCCTGGACCTCACTGCAGCAACACTATCTCGCCAGGGCAACACTGCGTGGGATTTCCTCTTCCAAGAGAGCTGCTGCTTTGTAGTTTGTGCTGGGAAACCTTGCTTTGGCAAGTGCGAATTGACCGCATTCAGGCAGAAAAAAAAGAGAACAGCAAGAGGCCTTTTTTCCCCGGCTGCTTTCCCAAGCCCTTCCAGCTCAAACTATGTCGTTGCTCCTCTGGAAGGATCCCTGCACCGCGACGTAGTTTTTCCGAAGAAGCCCTGCGTTTGCAAGAGCAAATGAGGAATTCGTGGCAGGAAAGAGGAAGGAAAGAAAGTTTCTCTCCCTCTGCCTGCTTTGCTCAGAGGACTGGATGAAGTCAGGGAGTTCTCCCTTTCACTGAGAAACGTGCGGGCTGCTGTTGCCTGGGCGCTCTCTTCTTTGCAAAAGAGTCTGCAGTTCCACGCTTTGAACCCTGGAACGGCGCCGGGCTCTGCTAAGATTTCCCCCGGCGCTTCGTTTGCCCTGGGCCAAAGCGAGCCTTCACAATAGCTGAACGCTAACACTGCATACTCGTTCCACTTCCAGAACCGGGCTACGGTGAGGCAGTTCTCCGGGGGAAAACGGCCCTTCGCGAAGGGCAGATCTGCCGAGCTCATTGCGGGAAAGCGAAAGCAAAGGACGCTTTTCTCCCTCTAACCGCTTTCGTCAGAGGAACGGGGGAAGTCACGGTGTTCTTTCTCTCCCTGAGATACACACAATCTGACGTTGCCTCTGAGCTCCGTTGCTGGCAAAGAACTGAAACGGACATACATTCCTGTGGGGAAACACAGGGCTTTGCTAGGATTTCTCTAGGCAGTGTGATTTCCCTGGGCCTCACTGTAGCAACACTATCTCGCCAGGGCAACACTGCGTGGGATTTCCTCTGCCAGGAGAGAGCTGCTGCTTTGTAGTTTGTGCTGGGAAACCTTGCTTTGGCAAGTGCGAATTGACCGCATTCAGGCAGAAAGAAAAGAGAACAGCAAGAGGCCTTTTCTCCCCGGCTGCTTTCCCAAGCCCTTCCAGCTCAAACTATGTCGTTGCTCCTCTGGAAGGATCCCTGCACCGCGACGTAGTTTCTCAGAAGAAGCCCTGCGTTTGCAAGAGCAAATGAGGAATTCGTTGCAGGAAAGAGGAAGGAAAGAAAGTTTCTCTCCCTCTGCCTGCTTTGCTCAGAGAACTGGATGAAGTCAGGGAGTTCTCCCTTTCACTGAGAAACGTGCGGGCTGCTGTTGCCTGTGCGCTCTCTTCTTTGCAAAAGAGTCTGCAGTTCCACGCTTTGAACCGTGGAAAGGCGCCGGGCTCTGCTAAGACTTCCCCCGGCGCTTCGTTTGCCCTGGGCCAGAGCGAGCCTTCACAATAGCTGAACGCTAACACTGCATACTCGTTCCACTTCCAGAACAGGGCTACCGCGAGGCAGTTCTCCGGGGGAAAACGGCCCTTCGCGAAGGGCAGATCTGCCGAGCTCATTGCGGGAAAGCGAAAGCAAAGGACGCTTTTCTCCCTCTAACCGCTTTCGTCAGAGGAACGGGGGAAGTCACAGTGTTCTTTCTCTCACTGAGATACACACAATCTGACGTTGCCTCTGAGCTCCGTTGCTGGCAAAGAACTGAAACTGACATACATTCCTGTGGGGAAACACAGGGCTTTGCTAGGATTTCTCTAGGCAGTGTGTTTTCCCTGGACCTCACTGCAGCAACACTATCTCGCCAGGGCAACACTGCGTGGGATTTCCTCTTCCAAGAGAGCTGCTGCTTTGTAGTTTGTGCTGGGAAACCTTGCTTTGGCAAGTGCGAATTGACCACATTCAGGCAGAAAAAAAAGAGAACAGCAAGAGGCCTTTTTTCCCCGGGTGCTTTCCCAAGCCCTTCCAGCTCAAACTATGTCGTTGCTCCTCTGGAAGGATCCCTGCACCGCGACGTAGTTTCTCAGAAGAAGCCCTGCGTTTGCAAGAGCAAATGAGGAATTCGTTGCAGGAAAGAGGAAGGAAAGAAAGTTTCTCTCCCTCTGCCTGCTTTGCTCAGAGAACTGGATGAAGTCAGGGAGTTCTCCCTTTCACTGAGAAACGTGCGGGCTGCTGTTGCCTGTGCGCTCTCTTCTTTGCAAAAGAGTCTGCAGTTCCACGCTTTGAACCGTGGAAAGGCGCCGGGCTCTGCTAAGACTTCCCCCGGCGCTTCGTTTGCCCTGGGCCAGAGCGAGCCTTCACAATAGCTGAACGCTAACACTGCATACTCGTTCCACTTCCAGAACAGGGCTACCGCGAGGCAGTTCTCCGGGGGAAAACGGCCCTTCGCGAAGGGCAGATCTGCCGAGCTCATTGCGGGAAAGCGAAAGCAAAGGACGCTTTTCTCCCTCTAACCGCTTTCGTCAGAGGAACGGGGGAAGTCACAGTGTTCTTTCTCTCACTGAGATACACACAATCTGACGTTGCCTCTGAGCTCCGTTGCTGGCAAAGAACTGAAACTGACATACATTCCTGTGGGGAAACACAGGGCTTTGCTAGGATTTCTCTAGGCAGTGTGATTTCCCTGGGCCTCACTGTAGCAACACTATCTCGCCAGGGCAACACTGCGTGGGATTTCCTCTGCCAGGAGAGAGCTGCTGCTTTGTAGTTTGTGCTGGGAAACCTTGCTTTGGCAAGTGCGAATTGACCGCATTCAGGCAGAAAGAAAAGAGAACAGCAAGAGGCCTTTTCTCCCCGGCTGCTTTCCCAAGCCCTTCCAGCTCAAACTATGTCGTTGCTCCTCTGGAAGGATCCCTGCACCGCGACGTAGTTTCTCAGAAGAAGCCCTGCGTTTGCAAGAGCAAATGAGGAATTCGTTGCAGGAAAGAGGAAGGAAAGAAAGTTTCTCTCCCTCTGCCTGCTTTGCTCAGAGAACTGGATGAAGTCAGGGAGTTCTCCCTTTCACTGAGAAACGTGCGGGCTGCTGTTGCCTGTGCGCTCTCTTCTTTGCAAAAGAGTCTGCAGTTCCACGCTTTGAACCGTGGAAAGGCGCCGGGCTCTGCTAAGACTTCCCCCGGCGCTTCGTTTGCCCTGGGCCAGAGCGAGCCTTCACAATAGCTGAACGCTAACACTGCATACTCGTTCCACTTCCAGAACAGGGCTACCGCGAGGCAGTTCTCCGGGGGAAAACGGCCCTTCGCGAAGGGCAGATCTGCCGAGCTCATTGCGGGAAAGCGAAAGCAAAGGACGCTTTTCTCCCTCTAACCGC
Organism: Elephas maximus indicus; assembly: GCF_024166365.1. Taxonomy (NCBI): domain Eukaryota; kingdom Metazoa; phylum Chordata; class Mammalia; order Proboscidea; family Elephantidae; genus Elephas; species Elephas maximus. The sequence goes on from NC_064835.1 coordinate 2,849,840, forward strand.
TTTCGTCAGAGGAACGGGGGAAGTCACAGTGTTCTTTCTCTCACTGAGATACACACAATCTGACGTTGCCTCTGAGCTCCGTTGCTGGCAAAGAACTGAAACTGACATACATTCCTGTGGGGAAACACAGGGCTTTGCTAGGATTTCTCTAGGCAGTGTGTTTTCCCTGGACCTCACTGCAGCAACACTATCTCGCCAGGGCAACACTGCGTGGGATTTCCTCTTCCAAGAGAGCTGCTGCTTTGTAGTTTGTGCTGGGAAACCTTGCTTTGGCAAGTGCGAATTGACCGCATTCAGGCAGAAAAAAAAGAGAACAGCAAGAGGCCTTTTTTCCCCGGCTGCTTTCCCAAGCCCTTCCAGCTCAAACTATGTCGTTGCTCCTCTGGAAGGATCCCTGCACCGCGACGTAGTTTCTCAGAAGAAGCCCTGCGTTTGCAAGAGCAAATGAGGAATTCGTTGCAGGAAAGAGGAAGGAAAGAAAGTTTCTCTCCCTCTGCCTGCTTTGCTCAGAGAACTGGATGAAGTCAGGGAGTTCTCCCTTTCACTGAGAAACGTGCGGGCTGCTGTTGCCTGTGCGCTCTCTTCTTTGCAAAAGAGTCTGCAGTTCCACGCTTTGAACCGTGGAAAGGCGCCGGGCTCTGCTAAGACTTCCCCCGGCGCTTCGTTTGCCCTGGGCCAGAGCGAGCCTTCACAATAGCTGAACGCTAACACTGCATACTCGTTCCACTTCCAGAACAGGGCTACCGCGAGGCAGTTCTCCGGGGGAAAACGGCCCTTCGCGAAGGGCAGATCTGCCGAGCTCATTGCGGGAAAGCGAAAGCAAAGGACGCTTTTCTCCCTCTAACCGCTTTCGTCAGAGGAACGGGGGAAGTCACAGTGTTCTTTCTCTCACTGAGATACACACAATCTGACGTTGCCTCTGAGCTCCGTTGCTGGCAAAGAACTGAAACTGACATACATTCCTGTGGGGAAACACAGGGCTTTGCTAGGATTTCTCTAGGCAGTGTGATTTCCCTGGGCCTCACTGTAGCAACACTATCTCGCCAGGGCAACACTGCGTGGGATTTCCTCTGCCAGGAGAGAGCTGCTGCTTTGTAGTTTGTGCTGGGAAACCTTGCTTTGGCAAGTGCGAATTGACCGCATTCAGGCAGAAAGAAAAGAGAACAGCAAGAGGCCTTTTCTCCCCGGCTGCTTTCCCAAGCCCTTCCAGCTCAAACTATGTCGTTGCTCCTCTGGAAGGATCCCTGCACCGCGACGTAGTTTCTCAGAAGAAGCCCTGCGTTTGCAAGAGCAAATGAGGAATTCGTTGCAGGAAAGAGGAAGGAAAGAAAGTTTCTCTCCCTCTGCCTGCTTTGCTCAGAGAACTGGATGAAGTCAGGGAGTTCTCCCTTTCACTGAGAAACGTGCGGGCTGCTGTTGCCTGTGCGCTCTCTTCTTTGCAAAAGAGTCTGCAGTTCCACGCTTTGAACCGTGGAAAGGCGCCGGGCTCTGCTAAGACTTCCCCCGGCGCTTCGTTTGCCCTGGGCCAGAGCGAGCCTTCACAATAGCTGAACGCTAACACTGCATACTCGTTCCACTTCCAGAACAGGGCTACCGCGAGGCAGTTCTCCGGGGGAAAACGGCCCTTCGCGAAGGGCAGATCTGCCGAGCTCATTGCGGGAAAGCGAAAGCAAAGGACGCTTTTCTCCCTCTAACCGCTTTCGTCAGAGGAACGGGGGAAGTCACAGTGTTCTTTCTCTCACTGAGATACACACAATCTGACGTTGCCTCTGAGCTCCGTTGCTGGCAAAGAACTGAAACTGACATACATTCCTGTGGGGAAACACAGGGCTTTGCTAGGATTTCTCTAGGCAGTGTGTTTTCCCTGGACCTCACTGCAGCAACACTATCTCGCCAGGGCAACACTGCGTGGGATTTCCTCTTCCAAGAGAGCTGCTGCTTTGTAGTTTGTGCTGGGAAACCTTGCTTTGGCAAGTGCGAATTGACCGCATTCAGGCAGAAAAAAAAGAGAACAGCAAGAGGCCTTTTTTCCCCGGCTGCTTTCCCAAGCCCTTCCAGCTCAAACTATGTCGTTGCTCCTCTGGAAGGATCCCTGCACCGCGACGTAGTTTCTCAGAAGAAGCCCTGCGTTTGCAAGAGCAAATGAGGAATTCGTTGCAGGAAAGAGGAAGGAAAGAAAGTTTCTCTCCCTCTGCCTGCTTTGCTCAGAGAACTGGATGAAGTCAGGGAGTTCTCCCTTTCACTGAGAAACGTGCGGGCTGCTGTTGCCTGTGCGCTCTCTTCTTTGCAAAAGAGTCTGCAGTTCCACGCTTTGAACCGTGGAAAGGCGCCGGGCTCTGCTAAGACTTCCCCCGGCGCTTCGTTTGCCCTGGGCCAGAGCGAGCCTTCACAATAGCTGAACGCTAACACTGCATACTCGTTCCACTTCCAGAACAGGGCTACCGCGAGGCAGTTCTCCGGGGGAAAACGGCCCTTCGCGAAGGGCAGATCTGCCGAGCTCATTGCGGGAAAGCGAAAGCAAAGGACGCTTTTCTCCCTCTAACCGCTTTCGTCAGAGGAACGGGGGAAGTCACAGTGTTCTTTCTCTCACTGAGATACACACAATCTGACGTTGCCTCTGAGCTCCGTTGCTGGCAAAGAACTGAAACTGACATACATTCCTGTGGGGAAACACAGGGCTTTGCTAGGATTTCTCTAGGCAGTGTGATTTCCCTGGGCCTCACTGTAGCAACACTATCTCGCCAGGGCAACACTGCGTGGGATTTCCTCTGCCAGGAGAGAGCTGCTGCTTTGTAGTTTGTGCTGGGAAACCTTGCTTTGGCAAGTGCGAATTGACCGCATTCAGGCAGAAAGAAAAGAGAACAGCAAGAGGCCTTTTCTCCCCGGCTGCTTTCCCAAGCCCTTCCAGCTCAAACTATGTCGTTGCTCCTCTGGAAGGATCCCTGCACCGCGACGTAGTTTTTCCGAAGAAGCCCTGCGTTTGCAAGAGCAAATGAGGAATTCGTGGCAGGAAAGAGGAAGGAAAGAAAGTTTCTCTCCCTCTGCCTGCTTTGCTCAGAGGACTGGATGAAGTCAGGGAGTTCTCCCTTTCACTGAGAAACGTGCGGGGTGCTGTTGCCTGGGCGCTCTCTTCTTTGCAAAAGAGTCTGCAGTTCCACGCTTTGAACCCTGGAACGGCGCCGGGCTCTGCTAAGATTTCCCCCGGCGCTACGTTTGCCCTGGGCCAAAGCGAGCCTTCACAATAGCTGAACGCTAACACTGCATACTCGTTCCACTTCCAGAACCGGGCTACGGCGAGGCAGTTCTCCGGGGGAAAACGGCCCTTCGCGAAGGGCAGATCTGCCGAGCTCATTGCGGGAAAGCGAAAGCAAAGGACGCTTTTCTCCCTCTAACCGCTTTCGTCAGAGGAACGGGGGAAGTCACGGTGTTCTTTCTCTCCCTGAGATACACACAATCTGACGTTGCCTCTGAGCTCCGTTGCTGGCAAAGAACTGAAACGGACATACATTCCTGTGGGGAAACACAGGGCTTTGCTAGGATTTCTCTAGGCAGTGTGATTTCCCTGGGCCTCACTGTAGCAACACTATCTCGCCAGGGCAACACTGCGTGGGATTTCCTCTGCCAGGAGAGAGCTGCTGCTTTGTAGTTTGTGCTGGGAAACCTTGCTTTGGCAAGTGCGAATTGACCGCATTCAGGCAGAAAGAAAAGAGAACAGCAAGAGGCCTTTTCTCCCCGGCTGCTTTCCCAAGCCCTTCCAGCTCAAACTATGTCGTTGCTCCTCTGGAAGGATCCCTGCACCGCGACGTAGTTTCTCAGAAGAAGCCCTGCGTTTGCAAGAGCAAATGAGGAATTCGTTGCAGGAAAGAGGAAGGAAAGAAAGTTTCTCTCCCTCTGCCTGCTTTGCTCAGAGAACTGGATGAAGTCAGGGAGTTCTCCCTTTCACTGAGAAACGTGCGGGCTGCTGTTGCCTGTGCGCTCTCTTCTTTGCAAAAGAGTCTGCAGTTCCACGCTTTGAACCGTGGAAAGGCGCCGGGCTCTGCTAAGACTTCCCCCGGCGCTTCGTTTGCCCTGGGCCAGAGCGAGCCTTCACAATAGCTGAACGCTAACACTGCATACTCGTTCCACTTCCAGAACAGGGCTACCGCGAGGCAGTTCTCCGGGGGAAAACGGCCCTTCGCGAAGGGCAGATCTGCCGAGCTCATTGCGGGAAAGCGAAAGCAAAGGACGCTTTTCTCCCTCTAACCGCTTTCGTCAGAGGAACGGGGGAAGTCACAGTGTTCTTTCTCTCACTGAGATACACACAATCTGACGTTGCCTCTGAGCTCCGTTGCTGGCAAAGAACTGAAACTGACATACATTCCTGTGGGGAAACACAGGGCTTTGCTAGGATTTCTCTAGGCAGTGTGTTTTCCCTGGACCTCACTGCAGCAACACTATCTCGCCAGGGCAACACTGCGTGGGATTTCCTCTTCCAAGAGAGCTGCTGCTTTGTAGTTTGTGCTGGGAAACCTTGCTTTGGCAAGTGCGAATTGACCGCATTCAGGCAGAAAAAAAAGAGAACAGCAAGAGGCCTTTTTTCCCCGGCTGCTTTCCCAAGCCCTTCCAGCTCAAACTATGTCGTTGCTCCTCTGGAAGGATCCCTGCACCGCGACGTAGTTTCTCAGAAGAAGCCCTGCGTTTGCAAGAGCAAATGAGGAATTCGTTGCAGGAAAGAGGAAGGAAAGAAAGTTTCTCTCCCTCTGCCTGCTTTGCTCAGAGAACTGGATGAAGTCAGGGAGTTCTCCCTTTCACTGAGAAACGTGCGGGCTGCTGTTGCCTGTGCGCTCTCTTCTTTGCAAAAGAGTCTGCAGTTCCACGCTTTGAACCGTGGAAAGGCGCCGGGCTCTGCTAAGACTTCCCCCGGCGCTTCGTTTGCCCTGGGCCAGAGCGAGCCTTCACAATAGCTGAACGCTAACACTGCATACTCGTTCCACTTCCAGAACAGGGCTACCGCGAGGCAGTTCTCCGGGGGAAAACGGCCCTTCGCGAAGGGCAGATCTGCCGAGCTCATTGCGGGAAAGCGAAAGCAAAGGACGCTTTTCTCCCTCTAACCGCTTTCGTCAGAGGAACGGGGGAAGTCACAGTGTTCTTTCTCTCACTGAGATACACACAATCTGACGTTGCCTCTGAGCTCCGTTGCTGGCAAAGAACTGAAACTGACATACATTCCTGTGGGGAAACACAGGGCTTTGCTAGGATTTCTCTAGGCAGTGTGATTTCCCTGGGCCTCACTGTAGCAACACTATCTCGCCAGGGCAACACTGCGTGGGATTTCCTCTGCCAGGAGAGAGCTGCTGCTTTGTAGTTTGTGCTGGGAAACCTTGCTTTGGCAAGTGCGAATTGACCGCATTCAGGCAGAAAGAAAAGAGAACAGCAAGAGGCCTTTTCTCCCCGGCTGCTTTCCCAAGCCCTTCCAGCTCAAACTATGTCGTTGCTCCTCTGGAAGGATCCCTGCACCGCGACGTAGTTTCTCAGAAGAAGCCCTGCGTTTGCAAGAGCAAATGAGGAATTCGTTGCAGGAAAGAGGAAGGAAAGAAAGTTTCTCTCCCTCTGCCTGCTTTGCTCAGAGAACTGGATGAAGTCAGGGAGTTCTCCCTTTCACTGAGAAACGTGCGGGCTGCTGTTGCCTGTGCGCTCTCTTCTTTGCAAAAGAGTCTGCAGTTCCACGCTTTGAACCGTGGAAAGGCGCCGGGCTCTGCTAAGACTTCCCCCGGCGCTTCGTTTGCCCTGGGCCAGAGCGAGCCTTCACAATAGCTGAACGCTAACACTGCATACTCGTTCCACTTCCAGAACAGGGCTACCGCGAGGCAGTTCTCCGGGGGAAAACGGCCCTTCGCGAAGGGCAGATCTGCCGAGCTCATTGCGGGAAAGCGAAAGCAAAGGACGCTTTTCTCCCTCTAACCGCTTTCGTCAGAGGAACGGGGGAAGTCACAGTGTTCTTTCTCTCACTGAGATACACACAATCTGACGTTGCCTCTGAGCTCCGTTGCTGGCAAAGAACTGAAACTGACATACATTCCTGTGGGGAAACACAGGGCTTTGCTAGGATTTCTCTAGGCAGTGTGTTTTCCCTGGACCTCACTGCAGCAACACTATCTCGCCAGGGCAACACTGCGTGGGATTTCCTCTTCCAAGAGAGCTGCTGCTTTGTAGTTTGTGCTGGGAAACCTTGCTTTGGCAAGTGCGAATTGACCGCATTCAGGCAGAAAAAAAAGAGAACAGCAAGAGGCCTTTTTTCCCCGGCTGCTTTCCCAAGCCCTTCCAGCTCAAACTATGTCGTTGCTCCTCTGGAAGGATCCCTGCACCGCGACGTAGTTTCTCAGAAGAAGCCCTGCGTTTGCAAGAGCAAATGAGGAATTCGTTGCAGGAAAGAGGAAGGAAAGAAAGTTTCTCTCCCTCTGCCTGCTTTGCTCAGAGAACTGGATGAAGTCAGGGAGTTCTCCCTTTCACTGAGAAACGTGCGGGCTGCTGTTGCCTGTGCGCTCTCTTCTTTGCAAAAGAGTCTGCAGTTCCACGCTTTGAACCGTGGAAAGGCGCCGGGCTCTGCTAAGACTTCCCCCGGCGCTTCGTTTGCCCTGGGCCAGAGCGAGCCTTCACAATAGCTGAACGCTAACACTGCATACTCGTTCCACTTCCAGAACAGGGCTACCGCGAGGCAGTTCTCCGGGGGAAAACGGCCCTTCGCGAAGGGCAGATCTGCCGAGCTCATTGCGGGAAAGCGAAAGCAAAGGACGCTTTTCTCCCTCTAACCGCTTTCGTCAGAGGAACGGGGGAAGTCACAGTGTTCTTTCTCTCACTGAGATACACACAATCTGACGTTGCCTCTGAGCTCCGTTGCTGGCAAAGAACTGAAACTGACATACATTCCTGTGGGGAAACACAGGGCTTTGCTAGGATTTCTCTAGGCAGTGTGATTTCCCTGGGCCTCACTGTAGCAACACTATCTCGCCAGGGCAACACTGCGTGGGATTTCCTCTGCCAGGAGAGAGCTGCTGCTTTGTAGTTTGTGCTGGGAAACCTTGCTTTGGCAAGTGCGAATTGACCGCATTCAGGCAGAAAGAAAAGAGAACAGCAAGAGGCCTTTTCTCCCCGGCTGCTTTCCCAAGCCCTTCCAGCTCAAACTATGTCGTTGCTCCTCTGGAAGGATCCCTGCACCGCGACGTAGTTTCTCAGAAGAAGCCCTGCGTTTGCAAGAGCAAATGAGGAATTCGTTGCAGGAAAGAGGAAGGAAAGAAAGTTTCTCTCCCTCTGCCTGCTTTGCTCAGAGAACTGGATGAAGTCAGGGAGTTCTCCCTTTCACTGAGAAACGTGCGGGCTGCTGTTGCCTGTGCGCTCTCTTCTTTGCAAAAGAGTCTGCAGTTCCACGCTTTGAACCGTGGAAAGGCGCCGGGCTCTGCTAAGACTTCCCCCGGCGCTTCGTTTGCCCTGGGCCAGAGCGAGCCTTCACAATAGCTGAACGCTAACACTGCATACTCGTTCCACTTCCAGAACAGGGCTACCGCGAGGCAGTTCTCCGGGGGAAAACGGCCCTTCGCGAAGGGCAGATCTGCCGAGCTCATTGCGGGAAAGCGAAAGCAAAGGACGCTTTTCTCCCTCTAACCGCTTTCGTCAGAGGAACGGGGGAAGTCACAGTGTTCTTTCTCTCACTGAGATACACACAATCTGACGTTGCCTCTGAGCTCCGTTGCTGGCAAAGAACTGAAACTGACATACATTCCTGTGGGGAAACACAGGGCTTTGCTAGGATTTCTCTAGGCAGTGTGTTTTCCCTGGACCTCACTGCAGCAACACTATCTCGCCAGGGCAACACTGCGTGGGATTTCCTCTTCCAAGAGAGCTGCTGCTTTGTAGTTTGTGCTGGGAAACCTTGCTTTGGCAAGTGCGAATTGACCGCATTCAGGCAGAAAAAAAAGAGAACAGCAAGAGGCCTTTTTTCCCCGGCTGCTTTCCCAAGCCCTTCCAGCTCAAACTATGTCGTTGCTCCTCTGGAAGGATCCCTGCACCGCGACGTAGTTTCTCAGAAGAAGCCCTGCGTTTGCAAGAGCAAATGAGGAATTCGTTGCAGGAAAGAGGAAGGAAAGAAAGTTTCTCTCCCTCTGCCTGCTTTGCTCAGAGAACTGGATGAAGTCAGGGAGTTCTCCCTTTCACTGAGAAACGTGCGGGCTGCTGTTGCCTGTGCGCTCTCTTCTTTGCAAAAGAGTCTGCAGTTCCACGCTTTGAACCGTGGAAAGGCGCCGGGCTCTGCTAAGACTTCCCCCGGCGCTTCGTTTGCCCTGGGCCAGAGCGAGCCTTCACAATAGCTGAACGCTAACACTGCATACTCGTTCCACTTCCAGAACAGGGCTACCGCGAGGCAGTTCTCCGGGGGAAAACGGCCCTTCGCGAAGGGCAGATCTGCCGAGCTCATTGCGGGAAAGCGAAAGCAAAGGACGCTTTTCTCCCTCTAACCGCTTTCGTCAGAGGAACGGGGGAAGTCACAGTGTTCTTTCTCTCACTGAGATACACACAATCTGACGTTGCCTCTGAGCTCCGTTGCTGGCAAAGAACTGAAACTGACATACATTCCTGTGGGGAAACACAGGGCTTTGCTAGGATTTCTCTAGGCAGTGTGATTTCCCTGGGCCTCACTGTAGCAACACTATCTCGCCAGGGCAACACTGCGTGGGATTTCCTCTGCCAGGAGAGAGCTGCTGCTTTGTAGTTTGTGCTGGGAAACCTTGCTTTGGCAAGTGCGAATTGACCGCATTCAGGCAGAAAGAAAAGAGAACAGCAAGAGGCCTTTTCTCCCCGGCTGCTTTCCCAAGCCCTTCCAGCTCAAACTATGTCGTTGCTCCTCTGGAAGGATCCCTGCACCGCGACGTAGTTTCTCAGAAGAAGCCCTGCGTTTGCAAGAGCAAATGAGGAATTCGTTGCAGGAAAGAGGAAGGAAAGAAAGTTTCTCTCCCTCTGCCTGCTTTGCTCAGAGAACTGGATGAAGTCAGGGAGTTCTCCCTTTCACTGAGAAACGTGCGGGCTGCTGTTGCCTGTGCGCTCTCTTCTTTGCAAAAGAGTCTGCAGTTCCACGCTTTGAACCGTGGAAAGGCGCCGGGCTCTGCTAAGACTTCCCCCGGCGCTTCGTTTGCCCTGGGCCAGAGCGAGCCTTCACAATAGCTGAACGCTAACACTGCATACTCGTTCCACTTCCAGAACAGGGCTACCGCGAGGCAGTTCTCCGGGGGAAAACGGCCCTTCGCGAAGGGCAGATCTGCCGAGCTCATTGCGGGAAAGCGAAAGCAAAGGACGCTTTTCTCCCTCTAACCGCTTTCGTCAGAGGAACGGGGGAAGTCACAGTGTTCTTTCTCTCACTGAGATACACACAATCTGACGTTGCCTCTGAGCTCCGTTGCTGGCAAAGAACTGAAACTGACATACATTCCTGTGGGGAAACACAGGGCTTTGCTAGGATTTCTCTAGGCAGTGTGTTTTCCCTGGACCTCACTGCAGCAACACTATCTCGCCAGGGCAACACTGCGTGGGATTTCCTCTTCCAAGAGAGCTGCTGCTTTGTAGTTTGTGCTGGGAAACCTTGCTTTGGCAAGTGCGAATTGACCGCATTCAGGCAGAAAAAAAAGAGAACAGCAAGAGGCCTTTTTTCCCCGGCTGCTTTCCCAAGCCCTTCCAGCTCAAACTATGTCGTTGCTCCTCTGGAAGGATCCCTGCACCGCGACGTAGTTTCTCAGAAGAAGCCCTGCGTTTGCAAGAGCAAATGAGGAATTCGTTGCAGGAAAGAGGAAGGAAAGAAAGTTTCTCTCCCTCTGCCTGCTTTGCTCAGAGAACTGGATGAAGTCAGGGAGTTCTCCCTTTCACTGAGAAACGTGCGGGCTGCTGTTGCCTGTGCGCTCTCTTCTTTGCAAAAGAGTCTGCAGTTCCACGCTTTGAACCGTGGAAAGGCGCCGGGCTCTGCTAAGACTTCCCCCGGCGCTTCGTTTGCCCTGGGCCAGAGCGAGCCTTCACAATAGCTGAACGCTAACACTGCATACTCGTTCCACTTCCAGAACAGGGCTACCGCGAGGCAGTTCTCCGGGGGAAAACGGCCCTTCGCGAAGGGCAGATCTGCCGAGCTCATTGCGGGAAAGCGAAAGCAAAGGACGCTTTTCTCCCTCTAACCGCTTTCGTCAGAGGAACGGGGGAAGTCACAGTGTTCTTTCTCTCACTGAGATACACACAATCTGACGTTGCCTCTGAGCTCCGTTGCTGGCAAAGAACTGAAACTGACATACATTCCTGTGGGGAAACACAGGGCTTTGCTAGGATTTCTCTAGGCAGTGTGATTTCCCTGGGCCTCACTGTAGCAACACTATCTCGCCAGGGCAACACTGCGTGGGATTTCCTCTGCCAGGAGAGAGCTGCTGCTTTGTAGTTTGTGCTGGGAAACCTTGCTTTGGCAAGTGCGAATTGACCGCATTCAGGCAGAAAGAAAAGAGAACAGCAAGAGGCCTTTTCTCCCCGGCTGCTTTCCCAAGCCCTTCCAGCTCAAACTATGTCGTTGCTCCTCTGGAAGGATCCCTGCACCGCGACGTAGTTTCTCAGAAGAAGCCCTGCGTTTGCAAGAGCAAATGAGGAATTCGTTGCAGGAAAGAGGAAGGAAAGAAAGTTTCTCTCCCTCTGCCTGCTTTGCTCAGAGAACTGGATGAAGTCAGGGAGTTCTCCCTTTCACTGAGAAACGTGCGGGCTGCTGTTGCCTGTGCGCTCTCTTCTTTGCAAAAGAGTCTGCAGTTCCACGCTTTGAACCGTGGAAAGGCGCCGGGCTCTGCTAAGACTTCCCCCGGCGCTTCGTTTGCCCTGGGCCAGAGCGAGCCTTCACAATAGCTGAACGCTAACACTGCATACTCGTTCCACTTCCAGAACAGGGCTACCGCGAGGCAGTTCTCCGGGGGAAAACGGCCCTTCGCGAAGGGCAGATCTGCCGAGCTCATTGCGGGAAAGCGAAAGCAAAGGACGCTTTTCTCCCTCTAACCGCTTTCGTCAGAGGAACGGGGGAAGTCACAGTGTTCTTTCTCTCACTGAGATACACACAATCTGACGTTGCCTCTGAGCTCCGTTGCTGGCAAAGAACTGAAACTGACATACATTCCTGTGGGGAAACACAGGGCTTTGCTAGGATTTCTCTAGGCAGTGTGTTTTCCCTGGACCTCACTGCAGCAACACTATCTCGCCAGGGCAACACTGCGTGGGATTTCCTCTTCCAAGAGAGCTGCTGCTTTGTAGTTTGTGCTGGGAAACCTTGCTTTGGCAAGTGCGAATTGACCGCATTCAGGCAGAAAAAAAAGAGAACAGCAAGAGGCCTTTTTTCCCCGGCTGCTTTCCCAAGCCCTTCCAGCTCAAACTATGTCGTTGCTCCTCTGGAAGGATCCCTGCACCGCGACGTAGTTTCTCAGAAGAAGCCCTGCGTTTGCAAGAGCAAATGAGGAATTCGTTGCAGGAAAGAGGAAGGAAAGAAAGTTTCTCTCCCTCTGCCTGCTTTGCTCAGAGAACTGGATGAAGTCAGGGAGTTCTCCCTTTCACTGAGAAACGTGCGGGCTGCTGTTGCCTGTGCGCTCTCTTCTTTGCAAAAGAGTCTGCAGTTCCACGCTTTGAACCGTGGAAAGGCGCCGGGCTCTGCTAAGACTTCCCCCGGCGCTTCGTTTGCCCTGGGCCAGAGCGAGCCTTCACAATAGCTGAACGCTAACACTGCATACTCGTTCCACTTCCAGAACAGGGCTACCGCGAGGCAGTTCTCCGGGGGAAAACGGCCCTTCGCGAAGGGCAGATCTGCCGAGCTCATTGCGGGAAAGCGAAAGCAAAGGACGCTTTTCTCCCTCTAACCGCTTTCGTCAGAGGAACGGGGGAAGTCACAGTGTTCTTTCTCTCACTGAGATACACACAATCTGACGTTGCCTCTGAGCTCCGTTGCTGGCAAAGAACTGAAACTGACATACATTCCTGTGGGGAAACACAGGGCTTTGCTAGGATTTCTCTAGGCAGTGTGATTTCCCTGGGCCTCACTGTAGCAACACTATCTCGCCAGGGCAACACTGCGTGGGATTTCCTCTGCCAGGAGAGAGCTGCTGCTTTGTAGTTTGTGCTGGGAAACCTTGCTTTGGCAAGTGCGAATTGACCGCATTCAGGCAGAAAGAAAAGAGAACAGCAAGAGGCCTTTTCTCCCCGGCTGCTTTCCCAAGCCCTTCCAGCTCAAACTATGTCGTTGCTCCTCTGGAAGGATCCCTGCACCGCGACGTAGTTTCTCAGAAGAAGCCCTGCGTTTGCAAGAGCAAATGAGGAATTCGTTGCAGGAAAGAGGAAGGAAAGAAAGTTTCTCTCCCTCTGCCTGCTTTGCTCAGAGAACTGGATGAAGTCAGGGAGTTCTCCCTTTCACTGAGAAACGTGCGGGCTGCTGTTGCCTGTGCGCTCTCTTCTTTGCAAAAGAGTCTGCAGTTCCACGCTTTGAACCGTGGAAAGGCGCCGGGCTCTGCTAAGACTTCCCCCGGCGCTTCGTTTGCCCTGGGCCAGAGCGAGCCTTCACAATAGCTGAACGCTAACACTGCATACTCGTTCCACTTCCAGAACAGGGCTACCGCGAGGCAGTTCTCCGGGGGAAAACGGCCCTTCGCGAAGGGCAGATCTGCCGAGCTCATTGCGGGAAAGCGAAAGCAAAGGACGCTTTTCTCCCTCTAACCGCTTTCGTCAGAGGAACGGGGGAAGTCACAGTGTTCTTTCTCTCACTGAGATACACACAATCTGACGTTGCCTCTGAGCTCCGTTGCTGGCAAAGAACTGAAACTGACATACATTCCTGTGGGGAAACACAGGGCTTTGCTAGGATTTCTCTAGGCAGTGTGATTTCCCTGGGCCTCACTGTAGCAACACTATCTCGCCAGGGCAACACTGCGTGGGATTTCCTCTGCCAGGAGAGAGCTGCTGCTTTGTAGTTTGTGCTGGGAAACCTTGCTTTGGCAAGTGCGAATTGACCGCATTCAGGCAGAAAGAAAAGAGAACAGCAAGAGGCCTTTTCTCCCCGGCTGCTTTCCCAAGCCCTTCCAGCTCAAACTATGTCGTTGCTCCTCTGGAAGGATCCCTGCACCGCGACGTAGTTTCTCAGAAGAAGCCCTGCGTTTGCAAGAGCAAATGAGGAATTCGTTGCAGGAAAGAGGAAGGAAAGAAAGTTTCTCTCCCTCTGCCTGCTTTGCTCAGAGAACTGGATGAAGTCAGGGAGTTCTCCCTTTCACTGAGAAACGTGCGGGCTGCTGTTGCCTGTGCGCTCTCTTCTTTGCAAAAGAGTCTGCAGTTCCACGCTTTGAACCGTGGAAAGGCGCCGGGCTCTGCTAAGACTTCCCCCGGCGCTTCGTTTGCCCTGGGCCAGAGCGAGCCTTCACAATAGCTGAACGCTAACACTGCATACTCGTTCCACTTCCAGAACAGGGCTACCGCGAGGCAGTTCTCCGGGGGAAAACGGCCCTTCGCGAAGGGCAGATCTGCCGAGCTCATTGCGGGAAAGCGAAAGCAAAGGACGCTTTTCTCCCTCTAACCGCTTTCGTCAGAGGAACGGGGGAAGTCACAGTGTTCTTTCTCTCACTGAGATACACACAATCTGACGTTGCCTCTGAGCTCCGTTGCTGGCAAAGAACTGAAACTGACATACATTCCTGTGGGGAAACACAGGGCTTTGCTAGGATTTCTCTAGGCAGTGTGATTTCCCTGGGCCTCACTGCAGCAACACTATCTCGCCAGGGCAACACTGCGTGGGATTTCCTCTTCCAAGAGAGCTGCTGCTTTGTAGTTTGTGCTGGGAAACCTTGCTTTGGCAAGTGCGAATTGACCGCATTCAGGCAGAAAAAAAAAGAACAGCAAGAGGCCTTTTTTCCCCGGCTGCTTTCCCAAGCCCTTCCAGCTCAAACTATGTCGTTGCTCCTCTGGAAGGATCCCTGCACCGCGACGTAGTTTCTCAGAAGAAGCCCTGCGTTTGCAAGAGCAAATGAGGAATTCGTTGCAGGAAAGAGGAAGGAAAGAAAGTTTCTCTCCCTCTGCCTGCTTTGCTCAGAGAACTGGATGAAGTCAGGGAGTTCTCCCTTTCACTGAGAAACGTGCGGGCTGCTGTTGCCTGTGCGCTCTCTTCTTTGCAAAAGAGTCTGCAGTTCCACGCTTTGAACCGTGGAAAGGCGCCGGGCTCTGCTAAGACTTCCCCCGGCCCTTCGTTTGCCCTGGGCCAGAGCGAGCCTTCACAATAGCTGAACGCTAACACTGCATACTCGTTCCACTTCCAGAACAGGGCTACCGCGAGGCAGTTCTCCGGGGGAAAACGGCCCTTCGCGAAGGGCAGATCTGCCGAGCTCATTGCGGGAAAGCGAAAGCAAAGGACGCTTTTCTCCCTCTAACCGCTTTCGTCAGAGGAACGGGGGAAGTCACAGTGTTCTTTCTCTCACTGAGATACACACAATCTGACGTTGCCTCTGAGCTCCGTTGCTGGCAAAGAACTGAAACTGACATACATTCCTGTGGGGAAACACAGGGCTTTGCTAGGATTTCTCTAGGCAGTGTGTTTTCCCTGGACCTCACTGCAGCAACACTATCTCGCCAGGGCAACACTGCGTGGGATTTCCTCTTCCAAGAGAGCTGCTGCTTTGTAGTTTGTGCTGGGAAACCTTGCTTTGGCAAGTGCGAATTGACCGCATTCAGGCAGAAAAAAAAGAGAACAGCAAGAGGCCTTTTTTCCCCGGCTGCTTTCCCAAGCCCTTCCAGCTCAAACTATGTCGTTGCTCCTCTGGAAGGATCCCTGCACCGCGACGTAGTTTCTCAGAAGAAGCCCTGCTTTTGCAAGAGCAAAAGAGCAATTCGTTGCAGGAAAGAGGAAGGAAAGAAAGTTTCTCTCCCTCTGCCTGCTTTGCTCAGAGAACTGGATGAAGTCAGGGAGTTCTCCCTTTCACTGAGAAACGTGCGGGCTGCTGTTGCCTGTGCGCTCTCTTCTTTGCAAAAGAGTCTGCAGTTCCACGCTTTGAACCGTGGAAAGGCGCCGGGCTCTGCTAAGACTTCCCCCGGCGCTTCGTTTGCCCTGGGCCAGAGCGAGCCTTCACAATAGCTGAACGCTAACACTGCATACTCGTTCCACTTCCAGAACAGGGCTACCGCGAGGCAGTTCTCCGGGGGAAAACGGCCCTTCGCGAAGGGCAGATCTGCTGAGCTCATTGCGGGAAAGCGAAAGCAAAGGACGCTTTTCTCCCTCTAACCGCTTTCGTCAGAGGAACGGGGGAAGTCACAGTGTTCTTTCTCTCACTGAGATACACACAATCTGACGTTGCCTCTGAGCTCCGTTGCTGGCAAAGAACTGAAACTGACATACATTCCTGTGGGGAAACACAGGGCTTTGCTAGGATTTCTCTAGGCAGTGTGATTTCCCTGGGCCTCATTGTAGCAACACTATCTCGCCAGGGCAACACTGCGTGGGATTTCCTCTGCCAGGAGAGAGCTGCTGCTTTGTAGTTTGTGCTGGGAAACCTTGCTTTGGCAAGTGCGAATTGACCGCATTCAGGCAGAAAGAAAAGAGAACAGCAAGAGGCCTTTTCTCCCCGGCTGCTTTCCCAAGCCCTTCCAGCTCAAACTATGTCGTTGCTCCTCTGGAAGGATCCCTGCACCGCGACGTAGTTTCTCAGAAGAAGCCCTGCGTTTGCAAGAGCAAATGAGGAATTCGTTGCAGGAAAGAGGAAGGAAAGAAAGTTTCTCTCCCTCTGCCTGCTTTGCTCAGAGAACTGGATGAAGTCAGGGAGTTCTCCCTTTCACTGAGAAACGTGCGGGCTGCTGTTGCCTGTGCGCTCTCTTCTTTGCAAAAGAGTCTGCAGTTCCACGCTTTGAACCGTGGAAAGGCGCCGGGCTCTGCTAAGACTTCCCCCGGCGCTTCGTTTGCCCTGGGCCAGAGCGAGCCTTCACAATAGCTGAACGCTAACACTGCATACTCGTTCCACTTCCAGAACAGGGCTACCGCGAGGCAGTTCTCCGGGGGAAAACGGCCCTTCGCGAAGGGCAGATCTGCCGAGCTCATTGCGGGAAAGCGAAAGCAAAGGACGCTTTTCTCCCTCTAACCGCTTTCGTCAGAGGAACGGGGGAAGTCACAGTGTTCTTTCTCTCACTGAGATACACACAATCTGACGTTGCCTCTGAGCTCCGTTGCTGGCAAAGAACTGAAACTGACATACATTCCTGTGGGGAAACACAGGGCTTTGCTAGGATTTCTCTAGGCAGTGTGTTTTCCCTGGACCTCACTGCAGCAACACTATCTCGCCAGGGCAACACTGCGTGGGATTTCCTCTTCCAAGAGAGCTGCTGCTTTGTAGTTTGTGCTGGGAAACCTTGCTTTGGCAAGTGCGAATTGACCGCATTCAGGCAGAAAAAAAAGAGAACAGCAAGAGGCCTTTTTTCCCCGGCTGCTTTCCCAAGCCCTTCCAGCTCAAACTATGTCGTTGCTCCTCTGGAAGGATCCCTGCACCGCGACGTAGTTTCTCAGAAGAAGCCCTGCGTTTGCAAGAGCAAAGGAGCAATTCGTTGCAGGAAAGAGGAAGGAAAGAAAGTTTCTCTCCCTCTGCCTGCTTTGCTCAGAGAACTGGATGAAGTCAGGGAGTTCTCCCTTTCACTGAGAAACGTGCGGGCTGCTGTTGCCTGTGCGCTCTCTTCTTTGCAAAAGAGTCTGCAGTTCCACGCTTTGAACCGTGGAAAGGCGCCGGGCTCTGCTAAGACTTCCCCCGGCGCTTCGTTTGCCCTGGGCCAAAGCGAGCCTTCACAATAGCTGAACGCTAACACTGCATACTCGTTCCACTTCCAGAACAGGGCTACCGCGAGGCAGTTCTCCGGGGGAAAACGGCCCTTCGCGAAGGGCAGATCTGCCGAGCTCATTGCGGGAAAGCGAAAGCAAAGGACGCTTTTCTCCCTCTAACCGCTTTCGTCAGAGGAACGGGGGAAGTCACAGTGTTCTTTCTCTCACTGAGATACACACAATCTGACGTTGCCTCTGAGCTCCGTTGCTGGCAAAGAACTGAAACGGACATACATTCCTGTGGGGAAACACAGGGCTTTGCTAGGATTTCTCTAGGCAGTGTGATTTCCCTGGGCCTCACTGTAGCAACACTATCTCGCCAGGGCAACACTGCGTGGGATTTCCTCTGCCAGGAGAGAGCTGCTGCTTTGTAGTTTGTGCTGGGAAACCTTGCTTTGGCAAGTGCGAATTGACCGCATTCAGGCAGAAAAAAAAGAGAACAGCAAGAGGCCTTTTTTCCCCGGCTGCTTTCCCAAGCCCTTCCAGCTCAAACTATGTCGTTGCTCCTCTGGAAGGATCCCTGCACCGCGACGTAGTTTCTCAGAAGAAGCCCTGCGTTTGCAAGAGCAAAGGAGCAATTCGTTGCAGGAAAGAGGAAGGAAAGAAAGTTTCTCTCCCTCTGCCTGCTTTGCTCAGAGAACTGGATGAAGTCAGGGAGTTCTCCCTTTCACTGAGAAACGTGCGGGCTGCTGTTGCCTGTGCGCTCTCTTCTTTGCAAAAGAGTCTGCAGTTCCACGCTTTGAACCGTGGAAAGGCGCCGGGCTCTGCTAAGACTTCCCCCGGCGCTTCGTTTGCCCTGGGCCAAAGCGAGCCTTCACAATAGCTGAACGCTAACACTGCATACTCGTTCCACTTCCAGAACAGGGCTACCGCGAGGCAGTTCTCCGGGGGAAAACGGCCCTTCGCGAAGGGCAGATCTGCCGAGCTCATTGCGGGAAAGCGAAAGCAAAGGACGCTTTTCTCCCTCTAACCGCTTTCGTCAGAGGAACGGGGGAAGTCACAGTGTTCTTTCTCTCACTGAGATACACACAATCTGACGTTGCCTCTGAGCTCCGTTGCTGGCAAAGAACTGAAACGGACATACATTCCTGTGGGGAAACACAGGGCTTTGCTAGGATTTCTCTAGGCAGTGTGATTTCCCTGGGCCTCACTGTAGCAACACTATCTCGCCAGGGCAACACTGCGTGGGATTTCCTCTGCCAGGAGAGAGCTGCTGCTTTGTAGTTTGTGCTGGGAAACCTTGCTTTGGCAAGTGCGAATTGACCGCATTCAGGCAGAAAGAAAAGAGAACAGCAAGAGGCCTTTTCTCCCCGGCTGCTTTCCCAAGCCCTTCCAGCTCAAACTATGTCGTTGCTCCTCTGGAAGGATCCCTGCACCGCGACGTAGTTTCTCAGAAGAAGCCCTGCGTTTGCAAGAGCAAATGAGGAATTCGTTGCAGGAAAGAGGAAGGAAAGAAAGTTTCTCTCCCTCTGCCTGCTTTGCTCAGAGAACTGGATGAAGTCAGGGAGTTCTCCCTTTCACTGAGAAACGTGCGGGCTGCTGTTGCCTGTGCGCTCTCTTCTTTGCAAAAGAGTCTGCAGTTCCACGCTTTGAACCGTGGAAAGGCGCCGGGCTCTGCTAAGACTTCCCCCGGCGCTTCGTTTGCCCTGGGCCAGAGCGAGCCTTCACAATAGCTGAACGCTAACACTGCATACTCGTTCCACTTCCAGAACAGGGCTACCGCGAGGCAGTTCTCCGGGGGAAAACGGCCCTTCGCGAAGGGCAGATCTGCCGAGCTCATTGCGGGAAAGCGAAAGCAAAGGACGCTTTTCTCCCTCTAACCGCTTTCGTCAGAGGAACGGGGGAAGTCACAGTGTTCTTTCTCTCACTGAGATACACACAATCTGACGTTGCCTCTGAGCTCCGTTGCTGGCAAAGAACTGAAACTGACATACATTCCTGTGGGGAAACACAGGGCTTTGCTAGGATTTCTCTAGGCAGTGTGATTTCCCTGGGCCTCACTGTAGCAACACTATCTCGCCAGGGCAACACTGCGTGGGATTTCCTCTGCCAGGAGAGAGCTGCTGCTTTGTAGTTTGTGCTGGGAAACCTTGCTTTGGCAAGTGCGAATTGACCGCATTCAGGCAGAAAAAAAAGAGAACAGCAAGAGGCCTTTTTTCCCCGGCTGCTTTCCCAAGCCCTTCCAGCTCAAACTATGTCGTTGCTCCTCTGGAAGGATCCCTGCACCGCGACGTAGTTTCTCAGAAGAAGCCCTGCTTTTGCAAGAGCAAAAGAGCAATTCGTTGCAGGAAAGAGGAAGGAAAGAAAGTTTCTCTCCCTCTGCCTGCTTTGCTCAGAGAACTGGATGAAGTCAGGGAGTTCTCCCTTTCACTGAGAAACGTGCGGGCTGCTGTTGCCTGTGCGCTCTCTTCTTTGCAAAAGAGTCTGCAGTTCCACGCTTTGAACCGTGGAAAGGCGCCGGGCTCTGCTAAGACTTCCCCCGGCGCTTCGTTTGCCCTGGGCCAGAGCGAGCCTTCACAATAGCTGAACGCTAACACTGCATACTCGTTCCACTTCCAGAACAGGGCTACCGCGAGGCAGTTCTCCGGGGGAAAACGGCCCTTCGCGAAGGGCAGATCTGCTGAGCTCATTGCGGGAAAGCGAAAGCAAAGGACGCTTTTCTCCCTCTAACCGCTTTCGTCAGAGGAACGGGGGAAGTCACAGTGTTCTTTCTCTCACTGAGATACACACAATCTGACGTTGCCTCTGAGCTCCGTTGCTGGCAAAGAACTGAAACTGACATACATTCCTGTGGGGAAACACAGGGCTTTGCTAGGATTTCTCTAGGCAGTGTGATTTCCCTGGGCCTCATTGTAGCAACACTATCTCGCCAGGGCAACACTGCGTGGGATTTCCTCTGCCAGGAGAGAGCTGCTGCTTTGTAGTTTGTGCTGGGAAACCTTGCTTTGGCAAGTGCGAATTGACCGCATTCAGGCAGAAAGAAAAGAGAACAGCAAGAGGCCTTTTCTCCCCGGCTGCTTTCCCAAGCCCTTCCAGCTCAAACTATGTCGTTGCTCCTCTGGAAGGATCCCTGCACCGCGACGTAGTTTCTCAGAAGAAGCCCTGCGTTTGCAAGAGCAAATGAGGAATTCGTTGCAGGAAAGAGGAAGGAAAGAAAGTTTCTCTCCCTCTGCCTGCTTTGCTCAGAGAACTGGATGAAGTCAGGGAGTTCTCCCTTTCACTGAGAAACGTGCGGGCTGCTGTTGCCTGTGCGCTCTCTTCTTTGCAAAAGAGTCTGCAGTTCCACGCTTTGAACCGTGGAAAGGCGCCGGGCTCTGCTAAGACTTCCCCCGGCGCTTCGTTTGCCCTGGGCCAGAGCGAGCCTTCACAATAGCTGAACGCTAACACTGCATACTCGTTCCACTTCCAGAACAGGGCTACCGCGAGGCAGTTCTCCGGGGGAAAACGGCCCTTCGCGAAGGGCAGATCTGCCGAGCTCATTGCGGGAAAGCGAAAGCAAAGGACGCTTTTCTCCCTCTAACCGCTTTCGTCAGAGGAACGGGGGAAGTCACAGTGTTCTTTCTCTCACTGAGATACACACAATCTGACGTTGCCTCTGAGCTCCGTTGCTGGCAAAGAACTGAAACTGACATACATTCCTGTGGGGAAACACAGGGCTTTGCTAGGATTTCTCTAGGCAGTGTGTTTTCCCTGGACCTCACTGCAGCAACACTATCTCGCCAGGGCAACACTGCGTGGGATTTCCTCTTCCAAGAGAGCTGCTGCTTTGTAGTTTGTGCTGGGAAACCTTGCTTTGGCAAGTGCGAATTGACCGCATTCAGGCAGAAAAAAAAGAGAACAGCAAGAGGCCTTTTTTCCCCGGCTGCTTTCCCAAGCCCTTCCAGCTCAAACTATGTCGTTGCTCCTCTGGAAGGATCCCTGCACCGCGACGTAGTTTCTCAGAAGAAGCCCTGCGTTTGCAAGAGCAAAGGAGCAATTCGTTGCAGGAAAGAGGAAGGAAAGAAAGTTTCTCTCCCTCTGCCTGCTTTGCTCAGAGAACTGGATGAAGTCAGGGAGTTCTCCCTTTCACTGAGAAACGTGCGGGCTGCTGTTGCCTGTGCGCTCTCTTCTTTGCAAAAGAGTCTGCAGTTCCACGCTTTGAACCGTGGAAAGGCGCCGGGCTCTGCTAAGACTTCCCCCGGCGCTTCGTTTGCCCTGGGCCAAAGCGAGCCTTCACAATAGCTGAACGCTAACACTGCATACTCGTTCCACTTCCAGAACAGGGCTACCGCGAGGCAGTTCTCCGGGGGAAAACGGCCCTTCGCGAAGGGCAGATCTGCCGAGCTCATTGCGGGAAAGCGAAAGCAAAGGACGCTTTTCTCCCTCTAACCGCTTTCGTCAGAGGAACGGGGGAAGTCACAGTGTTCTTTCTCTCACTGAGATACACACAATCTGACGTTGCCTCTGAGCTCCGTTGCTGGCAAAGAACTGAAACGGACATACATTCCTGTGGGGAAACACAGGGCTTTGCTAGGATTTCTCTAGGCAGTGTGATTTCCCTGGGCCTCACTGTAGCAACACTATCTCGCCAGGGCAACACTGCGTGGGATTTCCTCTGCCAGGAGAGAGCTGCTGCTTTGTAGTTTGTGCTGGGAAACCTTGCTTTGGCAAGTGCGAATTGACCGCATTCAGGCAGAAAGAAAAGAGAACAGCAAGAGGCCTTTTCTCCCCGGCTGCTTTCCCAAGCCCTTCCAGCTCAAACTATGTCGTTGCTCCTCTGGAAGGATCCCTGCACCGCGACGTAGTTTCTCAGAAGAAGCCCTGCGTTTGCAAGAGCAAATGAGGAATTCGTTGCAGGAAAGAGGAAGGAAAGAAAGTTTCTCTCCCTCTGCCTGCTTTGCTCAGAGAACTGGATGAAGTCAGGGAGTTCTCCCTTTCACTGAGAAACGTGCGGGCTGCTGTTGCCTGTGCGCTCTCTTCTTTGCAAAAGAGTCTGCAGTTCCACGCTTTGAACCGTGGAAAGGCGCCGGGCTCTGCTAAGACTTCCCCCGGCCCTTCGTTTGCCCTGGGCCAGAGCGAGCCTTCACAATAGCTGAACGCTAACACTGCATACTCGTTCCACTTCCAGAACAGGGCTACCGCGAGGCAGTTCTCCGGGGGAAAACGGCCCTTCGCGAAGGGCAGATCTGCCGAGCTCATTGCGGGAAAGCGAAAGCAAAGGACGCTTTTCTCCCTCTAACCGCTTTCGTCAGAGGAACGGGGGAAGTCACAGTGTTCTTTCTCTCACTGAGATACACACAATCTGACGTTGCCTCTGAGCTCCGTTGCTGGCAAAGAACTGAAACTGACATACATTCCTGTGGGGAAACACAGGGCTTTGCTAGGATTTCTCTAGGCAGTGTGTTTTCCCTGGACCTCACTGCAGCAACACTATCTCGCCAGGGCAACACTGCGTGGGATTTCCTCTTCCAAGAGAGCTGCTGCTTTGTAGTTTGTGCTGGGAAACCTTGCTTTGGCAAGTGCGAATTGACCGCATTCAGGCAGAAAAAAAAGAGAACAGCAAGAGGCCTTTTTTCCCCGGCTGCTTTCCCAAGCCCTTCCAGCTCAAACTATGTCGTTGCTCCTCTGGAAGGATCCCTGCACCGCGACGTAGTTTCTCAGAAGAAGCCCTGCGTTTGCAAGAGCAAAGGAGCAATTCGTTGCAGGAAAGAGGAAGGAAAGAAAGTTTCTCTCCCTCTGCCTGCTTTGCTCAGAGAACTGGATGAAGTCAGGGAGTTCTCCCTTTCACTGAGAAACGTGCGGGCTGCTGTTGCCTGTGCGCTCTCTTCTTTGCAAAAGAGTCTGCAGTTCCACGCTTTGAACCGTGGAAAGGCGCCGGGCTCTGCTAAGACTTCCCCCGGCGCTTCGTTTGCCCTGGGCCAAAGCGAGCCTTCACAATAGCTGAACGCTAACACTGCATACTCGTTCCACTTCCAGAACAGGGCTACCGCGAGGCAGTTCTCCGGGGGAAAACGGCCCTTCGCGAAGGGCAGATCTGCTGAGCTCATTGCGGGAAAGCGAAAGCAAAGGACGCTTTTCTCCCTCTAACCGCTTTCGTCAGAGGAACGGGGGAAGTCACAGTGTTCTTTCTCTCACTGAGATACACACAATCTGACGTTGCCTCTGAGCTCCGTTGCTGGCAAAGAACTGAAACTGACATACATTCCTGTGGGGAAACACAGGGCTTTGCTAGGATTTCTCTAGGCAGTGTGATTTCCCTGGGCCTCACTGTAGCAACACTATCTCGCCAGGGCAACACTGCGTGGGATTTCCTCTGCCAGGAGAGAGCTGCTGCTTTGTAGTTTGTGCTGGGAAACCTTGCTTTGGCAAGTGCGAATTGACCGCATTCAGGCAGAAAGAAAAGAGAACAGCAAGAGGCCTTTTCTCCCCGGCTGCTTTCCCAAGCCCTTCCAGCTCAAACTATGTCGTTGCTCCTCTGGAAGGATCCCTGCACCGCGACGTAGTTTCTCAGAAGAAGCCCTGCGTTTGCAAGAGCAAATGAGGAATTCGTTGCAGGAAAGAGGAAGGAAAGAAAGTTTCTCTCCCTCTGCCTGCTTTGCTCAGAGAACTGGATGAAGTCAGGGAGTTCTCCCTTTCACTGAGAAACGTGCGGGCTGCTGTTGCCTGTGCGCTCTCTTCTTTGCAAAAGAGTCTGCAGTTCCACGCTTTGAACCGTGGAAAGGCGCCGGGCTCTGCTAAGACTTCCCCCGGCGCTTCGTTTGCCCTGGGCCAGAGCGAGCCTTCACAATAGCTGAACGCTAACACTGCATACTCGTTCCACTTCCAGAACAGGGCTACCGCGAGGCAGTTCTCCGGGGGAAAACGGCCCTTCGCGAAGGGCAGATCTGCCGAGCTCATTGCGGGAAAGCGAAAGCAAAGGACGCTTTTCTCCCTCTAACCGCTTTCGTCAGAGGAACGGGGGAAGTCACAGTGTTCTTTCTCTCACTGAGATACACACAATCTGACGTTGCCTCTGAGCTCCGTTGCTGGCAAAGAACTGAAACTGACATACATTCCTGTGGGGAAACACAGGGCTTTGCTAGGATTTCTCTAGGCAGTGTGTTTTCCCTGGACCTCACTGCAGCAACACTATCTCGCCAGGGCAACACTGCGTGGGATTTCCTCTTCCAAGAGAGCTGCTGCTTTGTAGTTTGTGCTGGGAAACCTTGCTTTGGCAAGTGCGAATTGACCGCATTCAGGCAGAAAAAAAAGAGAACAGCAAGAGGCCTTTTTTCCCCGGCTGCTTTCCCAAGCCCTTCCAGCTCAAACTATGTCGTTGCTCCTCTGGAAGGATCCCTGCACCGCGACGTAGTTTCTCAGAAGAAGCCCTGCGTTTGCAAGAGCAAAGGAGCAATTCGTTGCAGGAAAGAGGAAGGAAAGAAAGTTTCTCTCCCTCTGCCTGCTTTGCTCAGAGAACTGGATGAAGTCAGGGAGTTCTCCCTTTCACTGAGAAACGTGCGGGCTGCTGTTGCCTGTGCGCTCTCTTCTTTGCAAAAGAGTCTGCAGTTCCACGCTTTGAACCGTGGAAAGGCGCCGGGCTCTGCTAAGACTTCCCCCGGCGCTTCGTTTGCCCTGGGCCAAAGCGAGCCTTCACAATAGCTGAACGCTAACACTGCATACTCGTTCCACTTCCAGAACAGGGCTACCGCGAGGCAGTTCTCCGGGGGAAAACGGCCCTTCGCGAAGGGCAGATCTGCCGAGCTCATTGCGGGAAAGCGAAAGCAAAGGACGCTTTTCTCCCTCTAACCGCTTTCGTCAGAGGAACGGGGGAAGTCACAGTGTTCTTTCTCTCACTGAGATACACACAATCTGACGTTGCCTCTGAGCTCCGTTGCTGGCAAAGAACTGAAACGGACATACATTCCTGTGGGGAAACACAGGGCTTTGCTAGGATTTCTCTAGGCAGTGTGATTTCCCTGGGCCTCACTGTAGCAACACTATCTCGCCAGGGCAACACTGCGTGGGATTTCCTCTGCCAGGAGAGAGCTGCTGCTTTGTAGTTTGTGCTGGGAAACCTTGCTTTGGCAAGTGCGAATTGACCGCATTCAGGCAGAAAAAAAAGAGAACAGCAAGAGGCCTTTTTTCCCCGGCTGCTTTCCCAAGCCCTTCCAGCTCAAACTATGTCGTTGCTCCTCTGGAAGGATCCCTGCACCGCGACGTAGTTTCTCAGAAGAAGCCCTGCGTTTGCAAGAGCAAAGGAGCAATTCGTTGCAGGAAAGAGGAAGGAAAGAAAGTTTCTCTCCCTCTGCCTGCTTTGCTCAGAGAACTGGATGAAGTCAGGGAGTTCTCCCTTTCACTGAGAAACGTGCGGGCTGCTGTTGCCTGTGCGCTCTCTTCTTTGCAAAAGAGTCTGCAGTTCCACGCTTTGAACCGTGGAAAGGCGCCGGGCTCTGCTAAGACTTCCCCCGGCGCTTCGTTTGCCCTGGGCCAAAGCGAGCCTTCACAATAGCTGAACGCTAACACTGCATACTCGTTCCACTTCCAGAACAGGGCTACCGCGAGGCAGTTCTCCGGGGGAAAACGGCCCTTCGCGAAGGGCAGATCTGCCGAGCTCATTGCGGGAAAGCGAAAGCAAAGGACGCTTTTCTCCCTCTAACCGCTTTCGTCAGAGGAACGGGGGAAGTCACAGTGTTCTTTCTCTCACTGAGATACACACAATCTGACGTTGCCTCTGAGCTCCGTTGCTGGCAAAGAACTGAAACGGACATACATTCCTGTGGGGAAACACAGGGCTTTGCTAGGATTTCTCTAGGCAGTGTGATTTCCCTGGGCCTCACTGTAGCAACACTATCTCGCCAGGGCAACACTGCGTGGGATTTCCTCTGCCAGGAGAGAGCTGCTGCTTTGTAGTTTGTGCTGGGAAACCTTGCTTTGGCAAGTGCGAATTGACCGCATTCAGGCAGAAAGAAAAGAGAACAGCAAGAGGCCTTTTCTCCCCGGCTGCTTTCCCAAGCCCTTCCAGCTCAAACTATGTCGTTGCTCCTCTGGAAGGATCCCTGCACCGCGACGTAGTTTCTCAGAAGAAGCCCTGCGTTTGCAAGAGCAAATGAGGAATTCGTTGCAGGAAAGAGGAAGGAAAGAAAGTTTCTCTCCCTCTGCCTGCTTTGCTCAGAGAACTGGATGAAGTCAGGGAGTTCTCCCTTTCACTGAGAAACGTGCGGGCTGCTGTTGCCTGTGCGCTCTCTTCTTTGCAAAAGAGTCTGCAGTTCCACGCTTTGAACCGTGGAAAGGCGCCGGGCTCTGCTAAGACTTCCCCCGGCGCTTCGTTTGCCCTGGGCCAGAGCGAGCCTTCACAATAGCTGAACGCTAACACTGCATACTCGTTCCACTTCCAGAACAGGGCTACCGCGAGGCAGTTCTCCGGGGGAAAACGGCCCTTCGCGAAGGGCAGATCTGCCGAGCTCATTGCGGGAAAGCGAAAGCAAAGGACGCTTTTCTCCCTCTAACCGCTTTCGTCAGAGGAACGGGGGAAGTCACAGTGTTCTTTCTCTCACTGAGATACACACAATCTGACGTTGCCTCTGAGCTCCGTTGCTGGCAAAGAACTGAAACTGACATACATTCCTGTGGGGAAACACAGGGCTTTGCTAGGATTTCTCTAGGCAGTGTGATTTCCCTGGGCCTCACTGTAGCAACACTATCTCGCCAGGGCAACACTGCGTGGGATTTCCTCTGCCAGGAGAGAGCTGCTGCTTTGTAGTTTGTGCTGGGAAACCTTGCTTTGGCAAGTGCGAATTGACCGCATTCAGGCAGAAAAAAAAGAGAACAGCAAGAGGCCTTTTTTCCCCGGCTGCTTTCCCAAGCCCTTCCAGCTCAAACTATGTCGTTGCTCCTCTGGAAGGATCCCTGCACCGCGACGTAGTTTCTCAGAAGAAGCCCTGCTTTTGCAAGAGCAAAAGAGCAATTCGTTGCAGGAAAGAGGAAGGAAAGAAAGTTTCTCTCCCTCTGCCTGCTTTGCTCAGAGAACTGGATGAAGTCAGGGAGTTCTCCCTTTCACTGAGAAACGTGCGGGCTGCTGTTGCCTGTGCGCTCTCTTCTTTGCAAAAGAGTCTGCAGTTCCACGCTTTGAACCGTGGAAAGGCGCCGGGCTCTGCTAAGACTTCCCCCGGCGCTTCGTTTGCCCTGGGCCAGAGCGAGCCTTCACAATAGCTGAACGCTAACACTGCATACTCGTTCCACTTCCAGAACAGGGCTACCGCGAGGCAGTTCTCCGGGGGAAAACGGCCCTTCGCGAAGGGCAGATCTGCTGAGCTCATTGCGGGAAAGCGAAAGCAAAGGACGCTTTTCTCCCTCTAACCGCTTTCGTCAGAGGAACGGGGGAAGTCACAGTGTTCTTTCTCTCACTGAGATACACACAATCTGACGTTGCCTCTGAGCTCCGTTGCTGGCAAAGAACTGAAACTGACATACATTCCTGTGGGGAAACACAGGGCTTTGCTAGGATTTCTCTAGGCAGTGTGATTTCCCTGGGCCTCATTGTAGCAACACTATCTCGCCAGGGCAACACTGCGTGGGATTTCCTCTGCCAGGAGAGAGCTGCTGCTTTGTAGTTTGTGCTGGGAAACCTTGCTTTGGCAAGTGCGAATTGACCGCATTCAGGCAGAAAGAAAAGAGAACAGCAAGAGGCCTTTTCTCCCCGGCTGCTTTCCCAAGCCCTTCCAGCTCAAACTATGTCGTTGCTCCTCTGGAAGGATCCCTGCACCGCGACGTAGTTTCTCAGAAGAAGCCCTGCGTTTGCAAGAGCAAATGAGGAATTCGTTGCAGGAAAGAGGAAGGAAAGAAAGTTTCTCTCCCTCTGCCTGCTTTGCTCAGAGAACTGGATGAAGTCAGGGAGTTCTCCCTTTCACTGAGAAACGTGCGGGCTGCTGTTGCCTGTGCGCTCTCTTCTTTGCAAAAGAGTCTGCAGTTCCACGCTTTGAACCGTGGAAAGGCGCCGGGCTCTGCTAAGACTTCCCCCGGCGCTTCGTTTGCCCTGGGCCAGAGCGAGCCTTCACAATAGCTGAACGCTAACACTGCATACTCGTTCCACTTCCAGAACAGGGCTACCGCGAGGCAGTTCTCCGGGGGAAAACGGCCCTTCGCGAAGGGCAGATCTGCCGAGCTCATTGCGGGAAAGCGAAAGCAAAGGACGCTTTTCTCCCTCTAACCGCTTTCGTCAGAGGAACGGGGGAAGTCACAGTGTTCTTTCTCTCACTGAGATACACACAATCTGACGTTGCCTCTGAGCTCCGTTGCTGGCAAAGAACTGAAACTGACATACATTCCTGTGGGGAAACACAGGGCTTTGCTAGGATTTCTCTAGGCAGTGTGTTTTCCCTGGACCTCACTGCAGCAACACTATCTCGCCAGGGCAACACTGCGTGGGATTTCCTCTTCCAAGAGAGCTGCTGCTTTGTAGTTTGTGCTGGGAAACCTTGCTTTGGCAAGTGCGAATTGACCGCATTCAGGCAGAAAAAAAAGAGAACAGCAAGAGGCCTTTTTTCCCCGGCTGCTTTCCCAAGCCCTTCCAGCTCAAACTATGTCGTTGCTCCTCTGGAAGGATCCCTGCACCGCGACGTAGTTTCTCAGAAGAAGCCCTGCGTTTGCAAGAGCAAAGGAGCAATTCGTTGCAGGAAAGAGGAAGGAAAGAAAGTTTCTCTCCCTCTGCCTGCTTTGCTCAGAGAACTGGATGAAGTCAGGGAGTTCTCCCTTTCACTGAGAAACGTGCGGGCTGCTGTTGCCTGTGCGCTCTCTTCTTTGCAAAAGAGTCTGCAGTTCCACGCTTTGAACCGTGGAAAGGCGCCGGGCTCTGCTAAGACTTCCCCCGGCGCTTCGTTTGCCCTGGGCCAAAGCGAGCCTTCACAATAGCTGAACGCTAACACTGCATACTCGTTCCACTTCCAGAACAGGGCTACCGCGAGGCAGTTCTCCGGGGGAAAACGGCCCTTCGCGAAGGGCAGATCTGCCGAGCTCATTGCGGGAAAGCGAAAGCAAAGGACGCTTTTCTCCCTCTAACCGCTTTCGTCAGAGGAACGGGGGAAGTCACAGTGTTCTTTCTCTCACTGAGATACACACAATCTGACGTTGCCTCTGAGCTCCGTTGCTGGCAAAGAACTGAAACGGACATACATTCCTGTGGGGAAACACAGGGCTTTGCTAGGATTTCTCTAGGCAGTGTGATTTCCCTGGGCCTCACTGTAGCAACACTATCTCGCCAGGGCAACACTGCGTGGGATTTCCTCTGCCAGGAGAGAGCTGCTGCTTTGTAGTTTGTGCTGGGAAACCTTGCTTTGGCAAGTGCGAATTGACCGCATTCAGGCAGAAAGAAAAGAGAACAGCAAGAGGCCTTTTCTCCCCGGCTGCTTTCCCAAGCCCTTCCAGCTCAAACTATGTCGTTGCTCCTCTGGAAGGATCCCTGCACCGCGACGTAGTTTCTCAGAAGAAGCCCTGCGTTTGCAAGAGCAAATGAGGAATTCGTTGCAGGAAAGAGGAAGGAAAGAAAGTTTCTCTCCCTCTGCCTGCTTTGCTCAGAGAACTGGATGAAGTCAGGGAGTTCTCCCTTTCACTGAGAAACGTGCGGGCTGCTGTTGCCTGTGCGCTCTCTTCTTTGCAAAAGAGTCTGCAGTTCCACGCTTTGAACCGTGGAAAGGCGCCGGGCTCTGCTAAGACTTCCCCCGGCCCTTCGTTTGCCCTGGGCCAGAGCGAGCCTTCACAATAGCTGAACGCTAACACTGCATACTCGTTCCACTTCCAGAACAGGGCTACCGCGAGGCAGTTCTCCGGGGGAAAACGGCCCTTCGCGAAGGGCAGATCTGCCGAGCTCATTGCGGGAAAGCGAAAGCAAAGGACGCTTTTCTCCCTCTAACCGCTTTCGTCAGAGGAACGGGGAAAGTCACAGTGTTCTTTCTCTCACTGAGATACACACAATCTGACGTTGCCTCTGAGCTCCGTTGCTGGCAAAGAACTGAAACTGACATACATTCCTGTGGGGAAACACAGGGCTTTGCTAGGATTTCTCTAGGCAGTGTGTTTTCCCTGGACCTCACTGCAGCAACACTATCTCGCCAGGGCAACACTGCGTGGGATTTCCTCTTCCAAGAGAGCTGCTGCTTTGTAGTTTGTGCTGGGAAACCTTGCTTTGGCAAGTGCGAATTGACCGCATTCAGGCAGAAAAAAAAGAGAACAGCAAGAGGCCTTTTTTCCCCGGCTGCTTTCCCAAGCCCTTCCAGCTCAAACTATGTCGTTGCTCCTCTGGAAGGATCCCTGCACCGCGACGTAGTTTCTCAGAAGAAGCCCTGCGTTTGCAAGAGCAAAGGAGCAATTCGTTGCAGGAAAGAGGAAGGAAAGAAAGTTTCTCTCCCTCTGCCTGCTTTGCTCAGAGAACTGGATGAAGTCAGGGAGTTCTCCCTTTCACTGAGAAACGTGCGGGCTGCTGTTGCCTGTGCGCTCTCTTCTTTGCAAAAGAGTCTGCAGTTCCACGCTTTGAACCGTGGAAAGGCGCCGGGCTCTGCTAAGACTTCCCCCGGCGCTTCGTTTGCCCTGGGCCAGAGCGAGCCTTCACAATAGCTGAACGCTAACACTGCATACTCGTTCCACTTCCAGAACAGGGCTACCGCGAGGCAGTTCTCCGGGGGAAAACGGCCCTTCGCGAAGGGCAGATCTGCCGAGCTCATTGCGGGAAAGCGAAAGCAAAGGACGCTTTTCTCCCTCTAACCGCTTTCGTCAGAGGAACGGGGGAAGTCACAGTGTTCTTTCTCTCACTGAGATACACACAATCTGACGTTGCCTCTGAGCTCCGTTGCTGGCAAAGAACTGAAACTGACATACATTCCTGTGGGGAAACACAGGGCTTTGCTAGGATTTCTCTAGGCAGTGTGATTTCCCTGGGCCTCACTGTAGCAACACTATCTCGCCAGGGCAACACTGCGTGGGATTTCCTCTGCCAGGAGAGAGCTGCTGCTTTGTAGTTTGTGCTGGGAAACCTTGCTTTGGCAAGTGCGAATTGACCGCATTCAGGCAGAAAGAAAAGAGAACAGCAAGAGGCCTTTTCTCCCCGGCTGCTTTCCCAAGCCCTTCCAGCTCAAACTATGTCGTTGCTCCTCTGGAAGGATCCCTGCACCGCGACGTAGTTTCTCAGAAGAAGCCCTGCGTTTGCAAGAGCAAATGAGGAATTCGTTGCAGGAAAGAGGAAGGAAAGAAAGTTTCTCTCCCTCTGCCTGCTTTGCTCAGAGAACTGGATGAAGTCAGGGAGTTCTCCCTTTCACTGAGAAACGTGCGGGCTGCTGTTGCCTGTGCGCTCTCTTCTTTGCAAAAGAGTCTGCAGTTCCACGCTTTGAACCGTGGAAAGGCGCCGGGCTCTGCTAAGACTTCCCCCGGCGCTTCGTTTGCCCTGGGCCAGAGCGAGCCTTCACAATAGCTGAACGCTAACACTGCATACTCGTTCCACTTCCAGAACCGGGCTACCGCGAGGCAGTTCTCCGGGGCAAAACGGCCCTTCGCGAAGGGCAGATCTGCCGAGCTCATTGCGGGAAAGCGAAAGCAAAGGACGCTTTTCTCCCTCTAACCGCTTTCGTCAGAGGAACGGGGGAAGTCACAGTGTTCTTTCTCTCACTGAGATACACACAATCTGACGTTGCCTCTGAGCTCCGTTGCTGGCAAAGAACTGAAACTGACATACATTCCTGTGGGGAAACACAGGGCTTTGCTAGGATTTCTCTAGGCAGTGTGTTTTCCCTGGACCTCACTGCAGCAACACTATCTCGCCAGGGCAACACTGCGTGGGATTTCCTCTTCCAAGAGAGCTGCTGCTTTGTAGTTTGTGCTGGGAAACCTTGCTTTGGCAAGTGCGAATTGACCGCATTCAGGCAGAAAAAAAAGAGAACAGCAAGAGGCCTTTTTTCCCCGGCTGCTTTCCCAAGCCCTTCCAGCTCAAACTATGTCGTTGCTCCTCTGGAAGGATCCCTGCACCGCGACGTAGTTTCTCAGAAGAAGCCCTGCGTTTGCAAGAGCAAATGAGGAATTCGTTGCAGGAAAGAGGAAGGAAAGAAAGTTTCTCTCCCTCTGCCTGCTTTGCTCAGAGAACTGGATGAAGTCAGGGAGTTCTCCCTTTCACTGAGAAACGTGCGGGCTGCTGTTGCCTGTGCGCTCTCTTCTTTGCAAAAGAGTCTGCAGTTCCACGCTTTGAACCGTGGAAAGGCGCCGGGCTCTGCTAAGACTTCCCCCGGCGCTTCGTTTGCCCTGGGCCAGAGCGAGCCTTCACAATAGCTGAACGCTAACACTGCATACTCGTTCCACTTCCAGAACAGGGCTACCGCGAGGCAGTTCTCCGGGGGAAAACGGCCCTTCGCGAAGGGCAGATCTGCCGAGCTCATTGCGGGAAAGCGAAAGCAAAGGACGCTTTTCTCCCTCTAACCGCTTTCGTCAGAGGAACGGGGGAAGTCACAGTGTTCTTTCTCTCACTGAGATACACACAATCTGACGTTGCCTCTGAGCTCCGTTGCTGGCAAAGAACTGAAACTGACATACATTCCTGTGGGGAAACACAGGGCTTTGCTAGGATTTCTCTAGGCAGTGTGATTTCCCTGGGCCTCACTGTAGCAACACTATCTCGCCAGGGCAACACTGCGTGGGATTTCCTCTGCCAGGAGAGAGCTGCTGCTTTGTAGTTTGTGCTGGGAAACCTTGCTTTGGCAAGTGCGAATTGACCGCATTCAGGCAGAAAGAAAAGAGAACAGCAAGAGGCCTTTTCTCCCCGGCTGCTTTCCCAAGCCCTTCCAGCTCAAACTATGTCGTTGCTCCTCTGGAAGGATCCCTGCACCGCGACGTAGTTTCTCAGAAGAAGCCCTGCGTTTGCAAGAGCAAATGAGGAATTCGTTGCAGGAAAGAGGAAGGAAAGAAAGTTTCTCTCCCTCTGCCTGCTTTGCTCAGAGAACTGGATGAAGTCAGGGAGTTCTCCCTTTCACTGAGAAACGTGCGGGCTGCTGTTGCCTGTGCGCTCTCTTCTTTGCAAAAGAGTCTGCAGTTCCACGCTTTGAACCGTGGAAAGGCGCCGGGCTCTGCTAAGACTTCCCCCGGCGCTTCGTTTGCCCTGGGCCAGAGCGAGCCTTCACAATAGCTGAACGCTAACACTGCATACTCGTTCCACTTCCAGAACAGGGCTACCGCGAGGCAGTTCTCCGGGGGAAAACGGCCCTTCGCGAAGGGCAGATCTGCCGAGCTCATTGCGGGAAAGCGAAAGCAAAGGACGCTTTTCTCCCTCTAACCGCTTTCGTCAGAGGAACGGGGGAAGTCACAGTGTTCTTTCTCTCACTGAGATACACACAATCTGACGTTGCCTCTGAGCTCCGTTGCTGGCAAAGAACTGAAACTGACATACATTCCTGTGGGGAAACACAGGGCTTTGCTAGGATTTCTCTAGGCAGTGTGATTTCCCTGGGCCTCACTGTAGCAACACTATCTCGCCAGGGCAACACTGCGTGGGATTTCCTCTGCCAGGAGAGAGCTGCTGCTTTGTAGTTTGTGCTGGGAAACCTTGCTTTGGCAAGTGCGAATTGACCGCATTCAGGCAGAAAGAAAAGAGAACAGCAAGAGGCCTTTTCTCCCCGGCTGCTTTCCCAAGCCCTTCCAGCTCAAACTATGTCGTTGCTCCTCTGGAAGGATCCCTGCACCGCGACGTAGTTTCTCAGAAGAAGCCCTGCGTTTGCAAGAGCAAATGAGGAATTCGTTGCAGGAAAGAGGAAGGAAAGAAAGTTTCTCTCCCTCTGCCTGCTTTGCTCAGAGAACTGGATGAAGTCAGGGAGTTCTCCCTTTCACTGAGAAACGTGCGGGCTGCTGTTGCCTGTGCGCTCTCTTCTTTGCAAAAGAGTCTGCAGTTCCACGCTTTGAACCGTGGAAAGGCGCCGGGCTCTGCTAAGACTTCCCCCGGCGCTTCGTTTGCCCTGGGCCAGAGCGAGCCTTCACAATAGCTGAACGCTAACACTGCATACTCGTTCCACTTCCAGAACAGGGCTACCGCGAGGCAGTTCTCCGGGGGAAAACGGCCCTTCGCGAAGGGCAGATCTGCCGAGCTCATTGCGGGAAAGCGAAAGCAAAGGACGCTTTTCTCCCTCTAACCGCTTTCGTCAGAGGAACGGGGGAAGTCACAGTGTTCTTTCTCTCACTGAGATACACACAATCTGACGTTGCCTCTGAGCTCCGTTGCTGGCAAAGAACTGAAACTGACATACATTCCTGTGGGGAAACACAGGGCTTTGCTAGGATTTCTCTAGGCAGTGTGATTTCCCTGGGCCTCACTGCAGCAACACTATCTCGCCAGGGCAACACTGCGTGGGATTTCCTCTTCCAAGAGAGCTGCTGCTTTGTAGTTTGTGCTGGGAAACCTTGCTTTGGCAAGTGCGAATTGACCGCATTCAGGCAGAAAAAAAAAGAACAGCAAGAGGCCTTTTTTCCCCGGCTGCTTTCCCAAGCCCTTCCAGCTCAAACTATGTCGTTGCTCCTCTGGAAGGATCCCTGCACCGCGACGTAGTTTCTCAGAAGAAGCCCTGCGTTTGCAAGAGCAAATGAGGAATTCGTTGCAGGAAAGAGGAAGGAAAGAAAGTTTCTCTCCCTCTGCCTGCTTTGCTCAGAGAACTGGATGAAGTCAGGGAGTTCTCCCTTTCACTGAGAAACGTGCGGGCTGCTGTTGCCTGTGCGCTCTCTTCTTTGCAAAAGAGTCTGCAGTTCCACGCTTTGAACCGTGGAAAGGCGCCGGGCTCTGCTAAGACTTCCCCCGGCCCTTCGTTTGCCCTGGGCCAGAGCGAGCCTTCACAATAGCTGAACGCTAACACTGCATACTCGTTCCACTTCCAGAACAGGGCTACCGCGAGGCAGTTCTCCGGGGGAAAACGGCCCTTCGCGAAGGGCAGATCTGCCGAGCTCATTGCGGGAAAGCGAAAGCAAAGGACGCTTTTCTCCCTCTAACCGCTTTCGTCAGAGGAACGGGGGAAGTCACAGTGTTCTTTCTCTCACTGAGATACACACAATCTGACGTTGCCTCTGAGCTCCGTTGCTGGCAAAGAACTGAAACTGACATACATTCCTGTGGGGAAACACAGGGCTTTGCTAGGATTTCTCTAGGCAGTGTGTTTTCCCTGGACCTCACTGCAGCAACACTATCTCGCCAGGGCAACACTGCGTGGGATTTCCTCTTCCAAGAGAGCTGCTGCTTTGTAGTTTGTGCTGGGAAACCTTGCTTTGGCAAGTGCGAATTGACCGCATTCAGGCAGAAAAAAAAGAGAACAGCAAGAGGCCTTTTTTCCCCGGCTGCTTTCCCAAGCCCTTCCAGCTCAAACTATGTCGTTGCTCCTCTGGAAGGATCCCTGCACCGCGACGTAGTTTCTCAGAAGAAGCCCTGCTTTTGCAAGAGCAAAAGAGCAATTCGTTGCAGGAAAGAGGAAGGAAAGAAAGTTTCTCTCCCTCTGCCTGCTTTGCTCAGAGAACTGGATGAAGTCAGGGAGTTCTCCCTTTCACTGAGAAACGTGCGGGCTGCTGTTGCCTGTGCGCTCTCTTCTTTGCAAAAGAGTCTGCAGTTCCACGCTTTGAACCGTGGAAAGGCGCCGGGCTCTGCTAAGACTTCCCCCGGCGCTTCGTTTGCCCTGGGCCAGAGCGAGCCTTCACAATAGCTGAACGCTAACACTGCATACTCGTTCCACTTCCAGAACAGGGCTACCGCGAGGCAGTTCTCCGGGGGAAAACGGCCCTTCGCGAAGGGCAGATCTGCTGAGCTCATTGCGGGAAAGCGAAAGCAAAGGACGCTTTTCTCCCTCTAACCGCTTTCGTCAGAGGAACGGGGGAAGTCACAGTGTTCTTTCTCTCACTGAGATACACACAATCTGACGTTGCCTCTGAGCTCCGTTGCTGGCAAAGAACTGAAACTGACATACATTCCTGTGGGGAAACACAGGGCTTTGCTAGGATTTCTCTAGGCAGTGTGATTTCCCTGGGCCTCATTGTAGCAACACTATCTCGCCAGGGCAACACTGCGTGGGATTTCCTCTGCCAGGAGAGAGCTGCTGCTTTGTAGTTTGTGCTGGGAAACCTTGCTTTGGCAAGTGCGAATTGACCGCATTCAGGCAGAAAGAAAAGAGAACAGCAAGAGGCCTTTTCTCCCCGGCTGCTTTCCCAAGCCCTTCCAGCTCAAACTATGTCGTTGCTCCTCTGGAAGGATCCCTGCACCGCGACGTAGTTTCTCAGAAGAAGCCCTGCGTTTGCAAGAGCAAATGAGGAATTCGTTGCAGGAAAGAGGAAGGAAAGAAAGTTTCTCTCCCTCTGCCTGCTTTGCTCAGAGAACTGGATGAAGTCAGGGAGTTCTCCCTTTCACTGAGAAACGTGCGGGCTGCTGTTGCCTGTGCGCTCTCTTCTTTGCAAAAGAGTCTGCAGTTCCACGCTTTGAACCGTGGAAAGGCGCCGGGCTCTGCTAAGACTTCCCCCGGCGCTTCGTTTGCCCTGGGCCAGAGCGAGCCTTCACAATAGCTGAACGCTAACACTGCATACTCGTTCCACTTCCAGAACAGGGCTACCGCGAGGCAGTTCTCCGGGGGAAAACGGCCCTTCGCGAAGGGCAGATCTGCCGAGCTCATTGCGGGAAAGCGAAAGCAAAGGACGCTTTTCTCCCTCTAACCGCTTTCGTCAGAGGAACGGGGGAAGTCACAGTGTTCTTTCTCTCACTGAGATACACACAATCTGACGTTGCCTCTGAGCTCCGTTGCTGGCAAAGAACTGAAACTGACATACATTCCTGTGGGGAAACACAGGGCTTTGCTAGGATTTCTCTAGGCAGTGTGTTTTCCCTGGACCTCACTGCAGCAACACTATCTCGCCAGGGCAACACTGCGTGGGATTTCCTCTTCCAAGAGAGCTGCTGCTTTGTAGTTTGTGCTGGGAAACCTTGCTTTGGCAAGTGCGAATTGACCGCATTCAGGCAGAAAAAAAAGAGAACAGCAAGAGGCCTTTTTTCCCCGGCTGCTTTCCCAAGCCCTTCCAGCTCAAACTATGTCGTTGCTCCTCTGGAAGGATCCCTGCACCGCGACGTAGTTTCTCAGAAGAAGCCCTGCGTTTGCAAGAGCAAAGGAGCAATTCGTTGCAGGAAAGAGGAAGGAAAGAAAGTTTCTCTCCCTCTGCCTGCTTTGCTCAGAGAACTGGATGAAGTCAGGGAGTTCTCCCTTTCACTGAGAAACGTGCGGGCTGCTGTTGCCTGTGCGCTCTCTTCTTTGCAAAAGAGTCTGCAGTTCCACGCTTTGAACCGTGGAAAGGCGCCGGGCTCTGCTAAGACTTCCCCCGGCGCTTCGTTTGCCCTGGGCCAAAGCGAGCCTTCACAATAGCTGAACGCTAACACTGCATACTCGTTCCACTTCCAGAACAGGGCTACCGCGAGGCAGTTCTCCGGGGGAAAACGGCCCTTCGCGAAGGGCAGATCTGCCGAGCTCATTGCGGGAAAGCGAAAGCAAAGGACGCTTTTCTCCCTCTAACCGCTTTCGTCAGAGGAACGGGGGAAGTCACAGTGTTCTTTCTCTCACTGAGATACACACAATCTGACGTTGCCTCTGAGCTCCGTTGCTGGCAAAGAACTGAAACGGACATACATTCCTGTGGGGAAACACAGGGCTTTGCTAGGATTTCTCTAGGCAGTGTGATTTCCCTGGGCCTCACTGTAGCAACACTATCTCGCCAGGGCAACACTGCGTGGGATTTCCTCTGCCAGGAGAGAGCTGCTGCTTTGTAGTTTGTGCTGGGAAACCTTGCTTTGGCAAGTGCGAATTGACCGCATTCAGGCAGAAAAAAAAGAGAACAGCAAGAGGCCTTTTTTCCCCGGCTGCTTTCCCAAGCCCTTCCAGCTCAAACTATGTCGTTGCTCCTCTGGAAGGATCCCTGCACCGCGACGTAGTTTCTCAGAAGAAGCCCTGCGTTTGCAAGAGCAAAGGAGCAATTCGTTGCAGGAAAGAGGAAGGAAAGAAAGTTTCTCTCCCTCTGCCTGCTTTGCTCAGAGAACTGGATGAAGTCAGGGAGTTCTCCCTTTCACTGAGAAACGTGCGGGCTGCTGTTGCCTGTGCGCTCTCTTCTTTGCAAAAGAGTCTGCAGTTCCACGCTTTGAACCGTGGAAAGGCGCCGGGCTCTGCTAAGACTTCCCCCGGCGCTTCGTTTGCCCTGGGCCAAAGCGAGCCTTCACAATAGCTGAACGCTAACACTGCATACTCGTTCCACTTCCAGAACAGGGCTACCGCGAGGCAGTTCTCCGGGGGAAAACGGCCCTTCGCGAAGGGCAGATCTGCCGAGCTCATTGCGGGAAAGCGAAAGCAAAGGACGCTTTTCTCCCTCTAACCGCTTTCGTCAGAGGAACGGGGGAAGTCACAGTGTTCTTTCTCTCACTGAGATACACACAATCTGACGTTGCCTCTGAGCTCCGTTGCTGGCAAAGAACTGAAACGGACATACATTCCTGTGGGGAAACACAGGGCTTTGCTAGGATTTCTCTAGGCAGTGTGATTTCCCTGGGCCTCACTGTAGCAACACTATCTCGCCAGGGCAACACTGCGTGGGATTTCCTCTGCCAGGAGAGAGCTGCTGCTTTGTAGTTTGTGCTGGGAAACCTTGCTTTGGCAAGTGCGAATTGACCGCATTCAGGCAGAAAGAAAAGAGAACAGCAAGAGGCCTTTTCTCCCCGGCTGCTTTCCCAAGCCCTTCCAGCTCAAACTATGTCGTTGCTCCTCTGGAAGGATCCCTGCACCGCGACGTAGTTTCTCAGAAGAAGCCCTGCGTTTGCAAGAGCAAATGAGGAATTCGTTGCAGGAAAGAGGAAGGAAAGAAAGTTTCTCTCCCTCTGCCTGCTTTGCTCAGAGAACTGGATGAAGTCAGGGAGTTCTCCCTTTCACTGAGAAACGTGCGGGCTGCTGTTGCCTGTGCGCTCTCTTCTTTGCAAAAGAGTCTGCAGTTCCACGCTTTGAACCGTGGAAAGGCGCCGGGCTCTGCTAAGACTTCCCCCGGCGCTTCGTTTGCCCTGGGCCAGAGCGAGCCTTCACAATAGCTGAACGCTAACACTGCATACTCGTTCCACTTCCAGAACAGGGCTACCGCGAGGCAGTTCTCCGGGGGAAAACGGCCCTTCGCGAAGGGCAGATCTGCCGAGCTCATTGCGGGAAAGCGAAAGCAAAGGACGCTTTTCTCCCTCTAACCGCTTTCGTCAGAGGAACGGGGGAAGTCACAGTGTTCTTTCTCTCACTGAGATACACACAATCTGACGTTGCCTCTGAGCTCCGTTGCTGGCAAAGAACTGAAACTGACATACATTCCTGTGGGGAAACACAGGGCTTTGCTAGGATTTCTCTAGGCAGTGTGATTTCCCTGGGCCTCACTGTAGCAACACTATCTCGCCAGGGCAACACTGCGTGGGATTTCCTCTGCCAGGAGAGAGCTGCTGCTTTGTAGTTTGTGCTGGGAAACCTTGCTTTGGCAAGTGCGAATTGACCGCATTCAGGCAGAAAAAAAAGAGAACAGCAAGAGGCCTTTTTTCCCCGGCTGCTTTCCCAAGCCCTTCCAGCTCAAACTATGTCGTTGCTCCTCTGGAAGGATCCCTGCACCGCGACGTAGTTTCTCAGAAGAAGCCCTGCTTTTGCAAGAGCAAAAGAGCAATTCGTTGCAGGAAAGAGGAAGGAAAGAAAGTTTCTCTCCCTCTGCCTGCTTTGCTCAGAGAACTGGATGAAGTCAGGGAGTTCTCCCTTTCACTGAGAAACGTGCGGGCTGCTGTTGCCTGTGCGCTCTCTTCTTTGCAAAAGAGTCTGCAGTTCCACGCTTTGAACCGTGGAAAGGCGCCGGGCTCTGCTAAGACTTCCCCCGGCGCTTCGTTTGCCCTGGGCCAGAGCGAGCCTTCACAATAGCTGAACGCTAACACTGCATACTCGTTCCACTTCCAGAACAGGGCTACCGCGAGGCAGTTCTCCGGGGGAAAACGGCCCTTCGCGAAGGGCAGATCTGCTGAGCTCATTGCGGGAAAGCGAAAGCAAAGGACGCTTTTCTCCCTCTAACCGCTTTCGTCAGAGGAACGGGGGAAGTCACAGTGTTCTTTCTCTCACTGAGATACACACAATCTGACGTTGCCTCTGAGCTCCGTTGCTGGCAAAGAACTGAAACTGACATACATTCCTGTGGGGAAACACAGGGCTTTGCTAGGATTTCTCTAGGCAGTGTGATTTCCCTGGGCCTCATTGTAGCAACACTATCTCGCCAGGGCAACACTGCGTGGGATTTCCTCTGCCAGGAGAGAGCTGCTGCTTTGTAGTTTGTGCTGGGAAACCTTGCTTTGGCAAGTGCGAATTGACCGCATTCAGGCAGAAAGAAAAGAGAACAGCAAGAGGCCTTTTCTCCCCGGCTGCTTTCCCAAGCCCTTCCAGCTCAAACTATGTCGTTGCTCCTCTGGAAGGATCCCTGCACCGCGACGTAGTTTCTCAGAAGAAGCCCTGCGTTTGCAAGAGCAAATGAGGAATTCGTTGCAGGAAAGAGGAAGGAAAGAAAGTTTCTCTCCCTCTGCCTGCTTTGCTCAGAGAACTGGATGAAGTCAGGGAGTTCTCCCTTTCACTGAGAAACGTGCGGGCTGCTGTTGCCTGTGCGCTCTCTTCTTTGCAAAAGAGTCTGCAGTTCCACGCTTTGAACCGTGGAAAGGCGCCGGGCTCTGCTAAGACTTCCCCCGGCGCTTCGTTTGCCCTGGGCCAGAGCGAGCCTTCACAATAGCTGAACGCTAACACTGCATACTCGTTCCACTTCCAGAACAGGGCTACCGCGAGGCAGTTCTCCGGGGGAAAACGGCCCTTCGCGAAGGGCAGATCTGCCGAGCTCATTGCGGGAAAGCGAAAGCAAAGGACGCTTTTCTCCCTCTAACCGCTTTCGTCAGAGGAACGGGGGAAGTCACAGTGTTCTTTCTCTCACTGAGATACACACAATCTGACGTTGCCTCTGAGCTCCGTTGCTGGCAAAGAACTGAAACTGACATACATTCCTGTGGGGAAACACAGGGCTTTGCTAGGATTTCTCTAGGCAGTGTGTTTTCCCTGGACCTCACTGCAGCAACACTATCTCGCCAGGGCAACACTGCGTGGGATTTCCTCTTCCAAGAGAGCTGCTGCTTTGTAGTTTGTGCTGGGAAACCTTGCTTTGGCAAGTGCGAATTGACCGCATTCAGGCAGAAAAAAAAGAGAACAGCAAGAGGCCTTTTTTCCCCGGCTGCTTTCCCAAGCCCTTCCAGCTCAAACTATGTCGTTGCTCCTCTGGAAGGATCCCTGCACCGCGACGTAGTTTCTCAGAAGAAGCCCTGCGTTTGCAAGAGCAAAGGAGCAATTCGTTGCAGGAAAGAGGAAGGAAAGAAAGTTTCTCTCCCTCTGCCTGCTTTGCTCAGAGAACTGGATGAAGTCAGGGAGTTCTCCCTTTCACTGAGAAACGTGCGGGCTGCTGTTGCCTGTGCGCTCTCTTCTTTGCAAAAGAGTCTGCAGTTCCACGCTTTGAACCGTGGAAAGGCGCCGGGCTCTGCTAAGACTTCCCCCGGCGCTTCGTTTGCCCTGGGCCAAAGCGAGCCTTCACAATAGCTGAACGCTAACACTGCATACTCGTTCCACTTCCAGAACAGGGCTACCGCGAGGCAGTTCTCCGGGGGAAAACGGCCCTTCGCGAAGGGCAGATCTGCCGAGCTCATTGCGGGAAAGCGAAAGCAAAGGACGCTTTTCTCCCTCTAACCGCTTTCGTCAGAGGAACGGGGGAAGTCACAGTGTTCTTTCTCTCACTGAGATACACACAATCTGACGTTGCCTCTGAGCTCCGTTGCTGGCAAAGAACTGAAACGGACATACATTCCTGTGGGGAAACACAGGGCTTTGCTAGGATTTCTCTAGGCAGTGTGATTTCCCTGGGCCTCACTGTAGCAACACTATCTCGCCAGGGCAACACTGCGTGGGATTTCCTCTGCCAGGAGAGAGCTGCTGCTTTGTAGTTTGTGCTGGGAAACCTTGCTTTGGCAAGTGCGAATTGACCGCATTCAGGCAGAAAGAAAAGAGAACAGCAAGAGGCCTTTTCTCCCCGGCTGCTTTCCCAAGCCCTTCCAGCTCAAACTATGTCGTTGCTCCTCTGGAAGGATCCCTGCACCGCGACGTAGTTTCTCAGAAGAAGCCCTGCGTTTGCAAGAGCAAATGAGGAATTCGTTGCAGGAAAGAGGAAGGAAAGAAAGTTTCTCTCCCTCTGCCTGCTTTGCTCAGAGAACTGGATGAAGTCAGGGAGTTCTCCCTTTCACTGAGAAACGTGCGGGCTGCTGTTGCCTGTGCGCTCTCTTCTTTGCAAAAGAGTCTGCAGTTCCACGCTTTGAACCGTGGAAAGGCGCCGGGCTCTGCTAAGACTTCCCCCGGCCCTTCGTTTGCCCTGGGCCAGAGCGAGCCTTCACAATAGCTGAACGCTAACACTGCATACTCGTTCCACTTCCAGAACAGGGCTACCGCGAGGCAGTTCTCCGGGGGAAAACGGCCCTTCGCGAAGGGCAGATCTGCCGAGCTCATTGCGGGAAAGCGAAAGCAAAGGACGCTTTTCTCCCTCTAACCGCTTTCGTCAGAGGAACGGGGGAAGTCACAGTGTTCTTTCTCTCACTGAGATACACACAATCTGACGTTGCCTCTGAGCTCCGTTGCTGGCAAAGAACTGAAACTGACATACATTCCTGTGGGGAAACACAGGGCTTTGCTAGGATTTCTCTAGGCAGTGTGTTTTCCCTGGACCTCACTGCAGCAACACTATCTCGCCAGGGCAACACTGCGTGGGATTTCCTCTTCCAAGAGAGCTGCTGCTTTGTAGTTTGTGCTGGGAAACCTTGCTTTGGCAAGTGCGAATTGACCGCATTCAGGCAGAAAAAAAAGAGAACAGCAAGAGGCCTTTTTTCCCCGGCTGCTTTCCCAAGCCCTTCCAGCTCAAACTATGTCGTTGCTCCTCTG
Source organism: Elephas maximus indicus (assembly GCF_024166365.1). NCBI lineage: Eukaryota > Metazoa > Chordata > Mammalia > Proboscidea > Elephantidae > Elephas > Elephas maximus. The sequence continues at coordinate 2,892,683 of NC_064835.1, forward strand.
GAAGGATCCCTGCACCGCGACGTAGTTTCTCAGAAGAAGCCCTGCGTTTGCAAGAGCAAAGGAGCAATTCGTTGCAGGAAAGAGGAAGGAAAGAAAGTTTCTCTCCCTCTGCCTGCTTTGCTCAGAGAACTGGATGAAGTCAGGGAGTTCTCCCTTTCACTGAGAAACGTGCGGGCTGCTGTTGCCTGTGCGCTCTCTTCTTTGCAAAAGAGTCTGCAGTTCCACGCTTTGAACCGTGGAAAGGCGCCGGGCTCTGCTAAGACTTCCCCCGGCGCTTCGTTTGCCCTGGGCCAAAGCGAGCCTTCACAATAGCTGAACGCTAACACTGCATACTCGTTCCACTTCCAGAACAGGGCTACCGCGAGGCAGTTCTCCGGGGGAAAACGGCCCTTCGCGAAGGGCAGATCTGCTGAGCTCATTGCGGGAAAGCGAAAGCAAAGGACGCTTTTCTCCCTCTAACCGCTTTCGTCAGAGGAACGGGGGAAGTCACAGTGTTCTTTCTCTCACTGAGATACACACAATCTGACGTTGCCTCTGAGCTCCGTTGCTGGCAAAGAACTGAAACTGACATACATTCCTGTGGGGAAACACAGGGCTTTGCTAGGATTTCTCTAGGCAGTGTGATTTCCCTGGGCCTCACTGTAGCAACACTATCTCGCCAGGGCAACACTGCGTGGGATTTCCTCTGCCAGGAGAGAGCTGCTGCTTTGTAGTTTGTGCTGGGAAACCTTGCTTTGGCAAGTGCGAATTGACCGCATTCAGGCAGAAAGAAAAGAGAACAGCAAGAGGCCTTTTCTCCCCGGCTGCTTTCCCAAGCCCTTCCAGCTCAAACTATGTCGTTGCTCCTCTGGAAGGATCCCTGCACCGCGACGTAGTTTCTCAGAAGAAGCCCTGCGTTTGCAAGAGCAAATGAGGAATTCGTTGCAGGAAAGAGGAAGGAAAGAAAGTTTCTCTCCCTCTGCCTGCTTTGCTCAGAGAACTGGATGAAGTCAGGGAGTTCTCCCTTTCACTGAGAAACGTGCGGGCTGCTGTTGCCTGTGCGCTCTCTTCTTTGCAAAAGAGTCTGCAGTTCCACGCTTTGAACCGTGGAAAGGCGCCGGGCTCTGCTAAGACTTCCCCCGGCGCTTCGTTTGCCCTGGGCCAGAGCGAGCCTTCACAATAGCTGAACGCTAACACTGCATACTCGTTCCACTTCCAGAACAGGGCTACCGCGAGGCAGTTCTCCGGGGGAAAACGGCCCTTCGCGAAGGGCAGATCTGCCGAGCTCATTGCGGGAAAGCGAAAGCAAAGGACGCTTTTCTCCCTCTAACCGCTTTCGTCAGAGGAACGGGGGAAGTCACAGTGTTCTTTCTCTCACTGAGATACACACAATCTGACGTTGCCTCTGAGCTCCGTTGCTGGCAAAGAACTGAAACTGACATACATTCCTGTGGGGAAACACAGGGCTTTGCTAGGATTTCTCTAGGCAGTGTGTTTTCCCTGGACCTCACTGCAGCAACACTATCTCGCCAGGGCAACACTGCGTGGGATTTCCTCTTCCAAGAGAGCTGCTGCTTTGTAGTTTGTGCTGGGAAACCTTGCTTTGGCAAGTGCGAATTGACCGCATTCAGGCAGAAAAAAAAGAGAACAGCAAGAGGCCTTTTTTCCCCGGCTGCTTTCCCAAGCCCTTCCAGCTCAAACTATGTCGTTGCTCCTCTGGAAGGATCCCTGCACCGCGACGTAGTTTCTCAGAAGAAGCCCTGCGTTTGCAAGAGCAAAGGAGCAATTCGTTGCAGGAAAGAGGAAGGAAAGAAAGTTTCTCTCCCTCTGCCTGCTTTGCTCAGAGAACTGGATGAAGTCAGGGAGTTCTCCCTTTCACTGAGAAACGTGCGGGCTGCTGTTGCCTGTGCGCTCTCTTCTTTGCAAAAGAGTCTGCAGTTCCACGCTTTGAACCGTGGAAAGGCGCCGGGCTCTGCTAAGACTTCCCCCGGCGCTTCGTTTGCCCTGGGCCAAAGCGAGCCTTCACAATAGCTGAACGCTAACACTGCATACTCGTTCCACTTCCAGAACAGGGCTACCGCGAGGCAGTTCTCCGGGGGAAAACGGCCCTTCGCGAAGGGCAGATCTGCCGAGCTCATTGCGGGAAAGCGAAAGCAAAGGACGCTTTTCTCCCTCTAACCGCTTTCGTCAGAGGAACGGGGGAAGTCACAGTGTTCTTTCTCTCACTGAGATACACACAATCTGACGTTGCCTCTGAGCTCCGTTGCTGGCAAAGAACTGAAACGGACATACATTCCTGTGGGGAAACACAGGGCTTTGCTAGGATTTCTCTAGGCAGTGTGATTTCCCTGGGCCTCACTGTAGCAACACTATCTCGCCAGGGCAACACTGCGTGGGATTTCCTCTGCCAGGAGAGAGCTGCTGCTTTGTAGTTTGTGCTGGGAAACCTTGCTTTGGCAAGTGCGAATTGACCGCATTCAGGCAGAAAAAAAAGAGAACAGCAAGAGGCCTTTTTTCCCCGGCTGCTTTCCCAAGCCCTTCCAGCTCAAACTATGTCGTTGCTCCTCTGGAAGGATCCCTGCACCGCGTTGCAAGAGCAAAGGAGCAATTCGTTGCAGGAAAGAGGAAGGAAAGAAAGTTTCTCTCCCTCTGCCTGCTTTGCTCAGAGAACTGGATGAAGTCAGGGGAGTTCTCCCTTTCACTGAGAAACGTGCGGGCTGCTGTTGCCTGTGCGCTCTCTTCTTTGCAAAAGAGTCTGCAGTTCCACGCTTTGAACCGTGGAAAGGCGCCGGGCTCTGCTAAGACTTCCCCCGGCGCTTCGTTTGCCCTGGGCCAAAGCGAGCCTTCACAATAGCTGAACGCTAACACTGCATACTCGTTCCACTTCCAGAACAGGGCTACCGCGAGGCAGTTCTCCGGGGGAGAAACGGCCCTTCGCGAAGGGCAGATCTGCCGAGCTCATTGCGGGAAAGCGAAAGCAAAGGACGCTTTTCTCCCTCTAACCGCTTTCGTCAGAGGAACGGGGGAAGTCACAGTGTTCTTTCTCTCACTGAGATACACACAATCTGACGTTGCCTCTGAGCTCCGTTGCTGGCAAAGAACTGAAACGGACATACATTCCCTGTGGGGAAACACAGGGCTTGCTAGGATTTCTCTAGGCAGTGTGATTTCCCTGGGCCTCACTGTAGCAACACTATCTCGCCAGGGCAACACTGCGTGGGATTTCCTCTGCCAGGAGAGAGCTGCTGCTTTGTAGTTTGTGCTGGGAAACCTTGCTTTGGCAAGTGCGAATTGACCGCATTCAGGCAGAAAGAAAAGAGAACAGCAAGAGGCCTTTTCTCCCCGGCTGCTTTCCCAAGCCCTTCCAGCTCAAACTATGTCGTTGCTCCTCTGGAAGGATCCCTGCACCGCGACGTAGTTTCTCAGAAGAAGCCCTGCGTTTGCCAAGAGCAAATGAGGAATTCGTTTGCAGGAAAGAGGAAGGAAAGAAAGTTTCTCTCCCTCTGCCTGCTTTGCTCAGAGAACTGGATGAAGTCAGGGAGTTCTCCCTTTCACTGAGAAACGTGCGGGCTGCTGTTGCCTGTGCGCTCTCTCTTTGCAAAAGAGTCTGCAGTTCCACGCTTTGAACCGTGGAAAGGCGCCGGGCCTCTGCTAAGACTTCCCCCGGCGCTTCGTTTGCCCTGGGCCAGAGCGAGCCTTCACAATAGCTGAACGCTAACACTGCATACTCGTTCCACTTCCAGAACAGGGCTACCGCGAGGCAGTTCTCCGGGGGAAAACGGCCCTTCGCGAAGGGCAGATCTGCCGAGCTCATTGCGGGAAAGCGAAAGCAAAGGACGCTTTTCTCCCTCTAACCGCTTTCGTCAGAGGAACGGGGGAAGTCACAGTGTTCTTTCTCTCACTGAGATACACACAATCTGACGTTGCCTCTGAGCTCCGTTGCTGGCAAAGAACTGGAAACTGACATACATTCCTGTGGGGAAACACAGGGCTTTGCTAGGATTTCTCTAGGCAGTGTGATTTTCCCCTGGGCCTCACTGTAGCAACACTATCTCGCCAGGGCAACACTGCGTTGGATTTCCTCTGCCAGGAGAGAGCTGCTGCTTTGTAGTTTGTGCTGGAAACCTTGCTTTGGCAAGTGCGAATTGACCGCATTCAGGCAGAAAAAAAAGAGACAGCAAGAGGCCTTTTTTTCCCCGGCTGCTTTCCCAAGCCCTTCCAGCTCAAACTATGTCGTTGCTCCTCTGGAAGGATCCCTGCACCGCGACGTAGTTTCTCAGAAGAAGCCCTGCTTTTGCAAGAGCAAAAGAGCAATTCGTTGCAGGAAAGAGGAAGGAAAGAAAGTTTCTCTCCACTCTGCCTGCTTTGCTCAGAGAACTGGATGAAGTCAGGGAGTTCTCCCTTTCACTGAGAAAACGTGCGGGCTGCTGTTGCCTGTGCGCTCTCTTCTTTGCAAAAGAGTCTGCAGTTCCACGCTTTGAACCGTGGAAAGGCGCCGGGCTCTGCTAAGACTTCCCCCGGCGCTTCGTTTGCCCTGGGCCAGAGCGAGCCTTCACAATAGCTGAACGCTAACACTGCATACTCGTTCCACTTCCAGAACAGGGCTACCGCGAGGCAGTTCTCCGGGGGAAAACGGCCCTTCGCGAAGGGCAGATCTGCTGAGCTCATTGCGGGAAAGCGAAAGCAAAGGACGCTTTTCTCCCTCTAACCGCTTTCGTCAGAGAACGGGGGAAGTCACAGTGTTCTTTCTCTCACTGAGATACACACAATCTGACGTTGCCTCTGAGCTCCGTTGCTGGCAAAGAACTGAAACTGACATACATTCCTGTGGGGAAACACAGGGCTTTGCTAGGATTTCTCTTAGGCAGTGTGATTTCCCTGGGCCTCATTGTAGCAACACTATCTCGCCAGGGCAACACTGCGTGGATTTCCTCTGCCAGGAGAGAGCTGCTGCTTTGTAGTTTGTGCTGGGAAACCTTGCTTTGGCAAGTGCGAATTGACCGCATTCAGGCAGAAGAAAAGAGAACAGCAAGAGGCCTTTTCTCCCCGGCTGCTTTCCCAAGCCCTTCCAGCTCAAACTATGTCGTTGCTCCTCTGGAAGGATCCCTGCACCGCGACGTAGTTTCTCAGAAGAAGCCCTGCGTTTGCAAGAGCAAATGAGGAATTCGTTGCAGGAAAGGAGGAAGGAAAGAAAGTTTCTCTCCCTCTGCCTGCTTTGCTCAGAGAACTGGATGAAGTCAGGGAGTTCTCCCTTTCACTGAGAAAACGTGCGGGCTGCTGTTTGCCTGTGCGCTCTCTTCTTTGCAAAAGAGTCTGCAGTTCCACGCTTTGAACCGTGGGAAAGGCGCCGGGCTCTGCTAAGACTTCCCCCGGCGCTTCGTTTGCCCTGGGCCAGAGCGAGCCTTCACAATAGCTGAACGCTAAACACTGCATACTCGTTCCACTTCCAGAACAGGGCTACCGCGAGGCAGTTCTCCGGGGGAAAACGGCCCTTCGCGAAGGGCAGATCTTGCCGAGCTCATTGCGGGAAAGCGAAAGCAAAGGACGCTTTACTCCCTCTAACCGCTTTCGTCAGAGGAACGGGGGAAGTCACAGTGTTCTTTCTCTCACTGAGATACACACAATCTGACGTTGCCTCTGAGCTCGTTGCTGGCAAAGAACTGAAACTGACATACATTCCTGTGGGGAAACACAGGGCTTTGCTAGGATTTTCTCTAGGCAGTGTGTTTTCCCTGGACCTCACTGCAGCAACACTATCTCGCCAGGGCAACACTGCGTGGGATTTCCTACTTCCAAGAGAGCTGTCTGCTTTGTAGTTTGTGCTGGGAAACCTTGCTTTGGCAAGTGCGAATTGACCGCATTCAGGCAGAAAAAAAAAGAGAACAGCAAGAGGCCTTTTTTCCCCGGCTGCTTTCCCAAGCCCTTCCAGCTCAAAACTATGTCGTTGCTCCTCTGGAAGGATCCCTGCACCGCGACGTAGTTTTCTCAGAAGAAGCCCTGCGTTTGCAAGAGCAAAGGAGCAATTCGTTTGCAGGAAAGAGGAAGGAAAGAAAGTTTCTCTCCCTCTGCCTGCTTTGCTCAGAGAACTGGATGAAGTCAGGGAGTTCTCCCTTTCACTGAGAAACGTGCGGGCTGCTGTTGCCTGTGCGCTCTCTCTTTGCAAAAGAGTCTGCAGTTCCACGCTTTGAACCGTGGAAAGGCGCCGGGCTCTGCTAAGACTTCCCCCGGCGCTTCGTTTGCCCTGGGCCAAAGCGAGCCTTCACAATAGCTGAACGCTAACACTGCATACTCGTTCCACTTCCAGAACAGGGCTACCGCGAGGCAGTTCTCCGGGGGAAAACGGGGCCCTTCGCGAAGGGCAGAATCTGCCGAGCTCATTGCGGGAAAGCGAAAGACAAAGGACGCTTTTCTCCCTCTAACCGCTTTCGTCAGAGGAACGGGGGAAGTCACAGTGTCTTTCTCTCACTGAGATACACACAATCTGACGTTGCCTCTGAGCTCCGTTGCTGGCAAAGAACTGAAACGGACATACATTCCTGTGGGGAAACACAGGGCTTTGCTAGGATTTCTCTAGGCAGTTGTGATTTCCCTGGGCCTCACTGTAGGCAACACTATCTCGCCAGGGCAACACTGCGTGGGATTTCCTCTGCCAGGAGAGAGCTGCTGCTTTGTAGTTTGTGCTGGGAAACCTTGCTTTGGGCAAGTGCGAATTGGACCGCATTCAGGCAGAAAGAAAAGAGAACAGCAAAGAGGCCTTTTCTCCCCGGCTGCTTTCCCAAGCCCTTCCAGCTCAAAACTATGTCGTTGCTCCTCTGGAAGGATCCCTGCACCGCGACGTAGTTTCTCAGAAGAAGCCCTGCGTTTGCAAGAGCAAATGAGGAATTCGTTGCAGGAAAGAGGAAGGAAAGAAAGTTTCTCTCCCTCTGCCTGCTTTGCTCAGAGAACTGGATGAAGTCAGGGAGTTCTCCCTTTCACTGAGAAACGTGCGGGCTGCTGTTGCCTGTGCGCTCTCTTCTTTGCAAAAGAGTCTGCAGTTCCACGCTTTGAACCGTGGAAAGGCGCCGGGCTCTGCTAAGACTTCCCCCGGCCCTTCGTTTGCCCTGGGCCAGAGCGAGCCTTCACAATAGCTGAACGCTAACACTGCATACTCGTTCCACTTCCAGAACAGGGCTACCGCGAGGCAGTTCTCCGGGGGGAAAAACGGCCCTTCGCGAAGGGCAGATCTGCCGAGCTCATTGCGGGAAAGCGAAAGCAAAGGACGCTTTTCTCCCTCTAACCGCTTTCGTCAGAGGAACGGGGAAAGTCACAGTGTTCTTTCTCTCACTGAGATACACACAATCTGACGTTGCCTCTGAGCTCCGTTGCTGGCAAAGAACTGAAACTGACATACATTCCTGTGGGGAAACACAGGGCTTTGCTAGATTTCTCTAGGCAGTGTGTTTTCCCTGGACCTCACTGCAGCAACACTATCTCGCCAGGGCAACACTGCGTGGGATTTCCTCTTCCAAGAGAGCTGCTGCTTTGTAGTTTGTGCTGGGAAACCTTGCTTTGGCAAGTGCGAATTGACCGCATTCAGGCAGAAAAAAAAGAGAACAGCAAGAGGCCTTTTTTCCCCGGCTGCTTTCCCAAGCCCTTCCAGCTCAAACTATGTCGTTTGCTCCTCTGGAAGGATCCCTGCACCGCGACGTAGTTTCTCAGAAGAAGCCCTGCGTTTGCAAGAGGCAAAGGAGCAATTCGTTGCAGGAAAGAGGAAGGAAAGAAAGTTTCTCTCCCTCTGCCTGCTTTGCTCAGAGAACTGGATGAAGTCAGGGAGTTCTCCCTTTCACTGAGAAACGTGCGGGCTGCTGTTGCCTGTGCGCTCTCTTCTTTGCAAAAGAGTCTGCAGTTCCACGCTTTGAACCGTGGAAAGGCGCCGGCTCTGCTAAGACTTCCCCGGCGCTTCGTTTGCCCTGGGCCAGAGCGAGCCTTCACAATAGCTGAACGCTAACACTGCATACTCGTTCCACTTCCAGAACAGGGCTACCGCGAGGCAGTTCTCCGGGGGAAAACGGCCCTTCGCGAAGGGCAGATCTGCCGAGCTCATTGCGGGAAAGCGAAAGCAAAGGACGCTTTTCTCCCTCTAACCGCTTTCGTCAGAGGAACGGGGGAAGTCACAGTGTTCTTTCTCTCACTGAGATACACACAATCTGACGTTGCCTCTGAGCTCCGTTGCTGGCAAAGAACTGAAACTGACATACATTCCTGTGGGGAAACACAGGGCTTTGCTAGGATTTCTCTAGGCAGTGTGATTTCCCTGGGCCTCACTGTAGCAACACTATCTCGCCAGGGCAACACTGCGTGGGATTTCCTCTGCCAGGAGAGAGCTGCTGCTTTGTAGTTTGTGCTGGGAAACCTTGCTTTGGCAAGTGCGAATTGACCGCATTCAGGCAGAAAGAAAAGAGAACAGCAAGAGGCCTTTTCTCCCCGGCTGCTTTCCCAAGCCCTTCCAGCCTCAAAACTATGTCGTTGCTCCTCTGGAAGGATCCCTGCACCGCGACGTAGTTTCTCAGAAGAAGCCCTGCGTTTGCAAGAGCAAATGAGGAATTCGTTGCAGGAAAGAGGAAGGAAAGAAAGTTTCTCTCCCTCTGCCTGCTTTGCTCAGAGAACTGGATGAAGTCAGGGAGTTCTCCCTTTCACTGAGAAACGTGCGGGCTGCTGTTGCCTGTGCGCTCTCTTCTTTGCAAAAGAGTCTGCAGTTCCACGCTTTGAACCGTGGAAAGGCGCCGGGCTCTGCTAAGACTTCCCCCGGCGCTTCGTTTGCCCTGGGCCAGAGCGAGCCTTCACAATAGCTGAACGCTAACACTGCATACTCGTTCCACTTCCAGAACCGGGCTACCGCGAGGCAGTTCTCCGGGGCAAAACGGCCCTTCGCGAAGGCAGATCTGCCGAGCTCATTGCGGGAAAGCGAAAGCAAAGGACGCTTTTCTCCCTCTAACCGCTTTCGTCAGAGGAACGGGGGAAGTCACAGTGTTCTTTCTCTCACTGAGATACACACAATCTGACGTTGCCTCTGAGCTCCGTTGCTGGCAAAGAACTGAAACTGACATACATTCCTGTGGGGAAACACAGGGCTTTGCTAGGATTTCTCTAGGCAGTGTGTTTTCCCTGGACCTCACTGCAGCAACACTATCTCGCCAGGGCAACACTGCGTGGGATTTCCTCTTCCAAGAGAGCTGCTGCTTTGTAGTTTGTGCTGGGAAACCTTGCTTTGGCAAGTGCGAATTGACCGCATTCAGGCAGAAAAAAAAGAGAACAGCAAGAGGCCTTTTTTCCCCGGCTGCTTTCCCAAGCCCTTCCAGCTCAAACTATGTCGTTGCTCCTCTGGAAGGATCCCTGCACCGCGACGTAGTTTCTCAGAAGAAGCCCTGCGTTTGCAAGAGCAAATGAGGAATTCGTTGCAGGAAAGAGGAAGGAAAGAAAGTTTCTCTCCCTCTGCCTGCTTTGCTCAGAGAACTGGATGAAGTCAGGGAGTTCTCCCTTTCACTGAGAAACGTGCGGGCTGCTGTTGCCTGTGCGCTCTCTTCTTTGCAAAAGAGTCTGCAGTTCCACGCTTTGAACCGTGGAAAGGCGCCGGGCTCTGCTAAGACTTCCCCCGGCGCTTCGTTTGCCCTGGGCCAGAGCGAGCCTTCACAATAGCTGAACGCTAACACTGCATACTCGTTCCACTTCCAGAACAGGGCTACCGCGAGGCAGTTCTCCGGGGGAAAACGGCCCTTCGCGAAGGGCAGATCTGCCGAGCTCATTGCGGGAAAGCGAAAGCAAAGGACGCTTTTCTCCCTCTAACCGCTTTCGTCAGAGGAACGGGGGAAGTCACAGTGTTCTTTCTCTCACTGAGATACACACAATCTGACGTTGCCTCTGAGCTCCGTTGCTGGCAAAGAACTGAAACTGACATACATTCCTGTGGGGAAACACAGGGCTTTGCTAGGATTTCTCTAGGCAGTGTGATTTCCCTGGGCCTCACTGTAGCAACACTATCTCGCCAGGGCAACACTGCGTGGGATTTCCTCTGCCAGGAGAGAGCTGCTGCTTTGTAGTTTGTGCTGGGAAACCTTGCTTTGGCAAGTGCGAATTGACCGCATTCAGGCAGAAAGAAAAGAGAACAGCAAGAGGCCTTTTCTCCCCGGCTGCTTTCCCAAGCCCTTCCAGCTCAAACTATGTCGTTGCTCCTCTGGAAGGATCCCTGCACCGCGACGTAGTTTCTCAGAAGAAGCCCTGCGTTTGCAAGAGCAAATGAGGAATTCGTTGCAGGAAAGAGGAAGGAAAGAAAGTTTCTCTCCCTCTGCCTGCTTTGCTCAGAGAACTGGATGAAGTCAGGGAGTTCTCCCTTTCACTGAGAAACGTGCGGGCTGCTGTTGCCTGTGCGCTCTCTTCTTTGCAAAAGAGTCTGCAGTTCCACGCTTTGAACCGTGGAAAGGCGCCGGGCTCTGCTAAGACTTCCCCCGGCGCTTCGTTTGCCCTGGGCCAGAGCGAGCCTTCACAATAGCTGAACGCTAACACTGCATACTCGTTCCACTTCCAGAACAGGGCTACCGCGAGGCAGTTCTCCGGGGGAAAACGGCCCTTCGCGAAGGGCAGATCTGCCGAGCTCATTGCGGGAAAGCGAAAGCAAAGGACGCTTTTCTCCCTCTAACCGCTTTCGTCAGAGGAACGGGGGAAGTCACAGTGTTCTTTCTCTCACTGAGATACACACAATCTGACGTTGCCTCTGAGCTCCGTTGCTGGCAAAGAACTGAAACTGACATACATTCCTGTGGGGAAACACAGGGCTTTGCTAGGATTTCTCTAGGCAGTGTGATTTCCCTGGGCCTCACTGTAGCAACACTATCTCGCCAGGGCAACACTGCGTGGGATTTCCTCTGCCAGGAGAGAGCTGCTGCTTTGTAGTTTGTGCTGGGAAACCTTGCTTTGGCAAGTGCGAATTGACCGCATTCAGGCAGAAAGAAAAGAGAACAGCAAGAGGCCTTTTCTCCCCGGCTGCTTTCCCAAGCCCTTCCAGCTCAAACTATGTCGTTGCTCCTCTGGAAGGATCCCTGCACCGCGACGTAGTTTCTCAGAAGAAGCCCTGCGTTTGCAAGAGCAAATGAGGAATTCGTTGCAGGAAAGAGGAAGGAAAGAAAGTTTCTCTCCCTCTGCCTGCTTTGCTCAGAGAACTGGATGAAGTCAGGGAGTTCTCCCTTTCACTGAGAAACGTGCGGGCTGCTGTTGCCTGTGCGCTCTCTTCTTTGCAAAAGAGTCTGCAGTTCCACGCTTTGAACCGTGGAAAGGCGCCGGGCTCTGCTAAGACTTCCCCCGGCGCTTCGTTTGCCCTGGGCCAGAGCGAGCCTTCACAATAGCTGAACGCTAACACTGCATACTCGTTCCACTTCCAGAACAGGGCTACCGCGAGGCAGTTCTCCGGGGGAAAACGGCCCTTCGCGAAGGGCAGATCTGCCGAGCTCATTGCGGGAAAGCGAAAGCAAAGGACGCTTTTCTCCCTCTAACCGCTTTCGTCAGAGGAACGGGGGAAGTCACAGTGTTCTTTCTCTCACTGAGATACACACAATCTGACGTTGCCTCTGAGCTCCGTTGCTGGCAAAGAACTGAAACTGACATACATTCCTGTGGGGAAACACAGGGCTTTGCTAGGATTTCTCTAGGCAGTGTGATTTCCCTGGGCCTCACTGCAGCAACACTATCTCGCCAGGGCAACACTGCGTGGGATTTCCTCTTCCAAGAGAGCTGCTGCTTTGTAGTTTGTGCTGGGAAACCTTGCTTTGGCAAGTGCGAATTGACCGCATTCAGGCAGAAAAAAAAAGAACAGCAAGAGGCCTTTTTTCCCCGGCTGCTTTCCCAAGCCCTTCCAGCTCAAACTATGTCGTTGCTCCTCTGGAAGGATCCCTGCACCGCGACGTAGTTTCTCAGAAGAAGCCCTGCGTTTGCAAGAGCAAATGAGGAATTCGTTGCAGGAAAGAGGAAGGAAAGAAAGTTTCTCTCCCTCTGCCTGCTTTGCTCAGAGAACTGGATGAAGTCAGGGAGTTCTCCCTTTCACTGAGAAACGTGCGGGCTGCTGTTGCCTGTGCGCTCTCTTCTTTGCAAAAGAGTCTGCAGTTCCACGCTTTGAACCGTGGAAAGGCGCCGGGCTCTGCTAAGACTTCCCCCGGCCCTTCGTTTGCCCTGGGCCAGAGCGAGCCTTCACAATAGCTGAACGCTAACACTGCATACTCGTTCCACTTCCAGAACAGGGCTACCGCGAGGCAGTTCTCCGGGGGAAAACGGCCCTTCGCGAAGGGCAGATCTGCCGAGCTCATTGCGGGAAAGCGAAAGCAAAGGACGCTTTTCTCCCTCTAACCGCTTTCGTCAGAGGAACGGGGGAAGTCACAGTGTTCTTTCTCTCACTGAGATACACACAATCTGACGTTGCCTCTGAGCTCCGTTGCTGGCAAAGAACTGAAACTGACATACATTCCTGTGGGGAAACACAGGGCTTTGCTAGGATTTCTCTAGGCAGTGTGTTTTCCCTGGACCTCACTGCAGCAACACTATCTCGCCAGGGCAACACTGCGTGGGATTTCCTCTTCCAAGAGAGCTGCTGCTTTGTAGTTTGTGCTGGGAAACCTTGCTTTGGCAAGTGCGAATTGACCGCATTCAGGCAGAAAAAAAAGAGAACAGCAAGAGGCCTTTTTTCCCCGGCTGCTTTCCCAAGCCCTTCCAGCTCAAACTATGTCGTTGCTCCTCTGGAAGGATCCCTGCACCGCGACGTAGTTTCTCAGAAGAAGCCCTGCTTTTGCAAGAGCAAAAGAGCAATTCGTTGCAGGAAAGAGGAAGGAAAGAAAGTTTCTCTCCCTCTGCCTGCTTTGCTCAGAGAACTGGATGAAGTCAGGGAGTTCTCCCTTTCACTGAGAAACGTGCGGGCTGCTGTTGCCTGTGCGCTCTCTTCTTTGCAAAAGAGTCTGCAGTTCCACGCTTTGAACCGTGGAAAGGCGCCGGGCTCTGCTAAGACTTCCCCCGGCGCTTCGTTTGCCCTGGGCCAGAGCGAGCCTTCACAATAGCTGAACGCTAACACTGCATACTCGTTCCACTTCCAGAACAGGGCTACCGCGAGGCAGTTCTCCGGGGGAAAACGGCCCTTCGCGAAGGGCAGATCTGCTGAGCTCATTGCGGGAAAGCGAAAGCAAAGGACGCTTTTCTCCCTCTAACCGCTTTCGTCAGAGGAACGGGGGAAGTCACAGTGTTCTTTCTCTCACTGAGATACACACAATCTGACGTTGCCTCTGAGCTCCGTTGCTGGCAAAGAACTGAAACTGACATACATTCCTGTGGGGAAACACAGGGCTTTGCTAGGATTTCTCTAGGCAGTGTGATTTCCCTGGGCCTCATTGTAGCAACACTATCTCGCCAGGGCAACACTGCGTGGGATTTCCTCTGCCAGGAGAGAGCTGCTGCTTTGTAGTTTGTGCTGGGAAACCTTGCTTTGGCAAGTGCGAATTGACCGCATTCAGGCAGAAAGAAAAGAGAACAGCAAGAGGCCTTTTCTCCCCGGCTGCTTTCCCAAGCCCTTCCAGCTCAAACTATGTCGTTGCTCCTCTGGAAGGATCCCTGCACCGCGACGTAGTTTCTCAGAAGAAGCCCTGCGTTTGCAAGAGCAAATGAGGAATTCGTTGCAGGAAAGAGGAAGGAAAGAAAGTTTCTCTCCCTCTGCCTGCTTTGCTCAGAGAACTGGATGAAGTCAGGGAGTTCTCCCTTTCACTGAGAAACGTGCGGGCTGCTGTTGCCTGTGCGCTCTCTTCTTTGCAAAAGAGTCTGCAGTTCCACGCTTTGAACCGTGGAAAGGCGCCGGGCTCTGCTAAGACTTCCCCCGGCGCTTCGTTTGCCCTGGGCCAGAGCGAGCCTTCACAATAGCTGAACGCTAACACTGCATACTCGTTCCACTTCCAGAACAGGGCTACCGCGAGGCAGTTCTCCGGGGGAAAACGGCCCTTCGCGAAGGGCAGATCTGCCGAGCTCATTGCGGGAAAGCGAAAGCAAAGGACGCTTTTCTCCCTCTAACCGCTTTCGTCAGAGGAACGGGGGAAGTCACAGTGTTCTTTCTCTCACTGAGATACACACAATCTGACGTTGCCTCTGAGCTCCGTTGCTGGCAAAGAACTGAAACTGACATACATTCCTGTGGGGAAACACAGGGCTTTGCTAGGATTTCTCTAGGCAGTGTGTTTTCCCTGGACCTCACTGCAGCAACACTATCTCGCCAGGGCAACACTGCGTGGGATTTCCTCTTCCAAGAGAGCTGCTGCTTTGTAGTTTGTGCTGGGAAACCTTGCTTTGGCAAGTGCGAATTGACCGCATTCAGGCAGAAAAAAAAGAGAACAGCAAGAGGCCTTTTTTCCCCGGCTGCTTTCCCAAGCCCTTCCAGCTCAAACTATGTCGTTGCTCCTCTGGAAGGATCCCTGCACCGCGACGTAGTTTCTCAGAAGAAGCCCTGCGTTTGCAAGAGCAAAGGAGCAATTCGTTGCAGGAAAGAGGAAGGAAAGAAAGTTTCTCTCCCTCTGCCTGCTTTGCTCAGAGAACTGGATGAAGTCAGGGAGTTCTCCCTTTCACTGAGAAACGTGCGGGCTGCTGTTGCCTGTGCGCTCTCTTCTTTGCAAAAGAGTCTGCAGTTCCACGCTTTGAACCGTGGAAAGGCGCCGGGCTCTGCTAAGACTTCCCCCGGCGCTTCGTTTGCCCTGGGCCAAAGCGAGCCTTCACAATAGCTGAACGCTAACACTGCATACTCGTTCCACTTCCAGAACAGGGCTACCGCGAGGCAGTTCTCCGGGGGAAAACGGCCCTTCGCGAAGGGCAGATCTGCCGAGCTCATTGCGGGAAAGCGAAAGCAAAGGACGCTTTTCTCCCTCTAACCGCTTTCGTCAGAGGAACGGGGGAAGTCACAGTGTTCTTTCTCTCACTGAGATACACACAATCTGACGTTGCCTCTGAGCTCCGTTGCTGGCAAAGAACTGAAACGGACATACATTCCTGTGGGGAAACACAGGGCTTTGCTAGGATTTCTCTAGGCAGTGTGATTTCCCTGGGCCTCACTGTAGCAACACTATCTCGCCAGGGCAACACTGCGTGGGATTTCCTCTGCCAGGAGAGAGCTGCTGCTTTGTAGTTTGTGCTGGGAAACCTTGCTTTGGCAAGTGCGAATTGACCGCATTCAGGCAGAAAAAAAAGAGAACAGCAAGAGGCCTTTTTTCCCCGGCTGCTTTCCCAAGCCCTTCCAGCTCAAACTATGTCGTTGCTCCTCTGGAAGGATCCCTGCACCGCGACGTAGTTTCTCAGAAGAAGCCCTGCGTTTGCAAGAGCAAAGGAGCAATTCGTTGCAGGAAAGAGGAAGGAAAGAAAGTTTCTCTCCCTCTGCCTGCTTTGCTCAGAGAACTGGATGAAGTCAGGGAGTTCTCCCTTTCACTGAGAAACGTGCGGGCTGCTGTTGCCTGTGCGCTCTCTTCTTTGCAAAAGAGTCTGCAGTTCCACGCTTTGAACCGTGGAAAGGCGCCGGGCTCTGCTAAGACTTCCCCCGGCGCTTCGTTTGCCCTGGGCCAAAGCGAGCCTTCACAATAGCTGAACGCTAACACTGCATACTCGTTCCACTTCCAGAACAGGGCTACCGCGAGGCAGTTCTCCGGGGGAAAACGGCCCTTCGCGAAGGGCAGATCTGCCGAGCTCATTGCGGGAAAGCGAAAGCAAAGGACGCTTTTCTCCCTCTAACCGCTTTCGTCAGAGGAACGGGGGAAGTCACAGTGTTCTTTCTCTCACTGAGATACACACAATCTGACGTTGCCTCTGAGCTCCGTTGCTGGCAAAGAACTGAAACGGACATACATTCCTGTGGGGAAACACAGGGCTTTGCTAGGATTTCTCTAGGCAGTGTGATTTCCCTGGGCCTCACTGTAGCAACACTATCTCGCCAGGGCAACACTGCGTGGGATTTCCTCTGCCAGGAGAGAGCTGCTGCTTTGTAGTTTGTGCTGGGAAACCTTGCTTTGGCAAGTGCGAATTGACCGCATTCAGGCAGAAAGAAAAGAGAACAGCAAGAGGCCTTTTCTCCCCGGCTGCTTTCCCAAGCCCTTCCAGCTCAAACTATGTCGTTGCTCCTCTGGAAGGATCCCTGCACCGCGACGTAGTTTCTCAGAAGAAGCCCTGCGTTTGCAAGAGCAAATGAGGAATTCGTTGCAGGAAAGAGGAAGGAAAGAAAGTTTCTCTCCCTCTGCCTGCTTTGCTCAGAGAACTGGATGAAGTCAGGGAGTTCTCCCTTTCACTGAGAAACGTGCGGGCTGCTGTTGCCTGTGCGCTCTCTTCTTTGCAAAAGAGTCTGCAGTTCCACGCTTTGAACCGTGGAAAGGCGCCGGGCTCTGCTAAGACTTCCCCCGGCGCTTCGTTTGCCCTGGGCCAGAGCGAGCCTTCACAATAGCTGAACGCTAACACTGCATACTCGTTCCACTTCCAGAACAGGGCTACCGCGAGGCAGTTCTCCGGGGGAAAACGGCCCTTCGCGAAGGGCAGATCTGCCGAGCTCATTGCGGGAAAGCGAAAGCAAAGGACGCTTTTCTCCCTCTAACCGCTTTCGTCAGAGGAACGGGGGAAGTCACAGTGTTCTTTCTCTCACTGAGATACACACAATCTGACGTTGCCTCTGAGCTCCGTTGCTGGCAAAGAACTGAAACTGACATACATTCCTGTGGGGAAACACAGGGCTTTGCTAGGATTTCTCTAGGCAGTGTGATTTCCCTGGGCCTCACTGTAGCAACACTATCTCGCCAGGGCAACACTGCGTGGGATTTCCTCTGCCAGGAGAGAGCTGCTGCTTTGTAGTTTGTGCTGGGAAACCTTGCTTTGGCAAGTGCGAATTGACCGCATTCAGGCAGAAAAAAAAGAGAACAGCAAGAGGCCTTTTTTCCCCGGCTGCTTTCCCAAGCCCTTCCAGCTCAAACTATGTCGTTGCTCCTCTGGAAGGATCCCTGCACCGCGACGTAGTTTCTCAGAAGAAGCCCTGCTTTTGCAAGAGCAAAAGAGCAATTCGTTGCAGGAAAGAGGAAGGAAAGAAAGTTTCTCTCCCTCTGCCTGCTTTGCTCAGAGAACTGGATGAAGTCAGGGAGTTCTCCCTTTCACTGAGAAACGTGCGGGCTGCTGTTGCCTGTGCGCTCTCTTCTTTGCAAAAGAGTCTGCAGTTCCACGCTTTGAACCGTGGAAAGGCGCCGGGCTCTGCTAAGACTTCCCCCGGCGCTTCGTTTGCCCTGGGCCAGAGCGAGCCTTCACAATAGCTGAACGCTAACACTGCATACTCGTTCCACTTCCAGAACAGGGCTACCGCGAGGCAGTTCTCCGGGGGAAAACGGCCCTTCGCGAAGGGCAGATCTGCTGAGCTCATTGCGGGAAAGCGAAAGCAAAGGACGCTTTTCTCCCTCTAACCGCTTTCGTCAGAGGAACGGGGGAAGTCACAGTGTTCTTTCTCTCACTGAGATACACACAATCTGACGTTGCCTCTGAGCTCCGTTGCTGGCAAAGAACTGAAACTGACATACATTCCTGTGGGGAAACACAGGGCTTTGCTAGGATTTCTCTAGGCAGTGTGATTTCCCTGGGCCTCATTGTAGCAACACTATCTCGCCAGGGCAACACTGCGTGGGATTTCCTCTGCCAGGAGAGAGCTGCTGCTTTGTAGTTTGTGCTGGGAAACCTTGCTTTGGCAAGTGCGAATTGACCGCATTCAGGCAGAAAGAAAAGAGAACAGCAAGAGGCCTTTTCTCCCCGGCTGCTTTCCCAAGCCCTTCCAGCTCAAACTATGTCGTTGCTCCTCTGGAAGGATCCCTGCACCGCGACGTAGTTTCTCAGAAGAAGCCCTGCGTTTGCAAGAGCAAATGAGGAATTCGTTGCAGGAAAGAGGAAGGAAAGAAAGTTTCTCTCCCTCTGCCTGCTTTGCTCAGAGAACTGGATGAAGTCAGGGAGTTCTCCCTTTCACTGAGAAACGTGCGGGCTGCTGTTGCCTGTGCGCTCTCTTCTTTGCAAAAGAGTCTGCAGTTCCACGCTTTGAACCGTGGAAAGGCGCCGGGCTCTGCTAAGACTTCCCCCGGCGCTTCGTTTGCCCTGGGCCAGAGCGAGCCTTCACAATAGCTGAACGCTAACACTGCATACTCGTTCCACTTCCAGAACAGGGCTACCGCGAGGCAGTTCTCCGGGGGAAAACGGCCCTTCGCGAAGGGCAGATCTGCCGAGCTCATTGCGGGAAAGCGAAAGCAAAGGACGCTTTTCTCCCTCTAACCGCTTTCGTCAGAGGAACGGGGGAAGTCACAGTGTTCTTTCTCTCACTGAGATACACACAATCTGACGTTGCCTCTGAGCTCCGTTGCTGGCAAAGAACTGAAACTGACATACATTCCTGTGGGGAAACACAGGGCTTTGCTAGGATTTCTCTAGGCAGTGTGTTTTCCCTGGACCTCACTGCAGCAACACTATCTCGCCAGGGCAACACTGCGTGGGATTTCCTCTTCCAAGAGAGCTGCTGCTTTGTAGTTTGTGCTGGGAAACCTTGCTTTGGCAAGTGCGAATTGACCGCATTCAGGCAGAAAAAAAAGAGAACAGCAAGAGGCCTTTTTTCCCCGGCTGCTTTCCCAAGCCCTTCCAGCTCAAACTATGTCGTTGCTCCTCTGGAAGGATCCCTGCACCGCGACGTAGTTTCTCAGAAGAAGCCCTGCGTTTGCAAGAGCAAAGGAGCAATTCGTTGCAGGAAAGAGGAAGGAAAGAAAGTTTCTCTCCCTCTGCCTGCTTTGCTCAGAGAACTGGATGAAGTCAGGGAGTTCTCCCTTTCACTGAGAAACGTGCGGGCTGCTGTTGCCTGTGCGCTCTCTTCTTTGCAAAAGAGTCTGCAGTTCCACGCTTTGAACCGTGGAAAGGCGCCGGGCTCTGCTAAGACTTCCCCCGGCGCTTCGTTTGCCCTGGGCCAAAGCGAGCCTTCACAATAGCTGAACGCTAACACTGCATACTCGTTCCACTTCCAGAACAGGGCTACCGCGAGGCAGTTCTCCGGGGGAAAACGGCCCTTCGCGAAGGGCAGATCTGCCGAGCTCATTGCGGGAAAGCGAAAGCAAAGGACGCTTTTCTCCCTCTAACCGCTTTCGTCAGAGGAACGGGGGAAGTCACAGTGTTCTTTCTCTCACTGAGATACACACAATCTGACGTTGCCTCTGAGCTCCGTTGCTGGCAAAGAACTGAAACGGACATACATTCCTGTGGGGAAACACAGGGCTTTGCTAGGATTTCTCTAGGCAGTGTGATTTCCCTGGGCCTCACTGTAGCAACACTATCTCGCCAGGGCAACACTGCGTGGGATTTCCTCTGCCAGGAGAGAGCTGCTGCTTTGTAGTTTGTGCTGGGAAACCTTGCTTTGGCAAGTGCGAATTGACCGCATTCAGGCAGAAAGAAAAGAGAACAGCAAGAGGCCTTTTCTCCCCGGCTGCTTTCCCAAGCCCTTCCAGCTCAAACTATGTCGTTGCTCCTCTGGAAGGATCCCTGCACCGCGACGTAGTTTCTCAGAAGAAGCCCTGCGTTTGCAAGAGCAAATGAGGAATTCGTTGCAGGAAAGAGGAAGGAAAGAAAGTTTCTCTCCCTCTGCCTGCTTTGCTCAGAGAACTGGATGAAGTCAGGGAGTTCTCCCTTTCACTGAGAAACGTGCGGGCTGCTGTTGCCTGTGCGCTCTCTTCTTTGCAAAAGAGTCTGCAGTTCCACGCTTTGAACCGTGGAAAGGCGCCGGGCTCTGCTAAGACTTCCCCCGGCCCTTCGTTTGCCCTGGGCCAGAGCGAGCCTTCACAATAGCTGAACGCTAACACTGCATACTCGTTCCACTTCCAGAACAGGGCTACCGCGAGGCAGTTCTCCGGGGGAAAACGGCCCTTCGCGAAGGGCAGATCTGCCGAGCTCATTGCGGGAAAGCGAAAGCAAAGGACGCTTTTCTCCCTCTAACCGCTTTCGTCAGAGGAACGGGGGAAGTCACAGTGTTCTTTCTCTCACTGAGATACACACAATCTGACGTTGCCTCTGAGCTCCGTTGCTGGCAAAGAACTGAAACTGACATACATTCCTGTGGGGAAACACAGGGCTTTGCTAGGATTTCTCTAGGCAGTGTGTTTTCCCTGGACCTCACTGCAGCAACACTATCTCGCCAGGGCAACACTGCGTGGGATTTCCTCTTCCAAGAGAGCTGCTGCTTTGTAGTTTGTGCTGGGAAACCTTGCTTTGGCAAGTGCGAATTGACCGCATTCAGGCAGAAAAAAAAGAGAACAGCAAGAGGCCTTTTTTCCCCGGCTGCTTTCCCAAGCCCTTCCAGCTCAAACTATGTCGTTGCTCCTCTGGAAGGATCCCTGCACCGCGACGTAGTTTCTCAGAAGAAGCCCTGCGTTTGCAAGAGCAAAGGAGCAATTCGTTGCAGGAAAGAGGAAGGAAAGAAAGTTTCTCTCCCTCTGCCTGCTTTGCTCAGAGAACTGGATGAAGTCAGGGAGTTCTCCCTTTCACTGAGAAACGTGCGGGCTGCTGTTGCCTGTGCGCTCTCTTCTTTGCAAAAGAGTCTGCAGTTCCACGCTTTGAACCGTGGAAAGGCGCCGGGCTCTGCTAAGACTTCCCCCGGCGCTTCGTTTGCCCTGGGCCAAAGCGAGCCTTCACAATAGCTGAACGCTAACACTGCATACTCGTTCCACTTCCAGAACAGGGCTACCGCGAGGCAGTTCTCCGGGGGAAAACGGCCCTTCGCGAAGGGCAGATCTGCTGAGCTCATTGCGGGAAAGCGAAAGCAAAGGACGCTTTTCTCCCTCTAACCGCTTTCGTCAGAGGAACGGGGGAAGTCACAGTGTTCTTTCTCTCACTGAGATACACACAATCTGACGTTGCCTCTGAGCTCCGTTGCTGGCAAAGAACTGAAACTGACATACATTCCTGTGGGGAAACACAGGGCTTTGCTAGGATTTCTCTAGGCAGTGTGATTTCCCTGGGCCTCACTGTAGCAACACTATCTCGCCAGGGCAACACTGCGTGGGATTTCCTCTGCCAGGAGAGAGCTGCTGCTTTGTAGTTTGTGCTGGGAAACCTTGCTTTGGCAAGTGCGAATTGACCGCATTCAGGCAGAAAGAAAAGAGAACAGCAAGAGGCCTTTTCTCCCCGGCTGCTTTCCCAAGCCCTTCCAGCTCAAACTATGTCGTTGCTCCTCTGGAAGGATCCCTGCACCGCGACGTAGTTTCTCAGAAGAAGCCCTGCGTTTGCAAGAGCAAATGAGGAATTCGTTGCAGGAAAGAGGAAGGAAAGAAAGTTTCTCTCCCTCTGCCTGCTTTGCTCAGAGAACTGGATGAAGTCAGGGAGTTCTCCCTTTCACTGAGAAACGTGCGGGCTGCTGTTGCCTGTGCGCTCTCTTCTTTGCAAAAGAGTCTGCAGTTCCACGCTTTGAACCGTGGAAAGGCGCCGGGCTCTGCTAAGACTTCCCCCGGCGCTTCGTTTGCCCTGGGCCAGAGCGAGCCTTCACAATAGCTGAACGCTAACACTGCATACTCGTTCCACTTCCAGAACAGGGCTACCGCGAGGCAGTTCTCCGGGGGAAAACGGCCCTTCGCGAAGGGCAGATCTGCCGAGCTCATTGCGGGAAAGCGAAAGCAAAGGACGCTTTTCTCCCTCTAACCGCTTTCGTCAGAGGAACGGGGGAAGTCACAGTGTTCTTTCTCTCACTGAGATACACACAATCTGACGTTGCCTCTGAGCTCCGTTGCTGGCAAAGAACTGAAACTGACATACATTCCTGTGGGGAAACACAGGGCTTTGCTAGGATTTCTCTAGGCAGTGTGTTTTCCCTGGACCTCACTGCAGCAACACTATCTCGCCAGGGCAACACTGCGTGGGATTTCCTCTTCCAAGAGAGCTGCTGCTTTGTAGTTTGTGCTGGGAAACCTTGCTTTGGCAAGTGCGAATTGACCGCATTCAGGCAGAAAAAAAAGAGAACAGCAAGAGGCCTTTTTTCCCCGGCTGCTTTCCCAAGCCCTTCCAGCTCAAACTATGTCGTTGCTCCTCTGGAAGGATCCCTGCACCGCGACGTAGTTTCTCAGAAGAAGCCCTGCGTTTGCAAGAGCAAAGGAGCAATTCGTTGCAGGAAAGAGGAAGGAAAGAAAGTTTCTCTCCCTCTGCCTGCTTTGCTCAGAGAACTGGATGAAGTCAGGGAGTTCTCCCTTTCACTGAGAAACGTGCGGGCTGCTGTTGCCTGTGCGCTCTCTTCTTTGCAAAAGAGTCTGCAGTTCCACGCTTTGAACCGTGGAAAGGCGCCGGGCTCTGCTAAGACTTCCCCCGGCGCTTCGTTTGCCCTGGGCCAAAGCGAGCCTTCACAATAGCTGAACGCTAACACTGCATACTCGTTCCACTTCCAGAACAGGGCTACCGCGAGGCAGTTCTCCGGGGGAAAACGGCCCTTCGCGAAGGGCAGATCTGCCGAGCTCATTGCGGGAAAGCGAAAGCAAAGGACGCTTTTCTCCCTCTAACCGCTTTCGTCAGAGGAACGGGGGAAGTCACAGTGTTCTTTCTCTCACTGAGATACACACAATCTGACGTTGCCTCTGAGCTCCGTTGCTGGCAAAGAACTGAAACGGACATACATTCCTGTGGGGAAACACAGGGCTTTGCTAGGATTTCTCTAGGCAGTGTGATTTCCCTGGGCCTCACTGTAGCAACACTATCTCGCCAGGGCAACACTGCGTGGGATTTCCTCTGCCAGGAGAGAGCTGCTGCTTTGTAGTTTGTGCTGGGAAACCTTGCTTTGGCAAGTGCGAATTGACCGCATTCAGGCAGAAAAAAAAGAGAACAGCAAGAGGCCTTTTTTCCCCGGCTGCTTTCCCAAGCCCTTCCAGCTCAAACTATGTCGTTGCTCCTCTGGAAGGATCCCTGCACCGCGACGTAGTTTCTCAGAAGAAGCCCTGCGTTTGCAAGAGCAAAGGAGCAATTCGTTGCAGGAAAGAGGAAGGAAAGAAAGTTTCTCTCCCTCTGCCTGCTTTGCTCAGAGAACTGGATGAAGTCAGGGAGTTCTCCCTTTCACTGAGAAACGTGCGGGCTGCTGTTGCCTGTGCGCTCTCTTCTTTGCAAAAGAGTCTGCAGTTCCACGCTTTGAACCGTGGAAAGGCGCCGGGCTCTGCTAAGACTTCCCCCGGCGCTTCGTTTGCCCTGGGCCAAAGCGAGCCTTCACAATAGCTGAACGCTAACACTGCATACTCGTTCCACTTCCAGAACAGGGCTACCGCGAGGCAGTTCTCCGGGGGAAAACGGCCCTTCGCGAAGGGCAGATCTGCCGAGCTCATTGCGGGAAAGCGAAAGCAAAGGACGCTTTTCTCCCTCTAACCGCTTTCGTCAGAGGAACGGGGGAAGTCACAGTGTTCTTTCTCTCACTGAGATACACACAATCTGACGTTGCCTCTGAGCTCCGTTGCTGGCAAAGAACTGAAACGGACATACATTCCTGTGGGGAAACACAGGGCTTTGCTAGGATTTCTCTAGGCAGTGTGATTTCCCTGGGCCTCACTGTAGCAACACTATCTCGCCAGGGCAACACTGCGTGGGATTTCCTCTGCCAGGAGAGAGCTGCTGCTTTGTAGTTTGTGCTGGGAAACCTTGCTTTGGCAAGTGCGAATTGACCGCATTCAGGCAGAAAGAAAAGAGAACAGCAAGAGGCCTTTTCTCCCCGGCTGCTTTCCCAAGCCCTTCCAGCTCAAACTATGTCGTTGCTCCTCTGGAAGGATCCCTGCACCGCGACGTAGTTTCTCAGAAGAAGCCCTGCGTTTGCAAGAGCAAATGAGGAATTCGTTGCAGGAAAGAGGAAGGAAAGAAAGTTTCTCTCCCTCTGCCTGCTTTGCTCAGAGAACTGGATGAAGTCAGGGAGTTCTCCCTTTCACTGAGAAACGTGCGGGCTGCTGTTGCCTGTGCGCTCTCTTCTTTGCAAAAGAGTCTGCAGTTCCACGCTTTGAACCGTGGAAAGGCGCCGGGCTCTGCTAAGACTTCCCCCGGCGCTTCGTTTGCCCTGGGCCAGAGCGAGCCTTCACAATAGCTGAACGCTAACACTGCATACTCGTTCCACTTCCAGAACAGGGCTACCGCGAGGCAGTTCTCCGGGGGAAAACGGCCCTTCGCGAAGGGCAGATCTGCCGAGCTCATTGCGGGAAAGCGAAAGCAAAGGACGCTTTTCTCCCTCTAACCGCTTTCGTCAGAGGAACGGGGGAAGTCACAGTGTTCTTTCTCTCACTGAGATACACACAATCTGACGTTGCCTCTGAGCTCCGTTGCTGGCAAAGAACTGAAACTGACATACATTCCTGTGGGGAAACACAGGGCTTTGCTAGGATTTCTCTAGGCAGTGTGATTTCCCTGGGCCTCACTGTAGCAACACTATCTCGCCAGGGCAACACTGCGTGGGATTTCCTCTGCCAGGAGAGAGCTGCTGCTTTGTAGTTTGTGCTGGGAAACCTTGCTTTGGCAAGTGCGAATTGACCGCATTCAGGCAGAAAAAAAAGAGAACAGCAAGAGGCCTTTTTTCCCCGGCTGCTTTCCCAAGCCCTTCCAGCTCAAACTATGTCGTTGCTCCTCTGGAAGGATCCCTGCACCGCGACGTAGTTTCTCAGAAGAAGCCCTGCTTTTGCAAGAGCAAAAGAGCAATTCGTTGCAGGAAAGAGGAAGGAAAGAAAGTTTCTCTCCCTCTGCCTGCTTTGCTCAGAGAACTGGATGAAGTCAGGGAGTTCTCCCTTTCACTGAGAAACGTGCGGGCTGCTGTTGCCTGTGCGCTCTCTTCTTTGCAAAAGAGTCTGCAGTTCCACGCTTTGAACCGTGGAAAGGCGCCGGGCTCTGCTAAGACTTCCCCCGGCGCTTCGTTTGCCCTGGGCCAGAGCGAGCCTTCACAATAGCTGAACGCTAACACTGCATACTCGTTCCACTTCCAGAACAGGGCTACCGCGAGGCAGTTCTCCGGGGGAAAACGGCCCTTCGCGAAGGGCAGATCTGCTGAGCTCATTGCGGGAAAGCGAAAGCAAAGGACGCTTTTCTCCCTCTAACCGCTTTCGTCAGAGGAACGGGGGAAGTCACAGTGTTCTTTCTCTCACTGAGATACACACAATCTGACGTTGCCTCTGAGCTCCGTTGCTGGCAAAGAACTGAAACTGACATACATTCCTGTGGGGAAACACAGGGCTTTGCTAGGATTTCTCTAGGCAGTGTGATTTCCCTGGGCCTCATTGTAGCAACACTATCTCGCCAGGGCAACACTGCGTGGGATTTCCTCTGCCAGGAGAGAGCTGCTGCTTTGTAGTTTGTGCTGGGAAACCTTGCTTTGGCAAGTGCGAATTGACCGCATTCAGGCAGAAAGAAAAGAGAACAGCAAGAGGCCTTTTCTCCCCGGCTGCTTTCCCAAGCCCTTCCAGCTCAAACTATGTCGTTGCTCCTCTGGAAGGATCCCTGCACCGCGACGTAGTTTCTCAGAAGAAGCCCTGCGTTTGCAAGAGCAAATGAGGAATTCGTTGCAGGAAAGAGGAAGGAAAGAAAGTTTCTCTCCCTCTGCCTGCTTTGCTCAGAGAACTGGATGAAGTCAGGGAGTTCTCCCTTTCACTGAGAAACGTGCGGGCTGCTGTTGCCTGTGCGCTCTCTTCTTTGCAAAAGAGTCTGCAGTTCCACGCTTTGAACCGTGGAAAGGCGCCGGGCTCTGCTAAGACTTCCCCCGGCGCTTCGTTTGCCCTGGGCCAGAGCGAGCCTTCACAATAGCTGAACGCTAACACTGCATACTCGTTCCACTTCCAGAACAGGGCTACCGCGAGGCAGTTCTCCGGGGGAAAACGGCCCTTCGCGAAGGGCAGATCTGCCGAGCTCATTGCGGGAAAGCGAAAGCAAAGGACGCTTTTCTCCCTCTAACCGCTTTCGTCAGAGGAACGGGGGAAGTCACAGTGTTCTTTCTCTCACTGAGATACACACAATCTGACGTTGCCTCTGAGCTCCGTTGCTGGCAAAGAACTGAAACTGACATACATTCCTGTGGGGAAACACAGGGCTTTGCTAGGATTTCTCTAGGCAGTGTGTTTTCCCTGGACCTCACTGCAGCAACACTATCTCGCCAGGGCAACACTGCGTGGGATTTCCTCTTCCAAGAGAGCTGCTGCTTTGTAGTTTGTGCTGGGAAACCTTGCTTTGGCAAGTGCGAATTGACCGCATTCAGGCAGAAAAAAAAGAGAACAGCAAGAGGCCTTTTTTCCCCGGCTGCTTTCCCAAGCCCTTCCAGCTCAAACTATGTCGTTGCTCCTCTGGAAGGATCCCTGCACCGCGACGTAGTTTCTCAGAAGAAGCCCTGCGTTTGCAAGAGCAAAGGAGCAATTCGTTGCAGGAAAGAGGAAGGAAAGAAAGTTTCTCTCCCTCTGCCTGCTTTGCTCAGAGAACTGGATGAAGTCAGGGAGTTCTCCCTTTCACTGAGAAACGTGCGGGCTGCTGTTGCCTGTGCGCTCTCTTCTTTGCAAAAGAGTCTGCAGTTCCACGCTTTGAACCGTGGAAAGGCGCCGGGCTCTGCTAAGACTTCCCCCGGCGCTTCGTTTGCCCTGGGCCAAAGCGAGCCTTCACAATAGCTGAACGCTAACACTGCATACTCGTTCCACTTCCAGAACAGGGCTACCGCGAGGCAGTTCTCCGGGGGAAAACGGCCCTTCGCGAAGGGCAGATCTGCCGAGCTCATTGCGGGAAAGCGAAAGCAAAGGACGCTTTTCTCCCTCTAACCGCTTTCGTCAGAGGAACGGGGGAAGTCACAGTGTTCTTTCTCTCACTGAGATACACACAATCTGACGTTGCCTCTGAGCTCCGTTGCTGGCAAAGAACTGAAACGGACATACATTCCTGTGGGGAAACACAGGGCTTTGCTAGGATTTCTCTAGGCAGTGTGATTTCCCTGGGCCTCACTGTAGCAACACTATCTCGCCAGGGCAACACTGCGTGGGATTTCCTCTGCCAGGAGAGAGCTGCTGCTTTGTAGTTTGTGCTGGGAAACCTTGCTTTGGCAAGTGCGAATTGACCGCATTCAGGCAGAAAGAAAAGAGAACAGCAAGAGGCCTTTTCTCCCCGGCTGCTTTCCCAAGCCCTTCCAGCTCAAACTATGTCGTTGCTCCTCTGGAAGGATCCCTGCACCGCGACGTAGTTTCTCAGAAGAAGCCCTGCGTTTGCAAGAGCAAATGAGGAATTCGTTGCAGGAAAGAGGAAGGAAAGAAAGTTTCTCTCCCTCTGCCTGCTTTGCTCAGAGAACTGGATGAAGTCAGGGAGTTCTCCCTTTCACTGAGAAACGTGCGGGCTGCTGTTGCCTGTGCGCTCTCTTCTTTGCAAAAGAGTCTGCAGTTCCACGCTTTGAACCGTGGAAAGGCGCCGGGCTCTGCTAAGACTTCCCCCGGCCCTTCGTTTGCCCTGGGCCAGAGCGAGCCTTCACAATAGCTGAACGCTAACACTGCATACTCGTTCCACTTCCAGAACAGGGCTACCGCGAGGCAGTTCTCCGGGGGAAAACGGCCCTTCGCGAAGGGCAGATCTGCCGAGCTCATTGCGGGAAAGCGAAAGCAAAGGACGCTTTTCTCCCTCTAACCGCTTTCGTCAGAGGAACGGGGAAAGTCACAGTGTTCTTTCTCTCACTGAGATACACACAATCTGACGTTGCCTCTGAGCTCCGTTGCTGGCAAAGAACTGAAACTGACATACATTCCTGTGGGGAAACACAGGGCTTTGCTAGGATTTCTCTAGGCAGTGTGTTTTCCCTGGACCTCACTGCAGCAACACTATCTCGCCAGGGCAACACTGCGTGGAATTTCCTCTTCCAAGAGAGCTGCTGCTTTGTAGTTTGTGCTGGGAAACCTTGCTTTGGCAAGTGCGAATTGACCGCATTCAGGCAGAAAAAAAAGAGAACAGCAAGAGGCCTTTTTTCCCCGGCTGCTTTCCCAAGCCCTTCCAGCTCAAACTATGTCGTTGCTCCTCTGGAAGGATCCCTGCACCGCGACGTAGTTTCTCAGAAGAAGCCCTGCGTTTGCAAGAGCAAAGGAGCAATTCGTTGCAGGAAAGAGGAAGGAAAGAAAGTTTCTCTCCCTCTGCCTGCTTTGCTCAGAGAACTGGATGAAGTCAGGGAGTTCTCCCTTTCACTGAGAAACGTGCGGGCTGCTGTTGCCTGTGCGCTCTCTTCTTTGCAAAAGAGTCTGCAGTTCCACGCTTTGAACCGTGGAAAGGCGCCGGGCTCTGCTAAGACTTCCCCCGGCGCTTCGTTTGCCCTGGGCCAAAGCGAGCCTTCACAATAGCTGAACGCTAACACTGCATACTCGTTCCACTTCCAGAACAGGGCTACCGCGAGGCAGTTCTCCGGGGGAAAACGGCCCTTCGCGAAGGGCAGATCTGCTGAGCTCATTGCGGGAAAGCGAAAGCAAAGGACGCTTTTCTCCCTCTAACCGCTTTCGTCAGAGGAACGGGGGAAGTCACAGTGTTCTTTCTCTCACTGAGATACACACAATCTGACGTTGCCTCTGAGCTCCGTTGCTGGCAAAGAACTGAAACTGACATACATTCCTGTGGGGAAACACAGGGCTTTGCTAGGATTTCTCTAGGCAGTGTGATTTCCCTGGGCCTCACTGTAGCAACACTATCTCGCCAGGGCAACACTGCGTGGGATTTCCTCTGCCAGGAGAGAGCTGCTGCTTTGTAGTTTGTGCTGGGAAACCTTGCTTTGGCAAGTGCGAATTGACCGCATTCAGGCAGAAAGAAAAGAGAACAGCAAGAGGCCTTTTCTCCCCGGCTGCTTTCCCAAGCCCTTCCAGCTCAAACTATGTCGTTGCTCCTCTGGAAGGATCCCTGCACCGCGACGTAGTTTCTCAGAAGAAGCCCTGCGTTTGCAAGAGCAAATGAGGAATTCGTTGCAGGAAAGAGGAAGGAAAGAAAGTTTCTCTCCCTCTGCCTGCTTTGCTCAGAGAACTGGATGAAGTCAGGGAGTTCTCCCTTTCACTGAGAAACGTGCGGGCTGCTGTTGCCTGTGCGCTCTCTTCTTTGCAAAAGAGTCTGCAGTTCCACGCTTTGAACCGTGGAAAGGCGCCGGGCTCTGCTAAGACTTCCCCCGGCGCTTCGTTTGCCCTGGGCCAGAGCGAGCCTTCACAATAGCTGAACGCTAACACTGCATACTCGTTCCACTTCCAGAACAGGGCTACCGCGAGGCAGTTCTCCGGGGGAAAACGGCCCTTCGCGAAGGGCAGATCTGCCGAGCTCATTGCGGAAGAGCGAAAGCAAAGGACGCTTTTCTCCCTCTAACCGCTTTCGTCAGAGGAACGGGGGAAGTCACAGTGTTCTTTCTCTCACTGAGATACACACAATCTGACGTTGCCTCTGAGCTCCGTTGCTGGCAAAGAACTGAAACTGACATACATTCCTGTGGGGAAACACAGGGCTTTGCTAGGATTTCTCTAGGCAGTGTGATTTCCCTGGACCTCACTGCACCAACACTATCTCGCCAGGGCAACACTGCGTGGGATTTCCTCTTCCAAGAGAGCTGCTGCTTTGTAGTTTGTGCTGGGAAACCTTGCTTTGGCAAGTGCGAATTGACCGCATTCAGGCAGAAAAAAAAGAGAACAGCAAGAGGCCTTTTTTCCCCGGCTGCTTTCCCAAGCCCTTCCAGCTCAAACTATGTCGTTGCTCCTCTGGAAGGATCCCTGCACCGCGACGTAGTTTCTCAGAAGAAGCCCTGCGTTTGCAAGAGCAAAAGAGCAATTCGATGCAGGAAAGAGGAAGGAAAGAAAGTTTCTCTCCCTCTGCCTGCTTTGCTCAGAGAACTGGATGAAGTCAGGGAGTTCTCCCTTTCACTGAGAAACGTGCGGGCTGCTGTTGCCTGTGCGCTCTCTTCTTTGCAAAAGAGTCTGCAGTTCCACGCTTTGAACCGTGGAAAGGCGCCGGGCTCTGCTAAGACTTCCCCCGGCGCTTCGTTTGCCCTGGGCCAGAGCGAGCCTTCACAATAGCTGAACGCTAACACTGCATACTCGTTCCACTTCCAGAACAGGGCTACCGCGAGGCAGTTCTCCGGGGGAAAACGGCCCTTCGCGAAGGGCAGATCTGCTGAGCTCATTGCGGGAAAGCGAAAGCAAAGGACGCTTTTCTCCCTCTAACCGCTTTCGTCAGAGGAACGGGGGAAGTCACAGTGTTCTTTCTCTCACTGAGATACACACAATCTGACGTTGCCTCTGAGCTCCGTTGCTGGCAAAGAACTGAAACTGACATACATTCCTGTGGGGAAACACAGGGCTTTGCTAGGATTTCTCTAGGCAGTGTGATTTCCCTGGGCCTCATTGTAGCAACACTATCTCGCCAGGGCAACACTGCGTGGGATTTCCTCTGCCAGGAGAGAGCTGCTGCTTTGTAGTTTGTGCTGGGAAACCTTGCTTTGGCAAGTGCGAATTGACCGCATTCAGGCAGAAAGAAAAGAGAACAGCAAGAGGCCTTTTCTCCCCGGCTGCTTTCCCAAGCCCTTCCAGCTCAAACTATGTCGTTGCTCCTCTGGAAGGATCCCTGCACCGCGACGTAGTTTCTCAGAAGAAGCCCTGCGTTTGCAAGAGCAAATGAGGAATTCGTTGCAGGAAAGAGGAAGGAAAGAAAGTTTCTCTCCCTCTGCCTGCTTTGCTCAGAGAACTGGATGAAGTCAGGGAGTTCTCCCTTTCACTGAGAAACGTGCGGGCTGCTGTTGCCTGTGCGCTCTCTTCTTTGCAAAAGAGTCTGCAGTTCCACGCTTTGAACCGTGGAAAGGCGCCGGGCTCTGCTAAGACTTCCCCCGGCGCTTCGTTTGCCCTGGGCCAGAGCGAGCCTTCACAATAGCTGAACGCTAACACTGCATACTCGTTCCACTTCCAGAACAGGGCTACCGCGAGGCAGTTCTCCGGGGGAAAACGGCCCTTCGCGAAGGGCAGATCTGCTGAGCTCATTGCGGGAAAGCGAAAGCAAAGGACGCTTTTCTCCCTCTAACCGCTTTCGTCAGAGGAACGGGGGAAGTCACAGTGTTCTTTCTCTCACTGAGATACACACAATCTGACGTTGCCTCTGAGCTCCGTTGCTGGCAAAGAACTGAAACTGACATACATTCCTGTGGGGAAACACAGGGCTTTGCTAGGATTTCTCTAGGCAGTGTGTTTTCCCTGGACCTCACTGCAGCAACACTATCTCGCCAGGGCAACACTGCGTGGGATTTCCTCTTCCAAGAGAGCTGCTGCTTTGTAGTTTGTGCTGGGAAACCTTGCTTTGGCAAGTGCGAATTGACCGCATTCAGGCAGAAAAAAAAGAGAACAGCAAGAGGCCTTTTTTCCCCGGCTGCTTTCCCAAGCCCTTCCAGCTCAAACTATGTCGTTGCTCCTCTGGAAGGATCCCTGCACCGCGACGTAGTTTCTCAGAAGAAGCCCTGCGTTTGCAAGAGCAAAGGAGCAATTCGTTGCAGGAAAGAGGAAGGAAAGAAAGTTTCTCTCCCTCTGCCTGCTTTGCTCAGAGAACTGGATGAAGTCAGGGAGTTCTCCCTTTCACTGAGAAACGTGCGGGCTGCTGTTGCCTGTGCGCTCTCTTCTTTGCAAAAGAGTCTGCAGTTCCACGCTTTGAACCGTGGAAAGGCGCCGGGCTCTGCTAAGACTTCCCCCGGCGCTTCGTTTGCCCTGGGCCAAAGCGAGCCTTCACAATAGCTGAACGCTAACACTGCATACTCGTTCCACTTCCAGAACAGGGCTACCGCGAGGCAGTTCTCCGGGGGAAAACGGCCCTTCGCGAAGGGCAGATCTGCCGAGCTCATTGCGGGAAAGCGAAAGCAAAGGACGCTTTTCTCCCTCTAACCGCTTTCGTCAGAGGAACGGGGGAAGTCACAGTGTTCTTTCTCTCACTGAGATACACACAATCTGACGTTGCCTCTGAGCTCCGTTGCTGGCAAAGAACTGAAACTGACATACATTCCTGTGGGGAAACACAGGGCTTTGCTAGGATTTCTCTAGGCAGTGTGATTTCCCTGGGCCTCACTGCAGCAACACTATCTCGCCAGGGCAACACTGCGTGGGATTTCCTCTTCCAAGAGAGCTGCTGCTTTGTAGTTTGTGCTGGGAAACCTTGCTTTGGCAAGTGCGAATTGACCGCATTCAGGCAGAAAAAAAAAGAACAGCAAGAGGCCTTTTTTCCCCGGCTGCTTTCCCAAGCCCTTCCAGCTCAAACTATGTCGTTGCTCCTCTGGAAGGATCCCTGCACCGCGACGTAGTTTCTCAGAAGAAGCCCTGCGTTTGCAAGAGCAAATGAGGAATTCGTTGCAGGAAAGAGGAAGGAAAGAAAGTTTCTCTCCCTCTGCCTGCTTTGCTCAGAGAACTGGATGAAGTCAGGGAGTTCTCCCTTTCACTGAGAAACGTGCGGGCTGCTGTTGCCTGTGCGCTCTCTTCTTTGCAAAAGAGTCTGCAGTTCCACGCTTTGAACCGTGGAAAGGCGCCGGGCTCTGCTAAGACTTCCCCCGGCCCTTCGTTTGCCCTGGGCCAGAGCGAGCCTTCACAATAGCTGAACGCTAACACTGCATACTCGTTCCACTTCCAGAACAGGGCTACCGCGAGGCAGTTCTCCGGGGGAAAACGGCCCTTCGCGAAGGGCAGATCTGCCGAGCTCATTGCGGGAAAGCGAAAGCAAAGGACGCTTTTCTCCCTCTAACCGCTTTCGTCAGAGGAACGGGGGAAGTCACAGTGTTCTTTCTCTCACTGAGATACACACAATCTGACGTTGCCTCTGAGCTCCGTTGCTGGCAAAGAACTGAAACTGACATACATTCCTGTGGGGAAACACAGGGCTTTGCTAGGATTTCTCTAGGCAGTGTGTTTTCCCTGGACCTCACTGCAGCAACACTATCTCGCCAGGGCAACACTGCGTGGGATTTCCTCTTCCAAGAGAGCTGCTGCTTTGTAGTTTGTGCTGGGAAACCTTGCTTTGGCAAGTGCGAATTGACCGCATTCAGGCAGAAAAAAAAGAGAACAGCAAGAGGCCTTTTTTCCCCGGCTGCTTTCCCAAGCCCTTCCAGCTCAAACTATGTCGTTGCTCCTCTGGAAGGATCCCTGCACCGCGACGTAGTTTCTCAGAAGAAGCCCTGCTTTTGCAAGAGCAAAAGAGCAATTCGTTGCAGGAAAGAGGAAGGAAAGAAAGTTTCTCTCCCTCTGCCTGCTTTGCTCAGAGAACTGGATGAAGTCAGGGAGTTCTCCCTTTCACTGAGAAACGTGCGGGCTGCTGTTGCCTGTGCGCTCTCTTCTTTGCAAAAGAGTCTGCAGTTCCACGCTTTGAACCGTGGAAAGGCGCCGGGCTCTGCTAAGACTTCCCCCGGCGCTTCGTTTGCCCTGGGCCAGAGCGAGCCTTCACAATAGCTGAACGCTAACACTGCATACTCGTTCCACTTCCAGAACAGGGCTACCGCGAGGCAGTTCTCCGGGGGAAAACGGCCCTTCGCGAAGGGCAGATCTGCTGAGCTCATTGCGGGAAAGCGAAAGCAAAGGACGCTTTTCTCCCTCTAACCGCTTTCGTCAGAGGAACGGGGGAAGTCACAGTGTTCTTTCTCTCACTGAGATACACACAATCTGACGTTGCCTCTGAGCTCCGTTGCTGGCAAAGAACTGAAACTGACATACATTCCTGTGGGGAAACACAGGGCTTTGCTAGGATTTCTCTAGGCAGTGTGATTTCCCTGGGCCTCATTGTAGCAACACTATCTCGCCAGGGCAACACTGCGTGGGATTTCCTCTGCCAGGAGAGAGCTGCTGCTTTGTAGTTTGTGCTGGGAAACCTTGCTTTGGCAAGTGCGAATTGACCGCATTCAGGCAGAAAGAAAAGAGAACAGCAAGAGGCCTTTTCTCCCCGGCTGCTTTCCCAAGCCCTTCCAGCTCAAACTATGTCGTTGCTCCTCTGGAAGGATCCCTGCACCGCGACGTAGTTTCTCAGAAGAAGCCCTGCGTTTGCAAGAGCAAATGAGGAATTCGTTGCAGGAAAGAGGAAGGAAAGAAAGTTTCTCTCCCTCTGCCTGCTTTGCTCAGAGAACTGGATGAAGTCAGGGAGTTCTCCCTTTCACTGAGAAACGTGCGGGCTGCTGTTGCCTGTGCGCTCTCTTCTTTGCAAAAGAGTCTGCAGTTCCACGCTTTGAACCGTGGAAAGGCGCCGGGCTCTGCTAAGACTTCCCCCGGCGCTTCGTTTGCCCTGGGCCAGAGCGAGCCTTCACAATAGCTGAACGCTAACACTGCATACTCGTTCCACTTCCAGAACAGGGCTACCGCGAGGCAGTTCTCCGGGGGAAAACGGCCCTTCGCGAAGGGCAGATCTGCCGAGCTCATTGCGGGAAAGCGAAAGCAAAGGACGCTTTTCTCCCTCTAACCGCTTTCGTCAGAGGAACGGGGGAAGTCACAGTGTTCTTTCTCTCACTGAGATACACACAATCTGACGTTGCCTCTGAGCTCCGTTGCTGGCAAAGAACTGAAACTGACATACATTCCTGTGGGGAAACACAGGGCTTTGCTAGGATTTCTCTAGGCAGTGTGTTTTCCCTGGACCTCACTGCAGCAACACTATCTCGCCAGGGCAACACTGCGTGGGATTTCCTCTTCCAAGAGAGCTGCTGCTTTGTAGTTTGTGCTGGGAAACCTTGCTTTGGCAAGTGCGAATTGACCGCATTCAGGCAGAAAAAAAAGAGAACAGCAAGAGGCCTTTTTTCCCCGGCTGCTTTCCCAAGCCCTTCCAGCTCAAACTATGTCGTTGCTCCTCTGGAAGGATCCCTGCACCGCGACGTAGTTTCTCAGAAGAAGCCCTGCGTTTGCAAGAGCAAAGGAGCAATTCGTTGCAGGAAAGAGGAAGGAAAGAAAGTTTCTCTCCCTCTGCCTGCTTTGCTCAGAGAACTGGATGAAGTCAGGGAGTTCTCCCTTTCACTGAGAAACGTGCGGGCTGCTGTTGCCTGTGCGCTCTCTTCTTTGCAAAAGAGTCTGCAGTTCCACGCTTTGAACCGTGGAAAGGCGCCGGGCTCTGCTAAGACTTCCCCCGGCGCTTCGTTTGCCCTGGGCCAAAGCGAGCCTTCACAATAGCTGAACGCTAACACTGCATACTCGTTCCACTTCCAGAACAGGGCTACCGCGAGGCAGTTCTCCGGGGGAAAACGGCCCTTCGCGAAGGGCAGATCTGCCGAGCTCATTGCGGGAAAGCGAAAGCAAAGGACGCTTTTCTCCCTCTAACCGCTTTCGTCAGAGGAACGGGGGAAGTCACAGTGTTCTTTCTCTCACTGAGATACACACAATCTGACGTTGCCTCTGAGCTCCGTTGCTGGCAAAGAACTGAAACGGACATACATTCCTGTGGGGAAACACAGGGCTTTGCTAGGATTTCTCTAGGCAGTGTGATTTCCCTGGGCCTCACTGTAGCAACACTATCTCGCCAGGGCAACACTGCGTGGGATTTCCTCTGCCAGGAGAGAGCTGCTGCTTTGTAGTTTGTGCTGGGAAACCTTGCTTTGGCAAGTGCGAATTGACCGCATTCAGGCAGAAAAAAAAGAGAACAGCAAGAGGCCTTTTTTCCCCGGCTGCTTTCCCAAGCCCTTCCAGCTCAAACTATGTCGTTGCTCCTCTGGAAGGATCCCTGCACCGCGACGTAGTTTCTCAGAAGAAGCCCTGCGTTTGCAAGAGCAAAGGAGCAATTCGTTGCAGGAAAGAGGAAGGAAAGAAAGTTTCTCTCCCTCTGCCTGCTTTGCTCAGAGAACTGGATGAAGTCAGGGAGTTCTCCCTTTCACTGAGAAACGTGCGGGCTGCTGTTGCCTGTGCGCTCTCTTCTTTGCAAAAGAGTCTGCAGTTCCACGCTTTGAACCGTGGAAAGGCGCCGGGCTCTGCTAAGACTTCCCCCGGCGCTTCGTTTGCCCTGGGCCAAAGCGAGCCTTCACAATAGCTGAACGCTAACACTGCATACTCGTTCCACTTCCAGAACAGGGCTACCGCGAGGCAGTTCTCCGGGGGAAAACGGCCCTTCGCGAAGGGCAGATCTGCCGAGCTCATTGCGGGAAAGCGAAAGCAAAGGACGCTTTTCTCCCTCTAACCGCTTTCGTCAGAGGAACGGGGGAAGTCACAGTGTTCTTTCTCTCACTGAGATACACACAATCTGACGTTGCCTCTGAGCTCCGTTGCTGGCAAAGAACTGAAACGGACATACATTCCTGTGGGGAAACACAGGGCTTTGCTAGGATTTCTCTAGGCAGTGTGATTTCCCTGGGCCTCACTGTAGCAACACTATCTCGCCAGGGCAACACTGCGTGGGATTTCCTCTGCCAGGAGAGAGCTGCTGCTTTGTAGTTTGTGCTGGGAAACCTTGCTTTGGCAAGTGCGAATTGACCGCATTCAGGCAGAAAGAAAAGAGAACAGCAAGAGGCCTTTTCTCCCCGGCTGCTTTCCCAAGCCCTTCCAGCTCAAACTATGTCGTTGCTCCTCTGGAAGGATCCCTGCACCGCGACGTAGTTTCTCAGAAGAAGCCCTGCGTTTGCAAGAGCAAATGAGGAATTCGTTGCAGGAAAGAGGAAGGAAAGAAAGTTTCTCTCCCTCTGCCTGCTTTGCTCAGAGAACTGGATGAAGTCAGGGAGTTCTCCCTTTCACTGAGAAACGTGCGGGCTGCTGTTGCCTGTGCGCTCTCTTCTTTGCAAAAGAGTCTGCAGTTCCACGCTTTGAACCGTGGAAAGGCGCCGGGCTCTGCTAAGACTTCCCCCGGCGCTTCGTTTGCCCTGGGCCAGAGCGAGCCTTCACAATAGCTGAACGCTAACACTGCATACTCGTTCCACTTCCAGAACAGGGCTACCGCGAGGCAGTTCTCCGGGGGAAAACGGCCCTTCGCGAAGGGCAGATCTGCCGAGCTCATTGCGGGAAAGCGAAAGCAAAGGACGCTTTTCTCCCTCTAACCGCTTTCGTCAGAGGAACGGGGGAAGTCACAGTGTTCTTTCTCTCACTGAGATACACACAATCTGACGTTGCCTCTGAGCTCCGTTGCTGGCAAAGAACTGAAACTGACATACATTCCTGTGGGGAAACACAGGGCTTTGCTAGGATTTCTCTAGGCAGTGTGATTTCCCTGGGCCTCACTGTAGCAACACTATCTCGCCAGGGCAACACTGCGTGGGATTTCCTCTGCCAGGAGAGAGCTGCTGCTTTGTAGTTTGTGCTGGGAAACCTTGCTTTGGCAAGTGCGAATTGACCGCATTCAGGCAGAAAAAAAAGAGAACAGCAAGAGGCCTTTTTTCCCCGGCTGCTTTCCCAAGCCCTTCCAGCTCAAACTATGTCGTTGCTCCTCTGGAAGGATCCCTGCACCGCGACGTAGTTTCTCAGAAGAAGCCCTGCTTTTGCAAGAGCAAAAGAGCAATTCGTTGCAGGAAAGAGGAAGGAAAGAAAGTTTCTCTCCCTCTGCCTGCTTTGCTCAGAGAACTGGATGAAGTCAGGGAGTTCTCCCTTTCACTGAGAAACGTGCGGGCTGCTGTTGCCTGTGCGCTCTCTTCTTTGCAAAAGAGTCTGCAGTTCCACGCTTTGAACCGTGGAAAGGCGCCGGGCTCTGCTAAGACTTCCCCCGGCGCTTCGTTTGCCCTGGGCCAGAGCGAGCCTTCACAATAGCTGAACGCTAACACTGCATACTCGTTCCACTTCCAGAACAGGGCTACCGCGAGGCAGTTCTCCGGGGGAAAACGGCCCTTCGCGAAGGGCAGATCTGCTGAGCTCATTGCGGGAAAGCGAAAGCAAAGGACGCTTTTCTCCCTCTAACCGCTTTCGTCAGAGGAACGGGGGAAGTCACAGTGTTCTTTCTCTCACTGAGATACACACAATCTGACGTTGCCTCTGAGCTCCGTTGCTGGCAAAGAACTGAAACTGACATACATTCCTGTGGGGAAACACAGGGCTTTGCTAGGATTTCTCTAGGCAGTGTGATTTCCCTGGGCCTCATTGTAGCAACACTATCTCGCCAGGGCAACACTGCGTGGGATTTCCTCTGCCAGGAGAGAGCTGCTGCTTTGTAGTTTGTGCTGGGAAACCTTGCTTTGGCAAGTGCGAATTGACCGCATTCAGGCAGAAAGAAAAGAGAACAGCAAGAGGCCTTTTCTCCCCGGCTGCTTTCCCAAGCCCTTCCAGCTCAAACTATGTCGTTGCTCCTCTGGAAGGATCCCTGCACCGCGACGTAGTTTCTCAGAAGAAGCCCTGCGTTTGCAAGAGCAAATGAGGAATTCGTTGCAGGAAAGAGGAAGGAAAGAAAGTTTCTCTCCCTCTGCCTGCTTTGCTCAGAGAACTGGATGAAGTCAGGGAGTTCTCCCTTTCACTGAGAAACGTGCGGGCTGCTGTTGCCTGTGCGCTCTCTTCTTTGCAAAAGAGTCTGCAGTTCCACGCTTTGAACCGTGGAAAGGCGCCGGGCTCTGCTAAGACTTCCCCCGGCGCTTCGTTTGCCCTGGGCCAGAGCGAGCCTTCACAATAGCTGAACGCTAACACTGCATACTCGTTCCACTTCCAGAACAGGGCTACCGCGAGGCAGTTCTCCGGGGGAAAACGGCCCTTCGCGAAGGGCAGATCTGCCGAGCTCATTGCGGGAAAGCGAAAGCAAAGGACGCTTTTCTCCCTCTAACCGCTTTCGTCAGAGGAACGGGGGAAGTCACAGTGTTCTTTCTCTCACTGAGATACACACAATCTGACGTTGCCTCTGAGCTCCGTTGCTGGCAAAGAACTGAAACTGACATACATTCCTGTGGGGAAACACAGGGCTTTGCTAGGATTTCTCTAGGCAGTGTGTTTTCCCTGGACCTCACTGCAGCAACACTATCTCGCCAGGGCAACACTGCGTGGGATTTCCTCTTCCAAGAGAGCTGCTGCTTTGTAGTTTGTGCTGGGAAACCTTGCTTTGGCAAGTGCGAATTGACCGCATTCAGGCAGAAAAAAAAGAGAACAGCAAGAGGCCTTTTTTCCCCGGCTGCTTTCCCAAGCCCTTCCAGCTCAAACTATGTCGTTGCTCCTCTGGAAGGATCCCTGCACCGCGACGTAGTTTCTCAGAAGAAGCCCTGCGTTTGCAAGAGCAAAGGAGCAATTCGTTGCAGGAAAGAGGAAGGAAAGAAAGTTTCTCTCCCTCTGCCTGCTTTGCTCAGAGAACTGGATGAAGTCAGGGAGTTCTCCCTTTCACTGAGAAACGTGCGGGCTGCTGTTGCCTGTGCGCTCTCTTCTTTGCAAAAGAGTCTGCAGTTCCACGCTTTGAACCGTGGAAAGGCGCCGGGCTCTGCTAAGACTTCCCCCGGCGCTTCGTTTGCCCTGGGCCAAAGCGAGCCTTCACAATAGCTGAACGCTAACACTGCATACTCGTTCCACTTCCAGAACAGGGCTACCGCGAGGCAGTTCTCCGGGGGAAAACGGCCCTTCGCGAAGGGCAGATCTGCCGAGCTCATTGCGGGAAAGCGAAAGCAAAGGACGCTTTTCTCCCTCTAACCGCTTTCGTCAGAGGAACGGGGGAAGTCACAGTGTTCTTTCTCTCACTGAGATACACACAATCTGACGTTGCCTCTGAGCTCCGTTGCTGGCAAAGAACTGAAACGGACATACATTCCTGTGGGGAAACACAGGGCTTTGCTAGGATTTCTCTAGGCAGTGTGATTTCCCTGGGCCTCACTGTAGCAACACTATCTCGCCAGGGCAACACTGCGTGGGATTTCCTCTGCCAGGAGAGAGCTGCTGCTTTGTAGTTTGTGCTGGGAAACCTTGCTTTGGCAAGTGCGAATTGACCGCATTCAGGCAGAAAGAAAAGAGAACAGCAAGAGGCCTTTTCTCCCCGGCTGCTTTCCCAAGCCCTTCCAGCTCAAACTATGTCGTTGCTCCTCTGGAAGGATCCCTGCACCGCGACGTAGTTTCTCAGAAGAAGCCCTGCGTTTGCAAGAGCAAATGAGGAATTCGTTGCAGGAAAGAGGAAGGAAAGAAAGTTTCTCTCCCTCTGCCTGCTTTGCTCAGAGAACTGGATGAAGTCAGGGAGTTCTCCCTTTCACTGAGAAACGTGCGGGCTGCTGTTGCCTGTGCGCTCTCTTCTTTGCAAAAGAGTCTGCAGTTCCACGCTTTGAACCGTGGAAAGGCGCCGGGCTCTGCTAAGACTTCCCCCGGCCCTTCGTTTGCCCTGGGCCAGAGCGAGCCTTCACAATAGCTGAACGCTAACACTGCATACTCGTTCCACTTCCAGAACAGGGCTACCGCGAGGCAGTTCTCCGGGGGAAAACGGCCCTTCGCGAAGGGCAGATCTGCCGAGCTCATTGCGGGAAAGCGAAAGCAAAGGACGCTTTTCTCCCTCTAACCGCTTTCGTCAGAGGAACGGGGGAAGTCACAGTGTTCTTTCTCTCACTGAGATACACACAATCTGACGTTGCCTCTGAGCTCCGTTGCTGGCAAAGAACTGAAACTGACATACATTCCTGTGGGGAAACACAGGGCTTTGCTAGGATTTCTCTAGGCAGTGTGTTTTCCCTGGACCTCACTGCAGCAACACTATCTCGCCAGGGCAACACTGCGTGGGATTTCCTCTTCCAAGAGAGCTGCTGCTTTGTAGTTTGTGCTGGGAAACCTTGCTTTGGCAAGTGCGAATTGACCGCATTCAGGCAGAAAAAAAAGAGAACAGCAAGAGGCCTTTTTTCCCCGGCTGCTTTCCCAAGCCCTTCCAGCTCAAACTATGTCGTTGCTCCTCTGGAAGGATCCCTGCACCGCGACGTAGTTTCTCAGAAGAAGCCCTGCGTTTGCAAGAGCAAAGGAGCAATTCGTTGCAGGAAAGAGGAAGGAAAGAAAGTTTCTCTCCCTCTGCCTGCTTTGCTCAGAGAACTGGATGAAGTCAGGGAGTTCTCCCTTTCACTGAGAAACGTGCGGGCTGCTGTTGCCTGTGCGCTCTCTTCTTTGCAAAAGAGTCTGCAGTTCCACGCTTTGAACCGTGGAAAGGCGCCGGGCTCTGCTAAGACTTCCCCCGGCGCTTCGTTTGCCCTGGGCCAAAGCGAGCCTTCACAATAGCTGAACGCTAACACTGCATACTCGTTCCACTTCCAGAACAGGGCTACCGCGAGGCAGTTCTCCGGGGGAAAACGGCCCTTCGCGAAGGGCAGATCTGCTGAGCTCATTGCGGGAAAGCGAAAGCAAAGGACGCTTTTCTCCCTCTAACCGCTTTCGTCAGAGGAACGGGGGAAGTCACAGTGTTCTTTCTCTCACTGAGATACACACAATCTGACGTTGCCTCTGAGCTCCGTTGCTGGCAAAGAACTGAAACTGACATACATTCCTGTGGGGAAACACAGGGCTTTGCTAGGATTTCTCTAGGCAGTGTGATTTCCCTGGGCCTCACTGTAGCAACACTATCTCGCCAGGGCAACACTGCGTGGGATTTCCTCTGCCAGGAGAGAGCTGCTGCTTTGTAGTTTGTGCTGGGAAACCTTGCTTTGGCAAGTGCGAATTGACCGCATTCAGGCAGAAAGAAAAGAGAACAGCAAGAGGCCTTTTCTCCCCGGCTGCTTTCCCAAGCCCTTCCAGCTCAAACTATGTCGTTGCTCCTCTGGAAGGATCCCTGCACCGCGACGTAGTTTCTCAGAAGAAGCCCTGCGTTTGCAAGAGCAAATGAGGAATTCGTTGCAGGAAAGAGGAAGGAAAGAAAGTTTCTCTCCCTCTGCCTGCTTTGCTCAGAGAACTGGATGAAGTCAGGGAGTTCTCCCTTTCACTGAGAAACGTGCGGGCTGCTGTTGCCTGTGCGCTCTCTTCTTTGCAAAAGAGTCTGCAGTTCCACGCTTTGAACCGTGGAAAGGCGCCGGGCTCTGCTAAGACTTCCCCCGGCGCTTCGTTTGCCCTGGGCCAGAGCGAGCCTTCACAATAGCTGAACGCTAACACTGCATACTCGTTCCACTTCCAGAACAGGGCTACCGCGAGGCAGTTCTCCGGGGGAAAACGGCCCTTCGCGAAGGGCAGATCTGCCGAGCTCATTGCGGGAAAGCGAAAGCAAAGGACGCTTTTCTCCCTCTAACCGCTTTCGTCAGAGGAACGGGGGAAGTCACAGTGTTCTTTCTCTCACTGAGATACACACAATCTGACGTTGCCTCTGAGCTCCGTTGCTGGCAAAGAACTGAAACTGACATACATTCCTGTGGGGAAACACAGGGCTTTGCTAGGATTTCTCTAGGCAGTGTGTTTTCCCTGGACCTCACTGCAGCAACACTATCTCGCCAGGGCAACACTGCGTGGGATTTCCTCTTCCAAGAGAGCTGCTGCTTTGTAGTTTGTGCTGGGAAACCTTGCTTTGGCAAGTGCGAATTGACCGCATTCAGGCAGAAAAAAAAGAGAACAGCAAGAGGCCTTTTTTCCCCGGCTGCTTTCCCAAGCCCTTCCAGCTCAAACTATGTCGTTGCTCCTCTGGAAGGATCCCTGCACCGCGACGTAGTTTCTCAGAAGAAGCCCTGCGTTTGCAAGAGCAAAGGAGCAATTCGTTGCAGGAAAGAGGAAGGAAAGAAAGTTTCTCTCCCTCTGCCTGCTTTGCTCAGAGAACTGGATGAAGTCAGGGAGTTCTCCCTTTCACTGAGAAACGTGCGGGCTGCTGTTGCCTGTGCGCTCTCTTCTTTGCAAAAGAGTCTGCAGTTCCACGCTTTGAACCGTGGAAAGGCGCCGGGCTCTGCTAAGACTTCCCCCGGCGCTTCGTTTGCCCTGGGCCAAAGCGAGCCTTCACAATAGCTGAACGCTAACACTGCATACTCGTTCCACTTCCAGAACAGGGCTACCGCGAGGCAGTTCTCCGGGGGAAAACGGCCCTTCGCGAAGGGCAGATCTGCCGAGCTCATTGCGGGAAAGCGAAAGCAAAGGACGCTTTTCTCCCTCTAACCGCTTTCGTCAGAGGAACGGGGGAAGTCACAGTGTTCTTTCTCTCACTGAGATACACACAATCTGACGTTGCCTCTGAGCTCCGTTGCTGGCAAAGAACTGAAACGGACATACATTCCTGTGGGGAAACACAGGGCTTTGCTAGGATTTCTCTAGGCAGTGTGATTTCCCTGGGCCTCACTGTAGCAACACTATCTCGCCAGGGCAACACTGCGTGGGATTTCCTCTGCCAGGAGAGAGCTGCTGCTTTGTAGTTTGTGCTGGGAAACCTTGCTTTGGCAAGTGCGAATTGACCGCATTCAGGCAGAAAAAAAAGAGAACAGCAAGAGGCCTTTTTTCCCCGGCT
Organism: Elephas maximus indicus; assembly: GCF_024166365.1. Classification (NCBI taxonomy): domain Eukaryota; kingdom Metazoa; phylum Chordata; class Mammalia; order Proboscidea; family Elephantidae; genus Elephas; species Elephas maximus. Next base: position 2,935,946 of record NC_064835.1, read on the forward strand.
GCTTTCCCAAGCCCTTCCAGCTCAAACTATGTCGTTGCTCCTCTGGAAGGATCCCTGCACCGCGACGTAGTTTCTCAGAAGAAGCCCTGCGTTTGCAAGAGCAAAGGAGCAATTCGTTGCAGGAAAGAGGAAGGAAAGAAAGTTTCTCTCCCTCTGCCTGCTTTGCTCAGAGAACTGGATGAAGTCAGGGAGTTCTCCCTTTCACTGAGAAACGTGCGGGCTGCTGTTGCCTGTGCGCTCTCTTCTTTGCAAAAGAGTCTGCAGTTCCACGCTTTGAACCGTGGAAAGGCGCCGGGCTCTGCTAAGACTTCCCCCGGCGCTTCGTTTGCCCTGGGCCAAAGCGAGCCTTCACAATAGCTGAACGCTAACACTGCATACTCGTTCCACTTCCAGAACAGGGCTACCGCGAGGCAGTTCTCCGGGGGAAAACGGCCCTTCGCGAAGGGCAGATCTGCCGAGCTCATTGCGGGAAAGCGAAAGCAAAGGACGCTTTTCTCCCTCTAACCGCTTTCGTCAGAGGAACGGGGGAAGTCACAGTGTTCTTTCTCTCACTGAGATACACACAATCTGACGTTGCCTCTGAGCTCCGTTGCTGGCAAAGAACTGAAACGGACATACATTCCTGTGGGGAAACACAGGGCTTTGCTAGGATTTCTCTAGGCAGTGTGATTTCCCTGGGCCTCACTGTAGCAACACTATCTCGCCAGGGCAACACTGCGTGGGATTTCCTCTGCCAGGAGAGAGCTGCTGCTTTGTAGTTTGTGCTGGGAAACCTTGCTTTGGCAAGTGCGAATTGACCGCATTCAGGCAGAAAGAAAAGAGAACAGCAAGAGGCCTTTTCTCCCCGGCTGCTTTCCCAAGCCCTTCCAGCTCAAACTATGTCGTTGCTCCTCTGGAAGGATCCCTGCACCGCGACGTAGTTTCTCAGAAGAAGCCCTGCGTTTGCAAGAGCAAATGAGGAATTCGTTGCAGGAAAGAGGAAGGAAAGAAAGTTTCTCTCCCTCTGCCTGCTTTGCTCAGAGAACTGGATGAAGTCAGGGAGTTCTCCCTTTCACTGAGAAACGTGCGGGCTGCTGTTGCCTGTGCGCTCTCTTCTTTGCAAAAGAGTCTGCAGTTCCACGCTTTGAACCGTGGAAAGGCGCCGGGCTCTGCTAAGACTTCCCCCGGCGCTTCGTTTGCCCTGGGCCAGAGCGAGCCTTCACAATAGCTGAACGCTAACACTGCATACTCGTTCCACTTCCAGAACAGGGCTACCGCGAGGCAGTTCTCCGGGGGAAAACGGCCCTTCGCGAAGGGCAGATCTGCCGAGCTCATTGCGGGAAAGCGAAAGCAAAGGACGCTTTTCTCCCTCTAACCGCTTTCGTCAGAGGAACGGGGGAAGTCACAGTGTTCTTTCTCTCACTGAGATACACACAATCTGACGTTGCCTCTGAGCTCCGTTGCTGGCAAAGAACTGAAACTGACATACATTCCTGTGGGGAAACACAGGGCTTTGCTAGGATTTCTCTAGGCAGTGTGATTTCCCTGGGCCTCACTGTAGCAACACTATCTCGCCAGGGCAACACTGCGTGGGATTTCCTCTGCCAGGAGAGAGCTGCTGCTTTGTAGTTTGTGCTGGGAAACCTTGCTTTGGCAAGTGCGAATTGACCGCATTCAGGCAGAAAAAAAAGAGAACAGCAAGAGGCCTTTTTTCCCCGGCTGCTTTCCCAAGCCCTTCCAGCTCAAACTATGTCGTTGCTCCTCTGGAAGGATCCCTGCACCGCGACGTAGTTTCTCAGAAGAAGCCCTGCTTTTGCAAGAGCAAAAGAGCAATTCGTTGCAGGAAAGAGGAAGGAAAGAAAGTTTCTCTCCCTCTGCCTGCTTTGCTCAGAGAACTGGATGAAGTCAGGGAGTTCTCCCTTTCACTGAGAAACGTGCGGGCTGCTGTTGCCTGTGCGCTCTCTTCTTTGCAAAAGAGTCTGCAGTTCCACGCTTTGAACCGTGGAAAGGCGCCGGGCTCTGCTAAGACTTCCCCCGGCGCTTCGTTTGCCCTGGGCCAGAGCGAGCCTTCACAATAGCTGAACGCTAACACTGCATACTCGTTCCACTTCCAGAACAGGGCTACCGCGAGGCAGTTCTCCGGGGGAAAACGGCCCTTCGCGAAGGGCAGATCTGCTGAGCTCATTGCGGGAAAGCGAAAGCAAAGGACGCTTTTCTCCCTCTAACCGCTTTCGTCAGAGGAACGGGGGAAGTCACAGTGTTCTTTCTCTCACTGAGATACACACAATCTGACGTTGCCTCTGAGCTCCGTTGCTGGCAAAGAACTGAAACTGACATACATTCCTGTGGGGAAACACAGGGCTTTGCTAGGATTTCTCTAGGCAGTGTGATTTCCCTGGGCCTCATTGTAGCAACACTATCTCGCCAGGGCAACACTGCGTGGGATTTCCTCTGCCAGGAGAGAGCTGCTGCTTTGTAGTTTGTGCTGGGAAACCTTGCTTTGGCAAGTGCGAATTGACCGCATTCAGGCAGAAAGAAAAGAGAACAGCAAGAGGCCTTTTCTCCCCGGCTGCTTTCCCAAGCCCTTCCAGCTCAAACTATGTCGTTGCTCCTCTGGAAGGATCCCTGCACCGCGACGTAGTTTCTCAGAAGAAGCCCTGCGTTTGCAAGAGCAAATGAGGAATTCGTTGCAGGAAAGAGGAAGGAAAGAAAGTTTCTCTCCCTCTGCCTGCTTTGCTCAGAGAACTGGATGAAGTCAGGGAGTTCTCCCTTTCACTGAGAAACGTGCGGGCTGCTGTTGCCTGTGCGCTCTCTTCTTTGCAAAAGAGTCTGCAGTTCCACGCTTTGAACCGTGGAAAGGCGCCGGGCTCTGCTAAGACTTCCCCCGGCGCTTCGTTTGCCCTGGGCCAGAGCGAGCCTTCACAATAGCTGAACGCTAACACTGCATACTCGTTCCACTTCCAGAACAGGGCTACCGCGAGGCAGTTCTCCGGGGGAAAACGGCCCTTCGCGAAGGGCAGATCTGCCGAGCTCATTGCGGGAAAGCGAAAGCAAAGGACGCTTTTCTCCCTCTAACCGCTTTCGTCAGAGGAACGGGGGAAGTCACAGTGTTCTTTCTCTCACTGAGATACACACAATCTGACGTTGCCTCTGAGCTCCGTTGCTGGCAAAGAACTGAAACTGACATACATTCCTGTGGGGAAACACAGGGCTTTGCTAGGATTTCTCTAGGCAGTGTGTTTTCCCTGGACCTCACTGCAGCAACACTATCTCGCCAGGGCAACACTGCGTGGGATTTCCTCTTCCAAGAGAGCTGCTGCTTTGTAGTTTGTGCTGGGAAACCTTGCTTTGGCAAGTGCGAATTGACCGCATTCAGGCAGAAAAAAAAGAGAACAGCAAGAGGCCTTTTCTCCCCGGCTGCTTTCCCAAGCCCTTCCAGCTCAAACTATGTCGTTGCTCCTCTGGAAGGATCCCTGCACCGCGACGTAGTTTCTCAGAAGAAGCCCTGCGTTTGCAAGAGCAAAGGAGCAATTCGTTGCAGGAAAGAGGAAGGAAAGAAAGTTTCTCTCCCTCTGCCTGCTTTGCTCAGAGAACTGGATGAAGTCAGGGAGTTCTCCCTTTCACTGAGAAACGTGCGGGCTGCTGTTGCCTGTGCGCTCTCTTCTTTGCAAAAGAGTCTGCAGTTCCACGCTTTGAACCGTGGAAAGGCGCCGGGCTCTGCTAAGACTTCCCCCGGCGCTTCGTTTGCCCTGGGCCAAAGCGAGCCTTCACAATAGCTGAACGCTAACACTGCATACTCGTTCCACTTCCAGAACAGGGCTACCGCGAGGCAGTTCTCCGGGGGAAAACGGCCCTTCGCGAAGGGCAGATCTGCCGAGCTCATTGCGGGAAAGCGAAAGCAAAGGACGCTTTTCTCCCTCTAACCGCTTTCGTCAGAGGAACGGGGGAAGTCACAGTGTTCTTTCTCTCACTGAGATACACACAATCTGACGTTGCCTCTGAGCTCCGTTGCTGGCAAAGAACTGAAACGGACATACATTCCTGTGGGGAAACACAGGGCTTTGCTAGGATTTCTCTAGGCAGTGTGATTTCCCTGGGCCTCACTGTAGCAACACTATCTCGCCAGGGCAACACTGCGTGGGATTTCCTCTGCCAGGAGAGAGCTGCTGCTTTGTAGTTTGTGCTGGGAAACCTTGCTTTGGCAAGTGCGAATTGACCGCATTCAGGCAGAAAGAAAAGAGAACAGCAAGAGGCCTTTTCTCCCCGGCTGCTTTCCCAAGCCCTTCCAGCTCAAACTATGTCGTTGCTCCTCTGGAAGGATCCCTGCACCGCGACGTAGTTTCTCAGAAGAAGCCCTGCGTTTGCAAGAGCAAATGAGGAATTCGTTGCAGGAAAGAGGAAGGAAAGAAAGTTTCTCTCCCTCTGCCTGCTTTGCTCAGAGAACTGGATGAAGTCAGGGAGTTCTCCCTTTCACTGAGAAACGTGCGGGCTGCTGTTGCCTGTGCGCTCTCTTCTTTGCAAAAGAGTCTGCAGTTCCACGCTTTGAACCGTGGAAAGGCGCCGGGCTCTGCTAAGACTTCCCCCGGCCCTTCGTTTGCCCTGGGCCAGAGCGAGCCTTCACAATAGCTGAACGCTAACACTGCATACTCGTTCCACTTCCAGAACAGGGCTACCGCGAGGCAGTTCTCCGGGGGAAAACGGCCCTTCGCGAAGGGCAGATCTGCCGAGCTCATTGCGGGAAAGCGAAAGCAAAGGACGCTTTTCTCCCTCTAACCGCTTTCGTCAGAGGAACGGGGAAAGTCACAGTGTTCTTTCTCTCACTGAGATACACACAATCTGACGTTGCCTCTGAGCTCCGTTGCTGGCAAAGAACTGAAACTGACATACATTCCTGTGGGGAAACACAGGGCTTTGCTAGGATTTCTCTAGGCAGTGTGTTTTCCCTGGACCTCACTGCAGCAACACTATCTCGCCAGGGCAACACTGCGTGGAATTTCCTCTTCCAAGAGAGCTGCTGCTTTGTAGTTTGTGCTGGGAAACCTTGCTTTGGCAAGTGCGAATTGACCGCATTCAGGCAGAAAAAAAAGAGAACAGCAAGAGGCCTTTTTTCCCCGGCTGCTTTCCCAAGCCCTTCCAGCTCAAACTATGTCGTTGCTCCTCTGGAAGGATCCCTGCACCGCGACGTAGTTTCTCAGAAGAAGCCCTGCGTTTGCAAGAGCAAAGGAGCAATTCGTTGCAGGAAAGAGGAAGGAAAGAAAGTTTCTCTCCCTCTGCCTGCTTTGCTCAGAGAACTGGATGAAGTCAGGGAGTTCTCCCTTTCACTGAGAAACGTGCGGGCTGCTGTTGCCTGTGCGCTCTCTTCTTTGCAAAAGAGTCTGCAGTTCCACGCTTTGAACCGTGGAAAGGCGCCGGGCTCTGCTAAGACTTCCCCCGGCGCTTCGTTTGCCCTGGGCCAAAGCGAGCCTTCACAATAGCTGAACGCTAACACTGCATACTCGTTCCACTTCCAGAACAGGGCTACCGCGAGGCAGTTCTCCGGGGGAAAACGGCCCTTCGCGAAGGGCAGATCTGCTGAGCTCATTGCGGGAAAGCGAAAGCAAAGGACGCTTTTCTCCCTCTAACCGCTTTCGTCAGAGGAACGGGGGAAGTCACAGTGTTCTTTCTCTCACTGAGATACACACAATCTGACGTTGCCTCTGAGCTCCGTTGCTGGCAAAGAACTGAAACTGACATACATTCCTGTGGGGAAACACAGGGCTTTGCTAGGATTTCTCTAGGCAGTGTGATTTCCCTGGGCCTCACTGTAGCAACACTATCTCGCCAGGGCAACACTGCGTGGGATTTCCTCTGCCAGGAGAGAGCTGCTGCTTTGTAGTTTGTGCTGGGAAACCTTGCTTTGGCAAGTGCGAATTGACCGCATTCAGGCAGAAAGAAAAGAGAACAGCAAGAGGCCTTTTCTCCCCGGCTGCTTTCCCAAGCCCTTCCAGCTCAAACTATGTCGTTGCTCCTCTGGAAGGATCCCTGCACCGCGACGTAGTTTCTCAGAAGAAGCCCTGCGTTTGCAAGAGCAAATGAGGAATTCGTTGCAGGAAAGAGGAAGGAAAGAAAGTTTCTCTCCCTCTGCCTGCTTTGCTCAGAGAACTGGATGAAGTCAGGGAGTTCTCCCTTTCACTGAGAAACGTGCGGGCTGCTGTTGCCTGTGCGCTCTCTTCTTTGCAAAAGAGTCTGCAGTTCCACGCTTTGAACCGTGGAAAGGCGCCGGGCTCTGCTAAGACTTCCCCCGGCGCTTCGTTTGCCCTGGGCCAGAGCGAGCCTTCACAATAGCTGAACGCTAACACTGCATACTCGTTCCACTTCCAGAACAGGGCTACCGCGAGGCAGTTCTCCGGGGGAAAACGGCCCTTCGCGAAGGGCAGATCTGCCGAGCTCATTGCGGAAGAGCGAAAGCAAAGGACGCTTTTCTCCCTCTAACCGCTTTCGTCAGAGGAACGGGGGAAGTCACAGTGTTCTTTCTCTCACTGAGATACACACAATCTGACGTTGCCTCTGAGCTCCGTTGCTGGCAAAGAACTGAAACTGACATACATTCCTGTGGGGAAACACAGGGCTTTGCTAGGATTTCTCTAGGCAGTGTGATTTCCCTGGACCTCACTGCACCAACACTATCTCGCCAGGGCAACACTGCGTGGGATTTCCTCTTCCAAGAGAGCTGCTGCTTTGTAGTTTGTGCTGGGAAACCTTGCTTTGGCAAGTGCGAATTGACCGCATTCAGGCAGAAAAAAAAGAGAACAGCAAGAGGCCTTTTTTCCCCGGCTGCTTTCCCAAGCCCTTCCAGCTCAAACTATGTCGTTGCTCCTCTGGAAGGATCCCTGCACCGCGACGTAGTTTCTCAGAAGAAGCCCTGCGTTTGCAAGAGCAAAAGAGCAATTCGATGCAGGAAAGAGGAAGGAAAGAAAGTTTCTCTCCCTCTGCCTGCTTTGCTCAGAGAACTGGATGAAGTCAGGGAGTTCTCCCTTTCACTGAGAAACGTGCGGGCTGCTGTTGCCTGTGCGCTCTCTTCTTTGCAAAAGAGTCTGCAGTTCCACGCTTTGAACCGTGGAAAGGCGCCGGGCTCTGCTAAGACTTCCCCCGGCGCTTCGTTTGCCCTGGGCCAGAGCGAGCCTTCACAATAGCTGAACGCTAACACTGCATACTCGTTCCACTTCCAGAACAGGGCTACCGCGAGGCAGTTCTCCGGGGGAAAACGGCCCTTCGCGAAGGGCAGATCTGCTGAGCTCATTGCGGGAAAGCGAAAGCAAAGGACGCTTTTCTCCCTCTAACCGCTTTCGTCAGAGGAACGGGGGAAGTCACAGTGTTCTTTCTCTCACTGAGATACACACAATCTGACGTTGCCTCTGAGCTCCGTTGCTGGCAAAGAACTGAAACTGACATACATTCCTGTGGGGAAACACAGGGCTTTGCTAGGATTTCTCTAGGCAGTGTGATTTCCCTGGGCCTCATTGTAGCAACACTATCTCGCCAGGGCAACACTGCGTGGGATTTCCTCTGCCAGGAGAGAGCTGCTGCTTTGTAGTTTGTGCTGGGAAACCTTGCTTTGGCAAGTGCGAATTGACCGCATTCAGGCAGAAAGAAAAGAGAACAGCAAGAGGCCTTTTCTCCCCGGCTGCTTTCCCAAGCCCTTCCAGCTCAAACTATGTCGTTGCTCCTCTGGAAGGATCCCTGCACCGCGACGTAGTTTCTCAGAAGAAGCCCTGCGTTTGCAAGAGCAAATGAGGAATTCGTTGCAGGAAAGAGGAAGGAAAGAAAGTTTCTCTCCCTCTGCCTGCTTTGCTCAGAGAACTGGATGAAGTCAGGGAGTTCTCCCTTTCACTGAGAAACGTGCGGGCTGCTGTTGCCTGTGCGCTCTCTTCTTTGCAAAAGAGTCTGCAGTTCCACGCTTTGAACCGTGGAAAGGCGCCGGGCTCTGCTAAGACTTCCCCCGGCGCTTCGTTTGCCCTGGGCCAGAGCGAGCCTTCACAATAGCTGAACGCTAACACTGCATACTCGTTCCACTTCCAGAACAGGGCTACCGCGAGGCAGTTCTCCGGGGGAAAACGGCCCTTCGCGAAGGGCAGATCTGCTGAGCTCATTGCGGGAAAGCGAAAGCAAAGGACGCTTTTCTCCCTCTAACCGCTTTCGTCAGAGGAACGGGGGAAGTCACAGTGTTCTTTCTCTCACTGAGATACACACAATCTGACGTTGCCTCTGAGCTCCGTTGCTGGCAAAGAACTGAAACTGACATACATTCCTGTGGGGAAACACAGGGCTTTGCTAGGATTTCTCTAGGCAGTGTGTTTTCCCTGGACCTCACTGCAGCAACACTATCTCGCCAGGGCAACACTGCGTGGGATTTCCTCTTCCAAGAGAGCTGCTGCTTTGTAGTTTGTGCTGGGAAACCTTGCTTTGGCAAGTGCGAATTGACCGCATTCAGGCAGAAAAAAAAGAGAACAGCAAGAGGCCTTTTTTCCCCGGCTGCTTTCCCAAGCCCTTCCAGCTCAAACTATGTCGTTGCTCCTCTGGAAGGATCCCTGCACCGCGACGTAGTTTCTCAGAAGAAGCCCTGCGTTTGCAAGAGCAAAGGAGCAATTCGTTGCAGGAAAGAGGAAGGAAAGAAAGTTTCTCTCCCTCTGCCTGCTTTGCTCAGAGAACTGGATGAAGTCAGGGAGTTCTCCCTTTCACTGAGAAACGTGCGGGCTGCTGTTGCCTGTGCGCTCTCTTCTTTGCAAAAGAGTCTGCAGTTCCACGCTTTGAACCGTGGAAAGGCGCCGGGCTCTGCTAAGACTTCCCCCGGCGCTTCGTTTGCCCTGGGCCAAAGCGAGCCTTCACAATAGCTGAACGCTAACACTGCATACTCGTTCCACTTCCAGAACAGGGCTACCGCGAGGCAGTTCTCCGGGGGAAAACGGCCCTTCGCGAAGGGCAGATCTGCCGAGCTCATTGCGGGAAAGCGAAAGCAAAGGACGCTTTTCTCCCTCTAACCGCTTTCGTCAGAGGAACGGGGGAAGTCACAGTGTTCTTTCTCTCACTGAGATACACACAATCTGACGTTGCCTCTGAGCTCCGTTGCTGGCAAAGAACTGAAACGGACATACATTCCTGTGGGGAAACACAGGGCTTTGCTAGGATTTCTCTAGGCAGTGTGATTTCCCTGGGCCTCACTGTAGCAACACTATCTCGCCAGGGCAACACTGCGTGGGATTTCCTCTGCCAGGAGAGAGCTGCTGCTTTGTAGTTTGTGCTGGGAAACCTTGCTTTGGCAAGTGCGAATTGACCGCATTCAGGCAGAAAGAAAAGAGAACAGCAAGAGGCCTTTTCTCCCCGGCTGCTTTCCCAAGCCCTTCCAGCTCAAACTATGTCGTTGCTCCTCTGGAAGGATCCCTGCACCGCGACGTAGTTTCTCAGAAGAAGCCCTGCGTTTGCAAGAGCAAATGAGGAATTCGTTGCAGGAAAGAGGAAGGAAAGAAAGTTTCTCTCCCTCTGCCTGCTTTGCTCAGAGAACTGGATGAAGTCAGGGAGTTCTCCCTTTCACTGAGAAACGTGCGGGCTGCTGTTGCCTGTGCGCTCTCTTCTTTGCAAAAGAGTCTGCAGTTCCACGCTTTGAACCGTGGAAAGGCGCCGGGCTCTGCTAAGACTTCCCCCGGCCCTTCGTTTGCCCTGGGCCAGAGCGAGCCTTCACAATAGCTGAACGCTAACACTGCATACTCGTTCCACTTCCAGAACAGGGCTACCGCGAGGCAGTTCTCCGGGGGAAAACGGCCCTTCGCGAAGGGCAGATCTGCCGAGCTCATTGCGGGAAAGCGAAAGCAAAGGACGCTTTTCTCCCTCTAACCGCTTTCGTCAGAGGAACGGGGGAAGTCACAGTGTTCTTTCTCTCACTGAGATACACACAATCTGACGTTGCCTCTGAGCTCCGTTGCTGGCAAAGAACTGAAACTGACATACATTCCTGTGGGGAAACACAGGGCTTTGCTAGGATTTCTCTAGGCAGTGTGTTTTCCCTGGACCTCACTGCAGCAACACTATCTCGCCAGGGCAACACTGCGTGGGATTTCCTCTTCCAAGAGAGCTGCTGCTTTGTAGTTTGTGCTGGGAAACCTTGCTTTGGCAAGTGCGAATTGACCGCATTCAGGCAGAAAAAAAAGAGAACAGCAAGAGGCCTTTTTTCCCCGGCTGCTTTCCCAAGCCCTTCCAGCTCAAACTATGTCGTTGCTCCTCTGGAAGGATCCCTGCACCGCGACGTAGTTTCTCAGAAGAAGCCCTGCGTTTGCAAGAGCAAAGGAGCAATTCGTTGCAGGAAAGAGGAAGGAAAGAAAGTTTCTCTCCCTCTGCCTGCTTTGCTCAGAGAACTGGATGAAGTCAGGGAGTTCTCCCTTTCACTGAGAAACGTGCGGGCTGCTGTTGCCTGTGCGCTCTCTTCTTTGCAAAAGAGTCTGCAGTTCCACGCTTTGAACCGTGGAAAGGCGCCGGGCTCTGCTAAGACTTCCCCCGGCGCTTCGTTTGCCCTGGGCCAAAGCGAGCCTTCACAATAGCTGAACGCTAACACTGCATACTCGTTCCACTTCCAGAACAGGGCTACCGCGAGGCAGTTCTCCGGGGGAAAACGGCCCTTCGCGAAGGGCAGATCTGCCGAGCTCATTGCGGAAGAGCGAAAGCAAAGGACGCTTTTCTCCCTCTAACCGCTTTCGTCAGAGGAACGGGGGAAGTCACAGTGTTCTTTCTCTCACTGAGATACACACAATCTGACGTTGCCTCTGAGCTCCGTTGCTGGCAAAGAACTGAAACTGACATACATTCCTGTGGGGAAACACAGGGCTTTGCTAGGATTTCTCTAGGCAGTGTGATTTCCCTGGACCTCACTGCACCAACACTATCTCGCCAGGGCAACACTGCGTGGGATTTCCTCTTCCAAGAGAGCTGCTGCTTTGTAGTTTGTGCTGGGAAACCTTGCTTTGGCAAGTGCGAATTGACCGCATTCAGGCAGAAAAAAAAGAGAACAGCAAGAGGCCTTTTTTCCCCGGCTGCTTTCCCAAGCCCTTCCAGCTCAAACTATGTCGTTGCTCCTCTGGAAGGATCCCTGCACCGCGACGTAGTTTCTCAGAAGAAGCCCTGCGTTTGCAAGAGCAAAAGAGCAATTCGATGCAGGAAAGAGGAAGGAAAGAAAGTTTCTCTCCCTCTGCCTGCTTTGCTCAGAGAACTGGATGAAGTCAGGGAGTTCTCCCTTTCACTGAGAAACGTGCGGGCTGCTGTTGCCTGTGCGCTCTCTTCTTTGCAAAAGAGTCTGCAGTTCCACGCTTTGAACCGTGGAAAGGCGCCGGGCTCTGCTAAGACTTCCCCCGGCGCTTCGTTTGCCCTGGGCCAAAGCGAGCCTTCACAATAGCTGAACGCTAACACTGCATACTCGTTCCACTTCCAGAACAGGGCTACCGCGAGGCAGTTCTCCGGGGGAAAACGGCCCTTCGCGAAGGGCAGATCTGCTGAGCTCATTGCGGGAAAGCGAAAGCAAAGGACGCTTTTCTCCCTCTAACCGCTTTCGTCAGAGGAACGGGGGAAGTCACAGTGTTCTTTCTCTCACTGAGATACACACAATCTGACGTTGCCTCTGAGCTCCGTTGCTGGCAAAGAACTGAAACTGACATACATTCCTGTGGGGAAACACAGGGCTTTGCTAGGATTTCTCTAGGCAGTGTGATTTCCCTGGGCCTCATTGTAGCAACACTATCTCGCCAGGGCAACACTGCGTGGGATTTCCTCTGCCAGGAGAGAGCTGCTGCTTTGTAGTTTGTGCTGGGAAACCTTGCTTTGGCAAGTGCGAATTGACCGCATTCAGGCAGAAAGAAAAGAGAACAGCAAGAGGCCTTTTCTCCCCGGCTGCTTTCCCAAGCCCTTCCAGCTCAAACTATGTCGTTGCTCCTCTGGAAGGATCCCTGCACCGCGACGTAGTTTCTCAGAAGAAGCCCTGCGTTTGCAAGAGCAAATGAGGAATTCGTTGCAGGAAAGAGGAAGGAAAGAAAGTTTCTCTCCCTCTGCCTGCTTTGCTCAGAGAACTGGATGAAGTCAGGGAGTTCTCCCTTTCACTGAGAAACGTGCGGGCTGCTGTTGCCTGTGCGCTCTCTTCTTTGCAAAAGAGTCTGCAGTTCCACGCTTTGAACCGTGGAAAGGCGCCGGGCTCTGCTAAGACTTCCCCCGGCGCTTCGTTTGCCCTGGGCCAGAGCGAGCCTTCACAATAGCTGAACGCTAACACTGCATACTCGTTCCACTTCCAGAACAGGGCTACCGCGAGGCAGTTCTCCGGGGGAAAACGGCCCTTCGCGAAGGGCAGATCTGCTGAGCTCATTGCGGGAAAGCGAAAGCAAAGGACGCTTTTCTCCCTCTAACCGCTTTCGTCAGAGGAACGGGGGAAGTCACAGTGTTCTTTCTCTCACTGAGATACACACAATCTGACGTTGCCTCTGAGCTCCGTTGCTGGCAAAGAACTGAAACTGACATACATTCCTGTGGGGAAACACAGGGCTTTGCTAGGATTTCTCTAGGCAGTGTGTTTTCCCTGGACCTCACTGCAGCAACACTATCTCGCCAGGGCAACACTGCGTGGGATTTCCTCTTCCAAGAGAGCTGCTGCTTTGTAGTTTGTGCTGGGAAACCTTGCTTTGGCAAGTGCGAATTGACCGCATTCAGGCAGAAAAAAAAGAGAACAGCAAGAGGCCTTTTTTCCCCGGCTGCTTTCCCAAGCCCTTCCAGCTCAAACTATGTCGTTGCTCCTCTGGAAGGATCCCTGCACCGCGACGTAGTTTCTCAGAAGAAGCCCTGCGTTTGCAAGAGCAAAGGAGCAATTCGTTGCAGGAAAGAGGAAGGAAAGAAAGTTTCTCTCCCTCTGCCTGCTTTGCTCAGAGAACTGGATGAAGTCAGGGAGTTCTCCCTTTCACTGAGAAACGTGCGGGCTGCTGTTGCCTGTGCGCTCTCTTCTTTGCAAAAGAGTCTGCAGTTCCACGCTTTGAACCGTGGAAAGGCGCCGGGCTCTGCTAAGACTTCCCCCGGCGCTTCGTTTGCCCTGGGCCAAAGCGAGCCTTCACAATAGCTGAACGCTAACACTGCATACTCGTTCCACTTCCAGAACAGGGCTACCGCGAGGCAGTTCTCCGGGGGAAAACGGCCCTTCGCGAAGGGCAGATCTGCCGAGCTCATTGCGGGAAAGCGAAAGCAAAGGACGCTTTTCTCCCTCTAACCGCTTTCGTCAGAGGAACGGGGGAAGTCACAGTGTTCTTTCTCTCACTGAGATACACACAATCTGACGTTGCCTCTGAGCTCCGTTGCTGGCAAAGAACTGAAACTGACATACATTCCTGTGGGGAAACACAGGGCTTTGCTAGGATTTCTCTAGGCAGTGTGATTTCCCTGGGCCTCACTGTAGCAACACTATCTCGCCAGGGCAACACTGCGTGGGATTTCCTCTGCCAGGAGAGAGCTGCTGCTTTGTAGTTTGTGCTGGGAAACCTTGCTTTGGCAAGTGCGAATTGACCGCATTCAGGCAGAAAGAAAAGAGAACAGCAAGAGGCCTTTTCTCCCCGGCTGCTTTCCCAAGCCCTTCCAGCTCAAACTATGTCGTTGCTCCTCTGGAAGGATCCCTGCACCGCGACGTAGTTTCTCAGAAGAAGCCCTGCGTTTGCAAGAGCAAATGAGGAATTCGTTGCAGGAAAGAGGAAGGAAAGAAAGTTTCTCTCCCTCTGCCTGCTTTGCTCAGAGAACTGGATGAAGTCAGGGAGTTCTCCCTTTCACTGAGAAACGTGCGGGCTGCTGTTGCCTGTGCGCTCTCTTCTTTGCAAAAGAGTCTGCAGTTCCACGCTTTGAACCGTGGAAAGGCGCCGGGCTCTGCTAAGACTTCCCCCGGCGCTTCGTTTGCCCTGGGCCAGAGCGAGCCTTCACAATAGCTGAACGCTAACACTGCATACTCGTTCCACTTCCAGAACAGGGCTACCGCGAGGCAGTTCTCCGGGGGAAAACGGCCCTTCGCGAAGGGCAGATCTGCTGAGCTCATTGCGGGAAAGCGAAAGCAAAGGACGCTTTTCTCCCTCTAACCGCTTTCGTCAGAGGAACGGGGGAAGTCACAGTGTTCTTTCTCTCACTGAGATACACACAATCTGACGTTGCCTCTGAGCTCCGTTGCTGGCAAAGAACTGAAACTGACATACATTCCTGTGGGGAAACACAGGGCTTTGCTAGGATTTCTCTAGGCAGTGTGTTTTCCCTGGGCCTCACTGCAGCAACACTATCTCGCCAGGGCAACACTGCGTGGGATTTCCTCTTCCAAGAGAGCTGCTGCTTTGTAGTTTGTGCTGGGAAACCTTGCTTTGGCAAGTGCGAATTGACCGCATTCAGGCAGAAAGAAAAGAGAACAGCAAGAGGCCTTTTCTCCCCGGCTGCTTTCCCAAGCCCTTCCAGCTCAAACTATGTCGTTGCTCCTCTGGAAGGATCCTTGCACCGCGACGTAGTTTCTCAGAAGAAGCCCTGCGTTTGCAAGAGCAAATGAGGAATTCGTTGCAGGAAAGAAGAAGGAAAGAAAGTTTCTCTCCCTCTGCCTGCTTTGCTCAGAGAACTGGATGAAGTCAGGGAGTTCTCCCTTTCACTGAGAAACGTGCGGGCTGCTGTTGCCTGTGCGCTCTCTTCTTTGCAAAAGAGTCTGCAGTTCCACGCTTTGAACCGTGGAAAGGCGCCGGGCTCTGCTAAGACTTCCCCCGGCGCTTCGTTTGCCCTGGGCCAGAGCGAGCCTTCACAATAGCTGAACGCTAACACTGCATACTCGTTCCACTTCCAGAACAGGGCTACCGCGAGGCAGTTCTCCGGGGGAAAACGGCCCTTCGCGAAGGGCAGATCTGCCGAGCTCATTGCGGGAAAGCGAAAGCAAAGGACGCTTTTCTCCCTCTAACCGCTTTCGTCAGAGGAACGGGGGAAGTCACAGTGTTCTTTCTCTCACTGAGATACACACAATCTGACGTTGCCTCTGAGCTCCGTTGCTGGCAAAGAACTGAAACTGACATACATTCCTGTGGGGAAACACAGGGCTTTGCTAGGATTTCTCTAGGCAGTGTGTTTTCCCTGGACCTCACTGCAGCAACACTATCTCGCCAGGGCAACACTGCGTGGGATTTCCTCTTCCAAGAGAGCTGCTGCTTTGTAGTTTGTGCTGGGAAACCTTGCTTTGGCAAGTGCGAATTGACCGCATTCAGGCAGAAAGAAAAGAGAACAGCAAGAGGCCTTTTCTCCCCGGCTGCTTTCCCAAGCCCTTCCAGCTCAAACTATGTCGTTGCTCCTCTGGAAGGATCCCTGCACCGCGACGTAGTTTCTCAGAAGAAGCCCTGCGTTTGCAAGAGCAAATGAGGAATTCGTTGCAGGAAAGAGGAAGGAAAGAAAGTTTCTCTCCCTCTGCCTGCTTTGCTCAGAGAACTGGATGAAGTCAGGGAGTTCTCCCTTTCACTGAGAAACGTGCGGGCTGCTGTTGCCTGTGCGCTCTCTTCTTTGCAAAAGAGTCTGCAGTTCCACGCTTTGAACCGTGGAAAGGCGCCGGGCTCTGCTAAGACTTCCCCCGGCGCTTCGTTTGCCCTGGGCCAGAGCGAGCCTTCACAATAGCTGAACGCTAACACTGCATACTCGTTCCACTTCCAGAACAGGGCTACCGCGAGGCAGTTCTCCGGGGGAAAACGGCCCTTCGCGAAGGGCAGATCTGCCGAGCTCATTGCGGGAAAGCGAAAGCAAAGGACGCTTTTCTCCCTCTAACCGCTTTCGTCAGAGGAACGGGGGAAGTCACAGTGTTCTTTCTCTCACTGAGATACACACAATCTGACGTTGCCTCTGAGCTCCGTTGCTGGCAAAGAACTGAAACTGACATACATTCCTGTGGGGAAACACAGGGCTTTGCTAGGATTTCTCTAGGCAGTGTGTTTTCCCTGGACCTCACTGCAGCAACACTATCTCGCCAGGGCAACACTGCGTGGGATTTCCTCTTCCAAGAGAGCTGCTGCTTTGTAGTTTGTGCTGGGAAACCTTGCTTTGGCAAGTGCGAATTGACCGCATTCAGGCAGAAAAAAAAGAGAACAGCAAGAGGCCTTTTTTCCCCGGCTGCTTTCCCAAGCCCTTCCAGCTCAAACTATGTCGTTGCTCCTCTGGAAGGATCCCTGCACCGCGACGTAGTTTCTCAGAAGAAGCCCTGCGTTTGCAAGAGCAAAGGAGCAATTCGTTGCAGGAAAGAGGAAGGAAAGAAAGTTTCTCTCCCTCTGCCTGCTTTGCTCAGAGAACTGGATGAAGTCAGGGAGTTCTCCCTTTCACTGAGAAACGTGCGGGCTGCTGTTGCCTGTGCGCTCTCTTCTTTGCAAAAGAGTCTGCAGTTCCACGCTTTGAACCGTGGAAAGGCGCCGGGCTCTGCTAAGACTTCCCCCGGCGCTTCGTTTGCCCTGGGCCAAAGCGAGCCTTCACAATAGCTGAACGCTAACACTGCATACTCGTTCCACTTCCAGAACAGGGCTACCGCGAGGCAGTTCTCCGGGGGAAAACGGCCCTTCGCGAAGGGCAGATCTGCCGAGCTCATTGCGGGAAAGCGAAAGCAAAGGACGCTTTTCTCCCTCTAACCGCTTTCGTCAGAGGAACGGGGGAAGTCACAGTGTTCTTTCTCTCACTGAGATACACACAATCTGACGTTGCCTCTGAGCTCCGTTGCTGGCAAAGAACTGAAACGGACATACATTCCTGTGGGGAAACACAGGGCTTTGCTAGGATTTCTCTAGGCAGTGTGATTTCCCTGGGCCTCACTGTAGCAACACTATCTCGCCAGGGCAACACTGCGTGGGATTTCCTCTGCCAGGAGAGAGCTGCTGCTTTGTAGTTTGTGCTGGGAAACCTTGCTTTGGCAAGTGCGAATTGACCGCATTCAGGCAGAAAGAAAAGAGAACAGCAAGAGGCCTTTTCTCCCCGGCTGCTTTCCCAAGCCCTTCCAGCTCAAACTATGTCGTTGCTCCTCTGGAAGGATCCCTGCACCGCGACGTAGTTTCTCAGAAGAAGCCCTGCGTTTGCAAGAGCAAATGAGGAATTCGTTGCAGGAAAGAGGAAGGAAAGAAAGTTTCTCTCCCTCTGCCTGCTTTGCTCAGAGAACTGGATGAAGTCAGGGAGTTCTCCCTTTCACTGAGAAACGTGCGGGCTGCTGTTGCCTGTGCGCTCTCTTCTTTGCAAAAGAGTCTGCAGTTCCACGCTTTGAACCGTGGAAAGGCGCCGGGCTCTGCTAAGACTTCCCCCGGCCCTTCGTTTGCCCTGGGCCAGAGCGAGCCTTCACAATAGCTGAACGCTAACACTGCATACTCGTTCCACTTCCAGAACAGGGCTACCGCGAGGCAGTTCTCCGGGGGAAAACGGCCCTTCGCGAAGGGCAGATCTGCCGAGCTCATTGCGGGAAAGCGAAAGCAAAGGACGCTTTTCTCCCTCTAACCGCTTTCGTCAGAGGAACGGGGGAAGTCACAGTGTTCTTTCTCTCACTGAGATACACACAATCTGACGTTGCCTCTGAGCTCCGTTGCTGGCAAAGAACTGAAACTGACATACATTCCTGTGGGGAAACACAGGGCTTTGCTAGGATTTCTCTAGGCAGTGTGTTTTCCCTGGACCTCACTGCAGCAACACTATCTCGCCAGGGCAACACTGCGTGGGATTTCCTCTTCCAAGAGAGCTGCTGCTTTGTAGTTTGTGCTGGGAAACCTTGCTTTGGCAAGTGCGAATTGACCGCATTCAGGCAGAAAAAAAAGAGAACAGCAAGAGGCCTTTTTTCCCCGGCTGCTTTCCCAAGCCCTTCCAGCTCAAACTATGTCGTTGCTCCTCTGGAAGGATCCCTGCACCGCGACGTAGTTTCTCAGAAGAAGCCCTGCGTTTGCAAGAGCAAAGGAGCAATTCGTTGCAGGAAAGAGGAAGGAAAGAAAGTTTCTCTCCCTCTGCCTGCTTTGCTCAGAGAACTGGATGAAGTCAGGGAGTTCTCCCTTTCACTGAGAAACGTGCGGGCTGCTGTTGCCTGTGCGCTCTCTTCTTTGCAAAAGAGTCTGCAGTTCCACGCTTTGAACCGTGGAAAGGCGCCGGGCTCTGCTAAGACTTCCCCCGGCGCTTCGTTTGCCCTGGGCCAAAGCGAGCCTTCACAATAGCTGAACGCTAACACTGCATACTCGTTCCACTTCCAGAACAGGGCTACCGCGAGGCAGTTCTCCGGGGGAAAACGGCCCTTCGCGAAGGGCAGATCTGCCGAGCTCATTGCGGAAGAGCGAAAGCAAAGGACGCTTTTCTCCCTCTAACCGCTTTCGTCAGAGGAACGGGGGAAGTCACAGTGTTCTTTCTCTCACTGAGATACACACAATCTGACGTTGCCTCTGAGCTCCGTTGCTGGCAAAGAACTGAAACTGACATACATTCCTGTGGGGAAACACAGGGCTTTGCTAGGATTTCTCTAGGCAGTGTGATTTCCCTGGACCTCACTGCACCAACACTATCTCGCCAGGGCAACACTGCGTGGGATTTCCTCTTCCAAGAGAGCTGCTGCTTTGTAGTTTGTGCTGGGAAACCTTGCTTTGGCAAGTGCGAATTGACCGCATTCAGGCAGAAAAAAAAGAGAACAGCAAGAGGCCTTTTTTCCCCGGCTGCTTTCCCAAGCCCTTCCAGCTCAAACTATGTCGTTGCTCCTCTGGAAGGATCCCTGCACCGCGACGTAGTTTCTCAGAAGAAGCCCTGCGTTTGCAAGAGCAAAAGAGCAATTCGATGCAGGAAAGAGGAAGGAAAGAAAGTTTCTCTCCCTCTGCCTGCTTTGCTCAGAGAACTGGATGAAGTCAGGGAGTTCTCCCTTTCACTGAGAAACGTGCGGGCTGCTGTTGCCTGTGCGCTCTCTTCTTTGCAAAAGAGTCTGCAGTTCCACGCTTTGAACCGTGGAAAGGCGCCGGGCTCTGCTAAGACTTCCCCCGGCGCTTCGTTTGCCCTGGGCCAGAGCGAGCCTTCACAATAGCTGAACGCTAACACTGCATACTCGTTCCACTTCCAGAACAGGGCTACCGCGAGGCAGTTCTCCGGGGGAAAACGGCCCTTCGCGAAGGGCAGATCTGCTGAGCTCATTGCGGGAAAGCGAAAGCAAAGGACGCTTTTCTCCCTCTAACCGCTTTCGTCAGAGGAACGGGGGAAGTCACAGTGTTCTTTCTCTCACTGAGATACACACAATCTGACGTTGCCTCTGAGCTCCGTTGCTGGCAAAGAACTGAAACTGACATACATTCCTGTGGGGAAACACAGGGCTTTGCTAGGATTTCTCTAGGCAGTGTGATTTCCCTGGGCCTCATTGTAGCAACACTATCTCGCCAGGGCAACACTGCGTGGGATTTCCTCTGCCAGGAGAGAGCTGCTGCTTTGTAGTTTGTGCTGGGAAACCTTGCTTTGGCAAGTGCGAATTGACCGCATTCAGGCAGAAAGAAAAGAGAACAGCAAGAGGCCTTTTCTCCCCGGCTGCTTTCCCAAGCCCTTCCAGCTCAAACTATGTCGTTGCTCCTCTGGAAGGATCCCTGCACCGCGACGTAGTTTCTCAGAAGAAGCCCTGCGTTTGCAAGAGCAAATGAGGAATTCGTTGCAGGAAAGAGGAAGGAAAGAAAGTTTCTCTCCCTCTGCCTGCTTTGCTCAGAGAACTGGATGAAGTCAGGGAGTTCTCCCTTTCACTGAGAAACGTGCGGGCTGCTGTTGCCTGTGCGCTCTCTTCTTTGCAAAAGAGTCTGCAGTTCCACGCTTTGAACCGTGGAAAGGCGCCGGGCTCTGCTAAGACTTCCCCCGGCGCTTCGTTTGCCCTGGGCCAGAGCGAGCCTTCACAATAGCTGAACGCTAACACTGCATACTCGTTCCACTTCCAGAACAGGGCTACCGCGAGGCAGTTCTCCGGGGGAAAACGGCCCTTCGCGAAGGGCAGATCTGCTGAGCTCATTGCGGGAAAGCGAAAGCAAAGGACGCTTTTCTCCCTCTAACCGCTTTCGTCAGAGGAACGGGGGAAGTCACAGTGTTCTTTCTCTCACTGAGATACACACAATCTGACGTTGCCTCTGAGCTCCGTTGCTGGCAAAGAACTGAAACTGACATACATTCCTGTGGGGAAACACAGGGCTTTGCTAGGATTTCTCTAGGCAGTGTGTTTTCCCTGGACCTCACTGCAGCAACACTATCTCGCCAGGGCAACACTGCGTGGGATTTCCTCTTCCAAGAGAGCTGCTGCTTTGTAGTTTGTGCTGGGAAACCTTGCTTTGGCAAGTGCGAATTGACCGCATTCAGGCAGAAAAAAAAGAGAACAGCAAGAGGCCTTTTTTCCCCGGCTGCTTTCCCAAGCCCTTCCAGCTCAAACTATGTCGTTGCTCCTCTGGAAGGATCCCTGCACCGCGACGTAGTTTCTCAGAAGAAGCCCTGCGTTTGCAAGAGCAAAGGAGCAATTCGTTGCAGGAAAGAGGAAGGAAAGAAAGTTTCTCTCCCTCTGCCTGCTTTGCTCAGAGAACTGGATGAAGTCAGGGAGTTCTCCCTTTCACTGAGAAACGTGCGGGCTGCTGTTGTCTGTGCGCTCTCTTCTTTGCAAAAGAGTCTGCAGTTCCACGCTTTGAACCGTGGAAAGGCGCCGGGCTCTGCTAAGACTTCCCCCGGCGCTTCGTTTGCCCTGGGCCAAAGCGAGCCTTCACAATAGCTGAACGCTAACACTGCATACTCGTTCCACTTCCAGAACAGGGCTACCGCGAGGCAGTTCTCCGGGGGAAAACGGCCCTTCGCGAAGGGCAGATCTGCTGAGCTCATTGCGGGAAAGCGAAAGCAAAGGACGCTTTTCTCCCTCTAACCGCTTTCGTCAGAGGAACGGGGGAAGTCACAGTGTTCTTTCTCTCACTGAGATACACACAATCTGACGTTGCCTCTGAGCTCCGTTGCTGGCAAAGAACTGAAACTGACATACATTCCTGTGGGGAAACACAGGGCTTTGCTAGGATTTCTCTAGGCAGTGTGATTTCCCTGGGCCTCACTGTAGCAACACTATCTCGCCAGGGCAACACTGCGTGGGATTTCCTCTGCCAGGAGAGAGCTGCTGCTTTGTAGTTTGTGCTGGGAAACCTTGCTTTGGCAAGTGCGAATTGACCGCATTCAGGCAGAAAGAAAAGAGAACAGCAAGAGGCCTTTTCTCCCCGGCTGCTTTCCCAAGCCCTTCCAGCTCAAACTATGTCGTTGCTCCTCTGGAAGGATCCCTGCACCGCGACGTAGTTTCTCAGAAGAAGCCCTGCGTTTGCAAGAGCAAATGAGGAATTCGTTGCAGGAAAGAGGAAGGAAAGAAAGTTTCTCTCCCTCTGCCTGCTTTGCTCAGAGAACTGGATGAAGTCAGGGAGTTCTCCCTTTCACTGAGAAACGTGCGGGCTGCTGTTGCCTGTGCGCTCTCTTCTTTGCAAAAGAGTCTGCAGTTCCACGCTTTGAACCGTGGAAAGGCGCCGGGCTCTGCTAAGACTTCCCCCGGCGCTTCGTTTGCCCTGGGCCAGAGCGAGCCTTCACAATAGCTGAACGCTAACACTGCATACTCGTTCCACTTCCAGAACAGGGCTACCGCGAGGCAGTTCTCCGGGGGAAAACGGCCCTTCGCGAAGGGCAGATCTGCTGAGCTCATTGCGGGAAAGCGAAAGCAAAGGACGCTTTTCTCCCTCTAACCGCTTTCGTCAGAGGAACGGGGGAAGTCACAGTGTTCTTTCTCTCACTGAGATACACACAATCTGACGTTGCCTCTGAGCTCCGTTGCTGGCAAAGAACTGAAACTGACATACATTCCTGTGGGGAAACACAGGGCTTTGCTAGGATTTCTCTAGGCAGTGTGTTTTCCCTGGACCTCACTGCAGCAACACTATCTCGCCAGGGCAACACTGCGTGGGATTTCCTCTTCCAAGAGAGCTGCTGCTTTGTAGTTTGTGCTGGGAAACCTTGCTTTGGCAAGTGCGAATTGACCGCATTCAGGCAGAAAAAAAAGAGAACAGCAAGAGGCCTTTTTTCCCCGGCTGCTTTCCCAAGCCCTTCCAGCTCAAACTATGTCGTTGCTCCTCTGGAAGGATCCCTGCACCGCGACGTAGTTTCTCAGAAGAAGCCCTGCGTTTGCAAGAGCAAAGGAGCAATTCGTTGCAGGAAAGAGGAAGGAAAGAAAGTTTCTCTCCCTCTGCCTGCTTTGCTCAGAGAACTGGATGAAGTCAGGGAGTTCTCCCTTTCACTGAGAAACGTGCGGGCTGCTGTTGTCTGTGCGCTCTCTTCTTTGCAAAAGAGTCTGCAGTTCCACGCTTTGAACCGTGGAAAGGCGCCGGGCTCTGCTAAGACTTCCCCCGGCGCTTCGTTTGCCCTGGGCCAAAGCGAGCCTTCACAATAGCTGAACGCTAACACTGCATACTCGTTCCACTTCCAGAACAGGGCTACCGCGAGGCAGTTCTCCGGGGGAAAACGGCCCTTCGCGAAGGGCAGATCTGCCGAGCTCATTGCGGGAAAGCGAAAGCAAAGGACGCTTTTCTCCCTCTAACCGCTTTCGTCAGAGGAACGGGGGAAGTCACAGTGTTCTTTCTCTCACTGAGATACACACAATCTGACGTTGCCTCTGAGCTCCGTTGCTGGCAAAGAACTGAAACTGACATACATTCCTGTGGGGAAACACAGGGCTTTGCTAGGATTTCTCTAGGCAGTGTGATTTCCCTGGGCCTCACTGTAGCAACACTATCTCGCCAGGGCAACACTGCGTGGGATTTCCTCTGCCAGGAGAGAGCTGCTGCTTTGTAGTTTGTGCTGGGAAACCTTGCTTTGGCAAGTGCGAATTGACCGCATTCAGGCAGAAAGAAAAGAGAACAGCAAGAGGCCTTTTCTCCCCAGCTGCTTTCCCAAGCCCTTCCAGCTCAAACTATGTCGTTGCTCCTCTGGAAGGATCCCTGCACCGCGACGTAGTTTCTCAGAAGAAGCCCTGCGTTTGCAAGAGCAAATGAGGAATTCGTTGCAGGAAAGAGGAAGGAAAGAAAGTTTCTCTCCCTCTGCCTGCTTTGCTCAGAGAACTGGATGAAGTCAGGGAGTTCTCCCTTTCACTGAGAAACGTGCGGGCTGCTGTTGCCTGTGCGCTCTCTTCTTTGCAAAAGAGTCTGCAGTTCCACGCTTTGAACCGTGGAAAGGCGCCGGGCTCTGCTAAGACTTCCCCCGGCGCTTCGTTTGCCCTGGGCCAGAGCGAGCCTTCACAATAGCTGAACGCTAACACTGCATACTCGTTCCACTTCCAGAACAGGGCTACCGCGAGGCAGTTCTCCGGGGGAAAACGGCCCTTCGCGAAGGGCAGATCTGCTGAGCTCATTGCGGGAAAGCGAAAGCAAAGGACGCTTTTCTCCCTCTAACCGCTTTCGTCAGAGGAACGGGGGAAGTCACAGTGTTCTTTCTCTCACTGAGATACACACAATCTGACGTTGCCTCTGAGCTCCGTTGCTGGCAAAGAACTGAAACTGACATACATTCCTGTGGGGAAACACAGGGCTTTGCTAGGATTTCTCTAGGCAGTGTGATTTCCCTGGGCCTCACTGCAGCAACACTATCTCGCCAGGGCAACATTGCGTGGGATTTCCTCTTCCAAGAGAGCTGCTGCTTTGTAGTTTGTGCTGGGAAACCTTGCTTTGGCAAGTGCGAATTGACCGCATTCAGGCAGAAAAAAAAGAGAACAGCAAGAGGCCTTTTTTCCCCGGCTGCTTTCCCAAGCCCTTCCAGCTCAAACTATGTCGTTGCTCCTCTGGAAGGATCCCTGCACCGCGACGTAGTTTCTCAGAAGAAGCCCTGCGTTTGCAAGAGCAAAGGAGCAATTCGTTGCAGGAAAGAGGAAGGAAAGAAAGTTTCTCTCCCTCTGCCTGCTTTGCTCAGAGAACTGGATGAAGTCAGGGAGTTCTCCCTTTCACTGAGAAACGTGCGGGCTGCTGTTGCCTGTGCGCTCTCTTCTTTGCAAAAGAGTCTGCAGTTCCACGCTTTGAACCGTGGAAAGGCGCCGGGCTCTGCTAAGACTTCCCCCGGCGCTTCGTTTGCCCTGGGCCAAAGCGAGCCTTCACAATAGCTGAACGCTAACACTGCATACTCGTTCCACTTCCAGAACAGGGCTACCGCGAGGCAGTTCTCCGGGGGAAAACGGCCCTTCGCGAAGGGCAGATCTGCCGAGCTCATTGCGGGAAAGCGAAAGCAAAGGACGCTTTTCTCCCTCTAACCGCTTTCGTCAGAGGAACGGGGGAAGTCACAGTGTTCTTTCTCTCACTGAGATACACACAATCTGACGTTGCCTCTGAGCTCCGTTGCTGGCAAAGAACTGAAACTGACATACATTCCTGTGGGGAAACACAGGGCTTTGCTAGGATTTCTCTAGGCAGTGTGATTTCCCTGGGCCTCACTGTAGCAACACTATCTCGCCAGGGCAACACTGCGTGGGATTTCCTCTGCCAGGAGAGAGCTGCTGCTTTGTAGTTTGTGCTGGGAAACCTTGCTTTGGCAAGTGCGAATTGACCGCATTCAGGCAGAAAGAAAAGAGAACAGCAAGAGGCCTTTTCTCCCCGGCTGCTTTCCCAAGCCCTTCCAGCTCAAACTATGTCGTTGCTCCTCTGGAAGGATCCCTGCACCGCGACGTAGTTTCTCAGAAGAAGCCCTGCGTTTGCAAGAGCAAATGAGGAATTCGTTGCAGGAAAGAGGAAGGAAAGAAAGTTTCTCTCCCTCTGCCTGCTTTGCTCAGAGAACTGGATGAAGTCAGGGAGTTCTCCCTTTCACTGAGAAACGTGCGGGCTGCTGTTGCCTGTGCGCTCTCTTCTTTGCAAAAGAGTCTGCAGTTCCACGCTTTGAACCGTGGAAAGGCGCCGGGCTCTGCTAAGACTTCCCCCGGCGCTTCGTTTGCCCTGGGCCAGAGCGAGCCTTCACAATAGCTGAACGCTAACACTGCATACTCGTTCCACTTCCAGAACAGGGCTACCGCGAGGCAGTTCTCCGGGGGAAAACGGCCCTTCGCGAAGGGCAGATCTGCTGAGCTCATTGCGGGAAAGCGAAAGCAAAGGACGCTTTTCTCCCTCTAACCGCTTTCGTCAGAGGAACGGGGGAAGTCACAGTGTTCTTTCTCTCACTGAGATACACACAATCTGACGTTGCCTCTGAGCTCCGTTGCTGGCAAAGAACTGAAACTGACATACATTCCTGTGGGGAAACACAGGGCTTTGCTAGGATTTCTCTAGGCAGTGTGTTTTCCCTGGGCCTCACTGCAGCAACACTATCTCGCCAGGGCAACACTGCGTGGGATTTCCTCTTCCAAGAGAGCTGCTGCTTTGTAGTTTGTGCTGGGAAACCTTGCTTTGGCAAGTGCGAATTGACCGCATTCAGGCAGAAAGAAAAGAGAACAGCAAGAGGCCTTTTCTCCCCGGCTGCTTTCCCAAGCCCTTCCAGCTCAAACTATGTCGTTGCTCCTCTGGAAGGATCCTTGCACCGCGACGTAGTTTCTCAGAAGAAGCCCTGCGTTTGCAAGAGCAAATGAGGAATTCGTTGCAGGAAAGAAGAAGGAAAGAAAGTTTCTCTCCCTCTGCCTGCTTTGCTCAGAGAACTGGATGAAGTCAGGGAGTTCTCCCTTTCACTGAGAAACGTGCGGGCTGCTGTTGCCTGTGCGCTCTCTTCTTTGCAAAAGAGTCTGCAGTTCCACGCTTTGAACCGTGGAAAGGCGCCGGGCTCTGCTAAGACTTCCCCCGGCGCTTCGTTTGCCCTGGGCCAGAGCGAGCCTTCACAATAGCTGAACGCTAACACTGCATACTCGTTCCACTTCCAGAACAGGGCTACCGCGAGGCAGTTCTCCGGGGGAAAACGGCCCTTCGCGAAGGGCAGATCTGCCGAGCTCATTGCGGGAAAGCGAAAGCAAAGGACGCTTTTCTCCCTCTAACCGCTTTCGTCAGAGGAACGGGGGAAGTCACAGTGTTCTTTCTCTCACTGAGATACACACAATCTGACGTTGCCTCTGAGCTCCGTTGCTGGCAAAGAACTGAAACTGACATACATTCCTGTGGGGAAACACAGGGCTTTGCTAGGATTTCTCTAGGCAGTGTGATTTCCCTGGGCCTCACTGTAGCAACACTATCTCGCCAGGGCAACACTGCGTGGGATTTCCTCTGCCAGGAGAGAGCTGCTGCTTTGTAGTTTGTGCTGGGAAACCTTGCTTTGGCAAGTGCGAATTGACCGCATTCAGGCAGAAAGAAAAGAGAACAGCAAGAGGCCTTTTCTCCCCGGCTGCTTTCCCAAGCCCTTCCAGCTCAAACTATGTCGTTGCTCCTCTGGAAGGATCCCTGCACCGCGACGTAGTTTCTCAGAAGAAGCCCTGCGTTTGCAAGAGCAAATGAGGAATTCGTTGCAGGAAAGAGGAAGGAAAGAAAGTTTCTCTCCCTCTGCCTGCTTTGCTCAGAGAACTGGATGAAGTCAGGGAGTTCTCCCTTTCACTGAGAAACGTGCGGGCTGCTGTTGCCTGTGCGCTCTCTTCTTTGCAAAAGAGTCTGCAGTTCCACGCTTTGAACCGTGGAAAGGCGCCGGGCTCTGCTAAGACTTCCCCCGGCGCTTCGTTTGCCCTGGGCCAGAGCGAGCCTTCACAATAGCTGAACGCTAACACTGCATACTCGTTCCACTTCCAGAACAGGGCTACCGCGAGGCAGTTCTCCGGGGGAAAACGGCCCTTCGCGAAGGGCAGATCTGCTGAGCTCATTGCGGGAAAGCGAAAGCAAAGGACGCTTTTCTCCCTCTAACCGCTTTCGTCAGAGGAACGGGGGAAGTCACAGTGTTCTTTCTCTCACTGAGATACACACAATCTGACGTTGCCTCTGAGCTCCGTTGCTGGCAAAGAACTGAAACTGACATACATTCCTGTGGGGAAACACAGGGCTTTGCTAGGATTTCTCTAGGCAGTGTGTTTTCCCTGGACCTCACTGCAGCAACACTATCTCGCCAGGGCAACACTGCGTGGGATTTCCTCTTCCAAGAGAGCTGCTGCTTTGTAGTTTGTGCTGGGAAACCTTGCTTTGGCAAGTGCGAATTGACCGCATTCAGGCAGAAAAAAAAGAGAACAGCAAGAGGCCTTTTTTCCCCGGCTGCTTTCCCAAGCCCTTCCAGCTCAAACTATGTCGTTGCTCCTCTGGAAGGATCCCTGCACCGCGACGTAGTTTCTCAGAAGAAGCCCTGCGTTTGCAAGAGCAAAGGAGCAATTCGTTGCAGGAAAGAGGAAGGAAAGAAAGTTTCTCTCCCTCTGCCTGCTTTGCTCAGAGAACTGGATGAAGTCAGGGAGTTCTCCCTTTCACTGAGAAACGTGCGGGCTGCTGTTGCCTGTGCGCTCTCTTCTTTGCAAAAGAGTCTGCAGTTCCACGCTTTGAACCGTGGAAAGGCGCCGGGCTCTGCTAAGACTTCCCCCGGCGCTTCGTTTGCCCTGGGCCAAAGCGAGCCTTCACAATAGCTGAACGCTAACACTGCATACTCGTTCCACTTCCAGAACAGGGCTACCGCGAGGCAGTTCTCCGGGGGAAAACGGCCCTTCGCGAAGGGCAGATCTGCTGAGCTCATTGCGGGAAAGCGAAAGCAAAGGACGCTTTTCTCCCTCTAACCGCTTTCGTCAGAGGAACGGGGGAAGTCACAGTGTTCTTTCTCTCACTGAGATACACACAATCTGACGTTGCCTCTGAGCTCCGTTGCTGGCAAAGAACTGAAACTGACATACATTCCTGTGGGGAAACACAGGGCTTTGCTAGGATTTCTCTAGGCAGTGTGATTTCCCTGGGCCTCACTGCAGCAACACTATCTCGCCAGGGCAACACTGCGTGGGATTTCCTCTTCCAAGAGAGCTGCTGCTTTGTAGTTTGTGCTGGGAAACCTTGCTTTGGCAAGTGCGAATTGACCGCATTCAGGCAGAAAGAAAAGAGAACAGCAAGAGGCCTTTTCTCCCCGGCTGCTTTCCCAAGCCCTTCCAGCTCAAACTATGTCGTTGCTCCTCTGGAAGGATCCTTGCACCACGACGTAGTTTCTCAGAAGAAGCCCTGCGTTTGCAAGAGCAAATGAGGAATTCGTTGCAGGAAAGAAGAAGGAAAGAAAGTTTCTCTCCCTCTGCCTGCTTTGCTCAGAGAACTGGATGAAGTCAGGGAGTTCTCCCTTTCACTGAGAAACGTGCGGGCTGCTGTTGCCTGTGCGCTCTCTTCTTTGCAAAAGAGTCTGCAGTTCCACGCTTTGAACCGTGGAAAGGCGCCGGGCTCTGCTAAGACTTCCCCCGGCGCTTCGTTTGCCCTGGGCCAAAGCGAGCCTTCACAATAGCTGAACGCTAACACTGCATACTCGTTCCACTTCCAGAACAGGGCTACCGCGAGGCAGTTCTCCGGGGGAAAACGGCCCTTCGCGAAGGGCAGATCTGCCGAGCTCATTGCGGGAAAGCGAAAGCAAAGGACGCTTTTCTCCCTCTAACCGCTTTCGTCAGAGGAACGGGGGAAGTCACAGTGTTCTTTCTCTCACTGAGATACACACAATCTGACGTTGCCTCTGAGCTCCGTTGCTGGCAAAGAACTGAAACTGACATACATTCCTGTGGGGAAACACAGGGCTTTGCTAGGATTTCTCTAGGCAGTGTGATTTCCCTGGGCCTCACTGTAGCAACACTATCTCGCCAGGGCAACACTGCGTGGGATTTCCTCTGCCAGGAGAGAGCTGCTGCTTTGTAGTTTGTGCTGGGAAACCTTGCTTTGGCAAGTGCGAATTGACCGCATTCAGGCAGAAAGAAAAGAGAACAGCAAGAGGCCTTTTCACCCCGGCTGCTTTCCCAAGCCCTTCCAGCTCAAACTATGTCGTTGCTCCTCTGGAAGGATCCTTGCACCGCGACGTAGTTTCTCAGAAGAAGCCCTGCGTTTGCAAGAGCAAATGAGGAATTCGTTGCAGGAAAGAAGAAGGAAAGAAAGTTTCTCTCCCTCTGCCTGCTTTGCTCAGAGAACTGGATGAAGTCAGGGAGTTCTCCCTTTCACTGAGAAACGTGCGGGCTGCTGTTGCCTGTGCGCTCTCTTCTTTGCAAAAGAGTCTGCAGTTCCACGCTTTGAACCGTGGAAAGGCGCCGGGCTCTGCTAAGACTTCCCCCGGCGCTTCGTTTGCCCTGGGCCAGAGCGAGCCTTCACAATAGCTGAACGCTAACACTGCATACTCGTTCCACTTCCAGAACAGGGCTACCGCGAGGCAGTTCTCCGGGGGAAAACGGCCCTTCGCGAAGGGCAGATCTGCCGAGCTCATTGCGGGAAAGCGAAAGCAAAGGACGCTTTTCTCCCTCTAACCGCTTTCGTCAGAGGAACGGGGGAAGTCACAGTGTTCTTTCTCTCACTGAGATACACACAATCTGACGTTGCCTCTGAGCTCCGTTGCTGGCAAAGAACTGAAACTGACATACATTCCTGTGGGGAAACACAGGGCTTTGCTAGGATTTCTCTAGGCAGTGTGATTTCCCTGGGCCTCACTGTAGCAACACTATCTCGCCAGGGCAACACTGCGTGGGATTTCCTCTGCCAGGAGAGAGCTGCTGCTTTGTAGTTTGTGCTGGGAAACCTTGCTTTGGCAAGTGCGAATTGACCGCATTCAGGCAGAAAGAAAAGAGAACAGCAAGAGGCCTTTTCTCCCCGGCTGCTTTCCCAAGCCCTTCCAGCTCAAACTATGTCGTTGCTCCTCTGGAAGGATCCCTGCACCGCGACGTAGTTTCTCAGAAGAAGCCCTGCGTTTGCAAGAGCAAATGAGGAATTCGTTGCAGGAAAGAGGAAGGAAAGAAAGTTTCTCTCCCTCTGCCTGCTTTGCTCAGAGAACTGGATGAAGTCAGGGAGTTCTCCCTTTCACTGAGAAACGTGCGGGCTGCTGTTGCCTGTGCGCTCTCTTCTTTGCAAAAGAGTCTGCAGTTCCACGCTTTGAACCGTGGAAAGGCGCCGGGCTCTGCTAAGACTTCCCCCGGCGCTTCGTTTGCCCTGGGCCAGAGCGAGCCTTCACAATAGCTGAACGCTAACACTGCATACTCGTTCCACTTCCAGAACAGGGCTACCGCGAGGCAGTTCTCCGGGGGAAAACGGCCCTTCGCGAAGGGCAGATCTGCTGAGCTCATTGCGGGAAAGCGAAAGCAAAGGACGCTTTTCTCCCTCTAACCGCTTTCGTCAGAGGAACGGGGGAAGTCACAGTGTTCTTTCTCTCACTGAGATACACACAATCTGACGTTGCCTCTGAGCTCCGTTGCTGGCAAAGAACTGAAACTGACATACATTCCTGTGGGGAAACACAGGGCTTTGCTAGGATTTCTCTAGGCAGTGTGTTTTCCCTGGACCTCACTGCAGCAACACTATCTCGCCAGGGCAACACTGCGTGGGATTTCCTCTTCCAAGAGAGCTGCTGCTTTGTAGTTTGTGCTGGGAAACCTTGCTTTGGCAAGTGCGAATTGACCGCATTCAGGCAGAAAAAAAAGAGAACAGCAAGAGGCCTTTTTTCCCCGGCTGCTTTCCCAAGCCCTTCCAGCTCAAACTATGTCGTTGCTCCTCTGGAAGGATCCCTGCACCGCGACGTAGTTTCTCAGAAGAAGCCCTGCGTTTGCAAGAGCAAAGGAGCAATTCGTTGCAGGAAAGAGGAAGGAAAGAAAGTTTCTCTCCCTCTGCCTGCTTTGCTCAGAGAACTGGATGAAGTCAGGGAGTTCTCCCTTTCACTGAGAAACGTGCGGGCTGCTGTTGCCTGTGCGCTCTCTTCTTTGCAAAAGAGTCTGCAGTTCCACGCTTTGAACCGTGGAAAGGCGCCGGGCTCTGCTAAGACTCCCCCCGGCGCTTCGTTTGCCCTGGGCCAAAGCGAGCCTTCACAATAGCTGAACGCTAACACTGCATACTCGTTCCACTTCCAGAACAGGGCTACCGCGAGGCAGTTCTCCGGGGGAAAACGGCCCTTCGCGAAGGGCAGATCTGCTGAGCTCATTGCGGGAAAGCGAAAGCAAAGGACGCTTTTCTCCCTCTAACCGCTTTCGTCAGAGGAACGGGGGAAGTCACAGTGTTCTTTCTCTCACTGAGATACACACAATCTGACGTTGCCTCTGAGCTCCGTTGCTGGCAAAGAACTGAAACTGACATACATTCCTGTGGGGAAACACAGGGCTTTGCTAGGATTTCTCTAGGCAGTGTGATTTCCCTGGGCCTCACTGCAGCAACACTATCTCGCCAGGGCAACACTGCGTGGGATTTCCTCTTCCAAGAGAGCTGCTGCTTTGTAGTTTGTGCTGGGAAACCTTGCTTTGGCAAGTGCGAATTGACCGCATTCAGGCAGAAAGAAAAGAGAACAGCAAGAGGCCTTTTCTCCCCGGCTGCTTTCCCAAGCCCTTCCAGCTCAAACTATGTCGTTGCTCCTCTGGAAGGATCCTTGCACCACGACGTAGTTTCTCAGAAGAAGCCCTGCGTTTGCAAGAGCAAATGAGGAATTCGTTGCAGGAAAGAAGAAGGAAAGAAAGTTTCTCTCCCTCTGCCTGCTTTGCTCAGAGAACTGGATGAAGTCAGGGAGTTCTCCCTTTCACTGAGAAACGTGCGGGCTGCTGTTGCCTGTGCGCTCTCTTCTTTGCAAAAGAGTCTGCAGTTCCACGCTTTGAACCGTGGAAAGGCGCCGGGCTCTGCTAAGACTTCCCCCGGCGCTTCGTTTGCCCTGGGCCAAAGCGAGCCTTCACAATAGCTGAACGCTAACACTGCATACTCGTTCCACTTCCAGAACAGGGCTACCGCGAGGCAGTTCTCCGGGGGAAAACGGCCCTTCGCGAAGGGCAGATCTGCCGAGCTCATTGCGGGAAAGCGAAAGCAAAGGACGCTTTTCTCCCTCTAACCGCTTTCGTCAGAGGAACGGGGGAAGTCACAGTGTTCTTTCTCTCACTGAGATACACACAATCTGACGTTGCCTCTGAGCTCCGTTGCTGGCAAAGAACTGAAACTGACATACATTCCTGTGGGGAAACACAGGGCTTTGCTAGGATTTCTCTAGGCAGTGTGATTTCCCTGGGCCTCACTGTAGCAACACTATCTCGCCAGGGCAACACTGCGTGGGATTTCCTCTGCCAGGAGAGAGCTGCTGCTTTGTAGTTTGTGCTGGGAAACCTTGCTTTGGCAAGTGCGAATTGACCGCATTCAGGCAGAAAGAAAAGAGAACAGCAAGAGGCCTTTTCACCCCGGCTGCTTTCCCAAGCCCTTCCAGCTCAAACTATGTCGTTGCTCCTCTGGAAGGATCCTTGCACCGCGACGTAGTTTCTCAGAAGAAGCCCTGCGTTTGCAAGAGCAAATGAGGAATTCGTTGCAGGAAAGAAGAAGGAAAGAAAGTTTCTCTCCCTCTGCCTGCTTTGCTCAGAGAACTGGATGAAGTCAGGGAGTTCTCCCTTTCACTGAGAAACGTGCGGGCTGCTGTTGCCTGTGCGCTCTCTTCTTTGCAAAAGAGTCTGCAGTTCCACGCTTTGAACCGTGGAAAGGCGCCGGGCTCTGCTAAGACTTCCCCCGGCGCTTCGTTTGCCCTGGGCCAGAGCGAGCCTTCACAATAGCTGAACGCTAACACTGCATACTCGTTCCACTTCCAGAACAGGGCTACCG
This sequence comes from Elephas maximus indicus, assembly GCF_024166365.1. Lineage (NCBI taxonomy): Eukaryota > Metazoa > Chordata > Mammalia > Proboscidea > Elephantidae > Elephas > Elephas maximus. Next base: position 2,968,612 of record NC_064835.1, read on the forward strand.
CGAGGCAGTTCTCCGGGGGAAAACGGCCCTTCGCGAAGGGCAGATCTGCCGAGCTCATTGCGGGAAAGCGAAAGCAAAGGACGCTTTTCTCCCTCTAACCGCTTTCGTCAGAGGAACGGGGGAAGTCACAGTGTTCTTTCTCTCACTGAGATACACACAATCTGACGTTGCCTCTGAGCTCCGTTGCTGGCAAAGAACTGAAACTGACATACATTCCTGTGGGGAAACACAGGGCTTTGCTAGGATTTCTCTAGGCAGTGTTTTTTCCCTGGACCTCACTGCAGCAACACTATCTCGCCAGGGCAACACTGCGTGGGATTTCCTCTTCCAAGAGAGCTGCTGCTTTGTAGTTTGTGCTGGGAAACCTTGCTTTGGCAAGTGCGAATTGACCGCATTCAGGCAGAAAAAAAAGAGAACAGCAAGAGGCCTTTTTTCCCCGGCTGCTTTCCCAAGCCCTTCCAGCTCAAACTATGTCGTTGCTCCTCTGGAAGGATCCCTGCACCGCGACGTAGTTTCTCAGAAGAAGCCCTGCGTTTGCAAGAGCAAAGGAGCAATTCGTTGCAGGAAAGAGGAAGGAAAGAAAGTTTCTCTCCCTCTGCCTGCTTTGCTCAGAGAACTGGATGAAGTCAGGGAGTTCTCCCTTTCACTGAGAAACGTGCGGGCTGCTGTTGCCTGTGCGCTCTCTTCTTTGCAAAAGAGTCTGCAGTTCCACGCTTTGAACCGTGGAAAGGCGCCGGGCTCTGCTAAGACTTCCCCCGGCGCTTCGTTTGCCCTGGGCCAAACCGAGCCTTCACAATAGCTGAACGCTAACACTGCATACTCGTTCCACTTCCAGAACAGGGCTACCGCGAGGCAGTTCTCCGGGGGAAAACGGCCCTTCGCGAAGGGCAGATCTGCCGAGCTCATTGCGGGAAAGCGAAAGCAAAGGACGCTTTTCTCCCTCTAACCGCTTTCGTCAGAGGAACGGGGAAAGTCACAGTGTTCTTTCTCTCACTGAGATACACACAATCTGACGTTGCCTCTGAGCTCCGTTGCTGGCAAAGAACTGAAACTGACATACATTCCTGTGGGGAAACACAGGGCTTTGCTAGGATTTCTCTAGGCAGTGTGATTTCCCTGGGCCTCACTGTAGCAACACTATCTCGCCAGGGCAACACTGCGTGGGATTTCCTCTGCCAGGAGAGAGCTGCTGCTTTGTAGTTTGTGCTGGGAAACCTTGCTTTGGCAAGTGCGAATTGACCGCATTCAGGCAGAAAGAAAAGAGAACAGCAAGAGGCCTTTTCTCCCCGGCTGCTTTCCCAAGCCCTTCCAGCTCAAACTATGTCGTTGCTCCTCTGGAAGGATCCCTGCACCGCGACGTAGTTTCTCAGAAGAAGCCCTGCGTTTGCAAGAGCAAATGAGGAATTCGTTGCAGGAAAGAAGAAGGAAAGAAAGTTTCTCTCCCTCTGCCTGCTTTGCTCAGAGAACTGGATGAAGTCAGGGAGTTCTCCCTTTCACTGAGAAACGTGCGGGCTGCTGTTGCCTGTGCGCTCTCTTCTTTGCAAAAGAGTCTGCAGTTCCACGCTTTGAACCGTGGAAAGGCGCCGGGCTCTGCTAAGACTTCCCCCGGCGCTTCGTTTGCCCTGGGCCAGAGCGAGCCTTCACAATAGCTGAACGCTAACACTGCATACTCGTTCCACTTCCAGAACAGGGCTACCGCGAGGCAGTTCTCCGGGGGAAAACGGCCCTTCGCGAAGGGCAGATCTGCCGAGCTCATTGCGGGAAAGCGAAAGCAAAGGACGCTTTTCTCCCTCTAACCGCTTTCGTCAGAGGAACGGGGGAAGTCACAGTGTTCTTTCTCTCACTGAGATACACACAATCTGACGTTGCCTCTGAGCTCCGTTGCTGGCAAAGAACTGAAACTGACATACATTCCTGTGGGGAAACACAGGGCTTTGCTAGGATTTCTCTAGGCAGTGTGATTTCCCTGGGCCTCACTGTAGCAACACTATCTCGCCAGGGCAACACTGCGTGGGATTTCCTCTGCCAGGAGAGAGCTGCTGCTTTGTAGTTTGTGCTGGGAAACCTTGCTTTGGCAAGTGCGAATTGACCGCATTCAGGCAGAAAGAAAAGAGAACAGCAAGAGGCCTTTTCTCCCCGGCTGCTTTCCCAAGCCCTTCCAGCTCAAACTATGTCGTTGCTCCTCTGGAAGGATCCCTGCACCGCGACGTAGTTTCTCAGAAGAAGCCCTGCGTTTGCAAGAGCAAATGAGGAATTCGTTGCAGGAAAGAGGAAGGAAAGAAAGTTTCTCTCCCTCTGCCTGCTTTGCTCAGAGAACTGGATGAAGTCAGGGAGTTCTCCCTTTCACTGAGAAACGTGCGGGCTGCTGTTGCCTGTGCGCTCTCTTCTTTGCAAAAGAGTCTGCAGTTCCACGCTTTGAACCGTGGAAAGGCGCCGGGCTCTGCTAAGACTTCCCCCGGCGCTTCGTTTGCCCTGGGCCAGAGCGAGCCTTCACAATAGCTGAACGCTAACACTGCATACTCGTTCCACTTCCAGAACAGGGCTACCGCGAGGCAGTTCTCCGGGGGAAAACGGCCCTTCGCGAAGGGCAGATCTGCTGAGCTCATTGCGGGAAAGCGAAAGCAAAGGACGCTTTTCTCCCTCTAACCGCTTTCGTCAGAGGAACGGGGGAAGTCACAGTGTTCTTTCTCTCACTGAGATACACACAATCTGACGTTGCCTCTGAGCTCCGTTGCTGGCAAAGAACTGAAACTGACATACATTCCTGTGGGGAAACACAGGGCTTTGCTAGGATTTCTCTAGGCAGTGTGTTTTCCCTGGACCTCACTGCAGCAACACTATCTCGCCAGGGCAACACTGCGTGGGATTTCCTCTTCCAAGAGAGCTGCTGCTTTGTAGTTTGTGCTGGGAAACCTTGCTTTGGCAAGTGCGAATTGACCGCATTCAGGCAGAAAAAAAAGAGAACAGCAAGAGGCCTTTTTTCCCCGGCTGCTTTCCCAAGCCCTTCCAGCTCAAACTATGTCGTTGCTCCTCTGGAAGGATCCCTGCACCGCGACGTAGTTTCTCAGAAGAAGCCCTGCGTTTGCAAGAGCAAAGGAGCAATTCGTTGCAGGAAAGAGGAAGGAAAGAAAGTTTCTCTCCCTCTGCCTGCTTTGCTCAGAGAACTGGATGAAGTCAGGGAGTTCTCCCTTTCACTGAGAAACGTGCGGGCTGCTGTTGCCTGTGCGCTCTCTTCTTTGCAAAAGAGTCTGCAGTTCCACGCTTTGAACCGTGGAAAGGCGCCGGGCTCTGCTAAGACTTCCCCCGGCGCTTCGTTTGCCCTGGGCCAAAGCGAGCCTTCACAATAGCTGAACGCTAACACTGCATACTCGTTCCACTTCCAGAACAGGGCTACCGCGAGGCAGTTCTCCGGGGGAAAACGGCCCTTCGCGAAGGGCAGATCTGCTGAGCTCATTGCGGGAAAGCGAAAGCAAAGGACGCTTTTCTCCCTCTAACCGCTTTCGTCAGAGGAACGGGGGAAGTCACAGTGTTCTTTCTCTCACTGAGATACACACAATCTGACGTTGCCTCTGAGCTCCGTTGCTGGCAAAGAACTGAAACTGACATACATTCCTGTGGGGAAACACAGGGCTTTGCTAGGATTTCTCTAGGCAGTGTGATTTCCCTGGGCCTCACTGCAGCAACACTATCTCGCCAGGGCAACACTGCGTGGGATTTCCTCTTCCAAGAGAGCTGCTGCTTTGTAGTTTGTGCTGGGAAACCTTGCTTTGGCAAGTGCGAATTGACCGCATTCAGGCAGAAAGAAAAGAGAACAGCAAGAGGCCTTTTCTCCCCGGCTGCTTTCCCAAGCCCTTCCAGCTCAAACTATGTCGTTGCTCCTCTGGAAGGATCCTTGCACCACGACGTAGTTTCTCAGAAGAAGCCCTGCGTTTGCAAGAGCAAATGAGGAATTCGTTGCAGGAAAGAAGAAGGAAAGAAAGTTTCTCTCCCTCTGCCTGCTTTGCTCAGAGAACTGGATGAAGTCAGGGAGTTCTCCCTTTCACTGAGAAACGTGCGGGCTGCTGTTGCCTGTGCGCTCTCTTCTTTGCAAAAGAGTCTGCAGTTCCACGCTTTGAACCGTGGAAAGGCGCCGGGCTCTGCTAAGACTTCCCCCGGCGCTTCGTTTGCCCTGGGCCAAAGCGAGCCTTCACAATAGCTGAACGCTAACACTGCATACTCGTTCCACTTCCAGAACAGGGCTACCGCGAGGCAGTTCTCCGGGGGAAAACGGCCCTTCGCGAAGGGCAGATCTGCCGAGCTCATTGCGGGAAAGCGAAAGCAAAGGACGCTTTTCTCCCTCTAACCGCTTTCGTCAGAGGAACGGGGGAAGTCACAGTGTTCTTTCTCTCACTGAGATACACACAATCTGACGTTGCCTCTGAGCTCCGTTGCTGGCAAAGAACTGAAACTGACATACATTCCTGTGGGGAAACACAGGGCTTTGCTAGGATTTCTCTAGGCAGTGTGATTTCCCTGGGCCTCACTGTAGCAACACTATCTCGCCAGGGCAACACTGCGTGGGATTTCCTCTGCCAGGAGAGAGCTGCTGCTTTGTAGTTTGTGCTGGGAAACCTTGCTTTGGCAAGTGCGAATTGACCGCATTCAGGCAGAAAGAAAAGAGAACAGCAAGAGGCCTTTTCACCCCGGCTGCTTTCCCAAGCCCTTCCAGCTCAAACTATGTCGTTGCTCCTCTGGAAGGATCCTTGCACCGCGACGTAGTTTCTCAGAAGAAGCCCTGCGTTTGCAAGAGCAAATGAGGAATTCGTTGCAGGAAAGAAGAAGGAAAGAAAGTTTCTCTCCCTCTGCCTGCTTTGCTCAGAGAACTGGATGAAGTCAGGGAGTTCTCCCTTTCACTGAGAAACGTGCGGGCTGCTGTTGCCTGTGCGCTCTCTTCTTTGCAAAAGAGTCTGCAGTTCCACGCTTTGAACCGTGGAAAGGCGCCGGGCTCTGCTAAGACTTCCCCCGGCGCTTCGTTTGCCCTGGGCCAGAGCGAGCCTTCACAATAGCTGAACGCTAACACTGCATACTCGTTCCACTTCCAGAACAGGGCTACCGCGAGGCAGTTCTCCGGGGGAAAACGGCCCTTCGCGAAGGGCAGATCTGCCGAGCTCATTGCGGGAAAGCGAAAGCAAAGGACGCTTTTCTCCCTCTAACCGCTTTCGTCAGAGGAACGGGGGAAGTCACAGTGTTCTTTCTCTCACTGAGATACACACAATCTGACGTTGCCTCTGAGCTCCGTTGCTGGCAAAGAACTGAAACTGACATACATTCCTGTGGGGAAACACAGGGCTTTGCTAGGATTTCTCTAGGCAGTGTGATTTCCCTGGGCCTCACTGTAGCAACACTATCTCGCCAGGGCAACACTGCGTGGGATTTCCTCTGCCAGGAGAGAGCTGCTGCTTTGTAGTTTGTGCTGGGAAACCTTGCTTTGGCAAGTGCGAATTGACCGCATTCAGGCAGAAAGAAAAGAGAACAGCAAGAGGCCTTTTCTCCCCGGCTGCTTTCCCAAGCCCTTCCAGCTCAAACTATGTCGTTGCTCCTCTGGAAGGATCCCTGCACCGCGACGTAGTTTCTCAGAAGAAGCCCTGCGTTTGCAAGAGCAAATGAGGAATTCGTTGCAGGAAAGAGGAAGGAAAGAAAGTTTCTCTCCCTCTGCCTGCTTTGCTCAGAGAACTGGATGAAGTCAGGGAGTTCTCCCTTTCACTGAGAAACGTGCGGGCTGCTGTTGCCTGTGCGCTCTCTTCTTTGCAAAAGAGTCTGCAGTTCCACGCTTTGAACCGTGGAAAGGCGCCGGGCTCTGCTAAGACTTCCCCCGGCGCTTCGTTTGCCCTGGGCCAGAGCGAGCCTTCACAATAGCTGAACGCTAACACTGCATACTCGTTCCACTTCCAGAACAGGGCTACCGCGAGGCAGTTCTCCGGGGGAAAACGGCCCTTCGCGAAGGGCAGATCTGCTGAGCTCATTGCGGGAAAGCGAAAGCAAAGGACGCTTTTCTCCCTCTAACCGCTTTCGTCAGAGGAACGGGGGAAGTCACAGTGTTCTTTCTCTCACTGAGATACACACAATCTGACGTTGCCTCTGAGCTCCGTTGCTGGCAAAGAACTGAAACTGACATACATTCCTGTGGGGAAACACAGGGCTTTGCTAGGATTTCTCTAGGCAGTGTGTTTTCCCTGGACCTCACTGCAGCAACACTATCTCGCCAGGGCAACACTGCGTGGGATTTCCTCTTCCAAGAGAGCTGCTGCTTTGTAGTTTGTGCTGGGAAACCTTGCTTTGGCAAGTGCGAATTGACCGCATTCAGGCAGAAAGAAAAGAGAACAGCAAGAGGCCTTTTCTCCCCGGCTGCTTTCCCAAGCCCTTCCAGCTCAAACTATGTCGTTGCTCCTCTGGAAGGATCCCTGCACCGCGACGTAGTTTCTCAGAAGAAGCCCTGCGTTTGCAAGAGCAAATGAGGAATTCGTTGCAGGAAAGAAGAAGGAAAGAAAGTTTCTCTCCCTCTGCCTGCTTTGCTCAGAGAACTGGATGAAGTCAGGGAGTTCTCCCTTTCACTGAGAAACGTGCGGGCTGCTGTTGCCTGTGCGCTCTCTTCTTTGCAAAAGAGTCTGCAGTTCCACGCTTTGAACCGTGGAAAGGCGCCGGGCTCTGCTAAGACTTCCCCCGGCGCTTCGTTTGCCCTGGGCCAGAGCGAGCCTTCACAATAGCTGAACGCTAACACTGCATACTCGTTCCACTTCCAGAACAGGGCTACCGCGAGGCAGTTCTCCGGGGGAAAACGGCCCTTCGCGAAGGGCAGATCTGCCGAGCTCATTGCGGGAAAGCGAAAGCAAAGGACGCTTTTCTCCCTCTAACCGCTTTCGTCAGAGGAACGGGGGAAGTCACAGTGTTCTTTCTCTCACTGAGATACACACAATCTGACGTTGCCTCTGAGCTCCGTTGCTGGCAAAGAACTGAAACTGACATACATTCCTGTGGGGAAACACAGGGCTTTGCTAGGATTTCTCTAGGCAGTGTGATTTCCCTGGGCCTCACTGTAGCAACACTATCTCGCCAGGGCAACACTGCGTGGGATTTCCTCTGCCAGGAGAGAGCTGCTGCTTTGTAGTTTGTGCTGGGAAACCTTGCTTTGGCAAGTGCGAATTGACCGCATTCAGGCAGAAAGAAAAGAGAACAGCAAGAGGCCTTTTCTCCCCGGCTGCTTTCCCAAGCCCTTCCAGCTCAAACTATGTCGTTGCTCCTCTGGAAGGATCCCTGCACCGCGACGTAGTTTCTCAGAAGAAGCCCTGCGTTTGCAAGAGCAAATGAGGAATTCGTTGCAGGAAAGAGGAAGGAAAGAAAGTTTCTCTCCCTCTGCCTGCTTTGCTCAGAGAACTGGATGAAGTCAGGGAGTTCTCCCTTTCACTGAGAAACGTGCGGGCTGCTGTTGCCTGTGCGCTCTCTTCTTTGCAAAAGAGTCTGCAGTTCCACGCTTTGAACCGTGGAAAGGCGCCGGGCTCTGCTAAGACTTCCCCCGGCGCTTCGTTTGCCCTGGGCCAGAGCGAGCCTTCACAATAGCTGAACGCTAACACTGCATACTCGTTCCACTTCCAGAACAGGGCTACCGCGAGGCAGTTCTCCGGGGGAAAACGGCCCTTCGCGAAGGGCAGATCTGCTGAGCTCATTGCGGGAAAGCGAAAGCAAAGGACGCTTTTCTCCCTCTAACCGCTTTCGTCAGAGGAACGGGGGAAGTCACAGTGTTCTTTCTCTCACTGAGATACACACAATCTGACGTTGCCTCTGAGCTCCGTTGCTGGCAAAGAACTGAAACTGACATACATTCCTGTGGGGAAACACAGGGCTTTGCTAGGATTTCTCTAGGCAGTGTGTTTTCCCTGGACCTCACTGCAGCAACACTATCTCGCCAGGGCAACACTGCGTGGGATTTCCTCTTCCAAGAGAGCTGCTGCTTTGTAGTTTGTGCTGGGAAACCTTGCTTTGGCAAGTGCGAATTGACCGCATTCAGGCAGAAAAAAAAGAGAACAGCAAGAGGCCTTTTTTCCCCGGCTGCTTTCCCAAGCCCTTCCAGCTCAAACTATGTCGTTGCTCCTCTGGAAGGATCCCTGCACCGCGACGTAGTTTCTCAGAAGAAGCCCTGCGTTTGCAAGAGCAAAGGAGCAATTCGTTGCAGGAAAGAGGAAGGAAAGAAAGTTTCTCTCCCTCTGCCTGCTTTGCTCAGAGAACTGGATGAAGTCAGGGAGTTCTCCCTTTCACTGAGAAACGTGCGGGCTGCTGTTGCCTGTGCGCTCTCTTCTTTGCAAAAGAGTCTGCAGTTCCACGCTTTGAACCGTGGAAAGGCGCCGGGCTCTGCTAAGACTTCCCCCGGCGCTTCGTTTGCCCTGGGCCAAAGCGAGCCTTCACAATAGCTGAACGCTAACACTGCATACTCGTTCCACTTCCAGAACAGGGCTACCGCGAGGCAGTTCTCCGGGGGAAAACGGCCCTTCGCGAAGGGCAGATCTGCTGAGCTCATTGCGGGAAAGCGAAAGCAAAGGACGCTTTTCTCCCTCTAACCGCTTTCGTCAGAGGAACGGGGGAAGTCACAGTGTTCTTTCTCTCACTGAGATACACACAATCTGACGTTGCCTCTGAGCTCCGTTGCTGGCAAAGAACTGAAACTGACATACATTCCTGTGGGGAAACACAGGGCTTTGCTAGGATTTCTCTAGGCAGTGTGATTTCCCTGGGCCTCACTGCAGCAACACTATCTCGCCAGGGCAACACTGCGTGGGATTTCCTCTTCCAAGAGAGCTGCTGCTTTGTAGTTTGTGCTGGGAAACCTTGCTTTGGCAAGTGCGAATTGACCGCATTCAGGCAGAAAGAAAAGAGAACAGCAAGAGGCCTTTTCTCCCCGGCTGCTTTCCCAAGCCCTTCCAGCTCAAACTATGTCGTTGCTCCTCTGGAAGGATCCTTGCACCACGACGTAGTTTCTCAGAAGAAGCCCTGCGTTTGCAAGAGCAAATGAGGAATTCGTTGCAGGAAAGAAGAAGGAAAGAAAGTTTCTCTCCCTCTGCCTGCTTTGCTCAGAGAACTGGATGAAGTCAGGGAGTTCTCCCTTTCACTGAGAAACGTGCGGGCTGCTGTTGCCTGTGCGCTCTCTTCTTTGCAAAAGAGTCTGCAGTTCCACGCTTTGAACCGTGGAAAGGCGCCGGGCTCTGCTAAGACTTCCCCCGGCGCTTCGTTTGCCCTGGGCCAAAGCGAGCCTTCACAATAGCTGAACGCTAACACTGCATACTCGTTCCACTTCCAGAACAGGGCTACCGCGAGGCAGTTCTCCGGGGGAAAACGGCCCTTCGCGAAGGGCAGATCTGCCGAGCTCATTGCGGGAAAGCGAAAGCAAAGGACGCTTTTCTCCCTCTAACCGCTTTCGTCAGAGGAACGGGGGAAGTCACAGTGTTCTTTCTCTCACTGAGATACACACAATCTGACGTTGCCTCTGAGCTCCGTTGCTGGCAAAGAACTGAAACTGACATACATTCCTGTGGGGAAACACAGGGCTTTGCTAGGATTTCTCTAGGCAGTGTGATTTCCCTGGGCCTCACTGTAGCAACACTATCTCGCCAGGGCAACACTGCGTGGGATTTCCTCTGCCAGGAGAGAGCTGCTGCTTTGTAGTTTGTGCTGGGAAACCTTGCTTTGGCAAGTGCGAATTGACCGCATTCAGGCAGAAAGAAAAGAGAACAGCAAGAGGCCTTTTCACCCCGGCTGCTTTCCCAAGCCCTTCCAGCTCAAACTATGTCGTTGCTCCTCTGGAAGGATCCTTGCACCGCGACGTAGTTTCTCAGAAGAAGCCCTGCGTTTGCAAGAGCAAATGAGGAATTCGTTGCAGGAAAGAAGAAGGAAAGAAAGTTTCTCTCCCTCTGCCTGCTTTGCTCAGAGAACTGGATGAAGTCAGGGAGTTCTCCCTTTCACTGAGAAACGTGCGGGCTGCTGTTGCCTGTGCGCTCTCTTCTTTGCAAAAGAGTCTGCAGTTCCACGCTTTGAACCGTGGAAAGGCGCCGGGCTCTGCTAAGACTTCCCCCGGCGCTTCGTTTGCCCTGGGCCAGAGCGAGCCTTCACAATAGCTGAACGCTAACACTGCATACTCGTTCCACTTCCAGAACAGGGCTACCGCGAGGCAGTTCTCCGGGGGAAAACGGCCCTTCGCGAAGGGCAGATCTGCCGAGCTCATTGCGGGAAAGCGAAAGCAAAGGACGCTTTTCTCCCTCTAACCGCTTTCGTCAGAGGAACGGGGGAAGTCACAGTGTTCTTTCTCTCACTGAGATACACACAATCTGACGTTGCCTCTGAGCTCCGTTGCTGGCAAAGAACTGAAACTGACATACATTCCTGTGGGGAAACACAGGGCTTTGCTAGGATTTCTCTAGGCAGTGTGATTTCCCTGGGCCTCACTGTAGCAACACTATCTCGCCAGGGCAACACTGCGTGGGATTTCCTCTGCCAGGAGAGAGCTGCTGCTTTGTAGTTTGTGCTGGGAAACCTTGCTTTGGCAAGTGCGAATTGACCGCATTCAGGCAGAAAGAAAAGAGAACAGCAAGAGGCCTTTTCTCCCCGGCTGCTTTCCCAAGCCCTTCCAGCTCAAACTATGTCGTTGCTCCTCTGGAAGGATCCCTGCACCGCGACGTAGTTTCTCAGAAGAAGCCCTGCGTTTGCAAGAGCAAATGAGGAATTCGTTGCAGGAAAGAGGAAGGAAAGAAAGTTTCTCTCCCTCTGCCTGCTTTGCTCAGAGAACTGGATGAAGTCAGGGAGTTCTCCCTTTCACTGAGAAACGTGCGGGCTGCTGTTGCCTGTGCGCTCTCTTCTTTGCAAAAGAGTCTGCAGTTCCACGCTTTGAACCGTGGAAAGGCGCCGGGCTCTGCTAAGACTTCCCCCGGCGCTTCGTTTGCCCTGGGCCAGAGCGAGCCTTCACAATAGCTGAACGCTAACACTGCATACTCGTTCCACTTCCAGAACAGGGCTACCGCGAGGCAGTTCTCCGGGGGAAAACGGCCCTTCGCGAAGGGCAGATCTGCTGAGCTCATTGCGGGAAAGCGAAAGCAAAGGACGCTTTTCTCCCTCTAACCGCTTTCGTCAGAGGAACGGGGGAAGTCACAGTGTTCTTTCTCTCACTGAGATACACACAATCTGACGTTGCCTCTGAGCTCCGTTGCTGGCAAAGAACTGAAACTGACATACATTCCTGTGGGGAAACACAGGGCTTTGCTAGGATTTCTCTAGGCAGTGTGTTTTCCCTGGACCTCACTGCAGCAACACTATCTCGCCAGGGCAACACTGCGTGGGATTTCCTCTTCCAAGAGAGCTGCTGCTTTGTAGTTTGTGCTGGGAAACCTTGCTTTGGCAAGTGCGAATTGACCGCATTCAGGCAGAAAAAAAAGAGAACAGCAAGAGGCCTTTTTTCCCCGGCTGCTTTCCCAAGCCCTTCCAGCTCAAACTATGTCGTTGCTCCTCTGGAAGGATCCCTGCACCGCGACGTAGTTTCTCAGAAGAAGCCCTGCGTTTGCAAGAGCAAAGGAGCAATTCGTTGCAGGAAAGAGGAAGGAAAGAAAGTTTCTCTCCCTCTGCCTGCTTTGCTCAGAGAACTGGATGAAGTCAGGGAGTTCTCCCTTTCACTGAGAAACGTGCGGGCTGCTGTTGCCTGTGCGCTCTCTTCTTTGCAAAAGAGTCTGCAGTTCCACGCTTTGAACCGTGGAAAGGCGCCGGGCTCTGCTAAGACTTCCCCCGGCGCTTCGTTTGCCCTGGGCCAAAGCGAGCCTTCACAATAGCTGAACGCTAACACTGCATACTCGTTCCACTTCCAGAACAGGGCTACCGCGAGGCAGTTCTCCGGGGGAAAACGGCCCTTCGCGAAGGGCAGATCTGCTGAGCTCATTGCGGGAAAGCGAAAGCAAAGGACGCTTTTCTCCCTCTAACCGCTTTCGTCAGAGGAACGGGGGAAGTCACAGTGTTCTTTCTCTCACTGAGATACACACAATCTGACGTTGCCTCTGAGCTCCGTTGCTGGCAAAGAACTGAAACTGACATACATTCCTGTGGGGAAACACAGGGCTTTGCTAGGATTTCTCTAGGCAGTGTGATTTCCCTGGGCCTCACTGCAGCAACACTATCTCGCCAGGGCAACACTGCGTGGGATTTCCTCTTCCAAGAGAGCTGCTGCTTTGTAGTTTGTGCTGGGAAACCTTGCTTTGGCAAGTGCGAATTGACCGCATTCAGGCAGAAAGAAAAGAGAACAGCAAGAGGCCTTTTCTCCCCGGCTGCTTTCCCAAGCCCTTCCAGCTCAAACTATGTCGTTGCTCCTCTGGAAGGATCCTTGCACCACGACGTAGTTTCTCAGAAGAAGCCCTGCGTTTGCAAGAGCAAATGAGGAATTCGTTGCAGGAAAGAAGAAGGAAAGAAAGTTTCTCTCCCTCTGCCTGCTTTGCTCAGAGAACTGGATGAAGTCAGGGAGTTCTCCCTTTCACTGAGAAACGTGCGGGCTGCTGTTGCCTGTGCGCTCTCTTCTTTGCAAAAGAGTCTGCAGTTCCACGCTTTGAACCGTGGAAAGGCGCCGGGCTCTGCTAAGACTTCCCCCGGCGCTTCGTTTGCCCTGGGCCAAAGCGAGCCTTCACAATAGCTGAACGCTAACACTGCATACTCGTTCCACTTCCAGAACAGGGCTACCGCGAGGCAGTTCTCCGGGGGAAAACGGCCCTTCGCGAAGGGCAGATCTGCCGAGCTCATTGCGGGAAAGCGAAAGCAAAGGACGCTTTTCTCCCTCTAACCGCTTTCGTCAGAGGAACGGGGGAAGTCACAGTGTTCTTTCTCTCACTGAGATACACACAATCTGACGTTGCCTCTGAGCTCCGTTGCTGGCAAAGAACTGAAACTGACATACATTCCTGTGGGGAAACACAGGGCTTTGCTAGGATTTCTCTAGGCAGTGTGATTTCCCTGGGCCTCACTGTAGCAACACTATCTCGCCAGGGCAACACTGCGTGGGATTTCCT